>NC_133418.1:100283333-103211666 GCF_049350105.2 Macaca mulatta | reverse complement strand
AGACAGGGTTTCACCATGTTGACCAGGATGGTCTCGATCTCCTGACCTCATGATCTGTCCACTTTGGCCTCCCACAATGCTAGGATTACAGGCGTGAGCCACTGATCCCAATCTGTTTTTACAAGCCCTGCAGGAGATTTTGATTGCTTTGAAAATTTGAAAAGCAGATTTTCAAATTTCTAGATTTGAAATTCAGGAAAATTCAGGAATTCAGGAAAACTCATTGTAGGTAGGGTACTTAGGCAGAAGAGTCATTTCCATATCATAATGTCTCACTGAGATATTTCACCAAAACAACTGAAAAACAGAGGTCTTTTATAATTTACAGCAAAAATGATTGAATTAACAATATGATTTTTTTGTTTTTAAATTTAAGGTCGTTTCACTCATATTTTCTTAAATACTGATACTTACAACATTGGTCTTTATTTTGAACAAGAAGTAAGTTCAGCTCAAAGGCAAGGAACATGTTGTGCATTTGTGGAAAGTAAACAAAATCAGGCTGGGCAGGACCACCATGTGACAGGCTGGGCATGCCAGGCTGAAGTGTTTGGATTTTGTCCTGCAGAGAGAAAATGATACTATTTCTGCTCCAGTCAGTGGTTTCTTGCTCTCTGCCTGACACTAACTCCCTCAGAGGGCAAAATCTCTCCTGGGAAATGCAAATAGCTTTGTTTTCTTTGAGATAATTGCTTATTTTGAATAATGTACACTGTGCATAAGTAATGAGTAGAGAGACAGTGTGCAAACACGCCTTTGCTTTTCTTCAACTGCCTCCTACTCGGGCACTAGAAGAGCGATGCTGGGGTGGACAAGCCCACCTCCCCAACAGCAGTCCCATTGTCTCTGCACTGACACATCAGCATTGCTACCACACAGTCTCTCTGCTGGGCTGGGAACAGCCGGCTTCAACCTGCTGCCTTGTTTACTAAATGGAATCAGCAGATAATTTCACGGTGGTATAGACAGCATGAAAATCCCACTCAAGATTCATAAATCCTGCTTTAAATTCGGCCAGCTTGTATACAAGCTGCCCTCTCAGCTCTTTCCAGTTGGAAGCTGCAGTCGCACCAAGAATGGAAGATGGAGTTAGAGACAGAGAAGTACATGCCTAGTCTGACTACCTAGTCCCAGGGAAGGATGCAGAGACAGAGGTGATTTGGGCCAGGTAAGTGGAGAGAGAGACATTCATCACAATACTCAGTCACAAAGTGGAGGAAATGCAAGTCATAGTACAAACAGCTGTGGTCTGAGAATCAGGATCACTGAGGTCTTATTGGATAAATCTGCTGATCAGGTGTCACAGGCCAAGAGGAGGGTAAGCTTGTTCTCTCCTCTGAATTTATTTAACTCCTGATAAAACATATGCTTTAGGGGATATCCCAGAGGTTTAAATGAAAGTTCTGAATTTGGGAAGACAAAAGGAGTGAAGGGTAAGATGAGACAATTGGCAAGAGTCACGCCATGAGAAAGAAGAAATGTAATGCCAACTGAGCTCCTGAAGTGCGGACGTCTGATCTATATCCATTTTTAATCTTTGAGTCTCCACAGTTTTCATCATACAGGATGTTTCGTGAGTGCTTAAAAATCACATTTTCAGGCTGAGTATGGTGGCTTACGCCTGTAATCCCAGCACTTTGGGAGGCTGAGGCAGGTGGATCATGAGGTCAGAAGTTTGAGACCAGCCTGACCAACACTGTGAAACCCCATCTCTACTAAAAATATGAAAATTAGCCAGGTGTGGTGGCGTGCACTGGTAATCCCGCTACTCAGGAGTCTGAGGCAAGAGAATTGCTTGAACCTGGGAGGCAGAGGTTGCAGTGAGCTAAGATCACCCCACTATACTCCAGCCTGGGCAACCAAGCAAGACTGTCTCAAAAAAAAAGAAAAAAGAAAAAAATCACAATTTCAATGAAAGTCTTCTAGTTCCATTGAAACGCACACACACTTAAAAAAGACATGACCTATGTATTAGGAGTCATTATTAGTATGTTAAGCAAAGTATTCTGTTACTTCCTTGGACTGAATGGAATTTCTTATTAAGCAGCCATTGCAATTGAAATGGGTCTGTTTTGCTGGAGAATTTCTTGAGAAGTTGTGGGCAGAGTGACCACAGAAGGGCTAGCATCATGTGGCAGTGACTGAGGTCCTGCTCCATTTTATGCTCTATTCAATGTGTTCACTCTTCTTAGGCAAGCATAGCAGTCTAATCAGCCTAAAAATTGAGCTCCATAAATTTGGGGAAAAAATCCATGAATTTAGAAAAACAAATCAATGGAGAATTGGTGGTTTTAACCCATGTTAAAAGTGAGTATTTAGAGATTCAAGGACAGATGGGCTGGCATCATATTCTTACCTTGGCAAAATCTCTGAGCTATGAGATATTGCCATTGGACAAAGTGGAAAGACCGCTGATTGAGGAAAGTTTCTTTTTATTTCCTTTTTGGCCATTTTGTGTTTATTCAGAATAGTTTGTAGAAACAACCTTCAAATTTTAAAGCAAATATAACCATGAGCATTTCCCTGAAGCTAAATCCAAGACCACACATCTACACATCTTTATTTCTCAATTGCATAACTTTGGAGATGGTGTTTTCTGTGTGGAAAAGGAGTCCAGACTGATCTGTGACTTTTCTTGAAAAACTGCAAAACGATTGAGATGGTTACTACAATATATTATTCTTACTAGTCTACATTAGCCTGTTTGGGCTACCATAACCAAATACCACACACTAGATGGCCTTAACAACAGAAATTTATTTCCTCACAGTTCTGGAATCTGAACATCTGAAATCAAGGTGCTGGTCTGATTGGTTTCTGGTCAGTCTCTTCCTGGCCTGCGGATGGCTGGCTGCCTTCTAGCTATGTCCTCTCGTGACCTTTCATTGGCACCTGCATACAGAGAGAGAAAGAGTATGAGAGCTCTCTGATGTATATTCCTATAAAGACATCAATTATATGCAATCAGGGCCCCATCTTTATGATCTCATTTAACCTTAATTAGTTCTTTTGAGTCCCAGTCTGCAAATATAGTCACATTGGGGGTTAAGATTTCAACACAAGGATTTTGGGAGGAAACAAACATTGAGCCTTTAACGGGATATATTCATATGTCATGGAAGGCGCAAGAGCTTGTCCTAATACCATACCGTATGTGGTGGGTAGACTTTAGGGTAGGGTTACTCCATAAAGTGAAGATCATTAATGTTTATCTAGGGTCACAGTTTCTAAAATATCAGTGATAGAGTACAAGAACATGAAATCTGCTGACTATGGGTAGTGATTTCCAGTGAAAATGGTTGCCCCTGACCTCAAAATAGAGGCTGAGCTAGACTGGATTTCAGAGTTTCTATCCACCCTGTCTTGGGATCATACTATTGATCAAATAAGCCTTGCTAGGAGAAAAAACACTAAGCCCTAGCAAGTCTGCCGAACTCTAATCATCAGGGAATGGATTAAAGCCAACAGATGAAGATTAAAAGACGGCATTACCATTCTTAGACATTCTTGGGTAAATTACAAAATTCAATTTAGAGGGACTCAAGGGCCGATTGTCATACACCTATTGGTTACTGAACACTTATTCTTGTGGTAGAGAAGCCTTCACCTTGCCGCCAAGGGACAGGGTGAATCATGCATGTTCAAATTGCATTGCTTAGTTTACAGGCAAATGAATTTGTCTGCCAGCTGCCTGGACTAGAAAAAATGATGTTTCTCATTTACATAGCAAAGGGAAACAGTGAAGGGTCTTGATAAAATATAGGTGCTATTGCCCAGGTTTGAGTGCAATAGACATGAAAGAGACGTGGCTGGTGATAAGAAGTGACAAATTCTAGGAGAAAAATATTTATTTGGAAGATACTCACTTTCTGCAAAAAGGTTAGTTTAAACATCCGAGCTAATGTACTGTAAACTGTTAAACTATTTCCTAAACAAAGGGAGTGCATAAACGGTACAATGATTGTTTTTGGTTGGTGCATTGTGTATTTTAGGTTACAGCTTGTTTGTAACTGAAAGCAAACTGTAGCAATGTGATGGATTTGCCTATGTGTGAAATGGATCTTCAACAAGGGAATCACAAAACGTTTACACTTCTAGACATGAGCACTCCCAACACACCATAGTCTGCCTTTCCAATTTCATCCAACTGTGATGGAAGGAAGAAAAAATTCTGTAACATCAATGTGCACTTAATTGTCAGAGGGAAATAAAATTACAAAGTTTAGTAATACCATAAAAATCTGTGCTGTTATGCAAGAATCTAAAATTACATGCTCTCTAAAGGAAAATCATTACACTATAGGGACTCACAAAGGCTTTCCAAACAGAGCTGCATAATCTCACAGTTAAGAGCAGTTCCTTCTGGTTGAAAGAGACTAAAAACAAAACAACAAAAAAAGCAGTCATTGTCAGGTTGTAACGGTGGAACGATTCAAGGTGACTGTGGGTCATTTTGCTGTTTTGAGCCTGTGGAGTTGGGAATGTAAGGGTGAAGATAATGTGTTTTATATGTATAAATTTAAACTGTGCTCTATTATTTGATTTGAACTCCAATTAGCACATTCTTTTACATTCTAATAGGTGGTTCAATCATCTTTTTTTTTGAAAAGCAATGGGATTCTCTTAAAGGTGGCCATAATTTGGGGGGTGATGGGAAGAAACAACACAAATAATTAGCTCATATAATTAAGGTGATTTTCCTAAGGATAGAAGCCATGTATCTTCTCATTTAAAGGAGGGTGGGGTGAAAGGGCACTGGGTTTTGTTAATGCATCTTCTGATGTAGAATTTAAGCTTTGTTCTATACATGGGGATGTAAAATGACATATTCTGGGTCTCTGGATGTAGGGAAATGCTAATGGGGTTTCAAGGTACTGCTTTGGGTTTCTCTTCTATGCAGCTTACAGAAGTACAGGCACCACCATTACCAACATAAATATCTTAAATTCTTTGACAGCATGTCTTGCCTCAGTCAAGGCTCCTCCATCTGTGCAAAAATTTTGCCCTGCTCACGTATCTCAGTGTGATTCAGTGGAGAGAAAATGGCTTTGGACTCAGACTACACTGGATTGTAGGATTGACTCCACTTGTTAGCTCTAGGATGTCAAGTACTCTTTTGAATTAATGTTATCTTAGTTTTCTCCTCTGTAAATTGGAGAAAATATCTATTTTATTAGAATCAAGGAAAAAAATGCACATTTCTTTCCTTTGTCTTGGCAGTAGATTTAAGTCTGCGGGCAATGAACAGTTACCAGAAGGAGGAAACTCAATTCTGGCAACAGTGAGTACAAAGAAAAAAGTACCAAGTATTAATGGCCATGGCGTTTAAGGTCAATTTAATACAGAATTACAAGTAGGCCTGCTAGGTTTTTTATAAGTATATCCCATGCAATATTTGGCACACACTCATAGTTTAAAAAATTGTTGTTTATCTGAAATTCAAATTAAACTCTGTGCCCTGGTATTTAATTTGGCAACACTAATCACAAAGTAAGTGTCATGGATATGTGGCAAAAAGGCTGAATATCAATGTGAAGGTCAGCAGGCCAGGTTGATACACATGGAGAAACTGCCAGCTGATTATTACTGGATTGAAGCACTAAATACAAAGGTACTTGCTGAGATGCTTGCAAGAATCAGGTTTAACTAATCAGTATGACATGTTAGCACTTAGCCAGATAAAGAATTGATAATTGCTAAGAGATCATAATTATGATATTGTGTTTAATCGGAAATTAATTTGTAGCAAGAGATTACTAATGTTGATTTGTTATACTCAGTTACAAGATGTATGTGGATTCCCTTGAACCAACTGTTTGTAGCTTAGGAAGGGAGAACCTACCACATGAAGGATTTACTCTCACCTTAGGAAATAAACATGAAGGGAACAGGCCACTTAATTACAGGACATCACTGGGCAGCATTAGAGCATGGGGACTCTCAGGTGGACAGGTTCTGTGATCCTAAGATATTCTGGATCTCTGAAGGCTTGCCGAGGCCTGGGCCTCTTGGATAGCCACTGGGGGACTAGATGGGGCCGTCCTAACAACTCTTCTGCAGGAAGTGGTACTAGTGTTTTCTCTCACTCTCTCTCTCTCTCTCTCTCTCTCTTTCTATCGTTTGATAAATTTAAATTAAGGCACACACTGAATGCCAGCCCAGATCATCCAACACCTATTTTGAGAACTGCGCACTTACTATGTTTCTGCTGGTGGTATGTGTCTTTCATCTGGGATTGTGCCCTCATTAGATTAGTGCCAAGAGACCTGAATGGCTTTTGGGTATTGCATTCTCACTTGCAGTAAACAAGTAGGGACATCTGTCCCAATATGTGATATTGATTTTTTTTTTTGGCCTTTCTTATGGATATAAAGTTGTATTTTATTATTTTCATGTCCATTTCTTTGTACACTGGTGAGTTTGACAGTTTCTTCTTATACTTATTAGTCATTTTGTCCTCTTCATTTATTACCTGTGAATATCTGCTCTCATTTCTGTTGCGGCTTCTGACCTTATATACTAGATAGTGTCTTAAAACTTTTAAATCTGATACTTATCTTCTCCCTGCTATCATGTTTCCCTGTCTTAATTGTGCCAACAATGTCTTTTAATGAACAGAGTTCTTCATTTCTATGTAACTATATCTATTAATATCTCTATATTGTATAGGCTTTTGGCATACTGTCAAATACCTATCTCTCCACTCCTGGGTATTACAATTATTTTTTTTTTCTGTTACATCTTAGATGTTTTTTCAACACATTATGTATTTAATCTGTACCCCACCATTATATATGATGCTAATCAGGATACATGATTTTTCTCCTTATTGTAAGTTTGTTTCCATTATGCCATTCTAAACAATATGCTGCTTTCATTTTCATTATTTATCAATTAAGCATGCTATTTCTGAGCTATTTTAATACACTGGTTCCTTTGTTGCTGTGCCAATATCAGCCTTTTAAATTACTACGGCCTTATAATAAGTCTTAATAACTGATGGAGTTAGCATTCTCTTTTTATTTTTATTTGATAAAATTGTAATAGCTGTTCATGGGCCTAAATTCTGGCATAAACATTTTTAAAATGAGTTTGACAAATTTCTCCAAAATTCAACCCAGAAATTTTAATAGAAACCATTTTAATTTGTAGCTTAATGTGAAGACTTTCTATTTTTGTAACAATTTGTATAGAATAGGAATTAACTCCTTCATGGAAGTTCAGTGGAGTTCGCCTATAAAAACACTTGGACCTGCAGCTTTGAGGAGGATGGATTTTACGTACTGTTTTGTATTTTAAATGTCTGTGATCAGTTGAATATTTCTATTTTTTCTAATGTCATTTATTTTGGGAAATGTATTTCATCTACTTTTTTTTACTACTTTATTAATCTATTAAATGTATTTTAATCCATTTTTGTCGTTAGCAATTTTGTTCTTTTCAATATATATTTTTAAAATATGCAACCTCTTTTTTCTTGAATTATATCAGAAGTGTACAATATTAGTGTTTTCCAAATATCAGTATTATTAACTTTATTTTCTTAATGCACTGTTTCATTGAAATCTGCCCTTAGATTCCTTTTTTTCCTGATTTGATTTTACTCGTTGATTGTTTTCTAACTACTTATGTTGTCTTCTTAGCTCATTTAAAACATGTATTTACTGACAACTACAATTAAATTTAGTGCATAAGTTGGGTCTTACAAATTTTCAAATTTATTTATAACTGTTCAGTTCTAATTTTCCATGATATGCTTTATGAACATGGGGTTATTTACTAGTTTACCAGCATGATATTCTGTTTGCAGACACATGGAATTTTTAATGCTATCTGTTGTTATTAATTTCTGCTTTTGAGGGGGTCATAGGAAATAGTATGCATGGGTTTACTGTCTTTTTTAAAATTTGGTTTTATCTTTTTCTCCATTTCTTTCTACTTATTTTAATAATTTTTGTGGTTTTCTTTTTGTATTGCATCGTCAATTCTAAATGTCATATGTGTACTCAAAAAGAATATGTATTGTTTCTTGGGTGCAAATCTCTAGACTTGTCTCATAGATTGATTTGATTTCTATATGATATTATCTGTGTTTTTTATATTTCTGTTCCCTTTTATATTTCTGACCCTTCCTGGGTCTATCAATTTCTGAGAATAGTGTGATAAAATATCTAGCAAGAATTCACAGGGTCTCTATATCTTTCTCTGGTTTGGCTTTATGTATTTTGAAATTGTTATAGTCATAACTATTTATAATTTATTTTCTTGACCAATTGTACTTTTTACCACTATGATGAACCCCTTTGATATCTTGTAATTTTTTGTCTCAAATTGTATTTTGCTAGATATTAATAATACTCCTTCAGATGTCTTTTGATTATGTTTACTTGATGTATTTTTTCCATCTTTTATTTTCAGTTCTTATTTTCAAATCATTACAGATAATACATTTTTTCATCTTTCTTTTTAATTTCAGTCTGAGTTATTGTCTTTTCATTTGTGAATTTGATCCGGTAATATTATAGATTAATATTATATTAGAATTTGTTTCTGTTCTTTTATTTTACATTTTTCCTTTAATGTCTTTTGTTTACTTTTTTCTTTTTCCCTTTTTGCATTGGTCATGAAAGGTTTTCTTCTGATGGTTTTAAAATTATATATTCTACTTTTGTTTTTATATTATCTTTATGTAAAGAACACTTCTCATGTTTATGTCTATGTTAATCTCTTAAATTTATTATCTGTATCTCTTCCCTAACCACTCAGGAAAGGTATCAGACTCTCAAATCCTTTTGGCCTTTCCACCTACTTCATCTCTACTGAATTTTAGTTCTGAGTTTGTGTCACAATATAGACTACTATTCTTCTCTCATCCTAGTTTCAAGACACAACTATGATCTTTGCTAAAATACTGAAGTATCCTTACTTCTCATACAGGTTGCCGTATCCACCTGATTGTAGTTTTCTTATTTGAATGACTCTCTCTAGAGTATTTTTCCAAGTGGATTTTTGTATCCCTAATCTTCCGAGGCTGACATGCTTGAGAATATTTTTACTAACCTCCCTGTCACGATTTAGCTAAAGAAATAATAATTCTGAAACCTGAGGTTGATCTCATTCAATTTCATTACAGAGAACCAGAATTGTTTTCTGGAGACGTCTCTGTGTTTACTGGTTCTAATGTGTTTAGGTAGGGACATTTTCTTATTCATCCTAATTAGAACTTTTCAGGCCCTTTCAGTCTGAAGTCTCACATCTTGTTTTAATTTTAGGAATTTTATCCTCATTCGTTTTTGCAAATATTTCCTTTCCTGTGTTTATTACTTTTTGTTCCTCAGAAACTCCTACAGAGGTTGGGACTTCTACATTTATCTCTGTATGTATCGCTTAACTTTCCTCTTGCATCTTCTTTTTCTTAATCCTGTTTTGTATTCTGAGAGTTCGTCAATCTGATCTTTGAGCCTGCTCATTCACTCTTTCGTTATACTCATCCTATTTAGGCCATTTAAAATATTTCAGCTACTATATTCTGCATACTTAATATTTCCAACTTTTTATGATTTGTTGCTTTTGCTTTATATTAATACCCTCTCTCCTATCTTTGAGAATATTTATTGTGCTTATTTTATATTCTTAGGCCATCTGTTCCAATAAGTCTGTTTTATATACCATATGCTGTTTAGTTTGTAGTATTTCATGTATAATAATAGTATTCTTCAGGTGTGTAAAAATTTGGCATGCTACTTCATTTTCCTAATAGTTACCTTTTATGGCAATAGCCAGGCACAAATTTGAGACCATGTTGGACATCTAAAGGGAGGCAATAAGCCTCAAATTGGAAAAACCTAACACTTATGGTGGACATAGCTTAGATGACCCCCAATAAGTCATGTCCTTATAAATATCGTCCCTTCAAGTGCAAGCAGAACCTATGACTTGCTTTTAACCAATAGACCATAGAAAACATGATGGAATGATACCCCTTACCCCATGATTCCTTTTTGTTATATATTACTCCATCTTAGCAGACTAGAGAGATAGATTCTCCTGCTTGTCTTGATGGAACAAGTAGACATGTTGTGAATTGCCTATGGAGAAGGCCACGTGATAGGAAACTGCAAGTGGCTTCCAGAAATGGAGATGAGCCCTGGACGAAAGCCAGCAAGAAAATGGGAACCTCAGTCCTATAGCTTCAAGATGACTTCTTCCAAAAACCTGATGGAGATTGGAAGTGTACCTTTACCCAGTCAAACCTCTGATGAGAC
Source organism: Macaca mulatta (assembly GCF_049350105.2). Lineage (NCBI taxonomy): Eukaryota > Metazoa > Chordata > Mammalia > Primates > Cercopithecidae > Macaca > Macaca mulatta. The sequence continues at coordinate 103,201,401 of NC_133418.1, read as the reverse complement.
TGCAGGCCCAGTCAAATCTGGATTGCTACCTGATGAAACTCTAGAGCAGAGGACCTATTTAAACTATGCCTGTACTTCATGACATGCAGATACTGTGAAATAATGAATAGGTGCTGTTTTATGCCTCTAAGTTTGCAGCAATGGTTATGTAGCAATAGAAAACCAGTACAGCACCCACCCTCTGTTGAGTACTCTTCTTGGCTCCCATACAACCAGTCAACTCTTCTGAATAGGTAGTGCCTTTAAATCATTAGAGGAAAGCATCATTAGGAGAAGGAAATTGTTTCAGACTGTAATCCATTAGCCATAAAGAGTTGAGAAAATGGGGAGATTGGGTAGATGTCCTCAGATGGATAGCAAACTCCCATCTGTTCTTGTCACTACCACTCAGGTATAAATTCTCAAAGTCTTCATCATGTTATTCATGTTTTAGACAACACCACACTTTACTGGGGTATTTGCTTACCCTTATTTTTCAGATTTCATGGAATATCATATAGGATTTCTTTTAGGGTTTTTAAAGAAGGGTTTTATTATTGATGCCATCATCTGCATCCTAAAATAAAAAAAACAATATTACTTACTGTAGGATTGAAGTTATTTTCCTTCAACACTTTGAAAATACTAATCTTCTGTCATCTGTTTTTTGTGTTGATATTGAAAAGTTTTGTATCAATCTGAATGTTTTTCACTTAAAAATAACTGCATTATCAGAAAGCAGTTAGGATATTGTCTCAAATTTTCCTATAATATACATACACGTGCATTTTTCTTTATACAATTTTGTACTTTTTAAGGTCTCTTAACTTAGGTGTTCATATTTTAAATTCTGAGAACTTTCTTCTGATTTTACTTTTATCTATTTCTACCTCTTAATTTATTTGTTTTACTTTCTGGTACTGTTATGATTGGTCGGTGACAGTTGTGTCTCTATCTTCCATATTTAAAAACTTCTTTGTTATATTTGCCATTATGTCATACTTTTCTGATGCTTTCAAAATAAGTTCTTAAATACAACCTTTCTATTAACTTCATCAATTCTGATAATTATTCATCCTATAATATATTTTGTGTATTTATGTTATATTCAATAAATCTACTTGTTTATTTTTGATTATTGCTTAGATTATTATTGATTAATGTCATCAGTATATCCTGCCTTATCTTTTTTAAGATATCATGTTTATTTTAAAATGGTAATCTCTGTGTTACATTTATTCAGAACCATGGAGTATACACTGTTAGGTATGTTGCCATTCCATTGTAAAGATTGTGCTGAGATGATTTATTTTTCTCTTTAAGATCATTTACCTTAGCCATTTGTAGTTCCCAGGGGATAAGGACCTCTGTTCTATTTTATTGACTTTAGTGTTGTTGGATGGTGCTGACATATCCATTTACTGTGTTACCACCAGTCTTTTCTTCTTCTTAGGAAAACCCTGGTACTTCTCCAAGAATTTCTTTCCTTGGCTGTAACTACCTACCTTTAAGGTTTAGAAGAGAAGATGATTATGCTCAGCACCTGCCATTTCTCGGAGCATTTTATCCACTCCTAACTCAGCAAGGGCTTCTGCGCTGTGTTGTTGATATCTTGTGAACAGAACAATACTTAGCATAATTTCTTTTTTTCATAAGTTATTCAGGTACAGGTGGTATTTGGTTACATGAGTAAGTTCTTTAGTGGTGATTTGTGAGATTTTGGTGCACCCATAACCTGAGCAGTATACACTGCACTCTATTTGTAGTCTTTTATCCCTTGTCACCCTCCCTCTCTTCCCCCTAAGTCCCCCAAGTCCATCGTATAATTCTTACGCCTTTGCGTCCTCATAGCTTAGCTTCCACAAATCAATGAGAACGTACAATATTTGGTTTTCCATTCCTGAGTTACTTCACTTAGAATAATAGTCTCCAGTCTCATCCAGGTCACTGCAAATGTTCTTAATTCATTCCTTTTTATGGCTGAGTAGTATTCCATCATATATATCACAGTTTCTTTATCCACTTGTTGATTGATGGGCATTTGGGTTGGGTCCACAATTTTGCAATTGTGAATTGTGCTGCTAGAAACGTGTGTGTGTGCCAGTTTCTTTTTTGTATAATGACTTCTTTTCCTCTGGGTAGATACCTAGTAGTGAGATTGCTGGATCAAATGGTAGTTCTACTTTTAGTTCTTCAGGTAATGTCCACACTGTTTTCCATAGTGGCTGTACTAGTTTACATTCATTCCCACCAGCAGTGTAGAAGTGTTCCCTGATCACCGCATCCACATCAACATCTACTGTTTTTTTTTTTTAATTTTTATTTTTTTTTATTATGACCATTCTTGCAAGAGTAAGGTGGTATTACATTTTGGTTTTGATTTGCATTTCCTTGATCATTAGTGATGTTGAACTTTTCTTTTCATGTGTGTTGGCCATTTGCATATCTTCTTTTGAGAACTGCCTATTCATGTCCTTAGCCCACTTTTTAATGGGATTGTTTGTTCTTTTCTTACTGATTTGTTTGAGTTCATTGTAGATTCTGGATATTAGTTCTTTGTCAGAACTATAGATTGTGAAGATTTTCTCCCACTCTGGGTTGTCTGTCTGCTCTTCTGACTGTTCCTTTGCCATGCGAAAGCTCTTTAGTTTAATTAGGTCCCAACTATTTATCTTTGTTTTTATTGCATTTGCTTTTGGGTTCTTGATCATGAAATCCTTGCCTAAGCCAATGTCTAGAAGGGTTTTTCCAATGTTATCTTCTAGAATGTTTATATTTTCAGGTCTTAGATTTAAGTCTTTAATCCATCTTAAGTTGATTTTTGCATAAGGTGAAAGATGAGGATCCAGTTTTATTCTCCTACAGGTGGCTAGCCAATTATCTGAGCACCATTTGTTGAAAAGGGTGTTCTTTCCTCACTTTATGTTTTTGCTCATTTTGTCAAAGATCAGTTGGATATACGTATTTGAGTTTATTTCTGGGTTCTCTATTCTGTTCCATTGATCTACATGCCTATTTTTATACCAGTACCACACTGTTTTGGTTACTATGGCCTTATAGTACAGTTTGAAATCAGGTAGTGTGATGCCTCCAAATTTTTCTTTTTGCTTAGTCTTGCTTTGGCTATGAGGGTTCTTTTTTGGTCCCATATGAGTTTAGAATTGTTTTTTTCTAATTCTGTGAAGAATGATCATGATATTTTGATGTGGATTGTATTGAATGTGTAGATTCCTTTTGACAGTATGATAATTTTCACAATAGTGAGTCTACCCATCCATGAGCATGGGATGGGTTTCCATCTGTTTGTGTCATCTGTGATTTCTTTCAGTAGTGTTTTGTAGTTTCCTTGTAGAGGTCTTTCGACTCCTTGGTTAGGTATATTCCTAAGGAATTTTTTTTTTTTTTTTTTTTTTTTGCAAGTATTGTCAAAGGGGTTGAGTTCTTTATTTGATTCTCTGCTTAGTCATTGTTGGTGTATAGAAGAGCTACTGATTTGTGTACATTAATCTTGTATCCACTTTGCTGAATGCTTTTATCAGTTCTACGACCTTTCTGGAGGAGTCTTTAGGGTTTTCAAGGTAAACGGTCATATCATCAGCAAACAGTGACAGTTTGACTTCTTCTTTACCAGTTTGGATGCCCTTTATTTCTTTCTCATGTCTGATTGTTCTGGCTAGGACTTCTAGTACTATGTTGAAGAGGAGTGGTGAGAGTGGGCATCCTTGTCTTGTTCCAGTTCTCAGAGGGAATGCTTTCAATTTTTCCTCATTCAGTATTATGTTGGCTGTGGGTTTGTCATAGATGGCTTTTATTACACTGAGGAATGTCCTTTGTATGTCGATACTTTGCTGAGAGTTTTAATCATAAAGGGATGTTGGATTTTGTTGAATGCTTTTTCTGCATCTACTGAGATGATCATGTGATTTTTGTTTTTAATTATGTTTATGTGGTGTATCACATTTATTGACTTGCATATGTTAAACCATCCCTGCATCCCTGGTATGAAACCCAGTTGATCATGGTGGATTATCTTTTTGATATGTTGTTGGATTCGGTCTTGCTGCAGTTGAGTATTTGGGGTGTCTCCTGGGTCCTGCAGGAGCAGTCTGCTTTCTTCAAAGTGTCTCTACTTAGCATAATTTTGAAATACAAAAGCCTAACTTGGAATTCAGGCTCTGAGACATACTAGCTGAGGAACTTAGACAATTTTCTCAGCTTCCCTATGACTCTATATTCTTTATATTAAATGGGATATAGTTGCTAATTGTTAGGATTACTGTGATACTTAAAAGAGGTAATGTATATAAACCAATTAGGACAGTACCTGACACAAATTAGGGCCTAATAAACATTAGCTATAAGTGTGGTTATAGTGCCCAGCACTTGTACATGTTAAGTAAATGTCATTTATTTTGCATACCATTTACACCTATCTACAGAGCCTTATCTGAATCGGTGCACCCATTACTATAAAGATACACCAACATTTCAAATCTCCAGGACTCACATGTTCTTCTTGTCAAGCTCTAAGATTCTAGCCATCTTGGCAATATGGAATTTTTGGAAGAGACTGTTCATGTATATGAGATAAGATCTTGGTGTATGTATGTGTATATATATGTGTGTGTGTATGTATATATATAATCTGTAGTATCTTATACCCACTAATTCTTGGCTTTAAGTCCTTAAACATGTGAACCCAAATTCCCCTGTGTACAGGTTAGTACTTCACAGTTTAGTAGTCCTTCACAAGTTACAAAGAAGCTTTGCATCCATTATTGCATTTGATCTTATAGATTTTTTTTACAAAAGGTGAGAAAAACTTTATCCAAACTATTTTTAAGGGGAAACAAATTCTCAGTCTGGCAGATAAAGTGAAATAAATTCAGGCAGCTTGGGTGTGGCAGACATGCAAAGTCAACCAAGATGCTTAAATTTCTAGTCCAGTGCTCATCTTTCCTGCTCTACTCTTTTCACAAAATGCAGGGAGAAATAGTCAGGAACTTTGCTGGGCCTTCTCTAGAAACTTTATGTGTGGATAAACGTAAATGGAATTTTGGATGTTCATCATTTGATTCCATTCCATCATAGCTGAAGCTTAGGTTCATGCTGTTCCCTGCCTTTTCTGCAAAGAAGAGTTCTAGTGCTAATTTGTTTACCTTGAGTGGGCTATACTTGGTGCTGGGCAGTAACGGTGGAAGTAGCCATCACCAAGGACATCAGGATTGAGTGTCCTTTCCTGAAGTTCAAGCTCTAATCAAAGCATCTACATATGTACATTGTGCTGTGAGTCATTCATAATTCATAATACGGTTTCTAACATTTTCTAGTTGCTTATTGCTATTGATGCCTAAGTTTGTGCTAAGTTAGGTAATGAATATGGTTCCTCAGAGCTAAACCTATTACCATTACGTAAGTTAGCCCACTAGTTTTTTGTTTTTTACACTATTGACATTAGGGTGTACTGTGTGTTTATTGGAGAAGTGGGATGTCTATGTCTACTGAGAAAATATACCCTTAAGCATCAGTAAGTATGTATTGAGCTCTAACTGCTCAGCCCTATGCAAGACATTGTAGAGGAGAGCCAAAGACTAAGGTACGTGAGACCATTAGCAACTATGTGTACATTAAATGTGTTTTTCAATGTGTGTATGCATGCAAAAGGAAGTTGAAGTCATAGATTTCATTCCCTCATTACCTGGACAATAACTTGTCACATGAGGCCATCAATGAATGCTTGCAAAATAAAGAAGGCAAGATCACTCTGAGCAGATAATTATAGCGGGGTCAGGCTTTCTGGAAGAGATAGAACTTGAGATATTTGAATAATGTATGGGGGTGAGGGCAGGCATTCTAAGTGAGGTGCAGAAATAAAAACAAGAAGGGAGTTTAGAAAGAAGGAAGGTGAATAATGTGGGCAGAATATCATCCATTATCAGAATATAGACATTGTATAAAGCACCATTACATTTACAATAGTCACATGATAACTTCATAGAATCTGTAAGCCGTATCTATTCCACTTTTATTTTTGAATGAATGACAAAGCCCTTTTGTGCTGACAAAATATGGTCATTTATTTTTCACTTTTGAAAACTCTAACTAATTCTTTTTATAGCAAAGTATATACTCTATTGGAAAAACGTTTACTTTATTTTTGTCCCCTGCGTGTTCTAGTACATAAGCTGAATGGGTTCTTTTGGAAAACACTGTCATGAAGTTACATACAGCAACCAGCGTTTCTTGAGCTCACCCACCCAGGGCCATTCTAAGTATGACATTATAAAAGGGGTTGCTACTTGTCTAGGGGGATGGTGTCATTGGCACCCTGTGGAGGGGTAGAAAGTAGAAGACAGGACAAAGCTTTCTGCCGTAAAGAAACCTAATGACTCATGGAGGGGTATCAAGTGGGATGAGTAGCTAAAGAGTGTGGATGGCAGGTGTTTTAGCTAAAGAAATGTGAGTTTCATAGTCTTTAAGAACAGACTAGAATGTGTCCATGACCTAGTTCAAACAAGGATGTACAGAAGAGAGTAGAAGGATGGTTACCAGAGGCTAGGAAGCGTAGTTGGGGGGCAGGGTGGAAGGGAGGTGGGGATGGTTAATGGGTGCAAAAGTAAGAATGAATAAGACCTACTGTTTGATAGCACAACAAAGTTACTATAGTCAATAATAATGTAATTGTACACTTTAATATAACTAAGAGTATAATTTGATTTTTTGTAACACTAAGGATAAGTGCTTGAGGGGATAGATACCCCATTTGTCCTGATGTGAGTATTATGCAGTGCATTCCTCTACCAAAACATCTCATGTATCCCGTAAATATATATGCCTACTGTGTACCTTCAAAAAATTAAAAATTAAAGAAGGCTATGCTTCAATTTTAGCAGGGGCATCTTTGATCTTAACATGCATCTGGAATAGGAAATGAGGAGATTGTTAAGAAGTGATTATAGAAGGTCTGAAGGGCTCATGGCATCATCCAAGATTCAAACACAGTACAGAGAATATAAGTTTGAGAAGAAACAATGGTCTTTCGAGTTGGTGATCCCTGGCATTGCCAACATGTGCAGTTCCTTCTCCTTGGAAGTTCAGGAGGAGAGCCATGTACAGGTAGCCTTGAGAACTGATTATAATCAGATCATTATGAATATAAGCGAGGTGTATTATTTATTTTAATCATGGTTACACAAATGCTGAGAAAAATCAGGGTTTTTATTAGGCTTCTTTCAGACTCTAATACTTATTCTCAAGACCCACTATCATTTTCTGTGACTTCCCACTTCGAAGGATACCTTATCCTAGTGATGAATATTGGGTATATGAGGTGATCTTATCCTTGGGGTTTATACACAGAGCTAGATGAAACTAAAGAGACACTAAGTGATGTTAGGAATTATTCAGGGTAGGGGAAGGGTGGCAGAGGGTGGGAGAGGTGGCACTGATTCAGGGATTCCCATTGGCATTTCATCCAGAGCCCTTTCAGTTTATTCAGTTTAATATATTTGCTTTGGGGTATTATTTCAACTGAAGAAATGTATCTGAGACAAGATAGTGATAAAAAGCCAGTGCTGTGGTGGAACCATCTATTGATTTCAGACCTTGTCAGTTCAATCATACAGTGGATCTGATATCTCATTTAATATTTTCTTTCAATTGCTAAAACTGACCAACTGACTTGCAATATTTTCAAAATATGTATAGACAGTGTGGACTCAATCTGCAAATATTCTGTGAGTGGCTGAGTAAATGTAACCGAGCTGGCATTTTAAACTTGATGAGCATTTTGCCAAGCATGGAGTAAGAGTAAGTGGAAGCTGAGGTGCAGATGCATCTTCTCTTTAGGCTTACGTGGGAACATCATCCTATAGCAGTTTACACTGAGAATTTACCCAGACTGTTTTTCTTTTTTTTTTTTTTTTTGTTTCCTTTCTGAGTCCTGAATAAGGTTGGCTTGTGGCCTGGAAGCTATGCAATTTTTCTTGTTCTGGCAACCTAGGAAGAGAAGGTATTTTGCAACTTAGCTGAGTTGTTTCTTAATGTTTGCAGAGAAATATGTCATCTTGTAGAAATTTTTAAGTTGAAAAGAAGCATGTTTTCTCAATGTATAGAAATGCCTATTCCATATCTATACTAGATTTGTATTTGAGTTCAAAAGTAAGACAATGATTTTGTTCCCTGATAATTCAAGAATTCAAAAATTGGTGACAGCCATACTCCATATGGGACTCCAGTGAAAAGTTGGATTTGCAATAACTAGGGGCGGGGCGGGGGACACAATAAAACCTTCAGTGTAGAAAGAAAAGATTTATCCTCCATATTTACCTTTATTGTATGTCCTGGGGAATAATCATCTTTGACATTTGTAAACTACCTTTCGTGGAACAGTCCCGCAGGTCTTCCTCATTCAGGAGCTGCATTCTGAATGTCATTTCTCTACTCAGTGACTCATTAGTATGCCATGGTGGGAGGCCAAGGCCTTTAAATTGGAGAGTACAGTATGATATGCTTAAAGGAAAATCTAAAAAACATCCCTTGGTGGGGAAACTTTGGTACTGGGAGTTCTTGTGCATATAAACTATATTGCCAGCCAGCATAGCTAGTTGGGAGAATGTGCCTTGCAGTGTAACTTCACTCCAGGGAAATTATTAAGTATACTTGTGGGTAATTTCAAGCTATTGAGAACAGTTACTCAAAATCCTGGTTAAACTTCAAACTTTGCTGGTAAAAGAACAACAGCTTGTGGCTTACCAGAAAGCAAGAGTTTCTTAAAGTGATAATCCCTTCTTGAACAGGAATCACATATGATAAGTGTTCCCAAGAGTTCTATTTTTGGAGCAGCTTCCAAAGTGATGAATACAAATTACAACAACCATTATCCCAGCTTATTCATGGTATCATACTGTCCTGAGAAACTACAGTTATGTAAATCAAGGGAATATTGCTTAACATTACTATTAATAAATTAAATGCTAGAGCAGCAGTGGCAGTAGCTCACCAAGTTGATGTAACAGAATGTATAAACATGCAGATGATTCATATTCTACAGAACGCAATCTTACTTTAAAGTCATTTACAATAAAAGAAGTCCAATTTTAACTTTCCCTTTTATATACTTTCAATTATACCAGCTTAACTATATGTTTGTCAATTAAAAAAAAACTTCATATATGTGTGGGTATATACATATATAATCACTTCCCCCCCACACCCTGCTTAAGTTTCTTTAACTAAAAAAAACAGAATTGATCATGGTGGATAAGCTTTTTGATGTGCTGCTGAATCCGGTTTGCCAGTATTTTATTGAGGATTTTTGCATCGATGTTCATCAGGGATATTGGTCTAAAATTCTCTTTTTTTGTTGTGTCTCTCCCAGGCTTTGGTATCAGGATGATGTTGGCCTCATAAAATGAGTTAGGGAGGATTCCCTCTTTTTCTATTGATTGGAATAGTTTCAGAAGGAATGGTACCAGCTCCTCCTTGTACCTCTGGTAGAATTCAGCTGTGAATCCATCTGGTCCTGGACTTTTTTTCGTTGGTAGGCTATTAATTATTGCCTCAATTTCAGAGCCTGCTATTGGTCTATTCAGGGATTCAACTTCTTCCTGGTTTAGTCTTGGAAGAGTGTAAGTGTCCAGGAAATTATCCATTTCTTCTAGATTTTCTAGTTTATTTGCATAGAGGTGTTTATAGTATTCTCTGATGGTAGTTTGTATTTCTGTGGGGTCGGTGGTGACATCCCCTTTATCATTTTTTATTGCGTCTATTTGATTCTTCTCTCTTTTCTTCTTTATTAGTCTTGCTAGCGGTCTGTCAATTTTGTTGATCTTTTCAAAAAACCAACTCCTGGATTCTTTGATTTTTTGGAGGGTTTTTTGTGTCTCTATCTCCTTCAGTTCTGCTCTGATCTTAGTTATTTCTTGCCTTCTGCTAGCTTTTGAATGCGTTTGCTCTTGCTTCTCTAGTTCTTTTAATTGTGATGTTAGAGTGTCAATTTTAGATCTTTCCTGCTTTCTCTTGTGGGCATTTAGTGCTATAAATTTCCCTCAACACACTGCTTTAAATGTGTCCCAGAGATTCTGGTATGTTGTATCTTTGTTCTCATTGGTTTCAAAGAACATCTTTATTTCTGCCTTCATTTCGTTATCTACCCAGTAGTCATTCAGGAGCAGGTTGTTCAGTTTCCATGTAGTTGAGCGGTTTTGATTGAGTTTCTTAGTCCTGAGTTGTAGTTTGATTGCACTGTGGTCTGAGAGACAGTTTGTTATAATTTCTATTCTTGTACATTTGCTGAGTGGAGTGTTGAAGTCTCCCATTATTATTGTATGGGAGTCTAAGTCTCTTTGTAAGTCTCTAAGGACTTGCTTTATGAATCTGGGTGCTCCTGTATTGGGTGCATATATATTTAGGATAGTTATCTCTTCCTGTTGAATTGATCCCTTTACCATTATGTAATGGCCTTCTTTGTCTCTTTTGATCTTTGATGGTTTAAGGCTTCATCCCTGGGATGCAAGGCTGGTTCAACATTCGCAAATCAATAAACATAATCCAGCATATAAACAGAACCAAAGACAAGAACCACATGATTATCTCAATAGATGCAGAAAAGGCTTTTGACAAAATTCAACAGCCCTTCATGCTAAAAACGCTCAACAAATTTGGTATTGATGGAACGTACCTCAAAATAATAAGAGCTATTTATGACAAACCCACAGCCAATATCATAATGAATGGGCAAAAACTGGAAAAATTCCCGTTGAAAACTTGCACAAGACAGGGATGCCCTCTCTCACCACTCCTATTCAACATAGTGTTGGAAGTTCTGGCTAGGGCAATCAGGCAAGAGAAAGAAATCAAGGGTATTCAGTTAGGAAAAGAAGAAGTCAAATTGTCCCTGTTTGCAGATGACATGATTGTATATATAGAAAACCCCATTGTCTCAGCCCAAAATCTCCTTAAGCTGATAAGCAACTTCAGCAAAGTCTCAGGATACAAAATTAATGTGCAAAAATCACAAGCATTCTTATACACCAGTAACAGACAAACAGAGAGCCAAATCAGGAATGAACTTCCATTCACAATTGCTTCAAAGAGAATAAAATACCTAGGAATCCAACTTACAAGGGATGTGAAGGACCTCTTCAAGGAGAACTACAAACAACTGCTCAGTGAAATAAAAGAGGACACAAACAAATGGAAGAACATTCCATGCTCATGGATAGGAAGAATCAATATCGTGAAAATGGCCATACTGCCCAAGATTATTTATAGATTCAATGCCATCCCCATCAAGCTACCACTGAGTTTCTTCACAGAATTGGAAAAAACTGCTTTAAAGTTCATATGGAACCAAAAAAGAGCCCGCATCTCCAAGACAATCCTAAGTCAAAAGAACAAAGCTGGAGGCATCATGCTACCTGACATCAAACTATACTACAAGGCTACAGTAACCAAAACAGCATGGTACTGGTACCAAAACAGAGATATAGACCAATGGAACAGAACAGAGTCCTCAGAAATAATACCACACATCTACAGCCATCTGATCTTTGACAAACCTGAGAGAAACAAGAAATGGGGAAAGGATTCCCTATTTAATAAATGGTGCTGGGAAAATTGGCTAGCCATAAGTAGAAAGCTGAAACTGGATCCTTTTCTTACTCCTTATATGAAAATTAATTCAAGATGGATTAGAGACTTAAATGTTAGACCTAATACCATAAAAACCCTAGAGGAAAACCTAGGTAGTACCATTCAGGACATAGGCATGGGCAAAGACTTCATGTCTAAAACACCAAAAGCAACGGCAGCAAAAGCCAAAATTGACAAATGGGATCTCATTAAACTAAAGAGCTTCTGCACAGCAAAAGAAACTACATCAGAGTGAACAGGCAACCTACAGAGTGGGAGAAAATTTTTGCAATCTACTCATCTGACAAAGGGCTAATATCCAGAACCTACAAAAAACTCAAACAAATTTGCAAGAAAAAAACAAACAACCCCATGAAAAAGTGGGCAAAGGATATGAACAGACATTTCTCAAAAGAAGACATTCATACAGCCAATAGACACATGAAAAAATGCTCATCATCACTGGCCATCAGAGAAATGCAAATCAAAACCACAATGAGATACCATCTCACACCAGTTAGAATGGCGATCATTGCCGGGCGCGGTGGCTCAAGCCTGTAATCCCAGCACTTTGGGAGGCTGAGACGGGCGGATCATGAGGTCAGGAGATCGAGACCATCTTGGCGAACACCGTGAAACCCCGTCTCTACTAAAAAATACAAAAAACTAGCCGGGCGAGGTGGCGGGTGCCTGTAGTCCCAGCTACTCGGGAGGCTGAGGCAGGAGAATGGCGTAAACCTGGGAGGCGGAGCTTGCAGTGAGCTGAGATCCGGCCACTGCACTCCAGCCCGGGCTACAGAGCGAGACTCCGTCTCAAAAAAAAAAAAAAAAAAAAAAAAAAAAGAATGGCGATCATTAAAAAGTCAGGAAACAACAGGTGCTGGAGAGGATGTGGAGAAACAGGAACACTTTTACACTGTTGGTGGGATTGTAAACTAGTTCAACCATTATGGAAAACAGTATGGCGATTCCTCAAGGATCTAGAACTAGATGTACCATATGACACAGCCATCCCATTACTGGGTATATACCCAAAGGATTATAAATCATGCTGCTATAAAGACACATGCACATGTATGTTTATTGCGGCACTATTCACAATAGCAAAGACTTGGAATCAACCCAAATGTCCATCAGTGACAGACTGGATTAAGAAAATGTGGCACATATACACCATGGAATACTATGCAGCCATATAAAGGATGAGTTTGTGTCCTTTGTAGGGACATGGATGCAGCTGGAAACCTTCATTCTTAGCAAACTATCACAAGAACAGAAAACCAAACACCGCATGTTCTCACTCATAGGTGGGAACTGAACAATGAGATCACTTGGACTCGGGAAGGGGAACATCACACACCAGGGCCTATCATGGGGAGGGGGTAGGTGGGAGGGATTGCATTGGGAGTTATACCTGATGTAAATGATGAGTTGATGGGTGCTGACGAGTTGATGGGTGCAGCACAGCAACATGGCACAAGTATACATATGTAACAAACCTGCACGTCATGCACATGTACCCTAGAACTTAAAGTATAATAATAATAATTTAAAAAAAAAAAGAATAATAAAAAAAAAACAGAACTGTCTACTTCCAGGTTCACATTTTTCATTCTACAGCTCCTAAAATGGTAAAACTATTCTGCATTGCCTGTGGTTTCTGTGTATGAAGAAAGAATGATTTTTCATCTTTCACTCAAATTCTCAAACTTTTTTAAAGGGAGAAACTCACTTTTTTTTTTTTTTCATTTGGAAACAGCATTCTTTAAAGATACCTTTTCTGTAACTTCTTCAAAATGTGAAATGTGCCTACGTTTTTCCTCTCCTTAAAGTTTTCAGTTAGAACCAGTTCAAACCTACAGACTTGACACTTAATAAATAAAGTCAAACGTCTTATACTTTTGTTATAATACAATGAACACAAAAATGTGAAGTTAAAAATAGCATGTTTTCAAAGATAAAATTGAGCCAGGACAATTTAATGCACAAATTTATAAAGTGATAATATTTTTTAACTTTATTTGAACCAATTGCTTTTCAGTTGTTTGAGGGTGGTTTCAAAATTAGTGTTACTGTTTTAAAACCTCAACTAAATTGAGTTAGATCAAGTAGCTCATCTGGTTTTGACCTTTTCCACATTTGGGATTTGGAAGGGACTAAGCCCAATATGTTTCAATCCAATGCAGGAACTATCTGGTCAAATACTCACCTTTGTCTGTCTTCAGTATTTAATCAATTGTATTTATGTAGCTTTAAGTAAACATCTTATTCTATAAGGGAAGGAGAAGTAATCAGGCAAGTAATTGATACTTATTTTATCTTTTACATCCCATTGAAACTTACCCGAAGCACTAAAACTCTCATTGGATAGGTTATGGTAGGTTAGATAAAATATCTGTTCCAATACAATGTCGAATCAATTTCAAGATTTTCCTCATGTTTTAAAGTGAAAATTAGAGTCTGAGACCATAGGAAGGAAGCACAATTTCAAATCCCCATGATGCTTGTAGTCTTGATATGAGAAATTAACTTTGGGGTAAAGTAGTCATTTGCAACTGATACTCCTGGGTGTAAAAATGAGTAAGTTATTATATTCACTTCATTATTTGTTGCACAAATATAGTCAACTACTTTAGATTCTAGTTTTGAGGCCCTGGTAATAGCAAACATGCAAGAAAAGAATAAGAGAGTTTCTGCTCTTAATGCATTGATGACCTAGAGTACAAGATAGAAGTATAAACATGTGATTAAAATTCAATATAATACTTCTACATCTTGTCAAGCTAGAATAACAGTAACTAGATGTACTCATCAAACATTTAGAAGAAAAATAAACTATATAACAATTTTATTCAAGGCACTGGGCATCAGGTAATAAAGCACAGTGATACCTGAGATATAAAATTACCACAAATCAAAATTCTAGAGATGAATATTATAATGTCTGAGATGAAAATAACTGGTATAGGGTAATGGCAGGTTAGGCATTCAGCATGTTAGGTTAGTAAAGTTGAAATCATAGCAATAGGAGCTATCTAAAATAAAACAGGAAAACACGTAAAAATAAAATAAGAATTAGTAATCTTTGTTACAATTGAAAGTGGCCTAATATATATGCAATGGAGTCAATAAAGAAGGGGAGACAGAACAAAAATATTTGAAGACATAATGATAGAAAAAGTTTCAAATTAGATTACAACTATCAACCAAGAGATTCAAGAAGTGCAGAAGAACCAAAATAAAAGAAACATAAAGAAAATCACATCAGAATGTATCATAATCAAATTTCTCAAAACCAATGAACAATTTAAATTTCTAAAAGCCCAAAAAAGGAAAGACACATTAAAGAAAGAAGAATAAATATAAGAAGGACAGCAGATTTCTGGTCAGAAGTAATTTAAGAAGATGATGGTAGAGCAACACTTATTAAAATAAAACTATCAATGTAAATTTTTATAAACTGAAAGTATCTTTCAAAAGTCAAGGAGAAATAACCTCCAAAGCTGTGGAAAACAATCATCAGGGTCTCTTTCTTTCCATATTAGCATCAACCTAACTTTTTCTGAGCTAACTCAGTTCTTAGTTAAAAAAAATATATATATGTAACTTTTATTGGAAATAGTCTTTCTAGGGCCACTTCTTTTTATTATTATTATACTTTAACTTCTGGGATACGTGTGTAGACGTGCAGGTTTGTTACATAGGTATGCATGTGCCATAGTGGTTTGCTGTACCCATCAACCCATCATCTATATTAGGTTATTTCTCTGAATGCTACCCCTCCCCTAGCTCCCCACCCCACGACAGGCCCTGGTGTGTGATGTTCCCCTCCCTGTGTCCATGTGTTCTCATTGTTCACCTCCCACTTATGAGTGAGAACATGCCATGTTTGGTTTTCTGTTCCTGTGTTAGTTTGCTGAGAATGATGGTTTCCACCTTCACCCATGTCCCTGCAAAGGGCATTAACTCATCTTTTTTTATGGCTGCATAGTATTCCATGGTGTATGTGTGCCACATTTTCCTTATCCAGTCTATCACTGATGGGCATTGGGGTTGGTTCCAAGTTTTTGCTATTGTGAACAGTGCTGCAGTAAACATACGTGTGCATGTGTCTAGGGCCACTTCTAAGGATATTTCAGTTCAGCCATTCTTCTGGTGTCAGCATCCCAGGCTCATACTCTATGCTCCTTTCAAGGGAGATGCAAGTAACTATTTTTTAACCATTCAACATTTTCAAAATCTGACTTGAACCTCTTACCCTAACAAGTGTGGCTTTTATTAAACTGCTGACATTTTAGTCTAGAATGTCACTGAAACTTGTGCAGAATAAATGGCTATATTTCCATCTTTTTATACCATGTCTTCTTATGAGCATACATTGGGATATTGTTTTCAGGTAGCTAATTGATATGGTTTGGCTCTGTGTTCCCACCCAAATCTCATCTCAAATTGTAATCCCCATGTGTTGAGGGAGGGAAGTGGTGGGAGGTGATTAGATCATGGGAGCAGTTTCCCCCATGTGATTCTCCTGATAGTGAGTGAGTTCTCTCACAAGATCTGATGGTTTAAAAGTAGCAGTTTCCCCTGCAGTCTCTCTCTCCTGCCACCATGAGAAGACACATCTTGCTTCCCCTTTACCGTCTGCCATGACTGTAACTTTCCTGAGGCTTCCCCAGCCATATAGAACTGTGCATAAATTAAACCTATTGCCTTTATAAATTTCCCAGTCTCAAGTATTCTTTATAGCAATGTGAAAATGGACTAATACAGAAAACTGGTACTGGGAGTGGGGCACTGCCATAAAGATAACCTGAAAATGTGGAATTGACTTTGGAACTGGGTAACAAGCAGAGGTGGGAACAGTTTGGAGGGCTCAGAAGAAGACAGGAAGATCTGAAAAAGTTTGGAACTTCCTGGAAACTGGTTAAATGGTTTTGATAAAAATGTTGATAGCGATATGGACATTGAAGTCCAGGCTGAGGTGGTCTCAGATGGAGATGAGGAACTTATTGGGAACTAGAGTAAAACTCACTCTCGCTATGCTTTAGCAAAGAGACTGGTGGCATTTCACCCCTGCCCTAGAGATCTGTGGAAGTTTGAACTTGAAAGAGAATTTAGGGTATCTGACAGAAGAAATCTGTAAGCAGCAAAGCATTCAAAATATGACCTGGATGATTCTGAAAGTGTTCGGTCTTATGCATTCACAAAGAGATTATCTGAAACTGGAACTTTTAAAGGGAAGCACAGCATAAAAGTTTGGAAAATTTGCAGCCTGACTATGTGGCAGTAAAGAAAAACCCTTTTCTGGGGAGAAATTCAAGCTGGCTGTAGAAATTTGCATAGGTAACGAGGAACCAAATGCTAATCCCCAAGACAATGGGGAAAATATCTCCAGGGCATTTCAGAGACCTTCAAGGCAGCCCTTCCCATCATAGGCCCGGCCTAGGAAGAAAAATGGTTTCATGGGCTGGGCACAAGGCACCACTGCTTGATGCAGGCTTTGGATATGACGTTCTGTGTCCCAAACACTGCAGCTCCAGTCATGACTATAAGGGGCCAATGTACAGCTCAGCCTGTTACTTCCGAGGGTGCAAGCCCCAAGCATTGGTGGCTTCCATGTGGTGTTGGGTTGCAGGTATGCAGAAGACAAGAGATCAGCTTTAGGAACCTCCACCAAGATTTTGGCAGATTTATGGAAATTCCTGGATATCCAGGCAGGAGTTTGCTGCAGGGGTGAAGCCCTGATGGAGAACTTCTACTAGGGCAATGCAAAGGGGAAATGTGGGGTTGGAGCCCCCATACAGAGTCCCCTCTGGGCCACAGCCAAGTGGAGCTGTGAGAAGAGTGTCACCATCCTGCAGACCCCAGAATCCAGACCCCAGTAACAGTAGATTCATTGACAGCTTGTATCCTGCATCTGGAAAAGCTGCAGCCATTCAACACCAGCCTGTGAAAGCAGTCTCAGCGGCTGTACCCTGCAGAGCCACAGGGGTGGAGCTGCTCAAGGCATTGGGAACTCACCTCTTGCATCAGCATGCCCTGGATGTGAGATATGGAGTAAAAGGAGATTATTTTG
This sequence comes from Macaca mulatta, assembly GCF_049350105.2. Lineage (NCBI taxonomy): Eukaryota > Metazoa > Chordata > Mammalia > Primates > Cercopithecidae > Macaca > Macaca mulatta. The sequence continues at coordinate 103,183,712 of NC_133418.1, read as the reverse complement.
GAACTTTAAGATTTAATAACTGCCTTGTTGGATTTTGGCCTTGCATGGCACCTGTGTCCCCTTTGTTTTGGCCAATATCTCCCATTTGGAATTGGAACATTTACCTAAGGCTTGTGCCCCCATTTTATCTTGGAAGTAACTAACTTGTCCTTGATCTTATGGGCTCATAGATGGAAGGGACTTGCCTTATCTCAGATGAGACTTTGGACTTGGACTTTTGAGTTAATGCTGGAATGAGTTAAGACTTTGGGGAACTGTTGGGAAGCCATGATTGGTTTTGATGTGTAAAAAGGACATGAGATTTGGTGGGGGCAAGGGGTGAAATGATACGGTTCGACTCTCTTTTCCCACTGGAATCTTATCTTGAATTGCAACCCCCATGTATTGAGGGAGGGAGCTGGTGCAAGGTGATTGCATTGTGGGAGTGGTTTTCCCCATGCTGTTCTCCTGATAGTGAGTTCTCAAGAAATCAGATGGTTTGAAAGTGGCAGTTTTCCCTGTGCAGTCTCTCTCTCCTGCTGGCATGAAAAGATGTACCTTGTTTTCCCTTTGCATTCTGCCATGATTGGAAGTTTCCTGAGTCCTCCCCAGCCATGCAGAACTGGAAGTCAACTAAACTTTCCTTTATAAATTACCCAGTCTCAGGTATTCTTTAGAGCAGTGTGAAAATAGACATTATACACTGATGCTTTGAATTATATACCCTTTTTTAATTGGTGGTGATTTTTTAGTCTCCATTTTGTCTTAAGACTTCACTGGGATCTTTTCCTCTCAAATCCTTATTTATAGCCCATCACCTTGACTCACTATTATCCTACCCTAAAATTTTGTTTGTGGTTCTTGTTCTCTTACCTTTAATTCCTTTCTCTCTGGCCTGCAATGGTGTTATTACAAACAATATTCAAGAACCCATGGATTGCAGCCACATAGAAGTGTCTTGGTCCTTATTTTGCTTTCATTTTGAGACTAATTATTCAAGGAGTCAATTACAGAGAAGGAAAAAAAAAACAAAACAGGATATGAGGTTAAGATGTCTATATTTTAGGGGATCTAATTTCTTGTAGTCCGTAAGCAATAGTTTTACTACATTATCTATCATGTCCCACAAAAGATAATAGGTAGAGTTATTAAATACACATTAAATACACACACATTAATCACATATATAATGCATTGAACATACGAGTATGTAAAGAGAAAAGTTACAATATCTCATTCAATACAAAATACCAAATCTGATTTGTAGACACCCTGTTGTAGCTGAACCCATCCAAATGGGGCCATTTTGGAATCATACCTCATAGAATATCTCTACTGTTATCCTGAAAGATGCAAAATCTTTACCTACTTTTTGTAATTTTATATCTTCCTCTTGAAAATTTTCTTCAGCTAGAAAGAAATTTGATGGTTGTAATGAAAAGTGGAAGGTTTTAACTCCACTGCTAAATAACTAGATAAATATCGTCAGGGTGACTCAACTGAATACACTAATTTCAGCTGAATAGAAAGATCCAGATGGAATTGTGAAGAAAAGGTTCATTCATTTCCCAGAGTTAGCATAAGGCTACTCAGCTCAGGATGGCAGATTTTATATTTAGTTTTGACTAAGAAAATATTGGTCACGTTTTGTGTGTGTGTGTGTGTGTGTGTGTGTGTGTGTGTGTGCGCTTTGTGGGATTGCTAAAGAAATGAACACTGTAGAGACCACCCTTTTTTTCTTAATTCCTAGAATATAAGAACAATACAAAAACTTAAAATCTGTAAAAAAAAAAAAATACAAGTATATCTAAGTTCTTTATACTAAAGGGGTCATAACTTACAGTGAACTCAGATTTAGTGCATACATGCACACACCAAAACTTTTCTCCTATGAAATGCTTATTGAGTCCCTAGTTGAAGCTCTTACAACCAAATCTTATAAGCTTCCCTTAAGAGAGTTGAATCTAACCTTTTCTGAGCCTGTCACTGTTTCTTCTTTCAGTAAGGAACAAGGGGTTCTGGTAAGTTTAGTGTAAACACCATGAGGGGTGGGTTTTTTACAATTTGATTAAAAGTTTTAATGGTTTTTTAATATAGAATTGCTTGGGCAATTCAATTCTATGTCTCTGCAACTCAGATTTCCTATCTGCAAATGGAGAATAATAACTGATTTAATGTTGGGAGGACTATATTAGATGATGTCTATAAGCTGCTAACCCTTGCCTGGCGTTTGTGATAGATGCCCAAATATACCTGGCCCTTTGTTTCTTTTTTCATCTCTGATGAACAAGAGTGTGAAGCTGAAACACCGAGGCTTAAAATGAAGAATATTCCATCTCTGGAAACCAAGAGCTTTCAAGATGTAATAAACCAGCTTTTATCCCTTGGGAGTAGTAGAAGTCATTGAAAGGTAAAGAAAATAATGAAAAAGCCATGACTGTGACACTGGGAAACTTAAATGGCTAATAACAAGAGGATGCATAAGCCACTCAAGACCCTAGGAAAGGAAGAAAATGAGGATCTGTGTTCCCTATGGTGAAGATGACAGGAAGTTCAGTGGCATCATTGTGATTTTCTTTAAGCCTCATGCATTCTGAGGAAGCCAGGGGAAAGTAGTTCTACTTTCTCCCCTTCTATTTTCCCTTACTTGGTCCCCCTATCCTTGAGGCAGTTCTTTAAATAGTTGATTCAGACAAGATTAAGGATGAGAAGTGAATGGGTGCTCATAGGGTAGTCTGACTAATAGCCTACTTCATGCTAACTCCGTCCAACAGTGTGTCAAACAACATTTGATCTCAGGCTAATGGAAGGGGTCTGAATTCAGGAAGTGGTAGATAGCAATATTATGGAGGAACTAGTCACAATTTGCTTAAAATAAATAACTTACAGTATACATAATATATGCTTTGGCCTATGCAATTCCAAAACCATTGAAGTATTTATATATCAGAAACTCTTTACCAGCTTCTCTTATGTATACCCAGCTGCCATTGTCTTCTGAAATACACCTCGATTAAGCACTAAATAGGCCAAAGCACCATTCTAGGTTCTAAGAGAGACAGTGAAAAATAGGCAAATCTTGACAGCTATTCAAAATATCTGTAACAGTAGGTTGCACTGTATAATTTATTCTTAATGCTTAGCAGATGTTCTATACATCATAGATACTCAGTAATATTTGCAATGGAATGGAATAACCTCTTATTTATTGTCATAATAGATGGAGTAGTGTTTTCCTCCCAAATAATTATTACATCACAGAAGGCAAAGAAAAGTCATAATGTTCATTCTGTATTCCTAGTGCCTTAGAGTTGACTGCATATTAGATGCTCAACAAAAACTTTTTATTTGGCTCGGAGGGACTGTATCTCCTCAAGAGAAGAGCTGTGTAGATGTCTGTTGCTGCTTCTGACTCATCTGAAGGTATGAACTAGGGTGTTAGCTTACATGAGAACTAGGTTCTAGGAGTCTGGGACATTTGTTTATCACTAATTCACAGCCAAAGTTATTCTTGATGTGTTTTGTTCCATATTATGTAACACACTTTATCCTTTGAATACAAAACAAAACAAATTTTTACCGAAGCCACGCCCTAAGTGACTTACCCACTTCAAAGGGCTATTTATCTTTCAGAGGGCAATGAAAATCATGACAATGTATAGTGACTATCTACTCACCAGCTCAATTAATGATTGATTAATTTAATTGGAAGATCTATAAGCACTGAAGGTGAGTGAAGCAAGTTGTCTTGCTGGGATTACTCACATGCTTTAACACATGCATTGTGAGTAAATGGGAGAGGTGCAAAAGGAGGGTACTCCACATGCCAGGAGAAAGGAGGATTGAAGCAAAGACTTGGAAGCAGAGGTGAACATGCATATGAATAAGGCAATGACAACTTCTAGCCATGTTTCAGGTATTTGTTGTAGAGACAAACACCTGAATCATACTGTAGTGCTTTTTGTTTGTTGGTTGGCTGGTTGGTTGGTTGGTTGTTTTTTGAGATGGAGTCTTGCTTTGTTGCCCAGGCTGGAGTGAAGTGGCACAATCACGGCTCACTGCAACCTCTGCCTCCTGGGTTCAAGCGATGAGCGATTCTCCTGTCTCAGCCCCCTAGTAGCTGGGTTTACAGGCGCACAACACCACACCCAGCTAATTTTTGTATTTTTAGTAGAGACAGAGTTTTGCCACGTTGGCCAGGCTGATCTCAAATTCACAACCTCATGTGATCCACCCGCCTTGGACTCCCAAAGTGCTGGGATTACAGGCGTGAGCCGCCACACCCGGCCCCTGTCATGGTTTTTAATCTTACTAAAACTTATAGTCAGTCAGCTTTTAAATTCCTCATTCTGTTCTTCCTCTGTCAGACCTCACTCAGTTTCCAACCCCTCCTAGAGAGATTGCCATGGATTCAGAGAGACACCTCTATTTTCAGGTGATAGTCATTTTAATTTTCATTGAGCATCTACCATGAGCCAGGCATTGCACATAAAATATAAGAGAAAATGCTCACTTTATGAAGGTCAGAGTCTATTGGGAGCAATTCAAGCAAGATGTCTTTGGCATATTAGCTAAAACGTGGTAAAGGCTGGTGTGTATGGAAAGAGAGTGAAGAAAGATGTGTATAAATGTGTTTGTGGAAGGGTTAGAGAGGGACAGTTTTTCTTAGATCCATCATGAGTTTGATGAAAAAGTTTCATGAGAAAAGGTTACCACAGGTGTTAACCAGGCAAAAATAAAAGAGAATTGTATTCTAGGCAACAGAAGCTTATGCACATGCAGTTAGGAAGAAACTGAGAGTGAGGAGTGGATCTTCTTCTTTCTGTTTAACTTTCTGTATTACATGTTGGTTAGATGTCCATGAATATTTATAAAAATATTGGTAAGTTATAAAAGACAACAATACAATGAGGACTGTGTATCCCCTGCACATTTTAAAAGTGGCCATTACTTTTGAACCCCATGGTGTCCTTTTCCCTTTTCCATCTCCTTCTCACTCCATTCAGGGAACACTGTTCTAATCTTTGCATTTGTGATTTTCTTGATTTTCTTTATCTGTTGATGAAGACACCAAAAGCAATTGCAACAAAGGCAAAAATGGAAAATGGGATCTAATTAAACTTAAGAGTTTCTGCACAGAGACAGAAACTATCAACAGAGTAAACAGACATCCTACAGAATAGGAGAAAATATTTGCAAACTATGCTTCTGACAAAGGTCCAACATCCTGCGTCTCTAAGGAACTTAAACAAATTTACAAGAGAAAATCCAAACAACTCCATTAAAAAGTGGACAGAGGACATGAACAGACATTTTTCAAAAGACATACATGCAGTCAACAAGCATATGAAAAACATGCTCAATAACACTGATCACTAGAGAAATACAAATCAAAACCACAATCAGATACCATCTCACATCAGTTAGAATGGCTATTACTAAAAGGTCAAGATTAACATATACTGGTGAGGTTGTGGAGAAAAAGGAACACTTACACACTCTTGGTAGGAGTGTAAGTTAGTCAGCCATTGTGGAAAACAGTATAGCGATTCCTCAAAGACCTAAAAGCAGAACTACCATTTGAGAAAGCAATACCATTTATATACCCAGAGGAATAGAATTCATTCTACCATAAAGACACATACATGTGAATATTCGTTGCAGCACTATTTACAATAGCAAAGACATGGAATCAACCTAAATGCCCATCAATGACAGATTGGATAAAGAAAATGTGGTACAAATAGACCATATTATACTATGCAGCCATAAAAAAGAATGAGATCATATCTTTTGCAGGAACACAGATAGAGCTGGAGGCCATCATCCTTAGCAAACTAACTCAGGAACAGGAAACCAAATATAGCACATTCTCACTTATAAGTAGAAGCTAAATGATGAGAACTTATCAACTGAATATAGGGGCAACAACAGACACTGGGGCCTACTTGAGGGTGGAGGGTGGAAAGAGGAACAGGAGCAGAAAAAATAATCATTGGGTACTAGGCCTAATACTTGGGTGACAAAATAATCTATACAACAAATTCCCATGACGTGAATTTACCTATATAACGAAACTTCACATGTACCCCTAAACCTAAAATAAAAGTTAAAAACAATTACCACACATGTTCCTATCTTTTAAAAATATATTGTTCAACCTGTAGTCCCAGTACTTTGGGAGGCCGAGAAGGGTGGATCACCTGAGGTCCAGAGTTCGAGACCAGCCTGGCCAACATGGTGAAAACCTGTCTCCACTAAAATTACCAAAAATTAGCTGGGTGTCGTGGCTGGCACCTGTAATCCCACCTACTCAGGAGGCTGAGACAGGAGAATTGCTTGAACCCAGGAGGCAGAGGTTGCAGTGAGCCAAGATTGCGCCATTGTACTCCAGGCTGGACAACAAGAGCAAAACTCCATCTCAAAAATATATATAGTTCAATTTTCCATTCAGTTGGAAATTTATGTAAGTGGAATCATACTATGTATTTTTATTTGCTTCATTTTGTGGTTTCTCCATATTTTTGCATTCCATTAATATATTGCAATATATTTACTCATTTTTATTGGATGCCTATTTACGTTATTTCTACCATGGGACTATTACATCCAGTGCTGCCATGAATATTCTAAGACATGCTTCTTCATGCACATATATGAGAGTTTCTCCTATTGAACATGTGTATGAGTAAAATTTGGGCTCAAGTTTATGTGCATGTTCAACTGCACTGGACCAGGTAATGCCAAAATATTTTCTAAACTGGTCATATCAATTTACAACCCCATCATTAGTTTAGAGAGTGTTTATTGGTAACAAATTTACACTTTGTTTGTTATATCTCATTATTGAAAGATATATTCAGTTTGTGTACAACTCCACATTGACAGTTACTGCTTATTGGAAACTAAATATTTTATTATACTGTACTCCAGTTTTTATTTTTGCAGTTGAGAAATCAGCTATCATTTCAACAATTGTTCCTCCATAAGTAATCTACCCTTTGACAATGGCTATTTCTAGAGTTATTTCTATGTCTTTGGTATTTAGCATTTCACTGTAGTACAAAATACATGTGATTTTCCTAAAATTATTGACTTTTACCTGTTAATGGTTCTAGAGAAATCTCAGCCACTGAGTCTTAAACATAGTTCCTTTAGATTCCTTGTCTATTCTCAAATATGCCTGGTGTTTTATATTTTCTTACACTTAAAATTTTATTTTTGAGTATATTAAACATACTTATTTTGTTCAGTGTCTCATAATTCCTAAAGTTAAAGTATTTGTATATCTGATTCTACGATCTGTTGTTTCTGCCTGTCCTCATTCCAATGCCTTGTTTTCTTGGGTATGTTTTGTTAATTGAATGAGGTTTCTGAGTTCAGATGGATTGTGTTTGCTTCTGTCAGTGCCTGGGATATTATTCCAAATTGGTACCTTTTATTATCGATTATGTTGTACTACAAAAAATAAAATTCTTGAAAATGATAAAGCTCATAGCAAAGACTGGTGACAAGGGTCATGGCATGCTGAAAATATGACACATTATCCTATAAGTAATCAACAGCCTTTTAAAGAGAGGAAATAAATGACAAGGTCATTATTTGTGTTTTAGGTAAATTTTCTGGGTTAGAATATAGACAGTAGATTTAAGACAGGGCAAAGACACAGATAGGATTGAGTATGTGGCTGTTTACTGTGCTATGTCAGGCAAGAAGTGATAGCCTAAACTAGGGCAGTAGAGGTAAAATAGTAATGGGGGAAAGGGGAATGAATTTGGGAAATACCAAGAGGTAGAATAAACAATATTTGCTGATGCACTGGAATATGATTCAGAAAAAAAAAGACAGGTGGAGTCTCAATAACTCTCAAATTCCTGGTTTGGGTAAATGGCTATATAGTATGGCCATTCACAGAGTGAGAGTAGGAAGATAGACGTTTCTGCCCCTCATCTTCTTAGATTAGTTTAAACCTTTGAGGCAGATCTGGAGCATTGAAATGCTGTAACTAGCAGGCCTTGCTTATTTATTTTTGTACAAATATTTATGCCCATATATGCCAGGCTCTGTGCTGTTAGTCTGATGCTGAGGATATTGGTCAGGGACATAGACATAGATTTTGAAGTTATCACTAGAAACATTGTAGGTAAAACCAAGAGTATTATGAGGTTGACTAATGAGCATTTTTTAAAAAAATTTTACTTTAAATTCTGGGATACATGTGCAGACTGTGAAGGTTTGTTACATAGGTATACATGTGCCATGGTGGTTTGCTGCACCTATCAGCCCGTCGTCTAGGTTTTAAGCCCCACATGCATTAGGTATTTGTCCTAATGCTCTCACTCCCCTTGTCCTCCAGCCCCCGACAGGCCCCAGCGTGTGATGTTTGCCTTCCTGTGTCCATGTGTTCTCATTGTTCAACTCCCACTTATGAGTAAGAACATGCGGTGCTTGGTTTTCTGTTCCTGTGTTAGTTTGCTGAGAATGATCGCTTCCAGCCTCATCTGTGTCCCTACAAAGGACATGAACTCTAATGAACATTTCTTGAGAGAGAAAAGCAGGATTTAAGTGACAGAATCATGGGAATGCTGAAGTTTTAATCATTCTATAGAGCAAGAATCTGAGAAGGAAAGGCTGCTAGGGTAGTAAGCGCAGATAGAAAGATGAGAGTGGAATTATAGTAATCGAAGCATAGGAAGTACAGGCTTTACAAATGAAAGAATGAATAAAATAAATATAAACAATGTAAAATAAGTCATTATAATGTATAACATTTCACAGAGAAGTCCAAAAATATGTTATAAAAATATTTTGTCAATATGAAACCCATTGATAATTTTAGTTAAAGCAAGATTCAATGGAATGGGGGAGTCAGAAACTATTGGGTTATATTGAGAACTGAGGATACAGCAGAACAGATGGATACAACAACAGGAAATTTAGTTAAAAGTGGAAGGAGAAAGAAATAGCAGCTTGAGATTTTAAAATGATCTGGGGAAGATTTTCTTTTTCAAAAAATATTAGAAATTTGAATATATTTACAACCTCTGCTGGAAAGATAATAAAGATGGGCTGGTGGTAAAGAAATGAGAAAGGAAAATATGAAATATTGTTCAGGATGAGAAGGAATGAGGATGAGAATGTAGCTGGAGTGGATAAGTAGATACCCTGTCATCTAAAATGGAGATCACATTTGTAGAAAAGAGAGTGGAAAGTTGAGGAAGGGGCTGGGTGCAGTGGCTCATGCCTGTAGTCCTAGCACTTTGGGAGGCTGAGGCAGGTGGATCATGAGGTCAGGAGATTGAGAGCAGCCTGGCCAAGATGGTGAAACCCCGTCTCTACTAAAAATATAAAAATTAGCCTGGTGTGGTAACACATACCAGTAGTCCCAGCTACTCAGGAGGCTGAGGCAGGAGAATCACTTGAACCCAGGAGCCAGAGGTTGCAGAGAGCCACTGCATTCCAGCCTGGGCGTCAGAGTGAGACTCCGTCTCAAAAAAAAAAAAAAAAAAAAAAGTAAAGAAGAAAAAAAAGAAAGTTGAGGAGGTTTACACTTGACCAGCACTAGATGCTTTGACTATATTTAAATGATGTCATAAAATGTTCAATATCTAATAATTATTGAGAAAATAGCTAACACATTTGAGTAGATACAATATGGCAAGTAATGCTGTATGAAAGTGCATGTATTATCTCACTTAATCCTTATATCAACTTTAGGAGGCAGCAGCTCCTTTTCCTCTTCTTTTTCTCTTTTACATGATGAAGTAAATGAGGCACCCAATTTTAAATAATTTTAAATAAATCATTACATTTATTTAAATTTTAAATAAATCACCTAATGTTGCAGTTAGTAAGGGAAAGAGTCAGAATTTGATCTCAAGCAGTGTCCTCCAGGATAGGGCTCCTGAAGTTTTCCATACATCATCTCATTAAATTTTCAGATCAGTTCTGGAAGATATTTATTGTTGTTTCCTCAAACTATTCCTGCCTCAAGTATGACTCAGTAGGAAACAGTTTCTTGTGACCCGGAAGTTATGGATCTTCTGGATTTTAAGGGAGATAGTGAATGATGACTGCTAGAAGTAAACACCAGCCCATCACAGGTCTGGGCTTTTTCCCCTGCCCAGGAATCAGCTCTTTGAGGGTCAAAGGGAACCTGATCACTCTGGATGGAAGGTGTGGGAAGGAAGCAAGCAGAAGATAGGCTTTGGGAAGGATCCTGTTAAAAGGAAAGCAATACAGTGGGAGGAAGCAACATGTAACTGAAATAGAAAATTCTAGATAATAAATACCAGTAGATGTGTGCAATGACATTTTTTTCAGAATGAATAATAAATTATATGTTTTGCCTCCCACATACAGATGGTATAAATGTTTTAATTACTGAGAAGTTGATGTAGCGATTCAAAAAAATGTTTGAATAAAGAAATTATCTGTCATTTTACCATTTCAATAAAGCAATTGGTTTCCTTTTTGTATATTATATATGTATAGTTAATGTAAAAGAAACATTTCATTGTCTGCTTGTATTAAAATATTAACATAAACATTCCCATGTAGCATGTTAGTATCTTTTCAATGACTTTATTATACCCAATTAAGTAAATGTAAGTTTATTGTTTGGCATTTTGGTGATTTTCTTTTTTACTATTGTAGCTAATGCTGTGATGAACATGTCCATTTATGTAACCTCCTGTCTCTGTTGAATGAATTCCTTAGGATAAATACTCATGGAAATGATGGTTAGATTACATGGTATTAACCTTTGAAGTTTTTGCTGCAGACCAGATAAATTAAGTATTTAGTGTTTTATTCAACTGATTTTAAGTGTTTTAATTTTTTCTTTCCTCTTGGAAAGACACTCCATGTATCTTACTCATTTTTTGGATGCCAGGAGTTGAGGGTTCAAGGGGTAACATGTTATGAGAAAGAATTTCTGAGACTAAAGCAGAAGCAAAGAAGAAATCAAAATAGGCGGAACCTTGGTAATTCATCTATGTTGGCACTCCTCCCATGTATTTCTCTCTTCATTTTCTCCCCTCACACACATACACTTTTCCAGTACCCTAGATGTTCTTAGGTGTGGAAGATGGAATTGCAGAAGCTTATCTGCAGCTCCCAGGCATGATATAGATCAGGCACTTAATAAAAGTGAACGACTGGGGGAATTTATAGATGGGGAACATTCTTCCTTGGAAGTTTCCTTGTTGAAACAATGTAATTTCCCTTGGAGGTCTTGTCATATTCTACCATTATTTTGATGGTATATTGATGGTATATTTCTCCTAGGAAATCCCACCCTTTTAAAGTTAAACACAGTCACTTTATGTAGCAGAGATGGGCTCTTCAATTCCATTTTCTCTTGTTCCATAATATTGGAATTTCTTCTCTTTCCTAGTTGACTGAGTGAATGTAAACAATTCAGTGAAGGCACAAAGGAATCCCCTTAAATGTGGTGGCTACACAAGATGGGAAGAATCAGGACTCTACTTGATGAAAAGTCACTGGACTGTGACTAGATTGGGAATATGCCTCTAATGTGTTAAGCCACAGAGATTAGAGTGGCAGTTTCAGAGCTGTTGTTCACGATCCTGACTGATACACTTTTTACAGTGATGAGAATAAATCCACAGGACTTTGCTGAACACCTCAAGATAATCATCCCTAAGGTAGAAAGTTGAAGCAAATCTTTAAAAAGCTCAGAATCTGGGCCCATGTCTCTGACTTTTTCGCTCAGTGCTAGGGGTACAGAGCTATAAGCCTAATGAGGTTGTCATTTATTTCCAAAGAACCTGAAAGATCTGGGGTGTAGTATTCTGAATATGCATTGATAATTCTGCCTAGGTAAAAGTGCATGACAGCTTTGCCTTCAGAAATAAATCCCTATTCTAGGAGATTTTTGTTTGTTTTTTAATATCAACACTCTTTGGCACAGTTAAACGGCCAAAGTGATTAGGTGCTAAGAGTGTGGACAAGGTCTCTAGATTATTAAACCACTACACTCATGCAAAATGAATAATTTGAATTCAATATCTATAATGCCATAAGAGATAAATGACCGTGAGATCTACCGTGTATGGTTATTCAGATGCAACTCTGGGGGAAATCCACCTCACATGGAGAGATATCTGCCTGAGGTGATTAGGCTGGAATTTAATTTTATTTAAATGTGTGAACACTTTTAATAAGGCTCTGGAGGTATTACAAAGTTTGCAGAATCCTTATATTTGAAAAATGTTTTATTTTGCTTGATAACACGCAGAAAAGCCCTTATTGTGATTAGCATTTGAATAGCAGGATCATCTTAATACTCTTGTTATTAATATGACAGATTTGATTTTCTCAAAGGTGACAATTGAACCCAATTCTCAGATCAGTTAATCCATGTATTTATGTAAATTGAACTTTTCTACCTTGTAATTTGGTTCTGGAGTACATTGGATTTCCTTCTGCCCTGTGGGGCTCATACATCAATTTAAATCCCTAAGTTACTGGCCTACTTTCTGCTGGATATGAAGATTTAGGTTTCTTTCCCTGAGTTTTGATGATTGTTCATGTGTTTTTTGCTGCAATGGACAGTCTAACATCATTCGTGGGCTCTTGAATCTCTGTGAATCTGCATCTGCTTCTGAACCTCATGCTTCAGTTGGGTCTGCATCTGCTTTAAGTTAATGATGTTACCTGTACACTCGCTGGTGCCTTTTACACAAAAGTGGGAAGGCGAAGCAGAGGGAGAAGATAAGATAAGATTAGCATGTATTTTTACCTCTTGTTGTACTTCCTGTTTGGTATTAGGCTCCTCAAGTTCTCTCTGTCTGAACATATCACTGTTTCTTTTCCTCCCTGAGAGTTGCCCCTGCTCATTTGCATGGCTCCCAGCTTCCTTCTTGCATTGGTCCATGTTATACTACTTCTGTCTTCACTTGCAGCCATATTTTAGAACATCTCTGGATTCCACACCTATGGTTCCTGAGTCTGCACCATGTGTTACTGCTCAATCAGAGCCTCTTGCCTCTCAGAAAAACCACCTTCCCACGTGTGACTACCAGCTTCATTTAGAAGACACAGGGAATGTTCTTCCACCTCTGAATATAGCAAGGGTGCAAAAATCCTGATTGGTATTATGTGTCAGATATAAATCTGGACTGAAATTCAGATTCTTAAAAAAGATCACAGTATCTTTCATTGCCAATGGTCCCTGTGTCTTGACCATTCATCCAGACCTGCTGTCACTAGTCCATTACATTTAATCAGCATCTCCTTTCCAGTAAACTTCCAAGAGCCCCCACATTTGTTCCTTCTGATTTTTCCAGCCTTTGTTGCCAATCTGTCTTCTGTATATAGTGGTATGCTTATTGCCCCTGGAAGGTGCCCATTTCTTTCTCCTCTGGGAACATTATTTGAAATGCTTTTCTATTGTTAGTTTGGCTAAATCTCATCCATTCTTCAAAGCTTAATTCAAGTTTTACCTCCTTCAAACCAACATAGAAATCTCTCTAAACTTCCTGACAGGAGGTGTCCGACTACTGTTTGGACATCTCTAGAAAGACAAAAACACAGCCCTTCCAAGGTATAGCCAGCTTCCCGTGGCATTTGGAATATGAACTGTGTTGTTAAGAACCAATTAGACTGTGTCATTGTAGTCAGACCTTTGCAAGATGAGAACACAGCAAGAAATGAAGTATCAGTAAATCTGGATTCTAATCTCCTCTCAGTCACTAACCTGATACATGACCTTGGGAACTTAATTCTCCTTTTGTGTTTCAATTTTATTTTTCTGCAAACGAGAATGCTACATGAATAAACTCTCAAATATAACTTCCATCAGAAAACTGAATTCATTATAATTTCAGATAAATTGTTATAATTTTCATCTCAAACAAAATAAGAAAATATTTTTAACCAAGTCTTGTATAGAAATCATAGTGTGTTCTCCAAACTTAGTAAATGTAATAAAGTTATTAGGTGATGCATTTTTTTAAAAAAAAGAATTCCACCATTAGGATATATTTGTAAAGTATACTTTAAAATCAGTGTCAATATTTTAGAAGCATTCCATATATTCATCCTTTAAATATATGGCAGTTTTCCTATTATTTTGATAGCAAACATCCTTTTTTCTCTCATTTTTTTTCAACAAATATTTTTCTTCTATGCCTGTACACTGAATATCAAATGAAAATACACTTAAAGATAAAATGTATGATAAAACTTGTATTGGTGAAAACAGTGCAAAATTTATATAGGTGTTATGCTGGTAGCTCTAGGTTTTTCCAAAGGAAATCCAAAGGCATGCCCATCCAAAGCTCATAGAAAAGAATTATACTGTACACACTGCAGAGTACTAATGAGAACTTTGTAAGTTTGAATATTTCAGGGTCTGAGAGGTTGTGGCTGCACTCTCCAGTCCCTTTGGGGTTTGTTAAGTTCCCTTGAGAATTGGAAAGCAGTAGTGTTGGTACACGAATGATAGCTGAGTGAAGAGATAGAAAGTCTCTGCAGTGAAGTTTTGATAAAATGATCCTTGCAAACAGCCAGCAGCATTTCTACTGGGCATTTGGAGAAGCAGGTGGATTCATCTTTCAAACATTAAAGAAAGAGAAATTCTTTCTTCTAGGTTGGTCTGAAATGAGAGTGAAATGGCCCTGCCAGGGCTAGAGAGGTAGGATCACAGCCTCATTGCTGACAGTGACTGCTAACAGGGTGCAGCTTTTGTCACATCACACTGCTAGAATGCACCCTATTGCTGACAAAGACATTGACCTTTAGTAAATCAAGTGATTCGCTAAAATGAGAAGCCAGAAGGAAATGCATTGCATAATGTAAAGAGTGTATGTGTTACTGTTGGAGATGAATGCCACGTATAATAAAAATGCTAAGTATTCTGTCCTTCCTAACTAAATACATAACCCCAGGGTCAGTCATAAATAAAGCACACAACCTCAGAGCATAAATTGGATGTAGATCTGATAGAGTTTTTAGTCTTCTTAGGCATCTCTGCAGCCCTCCTTGGTATAGAAGAAGGAAGATGATAAATGTGATGGAGGAGTTTGGAGTTAAAAGGCAGATTCTGCTTTTGAACTTGTTTATTGTAGTCCTTAACATAAGTCATTCTTTCTGAGCCTCAGCTCTGAACCCATAAAATGGGGATAAAGTTGTTACAGGGGCTGAATGATGCAACAATATAAACAACTTTTAATATTATGATCAGTCCACCTCCATACAGTTTTTCATAATGGTTGTGCTACTTTATCTTACCACCAGCAGTTTGTCAAGGTTCTCTTCTCTCTATATCCTCGTCAATACTTGGTGTTTTATGATTTTTTAATTGTAGCCATTCTGATTAGAGTGAGGTGTTATCTTCTTGCTGTCTTTATTTCCATTTCCCTGATAATTAGTGATATTGAACATTTTTTTCATATATCTTGGGCATTTGTATGTCTTCTTTGGAGAAATGTCTATTCAGATCTTTTGCTCATTTTAAAATTTATTTTAATTGGTAGATATATACATATTTTGGGGTACATGTGATCATTTACTACATTCATATAATTTGTAAGGATCAAATCAGTGTGATCGGAATATCCATCACCCTAAATAGTTTTCTATTATTTATTCTAGAAACATTTGAAATAACTCTTCTAGCTATTTTGAAATACATAGTAGATTATTGTAATTTAGCCCATTTTTAAATCAGGGTTTTTTTTTTATTGTTGAATTGTAAGAATTCCTTGTATATTTTGAATATTAACCCTTAACTAGATGTGCAGTTTGCAAGTATATTTTCACAATCTGTAGGTTCTTTGCTTTTTTGATTTTTGTTGTTGTTGTGAAGTAGCTTTTTTAGTCTGATGTAATCCTATTTATCTGTATTTGCTTTTGTTGCCTATGCTTTTGCGGTTTTATTAAGAAAATTATTGGTTAGGCTAATGTTACGGAAATTTTCACCTATGTTTTCTTCTAGTACTTTCATAGGTTTAGGTCTTACATTCAAGTTGTTAGTCTATTTTGAGTTAATTTTTGTATATGCTGAGAGATAGGGTCTAGTTTCATTCTTCTTCATGTTGAGATCCAGTTCTCCCATGACCATTTGTTGGAGAAGCTGTCCTTTCCCCATTGTGTATACTTGACATGTTTGTTGAAAAACACTTGATTGTAGATGCTTGAGTTTCTTTCAGGGCTTTGCATTCTGTTCCACTGATCTATGTCTTCTTTTATTCCACTACCATGCTCTTTTGTTTACTACAGCTTTGTAGTATGCTTATAGCATTTAATAAGTCAGGTAGTGTGATGCTACCAGCTTTGTTCTTTTTGCTCAAAGTTGCTTAGGCTATTCAGGGTCTTTGTGGTTCCATATAGATTTTAGAATTTTTTTTCTTTTTTTGTAAAGAATGACATTGATATTTTGATAGAGATTGCATAAAACTAGCATATAATCCAGCAATCCCACAACTGGGTATTTATACAAAGAAAATGATATTAGTACATTGAAGAGCCATCTGTACTCCAATGTTGACTGCAGCATTATTCACAATAGTGAAGATATGGAATCAACAGTTCATCAATAGAAGAATGGATAAAGTAAATGCGGTATGAATATAGACAATGAAATACTATTCATCCGTAAAAAAATTCTTTAATTTGTGGCAATATGGATGAACCTGGAAGACATGTTCTGTAAAATAAGCCAGGTACAGAAACACAAACACTACATATTCTTACTCATCAGTGGAATCTTAAAAGCTGTTCTCACCAAAAGTAGAGAGTGAAATAATAGTTACCAGAGGATGAAGAGGGGAGAAGGGAGAGGGAATGATGAGAGATTGGTTAGTGGCTTCTGGTATTCTATTGCATAGAAAGATGACTAGAATTAATAATAGTATATTGCATATTTCATAAAGTTAGAAGAGAATTTTTTGAATGTTCTTATGACAAAGAAATGATTGTTTAATCAATTTAAATGTACTAACTACCCTTGTTTGATTATTATACAATGTATATATGTATCGAAATGTCACATTGTATCCCATAATTTGTGTAGTTACTGTACGTCATTCTTAAAAGTTATGATCAGTCTATACATTTTTGAAAATTATGTATAATCTCTATACTTTTAGTCTGGCTTCTCCAGGAAGTGAAAAGGAATAAGGTTTTAACTGTGTAAAGATTTTACTGTAGAAAATTGATGTGTAGGAGAAAATAAGGAGAATCTGTAAGAGGCTGGGAGAGCTGACAGACCTTGATACAAGCGGGACCCTGAGTGAAGGGGAGAGGAAGGAAGGTTGAGTAGATGGACCATAGACTGCTGTGCACTCTAAGATTTGGCAGAATCAACCAGGAGTCTTTAAACCAAAGATGGCTCTCAGGAAACAGAGATGGCTCTCTGTGTCTCTTAAAAATGAGTTCTACCTTAGTATCTTTGCTAAACTTGGGCATCAACTAGGATAAGCATGGCTTTGGTGCAAGCACAACGATGGGTACCAAAGCGCAGCAGCTGGATCACTTCGGCTCCTGATTGTTGGTATCTGAAAAGAGCATTCTCACGGCTGCCTTGTATATTTTACACACAAGGACGGTTTCTCCGAAAAATGGATCTAGATGATAAGGAACCTGCCATAAAGAGATGCAGGGCACAGTGGAAGGCAGAGGAAATCATTACTATACAAGTTCCAAGGCCAGATGAGCCATGTTCAAGGAGACCAGTGTGGCTGGAACACAGCAAGTGAGGGGAAAACTGCAGGAGGTGATGGCAGGAAGGTAGCCAGAGACCCTTACAGGTCCTGGGAACTGTTTGTTTTAGCTTTTTTTCTTTAGCATGAAATACAAACTAGATTGTTTAGTTTTTGGTTATTATTATTATTGTTATTTTTTGGCAGGAGAGTAGCCTGTTCTAATTAAATTTTTTTAAGGATTAGTCTGTCTGAAGTATTAGAAATGGGTTGTCTGGTACAAGGGCAGAAGAAAGAAAATTAGATAGAAGATCAAGTCCAGGCAGAACAAGAGGAAACAGGACTTAGACTGGGAGGTAATGTTGGGAGTGGGAGGGAGATAACTGATGTAACATATGTTTTAGAGTCAAGGATTATGCCTATGTCTTTGGCTTTAGGAATCCTGTAGAGACCAGTGTATTTTATTAAAGTGAGAAAGTCAGGAGAAAACTGATTTTAAAGAGAGAAGATAATTTTTTTTTGAGTTGGACATATTTAGCTTCAGATGCTTATTAGACATTAAGTAAAATATGTAAAGAAGGAAATTAGTTAAGGAGTTTGGAACATAGGGAGGAGATGGGATCTGGAGATAGGAGTTGCTGATATATACATAATATTTAAATCTGTTGTACCAGATAAGATTACTTACAGAAGAAATGTGACTAGAGAAGGGAAGATGTCCTAGTACCAAGTCCAACTTTGAGAGATCTGGAATATATGGAAAAAATAGCAAAATATACTGTGAGGGGGCAACCAGTAGACTAGAAGAACCAGAAGAGTATGGGGTGGAAACTTAAGAAAAAACCTGTTTCAAGAAGCAGGGAGAAATCAGTGATATTCTATGACACTTTAAAGTTAAGTAAAAAGATTGAAGAAGTGGCCATTTAATACTGCAACACAAAATTCACTATCGTTCCCCTGCTATAGGATAATAGATTTAGTGATTGCTCAAGAGCCATGGTACTAATATACAGTAAATCCAGGACTCACATGAAGCTCTGCTGTTAAATGAATATACTTAGATTAATTCAGTATTCCTTCCTCCATTCATTTTATGATTGATCTCTCTAGGTTAGTAATGCTGAAGTTTTAGTCTCATCTCAATTACGTTGGAAACTCTTTAAAGAAGAGACAATGGTCTACATCCCTGGTGAATCTACCTTAGCATTTAACATAGCACACTCTACTCAGAGAAGGTACTTGGAGTTAGCTAGCTGGTTGCACAAGAGTTACATTACGTGGTAATAATCAATGCTGACAGTGCAAGCAGGAGGAGCAGCAACCAGTAAGAGCCATATTGTTGAATTCATGTAGATGTTATTGAGAAGAAATGTTTCCCTTTTCTACCTCAAGTGAGTCCAGAGGTCACTTCTGCAACAAACAGAACTTAATTGGAGAAATTTGGTATTGTGTGGGTCCCTAAAGCAATTCTTTATTCCCAAGTTTTCTGACATAGAATAGAATTTAGGAGTACAAAACTAACTTAATTTTGTGACAGAATAATCTTTAGACACATTTGCTATTTCTTGGTTCAGTTCACTTGACCTACAAGGCTTATAAAATCAATTTTAAACTGGTAGTTACCAATTATGAAACTGTAATTATAATTATTTAAAATGAAGGATGGGTTGAGTGGCTCGTGTCTGTAATCCCAGTACTTTGGGAGGCAGAGGTGGGAGGATTGCTTGAGCTCAGGAGTTCGACACCGGTCTGGGCAACATAGTGAGACCTCATCTCTAAAAAAATAAAAAATAACAAAACAAACATGCAAACAGATAAAACCATTATATAAATGGAGTATAAACTATATTTGCTGTTTTAACAGCAGAAGTGGAGTATGAGTTCATCAGCACAATGGTAAGACTTTAAAGATGAATCATTTTCTTCTCCATATGCAGATCTGTCTTATTATATGCCAAGAAACCCCAGGAGTAAATTCTGACCAGGATTTTATGTATTTTACTACCATTTAGTATGTGAAACAGGTGTTAGTGGCTTTGTAAATGAAGGATACATCATCCGTGTTGCCATACTCCATCGATTTTGAGACGGTGGGGACCTAAGGGAGTTTGGCTTGGAGAAAACACTGATGACATGTGAACTGTCAATAAATATTTGATGTGCTGTCATGTGGAACAGGAAGCAGACTTGTTCTGTTTGGCTTCAGCAGGCAGAACCAGGACTAATATATGGGAATTATATGGAGGCAGATGTAGACTCAAGTTTAGAAAAAACTTTCTAACAGTTAGAATTGTTTGAAATTGAAGAGGGTAATTACCTGAAGTAGTCAGTTCTCCAGTGCTTGGGGCATTAAAGAAGAGATTTAAACATTTTTTTCAAGGATGTTTTAGAAGTGTTCTTACATTATACACATGCTGGGAGTAGGTGATCTCCAGGGCATCTTCCAGATCAAAGTAACTGAGGTATTTTAAGGTTTATGTAAGATTGGAGTTATATTATGAAAGGATGACAACAGTTCTCCCTATTTCTCTCTCATTTCACATGTATACCATTATCACTATGTGCCACTATTTTCGGCCCCCAAAAATAATAATCATGGTACACTCACGTGGACTGAGATAGCCGCAGAAGCTCAGTTATCCTTGGCTATACAGGTTGAGTATCCCTCATGTGAAATGCTTGGAACCAGAAATATCTTGGATTTTTGATGTTTTTTGGATTTTGGAACATTTTCATGTACATAATGAGTTGTCTTGGGTGTAGGACCTAAGTCTAAACATAAAGCGCACTTACGTTTCACATATACCTTATACACATAGGCTGTAGGTTATTTTATACAATTTTTAATACCTTTGTACATTAAAGTTCATGTACATTAAACCATTAGAAAGCAAAGTTGTCACTTTCTCAGGCAGCCATATGGACAATCTGTGTTTGGCACTACCATAAAACTTGACTCTGGATTTATGCTACTGATAAACAATCATAGTCTTACAGTTATTCATGTGTAAGTGAAAAATAATGTGTTCAAGGTAACTTGTGGCATCGAATCAGCATCCAAAAAGTTTCAGACTTTTGAGGATTTTAGATTTTGGACTTTGGGATCAGGGATGTTCAATCTGTATCTGAGGTTTTAGTCCCTCTGTATGTTCACGCTTCCTATGTTCTTAACTCTTCTCCTCTAATGCTACTTCCTTTTACTCCTCCCCTTATCAAATCTTTCAGATATAGCATGCTCTCTGGCATTTTTAAAAATTAAAAGACATTTTCTATATTCCTAAATGTATTACTAAATATCTTTTCTGCCTCCTACTGTTACAAAAATATAACTCTGTCCTGCACCTTCTGATTGTCTTGCATTCTTTCAAAGTGAGGAATCCTTATTGATTACAATATATTTGCCATATTTTGGGAGATGAGACCTTTCTCTGTTTCTTTTTTCACAATTTTAATTCCAAATTATTATTTTTATCCCTGTTCTCTTAAATGCTTGCACCATGTCTCATGCTACCCTATTAACTTTCTCAGGGTAGCTTTATCTAGCAACTCTTCCATTCTACTTTTCTGTCCACTATAGCTCAAATGTTTTATAAAGTTCTGTTCTTATGTGGAGGGCATCCAATATTCATATTAAAATAACTTTCTTCTCTTTGGACATATGCCCAGGAGTAGAACTACTGGATCATATGGTCATTCTATTTTAAATTTTTTGAGGAACCTCCATACTGTTTTCCATAGTGGCTATACTAATTTGCATTACCACCAACAATGTACAGGGGTTCCCTTGCCTCCTCATTCTCTCCAACACTTATCTTTGCCTTTTAGATAACAGCCATTCTATTGGATATAAGGTGATATCTCATTATGGCTCATATTTACGTGATGATTAGTAATGTTGAACATTTTTTTTTCATATACCCGTTGGCCATTTGTATGTATCATTCTGAGAAATGTTTACACAGATACTTTGCTTATTTTTAAATTGAAATATTTGATTGGTTTTGCCACTGAGTTTTTTGAGTTATTATATGTATTGAATATTAAATCCTTTCAGATATATAGTTCACAACTATTTTCTCACATTTTACATGTTGTCTCTTCCCTCTGTTGATTGTTTCCATGGTTGTGCAGAAGCTTTATAGTTTGATATAATCCTCATAACTAACTTTGTGTTTGTTACTTGTGCTTTTCAAGACCTATTTTTAAAAAAGTATTGCCAAGAACAATATCAACAATGTTTGCCCTTTTTTCTCTGGTTTTACAGTTTCAGATGTTATGTTTAACTTTTAAATTCATTTTGAGTTCATTTATGTATACAGCGTGAGAAGAAGGGCTAATGCATTCTTCTGCCTGTGGATATCCAGATTTCCCAACACCATTTATTAAAGAGACTGTCCTTTCCCTGTTATGTGTTCCTCACAGTGTTGCGAAGAACAAATATGACCATACATATGTAAGTTTATTGTGGGGCTCTTTATTCTTTTCCTTGGTCGATATGGCTGTGGCTGTTCTTAGTCCAGTAACATGCTAATTTGATTATTATTGCTTTGTAGTACATTTAAAATCAGATAGTATGATGCTTCCAACTTTGTTTATTTTGCTCATGATTTGACTATTCAGGGTCTATTTTTGTTCCAAATAAATTGTAAGATATTTTTCTATTTCTGTATAAAAAGTCATTGAAATTTTGGCAGGGATCACTTGGGATAGTAGGGGTGTTATAACAGTATTAATTCTTTTAATCCACGAACACAGGGCATCTTTCCATTTATTTGTTTCTTTTTCACTTCATACATTTATTGAAACAATTATATTGTTTTTGTCTTTCATTATGTTAGTGTGGTATATCACATTTATTTATGTGTGTATGTTAAACCATCCTTGCAGTCGTAGGAACAAATAACTCTGGTGAATGATATATTTTTTATTGTGTTGTTGAGTTTGGTTTACTAGTATCTTGTTGAGGATTTTTGCATCTGTGTTTATCAGGCATATTGGTCAATAATTGTTTTTCTCACTTGTAGTGTCCTTGTTTGGCTTCGGTATGAGATTAATGCTACCTTCATTAAATGAGCTTGAAAGTGTTCCTTTAAAAAATGTGTAAGATTTCAAGAGGGATTGGCATTAATTCTTTACATATTTGGTAGCATTTACCAGGAAAGTAACCAGGTCCTGGAAATTCCTTTGTTTGGGAGGTTTTTGAAACTGATTCAATATCTTTAATTCTGATTATTCTGTTCAAATTTTCTATGTCTTCATAGTTGCATCTTGGTAGGTTGTATGATTTTAGGAATTTATCCATTACTTCTAGCTTATACAGTTTGTTGGTATATAATTTTTTATAGTAGTCACTAATGATCTTTTTCTATTTCTGTGGGCACCAGGCCCACACACCTACTGGCTCAGGCACTGATGCTGCTCACTCAGTAACTCACATAGCAAGCCTGCCTTCAGATTTTGCCAAATGACTTGCTTGGAATCTCTGGGTGAACTGACTGGTATAGGGTTTTCCCTGCTATAGCCAGCCTATAAAGACTGGAAGAAGTGCCTTCTTCTTTAAATGTGCAGATCCCAACACAAAACCACAAGGATTATGAATAATCAGGGAAAATAACACCATCAAAGGAATGAAAGAAAGCACCAGTAACTGATCTTGAAGAAATGGAGATCTACAAATTGCTTGAGAAGTAATTCAAAATAATGTTCAGAAAGCTCAATGAGCTACAAGAGAACAAAAATAGACAACTAAGTAAAGTTATTTTTTTTTAGATGACTGAAAATCTGGAAGGGGCATTAAGATGGCTGACTAGAAGCATGTGTTACTTGCCTCCTCCAGAAAGACAGACCAAAATAGCAAGTAGATAATTATACTTCAAATAGACCATGTAAGAGAGAACACTGGAATTTAACAGAGAAAAGACAGGAAACATCTTAAGTAAAAAAGAAGAGCGATGTGAGGCAGCCTGCTTAGTTGAGATCTGGTGGGAGCCTGGACAGGCTTTCCCATGCAGGTAAAGGGTCAATGAGAGAGCCCTGGTGATCTACCATCCCACAGCAGACTCCACCAATCCTAGCCATGGGAGAGCCCATAGATCTTCACAGGCTCTGAGACTAACATAGGGAGCTGTCAAGAGACCACACAAAGGTATTGCTCCAGAGAGGGAAACTCACATTGGGTCAAATAGCCTCTGAGTCTTAAGTAGCTACAGCAAGGCATGATATTAAAAGCCCAGTCCCCACCAGACTAAATCCTGCTTGAGTGCCCGGTGGCCCCTTATCTCCATATTTCTGGAGCCCCATTGACGTTCCTGTCCTTAGCCACTGACGCAGTTGACTACTGCTGCCAAGGCTGAATTACCAATCCTGCTACCCCCAGCAGCAAAGTTGCCATGCATTTTCATGTATACTGAGAACAAACCCTGCTCCCTACAGCAGCAGTTGCTACAGACTTCCACTGCTGGGGCCAAAGCACAAATGAAATGCATGCTCCCCAGACATCTGCATATGCCTAAGGCCACTGAAAGCAATCCCACCCTATGCTGCCCCAACTCTAGCATTCTACCAAGGGCTTAAGTATTACCCTGCTTACAACAGCCAGCTCTTGCGTGTGACACTGGGGTTGGGGGTTGAGGGTTGGAGCTAAGGACAGGTTTGCCCAGCCCGGTGTCATCCCCTGAGTCACTGAGCAAGTTGGCTAGAGGCCTGGGGACAACCCAGCTTAGTCTACTACCATTGGCCCACCTGTGAGACTGGGGACTGGCCCACTCAGCCCATTAAAACCACCAACAACAGTGTGGATCACTTGGGAGCCATAAAGTTGTCCTGCCACTGTTACTGACATTATGCATGACATGTCTGCTGCCCAGGGGCCTGAGATCCTGCCCACCCACGTGACCCACAACTGCCACTACTGGCACCTGAGCGAGCTGCCTGGAAGCCCCAAAATTGCTCTGCCTGAACCCACTGATACCAGTGCCAGTCGATGCCACCCTGGGGCTGAAGAATAGGTATGCTCAGCACACCTCTGCCACCACTGAGGCCCACAGACAGGCCCACCCAGCATCCTCATTCCCAGAAAAGCTGTAACAAAGTCTCCACTAACAACTTCACCCTAAGTTACTGAGGAAATTACAGATACTACTGATGCTGTTTACAGCTGAATAAAATCATGAAGTCTACACTACTGCATGCATCCAGAATCCAAGCCAAAGTACTTTACTCAAAAAAATACCATAGATACATCGTCAGAAAAAAAGTCCTGTTCTACAAAAGCAAATTCAAAAAAATTAGAATAAGTTCCTGTTACACCAGATGCACAGATATCAATGATCAATGTAAAGACACAAGAAAGATGAAAATTCAAGGAAATATAATACCTCTAAAAGAACAAAATAATTCTCCAGCAATAGATCCCAATGAAAAATAAATTTACAAAATCCTGGAAAAGAATTTAAATTAGTATACTGAAGAAGCTCAGTGAGATGCAAAAGAATATAGAAAAAATAAGAGAATACAGAAAAGTAATAAATCAGAAAAAAACAGTTCCACATATAAATGAGAAATTAACCAAAAAAGAACCTGAATAGCCATACCATTCTGATAAAAAGAACAAAGCTGGAGGTATCACACTGTCTGGTTTCAAAATATATTAAAATGCTATAGTAACAAAAACAGCATAACATTGTCATAAAAACAGACACATAGGCCAGTGAGTGAAAATAGAGAAACAAGAAATGAATCCACATATTTACAGACAACTAATTTTCCATGAAGGTACCAAGAATGTACTTTGGGAAAAGGACACCCTCTCTAGTAAATGATGCTGGAAAACTTAGATATTCATGTGCAGAAGAATACTAGTGGGCCCCTATTTCTCACCACGTACAAATATTCAAGATGGATCAAAGACTTAAACATTAGACCCCGAACTATAAAAATACTAGAAGAATAGTGCTGTAATAAACATACGTGTGCATGTGTCTTTATAGCAGCATAATTTATAATCCTTTGGGTATATACCCAGTAATGGGATGGCTGGGTCATATGGTACATCTAGTTCTAGATCCTTGAGGAATCGCCATACTGTTTTCCATAATGGTTGAACTAGTTTACAATCCCACCAACAGTGTAAAAGTGTTCCTATTTCTCCACATCCTCTCCAGCACCTGTTGTTTCCTGACTTTTTAATGATCGCCATTCTAACTGGTGTGAGATGGTATCTCATTGTGGTTTTGATTTGCATTTCTCTGATGGCCAGTGATGATGAGCATTTTTTCATGTGTCTGTTGGCTGTATGGATGTCTTCTTTTGAGAAATGTCTGTTCATATCCTTTGCCCACTTTTTGATGGGGTTGTTGGTTTTTTTCTTGTAAATTTGTTTGAGTTCTTTGTAGGTTCTGGATATTAGCCCTTTGTCAGATGAGTAGATTGTAAAAATTTTCTCCCACTCTGTAGGTTGCCTGTTCACTCTGATGGTAGTTTCTTTTGCTGTGCAGAAGCTCTTTAGTTTAATGAGATCCCATTTGCCAATTTTGGCTTTTGCTGCCGTTGCTTTTGGTGTTTTAGACATGAAGTCTTTGCCCATGCCTATGTCCTGAATGGTACTACCTAGGTTTTCCTCTAGGGTTTTTATGGTATTAGGTCTAACATTTAAGTCTCTAATCCATCTTGAATTAATTTTCATATAAGGAGTAAGGAAAGGATCCAGTTTCAGCTTTCTACTTATGGCTAGCCAATTTTCCCAGCACCATTTATTAAATAGGGAATCCTTTCCCATTTCTTGTTTCTCTCAGGTTTGTCAAAGATCAGATGGCTGTAGATGTGTGGTATTACTTCTGAGGACTCTGTTCTCTTCCATTGGTCTATATGCAGCACTATTCACAATAGCAAAGACTTGGAATCAACCCAAATGTCCATCAGTGACAGACTGGATTAAGAAAATGTGGCACATATATACCATGGAATACTATGCAGCCATAAAAAAGGATGAGTTTGTATCCTTTGTAGGGACATGGATGCAGCTGGAAACCATCATTCTCAGCAAACTATCACAAGAACAGAAAACCAAACACCGCATGTTCTCACTCATAGGTGGGAACTGAATAATGAGATCACTTGGACTCGGGAAGGGGAACATCACACACGGGGGCCTATCATGGGGAGGGGGGAGGGGGGAGGGATTGCACTGGGAGTTATACCTGATGTAAATGACGAGTTGATGGGTGCTGACGAGTTGATGGGTGCAGCACACCAACATGGCACAAGTATACATATGTAACAAACCTGCACGTTATGCACATGTACCCTAGAACTTAAAGTATAATAAATAAAAAATAATTAAAAAAATACTAGAAGAAAACATGAAAAACACTTTAAAACATCAGTCTAGGCAAAGATTTTATGGTTAAGACCTCAAAAGCACAGGCAACAAAAATGAAAATAGACAAATGGGACTATATTAAACTAAAATGCCTCTGTAGAGCAAATGAAACAATTGACAGACTGAGGAGACAACATGTTGGATTGGAGAAAACTTTAGCAAAGTATGCAACATGGGGCTAATATTCAGAATATACAATAAAATTAACTGGAAGAAAATTACATTTAAATGTGAGCAAAGGACATGAACAGACATTTCTCAAAAAATACATATAATTGGCAAACAGGTGTATGAAAATATTTTCAGCATCAGTAATCATCAGGGAAATGTAGATTAAAATCACAATGAGACATCATCTCACCTCAGTTCAAATAGCTGTAACTAAAAAGACAAAAAATAATAGATCTAGTAAGGATATAGAGAAAAGAGAGCTCTTATACACTGTGGTGGGATTTTGACTTAGTCCAGCCACTATGGAAATCAGTATGAATATCTCTCGAATAACTAAAAGTAGAACTACCATATGATTCAGCAATCCCACTACTAGGTATTTATCCAAAGAAAGAGAGATCAATAAATTGAAGGGATACCTGCACCCCCATGTTTACTGAAACACTATTAACAATAGTAAAGACATAAAATCAACCTAAGTTTCCATCAGTGCAGAAATAGATTTAAAGATACATAAAATATACACAAAAATATACACACAATATAATACTATGTGACCACAAAAAGAGAATAAAATGTAATTTGTAACAACGTGGATAAAACTGGAAGGCATTATGTTCAGTGAAATAATCCAGTCACAGAAAGACAAATATAGTATGTTCTCACTTATATATGGGAGCTAAAAACATTGATTTCATGGAGGTAGAAAGTTAATGGATGGATACCAGAGACTGGAAAGGGTGCCTGGGTGAGAAGAAAAAGACAAATTGGTTGATTAGTACAAACATACGGTTAGATAGAAGGAATAAATTATAACGTTCAGTGGCAGAGTAGGGTGACTATAGTTAACAATGTATTGTATATTCCAAAATAGATAGAGGACTTAAAATGTTCTCAACACATAGAAATTATAAATATTTGAAGTGACAGACATCCTGAATACTCTAACTTGAATATTACAGTCTATGAATATAACAAAATACCACATGTACCCCATAAAGATCTACAAAGCTTATATACCAATATAAATGAATACATTAAATACACTTAAAAGTAATTAACAAAATTAGAAGTTCAATAAAAAGATAAAACCCCTAAAAATGGAAAATTCCAGACAAAGAACACAATGACTTAAGTGAGAAATTCAATAGAGTTTCAATGGCAGGCTTAATGAAGCAAAAGAGTCAGTCATCTCAAAGCAAGTTATTTGAAATTATCTTGCCAGGGGAAGAAAAACTTTAAAAACAAAAAAGAATAAAAAAGAAAAAAGAATGATTATGAACCTATGAGACACCACCAAGCCTACCAACATATACATTATGGGAATATCAGAAAGAGTGGAGAAAGACAAAGGGAAGGCAGTTTATTTTAAAATGTGATACATGAAAACCTCCCAAATTGGGAAAGAAAAATGGCCATACAGATCTGTAAAGGCTGAAGAATCCCACAATGATTAAATATAAAGAGATTTTCACTGAGAAACATTAGAAACAAATTACAGAAATTCAAATGCAAAAAGAATTTTGAAACCCTCAAGAGAAAAGCAACTCATTACTTATATGAGACACCCCCTCCCTCCTTAACACTGTCAACAGAATTCTCAGAAGAAATCTTGTGTGATGGGACAGTGGGAAGATACTCAAAACGCCAAAAAAAAAAAAAAAAAAAAAAAAAAAAAAAAAAAAAACCCTAAAAAAACTGTCAACCAATAATACTATTCCTAGCAAGGCTGTCTCTTCACATGTCTAGTAATTAAGTAATTTTTAATAATATGCCACACATTATATGTGAAATAACTGTAGAGGCCCTTCATGATGATATGTTTAATCAGAGATTGCTTCATTTTTCTGTTATGAAGAGAGAGTGAGGGTCGATCTGAGTACTCAGAACAGCCAAGGTTTGCACTGTATTGGTTTGATTTTGGTTTAAAAGATTCAGAATATTTCTGGTTGATTTCTGTTTCTATGAAATTACTCTCCACAAATTGTTTATTGAAAGTCTTGTGAATGTTTATCTCCTTGGCCATGAAAACTGAAGAGATTAATTCCTCATTTTCAGGGGTTTACAGCTCATATCTTTGGCCTCCCCCCCCAAAATGGCTTCAAAATTTGGAAAATATCTTGAGCGAAATAGCAGTGTTTCAGGGGTAGACTGCTTCTTTTGGAAGATTTTTTCTCTAAATAATAAGATGTGGATACTTTTATTCTGTTTTTAAAAATCTATCAGTCTTCTCTCCCCAGCCTTGATGTAGCCCTGACATTCAGTAAATATTTTGTGGAGAAAACTAGCCATGGATTTAAAGGCTCTAGGGTTTTCAACATGGTGTCTATCCCTGTGTAGAGCTACTAAACACTTTTCTAGTTACTCTCTTTCATAGTAGAGTCTCTCTCTTTGGCTCAATACTTAGCAGACTCCCCAAACTGTCAAATGCTATGTCAGTCATAATCACTTTATTTCAAGATAGTTCTCCCCATTCTGGAATTTTAGTTCATTTAGTTTTTGTGATTCATGATGCATGTGAGATCTTATGAATTATTATTTCTCCACTTTGGGATTATGCTTAGAAAGTTCTTCTCAGTGCTAAGATTTAAAAAGTAAGGCACCTTTATTTATTCCTGGAACCTTTATGTTTAAATCTCATATTTATATACTTATACAAAATTGTAATAATAATCCAGATTCCTCTCCTCACTCAAATGGCTAATTATCCCGACATAATGTCTTAAGAATGTTTTTACTCACTGATTTAAAATACCTTTATTTTTACCATGTATTAAATTCAGATGTCCACTCACATATTATTAAGGACCCTATTGTTTTTATTTCTCTATTTTTTTCAGGATCTTAAAATATATATTTTAATTATCAATTTATGATATATTTTAGTATCCAGAAACATTGGTTTTCTCTTTTTGGCCAAGTTATTAAAATAAATTAGGACTTTTGGATGGTATTTTTCTATGGTTTGGCTCTGCATTCCCAAACAATCTCATCTCAAATTGTAATCCCCATGTGTCAAGTGAGAACGTGGTGAGAGTGATGAGACCATGGAGGTGGCTTCCCTCATGCTGTTCTCATGATAGTAAGGGAGTTCTCTTGAGATATGGTGGCTTAAAAGTGTCAGTTTCCCTTGCACTCTTTCCCCGTCTCTCCTGCTGCCTTATGAAGAAAGTACCTGCCTCCCTTTCAGTTCCACCATGATTATAAGTTTCCTGAGGCCTCCCCACACGTGAGAAACTGTAAGTCAATTAAACCTCTTTCCTTCATAAATCACCCAGTCTCACACAGTTCTGTATAGCAGTGTGACCACAGACTAATTCACCATTACATTTAGATTCAGAATGATATATTCATAAAA
This sequence comes from Macaca mulatta, assembly GCF_049350105.2. Lineage (NCBI taxonomy): Eukaryota > Metazoa > Chordata > Mammalia > Primates > Cercopithecidae > Macaca > Macaca mulatta. The sequence continues at coordinate 103,153,156 of NC_133418.1, read as the reverse complement.
AGATAGCAAGGAGGATGAAGAGACACAATATTCCAAGTGTAATTGGCTACTTATTTGTTTAGGTGTTGATTAAGGAAACAGTAAAGCAATACAGGTATAAAAATGCATGGACTTTATTACCAGAGATAATATTAAAAAGGTATGCTAAGATTAGGCGTGAGTAACATATTTGGCCATCTGTCAGTAAACTCAGTGTTGGTTACACTGGCAAATTACCCCAAATTGTAGCATCCTAACACAAGTTGAATCCTTATCCTTATTCAGGAAAAGTTCACTGTGGTTCCTATGGGCTTTCCTGGGGTTCTCTATGATTGGTGAACTTGGCAATCCAAATTCTTTCCATTTTCTGATTTTACTCACTTAGCATCCTTCAGCTGCTCAGATATGGTGAAGGAACAAGAACATAGGGGAGTTTGTGAGGTATTTTAGGAGCAAGTGTGGATAAAGCATAAACCTCTGATTCTCAATGATTTACTGAAAATAATAGAAGGGAATTAAAGATATACACACTATAAATCCATTTTTGTATTTTTTGTATTTTAGATTTCATAGACATAAAATTACTTTATTAAATTGTGATGAAAGTTTTTAAATTCCTACTCTCAATTGTTTTTTAACTTTCAGTTTCACATGTGCAGGTTGATTCTATAGATAAGTTGCAAAATATGGGGGTATAGTGTACATATTATTTCATCACCCAGTTAATAACCATGATACTCAATAAGTAGCTTTTCAGTCCTCACCCTCCTCCAACCCTCCACCTTGAAATAGGTCTGGGTGTCTATTGATTCCTTCTTTGTGTCTGTGTGTCCTGAGTGTTTTGCTCCAATGTGAAGAACATGTGGGGTTTGGTTTTCTGTTTCTGCATTAGTTTTCTCAGAAAGATGGCCTCCACCTCCATCCATGTGGCTGCAAAGGACATGATTTTCTTCATTATTATTACTGCATAGTATTCCATGGTGTATATGTAAACATTTTTCTTTACCCAGTCCACCACTGATGGGCATTTAGGTTTATTCCATGTCTTTGCTATTGCAAATAGTGCTGTGATGAACATACATATGCATGTGTCTTTATAGGAGAGCAATTTATACTCCTTTGAGTATATACTTAATAATGGGATTGCTGGGTCAAATGGTAGTTCTGTTTTATGGTTTTTGAGAAATTGCCAAACTCCTTTCCACAGTGGCTGAATTAATTTACATTTCTATCAGCAGTGTGTAAGTGTTCTCTTTTATCTGCAGCCTTGCCAGTACTTGTTATTTATTGACATTTTAATAATAGCCATTCTGACTGTTGTGAAATGTTATCACCTTGTAGTTTTGACTTGCATTTCTCAAATGATTAATGATGTTGAACATTTTTTAATGTGCTTATTGGCCACATATATGTCTTCTTTTGAAAAGCGTCTGTTCATGTCCTTTGTTCACTTTTTAATGGACTTGTTTTTTGCTTGTTAATTCATTTAAGTTTCTTACAGATTCTGGATAGGTGACCTTTATGAAATTCATGGTTTTCAAAAATTTTTTCCCATTTTGTGGGTTGTCTGTCTATATTGTTGATAGTTTCTTTTGCTGTACAGAAGCTCCTTAGTTTAATTTGGTTTCATTTATCTATTTTTGGTTTTATTTCAATTGCTTTTGGTATCTTCATGATAAAATATTTGCCAGGGCCTAGGTCTAAAATTGTATTTCCTAGGTTTTCTTGAAGGGTTTTTATAATTCTAGATTTTACATTTAAGTCTTTATTCCATCTTGACTTGATTTTTGTATATGTTAGAATAAGGAGGATTCAGCTTCGATCTTCCGCACATGGCTATCCAGTTATCTCAGTGCAATAGAGTGAATATAAAGTCTTTTCTCCATTGCTTATTTTGGTCAGCTTTGTCAAAGAATAGATGGCTGTATGTGTGCTCTCCATTCTGTTCCATTAGTCTCTGTGTCTGTTTTTGTACCAGTGCCATGCTGTTTTGGTTACTGTAGACTTGTAGTATAGTTTGAAGTTAGATAATGTGATGCCTCTAGCTTTGTTATTTTGTTTAGAATTGTGTTGATTATTCGTGCTCTTTTTTGGTGCCATATAGTTTTCAAAATAGTTTTTCTAATTCTGTGAAAAATGTCATTGGTAGTTTGATAGGAATAGTATCGAATGTATAAATTGCTTTGGGCAATGTGGCCTTTTAAACAATATTTATTCTTCCTATACATGAGCATGGAACATTTTTCCATTTGTTTGTGTCATCTCTGATTTTTTTCAGCAGTGTTTTATAATTATTATTGTAGAGATCTTTTACTCCCCTAATGAGCTGTATTCATAGGTATTTTATCTTTTTGTGGCTATTTTCAAAAGGACTGCATTGTCAGTCAGCTTGGGCATTATTTGTGTATAGAAATGCTATTGATTTTCTTACACTGATTTTGTATCCAGAAACTTTTCTGAAGTTTCGTACAAAAAAAGATAGTTTGAATTCCTTTTTTTCTTTTTGGATGCATTTTATTTCTTTCTCTTGCCTGATGGCTCTGGTTGAGACTTCCAACACTGTGTAGAATAGGAGTGGTGAGAGTAGGCATGTTTGTCATATTTCAGGTCTCAAAGGGGAATGCTTCCAGCTTTTGCACATGCAGTATGAAGTGGGTTGTGGGTTTATCATAAATGGCTCTTACTATTTTGAAGTATGTTCCTTAAATACCTGGTTTGTTGAGGTTTTTAACATGAAGGAATGTTGAATTTTATTGGAAGCCTTTTCTGCATCAATTGAGATGATCATGTGGTTTTTGGTTTTACTTATTTATGTGATTAATCACATTTCTTAATTTACATATATTGAACCAGTCTTGCAGTCCAGGGGTTACACCTACTTAATTGTGGTGGATGAGCTTTTTTTTTTTTTTTTTTTTTAATACTTTAAGTTCTTTGATACATGTGCAGAATGTGCAGGTTTGTGACATAGGTATATATGTGCCATGGTGGTTTGCTGCACCCATCAACCCATTGTCTACATTAGGTATTTCTCCTAATGCCATTCGTCCCTTAGCCCCCTCCCCACAAAAGCCCCAGTGTGTGATGTTTCCTTCCCTGTGTCCATGTGTTCTCATTGTTCAACTCCCACTTATGAGTGAGACTATGTGGTGTTTGGTTTTCTGTTCCTGTGTTAGTTTGCTGAGAATGATGGTTTCCAGCTTCATCCATGTCCCTGCAAAGGACATGAACTTATCTTTTTTTTTTTTTTTAATGGATACACAGTATTCCATGGTGTATATGTGCCACATTTTCTTTATCCAGTCTGTCATTGATGGGCATTTGGGTTGGTTCCAAGTCTTTGCTATTGTGAATAGTGCTGCAATAAACGTATGTGTGCATGTGTCCTTATAGTAGAATGATTTATAATCCTTTGGGTATATACCCAGTAATGGGATCCCTGGGTCAAATGGTATTTCTAAGTTCTAGATCCTTGAGGAATCACCACACTTTCTTCTACCGTGGTTGATATGCTGCTAAATATGGTTTGCTATTATTTTTTTGAGAATTTTTGCATCTATGTTCATCAAAGGTTTTAGCCTGACATTTTCTTTTTTGTTGTGTCATTGCCAGTTGTGGGTATCAGGATGATGCTGGGCTCATAAAATGACTTAGGGAGGAATCTCTCCTCTTCGATATTTTGTAATAGTTTCAGTAGAAATTGTACCAGTTATTCTTTATATGTTTTGCAGAATTCAGCTGTGAATTCATCCAGATCTGGGCCATTTCTAATCAGTAGACTTTTGGTACTGATTCAATTTCAGAATTTGTTATTGGTCTGTTTAGGGATTCAGTTTCTTTCTGGTTCAGTCTTGGGAGGTTGTTTATGAGAATGTATCCATTTCTTCTAGGTTTTCTAGTTTGTGTGCAGAAAGGTACTCATAATGTATCTCTTTTTTTTTAATTGTATTTCTGTGGTGTCTGTGGTGATGTCCCCTTTGTCATTTCTGATTATGTTTATTTGGATCTCTATTTTTTTTGTTAGTCTAGCTAGTGGTCCATCTATCTTATTTATTTCTTCAAAGAACAAACCTCTGGTTGCATTAATCTTTTGTATTGTTTTTTTTCATGTCTGAATTTCATCAGTTCAGCTCTGATTTTGGTTATATTTTCTGCTAGCTTCAAGGTTGGTTTGCTATTTTTTGTTTCTAACATTTCAAGATGTGATGTTAGGTTGTTAATTTGAGATCTTTCTTCTTTTCTTTTTAGTTCCTGAGACAGACTCTCACTCTGTCACCCAGGCTGGAGCGCAATGGCATGATCTCAGCTTACTACACCTCTGCCTCTCTGGTTCAAGCGATTCTTGTGCCTTAGCCTCCCAAGGAACTGGGTTTACAGGCACATGCCACCATGCCCAGGTAATTTTTGTGTTTGTAGTTGAGATGAAGTTTCACCATGTTGCTGAGGCTGGTCTTGAACTCCTGACCTCAGGTGATCTACCTGCCTCGGCCTCCCAAAGTGCTATAATTTGATATGGGTGTTTAGCGCTATGAAATTGTCCCTTAACACTGTTTTAGCCATGTCTCAAACTTTCTTGTATGTTGTATTTTTATTTTTATTAGTTTCAAAGAATTTCCTCGTTTCTACCTTAATTTCATTGCTTACCCAGAAGTCATTCAGGAGCAGGTTGTTCAATTTTTATGTAATTTTATGGTTTTGAATAATCTTCTTACTATTTATTTCTGTTTTTATTGTGTTGTGGTCTGAGGGTGGGGTTACTGTGATTTCATTTCTTTTTTTAATGTACTAAGAATTGTTTTGTGACTGATTATATGGTCGATTTTAAGGTATGTGCCATGTGAGGATTAGAAGAATGTGTATTCTGTTGCTGTTGGATGGAAAGTTCTGTAGATATATATTAGGTCTATTTGTTTAAGTATTGAGTTCTGGTCCCAAATGTCTTTATTAGTTTTATTCCTCGATAATCTGTCTGTAAGTGTCAGTGTGGTGTTAAAATCTCCCACTATTATTACATGCTTATCTAAGTCTTTTTGTAGGTCTGTAAGAACTTCTTTTATGAACCTGATTGGTCCTGTCTTGAGTATATATATTTTTAGAATAGTTAAGTCTTCTTGTTGAATTAAAATATTTACCACTATATAATGACCATTTTTATCCTTTTTTATCATTGTTGGTTTAAATTCTGTTTTTTCTGAAATTAGAATAGCAGCAATCCCTGAACTATTTTTGTTTTCCATTTGATTGGTAGATTTTCTCCATCACTTTAATTTGAGCCTATGAGTGTCACTGCATGTAAGATGGGTCTCTTGAAGGCAGCATACAGTTGGGTCTTGCTTCTTTATCCAGCTTGCCACTCTATGCCTTTTTACTGTGGCATTTCACCCATTTACATTAAATGTTAATATTAATATATGCAGATTTGATCCTGTCATCATGTTGTTAGCTCATTATTATGCAGATTTTATTACATAGTTGCTTTATGGTGTCAGTTGCCTATGTACTGAATTCTGTTTTTGTGGTGGCTGGTAATGACCTTTTGTTTCCATATTTAGTACACCCTTAAGGATCTTTCCTAAGGCAAGTCTGGTGGTAACAAATTTTCTTAGCATTTGCTTGTCTGAAAAAAAAATTCTTTGATTATAAAGCTTAGTTTGACTGGATATGAAATTCTTGTTTGGAATTTCTTTTCTTTAAGAATGTTGAATATAGGCCCTCAAATCTTTTCTGGGTTGTAGGGTTTCTGCTGAAACATCTGCTGTTACCCTGATGAAGTTCTCTTTGTAGATGATCTGACCCTTCTTTCTAGCTGCCTTTAAAAATTTTCTTGCATGCCAACCATGGAGAATCTGATGACTGTGTATCTTGGGGATGGTTATCTTGTAGGAGCTCTCTACATTACCTGGACTTTGAAAGTCAACCTGTCTATCAAGGGTGGGGACATTTTCATGGATGATATCCTCAAATATATTTTCCAAGTTGGTTGTTTTCTCTCCCTTTTAGGGATGCCAGTGAGTCTTAGATTCAATCTCTTTACATGGTCTCATATTTCTTTGAGAATTTGTTCATTTTAAAAGATTATTTTCATCTAACTCATTTAGTTTGGAGAACCAGTCTTTGATCTCTGAGATTCTTTCCTCAGCTTGGTCTATTCTCCTGTTAATACTTGCAAGTATATTATGAAACACTTATAGTGTGTTTTTCAGCTTCATTAGATCAGTTTGGTTCTTCCTTAGAATGGCCATTTCATTCTTTAGCTCCTTTATCATTTTATTTTATTTATTAGATTACTTGGATTGGGTTTTGACCTGTTTCTGAATCTCGATCATCTTTATCTCTATCCATATTCTAAATTCTATGTCTGTCATTCCAACCATTTCAGCCTGGTTAAAAACCATTGCTGGGAAACTAACGTGGTTATTTGGAAGAAAGAAAACGTTGTGGATTTTTTAATTGCCAGAGTTCTTGTGCTGGTTCTTTCTTATCTCTGTGAGCTGATGTTCCTTTAACTGTGGTTCAATTTGAGCATAGTCAGTTGACTTCATTTCTGGATATTTTCGGAGAACAGAGGCTTTGTGCTAGGTCTTTATTTGGAGCTAAATTCTTGTCCTTGATTTCATGGGATGGGTATGTTAGCAAAGGTTTTTGGTATTGAAGTTTGGGCTGTGACCTACTAGATGGCACTTAGATGTGATGGCCAGTAGGTGGGCTCCTGCTCAGCCATGTAGCTTCTGTGTATTTTCTCATGTTTGCAGCCATGTTCTCTCTCTCAGTGCCCTGAGGGCATGGGCTTCTCTTCTGCTTGAATTCTGGCTCCAGATCTTGGCTTGGCATTCCTGGCCTGCATACTGCAGTTGTGAGGGGAGCTCAGGCTTTATCTTTCCTCCTCAGCTTGGAGGCAGGAGGGGCAGTGACCTTGACAGTGGCAATAGCAGAGGACCCTCTATGTGTCTTCTGTGGCTCCTCCCCAGAAAAAAAGAACTGGAGCAATCAACCTTGGGTGGGGTCACTGCATTGTGGGCCCAAGCTGGAGGGTCCTCCATAGTGACACCTCTACTCTCAATTTCAACACTTACATCATTTTGGACCATCAAGAAAGATGGAAAGATAGTATTACACAGACCACACTTTGAGTAGTACTAGCATATACTTCTTTGACATATTTCCCATTGACCAAAACACAATAACATCATCTTAAACTAACTGGAAGAGAGGCTGGTTGTCTGAGTTCATTTGTGTTGTTATAAAGAAATATCTCAGACTAGGTAATTTATAAAGAAATGAGGTTTATTTGGCATAAGGTTCTACAGGCTGTACAAGCATGGCACCATCATCTCCTTCTGGTGAAGGAGTCAGGCTACTTGTACTCAAGGGGAGGCAGTATGTTCATAGATCACATGAAGCGAGAGACAAAAAGAGTTGAGGGGGGCAGGTTCTAGGTTCTTTGAAACAACCTGCTCTCACGGGAACTAATAAAGGGATCGCTCACTCATTATAGCAAGAAAGCCACCAAGCCATTTATAGTGGATCATCCCCTGTGAACTAAACACCCCTCATTAAGCCCCACCTCCAACACTGGGGACCAAATTTTAATATGAAATTTGGAAAGGTGAAATATCCAAACCATGGACTGGGAAATGCTTATTCTTATGCCTATGAAAAAGAAATAGATTACTATGCATGTAGTCCATCTCTACTATACAACTGCAATAAACTTAAATATATTACACACATTACAGTCTTTCTTTAACAAACTGTTACCTAAATAATACAATCTAAATATCTTTGCATGACTAATTTAGACATGATTTGATGTGTTTCTATAAGTCTTTTTAGTTTTTCTAAGCACTTAATATCCTATACTACAAATACTTTTTATATATCTCATTTTTCCACTAAATTACCAATAGGCAGGACCCTTCCAACTAATAATGCAGTGTTTTTGGCACATAGAAAACTTTCAATAGATGTGTGTAACCTGAATTATTTATCATTGAGCATGAGCATGATATTATTGACAGTGAGTGTTATTTGATATTTTAGACACTTCCTTCTACATCAGGTGGAAGGAAGAATTGATAAGAAAGTTGGCAAGACTAAAAGTAAGAATGTCACTTGGGAAATAAATTTTAGTAATACTAATTAAATATATTAGAGTCTTAATTAACAGAGTGTGGGGATAAAAGTGTGGAGTTAGTTTCAACAAAGTTTCCAGAGTTTTATTAAATAAGACTCTTTCACTCATTGGTAATGTAGAATGAAGAATGGCTCTCAGATTTCTAGTTTTTAGGACTGATTGCATTTGATCTTATTGACATAGAGGAACATAGGAAGATGAATGGGTTTGAGTGGAAAAATTGAATAATGTTCTCAGTTTGTGACACACTGAGCTTGAAGCACCTGAAGAATAATGTACTGTAGCTTTTGTGATCTTCACATTGTGAAGTCTGTGTGGTCCTTTGTAAACAAAAGAGAAGGACTATTATAATCATGAGTTATAATATATTTCCTCTACTTCTGTTTGAAAAGCCTTCTCAATTTTTAAAATACATAGTTATAAAAGAGAAATTCTAAACTCTATACTTGAGCTGTAGACCATTGTCCCTTTGAAGGGTAAAGATAAGCAGACCAGGGGTTAAGAAGAAGCATGATGTGGCTCATTCTGGCTGCCTTTCCACCCCCACCTCCAGTCCTCTAAGACTAGATGAGGGACCTTTGCCTCCCAGTCCCTTTGTTCTGATTTCTCATGACTCTCATGCCCACTTCTGACTAAGTCCACTTCCCATATTTCCTACATTCCTACAAATTCCCCTCCTGAATTGAATGTTTCCACTCTCTCCTCTCAATTCTGAAAGTTCTTTGTTAACACCTTCATCATTGCATGCACATTATTTTTATTTGTATTCTTGTTATTTATGTGCTTATCAATACTACAAGTGGGTTATCAAGGGTTTTTTTTGTTGTTTATTGATTGTCATATTAAAGGACAAAACCACTGTTTTATTTAACTATGTATACCCAGAAATATCTATAAAAATGTGTAAAAAATGTTGCACATCAATGACTGTATTCTGAATTCACCTAAATTATTCAGGAATTTATTATGTTGATGCCCCAAAGGAGAAGATTTGAGGTGAGAATGTGAGAGTGCCAATCAGAAAAAAAATGATAGGCATTGGAAGAAAGGTAGGGAATTACATTTTCTTACTATTGTATTTTCACTTGAGGGCACTTGTCATGGATTAAACAATCTCTCTTTGCTTCTTATATGTTTCTCCTTGTGGCAGGAGAAGTATGTTATCTAGTTGATAAGTTTTGGAAAAAAAAAAAAGAAAGAAATGAGTCTGGTTCACTCTCAACTCTCCCATTTTGTTTTATTTTGATTTGTTTCTGATCTCTTGCTTTCAGATCTGTTTGGCTGGAGAGAAAGTGAATTCCAGTTTACCCTTCTTTTATGAGGTAGTTTATCGAGTAAGGTTCTTCCTTTACCAGGGATGCCTGACCTACACCGTGCTAGGCATGGGGAAATTAAAGTGGTCTGATTCAGTGAGAGAAGATCTGTGAGCCCATTTAGCCACTGGACAAAGACTACATTCCCTAGTCAGCTTCATGAGAAATGGAGCTGGTATTTTAATAGACATCTGCTATGTTTTATTTTTCACTGATTCTCAATTCAGAAGTGCAAGTATTGTGCGGAGAATTTTAAGATGACCTCTAAGAATTCCTGTTTACTTTCCTGGTATTCATGCCTGGGACTTTGAATATGGTGGGCTTTACCTTCCATGATTAGGTTATGTTTTAATATTCAGTTTACCTTAGATAGGAAGATTATCCATGTGGGCATGATTTAATCACACAAACCATTTGACAGTATAAAGTATTTTTTTTTCTTACTGGTAGTAGAAAAGGTAATCAGAGATTTAAAGCAGAAAGATTAAATGTTCCCTCACTGACTTGAAGATGAAGGTGATCATGTGTCAAGCAATATAGATGGCATCTAGGAATTGATAGCAGCCCTCGGTGGGCAACCAACAAGAAAACTGGGACTTCAGTTCCACAACCATAAGAAGCTAAGTTGGGCTCAGAAGATGACTTTCCCCAACATCTTCCATGTAAGAACTCAGGCAATCTCATACCTTTATTTCAACTTTGTGATACTTTAAGCAGTGAACTCAGTCATTCCATACTAGGTTTCTGATTTACAGAACTGTGAACTAATAAATGAGTGTTGCACATGTATAGTTTTTAAACATTTAAACAATTTACAAAAATAAGGTTCTGGGACAATAGAGGCCATAACACAATTTTTGAATCTCTGTAAATTCCCCCATAAAGATGAAGAAGTAGGACAGTCAAACCAAAAACTCATTAACACAATTTACAACAAACTAGGTAACAAGATAACTCCCTGTGAACCAGAAATATACGTTTTGCAAGAACAAAATCATAGCTTTCAGCATCTGGGAACAAGGAAGGAGAAAGATGGCAACTGGGCTTGCAATGGCCCTCTTCAATAGTTACACATTGGACAGTATGGCGGGTCAATCTGAAAATAGAAGTCAAAATGAGCAGGGGATTCTGCAGAATCCAGGATCCAGTTGTGTGGCAGTGAGGTGACCATGATTACATATGGCCTGCCAGTGCTGAAGCATACTAGAGTGCTTTTACCCTTTTACATTTTTTTTTCCTTAATCCACCACAGTACATATTGAAAAGCACTTTTGATCTAGAACTTAAAGTTCCCTAAATCTGAAAATTTTTCTTGATTTATTTCCTTAATAATTTCCCCTCTATTTTTTCTGTTCTTTCTCTATCAACTCTCTACATTTGTCTATCTTCTTAATTATTTGATACTTTGTCTTTTTATTATATAGTTTTAGCATTATCCATTAAAATTACTATTGTTTAAATTTCTGTTTTTATATTTTTGATTTCCAACAATATTTTTCATGAATGCTAAACCTCCTTATATGCATGCCATCTTTTCCTCTTACTCCCCCAGGTTATTATACATAGTTGTTTGGTGGTTGCTGTCATCATTTTATATTGTATTTTTTGTTCTCCTAATTTTCTCTGAGTTCCTTTTTTTTTTTTCTTTTTGTCTTTTGCTTTAGAAATTTTGGGGATTTAGAAAGACAACATAGATCTTTTTTTTTTCCTTTTCTAGAAATTTAGAAATAACTGAGAAATAAGGTACATGGGGCAGATAAATGGAGATCAAAGTGATAGTTATAATGCTGATAAAACCAACCAGAAACTCTTCTTATCTCCAGCCAAGACGATTCACTACTACTGTCTGCTCCCTCTACAGTCCACACTTTTGGGTCTACAAGCAGCTGTGCTTCCCCAGAATTGCTGTTTTGTCCAAGTACAGATTGATGGTGGAAAAGAGGAATTTATCAACAACCGATGATTAGTGACATACTACATACTCTCAAACTATAAATGAGGATCAATGGATATCACTCTGCAGTTACTCCAACTGTCATGAAGTATTAAAAAAAAAAAGATACGAGGAGCTACGTCTCTTGCTTTATGGATACCTTTCTACAGGAAAACATTAGGCCAGATGATAGGAAGTCCCTAGCTAATTCCTTCTATATATATATATATATATACACACACACACACACACACATATACACACACACACACATATATATACATATATATATATATATATATATATATATATATATATATATATATATATTTGAGATGGAGTCTCACTCTGTTGCCCAGGCTGGAGTGCAGTGACATGATCTCAGCTCACTGCAACCTCCACCTCCCGGGTTCAAGCAATTCACCTACCTCAGCCTCCCGAGTAGCTGGGATTACAGGCGTGCAACACCAAACCCAGCTAATTTTTGTATTTTAGTAGAGATGGGGTTCACCATGTTGGCCGGGCTGGTCTCAAACTCCTGACCTCAAGTGATCCACCCATCTCAGCCTCCCAAAATGTTGGGATTAGAGGCATGAGCCACCACTTGGCCGAAAGTTTTTTTCAAATACTTTATGATCTTTGCTTTCTATTCTTTCTTATGTGTAAAGCACTAAGATGTTGATTGAACCTCACAGTATAAGGGTGAAATTTGGTTACTACAAACTTCACACCAGAGTGATATGGCAGGTCAAATTTAGGGGAAATTCTAAGTCTTGTATTACTATTTTAGCTCAACCTGCTACCACAACAATAAACCCTTCACCACTTTCAAACAGTTCGGCTACTTAATGTCATAAATGCATCATGACTTTTATAACTATTTGGCACTTTAACTATTAGTTTTTCTGGGGTGCTTTCATATAAATCAGCCTGCCTCTGGTTCAGATTTGAGGTGTCTCCCATCTGTGTGTCAGTTGTTCCTATGTATCTGCTTTCCAATGTATAAAACCGTGTTGCTGCTTTTTTGGCACTATCTTTGTGGGTTGTTGAAAATCCATTTACTGTCACTGTATTGGCATTTCAGGACAGAGGTAAGGTAGATGCATTTGTTCGACCTACCATGTTTAACCACAAGTTTGACCTCAACATTTAGGGTGCAGAGACTCAAGATATTTTTCTCCAGGCATAGAGAGATGGCAGCCCTCTCTCAGAGGTCATTCCTGCAAAGAACACACTTATGTGAAGCATACTTGTTATGTTTGTCCATTGTTTGCTGCTTACCAAAATGATGGTCCCTCTAGAAGTAGCCTAATAGATTTCAGAAAATACTTCCTTGAAGGAAAAAGTTTGGAACAGCATGTGGTTACCTTTGAGAAACGTAATTGGCGGGGGGATATTAGTGGTGACAGGAAACTTTTGTTCTTTCTTGTGTTTATGTTTATGTTTATTGCATATCTTTATGATTAAAACTGCATATATGTAGTTAAAATAATTTAAAAAAAATTTAACAATATAATATTTTTCCAACTAAAGGTAGGCAGAAAGTAAAGTAGAAATGAAAGAAAGAAACAAGGACTCCTTGTTAATGCAGAGCTACACTCAAGTAACTGAACAGCCATTTCATCTATAGTGATGATGATGATGATGGCAATGATGACAGCAGCAATGAAGACCACTATTGCCTTCAGTTTTACTTTGGATTTGAATAGCATTTGGGTTTTGCTGCTGACTGCCCAAAAATCTCACCTTTTCTCTCAGTTCTAACTAAGCTTTGCTCACACTTCTTTGCTAAATACCAATGAAATTCAAAGATCTTTGCAACTTTAAGATGTAACAAAATTCAGTGCAAAGCCTGGCTTATATAACTTTGAATTTAGACCTTGACAACCAGACAGGATTTATCTCATGCATATGTATTAATTTTAAGTGCTTTTCTGTAACAGTCATTTGACATTTAATATACCATAATTGTATTATTAAATTTAAATGCATATTTGCAATTCTAAAAGCACTACTGAACTTTATGGGTGAAAAATACATTCTCCTTCACCTTGGTCCCTTACCAACTGCCAGTTCTTCTCTAGGTTTCATTCTGTCTGCTACCCTTACCCCGACGGCATTCCCTCTTCTTTCCTCAACCTCAAATTCTCAACTTAGCTTCTCTTTCAGTTTTTTAATGTGTTCTCTCCTCTCTCTGTGATTCATGGTCATTCACTCTCAACTGCATCTTTCTTCTTCTGGCATGGAAATGTCCTTTGCTTCTGTTTTCTGCAATAGTCTCTCATGCAGTCAAATCCCTCAGTCCCCTGTGGAGCAGTTTCAGGATGCTGCAGTGACTTTCACTCATCATTCATGAACTTTAACCATAGTCCAGGGGAGCATTTTCCAAACATTAAAATGACCTGTCATTGAAAATGGCTTTCTTAAGTGGTAATGAGCTCCCAATCACAGTCCCTTCAGGAAGGGACTAGAAGGGTTGCTGAGTCTGGGAAGTCAGTAAAGCATGACCTGAGATACCTTTGAGCATCTTTCTTCTTCAGGACATAGCATCTCTCTTCTTAATCCCCTTGCTGTAACAGCTAATTTTAAAAGTGCTGCCAGAGTTCTAGCTCTTCACTAATAACTCTTTATTTATACCACTTATAATTTCCAGTGTGAAATAAGTCTTAGACATCATTAATTCAACACCAGCATTTTTAATAGAAAGAAAACAGAGGCCCAGAGAAGTTAAGTCTTGGCTCAATATCTAGTGGAACAGTGGTGCAGGTGACACCAGAAGCCTGGTCTATGATTCACACTCGAATTCTTTCCTGTCACTGCATCTCCTTTCCCATTTCCATCCTCTTTAGCCACATAAGTCTGGGGTGAGCGCCCTAATTATGACCTTCTATTTTATGTCTCTGTTGTTTATATGCACTAGCATCTGCTCTTTGCCCTGCAGGTGCAATGTTCCCAACCTTCCCTTAGATACTTAGGTCCCAGTTTTCCTTTAACGTGAAACTTAAGAATTACCATTTCAGAAAATCTTTCTTGATCCTCCTCCAGGACTTCTCTCCCTCTGTTTGTCTTAGGAGTCATGCTCCTGTTTTCTATTAGCACCCTGAATTTAGTTATCTTTGTGTTTAATCCCATATTATTGAATGTCCTGTATATTAACTATCACTCCTACTGGAATATAAGCTACTGGAGATCAAGGCCTGTGTATTATTCAACTTTTGATTTCCATAAACTGGCACAGTTCCTGCCATAGACACATTTGAAAATGTTTGTTGAACTGAGAAGTTAATGTTACTAATCTCATGACTTCTCATAAGCCCATTTTAACACTGCTAAGCTTTATCAGTAAAAATATATTCTCCGTCTTGGTTCCTTATGATCTGCCAGTTCTTCCCCAGGCTTTGGTCTGCCTGCCTCTCTTATCTTCATTGGAATCCCATTTTCTTTCCTTACCTCCAGCTCCTCAGCTTTCTTCATTTTCCCATTTTTTAGTGCTCTTTGTTCTTCTCCTTCTATAATTTATGTTCACCTACTCTAAGTTGCTGCTTTCTTTTTTGTGAAAAAAGAAAATTTCCATTCCTTGTAGAAATGTCCAGTGCTTCTGATGACTGTAACACATACTATATTAGTCCTGCCACAGACATATGTTTCACTCACCAGGTAGAAACAATCAAGAGGGACATTGTCCTGTTCTTTTCTGATCCTCAGGATGGGGAAGAGTTGATTTCAATCAGACCCCAGTTTCTCTGATTTTACTGTCACCTTCACAAAACTATTCTGGGAAGATTCTCAGAGGATCTAACGATTTGACCTCGTCCTTACCTCTTTCATGTTCTGCCAAAATTAGTGACCTGGAGACCTAATGAAGATGTGATAAATAGGTACTACTGCTTTTTTCCTTCTTTCTAGAAATTTCCAATGTTTCTGTTCATTGCAAAATAGTTTTTTTCCCAATCAACCCCTCACACAGGTGCATCTTACCCTGTGGGCCAGTTTTATGATGTTACAGTGACTGTCTTCTGCTTCTTTGAGTTTTCAATATAGTATGAAGGATTATTTTTCAAAAGTTCTCTGTTATAGAAAAGATTTTATTTTTCCTCCCACTGGTGCCCCTCCTTAGAGGAAAATTATATTTTCCATGTGCCTTGCTTTGGCTAAAAATATGTGAGAAGAGTGATGTGTTTCTCTTCTGAGTAGGTATTTTCCTAGTTTACCATGATCCCTTTTTCTTCTGACACAAGACTAGCAAAAGTCAAGACAGAGATTGGTCCATTAACATGGTCCTAGAAGTGAAGATGACATGGAACAGAACCCCAACTAACCCATTACAAGCATGCAGCATGAGCAAAAAATAACCTGTGTTAATGTAAGCCCCTGGTATTGTGGCTATAACCAAGCCTATCCTGACAAATACATGTGGGGAGAATGCAAGAATGCACTTTTAGCTGATGTGACAAATGGAAACAATTGTGCAGTGCATTTCCATTCAATATGTGTATTTTTCTGTAGTCAGAGAAAGGCCATGATAATTCACTACAGACAGTGTTTGATCAGTTTTCTGCTGTAGCCCTCATGTCTGATGGTTCAGGCATTATCAGGGGAGGGCCAAGAGACCTAGTGGGACTCTTGTCTGTGGTATGCTACACTAAGTCTCAAGAAAGAAAGACTACTGTGGAATGATAGCTGAATTGAGGGAAGAAGTAAAGAGTTTCAATATTAAACCAAACCAATAATGATTGAGGCTAAGGGACTGGATAATAGTCTTAAAAGTCTAGTAAGCATAGTCTAATTTCTCCAGTTTAGTTTTCCTATAACACATATTCAAATGTCAAATACATTCTGCTAGGACAAGTAAAAGAAGCTTGATATCATATACCATATTTTTCCAGCATGTCATCTGGATGGAAAAATGTACAAAATGTATAGAGCTTTAATGAAGCTTAGAAAAGTTCATGGATGACACACCAATAAAGAGTGACTAGAAAAAGACCAACTTAACCTGACACTGAGCTTCAGAGATCAAGAACAGGAAAAAAGGTCACCTTGTGCACCCCTTCTACGATGGCACATCCTCCACTAGGTGGACACTAAATGGAAGTTAGGGTGGCGTTTATACTGTTCTTAAAATAGCAAAGGAGTTTGTCATTCAACTGGTAGCAGATTTTCTTTCTGCCTTTACACTTGCTACGTGAAAGCTGCCTTTATATGAGTGTCACCAGCTTGTCATTTTATAAATCACTGCTGCCTTGCCAAATAGATATGTGCATCGGTAAGACTGTCCTTTTTTGCATAAGTCTCATAAATCAACATCACTGAACAATTCTCAGCATAGGTAGTCTTTTAAATTTAAAATTGGGATACATAGAAAAGACTGTGATGTGGAAAAAAATCTCTTAAGAAATTATGTGTGTTTGTTTGAGAGAGTGAAAGAAAAAGAGAGATTGAGCCAGAGAGAAAGTTTCCCTCATTCAGATGCTCTGAGTTGTGAGCCAGAAGGCACAGCAATGCTTGAAGAAGAACAAAGGTGGAGTTTTACTTTGTAGGGTGGTAAAATTTGCATTTTATGACCTCTGGAAGGGGTCCTCTTTGAAGTCACCTCAAGTATCACTGAACTCACTAGTCTTCCCTAAAATACATGTTTACAAGAAAAAGAACATGATGAATGTGATGTCCAAAGAAGGTGACAAATGGATTAACTTCAACGAAAAACAGCAATAACTTCAGCTTATTAAGTGCTTACTCTGGATTGCATACTTCCTAAACACCTTTCTATTAGAGCACATTCAGTCCTCACCAGAAATATCCAAGATGGGCACTATTGTCATTGTCTTTCCATAGAAAAGGAAACTCAGGCATGGAGCTATTATTAAGTAACTTGGATAAGGTCACACAGTTGATAAGTGGCAGAGCAGGGTTTGGACACAGACATTCTGACTCCAAGGTTCATGCTTCTCCAGAAGAAAACTACAGTCTACTTATAGATAGGCTCAAGTTGATAAATGAACTCTGTGAGTAGGATCCTGTTTTTCTTGATGACCGGTGTAGACATTCTTAGAATATGGTCTCAAATTTGATAATGCCCTTGACCTAAAATAGACTCTATCTTGTGTGAAAACCTGAAGGTGATAGAACGGACCATGACTGTCAATAGTGATTCACGGAGCCACCCAAGTTTAGGACAATAACTGCTGGACAGATCTGTGGCTAACTCAAAAATATCCCTGAAAGCCTGAAATCTGGGTAGTGCAACGGTTCTAAGAACAGATTTTGTGACGAGTCTGTGACCAAAGTGTATTGTCAGCCAATTTGTACATGATACATGATAAAATTGCTTCTCCTCTCCTTAATTCATTTACACTTCTGTAAAACAAGTAAAATGATACTGGTCTCTTAGAGACTGTTGGTGAGATTACATATTCTTGGTCCTTAGTAAACATCAACAAATGATAGTCATTATTAAATTTTGGCTTGAATGGCTGTTGCTGCATCTTTGCTCAGGGGTTCTACATTCCAGGATTTGGTTTTCAGAACTTTGCTAAAAGCCTTGTAGTGACTTGTAGTGATGAGATGGAGCAACACCCAATCCTACACTTCAGTCATCATAAGGAAGAGGACTTATCTTGACGAACCACTTCAAGAAAGAAGAAACACTCTGATTCTTTAGAATATGAACATTTTGAGTCAAACTAGAGATGCAAGTTTCAGAAAAAAAATTATTGAGGTCGGGGCAATGATGTCCATACTAAAATATTTAATACTTTAGTGAAACAGAATGAAGCATGCATATATATATATCCTTCTCTACCGTTAGTCTAATTAGCTGTGCCTATTACTGAACAAGGTCTTTTTTTGTAAGACACCTGAAATTATTTTTAAAACTAGATTATATATAAATAATTGACTAGAAACAGAGTTTTTTACTCTCTAAAAATGCATAAACCAGAGTATATGGTAATTTCACATTCACTGAACCCCTTTCCCCGTTCTTCTTTTCCCTGGGACCTCACAGGTGAGTGTCCCTAGAGGTACCTCCCTATCCATCTTGTGATAATAAAATACAACAAAGATTAATTAAGAAGGTCCCTTTCTAGTATTAAAATGAATCTTTCAAGGAGGTCCATTTAAAATGGCTCAGATGTTATGTGCCATGTCATAGCTTTTCACTTAACAGGTCTGAAAGTAATCATTTCTGAGAAAAGATGAAAGGAACCCAACATGTGGGGCCTGAAAAATAATGACAAGTCTAGAGAACAGGCTAGATAAAAGGAGAGTAAAGGGCATTGTCAGCGTGTCACACAGAGGTTTTGGTTCAATCGGCACACACTGGAAAAAATGATGAAAAAACACATAAAGCGCACACTGTGCCTTCATTCCCCACGTGCCTTGATAAACAGTGGGCAGGGAGATGAAGGCCCCTGTTCCCTGGATAACTGTATAACTTGCTGTGCAGGAGGAGCACCTCTCCCTCCCTCCCTCCCTGGCTCACTTGCCTTTCTCTTTCCTCAGCTCTCTGTGTTTGTTTTTCACATTCTCCAAAGTATTATCATACTTTCTTCCTTTTTCATGCACCTTTGATATTTCTATTTCATCTCGGCACTGATACATCCAGGTTTTTAGCTAAAAGTTGCTGTGTGCATGTGTGTGTTTTATTTCATCAAGCAGAATTTAGTCTATGGCTTGTATATTTCAAAAGCAGCTCTGTTTCACCGTCTCTTCCCCTGGTACACTGAGCTCCGGCCCCAGGCTCAGGCCGCCTGTTCATGACAGGTATGAGGCCAGCATTCTGTGATTCACCTGGAACACACAAGTCCCCACTTCTTCCTCATTTCTGTGCCTCTCTGGAGGGAACCCTGGCAGCCCTTGCCTCAGTTTCTGGGACAATCCAGGCAGCTCTCCATCACTGGAGAACACCAGATGGAATGGATGGAGGCAATTTTGCAGAAAGTGCTTTAAGAGCGGCTTCCTCAGTGGTCTTTCCAGCTGGAAGCAGAGAGTCCAGAAAGCACCGCGTTCTCAGCCCTGTTTCATCGCCTCAAGAACTACAGATGGCTTCCCCAAGCACCTGAAGTCGGTGCTGCTTGCCTGGATCGAATAAGCTGCAAGCTGCAGAAACTCTTTTGTCTTTTCACAGTGAAACTCAGACTCCAGTTTCTTTCTGCCTTGAGAGTGAAAGAAAGAAGACACAGAGTAGGAAAGAGCCAGAAGGTGGAGAAATTAATGTTTAATGCTTGATACTCCCTGGGCCTGGCCAGCTGCTCAAAAAAGGTACATAAGGGGATATTTATAATATTGCTTCCTGTGGCCACACATAAGCAAGGCTTTGAAAATGGCCCAAGTCCTTTCTCCGGAAAGATGTGGGTTTACTAGTTGAGTCTGAATTGATTGCATGATTCTTGCATGTTACTAAGTATAGCATTTTTTCCTATTATTTTCCTTGTTTCTTTCTTTTATTTCTTTTTTTTTTTCCTGTTTTCTTACTTTTTGACTTGACAAACAGTGGGCTGAGAGTCAAGGCCCTGTTCTCCTTGGAGAACTTGCTGTGCAGGAAGAGCCCCTCTCCCTCCCTCTCTGGCTCACTTTCACTTCCCTCTCCTCAGCTTCTGTCCATTTGTTTCTCACATTTCATTGTTTAGTTCTGTTAATATCAGCCAGTGGTCAACTTGGCTGGGATCAAGCTATTGTCATAAGAAGCCATTGACATTAGATAGCTTCTGCTGTGTTAGTGATTCTTCCATTTGCTTTCTGTTTTTGCTGAGTGTTGGGAGCTGTGACTGCGGGTAACCGGCTGATCTGGCATGGAAAAGGTTTTACAAGAACGAGTAACCCTGTGACAGATGTCAGAAAGGCAGGCAGAAGTGCCCTTTGGTTTTGCTGAGCTACCTTTTGGAGGCCACCAGTGGTTACTTGGTGTTGGGTCCAGAACTGTTCCGCTGTCAGCTGAGACCTCACAGCTGCTGCCTGTTGTCATGACAATTATTTAGAGAAACTGTTTTTTGATTGATATGATTCACATATTTTTCTTATTACTCCATCCAAAATCAAAGTCTTGTGTTCTTTCTTTCCACATTCTGCCCTGCTTCCTAAGCCTGCTAAGAGCAGACAGACACCAGGACAGGATCTAGCCAGATAGAAACCATTTCAGGCAAGGGTTGTCCTCTACCCTCATCACTTCTCAACCATTGGGACTGAGGAGCAAAAGGAAAGAGTAGTGCTGATAACCATAAGCTCCCAACTCCCTAGAGGCTGGTGGGCTACTGGTTACATTGGAGCAAGCTAGCTGGGATGCATATGCCCTTCTTTCTTCAAGACGGGGTACTGTCAGAGGAGACCGACTGCTGGTTCCTGCCACGACCCACACGGTGCCAGGGAATTCTGTTTATGATGCCACGTGTCACTCCAGCTGGCGGCCAGTCTAAAGAAAAGTGCAAGGCAAGCCTGATAATAGGCAGAGGGCTCTCTGTCCTGACATAGCGACAGCCATTGTGCAATCACATATCTTTATATTAAAGGGTTTGGAAATTGTCAGAGTACTTTTGTATTTGACAATTCATTTCAGTCCTGAATAAAACCTCAGATATGACAAAGGAAACCTATCCCAGAACCTATCAGGTTTCTGTCTAAAGCCTGGAAGGTGAGCTGCAGCCCCCGTACTTATCTAGCAACTCACAACTGGGGCTGAAATCTTTCTGTATTGTGTGAATTCATTCCCGGGGTTTTGGAATCTGTAAAGCAGAGCACTGTCTACTTTTGACTCCAGGAAATCAGGGACAGACATATGCATAAATAACAAAATAAACTGTGATAAGGAGTGAAATTACATGATTTGATTTCTGCTATGTACTTTTTTTGTTAAACATTTTAACTTTTATTTATTTTTCCTTTTTATTTTAACTTTTATTTTAAGTTCAGGGGTAATGTGCGGGCTTGTTACTTAGGGAAACTCATATCACAGGGGCTTGTTGTACAGATTATGTTGTGACTCAGGTGCTAAGCCTAGTACTCATTAGTTATTTTTCCTGATCTGCTCCCTCCTCTCACTTTCTATCCTCAAGCAGGCCCCAGTGTCTGTTGTTTCCCTCTATGTGATCATGTGTTCTCACCATTTGGCTCCCACTTACCGGTGAGAACATGCGGTATTTGGTTTTCTGTTCCTGTGTTAGTTCACTAAGGATAATGGCCTCCAGCTTCATCCATGTACCTGTAAAGGACATATTCTCAGTTTTTTTGTTTGTTTGTTTGTTTGTTTGTTTTTAATTGCCGCATAGTATTCCATGGTGTATGTGTGCATTTTCTTTATCCACTCTACCATTGGTATTTGGGTTGATTTCATGTGTTTGTGATTGTGAATAGTGCTGCAGTGAACATACACATGCATGTGTCTTTATGATAGGATGATTTATATTGCTTTGGGTATGTATCCAGAAATGAGATTTCTGGGTTCAATCCCACACTGTGGATCATCACTCTGTTTTTTACAATAGTTGAACTAATTTACACTCCCTCCAACTGTGTTTAAGCATTCCTTTTTCTCTGCAACCTCACCAACATCTGTTATTTTTTGACGTTTTAATAATAGCTATTCTGACTTGTGTGAGATGATATCTCATTGTGGTTTTGATTTGTATCCCTCAAATGATAAGTGATGTTGAGCTTTCTTTCATATGCTTGTTTGCCACATGTATGTCTTCTTTTGAAAAGTGTCTGTTCATGTCCTTTGTACACTTTTTAATGTTTTTTTTTGTAAATTTGTTTAAGTTTCTTTATAGATAGCTAGTTATAGATGCATAGTTTGCAAAAATCTCCCATTCTGTGGGTTGTCTGTCTACTCTGTTGATAGTTTCTTTTGCTGTGCAGAAGCTCTTTAGTTTAATTAGATCTCATTTGTCAAATTTTGTTTCTGTCGTGATTGCTTTTGGCATTTTCACTGTGAAATCTTTGCTCGTTCCTACGTCCAGAATGGCATTGCCCAGGTTGTCCCGGCACTTTGGGAGGCTGAGGTCAGCAGATTGCTCGAGCTCAGCAGTTTGAGACCTGCTATATACTTGATGGTGAATTCTGTACTTAAATATTGTTTTATTTTAGGTTTACAATAACAGTTTTATCTTTTCATTAATGTGACAGAACTGACACACAGACACAAATAATTTACTAAGGCCACAAAGTTAGCAAATGATAATTCCAGAACCTAAGTACGGGTCTAATGGACTACAAATTATGTATTTTCTTTGTACATTCGGTTTCCTCCAAATAATATCTAAGACTTAAACAATGCTTTCTCACTTATAAAATGTGTTCATACCCTCAATTGCATTTGGCTCTTGGCACCTCTACTTGACCTAGGCAACGTTATAGATGAAGGACTTAATAGTCAAATCGTTAACTGATTTTCCCAGATCACAGGGCCAGGAACTGGTAGAATTAGAACTCAACCCAGTTTTTCTTTTTCCAATTCCTTTTACGATGTTGCACTGCCTTCCTAGTAAATAATACCAACAACCATCCTTTCTGGAGCAATTAACCTGTCCCAGTCAGTATTTGAAGTGTTTTACTTGGCTTCTTCCACTTAACCTTCATAACAAAACTAAGTGAGGCAAACACCATTATTATTCTAATTTTGTAGACAAGAAATTTAAAGAGTCTTTTCCAAGGTTATACAGCTAGTAAGTGGTAAGACTGGGATTTCATCCCAGATACTCTCTGACTTCAGGATCCAAATCTTCAGCATAATACTATACTGTCTCTCAACTTGCCAACCCCTGCATGTCTCCTCCAATGTGCTATAAAATGTATTAGGAGTGCACAATTTTATGGGAGGATGGAAGAAGGAAATGTTGATGGCAGCTAAAGAGATCTCTAGAAGCTTTGTCAAAGAAGTGACATTTGAGCTAGGCCCTAACAGATTAAGTATCTAAGGAACAGATAGGAGATAGGCTTAATGGCTTGTTTAAAATTTCGTAAGTTCTTCAAATACAGGTTTTCTTATGCTCAGATTCAGATCTTTTCAAGAACGTATAACATAGGCCCATCTAATTGTTCCTTTTCTTTCCATGCACCTTATTTCCGTTTCCCTGAACTGCAAACAAATGCACGAAATTTGGGAGGGCAAAAGCCTCAAATACTCCAAAGATTATATAAAAAACAATATCAGTGTCATTCCGTGGAGTCGAATGGAAGTGGCACAAATTGAAAGTATATACACATGCCCAAGCTAACTCAAATCCCCTTGGTAATAAATATAGCTTACATTTGCTATATGGGTATATGAAATATAAAATAAGCTGGTGTATGAAAGTGCATGTGAGACATGCCCTAGCAAGGGTTTCATTCATGAACTGATATAAAGCAGAAATAAAACTTGACTGGATAGTCAAACCTTTAAAAGCTGTATTTCCATACAGTTTTCAAACACATGTAAAACTCTTTTTCATGTAAAATAAATATAAGTCCTGAGTGGTTTTAATTAGCGATCTTGGAGACATGCTGCACCTGTTCCAATTCATCTACAGAGATGAAAACCCTTCACCCTTTTCATTTGCTGACAAGTTAATAGACATTTCCAACTCATGCCAGCACATAGAGTTTTGCAGCTTTCTTGTGACAAGTGAATAATAAAGCTGCACAAGAATGTGGCAACTGTACACGGAAAACCCTCAGCGAGTGTAAATTCCTGACCAGTGAAGATACATCCTCCCATTGTTCTGCAGGCCTGTGCATGCGTAGTGGATGCATCATGTTTTTTTTTATTAACACATTTATTGAGGTATCATTTACATAGCATGAAATCCACCCATTTAATATGTACAATTCAATAATTTTTTTATTTATTTTATATACAGAGTGGTTCAACCATCATTATAATCTAACTCAGAACATTTTTGTCATCCCCCAAAATAATTTTGGCCCATTTACAGCGACTCCCTGTTTGCAGAGCCCCTCCGCTCTGAGCAAGCACCAGGAGGCTTCGTTTTCTCTACATTTGAGTAGAGATGATATTGACTCTTCCATACGCTCACTGCTTTGTATACTGAATCAATGAGGAATTAAATGGCAGATTTATGCAGTGGAGAACATAATACAGTATGGGTATTATATGGCTACATCTGTGTATATGAGCATTTATGTACATGCCTCCAGGCACATAGGTTGGAAAAAAATGCAAGAAATCATCCATGCAGAGAAGCAGAGGTTGGAAGTTAGCTTACCCTTCGATAGCAAAGCTGTTAGCAGGGATATTCAAGATGGGTACCACCAGATGCATTTCACTGAGAAAAGAACAAAAATACGATTACAGTGGATTCTCATTATTTGGGAATTCTCTATTTGCAATTTGCCTACTCATTAGCATTTATTTATAACTCCAGAATCAATACTTGCAGATTGCAGTCATTCACAGACATGCTCAAAGCCGCGAAAAATTTAATTTTCACTCACCCACCATGTTCCCAGCTGAGGTGAATCAAGACGACACTCTGCCTTCTTGTTTCAGCCTTGACAAAGAGATGACCTGGGGAGGGGGAAGGCTGGGGGCAGTGCAGTGTAGTGCAAGAAGCTCCAGCTCAGAGCCAGTTGAAGGGCATTTGAATCCAATTCTGGCACCTGTTAGTGGTACAGCTTCAGGCAAGTCACTTCAACATCCTGAACTTTGTTTCTCTTTTGTAAGATACAGAAAATAGAATCTCTCAGAATGTATTGCATTTGGAGTTAGAGATTATATATACATATGTATATGGAGAGATTTTATATATATATATAAATATATGCATATATATATAATCTGGGAGGATATATAAATATATAAAATATATAAAACTATAAATATGTAATATAAAAATAAAAATATAAATATATAAAAAAATCTCCCAGAAGCACTCTTTCAGTGTTTACTAGTTCATTTTTTCATGGGGCACTGCACAGAAAATAGCTACCATGAATAATGAGAATTAAGTGTCTATTCTTGAGATCGTTGACTGTGAGGGGTGGGAGGGGAAGCTTTCCTCATAGAACAGCTGAAGTTTCCATGGATATTTTATCCTACAAAATAGCTACAACTCTCTTCAAATTTCTTTATTTATTAATAATCCATTATTGTATGTAGAAGTCATTTCTAAAGTTCAAAAGTAAGATAGAGAAGAAATCTTTGGAACCATACCAATTAAGAACTTGTTTTGCTGCAAGTATTATAAATCCGAGTGATAGGGCTTGAACACAGATGTTTGTTATTCTCACATACTCAGAGGTTTGAGGTGTGAGGTTTTAATATTTGCTTGGGTGCTGGGAGTAGAAACCAAGTCTCCTACCATTTTCTCCTCTGTCATCCTCACTGGATGGTTCTCACCTTCGTGTATTTGTCTCATATACAGGAGACAGCTGCACCAGTGCCTGACTGTGAGAAGGGAGGAGGAGAGGGAGTAAGGCCACGGCATTATATCTCTAAAGTCTATCCTCTCCTATCAGAATCAAGGAAGAAACATTATTCTCAAAAATGAGAAGTAACTAATTCCAGTGACTTCTTCATAGATCTCAGTCAGAAATATGCTATATGGCCACTGAAGACCGACTCAGATTGACTATAATCCATAGGCTGGGCTGGGCATGTTGATATCCCAGAAAAAAAAAAAAAAAAAAAAAACAAGGTTTCATTAGCCATGAAGAAGAAGGAATGGGCACTGGATACTCAGGAGACTAAATGGGGTTTAACACAATTTCTGGGCATAGACAGACTAGAACCCTATGGACTTTCTGATGCGGTTTCCTATTAGTAGATCAGGTGCAGAGATATGCCCTAGTGTTAACCCCACACCAGAAAATAAAAAGCTAGTATTCCAGGATTGGGATCTTACTGATCCTTCATTCCACTAGAGCTCAGGGAGCTTTCTTTATGCAATTCTGTGAAAGATTTTGTTCTCTAGAAAAATGTAAGTCTATTGCATGGATACAAAGTTGAAGAATTATTTTTACAAGTTGAATATCTTGTTAAAAATAAGAAAAGAGACATTTTTAAATAAAAATGTCACTCAGAGGATGAGAAGTTGAAAATCTTTATTCAGTTTCCCATGTATATTTATAACTTTTGAGCCAAAGTAGGATATAAGGGCTGTCCTATGACAATGTGTTAGCCTTAGACACCAGAATTCTTCAACTGAATTCACAAAAAGCACTTGCACTTGGTTTTAGGCCCCTTTTAAAACCCATTCATTATTTTATTAAAATATGGCATGTTTAATTTAATAAAAATGTAATTTTAATGCAATACACACATGAAAAACAAGCACTGATTTCATGGAATAATACATTTATTAGTACTCAAGAAGATTGTCAAGAAATTTAGATACAATATTTTTGATTAAAATTTTAAATACCTGTTATCAGTGACTGATAGAAACTCTTCCATGTTCCCATAAAAGTACCAACAAAATTACATAATTTATGAACATCTTATAAACCCCTAGAATTTAGGAGCAAAAGAGAACTCTGGCCAAAATATTGGAAGGATATTCACTAATAATAGGACTATGTTAGGCTTGAAAAAAAAAAAGCAAACATGCTTTGTATATGGGCTGCTGCCCAAACAGAAACATGCATTTATTGAGGAAAAAGTTAGCAAAAGCCTTTGATTTTCTGCGTGGTTTAGCCCTTGTTGGAGGATAGAGAAGGCCATTTAAGTAGAAAGCTAAGTAGCCACAACTCCTCATACTTACCTGACTTCCACCTGATGGTGACTATTTCCTGTGCTAAGGAAATCATTGTGCAGAATAATATGGTGGCCAGCGGCCTGGTATCTGGGGGTCAGAGGAACCTGAGTTAAATACTAGCTCCACCATTTATAATATCAGCTAAATCCCTTAACTTAAGCTTTCTCAGTCTACATCTTCTATCTGTAAAATGGACAAAATAATAGAGCTCGTGTCAAAGAGTTGTGATGTTTAAATGAGGCAGTACATGTGGCAGAATTAGTCTAAGCATTCCATAGCTCTGCTTACTCATCTATCAAATATTACTATAAAGTTTTGTGCTACCATCTTATACATGCATAGGGAGAGAGGAGAGATGAAAGATAAGAAAAGAGACAGGGAAAGGCAGAAGGAGAGGAAAGGAGAGAAGAAAGGGAAAGAGAGGAGGTAGAGATGATCTACTCTGCCATTAACCCAAAGGGATGGGAAGGAGCCTGTGAGCTGAAAAGTGGGGCACTGTGTTGCTGGGCATGTTCTTACCCTCTTCTCCTTAACAACAATGCAAAGTGAGAGCTGTTCTTAGAAAAGCTTGAAGTATTGAATGCTGTGGTTGCTCTCTTTTGTATAATATAAATGAATTACAGATTGAACTTGTCTCCTTACCCATTTCCATGGAAAGAAATGGGGATGAATGGATGAGAAATCCTAAGAAAAACCCACTCTAGAAATATTGGTAGACAACAAACAAAATGCAATATTTATTATGAATAACTCTTGGACAAATGAGGGAGAAACTCTTCAGTTACTATACAGCTACCATAAAAATTATTTTTATCAAAATTTGTACAATATTTCCAAAGCTATGCTTAGAGGCAAATGTACAAACAAGCATGTAATTAAAGCATCAATGAAACAAGGACAGGGAGTCCGAGAAAGCAAAGTCTCAGATGAGGATTCATATAAAGAGAAGGTAAGATATAAAAATACTGTCAAAGTCTTAATAAATGGTCCTCAACTGAGGATATTTTGCAGTTCCCTCTCCTTCTCCCCAAATGTTGGACAATGTCTGGGGATATTTTTTATAGTCACAACTGCAAGGATACTACTGGCCTCCAGGAGGTGCAGGCTAGGGATGTGGCTAAATTTTACACAATGCACAGGATGGCCCTTCACAACAAATTATTATCTGGCCCCAATGTTAATAATGCTGGTATTGAGAAACTCTGCTCTGAAGACAGGTTAATAGTAAAAATCAGAGGTATTAATCTTTAGAATTGACCCTTCAGGAAATTGAATCATGCAGAGGAGGAGGATAAAACGCTCTCCATTCATTCAAAGGAAAAACAAAACATATCAAAATGGCTAGAAAGCAGACGTTACATATAAAATAGAAGAGATGAGATTTAACCTATGAAAAATAGGTTTACACAGAGAAGAAAATAAAGAAATAATGAGGCATATAATGGACAAAAAATTACTTGAACTGAAAGACCAATGGGGTCTATGGGAAAAAAAAAAAAAAGAAAAAGATGTTTGCAACAAAGGTGCTTAAAAATTTAACTATAAAAAAACAGATAGATTTTAAAGGAACAAAAAGCAAGGTGGTTTCAGATTTCTCTGGCCGAGGTAAAGTGTCAAAACAAACATACCACACAGTCAAACAAACAAAGATTCCTAGGGCAGTGTGAATATAAATTTAAGGAAAAAGTCTTCAACAAAATAAATATGTACCCAATGAAATAGCTATTTCTAGAAGCCCAAAGAGAGGTAATATAATCCCATGGTTTCAACTACAAAAATTTTAATAATCTCAGCCAGGAAAGAAAAAAATTGAGAAATACTAAATGTAGAAAGTCATGATATGAAAATTCTAGTCTTGAGCACTAAAAAGAGATAAAGATATCTTTATAATTATTTAAATTTTGGTAACAAATTAAAATGCAAATATTAAATTTATTCTTGAAATTCAAATGATAACCACATCTGTTATGGAGATCTACATCTAAAACTTCAAAATGAAATAGCAAAGAATAAAGTGACTTACCTGAAATGATGAAGATAAAGATCATTATTTTATTCATAACTTTTATAATCTTAGAAATATTGGGAATTAGTTTTTACAAATCAAACTGTCATTATTTTAAAGACATTTTTATTCTTTCAAAATCATTAGTATGTTTTTTTAAAATTAACAGTATATATAGCGAGAGAAAAATAGGAACAGAACAAATGTACAAATTTTTAAACAAAGAGTCAAAAAACAATGTGACAGAAATAAGACCAAATTCATCAATATTTTTTAACCTTCACACTACACTGGATGAAGAGAGCAGTTTTTCACTGAAAAATAATAACGCCATAGTGAAAAAGCATTATGCATGAAATATTTTTTCTCAAATAAATAAAACAAAGCCTATTATGAATACAAGGCTAAGTTGATAGAAACACTCAGCTTTTGAATGAATAAGTAGTATTAAAACAAATAAATACATGTAGTAGAAAATAATAAAATATTTTAAATTGGAGTTTTATAAACAACACAATTGTTATTATAGTACAGTTAAACTCATTATACAGAAATACATGCCCTATAAACACAGAGTCTATCTTTTTAAGGACTGATGAAATAGTCACTTTAACCATCACTTTTTAGACCAGGGATAAAACACTACAATGTTAAAAAATATGAAAATGAACATTAAAGTCTCTCTGGCCTCAATTCCACTGAGGCCTAAACTAAAAATAAAAGTTTAAAGAAAAAACAAGTGCAGAAAAAATTGAAATGTTTATTATGAATAACTTGGATAAATGAGGGAAAAACTTTTCAGTTACTATGCAGCTACCGTAAAAATTCTTTTTATCAAAATTAATACATTATTTCCAAAGCTATGCTCAGAGGCAAATGCACAGCCCTAAATGCTTTTATTATTCATTAACAAAAATAAATGTCACTAATCTAAGATTTTCACTTCTATAAAATAACACAACAAGCTTAAGGGCATCAGAGAAAGAAAAAATACCAAAAGTAGTTGATTTGATACATGCAGAAAGGGCATTTGAAAAATAAGTTGGAGAGATGATTCTGTGGAATAATAAAGAGTATAATGAATTAAATAGACACATAACTTGCTGTTTTCATTAAGAAAAATGTAGCAAACCCATGGATATATAGCGTTAGGATGAAAAGCTATATTTCAACAGATACAGTAATCATTAAAAAGTAGTGAAAATTATTGTGTAAAAATCTAGACTAATGAATACAAGAACTTTGATGAAAATGTTAATTTTACAGGAATTTCTTAAATGATAAAAAAGTGATTCAGGTAATGTTAGAAAATAGGAATCTCTAATATCTATTAGAAAGAATAAAAAATAATTAAAGTCTTACTAGGGTCAGACAGTTTTACTAAGGATTCCTTTTAAATTATTATTTTATAAAGTAAACCTAACGTCATGTAAAATATTTGATTACTTGGCAAAATATAGAAAGATTAACAAAATAGGAAGCTAAAATCACTGAAAAAGCAAACTATAATTAATATACCGTGTAGACTAATAAAACTTATGAATGCAGTTGCAAAAATTCTAAATAAATTATTTACAAACAGTACGTTAGTAGAATAATTTATGACAGCCAAGTAGGATTATTTCATTATTGATATTAGGAAATAAATTATTTTTTAAAAGAACATGGATAGATGTAATTTTCGACATGACATCTATTTTAAACTTACATGATGTTAATTCCCAGTTATTAAGGATAATATCATGGTTACTGGAAAATACTGAAGGCATTTTAACTTCCTTAATGCTTATGAGAAAATTGCCTACTATCCCTATTATTATCTCATATTTTAAACACTGATCAAGATAAAGAGACTTAAACACAAATAAAATCTTTAGCTATTGGTAATGAGAAGACAGGTATCAATGTATATGACTGGTTTCTGTGGAAACACAAGATAATTACCTGAAATATGATTCAAATTATTATGAAGTAAATTGAAACCTTTCCAATATACCAGCAATAAAAAATTGGACAATGGAATGAAAAATATGCTATTCATAATGCAACAAGATGTAGAATACATGAAACAACTTGATAAGAAATGTGGATAACTTAATGGAAATTAAAAAAAAAATTACTAGGCATGTGAAACATGATCAGATATATACCGTGTTTACAGATGGGAATATCAAACATTGTAGAATGAATGTCTTCCTAAATCAATGTAGAGATTTAAGATAATCTCAATCAAGATTTATATTAGATTGTTTCATTTGTTCTGGTACGGACAAGGGAGGCTTGAAAAAGTGGTTTGAAAGTGTAGTTGGAAGAAAACATGGATAATTTTAAAACACAAAGCAACAATGAGTGATAAAATTACCAAAGTTTTTATGGATATGTTATTACAAAACTACAACTAAAAGACAGTTGAATTGTTTCAATAATTAAAACACACGTTAACTGAATATGTTAGTTAGCCTTAAACTACAATACAGAGCTTATTCGAATCTAAGTATGAAAAGAAAGCAGCACACACCAGTAGGGGAATCAGTTAATTATTCACGGTATAATGTTGAAAAAAATTGTTATGTATATAAGCTAGTAATAACATCAGACTTTTTCCTGTGAAATTAATTAAATAAAGATAACCTCCAAAAAATCTACCAAAAATACTCGTGTGTGTGTGTGTGTGTGTGTATGTGTATGTGTACAGACCATAGGTTTCCAAAATATAAGTCAGCCAAAAGATATCCAAGACATGAGTTTGGTAAAATATAAGTTGCAAAGTAGATATATGATTAAAATTATTTTAAAATGTAAAAAAAGGAAATATGCATTGTATATGTAAATTTTTAAATATGTAGATAATATCTGCAATGATACTTTAAAAGCTAACAAAAATATATTTTTTGAAGGTAGGTATGGTAAGAAGAATTAAGTGAAGGTCAAGGTGGATTTCTGCTTTGTTTTTGATTTTCAGTATTTTACAGTGACAAATAATTTTTTTTTGTACAAGAAAACTTTAAAGACAAAAACTAAAATCAACGGAAAACATACAAAGATCACTGTATTAGATATATGATATATAACATATTGATTAAAAATAAAAATAAATGTATGAAGCAAACAGTAAGCTAGGACATTTTTGTAGTGTATATTTTCACCTTGTAAAAAGTTCTTAAGAATTTTGCAAAAATGCCTCAATATAGAAGTGGGCATTCAATATGAACAATTTACAGAGACCAGCAAATGTGTTGAAAA
Organism: Macaca mulatta; assembly: GCF_049350105.2. NCBI lineage: Eukaryota > Metazoa > Chordata > Mammalia > Primates > Cercopithecidae > Macaca > Macaca mulatta. The sequence goes on along the minus strand of NC_133418.1, from coordinate 103,120,860 downwards.
GATCGGCATTACAAGTAATCAGTAATGCAAATTAAAGCAATATCGAGTTTTCACTCATCACATTGCAATAGATTTTTAGAATACAATTCAATACTAGAGGGAATGACTTTTATAAAAGTTTTATACATTTTTAATGAGAGTGTGAATGGGGTAACCTTTCTCTATAACAGTTTGCAAAATTTACCAAAAATCTTAATAGAAATTTACTCTTTGCTCCAACAGTTTCACTTTTTAGAAATTTATCTAAAATTTGAAAAAGAAGAGAGATGGACAAATACCGGTGTGAAATGATGATTATTGCATCAAAATTTATCATAGTGTGAAAAATAAAAACAACCCAAAGTTCCAACAATAGATATTTGGCAAATATAGAATATTCCTATAAGGAATTGATGTGCACCAACTAATTATCATGTTTTAAAAGATTATCCACCATCATGATAACAGGCAAAAAAGTGGGATACAAAACTGTTAAACATTTTTGTTTTGTTGAATGCACACAAAACACTCAAAAATACAGATAATAGAACAAAATGTTAAAAATTCATGCGAATGTGTGTATGAGTCTGGAGACCTGGAGATAGGAAGATGCAGATTATAGATACATATCCGTATATATAATTATATGGAATTGATTTGAAGTTTCTGTTTATTTTCTCATGAAACTTTTCTGCTTTAAAATGTTTATCTTTTTAATTAACATCCACTTTTTTTGTAGTCAGAAAAAAGGAAACAAGCATAAAGAAACACACAAAAAGTACAAATGACCTCTCCACAGTGATTATCTGCCTCTTTGCTGACAGAACTACATCCAGTAAACATTCAAAGAATCATCTTCTGTGACACAGTCTGGTGGCATTTAACAAGGAATTTTATGAGCATTTAAGGACCAAATATTTATAAATTCTCACCACACCTCTGCAAAGTAGGTAAGGAAACTTATTCCTTTGAAAGCACCCTGTCCTTTATCAATCTTGTCAAGATTGTCAAATCTTCCCCATGCTGCAAATGGCAGTAGCAATTATTGTTATTTTTCCTTAGTAATAATAAAATACCAGAGTAACCAGAATTAAGTTTATGCAAAGAGGAAACTGATGCCCCTGTTGGTGGTCCAAGTTTTTGTAGGGCCAGCAGAAAGTCATCACAGATTCCCACACTCCATCTCATCTCCACCAATTTACTGATGCTGGATATCAGACATGATGCCTTTTTTTCGTTCATTATTTAAATGAAGATCTATTAAGTGCCTAGCTTCTAGATGCTGCAAATATAACAGTGTAAAACAAAAATGAAACAAAACCAAAGTTTCCCATTTCAGAGAGCTCATAGTCTAGTGTGTTGTTAGTTACCATTTCTCCTTTCTGACTCGACCCCAGATCTCCAAAACACTTATGCAATGGTGTCCCTAAAGGCTTAGCTCCTTTCAAGTTCCCAGATTAACCAAGACATAAAATAAGACTAATATGGGTATACACATATGTATTGCCGAAAATTAAAGCATACTCCTAACCAATCCTGCAATGCTTTGCCCCATTCATACCCCAGATGTGGTCTGTCTAATCAGCTCATGGACCTAAAGTCACCATAGCGGTGCTGTTCAGTGTGGTAGCCACTAACCACATGTAGATATTACACCAGTCACATGTGGTGAATACAGATATAGAGTATTTGCTTCATTGGCAAAGGTATATTGGGCAGCTCTGCTCTATAGTTTCATTGGGATCCTCCTCCTTCTTCATTATTATTATTATTATTATTGAGACAGGGTCTTGCTCTGTTGCATGGGCTGGAGTGCTGTGGCGCGATCTCAGCTCATTGCAACCTCTGCCTCCCGGGTTCAAGTGATTCTCATATCTCAACCTCCCAAGCAGCTGGGATTGCACGTATGCACTACCACAGCTGGCTAATTTTTGTATTTGTAGTAGAGCTGGTGTTTCACCATGTTGGTCAGACTGGTCTCGAACTCCTGGCCTCAAGTGATCCGCCCACCTTGGCCTTCCAAAGTTCTGGGATTACAGGTGTGAGCCACGGTAACCAGCTATTTATTTGTTTTTAATAGAAACTTTCTTAACTCCCAACCTGTTTCCAGATCTACGTGTCCATGCCTTCTTTTTCAGATCTAGACTCTTCTCCAGATATCCCCAGTCTTCTGCTTGTTAATGGAGTACTTGCCATGACCACTCCTGAAGTGCCTAGGGTTCTGAGACTCACACAGTCCATGTTGTATATATGTTCTTCCCAACTTGTGGGTCAAACAGGTACTAACTACTGAACTGTGGCTAAGTCTGCCATGCACAGGCCTTTAAAACAGTCTGGCCTCTCACTTCTTCAGATCTCTAGTGCCACTTTCTAGGAAATCCATCATCTTTCCCCCATCCATTATCTCACTGCCATGGTCAAGCCTAATCTGAAACTCTCATTTCTTCCAAACACGGAATTGCCTTATGTTTGGACCTGATACTCATTTAAAAAGTTTCTTGTTCTAACTTTGTCTCCCCTCATTCTGTACAGTTTATATTCTTTATATGAAGCTGTTTCTTCTGGCTTCCTTCAAAGAATATCTTTTCCAATGAGGTTGAATCTCAATACTGAAACCTCCAATTTTGCAGGCATTCATGTTGATGCCTAGAAAGTGCCTTACTTTAAGAATTCCCTTGAATCCTGCAACTCCCCTCCCCTTATACTTCTAGAGTCAAAATTGTTTGGCCTAATGAGTTTTCATGGCCCTACATTGTATTGGTGGCACGGTGTTTTTCCAGATTCTCTCTCTTTCTCTTCTCATGTCAGAAACTGCTAACATATATGCCTTGCACCTAAGTCTTGAATAATTCATTGAAAACATCAAAAGTTCATATTTCTTGAGCAAGGATTCTATATGAGGCAGTGTGCTCCAACAAGGGGATATACAGGGAGGAATGAAATATACAAGAAGATTGCTGTCTAATTATGACAAGGAATTCTTTGACAAGGGAGAAAACCTTTCTTTTCTGCAGTAAGAGATCATGTTCAAAATGCAAGTAATCCTTAGGAAAAGAAACTCGATCAACAAATTTACTTCTGTTATAAAGGCATGCTGGCTCAGGAATGGGAAGGAAAGCATGAATACAGAAAATCAAATAAACAGCAACAACAGGGGGAAAAAAAACCTTGAAAAGTTAGTTATTTTTCATGAGATAGTTCTGGTCTTCACATGTTTATGCTCTTTTTTTTTTTTCCTAAACACTGAAAAGGATGACTAGGGAAAAGTTTGAAGAGATTTTTGTTTCCTTAGTAGCGTGAACTGGTCTAACAAATTGGAGGTATTTTCTAATTGTCTCTCAAATTCAAGCATTTATGAACTGTTTCAACTTTAGATTGACTTGGGCCATTAGCGAGTTTTATGTTTTCAGATCAGTCTATTGTGACCATCTGATATTTATTCATTTATTCAACAAATTTTTATTAATTATCCAGGATGTGCTAGCTCGTGTTCTGGGTTTGGGAAAACAGTGACCAAGATGGACAAATGCTTGTTTTCATGCAAATAAGCAAACAAATACTAAAGTATCTGGTACTGAAAAGTGCTAAGAAAAATAAATCAGAGTAAACAGAGAGGTATATTTGCTCTTAAGGTGTTCTGGGACAGCCTTTTAAAGGAGGTGACATCAGAGCAGAGACTAGAATGGCATGAGACGGTGAACTCCATGAGTGACTTGGGAAGAGTGTCCCATGCAGAATAAGTCACTCATAAAAAAAAATTCCAAAGCAAAGGTAATGACACGCACTGATTCTTGTCTTAAAATGATTTATCTGGCTTCTGAGTGAATAACACACTTGTGTGGAAAAACAAGACAGAAGCAAAGTCACCATTAGGAGACAATGTATCTGTAGCTCTCTGATTCAAAGCTATTCTGAGTCCTGAATGTTCATCATCATCTTGGCACTTAAGTAGAATACATTTTTCTTATCTATGCACTATAATCCATTCTCAGGAATGCATACGTTCCATATATGTTATCTCAATGTTAAGCCTTAAAGCTTAATGACAATATTTTGTTATGGGAACACGAATACTTCAATTTGATAGTGTTGAGCCTTCAATTATTGAATATTGCAGTGCTTACTGGAAACTGCATTAGTTGCTCTGTGCTTGTTGTTTGTATTTCTGCATGAAAAGAGTAACTCTAGCGTGACCTTCCTCCCGTTGCCAAGAATTAAATCTCAGCTTTTCCAAGGATCATCAAGACTACCTTGCCACTGATACAGCTTTTTGGCATTTGTGGAAAGCCAATTTTTTTTTAATTAAGAGAATGACTGAATACATTTACCCTTTCCAACTAAAAAGCCTTGGGTAAGGACATAAAAACTACATTCATGCCCATTTTCTTATGGAGAGCAAACATACGCCTTCTTCATTTAAATGACAGAATGGTAAACACATAAAACACATTAGTTACTGTTAGCACCTGTATCAAAATTAGCAAATTTAGGTTATATTTGAAAATTATATATATGTAAATATACATATATGTACACACATATATACATATGTGTATGTATATGTGCACATATATATACGTGTATATATATATGTGTGTGTGTATATATACACACACTGTTTTAATAATCACTTCCCCAATATAAAGTCTCATTGCAGCTTGATGGAAATATCTAAAAATAGATATCATTTGCATAAAAATCAGTTGCAATGAATTAGCTGTAAGCTTAGAAATCTTAAACAGAAACAGTAATAAAGCAAAAGTGATGTTATTCTGCTTTCACAAAGATGCTATTTTCTATAAGTCTTCAAGGTATTGGTAGTAAACGACTAAACTTAGTTTCTTCAATTTTACTTTGATACATTGCTTTGACTTTAAACATTATGGGCTTTGACCTACATATCATGAAAAAGATTTAGCTCACTGTATCATCATTAGTAGAAAGATTTAAATCTAATGTTGACAAATCATTCATTGTATGATATGTCACATTCCCTCATATGTAACTATGTATAAGAATTTTAACATTTTGTACATATATTTATTTTTACTAATGAAAGAAGATAAAAAAGGTGAAGATTATATTCTTAAGTAGCAGGTTCATTTATGGAAAAACGTTGCTTGACATTTCAAAAATATGAAAGTCATTACTTTATATCATTCACATGTTGTAATTAATAATAATTTAATAAAAATTTGTATCAACATATTATTTTCTACCCTATTCTAGACAAACATGTGCTTTCTTACTGCAGGCATTCTATTTCAAATGCTGTTCTTAAAAGTGGGTAAAACCGAGGGATTAATGATGTTTGAGGTAAAAGGTGGATAGCTTATTAGCTTCCAGAGTTTACGTATGGCTCCTCATGATTCGAGACTAATCTAGTGATGGGGATGCACGTTGCCCTGGAACTTTGCCATTGGCATGCTGCTCGACTTAAACACTTCCTTTTGGTCATTATTCTCATTAGCTTGGAATATGTAGCAAATGAATTACAGCTGTGTTTTACTTCTGCTGCTCACAGTTGAGGTCAGATAGCAAGAATCCTTCCATGCACCTTTAGGAATCTTTGTATCATTTAATAAGATTGTCAACAACATTTTGCAGTAAGTAGTTGGCTGTAGAAAATAATTTTCAGAGTTCTGACTTTCTTAATTCACATCACAAGATCAATTCAGGAAACCTATACTGTATCAGAATCAAATTATTTCTGCTGACTTGACTTTTTTCAGAATCTAGAAAACATCATCTTTGTTAAGGCACCTATGTAAAACTAGATGTATTCAAAGAGAAAAAATAATCCTGTATTGAGCACCTGCTATATGGTATGCATTGAGATAGCTGGTTACACCCCACAGTAAATATTTAGTAGGCATGGTACATGCATTTGTTATTGGTCTTCCCATTGCTGTGTTATCAAAAATTCATAATCAGCTAACCTGATGGTGCAATATCCAGCAGTAAAGTTATTTCAGTTTCAAGAAGAGAGTTGTGAGAGAGGAGATAATTAAAATAAGGCACAAATCAGAGCCAAGGAGCTTGGCAGGATAGTGGATTCTTATCTGTTTGTCTTCTGGGAAACATTTTTCTATGCTGATGAACCAACATAGAGTGACACCCTGATGTTTTTCACACACCATAATGCTCCATTTGTGTTCTGTTTCCCTGTGAGAAAAGTGAATCCAGAAAGTTGTTACTGCATAGATTATATGGCCCCTGCTACAATGACTGAGTAAAACCACCCGTTCCATCCTGGCCACCATATGTCAAAAGTATGATGTATCCTGGACAAGGTAGATAGCATCAATGTCTGAGGCATCAGGGACTGAATTCTACTCAATAAGCTTCCTTTATATTGGCCTGTGAGAATCCAATTACAGTCAACTCTTCTCTTGATGAAAACCGTTGTAGATAAACAGCCAAGAGGCAGAACAACAATCATGAAGCACAGTAGTACTGAGTTCCTCTTCTGGCTGCAGTCTTAAAACACTGGGTTCTGGGTGCTGGAAGAGATGCTGACATAGTTTTATTCCACATATCATTGTGGCGATCTCCTCTGTCATATAAAGAAATTGATACATTTTTGCAATTTAAATACAGTTGATAGCTATGCCATTTTGTTGCAGATTTTTCTAGACAAGCCTACACAATGTGGATGTTATACATTTAACTCAGCAAAGTGAATATTAACAGTAACTCAAATAATTGAACATGTATTTTAGCAGGATATTATTTATCTTTAGAATCACATTCTCATTAAAACCTCTTTAAATTTGACAGGGCAGTGTCACATCTTCCATTTTTTTGCAAATGAAAAAACTGAAAATCAACCAGGCATGTTGGCTCACTCCTGTAATCTCAGCACTTTGGGAGGCCGAGGCGGGCAGATCACCTCATCTCAGGAGTTTGAGACCAACCTGGGCAACATGGTGAAACCCCATGTCCACTAAAATACAAAAAATTAGCTGGATGTGGTGGTGTGTGCCTGTAGTCCCAGCTACTTGGTAGGCTGAGGCATAAGAATCGCTTGAGCCCAGGAGGCAGATGTTGCAGTGAGCTGAGATCACACCACTGTACTCCAGCTTGGGATACTGAGTGAGACTCTGTCTCAAATAATAATAATAATAATAATAATAATAATAATAATATAAAAAACCCTGAAAAACAGAGATGTTGAATGACTTTCCTAAAGTCATAGTTATTAAGAGACCAATGTCAGATATCAGGATACACTTTTCTTACTGCCCTTAAATCAGTGACTGGTTGTGTGGGAGTCCTTGGGACCCTCTTAACACTTTGGCTTTACGATGTTGTGGTCTGAAGCTACTCAAGTTTCTTTCTATCTGTATGTTTCTGGAGGTGTGAAGGCTCTACTCCACAGGTCTTTTCACTAACTCAACTCATTTCTCAGCCAAACAGCGCCACGTCTGTCACCAGGGGAGGCTATGGAAGCAAGGGCACATGTTAGACATTTGAGGAACTGTCCAAATGCTGACATTCCCATTTTTAGAGTGCACACAGAACAGACAAGATTTGATTTGGTAACTAGTCTACTGTTTCACATGATTTAATCACCTGGGAGTGTATTTAAATTCAAATACTGAGAGAGACTAGTCCAGGGGCTGGGTGCTTTTCCAAAGTGTCCATTAAGTAGCAAACTGAGACAAGAGGAAAATAGATGGTATTTCTAGGGTAACTAAAGGAAGTCTGACAGAGCCCATTAAAAGACAGTGCACATTCACTTCTTAAACCAGAAAGTGACAGACACTTAAAGAATCTTGGGCATGTTAAGAGGAAACGGGACCCAGCTTGTAGGAACTTGCATTGATTAAATCTGAGACAATTTGTCCCTCGAAATAATGCTAGTAATGGATTATAATCTAATGAATAAAACAATTCCTGAGTCCCTAAAAATATAAATAAATAACTGAATAATAAATGAAGAAGGAAACATGTTCTCTTACAGTGGAATGCTATCAATCTAATAGTTATAGAAGAAAGGACGGAATTAGAAAATTAGTAATAGATGCTAAAATTAAATATGAGTTTGATGAGAGACAGATGTATTTACATCATCTCAACCACAAATTAATATCTCTTCATACATTACATTAATTACAAAGGGAAAACAGTGATCTTATAGTGAAGGACACCAATTAACCAAGTGATTAAAACTAATCTCACCAATATACCAAGATAGGGATGAATGAACATCATGTACCTACTCCTGTGTCACACTGAGATAGACACAAATTCACTTATGTCATACTTCTGTCAAAATGTATAATCCAAACCTAATTGCGAGTAAATATCAAACCAAAATCAAGGGCAATTCTACTAAATAATTGAAATGTGTTTTTCAAAATAGCCCAGGTCAAAATAAATAAATAAATAAATAAGGCTAAGAAACTGTCCCAGATTAAAGAAAACCAACTAAACATCATGTATAATCCTGGATTAGGCTGTGAACAGAGAAACATAATTAAGAAGATCAATAAAGATCAATAGTGAAATTGATGATATTTAAATGTAGACTTTGGATTAGATAATAGTATTGCATCAATTCTTATTTTTCTGAGTTTGATAACTGTACCATGACTAAGAGTATCTTTTTATTGTTTGCAAATACTGAAGTATTTAGAAGTAAATGGACATGATGTTTTGAACTTACTGTCAAACAAATTAGAAATAATATACATATGGGAGGCAAGGATAGAGAGAGAATGATAAAACCAATGAGTCAGAATATAAATGGTCAATCAGATCAAAAGCTATACATGAGCTCCTTATACAATTTTTATCAGAATACATATATATGCACATATTAAGTTTATATGTGTATACCATGTATATATTATATATGTATTGTTAAAAGTTATTACATAAAATATATGTATATATTAAAAGTTTTAAAAGTTATGCATATATGTATAATATATACATATTAAATATCATATATGCATTTTAAAGCCATATGTAGAATATATGTGAAATTGATAATATTTGAATGTAGATTGTGGGTTAGATGTACATACAGAGGATATATGTATGACTTTAAAATCTTTTAATTTTGAAAGCATTGTAGATGCATATGCAATTTTAAGAAATTATACAATGAGATCTTGCATATTCTTCACCCAGTTTTCCCTGATGGTAACAACTTGCCACTTTTCTGTAAGTTTGTTAAAAATTACAAAAATTAGGTACATTGTGTTTCTGAGTCAGTTCCATTACAGTAAGGGATTAAATACTTCAAGTATGCAGAAGAGTTACAGCACTTCTGAGAAGAGATGCAAATAGGAAAGTGAACTAAGGGATGAATATACCTTGGTCAGTGGGTCAGGCAGACAGGAAATTTTGTGTTAAGACAGTTTGTAGAACACAGCTTATAATGAGCTACCATATTCATGTCCCAGTAACTGAAACTATCAAGATATATTATCTTCAGTCATAAAATAGGAACACAATAACTAACTCACAAGGGTTTTTGTAGGTTGTATAATATAGTGGATATTCAGCAATTGGGATTGTGCCCGACGTAGAAAATGCTCAATGGATATTGCCCATTTAATACCCACACCCGTTGGCTTTCCCAGATTTTTCTCTTTATGCCAAGTGTAAAATTTCTCATATTCTACCTCAAGGACATGCAGCCTCGAGCCTGTGAAAGCCTATTTCTGAGACCCAGGCTACTGTTTCATGACCCATAAGATACAGCTCTTATTATAACCCTGAAGGAAAGAAACATAACACTTGAGCATTAGGATAATAATGAACACTTTTCTTCCCATTTCAGAATTATTCAAATGTATAGTCAATGGATCCCAGTGGAAGCATATTTTTCTCTAATTTCTGCCTGAAGACTTTGTAACGCATTTCTCCTTTAGAACAAACATGGGAAAGTGTTCTGGGAAAAGGAGTATTTTAGTGAATCAATAAGTAGAATGTTTTCTTTAAAAGGGTTACAAATTCTTTCCATGTTTTCTTTCCTTAGAAACATGGGTGCACATGTTTAGAATCTAATCAGCCAAATTAATAGACTCCAGTGGCAAAGAAGGGAATTGAGAACTAGGATTTTGGCCTTTTTATATTACTTCAAAAATGGGCATTTCTATTGCTTGGAGATGTTTTAATTTTATTATTGAAATGTAGTGAGTGCCAGTACTGTGCTAAAAACTAAGGAGATTGCCTTTGAGGTGTAGAAAAGCACTCCATCACAAGTCATGCTATGTGTAAGATATATTGCATATTCAAAAATCATTTAAATGCAGTGTGATTTAAAATAATAATGAGTGAATTAAAATGTATGATATAGAAAATCAGAAATTTCAGTGGGGCAAATAGTGAATACAACAAAATTCAGGGATCTTAGTGGAAAGGGAAGAGGTGAAGATTAGAGGTTTCGGAGACGCACTAGCCTCCCGGATATTTTAATCTATGTTACCCCCAGTTGTTTCAAGCACTGAAATTTTTCCAAAACAAAGTAATGATAAATGTTTGAGGTGATGGATATCTCAATTACTCAGACTTGGTCATGACACATTGTATGCTTGTTTCAAAATATAACATATAGCCCATAAAACTATTAGGTATCCATAAAAATTAAAAAGAAAAGAGAAATTGTATCTATAATAATTAAGTCATTTATTCAAATAATTTAGAGGGTGTTTTTATTAAGGGGTGCTTATCCCTGGTTTTTGAGCATGGTTGGCAAGGCTGTTGTTGCTTAAACAGCATCACTTACTATTATGCATAAAAATGCCCTCTCCGTTATGAAGGCTGCATGGTAGAATTTGCCGCTAATGTCAATCAATTCCAACCACTAGTCAATCAAGTAGCTAGCATGGGGAAAATAAAACTCAGTCATGCATTTAATAAATATTTGCTGAATCAAATTGGCAGTTGCAGGAGAGACAGAATGTAACATGGAAATAAAGCTAGGCTTCTAGCCAGACAATCGGGAGTTTAAATTCTACTCTCCTACTTTCAAAATATGTGACCTTGTTTATTCATCAGTAAAATGGGAGCAGTAATGCCTCCAGAAGCCATCACACAGAACTGTTATAAAGGTGAAATTAAATGCATACAAGTTTACTTTCTAATTTTTTTAAAAAAATGCATATTCCTTTCTTTTCAGCAAAATAATAATAATCATGATTGCCATTACTAAATCTGCTTATTTTATACCTTTACTGTGCATTTTTAGTTTGCCTGATGTTTGTGACCAACACAAAAGTCTGAATAAGGCATAAAAGAAGTGACACAATTATTTTTAAGAAAAGGGCTGGACACACTCCCAACTCCACTTAGATTGTCATTTAAGGTTGAGGGCAAGATAGACCACAGAGGAAATTGTTCCAAGGTGCAATCTGTCCTGCGGCTATGTTCATAGAGCTCATAAAGTTAAAACCCCTTCCAATAAAGAATCTCTAGGAGGCCTTGTCTGTATAACATTGCAGTAGCTGCTGCTGCTTGGGTCAAGTGAAAGCAATTGTCCTGTCCTAGCTATTATTGCCTGAACCAAAGTCAGTTGTGTTTGGTCTGGTTACAAAAAGGCTAAATTTATTTTAAATGAAAGATTACTATAATGTAAGCTAAAAGAAGGTAGAGTGTAGTTCAGAAAACAAAGTAAACTCAGTACCAAGGACAGTGTTTGACACATAATACGTTGTTGAATTATTATAGAAAAAAAACTTCGGGTGAAAAATTCTAATCAATAGGGTAATCAATACTGAAAAGTGACAAATGGATCCCAAAAGATCCTTTCTTTGAAGGTTTGAATATTAGGTGACTCATGACAGAACACTCAATATCATACCATTTCTTAGTTGATACCTTTTTTTTTTTATTTTACTGAGGATATACATTCTCCTGACATAAACTACTCCATTGTATCTATAAAATAACCTCTTTACTAATGTGACTCAGGAGTATTTTGTCCTTGCAAATTTCAAGAGCCTAATTATTACAAAGAGAAAAACAAATTTTCCCTTGGGTCCTCAGTCTAGACATATTATTTTGTTCCACCTTTCAATACCTTTCATACTATTGCAACATAGAGCATTTTGTATAAACCTATGCACAAGCAATTTGCAGAGGGCATTAGCACAATGCTTGTACTGGACAAGTGAGACCCTCAGTAATTTTTTCTTCCACACACAGAAGTGATAATGCCAGAAGTGGCCCAAACAATGGAAATAGTACCAATGAGTTCTCTTATGAAAACTAAAATTCTCTGTACTTTAAATCCTGGGCTTGGTAACAAAATACTCTGTAACAAAACAAAAAAGATCTTTTATAAAATTAAGTGATCTTCCGAGTGGAGTAGTGATAAAGGGAGAATTACAGAATCAGGACTAGGAAACAGGAGTAAAAATCCAAGTATAAACCAGTTCATATAGTTAATGCAAATTCACATAACAATTATTTCTGGATGTCACATTGAAAATGCCCGTATACTCTCAAGTTATGTATTTGGCAAACTGTATATGATTCACATCACATTCAGTAGTGTGTGCTTACCCATTTTCAACCAAAACTTTGCCATCTTAAAGTTGGTATTTAAGTTCTAATTTAAGGAGAGACATAAGACCAAGTGTGCCCAACAGAAAACTGTAATTACAATGTATATTCCAATATTGAGCAACCCAGAAATCAGTACCCTTTAAAAAGAGTCATGTAGATTGGGCCCTCTCTTGCTTGAAAAGGCAATGTTTTCCACAGACACAGAGTATACAAATGCTCCCCCTCCAAGGTCTCCTCCTTCCTGTTATCAAAATCTACTTATCTAAGTTTTGACACACATCCCATTTTCTCCCTGAAACCTTCCTAAGCTATTGTGAACCATGTAATGATTTTATGTACCAAACTGCGATAAGTACTATTAGCTACATTACTTTTTGGCTGTTTTATTAACACATTCTTCTTCTTATTATTATTATTTTCATTGGTCTTCTCAAAGAAGGCAAATTATTTGTTTTATTTTGGATGGAGGAGGGCATACCTTATTTAATGTTTAGCAGAGAAGAAAGCTTAAAGTAAGGGATCGATAAGAAGTCCCTGGATGAATGGAAAGAGAAGAAAATGGCATGATGTTTAGGAAAGTGTTTTCTCTGACTGAATAGAAGTGGGAGACAGGTGATAGACGAATAGACGAAGAGTCAGAGTTGGCCTCTGAAATTGTGTGGTGAGTCTAGTGCAGACAAAAAGTGCCTATAAAAACTATTGTCTCAGTTCAGCACATGGAACTGAATGAGTCACCTAAGGAGCACAGGGGAGAGATCAAGAGCTCTGTAGGAAGAAGTAGAGCTGGACATGGTGGCATGTGCTTGTAGTTCCAGCTACTCAGGAGGCTGAGGCAGGGTGGATCCCTTGGGTCCAGGGGTCCAGGATTGTAGTGCGCTATGCTTATTGTGTGTCCTCACTAAGTTCGGCATCAATATGGTGACCTCCTGGAAGCAGGGGACTGCTGGATTGCATAAGGAAGCGTGAACTTGCCCAGGTCAGAAATGAAGCAGGTCTAAAGTCCCTTGCTGATCAGTAGTGGGATGGTGTCTGGGAATAGCCACCGCACTCCAAACTGGGGCAACGTAGTGATACCCTGTAAAACATTTTCTTTAAAGAAGTATTAATAGAATGGTTCTCTATTTGGACTACCAGACTAGAGTTAAAAGGGCAAAGATGAACACAGTACTTAATTGTCTATCACTTAGTAGCAGCTGCTGCTATACATTGGAGAATTTTCTTTATATTTGTGAAAAGTAATTTAATAACTGATTCTGCAATGGGCCATTTCAACCTCTCAGGGAATTAATGGTCATACCTGGAAATGCAGGCTTTAAATTATCAGCCTAGATGAATGGAATTATCGGGGCAGGCTTCTAGGAGAACATCTATTGAGTTATCCCAACTCCTAGCTTTAGTGTCCGTGGTCTGTAAAAGCTGTCCCAAACTAATAGGCTAGAATGATATTCCTCTCCTTTGAACTCCAACCCTTAAAGTTACTGGACAAGGTGGTAAACATGTAATGACATATGTTTTATCTTGCAATGTTTTTCCTGTGAGATTTTTTTTTAAAGAGACAATGTTCACACAACATCTAATTAACCATTTTAAAGTGAGCTGTTTAATGGCAATTAGTACACTCAAAATATTGTGTTCCCACTATATCCACTTTTTAAAAACGTTTTCATCATCATGAAAGGAAGCTCTATGCCAGTTAAATAGTTGTTCCCCATTTCTCCTTGCCCCCAGCCCATAGAATCCTCCAATCTGTGCTTAATCTCTGTAGATGTATCTGTTCTGGATAGTCTATATAGTGGAGTCAAACAAGACACCTGGTTTCTTTTACTTAGCACAGGGGTTTTGTGGTTCATCCATGTTGTAATATTTTTCAATATTTCATTTCTGTTCATTGCTAGATAATATTTCGCTGTTTGTGTATACCATATTTTTATATTTATGCATCTTTTGATGGACATTTTGGTTGTTTCTCCGTTTGGTTGCTGTGAATGGTGTGGCTATGAATATGAGTGTACCTGTATTTATTTGAGTAACAGTTGTCCATTACATGGGGATATACTTAGATGTAGAATTGTGGAGTAATAGAGTAATTCCATATTTAACTTTTGAGGAATTGCCAAATGGTTTTTTATATTGGGTAAAAAAATTTGCATTTCTACCAACAATACCGGAAGGTTCTAATTTCTCCACATTCTCATTAACACTTCTTATTTTCCATTTAAAAAATATTATAGCTACTCCTGTGAGTATGAAGTGGTACCTGATTATGGTTCTGATTTACATTTTTCTAATGACTAATGATTTGGAACATTGATTATGTGCTATTTGCATAACTTTTCTGGAGAACTGTCTATTCAAGTCTTTTGCTGATTTTTAATCAGGCTGGTTGTCTTTGTGTTGTTGAGTTGTAAGCGTTCTTTACATATTCCAGATGCAAGTCTCTTATCAGATAGACACTGAAAAACAATACTACTGAATATAGAATTCTTGGTTGACCTGCTTTTAAAACATTTCTTTCAGAACTTTATATCATTCCATTCACTTTTTCCTACAGTGGTTGGTTCCCAAAGAGAAACCAGCTGCTGATCTTATTGAGAATCATTTGTGCATGATGAATCATTTCTTTCTTGCTGTTTTCAGGATCCTCTTTTTGTAGTTTCAGTTTGATTATAGTGTGTCTCAGTGTAGTTCTCTTAGAGTTATCTTTTTTGAAGTTTGTGAAGCTTCTTATATGTGTAGATTCATGTACTTCCTCAAGCATGTCAGATTTGGGGCCATTATTTCTTTAAATATTGTTTCTGTCTCTTACTCTCTTTCCCTTCTTTTCTGGGACTCCCATAATGCACATGTTTATGTACTTGATGCTGTCCCACAGGTCCCTTAGGCTCACTTCACTTTTCTTTATACAAAAGAAAAGAGATAAAATTTTCTGATCCTGAGACTGGATAATATTTTTCTCTTCAGTCGTGCTTTTCAGTTCCAGAATTTTGTTTTATTTTTCATAATTTCTATTTATTGATATCTCATTTTGCTCCTACACCATTTTCCTGGTTTTCTTTAAATACTTTGTCCATGGCTTCTCTTAGCTCTTTGGATTTATTGAAGAGAGCTAATTTAAAGTGTTCATCTAGTAAGACCAATGTCTGGCATTTCTCAAGGATAGGTTCTATTGATTCCCCACCCCCTCCCCTCAGGAATAGGCCACACTTTTCTGATTCTTTGTCTGCTCTGTACTTTTTTATTTTTATTTTTAGTTCTGGAGTACATGCACGGGATGTGCAGGTTTGTTTCAGAGGTAAACGTGTGTTTTGTAGTTTTTTGTTGAAAACTGGACGTTTTGAATATTTTAGCATTGTAACTTTAGAAATCAGATTCTGTTTTCTCCAGGGTTTGTTTTTGATGTTTGATTGATACAGTGGTCCATTTGTTTAGTGATGTGTTCAAGCTGTTTTAGCAAGGACTATATTCCTTGTTGTGTGTGGTCAGTAATGTCTCTGTTCTGTTATTTCAGTGGTCAGTCAGTGACCTGACAGATTTCCTTAAATGTGTGGAGTCAAGTAAGCAAATAAAAATAGGCTAGTCTTTGCCTCTTGGTTCTGAGCTAAGGACTTGGCTCAGGGCTAGGGACTCCATTGCTAATCAAGACCATGTGTGACTTTGCCCTAATCTTCATCTCTTGCATATGTGAAGCTCATAGATCTATCAAAGGTAGAAGCCTCTAGTACTTTCAAGTGTTTTCTGGGCATGAATCTAGTCCTAGTTGTACTCACTGCACTTTGCCTTTCCAGTATATGGAATGGCTCTTCTAAGTCATTATTTCCCCCCAGTGATCTCCTTCCTTGAATTATTTCTTCCTGGGATCCTGGGTTCTGTTTACTTCTCATCCCATTCATCATCTCTTGCTCCAGGTGAGCACAAGGTATGTCTGTCTTTAAGTCTTTTTGCCACCCAGAATACCATTCTAGCCCAGGTGCAAGTTGATGTAGGGGAGTGCAAAACAAAAGTCAGCCTCTGTGTCAGTCCCTCAGGGAATGACCAGACAGGTCAAAATGCACAATCATAGTATTTTAAGAATAAGGTCTTCAGGAGACCCTGACTTCAGCAAGTTAAACCAGGAATGCTGGCCATCATCCCCACAATTGAAAGGACTTGAAAACAAATGTGAATATCTAAGTGTGTTCCCCCAACCCTTTAGGAGAAAGGAAATAGGTAATACTAAATTTGATGCTCAGTTATGTTGAGCTTCTTATGACGATTGTTAATGTGCATCCAAATATGCTGTAAGGCATCATGCTAGGAAATTTAGATGTATTTTTACTCAGAACTGAAGTTGGAGTATTGAATTCTGCTGGAAAATGTAAAACGTGTAGAAAGGACCACCCTAAGAAAATTTAATCTATGTTTTTTGTTGTTGTTGTGGTGGTGGTGGTGGTGGTTGTTGTTGTTTTCTTCCTACATTGAATTGCTAGGTTCTGGACTGAAGGACCCCTATTGTGGTAAAGAATTTAACCCAGACTCCCATAATTTGCTGTTTTGATAAGGATACACATTAGAAATAAACCTGAAAATCCAATAAAGCTCATAGCTCATAAGCCTTTCAGGATTCTGTCTTATACTTTATTTATATTCTTCTAAGTATCCTATGTACAAAGCTGTTCAACTGCAAGAAAGAAAAGGAAAAAAAAAGGAAACTGACTACTGAGGAATTTTTTTTCTAACCATGTTCCTATCAGAGTGTGTGGTACTTGCAAAATATAACAACTAATTATGTGGTCTCCATTGTAAATTTCCCACCATTATTTCAGATGAATATCCCTTGTTATCTTCAAAAGGTTACACAGCATTTGAAATTCAAAAGAAAGGTGTTACCTGCTATCTTGCATAAATCTCTAACAATTGCAAATGGAATATATTATCGTCAGATCCGATTGCTTATATCCATCCAATCTTGCCTGGCCCAGCATTTGTAAAGGTAAATGCATGGTAACTTGCTGCTGCTTTTCTTGGAATTCAAAATTGTGCATATAAATGAGAGTATCCCTCTTATACAATTTCTTTCAGATTGTTTTTTTCCATTACTGCTCTCATACCAAGTACATTGAATGGTGAGAAAGGCTGAAAAACTTTATTAACTGTAAGTTAAATATAACAGCACATTCTTTTTAAATCCAAGTGAGGGAAAATAAATATCAACTTTATTCCACTATTCAATGTAAGCCTTACAGATATATATGGTACTTGTTTGAATGCTCCTGGATTGTTTAAGGTCATTTGTATTGATTGACTATTGTGGAGTTTTACACTGTAATCTCCTTGTTTAAAGTTTTCCAGAATGTAAACCCATTGAGACTATAATTTGCATACTATTAACAATATAGATTAGTATATTAGAATTACCTAAATCAATCTGATATGCATTTATTGAGTACCCACTCTTTACTCTTTACTGCACTAGGTGCTAGAGGAATAGAAAGGCAAGCAGGGCCCTGTCCTTGTCAAGTTCACAGTTGAGTTGGAGACTGAATGAATAATCTTAAAATATTAATATTCGTTGGGTTGCAGTAAGCATAATCTAGAGGGAATTTGGAAAACCACAGTGGTAAGTCTGATTCATAATCAAAATCACTTGGGGAGGCTTAACACAATAGAGATTGCTGATTCTGCTTTAGACTTAGTGATATGGTTTGGCTTTGTGTCCCCACCCAAATCTCATCACGAATTGTAATCACCACCTGTCAAGAGAGGGAGGTGATTACATATTGGGGGTGGTTTCCCCATACTGTTCTCATTACTGTGAGTGGGTTATCACAAGGACTGTTGGTTTTATAAGGGATGCTTTCCCCTTTGCTTTCTCCTCTCTCTCCTGCCACCATGTAAAATGTGCCTACTTCCCTTTCCACCATAATTTTAAGTTTCCTGAGGCCTTCCTAGTCATGCAGAACTGTGAGTCAATTAAACCTCCTTCCTTTATAAATTACCCAGTCTCAGGTAGTATCTTTATAGCCATGTGACTAATACACTCACC
The DNA here is from genome assembly GCF_049350105.2 of Macaca mulatta. Classification (NCBI taxonomy): domain Eukaryota; kingdom Metazoa; phylum Chordata; class Mammalia; order Primates; family Cercopithecidae; genus Macaca; species Macaca mulatta. The sequence goes on along the minus strand of NC_133418.1, from coordinate 103,102,334 downwards.
AACCCAAAATATCTCAGAGTATTGCCCAAGAATCGAATATGCACTTTTAAAATGCTCCCTGGATGACAATGATGACTAGCCAGTTTGGGAGCCACCGGACTAGATGACCTTTTATGTCCTCTGAAAGCTTTGGAGTCTAGAGTTCTATAACTGAATTAGAGAAATTAAAAAGGAAGCAACTATGTGGAGGCACAAAGTGCATACATATTCAACTTTATTATTATTAAAATATGAAGCATTCTTTTCCACCCATCCCCAACCAAGTCAATAAAAATCTATGTTTTGGTAATATGCCTATCACCCACAAGAGGGCTCCCCTGAAAAAAAAAAAAAAAACCTCAACCAAAATATCTTTGTTAAATAAATCTTAGTATGTTTAGAACAACTTCACTGATCTATTTAGTCATTGAAAAGCATACTTGCAATGTATTCTGAACAGTTTTTTAACCCCTATGTAGAGGGCCTTATGCTGAAGTATCAAGAAGACCAGTGATTTTGTTTATAACTTTTAAGCATAAGGACAGGGGAGATTATTGATTAAAAATGATCTTATAATATAATGTAACTTGCAATATATGGTAAATAAAGACATCATCTTTATAGTCATGTACATATTCTAATTTTTCCTTAAAGCACCAGTTTATATATAGCTCATTTATTTTCTTTACATTCTATCCTAGTGTACTCAGGTGCTTAGCCAGTGTATAGACAGGGTGTATTCCATGAGAGTGTTAAAATACTAACATTGCCATCAATGACCTAGCTGAGGTGTCAGTAAGGCCATTGAGAGGGGGGATAATATTTTCTAAGAATCCAGATCTGGTCCTTGTCTTTGATTCCTTGGAGCATCTGACCAATATTTAATCTATTGGAAGCGCAAACGTGCAGTCTACTTAGCGACTAGGTAGCCTACCATGGAGATCATTCATTGACAGATCATTTAGGATTCAATGTCCTAACAGTTTTACCCCACTCCCTCTCTCAGTTGGCTGCTCCAGTGTATACAGTAGTAGAAACAAACTGTTTCTTTTCCTAATATGCTCTCACTCAACACAACCCAGAACATTTCTGACACCAGATACGCATTTTGCTTTGCTTTGTTTCCCATCAATTCTCCAGCAGACAGCAACTGGGTGTTCTAAACTTCAGTTAAATTTTGACACAAGCTGTAATTAGTGCAGACCCCACATGTTAAGGACTCAGTCCCACATGGCTCCCCTCACCTCAGATGCCAATTGCAAGTCTCAAATTGTCACCTGTGCTGTAGATCTAATATCTATAAATCAGGAGTTTTCATGACCTCCTCTTTGGGCTTGATCATTTGCAAGAATGCTCACAAAACTCAGGGAAACACTTACGTACATTTACTTGTTAATTATAAAGGATTACAAAGAATACAGATAAACAGCCAGATGAAGAGGTATATGGGGCAAAGTATGTGAGAAGGGGCATGGAGTTTCCATGCCGTTTCAGGGAGTACCACCTTCCCAGAACCTCCATGTATTCAGCAACCTGAAAGCGCTCTCAACCTTATCATGTTAGGGTTTTATGGAAGCTTTATTACATATGCATAATTGATCATCATTGGCCATTGGATATCAAATCAACCTTCAGTACCTTGCGTGGGGGGTGGGGCTGAAAGTTTCAACACTTTCATGACATGGTTGGTTCCCATAACAAGCAGCTCCTTCACTGAAGCTTTCCTGGAGCCTTCGCCCCTAGTCACTTCATTCTCATGCAACCCAACACTTTTCATTTTATTGCTTCCAAGGGTTTTTGTGTGCAGGGAAAACAGGAAACAGAACAAAGACCAAATACATAAATTGTGTGTGTGTGTGTGTGTCTATAATAAATCATAATATCACAGCTTCCTAATAACATTAGGAAAAAGTCCATGGATCTGTGTTTGCCTCAGGATATTTGACTTCATGTCATCAGAGTCATTCAGTACCTGAAATCACAGCTTTCCTCAGAGTTGCCCCAACAACCTATACTCCTATTCTCATTCTGATTCTGCATACCTGAGATAGAGCTCCTATGCTCCCCAGGCAGCAGTTAAGAGCCATTTTCTGACTGGAGGTGTTTCTCCTCAGTGTGGCATCTAGTGCTGTCTGTAGCAGATCCTTCTAGGCACGCTCCTTGTCTAGTCCTCCATCACAGATCTGGCTGTGGGTATTAGAGTCCCGTATCACACATTGACTGGTGGCTCTGAAAATTCTGTGTTGCACCTGGTGATCTGTCTATGGGGCCTTCATATAAACTGGGATATGGGTATAAACTCCCATATGATTTGGGATTGGAATAATCTGAGTGAAGAAGCTCTGATCAATTGACCATTGCTGCCTAATCCCCAAATCACTTGGTTACCTGGAATAGAAATGGCACTGACATATTTAATGTAGCTAATTCTGATATCATTTGCAAGAGCAAAGAATGTAATTCCCTGGCTTCTGAGAGTTCAAATGTCAACCAGCAGATTTAACTGAGAATCGTATCACTAGAATGAGGAAAGAGGGTAAATGAACTGCACAAACTTATTTAGGAGTCTATGGATTCTGTATTGCAATATATATTGATTTTTCTATTGTGGGACTTAAAACCTTAGTCTATTTTGCTAACTTAACAGCATGAAAACCGTTGGGAATATAATTTACTGTCTGTACATAACCCAGTAATACAAGGTAATGGTACCACCTATCTCTGTTTTACATACATCCATGGAGCACCTGTTCTGGGTCAGATTCCATGAAGAATTTAGCAGAGGATTCACATGTGAGTAGGACATTAACTGTCCTAGAGGAGTTTAGAGTAATCTGGGGAAGAGAAGGTCTACAGAGGAAGATCAGTGCAGACAGGGTATAATCAACTGTAGTAACTGTGTTCAGAAGGGAAGTAAAATCAGAAGAAACAGCGTTCATCAAGCCTCAGTGTGGAAACTTTTTTAGTGGAAGATGAGGTTATGTGGGAAGTCAAAAGAGTAAGAGACTGGGGCTGGGCGCAGTGGCTTATGCCTGTAATCCCAGCAATTTGGGAGGCTAAGGCAGGTGGATCATGGGGTCAGGAGATCAAGACCATCCTGGCTAACATGGTGAAACGCTGTCTCAACTAAAAAAAAAAAAAAAAATTAGCTGGGTGTGGTGGCAGGCACCTGTAATCCCAGCTACTTGGGAGGCAGGAGAATCACTAGAACACGGGAGGAGGAGGTTGCGGTGAACCAAGATCGTGCCATTACACTCCAGCCTGGGTGACAGAGCGAGACTCCATCTCAAAATAAATAAATAAATAAATAAAATAGAGAGAGACTACATAGACAGAGGGAGAGCAAAGGCCTGTGGTTATTTTAAAGAATACTAAGCAGCAGCCACGTAGGTTGTGATAACAAAAGTTACCACCAAATATCCCACTTTCTGTGATTGTACATTCCGCCCCAAAATGCAGGCTTCCTCCTCTTGGGTGCTCCACTTAACCAGAGAGAGTCCTCATCTCATAAGAAAGCCCACAACTTTTCTTCCCCCCCCCCCCCACAACTGTTTCTATCTTTAAATTGAATAGCAGGTTATGTGTTTTAAGCAGAATTTTAAGATAACCCCCCTGATCTTTGCCCACTGATGTTACTTCTGTGATTATACTACCTCATCAGGTAGACCTAATCTAACCACCTGAGCAGTTTAAAAGCAGAGAAATTTCCAAGACTGCAGGCAGAAGGGAAATCACAGGGATTTGAAGGGTGAGGTCTCAATGGGCTTTAGTGGTTTGAAGTTAGAGGAGCACCTGAGAAGAAATCCTATAGCCTTATGCAACTGAAGGGAGGCCCAGCTGACTCTTAATCAGAGAGCAGGGACCTCAGCCCTACAGCCCCGAATAGCTGAGTTCTTCCAACAACCAGAGCAAGCTTGGAAGTGGATTCTTCATCAGAGTCTTAGGTTAGAACACAGCCTGGCAGACACCTTGTTTTTGGCCATGTGATAGCCAAAGTAGAAAACTCAATCAAGTCAGCCTGGACTTCTGACTTACATAACTGGGAGATCATAAATGGGTATTGTTTAAAATCACTGAGTTTGTGGTAACACATTATGCAGCAACAGAAAACTAATATTCTAGGTGTGAGCATGTTTTCACTATGACTAGCTTTTTTATTATATGTTTTTGCTTATCAGTTTCTTTACATGTGTATTCCAAAATTACCAACTACATCTAAAGAAGAGCAGTTCTGTCTTGTGTATGGATAGATGATACTCCTGCCTCTCCATCAAAGCACATTGGCTGCATTTTGGGAGGTGGGAATTACCACACAATCCACCTGCCTCTTTTTGTCTTGCTTCTATGGAGACTATAATTACTGTACATAATGAAGGTAGCTATAAAAATTCCAGAAGACCATGGCCAAAATGCCCTGACTTTAGATTCAAATTTATATCCTAAATTTGTTCTTTGAAATCACTCTGTGAAATGTACTTTTTAAATTCTTAGTTTTTATATTTTGGTATTTTCCATATGACTCTGGTACATTTGTGCCTCTTCCACTAGAAGAGTTGGTAATCTGCACAGTTTGTTTCTATTCAACTTATTTTTATTCTGTAGAATACTTGAAGTAGTTTTGGGAGCCTGCGAGGACAGTTCCATAAGTTTAATGCTTCCATAATAGACATTCCAGATGGCCTAACCATTTAGGACAGGAAATGCGGATCCCTGCCACAAGAATTTTTGGAAGTCCTGCCATTATCTCAGGATATGGCTGGGATGTGGGCCAGACCCCTGAAGGCTCAGACTTCTGCTAATACCTCTTTTTCCTTGCAGAGCTGCCAGAACTAGAGGAAACACTTTTATTTTTCCCCATCAGAATGAAGACACACTGTCAGCCTGAAACTTTTTGTAGTCTTAGGAGTCTAGTGTAGTGCAGCTGCCTTTTGACTGAAGCTGGTTCATATGTCTTCAAAATCCTCTCTCTTTTCAGTTCTTGCAAAGTATAACTTCTCCCCTGTGATCCTACTTCTACCACAAGAATGAACAAGCACCACTTTGAACTTTTGACCTGGTATTTTCTGTGCATTTGAATCCATCTCATGCAGGGAGAATGGCCTTTACCATCACTAACTTTCTCCTTCTCATCAACTGACTGGTATGATAGAACTGTCCCCCTGGTATGCACCAACATAGCCAGGACACAACTGTCCAACAGACATTTAGACTTCCTTATTAAATACCAGGTAGAGCATCCCAAATCCCCAGACTCCTGAGGGGTTCGCCTAAACAGCCCCGGTCCACTGAGCCTGCCCTGCATCTGGGGCTCAAGCGCCTTGCTAAGAGACTCCCTGGGTGGGCCATTTGTGAATGCTGCTTTTTAAACATCATCGGTGCTTTGGATTTAAAAATACTTGCTTTGCTCTTTCATAGAGTACAAAAAGGAAATAGGTTGTTTAGCAGAGCAAACATTTTAAACAATCAGCATTGCCTTGCATATAGCAACTCAACCAGAGGACAGGGAATGAAGTCCAGAGGGCGAAAGAAGGGGACTGGATGCTCTGAGGCTGCAAAAGTGAAGATGAAAGCTAGACAAGCTAGAACCTGGGACTGCCACACACACTTTCTCCTTTTGATAAGAGGGAGAGGAGTGTTCGTTTGCTTTCCGATTTTACAGGTTTTGAAACTGAGGTTCAGAGAGATTGGTCTTGCTTCTGTGTCTTAGGAGTGTTTGGTTAGATTATAATTGCCTATAAGGAGGAGGTATCTATTTTTTGTAGCTTCTATTTCTCTTATTCAATCAATTCAAGCTCTGCATTCAATCACTTGCGTGAGTTATAAATAATATTTTTAATGACCACTCACTCACATTTTTCCCCATCTACCAAGAAGTCCCTTGGGTCATCATGCCATTTGAAAAGAGCATCAGTGTATGGGTCTCTTCTAATTGGAGCATTTAGCCCATTTACATTTAAGGTTAATATTGTTATGTGTGAGTTTGATCCTGTCATTATGATGCTAGCTGGTTGTTTTGCACATTAGTTGATGCAGTTTCTTTACCATTTGGCATGTTTTTGCAGTGGCTGGTCCATGTTGAGTGCTTCCTTCAGGAGCTCTTGTAAGGCAGGCCTGGTGGTGACAAAAATCTCTCAGCATTTGCTTGTCTGTATATGTTATTTCTCCTTCACTTATGAAGCTTAGTTTGGCTGGATATGAAATTCTGGGTTGAAAACTCTTTTCTTTAAGAATGTTGAACATTAGCCCCAGAAAACCAAACACTGCCTGTTCTCACTTATAGGTGGGAAGTAAACAATGAGAACACTTGGACATAGGGCAGGGAACATCACACACTGGGGCCTGTCAGGGGGTAGAGGACTCGGGGAGGGATAGCATTAGGAGAAATACATAATGTAAATGATGAGTTGATGGGTGCAGCAAACCAACATGGCACATGTATACCTACGTAACAAACCTGCATGTTGTGCCCATGTGCCCTAGAACTTAAAGTATAACAACAACAACAACAAAGAAATAAAGCATCAGTGGATGTGCTTGAATATCTGTTGTTACCAGGGGAGTTAATTTAACGTCCTTGAGCATTCTGCACAGCTAGACTTAATGGTGAATTCATTTTTGGTTAAGCTATTTGCTGGAAGAATATATCCAGATTACTGTTTGTATGTTTTTGTCTCTGGATATTTTCTTAGGCTTTTGACTCTCAAGTCAAATTTTAGCCCTTCATCTTTTATTAAAACCTTTCAAAAAATTCTGCTACCTTTGTGAATAATTGCACGCAAGACACTCAGCTTAAGACCCATCAGTTCCAAAATCAAGTAAAGAGAATTCCTACTAACAGGTGACAAACACAGAGGAAAGATATTGAAAATAACCTATATTCCAGAAGTTAATTTTCAGATAGATAATCAGGAACAGTTCATGTTCTAATAGTAGTGATTAACTAGGGAAAAAGTAACAAACTTGCTTATATAATTTTGATTATGGCAAATTTATTTAGCACACCAGAGCCTCAGCATTCCCAGCTGTAAATTGGGGCCAATAATTTTGACCCCAGAGAATGGTTTTGAGGATTAAATATGTGATGTATATGTAGCACTTTCCAAGGCATTTGCCACAAACTCATCATTGATTAAATATAAGCGTCTATCACCTTAGTTCCCACACAAGCCCAATGAACATCAACAATTCTTTCTTGTGCATCACCAGTGAACTGGGTGCTTGGAGGAAAGAGAAAATACTGTATGAATGCCAAGGATTTTCAGTGTATTTAGAGATAAGGAGCAACACAGAAAAATAAAAACCTCTGGGTCAGTTTCTACCCCATTTGTCCAATATGTAATTTCACCTCCCATTTCCAATGGAAGTATTTTCTTATGCAAAGAGTAATTCCCAGTGGTACAAAAAGAAGGTCAACCTGTGGACAACTTCATTTTTCCCTGTGAACCGCTGGCATTGACCACACTCCCCCAAGTTCTTCTGTGGTGAGTTAAAACCATCAAGGATACCTTGCACGAAGCGCACAGTAGACACTGCTAGGGTTTTTTATTATAGTACCCCTTTTACACATGATGTTTTTTTGTTGGTATTGTTGTTAATGACAGAAAAGGAAAAAAATAGATTCTGGGACAGTTCCAAGGAAAGCTATTTGTTACTACAATTTTAATCATTCAGTTTCTCAATTAATGTTGTAATTCCTGAGGCTTGCTTCTGGAACTTCCTCCCAAAGCAGGCAGCTCCTCTGAAAACAGATACTCTCTTTCTCTAGGTTTTGGGTGATTTCTGTAGTTTGCATGACTCTCTCCTATGACAATAAGTCAGTTGTACAGAATCCAGGGTCACCACAGGTAAGTAGGTTGAAACAGACAATAATGTGAAGGAATCAGTAAAATCAGTGGTAAAGGAAGATGACCTTCCTGTTTTCTAGCTCTTCCTTTTCATTTTTCTTCTCTGCTTTATTTATTAAAGTCTTTTAAAACTGCTGCTCTAGCCTTGAGAATGTCCATTAGTGCAATACCCATTGAAAGTAACCATTAGAACATCAAAATAATAGAGAAGATACTATTAGACAACAGTCATTGCAAATGGGTTTCCTTTTCTTTCTAAAAATATAAAAGTTTATAATATACACAAACCTCAACCACTCTCATGGAAACCATTCATGGATATTCAGGTAGAAGTTTTGGACAAGAAAGAGGGCATTGGTAAAGTCAGTTTTCACTGCATCTCTAGCTAATAAAAACAGAAAAATCAAAGTAAAATAGAATTATAGAAATAGTATCTATCACTTTGTATTTTTACTGTGTGCTAAGAATGATTCGGAGTGATTTATATTTACTAACTTTTAAAATTTTGTATATAATATATATCCATTTTATAAGTAAGGAAACAGGCACGGCAAAGTTTAGTACTTGCCCAAGAATATACAGTGGAATATATGTAAGACTGCAGAGGGGGGTTAGGTATCTGTCCCTGGGCTAAATAAATACAGTTTGAAAATAACTATCTGGTTATGTGCAAACATGGAAAAGAATATCATTTCCTGCTATATAAAGTGAGAATTAAGAATGTGAACTAGGACATGAACTGTTTAACATAGACTTGCAAGGACTCATGTGTGGTGCAAATTTAATTCAACACGTAAACTATGACCAAGTCAAAGTCACCAGAAAAAGACTGAATGCAGCCAGACTCACCTACCCCATGCCCCTCCACCATCACTGGTGCACTAAATCTAGTAGTGTCTCTTATCTGTGACAGGTCTTGCACTTGACTTCTTATTTTGCACTATGAGCTCTTTAAGAGAAGGAGCCATGAGCATCTTTCATACATTCTTCATCATTAAATTATAAGCTCCTTTAGATCAAAGAATATGCCTAGTCATCTTTTGCCTTCCCTTTCTACTGAATCCAGGCCTAGCAAAGTGCCTGAGCGGTGCATATTGAGGGGTCAGAAAATGGCAGATAAAATGTCGAATGCCTTCTATAGATTTGAAAATGTGAAAGATACATTGAAAACAATTTTCTGCTAAATCAAGGAGCATGGGAGGCACACTTGGAGAAACAACACTGAATTTTCTTCACCAAGATCTTCTCTCTACCCTGACTTATACTTCTGATTATGGTGAGCATAGTGGCTGTAAAAAAAATGGTCACAGTATGTAAATATTTAAAGAAAACATGGAGAAAAATAAGTTGTAATGTGATTAATGGAGTTAATTATCTAATTATATAATAATGGAGCATTATGTCAAAAGTACTTCATTAAAAAAGTAACAATTACCTATAATTAAATTTTAAATTTGATTGAAGAATGTTGAATTCATTATTGCATTGAGGATCTCCCAGGATCATTTCCTTCTTCTATTAATTCTGTTTCTTTGAGGTTGAGCCTCACACTAAAAATCTGTAAACATTTTTTAAATTTTAACATAAATTAGTATTTAAAAATAAGGCTTAACCAGAGGCAGAGACAGCTACCTAAAAAAGTTATGATATTAGAGGATAAAAAATGTGTTCATTGCTCTGCAGTGCTAAGGCTAAGAGCTGAGTGACCTCAGTAGGTACAGCTCTATGTGTTACCATCTCCCTTTAAAATGGGGAAGTATGGGAATAAATGACAAATACCATATTTGAGAGAGTGGAGATACTCCAGCAACCCCTGAGACAATTGAAGAACATGACAAAAGTATGGCCCTTATCCTTGAGCGAATACTCATTTTTAGTAACTCTGTAAACCTAGATGAGATGTACTATGCAGTTGAACCTCTGGATTATTTACTAATATCCAGATTTCTCAGAAAACTGCTTAATTATAGCCTATTGAGAATTGGTGAATAAGTAAACATTGCATTCACAGTTATATTGCTGGAGGTACCCATCACCACCAAGGGGGAAGAACAGGAGTCAAAAGAGCTGCACGTCATTCCCAATTCTCCTGTGATTGGCTTGGCCAATGTGCCACCTCTCTTCTTCACTGACACTTCATCTACAACAAGGAGGCCATTTTTACTTCAGTGTTCATTTTACAGGGTTGCTGTGGCTGCCGAATGAGTCACGTGTATGACACTCTCTCTTAGGAACCATAAGGTATTATCCAAGTTAGCAGATCAACAAGGCCTAAATGGTAGCTGCTTTGTCCTGGACACCAGGATTCCAGCTACCTGATGTGGATCCTTTCCAAATGCTTAAGACATGAGGTACATGTAATGTTTTTCATAATTCCAATTGCCATCAAGAATTATCGATGACTTAGAGAGAACATTGATTTTTTTCGGGTGGTGTTTACATGCATTTTTTCTGCGGCCATTAGTGGTCCTCATAGAATTGATAGCTTTTTGAACCGTGACAATGAGATTATTGATTCTTGAAAGGGCCCTAATCTAGGAAAACTTTTTAAATGTTTGCTATTGGCTTTTATTAACATATAACGTAGCAACAGGATTGAAAAATTCAAGTATTGTGTGATTGCCTGGAAATCTCAAAGTAAAAATCAATGTAGGTAATCTATTTAATAAATCATGAAACACATACACACACGCGCGTGCGTGTGTGCAGGCACGCACACAAACACACGGAAAGTCTGCTAAGATTCATTATTAAGAAGGTAATTTTGTGTGAACATGCTTTGCTGTGCCAGCTAGCTTTCCAGCTAATTTTTTGCCCTTACATGCCCAGCCATCTTAGGTGGAATCTACCAACCAACCTTTACTGGACTCCATTATGGCCTCTCCATGCCCACTTCTGACCCCAATCTCCCTGCCTGGTCACATAAAGCCTCCAAATCCCCCCATCTGTTTATTCTATATCCTCTTTTTATAATAAGCCAGCAGACTGAAATACACTCTTAATTGGGTCTTCATAATTCAGCATGAAGCATGCACTCTACCATCAGGCAAGAAATAGAAGCTGTGATATCTTCACAAACACCAGCTTTAGTGATGGCTTGTAATATCCAGGGCACTGGGCATGGAAAAGTCAGATACAATAATTTAGAAAACCAAGATAATTAACATTTAAATGTCCAAAGTGATAGTGAATCAGACACAAAGTGCTACAGGGCACAGCTTACTTAACCACAAAATTAACAACCAAAAGAGTGACCCACAAGTCTCTCACGCCCTCCAGCACACACTTTTAATTAACAGAAGCGAGTCCACCTTTTTTTCTTCAGATTTAAAGAGACTGAACAATGTACCCTTAAATAGTAATATATATATATTTTTTAAAAAAAGATATAGGCAAGAGAAATTAAAATGTAGCACAGACAATAATCTATTAGTGAGGAAAATCTCCTAAATAATAATTTTGGAATTCCTACTAAGTTATCTAAAGAAGGAGAAAAATTCAATTCTATTTCTCTTTATAAATCTATTATTTTTAGTCCTATGGAAAACAATGAAATATACTATTAAGGCGGATAAATCTGGGTGTCCCTTGGTGCTAATAGAGCCACAAGGGGGGAAAAAAAACAGGGCAAGAAAATGGGATCATTTTTCTATCCAAATTTCAAAATGGGTGGCTAAAGGGTAAGCAGTGATTATAATGCTCTGATTTTTCAGAAAAACCTATTGAGGCAATCTTCAAAGTCCTAGGGAGCTAATCTGAGCTTTAGGCATATCATTAATAAGAAGATAAGAAGGTATCCACCAAGCAGCGTATCTATTTATCTGGCAAGGCAATGTCTCTGGAGGCTTTACTAATACATGCACACTCCCACAGAACATATAATTTGGAATATTAGCAGTCTGATCAAGGAGTGATTAAAGGCTGCAGTCTCTAGAGTATAGAGGTGTTGTCCAACTTGGCCTAGAGAGTGCTAAGGCAAATACAACTTTGCCCTTGTAGGAGACCATCTTTCCTCTACTTTGATACACATATACACACACAAGCCCCATACACACAGACATACTCTATATACAGTACACACAATACTCACTGCGAAGAGGAAGAAGAGGCATGGGTTTTGCAGGTAGACTCAAATACTAGGTTTTGTGCATGGACACATTTATTATTATACTTTAAGTTCTGGGGTAGAACATGCAGGTTTGTTACGTAGGTATACACGTGCCATGGTTGTTTGCTGCACCCATCAACCCATCATCTACATTACGTTTTTCTCTTAATGCTATTAACAATGTGAGATGTTCCCCTCCCTGATAGACACGTTTTTTAATCCTCCCTATCAAGCATTCCACCACCACCATCCCTGTAGAACACAGGAAGTTGTAAAGCCATCTGCGGCATACCCTTGGTGCTATCTTTGCACAAGTATCAGCCACAGATTAGCTAAAGGTAAGGTTTAACCTTCCTCGTGGTTAGAATGGAGGCTTAATTGGGTATGTGGGGCATAGCCTAGACTACACACACGTTAGAAAAGATGACAACTTTCTGAGATGAAGTGAGACCCTAGTGAATGATAAAGTCCCTGAGAAGAGCTTCGCCTTTGCACCCAGGTTCTTTCCTTCTCTTTCCCCCAAATGCCTGAAATTCGATCATTAAAATAGCTCTTCTTTGAGTGGTGCATTGTGCAACAAGAGGAACAATAAGGCATACTCTTAACAAGCTACCAAGTTATTCTATGAAAAAAATTTCTCTTTACAGAGGCAGCAAAGACCAGGGAGAGTTCAGTCAGAGCTGTGACCTGCAAGGTTCCTTATCTGCCACAAACTAGAATTAATTTTGTAATAAAAATTATTATAAACACATTGTATAGTAATTTTCAAAGTGTTCCTTGCTTTTCTTATCAGACTTAATCCTCACAACACCTTATAAGTATGGTTTTACTTATTTTGCAGGTAAAGCAAGTAAAACTCAAAGTGTAGGGGATTTGCTTTAAATAACTCAGCTTATTGATGACAAAGCCAAAACTGAGACTCAGATATTTTGAGTCTTAATCTAATGTTATTCTCAGTAATCCCAGAAATGATGATTAGGAGACTTACAGTCTAGTTCTGGATCTGATTCTAGATCACTCCCTGGCTTTGGACTAATCACTTACCCAGTCTATGATTCTTTCCATCTTGAACAGGAATAGTCTGAAGTAGATAAGTACCTCTTTTTTTTTTTCTTTCAAATTTGCATTTAGGAGCATATATCATACCAAGAAACTGAAATCAAACCTGTCACACTCTGATTTCTCTGAAGTCACTGGGTATGTTGTAACAGGAATCAAAGACTAAAATTCAGGAGATGCAATTTCTAGGGAAGGATGTCAGGTACTTCCAGCACATCAGGGATTCATTAGTGAATATTACATTTTAATTATGTCCTGGAAATTTGGAAATCATACCAGAAATTTATTTTGGGGAGGCAATACACAATGTAGACATTTTATTTATATATTGAGTTACTAATTATAAGAATTTAAGCAAGACATTTAAAATCATATATTACTGTAAGAGACAAATAGTGAATGAGATTCAACAATGAAAGTAATGAATGAGAGCTGTGGTACAGGTATGCATAAAGTGCTTTGAGATTTCTATGTAAGGACTTGCCAGAAATTTTAGAAAAAGAGCTAATGTTTGAATTAGATACAAAATTATCCAAAGTATTTTCAAATTAGATGTAGATGTGGAACTAGAAACCTGTAGGAAGAAGAAATAGCATATACCAATGCATGGAAAATATGTATTGCTGTAGCTTAGAACAAAGATTTAAAAACCTCAAAAGGTGATTCTAGAAAAGCATGTTAGGATTTGGTTGTTAGATACTTTCTTGCTGTGCAAGAGAGTTTGGTAGTTATCCTATAGGCAACATGGAACTAGTAGAATTTAAAACAATAGGCATTATACTTAAAAGCAAATAAGCTTTCCATAGCATTCATTCTTTTGTCAACATCTCTGAAGTTTCTCAAGGTCATGTCGTCTTCTGGAAACAGAGATAGATAATTTAACACAATGAACACTGTCAGTCGTCCCAACCATCCAGGCCTGCATAATGCAAGAATGCAGGAATTCAGATATATGACTTTGAGCCCAACTGCTGAATTTCCCTCGACAGTTATTTTGTCAATAAGAAAATAGTGCAAATATGACCAATTAGAGCGGAAAATAATCAGTAACACAATTAAGGAGATAATTTTTAGGAAATAAAAATGAAGGAGATGCCAAACATGAAAGTGTTTAAGAAACTTTAGGAACTAGGGATTCTCAAGGATTGGTTTTACTGACTTATTGTCAATTTGTAATACTCTAAATAATGGACAAAATCAAATCTACCACACAGAATAGAAATTGTTTGGTGATTCAGTGCCTTTGGTATCAGAGCTTTTAAAGTTCTTGGAACTTTATTTTTAGAAGACTGAAGACCAGGCAGCCTCAGGAATGGTCAATTATAAATGGAAGACTATAGATTGAGTCATTCTCTAGGAAAAATAGTTTGATCTCTCTAGAGACAGGCAATTCTCTGTTGAGTCACCCCTTGCATCAGATGCTCTATAAACAGCTCTGGAACTTTCTTCATGCTCTGGCCATTGGCTTCTGGTAAATGAGTCCTCCACTCCCTCTGAATCCACAGAGGGATGAGTAAATGAGTCATATTTTAATTTTAAAATGAGTGCCAATATTTCAGCTTGAAGTCATAACTGTGTGTAAAGTATGGGGGGTGGAATTCTATTATTCTATTGATTTCTTACATCCTTCCTGAGGCTTAGCAATTTAAATAACAATTTTCAATGGTCTCGTAAGGTCATAGTCCTGGAGGGTGCAAAAGACATCAGGGAATCCTTGAATGGTGCAAGGACCTTGAGCAGGCAAGGACCATGTAGGTGGGAGATGCAGGAGGGTCGGGAATCACTCCCATTTTAGCACTACCATATGCTCCCCATTCTAGGTGAAGAACGCATCATAAAAAACAGTGTGACTGACCAAGGTTCTCTCTCTAACTGCAGCTAGTCTCTTGCCAATTCTTCCCATGCTAATTTCCTGAAAGGTTTTCTACCCTCTTTTCAGTTTCCCCTCCTTCCACTCACTGCTCAGTGTACCTTGCAAGGTTACAGATGATCTTCATATTGCTAAAGCCAATAAACTTCTAACATTCCTTATCTTACGGACATTCTTGTACCACTTGATATTATGCCTTCCTCTTTTTTATTTATGATAATCACAATAATAGAGTAATAGCTAATATTATTATTAAATATTTACCAGGAAGTATGCTACTAAATGTGCATTAACACTCCTCTTTTTGTTCAGAAATGCAAATTTGGCAAATTTCTTGGTCAGCAGACTAGGGCATGTATATTCTATGGTGGGAGTTCAGTGAAGAGTCCATATGGGGCTTTGTGTACCTGGGGACCCCCTCACTTTCCCAGGGATCATGTTAAAGAGTACTTAGATGGTTTGTCTGTGTCCCCACCCAGATGTCATCTTGAATTGCAGCTCCCATAATCCCAATGTGTTGTGGAAGGAAACCAGTGAGAGGTAATTAAATCATGGGGGCAGGTCTTTCCTGTGCTGTTCTCATGACAGTGAATAAGTCTCATGAGATCTGACGGTTTTATAAAGCGCAGTTCCCCTGCACATATGTTCTTGCCTGTCTCCATGTAAGACGTGCTTTGGCTCCTTCTTCACCTTCTTCCATGATTGTGAGGCATCCCCAGCCATGTGGAACTGTGAGTCCATGAAACCTCTTTTTCTTTATAAATTATTCAGTCTCAGGTATTTCTTCATAGCAAATGGATTTCAAGTTGGACTAATACAAGTGCCCACTGATCCCAAGCCCTGCCTGCTGATACTGAGCTCTGATCTTACTCCTTGCAGGATGGCATTGGGTAGATGGAAGAGACCCCCAATAAAGTCCTTGGAGAAATAGGGTCTAATTCACCAGGCAATAAAGGACATAGGAATGCTGTGAAACACCCATGGCCTCACACTTATGTGGTGTTTGTCTGTCTTCCTCCCCCATTCTGCTTCTCTGTTTGATGAACTTTGGTCTGAGTTCCTGTGACTGCACAAAGAACAGGTGGAAGCTGAGACCATAATGGCAACAGTTGCCATGAAACTTTACTTGCATTCCAGGGAGCAAATGCCGCACAGATAGTCCCAGGGTGAATCAATAAAGCATAAAGAAAACAGAAATGGATCATGTTTTTTGATGTTGAATGGCCACCAACAGAAAAGAATGTGTTAATTGATACAACATAACAAATGACTATGTTCTTTGGTCGGGAACAGACACACCGCCAGAGCCCCAAACCTAAGAGGCCATTCTGAAATCACGTACAGTTCCCCACATGCTCTGGGGCCTCCTTGTGTCATTAAGGAGGTTTCTTTGTAGTTTTTAGTAGCGTGGATAATAACTCACTCATGTGTTTCTTATATCCTTTATACAATCTGTTTCATGTTTTCTCTCACTTGTTCCCTAAAGGTATTTAGTGGAAATACCTTCAAGTCCAACTGAAATAGAATTTCATCAGATTTATTTCTATTTAAGGATATTAATTATCCAGAATAGTAATATATTTCCTCTCTACATTCATGTATCAATATGACCATATTATTTTTTTCTTCAATTCTTTATAGCAGTAAAACAATGAGTTCAAGAAAACTAATTTTGCTTAAAGTGCCGTAAGTCTTTCCTCCGGCTCTTGAGATGTCTATTTCACAAGATTACCCTTTGAGGAGTCTACATCCTGCTCAGTACAAGTGTGGTGCAGTAAGCTAAGGTCTCAAAATGGTCAATGTAGATAAATAAGCATTTTCTTGTTTGATCACCTCTAGTGTGTTATGCCTGGATCTATAAATTTCACGTGGTTTATCTCATTGAATCATCACACTAACTCTGCGAGGTTAATATTGTCACCCCTATTTTATAAATAAGAAAACTGATCTCAGAGAAATTAAAATTTCTAAGACCATGCAGATAATAAGAGGTAGAATCAGTGTTTACACTCATGTATATTTTTCCCTGCAGCTTTTGTCCTTTATTCTGTATGAGGATATCTCTGCCTTCCTATCTCTATTGCTGATATATGAGTTTAGGACCTCATGGTTCAGCAGGAGGTCAGTGGGAGGGATGCTTCATGAATTAGGCACAAACAAAAAGATAATTATTAGCTGGGCAGAACACCCCAGGTGGTATTCTGCATGGTAAAATAATCAAGCGAGTAGTAGTTTTGAGAAACACGGGAGGGCTTTGGGAACCTGGGCGGGCAAGGAGTTAGGAGGGTTGAACAGAACCTATTGAACATAGCTGTTTCCTTTGTGATCAGTATATGATTATTAAGTGAGTTAATAAAAGGAGGATTACAGAGAGATACCTGATCATGATCATTGGGTATTTACCAAATTCTTGAGCTTTGTAAAAAACATTGCAGGCTTATCCTCAAATCTGAATGAAAAATATGGCAATGGTGTTAAAAAAAAAAAATAGCTCTAGGGTTGTCATTTGCACTAGTGCTTAAACTTGACTGCCTTTTGGAATTATCTAGGCTGTTTCAAACAGATTTTGTGATCAGGCCTGAATCTATTCCAATTATATAGACATTTCTGGTGGTGGGACCCAAGCACCAGTAATTTTTAAAGTGCTCTAGGTGATTCCAATATAGAACCAAATTTGAGATTGTAATAGATCTTTGTCTTTCGCCATAGCGCATGGTATGGAGTGTCCTGTGGTAAGGGCTATAACCTCACATTGGATACAGACTTATTTGGGGGTCTGAAAACTAAAGAATTTGGACAAAGTTGACTTTTACCAAAGTATGTGAAATCCTGGTTCTATGACATAGTAGTAAGAATTAAATATAGAAAAAACAGGGCCTGGCTGGGCACGATGGCTCATGCCTATAATCCCAGCACTTTGAAAGGCCGAGGTGGGAGAATAATTTGAGGTCAGGAGTTGGTGACCAGCCTGACTAACATGGTGAAACCCTGTCCCTACTAAAAATACAAAAATTAGCTAGGCATGGTGGCACACACCTGTAATCCCAGCTACTTGGGAGGCTGAGGCATGAGAGTCCCTTGATCCTGGAAGGTGGAGGTTGCAGTGAGCCGAGACCATGCCACTGCACTCCAGCCTGAGCGACAGAGTGAGACTCTCCCTAAAAATAGAAAAAGAGGCCGGGCGCGGTGGCTCACGCCTGTAATCCTAGCATTTTGGGAGGCCAGGCGGGCGGATCACGAGGTCAGGAGATCGAGACCATTCTGGCTGACACGGTGAGACCCTGTCTCTACTAAAAATGCAGAAAATTAGCCGGGCGTGGTGGCGGGCGCCTGTAGTCCCAGCTACTCGGGAGGTTGAGGCAGGAGAATGGCGTGAACCCAGGAGGCGGAGCTTGCAGTGAGCCGAGGTCGCGCCACTGCACTCCAGCCTGGGCGACAGGACCTCGGCTCACTGCACTCCAGCCTGGGCGACAGAGTGAGACTCCGTCTCAAAAAAAAAAAAAAAAAAAAAAAAAAAAGAAAAGAAAAAAACAAGGCTTATTTTCATTTTCAAATAAATTTGGAAAATACTAGGTTAACCACACAAGTGTCCTTTTTTTTCTTATTGCTATTTTTTTTAACATAGACCATTTCAGAGCCTTTAAAATTCGTGCACGCACTATAACGATCAAAAAAAGAGTCTCGTATGTTTTGCTTTCTAAATGTATTCACTATGTGTATTTGAACTAGTGTTTCATGAATAACAACAAAATGATTAATAAAACTAATCACAGCTTATTGAGATCTAGGTAGTCTATAGGTTACTTTAAATATATTACATTGTTTAGTTTGAGCCACAGAACAATAGTATGATTATATCTTACCATACCTATTTTATGGATGAAGACATTGATGTTTTAGTGGTTCAGTAATTTGCTCAAGTTTACACAATAATTGACAAAGCTGGAATTCAAATTGGGTCTTATAATTCTTGGTCCTATAACATTTCTTTGTATTAAAAGTGTCTATAAATATTTTCCGTAAAGTCCTATGCACAATAGATTTGGCCTAACAAGCAATTATTATACTCTAGCAATACTGACCATTTTCAAGTAATTTTCATTCTTTTAGGCACTGCAATGTTGGAGTGAAATTTTCCCATGAAAAACTATCTGGATTCTGCTTATTGGACTAAATATACTTTATGTGCATTGTAGAATAATTTCCCACAATCACCTTGAGCCCAGATTTCACACCCCTAAGGAACCCACCACTCCTACCCATGCCTCACATGGCTTACATCCCTTCTCCTGCCTCCCAGAGCTCTTAAGTTCTTAGGTGATGTCTTCAAACAAACAAGATCTTGTGACACTGACTTTTTTTTTTTTTAATGATTGACTGTGCAGGGTACCATGGGAATATGCATGAAAGCTTAATTATATTTCCTGCCTCGCTGAATGAATGTTGGATAGAAAGATGGCTCTGCTCTGCCTGTAGTGTAAAACATCACAGAGATCAGATCGGTTCCCCAGCATTTGCACATGGCTGATAATCAGCTCTCCACATAAACAGGCAGACAGATGAAGTCAGTTATCTGAAAAGATATCCATGTCCTGTTAGCATCTGTATCTGTCTTGACTTTACACTCTCATTGCAAACTCAACAGCAGGCTGAGCAAGCCAGAGCCTCTCCAGATCAGGACAAGTCAGTGGTGTCACCTGGAAATAGTCAATACAACACTTTGTTTTTCTGGAATCACAAGAGAATCAATTCCCACCATAAGCATCTTTGTCAGATAACCAAAACTTATGCTTTTAAGTACCCAAGCATTAAGCACATTCATATTTTTCAGATCAGAAACCTCAATATGCACAAAATGCTTTCTTGATGCAGCACTTGCTTGCTGAGCACTAACTGTATTCCAGTGACAACTACTGAAGACAAAAATGAAGCTTAAAAAATAGATGTTACGTGAACACTCAAGAGTATTTCCTTGGGATAAAGCACAGATTTTAATTCACAGACCAGTGTTACAACCATTCTGACTGTTCCAAAGAGCTTTGTCTTTCCTCTCTGATTCTTGGCTCTGGTGCTGATAGGTTAGGCTGTTGGAGAAGTGACCCCAAGATAAAAGAGTTGTTTTTGTAAATACACTGCCATGATCATTCCTTAGGAGCCAACCATATGCATAGCACAGTTTAGTCACTGGTAATCCTACATTAAATGAAACAAAATGCCTTTCCTTTTAGCAGGAGAGACACAGCTAATCAAATCCTAGATAAAGTTTACGCAGAGGGCAGTGGGAACATCAGAACTACATCTACATTCAAATAGTCATATGTTTATTCAATTTCCAGGTATTCTGCAGGGGCAGAATGGTACACTGCAAGTGGAATCAAATTAAGAGAGGTCCACAGAACCCTCTGATATGCTCCTACTTCAATTAGTGAAGCTTCTTCTATCTCAGAAGGAACTGACATCATTTCTATTCAGTTGTGTGTTCACCAGCCTCCTTAATACAGCGCCAAGGATTAAATGTTTCCCAATAGACAATGCAGGTGTCACTTCTGAGAAACGTGCACACTCTGTTAACACTAAAGGTGGCAGCCAATTCTGGAACTATAATTGGAGCTTTTCTTCTCCATTCCAGTTGCATGATTTCTCTTTCTCTTCAGTGACTTCCCTAACTTTATAAGTGAATACAAAGGCTCAGCTTCATGCTGCAGCAGTGATATTTGCTTAATCCCTTTAGCCATCTGTAAAGCAGGGGTAATACACTCTATCAACTCATCAGTTACGTGTGTCTGTGTGTGAGTGCACCAGCATAATGCAGATATTACATCCAATGAAGCCCACCTGAAAGCATATTTGTGTTTATTTAAAGACTTAAATAATACAGGGCAAAAGTATGGCTTTTGAGTCTAGTATAACCCTCAAAGCTAGATAGTCTTATTGCCCATTTTGCCCATAACTATGGTCATTGGTCTTCAATTTTTATTCTAGCTTTGTGATGACATATGCTTAATCCCAGTACTTTGGGAGGCCGAAGCAGGTGGAATACCTGAGGTCAGGAGTTTGAGACCAGCCTGACCAACATGGAGAAACCCCATCTCTACTAAAAATACGAAATTAGCCGGGGGGTGGTGCATGCCTGTGATCCCAGCTACTCAGGGAGGCTGAGGTAGGAGAATCACTTGAACCCAGGAGGTGGAGGTTGCTGTGAGTCCGGATCATGCCATTACACTCCAGCCCAGACAACAAGAGTGAAACTCCATCTCATAAAAAAAAGAAAGAAAGAAAGAAAGAAAGAAAGAAAGAAAGAAAGAAAGAATACTCTACGCAATTCTAGAATTTGCTTTAGCCAAATTCAAATTCTGTATAGTGTAAACTCATTTGTTTTTCAGTAAGTTCTTTATTAACAGCCAAATCCCTTGATTATGACACTTCTGTGAACTTTCTTGTTAATCTTACTTACAAGTCACATAATGCCTGAATACATTTCTCTGAAATATTGTTGAGATAAAAGAGCTGACAGTGACAGTAATTAACTTCTAAATAAATATTAAAATGAGAGGGCATTGTAAATACCCCCAGTGCAATGGATACATGACTGAGTTTTTAGGACATTAGGCAGCCAGTCTGTCACCATCCGAGCTGAGGGTAGCTCTGCCACTGATTTTGGAAGATGTTCCTTTATACTATTTAGCCTATTTAGCCTCTTCTTTTAGTTCTCGGTTTTAGCTAAAACACATATTTTATAGCTTGCTTTTCACACATTTGGCCACTTCACCATATGTTCTCCTGTCCAATTCTCCACAGCTTACATGCATATCTAAGTTCTCTCTAGGTAGGGACCAAATTTAATGGTTTCCTTTTCCCACCTCCCACCCCATCGTGGTGGATCCTTGCACACAGCCAGCTGAAAATCCAATTGGTGCTCCACATGTCTGTGTTGAATTGAGGTTCATTTGCTCACAAGATATTCATCTCAAATCTGTCAAACAAAAACTGTGAAAGTGCCATGTGATTGGCTGAGGCTGTCTGTGCCATAGGAAAGCAGAAATCACACCAGCACAAGTGCCAAGTCTGGCAAGCGACTGACAGGGTTGAAATACTAGCTCTGACACAGATTAGAAGTAACTTTGGACAGGTTACTTAAAATCCCTAAGTCTTAATTTCCTCACACATGAAATGTGGAGCACACAGGACTTTTGTGATAGAGACATTGCAATTATTAAACAGCATAACACAAAGTGCTTCCCCTAGGGCTTAGCAAGTGGTCAACCGTTGGCAGTTATTACAACCCTTTTAGGAGTTCAGATGAGAGCTCTGAGTTATGGTGCTTTGGGGAAGCTTCCTGCAAAGGACAAATAGAGAGCAGCGTTAGGAACCAAGATTTACCTGTATGTTTTGACTGTTTAAAAATGGTAACAGCAGTAACAGTGATGCAGCTGAAGCTGGATTCTCAAGGGAACCTCGTCTTTAGCTCTGGGGGTAATGAATTGCTGTTTCTCTCTGCCCCTCCCCATAACCCACACCCATCTCTTGGAGGACAGGTGCAGCAGTGGGTGGCCAGCACTGCACCCTGCCTGTTGTTAGTTTTGTTGCCCCTGTGTTAGTGGGTGGCTCAAGAATCCTAAAGCCCTGTTGGAAGAGGAAGTCAACTCAACAACTTTCTGAACTGGGCAAGTATAAGAAACATGAGCATACATGAGGTCAAAATGCAGAGTAAAGGCAACTAAAATATAAAAAGATGAGATTCAGGAGGAACAAGGCAGAGAGAGTGAAAACTTCCTGGATGCATTGTGGAAATGACTATATGCGATGACAGTTTGATGCTGCCTTGTTCCTAGGTATGGGTAATGGTGGATAGATCAAGAGTATTTAAAGGGGCAGACCTTAGTCTGCACCTTTGAACCTCTCTGACCTCACAGGTCAGGCAATTTAAGAGTAATCTGCTTGTGAAACTTAATCAGCTTAAATGATGTGTGTGTGTGTGTGTGGTTTATTTGAACATTGTGATGCTGAATATCAGGCAAATAGAATTGGCAAGAGGTCACAGGGCCTCCTCTGTCTTGTTGAATAATAGCTTAATTAAGCCAAAGTAGGATATGCTGGAGCAAATAAACACACAGATTCATGAGTGCACTGGACATGTAGCATGTAGGGGAAGGGGCACACTGCGGTGGAGAGACCTCTGTGCTGGCTGAGAGGTTGTCCCAGCTTTAGTTCTGGCACTGTCATTCATCATTGTGTAGTACAGAGCAGTGGCTCTCAAAGGGTGGTTCTGAACCAGCAGCATCAGCATTACTGGAAATTGTGTTAGAAATACTAATTTTCAGGTCTCACCCTAAACCTACCAATTAAGCATGGTGGGGTGGGGCCCGGAAAAATATTTGAACAAATAAATACTTCATGTGATTCTGATGCTCACTGAAGTTTGAGAACCACACTAAAGTGCTGAGAATTGAGCAGTCTGCACTCCTGTTCTTTGTATTTGCACTGTATATACAGGTCATTGTGTGTTCTATCAATGTGAAATCAAGGAGCTCCTTAGAGTCAGAATTTTGCAGCCACAAATACATACATCTTTTGTTGTCTGTTCCCTGGACTTTGATGTCCCTCCACTATATCTAGATCTAAAAAAAAAAAAAAAAAAAAAAAAAAAAGTGACTTGTTACCAGGGCTTAGAATCTGAATGGGTTCTGTGGGAAACATTCTCAGGCTTTGTAGAGTACCTTGTTCCTTTCCTTAGAGAGAACAATGATACCAATTTTGGGGGTTGCTGTGATTAGCTAGAGGCAGTGGCTGCTAGTTATAAGACTGAAAGGCTTTCTTAATTTCTCCTACCTTTCAGAGAACTATCAAGGAGCTATTTTCAAAGCTCATCATAAAAATTCAGCCAATGGTTGTTACTTCTCCATCTAAGTCACACAATTATATTCTAGTCATTGGGTCTTGGATTAATCCAGATTGTAGGCTAAGGACTGTAAATGTCCTCTGCAGTGAAATGTGTCTGTTGGGTCGTGGAGGACTCAACTTTTTCCAGGAGGAAGTCAGATTGGCACATTTAATATTACAGCTTTCTCCTGTCTCTGCCTGGATTTATTTCTCCATCCATTTTCCAATCTTGTTTCCCTAAATTCAAATAGTTCCTCAGCTTGAACCTGCAATTGTTATGTACAATCATTTATAATTTTTTGTTTTTCTTCCAACATTTTTCTATCTCTTATGCCATAGACACCCCACCTCTATTTTTCTTTCTGCCATTTCATTTAATCTTCTTTATAATTTATTCTGGAACTGTGCTCTTTGTGATAACCTTATATGAGATGTCATTTCTGTGATAGTAGGCCAATAATTCAGAAAATATTATTTCTGTACCTCTTTGCCCACCCCCAGGAATCACTTGTAAATAATGTTGATTAATTTGCAATCAGCACTTTTTAAATCAGCATTCCATCTATAGCATAAAAATACAATTTTAGATCTTATTGCACTGACACACATTCTTAAAGAATAAAATGCACTTAAAACTAAATGATGGAGGTGCCTTTTCAATGATGTAGAAGTTTTATTTTCAGGTCCTGTATAATTTTTTTTTATGGTCTGCTCACTTCATCCTTCAATATCTCCAAATAACCTTGAGCAATATATATGGTAAATTCATCCATTGTATTCTATACAAATAATTAAAACATCCATTCTTCAAGCTTTTATGTAGCATGGACTGAAAGATTAGGAGTTGCAGGATCAAGAGTGCTGGACAAGAAATAAGGGGTTAAAGGTCTTTCCTGTCTCCTCTTTTTTTTCCCTTCCTTTTTTTTTTTTTTGAGACATAGTCTTGCTCTGTCTCCAGGCTGGAGTGCAGAGGCATGATCTTCGCTCACTGCAACCTCTGCCTCCTGGATTCAAGCGATTCTCCTGCCTCAGCCTCCTGAGTAGCTGGGATTATAGGCACGCACCACCACACCCAGCTAAATTTTTGTATTTTTGGTAGAGACGGGGTATCACCATGTTGACTAGGATGGTCTCAATGTCTTGATCTCGCGATCCACCCACCTCGGCCTCCCAAAGTGCTGGGATTACAGGTGTGAGCCACCATGCCCGGCCTCCTCCTTTTCTTTCTCCTTTTCTGTGTAACTCTTTCTTCCCTTTCTTCATAGAAACCAGTGTTATTTATTTACTCTTATTGTATATATTTGAGTTATGCAACATGATGTTTTGGTATACATATGCATAGTGAAATGATTACCATATTTAAGAAAATTAACATATCCATTTGTTCACGTAATTGCTTTTTTGTCTTTTCTTTCATTTTGTGTGGTAAAAGCACTTGAAACCTACTCTCAACAAATTTCTGGTACACAGTACAATATTGTTAACTATAGTTCCCACACTGTGTATTAATTAGATCTCTGGATTTATCCATCCTACATATGAGAGGACTTCAAAGAGTTCCTGAATAAAGGGAATTAAAAGATAAAAATAAAAACACAAATTTTATTTCTCATCATAAGCTCCATCAAGTTCAATTCACTTTTGTAAGCAATGATACCAGCCATTTGGCCCATCAATTCACCCTGTAATTGCAGTCTTTTTTACATTATTAACTGAAGAAAAATGAGTGCCTTACAAAGAACTTCCACATTCTTACTCATTTATTACTTTCCATGAGAAGCATTCTTGAATTGCCACTCCCCTCCTCCTCTGGATACCATTGCTATGTACCTTTGTAGTATGCTATGTTTCCCATTAGATTTCTCAATACCGGTTATAATTACTTATTTAAACATCCTTCTCAGGGACTGTATGCTCCATGCAGTAGAGAGAACGTCTATCTTGTTCATCATTGCTTCTGCAGAGCCTAATATACTCCCAAATAAACATTTATTGCATAAATGGATTGTTGTAATTATTCAAATATGAGACATGATGTTTTCCTTCAAGAAGTTTAAGGTAATTAAACCTTGATAAATCACTATGACATTAGGAAATATATAATAGGTGACTAGTAATAATAAAGGTAATTATAATAGGGCGATAACATTTATATTTATTCTATTCTAGGTGCTGTATTAACCCCTTATTAATTATGTTAGCTCACTTCATTTGTACAACAACTCCTTAAGGCTCCTAATGTGATCATAGTATTATTTTCATCCTCATGTAACACGAAGAGGGGCTGTGTGACTTGCCCATAGCCACTCACCTGGCACGTGAGGTTTCACATTCCAACTCTAAGTTGTCTGCCTTTGGAGTTCATGTTCTTAACCTCTAGATTATACTGACTCCTTCAGTAAATGATCACTATATGTTTATTGCAGGAAGGGGTGATAAAGGAAGAAAGAAAGTTTGAAAGGATGGAAGAGGGAAGGAAAGAGGAAGAGATAACAGGAAGCAATGAGGTAAATACAAATGAGTCTATTATGCACTTGAAGGATGGGTTAAATTTGAGCATATGGACTAAGAGACTGTTTATTGCTGTGAAGAAATTGACATGCACAAGGGGGAAGAGGTAAAGGATCTTTAGTAATGGGGAATGAACAATTATCTCATTGCAACCCAGAGCCCTCACCTGAGTTCTCAACACTTAGGTCAAATGGCCAACTTCATTCTCCACTTAGAAGGTTTCTCAACATGTACAAAACCAAGTCCTGCTTTTTCCGTGCCCCCAAACCTGTTCTATCTGAAGCCTTCCTATTTCAGTTACTGGTAAGTTCATTCTTCCAGTTACTCAGAAAATTAACTTGGGAATCATGAGTAACACCTCCCCTTCTCTCATAACCCATATCCTATTTAACAAGAAAACACTCTTGTCTTTTCTATCAATACATACTTTTAGTCCTACCACTTCTGACTCCCCAGTGATACCTCCCTGATCTGAATAGAGGGTCGAGTTTTCAAGGTCCCCTTTCGATATGTAGCTAGAAGCAATGCATATAAAAACCTCAATCAGAACATTTCACTCTTCTCTTCAAAATTTTGCAGTGATGCAAGTCAGCATTCTTATGTAACTTAGAAGATGCTATGTGATTTAGGTTCTATTATTTCAGTGACTTAATGTCCCACCATCCTGGCCCTCTCTTATCCTGCTGCAGTCACAATGGCCTCCTTATCATTCTTCAAGCACATTAGGCACTTTAGGGCCTTTACCTCTGTTTCTCCCTTAGCTTGATCAAACACGTGTGTCACGTCCCACAAGCCTGGGCTCTGTTCTTTAAGGAGGCCCAGCTCACCTATCCAAGTTAATGCTTCCTTTCCCAAAACTCCTTATCACTGTCACCCAGTTACACTGCTGCCTAATATGCGATATTATTCCTTTCTCATTATGTCTATCAGTTATTTTCTCTTCCCTATGGCAGAAGTGAAAAGCCCATAGGACAAATGTCCTTGACCAGGAAACAGGGCCAACTCTATCGACATATGCTAAGGCACTTACACAGGGCCCTGAGCTTATAAGGGCTCTACATACATCTGAAGCTTAACGCTCTGTGGTTTCTGTCTTGGAGTCCTTAGTACATTTATGTGTTTTGTCAGTAAAGTCTGTCGGGACAGTGTAACATGAGCTGGGAGGGGCCTCTATGCCTTATTTCATGCTCTGTCCTTACTCTTGCTACCTTCATGCCTCCCCAGGATCATTTCTGGCTGCATATTTCCAAATTTCTGGCTTCCTGGGTCCTGCCTGACCTTTCCTTTTTTTCTTCTTCTTTTTTTTTAAGAGACAGGGTATGTCTTTGTCACTTACACTGGAGTGCAGTGGTGCCATCATAACTCACTGCAACATCAAACTCCTAGATTCAAGCAATCCTCCCGCCTCAGCCTCCGGAGTAGCTGGGACTACAAGTAAGCATCATCATGCCTAGACAATTATTTTAAATTTTCTGTAAAGATAAGGTCTTGTTATTGCCAGGCTGGTCTCAAACTCCTGGCCTATAGCAATATTCTTTCCTCAGTCTCCCAATGTGCTGGGAATGCTTCAACTTTCTTTATCCTTGAAGTTGTTGTGACACTGAGGTCTATTTTTCACTATTGCCCTCCATCCCTATAGGGACCTGGGTAGCAGGAGAATGTGGATGCAAGTTCAGAGAAGTCTCAAGGTGGTAATGCAGCAGTGACTCTTGCCTTGGGTTGGCAATTCACATATGTTGTTTAGGTGGCTAAATGGGGATTTCTTACCCACCCCCAATGTAGGTACTGAGCAGTAATGTTCTTGCACAGACATTTAAAGTCCATGGTCTGGCTGTCTGCAGGAAATTAGCTCAGTGGGTTCCTGAAAAAGGAAGATTCAGGCCAAAGTCCTGCAATTTTGTTTTTTACTGAGCCCCACAAATTATATAGCAGGTCCTACTCTGACAGTAACTGATGAATTTTAATTGCCTATATATGAAACTTTCATCCAGTAGGTATTGAATAAATATTATCGAATGAATATAAACCAGAGTCATACCACAATGCTTCCTCACCTCGATCTCTCAAACCATGGACGAGGGACAGTTTGGATGTAGACATGCAATTTTAGTTTTAAGCTGGCTTGTATTGACTTTTATTTTTATTAATTATCAAACCATTTCTTTTTTATTTTTCTTTTTTATTATACTTTAACTTGTAGGGTACATGTGCACAATGTGCAGGTTTGTTACATATGTATACATGAGCCATGTTGGTGTGCTGCACCCAATAACGCATTATTTACATTAGGTATATCTCCTAATGCTATCCCTACCCACTTCCCCCAACCCCACAATAGGACCCGGTGTGTGATGTTCCCCTTCCTGTGTCCAAGTGTTCTCATTGTTCACTTCCCACCTATGAGTGAGAACATGCGGTGTTTAGTTTTCTGTTCCTGTGATAGTTTGCTGAGAATGATGGTTTCCAGCTGCATCCATGTCCCTACAAAGGACATGAACTCATCCTTTTTATGGCTGCATAGTATTCCATGGTGTATATGTGCACATTTTCTTAATCCAGTCTGTCATTGATGGACATTTGGGTTGGTTCCAAGTCTTTGCTATTGTGAATAGTGCTGTGATAAACATACGTGTGCATGCGTCTTTATAGCAGCATGATTTATAATCCTTTGGGTACATACCCAGTAATGGGATGACTGGGTCAAATGGTATTTCTAGTTCTAGATCCTCGAGGAATCGCCACACTGTCTTCCACAATGGTTGTACTAGTTTACAATCCCACCAACAGTGTAAAAGTGTTCCTATTTCTCTACATCCTCTCCAGCACCTGTTGTTTCCTGATTTTTTAATGATTGCCATTCTAACTGGTGTGAGATGGCATCTCATTGTGGTTTTGATTTGCATTTCTCTGATAGCGAGTGATGAGCATTTTTTCATGTGTCTCTTGACTGCATAAATGTCTTCTTTTGAGAAGTGTCTGTTCATGTCCTTTGCCCGCTTTTTGATGGGGTTGTTTTTTTCTTGTAAATTTGATTGAGTTCTTTGTAGGTTCTGGATATTAGCCCTTTGTCAGATGAGTAGATTGCAAAAATTTTCTCCCATTCTGTAGTTGCCTGTTCACTCTGATGGTAGTTTCTTTTGCTGTGCAGAAGCTCTTTAGTTTAATGAGATCCCATTTGTCAATTTTGGCTTTTGTTGCCATTGCTTTTGGTGTTTTAGACATGAAGTCTTTGCCCATGCCTATGTCCTGAATGGTATTCCCTAGGTTTTCTTCTAGGGTTTTTATGGTTTTAGGTCTAACATTTAAGTCTTTAATCCATCTTGAATTTTCATATAAGGAGTAAGGAAGGGATTCAGTTTCAGCTTTCTACATATGGCTAACCAATTTTCCCAGCACCATTTATTAAATAGGGAATCCTTTCCCCATTTCTTGTTTTTGTCAGGTTTGTCAAAGATCAGGTGGTTGTAGATGTATGGTATTATTTCTGAGGACTCTGTTCTGTTCCATTCATCTCTCTCTCTCTTTTGGTACCAGTCCCATGCTGTTTTGGTAGCTGTAGCCTTGTAGTATAGTTTGAAGTCAGGTAGCATGATGCCTCCAGCTTTGTTCTTTTGACTTAGGATTATCTTGATAATGTGGGGTCTTTTTTGGTTCCATATGAACTTGAAAGCAGTTTTTTCCAATTCTGTGAAGAAACTCATTGGTAGCTTAATGGGGATGGCATTGAATGTATAATATGGCCATGTGACCCTGAACGTACCCAATCTTGTCTGTATTGACTTTTAATGACAAGATAGTTAGTTATAGAATCTGCTGAAATATTATTAGAATATGTACTTCCCATATAGGAAGGAGAGACTTCCATAGCATAGTTGGAACAGCTATTGGAGAAAAATAAGATGGTTTCATGCCTGTATCTCCACTGTTGAGCTGATGAGCTCACTAAAGAAGATGATCATCTTGGTGGATGTGCTATGCCTGGGGAGAAGCAAAATTAGAGCCAAATAACTTGGAATCAGAAACTGAGAAAAAGTTGAGGGAATGAGACTATAGCCAAACTGAAAAACAAGTTAGAAAGACAATGCAAGAAGTCAAGAGGGGAAAGCTATGGACAGAGATGTCAGAGGGAAGGAGATTGCTGCTTGAATGCCCCTGTGTATAGGCCAGGGCCTGACAGTCTACACACACTTCAAAAACAAAGACTGGAAAGCACCCATTTTGGAGTCAGCATAGGGCACTATTTTTTTCTAAAATTGGAAGAACTAGTGATGTTCTACTTTTTTTAAATAGACTTTTTTTTCAATGCTCAGGGACTAAGTATATTGGGATATAAAAATTATGGCAGAAAGCCAAATTATCCTGGGTAAAAACATGTTTTATACTTGGGACCTATAATATAGTACCAAATATGTCCTCAAAGAAAGATGACTGCCTTCCATCCATGGTAGGGATGGGAGAGGAGATGCCAGTAAGAAAAAAGCAGTCAAGCAGCAGGGTTGGTGGGCATAGATCACTGCATCCCAAGCTGCACATCCTATGAATCTGTTTTGTTGTGTTTTGTTTAATATAACATCTAGTATTAAGCTGTGCTTAATTTTGGGTTCTCTCTAAAGAACCGCTTTAAGGATCTTGATATCATCTTTATTGGTTGTCCCATCTTAAAAGGAATTAAGAATTACGATGAGCACTTTTGGTTGATGGCCCAATCCCTAGAATGCCTACTGAGGGCCCCATTATTGCTGTCATATTTCCATTAGCAGTTCTCAGATTGGCTGTTACTCTGAGAATCAGCTATTACTCCGAGTTTTGCAGCATCCTATTCTCCTAGTCATGAGAGAGTCCTCTAGAGTAGCCCATGTCTCCTGGCTACTGAAGTGAAATAAGTCTTTGATCAGACTATGAAAGAAGCAACAGAAGACAGAGCTAAAATCAAAATAATTTTGATATAATAAGATAATCATTTTAGCTGAAGACATCATAGAAACATCATATACAGTAAATATGGCAGCTGATATACAGAAAAGACTGGAATATTTAGACATAGCATAAACATAGCAAAAACAGTAGGACCAAGGAACTGACCTATTTTCATTCTAAGAATACTACTGGGTTGATATGTAAATAAGTCAGAAACATCATGAACCCATCCTATCCCCAGTGCCAAATATCAACGAGCCCTGAGTGCCATAAAGTTTAAGCCTGAAACAATTATATCTTTAAAATGATTTATGTGCACTCTTTGAATCCTCCAATTAAAGGTCCCATTTATACCCAAACTATTATTATTTAAAAATATCAATAGCTTCTAAACTACATTATAGTTTGTATTTATAGTTTATATTCACATTATAAAAAATTTACCATTTTTTCTCCTCTCATAGCAGAATATTTATTTACACAATAAAGAATGTCATTTAAAATAGTCAACAAATTAAACCACAATGAGAAAGATATAATAAAATAAAAATGAAAATATGTGCCAAAACTATTATTAAAATGAACAGATAGTTACAATCCTAAAATTAAAACTGTTTAATTTATAATCAACTCAGAAAAATTTTCAGTGACAAACATCTTAGAAGAAAATTAAATGACATTTCAAGCTTACCAAGTCAATCTCAATGCAAATTTCAAAAGGAGTTTTGTGGACTTTGACAGGGTGTTTCTAAAACAAACTTAGGGAGACAATGCATATGAATAAACAAAAGTTAATGAACAATAAATATATCTGATCCCTATCAGATGCCAAAAGGTATTATTATCTAAAATAATAATTTCTGAAAAGCACTACTACAGAGGTAGATCAGTGCAGAAATGGGATTGACAGTCTAATAGCAGACTCACTCATAAGCAAATTTTTTACGTGTATTATTGAATTCACATGATATAAACGCAAGTAGGAAAACAAAAATAATTGGCAAAAATGAAACCTGTGAGATGCCTTTTATATAAATAAAAATGATAAGTTTATAGGAATATTTTAATTTCCTGAGGAATAAAAAGTGAATTAAAACAAAAATGGAATATAATTCTGGTCTAACATCTCAACAACTTGAGACTACTAAATAAAATAGGTATGTGAATTTCTTTGATATATTTATTTGTTAAGTGAAATATATCAATTTCATATAATGTAAGGGGAAGTATTTTGGTACAACTTTTCTGGAAATTAATTTGGCAATATATTGCAAGGGATATAATTTTAATACACTGTCCTTTGATCCTCTCTTAAAAGTATTCTAAATAATGATCATAAACACAGATTTAAAATTGTGTACAAAATGTCCTGTTTTTATAAACAAAATATAAAAAACTTACCAGTTGAATCTTAGATTGGCTAGAATATAGGGAATTTAGCCATCTCATGTTTGATATCCTATGTAAACTGATACAGTTTGAAGATAAATTAGGGCCAAAGTGTATGAAAGTCTTTAATGTTGCACAGACTCTGTAAGGTAGCAATTTTTCTAGAAATTTACCCTGAAAATATAATTGCAATTTTTTTTATGATTAATGTATGAGTCATGGTTCCAAATTTTACTTTATGTAGAGATCAGCATACTTTTGCTTTAAGGTGCCAGATAGAAAATAGTTTAGGCTACACAATCTCTGTGGCAAATGTGGTAGCACAAACACAGCTACAGATAATGAGAAACAAATGGGTATTGCTGTGTTCCAATACCAATAACATTTTATTTACAAAAACAGCCTGTGATGAATTGGTCTTTGCTCTGTTTAATTACAATGTAAACTACATAAAAATGAAATTTATTTTTCTGTAGAAAATAATAGTCTTACTATATTCATTGTTTTAATATTTAGCTTAGTATAATTTTTAAATTATTTCAGGTAATGATTAGTATTTAGGCAAAAAAATGTTCAGTCTTTCTTAGGCCTATTTCCTACTCCTGCTCTACTCTAAGATGTATTAGGGAACGTGGTTTACATGACCTCTTGCCTATATGGTGAAAGTGTCCTCAGACCAAGATGCCCTCGGATCTTGGGCTAATCTCATCACTAATCACTTTGGGCTAATCTCATCTTTTGCTACATTAAAAGAGTTGAAACTTTCACAGTTCTCTGGGTGCATTGGGCTCAGCTGGGTGGTTCCAGCCTCATATCTTTCAGGATTGCAGCTGTAGTGCTAGAATCATTGACTTGACGAAGCTGAGTGTCCAAGATCTCTCAGTCACATGGCTGATAATGGATGCTGTCCATGCATAAAAACTTGCTTTAAGTTGTCAAAGGGAGTGCCCGCTCATGGCCTCTCCATGTTTTGGGTTTCTCATAACATGGTGACTGGTGTTCTAAGACACCTACATAGAAGCTTGAAGACTTCTAATGATTTAACCTCAAGAAATCCCGGAACATTACTTTTACCAAATTCTACTGATAAAGTGAATTCCAAAGGGTAGCCCAGATTCAAGGAGAATAGAGGCACAGCCTCATGCCATGTGTTAAAGCAAAAAGAGATAAAGATGGTGGCCACTTTGGAAACAAGCTACCACATTATCAATTGTCTTTCTGCTGGCACTGATATATTTAGTTTTATAAAATATAAATAAATTCCTCTGATTTCTACTGAAGCTTAATCTCTCCCCCGCTTACTTAACTGGTGTTCAGTTCTAGTTCAGATTCTAGATCTTTCTGACTCTGTGTCATCTCCATCAGGCAACCTACCAAATCAGTCTTCCAGCGTTGTAGGATCACCTTGCCCCTGCCGTGCAGGATCCACGCCACAGAGGAATTCAGGAAAGCTAAGAAAAGCAAACTAGAATTCTCTCTAACTGCACAATGTCATCCATTAATTATGCAGGGCTCCTAAATGTTTGTAAAGAACCAGATGAAGAAGAGCTGACTCCTGAACTCAAAATGTTGGTTTGTTTGTTTTTTTTCAATCATGACACATTTTGACCTATTTGGGTTAAAGTCTAAAAAAATAACTATTGAGACACCCATCTGACTACTTCTCTTTCTGTTGCCTTCCTTTCTTCTTTCCACAGTTATCCAACACAAGTGTAAGTTTATCTTCTTTACTTCACATTCTTCTTCTTCCTGAATCCAGCTTTGTGGTTAAGCTTTTGTGAGGGTAAATATCATCTCTTAACTAAATGGAAAAAATATATTGCTGGCTAAGCTTCTTACATATTACACCAAAAGAATTTCAAGCAGTTTCTTTCTGTAGTAAACATTGTTTTCAAACCAATTTTCTTGCTAAAAACCTCTTTATTCTCTTATTCTGGGTCTATATACTGCTTGACTCAGTTTCTGAGGTGGAAGGCTGAGACTGGATTAAAGGACATAAATTCTTAAAATAACTGGAAGAAAATATCTGAAAACCGAAGAAAGATTAAATAAATTGTGGTACAGCCACTTGGTGAAACATTTAAAGATTTTTAAGTGTTTGCTTATAAAGAAGAAAAAAGATGGAGATGTTAATTATTCAATGTTGAGTCTAATAGTCTACATTTGCAATGGAATGACATATCCCTTTTTTAATGATATCTACTCTGTTTCCATTTGTGCCTTCTTCATTTATTCATATTTCTAACTCTGTAGTCTTAATTAGGAATGATTCTTAATGCTCAGTTTTTGTTCTTTTCCAGTGTCTCTCTCAGTAATCTTACTTGCTTCCATGACACTGACATTGCTTCTTCTATGAAGAAGTTTTTAAGACTCAATCTGTACTCTGGCTGCTCTTGCATGTTTCAAACTTTGTAACTATGTGCCTGCAATTCCTTTTGAAAATCCCATCTCCCTGACCATCTTGTGCCAAAGCAAAGCTATCATCTTTCCATCATGACTGACACCTCTTTGTTCTTTTCCTGTTTCTCTCTATAATAATCTATTTCCCCATTTCCCAGGATGCATGGTCTGTAATAGTTTTTGACTCATCTTCTCTTGCTCTTATCTTCAATCTCTGTCTGTATCACAGACACTGTTTGCTGCCTGCCCAGAGCCACTTCCCTGCCTTATTCTTGACAATAGAAATTTGCTTGTTGACAATAAAAATTTGTGGTTTTATTTTTTTCAGTAACAGAGGCCAACATGTCATGTCTCGAGGTCTAAATCTTGATAATTATAACATAGTAACAGTAATTTTACTTTTCTTGCCCATGATTGATTAGGGTTGAGCATGCCATACAATGTACCCACTGAGTTCTGAAGGATATCTGCTGAGGAGTCTTCTAGAAAAATTTTCTTCATGCTTAAAAAGTGACATGAGGAAAAAAGTGACATAAGGAAGGGACTTTTTTTTTTTTTTTTTTTTTTTTTGGTGAAGGGGATGTACTATATATGTGTGTGTATAAATGTGTGTGTGTGTGTCTGTGTATGTATTTTGGAAACGGGGTCTCTCTCTTTGTTGCCCCGGTTGGAGTGCAATGGCATGATCACAGTTCAATGCAGTCTCAAATTCCTGGAATCTAGTGGTCCTCTTGCCTCAGCCTACCAAGTATTTGGGATGATAGACACCACCACACCCCACATACTTTAGTGTAAGGATGTGATGCTTGTAGCTACCACAGCCATCTTGAGACTATAAAAGGATAAGCCTGAAGACAAGGGTCAACTTGCTGAGCATGATAAGGAGAAAAATAACCAGGGCTCTGGATCAGCTGCTGAATTAACCTATGGACTTCTATATCTTTTTGATTTGGGTTTTTTAATTCATTGAGTAGAAAGACCTTTAATTGCTATGCAGACAATTTCACTGCTGTGGGAAGATAATTAGTAGTCATAAAAATTTAGTTCAAGTCTTAGTTTGGCCACTTAAATGTTGTTTGATGTTAGGGAAACTACTTAATTTCTGTAAGTTCCTACATGGATGAATTAGGAACAGCAATACCCAAACATTTAGTTGTTTCAAATAAAGGAGAGAATGCATACAAAATAAGTATGAGAAGGTAAAGCACCATATCAATAGAAGATTCATGTTATATTTTTGAGTGTGATAATTGATTGAGGGACATTTCCATTGCCACTACTCTTGTAGAAATATATTCTACTGTATTTTGCAGCAGTGCTACCTTTACATGCATTATCAGTAGTCTCGAATTCACACAGTTTTAGAAATTTAGTTTTCTAAGAAGATAGGTCTTAACTGTTCACACTACATACACACAGAATTACAAAGTAACTACGCATTGACTTGATTGCGGTGAATATTTCACAAGGTATTCATATACAACTTGAATCAAGTTGTACAACTTAAACTATGCCTCAACAAAATTGGGGAAGAGAGTAAAGATATGGAAATTTTGAATCAAGTACTAGACTTGATTTAATTGGTAAATATTGAACTCTGTTCTATAAACAAAGCATCAACATGCTTTTTGAATGTTTTTGGAGTATTTAGGAATAATACTCAAAGAACTCTTAAACTATACACAGTAAATATTTTATACACAGTGAAATACTGTGAGCTAGTATGTACTTGTGGATATTCCAATACTAGGAATATGTCAGTAGGAAATGACAAAAAGTGTTTTGCTAAATAATAATTTCATTGAAAGTAATTAAAACAGTTATTGAAATACTATCAATAAGAACTATGAAAATTTTTATTTTAAAAAATGTTTTATAACTGGGGAAATTTTGTAGCTTTACATGCTTTTTTATTTTCCATTAAGATTCTTTTTCTCCTTTTTTATTTCAATAGTTTTTGGGGTATAGGTGATTTTGATTACACAGGTAAGTTCCTTAGTGTTGATTTCTGAGACTGCAGTGCCCCTATCACC
This sequence comes from Macaca mulatta, assembly GCF_049350105.2. Lineage (NCBI taxonomy): Eukaryota > Metazoa > Chordata > Mammalia > Primates > Cercopithecidae > Macaca > Macaca mulatta. Next base: position 103,065,344 of record NC_133418.1, on the reverse strand, counting down.
TGAGCAGTGCACACTGTACCCAATATGTGGTCTTTTATCCATCACCCGCCCCTCACAACCTTTCCCCATGAATCCCCAAAGTTCACTATAAAAATACGGAAGCTTAAGTAAGATTATAAAAGAACAACATGGTGAATCTAAGAAAGGTAGAATTACAATTAATAAAATTAGCAGAAGTAAGTGTAAGTGGTTTACTCAATAAGCAAAATTTTTAAAAGATCCACACAGAGCATCATCAGTGAAAGAAGAGGGAAAATACACTGTTTCTAGATTATAAGTTGTTTCTAGAATTATAAGTAAGATAGAAGCTATATCATAGTTAAAGAGACAACTATCTATCTGTAGAGATACAAATAGATGGGGGGCACAAAATTAAAAACACTAGGAACCCTGCACTTGTTTCTGTTGTAGAAAGTTTCAATAGACTGTAACATGCACCGCAAACACCAAAAGGAAACGGAGAAACTATAATATAGTTTTTGAAAACCCATTACAGGATTGAGGACACAAAGAAATTGAAATCAACTACATGACAGAAACTGAGTAGCCTTTCATTAAAAGGAAGAGACCACTGCTCTCATCCTTGGCAATGCAGAAGAGGAAGAAATCTGCTAGGAAGCGGTAACCCAACGGAACAACCCTCAGGCTGTCAATTGACCATGTGTGAGCTGACAGGGAAGACTCTGGAAGCACCTTTCCAACTCATTCTCAGGTCCCTTCAAAGAGCATCTGGAGAGCAGGCCAAAGTTTGAAGGCATTAGAACAGCAGTGCTGAGAGGGATTCCCCTTCCCCAGCAATGGGGGTGAGGGAGAGATTAAGGAAGCTAAGAGGAACTCATGAGCCCTCTGGGCTTCCAGGCCAAAGATGGGGCAGAAAGACCTAGAAACATCCCCAGCCTGGCATTTCAGGCTTTTGGCTAAAAAACATTAGGACAGATCATGGAAGCTGAGGGACGAACCTGGTGGGTAGATAGGAAGATGCCTCCTTTGTGGTAGTTATGACGTGGGCTTATAGTTAAATAAAATCTTAAAAGCTGTACACTTAAGATTCACATACCTCATTGCACTCAAGTTATTCCTTAATGTAAAACAATGCTTTTAGGAACAGGACTTTGGTGTGGGTATTTTATGCAGAATGAAGGGGAAGAGCATGAACACTCCCCAGAAAACATACGCTTTAATATCTTACAATACAACGTCTTTCCCCAAAATTTGTATATAAGATTATATTATGTTAATAGACTCAATATTTGAAAAATGCCTTAAAAATGAAACAATATGTGATTAATTGAATAAATTGTGACACCTTTTTCTGGTGCCAAACTATATCGTTATTACACTTGATGCTATATATGTATATTTAGCTATAAAAATTCTACTATATTGTTGATTTTAAATATTACAAATATACTCTTACCATATGATCCAGCAACCATATTGCTTAGTATTTACCCAAAGCAGTTAGAAACATGCCCACACAAAATCCCACACATGGATGTTTATAGCAGCTGTATTTATAATTGCCAAAACTTGGAGGCAACCAAGATGTATGGCAGTAGGTGAATGGATAAACTGTGGTACAGCCAGGCAATGGAGTCTTAATCAGCACTAAAAAATTATCAAGCCATTAAAAGACACGCAGAAAAATTAAATGCTTATTGCTAAGTGGAAGAAGCCAATACTAAAAGGTGACATACTATATGATTCCAATCATATACTATATGATTCCAATCATATGAGGGTCTGGAAAAGGCAAAACTATGGAGATAGATAGTACAAAGATCAGTGGTGGCCAGGGGATCTGGAGTGTAATGTGAAGGAATGAACGGGCAGAGCACAGAGGATTTTTTAGCTGGGAAAATATCCTGTATGAGACTGTAACTGTTGATACATATCATTAAACATTTGTTGAAACTCATAGAATGTACAATACTAAAAATGAACCCTAATATAAATTGTGTGCATTGTGTTACGATGCATGCATCAATGTAGGTTCATCAGTTGTAACAAATGTTCCTTGTAATTTAAATTTGTCTTCCTTGTAATTTATATTTTGCTATAAACCTAAAGCAACTCTAAAGTATGTTAAATAACTAAATTATCAATTACAAAGAAATATGTACACTATCTTGAAAAATGCATGTTACAAGCAACAACCAACAGATATGGAAGGATATGACTCAAAAACCAAATACTGATTATTACCTTTCTTCTGTTTTTTCCTACTGTTTGATTTGTTTCTGCAATGAGTTTGTAGTATTTTTGTAATTAAGATCAAGTTATTTACCAATAAGAAAACAAAAAACGTTCTGATGATTAAGATAAAGGTCTCAGGGAAAAGAGCTAACATATTTAGAACATAAAGTAATTATATAATTCAGCGTTACTCAATACCATGAATTAATGTTATGCTTTATGTTAATGGCTTAAAGAAAACAATTATGGTCATAGTGACACTAGTGACTGAAAAGTCACTTGATTAATTTGGGAGAAGCAGCTAATTATTTGAGAAAAAACAAAAGCAATCCCTCTACTTTAGATAATTCATCCAAATAAATCAATTTTAAAAAATTAAAATCATAATACAAAATAAGAGCAAATAATTATATAATCTTGAGACTATGCAAAGTATTTCTGAGCATCAAACTGAATGTCAATGCGCTGGAGAAAAATATTGATATATTTGAGTATAAATTTAAAAGCTTGTTTACAACTAAAGCCCCTAAAATTAAATCTCTAAGGAAAATATTTGCTATAGCAATGGGAGTGATAATTGTACTCTACAAAACACTATTAAAAATATATTAACAATAAGATCACTTAATCACAAAAGAAGAGATATAAATTAGAATTAAACGTATGAAATTATTTAACTTTATTTATAATCAGAAATTCCAATTGAATCTATAATGATTAACATGGAAGTTGTTAAACTGTCAAAAATAAAAAAGATAATCATTTCTCATGAGCATTTAGTTACCATCTCAGTATCTGATGGGGTAATGCATATTGGGAAAAATTTCTCTGGAGAGTGATGTAGGACAGCCTATGTCAAAATCCTTAAAAATATGCATATCCTTTGATCCAGTCATTTCACTGCTAAGAACTGATTTTTTTTCCTGGAGGTGTGTTTGCAAAGATAAAAATTCATGAAGGTTTGCTTATCATAGCATTAAAAAAAATGAAAACAAACTGTTTACCCAAAAGAGAACTGAGTACCTTCTCATATATCCCTACAAACCAATAATATAAAACTATTAAAAGTTATTTTACTGTAAAAACTTTATTATCTAAAAATATACAGCAAACAGATATTAAGCAAACAAAAAGCTTAGCATAGTTTTTAGCTTAGCATTTAGCAGGCTCTGGAGCCCAAATGCCTACGTATTTTTCCCAATCTTACCTTTTATTACTATGCATTCTTGGGCAAGTTACTTAGCTTTTCTGATTCTCAGTTTGGTTCTCTGAAACAGAAGTAATATTAGCAGTCTCACTGAATTGTTTTCAAGGATAAATTAGTTCACAGATACAGAGGACCAGTGTCCAATATGCACTAAGTCCTTGCAGTGTTTGATGTTATCAATATTAAAACATTATTTTATCAGAACCTTCTTCCATATAAAGGATATAGAGTGACTTCTAAATGTCTAGATGTTGAACCTAAACACTTCCACTAAGCAGAAAACCCACCCTATTGTAAACAGAAAATTCCTTGTATATGGACACATTCAGATGCTTCTGGCTCTCCTGTGGCACCTCTCCCAGGCCCTCCTACTAGACATGGATCCTCCACTCCCTTGCCTTTCCTGGATCTGTGCCCAAAGCTGTTCTTATCACTAGACTACCTATGCCCTTCCTCATCTGTTCTGCACCTGGCCTTTAACACTCATAAGTCATGCTTTTTGTGTAAATATTTCTCTCCCCTCTCCCGCTCATGGAATTTTTTTTTTAAGTCTGACATTAAATTCTATGTCATATCCCCTGGTCTTTACCACATATTTTCCTTAGAGATATGACTATCTGATTCCCCCACTCCCCAAAAAATGTCCCCAAGAGTGGATTTAATGCTGCTTCTCTCAGGAATCCTCTTAGTACTCTATAAAGATATGATAGATACAAAATTAGCCATGCATTTAAATTTAAAGCACACCAATACTTGAATGTACATTCAGACTTATAGCATCTGTGGTCCAATCCGCAGGAGTATCGGCTTCTCTAGAGGCAATCTCAGAAGGCTTCCAGACTGACTTTGATAGAGATGAAGAGCCCAGCCTCACACAATAGCAGGAATCAAATGGGAAATTTGTGAAATAAGATGCCTTCCTGAGATTTATGTCACGCTGTTCCTGTCTCTACAGAATCCACAGATTTCTTCATATATTACAGAACTGTGCTTTTACTCTCTCATAAAAACTAAGGCGGAGAACATTTCAGAAGGAGACATGTGCAGTGTGTATTAGTTCCTAAGTTGTCTGAAAGCTTAGGAAGTCAGAGAATGGTCTCAGTTTAATCAGACCAAGTTTTTTCATCACCTTTCAAATAATTGGATATATCTGGTGGTTGCAGGGGCCCTAAGAATTTCAAAGTCTAGCAAAACCCGATCAGCTTTACAGAGTTCTTGAGTCCCTCTCGGACTAACTACAAATAATTTTCCATTTATCTGAACCTGGTGACAATATCAAATCACATTATGTTCATGTGGAAAGTAATTGAAAGGTAACTCTTTAGCTCTGAATTCAGAAGTTGGTAAAAAGTCTAATATTTTCAAAAGCTATATCATTTTGAGAAAGTGAAGAAAATTGCATTTTTCTATCTTTCAAAAGAATCTAACAGTATCATTTATTGTATTTGTAAGTTACCTGGGCTGTGCTACTATGATGTTAAAGGAACAAATTAAGAACACAAGGTTGAGAGATACAATGTGGCAGATTTCAAACAGGACAGCTGAGTACAGTATTACTTTTTGTTGTTGTTGTTCAGGGGTTGACATAGTAGGATAAATATATAGACTGATAAATGCAACTGGAAAAAGAAGGTCAAGTAAAACAGCATTTCATTTGAACAATGGTTAGGGGTAGATTCTCTTACTAATCCATCCCTCCCCATCCATTACTTCATTTTTTAAGTGTTTTATTAAGCAAGCTTTGTTTCAGATTCTGTTTTAGGAACTGAGCAGCAACAGGACAAAGGCAGATAAAGTCCCTGAGCTCACAGTGTCCAGTGAATAAAGAAAGAATGTGTCTAGTGGTCTCATTCACCAGGAATTAATGAGGAAGCATCAGATATCACTAGAATGGGAATGTCTTTGGGGAAAAGGCAAAATTGTTGGCTTCTCTGAGGGTACTTTAATTTTTCTACTTGTGTACTTGTTTTATCCTTCATAGAAAAAAATGGGGGCTCCTCAAGAATAGGTTCTATATTGCAGCGGTCCCAAACTTTTTGGCACCAGGGAACGGTCTCATGGAAGACAAGTTTTCCATAGACTGGCTGGGAGCATGGCAGGGAGGTGGGGTCAGATGGTTTCAGGATGAAACTGTTACACCTTAGATCCCCAGGCATTCGATTGTCGTAGGGAGCATGCAACCTAGATCCCTCACATGCGCAGTTCACAATAGGGTTCACGCTCCTATGATATTCTAATGCTGCAGCTGCTCTGACAGGAGGCAGAGCTCAGGCAGGCAGTAATGCTTGCTCACCTCCTGCAGTGAGGCCCGGTTCCTAACAGGCCACAAACTTGTACCAATCTGTGGCCCTGGGGTTGGGTACCCCTGCTATATTGGATCCATTTCATTATCTTAGCTCCTGGCCCAGTTCCCTGCCTTGCAAGCCGCAAACAACTACAGCCATTAAAGACATTTTGCTATTATACTTTTTGTGTTTCTTAGAGTATATATTTAATAAACATTAATGCAACATTATGTTATTTCATGTCTTTCTCAAATTCCTGTAATTAATTTTGGCTCTACTCTTTCACCACTCACAGATTTCAGAATTCCTCGACCTCTGGATCTCATACTGACCATTGTGTGACCATTTCCAGAAACTTCCTTTCAGACATTGCTCTGCCTTGTCCTATGTGAATACTTCTTGCTCCTCCTATATTTCTATAACACTACAACTTAACTGTCTTTGTGTTCTTCTAATTCTTTACTTTTCCTCTGTTGTATTTGATGCCCTGTTCAACTGCATTCAGTTCAATGCAATTCAGTCCAGTTTAATTAATATGAACAATTGCTATGTACTCGATACAGTCAGCACCTCTATTTGGAATGCTCTAAAAGTCAGTCCTCTGCTGTGTGATGGATCTAATCCAAAATTGTTTCTTGAACATCATCTGCTGGGTGACTTGTCATCTCCCCATTCTCAGCACTTCTACAATTAAATGTATCCTTTTACTTTAAAAATAAGAGCCTATCAACTTCTTACTTAGGTGAAGGTGATGAACATTATTTAAGCCAGCAGTGTACAAATCATCATATTGTATTTAAACGTTTCTTCAAAAATCCCCTTAAGTAAAACAATTTTATTTCACATGTGACTTACCACCAACCACAAAGTGCTCTTAACTTGCTTTATCATTTTTATAATCTCTTCCACTGCAAGATATACAGCCTATATGGCTAGATTACAAAGATAAGTCAACTGTAATGACACTCCACTCCTACAGAAGCTCTTGTAGATCCCTCAGTGTGGGGTACAATAGCTTGGGGTGCAATACCTTTACCATCTTTATTTGCACTACTGCTATACGTATGTTCTACATTCCAGAGAAAGTAGAGGTCTTCCTGATTTCTATGTGAGTTCTTGCTTCTGATTTTATCTTTACCTAGTCTCCTCCTTCGGTGTGCTTACTACTATCATTCTGAGTAATTTTTAGGCCCTAGTTTAAATCGCATATTATTAAAGATTACACACTATGGTGGAAAATACATTTTAAAAGGGAAATAAAGAGCATGGCTTTTAGAAACATTGAGACTTGAATTAAATTTTAGATCTACCACTTTTTGTGCTATGTGATTGCTGAGAAATTGCTTAAAATTGTGACATTGCTCTGTGGGGAAAAAATTCCTTATATTCAAAATGAGGATAATATCTACCTTGAACTTAAGAGTTAAGAAGGTGGTTATATAGCACTATTTGATTGAAATAAATGTGAAGATACACAAGGGATGCTGGGTTTCAACTATCTTGGAATTTAGGAAATTATTGTTAAAAATTTAAGATGAAATTTAAACATTTAGAGCATGATGGTGATCCTAAGAAGAATTCATCTAGACAGAAAAAAGTAGACATTTTCACTGTGACTTGATACATTTGTAAACAAGTTGGCAGGTACTAAACTCTGTATTTTTACCCCCAGAGATCCCTTACTACATGGGAGTAATTTTCGAAGTTTCCAGGCCATTTCATTCCTGAAAACCTCTTCCTCCTACCCTCTAACATGAACATCACCTTATACATTTATTCTGGAACCGAAATTCCAAGTTAAAATCATGGCAAATGGCTAAAATGGCTAGATGGTGGCCCTTAAATTATTTGTAAAATGTGATTAATTCTATTGGTTTTAGATTTTGACATGTTACTTCTAGAAAAAGAACTACTAAATACATATTACTTAGGTTTAACTTACATACACTAATTTTTTTTTAAGCATGCAAAGCAAACCAGATAGTGAGAACAGTTTCCATCAAGATTACAAGACACTGGGAATTTGCCAAACTGTTATACCTATCCACTGACCCTCCAGACAATGATCTTAGAATCTGGACAAGGTAAAAAGAGTGAGCCAAATCCATGCCCCTACTTAACCACGTACTGCCAAATATTAACCACAGATTGACCTCTTTCAATTAAATGACTAAATTTAAAAAGTACCTAAGAAAATATTTGACAACATAAAATTATACTCAGATTCTAAAGGATAATCTGGCCTTAAAAATTCTTTACTCAAGGAAGCAAAGGAAATCTTAGCAGCATGTTAGTTTCTCAATAAAACTAAAACATGTACCTGTGTAAACACACATGCATGCACACACGTACGCGCACACACACACGATAAACAAAATAATATAAGTAGGAGAGCTGAAGGCATCCATATTGTCTGGTTTATCCAAATTCAGTAATTTGATTATACTATAGGCCTCTAGTGGGTTTGAAGTTGTTATAAAGCTTGGATTTTTCTCAACTTTATATAAAAAGAGTGTTCTTATTTGTATTTGGCAATTTTCTATGTTTTGATCCCTTTGAAAATTTATCCCAACCACTCTCTCTCTTCCAAAATTTCCTAAAAGTTTCTGCTTTGTACGCTTTCTTACTTTCTATTATTTATATAAAAGTATTATGTCTGCAATTTCAGTTAACTTGTAGTGCAAAGTAAAAAAAAAAAAAAAAAAAAAAAAAAAAAAAAAAAAAGGGCTCAGTTTACAGTCTTGATCCAACTCATCTGTTGTTAGTTTTATATATAAAACAATAAATGTTACTCTTAAAATATTGCAATAATTAAAAATAAATTAAGAAGGTAGTCTTATGTGAAAAAAAGAAAAATAGCTAAGTAGAACACCTCACTTCTCAGTGATAATCAATATAATGAGGCATTTCTGTGCCATGAAAAAACAACAACTTGCAGAAAATTCCTTTTGAGACTCACATTGTAAATTATTTAATTTTTTACAATTTGTTTTTCTCCTGCCCTATGCTACTCTTACAAGGGAAGTGTGGGTTTTTAAAAAAAACCACATATTTCTAATAACATAGTAACTGTGTGTGACTCTCTTCCCTGGGTATTAGGGTCAACTTTTAATTTAAATATCAAGCATTTATTGTGCCACAATTGAAGAGACAGTAACAAAATATCAGTTCTCATACAGCACTTTAAATCCATTCCAAAGTGAGAAGAACTATAGTGCTAATATTATTTGCAAAACCTTTGCCAAATAAAAGTGTAAACCATATTAAAGCATTTGATGTGCACTGTAGCTAAATATACCATATCTTTAGAAAATGTTGCATCCTCTGCATCCCAATAAAGGCACATAGCAGGTGTTATTGTTCAGTTCCAGATATATAAAGACAACTAGGAAAAAACACACACCTGACACCTAAGCCTAGCACATTATCACTGTGTATTGTAGTTACTTGTGTACATGTATATGCATGTATATGTATGTATACATTATACACATAAAAATATATCCTTGCCTTGTTCACCTTTCATTAAAATAACTAAAGCATAATATGCCAAATACTGTCTGTCTGTATTAAACTCCATTTCTACCCCCTGTTCTCTGTTCCGTATTGAAGAGGTTGGAAAACTAAAAATGACATTCTTTAGACTCCTTTTCCAGTTTGATTCTAATTAGTTCCCATCAGCAGAAGCAGCAGAAAAAGGATGGAAAAATTGGGGCTCAAAAAGCATTTGCACGTAGGGTTGATGCATTAACTCTATTTTCTCTCTTTTGCTTCTCTAGTCCTAGAAGAAGGGTTTCAGATACTTCCCCCACTTTCTGATCTCTGGATCGTACTACCATTTCCTAGTGTTTCCTGTAACCCTTTCTGACAATTTTTACATATATTTCTGTACCAAATTTTCTTCTGTTTGAAATTCTTACAGTGGTTTCTATATTTTTGACCAGATCCTGGCTGATGGATATACTGAAGGCATGAACGATATTAGTTGAACAAGGAAATACACTTGATCCAAATTGTGAAGTTCTCTGCAGTGAAATATTAAAGGTACAGATTGGAATGGACAGCAGTGTCGATTCCACTTGATCTTCTTGAAGCACAACTTAACTGCTTTGTTGTAGCTGTCAGTCCTAGAGACCAAGTGGTAGAGGGGATAGATAGCTTATCTTCACTCTCACCACCTGATTACACCTCCTTCAACTGATTTCTTGGGCACATCACCTCTCAAACATTGACTTTTGTTACCGCCCTGATACTGCTTACTTCTATGCCCATAACAGATGTGGCCTTTACGTGGCCTTCTTATCACCAAAAAGCTTGAAGGATATGGACGAGAGTGATACGCCCTTTGAGTTAGTATCTGCTAAAAGCAGGACTGGTTTCAGATGAGATGTCATATTTGTCATGTGCAGCACTGCCTGCCTGATCCACTGTGTCACATTTCTTCTTCTAGTATGTGTCACATTATGCTAGGTCGTGCCATCAGAGATAACAATAAGACATGCTATTACTAGAACAACACATTGTTGCCATAGATTCAGAAAGCTCTGGTTCTTATATAGTCACCAGAGACACATGAGCTGGATCTTGTAGCACAAAGTCCTGCAGCCACCAAACAAAATATGCATCTTATTTTTTCCAAAACAAAAAAAAGTCAATAGACTTGAAGAAATCATGAGGTAGTATCCTGGGGAAAACAACCCCATCGATGTTGAATTCTGATCTCCAGTGCCTCTTTACATTCAGCTCTTGTCTCACAGGAATGGCAGTCATTTGGGATAAATTGTGCCTTGACACGCTGGCACCAGACAGATTTGCAGGAGCATCTTTATACCTTTCAAAACGATCTTCCATTTAAATAGATAAGATGGTCTGGGTCTTGCCACTTTGATTCATATTTAGAACCAGAACAGATTTCTCTTTCAGAGAACACATTTCTCCAAATCGATGTCTGGAATTGCTAAATAAATTTCAAAGAATAGATTTTTTTTCCTGACCTTATTTGAATGTCTAGACATTTGTGGATTATTGAATCTAAACCATCTAGAACACCAGGCCCATGTTTTCCCCAACCAAATTTAACCTGTAGATTAAGAACACAATTATGTGTTGTAAAGTCAGAGCTTCGGGGCCAGGCTTGTTGGAGGAGAACAGAGAAGTAGAAACAAATGAAATGATCACTTAAAAAACCTGACTCGAAGGAGAAAAAAAATGTGGCATAGACAATCAGAGAACAATCACTGACCAATTTACTGATGCTGATATTAGGGCAGGAAGGGTACAAAGGAGGGAAGGGGAAAGTCTAAGAAAATTAATGTAATTGGAAAAGGGCTAGTTAAACCTGTTCATAAATAATGCATATTTACATTAAACATGTTTCATGTTTAGAGGCTACTCACCAGCCTTTTTTCATTTCAAATTCAAACTATTGTAAGCCTGTTATATTCTATTAGTAATTGCTATTAGATGGTAACTTAAAGAACAATTATATTATATGCTGGTCCACAGGAGGAGGCTGTATCAACACACCTGGAAATAGTAAAAGGGATTCCTTCCCCATTTGTTCCTTGCAAGGAGCAAAGTGCTGAAGGGACAGTCCAGTGGGAGGGGCCTCTTGAAGGGGTGAAAGTACCAGTCTGTCGAATACCTTCACAGATTATTTCCCATTTTTAACAAGTATCTCCCTTATCATGAGGAAAAAAATGTGATTTTCCTTCTAGCCCATATTTAACCATCATATTTGTGCATATGATTGCAGCTCTGGTGAAAGGACTTGGGAGTCAGCTGCCAGGCTGCAAGGGATTGAAGCGAAAGCCCCCTAACAGTTAAAGTGTCCATTAGCTTCTCTACACTTAGCATCCGTCAGAGAGAAGACGGGCTGGGAGCCCCGGGCGAATTTCTAACTAGCCTAATGAGGAGAGAGATTCTGGGAGCAAAAAAAGTTCATTTGCTGAATTTCCAGCAAGAAGTCACTTCAATATTGCTTCTAGGAAACACTGACAGGCTTTGTTGGTAAGAAATCATTATGCTGAGAGAGAAATGGGATATTGTTATATGAGGTTTTTAAAGAAAATTCATTTTGATAGATGTCTAACTGTGCATTCAATTAAATTTCCTTCTCTTTCTTAAAAATAGATGTCAGGTAATTGTACTCAAGTTCTGTAAGCTGAAAAGTGTTATCCTTTCCTTCCAGTTATTAAAATTTCTTTATCAATATGTGTCTTTCTTGTCTTAATCCTTTGACTATGGGCGGCCCTCAATGGAAATACATGGAGTTCTCCTCTCCTTGCCTGTGGATGTGTACATGCCTTCCTGAAGAATTAGTAAGGACTGCTTTCTTTTTTGGTGAAAACTGACTTCTGTATTTAAATTATATAGGTGCCATGCTCCCAAAAATTGTTCTTAAAAATCTATATGCATGACCATTTGCTAGACACAAGTCCTTTTAGTTATACAATCACAAGTCAGCATTATTCACCATGATGCCTCACTATTTCCTAACTATGTATCCTGCCATTTGGGAATGAGGCTTTTGAAGCTGCTTTTTTTTTTTTTTGGAGATGGAGTCCCACTCTGTTATCTAGGCTGGAGTTCAATGGTATGATCTCGGCTCACTGCAACCCCTGCTTCCCAGATTCAAGTGGTTCTCCTGCCTCAGCCTCCCACATAGCTGGGATTACAGGCATGTGCCACCCCACCTGGCTAATTTTTGTATTTTTAGTAGAGACAGGATTTCACCATGTTGACCAGGCTGGTCTCGAACTCTTGACCTCAGGTCATTTGCCTGCCTCACCCTCCCAAAGTGCTGGGATTACAGGCACGAGCCACCATGTCCGGCCCTTGTGAAGCTTTTAACAATGACCAACCTGACGTTCAAAGGATTTGTCCCCTTCAACCCACCGTCTTACTCCCAGCAGTTTCATCATTCTAAAATACAGCTTTGCAAATGTATCCACACCTGCATCTGAAACATCTAAACCTCCAGTGGCTATGCATCCCTCATCTGGAACAATGAACTTTTCCTTCTGATTATCCAGTTGCCAGCAATGGTACCCTCATGTTCCTGATCAACCAGACACCTACTCTTGGAGTCATCTTCATTCACCTTCCCATTTCTCCTCACATTCATCAGAGCCAATCACTATATTCCAAGTCATATATGTGAAGTCAATCAGAATTCTCCCTTCACAATATTGGTCTTATGTGCTCATGTATCCCCACAGCAATTGCTATCTAATTAATCTAGACTCAAATATTTTGCCTTGACTATTTTCATAGCCCATTATTTGCTTGCCTTCTTCCAAATAATTTCACAGAAGGACAGTCATATACATTTTGGTAAGATTAACTTCAGCCACATCCAATCAAGCATTCCATGACTCTCTGTCTACTGGAAACATACATCTTAGCATTTAACACTTTCCAAAATGTCATTGACACCTACATTGCAGAATTTACCCAATACTTTTACATCAATGTATGTTTAGTCCTCACAAATTATAACTATGCACTGCCATTGTCATGTCCCACATTGTTTTATATTTGTACCTCCACTCATATTCTCCACTTCAAGTGGAATATCCTCTGTCTTCACTATCACCACCATCAAAATATTAATCTGCTTTGAGACTTCTTTTCAAATTCCAATCATTTCCTGAAGCCTTTGCTGATAGACCAACCAAGCAAGATTTCTTACTTCTCCAAGAAACAGCACTAATAGCACTTTGTGGGCATGTCAAGTGGAGGAAAATGAAGATTAACAGTAGGTCTTAGTTTCCACAATGGCGAGATTTCTAAACTCTTTCTTTCCAATTCTCACTCTTTGTGAACAAACGGTCTGTTGCATAATAGAGGACAGAAAAAGCATCACTTCAGAATGTCTAGCAATGGGAATGAGATCTCAAAAACGGCTTTAGCGCCTTGGAGAGAAAACCAAGTGAGTTATCAGATCAAGCTAACTCCGCCTAGCTATTTCTCAACTTTCAATATGAAATTATATAGAAATGATGGGCAATTTGGGGCTTTCATTTAGGAAAGCAATGACGCTGGGGTTAAAATGTAGCAGGCAGGCAATTTCCAGAACTGAGTTAGCTTTAACTCATTTCCAACCTTCCCATATAAAAATAACAGACTGACTACTAACCTATACTTTTGTGTTCATTGTCCTATTTGGCAATACCTCCATAAAGATTTTTAAGAAACCAGAGAACAAAGACTGTGACTGACTTATCTCTATGTTCTAAAGTCATCAAGAAGAGATAAGTAAAGATATGTGATAAATATTTTACTGAGTTAAAGTCTCCCCTGTAAGGCTACCCTTTAAATATCTCACACTAAGTATTGCTAACAATTTACAGTGCACATCTATAGTAAATAATGTGGCATTCCCTTTTATTTATATAATACATGCAAACATCTTAACATTAATTCCTCAAGTTCAAGGTGTGAAGTTCATTCTTCCATTATTGTAGTATATGTCTCCACATATAGTGCCACAATGCCTAGCACAGAACACAGATGGATAGGCTCAAGAAAGCTTATTTGATGTTTCAATCAAATTACTGTTTTTAAAAACAAATTACTGTTTTTTAAATCTATCTTCAGATTAACAAGCTAAACAGAGAAGGATAACACTCAAGAAGCTGCCTATATGTAAGAGATTCCTTTGAGAACTTTCAAATGGCTCCTTCCTACAAAAGACCTGGGAATACTTAACCTCCCACCACCAGCACACTCAAAGCTCAAGGCAAATGCATTTTCAAGATTGACAGGGTCTTGGACTCTGAAAGTCTTTGGTGAGTACTGCACTGCAAGTCTTCATATTCTACCAAATGAGTAATTACCCTATTTTCTGAAAAATATTTCAAAAGACGACCTTTTTCTCATGATTCCACTACAACCACCTACCCTCCTTTTTTATTGGCTCTCCTAATAATTCTTCCAACCCAGCAGTAATGCACCGTGGAGTCAGGTGAATGGTATCAGTAACTTCCTTCCTTCTATATCTTTGGCACTATCTAATGTGCCGTTTCTTTCCTGAACCCATCCACCAATAAGCCCAAATAAGTCTCAACTTTCATCTCTCTCGAAACCACAGGCTGATTTAAGTGCTATTCTAGATTTTATTTTTAACAAAAGGAATTAAAGTGCAGAGATAATTGCTTCCAGAAATACTAGCCACTAGTTATACTGTCTCTGGTTTACCAGAAGGAGACACTTACATATGCAAATGCACACCCCAAACTGAGTTCTGAAAAGCTGGGGTGCAGCTTTTCTCATTTCACTCATTTCGCTGGGGGTGCAATGAGTTCCTTCATGTGTTTTTAGTAAGATTGACTGGTCTACTCAAAGTTCTTTCAATACTTACTCTATAAAGCAATTTGTTTAAAACCCAGGGAGATTCAGGGAGTTGGTTGAGGACCACAAGACTTACAGGTCAAATATTATTCAGTATTTTAAATTACACAAATGACTGCTGCTTTTAATCTCTGGGTCAGCTGTGACTGAGTTGAAGAGAATCCATTTTTTGATTCATTTCCAGGATGTTGGTAATCTCTGTCTTGTTGAATATTTGTTTCTCCATTTTTTCTGTTTAATATATTTCTTGGTTTCTAGAGTGTTCTCTGATGTCAGGTGTTCATAGCAGAGAGATCCCAATTATTTGGCTTCAATGTACCATCAAGAGAGTCCTGTCAACTCTCATTAAATCCTTCAGTCTTATATTTTAGTCAATATATTGAGCCTCCCCTGGATGGTATCCTTGTTATAGATTTTAATCATCTTGATTAGATGATTCTTCTGTTACAAAGTTCTATATGGGTTAGTACAATCACACAGTAATAATAAGTCTTACAAATTTGCATGACATTTCCTAGGTTTTTAAGTTCTTTAACATACATCAGGCATTTGTTCCATCAACACAACCATTTGAGGTAGAGCAGTTGATACTTTTCTTCAAGTAAGTAGCCAAAAGATCAGAAAAATAAAGGAACTTGCTCTAGAACCCATGGATAATAAGTGACATTTAAAATGTAACCTCCAGAGCTTACATATGAGACTTGAGTATAGTAAATGAAAATGATATATCGTATGTAAAAATAAACAAAGTTGGTTTAAGAATATATTCACCAATACCTCATGAGTGAAGCTTGTATGACTAGCAGTACTTAAACTAGTACTGCTAGAAGGAGAGACGAAGAAATATCGCATGAAAAAAGCCGACCTTGGGGATTTAAAAAATTCCAAAAAAAAAAAAAACCACTAAGATATAAGAGATGTTTTGTTTTCAGTTATTGCCAAACTCCAGATCTAATGGTGCATTAGTTCATCTGGTCCTTTGTAGCTAAATGACATAATGCACTCATTAGAAGATATGCAGATTTTTATTAGAGTTTTTCATTACTATACAAACTGACCAAATTCTTGGCATTTTGACTAATTAACACGAAAGCTGTTTATAAAAATGGAAGAGTCTGTGTCCCGTTGTCAAAACATCAGCATTTTGAATTAGGGAAGACATGTAACATTGAGATCATGTGTTACGAAAAATATAAAATATATCCCAGTATTTCAGGAAACTGCTGGCTTCATCAGTCTGTGTCAGGGAATTAATTTTCAGTCATACATCCCTGCTGATACATCTGAAACCTGAGAAAGTCCAATTTCCTTCCTTCATATGTGTTTAATAGAGTATGAATAGTTCAAGTGTCTGAGGGAAATCAGAGGCCGAGCTAGAGACTCACTTTCTCAGTAACAAGGAGGACAGTGGCTTCAACCTGCTGCTAACAGAGAGGCTTGCATCTTCCTTGCCCCAGGAAAGGTTTTCACACCTGGGTGAGGTGCAAATTGCGGTCAGAAGAGAAGGGCCCAATGGAAATAGGATGGACTACTGGGCACAGGAGGGCTTTCTGCCTACCCTTTCTCCTCTGCAAACCAGAGAAAGGGCAAGATCCTGTGGGTTTCTAGGGGAGGACCCTGGAGCTACAGCTCTTTGTTGGCTAATCTCCTTCTCTTTTCCGTCCTGGAAGAGCTCCAGACATACAAACAGGTCCAAAGGTACAAAAACTTCCATTTAGGACTATGAAAGGAAACAGAAGAGAGGAGGTAATCAATTTGTGGGCCGTCCCAAATTCCCTTCCAGCTAGCCACCTAAGAGAGTGGGATGGGGAGCCTCACCTGACACATTGATAATTCCAGAAAACGCATGCTTGAGAGTCAGATATAAAGTGATCATCCATTAATGAGTCCTAAATGAACATTTGCTGTGCATCTTGCTCAGTTATTTTATAACAGTGAGCATAAAAACCACTGCTTTTAAAGTATGCTATATTTATGAAAATTATTGAACAATGACAGGGCTCACATCGTAACAGTGACTGCTTTTCATTTAGTATTGAGAAATAATTCACAAGGTGTGGTCCTGGGACCAGCAATATCAACATCACTTCGGAACTTGTTAGAAATACAAATTCTCAGGCCCCACCCCAGATAACCTGAATCAGAAACTCAGGATGGAGCCCAGTTTTCTGTATGTTAGCAAGCCCTCCAGGGGATTCTAATGCACACTAAAATTTAAGAACCACCCTAAAGTGAGGAGCATTTATGAATCTGCACTTACATTCTTTGTATTTCCAATGCATTTACATGTCATTGTATTTTCTATGAATGTGAAATCAAGGAACGTCTTAGAAGCAACCATCATAAAAAAATTTACAAACACTAAGCAACTACAAAAAAGAAGTCACCTTTATGTAGTAATTAATTTATTGCAAATTGAAAGTCTTTTAGAAAAAGACCAGGGATTGGCCGGGCGCGGTGGCTCAAGCCTGTAATCCCAGCACTTTGGGAGGCCGAGACGGGCGGATCACGAGGTCGGGAGATCGAGACCATCCTGGCTAACACGGTGAAACCCCGTCTCTACTAAAAAAATACAAAAAACTAGCCGGGCGAGGTGGTGGGTGCCTGTAGTCCCAGCTACTCGGGAGGCTGAGGCAGGAGAATGGCGTGAACCCGGGAGGCGGAGCTTGCAGTGAGCTGAGATCCGGCCACTGCACTCCAGCCTGGGCGACAGAGCGAGACTCAGTCTCAAAAAAAAAAAAAAAAGACCAGGGATTAAATCCCAGGCTTGTCATTACACTGTGACTGTGGACATGTTTCTTACCTTTTTCCACTCTCGGGTTTCCTTATCTATACAGTACTCATAATCAAAGTGTTTCCATTATAGGATTGTTTTGAGGATGGAAATGTAAATGCACATAAAGAACAGGATATTTTGCCTTGAATATAGTTTGTGTTTAATGTACATATACCTACGAATATTATCACATAGTGCTTGCATGAATCTGTTTAACAGTAAAGAATGGACATATACATGCTATAGGTGAAGCACCTTATGTTTAAAGTGTAAATTTTGACCACATGCATATAGAGATGGAGAATTATCCACAATTAGTATATATATCCACTAAGATCTATTATATAAAATGGTATCTTGGTTGGGCACAATCTAAGCTCTGATGCTTCTGACAAGTGAAGTAGGACTCTATGCCACTTAAATCATTTATACCATCGATTGAGGTTACCTAGGGGCACCAGGGACCAGATTTCAGGGAGAATCAATGCAGGTCCCAAAAGGAAACTCATTACCAGGGAAATAAGGAAGACCAAATCTCTTGGGCCAAACTGAGTAACAAAGCCATGCATTGTAAATGTACTACCTCATACTAGAACATATTCTGATCTCTTCAGTGGGCTATGTGTACCGAGGAGGAGGGAGCTAGGTGTGGCCATAAGAAAAGCTGTGTTTCTTTTTTCTTTTTTTTTTTTTTGGAGATGGAGTCTGACTTTGTTGCCCAGGCTGTAGTGCAGTGGCGTCATCTCCGCCACTGCACTACCGGGCATCCACCACCACTCTCGTCTAGTTTTTTGTATTTTTAGTAGAGATGGGGTTTCACCTTGTTAGCCAGGATGGTCTCGATCTCCTGACCTCGCGATCCTCCTGCCTCAGCCTCCCAAAGTGCTGGGATTACAGGTGTGAGCCACCGCGCCCGGTTGAAAAGTTGTATTTCTTAATGCTGTGATACTTTGGAGTGCAAGGAACTTTGCTGTGATTCCCATCTGAGCTTAGCCAAAACACACTATTCCACTCACTTCCTGAAATCAGTGCTAGCATGAAGTGTGGCAGGGCATGTGGGTGTCTAGAGGCAGCAATGATGAGGAATGCAGAATTCTGACCTACCTGAGTGTTCCCAGCATGACTTGGTGTCACTAGCTTGCTGGTATCATCAGACATGAACACCATGTCATCACTACAGTTATCTTCAGTTTAGACAACTCTTCTATGGAACCCTAGCTACAAGTAATAATGAAAAACTATGTTTTCCCCTTTGCCTGGGTAGTCAAAGTTTTATTTATACCAATGTTCATTTGTAGTGTGTCTTCATTATCAACTTAGGATATTTTTTGGGAAATGTGAAAGTACAAAAATAACGTGAGGTACAAACCCACAGCAGTACTTTGGAAGTCCGCTTAAGACATGAAGGTTAAGTTACAGCAGTGAATAATAACCAGAGGGCACATCTTTGCTTTGGAGAATACTTGAAAGTCTTGTGGGGAGGTAACCTTATAAAAGCCTGGATTTTGTAGTAAAGCAGTTGGGGACTTGGGAACAATGAATATCAGGTGTAAACGGTGATGGATCTATTTCTGTTTTCTCCATTAGGACCTGAGAAAAATTGTGTTATCTAAGAGTGCAGTTATTCTGACACAGACTCCCATAAGGTGCCCATGACATGAAACACGGAAGAGAATAATAGCATCTACCTTAAAGAAAGACATAGTATATTCTGGACCACATATTTGGTAATTCTCACAGCCCTTTAAGATAATATTCTAGTTATGATTATCTTTATTTTGTAGCTCATAGATGTCAAAAGACTAGCTCATAATTTTATTGCAAGTACATAGCAGAACCAAGATTTGAACTCAGACCTGTCTCATTCCACAACTAATATTCCTTGAAGTCAATAGATGCCACTGATCTCTAAATGATCTGCAAAAGGGGCTCGGAGGTGGAGAGGGGATGTCTGAGGAGCCTTAGGACTACCACCCAATGCTCTGTCTTTAAATACAGATGCTATCATAAATAGAGATGCTTAAATAGAGATGCTATCACCAAGGTCTCTTTCACACATACTCCTTCTCTTGCTCATTTCTATTCGTGTACTTAGTTCTCAGTGTAAGATTTTGTTAGAAGAAAGAGGCATGTTGGTAAAATAAGAAATAATATATCAAAAATAAAATCATTTGAAAGTCTCCGCAGTGCTTTCACAGTGAAAGAAATACCTATGCACACTTTGTAGTTTGCTAAATACATAATTAAGTTAGAAAACTATGTAGAGCCAAGGCAGGCAGATCATGAGGTCAGGAATTTGAGGCCAGCCTGGCCAACATGGTGAAACCCCATCTCTACTAAAAATACAAAAATGAGCCGGGTGTGGTGGTGGGCGCCTGGAATCCCAGCTCTTTGCGAGGCTGAGGCAGGAGAATTGCGTGAACCCGGGAGGCGGGGGTTGCAGTGAGCCGAGATTGTGCCACTGCACTACAGCCTGGGTGACAGAGCAAGACTCTGTCCCAGGAAAAAAAAAAAAAATTAAAAATTAAACTATGTAGAGTTATTTCTACAAACTGGGTTTAGCCATTGTTATTGAATATTTATTGTTTTTATATACAGTTCTGAGAACCCCTGAAATGATTACTGAATATAGATTTTAGGGTAAGGAGAATAACATGGTGCAATCACAGTCAAATTGTTATGCTTGGATTGGTGAAGAGAGTTGATATCCTCACTCCAATAACCCCCACCCCAAACACACACATATCTTCAAATACTACTTTAACAAGTCTTACTCCCCACTGTGTGGGTGAGTCACAAGGTTAAAGAGTTCAGGCAAATATAACAAAACAACTGGCCGAACCTCATCACCTAGGCGTGCCAGTAGGACAGAAGCACAGCAACAACTAAGACATCATATGGTAAGCTGTGTTGTGCACATTGTCTGCATTATGAAGTGGGAAAAAGAAGATCAGTGTTGACTCAAGTGGTCAGAAAAGGCTTCAAGGAGAAACGCATTCATGCGATAGATGACCCTAGAGAAGACAGTAATACTGCTTAGTAAAGCAGGAACCAGGAAAGCACTTGACAAGCTCCTGGGGGTCTTGATGAATTCAGGGATTTCTCAGTCACCATTACTATAATGATATGGTGGGTCTCTGTATTAGCCCGTTTTCACACTGCTGATAAAGACATGCCCGCAAAGAAAAAGAGGGTTAATTGGACTCACAGTTTCACATAGCTGGGAGGCCTCAGAATCATGGCAACAGGTGAAAGGCACTTCTTACATGGCAGTGGCAAGAGAAAATGGAGGAAGGTGCAAAAGCAAAAACCCCTGATAAAACTATCAGATCTCATGAGACTTACTCACTAGCACAAGAACAGTATGGGGGAAACCACCCCCATGACTCAATTATCTCCCTCCACGTCCCTCCCACCACATGTGGAAATTCTGGGAGTACAATTTAAGATAAAATTTGGGTGGGGAAACAGAGCCAAACCATATCATTCCACCCCTGGCCCCTTCAAATCTCATGTCCCCACATTTCAAAACCAATTATTCCTTCCCAACAGTCCTCCAAAGTCTTAACTCATTTCAGCATTAACCCAAAAGTCCACAGTGTAAAGTCTCATCTGAGACAAGTCAAGTCCCTTCTGCCTGTGAGCCTGTAAAACTAAAAGCAAGCTAGTTACTGCCTAAATACAATGAGGGTAGAGGTATTGGGTAAATACAGCCATTTCAAATGGGAGGAATTGACCAAAAAAAGGGGGGTTAGAGGGCCTATGCAAGTCTGAAATCCAGTGGGGCAGTCAAATTTTAAAGTTCCAAAATGATCTCCTTTGATTCCATGTTTCACATCCAGGTCACACTGATGCAAGAGGTAAGCTGCCATAGTTTTGGGCAGCTCCACCCCACCCATGTGACTTTGCAGGGTATAGCCCCCCTCCTGGCTGCTTTCACAGGCTGGGGTTGAGTGACAGTGGCTTTTCCAGGTACATGGGGCAAGCTGTGGGTGCATCTACCATTCTGGGGTCTGTGGCCCCAGACGGTGGCCCTCTTCTCACAGCTCCACTAGATGGTGTCCCAGTAGGGAACTGGTGTGGGAGCTCAGATCTCACATTTCCCTTCCTTACTGCCCTAGCAGAGGGTCTCCATGAGGGCCCTGCCCCTGCAACAAACTTTTGCCTGGGCATCCAGGCATTTCTGTACATCTTCTGAAACCTAGGTGGAGGTTCCTAAAGCCCAATTTTTGACTTCTGTGAACCTGCAGGCTCAACACATGTGGAAACTGCCAAGATTTGGGGCTTGCACCCTCTGAAACCATGGGCAGTGCTGTGCCTTGGCACCTTTTAGCAATGGCTGGAGTGGCTGGGACACAGAGTACCAAGTTCCTAGGCTTCACACAGCACTGGGACACAGGACCTGGCCCACAAAACCATTTATTCCTCCTAGGCTTTGGAGTCTGTGATGGGAAGGGCTGCCATGAAGACCTATGACATGCCGCAGAGACATTTTCCCCATTGTCTTGGGGATTAACATTTGGATCCTTGTTATGTATGCAAATTTCTGCAGCCAGCTTGAATTTCTCCTCAAAATATGGGTTTTTCTTTTCTACTGCATCACCAGGCTGCAAGTTTTCCAAACTTTTATGCTCTGTTTCCCTTTTAAAATGGAATGCTTTTAACAACACCCAAGTCACCTCCTGAATGCTTTTTTGCTTAAAAATTTCTTGCACCAGATACTCTGAATCACCTCTCTCATGTTCAAAGTTTCACAAATCTTTGTAGAAGGGGCAAAACACCGCCAGTCACTTTGATAAAACATAACAAGAGTCACCTTTGCTCCAGTTCTCAACAAGTTCCTCATCTCCATCTGAGACCACCTCAGCTTGTACCTTACTGTTCATATCACTATCAGCATTTTTGTCAAAGCTATTCAACAAATTTCTAGGAGGTTCCAAACTTTCCCACATTTTCCTGTCATCTTCTGAGCCCTCCAAACCTTTCCAACCTTTGCCTACTACCCAATTCCAAAGTCACTTCCACAGTTTGGGGTATTTTTTCAGCAACACCTCACTCTACTGGTACCAATTTACTGTATTAGTCTGTTTTCATGTGGCCAATAAGGACATGCCTAAGACTCGGAAGAAAAAGAGGTTTAATTTGACTTACAGTTCTACATGGCTGGGAGGCCTCAGAATCATGGCAGGAGGTGAAAGGCACTTCTTACATGGCAGTGGCAAAGAGAAAAGGAAGATGCAAAAGCGGAAACCCCTGATAAACCATCAGATCTCATGAGACGTGTTCACTACCACAAGAACAGTATGGGGGAAACCATCCCCATGAATCAAAGTATTTCCACTGGGTCCCTCCCACAACAGGTAGGAATTATGGGAGCACAATTCAAGATGAGGTTTGGGTGGGGACACAGAGCCAAACCATATCAGTCTCCTACAAACTCCACACCAGAGTCTCAGGTAGCAGTATCAACAGCATAGCTTCGATATTCTAGATGGTACATATTGATAAGGGAGTGTTCTCGGAACTTATCTTAGGCTTTTTATTATTCATTTAATCTTTACAACAATCCTGGAAGGGAGGTATATCATTGGCATCATTTTATACCTGAGTAAACTGAGATACAAGGAGGTTTTATAACTTGCCCAACATCACTATGCTAACTGCAATGCCATGGTCAGCAGAAATTTTTTTTTTTTTTTTGAAGATGCCTGGATACTGTAGATTCATGAATCCACACAAAGTCAGAGTTCCATTCTTTGACCTCTTTCCTGAGGGGCTACCAGTGAAAATTCGTCCTGAACATGAAAAAGGGTTTTGTGAGGTGGGAGAGAACGTGCATGTTGTCTGAGGTGGCAGAACACAACAAGTCTCAGTACGAGGGAGAGGAGGAACTGCCCAGATCACCTGTTTTTTTTGTTTGTTTGTTTTTGTTTTTTTTGGCACAATGCACATAACACGCAAAATCACACCCACATACACCAAATCAGGCACTTTAAGCACAACTCAAGAAGAGTTTAACAAAAGACTCAGGGAAGATTTTGCTGATTCTCAGAAAGCACTCACTTTCTAAAAGGGCAAATCACTGGGGATCCACTTAGTGTCGTTACCTATAGAGAGTTCTACTCACTGTGAAACAGCATACCTTCCAGAGGCCTGACGTGGCTCTCTGTACAGTTCTTCTGGTCTTGTTCCTGGGAAGGATTTATGTACTTTAAATCACATTCACATAAACACATGCATGTACAGAGACACACACGGGATGGGAGAATAACTTTAACAATATCACACACAATACTCAACATGAAGTGCTTGGAAATGGTGGTGTAGGAACAACCTTAGTAAACAGGGAAACATGACTGGTTTCATAAAAACCCACACACACCTCTCTTTGTCCTGTCCCCATAAAAGAGCAAGACGAATATGCAAATTTAACAGGAAGTTAAAGTCCACTAATTGCAATCATTACAAGCCTACTGCTGTCATTGGCTGTAATACACAAAACGGATGTCCATTTTTTAACCACTCATTCACCACACGTTGATATTTTTACTTTTGTGGAGCTCTCAATTTATGTGAAAATAAAGTATTTGAAGATATAAAATATTCAGAGTACCATTAAATTGCTGAATTGACTTCTTCCTTTTCTAAATACCATGTTCATTTTGAACGGACTAAGCAATTTGTAGGAGAACATTTGCCTCCTGACCTCCATGTATTATTCTCACTCCAGCACCAGTCACACAATGAGAAGAAAAATATGAATATAACTCTGTTAATCCTGCCATATAGTTTGGCTATATGTGCTAGTCACTGACTTGTAAAACTAGAGGAAAAATATCAGAATAAAATTATTTATTGAGCATTCCTTTATTGATAAATATTCAGTAATATGAGTTTCTTTGTAGGACTTGCTAGTAATTGGGATATAACAGAAAATAAAAACATAGATCTTGTCCTCAAGGAGCTTCGTGGGTTCAACAAAGTGTGTAACAACCCTAAATTTCAGAAATAGTGTATCGTGAATTTATTTAAAATTCCTTTAATTCTATCTTATATCTGTTTTTAATTCTATCATATATCAACATCTGTTTTCTCCAAAATTGTACCTTGATTACAGTGCCCTCATTTTTTTTCATCCTTAGTGACTCAATCATAGGTGCTGAAAATGTTTAGTAAAATGAAGCAAAATATGTCTTCTCATAAGTATGAGTCTCTAGAAGAGAAAGATATAAAGCTATTTGCTTTTATTGCAATATGAACAAGGTTAGGAATTGAAAATATATGATGCATCCTTTCTACTTAAGCAGATGTGGCTTTTTTTTTTTTGACTTTGCAGAAAGTAAGTTAAAAAAGAAGCCATGTTCTGAAACTGATTTACCACTCAAATACCAATCAATCAATCAACATGTCTTTTTGCTGAACCTACGATTGTATAAAGACACTAGCCCAGGCTCAGATTTGGGTCAGAGATAAATAAGACAGCTTCCAGCCACAATTCTACTTGAAAAGACAAGCTTGAAATATGCCAACATATAATTAGCTACAGAAGTAGTGAGTAATCAATGGGAAAGTAGCAGCCAGAGATATAAGAGCAGCTGAGATGTGAGGGGCTTCCAAGGAGTAGAGGTACCCCAGTGCTAATCCCTGATCTCTATAACTGCATTCAAAAGTCAGAGAAAAGGGATGTTGGCTACCTCAATATGACCCGATTGGCTCATACATGACTATTTAAAAATATTTTTCCTTCCCTTTCTTTTTGGTTATTTTTTTTACATTAATGACAGCTGCAGCAAATAAAATGTTCTATGCTAGTTTGTCACTGATAATAACATTTGCTAATTAGAGCAATTAATTTTATAGTGCTAAGGTATGCCATAAGTCTTACTAAAGAATAAATGTAATACAAAATATTTTCTAAATTTCAGAAATTAACCTAGTTTTTATTTTTATAGGTAAATGATTAACAGGCCTAAATAATAAACACATATGCCCAAAATAAGTTTAAATGTTAGATGTGCAGCAAGTGTTATATATGATACTAAAATGATACCCAAATCCTCCATGCAGAAGGCTTATCTCTATGTTACATCATTAATCACTGATAGTGACCAAATGTGGGTCGATTGTTTTATCTCAGGATAATGACCTATTATTTGGGGCTACTAATCACCTAGTTCACACAACTCAAGGGGATATGAATTAACAAGCTGAGCAAACCGTAGTCAGGGCTACTGTGGTTCAAATTAAAATGCTGTTTTGTTGTTCATCATTATGTGTGTTGAATATTGTGTCTTTACCTAAGGGATTATGTGAGGTTTGTAATATTTATAAAGAGAACAGCTACTCATCTCAGGGACATTTCAAAAGTATGTATTATTTATTTCCTGATCTACCCCCTCCGATGTTCAATATCTTTAAGAACTGTGATTAATAAAACATTCCAATTTGAACAGCGTGGGTTCTATTCGCAAAACATGGTTATTCAGCCCATTTCTATGCAGACATCAACAGGGAGAGTAGTTATCACCAAAAAAATGCACAATCAACATCAGATATTTTGAATTAATGATTCTGGAGAAGAGGTTCATTAGACTCTTTGCCCATCCCTAAGTGGGACTTCTCAATTAAGTATGAAGAGATTGGGAAACAGAACGAACTTGCACATTAAAAATGGTGTGTCAAGCTCAGTTAAAGCTGTGTTAAAGCCTTTCATTCAAGATCTGTCAAGAAGTCATTATCATCTTCTTTTCCCTTTTTTTCTCTGAGTTTCTTTTTAACTGAGGTTTAATGTATTATTAATAGAAGAAAAGGAATAAGCAACTCTAGACAGTTATTGTGTAGTGCGGCAGCAATTTTAGGATTGGGTGAAAGCACTGGGAGTTATTTCATCCATCTTTCATAAATGTAGGTGCTGGAGAATGAGGTCTGTGCTAATGTGAGCTGAACAAAGCAGGTCAGAGCCACTGTCACGCTATGGGAGGGTGTCCTTAAAGCAATTTACTTGGCCTTCATTTCATGAGATACATTGAACTAAATCTATAAAACTATTTGTGCTGCTATGTTTCAGGCATAAAATGGCATTTTACATTTTATTTAGGGTTGAAATGGAAATGAAGCAAGCAAGTTCATTAACCAGGTGTTACCAAACACCTACCTGTGTGCACTTCTGTGCTCTTTGCTTCAGGAGAGATGAATTGATCCCTGCCCATAAGGCCACTATCATCCAGTGGAGACACAAAGGCAACATAAAAGGTGCCCATATTGTAACATTTCTGTTAGATTAAATATCAAACTTAAAAAAAAGTCTTGAATTACCTCTTTGCTGACCTCAAGATATGAGACTGGTATAAGTAGCCTCTCCCTTGCTGAATTCTTACTGAACCTTGGAATGTTAGGAAAAATTAAATTCCTTCTATCCAGCTTCCACCACAAAAAGGTGTGTTTATTTTCCCTAGTTCATAAAATCAAATTCCTTTAACTCCTCTCTATTTACATATTACTCTGTTCTGAATATTGTAAAAAAGAGGCCTTCTAGTATTTTGTGGTCTAATGTCTTATCTAAAATGTTACTGTCTTCATGTTTTTAAAACATATATAAAGTTTTATGATTTCTAAAAAAGTACTTAAAAGTATTCTCTCATGAAATACATCGTTTAATATTCACAATAGCAGGAATTTTTATAAGTAACACATATTTTTGTTATAATCATGTTGATATATGAAGACGGGGGTCATTTGACCAAGCTTCATTGCCAGTCAATGGAAGAGGCAGAACTCAAATCCAACCCTGGCCCCTTCATTCTGCTTCTCTAATGGGCCAGCAGCTGTTTTGGCTAATGCTCTAATCAAATAGAAATTTACGTTAAAACAATAGTCCTCATGGTTTAGCACAGATTGGATATTCAACACGGATATATATTACATGTAAACAAAGACCTGCCAGGTTAATGCAGATACTATATATGCCAAAACTTCTATAAAAGGGAGAAAGAGGGGATTTTATACACAGATCAATGTCACCTCACTCACTTTACTAGACAGTAACATCTCTGAGAGATGCCCTGGGGCAAACATGTAGCTGACAATACATCCAGTTTTTAAGGTCTTTCTAAGCATCTATTTTGCTAACTGACTTAATTTCAAAAATTCGACATCTATCCTCCCTTCAGCCAGAAAGCATTTTCTATGATATTGAAGATTTAACATAGCCATGGTAAATAAGAACATCAGCTTCCGACCAAAATAAATGTGTCTGGGTAATTGTCATGTGAAATTAATTATGGGTCCAGTTAGTACCACCCCTTGGAGCAGCCAGGAAGTAGAATGAAGTCAGTGTAGCTTTGGAGAGCTTCTGTCTTAAATAAAGTCCAGAGCCCATATCAGATGAATGCATTAGTGGTTGGATCAGAGGTACTTCAGCATTGCCAGAAATGGTGTCAATCACTATCACTAGATATTCAAGAGGTGCAAAGCTATTCCAGTACAAGATTTAATGTATAACACAGAAGGAAATATCTATGACCCTTTCCCGCTTGGTCAAGTTTGCATCACCCTGTCAGGAGGACAGTGTACGCGACTAGACAGGAGGGAGACTATTTCTTCCCTCTGGAGGTTCTCTTGCTTTAACTGGTTTTATCAGTTCAGATAACACTTCTTACCTACCCACGTGAACATGGAAGATTGTGTAAACATTATAGACAGCAGAAGAAATCCAAGTCCATGACCTTAGAGTGTTTTTATCTTACGTAACCAGATTCAAAATAAAACAAATTCTAGTGCTCTTTTCCTGTAAGACACTGAAGAAGCTGGTAGTAGGTAGAAGCAAGTTAATAAATATAGACTATGTTGTCATCCTGAGTCATTTCCCCCTCCAGGCTAATGCTTTCAGTGAGATGTTTTCAAGGAGATATTATTTTCCCCATCTTTTCTTCTCTCTTTCCTGGGAATTGCTCCACCCAGGTCCGTGGTCTCATTTGCTTTTTCATCCACACAGTATTACATCTGGGCTTCTGGAAAATACTAAAAACACCCATTCTTGCATCACATATACTAAGCATCAGAGAATATAGAGCCGGGGTCCCCAAGCCCATACCAGTCTGTATCCTTTTAGGAACCGGGTCTGCACAGCACGAGGTGAGTGGCGAGGGAGCAAAGCTTCATCTACATTTACAGCCATTTCCCATTGCTCACATTACTGCCTCAGCTCCACCTCCTGTCAAATCAGTGGTGGCATTAGATTCTCATAGAAGTCCAAATACTATTGTGAACTGTACATGCGAGGGATCCAGGTTGCACAATCCTTATGAGAATCTAATGCCTGATGATCTATCACTGTCTCCCATCACCGCCAGATGGGACTGTCTAGTTGCAGGAAAACAAGCTCAGGACTCACGCTGATTCTACATTATGGTGAGTTGTATAAGTACTTCATCATATATTACAATGTAATAATAGAAAAAATAAAGTACACAACAAATGCAATGTGCTTAAATTATCTCAAAACCACCATACACTGCTGCCCTGGTCTGTGAAAATATTCTTACAGGAAACCAGTCCCTGGTGCCAAGAAGGTTAGGGACTGCTGATATAAAGCTATTAGGCTAGTGAGAAGCCACATTTATTCCTCCCCTTCAACTTTTAGGCAGGGAAAAATGGTAGATCTGATTTTTGAAAGTGTTTTTACACATGCCTGTTGCATTGCGTGGGATTAATATCCTAACAAGCATATGGGAAGTATAAAGTTACTTCTAGTTCTTCTAGTTCTGAACAGACATTCACCATAGACAACAGCCCTTTATTAAGGGAGTAGGGGAAATAAACACCAAGATTTTAGGTAAAAATAAAAGGGGAAATAAATTCCAATACTTCTCTTCTCTTGCTCTCCAACCTCATGCTGGTTCCTCCTAATGGTTAATTCAAAACAATTCAAAACAGAAGGAAGAGAGCAAGGAGGCTCTGGTTCAACCATTCCTTCAATATCAGCCTCCTGGTGTTAAGATTGGGAAAGAAGAGAGTAAAGAAGGGCACGCTGAGGGTACACAGCACACAAATCCCAAAGGTGCTTGGAAGGCTTGATTAAACCCGGCTGACTTTATAAATGAAATAATTCTTCTGTGATTGTCTCAAATCTCAGTCCTCGAACTTCTTTTTCTACACTCCCTAGATTATTTCATCAAATCCCATGGCTTGAAAGACCATCTATGTTCTGATGACTTCCAAGTTTTTCCTAACCTTCCCCTGAGCTCCAATTGTGAATTGTGAAATTCACATTTCCATGAGGATGTCTCCAATGCTACCACCACCTCCTAGTGATCTTAATCGATGCTCCTCCCATGTACTCACAATACCCAACTTTTTCTCCCACGTTCCCCATATCATTAAGTGATAATGTAATCTTTGCAGTTGCTCAGTCAAAAATCACTGAATTATCTTTAGATTCTTTATTTCTCTCACTTTCCTCTTTCCATTTATTTTCAAGTTTACATTCAAAATACACGTTAAATTTTTGTCTGCCCTCCTGTATAACTACTACCTTAGTTCAAGCCTAATCCTCAAAAATGCCAACAAACTTCTCTTCTACTCCACTTTTGCTCCCTTTCACACCCAACACAGTTATCACTTCATGTATCGGTAACTACAGTTGTCCTTTGTAAGACCCCATGGCTTCCTATCACATTCCAGAATCCATTATAAACTCCTAATTCTGTGCCTACAAGGGCTCCCATGAGCTTGCCTTTTCCTATTCATACACCTCATCTTCTTTACTTTTCACTGTACTTATTCTTCTCCAGCTCCAGGAGCCTTCTGTATTAGTTCATTCTCATGCTGCTATGAAGAAATACCTGAGACTAGGTAACATACAAAGGAAAGGGGTTTAATTGACTCATGGTTCTGCATAGCTGGGGAGGCCTCAGGAAACTTACAGTCATGGTGGAAGGCACCTCTTCACAGGGCGGCAGGAGAGAGAATGAGCTGAGCAAAGAGGAAAAAAGCCCCTTATAAAACCATCAGATCTTGTGAGAACTCATTATTATGAGAACAGCATGGAGATAACTGCCCCAATGATTCAATTACCTCCCATTGGGTCCTTACCACAACACAAGGGGATTATGGGAACTAAACTTCAAGATGAGATATTGGTGGGGACACAAGCCTAATCATATCATTCCACGCATGGCCCCGTCCAAATCTCATGTCCTCATATTTCAAGACACAATCATGCCTTTCCAACAGTCCCCCCAAATCTTATCTCATTCCAGCATTAACCCAAATGTCTAAGGTCAAAGTCTTATGGGAGACAAGGCAAGTCCCTTCTGCCTATGAGCCCGTAAAATAAAATCAAGTTAGTTACTTCTGAGATACAATGGGGGCACAGGCATTGGGAAAATACAGCTATTCCAAATCGGAAAAAAATGACCAAAACAAAAGGGCTACAGGCCTCATACAAGTCTAAAATTCAAAGGGCAGTCATCAAACCTTAAAGTTCCAAAATGATCTCCTTTGACTCCAGGTCTCACATCCAGATCATGCTGACATAAAAGGTAGTCTCCTATGGCCTTGGGAAGTTCTGCCTCTGTAGCTTTGCAGGGTACAGCCCCACTCCCAGCTGCTTTCACAGCTGGCATGGAATGTCTGCAGCATTTCCAAGTGCATAGTGTCAGCTATTGGTGGATCTACCATTCTAGGGTCTGGAGAATAGTGGCTGTCTAATCACAACTCCACCAGGCAGTGTCCCACTGGGGACTGTGTGTGGTGGCTAGGACTCCATATTTCCCTCCACACTGCCCTCACAGAGATTCTCCATGAGGGTTTCACCCCTGCAGGAGATGTCTGCCTGGACATCTAAGTGTTCCCATACGTCCTCTGAAATCTAGGTAGAGGTTGCCAAAT
This sequence comes from Macaca mulatta, assembly GCF_049350105.2. Lineage (NCBI taxonomy): Eukaryota > Metazoa > Chordata > Mammalia > Primates > Cercopithecidae > Macaca > Macaca mulatta. Next base: position 103,033,636 of record NC_133418.1, on the reverse strand, counting down.
CTTAATTTGAGTCTTCTGTGCACCCACAGGATCAACACCATGTGGCAGCTGCCAAGGCTTGGGGCTTGTACCCTTTGAAGCAATGGTCTGAGCTGTACATTGACTCCTTTTAGCCACAGCTAGAGTGGCTGGGATGCAAGGCATCAGGGACTGCACACAGCAGTGGGGACCTGGACCAGGCCCAGGAAACCAATTTTCCCTCCTAGGCCTCCAGTCTTGTGATGGAAGGGGCTGCTCTGAAGGTCTCTGACATGTCCTGGAGACATTTTACCCATTGTCTTGGCGATTAGCATTTGGATCCTCATTAGTTATGCAAATTTTTGCAGCCAATTTGAATTTCTCCCCAGAAAATGGGTTTTTCTTTTCTGCTACATCAGGCTGCAAATTTTTTAATTTTCATGCTCTGACACCTCTTGAATGCTTTGCTGCTTAGAAATTTCTGCCATCAGATACCCTAAATCCTCTCTCTCAGTTTCAAAGTTCCATAGATTTCTAGGGCAAGAACAAAATGCCACTAGTCTGTTTGCTAAAGCATAACAAGAGTGGCCTTTGCTTTTGTTGCCAACAAATTCCTCATGTCCATCTGAAAATGTATTCATGTCCATCTGAGACCACCTCAGCCTGGACTTCATTGTCCATATCACTATCAGCATTTTGGTCAAAGTCATTCAATAAATCTCTAGGAAGTTCCAAACTGTCCTATGTCTTCCTATCTCTGGAGCCCCCCCAAGTCTCTAGGAAGTTCTAAACTTTCCCACATTTTCCTGTCTTCTTTTGAGCCTCCCGAAACTGTTCTAATCTCTGCCTGTTACCCAGTTCCAAAGTTGCTTCCACATATTCAGGTACCTTATAGCAGCACCCCACTCCTGGTACCAATTTGCTATATTAGCCTGTTCTCACGCTGCTGTGAAGAAATACCTGAGACTGCGTAATTTATAAAGGAAAGAGGTTTAATTTGCTCAGAGTTCCGCATGGCTGGGGAAGCCCCAGGAAACCTACAATCATGGTGGAAGGTACATCATCACATGGCAGTAGGAGAGAGAAGGAGCTGAGCAAAGAGGAATAGCCCCTTATAAAACCATCAGATTTTTTTGAGAACTCACTACCATGAGAACAGCATGGGGGTAACCACCCCTATGATTAAATTACCTTCCACTGGGTCCATGACATGTGGGGATTATGGAAACTATAACTTAAGGTGAGATTTGGTTGGGGGTACACAAAGTCTAACCATATCACCTTCTTTCTTGCTGTTTCTCCAAAGCACTGAGGTTATTCCAGTTTTAGGTCATTTTCTCTTGCTCTCCCTTTGACCTACTGTGTTTTCCCTCAGATGTCACATCGTTCACTGCACTCTTTCATTCACAGCTCCTCTCAAATGTTACCCCTGGGTCTCTCCTAACCTCCTTTACGTAAAATCACCTTTCTTCACACATTACATTTCTGACAGCAAGTATTACTTTTTGAAATTATATTTTTCATTTATTTATTTAATGTCTATTTCCCATTACAACGCAAGGATTACCACAGACTTTTTTTCTGGTTTTCTTCTGCTCTCCAGGATTAAGTACATAGTCACTGCTCTAAATATGTTTGTTGTCTAAATTAAATAATTTTACATATTTAAAACTTCGTATACTTATTCATATGTAGATATAGACATAGATATTCACAAGGCACTTCTACAACTGCAGCCTTTCACCCCAGCTTCAGCTTGGCCTGAGCCAGATTCAGGCAGCCCGCTGCACCTCCACTTTGTCCTTGAGAAGCAGGGGTGACTGGAAAAACAATGTGAAAAATCAGACCATTTTGTAGACTTATGCATCCCTCTTTTTAGTTTTTTTATATACAACTCCATAACAATATCATATTGAACTAAAAAATAAATCATTTTCTTATTTAAAAAGAATATTTTTACTAGTGCAAAGAAGTTATGATATTCTAGCACTTTTAATAACAAATGCCAAACCTTGGTGTTTGCATGTGATTATACTTGGTGATAAAAACAGGACTGTAGATGTATATTGATAGCAGAGGATTTATGGTCATTTCCACGAGGATAAATGGATCAGAGAGTGGGAATGGGAATAATCAATGCAGTTGTGAATACACAGACTTGGTGAGGATAAACTTAAAGCCTTCAGCTGGTGGAACTAGGTAAGGCTCAAGTTAAAGCCCAGCTTTGATAAGTCTGCTCTGTACAATTATGCCTATTTCTCACTGAATCATGTAACTAACTCAATTCCACTTTCCTACGCCCTAAGGGACACTTTCACAGTGATACACTTCTTAACCTCCTATTACAGTGATGTCCATTTTTTAGAATCCCCATAATATTTTGTTTGCACTTCTTTTATGACATTTATCACATGTAAATATTTTTATAGTTACATACATCCACCTCTGGCCCAACTTTTTGTAAATTATTTGATGGCCAGAATAGTGTCTTATTTTTCTCCCAGTTGTAGAGTAGGAACAGCCATTTTCATTGTAAGTGCTCAAAAAACACCTGCCAAATCAATGAATCATTCCAGAGGTATGACTTTTCTATAAAAATTAATAAACATGGGTTGCCTATCTTAGAAACAAACCTACAGTCAAAGACAGAGATGTCAGTTTTACAGAGGCAAAGATTTCAACAATATCTCCTCTTTAAGAAACAGAGAAAGTGGTACTCCATTAGGCAAAATATGTCTCACCTAGTAGGGTGTACGGCCTTGACTCTGAGAGTCACCACTGAGTTTTGGAGGTCTTCAATGTCCACAAGAAGTTAGTCAATATTTCAAGGCACTTGTATTCAAGAATGAAGGTGGTGATTCATGCCTTAGCTCTAGCATTACTGGCTATTTAAGTCAAATTAGATTTCTTATTCTCTTTGAGTCTTAGTTTTCTCATCTATAAAATGAGGATAGTATCCCTTAAATCACAGGAGATGAGCAGGAAATAATTATGAAAATAGCTGTGATTTTATAAAAATAACTACATAAGCTATAAAGGATACTGCACATATATGAAGGATTACCAGTACAGGGGATAGCTATTATTCTTTAGCACCGCATAACTTCCTTCCTCTTTAATCTAGTAAATAAATCTCTCAATTCAACTTGGTGAAACGGGGAAACTGAGTGTTAGACATGCTGATGTGCATGGAGATTTTCCAGGAAGAGCATAAGGGCACACCAAAGCATGGTGTTGGCGTCAAGATTAGTGAGCAAGTGGTTGGCTGAGAGCTGAGTGGACAAATCAGGACAGAGGAAAAATATTCTGCACTGTCTGTGACTGTATAATTTGCTTACACAGTGTGACATTATGTTATTGACTCAGTCAGTCAGAAAAGTTCAGGAGACTCTTCAGGATCCCAGGATAGTGGGATACTGGAATGATGTGCAACCTTCTGCACTGCAAAGGGCAAAAGCTGCAGGAGCTCCTCAGAGGGGAAGTAAGTGCAGGACAAGGGGGCAGGGAACAAGGGTGTTTCTCTACATTGTTTCTTCTCTCCTTCCTTCTTTCATTTTCTTTCTTTTCTTTCATTTTTCTTTCTTTGTTCCTTCTTTCTTTCATTTCTCTTTCTTTCATTTTCTTTCTTTCTTTCTTGCCTTTCTTTCTTTTTTCTTTACTTTCTCTCTCTCTCTCTCTTTCTTTTTGAGAGACACCTCAGTTGAGCTGGTGAAGTAGAACAAGAACATACCAATATGTTGGCTGGAAATAATTAATATCCTTGAAAGGCCAGTACAAATGTCACCTCCTTTTCTGGCCATTTCACGCTCTGCCTCTGAGGCACATGTAGAATCCTCTACATGCTTTTACTTGGGGTATAGGTGAATTTGCCAAAAGTTAACTAACTGAATGCTAATGTGAAAAGTAAATAATTTGTTTCAAATATAAATACACACCTACCAAACGTAATGGGTAGCAGGAATGTATAGTGGTGCTAATAGTTGTTAGCAAATTCTCCTGCTTTTCGTGACCCAGTTCCTAGAACAGAGTGGTCACTCAACAACTGCTCATTGGCTGAAATTTTAAGTTAAAATGTGTAGGCAAAAACATCACCATTATGGTCTTCTTTGAGAGTAACCTTTCTAAATCAGAAGCCTGAACAGCAGTGTTCCATAAGATGGTAATGTACATTGAAAAGCACCAAGTGGCATGTTCATTTTTTTGTTTCTGATTTATTGTTCATAGACAGTAGATATGCATTAGCTGGTTTTATTTTTACACTAGAATTCCTCACCCTTTGTGCAAGATGTAGAAGTTAATTGTCAGTTAGCTCACTTTGATGACAACCTTGGTGTGCTTGAGGGACATATTTTCATAAATTGCCACATTTTTTGATAGATTTCACCACAACTGGTTTACTTAGATTCTTATTACACTCCAGCAGGATTCACTGCCACTGCCTCTGCCCTGCGTAGATGATGGGGTAGAAACTCATGCTCTCACACTTCTTAACAGCTATGATAATAACAATGTATAGACAGTGTATGTTTTCACAGCAAAGAAGGAAGAAACCCAAGAGATCCCACACTGCCGTCAGAGCATTTACTATGAAACTAGAACAAAGTACTATAATTTCAAAGATGCTGTTAAAGGTATCTTGCCATACCGAGAGGCACTAAAGAACACATCCATTAGAGATGAACTTTTGTTAGATCTACTAGGAGACTTCTCTCTAACAGAAGTCAGTAATGATGTTTCCAGGCTGCTTTCTGCCTGAAAGCCCTTACAACAGGTTTGCCAAGTCCCAGGGAACTGCATTCCCAGTGGTTCCATGGAGCCCAATTCTGAAAGCATGCAACTACTTTTATTTTCAATTCCCAAGCTGACTGGAGACTTTGAAGAGCTGCTATCCTTCTCAGGGCCTCTGTCCTCTAATCTTTAAAAATTAAAGATATTGGCCAGGCACAGTGGCTCAAGCCTGTAATCCCAGCACTTTGGGAGGCTGAGGCAGGTGGATCACGAGGTCAGATCAAGACCCTCCTGGCTAACACGGTGAAACCCCATCTCTACTAAGAAAATACAAAAACAAGATTAGCTGGGCTTAGTGGTGCACATCTGTAGTCCTAGCTACTTAGGAGGCTGAGGTGGGAGAATGGTGTGAACCTGGGAGGCGGAGATTGCAGTGAGCTGAGATCGCACCGCTGCACTGCAGTCTGGGCTACAGAGCAAGACTCTGTCTCAAAATATTAATTAATTAATTAATTAAAGATTTGATGTGTGAAATTTCCCAGTTAAATTCCTCTTGGGTAATTATAAAACTCCAAGTAGTGTTTGTGATGAGGAGAAAAGTGTAAGATAAGTATGATGTTTCAAGGTGTTTATGGTAGACTACGGAAGAAATTTGCCCTTGTGCAGGCATGTGTGTAGCCATGACCACACAGAGCTTCCTAACCACAACAGGAAGTGGGAGAATTGCCAAAATGGCTCCTCGCTCCAGGCCCCCAAGTGTGGGAGAAAATCCTGGAAAGGTGGCGTTTCCTTGTACAGAAGTTGCTTATTCAAGTATTATTATCAAGGAATGAACTCTCATGATAATTAATAGCATTTGTACTATTAATGGTTGTTCTACAATACTTAAATAAAGGACAATTTTTTTGGTTCAAAATTTTAACTAAAAGATGAATCACCCATCTACCTGCCTTCTTAAGAAAAGACAAAGAACACGGTTTAATTTTTCTCAGTAACTGGGGATCATTATTGCCAACACTCACATTGTGTCCTGGTGGTGATCCTGCCGGGTCACCCTTCAGCTTGGCCGTGCACCAGACATTCCCATTCCGGGATCCATTAAAGTAGAATTCTTTATTTCACCCCCACACCCATTTGTTCACAGCTTCTATTGAATCCATGTGTAATTATGTGTATGTGCAAGAGGAACGTGTCCACATTTTCCTCACACTCTTCCAGAGGTCCATATCCAAGTTGTCAGGAAACACTAAACTATGCCAAGTGACCCAGGGGCTTGTGTGACTGCAAACATGTGTAACACACATTCCATCACCTTCATCACCCAGCACAGTTCAAGGCACAAAATTCATGGAAAATAGACCGTTGTAAAAAAAAAAAATATATATATATATATATATATATATTGACTTGAACTACAGGAGCAATTATCATTCGTGCTAACTTACAGATGCCTTCTGTTAAATGGGATAACTGAAATGCATAGTGCTTAATTTATGAGTTAAAATTCACATGTTAACTTTCTATGATCTTGTTTCTCTTTTCTAATCCCCTGGAATCTCCTTTGCAGCAAATTTTCTGCCTTGGGTATCATTAGTCACCTTGAAGCTTGCCTTATAATCCATCATTTCGTATAACCTAAACTGTGTATATAAACTTCCTTGGGCAGAGGCACAATGTAATATCTGGACCTGACATTTGAAGCTTCAATTTTTAAATTCAATTACATTGTAACTGAAAAGAATAACAGCAATTAGCAATGTAAATGTAAAAGTAATTAATAACCATAAGCATGTGTCAGTTCCATGAAAGGCCAGCCCCCACCCCTAATCACTTTGACCACCCGCCAGACCCTCAATCTTGGTTATTTCATTCCTCTAAATTCTAAAACTGCAAACACGGCACTTACTTACAGTATGATTTATTACTCCAAACCCAAGCTCCTCTGAGCCCCTCTGGTTCATTATTAATAAGGTACCTGTGAGGTCACCATCAAATCTCAATAAGATACAAGGCTCCAGAGTGCTAGCAAGGAAAAAACAAATCTTGGCCATAGACAAAAAAAAAAAAAGAGAGAGAGAGAGAAATTCTCTTTCAATTTTTAAGCCCAGCACATTTGGTAAAAATGTATTTTAAAAAGCACATTAGGTTTACGTATTGTCAGCTTTTAAAGTATTTTTTTAAATCCCAATGAAAAATTATGTTGTAAAGCATAAAAATTTCTTTCAACAAGAAGCTGCCTGTTTTCCTGTAGAATTCCAGAGTTTATGCTTGTTACTAGGAGAAATTAATGCAGTATCCAAGTAATGGAATCCTTCTCTTTAGTACTGGGAGATGTCAAACAAGGTTGGAGATTGGAAAGGTAAAAACACATACAACTGGGAAGATCCCAGTTACGTCCATGTCTTAAACAAAGGGCTAGTCTTAAGAGGGACAACTTAAGTCTTAAAGAAATATAACTGACTTTCAAGAAATACGTCTCATTGAAAATTATTCTGAATTTACTTAATAGATAATATGGGCCCTGTATTGTGATATATTAATGAGGAAAAAATGTTTTATCCATAGATCTTATTGTCCGTAAACTTACAGTCCATATGGAAAAATTAAACAGGAAAATTTAGATAACAGTGAATCACTGGGCTGCATCTCATGTTAAATGTCTGAGGAGGTCAGAAGTACCCAGGTCAGGTTTATTGGAAGAGATGAGGCTTCAGCTCCACCTGGAGGTTAGACATTAGGGGTTAAAGGAGATAAGTGGTCCAGTCAAATGGGCAGAGAGCAGGAAGGGCAATAAAAACCTTGAGGAAGGCGAAGCAGACATAAAAGCAGATGCCACCAGTTCAAAGGTCACGTTTGTGAGTTATTTCAAATAAGAAACCATGATGGACTCATGTGTCTGTGACAGTCTGCTCAATAACTGGGGCAAAGTAGAAGCTAAAGTATATATGGTAAGTGGACAACTTGATGAATGAACAAAAAGAGAGCTGAATTTATTTCATTCTGATTTATGCACCACTTCATCCTTTCCTTAAATGGACACTGATACATGAATATAAGATCAGGATCCAAGGATTGATATCAAGAATCATTTCCTGTGTCCAACAGATCTGAGACCAAACTGCAGTTTGTTTGCTTGCTAGCTGGCTAACCCTGGGTAGTTCTTTATAATGCTCTAAGCCTTATTCTTTCTCATTTGCAAAATAGAAATAATACTGTATTTTGACCATCTTATCATGAAGAGTGAATAAGAAAGCATTGGCACTTACTCTAGTGCTTGAGACATTATAATTTGATATTAAAGTTACACATAGTAGGAAAGATAATTCTACTAGGAAAAAAATTATGTTTACAAGTGAGTTTTGTTGATAAATGTAAGTTATTTTGAATTATGTAGATCTTTGTTTCAGGAATAATTAGTGGAGGACTCTAATGAGCATACAGAAAGGTAGTGTCTGAATTCTCTCTAAGCTCCTGAGACACTATTGCTTGTGTTAGGGTTTTAGTCATCATGTTTGAACACACAGAGCAAACGGTCTTCTAAGTACCCTTTCTTGAATATTCTCCTTTCTTCCTACATTCCTTTTTAGCAAACTTGGAACATGATGCCTGGTCCTGAAATCGTCAGCTTTATCACGAGCTGGTGTGCAGTGTGAAAGCTATTTGAGTCACAGTCAGACATCTACCTGTATTAGAGAAGCAAGGTTTTGCTTAACAGTTTGGAATGTTTAGCTTAATGTAATCTAGGAATGGTGTAGATTCACTGGTAAGCATATGGACTATCAGAGTTCCTCAAAAAAGTTACCTTATACTGCAGTCAAGGGTGCACGAATCCCCATTCTTCACTGGTTTGTTACCTTTTGAAGGTAAGATCTTATCACCAACTTATCTAAGTGACATTATATCACAGAAGTAATGGCTTAGATTAAGCAAGCACACTCTTCCTTCTTTCCTCCTTCCTTCCCTCTCTTCCTTCCTTTCTTCTTTCTTCCCTTTCTCAATGTTTACTGATTTCATACACTACCATATCACTGTTCGGTTGAATTGATTGGATGTGCTTAATTATCCTTCTGTTATGACATCATTTCTGGATATACTTGCTACTGACAATTCTGGGAATATTTTAATTGTTTGAAGCAACAGCAGGAATCCAGTTTTAGGGTCTTGATGACAGCTTCATGATGAGGATGTTGGAGAGAAGAGGTGGATGAAAACACAGATATTCCTGAAGGTTATTATGTAGATTAGCACAAGTCGTCTGTCAAGAGAGGAGCACCGAGGAAGAAGCAGAGGAAGACGGGAGCTTTCTAAAAGATAGAGATGTTCCTTTGTCTCTTCATGTCCATTGTTTCCCTTCAGATCCGTTCTAGGGCAGAGCTTCTTGGGTATTGCATTAGTCAGGGTCTCCAGAGAAACATAACCAATAGGATTTATGTATAGGCACATAGAAAGGATAGCACCAATGGGTTTTGTGTGTGTGCATCTATGTGTGTATACATACATACTACATACAAGTACACACAAATACACACATAAGGGGACTTCAAAAAGTTCATGGAATATGGAATTACAATATAAAAATTAAAAGGATAAACTTTATTTCTCAACAAATCTCCATCAAGTTCAAGACACTTTTGTAAGCAAGGATATCAGATATTTAATCCATCCCTGAAGAACTGAGGGTCCTGGGAATTTAACCTTGTCAACACATTCTTTTCTATAATAACTGACAAAACATGGGTGCCCTTTAATAATTTTTAACATTAAGATACAAAAAGAAGTGAGAAGGAGCCACATCGGGAATGTAAGGTGGATGTCTAGTGATTTCCCATCACAACTCTCACAAACTTGTCTTTGATTGATGAGAGGAGTGAGCAGGCTCACTATTGTGGTGGAAAAGGACTCTCTGGTGATGCTTTCCTGGGCATTTTTCTGCTATAGCCTCGGTTAACTTTCTAAAGACAATCTCATAATGAGCAAATGTTATTGTTCTTTGGCCTTCCAGGAAATCAATAAACAAAAGGCCTTGAGGATCCCAAAAAACTGTTGCCATGACCTTTGTTCTTGACTGGTCCTCTTTTGCTTTGACTGGATGGACCACTTGCACCTCTTGGTACCCATTGTACTTTGTCTGCAAGAGCATACTGGGAAAGCTGTGTTTTGCTTCCTGTTACAGTTCTTTGAAGAAATACTTCAGGATCTTGATCCTACTTACTTAACATATTCATTAAAAGCTCTGCTGTTGTCTGTAGCTCATCTGGGTGTAATGGTTTTGGCACCCATTGAGTAGAAAGTTTGCTTAACTTGAATTTCTCAGTCAGAATTTTGTGAATTTAACCAGTTGAGATGTTGTGGTGCTGGCTATTGTTTCTGCTGCTATTCATCAGTCTTCTTCAATTAGGGCACACACAAGATGAATGTTTTCCTCACAAATTGATGTAGATGGTCTGTCATCACAGGCTTCATCTTTAACATCACTGCATCCATTCTTAAAATGAATCGCCCATTTGTAAACTGCTGATATATTTGTGACATTGCCCCATAAACTGTTTGTAAAGCATCAAAGATTTCAACATTCTTCTGCTGCCTGGATAAGTCCCACCCACATCAGGGAGGGCAATCTACTTTCCTTAGTCTACCAATTAATATGTTAATCTCACCCAGGAGCATCCTAATAGACATGTGCAGAATAATGACTGACTAATGTCTGGGCACTCCCACTCAGTCAAGTTGATTTGACGCATACAATTAACCATCACAGGTATAATGAGGCATGGACATCAGATGATCAGTAGTGGGTGACACAGTGTCCTATAAGCAAATAAATAATAAATTATACTTCTTCATAGTGTGTTTTGTGCCAATACCTTCAGAAGTGTTTTCCTTGGCTCAACATGTTATAAAATACTTCTTCCTTACCATTCACTGTTTATTTCCACCTATGCCTTCATCAACAAGGCCTGGATATAGAGCACTAGCATGAAACATTCAATTTTCTCATCTTGTGTCTTATTAATCTTTTGCTGACCACACTTAGTACCTATTGTGAGCCTCAGGTGGAGATGACGAAACCTGACTTAGCAGCAGCTCATTAAAGGCCAAAGAGAAATGGCTATAAAGCGTTATTTAAATTTTATTAGTTTTGGGGTTGTCATCTGTCAGCCTCCACTTATTACCTCTGCTTAGAGGTTTTCCTTCCTCTGCTACATGGATCTGGAGCCAGTGAGATGATGAGAGAAGGCTATCAATATGTGTCTGAGCATATTGTTATCATCCTGACTTCTTTGCCAAAGCTCTTTCATTCACTATTAGCAAAGTAAGAGAGGAAAGAATAGCTTCCTGAAGCCACTTGATTTTTTTTTTCCTCCAGAAACACAGGAGGCTAACACAGATGGTAGGAAGACAAAATGTGGTTGAACAAGCTAGAGATTTGGTCTTCATGTTGCTGCATAATTGATTTGACTGATTTCTGAATCTGCCAAATTAGCCAGGAGAGTGCTGCAGATGCTGCATTCTTCAGTGAAAAGTCCCTTTTTTCTTTAAAATATGATCGTTTTAAAAAGATACTCCTTTGCTTCATCTATCAGTAACCATTGCTCAACACTGTGATGCTATGTTAGGACAGCACAGGTACTGTCCTACCACTAATCATAGGACACAAATGAGAACTCAAATGTCCATGCCACAAACTGGGTGGAATGGTTCCCATATGTGAAAGGGCTTTCATCTCAATTTAGCTTAGTGGAATACGATCGGGTTTCAATATTGTAAAACCTACATCGACAAATTGATGAGAAAACAAAACAAAATCCTTTGAAGTGCACAGAATCTGGATGATCTTACAGAACAGTTTTTTCAATGTTTCAAAGTCACAGGATGATCATTTTTCTGCAAAAACCTTGGCTGAGCAAGTGAGCTGTGCTGAAGTCTGCAGAATGTACCTACTAAGATGAAAAGACTAGAAGTACAGAGGTATGAAACGTTTGCTCAGGTAGAATGCAATGAAAAAAAAATTTTAACTACTCCCTCCTCGTTGTAGCTCCTTTTGAAAAATCAATTTCTTTTAAAAATTTGTGCATTGTCTATTTTCATGCAAATCACTGTCACCATACTCTCCCAAAATGTAAGACCCACAAGTTCAAGAATGTTGCCTCTTATTCATATTTATAGTTTCCAAATCAAGAATGGTTTATGAGGCAAAGTAGACTCTCAGGAAATATATTTGAACTATTTGAAGGAAATCATACAAAAATTGGAAAAATATTAGTGCTTGAAAGTATGGAAAACAAAGTGCAAGCCAGTCCAGCTTAAGAAAGAAAAGAATCAATTGACTCAAGACTACCCACAAGTGGCAGGGTGCGGTGACTCAGGCCTGTAATCCCAGCACTTTGGGAGGCCAAGGTGGATGGATCACTGGAGGCCGGGAATTTGAGACCAGTCTGGCCAACATGGTGAAACCACATCTCTACTAAAAGTGCAAAAATCAGCCAGGTTTGGTGGCGCACACCTGTAGTCCCAGCCACTTGGGAGGCTGAGGCAGGAGAATCACCTGAACCAGAGAGGTGGAGGATGCACTAAGCCAAGATCACACTACTGCACTACTGCACTACAGTAAGGGTGATGGAGCGAGGCTCTGTCTTTAAAAAAAAAAAAAAAAAAAAAAAAAAAAAGTATCCACAAGCAAAGAAAGAGTTATCCCCAGGGTCATATGAATAGGAGGATTACTTAATATTATCCCATTTGCACTCTCAAGGTTGGAAGTCAAGATGTAGCCATGACACATTGATGGGGAAATGTTTAACTGATGACCATGGAAATTATTCAGATGCATATAAATAAAACAGCAGGCAAGGGTGCTCATTTACAGGTGTGTTTTAGCACGCATGATGTGAATTGAAGTGTAATCCATTTCTATGGCAGTATTCAACAATATCAGGAGCACAAAAAAAGGGAAGAAAGTCTCTTTAGTAACTCACAGCTTCCTCCCTACATAAAGCTGGAATGTATAAAGCTAAACTCTAGCAGAGCAACATAATCCTGGTGATCCTAGTGTTAATTTTAGGAAGTGGACTCAAATAATATAATCTAAAGTGAATCAAATGGAGAGGATAAATTGAAGCTATTGGAGATAGCAAGAGTGAGTAAAGGAAATAAACTTATGAGAAAGGATCGGAGTACAAATTCAAGGGCATAAGTAGCTAGGATTTTCTCATAACGGACATAAAATCATGAAAGACATAAGGACTGATAAATGCATCTTGTCTCTAAATCCCGGGAAAAAGAGGTAAAGGTAGTTATACAATTTTATCTTGGTGGGAGAGAGGAACTGATAAAGCTTCACTATTTGTCCCCTCCAAATCTCATGTTGAAACTTGATCCCCAATGTAGGAGGTGGGGCCTGTGGGAGGCGTTCGGGTCATGGCATCAGATCCCCCATGAATGGCTTGGTGCTCTCCCCACAGTAATGAGTGAGTTCTCTCCATATTAGTGCATGTGAGAGCTGGTTGTTTACAAGAACTTGGCACCCCTTCTCTCTCTCTCTCTCTCTCTCTCTCTCTCACTCCCTCTCTTGCCATGTGATATGCCAGCTCCCCATGCCCTCTGCCATCAGTGGAAGCTTCCTAAAACCCTCACCAGAAGCAGACGCTGGTGCCATGCTTCTTGTACAGCCTCTAGAACCCCAAGCCAAATCAACCTCTTTCTTTACAAAATGCTAGCCTCAAGCAAGAGCAAACACATTCAAAAGCTAGCAGAAAGCAAGAAATAACTAAGATCAGAGCAGAACTGAAGGAGATAGAGACACAAAAAATCTCTCCAAAAAATCAATGAATCCAGGAGTTGGTTTTTTGAAAATATCAACAAAATTGATAGACCGCTAGCAAGACTAATAAAGAAGAAAAGAGAGAAGAATCAAATAGATGCAATAAAAAAGGATAAAGGGGATATCACCACCGACCCCACAGAAATACAAACTACCCACGCCTGTAATCCCAGCACTCTGGGAGGCTGAGGCGGGCAGATCACGAGGTCAGGAGGTCGAGACCATCCTGGCCAACACGGTGAAACCCTGTCTCTACTAAAAATACAAAAATTAGCTGGGCGTGGTGGCGGCGCCTCTAGTCCCAGCTACTCGGGAGGCTGAGGCAGGAGAATGGCGTGAACCCGGGAGGAGGAACTTGCAGTGAGCCGAGATCACACCACTGCACTCCAGCCTGGGGGACAGAGCGAGACTCCATCTCAAAACAAAACAAAACAAAACAAAACAAAAAAATAAAGAACTACAAACTACCATCAGAGAATACTATAAACACCTCTACGCAAATAAACTAGAAAATCTAGAAGAAATGGATAATTTCCTGGACAATTACACTCTCCCAAGACTAAACCAGGAAGAAGTTGAATCCCTGAATAGACCAATAGCAGGCTCTGAAATTGAGGCAATAATTAATAGCCTACCAACGAAAAAAAGTGCAGGACCAGATGGATTCACAGCTGAATTCTACCAGAGGTACAAGGAGAGGCTGGTACCATTCCTTCTGAAACTATTCCAATCAATAGAAAAAGAGGGAATCCTCCCTAACTCATTTTATGAGGCCAGCATCATCCTGATACCAAAGCCTGGCAGAGACACAACAAAAAAAGAGAATTTTAGACCAATATCCCTGATGAACATCGATGCAAAAATCCTCAATAAATACTGGCAAACCAGATCCAGCAGCACATCAAAAAGCTTATCCACCATGATTAAGTGGGCTTCATCCCTGGGATGCCAGCCTCAAGTGTTCTTTTATAGTAATGCAGACAGACTAAGACAGAAAGTGGTTAGAGAGAATATTGATGAAACCTCCAATCTTCAAGAAATAACAGGCAAATTTCTCCACTGAGAATAAAAGAATGTATTTAAGTAAGAAATTTAAAAGAATATCTAAATTCTAAAATAATAATTCACAAGAATCAGAGTCATTCTACCAGGAAGTAAAACAAAAATTATTGCTGCGTGATGCCGAGGCTCTTCTAAGGGCAGGTGGACATGGATTTACACTGTCATCCACACATGTGATGGTGTTTTCTTCAAAAGTTCTCAGTCAGCCAGGCATGCAAATTAGAGTCCAGATTGTGGCATCCACCTGGGACGGGTCTGTTGCGAGAAAGAGGTGGCAGATAGCAAGTTAATTGACAGTTCTGGTGAGAGAGGGGTTCAGATGAATTCCTTCACTCAGTTGACGGCACAACTATTCCCCTGGCCCTCATCACTTCAAAACTGTCACAAGTAGTGCAGAATGACCTACCCAAAATGGAATCACCCCTTGGATTCTCTTGGAACCTCACTAACAACAAGTTAAAATCCAAGCACTCTTCTACAGACACTATGAGATATATCCCTTCATGATATGGTCCCTGCCTGCCTCCTCAGCCTTACATCCAAATATACGCCCCTTTGCAAAATCTTGCTCAAATGCTCCCTGGGTCCCTTGTCAAATGGGAACAATTCCTACATTACAAATGATGATAGAGTGGCACCTACATGTGACTGCTAGTGTTTCAATCCTCTGTGGTTTTACACAACCTGTTTCCTTTCCCCAAAGTCATCATCTGTCACTCCCACTGTCATGCTTTCACTTCACAATATCAATGAGTTTTGACATATGCAATGCAAATCACTCTTCCCTTTATACAAATTGTATACCCAGTCCATATTTTCCAAACTTACTTTATTGTAATTATGTGTTTACATAATGTTTCTACTAGGTTGTGATCCCATTAATAGCAATGACCTTGGCTCATTTACTTTTTATGCTCAGGACCCAAGTATTATGTGAAACACAGGAGTTACCCAATAAAGATGCATTGGATACAAGGCAGGGTGACTGTGGAAATGAGCATTGGGGGTGACATGGCCTTGAGCTGGGAAGGGGCACCAAGAGGGCAATTTTGAGAGAAGGAGAAAGATGCAAAGAAGAGACTGTTGAGTTTGGATGATAATGACAGACTTGCCTTTATTGACCCCTTCAAAGAACAAGACATAATATGGACGAGTATATCAGAACTAGACTGTTGAAAACTTTAAAATTAGATAATGGAGATTAGCTGCAATGTCGTTGAAAATTAAAATCCCAATGACCAAAAGGACTTTATTCTCTTCTCTGGAAAACATTGCCTTAGGAGGTGAAATTACTCAACATCACATTATTATAAGATATTTACTAGTCCACCCTTTACTACAGCCATAGGTTAACTTATTTTTTTATTCACTTAACTGAGCTCTTAAGACATTTTAAAAAACTATTCTAAAATGAAAACTATTCTAAAAAAAACTATTCTAAAATGAAAGATGCCATACTTAACAAAATGAAATTACAAATAACAGAAGCCAGACACAAATTAGTATAGTTTCATATGATTCCATTTATTCAAAGTACAGAAACATGAGAATACACTAATCTCTGCTGTTAGAAGTCAGGATAGCATTATGCTTGGGTCAGGTGGGGAACCGAATGAACCAAGAGAGGAGCTTCTGGGGTGCTGAAATATTTCCTTTTATCTGTGATTTGAGTGCTAGCTACACAGAGGTGTTCAGATAGTAAAAGTTCATCAAGCTGTACATTTTTCTGAATATATGTTACTTTAATAAAAACATTTTAAAATTATAAACGTGCGACTGAAGGAAAACATTTGAAAATAATATATAGTACACAAGGTTACCGTATTTAATGTAAGAAGATCTCCAACAAATTTATTCAAAAAAGACAACTTAGGAGAAAAATGAACAAAGAACATTAACAGACAACACAGAGAGGCATACAAATGGCTAATAAACATGTTTTAAAAATATTTTTAAGCCATGTTGTTCTGGAAACTGCAAATTCAAATAAAAACTAGCCACCATTTTTCATCTAACAGACTTGCAAACATTAAGAAGACGGGTAATACCATAATGAGCAGCCTTTACTGAGTACACACTATGTGACAACACTCTTCTACATAGTTATTTTTTTTCTCATTTAACTTTTATCTCCATTTTATAGAAAATATCAGTAATTTGTCTCATATAGTAGGTGGCAAATCTAGGAGGCAAATCTAGGCTTCAAATCAGGCAGTCTGACCCCAAAACTCATTATTTTAACTACCATTTTATATTGCTTCTCTGTTAGAATTCTGCCTGTTAGTAATGGCCATTCCTCCTGCTTCCCTACAGGCACTGACCGATTCACAAACTAGTCACAGGAGTAAGGGAGAAATTTAGAAATCTATTCTTCTATTATGGTGGTTACTGAAATGGCTACATTAGTACTTTTCTTTGTCAGGGAACTGAACACAATTATCCTAAAGCTAACCTAAAGACAATCCTCCCATGCTCTTTTTTTAAAAAAAGAAACTATTAACCACTTGAAAATTAAAACTCACTCTATAGTGAAATGGTGTCTAATTTATTTGATTACACAACTGACACTGGAATTGTGCTTTAAAAAGGAACATTTATTCACAAATACTGAAAGTGTAAGAATCCTATAACTAAACAAATGGTGGAAAACAGGGATGCTAATTTCTTCATTTTTTATAACGAAAAGTCCACTAAAATTAGGTAATTAAGAGAACAAGAAAAAGGGAAAGTAAAAATTATTTAAATGTTATTATTCTCAAATGGACGATTTTTTAAAAAGTGATTTATATAAGTTATAGTTACCTACAGGAAGCCACTAGGAGAAAATGTATAAACATCCAAAATTATCAGAACACATATACAAAACAAAGCAGTCACCACATTGAGAAAAATTTTAAAAAACTAAATATGATTTAAAATTTTAAAGCAAATATATCTGTCATATATGTGCATGTATAGATTGCCTAAAAACTCCAGCTGAAAGAAACTTTATCAGGTGGACCACAAATCAGAACCTCATATGCCCTGTACAAGAGAAGCACTTAAATGACTAAAAAAGGTTATCAAAAGTTTTAATTACAGTGAGTTGGTAAAATGTCCTTCACCCACACAGGCAGAAACAATAGATAATGATGTGGCTTCAGAAAGTAGAGATTAATCATAAGTCTCTTTCTCTTGTTTCTGAACCACACTGAGAACGTATGCAGGAATACAAATGAGGCACAACGCAGTGCCTATTTTGGTAAAACTATATTGGGAACATGACTTGGACTCAAGGCTCACTCTTTAATCCCTAAATTGAGTTTACCCATGGGGTGGCATATGGAGGACCTCGGACCTTGTAGGAGCCACAACCCTGTGATCCTACCACACAAGAAATAGAAGTTAAAGTACATTTTACGGGAGGACCACATATAAACAGAAGGAGTGAAAAAGGGGTAAAGTGAGAGACAGAAATACACAGACAGACAGAAACACCGGGAACACTTGTTTCCTTCCGGAAAGTGACCACTGAAGTCTTGTAAACAAGTTTGTGAGTGAATGGCATGAATACTCCTTGACAGGGAACAATGGAAAGAGACCAAATTTGGGAGAAAGGATATAAATCTAGTTTTACATATGATGAATTTAGGATACCCAAGATGACCATCAAGAAGACCATTGGATGTATATGCCTGGAATGAAAAGTAAAGCATATGATTTCTCCAACATTTCCTTTTCCCACTGTGGGATTTTTATTAGTCATTTACTATGCCTGAGATTAAATATACCATTTCTTCCAATGTCATTTACTTGTAGTATAATACTTAAAAGACATCAAAATTCATCAACAATCCTCTTTATCATGGTCTTCCTATTCCTGGTTTTGGCTATATTTCATGGTTAAGGTGATTTTTGACTTTGGTTTTATTTTGCTTTTTTTTATTTTTATTTTTGTTACTTTTTTCCAGGATTGGCTCTCAGGTAGAATAGTTTCCTGAGCTTAAAGCTGTTTGACAATGTCTTCTTCTAACATTTTAATATGAAAGAAAACTTATCTTGCTATGATTTTTCAGTCGTGTACTATTTTCCACTGAACTTGTAGACCTAAGCCCTTTTTAAAAAATTCAATATTGCTCCAGAGAATGAGAAAGTGAACATGACTTTTTTTTAAACTTCAAGAGAGAGTTGCTCCTTTCTGCTTGAGGGACTGAAAATTTCTTCATTCATGAAGTTCAATAATTTCATGAGGATATGTGTGGTTGGTGGTGGCTGTTTTTATGTATTCTTCCTACAAAAGCCATAAACTATGTTTGTTAAAATCAGGTTCAGCTGCAATTGCCAGCAAAACCCAAAATAACAATGAGTTAACAAGATAATAATTTATTTTCCCTTCATGGTGAAGAAATCTGAAGGAAGCCATCATGTCAACATCCCAGGCACCATAGGAAGAAATGTCAGCAAATGAGAAAACTGTGTTCCTTTGACTTGATTCCTGGAATTTGTACATACTCTTCTTGCTTACATCCCATCGGCCAAAACTTCATTGCATGATTACACCTGAGTGGTAAAAGCAGCTAGGAAATGCTGCCTTTATTCTAAACAGATGTTTCCCAAATCCTTTGTTTTGATATGGTTTAGATGGATTTCCTTGATCTCTTTTCCGCCTCATGAGTCATTTGCTTACGCACTGAGCTGCCATTTAAGGACATACTAATAGTACACTTCTTATTTGTTTGTTTGTATCCTAAGAGGCATAGGTGATATTATGGAAAAGAAAATGGGAACAATAACATAACTAGGGAGACACATACATATCTTGGAAGCTGTGTACTCTGAATTCTCCTCTGAGGTCATTTAGCCAACTCAGGAATTAATCCCATTCTCACTGAGTAATGCCCTTGAGTCTCCGTACAAATAAGACCCTTAATTTCCATCCAAGGCAACCAGTTTCATTATTCCTTATTCTTTTTGCTCACTAAAAATACCCTACAATTGTTTCTACCATGCCACCGAAAAGTCAGAAGAGGAGAAATACACTGAAGCCTGCGGAGAAGGACCATTTTTCCATTTTTAATAATTCAAGCTAAGAACTAGGGGAACTTCCCTGAGGCTCTCAGGAAATGCACAGAACTTATACAAAGAAACCTTACTGAGGTCCATGAAAAAGACTTGAATAAAGAATAAAGACATAACATTAACTTAAATGTTCAGAATTGATATTATAAATCTTGTTAAAAAATCAGAGATAAAAAAGCAAGGAAAACCCATAAATATAATACAAACCAATTGTATCCTGACATAATTTTCTTAATAAATGAAAACAAATATCTAATTATGTGAATGATTTATATGGAAGAATAATTGTCTAAGGGTTGCAAATTAGTTTTTATTTTAAATAAAGAGTGATAAGGGTGGATTTTCTCTAATAAAAGATTATATTTTAAAGCTACAGTAACTAAAGTGTGTAGTGTTAGGCAAAGAACAGGCAGAACACTTAATGTCATATGCTGGAAAATTCAGAGTAAAAAAATATACATAATCATAGCATATGGGCAGATAAGCCTTTAAAATTCAGGGAGAAAAAAATTTAAAGACAACAAAAGCTAAGTACCTGGGAGAAGAAAACTATATAAGATTCTCAAGCTATATCTGATACCAAAAATGTAAAAGAATGCACTGAAGTTTCAAACTTAGAAAATGAGATCAAATATGCATTAGTAAAAAATAAGATGATATGATTAAGCATATTCTTCCAACATTTTTTTTTTTGATGAGCAGAACATTTTTAAGCAACACATCAATGGCAGAAATCTTAAAGCCATGATTGATTGATAGACCTTGAAAAACTAAGTTTACAAAATTAAAATGCAGACAAATACTGGGTAATAATTTCAACATAAATGAATGATAAAAACAAAATTAATGGGAAACAAAGAACACTGATAGAGAAGAAGGAGGAAAGACCATCCTCCTGCTTAGTCAACTAAATGCTGCTGATTCAGCCTGTTTTAGTTTGTTTTAAAGTTGTTTGTTGTTGTTGTTGTTGTTGTTGTTGTTGTTGTTGTTGTTGTTTAGACGGAGTTTTGCTCTGTTGCCCAGGCTAGAGTGCAGTGGTGCAATCTTGGTTCACTGCAACCTCCGCCTCCCAGGTTTAAGCAATTCTCTGCCTCAGCCTCCCGAGTGGCTGGGATTACAGGCACCCACCACCACACCCAGCTAATTTTTTGTATTTTTAGTAGAGACAGGGTTTCACCATCTGTCCAGGCTGGTCTTGAACTCCTGACCTTGTGATCCATCTGCCTCTGCCTCCCAAAGTGCTGGGATTATAGGCATGAGCCTATGCCTGGCCTTGTTTTAAGTTTTATTATTCCTTCCTTCCATTCTTCTTATTAGGATGGTCTCTGTTTACTTCAAAGGAAATACACTCATACTTTTTTGGGTGAGTATAATATATTTATATTTTTATCAAAAAAGGTGTACTAAATAAACTGAATCTGGTGTCCTACTTATGCAATGTCAGTTGTTGTGCCCAGGTTTACATAGAAAAACTGTACCTCTCTAGCACAGGACTTGAACTCATCCTTGCCACATGGCCTCAGCTCTGCTTCTAACTCAGACAGATTTGTGGGCTAGGAATGCTCCTCTCACCTGACTCAGAAGTTTGATATTTCCCAAGGCTCAGCTTCCCAACTCATACTCCTGCTCCCTAACCAGTCTATATAATTCTGCTTGGTTTTCCCAGTGTCACAGGCCTGAGGGTCTCTAGTTGTAGTTTCCTATTTCCATTTCCATCTCAGTGTAGAGTAAAACACACCTTCAGGTATTTTTTACTACAAGACCAATTGAAAGGTCTGAAAAAGACCAAAATACATCACTACTTTGATCCATTTAGGCATTCAGCTGCTTTGCTAACCTATTAGAAGCACACTGATTTTTTTTGTGTCATCAAAACCATTCTTAGCATCACAAAGGAATAGAGAAAAGTGTCAATGTGATCACTAAGAGTGGCCAGTTGAGGAGGCCACTCAATATTTTAATATATTAATAATGCAAAGATCAGCAATCAAATGGTTAACATGAATTTAATGTTATGAATCCTAACTGGCAATTGGCTTGGGACCAATTAGAAATACTGAAGAATTAAAACAAATCAATTCCATTGAATTGACTTCAGATCATATGGCTGACAGCTAAGTGCTTTGTGAATTTTTTTTTTCCTTTTAATATAACTAGTAGATCCATTTTCAACAACTTCCGTGCCTAGTGCAGTGGTTGACAGGTCCTATGGGTGGGAATGCCGGGAAACACATTTCAGGGAGAATGAACAGCAGAAAGTAATCACTATACTCAGTGGAAATGTTGGTAGATGCAATCCCTGCTCCAATTGATAATTCAATATCGTTTACATACACTCTTTCATCTAGCTTCACCATGCAATCCTTAGATACTGAGATACAAGATTTTTTTAAAATCCAAAATTTAGTACTGTTGATAAAAATATTCACAAATACCATTACTGATTTTAAGTTGAGAACAGAATCATACAGCGATAGCTCTTGTTTCTAAGACAGAATGTTTTTAGCTACTCTCTTTGGGCTGCTTAAATCTTCAACTATGATTTTATGATATTTTTGTCATTGGTGACATTAAGAGCAAAACCACTTATGAGGTTCATTTATGACTCAATGACCCTTCTGATTAATATCACATATGCAAGTAGAGTTTATAGAAATATCATGTAATTATGATGATAGTAAAAATAATGCAGCTGCTTTTTATGGAGTATTTATGCTAGTTGCATCTAGACATTATTTTAAATGTAATCATCAAAGAAAGAAAAGAAAGGGACCTTGGAGATCTACAGCAGTGCATTCAGATACGAGATTCATTTATCATCCCTAACGTAAGCTGACGTTAAAGCTCATCATCACAGGAGTAACTGTAATTGTGAATGCAAGTTGTAGAGACAGGCAGAACCAAGTTGAAGAGGTAATTCCATCATTTACCAGCTTTTTTAGCCTGGCGCAAGGCCTTTTCTACAATTCAGTTTCTTCATCTGCAGAATAAGGATGGCAATAACAGGGACCTGATAGGATTGTTGCATAAATGATGCAAGAAATATGATGCTGAAAGTGCCTGACTCAAACATGTTTTCTGATACTACAAATTGTGTTACTTATTATTACTGTGCATTCATTCATGCATTCATTTTCTAAATATCTTGTTGTTGCCTATGATTTACTCATTCCTGGGGTGTACACTGGAAATGGTCAGTGCTACCCTTTCAGTTGTCAAAGGTATGATTTCAGTAATGCCTGGCTAATTAAGCCCTCCTAAATATACATACTTCATTTGGAATTTCTGAAAGCTTTAAATCTCATCATGAATGGTTCATTTCTGCACTTCTTATGGTAGGCACCAGCCATATGTGACTATTTTAATTTGAAGTTAGTTGAAATGAAATAAAAACAAAACTGAAAAATCAGTCTCTCCGTTTTATCAGCTACATTTCAAGTGCTTGATAGGGATGTGTGACCAGTAGCTGTAGACGTGGACAGTTACATAACATTCCCATCATGGCAGAAAATTCCATTGAACAGCAATAGATACTTGCAATTGTTTCATATTAAAGTGCAAGTAACCAATAAATTATTCAGTATTTATGCCTTTGGGACAAAGTCAGTTTAGATACTTTTCTAAGACCCTATTTTAATACAGAGAAAGGAGAAGGAAATATGAAGGCACTAGGGAAAGTCGTGCAGACCTTTTCATTTCAGACATATTCAGCTTCGGTGCTATGAGAGCACACTCACAGCGTATGAAATTAAGTCTGTAAATCTGACACCTTGGAAAGAAAAACCTCTATGTTTCCCGATCCTACTATTTTAATTAGCACACCACTGTTTGGCATTACTCAAGGATACTGGTGTGAGGTAACCTCACTCATGAGGAAAAGACATCAGTCTGAGAACAAATGCTCCTGAGTCAAGAGGAGAAATCAATCTCAGAGGGCTTGGGAGAAGTGATATTGTCTGAAATGCTCCTCTTGCCCTTATGTTTATCCCACCCTCCCATATATCAGGAGCAGCACAAACCTTTGAAAGCTCCAGATATTATGCTTTGGTAAGATCAAAATTTGCCGTCAAAAATGGACCAGAGTCCCATTGCATGTTCATACACACAAACCCACAATTAAAACAAATTAAACAATAACACCCAAAGAAGCCAGCAACTCTATTTGAACAGATCTTATCTTACTTTCCAAATGAAGGCAAAACTCATCACTTCCCAGGTTAGAACAGCTGAGACCCATCAACCAACGGAAAACAATTTGTTCAGAGGAGAAGCTGTCACCAACTATTACCACGTGGAACGTGAAGAGCTGCTATAGACCTCAGCTCCCTGATTCTGGAAGGCCTGCTCCCATTTCACTTGACAGCTGTGGACATTGGAATAATACAAAACATAACCTAATCAACAGACTGTGAAAAATCTGAAAGCTAAAGACAGATGTTCAACCACCATCACCACCTTTCATATTTAATTATATTTATGTGGGGGAAAAACAAGCAGTGAGTCAATTCCTTTAAGAAGCTCTACTTGACTGTAAACTTAGTGACGAGATGGGTATGGCTTTCTCAGTCAAACAATGGGCTGCAAATGGCCTAAATCTAAGCTCTGGTGGCAGATGGGCCTATGCTGAATCAGCCTGTGTTCCATACTACAGTCTGCATGCTTTCTCCTACTTTCAGAGATACCTCATTCACCTTCACTTTTCCTTAGCACACTAGCCTGCCAATGTCAAATCTATATCCAGCAGTGGCTGAATGAAGTTAGCAAACGCTAGTCACTGCCAAGCAGACTGAGGGTAAATACATTTTTTTCTGACTTGAAAAACAAACACACACACAAATTTGCCTTTCTCTATTTTAATCCACAAAGATCTCAAAGAAATATCAGAAATGAAAAAGAAAAATACTATATTATCTACTATAGTGTTCTATATCAGGAAGTGACTTGTTATAAGTTAAGCAGGGGTCACAAAGCTGCCTGCTGATAAATTAAATGAATGAAATGACCTTAGTTTCCTCATTAGGGGCCCCAAAGAGAGTTAAGGGACCTGCGGAAAACTGAGGAATTCATGCCTGTTCTGTAGTTCAGCCCTTTAATACCACTTAGGAACGTGGTTCACATATAGATCAATTGGAGAGATGCTAGACATCCAAGATTGTATACAAAATATAATTTCTAAATGTTGTCAATTACTCATATTTTTCCAACATAATCCATGGTGTGGAGGCCAAATAAAATGTGTATATTCTAAATATAAACTGACTTTTGCAAGCTTTGACTTAAAAGAGTTCAGAACTACTAACTTTTACAAAATATTGTTTTTCTTGAGAGATAATGACGAAAATAAGTCTATGTTTCTACAGGGCAGCAAGGATTAGTGAAACAGCCACTGAGCTAAAATTGAGAAGACTAGTGTCCTGCTGAGCTCTTGCATTTATAATCTGAGTGACTTTGGACAGATCACATATACAATCAGTGTCTCAGTTTCCTCCTATTTAAATTAGAGTCTCACCTGCCATGTCTCCTTTATGTTTTTCGGATATCAAATAGCGAACACACTTTTACAATTGCCACACATTCTATTTCAAGGAAATATTATCTGTTAATTTTTCTACAAGTTATTAATAAATATTTCCATTGTTTATCATGTACAGTACTCCCTCTATCCATCCGGAAGAGGTAGCTCTTGAGTACTAATAGATGTAGTTCAAATCATACTGTTAAATTCAAAGTAAAATAATATAGGTTTCTGCCATTAATTTAAGCAATTCCCTTAACATCTATGGGGATAGGTTTTCCTGTTGTCAAATATAATATTGATACTCTCTATTTTTATTCCAAGAATATTATGAAGCTAAAATGAAATAAAAAATATTAGGAAAGAAACACAGTAATACTGTAAGGTAGCATTTTCAATTTTGATGACTATTATTAACAACAATTTTTCTTTCAAAGGTAATTGTTTTCCATGGAAAAGGAAAACAATGCTATCATTATATTAATTACCTTAATATTAGTATCATGCATAATGATTTATCACATACCAATTATACAACAACAATGTGTATATTATAAAATAGCTCTACACGCTCTGTGAGATAGACACTCTTGCTGACCCCCTCAAATCCACAACTCTTCCGCCTCCCTTTTTTTTCTTTTGCTAAGAATTGAGTAGTTTTATTTGAGGCAGCAATATTCCCAGCCCCATTCTCTACACTTTCTTTCTTAGAGTCCCTTGCAGGAAGGGGTAGACACATAGCAAACAGTTCACATTACGCCAGAGAAGCGAAGTACGTGGGGGTTGTAGGAAGGTTTTGCTTTATCTGTGTAAGGCAACAGGGGGCGGATACTTTCATTCTTCTTGTTTCTGCTCCAGACTTTTTCTACAGTTCCAGAGGCAGTGAAAAGGATAGGGAAAAGCTAAGCAAACTGTAGATTTGTTGTGGGTGAAATTTTCAAATAAGGAAACCAATGCTGGCAGTTGACAAAGCCCACATTTCTTTTTTTGTGAGATCTATATTCCCAAACTTGTTCAAATCTCTGTAAATTATTCCTTTTATTTTTGACACTCAGCAATCTTAGATGAAAACTCATCCATTTGATTCTAACTCCATGATGGTAAGCCCTATTCTGCAAGACATGGAAGCCCACATTTGAACAATGAAATGAGAGAAGTTATTAATCTTTCTGGAAACTAATTCTTCCATCAATAAAATGTGGGCTGTAACAAAAACTTCAGTCAAGAATCAACAGAAGAGTTTGTATAAAACTATTCCATGAAAACTAAAAAGGGCAATAGAAATCAGGTCTTTAGTATTGTTCATGCAGATTAAAACTTCACAGATTCTGATTATAAAATATGATTTTAGAATATTGTGGCACATTTTCTAAATATTCCACCCATGGAGAATCAGTGATGTCTGAGTATATTTAATGGTTCTTCAAGTTCCTTCAAAAAAGCTACAGATTATCTAATGTCGTTCTATTACACTGGACTCTCTTTGGAAGATGCTTTCTTGGTTCTTGTTCAAATCCACATACCAGTCAAAATATCACAATATTGCTTCTTTAGCTTTCCTATGCAGAGAATTCAGGAAGATTTGTGAGGCCTTGAGTTTCCCTCACCTATTACAGAAGGTATAAAGGTATTTCACAGCAGAAGATATATGGGACAGAAGGCTGAATAGCCAGACAGTTAAATAAGAAGTGCTAAGATGGATTCTAATGTTTGAATGTGCAAGGGCCAGTGAGGACAGTGATGTCAAATACTTGTAGTGGAGAACGAGAGTAGAGAGAGAACAGTGCACTGAGCATCCTCTATTATTAGCAGCCAAATTAAACATGTAGCATAACTCATTTAATCCACACAGAAATTGAGAGATAGCTATCTACACTTGAGTTTTACAAATATTAGAGTGGTTTGCTTCTTTGCCCAAATTTACAACAATTTGAAAAAGCATACTTAGAATCCCAATCTAGGTGATGTGAACTCAGACCACTAAGATATATTTCATTCCAGTTCCCATAACTGAACAGAGATGGGTCAACTACTACTGGTTGTCCACAAAGACATGAGGATATGTAGAGAGCCATTCTTCTAGGAGTTAGCAGATTATATTACTAAGAACAGATTTTGATCTATGAGTGACTGGCATGCCTGAGATTGCAATGGTATTTTCTTCACACATACTGGGTTAAATGAGTTACAAGAACATGTGCTAGTCTTCAGTTGGTGCAGTGTAAAAATGTAAAGTTCAGGCCCTGGATTCAGACGGGGTTTGGATCTGGAGTCTGCCACTTACTTACTAATTGTGTGAACCATGACATTAATTTAAAATCTTTTGCTTCAGTGTTCTCATTGTTAAAATGGGAATAGTATCAATTCTGCCTCATAGATTGATTGTTGGAATTAAATAAAGTAATTAATTTTAGCAGTTATATTTAAGGGAAACTTAAGACTGCTAGAGCTTCACTGTGTTTACTTGGTGTCTAAATTTACTTTAATCTGGAGGGCAATGAAGGCAAAAAGGCAAAATGAACTCTAGAAATGCATACATCACAATTCATCTTGTCAAAAATTTTTCTTCAGGGAATGTAAATTAGATCAATTTGAAATGAATAATTTAAGATATATAGAGAAGTACAGGGGATCATGTGAATGAGCATTTCAGATGTGGATATTTATATCATTTCGTCGGTTGTTTTCTGGAGACAAGGTCCTGCTCTATTGCCCAAGCTGGAGTGCAGTGGCATGATCATGACTCACTGCAGCCTCAACCTCCTAGGCCCAAGTACTCCTCCTGCCTGAGCCTCCCGAGTAGCTGAGTCTACAGGTATGCACCACGATGCCTGGCTAATTTATTTTTATTTCTAGTGGAGACAGGGTTTTACTATGTTGCCCCCACTGGTCTTGAACTCCTGGCCTCAAGTAATCCTCCCACCTCAGCCTCTCAAAGTGTTAGGATTACCAGTGTGAGCCCCCAATGCCCTGTGATATTTATATTATAAGTTACAAATTATAACAGACAGCTTTGGTGGATAACTGCTTAGGCTATACGTCCCTTAGGAGAATTGCTCCTGATCACGCTTGGTGAAATGAAGCAGCCAGGTCAGAACCGGATGACCCATCTCTCTTGCCATCACAGATTGAACTATTTACACAGTTTTGCCTAACAGACTGTGTCTCCTAGGAAGTTAAAATTGGAACTCAGAGAATGTAGTCAATTTCTGTCAGACACTTGAACTTGGAATATGTGCAATATTGGGGCTGGGACAGTCTAGTAAAGGCTGAAGCAGCAAAGTAGAAAAGGCAGGTTGGCTGAGAATAAAGAAAAACTGAAGTCGTGTCTGGAGCCAGGCAGCTGGGGCCAAGTCAGGACTCTACTTTTTGTTATTTGCCAGTTTGTATGACCTTAAGCAAGTGACATAACTTCTCCCTACTCAGTTTATTCTCTCATTGTGATGACTGAATGAGTCAGGATAGGTGAAGCACCTGCAAGGGGATTAGGGAACCTGGCACAGGCTTTAGAGCGTTATTTCATTTCTAATTATGGGTTTCCCCTTTTTCTACTATCATATGTCTGTATTAATCTGTGTGGGTGATCTGTTATCACGAGAGTGCAAGTTGGGATATGAAGGAGCACCTTATTCCCTGATAACGTTCTAGCTTCTTGACCCAGTCATGCACAATGGGACTTCATGTTTTTGGATTCCTTGAAATCACCCTATATGCTTCCAATAAATTATCTTTTTCCCCTCTATTAATAATAGTTTCAGGCCCTGTAAATACTTAATCTCCGAAGAAGAAACACCAATTTGCACCACCCTTTGGGAAAATTTGAACTACCTGTTCCTGACATTTTGGTGAACAATTCAGTATTAAGCATACCCTTGCTACCCCTGATGTAGAGGTTGTTATTGGATACATATAGAAATTTTGCAGTGCTCTATTAGAACAGTAATAATCAAAGAGAGTGCTAGGCATGAGAGTGATATGAAACTCACAGATCATAAAGATGCCTCTAAATTATTATTATAATCTACATCTAAAATCATTTCTGTTTCATAGCTCCCTTTGGTAAAAAAAAATAAAACTCATAATTCAGTTAGGTAGTTTCTAGATGTGGATGCTATTCAAAGAATCTCGAAACATATTCCCTAAGACCCTCTTATGGGTAAGACTGACATAATCATAAAAAATAAAAATGCTATTAAATAGACTATAAATTTCGAAATGATACAGAAATGCAATAACCAGCCAGATATTTGAAGGAAATAATAAAAGCAAACAAAAACAAAATAGACCCTTCCTCCAGTAGAGATTGTACCAAAGCCACAAGACAAGGATCAAGGAGCTTCTACCGTATCACCTAGTTCAGGTAAGAGATAGGGCTTTAAAGAGGGTCAGATAAATTGCTACATGGGCAGCCAAACCACAGTGCTTATAAATGTGCTTCTAATGATTTCATTAGGAATTTAACTAAAAGCATAGCAAAATAGATATTTCATTTTTTTTGTATACAATATAAATGCACTTTGCTAGAACCTAAAAGAAAATCTATGTTTGTAAAATGTATGCAAACTCTTCCCATAAATCTAAATCAGAGATGATTTCTGGCTTTGAAGCTCTGTGGTAATGTGCAATGCATTGCAATATGAGATTTCGGTGAAACAAGGAATAAAATCAATTAAGAAAATTTAGTCTGCACTGTAAAACCTAACTAAGCAAATAAAAAACAAAGTTATTTGTAAAATCTTTAGAGACAAGCTGATCATTGCATTTGCAGCACTATTATTGAAAGAATTTATTTCATTGTAGGTACTTCTCACATGCCACCCAGACAGGCGACTTAGCCAGAATTTATGACCAGTTATACAAGCTGAGCTCCCTGTCATGAGCCAATTGCAATACCTCTTTCACAAATGTATAATATGCCACAGTGTTATTCACATGGCATTTACCAGCCATGCTCACCATTGAGTACCAAGTCCCCAGGGTCAATGGCACCTGAAATATCTGTCATAGAGGCACTGAGATTCCCCCTAGGTAGCCAGAAGTATCACCTCTCATGGAAGGGTGGGAGTAGTTGATGATGGTTGAAATGTGGTATAATTCTCTGATCCATGAAATTTTACAATCAAACTTTCTATCATTTATAAGTCCATGTTTGACTTTTTTGATCTGTTTGTGGCATGTCCATGGGGCTAGGACTCATGAAAAGATTCTCATTTCAATTTTCATTGTATTGATGAAGAAACTGAGGGTTGGAAAGCTGTAGCAAATTCTTGGGGCTACCCAGATGTATGAGATCCAGATAGGATCCAAGTTTCCTTTAGTCATCCTGAATCTTCTTCAGCTCATTCCCAGGAATCCTTATATGTCTCTATTCTACCTGAAAATTATTTTGTAATTTTTCAAGCTTGATCTCAAATCTATCTGGCCACTGCCAATCAGTAAGAAACTCCTTCATCTGAGAAAGAAGCACCAGAGAAGAAGTTAGTAGGAATGAAAACAACCATGTTCTATGCCACCCCCTTCTCCAAGCTTTTAATAACTCTACATTTTTGGACTTCTGGGGAGAAATTAGACATTGCAAATCATTCTGCTTCTGCAGCTACAGAATTACCTGAGAGAAAAGGTACTGTTAAAGTCTACAATTTCACAGCATCAGATTATTCTCTTAGAAAGAGCAAAGGAAGCTTTTAGGGCTACAAATCATATAACTACAATAGGTCCTAAAGTCACATGTTTTAAAACATGTCAGAAGCACCAGAAACTGCAGCAGGAATATCGTTTTTACCTGAATTTCTAAAACATGCAATAATATGTATAGGAAGAAGGGAAAACGTACCGTACTATCCGGGAGGCTGTAGTGGTAGGAAACACATTATAGCAAAGAATTACCTGTTGTTACCTCTCCGATTAAGATAGAGATGTATTAAATATTTCTACTGTACTTTCTACCAAAAAGTTGGTAATGAGAGGTGTGTGTCATAAGTAACACCACTTCATAAGTCCCCTCAGATCTGTACACAGGTTTTGAAGTTCTGCTGCACAGGTCTGCAATCCCACCCAGGATAAATCACTGCTGAGTGCCGTGTCCCCAACAGGGGGCTGTTAATTAGTTTTAAAGGCTCCTGCAGTTCCTCTACTGTTTCCAAGAAGTATGCACACCCAGCAATATATAAAAATCCATTGTTTTTTGTTTGTTTGTTTGTTTTAATGGTCAGCCCAGGCTGAGATTTTATGAGCTTCCCATGGCTGTATAAAAGTTAAGCTATATGCAAATGTGCAAAGAAAAGGCTGTTAAAATTGACTGGGGTAAATGCTTTGTTTATCCTGCAGCTGGAATGCAGTGGAACTCCACTGAAATGGAAGGGGAAAGGAGGCCAAATATCATGTGTATCCACCCGTGAGGCTGGGGCAGGGGAGAGCTGCTCTGTGTCTCTGGATTCATTCTAGTTTGCACCTAGCCTAGCTTTGGAGCTGTGTTTTGTACTCCCAGAGAGCAAAATTTTTTCATCCTCAAACATAGTAGACTAGGAATAGAAAGCCTGTGAATTCTAGCATCTTAGAACTGGTGTGGAGCTTAGAGAAGGGCATCCCTCCCTCCCATATCACAAGCACAGAAAATGAGATCCACAAGAACCAACCTCAAAAATAGTCATACATATATAAAAACAACACACTGTACCCTAAATATATATGCATATATAATTATTTGTTAATGAAAAACAAATAACAATGAATTTCAGGAATAAATGAAATACAAAAAAGTACTCATGACAGCGCTCATCACTGCTTATTAGATCCAGCAGATACCCTAGAGATAATTACTAATCAAAGTCAATAACACATTGGATTTGATTCCCAGTTTAACAAATATTTATTAATCATCTACTAGGTACCAGGGACTGTGCTCTGAACATTGAAGGCTCTAAACAATCTCAGGTCTCAAAGAACTTGTTTGAGTTTTTAAATTTTTAAATTACATCTTCACTGATGTATAATTTAGATACAATAAGATGCATAGATCTTAAATGTACAGTTTGATGAGTTTTGACAAGTGTAAATACCTGTGAGATTATGTCAAAGAACATACACACACATCCTCCACAGACACATGCACAATTATGACATTATATCTTTGTTTATAATTTATTTAAAATATATTCCTGAGTTGGGAACTTTAATTCTTATTTTTTTAAATCCTAAAAAGCCCACAATCCTCAAGTTATCCAAGAGGTCAGTAGAACATTTAGTTCTGCATGCACACGCACACACACACACACACATAAACTTTTCTTCTTGCTGTGATAAAATACTATCCTTGTGAAGTCATATAATCTCTCTTTTATTCTGCGTATCAGTAAGATAACATTGAACACTTCCAAGAAAGTGGGACATTAATGTTATAACAGCTAATGTATAGTGTTAGCTCCATAAGGAATATAACTGACTTTTTCCCACTGAACCTCACTGAAAACCTCACGAAAAACTTGGACTAGGCACAATGATTGCCAACCTCATTTCACAGAGTGCCTCTGAGGCATAGAAAGTTCAACTGCCTAGTCAAGTAGGTGGCAGGAATATACAATGAACCCTTATTTTCTGACTCTGGAGTTTAAGTTTCTTAACTTCACACAAGATGGTCTCCCATAATAAGATAAGCACCTGTGTAAAGACTAAAGTTTTTTTGTTGTTGTTGTTGTTTTTTGGTATGTGAGTCCCTAAATCTATAACCAGAGCCACAACTTGGTCACACAGGGCAGTTCTAATACCTAAAATAATATAGAATTCAAGATTCTTTTGAATTTAAAATGATAGATAAGTATCTATCTAACCTAAAGTAGGTTTTTTCAAACAGCTAAAATATAGATAACTAAATGCCAGAACAACACTTAGATTCACTATTTAGCCAATAAATGAAATAAAAGACAATATCTGGTATACACCCACATGTACTCTTAATTGATTTACAGTCGCCCTTGACTCCAGCCCTTTCCCTTTGGTTAATTTCATAAAGATTCCTCTCCCTTTTGCACTCATCCAAGTTTCAAAACCTACATTTTTGTTCTATATTTACAGTTATATAATTTACATGCTTAGGCAATATTGGACAACTTAGAGAACTCAATGATTTCAGGTAACATAAATAATACCCCAAATCTCCCAACTACATAAGACAGTTTTTTTTTGGTGATCTCCTTCTGATAAGAGAAGTAGATAGGCATATCCTAATTTGCCTTGGTATTACTACTGCTTTAATAAACTTATCTGGCATTTTTCTATTACTTTTTAAAGATAATTAAGCCAAGGTGTTCAGTTATCAATTGGAATTTTTTAAAAATTACAAAATCAAAAGCAAGAAGGCTTTAATATTTTTAACTCAGATGCACAGTATATTTAAAAACCTCTCTTAAAAAATATTAGATGATTATCAGGGGTGGTCAAGTCCAGTTGAAGATATGATAGGTGGGGCCACTTAGGTCCCAGCCAGGGTGGTAATGGGCAGAGTCCAGTGAGGCAGATGGTCATTTGGAGAGCCAGTTCCCCAGCAATTGAGGAATAATCACCAGTCAATGGGGAAGGGTTGAATATTTAGTACAGGTAGTTGGAAAATTATCTAATTGGATAATACTTACAACATGCCACCTAGATATACAGAGATACATATTTTCCAGGTAATTTAAGAGATCACTTCTAAAAACTAAAAATATAAAATTCTACAATCATCCATAAATAAATATTCCACTCACGTCAAGGATAACTTGAGGGTTGTGGGCTCTCAAAGATAAAAGAAAGAGAAGTAAAAACATCAGCTCAAGAATATATATTAAATAGATTATAAACAAAGAAATAATATCATGAATAAATAATGTGCCTCTGAAAACAAATAAGAAAAGCACTAACACAATAATAGACAAATGGGCTATGAACATGAAAAAAAATGTTTTAAAAAGAAGAAATATAAACATAATACGTCTGATAAACATGTGAAAGAATAACTTCTCTAGAAGAAAAAATGCATATTAAAACATATGGATATTCTTTGTTATCAAATTATTTCAAGGTTAGTGATAGTGGAGTGTGGCAGGCTTTCAAAATGCTTCTATTAGGGGAATAAAACAACACAGTGTTCCTTATAAATCAGTTTGGCTCCACATTTCAAGATCATTAAACATACTCCTGTTTTACCAAATTATTCTATTTCTCAGAATTTATCTTTTGAAAAAATTATTTAAATATGCAAAACGATGCTCATGCTATTTATAATAGCAAAAGAGAAAATGGAAACACCCCACTTGTCCAATACCAGAAGATGTTCACTGTATTTCAAAATATTTATATAAAGGAATATAGCAGTTCACATTTCCAAAGAACAGCAGAGATGAGAAAAACAAAATGGTCATGCTAAACCAGTTAATTAGCCAAAAAATAGAAAAGACATATTTTAAAAAAATTATTAGTGGTCGAGGAATGAAAGATTTGTTTTTCTTTTGTTAGAGAGTTAATATGATAGTTTAGAGAATTTGGTTATTATGTTACATTTTGTTAATGCAGAGGAAATACAGCAAACGTACAGACTTGTCAAATGCAATGCAATTTGTTCTGTTGAGAACAACTTGCTTGTTTAGACTTGATGAAAACACTGAATCTAGTTATCTGTAGAAAGGAATATATGCGTATAACTTCTAATAATTATATTGTGACTCTTTCATCTGGAACAAAGGACTATGCATCATTCAGAGAATTGGGAAGAGAAGTTGGATATGCAGGAGGGTAGGCCTGATCACTTCTGCCTGAGAGGAGCAGAGTCACTAACAGCCCTCCGGCTCAAATGGCACATTTGTATAGGTGAAAAAAAAGGGCACCTATTCCTCCTAACACTTAACTACCATGTGTCCAGAAATACTCATGACTGTAACTACAGAAGTAAATGGTGCCCTCTGGAATTGCATGTCACAATGGTCCAAAGTAACTCAGGCTACTGTCTAAGAAGATCAGAAGTCACTTAGAGACTGGGTCTAGCCAGAGGCTAATAGGGGGAAAATAAATAAGGAATGAGAAGGGGAGAAGCTACACCCCCAACCCCTGTCCCACACTTCACTGCTTTCCATAGTGACATGGGGGAAGTGCAGGACTAGAAGAGCAGGAAAGTGATCATATCTGATTATCCCAAGGAGTAGTTCAGAGATCCTTTCATGACAGAGGGTATGATGGGGCTGGAGGCAGACAGGACTCAGTATACGGTTCGAAATGGGCAATTAGAATAGACATTCCGATCTACAAAATTAGGAAGAAAATACCTCTCTTGTGGGATTGTTAGCATGGAATTCCATACATACATATGCATATAGACATATATTACTTGGTAAGTTGTAAATGCTTACAAATGATAACAATGTAAAAACCTGCTTCATCTCACTGACATTTCAGCAAATTCTAGAGAAATTCTTATTAGCACTGCTAAGTGTTCCTCATGCTGTGTTAGAAGGAGCCAGGCAGCCAAGAGAGTCAGCATCAATAACATCTCCAGTTCCACCATTTCTAGCTAAAGGGTAAATCTTTTAAACTTTTAAGATCTATGTTTCTTTATACATAAAGTAGGGCTAAAAGTCCTTTTGCCCCTTCTCAATGAGATCCTGTCTATAGAATGATTATACACACTGAAAGACCTGCATAAATGCAAGAGATACTGTGGAAGTGTTTGCATGCATGTGTGTTTTATGGTTATTCTTCACTCCTCTGTTCCTCTGTTTTTACCAACAGTAAACACATGAAACCTGAAAGAAGCCTCCATGCTTTGTATTGAAACAAAAAGAGGCACCTGGGAAACGGTTCTGCTTTGTTCCTTTACTTTAGAGAAGAGGGATCTTAACAAGACAGCAGCCAAGGCCTTGAGGTCTTGGGGTCTAGAACAAGCAAAATAATAGGAGCTGAAAAAAATGATTCATGGGTAATTTTTTTTTTTTTTTTTTTCTAAGACAGAGTCTCACTCTGTCGCCCAGGCTGGAGTGCAGGGACTAGATCTCGGCTCGCTGCAAGCTCCGCCTCGCGGGTTCACGCCATTCTCCGGCATCAGCCTCCGGAGTCGCTGGGAGTACCGGCGCCCGCCACCACGCCCGGCTGATTTTTTTGTGGTTTTAGTAGAGACGGGGTTTCACCGTGTTAGCCAGGATGGTCTCGATCTCCTGACCTCATGATCCACCTGCCTCGGCCTCCCAAAGTGCTGGGATTACAGGCGTGAGCTACCGTGCCCAGCCATGGGTAAACTTTTAAATAAAAGCAATCCCGATCCTCTAATATCTTCCCATTTGCTCCATGGGAGACATTTCCTGGTAACTCTTGGGAAGCTTTCCTTGAACTTGGAAAAGGCAGCCTTGGAATTTACTGTAGACATGCACTGACTAAGTATTTCAGTCTTAACCAAAGGAGAGAGGAGAACCCATTTTGGTGCACATAATCTAACCAGCTAAAGACTGAAACTCTTGATTATGTCATGATTTCTGTATGAACCCATGAGTTCCTGCACATTAGTTAAGATTATATTATAGGTTTTTCTGCCATATCTAATGCCAAGAGAATTGAATAGAGGAATCCATCACTTATCTGCTTCCTACATAACAAAAATGTCAAAGTTTTGGAATTAGAGTTAAAATACATACAGTGCTAGTTTTGTAAATAAAAAGTTGTAAGAAAGTCCATCAATGTTAGCAACTCTTCTTCTGGGGGCATTGCTAGATTGTTTGTACTTCTGTCCCTTACTCTATTTCATGGATTAATAAATCAAAGGGTGCCAGATGAAGAAGTTTCTTTGGTCTGGATATTCACCTGTTAGCAGAAATCTCATCTAAAAAAAATATTTGCACAGATCCCTCTTTTTTTTTTTTTCCTATGCTTATTTGTGATGTAAGTGACTTGCTAACATTGAACTTCATTAACTCTAAAATGTGTGAGACTCATCTTGTTTTTTCTGGTTTAGCATTCAGAAAGTGGCACACATTTACCTATGTAACAAACCTGCACATCCTGCACATGTACCACAGAACTTAAAATTTAAAAAATTAGAGAAGTGTTTATCAAATTATGAAAATTTATTTCTAGTGAGACTAAGCCACAGCATGCAGGTGATTCGGGGCACAGTTTTCTATACTTCACCATTCCATAAGCTAGCAATAAATACAGGGGCAAATGTTACTGTACATTTTCCACATATAGGAAGAAGGCATTTTCTAATTTCAGAGCTTAGTGCAATAATATCATTCAGATATTACTTTTCTTTCCTTTCCAAAGTTTTCTCATCTCTGCTTTTCCTGGATATCCTTAGGAAACTTACAGGGGTGCTTATTTCTTATAGACAGCTCACAGGGCGCATTATTTTTCTGTAGCATGGAAGGAAAACTGGGTCAACATGGAACCCTGGTGATTCACGTGAGTTAGAGGTGGTAGGGATGTCAGGAAAATTGAGGGAAGCAGAAAACGCAGAATCTGGAAGACAATAAGGCAGTTGTCCTGTCCAAACTTGTTAACACATATTTTTTTGTTTTTCTTTTCATATAGGCTCCACACCTACCACCTCCTCCTCTCTTTACACACATAGATCCATATGCCTTTCAAAAGTCAAACGCTAATGATGTAGTATTTTCCTTAAGCCTTTAGGGAACAGCATTGGCACCCTATTGTCTGCTCATCAGCCGCATTCTTTGGACTAATGTTCAATGCCCTTCATGACTCTCTTCCAATTTGCATCATTTCTGATGCCTCTTTATCATGAATCCTCACCCCCCAGCTGATGAGGGTTTCTGCCGATTTTGAGTGAAAGGACACTGTTTTAGTCTTATAAAGCTATGTATAGAGAGTAACAATTTACCAGAAGTGAAAGATGTCAAGGCACAGGGTACCCACTTGGATTATACATGAACCAAAGAGAACCTATAACATTTAGAGGCTTTAACACTAACCTAAAATACAGTTTCATCCTTGATGCTTTACAATTGTGACTGCCATGGTGTGCACCTGTTAGGGTTCAGGTGAATTTTAGGAGTATGTCCACCTTCTGCTTTCAATTGCGGAACGATTGAAACAATAAATGTGCTGAGCACCTGTAGTGTTCCAGACTTGCAGCTAAGCATTTGTGTACGTATCAATGAGACAGGCAACAATATTCTCATTTTACAGAGGAAAACTGAGCACAAGTAGAGACTAAATGACCAAGGACACGCAGCCAGTCAGGGAACTAGGACTCACACTTAGGTGGTTTGCTGCTGTGTAACTTCTTTCTCAAGCTCACTTCCTGGAGAAATGGTTTTATTTTCCATTTGAATGAAGGTCTACTGATCACGCAGACTTCTAGATATCAGATTAATTTACTACTATACTACCTTTGTCTTATACAAATTATACAAAATTCAGTTAATTTCAATGCTCCAATAAAAATACATGCCATTTCTCCTTTTCACTAGGAACAGTCGTAAACTTCCTGAAGCCAGGGAGTAAGGATATGCTGCAAAACATTTTATCTCCTATGTCCAGCAGAGTTCCTGGCACAAAGATAGTGATGAAAGTCACTTAAATGAGTAGATTATAAATGGGACCTGTGCTCAGGCTCATACCAGTCTTTCTGAATATTGACAAGAAGTAGACAAGCCAACTTGTCCAAGGTCACCAAGTGACTGCTCACTGAAGCAAAACTTTTCTGAATACTTATTATGCAGAAACCAGGCTAGCACCAGGTGCAAAGTCTAGACTAAGAGAAGTCTGGAAGAGGAGGATGTTTGGTCTGTCCTTAAGAAGTTTAAAATCTGATCTAGTTCCATCTTCCAATGCATT
Organism: Macaca mulatta; assembly: GCF_049350105.2. Taxonomy (NCBI): domain Eukaryota; kingdom Metazoa; phylum Chordata; class Mammalia; order Primates; family Cercopithecidae; genus Macaca; species Macaca mulatta. The sequence continues at coordinate 102,994,682 of NC_133418.1, read as the reverse complement.
TCTTATGGTCTATACCAAGCCACCAATGATGTAAATAAAACATTCAGGTTTCTTGTAGAAATGTTGCTCCACTATCCCTCATGCAATAATGCAGCACTTTGTAACAAGCTTTATAATGAGGCTATGAATTAAAGTGATGCATGGCTTTTCTGAGCTACAATATGCATCACAACAGCCTGTATTAACAATTTAAAACCGTATAATGTGCTTTATAAGCTAATAAAGTAGCTGCCTCTAAATGATTTATCAAATATGAATAATGCATCCAGAAATAACTTACAGGAACAGAGCCAGCATCCTCCATCCCTTTACTAGCTGACTTTCTACACAGATGATACTGAGGACACATGGGAGCTGAGTTACTGAGCTCTAGACACCAGTCTTCTGTTCTGCCAGGAAGCCTGCCTGAGTTCTCCCTGGAGCCTCCCTTGTAATCATCTATTTTCAATATTTCAGGCAGCCTCTCAGCCTTTTCCCTTCTGGCTCTCTCTCTAACCCTTTATTCTCCCCTATAGCTTTCTCCTCTTTTAGAATCTTCTTCATTCCATCATCCTTTCTGCTTATTTAAAGGGAGGACAGAAGTTATCTTAGAAAGTTTCTGTATAGGAGCAGCTATATGTAGTAGATGAAGGAATCAGAAGAGAGAACTCTAAGGGCTAATAACCCAGAAAGAGAACAGTTCTACATGCTTTCTAAACTTCTAAGATATATTCACATTAGATTTTAAACTGCCCATTATTCTAAGTGAAGTAACTCAGGAATGGAAAAGCAAATATCATATGTTCTGACTTATAAGAGGAAGCTAAGCTATGAGGATGCAAAGGCATAAGTTTGGTATAATGGGCTTTGAGGACTCAGTTGGGAGAGGAGTTAGGGATAAAAGACTACATATTGGGTACAATGTACACTGCTCAGGTGATGGGTGCACTAAAATCTCAGAAATTACCGCTAAATAAGTTATCCATGTAACCAAAAACAACCTGTACACCAAAATTTACTAAACTAAAACTAAAATAAAATACTTTGAAGAAGTGGGGCGATAGAAAATGACTTCCATCTACCCTTATAGGTTCTTTGGCTGGTCTATGAATTAAATTAACATAAGACAGATTAATAGAAGAAAAAACATATATAATTCCCTACATATATATGGGAATCCAAAATTCCCATATAGGAGGGAGACTCAATAAGCGTCAGGTAATTAAAACTTCTATAGCATTGTAAGCTACAGAAAGAAACAGAAGCTTGGGTCATCTAGGTGGTGGACACACAAGTTAAAGGAAGGTGGAAGGAGGAAATGTATGGTGAATAAAGGTTGTCTTGTTATGAAAAATAAAAGAAGTGTTTCAAACATATCTGAATTTATGAAATAAGAGTAAATGTCCTACCTGATGTGATACTGCATTATATGTAAGATTATGTACATATATTTAAAAAAGAAAATCACAAACATATTGACATTGTTAAGCATTATTTAAATAATTTTCTTTAAAATATTAGGTTTTCTAAAATCACATTCTAAAACCATCCTTATTTTGAAATCAGAACATACATTAGTACAATGTATTATTAATCGTAAAATTAGTAGTAATAGTAAGATATATTAGACCCATTATTAGAGAAAGAAATAACAATGAGTCAATTGGTGAACAATGCCTCACTTATAAATTTATTTTTACATAGCTAATTCTAACGGTTATCAACAATCCCTTTAAACCATTCATAATCTTTCACCCTAATGTCAAGAAAGTCAGCAATATGAAAGACTTTCTGAAGGGGAACAGTGACCTAAAAATAAAAATTCTGCATTTGAAAAAAAAAAATTAACTGCCTAAACGCCTGAATACTAACTAGACTTAATGCTCAGAGTTTTATCTGTTGAACACTGCTTTTGTGAACTGTGACAGTGTTTACCAAAACACTCAAAGCATGGTGAATCTCAGTCTGGACTTCTGGAGATTTGGTGTTTGAAATAACGATGTATATGTACAAAACCAAAGACATAGGGGAGAAGTTTGTAAGAGCCCATTGTTCCTACCTGACATGAGAAGCAGTTAGCTCTTTCAAAACCCCTAAGAGAGCCTCACCAAACTAAATTTCAAAAAATTATGAGAACTTGCTGTGAGAAAAAAGACATAGGATTACTATTATCTCTAGCAGAGAAGAAACTCACCATAGGCCAGAAAATTGAAGAAAAATCCAACCTTCTACACATTTATGAAATGTATGTGGGAACCAGAAAATTTGATTCAAATTCTATAGAGTACTAGCCCCAGACTGAGGTTACACCAACACAAACACTCATTCCCATATGAAATGCAAAACAGCAAATACGCCAAAGGCCAACAGGAATGCTCACAGAAATCTCTTTTTCACAAGTGGACTGCAGCTGTCATCTGAAAGTTGGAATGGAGCAGCAAAGATGAGAGATATCTTTGGCAGCACAGAAAGCAGGGGACATGGTGGGAATTAACATAGAAAATTCTTTAGTAACCAAAAAGCTTAGTGCTAGTCTACAAGCTAGCACTCGCTAGAGCGAGATCTCCCAGCATTCAGAAAACTGGCAGCTCATTTTTAAAGGATGAAGAGAACTCTGGAATATCTCTACTGTTCAGGTCCTGAGCCTTTCTAAAGGAAATCTAAAATCCCAATATGGCCCTAAAAAATTTGAAATTATAGGCAAACAAAATCAATTAAACCTGCAAGAATAACCTGACAGAGGCCATCAAAAGATTAGACTCACTCAGAGCACTCCCCTCAGTGCTGTCCTGACAGAAGATGTGGTACACTATTATTTGGATTCAGACCTTGTTTACCTGTCTTTGTTGTTCTACCTCAAAAAATAGCTGGCGTTCAATCAAAAACTCCAACGCACATGATGAAGCAAGGAAATGCAAGAGAGAAAACACTTAAGAAATGACTATAATGGAAATAACAAAGATAATAAAATAATTATGATGAAGTTTCCACTTTTGCTAATGGAGAGGTGGCTTACAAGACTAGCCCTCCCGCCATAACAACTACAGAACTGGATAATATACAGTGGCCAACTGTTTTTCAGGCAATGGAAAACAGGCAGCACAAGACTCCAAACTCACGAGGAGGCTGTGAGATGATCTTTTTCAATTATACAGCTATCTGCATGGGAAAAAATTTTCTCATTTGGGCAAAAAGTGATGCAACTCTAGTAGAACAGGACTGTCCAGCTGAAACTAGGCAGCAGAAATCATAATTTGAGGCCACTGAAAAGGGTGAAATCTGAGATGGAACATTGGGGAGGTGGAACCAAGAAGATAAGGTGTCCAGAATTTACTATAAGGGCTCCCTATGAGTCTGTGGTTGAGAGATAGGCCTTCTGTGTTTGGGAAAATCCAATCAAGGTTTACTAGACAGCTGCTGTGAGGTTGTTGAGAATGGAACAGAGATACTGATGCTGAACGCTGATGGGGGAAAGCAGTGCTGAGAAATGTTGGAATCCTGACCATGCCAGAGTAAGTCTCATTGACCACTTCTTTGTAGCCCTAGCAGCCAAAAAAATAATAGAAATGCCACTTTATTAACAGAAAGGAGTGAAGATAACCGTGGAGAGTAAGACCTACCCCATACTCACTTTGAATAAGACTAAACTCAAGCCTTAATAGGATCCCAAAGGAAGACAGATTTGAAAGTTTTGTCTCACCAAGTTATATGGGCTTGGGAAACTCTGAGAATTTCACAGATCTGCATCAACAAACCAAAAACAAGGCAACAAGTTTAAGGTAATCATCCTTTAATGGCACTGCCTGCTGAAACAAGAATAAATATTCTGCAGAAGAGAATAGAGAAGATATTTCGTACAAATACTTAGCATAGAGAGGTTGGAGTGTTTATCTTGAATCATACAGAATAAGATGTCAAAGCAAAGAGTAATGGTGAAGTGTCAAATAGTCAAAATACATAAGAATCATAAATGTAAACATACTTCATAAAAGTGTTTCAAATACATGAAGCAAATGTCAGCAAAATGACAGAATAGGCAGCTACAGCCACCTCTCTGTACAAAGAAACATTGAGAAATAACCATAAATGGTCAGAACCAATTCTGTTAGATTTTTGGAAAACAGTCACACATCTACAGCAACTAAGAAAACTATGTATCAAGAAAAAGGCAACTTAAAAAACAGTGGGAAATGTTTCTGGTGATTCTACCTACCTTTCTTTGGCTTCATGACAGTCTTGAATATAGCAGCCCACAGCTTCAGTCAGTATGGGAACCTGGTCCCTTGTTCCAGAGAGAGCAGAGCACATCTTATTCATACATCATTGTTTCTGTCTTTGCTAATCTATCTGGAGGCTACTTGAAGGACTGATGCAAGGTGCTTATCTGTTTTACTTAAATCAAAACTCATTCAGAGAAGAAAACTAATAGGTGTTGCTGTAAAACACTGCAAGGTGGAGTAAGAATCTGATAGTATCTGGGGAAAACTTACCATTAAGACATACAATAGGTGGTTTAAAGTCTGAGAGAAAAATATCAGGAGAAGGGGAGTCTTGGGAAAATTAGGGCATTCGAAAGTACACATGTGTGTTGGATAATATAGAAAGCCACATGCATGTCAAAGGCATTCAAAAGTACACATGTATGATGAAGAATTTTGAAAATCAAATGCATGCTCTAATGCTTTACTTCTGGCTGATCACCAGGTACAGTGCAAGTAGGTAATGAAGCCTTAGGCAGAGTTGTAAACGGCCTGGCAAAATGTTAAAGAAGTGCCCCAGCACAGAGAAAATCTACAAATGGGAAATGTGGTTTTTGTTGTTGCTTTTTGAAATCTCTTGGCATTAAACGCTAGTTGAATTTCCATCAAACACTAGTTGAATACAAGCCATAGGAACCGAGACATTGGTGACCATGTGACAATGAATATAAACTTTCAAAAACAATTTGGAAAATCACTAAGCAGATATGTGTGGCTATCAAAAATCAACAACAGCAAATTGTAGTGAAGAGAAAGAATCTGATTTCCAGATTTATTGCATTCCATTTCTGGTTTTCAAGAGAAAAAAAAATACAAACAGTACAAAGAAACAGGAAAGTATGGTTCATTCAAAAGGATATATACGTGTGTGTGTGTGTGTGTGTGTGTGTATGTGTGTGTCTGTGTGTATGCACAGATACTGTACCTAAGAAAGCCCGGATATTTGACTTAGTAGAAAAAGATCTTGAATTACCTGTGTTAAATATGCATGAAAAACTAAATAATAACTGAATATAGTTTTACAATCACTGAAATGAAAAACTACAGCAGTTTGACAATAATATTAAACAGAGAGAAGACAGATTTAGCAAACTTAAATATAGGACTATTTAAATTACTCCATGTAAGGAGTAGAGGAAAAATAATGGAGAGAAGTAAACAGAGCCTAAGGGACCTGTAGGACACAATCAAGCAGATCAACATTTGCAAATATGTAGCTTTCAGAAGAGGAAGAGAGAAAGAGGCTAAATAATATTTAAAGAAATAATGGCCCAAACTTCCCAAATGTGATGGAAGACATGAATCTATACATCCTAGAAGTTCAAAGAACTCCAGGTAGGATAATCCCAAAGAGAGCCACACTGAGACATGTAATAATAAAATTGTTGACAGACAAAGACAAAGACAAACAGAAACTTGAAAATATCAAGAGAGAAGCAACTTATCACTTACAAGTTATCCTCAATTTGTTTAATAGCTGATGTCTCATCAGAAACCATGTAGAACAGAAGGTAGTATGAGGGTGTAAAGTGCTGAAAGAATAATAATAAATCTCAACCAATAATTCTACAACTGTCAAGTCTATTCTTCAAAAATGATTATAAAATTAAAACATTCACAGATCATAAAAGTAGAGAGAGTTTATTACCAGTAGCTCAGCCATACAATAAATGCTAAAGGAAATCTTTCAAGTTGAGATGAAAGGACATTAGAATACAGAGCCATATGAAAAAAAGTAAAGACTTCCAGCAAAGATAGCTACATAAGCAAATTTTGAAACCAATATTATGTATTTTTAGAATGTAACTCCACTTTTCATTTCCTGAATCATTTAAAAAATGTATAAAAATAACTATAAATCTATATTATATATAAATCATATTGATATGTTTGACAACAGCATAAAAAGTTTGAGTAGAGATGTATAATAGATTTTTTGTATGATATTGAAGTTTAAGTTGAGATATTAATTAAAAGGGGATATTAAACCAAAACCAAATTTGAATAAATTCGAAAGACATGAAATACATCCTCTAACCACAATGAAGTTAGAAATTAATAACTGCAGAAAAACTGGAAAATTTTAAAATATGTAAAAATCAAACAGCACATTTTTAAACAACCAATGAAACAAGAGAAAATACACAAAGGTAATTAAAAATATTTAAAGATAATGAAAAGGGAAATATACATGCCAAAATATATGGGATGCACCAAAGGCAGGGCTCTGAAGGAAATTTATGGCAGAATATACCTACATTAAAGAATAAGAGAGACCTCAATTCAACAAACTAATGCTACACCTTAAAGAACTAGACAAAGAAGAGCAAACTAAATCCAAAGCTAACGAAGAAAATAAATAATAAAGTCAATTAAAGAAAAATGAGCTAGAAACTAAAAGCTCTAGAGATAATCAACAAAAACAAAGGATAGTTTATGGAAAGATTAATAAATTGAGATATCTTTAGCTAGAACAGCAAAATCAAAAACCAAAAAACACCAAGTAAAGTCAGAAATGAAAATGAGAATGCTTTGTACTGGAATAAAGTACTGCTACTTACCGAAATAAAAATAATTATAAAAACATTATATGAGTTTTTACACCAACAAATTAGATAACCTAAATAAAATGGACTAATTCTTAGAAATACACAAATTATCAAATCTGACTCAAGAAGAAACAGAAAATCTGAACAGGCTTAGAAAAAGTAAGGAGATTGAATTCCTAATCAATCATCTCCCAAAAATGGAAAATCCAAAACTAGACAGCTTCACTGGTAAATTCTACTAAACACTTAAAGAAAAATTAGTATCAATACTTCTCAAATTCTTCAAAAACATAGAGCAGGAAGAAATACTTTCTAACTCATTTTGAGGCCAGCATTACCATGATACCAAAGCCAGATAAACAATATAAGAGAATAAAATTACAAGCAAATATTCATTATAAATGTAGAAGCCCAAATCTTTAACAAAATATTAGCAAATTAAATTCAATAGCATGCTAAAGGGATTATACATCATGGCCAAGCGAGATTTATCCAAAGAATGAAAGGATGTTTTAATATAAGAAATTTAATCACTGTAACATACACATTAACAGAACAAATGAAATTTATATATATATATATCAATTTACATAAAAAAGATTTGACAAAATTTAATACTATTTCGCAACATTCAGAAAATTAAGAATAAAAGGGAATGTTCTCAACATGATAAAAGACATTTATGAAAACCCAGCATCTAAGGTTACAGTCAACGGTGATAAACTAGAAGTTTTCCCTCTGAGATCAGGAACAACACAAGTAGGCCTGCTTCTACTATTGCTATTCAACATTATACTGAAATTTGTAGCCAAAGTATTTAGGCAAGAAAAATAAATAATAAAGCATTATTATTGGAAAGAAGGAAATGAAACTATTCACAAATGGCATGATCTTCTATAGAAAAAAAAAGCCAATAATCCATAAAAAGTAGCTAGAGCTAATACACAATTTGAACAAAGTTGCATGATATAAGACCAATAGGGAAGAATCAATCATGTTTCCATACACCAGCAATAAACAACCCAAAAAGGAAATTTTAAAAAGATATATATTTACAATAGCATCCACAAGAATGAAATATACCTATTCAAAGTGGATGTTAGACCAAAAACACGTCTGAATAATTTTAAGATTAAAGTAATGCAAAATATATCCTGCAACCACAATGGAATGAAGTTAGGAATGAAATACTGAGGCTTAAATTTAATCCAATATGTGGAAGACTTGCAGGCCAAAAATTATGAGGCATTGCTGAAATAAATGTTAAAAGATGTAAACAAGTTGAAAATTATCACGTGTTCATGAATTGGAAGACCTGATACTGTTAAAATGGCAATACTACCCAAGGTGATCAACACATTCCATGCAAACAGTAGCATTTCTTAAGCTCATTTTCTGAAATTAAATCGAAAACTGAATCCTCAAATGTGTATGTAATTGAAAGATGCCCAAGGAGTCAGAATAATTTTGAAAAACAAGAACAATGTTGGAGGACTAGGAATTCACAACTTTAAATCCACTAGAAAACTGCAGTAATAAAAATAGTGTGCTTTTGGCATAAGAATAGAGATTAATGGAACAGAATTCAGAATACATCAATCTGTCCATCTATCTATGACCAGTTGATCTTTAAGTAATTGCTAAGACTATTCAATGGGGATAGAATAACCTCTTCAACAGACAGTGCTGGGACAACTAGATATTTATAAACAAAAAAATGAAGTTGGTAGAGTACTATTCAGCCATAAGAAAGAATGAAAATACTGTCATGTGTGACAACATGGATGAACCTGGAGAACATTATGTTAAATGAAATAAGTCAGACACATAAAGATAAATACTGCATGTTCTCACTTATAAAAGCTTATGAAAGTAGAGAGTAGAATACAGGTTATGAAAGGCTAGGAATAGGAAGGGAGAATAAGAAAAGACTGGTTTATGGATACAAAGTCACAGCTAATGCTAGGAATAAATTCTAATGCTCTGTAGCACTATTGAGTGAATATGGTTAACAATACTTTTATTTTCAAAAAGCTAGAAGAGAGGATTTTGAATGTTTATGACAAAAGAAATGATAAATATTCAAGGTGATAGATTTGCTAATCCTGATTTGATCATTATTCATGGTATACATGTACGAAAATATTACTCGTAACTCATAAATATGTACAACTATTACATGTCAACTTAAAACAAAATAAAATAACCTTAAAAAGAATAAATCACGCCAGGCGTGATGGCTCACACCTGTAATCTCAGCACTTTGGGAGGCCGAGGCAGGCCAATCTCCTGAGGTCTGGAGTTTGAGAAAAGCCTAGCCAACATGGTGAAACACTGTCTCTACTAAAAATACAAAAGTTAGCCAGGTGTGGTGGCGTCTTCCTGTAGTCCTAGCTACCCAGGAGGCTGAGGCAGGAGAATCACTTGAACCCAGGAGGTGGAGGTTGCAGTGAGATCGTGCCACTGCACTCCAGACTGGGCAAAAGAGCGAGACCCCATCTTGAAAAAAATAAATAAATAAAGATTGAATAAATTTCTAAATACTTGCTTAAAACAGTAGCAAAAAATATTTATTAATCAGGGAAATCTAAACACTATTATATACAATGCCAAAACGACAATGGCTCGATGCAATAAAAGTTTCTCATTCAAAAAATAATAATAAAGAAAATGTAGTTGGACCTTCAACCTAAATCATGTACACAAAATAGTTGTAAATGAGTCAATGACCTAAATATAAGCATTAGAACAATGAAACTTATAGAAAAAATTATGGATAAATCTTCATGACCTTGGCTTTACCACCGGATTCTTAGGTATGACATGAAAAGCATGCACAATTAAAAAAAATAGAGAAATAGAATGTCACCAAAATTTTAAAGTTTGTGCCTTAAAATGTATTATCTAAAAAGTGTTTTAATTGGAAAATTAAAGAGAATGGAGAATTTAGTGAATCTACAGAAAATATTTGCAAATCATGTATTTAATAAGGGTCTATTAAACAGAATATATAAAGAATTATTAAAACTCCACAACAAAATTCAAACAACCTAGTTTAAAAATGAACAAGGGATTTGAATAAACATTTTTTCCAAAGAAAATATTCAAAGGCCCAGAAAACTCATAAAAATATGTCCAACATTATTAATCATTAGCAAAATTGAAATCAAAATGCCAGTGAAGTACGAGTTCCTACCCACCAGGAGGACTGTAATTTTTTAAAATGGAAAACAATAAGTGATGGTGAGGATGTGGAAGAATTGGAATTTGTATACATTACAGGTGGGAAGTTACAGCTGCTCTGTGAAGGATTTTGGTAATTCCTCAAAAAGTTAAAGACAAAAGGTGTATACGCAAAAGAATTTTTAAAAGGCACTCACATGAGTATGTGTGCATTCATGTTCACGGTGGCCCTATTCACAATAGCCAAAAGTTGGAAACAGCCCAGATTTCCATCAATGGATGAATAAACAATTGTACCATAGGCATATAATGGAATTATTAAACCATAACAAGGAATGAAGTACTGACACATACTTAAAAATGGAGGCACCTACAAGACATTACCCTAAGTGAAAGAAACCAGACAGAAAAGAACAAATAAGATATGATTCCATGTACATAAACTCTCCAGAATAGATAAGCTCATAGAGACAAAGCACTGATTGGTAGTTGCCAGAAGCTGAGAAAGAGGTGGAAGGGGAAGAATTGTTTCATGGTAAGATGTTTTGCATTGTATGGATGGAAATGTTTTTGAACTAGATAGAGGTGGTGGTTAAACAACACTGTGAATGTATTAAATGCCGCTGAATTGTTCAATTTAGAATGTTCAATTTTATGTTATATGAATTTTACCTCAATAAATTATTTTAAAAATATGTGAAAAAATAAACGGATACAACCAAAGGAAAATATAAAGAATTACACAGGGAAATATAAAGACATCCACATTTACAATAATTCATAGAACATCCAGACCAAAAATCATTAAGGATGGAGGATGTGAGAAAAACCCAACAATAGCAACAACAACAACAAATTATCAACCAACTTGATTGAATTGACATTTAGAGAACATTACACTCCCACACTGAAGAAGGTACATTAATTTCAAGTGAACATGCAACATTCATTAAGATAAACCATAGGCTGAGCTTAATAAATATTTTATAATTTAAATAAGCAAAGCATATTTTCTGACAACAATGGTATTTAGGTAAGAATCAATAATAATATCAACAAGTAAATTTCTAAGTATTGGGAAATTAAACAACACAATTTTATATAACTCCTGGGTACATAAATCACATGGGAAATTAGAAAATCTTTCAAACTAAATGATAATGAAAGCAGAGACTATCAAAACGTGTGAAATGCAGCTGCACATTAATTATAATGAATTTTACAGCACTAAATGCCTACATTAGAAAATGAAGAAAAGTGTAAAACTTAATAATCTAACATTCCAGTTTATAAAAGTACCAAAAAAGAGTAAACTAAATCCAAAATAAGGAAGCAGTTAAACAACAAATGTTAATATAGAAGCAAACATGAATAGAAAATGGACAAACAATACAGAAAACAACAAATGTATAAGTAGTTTCTTTGAAAAGTTAATTGATAAAAAGCCAAGATGACTAAACACAGAACAAAAGACAAATCTCAAATGATCAATATTAAGAACACAAAAAGAAAACATCGCTATAGATCCTACAAACATTAGCATGATAATGAGGAAATATTTTAAAAATGTATGGCATTATATTTGACACTTTAAAATTAGTAAGATTATTCAAAAGCAGCTGCTACAAGTGGAAATGAAACACCTGCATAGAACTATAAGTAATTAAATCACAATCTGAAACATTGCCATAAAGAAAACTCCAGACCTGGAGACTCCACCCAAGAATTTTATTAATCATTTAAGAGAGATTAACAGCAATGCTACACAAGGTGTCTGTTTTTTGTTTTAGAAATGGATGAGGAATAAACACTTTCCACTTCATTTAATAGGTTCAGCATAATTCTGACACTAAGAGGAAATTAAAAAAAAATAATTACTGATGAATATCTCCCATAACATAGAGGCAACCATTTTTGACTAAATATCAGCCAACTAAATGTAGGAATATATAACATAAAGGCTAATAAATTTTAAGCAAGTGGGGCTCACCTCAAGATGGCAAGGTTGATGTAACATAAAAAGTAAGCAATATGATTTACTATACAGAATAATAGTTAAAATTATACTACTATTCTAATCTATAGATGTAGAAAAAGCATTTGACAAAATCCAATACCAATTCATAATTGTTCAAACCTCTCAGTACACTAGGAATCTAAAGAAAAATAAAAAACCTCCTCAATATTTATGTATTTTGTCCATAAAAACTACACTTAACATCACATTTAATGATGCCAAATTAGTGGACATTTTTATGTTGAAAATGAGGAAAGATACTCATTCTCACCACTTCCATTAAATATGGTACTATAAGTGTTAATGTATTAAAGCAAGTAAAGGAAATAAATTGTACGAATGTGATGAAAAAGAATTAAAACTATTATTCTTCAAAGATGACTTATTTTGTATGTATAAAACATGAAATCAGCCGGGCGCAGTGACTAACGCAAGTAATCCTAGCACTTTGGAAGGGCGAGGTGGGCAGATCATGAGGTCAGGAGTTCCAGACCTGCCTAATAAACATGGTGAAACCCCGTCTCTACCAAAAACACAAAAATTATTCAGGCGTGATGGCACATACCTGTTGTCCCAGCTACTCAGGAGACTGATGCAGGAGAATCAATCGCCTGACCCTGGGAGGCAGAGGTTGCAGTGAGCCAAGATGGCGCCACCGCACTCCAACCTGGGCGACAAAGCGAGACTCTGTCTCAAAAAGAAAAGAAAAAATGAAATTTACAAAAAACTATGCTAGTATGAATAAATTAACAAGATGATGGGGTGCAGGGTTATTGCACCAAAATTAATTATATCTCTGTGTATTATCAACAAACTGATAAAGTCTATATTAGCTACTATCTATAAAATATCTATAAAAATATCTATAAAAATATGAAAAAGCATTTAAAAACCTAAAGAATAAACCCAATGAAAGATGTGTAAGACCCCTAAATTGTAAACCACCAAACATTAGTGACAGAATTTGAAGACTTAGGTAAATGGAGATATATATCATGTTTATGGATTGGAAGATTCAATATTGTTCAGATGTCAATTCTCATAAGAAATTTGTTATAGATTCAACCCAAATGCCATTAAAACCCCACAAGTCTATTGTTGTCATTGCTGTTGAAGAAATTGACAAGCTCGAATATGGAAATGCATATTATCTACAATAGCCAAAATTATCTTGGGAAAATAAAATTGGAGGACTTATACTGCCTGATTTTAAGATTTAACATAAATCTCTAGTAATAAAGACAATGTAGCACTGATGTATGATCAATGAGAGAAAGTGGATAAATCACCCATAAATATTTACTTAATGGATTTTTGAACAATGCAAAATCAAACAGGAAAAGAAAAGCCTGAATTAAAAAAAAAAAATTGGGAAGAACCAGAATTCTATTTATGAAAAATAAACATTGACTCCCACTTCATGCCAAACACAAAAATGCAAAATGAGTCATAGGTTGAAACATCTTAATAACATGAATGCTAGAATAATAAAGTGAATGAAATAAAAACTCCAGAGAATATTTTCATTACATTGTATAAGAAATATTTTTAGATGGAATACAAAAAAAATCATAGAGTGTAAAAGAAAACAAGAGAGAGATAACAAATTTTATTGAAATTAAATTTCTTCTAATCAAAAGGCAATATTTAAAAAATCAAAAAGTAAGCCATAATTGGAACAAATATTCATAGATGCTTTATTTTTTAAAAGAGCATATGTGTATATATATGTGTATATATGTGTATGTATGTGTATATATGTATATGTATGTGTATATATATGGCCTTTTGCTTATATTGAGTTGTCTTCTTTTATTGATTTCTACAATAAATATAAAAATATATACATATATGTAGAAATCAACAATACAAGAAGACAACTCAATATAAACAAAACCAAGCAAGATGTTTGAATAGATACTCCACAAATGAAGACATAAAAATGGCAAATGAACACATGAATAGGGAATATGTCATCAAATAATGAAATCACAGATACAGTGAGATATCTTTTCACACCCAATAAAGTGGCTAAAAAAAAAAAAAATGATGGACAATGTCAAATGCTGGCAAGCATGTGGAACAAACGGAATTCTATTACCTTGCTGCCAGGAGTGTAAAGTGGTTTAACCATATTGGAGGACTAGTTAGTTCTGATAAAGGTAAACATAGATCTACCTTAACCCTACGTCCTAGCTAGTCTGCTCTTTGGCATTTCCTCAAGATATACAAACACATATGTGCACCTGCATGCATGCACACACACAAACACACACACCCTAAAGAGGAATTTTCATTAGCAATATTCATAATGGCCCCAAACTAGAAGTAACACAAATGTCTATCAGTAGGAAGTGCAGAAACATGTTGTATATTCATATGAGAGAGTTCTAGTCAGTGATGAAAAGGAATAAATTGCTGATAATTGCAACAACACGAATAAATTAGAAAGCATAGTGCTGATCCAAAGAAACACGACACAAAAGAGCACACACAGTACAATTTCACTGATGAGAAGTTCAAGAACAACAAAAACTACCATGTGTTATGCAAAGTCAGGAAAATATCCTCAGGGCTGAGGGTGCAGAGAAAGTTGACCTGAGTGAAGCACAATGTGACATGATGGAAATGTTTTCCATGTTTTTGGTGGTAACTACATGCATGTATAAAATTGTCAAAAATAATAGAACTGAATTTTTAGGATCTGCACATTTTATTGTATGTAAGTTATATGCAAGTAAAATATTACTCTATCAAAAAGAAAATCACAGTGATAATAAATATTAGGGTGATAGTCTCTCATCACTTATCTTGACCCTTTTGACAAAATTGATGGTGAGGGGAAGAGGATAGAGATCACATGGTCTTCTTTGATTAAATCAAACATATCAGTTAAAATTTAAAATGATTACTGTTGGCCATACAGTAGCAGTAATAGTAATAGTAAATGGCTTACTTAATTTAACATTTTTTAAAACCTTATTGATGTCATGTAGAAGAAAAGAAACAGAAGCTTAACTTCCCTAATATCACACAGCTATTACATTGTGGATCCAGGATTTAAAAACCTCTGTCTGGTTTAGAATCCCTGTTTTATTACTATTCTGGTCTTCCTTCACTAAACATCCTGTTTCTAACTTGGGAAACAATATGTTTGAAATCCAACAGAAAAATGGGCAAAAGCAATTCATGGGAATATATGCTAAAATTTTTGAAATTTCTCCAAAGAATAAATCAAAGTAACGTGAAATAAGAAAAAAATGTAATTAAACAAAAATGAAACACAAGGCAACACTCATTAGAAGAGCAAAAATTGGAAAGGTGCCAGGATGCCAAATGGTGGTAAAGATGTGAGCAGACAAGAACTCTAGCACCCTGATTATGTCAAAGTTGTTAGCCATTCTGGAATTTATTCTGGTGGTTCCTCATGTCATTAAGTTAGCATATGCCTTATAATTAATCGCTTCTACTCCTGAGCACATATCACAGACAAAGTTTATAAGGGGACATATATAAAGTAGTTGATTGAAGTGAGTGTGTGTGTGCGTGTGCGTGTGCGTGCATGCTTATTGTAATCAAAGATTTGAGTGATAATCAATAGAGGAGTGGACAAGTGATATGTTATGGATCCACTGGAATATATCATGGAAAAAATGAACTAGGTATAAAATGGTGCAACATGAATAGATATAAAATATAGTTTAGAAGAATAAAATAAGACGTAGAATGATATTAAAGCATAATAACATGTATGCAAGTTAAAACCCTGTATGCCAAATAACACTATCTAGAACACAAATGTATGCATTTTGGTGACAGACAGTGCTGAGAGGAGTGACTGTACCTGCCCTACAGCCCTTTTCCCACACTGGCTTCCCAGGTTGATGAATGACCTGCAAATAGCATTGTCCCAACTTTCTACAATAAAATAAACAAAATTATCACATATTTAGGGCCCAGAATATCCTTATTCAGTTTAGACACTGCCCCTCTGTATGAGCACAGACTGGGCTTAGGGTTAGTTTTATTTCTGTTACAATTTGTGTCTTCTAATGGATGGCAGTCTCACATATGAGACCTCTCTCTATTTAAGGGCAAACAAATGACAGTCAGTCAAATGAATGAATGAATGAATGATTAAGCACAATACATATTTCATGCTCAATTTTATGGCACACGTAAGACATAATAGGTCCTTTTCCCTTACAGGACACCTAAACCATTAGAAACTAGAAAGCAGAAAACCAAAGAAGTATCCGTAGGGATGGGTAATCTAAAAATTAGGTGGATGAGAACAGAGTACCTTAGGCAGATTTTGAAAGAGGGAAGTGCTAAATCACTGCCTAAAAACTCCAACTGGAAGCAGTGACAGGTTCTCATCAAGAGGAGTGCTAACTACTTTGAAGTGGCATTAGAGAAATTGTTTCTCATATGTTATCACTGTAGATTGATATTGATTCATCTCTGTAGCTGAATTATCTTTAAAAAATTTATGGTGCATTTTTATGGCAATAGCCAATCATGCATATCATTAGTGTGCATAGCAAGGAGTTTAAGACAAGAGGAGACTGATGGCTCTTCAATTATTGATGTAAATGAATTGCCAAGTGTAGCTAGTTTAAGAAATGCAATAAAGAGCAAAAGTCAAATCTGTGGTTCTGTGCACACACACATACATACACACAATCACACTAAACAAACTCATATTTTATCTAGCAGTAAGTGAAGACAGAAATTGAGTTACTTAAAATTTAAGACACTCCTGGAATTTTATATCATGAAATCATTTTTAAAAAGACACTGTCATTGTCATTTAGAGGAGGGATACTCAGAATATTTAATTTAGAAGGTGCTTCAAAGTTATCAAATTCAACCCTACCGTTGGCAGAATCTCTGAAAATGCTTCTAAGCTGGGATCACGAGCCTTTGCTAAACCACTAGCTCTTACTAGAGGTTGGTGGCCTGTGTTGCTCACAGAATGAAAGTCATTTTATGAAGAAAGCAAACCTAATATACTTTAGAAACGTTGTTTGTCCAATATAATATGGTCTCATCCCTGAGTTTCTGAGTTTCATCTCTGACTTTCTGGGTTTCCCGGAGCAAGTTACTTATTCTCCTCAAATATTTTTTTTCACTTTTAAAATGGAGATAAGAGTAGTATTACTCTATAGGGCTATTTGAGGGACTTAAATAATAGCATATATTACAAAATGGTTGGATTCAGGTTACAGCGGCTTGACATGCTTATGCTGATAACATTTGACTCTACTTCAGTATGATGGCCACAAATTGAGTTATATCACACACTCTAAAGCACCACAAGGAGCTCCTATCCTCCACACTCAGTTCAGCTCTCATGTCACTTGGCAACTCCTTTACTTGCCTTTAATAATTTCTGTTGCCTTCAGTGCCATTCCAACATTCAGCACTGTACTCAAGCTGATATCCAGTCTCATTCATTTTACATCTAGTAGATACTCTCAGTTCCTAAATCATGAAGAAACTTAGATCAGAAATGACCTATCTCACTTCTCACATACCCATTAACTGCAAATATCTTTCTATCCGTTTCATGCCTGCCCTTCTTCCTCTAGTCTTAGAGAACACTTGCTTAGTCTCAGCCAGTGATCTTACACATATTCTTTGTATCATACCTTCCCCATATCCACAACCACATCTTGAGTCCATATATTCATTCTGTTCCCCAGACTAATGTGTCTATACATCTACCAAGCATCTGCACTTGGATGTTGCATAGAAACCTCATATTTAGCATGTCTTAAATGGAATCTCAATTTCCAACTCCAACAAAAACATCGTGAGTCTACCTAGTACCCAAACCATATAACTTTTTACAGTTATTGAGATCTCCTTTTCCATATACCTGGTATCCAATTGCAAAGCTGTGTCAATTTTAGTTTTCCAACTATTTCTTGAATTCATTTGCTTATCTCCAATTTAATTGCTAGCCCTTCTAATTCAGTCCATCTCTGTCATGAGAATTGCAGTAGATTCCTGGCTCATCTTCTTGACTCCTGACTCGCTTTTCTAAAATCGAATTGCCATGCCACTCTGAGAATTATAGTTCTAAAGTATTTATCTGACAATTTTCAGAGGGTAAGCCTTTTATGATTTGGCCCTGCTCCCCTCTTAAGCCACATTTCTATGCATTATCCTCTCATTCACAATGCTGCCGTCAAGCTAAGCTTCACGCAACTCCATTCTGTTGTCAGTGGTAGTTTTGCACCATTTGTCTTCCTATCTTCTTGACTGGCTCCTATTACTCATCTGTGATGTATCAGTCTCCTGGAATCTCCCTGATACTCCAGACGGTGTTGGATGTCCCTCTTTTCCATCGTTCATATCATTCTGAACTGTAGTTTTCTCTTTTGTTTCTTTCCACTGAAATGTGAGTTTTTTTAGGGTAGGAATGCCCAACAAGTAACTGGTAATAAAGTTGCAAAACTTTCAGAAAAACTGTACCTAAAAGCATATGATTATAAATACAAGCATATTTATACGTGGTAAAGTATGGGTCTGGAAAGAACACAGCATCTAGAATGGCAAGACTGCTGAAGACAGAGCCCTGGGGATCACTACCCACTACTAAATTTCCTTTGTATGGAACTAAGGCACTAAATAAGAAGGAAAAGCAAATGTTAGATGCATGTGAGATTACAGGGCAACAAGAAAGCTACGAAGAAAAGTGAAGATGGAAGCATATGGCAAAGGAATTTCAATGAGCTGAAGGGAACTCACACTTATAGAACTACATCTAATCCATAAAGAGAATTATCTGGCTGCAGTTAATAAAGACGACAAATCTGAGAAGCAAAATCAAGGACATTGAAGTTTAGTGTGATACTTAGACTATGCAAATACAGAAGCATCCTATTTGGATGAATTTTTCTGGTGAAGAAAGTGAATGTATGAAACAACAAAACAAAATTGCCCATCAAGACAAAGGAAGTAACATATAATTAGTGAGATTCACAAAATACACAAAGAATGAATTTGGCCATTTTTACGATCCTTTATATCAGATAAAATTGAAACAATAGTGTATAAATATGACTACACAAGGACTTTTTGTTCTGAGTTCCACCTCTTCAAAGACTTGCAATTCATTGACTCATTAATACCATTAGATTTATTTTTGTATAGGTTAAATCACCTGTTGTTAGAATGTGGTTCTGGGTCACTACACAGTGAATTTTAATAAATTAAACCTACTGTCCTTCTCAAAAACAACACATAGGTCAACAACTATGATTAAGTTGTCTATATTAATAAGTAGCTATCTCCAAGATAATTATAGTTTCCACCAAATGATTTGTAGAAATGGGAAATGTCTTTAAATAGTTTCAAAGTTATTTATATCCTCCCCTTTGATACTGTGATATGTCCTGTGTGTTCAAACATTTGTGTATGTACTTCCAGGGGTTCTAACTTCAATATACTACCCTGAGTTACTTTTTTCCCCTCAATATACAAGCAGGATAGCAAGCTAGTTAAGGGCACAGTTGGTGGAGCAAACTTTCTTGTTTAGAATCTTAGTTTTGTATTTAGATCTTTTACCTTGGACATGTTTTTATCCTTTCTATCACTTAATTGCTTATTTGTAAATTGCAGACATAATAGTACCTATTTATTAGAGTTATTATAAAGATTAAATGAGTTAATATACTTATAATGGGTTACAAAAAGAAAATGTTTTGTAAAGTTCTTAGAACAGGGTCTTGTGTTAGTCCGTTTTCACACTGCTATAAAGACATACGTGAGACTGGGTAATTTATAAAGAAAAGAGGTTTAATTGACTTATAGTTTCACAGGGCTGGGAAGGCCTCAGGAAACTTACAATCGTGGTAGAAGGGGAAGAGGCACATCTTACATGGTGGCAGGAGCAAGAGATAGGTGTGAGGAGCAAAGGGGGAAGAGCTCCTCATAAAACCATCAGGTCTTGTGAGCACTCACTCAGTATCACAAGGACAGCATGGGGGAAACCACCCCCATGATCCAATCACCTCCCATCCCTAGACATGTGGGAATTATGGGGATTGTAATTCAAGATGAGACTTGGGTGGGGACCCAAAGCCTAACCATATCACGTCTGGTACAGAATAAGCACTTAATAATTTAACTTTTACAGTGTCAATCATTCTAGTCCTCTCTTTTACATTGAGCAACATTGCTTGCATTTTGTCTTGTAGCTGTTTCTTCAATTACAAGAAGGTACTTAGGCAGTGAAAAGGAAGATAAAATGGTAAACAGGAAATACAAAAGGAGAAGAAAAAGAATACAAACTATCACATAGAACATAAACAATACAGTACTATAATATTCAGCTTATTATTTGCTTTAAGTTCAGATAAAACATAGCCTTGCAACTCAGATATTCTCTATTTCAAACTCTAAATTTCTATTGCTGATGAAGACAAATTATTATTTTAGTTGATGGTTTGCCAGGCATGACTTTTTTTTTTTTTTTTTAAGGAAAAATGGAAAAATCTGTTTGATTAGCTCTGAGAGAAAGTATTCAGTTGCAACGAGAGGCAGACCTTCACTGCAGCCTGAGTCACATCCTTTGAGCTTTGTGAAATATTATGTCCTCCAGAATTTAACCATCTGGAAGCTAGTGACAAGGCTGGATGCCATTCATGCATTCTCCTTCATGTAGCTCACAATGTGATGCATGCCCACTTATTTTTCAGATGTATTCAAATACCTATAAATTACCAGAAACCTGCTAGATGCCAGGGATACAAAGATAAACAACAGTCCAGGTGCTGTGACTCATGCCTGTAATCCCAGCGCTTTGGGAGGCTGAGGCATGAGGATCACTTGAAGTCAGGTGTTTGAGACCAGCCTGACCAACATGGTGAAAAACTGTCTCTACTAAAAATACAAAAACATTAATCAGGCATGGTGGCAGCGCTTGTAATCCAAGCTACTCTGGAGGCTTAGGCAGGAGAATCTTTTGAATCTGGGAGGTGGAGGTTGCTAGCCAAGATAATGCTATTAGACTAAAAAAATATATATATGTATATGTATATATAATATATATGATTATATATTATATATAATGTATATAATTAATAAATGACTATAAGTATCCTTAGGCCAGCAGCTTCCCATCTCTCTCTCAACATATATATATACAGGCAAGTGTTTTTGCTCTCAATTTTTTTTTTTCCCCGTCACTGGAGAATAGGTCAAAGAGCTAGTTAGAGAGCTGGAATGTATAAAGGTGTAATTCCAAAAGCAGTACCATGGAAAAGAATTGATGGGGAAAAGGAGTTTTTATGAAAAGCTTTGAGAGCACATGAAGTGAATGATTAAATTTATTGTGGGAGGAGTGACAAGAGGAAAGGGAAGTATGTTAATATGAGACTTCACCTGTTGAGTGATATCAGCAACCAAAAACATTTGGCCATATGAAGGACATACAGGGAGTGAGGTCTAAAGTTCAGTAGAGACCAAGTGAAGGTAAACAGGGGCCCAGTTCCAGCCTGGCTATAACTGGCTCCATTCATGAGACTGAGAAAGATATACTTTATCCTGTAATCAATGAGAAGAGAAATACTATCAAGATTTGAATCATATGGTACACTTTCATTTTAGAAAAACTCTATGAAAGGAGGCAAGGAAATGAATTAGAATACTCTAAGAGAGGAAGGAAGTTTTGGGGCCAAATAAAATGTTCCCTTCACCCTTTGAAGGTTCACTGAAAATCAGCTGACAAAAGGCAGATTAACAGGAGAAAAGGCATACCAAATTAATTTTAACATTGGTGGGGGTGGAAGGATCACAGAAGAATGATTACCCAAAACTCCATGGGGTACAGACGTTTATATACCTTTCCTCATAAGGTACGGGGAAATGGGGGAAATGGAGAAAATGTGGCCATTTGAACGACAGTAATGAACAGATATGGAGAATATGCAATGGCCTAGGTCAAAGTCTATTGAGCCTGCAGCGCAGATAATGGGTGGTAAATGATTCTCTTTGAAATACTGAATGAGACTGCAACACAGTGGTTGGTGAGAAAAGACTGTACAAGTGTATTAACAGACCTCAGTCTTCCTTCTCATATGAGTTAAGTTAGCGAAAAACTCAGGGAAGAGACCAGAGATAATTGTTTTCTTCTTTAGAAGGTCTGTACTTTAGTCAGATAAGGGAATTTTGGTATTTCGTTGTGTTCTTTAAGAGAGACAGAGAATTGAGTCTGAAGAGGTGCAGGAATGGTCAGAGAGACCTTGAGGCTGCTTCTTTAGTCTAGCATATCCAAGTGCTATATTTTGGGGTATCAGTTGTTGAGTCCAAAAAAAGGCCTAAATCAGAACAGTGCCAGTGGGAGAGGTAAAAAGGGGGAGCTGACTGAGCAGCTCTATAACTCGCATGAACCACTACGACTCAGTAATTAATTATGTGAAAAAGTGTAATACAAGGAAAAGACCAGGATAACTCAGTAGATTTCCAGGTGAATGATTAGCTCGTGTCTTAGTCTAGAGGTAAAAGCAACAGTCTTGTTAGAAAAGATGATGATTTTGTTTTTGACCATGGTGTACATGAAGGGTCTATGTGACATCCAAGGTCAGATGTTCATGAGTTGTGGGAATAAGGTTCTGGAAGACAGGGAGAAATCTAGGCTCAAGCAAGAGATTCAGAACATGGGCATGTAGGTGGTATTTAAAACCAGATGAATATAGGAAAATAAGGAAAGGGAATAAGGGCTTATGAAATCTAAAATTTAATATGTAAAAATAAAATACAAACAGAGGGTAAGGAGATTGAAAAGGAGTGACCAAAGAGAGAAAAGGGAACAGTGACTCAAAAGCACAGAGAGTCGGCCGGGCGCAGTGGCCCCAGTAAGGTCTTTATGACCTGTATCTTATGCTGACATCCTATCTCACCCTGTGACTAAGAATGTCTAACCTCCTGGGAATGCAGCCCAGTAGATCTCAGTCTTATATTATCCGGAACTTATTCAAGATGGAGTTGCTCTGGTTCAAGTGCCTCTGACATAACGGACTGTGAAATAGAATATTCTTAGGATTAAGCAAACTTGACTGAGGCCCACTCACCCTCTGCATATGATACGTGGTAGCAGACTCCGAGAAGCACAGCTTCTATTTAACTTTATGTATAGTCTTTTAGGGCACTGAATAATACACAGAAAAATAATCTGGGCTCTAATTTTCCAGATTTACTTTCATTTCTAACTTTTCCATAAGGCTTTCCCTGAGTACACAGCCTCTACAGAGCCAGATTACCTAGCTCTAGCATTTAGAATGCCCTGCTCCCAACCAAAACTTCCCACTTCCCTGTCATTGTTCTCCATTGGCTAAAAGTCCCTAAGAAAGTTTCTGGCTTCTTTTGTTTTCCACATAGCCTTGAACTTAATGAAGACTGCATTTCTTGTCTAAAATCTGAAGTTTGTTTCTTGTTGAAAATAAAGGAAACAGAAAACAAGCAATACTAAGTGCTGGCAAGTCCCTGGAGACATGCAGTTCTCTTGTTCTTTGAAAGCTCTCAGTAGTTTTTGCAGAATTACCAAGGTTCATTCTAGAGACAAATAAAAAGCATAGTTCTGTAGTGACAATTCTATTCACCATTAAAGAAAAAAAAATCAACAAAACAATTACTTAAAAGCCTAAATGTTTGGTTTCAGGCAATATTTTACTTAACATTCCCTTCTAATCAATCTTGAAAACCTATTTTAGCTTTCAAAAATATACAACTTAAAGGTATCAAAGGTAGCAACCCTCACCTAAAGCATAGTCTAATCATTGAAAACATGGTCTTAGAATACTGAGACTTTTGTGATTGATATGAAAGAGAAAAAATCAATTTCATTGAGATTTTCATTTACATTGTTTGCATAATCCTGTTTGGGTCCTATACAAACTGATTTCTTATGAAATGTTTTTATTTTTATATTAAGAAAGAATAGAAACCGATTTTATGTAATTTAGTGACAAACATATTTGTAACTAAAGCTTACGTGGCATTCTATCCCTAAATTGACCCATACACTGCCAATATCTCCCTCAAGTTTCCAGAAATACTTTTCATCCCTCATCCCCATCCTCTTCAGACAAACTGAGCATCAGCTTTGTGGAGTGTGTACAAAACTATCCTCAGCATAAAACGTGCATATGGCTCCAGAATTTTGTTAAGATGTTGCACTTCTGTACCTTCCTCTCTTGTTCTCTTTAGTCTTTACAGCTTACACACTAAAAATGTGTGTAAAATATACCGTGTTGACTCCAAATCCCTCAATTTCTTCTATTTCTGAATAGTTTCCTTTATTTAGGACTCAATTACTTATAGGTATGATCATTTCTAAGTGTTTCAATGTTTTGTTCACTATTGACAAATGGCATTTCACTTTCCAAATGACTATTGGAGTTTCACTGAAGGCTGTTTATTATTTTTTTAATAAGCCTTTTATTCTGAAAACTTTTAGATCTACAGAAAAATTATTTATTCAGGGAGTTTCCATATATCCTGCATCTAGTTTCCATTATTATTAACACCTTATATTTAGTATGCTACATTTGTCCAAAGTACAACATTGATGCATTATAATTAACTAAAGTATATAATTTGATCACATTTCTAAAGGTTTTACCTAGACTCTTTTTTCAATTCAGATCCTATATTGATATGTTACATTTATTCATCATGGCTCCATAAGGTCTTCCTGACTGTGATTATTTCTCAGACTTTCCTTGTGTTTGATGACCTTGACAGTTTTGAGGAGGAGAGATCAAGCATTTTGGTGAAATGTCCTTCAACTGGATTCGTGTGATGTTCTACTCATGATTAAACTGCAGCTATACATTTTTTGGAGGAAGATCACAGAGATAAAGCGTCATTCTTATCACTTTATATTAAGGGTACATACTCTCAGGATAATTTACCAAGGTTAGGTGATATAAACCTAGATTACCTGGCTGAGGTAGTGTTTGTCAGAATTCTCCCCATTTTCATACTGTACTCTTTGAAAAGAAGTTTCTATGCTGAGCTCATTCTTAGAGTGGCAAGTTTCATTCTACTTCATTAAGGGAAGAATATCTACACAAATAATTTTGATTTTTTTGTAGGAGATGTATGTCTTCTCACCTATTTGTTAATTTATTATTTATTTATATCAGAATGAATGTGTGCAAATGACATGAATAGACATTTCTCAAAAGAAAATACACAAATGGACAAGAAACATTTTAAAAATCAACTTCACTAATCATCAGGGAAACGCAAATTAAAATCACAATAAGATACCACCTTATCCTAGTCATTATGGCCATTGTTTAAATGTCAAAAAAAAAAAAAAAACACACAAAAATTTTGGAGTGGATGCAGTGAAAAGCGAAGTCTTATACCCCTTTTGTGGCAACGTAAATTAGTACAACCTCTATTGCAAACAGAGGAGGCTTCTCAAATAATTTAAAGTAGATCTACCATTCTAACCAATAATTCTACTACTAGATATCTACCCAAAGGAAAAGACATCATTATATTAAAAAGACACCAGTACCCAGATGTTTATCACAGCACAATTCACAATTGCAAAGATATCGGATCAACCTAAGTGCCCATGAACGAATGAATGGATAACGTGGTATATATACCATAGAATACTGCTTATCCTAAAAAAGAATAAAAGAATGTCTTTTGCAGCAACTTGGATGGAACTGGAGGCCACTATCCTAAGCAAAATAACTGAGGAACAGAAAACCAAATATCGCATGTTCTCACTTACACTAAACTATGGGTACACAAATGCTTACAGAGTGGTAAAATGGACATTAGAGACTCAGAGGTGGGAATCTGTGGACGAGGGATTAGGGATAAGAAATTACATGTTGAGTACAATGCACATTATTCAGGGGATGGATACACTAAAAGCCCAGACTTCATGACCACAACACTTATCTGTGTAACCAGAAATGACTTGTACCCCTAAAGCTACTGAAATTTTAAAAAAGAAGAAGTCTGTGGATAATTATCTTATACTTTAGGTTATTAGTCATTGCTACTTTACTTGTTTAGTTACTTTTTTCCATCTTTGTCCATTAAGAGCTTTTTCAGTTGGCTCCTATGTCCCTTTATTATACACCTATTTTATTTATTTTTGCTTTGATTTTTTTGTTTCTTCATTTTTTGGTTTGTTTTTAAGCACTGCCTGACTTTCTGGCATTACAAAATAATAGGGTCCTCTATATATACATACACACACACACAAACACGTTTTACATATGTGTGTGTGTATATGTATATGTACATATGCGTGCGTGTGTGTATGTGTGTGGGTGTGTGTGTATGTATCTTGTCTCATTCCTAGAATCAGCCATTGCTCCAAGAATCCACTTGGAGCACTGGTTCCTTTTACTGGAGAAACATTTCAGAATCCATGATCTGGGCGCTTAGTATGCACATGGCTATTGAGGTGCTGGTTGCTTCTAGGCACTATCAGCTGAGAGAACGAAAACGTGTATGTGTATACTAATGTTTGCATTTGCACATATCTGTGAATACTCCTATAGGTCTGACATAGTGGCTCATACCTATAATCCCAGCACTTTGGGAGGCCAAAATGGAAGGATTGCTTCAGGCCAGGAGCTCAAAACCAGCTTGGGCAACATAGTGAGATTCTGTCTCTAGATTGATTTTTAATTAGCCAGATATGGTGGTGTGTGCCTACAGTCCTACTCAGGACGCTAAAGTGAGAGGAACACTTGAGCCCAGCAGGTTGAGGCTGCAGTGAACTATCATTGTGCCATTGCACTCCAGCCTGGACAACAGAGAAAGACCCCATCTTTAAAAAATAAAATAAAGATAAATTTATTTATCTTTATGTTTATAAATTTATAAACATGAATTTATACAGATGTCTCCAACTCTCCTAGTTCACCTTCTCTGCCACTGTGATGCAGTATAAAGCCCTCACCAAGTTCAAAGCCTTGCCCTTGAACTTTCCAGCCTACATAACTTGCTAAATAAACCTCATTCTGTGTAAATGACCCAGTCTCAAGTATTCTATTCTAACAACACAAAACAGACTAAGACAACAGTTTAACAGTTGTTTTTTTTTGTTTTTTTGTTTTTTTTTTTACATTCCGCATTTTGTTCTGGGACACCCTAACTGCATAAATAGTTTTTTCAATTTGCATATAGTAAGGTTCATTTTCTTTTTCTTATGTTAATTTCTAGGGACTGAGAAATGCTTAATGGTATGTGGCCAACATTACAGTATTATACAGAAGAGTGTCACTGCCCTAAAACATGCCCTGTGCTTCACCAATTCAAACCATCACTGCATCTTTCTCAGCCCCTACAATCACTGATTTTGAAACTGCATTATAGTTTTGCAATTTACAGAATGTCATATAAATGGAATTATACAATATGTACATTTTCTGACTGGCTACTTCACTTGACAATATGAATTTAACATCCATTTATGTATTTTCATGACTGGATACCTCATTTCTTTTTATCATGGAAGAATATTTCACTGAACGGATATACCATCATTTGTTTTTCCATTCGCCTATTGAAGAGAGTATCTATAGCTTCCGGTTTGGAGAATTTAT
Source organism: Macaca mulatta (assembly GCF_049350105.2). Taxonomy (NCBI): domain Eukaryota; kingdom Metazoa; phylum Chordata; class Mammalia; order Primates; family Cercopithecidae; genus Macaca; species Macaca mulatta. The sequence continues at coordinate 102,967,093 of NC_133418.1, read as the reverse complement.
GAATAAACTGCTATAAACACGTGCATAGAGGTTTTTGTGAGAACATAAGTTTTCAACTCATGGGCAAATGCTTAAAATTAGAATTGCTAAATCCTATGGTGGGACTATGTTTAGCTTTGTAAGAAACTGTGAAAGTGTCTTCCGAAGAGGCTTTCTTATTTTGAATTTCTACCGGCAATCAGGGTTCCTGTTGATCTGCACCCTTGCCAACAATTGCTAATATTACCTAATTAGTGTGTTTTTACTTGGTTTGATTTTTATTCATTCTAATGAATATGCAACAGGAACCTCATTGTTGTTTTAATTTAAATTTTAAAATGAGAAATTAAGCATCTTTTCGTACGTTTACATGCTGTCTGAATGTCTTCTTTGGTAAGGTATCAGTCCAGATGAGTCACCCATTGTTTAACTACGTCGTTTATATTTCAACTCTTAAAACTAAGAGTTGAAAATAAAATAAACAACTTAAACTAATAGCTAAAATAAAATAAACAACTAATATCTAAAAAATAGAACTGAGAGTGTTGAGTTCTTTGTATACACTAGATTCAAGCCCTTTATCAGATGTATGTGTTGGAAATATTTTCTCCTAGTTTGTGGCTTGGTCTTTTTATTCCCTTAACAGAACCTTTTGCAGAAGTTTTTAACTTTAATAAAATCTAACAAATTTTTATAGTCATTCTTTTGGTATTGTATCAAAATTATCAAACCCACATTCATGTACATTTTATGTATTTCATTCTATAAATTTTATAGAATTCACTTTATATTTAGGCTCATCATCTATTTTAAGTTAATTTATGAGAAAGGTGTATGGTCTGAGACTTCCTGCCTTCTTTCCTGCCTGCCTTCCTGCCTTCTTCCCTCCCTCCCTGCCTTCCTCCCTTCCCTCCCCTCACCTCCCTTCTCTCTTTCTCCTTCCCTCCCTCCTTCCCTCCTCCCTTCTTTCCTTTCAACATTTAGTTCTTCCAGTATCCTATTGAAAAGACTATCCTTCTTCATGAAATTATCTTTGCCCCAAATTCAAAGATCAGTTTTATATCTGTTTAGTTCTCTTTTTACGTTTTCTATTGTTTCACAGATATAGTTATCTAGTTTTTCACAAATCCTACACAGTCTTGATTACTATTTCTTTACAGTAAGCTTGGAAATCTGGCAGTATGATTCCTGCAACATTTTTGTACTGCTCCAATATTGTGTTGACTATTCTAGGTCTTTAGCCATTCCATGTAATTTTATTTTATTTATTTATTTATTTAACATAGAGTCTTGCTCTATCACCTAGGCTGGAGTACAGTGGCTGTCTGGGCTCACTGCAGTCTTGACCTCCTGGGCTCAAGCAATCCTCCACTTCAGCATCCTGAGCAGCTAGTACCACAGGTGTTCAACACCAAGCCTCTTGGGGCTTTTTAATTTTTTATACAGATGAGATCTCACTATGTTGCCCAGGCTTGTCTCAAACTCCCGGGCTCAAGGAATCCTCCCACCTTGGCATCCCGAAGTGCTCCATGTAAACCTTGAAATCAGTTTGTGGTTACTAACAAAATAGCGGGCTAGGATTTTTATTGTGATTGCTCTGAATCTATAGATCAAGTTGAGAAAAACTGACATCCTAACAATATTGAGTCTCTCAATCCAAACATGGATCATATCCCCATTTGTTTAGATATTATTTATTTTATCAGAGTACTGTAGTTTTCAGCATATAATCTGTATATATTTCATTAGAATTATACCTAAGTATTCATTTTTTCTTTTCATTGTTTTGTTATTATAAATAGTATATCATAAATTTCAATCGCCATTGCTGACATGTATGAAAGCAATTGACTCCTATGCATTAAACTCATGTTCTATGATCTTGCTAGACCCACTTATTACTTCCAGAATTTTTTTGGTCTTTTCTTTGATATTTTCTGCATAGACAATCATGTCATCTGTGAACATAGAAACTTATGTTTCTTCCCTGACAATCTGTATACCTTTTATTTCCTTTCCTTGTCTTATTGAACTATCTAGGATTCAATTCAATTGAATTCTAGTACAATTTAATTTATTGCACTCCCTAGGATAGTACAATGATGAATAGGAGTGGTAAAAATAATATCCTTGCCTTCTCTCAATATTAGGGGAAATTGCCCAGTTTTTTAACTGTCAAGTATAATGTTGGCTGTAGGTTCTTTGTAGATGTCCATTATCAATTAGAGGAGGTTTCTCTATAATACAAGTTATTGAGAATTTTTATCACAAATGGCTGTTGGATTTTGTCAAATGCGTTTTTTCTATCTATTGATAAAATCATGTAATTTTTCTTTTTCAGCCTGCTGATGTGATAAAATACATTGACTTTTAACAAAGTCTAAAGTTGGTTTTCTGAAATGATCAATAAAATGATAAAATTCTACCCAAGCTAAAAGCAAACAAACAGGAGAGAAGATACAATTACCAATATAAGATGTGAAATGGGACATTACTACTCATACTCTGGACATTAAAATAATAAAAGAATACTTTGAGAAATACTATGCCTACAAATTTGATAACCTAGATAAAATAGGCCAATTTCTTGAAAGATGCAAACTATCAAAACTCATACAAGGAGACATAATGATATGGTTTGGATTTGTGTCCCCCCACCAAATCTCATGTCAAACTGTAATCCCCAATGTTGGAGAAAGGGCCTGGTGAGAAGTGATTGAATCATGGCAGCAAATACACCCCTTGCTTTCTGTTAATAGTAAGTCTCATGAGATATGGTTGTTTAATAGGGTGTTGCACTTTCCCCTTTTCTCTTCCTGCTGCTCCTGTTATATAAGATGAGTTGCTTCCCCTTTGCCTTCTGCCATTACTGTAAGTTTCCTGAGGACTCCCCAGCCATGCTACCTGTACAACCTGTGGATCCATGAGCCAACTAAACCTCTTTTCTTTATAAGTTACCCAGTCTCAGGTATTTCTTTATAGCAGTGCAGGAACAGACTAATACATATATTTACACACTCAAACAAACATAAGAAATTAAATCAAATGTAAATAACTCATGAAGCCAACATTACCCTAATACCAAAGCTAGATAAAAAATTACAATAAAGCAAAACTATAAACTAATGGTTCCCATTAACATATGTGAAATATTCTTAACAAAATATTGCCAAATCATACCCAAAAATATCTTTTAAAGTTAACACATTATGACCAAGTGGAGCCTATTTCAGTAACACAGACAGAACTGGTTCAGTATTTGAGAGTATGATGAGATCTAATTGTTTTAAATTATAAAAGCTATGTCATCTTTTTGCCTGGAGACACTAAAAATGTTGCCTTTATCATTGAAAGCCAAACATTTTACAAGGATATACAGAAAAGCAACAACAAAGCAGCATATTTAAGAAACTTATAGTAAAAAGGATCAACCTTCGCTCCTGGATTTAAGGATAGGCTAAATAGTGGCTTATAGGTCTTTTATGTATGTCATATGGTTAAGTAAATTCTCTCAGAGTAAGATGTGACTTTTTATTTACTTATACAAATGAGATTTATGATCAAGAGAGAGACTATAAGTGGATGTTAGAGACATTTTGATATTAGTGATGGTATTTTAGGTTTCTGAGTACTATGGGATTGGTTCTCTGTGATGTTGGGTAAAATAAAAAAGAGGAATTGCTAGTTCAGAAATGTTTGATATTCACATTTATAATAAATGGTTGGCACACCTTGGGTAATTTTGAATTATATATGATCTCTCTTTAGATAATGCCCTTCCTTCAATGAAGGATGCAGACTGAGATAGCAAGCTGTTGTCCACCAAAAATGGAGTTTCAAAAATTTTCTTAGAAGCTCTATTGGACAATAAAAACATACAATGTTATCTGCCAAATTAAAAAAAACAGAAGCTCTGTGCCCATATATCAGTGAGTAATAAAGTCAATGCTGAACTTTCCAAATCAGTAAAACATTTTTAAAAGTCATCAATATTTTGGATCAGAGTATTTAAATGTTTTATATGAGACTTGGAAGAAACAGTAAAGGACTTCATACATTCCAAGGGAATAACTGTCCAGGTTAACTGGCGACTTTTCTTCCAAGTGAAAACAATAAGTATACTTATTAATAGAAATGTTAATAAAAGCTGAGCAGACAATCTATTATAGTAAAGAATTTGTATAAATATGGAACAAGCATGCTATGTTTAGGTTTAGAGAAGTTAACTGTTAATTTGTTGATTAACAAATTATAAATAAGAGCATCAGACAGGCTCTTAGGTCCCTGATTCCAGAACTTGGCTCTTGCACAGCATTTGTGGACCTGTCCTGGGCCAGAGGAGAACCCACTGCCCCAAACGGTGAGTCCCAAGACAGGCAACATTCACAACAAACTGACTTAAGAGCCTTTGGGCCTTAAGTTTTGTATATCTTTGACAAATCTATATTCTTGAATATTAGATTATTTTACAAAAGCTTAACATATTACAGGGGCTGGTACAAGCAGTGTGTGTGTGTGTGTATATATATATTTTTATATATATTAAATATATATATATATTTTTTTCTAGTACTTTTCTAGAATTTTTTTTCTGGTTACTGTTTTCTGAAGACCTTCCTTGCCTTCAGTTTTTAAAGGATATTGAGAAATTTTAACTAGCAGTTTAAAAATATTAAAATGGACTTTTAAGGGCTATACTTGAATTATTCTGCCCAAGTCTTGGAAATTTTTGCTTGTAGGGATTCGGAGACCATAGCGAATTCTTTGGTTATTTCTTGAATTACATATAGTGTAAGTCTACTGACTTCAAGATTAGCTGCAATTTAATCATATGTTGAAAAAATTTCTGAGACTTCTAAAAATAGTTTTTCTTCAGTATATTTTATCTGGTAGTTCCATTTGCAGAGTAGTTCTTTACCTATTAAATTTGTAAGGTTTTTATCAAAAAGAACTGTTCCCCTGTAATAGTCCCAAAGTAAAAATCTCAGGTTAAGACATGGAAAAGTGCTTAGAATGGTTAGAATTCTCTCTACTTGAGTGAATTTAGCAATTACAGGGATATGATTTTATGTTACCAGGATTGATGGTAGGTACAGTTGACATCCATGTAAAGAAAAAAGCTGTATTAGAGGCTCATCAAACGTATATGTTCACCTTTTCTTTATGAAATACTCTTATAATTGGGATTATAAGAGTAATCCCAATTACTCTTTCTTGTGTAGAGTACAAGAAAGAGAAACATTTTAGTTTCTCACAACTAAAAGAAAGAGAAACATTTTAGACACAAGAAAGAGAAACATTTTAGAATTAAAACAAAGATTACATGAAAATAAAGAAAACAATAAAAAACTCATTGCAAGAATATTCACCCTCATGACGCATCTCCAAATCAACAGGTTTAATTATAATTTAATTATAATATACTTTTATAAATACTTATATGCTTGTCTCAAAATATTGAATTTCTTGTTCTGGAAAATTGACAGTTTCATTTATGTCTTCAAAATAAGTGATATACTAGTCAAAAGTAATCTGAAAAATGAAACTATGAAAACAATTTGACTAACAATGGCATAAAAAGGAATATTTAGGAATAAATTTAATAAAGAAGTGTAAGATGTATATGCTAAAAACTATAAAATAGTGCTGAGAGTAATTATACAAGAGGTAAATACACAGAGAGACTGTCTATTTTTATGAGTTGTAGGAACTACTATGATGAAAATAACAATCCTCTCCAAATTGTTTATAGATTTCATTAAATTCCTATCTAAATCATAGCAGTATATCCTGGAGTAATTGACAGGCTAATCTTAAAATGTATATAGAAATGCAACAGCTCAGAGTATTAAAAAATCTTTAAAAAGAAGAAAAATGGTAGATTATTTACACTACATGGTTATAATACTCTAAATTCATAGTAATTAAGATAGTACGATATTGGCATGGAGATGAACACATAGATTAATGAAACTGAATTGATAGTCTACACATAAACTCTGAAATTTATGGTTAGTCAATTTTTAACAAAGGTAGCAAGATAATTTAATGGGAAAGAATAATTTTTCAGCAAGTTGTGCTGAAACATATGGATACCCACATGCAAAAACAAACAAACAAACAAACAAAAATATATATATATATCTTACCTTACACCATACATGAATATTAACTCAAGGTAGATCATAGTTCTAAATATAAGCACAAAAACTGCAAACTTTTAAAAAGAAAACATAGAAGAAAATCATCTTGAACTTGAATTAGACAAGGAGTTTAGATACAACACCAAAAGTATGCACCATAAAATAAAAAATTACAAATTGGACTTTATTAAAATACAAACAAAATTATACTTGTAGGAGAGGCAGAGCAAGATGACAGAATAGAAGATTCCACTGGTTGTCCCTTCCACTGCCCTGCAAGAACACCAATTTAACAACTAAAAATCACCTTCATAAGAACCAAAAAATCACGTGAGCACTCACAGTACCTAGTTTTAATTTCCTATCACTGAAAGAGGTACTGCAAGAGGTAGGAAAAACAGTGGTGAATTACCAATGCAACCTCTTCCCTATCCCCCAGCAGCCATGGCATGGTGTGGAGAGCATTTTTGTGCAACGGGGACAAGGAGACTGCAGCAGTTGTGAGGCATTAAACTCAATGCTGCCCTATTATAGCAGAAAACAAAATCCGACCAATATCAGGGGATGCTTGCCTATGGAGGGAGCATTTAAACCAGCGCCAGCAAGAGGGGAATCTCCAATTGCAGAGGTCCAAACTCGAGTTCCCACAGGCGTCAGCATTGCAAGCTAAATTGTGCTGGGGCCCTAAATAAATTTGAAAGGCAGTTTCAACCTCCAGGACTGCAAATCCTAAGTTAGTCCTAGTGCTGAAGAGGGCTCATAGACAGTGTACTCGGGGGCATATGACATACTGAGACAGCAGCTGGGGTGTCTAAGAGAGCGCTGTCATCACTCCTCCCCTAACCCCAGGCTGCACACCTCATGGCTCCAAAAAAGAGCTCTTCCCTCTGCTTAAGAGGAAAATTAGGGTGGACTTTTTCTTACATTTTGGGTACCAACTCAGCCAAAGTGGAATAGGGCAGCAATAAGAGTCATGAGGCTCCCTTTCCAAGCCCTGGCTCCCACATGACATTCCTAGACATACCTCGGACAAGAATGGAATCCACTGCCTTGAAGAGTAAAACCAAGTTATGACAGGATTCATTACCTGCTAACCGAAGAGTCCTTGGGCTCAGAATAACCAGTAGCAATATCGGTGCTACATTGAGGGCCTTGGGTGCACCTCTGAGATTTGCTGCCTTCAGGTGAGACTAATCACATTCCCAGTTGTAGTGGCTAAGGGATGAGACTCCCTCCATTTAAGAAAAGTGGAGGGAAAAGTAAAGGGGACTTAAACTTGCATGTTAGGTACCAGCTTGGCCACAGAAAGATAAAGCATCAGACAGGCTCTTAGGTCCCTGCTTCCAGAATTTGGCACTTGAACAGCATTTTTGGACCTGTCCTGGGCCAGAGGAGAACCCACTGCCCCAAAAGGTGAGTCCTAAGACAGGTAACATTCACAACAAGCTGACTTAAGAGCCCTTGGGCCTTAAGGGAACACCAGTGGTAGTCTAGCAATACACCCCATAGGCCTGTGGTGATGGTGGTCACAAGATGAGGTTCTTCTGCTTTTGAAAAGCAGGGGAATGTGTGGGAAGGAATGTGCCTTGTGGTTTGAATGCCAGCTCTAAGAGTAGAATGCCAATCTCATCAGAGTTATTGGCCTTAAAAGAGGAGGTAGAGAACATGATAAGGATGGAAAGCTTATTCAACAAGAAAATAACAGAGAAATTCTAAAACCTAAAGAAAGACATCAAAGTCCAAGTACAAGAAGGTTATGGAACACCAAGCAGATTTTACCCAAAAAAGGCCTATCTCAAGACGTTTAGTAATCGATGCCCAAAGGTCAAGGATAAAGAAGGGATTCTAAAAGCAGCAAGAGAAAAGAAACAAATAATATACAATGGAGCTCTAATATATATGGCTGCAGACTTTTCATTAGAAATCTTACAGGCCAGAAGAGAGTGGCATGACATATTCAGGTGATGACGGAAAAAAGTCTTTTACCCTAGAATAATATGTTCAGCAAAAATATCCATTAAGCCTGAAGAAGAAACAAAGACTTTCCCAGACAATCAAGAGCTGAGGAATTTCATCAACACCAGGCCTGTTCTACAAGAAATGCTAAAGGGAGTGCTTCAATCAGAAAGAAAATGACATTAATGAGTCATAAGAAAACATTTGAAGATCCAAAACTGCCTGGAAATAGTAACTACAGAGAAAAACACAGAATGTGTAATTTTCTTTTTGCTTGTTTGTTTGCTTGTTTATGCAAATGGTGTTTTATCAGCTTAAAATAATGGGTTATAAGATAGTATTTGCAAGTATCATGGTAAACTCAAACCAAAAAAGCATACAACATATGCACAAAATGTAAAAAGCAAGAAACTAAATCCTATCACCAGAGAAATCACCTTCACTAAAAGGAAGAAAGGAAGCAGGAAAAAAGGAATAGAAGACTGCAATCAGAAAATATATAACAAAATGGCAGTAATAAGTTCTTACTTATGAATAATAACACTGAATGTAAATGGCCTAAGTCCTCCAGCCAAAAGATACAGAGTGGCTGAATGGATAAAAATACAAGATCCAATGATCTTTTGCCTACAAGAAATCTAGTTTGCCTATTAGACACACACAGACTGAAAATAAAGGGATGGAAATAGATATTCCATGCCAATGGAAACTAAAAAGAAGAGGAATAGCTGTACTTAGATTTCAAGGCAAAAAAATAAAAATGAAATGACAAAGATGGTCACTATATAATGATAAAGGGAAAAGGGATCAATTCACCAAGAGGATATAAACATTTTAAATATATATGCACCCAACACAGCAGCACCCAGATATATAAAGCAAATATTATTAGAGCTAAAGAGAGATATAGATCATAATACAATAATAGCTGTAGACTTCAACACCCCACTTTCAGCATTGGATATATCTTCTAGACAGAAAATTGACAAAGAGACATTGGAGTTAATCTGCACTATAAACCAAATGGACCTAATAGATATTTCCAGAATATTTTATCCAACAATTGAAGAATAAAAATCCTTTTCCTAGGTACATGGATCATTCCCAAGAATAGACCATATGTTAAGTTACAAAACAAGTCTTAAAACACTAAAAAATAGAAATACTATCAAGCATCTTCTCTGACCACAAGTATATGCCAACAAACTGGAATATCGGGAAGTAATGTAAAAATCCTCAGATACACACATCTACAAAGAATGAACCATGAAGAAATCCAAAACCTGAACAGACCAATAACAAGTAACAAGATCTAAGTCAATCAAAAGTCTTCCAGTAAAGAAAATCCTGAGACCCAATGGCTTCACTGCTGAATTTTACCAAACATTTAAAGAAGAACTTATACCAATCATACTCAAAATATTCCAAAAAACAGAGGAGGAGGGAACACTTCCAAACTCATTCTACAAGACCAGTATTATTCTGATACCAAAATTAGATGAAGACACCTTTTAAAAAAAAAGAAAGCTAGAGGCCAATATCTCTGATGAATATTGATTCAAAAATACTCAACAAAATACTACTAAACAAAATTCAACAATACATTTAAAATATCATGCGTCATGAACAAGTGGAATTTATCTCTGGGATGTAAGTGTGGTTCATCATATGCAAGTCAATCAATGTGATACATCATATCAACAGAATGAGGAAAAAAATCTACATAATCATTTCAATTGATGCTGAGAAAACATTTGATAAAAGCCCTAAAAAAAACTGTGTGTAGAAGAAACACACCTCAACATAATAAAAGCAATATATAACAGAACCACAGCTAGTATCATATTGAATGAGAGGAAACTAAAAGCCTTTCCTCCAAGATCTGGAACACAACAAGAATACCCACTGTCACCACTGTTATTCAACACTGTACCAGAAGTCCTCACTCGAGCAATCAGACAAGAGAAATAAAGGGCATTTGAATTAAAAATGAAGAAATCTAATTGTCCTTGTTTGTAGATGATATGGTCTTATATTTGGAAAACTCTAAAGACTCCACCAAAAAACTGTTAGAACTGATAAATTCAATAAAGTTGCAGGATACAAAATCAACATACAAAAGTCAGTAGCATTTCTATACACTTATAGTGAACAATCTGAACAAGAAATCAAAAAAGTACTCTCATTTACAACAGCCACAAATAAAATTAAATACCTAGGAATTAACCAAAGAAGTGAAAGATCTCTATAATGAAAACTATAAAATACTGATAAAAGAAATTGAAGAGGACACCAATAAATGAAAATATATTCCATGTTCATGGGTTGGAAGAATCAATATTGTTAAAATTTCCATACTACCCAAAGTGATCTGGAGATTCATTGAAGTCTCTAGCAAAATACTAATGACATTATTCACATAAATAGAAAAGAAATCCTAAAACTTAGGTGGAACAAAAAAGATCCAGAATAGCCCAAATATCCTAAGCAAAAAGAACAAAACTAGGAGAATCCCATTACCAGACTTCAAATTATACTACAGAGCTATAGTAACTAAAACAGGATGGTACTGGCACACAGACACATAGACCAATGGAACAGAACAGAGAACCCAGAAACAAATCCACATGCCTATAGTGAACTCGTTTTCAACAAAGGTGTCAAGAATATATACTGAGAAAAAGACAGTCTTTTTAATAAACTGATGCTGGGGAAACTGAATATTCATATAGAGAAGAATGAAACTAGACCCCTATCTCTTACCATATATAAAAATAAAATGTAAAATTATTAAAGATTTATATCTAAGACCTCAACCTATGAAACTACTACAAGAAAACATCAAGGGAACTCTCCAAGACATGGTTCTGGGCCAAAATTTCTTGATCAATACCTCACAGGCACAGGCAACCAAAGCAAAAGTGGACAAATGGGATCACATCAAGTTAAAAAGCTACTATACAGCAAAGGGAACAATAAGAAAAGTGGCGAGACAACCACAGAATGGGAGAAAATATTTGCATACTACCCATCTGACAAGAAATTAACAACTAGAATATATAAGGAACTCAAACAACTCTATAGGGAAAAGAATCTATTAACCTGATTTTAAAACGGGCAAAATATTTGAATAGAAAATTCTCAGAAGAAGAAGTGTAAATGGCAAACAGTTATATGAAAAGGTGTTCATCACAGATCATCAGAAAAAGGCAAATCAAAACTAAAATGAGATATCATCTCACCCCTAGTTAAAATGACTTACATCTATACATAGGCAATAATAAATGCTGGCAAGGATGTTGAGAAAATGGAACCCTTGTACACTGTTGGTAGAAATGTAAATTAGTGCAATTACTGTGGAGAAAAGTTTGGAGGTGGTTCAAAAAAGTAAAAATAGAGCTACCATATAATCCAGCAATCTCACTGCTATGTATATACCAAAGGAAAGAAAGCAGTATATCAAAGATCTATCTGCACTCCCATGTTTGTTGTAGCACTGTTCACAATAGCCACAATTTGGAAGCAAACTAAGTGTCCATCATCAGATGAATGGATAAAGAAAGTGTGATAAAGATTAATGGAGAAAGAAAATGTGATAATTATGCACAGTGGAGTACTATTCAGCCATCAAAAAGGATGAGATCCTGTCGTTTGGAACAATGGAGGGAACTGGAGGTCAGTATGCTAAGTGAAGTAAGCCAGGCACAGAAAGACAAACATCACATGTTACCACTTATTTGTAGTATCTATAAATCAAAACAATTTTACTCATGGAGATAGTACAAGGATGGTTACCAGAGGCTGGGAAGGGTTATGGGAGGGTTGAAGGGAGGTAGAGATGGTGAATCAATACAAAAAATAGTTAAAAAGAATGAATAAGACCTAGTATTTGATAGCACAACATGTAAACTTTAGTCAATAATTTAATTGTACATTTAAAAATAACTAAAAAGGTATAATTGAATTATTTATAACACAAAGGATAAATGCTCAAGGAGATGGACACCCCATTTTTTATGATGTGATGATTATGTATTGCATGTCTGTATCAAAACATCTCATGTAACCAATAAATATATATACCTACTATGTACCCACAAAAATGAAAACATTTTAAAATTATTTTTAAAAACGAAAATTACACTCTAAATGACACTTAGAAAGATATACAATTCATAGACTGAGAGAAAATATCTGCAAATTATATATCTAATACAAGGCTCTTAACCAAAATACATAAAGAATACTTACTACTCACTAATAAGACCAAGTACCTAATTTAAAATGAGTAAAATATTTGAATATTTCACAAAAATAAGACATATAAATGGCCAATAAGTATATGAAAGAGTATTTGCAATCGTCATTAGAGAAATACAATTTAAAACCACAATGAGACACACCCACTGGCTGTAATAAAACGGCAGCTAATGCTACAAGTTGGTGAAGATGTGGAGAAACTACAACCACAATCACTTTGAACACATTTTTGCTGTTCTTACAAAGTTATATATAAGTAGACATTAAAACTACCAATTTTACTGCTAAGAATCTAAGAAAGAATCTAACAAGAAGGAAAACCTATATTCAACAAAGATTTGTATGTAAATGTTCATAGCAGCATTATTTATTATAGCCAAAATTAAAAATAGTCCAAATATCCATCGTGGAGAATGGATAAGGGAAATGTAACATATCCATACCATGGAATAATATTCAGCAATAACAAGAAATGAAATACAGATACAAACAAGCTACAATATAAATGAGCCTCAGAAATATTATGTTAAGTTAAATTCATGCCCACAAATACACACAAAGCCATACACATATAAACTATACAATGTATAATTTCATTTATATAAAATATCAGGAAAGGCACAGTTATACATGAAAAAGGCAGATCATCAGTAGCCTGGGGCTAAGGGCGGAGTGTGATTTGACTCAATTGGGCTCATGGGAATTTGGATGGGGCATTATGGAAATGTTCTAAAACTGAGTTATGATAATGGTGTTAAAACTATAAATTTAGTTTAAATTATTGAACTATATTCATAAAATGGGTGGGTCAATTTCATGCTATATAAATTTTATACCCATAAAGGTTTAAAATAACATCATAAGTATAATTTTTTCTTTTTAATATAAATGATTTGTAGATAAGTTACTTCTTTCATACCTAAGAATGGAATATGCATCATCCCTCCTATATTACAGAAGTCTTTCAGAATTTTATCAGTAGTCTTTGCAAATAATAAATATGGTTTTCTAAATTATTTCTATTGTGTCTGCTTGTATTTTATTTCACTTACTTAAAAATACCTATGAGATATTAACATGTCATAAAATTCACCTTTATAGTATACGATTCAGTAGTTTTCACATATTAAGAGTTTCGCATCTATCATTACAATCTAAATTTAGAACATTATTTCTTTTAAAAAGTAACCATTATTAATCACTCTCCATCCTCTCCCTGTCCCTCCAACATCTAAGCAAACACTAATTTACTCTAGGTCAGTATAGATTCGGCTATTCTGTATTTTTCATATATGTAGAATTATCACTGTCATATTGTGTGACTGACTTGTTTCATTTAGCTTGATGTTTTAAGCTTCATCCAAGTTATAGCACATATCAGGGTTTCATTCCTTATTGGAGGTAATAAAATTCCACTGGAAGGGTGTCCCACCTTGTGACTATCATAAGGGTTTGCACATTTGGGTTGGCTCCACTTTTTGGCTATTATAAATAATATTGTATGCACACTCATGTACAAATTTTTCAGTGAACTATGTTTTCAGTTCTCTTGGATTTATATCTTATAGTGAAATTGCTGCGTCATATAGTAACTCTATGTTTAACTTTTTGAGAAACTGCCAAAACATTTACTAAAGTGGATACACTATATTTCATTCCCATCATCAAAGTTTTGAGGGTTCCAATTTCTCAAAATCTTTGCCAACATTAGGGATTGGTCTGTCTTTTATATTGTAGTCATTTTGTGAATGTGAAGTGGTATCTTATTGTGGTTTTTATTCATATTTCCTTATTAATGATGTTGAGCATTTTCATATGGTTATTTGCCATTTATAAATCTTATTTGGAAAAATTACTGTTCATATGTTTTGCCCACTTTTTAATTGGCATCATGTGTTTTTTATTGTTGAGTTGTAAAGTTTCTTATATATTCTACATACAGATTTTTATCAGATACATAATTTGTTAATATTTTCTCATATTTTGCTAGGTGTCTTTTCACTTTTTTAAAAAATTATTATTTGTTTACTTTTTAGAGACAGGGTCTTACTTATTTGCTGAGACTGAAGTACAGTGGTGCAGTCATAGCTCATTGCAGCCTCAGAAGCCTAGGCTCAAGTGATCCTCCTACCTTAGCCTCCTGAGTAGCTAGGATTACAGATAAATGTCATTATGACTGGTTAATTTTTAAATCTTTTTATAGAGGTGGGGTCTCACCATATTTCCCAGGCTGTTCTCAATCTCCTGGCCTTAAGATAACCTGCCTCAGCCTCCCAAAATGCTGGGATTACAGGTGTGAGCCACTATGCCAAGTTGCTTTATTATGTTCTTTGAAGCACAAGATTTTCTCATTTTGATATAGTTCAATTTATCTATTTTTCCTTATCACACTTGTGTGCATCTAATTTGTATTTTTTTAAATGCCTAAACCAAGATCTTGAAAATTACATCTCCGTTCTTCAAACAGTTGTATTGTTGTACATTAACTCCTTGATCCTTTATAAGCTAATTTTTGTATATGGTGTAAGATAGATTCCAAACCCAAATTTTTATGTGTGGATATAGAGTTGTCTCAGTACCATTTGTTTAAAAGATAATTGTTTCCCTCATTTAATTGCCTTGGCTGAAAAATCAATTGATAATAAATGTGTGGCTTTATTTCTAGACTCTTCAATTCTATTGAATTGATCTGTATGTCTGTTCCTATTCTATTTCAGTAGTTTAAATGTATTTTGTTTTCTTTCTTAAAATTTACTCTGCTGACTTTTTCTTCTAGGTTTTTGAGTACAATGGTCAGCTAATTCATTTATAAATATTCATACAGTTTTAAAAATGGAATTAAGGCCGCGAGTTTACTTCTAAATACCACTGTTGCTGAATCTGAATACATTAAACATTTAAAAAATGAAAATAAAGCAAACGTTTTACAATTTTGTTTTTGTTTTAAATCATGGATTGTTTAGAAGCTTGTTATGTTGTATTTACACATTTTAAAATTTACTTGGCCGGGTGTGGTGGCTCACGCCTGTAATCCCAGCACTGGAAAGCTGAGGCTGGAAGATCACGAGGTCAGAAGATTGAGGCCATCCTGGCCAATATGGTGAAACCCTGTATCTACTAAAAATACAAAAATTAGCTGGTTGTGGTGGCATGTGCCTGTAATCCTAGCTACTCGGGACGCTGAGGCAGGAGAATCGCTTGAACCAGGGAGTCAGAGGTTGCAGTGAGCTGAGACTGAGCTACTGCACTCCAGCCTGACAACAGAGACTCCGTCTCAAACAAACAAACAAACAAACAAAATTTGACTTATTTGACTGATTATTTTGCTTTTATTTTGTTGTTTATCATTGCTTTTATTTCATTCTGGTCTGAAATATATTCTGTAATATCTTTATATATTGGAATTTGTTGCAAGTATCTCTTGTTACAAAAAGATTGGTTTCTTAGAGTAGTGAGACTACCCTATCAGTGGTTTCCTGACTCCTAGTATGAGGGCTCTCTAAGGAAAACAGGCTGTAAAATTTTTAGTGAATAATGATCCTGCCATGTCTCAGAAAAAATATTTCTAATCCCAGAACCAAGCAATGATTTCCTAAGAATTACTAAGTCTAAGCCTCACCTCCAGCTTCCCTACAAGAGATGTAAATGGACCCAGAGTTTCATCTTCATACTATACTATACCTAGATTTGTTGCAGATAGTTCTTTGACATCTAATCTCCAGCCCTCAATGCTGATCTCAGAATCCCTGGGACAAAGAAGCCTCATTTACTACTCACCACATGGTGCTTCCTTTCCATTTTGTCTTTTATTAAATACAAATATGTGCTTTAATGTGTGTTTGTGCATTTTGTATAGCATTACTAAGCATTTAGAGAAGAAGGGAAGATTTAGGTCTGTGCTCAAATTGCCCGTTTAATACCAATGTCTAGTGGATTGTATCTAAAATGCATTATGCAGATTGATACACTAGGATTTTGTGACTTTTGTATGAAAATGGGTGCATAGTTTTGTTTTTAATCACAGTTTAATAAAAATGATCTTTTTTCCACTTACAGAAAGGACATAATCCAAAACCTATTTAATCAATCCTCAGTGTGACAAAGTTGATATAAATATTCACTGTAGATATAGTCTGAACATGCTTAGTGATGTTTGAGGTATTTACCAAATCACAATCCAGAATGTACTCAATTTTATATACCATTACATGAAATAATTATTCCTGATTATAGAAGACTTTATAACAATATTTTCTTTTTTTAATCACCAGAACTGTACATATTACTATGTCTATTGGGGTTAAGAAAAATCCTCTTTGAAATCTGATCCTTTTTGTTAGATACAATGAAGAGAAAAACAAATACAGATACGTGTGTGTGCTGACAGTAGGAATCAGAGGGATGTAACATTTAAATAATGATAAAAATGTAGGTTTTCTCTTTAGGTAAAGAGACAGATAAAACCTTTATACTATTATGTAAACCTGGCAATATTTACTCCTATTTAGCTGACAAGGAACTAGGTACAAATTGGTTCACAATTTGTGCAAGTTTACACACACCATTTGACTGAAATTTGGTCTTACTCTATTCTTTCCATTATGCCTACACCATTGCCAATAAGAAATGACTAATTGCTGGTCTTCAGAGTATAATTTATCACTGTGACTGATGTGAGTGTGACATCACTGAATGTGGCTTTTTTTTTTTAACTCTTTAATTCAATGAATTTCTATGGTATATTTGCTTTTTCTGTCAGCTCTGGAACTCCTATGATATCCTGCTTATCACTCTCATGGTGAGTTTGGTATATTGAAGTAATATATTGCAAATATTCACTACATCCCTTTTGACTTACACAGGGAAAATGTATTTTTCTGCTCCTCTGATACTGCTCATAGACATGTAACTACATTTACCCAATGTAATGTTACTAGATATGATGTAAACCAGAGTCTTGAGATAGCTTTGTACAAATGTGCTTCTTTTTTCGGGCTTCTGCTATTGCCATGACAAAAATATGGCACAAGTAGAACATTTAATGAACTAAAATAGGTTATGGTTATATATATGAGAGAAACAAACCTCAAAAAATTTTAAGTACAGCTTTAATAAATGGAGTTGGTTAGTATCAAATGCATAGAAAACTTTAAAACTTTTTGAAAAAGCTGTATTTTCAAATGCACCACCAACTTGATCTAAAGAGTCCATGACCATTCCAATCACGAAAATATCTCTGGTCCCTCAACTTTCAACAGACAGGAAACAGGCTGAGAAATCTACACAGCCACCAAGAATGGAATCTTTTTCTTTGCCTCTTCAGCAGTGGTCCAGTAGAATGAGGACAAAAAGAGAATGGTCCTGAGCAGCAGAATCAGAAGCCATAAAAAAATAAAAAGCAAAGTGGCAAATCCCTCCCAAGAAAACAGAAATGGGGCTTAACCAAATAAGCTTTTCTACCCTCAAGGTAATGAACCTAATAAATTTGCCCAGTGAGACTGCAGAATTTCTAGAGATTACTGTCTGCTGTAAGCCTCCCATTATTCCTTTTTGTAACAGGAGTGTCTATAGAGGCTATATTCTCCATGTTTCATCATTGTAGGCTGTATTCGTGTTGCCAAAATATACTTTTCTTTATAATTTATAGATTTCTAGATATCTTTTTTAAGATAAATGGTATTCAAAGACTCAGGGAGAAAAAAGAGTGCTGTCACTTTCACGAATGAATTTGCACAGTTGGTCAACAAATGTTCCTTCATCTCCAGAGAATTCTCGTGGTCATGAATGTATCCTTGGCCTCTCTGAAATAAGTAATCATCTGTGGCAAAGTCGGAAAATTCTAAAAGATCTTAGTATTATCACTACTTTTGTGTCTTCTCTCTTCTTATAATTCCTTTTGGGTTGGTTTTAGTAGTCGTCTTTTCCAATATCAGTAAATTTCTTATAGACAATATCTTTGTATTATTAGGTTTTAGATGCTGTCATTATAGGAATGCATAACACTTACATCATTAGTTTTCACCTTCAAATGCAAATATACAATTTATCCTTGCTAAATTCATAGGAATGTGGCTCTAACTTGCTTTGATCTTATTACAATTTCTGTACATTTGGTGAATGAGTGTTTATTACATACTTTAAAACATTCACTTCCCATCTTGTAGTATGACCACTATATTATTTAGACTAGTTTTAAAAAGATGTGACCAAATGTAAAGCAACAAGTGAGTTAGAAAAAGAAGTATTCTGACTTCTAAATGCCCTCCACTACAGTAACACTCAAACTGCAGCATGAAGATTTTACAAATAAGCAAACCGATTGAAATTAGAACATAATTTGATCAACATCAGGTGACTAAGAGTCAAATTTGACATGAGAACTCAAATCTTTCAATACCATATAGATTGACATAGATACATAAAAGATAGATACATAAAACATAACATAGATACATAAGACAACAGACATGGGAAAAATTTCACAGTGAATGATAAAGCACTCTTTTTATTACCTCATAAACTAGGAAACATCTTCCAAACCAGTGATGGCTTGTACTTACTTGAATTTTAACATTCCATGAAAATATCCATTTGGTTCTTTGCATAGCCTAAATTTACCCACTGAAATATAGCAAAAAAAGGTTTAATTAGATACTGAATGCCATAACCTCCCAGCTCCTACCATAGATGTCAGTGACCTATAGGCTGAGTGCAGTGGCTCATGCCTGTAATCCCAGCACTTTGGGGAGGCTAAGGCTGGTGGAACACTTGAAGTCTGGAATTCGAGACCAGCCTGGCCAATATGGTGAAACCCTGTCTCTATGAAAAATATAAAAATTAGCTGGGTGTGGTGGTGCAAACCTTCAATTCCAGCTACTAGGGAGGATGAAATAGGAGAATTGCTTGAATCCAGGAGATGGAGGTTGCAGGAGCCAAGATAGTGCCGCTGCACTCCAGCCTGGGCGACAGAGCTAGACTTTGTCTTTAAAAAAAAAAAAAAAAAAAAAAAAAGTCAATGAAATATAGATGGATAGACAGAGAGAGAGATAGATATGAAAACTGAATGAATTTTTCACAAGTCTAATTTTCAAACAATTTTAGCTTTAGCTTTTTTTTTATTAGAACTAAAATATCAAATCAAGTCACAATTAAGTCGCCAATAAGCTATGTCAATTTTGTTTGGCCTTCTGTGCCACAATGACTTTATCATCACTTCATTAGCTTATGCATGCTTTGTCAACAGTATTTCTCACAACAGTAGCAATTATAAACAAAACAAAATTACTATTCAGAAACTAGAGAGGTGGTAGGGAGATGGAGGATTTGAAAAATGTACCATGGAATGATTAAGAAGACCACATACTGTTTTCCACACACATGCCCAAAGAGAATCTGATAAGGCAGATCAGAAATCATTAATGCAGTTGTTAAAAGCAACTGTGTCACTGTCTACTCCAAACACCACTTATTCAGGAAGTCATTTGTAGAGATTCTATATATACAGATATACATACTTATATACACATATCTATATATACATACATATGTGCATACACACATATATAGAATAAATACAATGAAGAAAAGACCGAAGTTAGAGAAGACACACTATAAAACCAGTGAAATAAAAGACAAAATAATTTTTAGAAGAAAATAAAAACCACCCCATATTTTGGATAGGAAGAAAGATGACATGTCACAAAATTATAAGTTGTTCAAAAATTATGACGAAATAATTTCCTAAATAGGTTGAATTTTAACTTCATATAGAAAAATAAGTCCAGAGAGCAACCAAGACGAAGTAAAAAGAAAAAAAAATCAGCAAATTAGTAATGTCCTTACTCTAATAGAGAAAATTCTAAATCAATATATTGCTTTTGGATCGATACAGGAGTAGGACAGACTCTCAACTTCAGCATTATTAACATTTTGGGCTAGATAACTCTTTGGGAGAGTCTGCCCTGAGCGTTGTAAGATATATAGCTGTAACACCGCTACTAACTAGACAACACTGGAACCCACCTGTTTGAAATATATAAAAATAAATAAATAAATATATCTTCCAACATTCCCAAATATTTCCTGGAGGGAATAATCCCTCCCTGTTGAAAACTACTGATCTGCACCATCTATTTAACATGCAAACAGATAAAATCTCACTCATCAAAATTCACCAATGATTTCTCAACACACTTAAAATCCAATGTGGTCACCATATCCATCATGATCCTACACTTCTCCATAATCACTGTCTGTCAGCTGTCATAGTCTTTGCTCTTTCTGGGAAAGGCCACCACATCCCCACTTGAAATCTTTATACTTCATGGGTTTTTTTGTTTTTTGTTTTTTCTGGAATGTTCTTTCTTAAGAAATTCCTAAGCCTTGTTCTTTCACTTTAAATCTCACCTCTTTATGGTATTATTTTCTCTCCAGCAGAGTACTGACTTATAAGTACCGGGACTCCATCTTGTTTGTGGCTGTAACATTATAATCTATAACAGTGATTTGCTTTCCACATAGGAGGCATTCAATGCATTATTTGAATACATTTTTAAAAGAATAAATAAATTCCTACAAATTAAAAAGGTACATTTTAGAAAGGACAAGTAACACATAAACATGTGATATGTACAATAAACATGAACAAGTTTTAACCTCAAAATAATCTGATTTTATATATATATTTTTTGTTTGTGTGTTTTGTTTTGTTTTGTTTTGAGACAGAGTCTCGCTCTGTCGCCCAGGCTGGAGTGCAGTGGCACGATCTCTGCTCACTGCAAGCTCCACCTCCTGGGTTCACGTCTTTCTCCTGCCTCAGCCTCCCGACTGGCTGGTACTACAGGCGCCCACCACCACGCCCGGCTAATTTTTTGTATTTTTAGTAGAGATGGGTTTCCCCGTGTTACCCAGGATGGTCTCAATCTCCTGACCTCATGATCCGCCCGCCTTGGCCTCCCAAAGTGCTGACATTATAGGCGTGAGCCACAGTGCCCGGCCGATAATATATTTTTAAATAAACAGATGTCATATGAAATAAGCTTAGCAAAAAAATTCAAAATAACTTGTATAGGCAAGGATGAATTTAAAGAAAAGCTCCTCCTTATACGCAGCTAACAGGGGTCTTCTATGTTATAAATACGTTTGAAAGGTAATGGTGGAAAAACTATTATTGAAAATGTAAATAATCTATGACTTAACAAGTTAATCAATATTTAACTAATTTAATCTGTAAATGTTTTTGAGAAAATCTTGTACATTTGCACATACAGATGTAACTGATGAGTAGCATTGCCTAATATTTAGTAATAAAGAAAAAAATAGGAAAATCTAATTTTTTTTAAACAGGGTCTTAATCTGTTGCCCAGGCTGGAGTGTAATGGCACAATCATGGCTCACTGCAGCCTCAAACTCCTGTGCTCAAACAATCTTCCTGCCTCCAACTCCCGAGTAGCTAAGACTATAAGCATAAGCTCCCATGCCTGTAACAAAATTTGATCAACAAGGGAATGCATAAAAATGTGTATTTATATATTATATAGAAATAAAATTAATAAATTTTATATAGCTACCATTAATCTTAAAATAGTATAAAAAGTCTTAAAAATAATTCATTTTTCATTCTATATGTCATATTTAGTATTTCATAAGTTAAAATACTAAACACTACTATATAAAACACACATATGTAGTAGAACATAATACAGAATGAAGAATATTCATCAAATTCATAAGGTTTCATCAGAGAAAAATGAGGAGTTATACCTGTGGACGGGAGCATACAAGGTTTAGTTCCAGTTTTGATTTTGCTATCTTTCTTAAGAAGAAAAAAATATTCTGAAGCAAATTATCACAGTATTAATATCTGTTTACTCTGAATCAGAATACATGGATATTGTAACATTTTATAACATTTTTTGTTTACATTTTGAAAGGAAATAAAATAAAATGTTAAAGTTTTAGTTCAGTATTTATGAAATGATTATTTGCCAAGCAATGTATTAAATGCTGAATCATGGAAGGTGGAACCATCATTTTGCGTAGAGAAGAAATTTGAACTAGATTTGATTGAGAATTTATCATTTAAAAACTAAGGTAATGAGAACCAAAACATCATTACTAAGAATGAAAAAAGTATGAACATGTGCATAATTTTTGAAGTACTATAGGATCAATATTATCCTTACTATAGACAAAAAGTAATGTTATACTAAAATTTGTTCCAAGAGCTGTGATAAATTTGCAGATGGCTTCAAATGGAGAGTCCTCAGAATCCTTGCTTGGTTCACCATCATCCTGAATACATTTTAAAAATATTTTAATAATATAGTAAATAACTCTTCCAAGTTCAGAATGTTAAATTATATTTCTGGATTCACTGTAGTATATTAGACTGTGGATATTAATTTAATAATTGATGTTATGCTTTTCTGATTCCACTGCTTATCTCAGATTTGAACTAAGTCTCTAAGGCTAAGACAGAGTCAAATTGAGATATTTCTTACAAAAACAGAAAGAAAAAAATTTAGATGAGGCCGGGTGCGGTGGCTCACGCCTGTTATCCCAGCACTTTGGGTGGCCAAGGCAGGTGGATCACCCGAGGTCAGGAGTTCAAGACCTGCCTGGACAACATGGCAAAACCCCATCACTACTAAAACATACACACACACACACACACACACACCCCAAAATTAGCTGGGTGTGGTGGTGCATGCCTGTAGTCCCAACTACTCAGGAGGCTGAGGTGGGAAGATTGCCTGAACCTGTGAGGCGGAGGTTGCAGTGAGCTGAGATTGTACTACTGCTCTCCAGCCTGGGTTACGGAGTGAGACTCTATGTAAAAACAAAACAAACAAACAAAAAACCAAAACTAGATGTATCCAATGTTCCTGTATTTGAGAGAACTTTAGAGAGATGTCAAAAATAACAAATTTATGAAGGAAAGACAATAATGTTAGAAACAAAAGCATTTTAAAATGTTTGCAAACACAACACTTAAAGCAATTGATTTATTAATTGAATTTTATGGAGAAAAGTGTCCTCAAACTATTATCTAAATCCATTTGAAAATGATTTGTGATACCAACTTGCAAAAGATGATTTATTCCTCAAAATATTTATACTGCAGTGCAATTTTAAAATGTAGTAGAAATAACATATCAAATAAACATTCATTCTGAATTTTGAGTGTGAGAACCAATTACTGTTTTGTCTTGCCTGTGGCATCCTTATTCTTATCTCTTTGCTTAATTAATATTTCTCTGTGTTTCCTCCAGAATGTGTGTATGAACTAAGGCAACTAACTTTAGCTGTGGCCTCTAAAATAAATATTATGGCACTTACAACTATTTGGGTTATTATTTGAATCTTCTAGAATGTAAGTTTGGGGATTCATTTTACTTATTATCCCTCATTAATGTGGTAAATTGTCAGCATATATTACTTGAATAAACAAATGAATCTTGAAATCTCACTAATGAAACAGGAAGTACATTATTTATAGCATGAGCAGTAGATATACTTACAGAGACGAGGCATACAGTGTGTGAAAACTAGCTAAATATTATAATACTGACGCCTAGAGCTTCATTGACCAGAATGTTAACCACCAAGGAAGAGAAATTGGCAGTCTTGGGAAACTATTGCTGCCAGGAAAGAGTGAGGTAACTTAACAGAAGGCGTCAGTTGGAAACAGGGTATGAAAGGAAAAAAAAAAAAACAGAAAATAAACAATTAACAAAATACAAAGATAAAAAATAATAAGGCACATCAACATCTCCCATCACAAAGAAAGTTGCCATCCAGTGGATGAACCCTGTTTCACTTTACTAACAAACAAGAACACCTTCTATGTAAAGTGCCTCACCCTGTTGGCATAGAGACATTTTCTATTGCCAGGCCCAGAAAATATAAGACATTTAAAAATGAGCAAAAATAGAAAGTAGCATTCTTACTATGCTGCTATAAAAATAAAACACAAGATGAGAATTAAAACATTTCAGCTGAAGAAAATACTACTCCAAGACACAACAAAGAGGAACAAAACAAACAATGGCAACAACTTGTAACAGTAACTATGAAAAACTAAGTAACTTAAAACAAGCAACTACAGAAAATAAGAGCATTCTGAAGCAGATATTTTTAAAATAAATGAATTAATAAATCAATGAGGGAAGAAATAAGAAAAAAAGATATGAAATGACAATTGTGTACACTGAGACAGAGAAGGCAAAAATAAACTCAGTAATGAATCAGAAATTACAAAATAAACCAGTTAGTGTAGATTTCATAAAAATAAAATCTACTAACGGGCATTGAGAAGTATTATGAAAAGAGTCAAGAAACACAAATAAAATCATAAACTAGAAAAAATGCATCAGATGGTAAATGATAAATGCAGAAAAAAAGGAAAAGTAATGTGTAATTTAGAAGAAAAAACAATGAAAATTAATATTTTAAATTATATTTCAGGAAAACTGCTCATTAATAAAAAGAAAACCTGAATCTACATAATAAATGGACCTACGACTAAAAAAAGGTAACAACGAACACTCAACTCCAAAATATAGTCTAGTAAAATAACTGGACTCTAAAAATAAAAGAGAAAACATTATTGGAGACTTCAAGCATAAAAGACTAAGACATTTACAAAAAGAAGAAAATGAAGTTTACATCAAATTTCTAGACAGCAGCATATGAGCAAGAAGAGACAGGGTAAAATAGAAAACAAAGTGCAAGAATTTTCAAACTAGCCAAGCTACTAATAAGATATCAAGACAATAGACATGTACAAACAACGAGATACCTGAACTCATAAGTCTTTTCTGAGAAATCTATTAAAGAATAAAATTTATCCAACAAGAGATAACACAAAAGTTTTGGCAAATTAAATGATAGAGAGAATTGAGCAAGAAAGAAGAAAATAGACTAAGTTCATTGTTACTGCATAAATAGTAGATGAAAACCAAATGACAAAAATTAATCAGATAAGATAAACAGGAAAAACATAGATGCAAAAAGGAAAAAGGGGCACTAAGGGCATTTTGAACCATATTTTTAAAATAAAATTAACCATGTATATCAGTGCACACAAACACAAACATACACAGTTCAAAACATTAAAAAGGTTTTTGGTTTTTTTTGTATTTCTTTTTAAGGGAGAGAGCAAAAAAGCAAGAGATCAACCACGCAAGAAAGAGATTGAGCACAACAGTCAGAGTAAGGATGAAAGTAAAGAAAAAGGCAGAGATGGAGACTGAAAGACAGAAGAAAGGACAGAGAAGGACTACAGAAACACACTAAATAAAATACACACAGGATCAGACAAAGAACATACAGAATCAGGGAAAGAACTCACTAGTAAAGGAACAAAATCCAGCTCAAGGAATTGAGCCTAAAGAAATAAAGAATAATTGTTTGATGAATAATTTAAAACAATCACCTTAAATTCAGTGAGCTACAAGAGCACACAGATTAACAAATAAATAGAATCTGTAAAATGATACATGAATAAAATGAAAATATCAACAAAGAGATAGAAATAATAAAAGAATCTGAAATTTTTGAGTCAAATATCACAATTACTAAACTGACTACATCAAAAAAGAACTTCAAAAGACTCAATCCAGCAGAAGAAAGAATCAGCAAACTTGCAGATGGGCCATTTAAAATTATCCAATAATAGAAAAAGAAAAAAAAGTTAAATGGTGTGAAGAAATTCTATGGAACTTACGGGATGCAAACAAGTGAACCCATGTATGTATGATATGAATTCCAGAAGGAGAAAAGAGAGAGAAAGGATTAGAAATCTTATTTTTAAAAAATCATAGTAAAAAACTTCTCAAATTTGGAGAAAGAAATTGACCTCTACATTCACTGTTATGGTTAATATTGAGTGTCATCTTCATTGGATTGAAAGATGCAAAGTATTGTTCATGGGTATGTCTGTGAGGGTGTTGCCAAAGGAGATTAATATTTGAGTCAGTGGACTGGGAGAAGCAGATCCACCCTTAATCCTGAGTGGGCACCATCTAATCAGCTGCCAGCACGGCTAGAATAAAGCACACAGGAGAAGATGGAAGAGGAGACTCACTGAGTCTTCTGGCCTTCATCTTTCTCCAGTGCTGGATGTCTCCTGCCCTCAAACATCAAACTCCAAGTTCTTCAGCTTTGGATCTTTGGACTTACACCAGTGGTTGCAAGGGGATCTCAGGCCCTGGCCACAGACTGAAGGCTGCACTCTAGGCTTCCCTACTTTTAAGGTTTTGGGACTCCTACTGATCCACCTCTGCCTTCCTTGCTCCTCAACTTGCAGACAGCCTATCATGGGACTTTACCTTGTGATCGCATGAGTCAATTCTCCTTAATAAATTCCCTTTCATATATCCATATATCCTATTAGTTCTGTTCCTTTAGAGAACCCTAATACATTCATGAAGCTCAAAAAAATTCCATATAGAATGAAGTCAATGATATCTGCACAGAGATACATTATAATCGAATTGTAAAAAGTAAAAGAGAAAGACACCATTTTTGAAACAGCAAAGAAAAACAATTCTGCATGTACAGTGGAGCCCCTGTAAGACCTTTGTTGACTTTCTCAGTAGGAACATTGCAGGCTTGAAGGGAGTAAGCTGATAAACACAAAAATAAAAATAAAAATAAATGTTAAACACATTTTTCTCTAGCACATATGCAACATTCTCCAAGATTGAAATGTTAGACAACAAATATTAACACATTTAAGAGGATAAAAATTATACCAGGTAACTTTCCAGACCATGATGGAATAAAATTAACATCAATAATAGAAGTAAAATGGAAAAAAATCACTAATATATGGAAATAAAATGCACTTGTAAACAATCAATGGGTCAAAGAAGAAATCAAAAGGGCAATCGTAAAGTATTGCGATAAAATGAAAATTAAAACACAATATACCAAAACTTATGGAATATAGTAAAAGCAGTACTAAAAGGAAAGCCTGTAGCCTTACATACCTACATTGAAAAAGAAGAAACATCTCAAATCAACAACTTATCTACACTACAAGGAGCTAGAAAAAGAACAAACAAAGGCCAACGTCAGCCGAGGAAAGAAAATAGTGAAGCTTAGAGTAGAAATAAATGAAATACAGACTGGAAAAACAAAAGGAAACCAACAGTTGTGTGTGTGGTTTGTTTTTTTAAGATACACAAAATTGACAAATTCTTAGCTAGAATAACTAAGGGAAAAAAAGCAAGATATTCTAAAGTCAGAAATGAAAGAGAAGCTATTATTATTGAGGCCACTGATATAATAAAAGATCATAAAACACTACAATGAACAATTATGTACTAACAAATTAGAAAACCTAGCTGAAACGGATAAGATTCTACAAACATATAGTCCACCAATACTGAATCACAAAGAGATAGAAAATGCAAACAGACTCATAATGAGCAAAAACAGAATCAGTAATCAAAAACTCTCAGCAAAGAAAAGGCCAGGACTAGATGGCTTCGTGAGTGAATTCTATAAAATATTAAAAGAATTAATGCCAATCCTTCTCAACTTCTTCTAAAAAATTAAAAGGAAGTAAAACTTCCAAACTCATTTTATGAGGTCAACCTTATCCTGATACCAAAGTCAGTCAAAGAAAAGAAAATTATAGGCCATATCTATGAAGAACATAGACATAAAAACTTTCAACAAAATCCTAGCAAACCAAATTAAACAGCACATTGAAAGAATCATTCCCCATGATCAAGTAGCATTTATATCTGTGATACCAGGATGGTTCAGCATGTGCATATCAATAAATGTGATATACCCTATTAACAGAATGAAGAATAAAATTACCTGATCATCTCAATAGATGCAAAAAAAGCATGTGATGAAATTTGACACCCTTTCCTAATAAGAAAGAATAAACAAAGTGATAAGCACGCAGATAACATCATATTCAACAGTGAAAAACTGATATATTTTTCTCTGAAATTGGCATTAAAGAAAGGATACTCATTCTCTATTTCTATTCAATATAATACAGTTAGCCCTCTACATCTATGAGTGCTGCGTCCACAGATTCAATCAATCATGGATCAAAAATACTTATAAAAAAATGAAGATAACACATAAACAAACAGTAATACAATTAGAAAATACAGAATAACAACTATTTACATAATATTTACATTATATCCACTTACATTGTATTAGGTATTATAAGTAATCTAGCTGTGATTTAAAATATGCAGGAGGATGTGCATAGGTTATATGCAAATACTACACCATTTTACATAAGGGACTCAGGCATCATATTTTGGTATCTGTAAATGGTCCTGGAACCCAATCTCCACTGCTACCAAAGACCAACTGTACTGGAAATCATAGCCAGAGAAATTAGGCAAGAAAAAAAGTGGAATCCAAATTGGAAAGAAAGAAGTAAAATAATATCTTTGCACATGAGATGATCCTATGTCATAAACTATAAAGACTGCACACAAAAACAAAAGTCCTGTTAGAACTAATAAATGAATTCAATAAAGTTACAGTAAGCAAAATCAACAAACAAAAGTATGTTGCATCTCTATACCCTAATAATGAATTATCCAAAAAGGAAAATAAGAAAATAGTCACATTTGTAATAAGGCTAATAATAACATAATACTTAGGAATAAATTTTACCAGGAACTGAAAGGCTTGTACACGGAAAACTACAAAATAATATTGATGAAAAAATTGAAAGAGGCAATAATAAATGTAAAATACCCGATGTTAATGAGAAGGAAGCTTTAATATTGGAAAAATGTTCATACTACCTAAAGCAATTTACATGTTTACTATTATCCCCATTGAAACCCCAATTAAAGTTTTTACAGAAATAGAAAAAGCAGCCTCTACATTTATGTGGAACCACACAGGTTTATAGCCAACACTATCTTGAGAAAGAACAAAGCTGGAGACATCATATTGCCTGATTTCAAAAAACATTGCAAAGCTACAGTAATTAAAACGGTATGGCACTAACATAAAGACAGATACATAATCCAATGAAACAATAGGAAATCCAGAAATAAATCCACACTCATATGGTCAACTGATCTTGACAAGGATGCCAGGAATACACAATGGGATAAGGATAGTCTCTTCAACAGATAGCGTTAGAAATACTGGAACCCACAAGAAAGAGAAATGAAAATGGAACCCCAGTTTACACCATACACAGAACTCAAGCACAAATAGATTAAATACTTAAGCATAAGATTGAAAACTGTAAAACTTCTGGAAGAAAACTTTGGGAAAATCTTATTGACATTGCCTGTGGCAATAAGATTTCAAGTATGATATGACACCAAAAGCACAGGCAACAGTAGACAAGAGGAACTATATCTAATTATAAAGTTTCCCCACATCAAAGGAAAAAATCAACAGACTAAAAAAGCAACCTATGAAATGGAAGAAAGTGAGCCATATACATATTTGTACCACTATAACCATACAATCTGGCAATCCCATATCTGGCCATATGTCCAAAAATTGTAATCACGATCCTGAAGAGGTATATATAAATTTCAAATAGCCAAGATATGGAAACAACCTAAGTGTCCATCAACAGAAGAATGATTAAATAAATGGTGGTATATACATACAGTGGAATTTTTTTTAACCTTTTCTTTTAGAATCAGAGGGTGCATGTACAGATTTATTACAAAGGTATATTGTGTGATGCTGAGGCTTGAAGTATGAATAAATCTGTTATCCAGGTAGTGAGCATAGTGCCCAATAGGTAGTTTTTCAGCCCTTGCCCCACTCTCTCTCTCACCCCTCTAGTATTCCCCAATGTCCATTGTTTCCATCTTTATGTTCCTGTGTACCCAGTGTTTAACTTCCACTTATTAGTGAGAACATGCAGCATTTGGTTTTCTGTTTTTGCATTAGTTCACTTAGGATAACAGCCACCAGGTGCATCCATGATGCTGCAAAGGACATGATTTCATTTTATATGGCTTCACAGTATTCCATGGTGTATATGTATCATATTTTCTTTACCCAGTCCACTGTTTTGGGCACATGGGTAGATTTTCAGTCTTTACTATTGTGAACCGTGCTGCAATGAACATTTGGATGCATATGTCTTTTTGATAGAATAATTTATTTTTCTGTAGGCATATACCCAGTAATAAGATTGCTGACTCAAATGGTAGTTAAATTCTTTGAGAAATTTTCAAGCTCCTCTATGCTGTGGTTGGACTAATTTACCTTCCAGCAAACAATGTATAAGTGTTTCCTTTTCTCTCCGGCCTCATCAACATCTGTTATTTCTTGACTTTTTAGTAATAGCCATTCTGACTGATGTGAGAGGACATCTCATTGTGGTCTTCACTTATATTTCTCTGATGATTAGTGGGGATGAACATTTTTTTTTTTCATATATTTGTTGGCTGCTTGTATTCATTCTTTTGACAAGTATCTGTTCATGTCCTTTGCCCACTTTTTAATACTGTTATTTTTTGATTACGTATTTAAGTTAAAGATTCTGGATATTAGACCTTTGTTGGATGTCTAATTTCTGAATATTTTCTCACATTCTTTATGTTGTCTAATTATTCCCTTGATAGTTTCTCTTGCTGTGCTGAAGCTCTTAAATTAGGTGCCACTTGTCTATTTTAGTTTTTGTTGCAATTGCTTTTGATAACTTAGCCATAAATTCTTTACTGAGGCTGATATTCAGAATGGTATTTCCTAACTTTTCTTCTAGAATTTTTACAGTGTAAGGTCTTACATTTAAGTCTTTAATTGATCTTGAGTTAATTTTTATACATGGTGAGAGGTAGGGGTCCAGTTTTATTCTTCTGTATATGGCTAGTCAGTTATCCCAGAATCATTAAATAGGTAGTCTTTTCTCCATTGCTTATTTTTGTAGACTTTGTTGAAGATCACATGGTTGTAGGTGTGCGAGTTTATTTCTGAACTCTCTATTCTGTTCCATTGGTCTGTGTATCTATTTATGTACCAGTTCCATGCTGCTTTGGTTACTGTAGCCTTGTACTATAGTCTGAAGTTGGGCAATGTGATACCTTCAGCTTTGTTCTTTTTGCTTAGAATTTCTTGGGCTATTTGGGATCCTTTTTGTTCTATATGAATTTGAGAATAGATTTTTCTAATTCTGTAAAAAAAAATGACATTGGTAGTTTGATATGAATAGCATTGAATCTGTAAACTGCTTTAAGCAGTATAACCATTTTAATTATATTGATTCTTCCAATCCAAGAGCATGGAATAATTTTCCTTTTATTTGGGTATTTTTTATTTATATCAGCAGTGTTTTGTTCTCTTTGTAGAGATCTTTCACCTCCTTGGTTAGATTTATTCCTATTTCATTCTCTTTATGATCATTATAACTGGGACTGTATTTTTGATTTGACTCTCAACTTGAATGTTGTTAGTTTATAGAAATGCTACTGATTTTTGTACATTGAGTTTATATCCCAGTCATTCAGGAGCAAGTTGCTTCTTTGTAATTGTGTAGTTTTGAGACATCATCTTGATATTGTTTTTTAATTTTATTATACTATGACTTGAGAGTGTGCTTTGTAATGTTTTGATTTTTTGAAAAAAATATTGAGAGTTGCTTTATGACCGAGCATGGTCAATCACAGAGTGTTCTGTGAGAGGAGAAGAAGAGTGTATATTCTGTTTTGGGGTGGAATATACTTAGATGTCTATTAGGTCTAGTTGGTCAGGAGTCAAGTTCAAATCCAGAATTTGTACTTGTTTATTCGTTCCAAGAGCATTTGGCAGTCTTTAGGATTTTCTAGGTATAAAATGATATCATCAGCAAATAGAGATAATTTGACCCCTTCTTCCCCTATGTGGATGCCTTTTATTTCTTTCGCTTGGCTGATTGCTTTGGCTATGACTTCCAGGAGTGGCCATGTTGAATAGGAGTAGTCCAAGTAGGAATCCTTGTCTTGTTCCCATTCTCAAGGTGAATGTTTCTAGCTTTTGTCCATTCAGTATGATGTTGACTGTGGGTTTGACATAGATAGCTCTTATTATTTTCAGGTATGTTTTTATGATGCCTAGTCTGTTGAGGGTTTTTATCATGAAGGGATGTTGGATTTTATCAAAGGTTTTTTATACATCTATTGAGATGATCATATGATTTTGAGTCTTTTAACTGTTTATGTGGTGAATCACATCTATTGATTTGTATATGTTGAACCAACCTTGTATCTCAGGAATAAAGTCTACTTGATTGTAGCAAATAACCTTTTTGATGTGCTACTGGATTTAGCTTGCTAGTATTTTGTTGAGGATTATTGTGTCAATGTTCATCAGGAATATTGGCTGAAGTTTCTTTTATCGTTGTGTCTCTGTCAGATATTGGTATTAAGATAACGCTGGATTCACAGAATTAATTAGGGAGGAGACCCCCTCAAGTCGCTGGGATAGTTTCAGTAGAATTGATACAAGTTCTTCTTTACATGTCTGGTACAATTAGGCTGTGACTCCATTTGATCCAGGGCTTTTATTGGTTGGTAATTTTTTATTATTGATATAAATTCAGAACTCATTATTGTTCTGTTCAAGTTTTCAGTTTCTTCCTGGTTTAATTTTGGAAGTTTGTGTGTTTCCAGGAATGTATTCATTTTCCTTAGATTATCTAATTCATGTGCATAGAGGTATTCATAATAGTGCCCAAGGATCTTTTGTATTTCTGAAGGATGAGTTACAACGTCATCTTTGTCATTTCTGCTTGTGCTTATTTGACCCTTCTTTCTTTTCTTTTTCAAGTAGCTAGTCGTCTATCAATCTTGTTTGTTCTTTCAAATAACTTCAGTTTTGTTGGTGTTTTGCATAGATTTTTGGAACTCAGTTTCTTCTTTTCTGATTTTGGTTATTTCTTTTCTTCTGTTAGCTATGGTGTTCATTTTCTCTTGCTTTTTTCTAGTTGTTCTAGGTGTGATGCTAGATTCTTGAGATCTTTCTAACTTCTTGATATAGGCGTTTAGCACTATAACTATTCCTCTTAACACTACTTTAGCTGTATCTCAAAGATTCTGGTATGTTATATCTCTGTTTTCATTAATTCCAAATAATTTTTAGATTTCTGCCTTAATTTCATTGTTTGCCCAAAGTCATTCAGGAGCAAGTTGTTTCTTCGTAATTGTGTGGTTTTGAAACATCGTCTTTGTATTGTTTTTTAATTTTGTTATACTATGGCTTGAGAGTGTGCTTTGTAAGGTTTTGATTTAAAAAAAAAATTATTGAGAGTTGCTTTATGACCGAGCATGGTCAATCACAGAGTGTTCTGTGAGAGGAGAAGAAGAGTGTATATTCTGTTTTGGGGTGGAATATACTTAGAAGTCTATTAGGTCTAGTTTGTCAAGAGTCAAGTTCAAATCTAGAACTTGTTAGGTTTCTGCCTTGATGACCTTTCTAATGCAGTCTGTCAGGTGCTAAAAATTCCTACTATTTTTGTGCAGCTGTCAAAGTCTTTTTGTAGGTAAAGAATTTGTTTTATGAATCTGGGTGCTCCAATGTTATGTTTATATATATTTAGTATAGTTAAATCTTCTTATTGAATGGCAACTTTTATCATTATGCAATGCCCTTCTTTGTCCTTTTTTACTGTTGTTGGCTTAAAGTCTGTTTTATGTGATATAAGAATAGCAACCCTTGCTATTTTTTTTTCCCATTTGAATGGCAGATCTTTCTCCATCCCTTCACTCTGAACCAGTGAGTGTAAGATGGGTCATTACATGTGAGATGGGTCTCTTCGTAACAGCAGACAACTGGGTCATGTTTTTCATTCAGCTTGCCATGTTATGGCTTCTAAGTGGGGCATTTAGATCATTTATATCTACTGGATCTTAGCCTGAATTATAAGACCAAAAATATTATTCTGGTATATATCACTTGTGAAAAACACAAACCAAGAATCTAGCCACAGATAAAGATCCCAAACAAAGCTCTGGTCCTTTGAAATCACCCCAAAACAAGTAAGCTTTGTTTGGGATCTTTATCTGTGGCTAGACACTTGGGTTGGATTTTTCACAAGTGATGTATACCAGAATAATTTTTTTGGTCTTGTAATTCAGGCTAAGAGCCAGTAGATGGTGTTTGAGAGTAATGGTCAGCAAATAGGGTCTAACTGTCACAGGGCTCTTGTATTTTATCACGTTAGCAGCAGTGCCCTGTGGTGGATGAGATGAGGGGTAATGACCCCCTAGCCAGGTCCATTCTGGGTCTTCAGGGAGCCTGCTGCAATCACTGGCACAGTGTCTGCATTTCCTTAGCCCCAAGGGGAGCGCTGGTGGGCTGTGCTCTTCTGTTGTTTAGGGGTAGCCCTAATCAAAAATTAGGTCATCAGAAGACCTGCAGCTTGCTTGGCAAAGTCAGAACAGGTTTTAGAGTACACCTGTAGGTGGTCTGTTTGTATAGGAGGTCAAGGACGATGGATTTCCTCACAGAGTGTGTTTGCTATGGGTGTGAAGCTGACATGGCACCCACAGCCTGGTGTTTTTGCCCAACAAACAGCTGTGGGGATCACCCAGCTCGCTCTCCCTCAACTGGGTCTCATTCTGGTGGCTGCCCCAGTATCTAGCCCACCAAACTAGCTTTGTCCCAAGCCTTTTGTGCCCAGATGGTTGGGCTATTAGGTATTCCAGGTCATGAAGCGAATACAGTGGAATATTAATATTATTCAGCTTTCAAAAGAAGGAAACCCTATAATTTGTGACAACATGGATTAACCTAGAGCACATTTTAAATGAAATAAGTCACAGAAGAACACATAGTGCAAAATTCCACTTTTAGGATGTATCTATAATACTTAAACTGATAGTCCTACATAGAGAATAAAATGGTGGTTGCCAGAAGCTGGGACTGGGGAAGCAGAGAGTGGTTGTTCAATGAGTATAAAAATTTAGTTATGTTTGATGAATAAGCAGTAAACATCTGCTTTATAACATAATAGTCTATAGTTAACAATACAATATTGTGCACTTCAAAAATTTTTTAGAGTAGGTCTCATGTTAAATGTTTTTATCATATACCAAAAAAATTAAAAATAAAACACTTTAAATTTCTAAAAAGGGACACAATGAAAATTTGAGAGGTGTTGGATATGTCTATTATCTTGTCATGTTGACATATGTCTAAACTCATCAAATTATATACCTTAAAAATGTGAGATTCTGTATACATCAGATATACCTTATAAGGTGGTTAAACATAAAGACATTTATTTACACAAAGAGTATGACACAGAAAAATAACAGAAGAATAAGATATAATTTAGAATCCACATAGCAGGTATATCAACAAATGTAAATGTTGATTTAACAACAGCATTTTAAATTCCTCCTAAAAGAAAAAAGAAATTCAGATTGGCTCATAAAAAAGGCAATATAAAAGATACTCACATACAGCAATGTGATTCAGAGAACTAAAACCAAATGAATGAGCAAAGGTCAGGCAAATATATAAAATGGAAGAAGACAAAAGAAAAGCAGGCAAAATGTTTAAATTAGGCCAAAAAGAATACCTTGAAAAGGCCAACATTTGCAATGTAGTTACCACTACTAGAAGTAAATCAACACTAAATAGCATGAAGTAGAAATTACTAAAGCTACAAATAGAAAGAACAAACAATAAGAAATTTTAACATACTATTCCCAGTCTCACTCAACTCGATTGGTTAATAATAATGCATAAAACAAAATTATAATCAATAACTTTGCTCTTATATATTAAAATGTAACAGTATACCAAGTATAAATAATAAAAATTGACTATTTAACATACCACAAAGAAAACATCAATAAATTCCATGAAGTAGAATATATATCACTAATGTCTTTGATCTCAATGCAATAAAACTAGAAACCAGTAACAAAATAGATAAATACATTTATCATGTGAGTATGCTAAATTATTATTATTAAATCCTTTTGGTGCAAGTGGAAATAGAAATAATATTGTAGAATCTTTTAGAGATAATGATGCTGAAAACATGACATATTGTAATATACATGATAAAATCAAAAGAATGATTTATAACATACATAAAAATGAGAGCACCTAAATTTTCAAAGTAACATATATTTAAAAAAACAGCATTAGGCAACAGTGAAGACAAAACTGAAATCATGATGTAAAACACAAACAAAAAACAGTGAATTTAATGAATCAATCAAAACACAGATTTTTGAAAGAAAGATAAAACACACATTTAAGGAAACAAGCAGTAGGCTTGTCAGGTCATTGTTGCCACTATAACAAATAGGTCTGGTTACTTTTGTTAAAAATATATTTTTAATATGCAAGTACTAAGAGAGCAATATGAAAATAATAAACCAAGTTTTAGAGGAGAGGAAATTTTTCAATTTGAACTGATGAGCATAAGGCATCCTGTTCTACCCACCCACCACTTCCCAGGATATTGCAGACACAAGATAAAACAAGTAGGAAAATTACATCATCATTTCTATAGGCGCAGAATGAAGCATTTGCCAAAATGAAACACTTATTTACAATAAAAACAACAGGAGTAACTGTTATCAAATAGGAATAGAAAAAACTTTTTTAATTTAATAAAGAATATCTTAAAAATCCTAAGGCAGAGAACAAATGCAAGGTTAAAATATTTGAAAATTTTCTTTCTGAAACTGCTAATAATGCAAGAAATCCTGTTATTATCACTTGTATTCAACATTGAGCTAAATGATGTTGCTAGTGGAACAAGGGGGAAAAAAAAACACAAGTTATAAGGAAATAATAGTATCATTATTCCTGAATCTATCAGTGTGTACCTAAAAATGCAAAAGAGTTTATAAACAAATAATCAAAATTAATAATTTTTAAAAGATCACTGAATTTAGATCAATATAAAAATCAATCACATTTCTGTATCCAAACCAAAAAAGGAAAAATAATAAAATATGCAAAGCATCAAAATCATGACAGGTTTTTGACAATACTATACTAGATCCAAACAAATGGAAGATATGCTAAGTCCATGGATTGAAAGATTCAACACTCTAAATATGTCAGTTCTCCTGATATGTATCTATAGATGCAATGCAATTACTATAAAAATTGCTTTTAAAAAAAAAATGTTCAAACTAACTTGGATAAAATTATTGTCAGTAACAGCCAAAGTATGTTGAAGGGATAAAAATAAATCTAGGTTTACACTACTAGATATCAAAAACAATTATAAAGCTTTGATAGCTAAAAAAGTGTGATATTAGCACAAGGTTAACCAAACCATCCAAAGAAAAGGATAGAATCCTGATAATGACCTGCATATATAAAGATAGATGTTATACAAGCAAAGTTACATTACGATGAATAGAGAAATGATGCTGATTCAATTGCATACCTGTATGGAAAAACATAGAAGTTTTCTTTGTTGAATTTCCCTACCTTAAACCATACACAAAAACTAATTGTATGTGTATTGTATGTGTATGTGTATGTGTATGTGTATTGTAGAAAGCTAAAATAAGCAAGCTTCAAGAAGAAGCTGAGGGCTGATAGTTAATTTTATGTATCAACTTTACTGTGTCAAGAAATACTCAGATGGCTGGTAATACATTATTTCTGGGTGTGCCTGTGAAGGTGTTTCCAGATGAGATTAGCATCTGAATCAAAGAATGAGTCAAGATCTGCCCTCAACAACATCCAATCTATTGAGGACCTCAATAGAATTAAAAGGCATAGGAAGAAAGATTAGCTTTCTCCTCTGTAGCTGGGATATCCATCTTCTTTTGTTCATAGACATTAGAGTTCCAGGTATTGAGGCCTTCAGATTCTGGGATTTAGACCATTTTTCCACTCCCTTCTTTCCCAGGCCATCCATGCTTACATGAGCCAATTCACATTTTAAATCTCCTTTTATATGCAAATGTTTATTCTACTGGTTCTGTTTATCTGGAGATTCCTGAATACAAACACCATAAAGATTATATTATAAACTTGAAGTAAACACGTCTTAAACAGGACATAAAAGGAACTCAACATTAAATAAGTAAAATATAAATAAAAAGTTAATAAACTGAACTTCATTAAAAGTGATAATATCATTAGAAGAGTTAAAAATGCAAGCTTCAGACTGAAAGAATATTTGTAATACTTGCATCATTCACAGAGTACTTCGTTTCCATAAATTAATAAGAAAATAAAAATAAAACCTAAAAACTAGGGAAAAGACCTGAACATATACTTCCTAAAAGACAATATTTAAACGGCTTATAAGGATAGGATAGGGTAACCACCATTATGAGTCAGCAAATAAAAATTAGGTCCACAATGAGGCACTCCTACACACCAAACAGAATAGCTAAAGTTAAAGACAGGCATTGTAAAATGTTGGTGAGAATGTGAAATAAGTGTAACTTTTATACATTACTATCAGAAGTATAAATTTTTGCAACCATTTTGGAAAACTCGTGATATCTGCTCATGTTAAATAAGTGCCTAAGGAAAGAAAACCAGTCACGGGTTTCCTATGACTGAGAAATTAACTCCTAGGTATTTTCTAAAAAAGTTATATGCCCACCAAAGCACAAAGACAAGAATGTTCCTAGCAGTTACGTTCATAATAACTGTATAATACATAATATATAGTAAAATATATAATTATATATTTATACTATTCTGTCT
Organism: Macaca mulatta; assembly: GCF_049350105.2. Lineage (NCBI taxonomy): Eukaryota > Metazoa > Chordata > Mammalia > Primates > Cercopithecidae > Macaca > Macaca mulatta. Next base: position 102,928,100 of record NC_133418.1, on the reverse strand, counting down.
CTCCAGAGAACCCTGTACTCTGATTATGAATGATGCAAGCATTACAAATATTCTTCCAGTCTGAAGCTTGCATTTTAACTTTCAGTATGAAGCTTGCATTTTCATATATATATGAAATATAATATATATATGGAAGCAAGTTTATTAAGGATAATTGACTCACACGATCACAAAGTAAAGTCTCACAATAGGCCGTTTGCAAGTTGAGGAGCAAGGAAGCCAGTGGTGGACCAGTAAGAGTTCCAAAACCTCAAAAGTAGGGAAGTCGACAGTGGAGCTTTCAATCTGTGGCCAAAGGCCTGAGATCCCCTAGTAACCACTGGTGTAAGTCAAAGAGTCCAAAAGCTGAAGAAATTGGAGTCTGATGTTTGAGGGCAGGAAGCATCTAGCACAGGAGAAAGATGAAGGCCGGAAGACTCAGTGAGTCTGCTCTTCCATCTTCTGCCTGCTTTATTCTAGCTGTGCTGGCAGCTGATTGTATGGCACCCACTCACATTGAGGGGTGGTCTGCTTCTCCCAATACACTGACTCAAATGTTAATCTTCTCCGGTAACACTCTCACAGACAAACCCAGAAACAATATGTTGGATCTTTCAGTCCAATCAACACTTAATGTTAGCCATCACAATAACCCAAAGTCAAAACAATCAATGTTTACCAACAAGATGTTGTACAAATCAATTGTTTTATAACCATACATTAGAGTAATTTGAAAAAGTCAGATATACAAAAAAACTTTCATACTGATATGGTTTTGCTGTGACCCCACCCAAAATCTTATCGTGAATTGTAATCCGTACTGTAATCCACACCTGTTGGGAGAGGGAATTTGGGGGGGGGCGGCGATTAGATCATGGGGGTGGTTCCCCCATGCTGTTCTAGTGATAGTAAGTTCTCATGAGATCTGATGGTTTTCTAAGGGCTTTTCTCCTCTTTGCTCCACACTTCTCTCTCCTGCCACCATGAGAAGAAGAACGTGTTTGCTTTCCCTTCTGCCAGGACTGTAAGTTTCCTGAGGCCTCCCCAGCCATTCAGAACTGTGTGTCAACTAAACCTCTTTCCTTTATAGATTACCCAGTCTTGGGCAATTCTTTATAGCAGCATGACAAAAGACTAATACAACTCCCATCTGTAATAGAGTAACAGATCAGAGTTACTCTCCTACCTTAATCAGCCAGAAAAGTAATGTAAATATTAGTTTTCAGAATAGATGGGTTTTAGATCCTGGACAACAAGCAATGGAAGACTGTGATTCCTGGGAAGAGGAAAGCAAATATATTGCCTCAGTCTACTGCCTGGGAAACACAGTAAGGCCACAGTGCAATTATGAAAACCCAAAAGAATCTAAAAGTCTGATTGCATTGATAGCAGAGAAATAATGGTCTGGTAAGACAAGTTGATTAGACTGCAGTGCAAATTCCTGGAGAGGAAGGAGGTAAAGAGAGAGAGATTCGGTGAATTGCAGAGGAATTCTATTGAGTTTGTGGATGACTGCCAATCTGTTAATTATTACGAAAAATTTCATTTGACAAAGGAAAGAACCACTGAAAAACAGACAACTGAACAATTTTTGGAGGTCACACAGGTGTCAAAATAATTTTAAATCCAGCCAAAGTGGAAAAGTCTATAGTAATCATAACATCGCTTAGAGTTCTTTAAAGAATATTGCCTTATTAAGAATAAATTAGCCCTAGGCTAAAGACTTCTCTGAATTTGTTCTAATAAAGTTTAAAGAAAAATGTTCAAAGAAACAATATTATTCAAAGTAATTGAACTGCATGTCAATGCCAAATCCAACATTATGGAAAAGAGTACAATAAAAAGCTAATGCCAACATTGTAAAATTAAGTGTCTGCCATCTATTAAAAAATTATAAAGCATACAGAGCAGGAAAATGTTATCCATAACAGGGAGATAAATAAATGTAGAAACAGAAAGAGAAGATGGATAAATTGTAATTCATTGATAAGAATGGTTAAAAAACTCAGTTATTGTAAAGCCCTCCACATATTTAAGAGCTTAATGGAAAATATGAACATAATGAAGGCAAAAGTGGAAGATTAATTAAAACATAGAATATTTAGTAATAAAGTATGAGATGAAAATATTTGAACATAAAAGCAGATTACAATGTTGCAGGAAAAAAACAAGTGTATACAACACATAGAAACAAATATTCTAAAATAAAGTACAGAGAGAAAAGACCAAAAAAAAAAATAAACAGCAATGATCTGTGGAACAATATAAAAGTCTACCATAGGTATTATTGGAATTACAGAAAAAAGAAAGCTAGGCAGGGAAATGATAAAAACATTTATATAAATAGTGGCTGAAATTTTTCAAAATTTGTTATAAACCAAACCTATAAATCCAAGAAGCTCAAGCTAAATGAACATCAAGAGAATTACAAAAACAGCAAACAAAGAAAAACAATAACAAAAACACTACACACCAGGACACATTACATCACATATATGGAAAAAAGTGGAAAAGCAAAAACTTGGAAAGAGTAATGGAAGAAAAGACATATATTACTAAAATAAGAGACATAGAAATGACACCAGACTTCTTGTCAAAAACTATGCAAGCTATAGGGCAATAGAGTAACATCTTTAGAGATTGAACGGCAACAAAAAAGTCCCACAAATATATTAATAAAAAAGCTATTAACAATTATTGATAAGGATGTAGTTTCTAGAACTACATATAAAGAACACTTACACCTCACCAATTAAAAGACAAACAACCAAACAATGCATAAAGAACTTCAGTAGACATATTTCCAGAAAAGAAATAAAAATGGTCAACAAGCATGACAATATTCTCTACATCATTAGCAATTAGGTAAATGCAAATCAGAATTATAATGCGATGCCACTTTGTATCCACTATGTTGGTTATAATTTTATTTTAAAAACAGAAAAGGAAAGTATTGGTTAGGATGTGGAGAAAATGGAATCCTCCTACATTATTGGTGAGAATGCAAATGTGTAAATAGCAGTGCCAAAGTTTCTCAAAAAGTTAACCAAAAAATTAGCATATGATCCCATAATTTGAGGCAAACATCTGCTAAGATGATTTTTTTCAGCGAACAAAAACCACATAAAATGTTAAGGGAGTCTCTTCAGACAAAAGAAAAATGAAACCACATGCTAATTTGAATCTCCACCAAAATAATGAACAATGTACACAGCAGGAAATAAATGGATAAATATAGAATTATTTCAATTAAAATCAAGGTTGCACATTAAATTATATAAAGCAAAAATAATATACTATGGTATTATCAACATTTACAGAAGCAAAATGGCTAAACCTAATAGCAGAAGTTGGGCAAAAGGAATGGAAGTAGTGTGCATTAAGGTTCTTACAGTGTACATGTAGAAATATGAATTAGAATGTGATAAACAAAAGATACACGTTGTAAACTACAGAAATTTCAGTAAAACAAAGATGTATAATTAGTAATCTAGTAGTAGTGATAAAGTAGAATCAAAATAAATTGTTAAGATAAATAAATCATAAAGAAAAATGTTTTATTTTCAATATCATTCTTCAATAAAATAATTGGGGCTCCTTGAAGATATGACTAATTCTAAGACTCTATGCATCAAATAAGGAAGTCCTCAAAAATTAAAAAGACAGAGGTATATAAAAATGACAAATAAAACTACTGAAACAACTCCCAGTAGACAAACCTGGAAGAACTTGAGCAATGTAATCAATATGTAGTATGGAATTGAAAACAAACCTGCATAAGTTCACACTGATATAAATGAATTTTCTATTAAACATATAGAAGGCAAGAGACAAATTGACTATATAGAACTTTTCAAAAAAATTATGAAAATATTCCTGCATCAAAAAGATGGAGAATGATTTTGTACTCATAAGTATAGGTGTATTAGTCCATTTTTCACACTGCTGATGAAGACATACCTGAGACTGGGAAGAAAAAGAGGTTTAATGGACTTACAGTTCCACATGACTGGGGAGGCCTCACAATCACGGCGCAAGGCAAGAAGCAAGTCACGTCTTACAGGGATGGCAGCAGGCAAAAAAAGAGCTTGCGGATGGAAACTCTCGTTTTTAAAATCACCATATCTCATGAGATTCATTCACTATCATGAGAACAGCAAAGATTTGCCCCCATAATTCAATCACCTCCCACTGGTTCATCCCACAACATGCAGGAATTGTGGGAGTTACTATTCAAGATGATATTTGGGTGGGGATACATCCAAATCATATAGTAGGCTACCTTCAGTGATCAGTTTATGAATAGTACAGTATGGAAAGAAGAGTGGGAGTAACTTTACAGTGGGGGATCTTGGAAAACACTACCTTATTTTGCTTGGGTCAAGGTTTATATCATTAGTGATAAATAATGTTGATAGCATGTACCTGTGAATGTTACGTTGAGAATAGCATGTTTTCTCTGTTGCCCTTCTCCCAAGAATCTATAACCACAGTCTAACCTTGGGGCAAACATGAGACAAACATAAATTAAGGGAAATTTTACAAAATACCTGACAAGTACCCCCCCAAACTGTCAAGGGCAACAACAACAAAATAGTCTAATAAATCCTTATAGCCTAGAGAAGCCTTAGAAAATCTGATAACTAAATGCAATATGGTATCTTAGATGGGACACTAGAATCAAAAAAGGACATTAGGAAAAAACTAGGGAAATCCAAGTATGAACTTCAGTTAATAATGTATCAACATTATTTCACTAGTTTTGACAATATGTAATAGTAAGGTAAGATATTATCAATATAAGAAATAGAAAATGTTATAAAAGGGTTATCTGTGCCATCTTTGCAACTTTTCTGTAAATGTAAAACTATTTAAAAGTTTATTTAAATTTTAAAAGGACAAAATAGTATTATAACTAATTTCCAGTAAATGTATTAACTTAATTAAAATCTACAATTTCCTTGAAAGAGAGAAACTGCCAAAATTTACTCAAGAAGAAATAACAAACTAAATAGAATGACATCTATTGATATCTAATTGAATTCATAGTTAAAAACCTTTACCCAAATAAAAATTTGAGTCCAGTGGCTTCTCTGATAAATTCTACCACATACTTAAGGCAAAAATATAACTTACTCTTAAAATTTTTTCATAAAAAGGCAGAAGCACTTAATTCATTTTGTGAGGCCAATAGTCCTGCAATATCAAAACCAGGCAACGAAAATAATAGAACATAAAACTATAGACCAATACTCCTCATGAACATAAATGCAAATAATACAGCAAACTAAGAAGGATAATGCATCATGACCCAGATGGAATCATATAAAAAATACAATTGTTTTGACATTAAATCAGTATACATAATCCACCATATTGATAGAAATACATCATATAATGATACTACAATAGAGAAACATTTGCTATATCTCAACAGCTATTAATAATAAAAACTCTCGGTAAACTAGGAGTTGAAGTTACCTTCATCAATCTGATACAAGGCCTACTTATAGATATTTATGGGTTAAAGATCATGTTTTTTTCTTTTCAGATTAGAAACAAGGCAAAGCTGTCCTCTCATTATTTCTATCCAATATTGATTGGAGGTCCTAGATATTGCAGTAAGTCAAGAAAAAGAATATCTTCTTTAATATGTTATCTTCTTGTTTTTCCCTCCAGTTTATCTCTACAGAAGAAATAAGGAAATCGAAGAAGGCACGGTAACAGAGATACAGGGAGGGAGGGAGGGAATCATATTGTACTATCCAGCACTACTATTTTCTCTGAATCTTCAGTATTATCTAGGAAGGAAGGAAGGAAAGAAGGGAGAGAGGGAAGGAAGGAGGGATGGAATGAATTATATTGTACCAACCAGCACTACTAGTTCCTCTGTTATCTGAATCTTCAGTACTAGGAAGGTAGGAAGGCTGGAAGTTAGGGAGGTACGGAAGGAATTACATTGTACCAACCAGCACTACTATTTTCTCTGTTCGCTGAATCTTCAGTACAAGGCAGCAAGGAAGGCAGGAAGGAAGGGAGGGAGGAAGGGAGGAAGGGAGGAAGGGAGGAAGGGAGGGAGGAAGGGAGGGAGGGAGGGAGGGAGGGAGAGAGGGAGGGAGGCAATCATATTGTACCATCCGGCACTATTTATTTTTATTTATTTATTTTTTTTGAGACGGAGTCTGGCTCTGTCACCCAGGCTGGAGAGCAGTGGCGCAATCTCGGTTCCCGGGTTCATGCCATTCCCCTGCCTCAGCCTCCTGAGTAGCTGGGACTACTGGCACCCACCACCACATCCGGGTAATTTTTGTTTTTTTTTTGTATTTCTAGTAGAGACGGGGTTTCACCGTGCAGCACTGTTATTTTATCTTTTCTCTGAATTTTCAGCACTAGCTAACATCCCAGCTCTTTATGAGAGACCTAACTGCAGGACTTTTCAAGATATTTTTTCAAAGACATTTCCCTTTGTTTGATGAATTCAAATGCCAGTTAGAATAATGCTTTTATTTTTCACAGAAAATGCACTATATTTAGGAATCTAGGTTAATGTCTCCTTTCTACAAGAAAGTACAGACGCAAGGAGCAGCTCAGTTGATCACTACAAAGTCTATGTTAACTGCCATTTAGCACCAAGATGGAAAAGGATGTAGATCCAGCCGCTCATTAACTACACCCCCTGTTTGTCTTCATGCCATGGATTCTTTTTAGAAATTCACTTGTTTAGTATGTTCCAACTGCTAGTCATGAACCATTAATGGCTCAAGGCTGTGACACTATTTTTTTAAATGAAGTGGAAATATACTGGAAAAGATAATGTAAGTGTATGTACCTCACATATAGAAATACTACTAATTGTTTAAATGAAACTTTGACTTGGATGTCTATGTATATTTACACATAGAGTTTTAGATTACAATATTTAACTTATGCTTTATTCCAATTAAAAATAAAAAAAAATCTTTAAAATAAACTGCATGAGTCGTTTGCTAATTATTCATTTAAAATGTAGGTTTTCCTCTACTAAATTTCTAAGTGCTTGCTTTTGTAATCAAACTGAGAATTTACATAATTAAAATTGTTTTAATTTGTATTGTGAAGAAGTATCACTACAGGTTTCTTATTTTAATAAGGAGATTTTCTTACATTTGTATATGTGTGGTTGTGTTTTGCCTCTTGAACTAGAAGGTATTCCTCTTGAGGATGCAAATAACGAAACAAATACTGTAACACAGCCCTCATGGAACTTTACCTATTCTGAAAAGATAAAACAAAGAACTTCAAAGAAAAGTTTCCTGAGCAGCTAAAAACAGTTATCACAAACAGGTACTAAGATTCGTGTACATTATTCCTAGAACAAACTTAGGTTTTCATGTATACAGAAATTTAGCAGTTGCTATTATCTATAACAGGTATCTGGCTAAATAATTACCACACACTGTCTAGTAGAATGTGTGTTGTTTTCAACTATTAAATATGTTTTAGAGAGAGTTAAATAGTGGAGAGGCTTTCAACACTTTCTGTTTTAACTATAAAAGCCAATAAAGAGTTCTCCGGGGGTGTGCCCAAGATGGCGGAATAGGAACAGCTCCAGCTCCAGCCTCCAGCTCCCAGTGTGAGTGACAAAGAAGACGGGTGATTTCTGCATTTTCAACTGAGGTACTGGGTTCATCTCACTGGGGAGTGCTGGACAATCCATGCTGGTCAGCTGGTGCAGCCCGACCAGCAAGAACTGAAGCAGGGTGAGGCATCGCCTCACCTGGGAAGTGCAAGGGGGAAGGGAATCCCTTTTCCTAGCCAAGGGAAATGGAGACACACAACAGCTGGAAAATCGGATAACTCCCACCCTAATACTGTACTTTACCAAGGGTCTTAGCAAACGGCACACCAGGAGATTATATCCCACACCTGGCCTGGAGGGTCCCACGCCCATGGAGCCTCCCTCATTACTAGCACAGCAGTCTGAGATCTAACTGCAAGGCGGCAGCAAGGCTGGGGAAGGGGCGCCCACCATAGCTGAGGCTTAAGTGTGTAAACAAACCCCTGGGAAGCTCAAATTGGGTGGAGCCCACCACAGTTCAAGGAGGCCAGCCTGCCTCTGTAATCTCATCCTCTGGGACAGGACATAGCTAAACAAAAAGCAACAGAAACCTCAGCAGAGGTAAATGCCCCAGTCTGATAGATTTGAAGAGAGCAGGGGATCCCCCAGCACGGAGGTTTAGATCTGATAATGGACAGACTGTCTGCTCAAGTGGGTCCCTGACCCCTGAGTAGCCTAACTGGGAGACATCCTCCACTAGGTGCTGACTGACACCTCACATGGTGGGGTACACCCCTGAGACAAAGCTTCCAGAGCAAGAATCAGACAGAAACACTCGCTGTTGAGCAATATTCTATCTTCTGCAGCCTCTGCTGCTGATACCCAGGCAAACAGGGTCTGGAGTGGACCTCAAGCAAACTCCAACAGACCTACAGCTGAGGGTCCTGACTGTTAGAAGGAAAACTAACAAACAGAAAGGACACCCACACCAAAACCCCATCAGTACATCACCATCATCAAAGACCAAAGGCAGAAAAAAACCACAAAGATGGGAAAAAAGCAGTGCAGAAAAGCTGGAAATTAAAAAAATAAGAGCGCATCTCCCCCTCCAAAGGAATGCAGCTCATTGCCAGAAACGGACCAAAGCTGGATGGAGAATGACTTTGATGTGTTGAGAGAAGAAGGCTTCAGTCGATCAAACTTCTCAGAGCTAAAGGAGGAACTATGTAAGTAGCGCAAAGAAACTAAGAATGGATGAATGGATAACTAGAATAATCAATGCAGAGAAGACCCTAAAAGAACTGGTAGAGATGAAAAGCATAACATGAGAACTACGTGACAAATGCACAAGTTTCAGTAACTGACTCAATCAACTGGAAGAGAGAGTATCAACAATTGACGATCAAATGAATGAAATGAAGCAAGAAGAGAAGTGTGGAGAAAAGAGTAAAAGGAAATGAACAAAGCCTCCAAGAAGTATGGGATTATGTGAAAAGACCAAGTCTACGTCTCACTCATGTGCCTGCAAGTGAGGGGGAAAATGGAACCAAGTTGGAAAACACTCTGCAGGATATTATCCAGGAGGGGTTGCAAACCTAGTCTCTGATAAAACAGACTTTAAACCATCAAAGATCAAAAGAGACAAAGAAGGCCACTACATAATGATAAAGGGATCAATTCATCAGGAAGCGCAAACTATCCTAAATATATATGCACCCAATACAGGAGCACCCAGATTCATAAAGCAAGTCCTTAGAGACTTACAAAGAGACTCAGACTACCATACAGTAACAACGGGAGACTTTAACACCCCATTGTCAACATTAGACAGATCAACGAGACAGAAAGTTAAAAAGCATATCCAGGAATTGAACTCAACTCTGCACCAAGCAGACCTAATAGACATCTACTGAACTCTCCACCCCAAATCAACAGAATATACATTCTTCTCAGGACCATATCGCACTTATTCCAAAATTGACCACATAGTTGGAAGTAAAGCACTCCTCAGCAAATGTAAAAGAACAGAAATTATAACAAAGTGTCGCTCAGACCACAGTGCAACCAAACTAGAACTCAGGCCTAAGAAACTCAATCAAAACTGCTCAACTACATGGAAACTAAACAACCTGCTCCTGAATGACTACTGGGTACATAACAAAATGAAGGCAGAAATAAAGATGTTCTTTGAAACCAATGAGAATAAAGATACAACCTATCAGAATCTCTGGCACACATTTAAAGCAGTGTGTAGAGGGAAATTTGTAGCACTAAATGCCCACAAGAGAAAGCAGGAAAGATCTAAAATTGACACCCTAACATCACATATAAAAGAACTAGAGAAACAAGAGCAAACACATTCAAAAGCTAGCAGAAGGCAAGAAATAACAAAGATCAGAGCAGAACTGAGTGAGATAGAGACACAAAAAACTCTCCAAAAAATCAATGAATCCAGGAGCTGGTTTTTTGAAAAGATCAACAAAATTGATAGACCGCTAGCAAGACTAATAAAGAATCAAAGAGAGAAGAATCAAATAGATGCAATGAAAAATGATAAAGGGATATCACCACCGACCCCACAGAAAATACACCGACCCCACAGAAATACAAATTACTATCAGAGAATACTATAAACACCTCTACACAAATAAACTACAAAACCTAGAAGAAATGAATAATTTCCTGGACACTTACACTCTCCCAAGACTAAACCAGGAAGAAGTTGAATCCCTGAATAGACCAATAGCAGGCTCTGAAATTGAGGCAATAATTAATAGCCTACCAACCAAAAAAAGTCCAGGACCAGGCGGATTCACAGCCAAATTCTACCAGAGGTACAAGGAGGAGTTGGTACCATTCCTTCTGAAACTATTCCAATCAGTAGAAAAAGAGAGAATCCTCCCTTAACTCATTTTATGAGGCCAACACCATCCTGATACCAAAACCTGAAAGAGATACAACCAGAAAGAGAATTTTAGACCAATATCCCTGATGAACACCAATGCAAAAATCCTCAATAAAATACTGGCAAACCGAATCCAGCAGCACATCAAAAAGCTTATCCACCATGATCAAGTTGGCTTCATCCCTGGGATGCAAGGCTGGTTCAACATACCCAAATCAATAAACGTAATCCAGCAGATAAACAGAACCAAAGACAAAAACCACATTATTATCTCAATAGATGCAGAAAAGGCTTTTGACAAAATTCAACAGCCCTTCATGTTAAAAACTCTCAATAAATTCGGTATTGATGGAATGTATCTCAAAATAATAAGAACTATTTATGACAAACCTACAGCCAATATCATACTGAATGGGCAAAAACTGGAAGCAATCTCTTTGAAAACTGGCACAAGACAGGGATGCCCTCTCTCACCACTCCTATTCAACATAGTGTTGGAAGTTCTGGCTAGGGCAATCAGGCAAGAGAAAGAAATAAAGGGTATTCAGTTAGGAAAAGAAGAAGTCAAATTGTCCCTGTTTGCAGATGACATGATTGTATACTTAGAAAACCCCATTGCCTCAGACCAAAATCTCCTTAAGCTGATAAGCAACTTCAGCAAAGTCTCAGGATACAAAATCAATGTGCAAAAATCACAAGCATTCTTATACACCAGTAACAGACAAACAGAGAGCCAAATCATGAATGAACTTCCATTCACAATTGCTTCAAAGAGAATCAAATACCTAGGAATCCAACTGACAAGGGATGTAAAGGACCTCTTCAAGGAGAACTACAAACCACTGCTCAGTGAAATACAAGAGGACACAAACAAATGGAAGAACATACCATGCTCATGGATAGGAAGAATCAATATCATGAAAATGGCCATACTGCCCAAGGTAATTTATAGATTCAATGCCATCCCCATTAAGCTACCAATGACTTTCTTCACAGAACTGGAAAAAACTGCTTTAAAGTTCATATGGAACCAAGAAAGACCCTGCATTGCCAAGACAATCCTAAGCCAAAAGAACAAAGCTGGAGGCATCACGCTACCTGACTTCAAACTATATTACAAGGCTACAGTAACCAAAACAGCATGGTACTGGTACCAAAACAGAGATATAGACCAACGGAACAGAACAGAGCCCTCAGAAATAATACCACACATCTACAGCCATCTGATCTTTGACAAACCCGAGAATAATAAGAAATGGGGAAAGGATTCCTTATTTAATAAATGGTGCTGGGAAAATTGGCTAGCCATAAGTAGAAAGCTGAAACTGGATGCTTTCCTTACTCCTTATATGAAAATTAACTCAAGATGGATTAGAGACTTAAATGTTAGAACTAAAAGTGTAAAAACCCTAGAAGAAAACCTAGGGAATACCATTCAGGACATAGGCATGGGCAAGGACTTCATTTCTAAAACACCAAAAGCAATGGCAACAAAAGCCAAAATCGACAAATGGGATCTAATTAAACTAAAGAGCTTCTGCACAGCAAAAGAAACTACCATCAGAGTGAACAAGCAACCTACAGAATGGGAGAAAATTTTTGCAATCTACTCATCTGACAAAGGGCTAATATCCAGAACCTATAAAGAACTCAATCAAATTTACAAGAAAAAAAACAAACAACCCCATCAAAAAGTGGACAAAGAATATGAATAGACACTTCTCAAAAGAAGACATGCATACAGCCAACAGACACATGAAAAAATGCTCATCATCATTCGCCATCAGAGAAATGCAAATCAAAACCACAATGAGATACCATCTCACACCAGTTAGAATGGCAATCATTAAAAAAATCAGGAAACAACAGGTGCTGGATAGGGTGTGGAGAAATAGGAAAAAAGTTTACAAGTTTACACTGTTCGTGGGACTGCAAACTTGTTCAACCATTGTGGAAAACAGTGTGGCGATTCCTCAAGGATCTAGAACTAGAAATACCATTTGACCCATCCATCCCATTACTGGGGATATACCCAAAGGATTATAAGTCATGCTGCTATAAAGACATATGCACACGTATGTTTATTGTGGCACTATTCACAATAGCAAAGACTTGGAATCAACCCAAATGTCCATCAGTGACAGACTGGATTAAGAAAATGTGGCACATATACACCATGGAATACTACGCAGCCATAAAAAAAGATGAGTTCGTGTCCTTTGTAGGGACATGGATGCAGCTGGAAACCATCATTCTCAGCAAACTATCGCAAGAACAGAAAACCAAATAGCTCATGTTCTCACTCATGGGTGGGAACTGAACAATGAGATCACTTGAACACAGGAAGGAGAATACCACACACTGGGTCATAATGTGGGGAGGGGAGAGGGGGCAGGGATAGCATTAGGAGATATACCTAATGTAAATGATGAGTTAAGGGGTGCAGCTCACCAACATGGCACATGTATATACATGTGACAAACCTGCACGTTGCGCACATGTACCCTAGAACCTAAAGTATAATAATAATAATAATAATAAAGTAAAAAAAAAAGAGTTCTCCATTTTGGATAACCTAAAATTAAATATGCATATTTCACTTGGACTTTGTGTAAGTTAGTTTGGGTTGAAATGCTAAAGAATAAGAGTTTTATGTGGTTAAAAAAAGCCACATAAAATTTTCCACTTTAACCATTTTTAACTTTACATTCTAGTATTATTAATTACATTCACTATGTTATGCAACTATAATCACTTTTTTCAAAACAACTATAGACAGACACTCTGTACCCACGAAGCCATAACTCCCCATTCTGCTTTACCCTTAGTGCCTGTTAACTTTTAATCTAGTTTCTGTCTCCACAGATTTGCCTACTTTAGATATTTTATATTGATGGAATTGTAAAATATGTGTTCTTTTATGTTTGGCTTATGTTGTTTAGCATCATAGTTTCAAGATTCATCCGTGTTGAAGCATGGGTCAATTTTACCACGTTTTTATTATGTATTCATTTGTTGATAGACACACATTATTTCTACCATTTGGCTATTTTGAAGAATGTTTCTATCAACACTGATTTACAAGTTTGTTAGAGTCCCTGTCTTCAATTTTTAGGGGTATATACCTGGGAGTGAACTTGCTGGGTCATATGATAATTTTGTTCAGCTTTTTGAGGAATTGTCAGTTTTCTATAGTGGCTATGCCAGTTTGCATTTCCACCAGTAATGTGTAAGAGTTCCCATTTCTCCACATCCTTATCAATTCTTATTGTTATTATTATTATTGCCATCTTAATGGGGGTGAATTGATAACTCATCATGGCTTTGATTTGGATCTCCCTACAGATGAATGATGTTGAACATTTTTTCATGTGATTATTGGTCATTTGTATATATTATTTGTGGAAATATATATTCAAGCCCTTTGCCCATTTTTAATTGGGTTATCTTTTTGTTTTTTAGTTATAGTAGTTCTTTATAATCTGAATGTTAAACCTTTATCAAATACATTATTTGCATGTATCTTCTCTCATTCTGTTGGTTGACTTTTCACTCTGTCGATAACGGTATTTGATATACAAAAGTTCTTTTAGATTTTGATGAAGTGCAGCTTTATATTTTTCTTTCATTGACTATGCTTTTTATGTAATCATTTCAAAAAATATAGCCAAATGCGAGCATGAAAGTTTTGTGTTAACTTTCTTCTGAAAGTTTTGTATTAGCTCTTAAGTTTAGGATTATGATCTAGTTTTAGTAATTTTCTCTGTGGTATAAGACAAGGGTCCAACTTCATTTTTTACATTTGGATATCCAATTTTATTATTATCATGTTGAAAAAACTATTCTTGTCCCATTGAACTGTCTCAGCGTTCTTGTAGAAAATTAATTGGCGGTATACGTGTTTTAAAAATAAAAACAGCCGGGTGCGGTGGCTCATGCTTGTAATCCCAGCACGTTGAGAGACTGAGGTGGGCAGATCATGAGTTCAGGAGTTCGAGGCCAGCCTGACAAACATGTTGAAACCCCGTCTCTACTAAAAGTACAAAAATTAACCAGGTGTGGTGGCACATGCCTGTAATCCCAGCTACTCAGGAGGCTGAGGCAGGAGAATCGCTTGAACCAGGGAGGCAGAGGTTGCAGTGAGCTGAGATCACGCCACTGCACTCCAGCCTGAGGGACAGAGCAAGACTCCATCTCAAAAAAAAAAAAAAAACAAAAAAACAAAATAAAAATAAAAAACAGGATTTGTTGTAGTCTCTTACATTTGAAAATCTGGAAGCAAAGTTAGACATAAAAAATGTTAGCCTAAGTACTCAGCATTTATAAAAGTCTAGGAATAGGAAACATTTAGATTAGGGATGAAAAATCAGATAAGAATTCAGTAAACCTACAATATAAACACTGATAAGCTCTCTTTCCTTTCCCTAACTTATAAAGAACACATTTTAAACAATCATCTGAAAACCACCTCTAGATTATAAATGTGACTTTGAATGGTAGAGGTTGAAGAAATCAGAAACAATTAGAAAGGCAATGACAGCTTCTTTAATGAGTAAAATCAGCATTTACAGGGAAAGTCAGTTTCATTTTCACCTCGGTGTAAAACTTTCTTCCAGAAAACTTAGGAGAATGTCATTACATAAAATACTGGTTTGACAAATACATTAGAATTTGGGTCAGGCTGATAAATTATACTGGAAATGGCATAACTACAAAATGTTATGTCTCATATAGCTACATTAAATGACTATGTGTAGAAATTATGCCCTGTCCACTTAAAACTAGATTTTTTTTTTCTGATTTTATTGAACAGAATTTACCATTTGAGTGGACACTAAGAGACCTTGATTTTTTTCCCCATATTCTGCCACAATGTTATCTGACACCTTGGAAAGTAATTTAAACTCAATAAAATGAAGATAATTGCACTTACCTCACAGAGATGTAGAGAGTGTTAATGAGATCATGTCTACAAAGTGATTCAAAGTCTTTAGTTTGTAATATAAATAGCAAGCATAACTATATTTTTCCAGATGTCTAATAATGATAACTATAAATATGATGAACTGAAAAGTTAAAAGGCTGCCAGTGAAAGTAAAATGTTTTCATTTTAATTGCTAGGCATTTAAATGTTCCCTCTTGCATGTTTGGATTATAGGAAGTGCACAGAAACATTACTTATGAGTTCCATTTTAATAAGGACATGTCCCCCAAGTTTCAACTCGAGTACTTAACTTCTAGCCAAATACAGAAAAATTGAACTACCTTTTTTTTTTTGCAATTATGTCTCATAAATCACTGTAGAACTTTAATAAAATAAATCACAGCATAAATTTTAATGAAACCTATACATTATTTCTTCAAAATGTTTCTTAATATGAAATAGAAGATCATGGCTTCAGTTCCAAATCTCATTACTCAATTGTCATACCTTCAGTGTGTCTTTATTCCTGAGCTGATAAAGCCAAATATTAATATCCTCTAATCAGTTCCTATCCTGTTAAATATTTCTCAGTGCAGAAATTCATGTAATCAGACCCAAACTATTTTTAAGTTCATAGCCTACACTATAATCCTACTGCTGTCAACCATTTGTGAATTAAAGTACTTATCTTTGAAACTGAATTGCATTTTACATTAAATGAGCCAGAAAAAGCAATGTTGATTCTAACGGGAACAGGCATGATAATCTCCTGGCAAAGATGCTCTTCAAAGCACTAATTTTTGGCAGCTGTGGTGGTTCACTGCCTACTGTAGTTGGCCTTGGGATAGACATTGCAGACAGGGACTTTGAAATGAGACCAGACATTAGGTCTGGATTCAATAATTACCAGAGTAAAGGAGGTCATTCTCTGCAGCAACCAGCAGGGTAATTGCATCCTAAAGGACAGCAGAGTTTCTTGTCATGTCCTGTGACAGCAGTATGAGTTGCATTGATTTGATTGGTTATTGTTGGCTCACATCCAACATGTTGTGAGGAGTTAGTAGCACATCACACTCCACACACACACACACACACACAGACGATTAGTCTGAGAGAACATTTTCAGTAACTTCTTGCAACAGGAAAATAAGTTTTATTTTGTTTTTAGCTCTCTTCTGTAATCCATCAAAATTAATGAGTCCATTACTGTGTATCAGAGTTAAAAAAAACCAACACATTCTTCATCTATCCACCTAGACACTGTTTAAACAAAACAACTGATTCAGAAAATGTCTCTTTTCTCAAAATCAGCCACTTTCTTAGTAGCTTACTGGAAAAAAAATCTGTTAGAATATCAGATTGACACTTGTTAGTGATATTCAAATAAAAATTATCATTATTTACCTACATATGCGCGCACACACACACACACACAACCCACTCCAAACCAGCACCATCTCCCATTTTTATTTTCATTACTATTATTAGCAGCTGTAGTAAAATGGGTTTATGTCTGCCTCAGATGAAAAACAAGCAGGTCTGGAAAAGATGGGAAATCTTCATTTGAAATGTAAGATTTTTTCCAAAACAAAGAACTAATCTTGCCAGAATTAAAAAGGCAACAACAAACAAAACAAAACCAATCCTCCAACTTTCTGGTAAAAAAGTGAGCCAGGCATTCCATAATATTAGGTAAGGATGTGTCCTTCACATTAGAAACAAATTAAACAAAGTAATGTATATCTTAAGTTAAATCTAACCTTTATTTAAATATTAAAGGAAAAGAAGAACTTTCTGCTTAGTTTCTGGTAATTAACCATTGATGTAAAAGCCACTCAAGTAAATGTCAGTTTTATTTATATACAGTAGCAATGAACAATTTGAAGTGAAACTAAGACAATGAGTCCATTTACAATAGTATAGAAAAGGAGAATACCTATGAATAAATACAACACAAGAAATGCAAGACTTATACACTGATAACTACAAAACCTATTAAAAGAAATCTAAAATCTAAGTAAGTGGGAAAATATTCTGTATTCATGAATTGGAAGACAGTATTCCTGGGATGACAATGCTCCTTATACTGATCTCCAGATTCACTGTAATTATTGTCACAATCCTGGTGGAAATTTTGCAGAAATTTACCTGCTGATGCTAAAATTCATATGGATATTCAAGGTATCCAGAATAGTTAAAAGAGTGTTGATTTTAAAACTTTCTACAAAGCTATACTAATCAGGATAGTGTGTACTGGTCTCAAGATAGACAAACAGATCAATTAAATAGAATTGAGTGTCCAGAAATAAATCCATACTTTGTGGTGAATTGATTTTTGCCAAAGGTACCAAAACAACAGGGAGGGAACGGTATTGTTTAACAACTGGTGCTGGAATAACTGGTGGTAGAATAATTTTTAACAACTGGTGCTGGATATCCACATGCAAAAGGATGCAGTTGGAGTCTTACTTCACAGAATTTACAATCATTAACTGACAATAGCTTTAAATAATTTAACTGCTAAAGCTATGATTACCTTAGAGGAAAACGAGTGAATGTTTCTGTGACTTTTCATATGGCAGTGGTTTTCCAGATATGACATCTAAAGCTAAAGCAATAGAATTAAAAATAAATTGGATTTTGTCAGAATTAAAAACCTTTGTATTTCAAATAGCAATATCAAGAAAGTGAAAGGACAACTTACAGAACGGGGAAAAATATTTGCAAATCGTGTATCTCATGAAGTTTAATATCTACTCCCCAGAACATATACGTATATTCTGAAGAAATATACTCAATAATAAAAGGGCAGATAACCTAATTTAAAAATGGGCAAAGAATTTGAAATAACGTGCATCCAAAAGATGATACATAAAAGGTCAATTAGCTGAGAAAATATGTTCAATATCATTAATCACTAAAAATGCAAACCAGAACCCTGCCACAACATCAGGATATCTAAAATAAAGAAGACAATAACAAGTATTGAGAGGGAGGATAATAGAGAAATTCAAATCCTTATACAAAGCTGGTGGAAATATACAAAGATGTAACCACTTTGGAGAAACACATTGGAAATTACTCAAGATGTTAAACACAGCATTGGCAGATGACCCAACATTTCTAATCCTAGTTATATATACAAGAAAAATAAAAACATGCTCACACACAAAAAATTACACGTGTATTTATTGCTGCATTATTTCTAGTGGGAAAAAAAAGGTGGAAACAAACAAAAATTCTATCCACTAATGAATAGGTAAATAAAATGGAATATTGCTCAGTCATTAAAAAGGAATGGAATACTGATGTATGCTACAACATGGACAAAGCTTGGAAACATTATGCTAAGTCAACCAAGTCAGACATAAAACACATATATGATTCTATCATATGAAATGTTCAGCTTAGGCAAACCCATAGAGATAAGGAATTTGGTGGCTGCCAAAGGCTGGAAGTGGGAACATTAGGCAAATGAGGAAGAGTAGTGACTCATAATGGGTATGAGGTTTCTTTGGAGGATGAGGAAAATATTCTTGGATTAGTTATGATCATTGTGCAACTTTGTGAATGTATTAAAAACCACTGGGTTTTGCATTTAAATGGTAAATTTTGTCACATATGAATTATCTTTCAACTAAATAAAATCATTGGAGAATTACATTAAATTATGTGTCAGTGAAGGAATAGTGTATGAGGGCACATAGCAATCATTACACCAGAAATGTAAATAATTTTTACTTTATAATTTTGTTCTCCATGTACCCCCTAATAAAAAATTCTGAGAAATGTTCTTGGAATTACTAACTTCTGTATGAAGAGTAGATATTAGACATATTGTCGAGTATCAGAAACACACTTCTTGTGTGAGACAGTAACTGTGAAATTGTATTAGAGTCTGTATCCCTTTCTCTTGTAAACATCAGGGAGAATGTGTTGTGATTTGTGCTCACACTAAAGACCCCAGTTTTTCTAGTTAAGAGATAAGCAATGTCATGTTACTTGATTTATCAGCAGTATTTGCCCTATTACTTACTTGTTGTGAAGTGGTTTTTATTTGCATTTGCACTTTCTTCAACTGGCTTTGAGGGACCCTACTTGGTTTTCATCCTTTATTACAGGCCATTCCTTCTCAATACCTTATGCTGGTTCCATCCCTTTTCTCTGGCCTTACACTTGCATTCCCTTAGGGTTCAATCCTTGGTCCACTTACAGAGTTTCTATATTTACTATATCAGTAATTATATACATTTCAGAGTTTTACGTATCATCAATGTACTAATGGCCTGCAAATGTATACCCCCAGACCAGATTTGTCATCTAAACTCTAAGCTCATGTATGCAACTACCTACTTAATAAATCATCAGAACATTTAATAGAAAATTTGGGCTTAACGGGGTTAACTGATTCCTCAGTTAGCATAAGAAAAGATGTTCGATATCATTAATCATTAAGAAACACAAATCAGAACCATGCCACAACATCAGGATAGCTAAAACAAAAAAGACAGACAATAACAAGTATCCCTCCCAATCCCCCTCAAAACAAAACAAAACTATGTCACCCACAGGTTTTCCAAGTTATTTCATGGCTAGTTCATCTCTCTAAGTCTCAGGACAAATCATTTGGAGTTATGTTTTATGCTTCTCTTTTACATACACCATACCCAATCTGTTAGGAAGCAGTGTTGGCTCTACCTTTAAAATACATGTAAAATGTGTCTACTTCTCACTATATTGATTGCTTCCTCTCTGATTCAAGCCACCACCAACTCTCACTCTCAATTTCCTCAAATGTCTCTCTACTTCTACTTATTTAATGTTCCATGATATATTCTTCCCCAGAAAATAAGGTAATTATTTAAAAATATAAATTGGTTTACATTACTTCTCTGCTCATAACCCTCTAGTGGCTTCTTGTTTCACTCAAAAAGCTTCAGTTAGTATAAAGTGTATAAGACCCTAAATGAGAGTGGGATTGTAAGTTTTGGTTGCTATCAGTCACTTGTACAATATTAAGAAAGCTATTGTTCTCTTCTGGATCTAAGTTATTCATGTGTAAATTCAAGAGGGAGACGACAGGATCTCAACGTCTTTTTCAATAAATTTTGCAGCTTATCAAAATATTTTTCATACTTTTTATGCTCCAGCCAGAGCAATTAGGCAATAAAAAGAAATAAAAGGCGTAAAATTGGAAAGGAAAAAGTTAAATTGTCCCAATTTACAGATAACATGAACTTAAATATAGAAACTCCAACAACCCCACCAAAACAATTGTTAGAATTTATAAATACATGAATTTAGCAAAGTTCCATGATAAAAAATCAATATACAAAAACCAATAGTGTTTCTGTACACTAAGAATTAACTATTCAAAAACAAAATCAATAAATAATTCCATTTACAGTAGCTACAGAAAATTTAAATACATAGGAACAAACTTAATGAAGAAGGTGAAAGATTTACACAATGAAAACTGTAAGACATTAATACAAGAAATTGAAGAAAACATAAGTAAATTAAAAGATATCTTGTGTTTATCGGCTGAAAAATTTAACATTTCTAAAATATCCATACAATCCAAAGTGATCTATAGATTTGATGCAGGCCGGGCGCGGTGGCTCAAGCCTGTAATCCCAGCACTTTGGGAGGCCGAGACGGGCGGATCACGAGGTCAGGAGATCGAGACCATCCTGGCTAACACAGTGAAACCCCGTCTCTACTAAAAAATACAAAAAACTAGCCGGGCGAGGTGGCGGGCGCCTGTAGTCCCAGCTACTCGGGAGGCTGAGGCAGGAGAATGGCGTAAACCCGGGAGGCGGAGCTTGCAGTGAGCCGAGATCCGGCCACTGCGCTCCAGCCTGGGCGACAGAGCAAGACTCTGTCTCAAAAAAAAAAAAAAAAATAGATTTGATGCAATACTTATCAAAATTCCAATGACATTTTTCACAAAAATAGAAAAAACATCCTAATTTTCTTATGGAAGCAAAAAAACCCTGATTAACCCAAATAATCCTGAAGTCATTGGAACAGAGCTGGAGGCATCACACTAGCAGACTTCCAAATACACTACAAAGCTATATTAATCAAAAGAGCACAGTACTTGCATAAAAACAGACACTTAGAGCAATGGAACAAAATATAGAGCCCAGAAATAAATCCAGGAATCTACCATCAATTGATTTTGGAAAAGGACAGTCTCTTCAATAAGTGGCATTGAGTCAACTGGATATTTGCACATCCGCACATGGAAGAATGAGTTTAGAACCATATCACATCATATACAAAATTAACTGTTCTCACATGGAGATGATTAACATCACATGGAATTTTAAAGGAATAGACACAACTCTTGAGCTCACTGCAATAGCAACAGGAGGTGGCTAAGAAATTATTGTAGTAGTACAGTATGCACTGCAGTTAATTTTATGTGATTATGATTTAATATTGTCTCCTTATATTTGGTGACGTTTTTCTCAACCATACACACTATAAATGTTTTGTGCATGTTTTGATAAATTCTAACTTTTTATAATAGATATGTGTATATATTTATGCTAATAAATGATAAACCAGGCTAGTTGCTATACATATTTTATGCATTCATGACATACCTAGCTTTTTCCTAATTACAAAAATATTTCTATACTACATGGTTTATCTGCAAGGTTTTCAAATTGCTGAAAATCTCCAAAACATTTTTGAATACATTTACTGAAAAAAATCTGCATATAAATGAACCCATGGGGTTCGAACCCATGTTGCTCAAGGGCCACCTGTATACAAATGTTATCTGTCAATTAAAAATAGAAATAAACTAAATAGCTAAACTAAATAAGTTTTTCATGTTTAAATTATAAAACAAAATTCTGAGAAAAATTACAAATAAAAATGAATCAAATTATAGAAATATGGATTTTCCACTTAATATTTACAGTAACTATTATTGACATTTTTCTACATATGCTAAAAGATATTTTTTTCATTGAAGAATCATTTACATGCAATTAAATGAGTAGATCTTTACATTGCAGGTTCATGAGCTTTGAGAATTGCATACAGCCTTGTCCCCACACTCTTATCAAAATATAAGATATTCAGGCTTCCAAAAAAGAGACAAAGTACCTCTTTCTTGTTAATCAACACACTTACTCCGGAAAACAGTGTTTTGATTTTGTTTACTATGGATTAGTTTTGGTTGTTTTGAAATTACAAATGAATGGAATTATACAGCCTGTACTCTTGTGTATTTGCCTTCTCTAATTTAGCATAATGCTTTTTAAGAAACTAATAACTATAAAATAATGTTATAATAAAATGGGCTTCATCAAAACTGAAAACTCTCCAACAAAAGATAATAAAAATATGAATAGGCAAGTCACGGAATCACAGAAAGTATGCATAAGTATTTCTGGTAAATGTCTTATATTCATAATGTATAAATAACTGCATCACAAATAGCAAAAAGACAAATCAATGAAAAGTTTGCTCAAAAAGCTTGAACAAGCATTTTACAAATGAAAATATGCAAATTTTCTATGCTTTTGCATAAAATGCTGGTTTATTATTTTATATTGCTGAATAATATTTCATTGTAGGGAAATACAATTTATCAATTATTCAATTGATGGACATACTCTTTAGTGTACATATATTTTCATTTATTTGAGTATGTATGTGTGATATTGCTGGCTACAAGGCACCATAATACTCCTCCAACAAGGTATGAGTGTTCCAGGATCTATACATTCTTAATAAAATTTGTGTTTGATCTTACTAATTTTAGACATACTGGTAGATATTTAGTGGTATTCAATTGTAGTTTTAATTTACATTACCCTGATAACTAATAATATTGAGCACACTTTTATTTGTGCATAAGCCATTTGGATATTTTCCTTTGTAAAATGCCTGTTCAAGATTTTTGTGCAAAGTTTTCATTAGTGTGTCTTTTTGCTATTTGTGATGCAGTCAAATACATATCCAAATGGCTTATGCACAAATAAATAAAAATGAGCTCAATATCATTATAATAGGTCATACATATGTATATATATAAAACCTTTATCACAAAGCTTTATAAATACTTTCCATGATTCTGTGACTTACCTATTTGTATTTGTTTGTCTTTTGTTTGAAAGTTTTAGTTTTAATGACGCCCCCCCCCCCTTTTTTTTGAGATAGAATTTCGCTGTTCTTGCCCAGGCTGCAGTAGTGCAATGGCACGATCTCAGCTCACCACAACCTCTACCTCCCAGGTTCAAGTGATTCTCCTGACTCAGCCTCCTGAGTAGCTGGGATTACAGGCACCCACCACCACACCTGGCTAATTTTTATATTTTCAGTAGAGACGGGGTTTCATCCTGTTGGCCAGGCTGGTCTCAAACTCCCAACCTTAGGTGATCTGCCCATCTCGCCCTTCCAAAGTGCTGGGATTACAGGCGTGAGCCACCATGCCTGAAGCCCATTTTATTATAATATTATAGTTGATACTTTCTAGTTGTTGTATTTAAATAATCTTTGCTTTTGCTGAGGTCATGATTAGTCTTCCTTATATTGTTGTAGAAATCTGATTATTCTAAGTGTATCATCATATCATCTCTATGATGTATCTGTAATTGACTTTTGTAAATGGTGTCAGACATTTGTAGTATTAGTTAAGGTTAGCATTTCTTCTTCTTCAAATAAGTAGTCAGTCAACTGAATACTCTGTTGAAAACCTTCCTTGTAACATTGAATTTCTTTGATGCCTCAAGTTGAAAATAATTGTCTCTACAAGTATTTATTTTTGAAGTTTCTCTATTGATTTCAAATAAGAAGAGTTTTAATTTTTTAATATCTACTCTCCCTGCTTTTTATTTTCTTATTTTATTGCCAGGGCTGCGACCTCCACTACAATGTTTACTCAAGTAGTGATTGCAGATGTGTTTGCCTTGTTTTTGACCTTTGGTAGTAGGGAAGTATTCCATCTTCTTACTCTTAAATATGATGTTAGCTATGAGCCTTGTATAGATGCCTTTTATTAGATTTATGCAGATTAGATTTACTAGAGTGATGTCTTCTATTCCTTGTTTACTAAGTTTTCTTTTTATATAAATGTGTATTTAATTTTTGTCATTTTTTGCATCTATGAAATTATCACGAGATCCTTTTGTTATTGTATTAATAGAGAGGACTACAAGAATTAATTTTCAAGTGGTAAACTCAGTTTTAATTTTTGGGATAAATCTCACTTGTTTATCATGCATTAAAAATTTCTCGTTTTCATTTGTCAATATTTTGTTAATGACGTTTGCCATGGATTTATGAGGGAAATTAATCTATAATTTCCTTTTCTTGTATTTTTAAGTTTGTTTTGTTATCAATGCAATATTGTCCTCGCACAATGTTTGGAAGTGCTATCTCTTATTTGTGTTAAAAAATTTGTTTAAAATTGCTATATTTTTCTTAAATATTTGACTGTATGAGTGTGCATACACAGCTTGTAATATTGAATATGGTGTATTTATTAAACATAGAGCCATGCAGATTTTCTCTTTTGTGTCAATGTTGGTAATCTTTGTATTCAAAATATTTGCACATTTTACCAAAAATCTTAATTGACATAAAATCTCTAATAAGATTCCCATATCTTTAAAGTCCATAAGATCTATGGACTTTATGTAGTGTTGTCCCATTTTTAATTCATATTGTTGTGTTTTTTTTTTTTTTTTATCACTGATCAGCTAACTAAACTCTTAACAAATTTATTAATCTAAAAATAAGCAACTTTTGTTTTTATTTTTCTTCAGGGCTTTTCTATTTTCTGTTTCACTGAGTTTCACTCATGAATTCTTTTTCTTGCTTTCTTTAAATTATCTCATTTTTCTAGCTTATTAAGGTAAAAGTTTAGATCATTAAGTTTGCAGTTTTCTTTTTTAGTGTAATTACAACAAGTTCTTTTGTGATTTTTAAATTTTGATCGCCTGTGTTTTTATTACCATTCAATTTGACATAGCTCCTAATTCCCTTTGAAATTCTATTTTGATCCATTCTCTATTTAATAATAGGTTGTTAAATTTTCAAATATTTGAGAATATTCCAGATATTTGGCAGGTTTTTTGTTGTTTTTGTTAATTTATTTAAAGCCAAAGAGAGGCCAGGCACAATGGCTCCCTCCTGCAATCCCAGCACTTTGGGAGGCCGAAGTGGGCAGATCATGAGGTCAGAAGATTGAGACCATCCTGGCTAACATGGGGAAACCCTGTCTCTACTAAAAACACAAAAAATTAGCCAGGTGTGGTAGCATGCACCTGTAGTCCCAGCTACTCGGGAGGCTGAGGCAGGAGTATCACTTGAACCTGGGAGGCAGAGATTGCAGTGAGCCAAGTTGGTGCCTCTGCACTCGAGCCTGGTGACAGAGTGAGATTCCATCAAAAAAAATAAAAATAAAAATAATTAAAAAAAAAAAGAGTCAAAGGTTATGCTAACTTTAATTCTTTAAAATTAGTTGAGACATATTTTTATGATCCGGCATAGAGTCTAAATTGGTTAAAATTTTCTTTGAACTTGAAAACAATTTATTATGCAATTGTTGTGTGTAAAGTAATGTTTATAAATGCCAATTAGGTTAGGTTGGTTACAGTGCTGTTCAAGTGTTTAATATTATTTCTTATTTTTTGTTGAAAATATTACCAAGAGATGAGTGTTTAAATTGCCAACTGTAATTGTCAATTTGTCTGTTTCTCTTTAGTTTTTGCTTTGCTCATACTTGCTGCATGTATTATGTTTTGCCTTCTTGATGATATGACCCTTTATCATTAGGAAATGTTACTCATTTTCTCTGGACATAAAATGTGTCATGAAGTTTATTTTCTCTAATATCAATATAGACACTTCAGTTTTTTTCATGACTAGTGCTTCCGTGATAAACTGGTTTTCATTCTTTTACACTTAACAAAACTGTATCTTCTTATTTAACGTGTACCTCTTGAAACAGCATATAATTCCGTTCTGCTTTTTACACATTTTAACAATTTATTTTCTTTATTTGAAATGTTTGTTCCAATAACTTTTAGCAATTGCTGTTGAAGGTGAACTTATGGACTCAGCTTATTTGTATTTTATCTGTTATACTTATCATTTTCTCTACTTTTTTATTCTTGTTTTTCACAATTTCTAGTGCTTCAGTAACGTGGCTATTGACTCATTATGTATGCCCTTTGTGTTATTTTTAGTGCTAGTTCTAGGGCTGACAAATAAGCTTCCACTTATTCCCATCCATATATATTTGAGACTGGGTCTCAATCTGTCACTCAGGCTGGAATGCATTGGTGCAGTCATGGTTCACTGTAGCTTCCAAATCCTGGGCTCAATTGATCCTCCCACCTCTACCTCCCAAGTAGCTGGGACTGCAGGAGCACACCACCATGCCCGACTAATTTTCTTATTTTCTGTAGAGACAGGGTCTCACTGCATTGCCCAGGCTGGTCTCAAAATCCTGTGCTTATGTGATCCTCTTGACTTGGTCTCCCAAAGTGCTGGAATTAAAGGCTTGAACCTCTGTGCCTGGTTGTATATGTAATATAAGAATTTTGCAACAGTATACTTACTGTATATTCTCTCACCCATCCTACTATTATCTTACATCTTACATCTATGAGTTTTACAAACTTTATCATACATACATTGTTATTGCCTTTTATACTTTAGTCTTTTAAACAAATTAAAAATGGAAATATTTTACCTATGTACATATCGACAATTTCTAGTGCTTCTCATTCCTTTATGTAGAACTGAGCGTTTATCCAGTATCATTTTACACAGCCTGAAGAATACTCTTTAATGCACTTTGAGCTAGAGGTCTGCCGATAACCAATTTTCTTACCACTTTTTTTTTTATGTGTAGGTTAACCTTATGTTTGAAGATTATTTTCATTAGATAGACAATTCTAAGGCACCGGATGCACTGCTTCTTTTCTGCACTTTAAAGATGGCACTACTTTTTCTTTCAGGGTGACTAGCTTCTGACCAGAAATATGTCCTATTTCTCTGATTACTTTTAAGAGTGTTTAATATCAATTATCAACAATTTGATCCATCGTGTCTTGGTATAATTTTCTTGGTATAGTTTTCTTTCTGCTTATTCTTCTGGGGGGAGGGTCTTTGAACTTGAGTTTTTTTTTCATCAAAGTCTCATCAAATTTGGAACATGTTCTGTCATTAATCAAATGTTTTTTGCCAGAATATATTTTTCCTTTTTTTTGTTTTATACTCTTTTGGCACATGTTAACCTCTTAATATTGCTTCACAAGTCAATGAAGCAATGTTCATTTCTTATTAGTTTTTGTGTGTGTGCTGCAGTTTAAATAGTTCCTATTAGTCTTTCTAATATATAGAAAGTTCCTATTGCTCTTTCTAATATGTAATATATATTTTATAGATAAAATTACCTATATTATATATAATATAGATAGTATATTATAGGACCATTATATATAATATTTTATATTTATAATCTATTATCTATACATCTACATAATACCCTATATATATGTATTATATCATAGATAATACATATTATCTATGATATGTATCATATATATTATATATATGGTGCCTAACAAAGAATTAATAATAGCTGTTATAAGGAAGCTCAAGAAACTTTGAGAAAGTACAGAAAAATAAGAAATTTATTAAAGAAATTTAACAGAGAGATTGAAATAATATAAACTCAAGCAGAAATCCTGAAACTGAAAACCATAATCAATAAAATAAAAATGCAGGAGAGAGCATTGACAGAAGAATTTGTTACAGTAGGTAGCTATTCAGACATGAAGCAAATTGTTACAGTAGGTAGCTAGTCAGGCATGAACAGGGCAGGGCTCCCCCAACCCACCTCACCAGGAAAGTCAGGTGACCATCAGGTAATTGTCAAGCAGTTGTTACACTGTCTCTCTAAAACAATGATTGGTTGCAGCCAGCGCCAAGGAAAGGCAGACTCCCTACGGACAGAAAATCCTGAAACCAGTGATCAGCAACTTCCTGAAAACATCTCAGGAGTTGGGTGACTAGGCTCAAGCAAGTGCATTAACAGACAAAATGGTAGAGTTTAACTAACTGATTAGACCTTCCAGGGACATTTCACCAGTAAAAAGAACGCCTCAAGCGAGCATGAGTAAAATTCCAGTAAATGGACTGTGCATACAGCTCTCCCAAGCAGGCCACTGTGCATGTGGACAGCCCACTCCAAGTGAAGATTCAGGGGAGAAGGGACACAAGACCCCAGAAGTATGGCAACATGTAAAACCCCAAGTCAAAAGGTCAAACCATGCACTTGTCTTCCAAGTTGTCTGCCTGACCTTCTTTCAAATGTATGTTCCTTCCTTTGTTCCAGAGACCGAGGCAACTTTCTCTCTTGCTCCAAAACTTGCCTCGGTTTCTTCTTCTGCCTTATGCCCCTCAGTCAAATTCATTCTTCTGAGGAGGCAAGAATTGAGGTTGCTGCAGACTTATGTGGATTCACCACCCTAACATATTTTGTTGCTGTGTGACTTGGATAACTTTCAACACCAACATACTTTGGTACTGCATGACTCAGATACATTCCCTAGTGCCTCCTCTCTGTGCCTCATCTTCTTCAGCTGGAAGTGTTCAATATCTGTACACGGTTTTCTTTTCCTACTTATTTACTATCCAAACCCCAGAATAAGTTCTCAGTCATAAGTGACTCTGCTCCCCACAGGTGGTGATCTCTCAGCTTACCCTGACAGGTGACTCACAGAGGTGGGAAGGACCCTGGAATTAGAACTGAGGCATTAATTATGAAAGTGGTAGGGCTAAAGCCTAAAATCATACAATCATACAATGTCTAGGGTTTCCACTGCTTTTTCAAGTAAAATCAGCTCTTTCCCAAGAACCCATACTGCCTATTTTTCTGTTTTCTCTGTGTGTTCTGAAATGGCCTTGTACAACCACCAGACTGTCCACCTTGGGGACAATTCTGCCTCTTTGCTTTCATTTCACATACCACATGACTTCTTAAACACACACTCCCTTTTATTTGTAAAGCCATGACTTTTACTGCATTTGTTTGGCAGCAAAGACATGGGCTCCCTTACAGATATCCCTGAGATTTATATTTGTTTATACCCTACCAGCTCAGATGACCTCCAACCCTTCACCTGTCTGTATGTTGGTACATTGCCCAAGCAGACACTAATTGGAACTCCGGCTCTGTCAGCTCCTTATGACTTACCACATGCTTTTTGTTCCTGTTATTCCCCAGGGCCAAGTTTTCTACTGGCTTTTGAAGTAGTCTGTTTGCCTGCATAGGGCCTCACTCTGACCTTTCAAGGATCCCACCCATTTTTTGTTTTTAAGTTAGCCTACCTTTTGGATAACGAAAAATTCTTCCTTTGCCATTTGTGAACGCTTATCTCAAGCCCCAAGTCCTCCAGAGGTTACTACTTTGCCCTCTCAAATCCAAGGGCTGCTGGTTTTGTGAACATATGAAGACTTTCCATGAGTATTCCTTTTCCTTCCTTCCACTTCCTCCTGTAACCTCCATTTCTGTAATTAATTCCATGGCCTTTTCAATATGCATCAAGACCTTCAAGGTCATATTCAAAGGGAGCTGGAGGGAAGTCCAGCCCCCTTGTGGCAGTTAGCTGAAAAACAGAATTCTCATCTACTTAAGGAACGTGGCAAATTGGAATCTGAGAAAAGAGATAATCATTTTATTGGCAAATGCTCTTGGTGAGAGTCACTCTAAAGTCATGGAGACAAGTATATAGGCCAGCCCAAGGACGCAGGTGCAAGAGACTCATAGGACAAAGATGAAGGTTGGTCCCAGGCTAACAGATTGCCATTAGAATAGAGATGAAATGTTAGGGGTACATAGTAAGACCAGCTATTCTGGAACCCCAAGGATGGACAGGGGTCCAGCTCTTCACTCCAGTATCTCATCTGTTCTCAAGTGGGTAATTGTGGGGTATACAGTAAGACTGGTTTGTTTCAGAACCATGATGGGGGATGCCCATTATGGTAATAGGCAAGTAGAGGGAATGCTTTCTTTTACGCTTTTCCTTTTTCTGCTCTGTTATCTCTTCACAGATTGGTAATCATATCTCCATAACATAGGACGTGCCCCCTTGGATGCTTCCTCCAAAACTGGTAAAAGTTTAATTCCCCCAAACCTTAAAACAAAAGTCTAGTTTTCCTTTGTAATACTGTTTGGCTTAATGACCTGGGAGGAAGTTACAAAAGTCAGCCTTAGGACCCAGTGCCCCTGTGCAGGAGTTCCTTGGTTAGCCTTTTCGGTCTTTTTAAACTAAGAGCAGAATAAGGAGGAGAGGGCTAAGGAAAAGGAGAAACCCAGGGAGAGGAGGCAGGCTCAACTATTGGCTTCTCTGCAAGCTCACCAGCCCCCTTCAAGTTGCCCTAAGGACACTCCTCCAGGTAACTGCCATTGGTATAGGGAGCCAGGCCACTGGAAGGCAAACTGCGCCCCAATGGGATAAATGGGAAAAGCCTCCCATGCCTTATCCTCTCTGCCACAAACACAGCCACTGGAAATGAGACTGCCTTGAGGGCCAAAGGGTCCCTGGGAAGAATCTCAACCCCTGCTGGCCTTGGGCTGAAGGGGCTCTCTGCTCCGGCTGGTTTCCAAATCAGACATCATCATCAATAGTACAAACTATGGACAACTCTGGAGGTGGCAAGTAAAATGATAAATCTCCCTTTTGAGGTTAAGAGCTGCCTGCTCTGTGCTAATCTCCTTCTCTGAACAAACCTCCTCCAAATCCTGTTGGGTAATTGGGGCAAATGGCATCCCTTCTCTCCAAAAGAAATAATTCACACCCCTTTATATTACTTAAGGGACCAGTTACCATTCTCTGATCAGTCCCTAGTATGTCTAAATACTCCACACCTCTTTGGGGCAAAAATATACTTTCCAAGATGGGTGTCTCCTTAACATTTACCCAACCTCTGAATTCATCTTTCTTTCTAATAGCTCTATTTCTTTTGGGAAAGTGATCTGAATATTTAACCAATAATTTCATCCTGGAAGGTCTTACTTCAGGGATTTAGAAATAGCCCACGCTTATTCAGGCAAGCCCTGCAAAACTCTAACTGAGCAATCTCTTAAGGGGGGATAACTTGTACATTATATAGGTAACGTCCTTTTCTGCTCCCTTCTCACAGGACTTGCACAGCAACATGCAGTACGAATCTTAACTTTCTAAGAGAAGGGGAAATTACTTGTTTAACTCAAAGGTTATATAGGTAAAGAGGTATTTCTAGTAAGGAAGGTTATAAAGAAAAGAGATTTAACTCAGAAGGCATGACTATAGCTATGAGTTGCCTGGGTATGTTGGCAGCCTCAGGGTTTTTTTGGAGTTGTCCTCATCACCTTTTTTTATTTTAACATTCTTCTAATAACCTGATTTTTCTCTTTTTGCTTTCAGGCCATCAAGCTCCAGATAATCCTCAGTGAGGGATAATGTCTTCTCAATATTCGATTCACCCTTCTACAGAGGACACCTAGATGGCCCATCAGTGGGACATAACAGAGGTGAAATCCTGCCTCTGTCTCCTTTGGACCTAGCTGAATACCACTTTCACCAACACATAGATGCCCTCCTGCCCTGACAGCTAGCAAGAGGCCAAAATTCACAGAACCATGACCACCGCCCCTCTGTCAGCAGAAAGCAGTTACAGGAGACTGACCTTTATGAATTTCCCCAAAGAATTGGAGTCTTGAACTCTTGACATGGGAAATATTACAGTAGGCAGTTAGTCAAGCATGAGCAGGGCAGGAGAGGGCTCCGCCTGATCGGGAATGTCAGGTGACCATGAGGTGATGATCAGGTGGTTCTTAACAGTCTCTCTCAAATAATAACTGGGCACAGCCAGTGCCAGGGAAAGGTAGTCTCCCTATAGATAGAAAATCCTGAAACTGGTGATCAGCAGCTTCCCGATAAGATCTCAGGAATTGGACAAGCAAGTTCAGGCATATGCATTACAGGCAAAATAGTGAAGTTTAACTGGTATATGACCTAGGAGCATTCAGCTGGTAAGGAAAGAATGCGTTAAGTAAGCATGTACACAACTCCAGTAAACACAGTGCATATGCTCCCATCCCAAGCACTAGCAGGCCACTGTGTATGCAGACAGCCCACCTGAAGGGAAGATTTAGGGGAGAAAGGATGCAAGACCCTGGAAGTATGCCAACATATAAAACCCTAAGTCAAAAGTCAAACCGCACACTTCACTTTCAAGTTGCCTGCTTGGCCCTCTCCCAAGTGTACTTTTCTTCTTTTTGTTTCTGCTCAGAACTTTTGAAACTTTTACTTCTGATCTAAAACTTGCCTCAGTCTCTCCTTCTGCCTTATGCCCCACTGTCCAATTCTTTCTGCTGAGGAGGTTGCTGAAGACCCATACAGATTCGCCGGTGGTAACTCAGTTACCTGCCACTGGTAACAAGTTGATCAAGCAGAAGAAAGAAACTGTAAACTTAATGAGAAGGTATTTAAAAATATACAGTCTGTAAGAAAAAAAAAGAAAAGATTTAAAGGGAAAAAAGCTTATGAGAGTTGTATGACATCATCAAAAGACGAAATTGATGCATCACTGGCATTTAAAAGACAATAAAGATAAAGGGATAAAAACGTATTTAAAGAAATTATAGCAGAAAACTTTCCAAATCTAGAGAAAGGCATAATATCTAGGTACAAAAAGTAAATAAAATTCTAATCACATTCAATCCAAAGAAAACTACCCCCATGACATACTGTAATCACATTTCCAAAGATTAAAGACAAAGAGAATCATGAAATCATCAAGAGAAAGGAGACAAAGGATATGTAAGAGAGTTTCAATATGTCTAGTAGGAGACTTCTCAGGTGAAACCTTACAGCCCAGGAGACAGTTGAATGATATATTCAAGATACTGAGGGAAAAAAAATAATTGCATACCAGTAAACCTGTGCCCAATGAAGCTGTCCTTCAGAAATGAAGAAGCTATAAAGAAAAACAAAAGCTGGAGTTCATTAGCAATGTATAGATCATGCAGATAGAAAATTCACAAAGAAACACTGAATTTAAATAGCAGCCTAGACATAATGGACCTGACAGATACTTATAGAACACTTCATTCTACAGTTGCATAATATACATTATTTTCAACTTCATATGGAACATTCTTCAAAATACATACGTAAGGCCACAAAACAAGTTTTAACAAATTTAAGAAGATTGAAAATATACAGTATTTTTTCTGACTATAATGGTATGAAAGGAAATTAAATTTTGGGACCCCCAAACTCATTTAGCCAAAGGGAAAAGTCAAGCTGGGAACGGGGCCATGAAAACCTGCCTCCCCGTTTTGATTCCTAAACAAGATCACTAGAAGATGAAAGGCTACACGCCTCCTCCATATTTTGCCCACAAGTAAATTCCCAGTGAGCTGTTAAAACTTCTCCATGACAATGCAAATTGATAGCTTATCTTTACAGGTGCAGTCACCCCCTGCCCGCCAGACACGAATGCATATCTAATTGTTCCCCTACCCCATTTTGTCTGTGTTATCATATGTAAAATGCAGATTTCCCACATTTTTTTCTCTGTCCCTTTGTTTATATGAAAACTATGTGTTTCTCAATATCCCACCCTTTTCCCCTTTAAATTTGGAGTCCTCTAAATCATCTTCGGAGAAAAGAACAGACCTGTCTCCCAGGTGCGTTCTTAACTTTGGCAAATAAATCTCCTAAAATGATTGAGACTTGTCTCATCATTTTCCCCAGTTGACATAGGCATAAACTAGAAATTACCAACAGGAGAAATTTTGGAAACATTAAAAATACATGAAAATTAAGCAATATGCTGCTGAATAACCAATTGGTCAATAGTGAAATAAAAAACAAAAAAATTTTTAATTTCTTTAAATAAACAAAAATGAAAACGCAATGTATCAAAATCTATGGGATACAGCAAAAGCAGTCATAAGAGGGAAGTTTACAGCAATAGATTCCTATATCAGAAAACAAGGAACTTCTCTAAACAAAATAACATTTCGCCTCAAGAACTAGAAAGAACAAACTCAACCCAAAATTTGTAGAAGGAAAGAAATAATAAAAGTCAGAGCAGACATAAATAAAATAGAGACTAGCAAAACAATACAAAAGACCAACAAAATGAGATGGTTTATGAAAATTAAGCAAAATTGATAATCATTTAGCAAGATTAAATTTTAAAGAGAGAGAGAGAGAAGACTCAAAAAGTAAAATCAGAGATCAAAAAAGACATTACAATTGACACCACAAAATACAAAGGATTGTAAGAGACGATTACAAACAATAATATGTCAACAAATTTGATAGCCTAGAAGAAATGGATTAATGCCTGGATATATACAACCTACCAAAATTAAATTCTTAAAAATATGAAATCTGGCCTGAACAGACCAGTAAGCAAGGAAATTGAATCAATAATAAAAATTCAGATGTTTTCACTGCTAAATTCTACCAAACATTTTTTTTAAATAATACGAATTCTTCTCAAATTTTTCCAAAATATTGAAGAGAATACTTCCACACTCATTTTACAAGGCCAGTATTACAATGGTAATAGATACTATAATTAATCAAGCGATGATTTAAAGTATATGAGAGGATGTGAATGGGTTATATGCAAATACTATGTCATTTTGTATAAGGGATTTGATCATGGGTGAATTTTGGTATCTGTAAGAGATCTTGAAACCAATTCCCAATGGATACCAAGATACAGCTGTATACGTCAAAGCATCATGCTGTACACAATAAATACATATAATTTTATATGTCAATTTTTTCTAAAGTTAAACTTTTTTTTTTTTTTTTTTTTTTTTTTTTTTTTTTTTTTTGAGACGGAGTCTCACTCTGTCACCCAGGCTGGAGAGCAGTGGCACCATCTCGCCTCACTGCAACCTCTGCCTCCTGTGTTCAAGCGATTCTCCTGCCTCAGCCTCCCAAGTAGCTGGGACTAAAGGCGCCCGCCACCACGCCCAGCCAATTTTTTGTATTTTTAGTAGAGACGGATTTTCACAGTGTTAGCCAGGATGGTCTCAATCTTCTGACCTCGTGATCTACCCGCCTCGGCCTCCCAAAGTGCTGGGATTACAGGCGTGAGCCACCGCGCCGGGCCAACAAACTTTTAAAAGAAATATGGGGACAAAGAAGAGAAGGCAATATTTGAGATTTACAGTGCAAGAAACTAGTTCATGTAAATTCTTCAAATAATCAGACATTTAAAATTAACAAGGAGAACTCAGTTTCCAAAGCAGCCTGGTCAAAAGAGCTTTTTATGCTAAAATATCTATACATATATTATATATATTCAATAATATTCTAAAATTTCACAGCTCATATATAAAGAAAATTGAAAGTATTCCCAAGTTTGACTACATCTCAAAAATGTAAATGACATTTTCAATAACACATTATGATGCTGAAGTATTCTTTCCTAAAATATAAGTTATTAATGAAAATTAACTTATATCACTAGAGAAAAGATTGCATTGACTTTCTATTCTGACATCTGAATTTTCTTTTTCTTTTTTTTTTTTTTTTGAGATGGAGTCTTGCTCTGTCGCCCAGCCTGGAGTGCAGTGGCGTGATCTCCGCTCACTGCAGCCTCTCCCTCCCAGGTTCCAGCGATTCTCCTGCCTCAGCCTTCTGGGTAGCTGGGATTACAGGTGCATGCCACCATGCCCAGCCAGTTTTTGTATTTTTAGTAGAGACGGGGTTTCACCATGTTGGCCAGGCTGGTCTTGAACTCCCAACCTCAGGTTATCCATCTGTCTTGGCCTCCCAAAATTCTTGGATAACAGGCGTGAGCCACCACGCCCTAGCAACATCTGAATTTTCTAAAAATTTTATTGAGATATAATTTGCATATTATATGATTCACTCATTTAAAATACACAATCTGATGGCTTTTAGTATATTCACAGAGATATACAATCATCACCGAAATCAATTTTAAATCTTTTTCATCATTCAATAAAGAAATTCCATAACCATTAGTAGGCATTCACCATTTCTCTCTCCACCCCTCCTATCTTCTCCTTGGCTCCCCACCCTACACCAGACCCTCTGGCCTCAGGCAATCGCTTGTCTAGTTTCTGTTTCTATTTATATCAGAAATGGATATTACATAATCATTTTCCTGTAAAGGGACAATGAAAGAAAATATGGCAAAAATAATAGTAGAAAAATACAGATTTATGTTAGAAATTTCATAAATAAAATATTATATTTTTATTCTGGATATCATGGTTATGGTATGTATTGTGATTTCTTTTCTCATTACATATAAATGTTTATTAATTTTATATTGATTTCCTTAAAGACGTGTTCATCAATATCATATATACTTCAGGGCTTCAATACATAGAATGAGATATATCTCATAAAATTACACAGACTTTCGATGTGTAAATAACATAATTCATAATAAAAATAAGAATACTTAGCAAAATTACCAAAATTCTTTAGCTCAGTAGTGTAATAAATAAAAGCTGGAAAATATTCAATATATTGATCAAATTAACCAAAATTTTATACATATATATATATGCTGTTATTTCTCATATATTTTTAGAATAAGCTATAATTGGTATAAAAGTTTCTGGAAAGAAATACATCCATACATATCAAAAGCCTTAAAGTATTCCCACTCTTCAATCTAGTAATTGTACCTCTGTGAATGTTTCCTGTCTGGGAAAAATACCATATGTTACTCAATCACTTTATAATTACAATAATAAAGGAGACCATAACTATAAATACCCAGCATAGGAAAGTCAGGAATTCTATTTTTAAAAATATTAGCTGGAAAATTAAAATTTAAAATAACGTCTACCAACTTGTGAAACTTCTCATTTTATCAAGTTAAATAACATCAAGACTTAGAGGGTATGATCATAACAATTTATAAGACAAAATTCATACCTTAAAAATGAAATATAAATGTAAATATTAATAGTGTTTGTCTCTGGTTAATTATGTTCTTGCTTCATTTTCCTCCTTCCTCTTGTCTTCCCGGTCACCTTCCTCCTATTCTTTCCTTTATCTTTCTTCCTTCTATTTCTCTTCTCTCCCTCCTCCCTCCCTATCATTTGTTCTGTTGTTCAGAATTTTTGAAATTTTCTGTAGTAAAATAGTACTATATTATTCGCTTTAGTTGTTAGTATTTTAAAGCCTGGGACATACTCTCTAATGAGAATGAATGCACGAATCACAGGAAACTGTAGCAATGCTCTCAGAAAACATGGTAGACTAGAGCTTTCAATCCACCTCTATTCCTAATTAGTTGTATCACTTTGGACAAATTATTTAAACTCAGAGATTTCTGTTTTATCCTCTGCAAGAACGAGCCATAAAACTCGTGTTTTTTAAAGCTCAAATCAAATAATGCATAAAAAGTTTAAAGAGAAAAAACGTAAATATCCGGACTTTTATTACTTACTTTGTATCTTGAAAAGCCTTTCTTTGAAAAAGCAATCTAAATATTAGAAAACACTGAAGAACAAAAAAGACAAGATACAAAGACGGAATACCTGTAAGATATATTTTGAAATAAAGAGGATACCTCTCAGGTAAGAGTTGCCAGAGAAGAGGGCAACCTTTTCAAAGGAAATCAAGTTTAACAGGCACTTTCTCTCCTTGCTAACCACAAAGACCCTCTTGTGCAAGAGGCAGAGAGAAAGCTATGCCCCATGGTGTCCCCATCATATGTTTGGTGTCCCCATCACATGTTTGGTATCCCCAGTTGCGGCCACCGCTAACAGCAAGTCCTGAGATTATCACCCAATCCCAGGACACGGGGCACACAGAATGTAGTGCTGAGGGTAAGAGTTTTATTCCATCTTTGGCATCGAGTTTCTAGTCACTTGACACTTCCCCAAAGACGTCAGCAGA
The DNA here is from genome assembly GCF_049350105.2 of Macaca mulatta. NCBI lineage: Eukaryota > Metazoa > Chordata > Mammalia > Primates > Cercopithecidae > Macaca > Macaca mulatta. Next base: position 102,889,812 of record NC_133418.1, on the reverse strand, counting down.
GCATCTGCTCTGTGACAGCATGGGCAGCTTGACATTTCTTCTGAGGAATGAACTATCAGGGCTCTTGGAAGGCATGACAGAGCCCAGCAGGAAGCCTCACAGTTTTGAGCCCCTTCACAAACCGCCTCCCAAATGTCATGGATACTGTTACATTTATATTTTGTTCTCTTTATAATTAACCGAAGGGGTAAACCACAGCCTGTATCTGATGCCAAATCTGTTCAAGGCATGGTTCCTAGGATTCCACATTTATCGTGAGCAAAAGATGAGTGAAAACTTTCTTTACTAAGTACGTACATTTGGTGCAGACCTCAAGAGTGGACATGGTCCAGACAGAGTTGATTGTCTGTTTTAATCACATTTTTTCACTACCAAGGAAGGTTTAAATGCCCCTGGCAAACATTGAAAACCATGCATCAATGTAGAATTGAAAAATAAAATTATGGAATAATGAAAAATAAATCTGCCTTTGACTTTGGATTTCCAGGATTCACTGCAAAGTTAACTAGTGCCATCAGGTTTATATATATATATATATATATTTAATCAGCACTTACAGATTTATGACATTCTTTTCTTAATGATTGCTTCATATTTCATTGCTTGAGGATAATTTTTAAAAAAATTCTATATTGCTTGGTATTTATGTTATATCTAATATTATATTGATAAAACTGCTACAAAGTCAGACTATGTAGGACCAAATTTCAGCCTTAAAAAAAAACTAGTTTTAATCTGGGGCAAGTTAATTTACCTATATTTGTTGTATTGATATCACAAATGAAATGGGATAATGAAAGGGCTGGCCTCATAGGGTTTGGGGAGGATAAATTGAGTTTATGGTTATATGCACATGCAGAATAGCTAGGCCAATAGAGATACGGATTATGAAAGGTATCCCATATTTCCAATCCCACCAATAGAATATAAAAGAGTTGGTTTTCATTCACCCTCCATAACAGATTATGCTAACATACAAGTAATGTTTGCTATTCTTATAGAATGAAAATTGCATCTTGATTAAATTTTAATTCTGAGAAATATAAATGTATTAATATGTTCATACACCATTTTCATTCATTCCCCAGTGAACTCTCTACATCTATTTCCCTTTACACATTTTCCTTTTGTCTTGCTAATAATTTTAATGCTGATTCATAGAAGTGTTCTACAGCTTAATGAACTTAACTTGTGGTCAATAATATACAATACCGGGAAAGTATATTCCCCTCAGATAGTTGATTATGTGTTAACTTTTGTTCACATATTTATATCAGGCTAAGACCTTTAAAAATTATCTATTTAATAATATCAAATCAGATTTCTTGATATTTTTATGACTTCTGGGTTTTTCATCTTTAATAAGTCCTTTCACCCACCTGTAGCAGAATGGAACAGACGGCCTAAGGGGACAATCACCTATATGAACATTTAATTTGTTTTTAGAGATGCTTCTAAAGATCAGTGGAAAAAGAACTATTTTTCCCAGGGAGATGGTTGGATCTCTATATGAAAAAAAGTTATATTTAGCCACTTCGTCACAGCACACACAAAATCAAATCCTGCCAGATTAAATATTTATGTGTTAAAGTCAAACCTTTCAAAAGATTATACAGGATAATATCCTCATATTTGGGGTAGGAAAAAAATTAAGGGAAACCGAAAACCAATAACCATCAAAGAAAGATGGATACATTTTACTACCAAAAATAAGAACTTATCTTCATTGAAAGACAGAATTAAGAAAACAAAAAATCAAGCCACTGAGTAGGAGATAATTAGTACTCATGTAACCAGAAAAGTTTTATATTCAGATTATACAAAAATGGCTTTATATCAATAAAAGCAAAACTATTCAAATATAGGTGAGAAGTTTTAACAGGAACTCTCCAAAAGAAGATATCCAAATGGCTAATATGAAAATGTGTGAACACTCATTAGTAATCAAAGAAATGCAAATTAAATCAAAATAAAATGTCACTGCATATCTACCACAAAAGACTGACAATACCAAATGTGGTGAGAATGTGGAACACATTGCTGGTGGAAATGTACCACATTGACAAACTGGCATTATCAAGTGAAAAATGATGGTAGCTTGAACCAGAGTGGGCCGTCGGGGTGGCAAAAGGCAGTCAAATTCTGCATGCATTTTAAGAGGACAGGCAATTGTTTTGCTGTTGTAGTACATGTGGTGAGGGAGCGAAACAGTAGAGTCAAGAATAATTCCATTCTATCTGGTCTGAATGAATAGATGGATGAGGTTGTCATCAATTTGTGCAGGAAAGCTCCAGAAAAACCTTGTTTTTTCATGCAGGAGAGGATGGTTCAGTAGGTCAGATTTTTGCCATGTTAATTTGAAATGCCAGCTTTAAATCCAAGTGATGTCAGGTAGGCAGGCGTGTATATGAGTCTGGCGTTTAGAGAAAAGGTCTAGGCTGGGCAAAAACCCTTGAAAATCCTCAGTGAAGAGAAAGTATTCAAATTATGTAACTGGAAGGCAATGAACACAGATAATGAAAAGAGTATATCAAAAGGCTGATCATTGGCATCAGAATGTTTGCAGAAGAACCATCCAAGGACGTTGAGGAGTGGCAGGGAGTTAGGAGGGAAAGCAGGAGATTGTGGTGACCTGAAAACCAAGTAGAAAAAAAAAAGTTTTTTATAAGCAGACAGTAAGTAATTGTTACATGCTGTTGATAGGCCTAGCAAGCTGAGACATGAGAATTGATTATTGGATTTAACCAGGTGGAGGTCATTGGTGACCTTGAAATGAGCATTTTCAGGAGTCTGGTGAAATTGAAATTCTGAATGAAGTGAGTTCAGCATAGGCCAAGAGTGGAGAGATCAGTAGTAGTGAAAACAGACAACACCATAGAAGAGTTTTGCTCCAAGGGAAAGGAAAGCAAAGAGCAATAGCAAGAGAGGGAAGTAGGCTAGAGAGACCAGATTGAGTGTGTACTCATAGTCAAGCTCTAGCAGAGAGATAAACGTTAATGATACAAAAGATGACTGACATAATTATTGGCACAATATGCTATACTGGGGAAGAGGAGATGAAATCTCATGTGCAAACTGACAAACCTCTGTTAGGAGCAGAAGTAATGCATTCATGATAACAGGAGAGAAGAAGATCATTGGGCACACTGCTGTAGACAGGTGTCAGATGTAAAGGTATACGTTCATGAAATGTCTTTTCTAATCAGTTCTATTTTGCCACTAAAATAGGAAGGCTACCCCCTGTACAAAGAAAAAGAGGAGAAGATACCCTTCTCCTCTTTTTAGAGGGGGATTTTAGGAGAGAGAAAATGATATGGAAATAATCTTCCAGAAGAACGGGGGAATGAATGGGCATGTGAATTGTTACAAGAGTGCCAGGAAGCTTTAAAATACAAATTTGCATAGATTTTTACGTAAGTATTCCACAATGTAACTTTTAAAATCAGAAAACAGTAATTTCTTGATGCTAATAAAATTTATCATGTTGTGAGATTTCTTGATGAAACAAATAAATACGTTCATTGTCTTTAGCATGCTTATAAAACTCTGTCTCCTATAAGACGGTTTCCTTGGAAAGCTAAATAATTGTCTTGTTTCACTATTGATAAAAATAGATTTGATTCATCCTTTAGATATTCACTCATAACATACATATACAACTACACAAAGAAATGTCATGTTATGGCCGGGCAAGGTGGCTCACGCCTATAATCCCAGCACTTTGGGAGGCCGAGGCAGGTGGATCATCTGAGGTCAGGAGTTCGAGACTAGCCTGGCCAACATGGTGAAACCCTGTCTGCACTAAAAATACAAAAATTAGTGAGGTGTGGTGGCAGGTGCCTGTAATCCCAGCTACTCAAGAGGCTGAGGCAGGAGAATGGCTTGAACCTGGGAGGCAGAGGTTGCAGTGAGCCGAGATCGCGCCATTGCACTTCAGCCTGGGGGACAAGAGCGAGACTTTGTCTAAAAAAACAAATGTTATGTTATATATATTTCATTTTAAAGAAAATTATATTCATGTTGTTTCAAACCAAATTATCTTTCCATTGCGTATTTCCTATCTGTCCTCTAGATTTCAACGGCAAAGAGGGAAAGAAGACTGTCTTCAGCACCATTCAGCCTTCAGGTCCTTATGGTCAGGGCACATGGTAAGATACCAAAAAGCATATGTTGAATATGTAAATAAAATTAAGACAGTAAATCAGGATATACTATATGAATAAATACCAGAGGAGGGAAAAGTATCCTATGTATTTTCCATTTCTATATCCTACGCTGCTTTGTCAAAAGTGGAGGCCTAATAAAATTTGGATAAACTTGATTAACCTATTCAAAATATTTTGACTATAAGATATATGTAGCTTTAAATTATCATAGGAATACAATATAATGAAACTCACAGATAATTTTACTAGATATTATCTTAAAAGATTAAGGAAAGTTTTCAGCTCATTGAATTTCAGTCTTCAGCAAATAAAGAAAATGTCATTAATTATTAATAAAAGCCTTTTCATTTATTAATCTGTGAATTGTATGTGCAGAGATGAATCATTTGTTAATAACAAAATGTGAATATAAAAGATAACACACCCAACCATCAAGTTTGCTGAACAAAGTAAAGTTCTTACCTCTTCTGGGAATACATTTCTTTATGAAAAATGAATATGTTGAGGATGGAGAAATTGGACATGGATGAGGAAGTCATGACATTGACACATATTCCTCTATAAATACTGAGATTTAGTTTGTGCATCATTCAATAAATATTTGTTAAAAATTGAGTTAAAGAATCTCATATCAGTGATCAACAGAACATAATGTGAGAAACATGATAAATTAAATGATTGATTGTTCATATTTTCATGGCTCACACATCTAGTGATACTGAAAAAAGTGGTTTATTCATTTAGGATCATTAATTACAAACTTCAGAACCATTTAGGGATAAAAAAACAACTTGCAAGTTAATCTTCTGCTGTCAGTTTTTTAATAAATTACTAAAGAAACTGGTAAACTGGTTAACTGTGGAATTAAATTTCAAGTTACTCATATCGACTTTAATGTGAGAGTTTACTTATTCATTTAATAAAACAAGTTGTAGTAAATTTTTTATCTATTAAATATAAGCAGGTATATTATTTTAAAATTGAAAACATCTAAATATGTATGGTTTTTATTGAATTAAATAATTAAAGTAGATATATTTTGTATTATCAAAAGTCAGACTTCAATATAATTCTACTTGGTTAAGAGCTATTTCAAAATTTGTTAACATAACTAATTCTATCATACTGATTACTTAATAACTAAAAATTTTGCAAATATAATTTACTTTGTCTTGGTGCTAATCCAGATAATATTTTGAAGTAAACATAGAGTTCTCTGTAGATGGTACCTCTCCCTGATAGGGTGAAAAGACAGCTGGTAAATATATTAAAATAATTTTCTCTGAACACAATGATAGTTTCAATAGGTTATTGCTACTCATTGATTATGACTAGAATCTTTTTAAAGAATTACTTCTGATGGTAACCTCACATCATCTGACTGTCATGGGATGTGCAAGTTAGGGGACATACACCTTCTTTTTAGTCTATTTTCCATAAGTGGGGCTTTGCAAGGAAAGATTATATTTCCAAGATCTCCCAAGGCTTTCATTCAAGTAGAATATTTAAAATTATTCAACTATATATTTAATATGCCCACCATTATACTCAGCACTTTTAAAAGGATATTGTCTTGCTCAGAATTTGATGGACCATTTTGCATATTTTAGAATGCCTGCTCCAATACTGAGCTGCCATCTATTTGTTTGAATTAGCCCTTGATTTTAGGACTTGCCTGTAAGTCTGTGGAATCAGTAGCACAGTTTCATACCTAAGTCATACAGCCTACACTATTTTCCCATAATATCATCAGTTTGTTGATTAAGTAGAGTTTATCATGTTGCTCCAACATAGGCAGAAATGCTCTACAAAGACGACTTGACCTTTCTCCTACTTCTGGCTGTTGACAATTCCCCCAAAATGAACTTATTTCTGAGAATCACCATATCACCCCAACCCTCATGAGAAAGAGCCTGCTTTCTCTTTGCTCTGTGCACAGTCAAAAGCAATGAAATGCATGTGTGCTCTGCGGTCAGCCTGTGTCTCAAAGTAAGAAAGGTGGGTTGGCTACCCGAATTCAGGTCCTCTCTCAAACTCGCCAATATGAGAACTTAATCCATCTCTATATGGGAATAGTAAAGGGCAAGATTTGGTACAATAATAAGGCTTTAAACCACATAAGAAAACACTAAGTTGAGAAGAATTATTCTCCTCCAAATATTCCATGTCTTTCCATCTCTTAATTCACTAGGTTTGGCCATTAAGCTTATAGTCAACCAAAGATGTGGTTACTCTGAAGGAAATTAGTATTTATGCTCTACTCTGATGAAACCATTCGCCCCATAATAAAACTATCCCCCTTGATTATCTTCCTAAAATACTACTGGAGAACATAGATCTTGCCCCTATGAATCTAAAATAGATTAGAACAGTAATCTAAAATAGATTAATAGATTATTCACATCTACTGTATATCCATACTGTATCCAGGGCTGGAAGTGTTCCTGCCTATTTCCCATTCCAAAATATTTTAAGCCACTTTGTCCAAAGCAGTCTGTCAAGGATTCTGTAATGAAATCAAATGACGACATCAAGATTGATGCAAATGCTGATAAAGATGTAGCCCAATTTAAATACAAATCGCTTTCTTTCATCAGATTTTCCAAAATAAAATTATATACATAGCCTGAGAAAATTAACAAAAAGATTTTATTTCAAGTCAATCTTAGAAAATGTTAACTCTGTTATCACTTCTTATATTATATTTATTCCTGAACATGTGAAGTTAAACATTTTGGTGTTCCTTTAAAGGGAGAAAAGACAAAAGGAGACGGAAGAAATGGAGAGGAGGGAATGAGGAAGGCAGAAGAAAAAGGAGGAGGAGAAGGAAAAGGAAACATGAGGAGAAGGAAAAGGAAACATGAGGAGGAGGAAAAGGGAGAGGAAGAGAAGAACGATAAGAAAAAGAAAAGGAAGACGGGCATGTCCCTATCTCATTCTCCAGAACGGTTGATGTAATCACACGAACTGAGGACCCAGCAGCAACACTGACTTTTTTCAGTTCCCCGTACTCTGGCCCTAGCAAAGTTCCAGTATGGAAATAGTGAGCTACCGTATCTTTGGTCCTGCGATTCCTCAGAGCATCCAAGTGCCTGATTTTCTATTATCAAGTTTTCTTTCTCCACTCTGTGTCCAAAACATTTCTACTGATGCTGCTTTCTCCTGACAGTGGGGTGTTTATATCAATGACAGGCAATTCTACTGGCCAAATACATTGATTCATAATTTGGACAACTTCAGTTATTTGCTCTCCAAATAGTGCCTGACCTCATTCAGTCATATTGGGTGTCTTCAATTTCCTGATATCCCTAAACATCTATCAACCTAATTCTGCCTGTTCTTCCAACTTGGATGTTGCCCTCCCACTATTCCTTAGGGCTCCTCTTGATTTATAAATGTGTCATTGTTTAGATGGTTGAGAAAACAGCTATGTTTAATTTTCTCTGTTGAATGCTCTTTTATGTTTTTCTTTATAATATATATCTCAGACTCTACTGGGGTCCTCTATAGCAAGAAATGTGCTGCTTTCATTTCTGTTTCTGTCAAAATATTTCTGCCTTGTTATCCTGAGCAGTGTAATTCCATCTAAGAGTTATTCCTCTCTCAATCCAAACTGTAGCTCCAGCCCGGGTTCAACTTGTTGCAATCTGACAGTCTCCCCCTAGTTCATATCATTTATCTTTTATCTTGCCTCAGACTTGTAATTTCATAAAATTACCATAGCATATTGCCTGATAAAACACTTAATACCTGTGTCTCTATTCACAATAATCAATTTACTTTGAAACTCACTCAGCAATAATTTGAGGATTTTACAGTGTTACTCCTGGTCTTTTCCTATTGCATTTGTTAAAATAGTATAGAATCTGTTGTTGTAATTATCACAATATTCAAAAAGGCAGTTTCCCACTAGCACTTAATGTGTACTTTATCTGTTGCTTTGAAATGGCATTTTAAAATAAGGTTCTGATTCTTAGATCTGGGAAAATTATTTCAGCTTGATCTTTGTCATCTTTATTGTATTATTCTGTGAGGTTTTCTTAAAGCCCTAATCACTTTTGCTGGCCCTGTTATCAGGAAAAAAATTTTCTGCTTGTTCAGAAAAAACCTTAAAAGTAGTTAAATTTTGATATATAGTGTCCTAAGTACATTTTTATATCCCTTTCTTTTGAATTATGGCCTTTAAAACCTCGTCTTTGAAATATATGTGTTTATATAATTTCTATGTGTATGTTTATATATTATATACTTATATATGCATATATTTATATAAATGTATATACATTTATATATAGAAGAGTATATTATAGAGAATATATGTATTATATATGTATATTATATGCATTGATATGTATATACACTTATATGCATATATACATTTATATATTAAATATATAAAAATATATATTCTTTTAACTTATTTTCCTAAATTGTCCTCATTTTCAAAGATAGACTTTTTTTAAAACACCATCTCATATTCATTTAAAGCATTCTTCAATTTCTCTGCTACTTTCCTATGCCCTGAGATTGTCCCTGTACCAGGCTAATAGTCCCAAGATTAACTCACCCCAGGTGTAAATTTTCTTGAAGAATAACATTTAAAGAGGTGGTTAAGATATCTATGATCAACTCTCTTCTACCTTTATCCAAGTGAAGGTTATATATCCAAACCTCATAGGAGGCTCCATTTTTATTTTATTCAATTATAAAATATATATCGAATTACTGTGACTAGGGCTGTTATTTGGATCTCCGATATTCACAAGCATAATCAACTGATAAGGAATACAACCTTAGGGGTATGTTAACACAAAAATCAAAAATCAAAACAAAACATGTAATTTCCTAATTGATCTTGCTTCAGCCCTGGTGAAGGATGGTAAGTAAAATCTCAAAGCTTTGCAAAAAAAAAAAAATAATAATAACTCTCAGTGGGCTACATACCCGGCTGAAAAATAAAAGTTTCCTAAGTACACAGAAATTGTTCTAAACAAATATTAAAGAAAGCCGCAAAGATAAGATACCATGTGCCCCGGATTCTTCAGTATTTGTCCACGTGCAACATTATACTTCACAATTCTTCTTCTCAAGGTTTACTACCCATATGTGAGGGCATGGGGACATACTACTAAAACTGCCAGCCTTAGCAGTGGAGGGAGCGGAGTCTATCCCTAAAAACCTTATGACATAGAGTATCTGCCAACTTCCAGGAGAAAGGAAAGAAAAAGGAGGTGGATGCCACATACTTGTTATTGTCTTTCAAAACTCACTAACAAGGTAAGCTCTCCTTCCCCTCATGGGAGGAGGTGACAGAGGGGCAAGTGAATGGCCAGGAGTGTTATGTCATTGCGGATTCTGCTCTACAGATGAAAATAACAGGATGAGCCCAGGAACAGTGGGTAGGGAACAGTTCTGCTTTTAAAACTTGTAAACACACTTAGTTATGTTCTTCAAGAAAAGGCTTTTGGCCAATGGAAGGAATTTACACATTAAGCTCTATTGTGTCTTCAGACTCCTTGTATCAAAGAAAAGGCATTTGGGCCTTCTACTAACAAAATGTAAGAGAAGAAAATTCACTTATAATGAGGACCTGTGGCCATTGGATCCTGCTGTCTTGTTAATGTGACCCAGAGCAAGGTCTTCTTACCTGTGTAGATTCTTTTCTGAATGTTTATGATCCATTGAGATAAACTTTCATTTTACCTGCTGGAGCCAGCTATAGATCTCTGCTGCTCCGGAAGCTGTTCATAGTGGTGAATATAGATACAAACTTTCTTTACTCTGTACTGCTCCTTGTTGGGTAATATCTGTATTGGTAAGCAAGCAAGGAAAAAAGCAACTACACTGAACATATGGACATTGTTGGTTTTTTATTTTGTTTCTGGATAGGAAGTATGGTATGAGATTTATATAAACTGAACTTAATAGCAATTTCTTTTATTTTGACTAGCTGGTATGTTATGTCATTTCTGAGATTTCAGCAGCTCCTACTGAGTTTCCAGAAATAAAAGCTAGGGGCCAAAAGAAAGATAATTACAGAGAGATTATCTCTCCTATGATTAAGAACCAGAATAGCAGCTCATCACACTGTAGGGATAGGGTAGTCTTAATTGTATATGTAAATAAGGTGCATTATATTATGGGGGAAAAAAGCTGGTATTTTTCTTCATATGAGAAATTATTTATGGAAGAAATATATTGCCATGGTCTGTGTGGTTATCATCACAGGGCAGGAAGCTCAGTGTCAGTGCTTTGAGAGTCATTACCAACCAGTTTTGGTGTCTGAGGTTTCCCAGAATGTGTGCCTTAGACATAAATACCAGATGTGAGGCTTATCATTTCATTATCTACACCCAAGAACTGATCTCTAGACCACATTTAGAAATGTAAGATTTGTGGTCTTGGAGACAATAACTTTGAGACGTTATCTTCTTCCTAGATAAGTTCATGTGGTTTTTTATAACTTTTTAAAATTTTTATATATTTAAGTGCAAATGTCTTTTCTTTCTCTCCCCACCCCGCCTGAGAGGGAGTCTTGCTCTGTTACCCAGCCTGGAGCGCAGTGGCACGATCTTGGCTCACTGCAACTTCTGCCTCCCGGGTTCAAACGATTCTCCTGCCCCAGCCTCCCAAGTAGCTGGGATTACAGGCGTGAGGCACGACAGCCCGCTATTTTTTTTTTTTTTTTTTGTATTTTTAGTAGAGGTGGGGTTTCACAATGTTGGTCAGGCTGGTCTCAAACTCCTGAACTTGTTGGGATGGAGTTTTGCTCTTTTTGCCCAGGCTGGAGTGTAATGGTGCGATATCGGCTTACTGCAACCTCTACCTCCTAGGTTCAAGTGATTCTCCTGCCTCAGCCTCCCAAGTGGCTAGGATTACAGGCATGCACCACCATGCCCGGCTAATTTTGCATTTTTAGTAGAGATGGGGTTCCACTATGTTGGCCAGGTTGGTCTCGAACTCCTGACCTCAGGTGATCTACCCACCTCGGCCTCCCAAAGTGTTGGGATTACAGGCATGAGCCACCATGCCAGGCCCAAGTGCAAATTTCTTACATGTATATATTGTATAGTGATGAAGTCTTGGCTTCTGGTGTACACATCACTCAAATAGCAAATAGTATAGTCAGTAGATATTTTTTCAACTCCCTTTCAAGTCCTTTCCTACCTCCCAGCTTTTGGAGTCTCCGGTGTCTATTAGTCCACTCTATATGCCCATGTGTACTCAGTGTTTATTTCCTATTTATAAGTGAGAACATGACATATTTGACTTTTTGTTTCTGAGTTATTCCACTTAGGATAATGGTGCCCAGTTCCATTCATGTTACTGCAGACATTATTTCATTCTTTTTAGGGCTGAGTAGTATTCCATAGTACATATGGGACACATTTTCTTTACCCAGTCTTTTATTGATGGTCACTTATGTTTTTTCCATATCTTTGGTATTGTAAATAGTGGTGTAATAACCACACTAGGTATATTTTTGATATAATGGCTTTTTTTTTTTCCCCTCTGGGTATATACCCATTAGTGGGATTGAGGGATTGAATGGTTCCATTTTCTGTTCTTTGAGAAATCTTCAAACTGTTTTCCACAAAGGTTGTACTAATTTACATTCCCACTAACAGCAGATAAGCATTCCCTTTTCTTTGCATCTTTGCCAAAATCTGTTGTTGTTTTGTTTTCTTAATAATAGCTATTCTGACTGGTGTAAGATGGTATCTCATTTTGGTTTTAATTTTCGTTTCTCTGATGATTAGTGATGTTGAGCATTTTTTCATATGTTTGTTGGCTGCTATTATGTCCTCTTTTGAAAAGTACGTATTCAAGTTCTTTGCCCATTTTGTAATGGGATTATTTGTGTTTTTTTGTTTGTTTATTTTTGTTTTTTGCTTGTTGAGCTGTTTGGGTTCCTTGTAGATTCTGGGTATTATCCCTTTGTGGAACGCATAGTTTGCAAATATACTTTTTCCGTTCTGTGAGTTGTCTGTTCTTTTGTGGAGAATATTTTATTTTAATTAAGTCCCATTTGTCTCTCTTTGTTTTTGTTGCATTAGCTTTTGAGGACTTGGTCATAAATTGTTTGCCTAGAACAATGTCCGAAAGAGTTTTTCCTGCATTTTCTTCTAGAATTTATGTACTTACAGGTTTTATGTTTAGGTCTTTAATCCATCCTGAGCTATTTTTTTTTTTAATATGGTGAGATATATGGGCTCAGACTTATATCAGTTGGTTTTAGGTATGTGGTTTTTATTCTGGGTTTATTCTGTTTCATTGATCTATGTATCTATTTTCATAATACTACCATGCTGTTTTAGTTACTATGGCCTTGTAATATAATTTGAAGTCAGATAATGTGATGCCTCCAGCTTTGTTCTTTGTACTTATGATTGCCTTGGATATTTGAGTTTTTTTTTTTTTTTGATGCCATATAAATTCTATGATTTTGAAAATAATTATGTAAAAATGACAATGGTAATTTGACCACGACTGTACTGAATGGATTGCTTTGCAAAGTATGGTCTTTTTAACCATACTTGTACATTATGGTACATGACCATGGCATGTTCTCCCATTTGTTTGTATCACCTATGATTTATTGTGTCAGTGTTTTGTAGTTCCCTTTATAAAGAGTTTGACCTCCTTGGTTAAATATATTCCTAGGTATTTTATTTTTTGTAGCTACTCTAAATGGCATTACTGTCTTAATTTTGTCCTTAAGTAGATCATTATTGGTATATAGAAGTGCTACTGATTTCTGTATGTTAATATTTAATCCTGAAACATTAATGAATTCATTTATCAAATCTAAGAGTTTTTTGGTGGAGTCTTTAAAAGGATTTTTAGATATAAGATCATATCCTCAATGAACAGGGATACTTTGACTTCCTCTTTTCCAATTTGGATGCCTTTTATTTTCTTTTTCTTGTCTGATTGCTGGGTGAAGATTTCTGGTACTATGTGGAATAAGAATGACGAACATAAGCATGCTTGTCTCCTTCCAGTTCTTAGAGGGATTGATTTCAACTTTTCCCCATTAAGTATGATGTTGGCTGTCGGTTTGTGGTATATTGTCTTTATTACGTTGAAGTGTGTTTCTTCTATGCCTAGTTTGTTAAGGGTTTTTAACCATAAAGGGATGGTGAATTTTATTGATGCTTTTTCTACATCTATTGAGATAATCACATGGTTTTTGCCCTTAATTCTATTTATGTGATGTATCACATTTATTAATTCAAATATGTTGAATAATTCTTGCATCCCTGGAATAAATTCCAGCTCATCATGGTGTATTATCTTCTTTATGTGCTGTTGGATTTGTTATTATTTTGTTGAGGATTTTTGCCTCTGTGTTCATCAGGGATATTGGTCTGTAGTTTTCATTTTTATTGTATCTTTATCTGGTTTTGGTATCGAGTTGCATTGGTCTTATAAAATAGGGTAAGAATAACTACTTCCCCTCGAATTTTGGAATCGTTTCAGGAGGATTACTAATAGCTCTTCTTTGTATATATGGTAGAATTTAGTCCTGGATAGTTTTATTGGGAGATTGTTTTTAAATTACTGATTCATTATTGAATTAGTAATGCTACTCTTTATTGGTCTGTTCAGGAGTTTTATGTATTTCTGGTTCTATCTCATAGGGTTGTATGTTTCCAGAAATTTCTCATTTCCTCTAGGTTTTCTAGTTTGTGAGTATATGGTTGTAATAATAGCCTCTGGTGACCTTTTATATTTCTGTAGAATCAGTTGTAATGTCACATTTTTCATTTCTGATTATGTTTGTGTTTTTTTGAAAATCTCTCTTCTTGTTTACTGTAGATAATGGTTTAACAATGTCATTCATCTTTTGAAAAACCAACTTTTTGTTTCGTTGATCCATATTGTTTTTTGTTTGCATTTTATTTAGTTCTGCTCTAATTTTTCTTATCTCTTTCCTTCTGCCAACACTAGATTTGGTTTGTTCTTGTTTTCCTAGTTCCTTGAGTTGTGATGTTGGGTTGTTAATTTGTGGTATTTCTACTTTTTTTAAATATAGGCATTTATTGCTAAAACATTTCTTCTTAGCACTGCTTTTGTTATATCCCACAGGTTTTGGTACATTGTGTTTTCATTTTCATTAGTTGCAATTTTGTTTTTTAATTTCATCTTGCTGATTGAGTGACCATGCAAGAGCGCCCTGCTTAATTTCTCTGCATTTGTATAGTTTCTAAAATTCCTCTTGGTATTAATTTCTAGCTTTATTCCACTGTGGTCTGAGAAGATACTTGATATGATTTCGATTTTTAAAAATTTGTTGAGACTTGTTTTGGGGCCTAGCATGTGGTCTATTTTGGAGAATGTTCCATGTGGCAGTGAAGATAAGTTATATGGTGTTGTTTTGCAGTGGAATGTTCATTAACGTTGGTTAAATTCATTTGGTCTAAAGTCCAATTTAAGTACGTTTGTCAATTTTCTATCCTGATGATCTGGCTAGTGCTTTGAGTGGCATGTTGAAGTCTCCCACCATTATCTCTTTCATTAGATCAAGTTTGTGTGTGAGTTTTGGTACTCTGATGTTGGGTTCATTTATATTTAGGATTGTTACATCTTTTTGCTGAATTGAACCCTTTATCATTATAGATATCATTATTTTTGTCTTTTATTAACTTTTTTGATTTAAGTTCATTTTATCTAAGTATGGCTACTCCTGCCAACTTTTGGTTTCCATTTGTATGAAATATCTTTTTCCACTCCTTTACTTGCAGTTTGTGTGTGTCTTTATGGGAAATGTGAGTTTCTTGTAGGCAGCATATAGTTGGTTTATGTTTTTATTTAAATTCATTCTGCCAATCTGCATCATTTAAGTAGAGTACTTTATTCATTTACATTCAATATTAATATTGATATGTGAGGCTTTGTTCCCATATTGTTGTTTTCACATTGTTTTATGCATTTTGTTTATTTCCCTGTCTTTTGTCCTTGTGGTTTGATGAAATTCTGTCTTGTTGCCATTTGATTTCTTTTTTTCTCACTTATGTGATTGTTTTACAGTAATGATGAAATTTATATTTCCATGTGTTTTCATGATAATGAATATTGATCTGTCATTTCCATGTTTAAGACCCCTTTGAGCATTTCCTGTGGAATTGGTCTTGTGGTGAAAAATTCTCTCAGTGTTTGTTTGTTTGAAAAAAAGACTTTATTTCTTCTTCTTTTGTGAAGCTTATTCTGGCAAGACATAAAATTCTTGAGTAACAGTTTTTTTGTTTTTTCTTTTACTTTCAGCACTTTCAAAATGCAATCTCATTCTCTTTTGGCCTGTAAAGTTTCTGCTGAAAAGTTTGCTGCTAGTCTGATGTAGTTTCCTTTATGGGTGTGTAGATGCTTTTCTCTTACTAACTTTAGAATTATTTTGTTCACTTCTACTTTACACATTCTGAATGTAATATGCTGTGGTGAAATCCTTTCTGCAATCTATTTGCCTATGATTGCTGGGCTTCCTATATCTACATGTCTGATTATCTTTCTAGATGAGGGAAGTTTTCATCAAATGTTTTTTTAAATAGTTTTTCTCAACTTTTTGATCTCTCCTTTTGTCTTGGAAATACCAATAATTCCTATGTTTGGTAGCTTTACGTAGTCTCAGAAATCTCAACGAATTTGTTCATTTTTAAAATATTATTTTTCCCTATTTTTGTCTGAATTATTTCAAAAGACCTCTTCAAATTCTAAGATTCTCTTTTCTGCTTGGTCTAGTCTATTATTGAAGCTTTTGAATGTATTTTATATTTTCTAAAATGAGTTTTTAAAGAATTTGTTTTCCTTATATGTA
Source organism: Macaca mulatta (assembly GCF_049350105.2). Taxonomy (NCBI): domain Eukaryota; kingdom Metazoa; phylum Chordata; class Mammalia; order Primates; family Cercopithecidae; genus Macaca; species Macaca mulatta. The sequence goes on along the minus strand of NC_133418.1, from coordinate 102,873,831 downwards.
GATATCTCTCTCCTTGGTAAATTTCTTATTCATATGCTGAATTGATTTACTGATTTCTCTGTATTGGTTATTATATTTCTCTTACATCAAATTGAGCATTTTCAAATCAGTATTTTGAATTATTTGTCTGGCATTTTAAGGAATTCTTTTTGATTAGAATCTGTTGCTGGACAACTGTGGTCCTTTGGTGGTGTCACATTTCCCTGCTTTTTCATATTTCCTGTGCCTTTCTTTTGATATATGTGCATCTGGTGTAGCAGTGACTTGTTCCAATTTTTTGAACTTGCTTTTGTAGGGGAGAATTTTTTCCTGAGGATGTATATGTCTTATTGGTTCAGTAGGATAATTTGGCTTTGATTTTGGGTACTCATGGTAGTGTGATCTTTATATGACTTCTTTGGCAGCACACAGGGTCAACAGTATGTATGATTTCCTTGGTGGCATAGGGCACAGTTATTACTTGAAGTTGTGGTTAAGTTTTGTTGGGGACTGGGACACCACTCGAGCTAGTCTTTGGGCCCCAGTGGTGACAGCAGTGGGGTAAATGTACCTGGTGTCTGTCCCCAGAGAAGCTTATACTGGTTTCAGTGTTAGTGGTTCCTGGAGGGCTGACTCTGGTGCTTCCAGGTGGCTTCCTTAGAAGCTAGTAGTGGGAGCGGTGGGCCATACTGCTTTTATGGGAGAGTTTTCAGGCCTCTGGTCAGCTGGTGTGGTGCAGGTGATGGCAGTAGCATTAGCAGAGCAAACCACTAGGACCAAAGCAGTACATGGTAGTGCTCCTGATAGCTGTGATGACTGGGCCAGGCTGATCTCCATTCCCACAACCGCCTATAGCAGGGAAGTACATTTAGCCTAAGTGTGCTTAGGAGAGCTTGGTCTCTGCTGTTCTTCCTCCAGCTGTGTGAGGGGTGCAGCCATGTCACCTCAAACTCAGCCCAAGTGTGGGGGCACAGCCAAGCATTAAATACTCAAAATGGTGCCAGATGTGAGCTTGTGACCAGAGAGGGTGAGCCATCCCTCAGGCCATCAGTATAGGGAAGAAGCTGTAGGGAGTGTGGTCTGCTCAAGTCTCAGCCTCACAGCAGCTTATAGCATGGTGGTGGGTAATTGTTCTAGGTATGTACAGGAGAGCCTGGTTTTATTGTTCTTCCTTAGCCAGGTGGACATGAACTCAGCCTGAGGACAAGACGCAGCCAAGCCCTACTCTCTCAAAATGGCTCCTTGGATCAGAAACTGGGGAGAGTGGAACCCCTCCCACACAAGCAGTGTGGGGAGAAAGCTGTGGGGGAGTGTGGTCAACTCACATCTCAGTCTCACAGCAGCCCATTGCAGGGCCGTGGGTATTGTCCTAGATGTGTAAGAGAGTTTGGTTCTCTCTTCGTCCTTGGCCAGAAGGCAGCTGCAACCAAGTCAGGCTGAACTCAGTCTTAGGGTAGGGCACAGCCTAGCATTAAACTCCCAAAGTGGTGACTTGGGCCTGGGACTATCGAGGGCAGGGTATCTCCCAGGTAAGCAGTGTGGGGAAGAAGCCATGGAGAGTGTAGTCCGCTGACATCTCAGTCTCAACAGCAGCATACAGCAGGGTGGTAGGGACCCTGCCAGCCAGTGGGGCATGGGTTTTCCAGTCTCCTCTCTCCCTCTTTTGAGCCGTGTAGCAGCAACAGTCGTGTCTGTAGGTCTCCGGTATCTAGGCTCTCAAAATGGTGCCTGGCTGAGGCTGCTCCAGACTTGAATACCTACACGATTTTGTGTGAGTTCCCTTTCTGGAGCAACGTCTCTGTGCAATATTTAGGCAACTGTATGTGTCGGTCCAAGGCTCTAGTAGGTCCAGGGTTTCTCCTATAGCCAAGATCATAAATTCCAAGACCTAGAGGTTTCTCTCTTACTGTATCCCTGTGTCCAGAAGCCTCTCCCGGCTCTCAGTAAGTTCCCTGTGGGGAGAGCTGCCTTGAACCTTCTCCTTACTTCTGGTGTTTCTGTCTCTTCTCTGGTGATTCTTAGCATTCTCTCCTAGACAATCTATTCAAAATTTGAGTATCTATTTACTTTCCTGGATCCTCTCTGTAGAGGAGGCACATACTACCTATGGCTTGTCAGTCATCCTAATTCAAAGAGACGCATATATACATTTGGAGCGAGATGAGATTTGGAAAATCTCATCATCAGCCTTGAAGCCACCTTTGACTGTCAGATAGTGGCCATTTCCCAGCGCGTGATTTCCTAGCACAGACTTATAACTTACGGGTGAAGAGAAAGAAGGGGTAATAACCAATGTGAGATTCTTTATATAGAAGTGGAGAAATTAGGAGCAGTAAAACTCCTGGATGTTCTTTGTCAAGCATTATAGTAGTTCCCCTTTATTCTTCGGGGACATGTTCCAAGACACCCAGTGAATAAAACCATGGATAGGACTGAACCCTATATATACTAAGATTAGTCCTCTACATACATACCTATGATGAGGTTTAATTTCTTATTAGAGATGGAACTCTTGTGCTTTGGGGCAATTATTAAGTAAAACAAGGGTTACTTGAACACAAGCACTGCAGTACCATGACACTGAATCTGATCACCACAATAGCTACTGACAAACAGGCAAGGCACATAGACAGCTTGGAGGTGCTGGATGAAAGAGGATTCGCATCCTAGGAAGGATGGAGCAGCACTGTGTGAGATTTCAACACACTATTCAGGATAGCATGTGATTCAAAACTACTTGATTGTTTATTTCTGGAATTTTCCATTTAATGTATTCAGTCTGCAGTTGACCTCAGCAGAAAACAAAACCATGGACAAGGGGGACTACTGTATTTGACAACAATGCAGAGTCCTTTTATGGATTGACATATAGTAACCTACAGAAAAACTCTTTAAACTTTTCAGTTTTTAAAAATAGACGTTATACAAAACAACAGACAATAGGATGCTTTTTCTTTCTTTTCCAGTCAAATACTTGGCATCAGAAAAAAGCAGAAAAAATATCTTAAGCATTTTCTATAATTATCTAAAATTATCTAGATTAAACTTGAATATATCTACTGTACCTCATTAAGCACACTGTTCCGCTGCCTGCCCTTTCTATCTGAAAATGTTCTCTCATTTTCAAATTGAATTTCTCCCCCATTAACTTACTGCTTAGGTATATTTTAATGGCTTTCCTTTCAACGTGAGCCCACTTGTTTTGGCCAGGAAATTATCTAATTTCATTGTATAAAGCCCAGTTTCATTTCTAATTTTCAGTAATTGTGTCCATTTCTAGGTGAATAATGTATGCCCAAACAAAAGGTCTCTTAAAACTGGCCTGTCATTTTCAATTCTTTCTCTCCCAGACACTGGTTGTTAATTTTCCTTACAATAATGCATGTCTGTTCTCCCTCTCCAATGTACTGTTATAACTAATACAGTGAAGCATCTGCACCTTGCTGTGTGAGGTCATCTCCTGATAGGAAGCTGACAGCTTCACACAGCAATGGGCAGTGCAGATGTAGTGGCTTTCAGGAACCTATCATCCATTTGCCTTCTGAGTAAAAGCCTAAGGAGAAGCACAATCCTGTCCTCAATTTACCATTAACTAGAAATTCACAGACTGAAAGATTTGTCATAAAGAAACTGGAAAAAAGTGCATTTTCTTTTTATCCTCAATATATATATTCCCCTACAGATTGTCTCTTATACATGCACACACTGATAGACTACATGTGTATGCATGCTCATTCATACACATATACTATGAAAAATTACATATATTCAAATATTATGATACATTTCATACACACACACACACACACACACACACACAGCCTTTTAAAACTTATCTGGAAGATGATCTGCCAATATCTGTCAATCTTTGATGTGTGTCAATTTGCCAGTGGAGAGGGGGAAATGGTAGATGGCATTCCAAGTAGACAAACAAGCTTATGGAAAGACATCATGTGCTGAAAGGACCTTGAAATTTTGTAAAACTTGGGAAGGTAAGTACATCTGGAACAGTGCGCGCACGCACACGCACACATACACACACACACACACACAGGGAGATTGTAGCTGTCATTTGGAGTGAAATTGGAAAGAATCTATTTGCCAACCTTGAGACTCTGGACATGATCCAAACACACTGTATGAATCAAGCATCTGAAATTAATCCAGGTGATACAAAAGGCATAAAATCATTTCAAGTAAAACAAAATGTATTAACAATTTCTATAAATACACATAATATTAGTTAAGATGCAGTTACTTATATTTTATTCCTTCATGGTTATAAAACACACAGGAAGATTTTAAAACATGAAACAGAAACCTGTGCAGCAGTAGGAGAGTAGTAAGGTAATTATTATCATTAAACTGAGGAAACTAAGTGAATTTTCAAGCTCACACAATTCCAATGAGTTGATGTCTTCGGACTCGATAGCTTGCATGCTGCTATACCAAACTGGAGAGGGTCACTAAGAACTAGCATAGAGGAAGGTTAGCCTATGTAAATGAGTCTCAATAGAAGTGCACCCAACTATTCTTAAGTTCCCATTAGAAGACCAGGCACCAATGCGAAGGATCATAGGAGTGTGAAATATTAATATTACATCCAGATCTAGGAAACTATTTTGACAGAAATTATTGCTTTTGGATTATTTATAACAAAAAAAAATGGAAATAATATATGTTACTGAATATGAAAGCTAAAACTTGGGAGGCCGAGGCGGGCTGATCACCTGAGGTTGGGAGTTCAAGACCAGCCTGAACAACATGGAGAAACCCCATCTCTACTAAAAAAAAAATACAAAATTAGCCGGTCATGGTGGCGCATGCCTATAATCCCAGCTACTCGGGAGGCTAAGGCAGGAGAATCGCTTGAACCCAGGACCTTGACCACTGTGGAGGCTGCAGTGAGTCAAGGTTGTGCCATTTCACTGCAGCCTGGGCAACAAGAGCAAAACTCCATCTTAAGAAAGAAAAAAAAAAAAGAAAAAAGAAGCTAAATAATGTACATTTTATATTTGAATATCATGTGGCCATTAGAAACAGTTTTCAATTAAATGGGAAAAGTTTACTGGATAATGTTAAAAAAACACACACAGAGAAAATGAAACAAAAACAAAAACAACAAAAAACTATACACATTATCATATGCAGTATGCTTTCAAACATAACTATTGTTTTCTATTTATCTATCTCTGTATCATCTCTTGATCTCTGGAACTGACTATACTTTCTACCTATTTATCTGATAAAAATAGGATACTGGAGGAAACGCAGCAAGTAAATATTGGGTGTTTTTCTCTTTTTTAATTGTTTTTCTCAGTACATTTTCCAATGTGGCAGAGAAATTTGGTGAGGGAACAGAAACCCCACCAGTTTCTAGGATAGATACTTTTGCCTTCTCCATAAAATGCACATAGTTACTTGGTGGCTTGTATTCAGATGACGAGGGAGAAATGTTGACACAAAAGACTACCAACACAATAACAAGTCAATAAATACTTTTCCTGTGCCCATGAGGTTCTTGGCAAGAGAGATGCCCAGTCCTTGTGGAGTATAGTGGAGTCTATAAATGATTAAACAACCAATAACAATGTAGATGTCATAAATGGTATAACAGAGTAATACGAAGTATTACTTTGAAAAGTTTTATAGAGGAAGAGATATTAACACTGAAGTCCTAAAGATGTGTAAGAAATATTCCTTTAGAAAGAAAGATTAAGACATGTGAAGGCTCTGAAAAGAAAGACCCTTGCCATACTGAGGAAGTGAATGGTTTTAATAATGTTTAGTCTATGGGGTACATGTTTTACAGGTATGGAGTGAAAAGATGAGGCTGTAGAAAAAGTCATTGGCAAGTCCTAAAAATATCTAAAAGCAAATAGAGAAACTTGGGTTCCCGCTCCAGGGCAGTGAGACAGTATTGAAAGATTTCAAAATTTCAATGAAGCTAGTTGAGGGGTAGAGGCGATCAGATTAGCAGTTCAGGGTGTTTGTTCTGGCTGTGTTGTAGAGCACTATTTGGTTGTCAACTAGATTACATGGAGGGACATCTGTTGTGGAGGCCATTTCAGTAGTGCCAGAAAGAGATGATGATCTCGGTTAGTGGAGTAAAAACATAAATGAAGAAAAAAATGTAATGATCTATAGAACTTAGATAAAATGATGTGCAAGATGAGGACCCAATTACGACTGAATTGTCTTCTTGAGACAACTGGGATGAGATATAAGTGGCAAAAGGTGAAAAAATAAATTTTTTTTCCTATAAAAATGTAAAATTATCACTTAAAAATATCCCATCATGGATGGTAGTGTTCACTTGATAAAATTTATAGAGACAGCAGCCCTGAAATGCTGTAAAGCAGTGTGTGTGTGTGTGTATCGGGGGGAGATTAATTTAGAAAATGGAGGGAAAAATAAGAAAGACGAAAACCTATGGAAAACTTTAGAGAGTTATAGAAAGCATCCCTTTTGTATATTCTCAGAGAAAATGGTGGGGATGGTACTCAGGTCTATGTTCATGCTTATGCTGGGGAAAACATTGTAGGAGATAATATTGGACATACTTAAAAATGTAATTGTGGTGTAGATGCAATGCATACCTACTTCTAAGTGACATTTGGGTACATCTGTATTTTTCAGGTTTTCTACAATAAGCAGATATCATAAAACCCTTGACATTTACAAGGGATAAATCCCAAGACCTTTGCAAATTTCTAGCTTTGCAAATACAGAAAAGTTTGTATAGTCTCTTGACTTTCTCAAAAATTATATTTCCTTCAAGAAAAATAAATTTCCAGTGCATTTCCCTACATGATCAGCAAGTCTCACCACCTCTAACTACAAAATATATGTGTAATCCATCTGACCTTATCATCTACACTACTACCATTATAGTCTAAACCAGCAGTTTCCAACCTGTTTGGCACTAGTGATCGGTTCCCTAGTTTCCATGGACATTGAGGATTGACGGGTAGGGGGATTATGGTTTTGGGATGAAACCATTCCACCTCAGATAAGGCATGAGTCAGATGCTCAGGAGGAGTACACAACCTAGATCCCTTGCTTGCACCGTTCACAGTAGGGTTCAGTCTCCTATGAGAAGCTAATCCTGCAGCTGATCTGACAGGAAGTGGAGCTCACATGGTAATGCTCACTGGTATTGGTCTATGGTCTGGGGATTAGGGATCCTGATCTAGGCAACATTATCCTTTTCTTAGCCCAGAATATGTGTAAAATGTATATCATATGTCACTCTAGTTATTAATCTTGTTCAATGTCTTTATACCACTTATAGAAAAAGAAATTTACATTCATTGTCATGACTTGAAACACTCTATATTCTAAACATCTAAATGTAGAACTTCTCCTGAGCTACCCCTTTGCATGTTTAATACATTGAGCCAGACTTGCATGTGGGAGCACAAATTAACTATCATTAGCACATTACCTCACTGAGAAAAAGACAAAATCATCCATAAAAATATTTCATTATTATTTTTTTCTTTTTTTAAATTTTACTTTAAGTTCTGGGGTGCATGTGCAGAACAGGCAGGTTTGTTGCATAGGTATACATGTGCCATGGTGATTTGCTGCACCTATCAACCCACCATCTAGGTTTTAAGTCCTGCATGCATTAGATATTTGTCCTAATGCTCTTACTTCCCCTTGCCCCCGACCCCCCAACAGGCCCCAGTGTGTGATGTTCCCTTCCCTGTGTCCGTGTGCTCTCGTTCAACTCTCACTTATGAGTGAGAACATGTGGTGTTTCATTACCTGTTCCTGTGTTAGTTTGCTGAGAATACGACCGGAAATATCATTTATTTTTTATTGAGAAATAAAAATTGTATATACTTATCATGTACAACATGGTATTTTGAAATACGTATACATTGTGGAATGGCTAAATTGAGCTAATTGACATATGTGTTACTTCATATACTTATACTTTTTTTTGTGATGAGAACACAGATCTACTCTCTTAGCTCTTTTCAAGAATGAAATACACTTTTATAAACTGTAGTTACCATGTTGTGCATAGATCTCTGGAACTACATATTCCTCCTACATTTTTTTTTTTATCTTTGATGAACATTTCCCTCAACCTCCGCCCTCTGTCACCCTCTGGTAACCACCACTCTACTCGCTGCTTTTATGAATTCCACTTTTTTAGGTTCCACTTGTATATGAGATCATGTGATATTTGTCTGTGTCTGACTTATTTTACTTAACATAATATCCTCAAGTCCATCTGTATTGTCACAAATGACAGGGTTGCCTTCATTTTTGAGGCTGAATAGTATTCCACTATGTATGTACTACTGCATTTTCTTTATTCATTCATCCATTGATGGGTACTTAGGTTGATTCCATATTTTGGTTATTGTGAATAATGCTGCAACGAACATGGGAGTGCAGGTATCTCTTTGACATATTGATTACATTTCTTTTGGATATGTACCCAGCAGTGGGATTGCTGGGTCATATGGCAGTAATATTTTTAATTTTTTTGAGGAGCCTCCATACTCTTTCTCATGATGGCTGTACTAATTTACATTCCCGCCAACAATGGGAATGCAAGGATGCCCTTTTCAACACAGCCTCACCAATACTTATCTTTTGTCTTTTTAATAGGCCTTCCAACAAGTATGAAGTGATATCTTATTGTGGTTTTGATTTGCATTTCTCTGATGACTGGTGATGATTAATTTTTTTTTTATATATCTGTTGGCAATTTGTATATCTTCTTTTGAAAAATCTGTTATGGTTCTTTGTTCATTTTGTAATCGAGTTAATTGTTTTCTTACAATTGAGTTGCTTGAGTTCCTTATATATTTTGGATACTAACTCATCAGCTATATGGTTCGCATTTTTTTTCATGCCATTTATTGTCTCTTTATTCTGTTTATCATTTATTTTGTTGTTCGGAAACTTTTTAGTTTGACATAATCTCATTTATCTATTTTTGCTTTTGTTGCTTCTGCTTTTGAGGTGATATCTAAAAAATCATTGCCCAGGCCACTACCATGGATATTTTCTGTTTTCCTCTAGAAGTTGTATAGTTTAAGGTCTTACACTTAATTCTTTAATCTATTTTCTGTTGATTTCTGCACATGGTGAAGGATAAAGGCCTAATTTAATTTTTCCACAGATGGATAACCAGTTTTCCCAATGCCATTTATTAAACAGACTGTCCTTTCTCCATTGTGTGATCTTAACATTTTTAATTAATAGACTATACATTTGTGAATTTATTGCTGGGCTCTCTGTTTTGTCCCATTGATCTATGTTTCTGTTTTCATGCCAGTACCATGCTGTTTTGATTACTATAGCTTTGTAATATATTTGGAAGCAGGTGGTGTGATGCTTCCAGCTTTATTCTTTTTGCTCAAGATTTCTTTGAGTGTGTGGGGTCTGTTGTGGTTCCATACTAATTTTAAGATTTTTTTCTATTTCTGTGAAAAATACCATTGGGATTTTAATAGGGCTTGCATTAAATCTGTCAATGTCTTTGGGTAGTAATGGACATTTTAACAGGATTAGTTATGCCAGTTCATGATAATGACATATTTTCCATTTATTTGTGTCTTCTTCAGTTTCTTTCATCAATATCTTATAGTTTTCAGTGTGAAGGTCTTTCACTTCTTTGGTTAAATTAATTCCTAAGGACAGTCATCCCTTGGTATACATAGGTGATTGGTTTCCTTAGCTTTAACTCTAACCCTAAACCTAATCTTAACTAAGACTTCCCATTAATACACAAATCTGTAGATGCTCAAGTCCCTGTGTATTAGTCTGTTCTCAGTCTGCTGAAAAACTTACCTGAGACTGGGAAATTTACAAAGGAAAGAAGTTTAATTGACTCACAGTTCCACATGGCTGGGGAAGTCTCACAATCATGGTGGAAGGTGAATGAGGCGCAAAGTCACATCTTACACAGCGGCAGGCAAAAGAGCTTGTTTAGGGTCATTTACCTTCATAAAACTATCAGATCTCATGAGACTTACCCACTCCCACAAGAACAGTATGGGGGAAACCAACCCCCTGATTCCATTATCTCCACCTGGCCCCACCCTTGAACATGGGAATTATTACAATTCAAAGTGAGATTTGGGTGGGAACACAGCCAAACCGTATCACCCTGGTACAAAATTGCCTAGTTGAGAATCCACAGACCCTTCGAAGGAATCAAATTTCTGCTGCAGATTCCACAGGAGGGCCAAGAAACTGTGAATCAGCTTGCTTTCTCACCTGGGAGGCAAGTAGCCTGGGGCAAGTTATCAGCCCTGCTCACTGGCTACCTGGAAACAAACACAGTGCTGTTAGAGGAGCACAGTGGGAGTGAGACTAGTCTTTGGGGCTGTGGGCTCTGTGGGAATTGGGTGAGGCCTGTGGCTGCCAGCTCTCCCCCACTTCCCTGGTGACCTGTGCAATGCAGCAGGGGCAGACATAATCCCCTTAGGAACATAACTCCATCGGCCTGGGAACCACACCTAAGAAATGAAATACGTGGCAACACAATATTAGTGCAGGACTTCAATACTCAACTGACAGCACTAGACAGGTCATTAAGCAGAAAGTCAATGAAGAAACAATCGACTTAAACTATGCCCTAGAACAAATGGACTTAAAGGATATTTACACAATATTTGACCCAACAACTACAGAATATATATTCTACTCATCAGCACATGGAATATTCTCCAAGATAGACCATATGCTAGATAACAAAACAAGTCTTAATCAAGTCTCAGGCTGGGGGCTTCACTAGCCAAGGAGGTCCCCAATTGGCGAAGTGTCCAAGAAAAAGTCTGCATCAAAATCAAGATGGAAATTAAAATCCTGCATCAAAATCAAGACGGAAATTAAAAAATTATTTGAACTGAATGATAATAGTGACACAACCTATCAAAACTTCTGGGATACAGCAAATGCAGTGCTAAAAGGAAAGCTCATAACATTAAATGCCTGCATCAAAAAGTCTGAAAGAGCACAAATAGACAATCTAAGGTCACACATGAAGGAACTAGAGAAACCATGCCCACACCGAGCAGAAGAAAATAAATAACCAAATCAGAACAGAACTAAATTAAATTGAATCAAAAATAAATACAAAAGATACAAAAGATAAGTGAAACAAACAGCTGGTTATTTGAAAAGATAAATAAAATTGATAGACCATTAGTGAGATTAACCAGGAAAAAAAGAGAAAAGATCCAAATGAGCTCAATTCAAAACAAAATGGGAGATATTACAACTGATATAATAGAAATACAAAAGATCATTCAAGGCTACCTTGAACACCTTTATGAACATAAACCAGAAAACCTAAATGAAATGGTAAATTCCTAGAAATATACAACCCTTCTAAATTAAGTGAGGAAGAAATAGAAACTCTGAACAAACCAATAACAAGCAGCAAGAATAAAACTGCAATTTTAAGTTACCAAGAAAAAAAAGGTCAGGACCAGATGGATTCACTGCTGAATTCTATGAAACATTCAAAGAAGAATTGGTACCAATCCTATTGACACTATTGCAAAAGACAGAGAAAGGGAATTCTCCCTAAATCATTCTGTGAGGCCAGGATCACCCTATTACCAAAACCAGGAAAGAAAAAATAATAATAATAATAAAGAAAAAAAAAGAAAACTACAGACCAATATCCCTGATTAACACAGATGCAAATATCCTCAACAAAATACTAGCAAACCAAACCTAACAGCATATCAAAAAGATAATCCACCATGATCAAGTGGGTTTCATAACAGGGATGTAGGGATAGTTTAACAAGTCAATAAATGTGATATGCCACATAAACAAGAATCACATGATCATCTCAATAGACACAGAAAAAGCATTTGACAAAACCCAGCATCACTTTATGATAAAACCCTCAGCAAAATGGTATACAGGGGACATACCTTAAGGTAATGAAAGCTATCTATAACAAACCCACAGCCAACACTATACTGAATGGGAAAAGTTGAAAGCATTCCCCCTGAGAACTGGAACAAGACAAGGATGCCCACTTTCACCATTCTATTCAACATACTGGAAGTCCTAGCCACAGCAATCAGATGAGAGAGAAATAATGGGCATCCAAATCAGTAAAGAGGAAGCCCAAACTCTGTTTGTTGATCATATGATCATATACCTAGAAGCCCCAAAAGACTCATCCAAAAAGCTCCTAGAACTTGTCAATGAATTCACCAAAATTTCAGGGTACAAAACTAATGTACACAAATCAGTAGCTCTACTATACACTAACAGTAACCAAGCTGAGAATCAAATCAAGAACTCAACCACTTTTATAATAACTGCAAAAAATAAAATAAAAAAATACTTAGGAATATATCTAACCAAGGAGGTGAAAAACCTCTACAAGGAAAACTATAATACAAAATACTGCTGGAAGAAACCATAGACGACACAAACAAATGGAAACACATCCCATGCTTATGGATGGGTAGAATCAATATTGTAAAAATGACCATACTGCCAAAAGCAATCTACAAATTCAATGCAATTCCCATCAAAATACCACCATCATTCTTCACCAAACTAGACAAAATAATCCTAAAATTCAGACGGAATCCCCCAAAAAAGAGCCTGTGTAGCCAAAGCAAGATTAAGCAAAAAGAACAAATCCGGAGGCATCACACTACCTGACTTCAAGCTATACTATAAGGCCACAGTCACCTAAACAGCATGGTACCAGTATAAAAATAGGTATATAGATCAATGGGACAGGATAGAGAACCCAGAAATAAAGCCAAATACTTACAGCCAACTGATCTTTGACAAAGCAACAAAAACATAAAGTAGGTGTGATGGTTAATATGGTGTGCCAACCTGATTGGATTGAAGAACACAAAGTGTTGTTCCTGGATGTGTCTGTGAGGGTGTTGCCAAAGTTTAACATTTGAATCATTGGAACTGGGAGATGCAGACCTACCCTCAATCTGGGTGGGTACCATCTAATCAGCTGCCAGTGTGGCTAGAATAAAGCAGGCAAGGGAAGATGAAAGAGCAGACTTGCTGAGTCTTCCTGCCTTCATCTTTCTCCTGTGTTAGATGCTTCCTGCCCTTGAACATCAGACTCCAAGTTCTTCAGCTTTTGCACTCTTTGACTTACAACAGTGGTTTACTAGGGGCTCTTGGGCCTTTGGCCATGCACTGAAGGCTGCACTGTCAGCTTCCCTACTTTTGAGGTTCTGGGACTCAGCCTGATCTACCACTGGCTTCCTTGCTCCTCAGCTTGCAGACGGCCTACCGTGAGTCTTTACCTTGTAATCATGCGAGCCAATTCTCCTTAATAAACTCCCTTTCATATATACATATATTCTATTAGCTCTGTCCCTCTGGAGAACCCTGACTAATACAGTGGGGAAAGGACACCCTATTCAACAAATGGTGCTGGGATACTTGGCAACCCACAGGTGGAAGAATGAAATCAGATCCTTGTCTCTCACCTTATACAAAATCAACTCAAGATGGAGGAAATCTGAAACCATAAAAATTCTATGAGATAACATTGGAAAAACCATTCTAGACATGGGCTTAGGCAAAGACTTCATGACAAAAAACCCAAAAGCAAATGCAACAAAAACAAAGATAAATAGATGAGACTTAATTCAACGATAAAGCTTCTTCACAGCAAAAGAAATAATTAGTAGAGCAAAGAGACAATCCACACAGTGGGAGAAAATCCTCCCAATCTATACTTCCAACAAAAGACTAATATTCAGAATCTTCAAGGAACTCAAATCAGCAAGAAAAAAATATACAATTCCATCAAAAACTGGGTTAAGGACATGAGTAGACAATTCTCAAAAGAAGATACACGAATGACCAACAAACATACGAAAAAATGCTCAACATCAGTAATTATTACGGAAATGCAAATCAAAACCAAAATGCAATACCACCTTACTCCTGCAAGAATGGCCATGATCAAAAATCAAAAAGTGATAGATATTGGTATGTATGTGGTGAAAAGGGAGCACTTTTACACTGTTAGTGGAAATGTAAAGTAGTAAAACCACTATGCAAAAGAGTGTAGAGATTCCTTAAAGAACTAAAAGTAGATCTATCATTTGATCCAGCAATCCTACTCCTGGGTATCTGCCCAGAGTAATAGAAGTCAGTATACGAAAAAGATACCTGCACGCGCATGCTTATAGCTGCACAATTCAGCAATTGCAAAAATATGGAACCAGCCCAAATGTCCATCAGTCAACGAGTGGAAAAAGAATATGTGGTACATACATATATAATGGAATACTACTCAGCCATAAAAAGAAACAAAATAATGGCAGCAACCTGGATGGAATTGGAGACAATTATTCTAAGTGAAGTAACTCAGGAGTGGAAAGCCAAACATCAATGTTCTCACTCATAAATGGGAGCTAAGTTAAGCAAAGACGTAAGAATGATTCAATGGACATTGGAGAATCAGAGAAAAGGATGGGAGAGGGGTGAGGGATAAAAGACTACCCACTGGGTACAGTGTGCACTGCTCAGGTGATGGATGCACCAAAATCTTAGAAATCATCATTAAATAACTTATTCATGTACAAAAAAATAAGAAAAATATTGCATAGTGTTTGCATATTACCTATGCACATTCTTCCACATATTTTAAATAATCTCTACTTATAAAACATAATATAATATAAATGGTATATAAATAGTTACTATTATGTATTGCCTATGAAATCATGACCAAAATATTTCTGTTCGGCTGGGCGTGGTGGCTCATGGCTATAATCCCAGCACTTTGGGAGGCCGAGGCAGGCGGATCATGAGGTCAGGAGATTGAGACCATCCTGGCTAACACAATGAAACCCCGTCTCTACTAAAAATACAAAAGATTAGCCAGGCGTGGTGGCAGGTGCCTGTAGTCCCAGCTTCTTGGGAGGCTGAGACAGAAGAATGGCATGAACTCGGGAGGTGGACCTTGCAGTGAGCCAAGATCGCACTATTGCATTCCAGCGTGGGCAACAGAGCGAGACTCCATCGCCAAAAAAAATTGTACATTATCAGAACAGAAAATTTTTTTTCTAAGTATTTTTGATTCGGGTTTGAATCTGTGCACATGAAACCCGCAGATATAGAGGACCAACAATATTTTGTTTTTTTGTAGCTGTCCAAATGATATTGTTTTCTTGATTTTCTTCAGGGGGGGTGGTAGTCCCTTGTTAATGCATAGAAACCCAACTGATTTTTTTTTATGTTGATTTTTTTTGTCCTGCAACTTTACTGAATTTATGAGTTCAAACTTTTTTTGAAAGAGACTTTATGGTTTACTATATATAAGTTTATGTCACCTGAGGACAGGGACAATTGAACTTCTTCATTTCTGATTTGAAAGCCGTTTCTTTCTTTCTCTTGCCAAAATACTCTGGCTAGAAATTCCAGTGCTATGCTGAATAGAAGTGATGAGAATTGACATCCTTGTCTTATTTCTGATGTCAGAGGAAGAACTTTCAACTTTTCATTATTGAGTATGACGTTAGCTGTGAACTTGTTATGTATAGCCTTTATCATGTTGAGGTACATTCTTTCCATATCTAGTTTGTTCAGTTTTTATTATGGAAGGATGAATTTTGTCAAATTATTTTTCTGCATCTATTGAGATGACCATATGGATTTTGTACTTCAGCCTGTTAATGTGGTGTATCACATTTATGGATTAGAATATGTTGAACCATCTTTGCATTCATGATATAAATCCCACCTGATTATGGTGTGTGATCTTTTCATGTGCTGTTTAATTTGGCTTGCTAGTAATTTGTAGAAGACTTTTGTTTCTATGTTCATCAGGTATATTGGCCGGTAATTTTCTTTTGTGGTAGAGTCATTGCCTGGCTTTTCTGTCAGTGTAATGCTGGTCTGGTAAAATTAGACTCTGGGTCTAGAAAAGTCTCATTGGCATCGCTCCTCCATGCAGCCTGTAGCACTTGAGACTTGGCCATCTCAACAGGACTCCTTCATAATAGTTGCAGAGATAACGAGATAAAAAATTATCTGGGTCTTCTCACTGCCTCCACTTGAAATGATGCATTTTATTAGCCAGAACTAGCCACTTGGTCTTTTATCTAGTTGTAAGAATGTCTGGAAGTACAGTTTCTTTTTTTTTTTTTTTGAGCTGGAGTCACACTCTGTCACCCAGGCTGCAGTAAAGTGGCACCATCTCGGCTCACTGCAACCTCTGCCTCCCAGGTTCAAGCAATTCTCCTCCCTCATCCTCCTGAGTAGCTGGGATCACAGGCGTGCACCACCACGCTCACCTAATTTTTTCTGTAGAACCCCAGGTTTCACCATGTTGACCAGGCTGTTCTCAAACTCCTGGCCTCATGAGCTCTGCCTGCCTTGGCCTCCCAAACTGCTGGATCACAGGCGTTAGCCACCACACCCAGCCGGGAAGTACATCTTCTATAAACTAAGGAATGAGAGGAAAATTGGATACTATGAGCACTGGTAAAGTTTGCTAATTTGTTCTTCCAGTTCTAGTATGTTAAGTTTAATTTTTTTTTGCAAAGCACACATCCGCCTGCCAAGGAAGATCACCCAAATCTGATCCTATAACAGCTCTAAAGTTTAGGTGTCGTGTGACAGTCTCTCTATCAGGTCTGGATGTGGCTCCTCTTGAACTGGAACCTATCAACTCTAAAGACAACCATTTGCCCCCACTCACATATGTAGGGTATAATAGTAAAATAAAGCTAGGATAATTACAACAAACATCCTGATTTTGAACAGAGAAGAATAAATAGAGGTCATTGGTCTTTGGAAATTTTTAAATCCCACTGGGCAGACGTTATGTGAGCAGCCTCACCTGAGGGTAGGGAATATTCTTTAATGGAGCCCTTATTCTGCTCTCTGGGAGGAAGTTCGCTTTTGCATTGTCCTCAGAAACCTCCTCATTCTATCTTCAGAGAGTTGTTTCTCTCTTTTTTTTTTTTCCCTCTTACAGTAGTCTCTTTGCTCATATTTGACGTGTTTGGGGAATATGTCCTTCTTGGGGCTGTAACAGTTTCTCAACCCACTACCTGCCCGTAGAAGCATGGAAGCCCAAAAATAATTTTGACAGTAAATGTTAACATTTATTGGATGCTTTCTATGTGGCAGAAATTATACTAAGCAATTACATGCATTTAATCTTCACAATGGCCTTTTGAAATGGCATTATAATTATTCCCATTTAAATAGCCCAATGTTCCATAGCTAGTCCATAATGGAACTTGGATCCAAATTCTGCTCTGTCTGATACCAGTCTGCAAAGTTTCCTGCATAGTCCTTTATAGTCCTCAGTTAAAGGGATTGTTTCAGGAATTGTTGGAAGTGATTCCTGGAGCGGGTGAACATAATCAATATTTTCGACAAATGCAAAGATCATTTGTTAGTCTCAAAGAATCACAGGCTTTTTCAGTGTGTTCTCCAAGTTTCTGTAGCAATACAGTGTTATTTAAAAACAATAACAACAAAAAACACTGTAGGACTTTTATATGCTTGAATCAATTCAGATCCATATACTAGGAACCATACCTGCAGTTGCTTCAAAGACATTTTTTACATGTTCTCAGGTCCAGTATGTTTCTTTGATTTTTTTATTTTTTTAATCTCTTACATTTATTTATCAGCTTACTGAGTCTATTTTGAATTGTAAATGAAAAACATACTCTAAATCTTATATTTACCTCAAGGTATTTTAAGAGATAGTATTAATTTATTGGGCATTGATACTTAATCTGATTTTTTGTTTTAAGATACTTAAGTCTTTTGAGAAGTTTTAACAAAAGGTGGAATGTTCCTTAATTTAATCATTGTTTCACGGCTGAGTTTTTACAGGTTTGTTGACTTTCAAAGTCCTTAATATATTAATCACTTATAGTTTATAATTCAAAAGCAGTTACATTCACTATTGTTGCAAGAGCTGGAATGCTTGTTAACTCTGTTCCATGGCCAATTCTTTGCTGAGCTCATCACTTTCTCAAAATGCCCTACAAAATGTGGTCAATTCCATTCAAAACACAACCCTAAAATTTGTTTTCCAAACTTTTTTTCCAGACTCCCAGATCTGGAGGACAAGTTCATTATCTATAGATCTAATTCTCAAATTAGCCTAGACAAGCATTTTGCCATTCTATCACATATGACAAAATTTCTGCAAATCACCATACTTTAGACCTCCATAACAGCAATGACAAATATTTCAGGTTTTTATCGTGATAGGTCCTACTTCCAATATTAATTTTCTGTATAGTTTAGGGGAGTGTCTCAATAGTCCCAAAGATCACCCTAGGTTTGTTGACTCTCTAAAAGGACTCACAGAACTTGGGATTCACTCATGGTCAGAGTTTATTGTAGTCAAATTTACAAAGTAAAATCAGCAAATGAAGCATCAGGCAAAGCCTGGAGAAAACCAGAAGTAAGTTTTAAGAGATTTCTCTCACAATAGTCACACTTAATTCTTCCTACTATAAACTATAGCTACATAAGTACAGTGAGAAGCTTGCTTGAGCCTAAGTCTGGGGTTTTTATGAGAGGCCGATCACATAAGCACTAGATGCCTTCTCGACTAATTGCAGTTACTCCAATTTCAGACCTCACCACATCTCCTTTTCTTTTGGAGGTCTGAAATTGGAGTAACTGCAATTACATCATTTATACAAACTATCTAGACAAACTGATATAGCTTCCTTCAAGGCTCCAGGCATGCAAATCAGTCATCAGTTTGAATATTCCAAGCACCCAATTCTCAGGAGCCCACCAAGGGCCAGTCAAAAAAACTAGTCCCTTGTGGGAATGTGCAAGTTTTATGCAACTCAGATCTGATCAATTAACTCTTTCCTGCACATGCCTGCTACACTGTAACAAACAGCTTCATAGTAATATTGACTTATTACAACAAAATCTCCCTCCTCATTTATGTAAGGTTTACTGCAAATCTGGGACACTGTCCAGGGCACACGATCTCTACTCAGTAACTCAATGCCACTTTGATCCTTTGGTTCTGGCCTTATTGGCACAGAACTTGCTGGTCATAGTTGTTACCGAGGAAGAACAAACGGTACAATCCTGCGGGACTCTTGATTGTGTCAACCAAAAACACATAGTATTTTTATTTACATTTCATTGGTTATCACACGGCCCCACTTAATTATTAAGGGGTGAGGATTTTAGACTTGTGTACGTGCAAGAAGGAACAAAGATCTAGCTATTAGTGAGTACTACTTGTGTTTATCGTATTTACAAATTATCTACATTGTGGTTGTTATGCTTTGAATGGCATAGAATACAATAGTTTATAATTAGCAAAATGTAACTTAAAAGATATTTAGAAGTATAAGCGGCAAACCAAGAGAGCAAATGATAACAAAAGGAATCTCTTGAAATAGAAAATATTTTTTATTATTTTTACTAATCACAGCATCAAATCTTCTGAAAACGAATAGCATACTTTCCCCTAAGTAGAGATGTATCACATAGGAATAAAAACACCAAACATTTCAATGTCCCTGGGAGCCTTTGGAGAAATTCCATACAATCTTCTAAGGGAAAAGGGAATTTTTCCAGTCTGCTGGTGTAAACCCACCAATGGGCTGGTGTGATACTTCTACCAGTTTTGAACAGTATAGATAGCTATTCAATGCTTTCCATGATCCTGGCACTTTGGTAAGAAATGTACATATATTAGTCTTTTTTATTCCTTATAAGAATCTTTTGAAATATTCGTTCTATCACCCCATTTTGGAGATACAGACTAGGTAAATTAACTAGGTCACCAGCTAGGAAGAATCACAGTAAGAATGTGAATCCAGGTTTATCTTGCTCTGAAGCACGTGTTCATAAGTACCAATTCTTGCTCAAAGGAAAATGACCACAGATACTTGGATACTTGAATGAGGCTGTGTTCACTGAGCATGGATAAACAAAGCAATTGAGACGATCATTCACTCTATTTTTTCTGTTTTTTATTTTTCCAGCCATTGTCATAAAAGTGATAAAGATGTATCTGGATATAAGCAAAGCCTATTTGTAATACTATAATTTCTCCTATTTTTATGCTGAGCTATTATCGAGCTTATCTCTATTTATAGAGAACTGTGGTCCAAGTTAGGGCAGGGGACAGAAGGATGTAGGAGGCACAGGCAGTCAGGGGTGTAGAAGGGCAGTAGGCACAGTAGGGCAGGGGACAGAGAAGGGCAGGTGGAATGGGGGTTAGGAGCATGGGAAGGAAGGGCACACAGGGTAGGGGCCATGGCAGGATGGGCGTATTCGTCTGTTCTCACAGTGTTATAAAGGCATACTTGGCTGGGCGTGGTGGTTCACGCCTATAATCCCAGCACTTTGGGAGGCCAAGGTGGGTGGATCACTTGATGTCAGGAGTTCGAGACCAGCCTAGCCAACACAGTGAAACCCCGTCTCTACTAAAAATACAAAAATTAGCCAGGCATGGTGGCATACACCTGTAATCACAGCTATTTGGAAGGCTGAGGCATGAGAATCCCTTAAGCCTGGGAGGCAGAGGTTGCAGTGATCCGAGATTGTAACACTGCACTCCAGCCTAGGGAATAGAGGGAATAGAGTGAGACTGTCTAAAAAAAAAAAAAAAAAAAAAAAAAAAAAAGGGAGAAAAACCTCAAGACTGGGTAATTTATAAAGGAAAGGGTTTTACTTGCCTCACAGTTCTGTAGGGCTAAGGAGGGCCCAGGAAACTTACAAGGGAGGCACAAGGGAGGCAAACAGGTCCTTCTTCACATGGCAGTAGCAGCAAGAAGTGCTAAACAAAAGGGGGAAGATCCCTCTATAAAACCATCAGCTCTTGTGAGAACTCACTATCATGAGAACAGCACCATGGGGATAACTGCCCCCATGATTCAATTGCCTCCCACCCGTCCCTCCCATGACACGTGGTTATTATGGGAACTACAATTCAAGATGAGATTTGGGTGGGGACACAGCCAAACTCTTATCAATGGAGGAGCAAGATAATCAGGACAGGCAAAGAAATAGACAAGGTTAGTGTCCTGAAAGGTCTTATTATTTAAAGAAATAAAATAGATACATAAAACCTATTGCCAGTATCTCAAGCCTATATATTTTCTCGTAGAAGTCCAATTGATGATCAGAATAGGATGCCACCCAAAGAAGGCCACTGTAGTCTGCTTCTCAGAACATGTTGGAAAATGAGCCAATTAGGAAAGAAAATAAACAGGACAAAGAAATATTAATATAGTAAAGCAGGTAGAACACGGAGTTCCAAATCAGATTTGAAGCCAAGTTCTTCTTCTCAGTAGTTATGCGACTGTGTGACTTTGGTTACTCTGTTCCATTGTTTTTAGCCACAATAGATTCCTGTGCAGTCAGAATGGTAACTATTCCTTTGGTTTGATATGAGGATTTAGTGAAAAATAATGCATATAAAATACCTAGCATCTGTCTTGGCATAATGTAGGCTTCAGCATCTGTTTGTTCTTCCTCATCCTTTCTTCAAGACTGGAACTATCATTGTTCTTCTGCCAATCAATTTTTAATTAAAACATATTTACTGAATTCCTACTCTCCTGGTTGTTTGGGATTGAGTAATGAACAAACCATATTTCAGGAGCTCATATTCTAATATGAATAATTATATATGCTGATGTCAGATGTAGGTAAGACTTATGAGACTGTTAAAAGTACAATAAAAAAATGATAGGAGAGTATAGCCAGGGAAATTTCACAGATAAGGTGACATATGAGTGAAGGGAATTGGAGAAAAAAACTTCCAGCAACAATAACATGTAAAAGCACATTGATTAGATGGATGAGCTTCAAGTTTTCGTGGGATGAACTAGTGGCCAGAGCTAGGTAAACAACAGGGAAATAATAGGATAAAGGCTGGTAAGAACATGACGGCACAGATTATAAAGGTCCTTTTAAACCTCACTGAACGGTCTGGGTTAGTCTCAAGCCTCCTCCTCCATGCCAAAGAGCTAAGGAGAAGAAGTCTGTGGGTAGATGCTGAGGACTCTGAGGGCCCTTCTTAGGAATTTAAACAGTCTCATATCACTTCACAAACCAGATACACTCTTCCCAAGCATCTCAGTACCCTTTTTCTTGCTTGACCAAATGTGATCATTAGCAGATTCACATTTTTTTTCAACCAATTTCTTCCAGGTCATTGATCCAAGTAGTCTGGTCCAGCCATGCTGAATTGTCATTCCAATGAATAAACTCCCTTTCATTGCCTCTCTGACTGTCCCTTGCGCAATTTCCCTGGATGTTTCTTCCATTTGGTTCCTAGTCATGCCTCTGTTACTGTTTTCATTATTTTAAAAATGGA
This sequence comes from Macaca mulatta, assembly GCF_049350105.2. Taxonomy (NCBI): domain Eukaryota; kingdom Metazoa; phylum Chordata; class Mammalia; order Primates; family Cercopithecidae; genus Macaca; species Macaca mulatta. The sequence goes on along the minus strand of NC_133418.1, from coordinate 102,851,519 downwards.
GAGGATGTGTTTCTGCTGAGGTTGCCCAATCTAGTTTTCACTCTATTGGACTCCAAAGTGTGCTGTCTGGATTCAGGCAGATGGATGAGGCAGAAAAGCCACTGATTTGATTTTCACTTTAAACTTTCAGATTTTTTACTGCTTGCCTGGCTTTGTTTTCTGTTCTAACAGAGCATCTAAATATATGTTGTTGTTTTCTCTCTCTCTCTCTCTCGGTAATCCTTTTTATTGCTTTTACCTGTAACATTTGTCTTTGACGGCTTCTGGATATGTGTAGAGGATCAAAGATGTTCTGTTGCGTGCTTAGTTATCATGTCTGGGCATTAACTTAGTTGTTTTCCTTTTGTATTGTGATTTTTTTGGCTTATTTTTCAGCTCTTTCTTAGAAATTTCTTTACAGTGTCACAGTATTTTTTTTTTTTAATAAACTTATTGGCCTCCAGAACTTTTAATGTGTCAGATGGTATCCTATTGTTGGTATTTGGAAAGAGAAACACAACCTCAGAGAAGCTCAACATTCCTGCCTGGGTTCTGTGCTTTACTCTTTTCAAATACCTAACAATCAATTAGTCGGTAAACACTCCCTAAAGTAGGTCTCCACCCAAGCCAAAAGACAGTTAATCATCCAACTGTCAGTGTGCACTAAATCTAAGATGCTTACTCAAATAAATGTCTTCAGTAAATTTAACATTGCTTCTTAACTGTGGTTGCTCCCTTACTTCCCAGAAATCACAACCACCACATTGATTTGAAATTACGTTTTATGTCTACGGTAGGGGCAGGATGCACACAAATTGCAGGATTATGAAATGTCATCTTCCTGGCTAGATGTCTGAAATATCTGTATTTGTTTAATGTCATCCTTTATAATTTACTTTGTGTTAATTTTTTTAGAACAGTTAGCTTTTGTTATTAGAGGAGTGAACTGAACCTCAGTCATACACACTTTTTTGCAACAATATGTGTAGTATTGGTTTGGCTAAGTTATTTGAGATTTTTATGCTTTAATATACTTTGCAATGACATTAAAGTTGGCATCTATAGACAAGCACCACTTCCTTATGTGTTTCCTTCCATTGTGACCCCAGATTTCAAATAAGCATTTTAATAAAATATGTCATTATTCTGTAAGTAGTTCTAAAATTTGCTGGTTGAAGAGTAATAATGAGACAATTATAGACATTATATATTGGCTTCATCTTTCATTTTGTTTAAATGCATATATTTTGATCAGTATACAAATGGTATAACCACAGTATAAAATTATGGGAAACTGAGAAAAATGGAACCATGGTATCTTAGAGTAATCATAATATCTTAATCGAAACAGTGGCTGCACTTCAGAACATATAGGTTTAGTTCCTAGAAACTTATGATACTTCCTACATGGCCAGCATTTGCTAGCTTGCTAGGTCCTGAGAATAATGAGAAGAAATAGAACAATAGCCTCTGAGCTCACAAGGAGTCCCAGAGTAGGCAGCAACCTAGGAAAATACCATTTTAAAATAACTTGCCACACTTTAGTATTGCAGGATATCTAGAGGGACTTACACATGTCCATGGAAAAGAGGCAAAAGGAAATTCTCAGGAAAGGTAAATCCTGTACTTTATCTTAAAGGATAAGTTGGGCTGAACAAAGACAAGGAGGATGTCATCCCAGCGAAAAACATCGCATAAATGAAGGTATATGCCAGAACTTCATTTGAGGCACTATTTGTAATTCACTGTGGCAAGAATGTAACTAAAGTGGTGAGATAAGTAAGAAATTAAATTTTTGGTTAATTGTATTCTAGGATGTTCATCATTATTTGATCATAGTTTTAATCAAGGGATATCTAGATAGAGAGCTTTATTCATTTTTATAAACACATATATATGCACACATGAATGTATATTTCTATATTAAAATTTGTCATTATGTCATATGGTTACATTTTATTTAACATTTCTAAATTATTCCTATGGCTGCTTCTTAAATTAATTTTAATCACATATTTTTTTTTATTTTTTTCTGTAGCTTTGTCTTAGTCCCTTTTCTTTTGTTTATAACAGAATACCTGAAACTGGGTAATTTACAAAGAAAATGAATGCATTTTTTTACAATTACGGAGGCCGAGTAGTCCATCATGAAGGGGATGCCTCTAGTAAGAGCCTTCTTGCCAGTGGGGACTCTGCAGAGTCCTGAGGTAGGCCAGCAGCTCCCCTCCCATGATAACCCATTAATCAGTTAGCCCATTAATTTCTTTATTCATGTATGGATCAATTTATTTATTCATGAATGGATAAAGTCATTCATAAGGTCACAGCCCTTGTGATCTAATTATCTCCTAAAGGCCCCATCCCTCAACACTGCCCCACTGGGACTGGGTTTCAAGATGAGTTTTAGAGGGGATATTCAGGCCATAGCAAGCTTAGATTATTCCTTTAGAGTATGTTCCCAGACTTGCATATAGTCTATCAAAATATAAAGCAGCTTTATGACTCTCAATATATAGTAGAGATTACTTAATAAAATTGTTTTTTATTAATTTAACCCCCTACCTACAATGAAAGTTTGAATGCATATAGTTTCCAACACTCGCTGCCAACGCTGGGTGACTTTTTTCTCCCTTAAGTTTTGCTAATTTATTCAGCAGAATATTTCTTAGTCTTCAGTATCATATCCTGTGGTACATTGAGAATTATACTTATGTCTTAATGTTATGAGGATTAATTTAAGTAATGAATGAAAATTGCTTAACACACTGGCACGTATAAGTGTTCAATAAATTATAGCTATCATGTTATTATTATCTCTCCTACTAATAAAGACTATCATGATCTATTTTTTTATCCTCCTGGATCTATTAATCACTTAATGAATACTTAACGCTCATGTTAGAAAGCATTTTTATTTTATACTGTGTGACCACCAGCACACAAAGCCTACAGCTATGACAGAGCAGAAAGTAATGTGATAATTCTACCTCTCCCAAAAAAAATCAGTCCATGTAGACAATAGAGTTTTTAATACACCTAGTCAAATTCTTATGGTTCAAATTAAGAAAAAAAATAAATAAGGCAATCCAATGGACTCATTCAATCCCAGGCAGGGAAAATGAGTCTTAGCTCTACTTCTTGTATCTAAAATCTTCTCTTGAATGTAATAGGACCCATCCAAAAGTGAAAGTGTATCTTAACTACAAGATCTGTTAAAGCAGAACAATGGAGAAAAAAAGTGAAAATGAATGTGTACTTTCCAAATACAGAGGAAGTGAACTCTAAGCAGCATTGTATAATCCGAATGTTGTACAAAAGTGTGGAGCTGCGATATAACAACAAAACAATAAAAACAGCACACACACAAAAATACACTGTGGTATCCATTACAGTCAGGCTGAATTTTGTTTACTTTTCCGGGAAGATGAATGTCTTTTTATAAAGTCAGGTTTACTCAAATGTAGTTTATATATAGTAAAATTTTACTTTTTTAGGTGTATCTTTTAAAGCATTTGTACATTTTACCTACATTATCCAATTTATAGAATATTGTTTATAACATCTCTTTATAATTTTAATGTCAGTAGGAGCTAAAATGATAGTCTCTCTTTTATTCTTGATGTCGATAATTTGTGTCTTATCTTTTTGTTAATCAATCTGTCCAGAGATTTGTCCGTTTTTTGTTGATCTTTTTAGAGGACCAGTTTTGGTGTTATTGATTTTCTTGATTTAATATTTTTAATTTTCCTGATTTCTGCTCTTATCTTTATTATATCTTCACCTCTTCTGGCTTTGAGTTTAATTTGCTCTTCTTTTTCTAGTTTCTTAGGCTGACCCCCCAAAGATTCATTTGAAACACTTTTTTTCTAATGCTATATATTTTTTCCAACCATGGCATTATCTGTATCACATATTTATATGTTATGTTTTCAATTTTATTTAATTCACAATGTTTCCTGATTTCCTTTTTGTTTCTTCATTGACGTAGAATTTATTCATAAGTATGTTTTAAAATTTCTAAATATTGAGGATTCTTTAAAACTATTTTCTATTAATTTGTATTTTCATTCTATTATGGTCTGAATCTGTATTTTATGCAAGTCCATTCTTATAATTTGTTTTGATAACTTTTGTGTCATATAATATGGTCTATCGTGGTGAATAGTGTATGGGCACTAGAAATGTATATTTTTCTGTTGCTAGGTTTTTGCCCTCTGACCTATAAACACCAATTAAGTCAAATTAGTTGGTACTGTTGTTCAAGCCTTCTTTATCTTTCAATTTTCACTGTACTCATTCTATCAATTACTGAGACAACTCTGACTATACTTGAGGATTTTAGGCTAGTCATTTAGAAAACATCATGTGTAATGGCACAGATACTTAATGTCTAATAAATTAGAATTTTATTAGTTTGAAGCTAGATAATTAACCAAGATGTGTCTGCTGATGCTTAAATATAATCTTGGCTGTAGCCAAAACAAAACATATCAGATAGTTGTCATTGAGCAGTGCATAATAGCAACTATGTACATGTTCGTGCATAATGTAATCAAAGATATATTTTGATATTTGGGGAGCTATCACTCAGATACTTTCTAAATATCACTAATCAAAAGGCAAGAAACTAGAATTATTTTGGCATTAAGATTCCAGGTAATGATTTTTAGAAAATTTCCGTTTTAAGGGTCAATTGCTTTGGCTATAAAAGGGGAAATGTTAGCCTAAGTCAGATTTAAGACTCCTTCTGTGACATCATTCTCATCAGTTTGGGACAAAATCAGCATGCTTATTTTATTCACAATTTGTTTGATTTAATATGTTTTTTAGAAGTACTGCTCCTACTTTTTCCCTGTGGGTAATCTGATAAAGTCAGCCTCATTTTGTTAATTGTGAAATGGTACAGTAACCATAGCCCTAGGTATATAATAGGTGATTGTAATAAATGGAAAAATGAATAGAAAATGTATTTGGTGATAATAAAGAATTGTACACAACCAAGTTGATATTGTAATAATGATTATTATTAAATTAAAACACTGACACGCGACTGAAAGTTGCTCCTTCCTCTGAACTACAAAAAGCACATTTGCCCCAGAAACTTATCATACCTGTGCTATCACATTGTATAAGCCTTTGAATAACCTTTATTGTTTCTAACTCAACATTTCATGATCTTTCCTTCCCTAGGCAGCTAATTAAATCAGTGACTGAACTCTTCAATTCATAATAAGGCAATCAAGAATTTCTATTTCTTCTCAACTAGTTCTTGCACATAATTGCATACTTCCTTTTTCTCCCCTAGAATCTGAAAGAAACAAGATCTAAAGGACTTAAATGAGTTGTTCTCAGAGCCACAAGACAGAGTGACATTTTTAAGATGTAGGCCAACAGGTATCAAAAATGACCTGGTCAATGTAACAGTGTGGCTTTTGATTAACCTACACCAATGATTCTAAATTTATGCCATCTACTTTAAAAAGAAACTTAACTTGTGAAGCATGATTTTTTATTTTTTTTATCCAGAGAGAATTGGTGGAGAGAAAATTAAGTTTGCTCATCTAAGTAAGTACCTCAGGGAACTATTCACCTATTAATGTATGGGAGAGTTTCGGCTTGTAACTTACCCAATTTCATTAGCATTAATGGGAATTCTGTGTGAAATCCTGTGTGAATCACCGGTTTAGGAGATGTATAAGTTTGTTGATTACCTTTATTTTGTAATGACTCTATTCTCCAGCTCAAACTTTTAACACTTTAGGCTTGTAATAGAAGCTAAATGTTGGAAGGAGTCAAATTTGGACTTTTTAAAAATTATACTTTAAGTTCTGGGGTACATGTGCAGAACATGCAGGTTACATAGAAATACATATGCCAAGGTGGCTTGCTGCACCCATCAACCCAAGATCTGCATTAGGTATTTCTCCTAACGCTATCCATCTCCTAGCCCCCCCACTCCCTGACAGGCCCCCATGTGTGATGTTCCCTTCCCTGTGTCCGTGTATTCTCATTGTTCAATTCCCACTTAAGAGTGAGAACATGTGGGGTTTGGTTTTCTGTTTTTGTGTTAGTTTGCTCAGAATGATGGTTTCCAGCTTCATCCAGGTCTCTGCAAAGGACATGAACTCACCCTTTTTTATGACTGCATAGTATTCCATGGTATACATGTGCCACATTTTCTTTATCCAATCTATCAGTGATGGGCATTTGGGTTGGTTCCAAGTCTTTGCTATTGTGAACAGTGCTGCAATAAACATGCATGTGCATTTGTCTTTATAGAGTGATTGATCAAGTTTGGACTTTTGAAGGTGATTAAATCAGGACAGCATCACATATAATCATTCACCATTGTGAATTTTGACATGTTACACCTTCGCTACCTGGATGTTCTACTGGCTCGCTGCCTTTGGTGTATGAAGACTCAAGTTTGAATTTTAAGCTTTCAACAATTATGTTATGTTCTACTAGTGTGTACTATATTCTTATTCGATCTGCCCCCGCCCCTTTCTTAACCCCTCTTATTACTGGGCTATGAATTTTGTACCCACTTAGATGTCCAGTCCTGGGAAATTTTGCAAATGGAAGGCAGAATTATGGATGCACGTGTGCAGGTTTAAGTGCTAGTCCCTGCTGGGCCCTATCTTCCATCTCTCCAGTCAGGAGGAAAGCCACATGTGTGAAGGAATCTCAGCGAGATGATCTCCCTCTCTGGCCTGTGCCGACATGTGTGACTGACAACACGATGGAGCAAGAAGTCAAGCCCAAGGGGTAGCCTTAACCCCTCTGACCTATGACCTACTGCTTTCGCCCCCAGGAGACTTTTTCTTCTCTGGAGCTACTGTAAGCGCTCCAGTGGCCAGAATGGAATGGTTTCCAGTCTGGAATGGTCGTCACTAATGGCCAGAGAGTAGGGGGTCCCACGTGCTCGGTTAAAAGGTGAAAGTAACTGCGGGAGCCTGGAAGGACTTCCTGTAGGCACAAAATCTGCCCTCTGCCCCCCAACTTTGGGAAATATGGATTACCAACAGGTTTGTGTCAACTCAAAGTGTTCCAAGCACCTTGCAAGTTTCAGTTTGGGAAGAAAAGACTTTGGTGAGAGCAAAGCCACTGCTTTTACAATTGTTCAAAATTTTAAAAATTTGTACACAAAAGGGATTTATACTATGAATGAGGACTTCTTGGGCATTTATGGATCATAAGTTAAGAACTTCTGCACTAGATATATATTGATTACAGTACATACAGTACACAGATCTTTCTGGGACAGAAGCTGTATTTTACTTTGGTCAGTATATTATGGCTAAACTGTTATGTGATGGGAAGCAACAGCATATTGTATAGTGTTCCAGTAATCTTCTACAGGGTTGATTTGGCATGCCAGCTTTTCTGAAAAAGCACAAGATATACAATGATCTATAGAAACTTGGTGTTAGTCATTCCATAGGAAACACTGGATTCAGGCACAGCTTGATGAGAGAGTGATCAAAGGGACCCTGAGTAAGAGGTAAAGGAAGAGGCCGGGCGTGATGGCTCATGCCTGTAATCCCAGAACTTTGGGAGGCCAAGGTGGGCAGATCACGAGGTCAGGAGATCGAGACCATCCTGGCTAACATGGTGAAACCCTGTCTCTACTAAAAATGGAAAAATTAGACGGGGGTGGTGGCGGGCGCCTGTAGTCCCAGCTACTCGGGAGGCTGAGGCAGAAGAATGGCGTGAACCCAGGAGGCAGAGCTTGCATTGAGCCGAGATCGGGCCACTGGACTCCAGCCTGGGTGACAGAGGGAGACTCCATCTCAAAAAAAAAAAAAAAAAAAAAAAAAAAAGCTATAGGAAGAGAAACTTTCATCTTCCTCATCTAGAATGAGAGCAATTAGTGAGGCAAGGACTATCAACATGATTAAGAACTTAGATTCAAGAACTTGTGACATGAACACAGAAATACTTATAGTATAGGTCATAAAATTATTTTGGAAATTCAGAGAAAAAAAAGAGATGAATTCTGACTAGATGAAAATTCAGATTAATTATCTAGTAAATGACAAAGTGCCACAATTCTGAATGGTACTTCTCTTTCCTTGAATGAAAGGTTTGCTTTATGGGTAATACAGGTTGAGTATTTCTTATTCTAAATGCTTGGGACCAGAAGTGTTTGGACAAGAAATGAATCCTGCCAGGCCAAGGCAGGTGGATCACTTGAGGTCAGGAGTTTGAGACCAGTTTGGACAACATGGTGAAACCACACGTCTACTTAAAAATAAAAATAGTTGTGCATGGTGGCACATGCCTGTAATCTCAGGTACTTGGGAGGCTGAGGCAGGAGAGTAACTTGAACCCAGGAAGTGGAGGTTGCAGTGAGCCTAGATGGTGCACCATTGCACTCCAGCCTGGGCAACAGTCACAAGACACTATCTCAAAAAAGAAAAAAAAAAAAAAAAGAAATGGATTCTCCCCTTCTAGCCCATTTCTCCAATGAGCATTTCCCTGAGTGTCATGATGGTGTTCAAAAAATTTTGGATTTTGGAGCATTTCAGATTTTCAGGTTAGGGATGTACAACCTGTAGAGAAATATGTTGTGAAAGAAGCAGTAGCAGTGAATTGACAGAGATGCATCAAATCTGATCTTAATATTGGTTTAAGTGAGCATTCAGGTTACTGGTGGGAGCAGGATTCAGTTTCAGATCAATTAATTGTAGAATTTGAATTTGAGTCTCCCAGAGTTTACAGCCTTAATGAACAACAACAAGAATTCTCAGCTGAAGATGATGAGGTGTGTCCAGTTACTGTATATTAGACATGGGGATAGTGGTACAGATTCACTTGATGAAGGTCCTAAAATTTTCTTAGCTGACTTGAAAATGTACTTTATTAAATGAAATTGATCCTCCCCTTCTAGGCCATTTCAACAGATGTTGGTCCCTTTGTAAGAACTGACTTCCTGAAGATAAAGGGACAGATAGAGGGAAAATAAGCTTAACCTGAGTAGAAGAGGGCTTTGATGCTCCTGATTATAAAACCAAACAAAAAACCATAGTGAATTACTCCAAAGAATAATATGGTCATGTGTGGAGGAAAATGATGAGAGAACTCACATCAGCCTCCCATTCCCAAGAGACCGAGTACTGTTATCAGTTGGCAACTTCTAATAACATCATTTAGAGCCACCAAGAAAACATCAAAGACCTTAATTGGAAAGAAACAAACAAGAAAGAAAAAAGTGTGAATCTACTTTTCTCCTTAATGCCATTGAACTTTGTGTGCTTGGCTAAGATCAACCTAAAAACGGTTGCATCATCCATGGCAATAAAGGGCATCTAATGGGATGTTTTACACGTGCAAAAAAGTTAAAAAAGAGATGAGTCAGTATGAAGACAGCCAGTTCAAATGACTGTGCTTACATCCCCTAGTTGGCCTGCTCATAAAAGTAGAATTTGTGTCTAAATAACTCTAAAAATTAGACAACATAAGTATTATTAATTTTTTTTACATGTATCAAAGCAAAAAAGTATCTCAGTCCACGTGCAATTCTTTTCTTTTGTTCAGTTTACCTACTTTTCTGGGTGAGGGGCAGAGGGTGGTAATAAATATTTTCTTCCTTTTAGGAAAAATTTTATTTGTGTTCATATTTTATATTTGGAGTTCAATGTAATTGGAATTGGATATATAGCTCATCCTTTACACCAAAGCCCCTATATTTTAAATCATGTCTACTTTCTTTTAAATGAGAAGTATCTGATTTTTGAAATATGTATGTGTTTGGGGGGATCATTTAAATGTAACTTATTTAATACTTTTCATGTAAGAAGGAAAAGTTTCTGTGAAAAATTTAATATTTAAAATTTAGATCTTAAATCTTCTGATCTTTAGTTTCTCTGCTCTTTCAGAGGCTCTTAAAATACTCTTTTGAGATAAAAAAAATAAATTGGTAGCTATATTTGGTGCTGTGTAAGTAAAAATGTACTTATTTTCCAGTCTCTTCAGTTTGGAAAGGATATGTGGTAATGATGGTGTCAATCAAGGTATCTTTGAGAATATCCATCATTTGCCCATAAGATCAAACTTTCAAGGCTCTCTAACAGAACATAGAGTTGTTCTGGGGCGTCCAACCTGGCATCCAGGCCCTTTGTCACACTTGATCTCAGGATTTAGTGAAATCTATTGTTTCTTCTAAGTGGAAAAACAATTCTAAGACACGTGAAATGTATTGGGCTAGGTTCCATAATTCCTGGTAGTTGCCCAGGTTTCTGACCCTTAACTTAAGGCAAGTTTAGAAACCAGTAAATTCAGAAAGACAAACTCAGAAATTTGATAAACAGAAAATTTGTTCATTTTAAAATCAGCCAGAAAGGTTATAACTTCTAAGTGAATTACAAATTACTCATCACTTTCCTTTAAGAATGATAGGTTCAGAACGTAAGGGTCTAAAACATATCTCAAACTGTGTAGATTAATTTATTGACATATTGATATGTGACTCTTCAGCAAAGTAGTGTAAATAACCAGTGCGATTTAGGGTCCCATTATTTTTCCTCCATGTATGATGATTGGACATATTCAGGGGTGTACAATAACAAAAACTGAGCTGTAAGTTTAGAATAGAACTGAAGGATAGTTTCTCACACCAAAGTTGCGTGCCAGTTACTTGCAATACATTGTTATTACAAACTTTAAAAATAAATGCCTTACGTATGTATACATATTTATGTAGAAGATGAATGAAGGGAACAGAACTTTAGCCAAAGAGTGGTCCTCAACTACAGGAAAGCTTTATTAACTTGAAATTTATAATATTTTAACTAGAACTAAGTAAATTTATCCTGAGGAGAGTCAGTAGTATAAATGAGAATATAAACGATCCTGGTTATATGTAACAGTGATTTATGCCATTTACAAAACATTCAAATCTGGGTTTAAATGTAGTGTCATTATACATGCCTATGGATTACTAAAGTACTCTTGTCTAAATTTTTAGGTTTAATATACATATATTGTTCATTGATTTACAGATAAGTAGTTTGATATGGTCTGTCGCCCCATCCAAATCTCATCTTGAATTGTAATTCCCATAATCCCCATATGTTGTGAGAGAGGCCTGGTGGGAGGTAATTGAATCATGGAGGCAGTTTCCCCATGTGGTTTTCGTGATAGTGAGCGTTCTCACGAGATCTGATGGTTTTATAAGCGTCTGGCATTTCCCCTACTGCCACTCATTCTCTCTCCTGACGCCCTGTGAAGAGGTGCCTTCTACCATGATTGTAAGTTTCCCAAGGCCTTCCCAGCCATGTGGAACTATGAGTCAACTAAACCTCTTTTCTTCATAAATTACCCAGTCTCAAGAAGTTAGTTATTTACAGCAGTGTGAGAACAGACTTATACATAGTTTTATAAAGTGATTAAGAAATAAATGAAAGGGAAACTATTAATGATTATGTAAGGATAAGACGCATTAATGGGCAACCCTACTTTTGACTCTAACTTTTTGACATACTCATTCACAGTGGTACACCCCTAGTTCTTACAATCTGGGAAAGCTCTACTTATAAAATGTAAACACTCCAGTCTTTTACTACAGCTTTCTATACTCCCAGCTCTCCTGTAAGTTTTATCTCAACCTGTCTTTCTTCAGACCAAGACCTCCCCCTTCTATTCATTATGTTTTCATTATTTATCTAAATCATAATCCACTCTCACCCAAATCCTTCTTAATCTTGAATACATTTCAATTTAGTCACTCTCTAATATGGTTTTTTCACTTGTTCTATTACCATTCTCAATAATTCATCTCACAGAACATTATTTCTGGATCATGTTCACTCTCACCCTTCCCTAATCAAGTGAGGTGTATTGTTTAAAGAAAAAATAGAGCCTCAAAAAGTACTGTTTTTTCATATGTATGTTATCTAGCATCAAATTGGCACTCAAGACCAATAATCCTGTTTCCTCAGTACACCGTTTCTCACTGTCAGTACAGTAGCTATTTTGAGTCTTGGCCATCTTCAAGTCTTCTACTCATCAACTCTGTAGCCTATTGGAACTGATCATCCAACTTCTTATTTCTGAAAAAATATATGCTATTGAAATATGGTATTTGTCAGCACTAAACACACAAAGGTAAATGTGCCTGTTTTGTCTCTTATATTCACCACAGTGTAAGACAGTCCTCCTTCCTTCAAAAGATTAATTCATTTACCAGAGTTCTAGAGTCTATTGCCTTCCATCTCCCAAGGAACCTTGCTACATTAATTTTTTTTCCTCTTTCTGCAATGTCTTCAAAGAGAAAACCACCAGCTAACATTGGTTAAGGGTATATTGACACACATTTACAGATGAAGAAACTGAGATTTGTCTTAGAAATGTCCCCAACTGAGAAATGCCCTAAGTCCTGCTGTTTGAAAATGTAAGAGCTGGAAATAAGATTAAAATGAGTCATCCACAGATAGAGAAAAGATTTGCTATTACATATCGATTGAATCACATAATCATTTAAACATCTTCAGGTATTTCTCCTCTTAAATACCACAAAATGATCTGGGAATAATTGTCTCTGTATTTCACGTGTCCCAACAATCTGGCTTTATCCTGCTCTGTTCCCCTGACACCTTGATTGTGCTCTGTTTGTCTGTGAGCTCCTTGTTGTCAGTACCACTTCTTCTTGATGTTTTTAATCACTCATTGTTATACAAATGCCCTTTCACTGAGTTCCATGGCCCCACATATTTTATGTTTCCTTCTACCTCTTTGGCTGCTCCTTCTTGGTTTCCTTTATGATGGTCTCCTGTTTCCTTAAATGGTTCTCAATTATTGATCCTTAGTAGGATTTTGTCCTTGGTCACTTCATCTGTTGTGATGACCTTGATCATGACCTATTTGATGATACTTCCCAAAAGTGCTGAGGAAGGTTTGTTCAAGCTCTCATTCACCACCCTCACCTCTCACTCACACCAGCACACATAGCTATTCTTTCCTTAGCAGCCCAGAGGTGCAGTGTGGTGCAAACTTTTGAGTTAGTAAGCGGCCCTGTAACTGAGGAAGAATGTTGGTTGCCACAGTCATAACCATAAAATGTGTAAGCTCATTGGATCCTCAGTGTGCTGGGCTTTCCCATGCCCATTTGTGATGCAGACTGATAAACAGATTTTCACTCTGGTCCATTTTACCTCTTCATCATCTCCTCCTTCATTGTTACTAAAGTTGAAACTATTGTTTTCTGCAGGTGTTTTCTGCATTTGATGTTGTAGATGTCCAGACACCAGCTTGAGTTATCTGAAAATTTCTGCCAATTTGTGACTTAAATGGAAGAATGGACAGTTCTCAATTTTATAGAATCTATGAAACAAGAGTTGTAAATAGCAATCTTAGAAGTTTCCTGATTGAAGATTGAGGTCTGTGAATCCTCCAACTGGCAGAGATGGGAACTCTAATCTCTTGCTTGCATTCCTGGCTTTTCTCCAATTTGAGTTTGCAAACATGCAAAGGTTATGCAATAAAGGTACTCTCTGTGTTAAGTCAGCAATGAATGGTGTTAAATCACAGAGTTACCTTGGTTAAACTAGTGAGCAGACCTGGTTTCAAAACCAGCATGTGTTTCTCTCTCCTCCTCTTTGTGGCTAGCAGAAAACCAGTATGTACTATAGAAAAAAGTGCTGGTTATATCATAAGCACAACTTGCTGCCATGTTCTTGGATTGGTCTTGAGGAAAGGCAATTTAATATTCATTGAAGGAAGAAAAGGTCTAGGTTAGAGTGCACGTCTGTTTAATTTGATGTTGATTTTCATTTTCCGCCCACCCATTGTCCTTTCATTTCCCTATTGTATTGTTTTAGTTACTATAGACTTAAGATAGAATAAGGAAGAAATGGCGTGTTTAGTGAAAGTGGAAGAGGAAAGTACAGATAAAAACTAAAATAAATGTAAAGTCCCAGAGATTTTCACATAGACCTCTGTGTAATATCTATATTACTGCACAGATCACTAGTTGCTTTCCAGCAAGTACCTACTTTTTGTCATTGGTTTTTGTTTGGTATTCTTTGGTTTTGTTTTGTTTTGTTTTGAGTTAGGGTCTTGCTTGGTTGTGCAGCTGAAGTGCAGTGGCATGACCATAGCTCACCACAGTCTCAAACTCCTGGGTTTAAATGATTTTCCCTCCTCAGTCACCAAAGTCATTAAGATTACAGGCATGAGCCACTGTGCCCTGGGACACACTGTGCATACACATATATGTGTGTGTGTATATATATATTATATAACATATATATAATATATACACATTATATAACATATACTATATATACACATAATATATATATTATACACACACACACACACATACACATGACACTCATAGAGATGCAATAAACCACTTTGGAAATGAATTTTAATATGGCAACATTCATCAAAACTTCCCCCAAATATATACACATTTTGATCCAAGAATTCTTTGTCTGATAGTTCATCTTTGAGTTATTGAGAAATACAGGCAAAACTTTTTATCTATAAGGATGTTTATATTGTATTGTTTATAATACAAAACATCAGATAAATACCAACTTAATAACTATGTACTATTTAATTATCATATATCCATATTGTTTAATAAAATTCAGTGCTGCCTGAAAATCAGAATATAAAAGAATACCAAATCATTCAATAGCATAATTTTGTGTGTGAAAAGAAGTGTATAAAACTGTTATGCCCATAATCAAAATGATGATATCGTAGGTATTTTGTTTTTATTTTATCTTAGCTTTTAAAATTTTTTCTTCAGTAAAAGCATTTTGTTTTTATAACAAGAAAAATTAAGTTCTTTTCAAAGGAAGACTAATTGATAGTTAAAATCAGAAACATCTAACAGAATGGAATAGGACTGGATGTAAATGTCTATGTTTAGGTATAAGTAGGTGAGGAGACGAAAAAGATTTAATAACTATGCATGATCTTAGTAAGTCAAGGTCATATTTATCTTAATCTTAACATCAACTTGATCTTAATAAGTCAAGTTTTAGACAACAGTAGGCAATGTCTCCTGACAAGATAAATGCAGTCTGTGAATTATTTTAATAAAGTACTAGTCCTCTGTACTCTGACTTGGTCTGGCCATATTTGGAGGATAGTGTTTCATTCTGAGACCACGTGTTAAAGAAGATCAACGATTTATAAGTGAATGTGACCAAAATTACGTATGAATGCCATGTGGAAAACAGAATTGCAAAGTCCTCTAGGGTAGTAGAGCTGCTGCAGGTCTTTGTATTATTTAAATACAAAGTCATATTTCTCAAGATTAGAACTATAAAAAAATGGAACCAGTTTTTCTATCATTATCTTTTTTTCAGAAAGTTAATGGAACAGTATCTCCATGGCCCCCTGGACATGGGTCCTGATCCACAAATAAAACAGATTAGCTCCACCCACCATCCCTCCAAATCTGCAGACTCCTGAGGTCTGTATGGCAAAATAATCTGGGTGTTTTCAAGATTTAGACACTTTCTTTATTGTAAGGATTCTTTTCCCATTAATAAAACCTGGAAAAATATCAAAGAAAAGGGGATGAGTATGAATCAGAGAACATAACTACTTTTGTAATGTGGCATGTTATAAGACTATTCAAGCAGATGTACATGGAAACAGTTTGCCAAATTATTATACAATAATATTATAAAATATTTTTCTCAATGAAAAAAGTTATGGCTATTAACCTAAGAAAATCCTTTTGGAGTGTATGTGTTCAAACCTGTCTTCAGAAGCTACTTAATATGTGGATAATTACTTATGGGTCTATTTAATGTCTGGCTTTGAATTGTTTTTTCTGTAATTCACAAAAAAGTACAAGTATGCCAGATGGCAATGCATAAGATAAGAATAATTTAATGTTTTCGTCTAACAAAGTACTGTAACTTGTCTTTGAGAAAAAAAAATTATTTTTTAAGAATAAGTCAGTCGGCCGGGCGCGGTGGCTCAAGCCTGTAATCCCAGCACTTTGGGAGGCCGAGACGGGCGGATCACGAGGTCAGGAGATCGAGACCATCCTGGCTAACACAATGAAACCCCGTCTCTACTAAAAATACAAAAAAATTAGCCAGGCGAGGTGGCGGCCGCCTGTAGTCCCAGCTACTCGGGAGGCTGAGGCAGGAGAATGGCGTAAACCCGGGAGGCGGAGCTTGCAGTGAGCCGAGATAGCGCCACTGCACTCCAGCCTGGGCGACAGAGCGAGACTCCGTCTCAAAAAAAAAAAAAAAAAAAAAAAGAATAAGTCAGTCTTCACATTCTAAATGTATACATGTATGTGTGTGTATATATATATGTACGAATCTATATAGAAATTTTTACATCTGTATTTTGTTTACTCAGTATATTTTGCATATTCATCAATGCAACTTAATGGGCAAATACCTTACAGTGAATTTTGTTTATAATATATTTGTTTATTTTCTAGATAGACATTACCAAATAGTGGTGAGAAGATGAGTCTGATTAAAAAAAAATCTGTATTAGACCCATATTGGACAAGTACAATATGGCTATTAATCAAAGCAAAGATATTACTATGCATTAGGGAAAACATATTCAAACCTTTTCATAGAAACTTTGTGGACTGCAGAGTTTTGAAGCATATTTACTAATAAAATGAACCTGAGGTTACACAACAGACATGCTAAGTAATTTTGTCTGTGCCACAAAACATATAATTTTGCTTATTCTTGGTCAGTAATAAACTTAATACTATGTATTTTTAATACAATAAAATATTATCATTGGACAAAAATAATAATTCTGATTTATTATCTGTTCTTTGTTATATATGGCTGCAGACATTATATAACCAACATTTTATATTTAGCTGTAGCATAAAGATATCTATTTAACTTTTAGCTAAAAGCAGGGAAAAGTCCTCAAAGTATTTATACTTCCAATGCATTGCTATATTCTACCTTCTAGTTTCTAATTTCACAATAATCAAAATAATCTCATAAAGCTATCTTCTTTTTAGTGTTTCTCAACAAAACCTCAATCTTTTCTATGCAAAATCAGTGATCTCAGCTAAGATTACACAAAAAAATTCTCTTTCCTTACATTTCATGTCAAGCAAATTAACCTACTCTCTCCTATTCTCCTTTCATTTATCATAGCTCCTTGCTGCCAATTGGTGAGCATCTGCCATTTCAATCCATTTCATATCATTTTTGCTTCCCTCTGGGTCTTTCTTATATTCAGATTCAAGTATATATATTGAATATATATTTGAATATATAATGCATATTTTAAATTATTAAAAGTGTATTGAATGTTTGCATACTGTAGCTAAATTCAAAGGCATCAGTTATTTTCAGGGATCCTCTGTCTTCCATAGGACAGGCTTTGCTACTTTGTCTGAAGCTGGGCTGCCCTTCTCTAAAGCTCCCTACTTGTAGGTCTTTTCCATTGAATTTCAAACAACTCAACTTTATCCTTCTTTTTAATTCTAGCTCACAGAACTAACCTTCCTTGGATCTTCAGTCAGCATCCAGTGGCTGATAGACAAGAAAATTGCCCAATATTTGAGTCAAAGTTAGGTAAAGAATCAAAATAATCTTTAAGAATTTTTTCAATGTACTGAATTAGTCACTGTATAACAACTGGGTATTAAATTGGGTTTAATCTATCCAAGTGAACCAAAGACAATAAAGACGACATCCCACATACTTTGAAGGTTCACAGATCATGTGTCTCTTGCAAAATGTAGGCATAGAATGAAGGTTCAACCTACCTACCTAGTTACTTTTGTATTCCTAGGATTCTGGAATCACAGTAGAAAAAATAGGCATAGTGATGCCTACTTGGCAATTGAAGTCACAATGTCAATCTGTCACCATTCGGTAAGCAATATATAAATCCTGCCTGCAGTTGCAAAAGGGCTCCTGTCTTCAGTACCCACTTCATTTATTTGAAAGGAAAGCAGAAAACCTCGCTCGACACCTTTTACAGGTATTGTGACTGCTGTTTCTGCAATTGATTAGGCTCCATTTGTTTACATAATATTAAGGAGTATTGCAGGCACCAATCTTTCAAGTTGCCAACCCCAAAACACATTGTTTTCAGTTTCTTTAATGTAATTAATCTGTAGACTTCTGTGCTAGGTTAACTGAATCGATTTTTTTCCTGCCCCCTCCCTCTTTTGTCACTTGACAGCTTGAAACTGGGTCTGGAAAAGCTCATTTGCATTCCTGCAGCAAGGCTGGAGAATAAACCGAGCAAACGTGTCTATTTGTGTACTTCAATATATGACTGTGCTTGCTTCAATCAAGACTTATTTTCAGTATCACGGCCAACAAAAGCATTAAATGAGTTTTCTCTAACATGAATGATAAGCTGTAGAAAGCATTTCTTTAAAGTAATTTTTTTTTCTGTGACACTTATGGAATGCAATGAAAAATAGAAGCAAGAGTGCAAATCTCACTAGAAATTCACAATGCTGCCTTGCCATTTGAACTCTTTCTCCTTGTTTCCTGACATGTTAAGTGCCTTCATTATAGTTTAGGTTGTACCTGATTATAAGTTTAAAAGGTTACAGTTATATCTCAAAAGTAATTATTTTTAAAAATCAGTATTTCATGTTGAACTTCAAAGATTGCATTCTCAACCCAAGATTGTCATTTTATATACTGATATATTTTGGGAATTGATGCTGGTCTTGACTTCTTAGAATGAAAAATACCTAAAGTACATTTTTTTTCAGGGATTAGTATTGTTTCAACATAATCCCTTCTGAATGCTTTTTCTAATTCTTCCCCTATGAAAATACTTGGTACATTTTCATTAAATTTTTTTTTTCTTTAACTGTCCCCCATCCTGGGGTCAAACACTTAACTGAACCCAATTATTATTTTTTTTTTACTATAACTTATGTGGCTTCAACTATAAAGTCAACATCTGTATGTCTCCATGTTTGTGTGTGTGAGAGAGAGAGAAAGGTCTTTGTGTTTCTGGAAAAGTATGAGTGAAAGAAGAAAATTCACTTTCTCCATGTTTCATGTAATGCTGTCTTATAATGTTAATGACAGAGATGATGTTCTCAGTTATTTCAGTCAACACATTCTTCTTTTCATAACCTAATCTCCTTCATTTGAAAGAGAAATGTATTTTTAGCCAACTCTCTGGGACCAAGTCATTGATTTATGAATATAAGGTGAAGGACTTCATGAATTTTTTCCTGACCTCCATCTGTCATTTCCTTAGTCATATCTATTTTAAGAAATATAAAACAAATTGTCCTAATGGGGCACATTATCACCTTGATATATCACACAGGAAGGACTCCCTCTGCTTCTTATCACATCCTTACAGAAAATAAGCTTTACGCTGTCCTGAGCTGATTTTCTGTATATTCTTTATTATTTTATACTGATGCTGACATACATTACTCAAATGCTGATTCACTCTCAGTATTCTTACAAAAGATTGGAGTAATTCTGTTCAAGTCTTCTGTAGATAAGAACAGACAACGAGAAGCATCTGAGAATTTCTGAGAAATTAATCCCCCAAAGCTGCCCAACATCTCATTCCACTGACTGCTGTGTCTTTACTATGTATGAGTTCACATTCTCCCAAAACTATCAGTGATGTCTTTGAGAGACATCACAACTGTTAGGCCTCAAGTCTTATCCAAAATAAGCCTAAAATACAATCACTTTGCTTTTTAAGGACATACAACCAGATAGGAAACAAAATGTAAAACTTTTGATGTGTATTTTGAAGAAGCTCCATGTAGTCTCATTTTACAGGTGTTTGTAACTACATATAGAAATTATATTTGTCTCTATAGGCTAACACATTCTCTCTCTTACACACACACACATATTGTATGAACTACAAAGAAATTCTGGTTGGAGAAAAGTATTAGGACATTAGTAATGACAATCTACTATCTTGGTTAGATACAGAGTGAAGATAAGCCAATGTGATATTCTAAAAGAACAAATCAGTAGCTGACACAGGATTAGGGTCCATTTCAAGACAAGATACAATGTGGTTTATGCAAACAGATGTTAAGGTGATACATTTTCCTTGTAAGGTATTGCAAGATTTCTCGTGTGGACTTGGAAACCCCAATAATACACTTCAGAATGGGAACTATCACCTTAATTTGCATGCAGACACTTAGAGCTCTCCATAGGGGTTGGTAATGTCAATTCTGTAGAAATATTGAGGGAATTGATTTAAGGGAGGCTTGCTAAAAATAAGTTAGCAACTAGGGCTTTGTTAATAAAGTCAAGATGTACGAATAATGACTTTTCTTTTTGATATAGCTGAGTATCTGTCTTATTTGGAGTACTAAATTTTAAGAATATTGACAACTGAAGTTTTGTTAGAGAAGGGTAATCTGGAGGGTGAAATATTTAAATCCCAACTAGAAATGAGGAAGAGCTATTGGTAAGATAGTGACTTAATTTGGATACATAGGAAAGCCATTGTGACAGTTGTTCTATCTCTGAAGCACTACCATAAAGAAAACGAATATCCTCATGCAGTATAACTGTAAAGAACAAACTTAGGTTGAATAGCGTAAAGCAATATGTTAAAATTTGTCTCATTTTAAGGAAAAGTGTTGTAACAATTAATAATAACTAACCATACAACATGAGCCTTTTGAAGAACTGTTTTTCTTGTCACTGGAAAAATGCAAGCACAACTGTCAGCTGTGAGGAGTAGTGCCAAAAGGAATACCGCACTGGTAGAAGTAGGAAAGTGAGATTCTAGATCTATTTCTAGACCTGAGATGTTAAAATCCTAATAAATCAGACACCTTAGAAATTTGCAATTATCCCTTTGAAAAACTTTTATAGTTAGAAATATATGTGAATGGGCCAGACTCTTATCATTTTTAATATTAAAGAATAAAAAGGTGATTTTAAGGACATTCAAAAGTGGTAATGATCTTGAGTCAGTCCATATTACATTATGACAAAACTAGGCATAGTTTTTAACTAAGTTTGGAGAGATATAAAGGAAGCTTATGTGAAAGTCACCATGTCAAGTGCTGAAGTTAACACAAAAATAAACTGGTTCTTCTCAAGGAGATATTTATCTAAAATGGAGACTGGACAAAAAACGTAGAGAGATGAACCTGGAGGTAGAAACGCTTAAGTTGCTCAAGTGGATAATCAAGATATTAGAGACAAGAATAAACTGGCTAAGGGAAGTATAATATTAGAATGGATATATTATGTAAAGCCTAACCACTCAGAAAACTGTGTTTCCAAAGAGGGCTAGAAGACCATTCACAAGGCCAAAAGGATGCTTTTGAGGGGGACCAGAATTACTAAAAAGTTAAGGTGTGACTCTCTGCAGACCCAAGGGTGATGGTCAGAGAAGTGATTACATAGCTATGTTCATTAACATCTATGATGATTATGAAGCTCTGAAGTAATAGATGGTGTCCCTTGATCACCAGAATCCAGAAGATTCTCATGATGACTGGCAAGATCACATGAACAACTATGGGGATTTTTCATAGGGAGTTAGAAATATAGTTAATAAAACATGGTGCTTTCAAGAGTAAAATAAATGGACAGTCAACAGGGATGCTGCTTAACATATATAATACCTAATTGAAAAAAAATAAACGAAGAAGGAGAAAGTGACTGAGGATGTCACCCCACTGCTTTTCAGATTTGGAACCCACTGGCTAAAAGGGAAGTTCCATTCCTATGATGAAGGACTCCACAATTCCATGACAAGTAATTGCTGTGTTTATCCCCCCAGACTTAATAAAAATATAAACTGCTTAGTTAAAATTGCATTTCAATTGAACAACATGTAATTTATTTAGTATACCTATGTCCCCAAAATTGCATGGGACATACATATACTTACAAGTTAATTGTTTATCTAAACATTTAAATGTATCCCATAAATAATCTTGTATCCCTACTACTTTGAGATATAAAGTGTCATCGTGACTCTTCAGTTAATGTGAGAGCTTTCAGAGAACAACTGAGGCTCTGACTCAATTCTGTCTCACAGTGGACTCACTTGTCAACCTTCAGGCCCACCCAACAATCATTTTCCCAGACTCCAATGCTTAACTGAGTTTTATAAACACGGTAGAGTGACTTATACCTTGGGTCCCTGGTCTGTGGATTAATAACTGTCATAGAGGTAAAGGTCAAATGAAAAGCTATGAAAAAGCTCTTCTACATCTAAGATAGTGTAACAAAAGCAATACTGTACTCACAGTTGACATCATACTCAATGACAAAAGATTAAAATATTTCCCCCTAATATCAGGAACAAGACAAGAACGTCTGCTTTCACCACTGATATCCAACACTGTACCCCATTCTGGTAAAACAAAATTAGACAAGAAAATTAAATAGATTCCTCTAAATTGGGGAGGGAGAAGTAAAACTTTTATGTGTATTCCGAGATGATATCATTCTATATAGAAAATAAAAGAGTCCAAAGAATCCATAGAACAGCTATTAGAGCTACTTAATAAATTCAGCAATGTTGCAGGATATAAGGTCAACATACATACACAAAAAACTCATTTGTGTTCTACACAATGGTAATAGACAATCTAAAAAGGAAACTTAGAAAGTAATGCCATTTACTATATCATCCAAAAGAATAAAATGCCCAGGAATAAATTAAAGCAAGCATGTGAAAGACTTGTACACTAAAAACTAAAAACATACTTGAAAGAAGTTAAAGAATAACTAAATAAATGGTAAGACATCTCATTTTTCATAGATTGGATGACTTAATATTGTTAAGATAACATTACTCAAAGTAATCTACAGGATCAATAAAATCACTATCAAAATTCCAGCAGTCACTTTGCAGAAATAAAGAAGCCAAACATCAAATTTATATGTAATTGTGAGAGTCCCTGAACAGCCAAATAATCTTTAAAAATAAAAACGAAGATAGAGGATTCACAGTAAATTAACCAAAACACCACAATACTAGCATAGGGATAGTCATATAGACAAATATAATAAGAAAGAATATCCAGAAATAAGTCTATATGTTAAGAGTTGTGTCATATCCTCCTGTAATAAAGAAAAATATGTTAAAGTACTAGTCCCCAATTCCTCAGGATGTCATTTTTTAAAAATTGGGTATATTAATCCATTCACTGCTATGAAAACATACCTGAGATGGGGTAATTTATAAAGAAAAGAGGTTTAATTGATTCAGTTTCGCAGAGATTAGGAGGCCTCAGGAAACTTACTATCACGGCGGAAGGGGAAGAGGCACATTTTACATGGTGGCAGGCAAGAGAGAGAAGAGTGTGGAGTGAAGAGGGAAGAGCCTCTTATAAAACCACCAGATCTTGTGAGAACTTACTATCATGAGAACAGTATGGGGGAAACCATCCCCATAATCCAGTCACCTCCCACCAGGTCTCTCCCTAGACACCTGGGGATCATGGAGATTACAGTTCAAGATGAGATTTCAGTGGAGACACAGCTAAATCATATCATAGGGTTACTACAGATATAGTTAAGATGAGATCATATTGGAGTTGGGTAGGACCCTAATCCAATACAGCTAGTATTCCTATAAGAAAACCATGTGAAAATACAGACACAGAGAACCATGTGTGTCTGTACACCATGTCTGAACACCAAGCAGTGATGAAGACAGAGACTGGAGTTATGCAGCTGCAACCAAGGAATGCCAATGATGGCCAACAAACCACCAGAAGCTGAAGAAAGTCAAGGTAGGATTCCTATATAGCTTTTAGAGGAACTATGGCCCTGCCAACACCTTAATTTAAGGTGTCTAGCTCCAAAACTATGAGACAGTAAATTTCTCATGTTATAAGCCACCAAGTTCATGGTATTTTGTTACTGCAGTCCTTGAAAACTAACACACCACATGTCTATGGCTAACTGATTTTTGACAAGGTATGAGAATTCAATTAGAAAAAAAATAGTTTATTCAATAAATGGTGCTAGAAAAACTAGATAGTCTATCTTATTGTATGCAAAAATTAACTCAAAGTGGATCAGCAACTTAATTATTAAAGCTAAAACTATAAAATTATTAGAAGCAAATGTAAAGGTGATTGTTCATAACTTTGGATTAGGTAATGGACTCATAGGTATGACACCAAAACCAAAAAAAAAAAGTAAAAAAGAACAGACAAGTTGGACCTCACTGAAATTAAAAACATTGTGCATCAAAAAGTATCAAGAGAAGACAATTTATAGAATGCAAGAAAATATTAGCAAATCTTATATCTAATAAGCAATAGTATCTAAAATATATAAAGAACTCTTACAACAACAAATAAACAACCTAATTTAAAAATGAGCTAAAGTCTTGATTTGACATATTTCCAAAGAAGATATTCAAAGGTCCAATAAGTACATAAAAAGATGTTCAACATTATTAGTCATTAAAGAAATGCAAATCAAAACTACAAGGAGATACCACTTCACATCCACTAGGGTGATCATAAATAAAATGAGAAATATGTACTGGCAAGGGTGTCGAGGAGTTGGAACTCTTGTGCATTGAGAGTGGGAATGTAAAATGATTAATCTGCTGTGGAAAAGGGTTAGGTGATTCTTCAAAAATTAAAAATGGTATTGCCATATGACTCTGAAATTCTACCTCTAGGTATATACCCCCAAATTGAAAATAGACACTCATACAAATACATATATATTCATGTTTATAGGAACACTATTCGCAATAATCAAAGGGTGAAACCAACCCACATGTCCAACCATAGACACATGGATAAATTGTGTCATATACGAACAATGGAATATTATTCAGCCATAAAAAAGGAATGAAGTACTGATACATACTGCAACAGGAGTAATCCTCCAACACTTAAGGTCACATATTCTATGATTCTATTTATATGAAATATATATTGTAGATAAATCCACAGAGACAGAACACACATTGTTGCTTGCCAGGAGTTGAGGGATAAGGTAAAATGAGAAACTGCTTAATATATTTTAATTGGGAGTGTCAGGAACATATTAAACTAGATGTGCTGCTTACACATTATTGTGAATATACTGAATGCTACTTAATTATTTGTTTTTAAATGATTAACTTATGTTGTGAATTTTACATCTATAAAATTTTTAAATAATATTGTATTAATATTATATTCCGGAGGAGATGGCAGATTAGTTCAACCTTTAAAGACCCAAAATATACAGCTGTGCTGATTCCATTTATGTCTTCATTTAATTCAATAATTTGGCCTCTGTAGAAACTGGATGAATCATGGAGAATGACTGTGTTCTATGACAGACTTAATTAAGCAGTAGCCCCAGTTGCAGCTGCAGCACTGGATGTGGTATCATTGCTGAAACAGATTAATAAGACCTCAGGTATGTGGTATATAGCCATTGATTTGGCAAATGTGTTCTTTTCCATTTAAATTAGTTAAGAGGATCAGAAACAGTTTGCATTTATGTGGTACAGAATAATATTTATTTACAATTATGCCTCAGGACTATGTTAAGTCTCTTGCCTTCTGTCACAATATAGTCCTAAGAGATCTAGACCACCTGGACATATCAAAGAGTATCATCCTGCTGCATTACACCAATGACATCATGCTGAGTTGGCAAGATAAGAAAGAAGTGGCTAGTACTCTGGAGACCTTTGTAAGATATGTGCATTTCAAAGGAGAATAACAAATCCTACAAAGATTCAGGGACTTGACACTTTAGTAAAATTTAGAGGCATTTGTTGCTCAGGAGATTGCCATGACATTCCTTTCAAAGTAAAAGACAAATTGCTGCATCTTGCATCTTCCACCAAAAACAAGGAAACAAAGTATCTGGTAGACTCCTTTGGGTCCACAGGTAGTATATCCACACTTAAGAATAATTACTAGAGAAGATGAAAACGTCTCAGATTTCCTGCAGTAGAGAACACTGCAGTAGACCCAGGCTGCAGTGACATCAGTGCTGCCTCTTGGGCCACGTGATTCTGCTGACATTATGGTGTTGATAAGTAATGTGGTGTGGAGCTCATAGCAAGCTCAAGTGGGAGAATCACAGTGCTTTCTCCTGGTATACAGGGTCGCGGTATCCACCACAGAGGATTAAAGCCCTTTAAGAAATAAACCTAGTTTGACATGTCCTTAGGCCCTATTCGAGATAGAACACTTGAACATGAGACACAAAGTGGCAATGCCTTTGAAATTTCCCATTCTGAGTTGGAGTCTATCAGATCCACCAAGTCATAAAGTCAGATAGGCCTGGCAATAGCTTCCCATCATAAATGAAAATGGCACATCAAGGAATGAATCTGAGCAAGATCAAAGGGCCCAAGTTATGCTCACGAGTACATACTTCCAGACCCTGTGTCATCTGCTGGAGTTGCACCAGTGTCTCTCCATCTTCTTGCACTTAAAGCGATATGGGGGTTTCTATGCAACCAGCTGAAGGAAGAGGAAGCAGCTATACTTAGTTTATGGATAGTTCAGCTTTAGTGGGAGAGCACAAACTGAAAATGGTCAGTGACTACAGATATTCATTCAGCGGTGGCCCTTGTAAACAGCCAAGAGTGATAATTTTCCAAATGGGCTGAGCTGTGAGCAGTTAACCTAGTCATCTATTTTTGTGGAATGAGAAATTGTGTCATGTCAAGGTCATAAGAGGAAAAGAACTAGAAGTTTGGAGACATCTTCCAGACAGAAGCATGTGTATGGTCATATGGAAGTGGGTACAAAATGATATTTTCATTACACATTAACCCCATCATGAAAGCATAGATCATGGAAAACACACTGAACCATTAAATAGACAATGTGACTTAGCCTTTGTCATGAGCCACCCTACAATGGGCATGATGGATACATGAATGAGGTGATCATGATGACAAGGTCACAGGTTATAAATGGTCCAACAAGATGAATTCCGACTAACCAAGGCAGATCTATTGACACCTCTGAATTTTTCATTTTCAGTAATAGAGATCAATGCCAAACACCCATTATGGCACTATTCCTCAAGGAGATTGACTACTTGGTGAGAAATTAATTACATTGGGTACCTTCTATCCTGAAAACAGTGCTACTCATCCTCACAAGTATGACAAATGCTTGTTTTGGGGTATGGGCTTACTTCTACTCATGAAGCCATAGCCAGCATCACTATCTGTAGGCTTAGGAAGTGCTTGTGGATCAACACTCTGTAAGCCTCCTATACATGTATCAGCAGATCAGGGGACTGACATGAAATGAAGGCAGTGAAGGAGAACTGGAGTGGTCCATGACTGGGTGCCATGCTTCAGAACACAGTGTACTTATTAAAGCAGACATCTCTCTATATGGTGCCCTGTGCCCTATAGGAAGGATACGTGTGTTCAGAAACCGAAAGATGGAAGCATGGATAGCTCACTTACCAATGCTCTTTTTGATTCATGGGAGGAATTTATGATTTACGTCCCTATAACTCTAGGCTCTGCAGGATTGAAGGTCCTGGTCTCCAAACAGGTACACTCTTGCCAGGCAACACAGCTAAGAATCCTACTGAATTAAAAGTTGCTTCTGCTACCTGGGCACTTTGGACTTCTTCCACCCAGGGAACAGCAGGCAATAAAAGGAGTCACCATATTGGCAGGGATAATTAACCAGAAGCAACAGGAGATAACGATCCTTATACACAAGATGGGAGCAAGGAGAAATACCTGTGGAACCAAGGTGATACACTGGGCAGCTCCCTGGTACTTCCTTGCTCCATTATAACTGTGCATAGATATGTCCAGCAATGTAGACCCGGAAGTAGAATGGCTATCAAGACTTCAGAGCCCTCAGAGATAAAAGTGTGAGTTGCACCAGACGAGCCACCTAAACCTGCTGAAGTGATAGCTGAGGGTGAAGGAAATATAGAGAGTGGAGAAGGGAGGGAATCAGTGTCAGTGATAACCTGTGATCATCTGCAGCAATGACCTCTAGTTAATCAGATTCACTTTGTTTTTCTGAGTTTTTACTCAGATAAGAGGGCCACAAAAGGCACGTGGAGGAGCGCCTCCCTACACTCATGTAAAAATGTAGATCTGAACAGCGCAAGAGGAGGAGTGTGGCAGCCATAAGAATGTGCACTGTCCTCTGACCATAGAGAGGAAAACTGACTGAGGACCTCTGCTGCTGAATGCTGAAATCCATTGCTAACATATCCTGAGATCACACCTCTCTTGGGCTGATTCCAGCCAAAGACGGACAGTGGCACGAGAATACTGATAACTTCTACATATCAGTATTTTAAAAAATCAATAGAACAATAGATTAGAGAGATAATCAGGCACTTATCAAAAATGGAAAATAAATAACGTGTAAAAGTGCTCAACAATTAATAATCAGGGTTCTCAAATAGAGACAACATTATGTCATTTAACAATACTTGAATTGACAGATAATAGTTATAACATTTATAATGAGGATGAGGAGGAGGAGAAGTAGTAATATCACAATTTCAAACGTTGGTTAGGGTGTGAGGAAATAGAAACTCATATACATGGTGGTATAAATTGATCAAATTATCTGGAAGAGCAGTATGACAAAATCTAGTGCAAAGGTATGTGCTTCCTAAAACCCAGTGCTTCAGCCATGGTTCAGCTGACTACTATGAAAACACATGCAGATATCCGAAACAGATAGCAATTCAAAACATGAATGTAGAGGCATATAACATTTTCAGAGAGTATGAAGGAAGAGACCCTAGGCAGGATTTTTAAGAATCACTTCTAGGCAATGTCTGTTATCTGGCTTACCGAGGATGCTGCTGTCCCTGCCACAATGAGTTTAGTGGGGAATCAGGATGTGGTCCAATGAAATATACTAGTAGATAGCTGTTATCCCAGGGGCACGATGCTGTCACGATGTCAGCACCAGGGCCGCAACACATCAGCTAGTTCATAGGCAAAATAATGTGTTCTGCATCCTGCCTGTGGGTGGGACAGTGGAAAGGGGAACATAGTCTGATGCTGGAAAAATGTAAGTAAAATGTCTCTGTGCCTACTTAGCAGAGCAGCCCAGCTTTCACCTCATTTTTTTCCTTCCAAATCTCCACGTGAGCATCTAACTGGGAAATCTAAATCACATCTGCAACTACAGACAGAAGTGAGTATATAACTTCCCAGGTATTGTGAGATGGTCAAGTAAACAGGAAAAGTTTAAAATAGAAGGTAAGCAACAACCTAACTAAATCCACCTCATTCAACAATTTCACTTCTAAGCACACACACAACCCAGAGTGCTGTTTATGCACAAGGAAAGTTTTGTTGTTTTGGATGGCTAATTCTTTCATGTTTTAGATATTTATTGCAGGATGTTAAGGATCCCTTACCTCCTAGTACCAATTTCCAGCAGCATCTCTCAGCCATCTTGATGAACAAACTGAACATATACGTTTTCAAACACTCCTGAGGAAGACAGTTGCATACTCCAGGTGTGAACTTTTTCAGTTAAGGATTTCCATATTTACCCATGGAGATTCATAGCAACATGGCCAATTACAGTGCAAATTTAGAGAGACTATTTGTCCATCAATAATGGAATAAAATAGATACATTCAGCTGTATAACTTTAAGCAATTAAAATGAATAATCCATCTGTAAGTATCAATAACAATAATCCTTGAACAGATAATATTTTATGAGGAGAAAACCAAAGTTATAAGACAGTTCCTATTAGACTGGCACAAAAGCAATTGTGTTTTTTGCCATTAAAAGTGATGCTTGTTTTGGGGTATGGACTTACTTCTACTCACAAAGCCATAGCCAGCATCACTATCTGGAGGCTGAGAGAGTGCTTGTGGATCAACACTGAAGTAAATACAGCTTCAAGATACTTTGACAAAATTAGCCATTTAAACCAGTGTGGGTCCTGTCTGCAGAACAGAAAAACCTGTCACTATATTATTTTTAACAACAACAACAAAAAAATACAAACTGTTTTATTGTATATAATGTTTTGAAATATTGTGGAATGGCTAAATTGAGCTAATTAACGTATGCATTACCCCAGGTACTTATTTTTGGTAGTAAGAACACTTAAAATCTTCTCTCAACAATTAAAAAAATAGTTTATTAACTACAGTCATGTTGTACCATAAATCTTTTGAACTTATTCCTCCTATCTAACTGAAATTTTCTATCATTTGATCAATATTTCCTCAATGACCCCCTAACACCCTGGGAAACCAATATTCCATTCTCTGCTTTTATGAGTTCACCTCTTTTAGACTCCACATATAAGTAGGATCATGTGATATTAATCTTCTGTGCATGGATTATTTCATATAACACAATGCCCTCCAGGTTCATCCATGTTGATGCAAATAACAGTATTTTCTTCTTTTATTAAGGCTGAATAGTATTCCACTGCATATATGCCATATTTTCTTTATCTATTCATTTGTTGTGGGACAGAGTTTGACTCTGTATCTTAACTATGCATATCATGCTGCAACGCCATGGAAATACAGCTATCTCTTCATCATACTTATTTTATTTCCTTTTGGACATACACCCAAAAGCGAGATACTGGATTATATAGTAGTTCTATGTTTAATTTTTTGAGGAATCTCCATACTGTTTTCCATAATGGCTGTTTTCAATAACTTACATTCTCACCAACAGTGTGCAAAGGTTTCCTTTTCTGAACATCATCCTCAACACTTATCTTTCATCCTGTTTATATCAGCCATCCTAACAGGTGTGAGGTAATATCTCATTATAATTTTAATTTGCATTTTCTTGATGATTAGTGGTGTTGACCATTTAAAAAAATGTATCTGTTGGCTGCTTGTTTTTCTTCTTTTGAGAAATGTCTATTCAGGTCCTTTGCCTATTTTAAAAATCTGGTTATTTGTTTTTTTGGTAATGAGTGGTGTGAATTTCTTATATATTCTAGGTATTAACCCCTTATCAGGTGTGTGGTTTGGGCCAGGTATGGTAGCTCAGGCCTGTAATCCCAGCACTTTGGGAGGTCAAGATGGGAGGATCACTTGAGCCCAAGAGTTCAAGGCTGCAGTGAGCCATGATTGTATCACTGCACTCTAGATTGGGTGACAGAGCAGATCGTGTCTCAAATTTTTTTAAAAAGGAAGATAAATGGTTTTCAAATATTTTCATCCATTCTATAGGTTGTTGCTTCATTCTGTAGGTTGTGTACTTTGCCATGCAGAAGCTTTTTAATGTGATTCAATCCCATGTGTCAATTTTTGCTATTGTTACTTATGGTTTGGGAATATTAAAAGAAAATTATTGCCCAGACCAAAATCATGGAGCTTTCTCCCTATATTTTCTTCTAATCGTTGCACAGATTCAGGTCTTACATGTAAGTCTTCAATCCATTTTGAGTAGATTTTTGTATATGGTGTGGAATAAGTGTTTCATATTCTTCTGCATGTGAATATCCATTTTCCCA
The DNA here is from genome assembly GCF_049350105.2 of Macaca mulatta. Taxonomy (NCBI): domain Eukaryota; kingdom Metazoa; phylum Chordata; class Mammalia; order Primates; family Cercopithecidae; genus Macaca; species Macaca mulatta. The sequence goes on along the minus strand of NC_133418.1, from coordinate 102,820,150 downwards.
ACAGTTTATTAAAGAGATTGTCCTTTCCCATTGTGCATTCTTTGCATCTTTGTGAAAAATCTATTGACCATAAATGCACAAACTTGTTTCTGTGCTATCAATTATGTTGTTGGTGTATGTTTCTGTTTTTATGGCACCACCATGCTGTATTGATTGCTATAGATTTGTATGATATTTTGAAATCAGAGATTGTGATGTCTCCAACTTTGTTCTTTTTGCTCAAGATTGTTTTTGTTATTTGGGGTCATTTGTGGTTTGACATTAATTTTATGACTGCTTTATTTCTGCAAAAAATGACTTTGAAATTCAGATAGGTTTGTATTAAATTTGTAGATGACTTTGGTTAATTTAATAATGTTCAAATGGGCATTTTAATAATATTAATCCTTCCAATCCATGAACATAGGATACTTTTTTTCCTATGTTTTCCTATGTTTCTATCTTCTTTAATGTCTGTCATCAGTGTTTCACAGTTTTTTGTGTACAAGTCTTTTATTTCCTTGGGTAAATGTATTCCTAAGTATTTTATTTTGTAGCTACTGTAAATGGCATCGCTCTCTTGATTTTTTTTTCAGACAGTCATTGTTAGTGTATAGAAATGATCCTGATTTTTCTTTGTTGATTTTATTTTTTGCAACTTTACTCAGGACATTTCTTATTTGTAACAGGTTTTTTTTTTTTTTTTTTATTTCAGTAGTTTTTAAGGTTTTCAATATATAAGATCATGTTGTCTGCATCAGAGACAATTGAATTCCTTTCTTCCCGATTTTGATGTCTTTATTTCATCCTCTTGGCCAATTGCTCCAGCTAGGACTTTCAGTACTGTGTTGAATAGAAATGATGAGATTAAGTATCCTTATCCTGTCTTGCTCTTAGAGGGAAAGCTTTCAACTTTTCACCATTTAGTATAACGTTATCTGTGGGTATTAAGAGAAGTAAGTCAGGCACAGAAAGATAAATAGCATATATTCTCACTCATATGTGGGAGCTAAAAAAAGAAAAAACTTGATCTCATATAGGTAATGAGAAGCATGGAGGTAGAGGTAAGAATGGTGGTCACCAGCAGCTGAGAAGTATAGGGGGCAGAGGGGATAAAGTTGGTTAATGAGTACAAAATACAGTTAAATTGAAGGAATAAGTTTTTCCATTTGATAACACAGTAGGGTGACTATAGTTAACTAAATTTATAGTATAGTTCAAAATAGGTAGAAAAGAAGATTTAGAATACTCCCATCACAAAAAAATAAATATTTGAGGTGATGATATCCCAATCACCCTAATTATTACACATTGCATGTATCAAAAATGCATGTATCTGATAAATATGTTCAAATATTATCAATAAAAAAATTTCAAATAGACAAGATAATATTACACCTCAACAAACTAGAAAAAGAAGAACAAACTAAACCCAGAGGAAGCAGAGAAAAAACAGGGATCAAAGCAGAAATAAATGATATAGAGACTAGAAAAAGCAGGATCCAGGAAACAAATCATTTGGCTTTTTGCAAAGATAAATAAAATTGAAAAAGTTTTACGTAGACTAACAGAGAAAAGGAAAAAAAAACCTCAAAATAATAAATGAAAGAGGGAACATTACAACTCATACCACAGAAATGCAAAAGATTATGAGACAAGTATCCATAATTATATGCAAAACGTGAAATATCCTGTAAAAATACATTAATCCAGCTGGGAGCGATGACTCATGCCTGTAATCCCAGCACTTTGGGAGGCGGAGGCAGGCAGATCATGAGGTCAGGAGATCGAGACCATCCTGGCTAACACGGTGAAATCCCCTCTCTACTAAAAATACAAAAAATTAGCCGGGCGTGGTGGCGGGTGCCTGTAGTCCCAGCTACTCGGGAGGCTGAGGCAGCAGAATGGTGTGAACCCAGTAGGCGGAGCTTGCAGTGAGCACTGCACTCCAGCCTGGGCGACAGAGCGAGACTCCGTCTCAAAACAAAAACAAAAACATTAATCCGTAGACGTATACAAACTATGAAGACTTTTAGAAAATCTAAACAGACTAATAATGAGTAAGGAGGTTGAATCAGTAACTAAAAGTCTCCCATCCAAAAATAAATAAATAAATAAATAAAAAGCCCAGGACCAGAGGCTCCACTGTTGAATTCTAACAAGTATTTTTAAAAGGGCTAATACTTAAACTCCTTCAAAAAAATTGAAGACGACGGAATACTTCCAAACTCATTTTACATGGCCAGAGTTGCCCTGATTCCAGAGCCAGGCAAGAACACCGTACAAAAAGAAAGCTACAGGCACTGATGAACATAGATGCAAAAATCCTCAACAAGATTCTAGCAAACTGAATTCAAGAGTGCATTAAAAGGATCATTCACCACGATCAATTAAGATTTATTCCACAGATGTAAAGATGGCTCAACATAAACAAATCTATAAACAGGAAACACTGCCTTAACAGAATAAAGGATGAAAATCATGATTGTCTCAATAGTTGCAGAAAAAGCAATTGACAAAATTCGTCGTCCTTTCATGATAAAAATTCATACAAATTAAGTATACAAGAAACGTTCTCATCACTGTTTTCTTTGTTATTTTTTGACAAGTCTATTGACTTCAAAATGACTAGTCTAGAGTTTACAAGGTATCACAGAGTTTAACAATATTAGTACACACCGAACATGATAATATTTGCACAGTACACTGTGGTAATTTGATGAGGCTGTTTGAGGTTAGAGGTGACTAGCCCATGGGCTTTGGCTGCCTCTAGGCCTGTTCTGGCCTCCATAGGGGATGAAAGGATCAATACTGCAAGCAATGTTAACCCACTGGATGCACAATCTTTGGCAAGATCTATATTAACAAAGATCAATAATTAAAAAAGATCACAGTGGTCTCACAGCTTATTCTGCCAAATCAGACTACTTCTTAAAGGAGTTGTGTTCTGGAGACTAATGTGACCGATACTTCCAAATAAAATGAAATAAATACATATAGAATAAATATTCTACAAAGGCCATCCCCAGCCAGGGGTGGTGGCTCCCAACACTTTGGGAGGCCGAGGTAAGTGGATCACCTGAGGTTAGGAGTTCTAGAACAGCCTGGCCAACATGGTGAAATTCCATCTCTACCAAAAAAAAAACAAAAAAAAAATTAGCTGGGTGTGGTGGCACATGCCTGTAATCCCAGGTACTCAGGAGGCTGAGGCAGGAGAACTGCTGGAACCCAGAAGGCGGAGAGTGAGACTTCATTTCAAAAAAAACAAAAAACAAACCAAAAAAACGCACATAAAGGTCATCCCATGTAAAATCCACTTTTGGATCGGCAGCTACTACCTGCAAGCTAAGCAAAGTGCTTGGTACACCTAAATTTCTGTTGATGTTAATGGAGTTCTCTTTTCATTGTTACAGGTCCCCTACTGACTGCCTTTTAAATCGGTAGGTTCAAGTCAGAGTCTTCATTATGAAATGATGGGAAGGACAGGGAATAAGAGATTTCTGACTACATAGTATTCACATTAACGAGTTCTGCCCTTAAAAAGAGGGCTAGGGCCCTCTAGTGAGCAAATACAAACCATCAGGCTGTTCCTGAATCCAGAACATTCTCTCCAAAACCCTGAAGACAGTCCTAGTCTCATCAATCACTGTAAAACCCAATCATCTTATTAGAGAGTAACATACAAATTAATTTTTACCTGCAGGGTGTGTTTAAAAAACTTACGAATTCTGCCAAGCCTGTTATAAAACAAAAAATAAAAAAGAAAAGAAGGGAGAAGAGGAGGGGGAGAGGGGGGAAAGGGAGAACAGGAGGACTAAAAGCAACAACTTATTTTTCTGCTCTGCAAGGAAATTAGAAAAGCCGTGTGGATATAACGCCTTTTTGCCCTTTGAGCCAACCACAGGTTCCTGGGAATTTCTTCTTTTTGGGGGCTGCAAGTATCCTTCCTTTTCTGCTTGGAAGGAGTAATACCCCTCCCCTCTTCAGGTTGTTTGGAGTTGGTGTGCTTATATTGCACCCTCTGCCTCACCTGATCTCTCTGATATTCGCTGAACCTTAAGCCCCAGGAAAGAGATGGCCACTGAAGCAGTGCAAATGTTGGAACTCAGAGACAATATTGCTCCCATCATTGCTTGATCCCTTCTTTCTTCCCAAAGCTCTATTTTAGTGCCTCCTGCTCATGAATCAAATGTTTTCTGCCTCTGAACCACATCATGCACCTGCCTGAAGCACTGCTTAGATTTTCTCTCTGGGGTACAGTTTGTGTGAAGCCCACTGAGTTGAAAGTCCTTCAGCATTTGCTCTTTCCGACACCTGGGAGGCAGAGCCGTGGCAGACCGTTTTGTATTCTAGCCGCTAAATGTTACAAAGTCAGATGGAGACAGAAAGTTCAAGGCCTGGCCACATTAAGCTTTGGTATCACAGTGCTGCACACTTCGCCTATCATTTGTGAGGCAGGAACACTGGCTTTAGAAACATTTTACATTTAAGACATAAGAACAGCCAAATCCTCTAAGTCTTCAATTGTATTCATTCACCAGACCAAAATCATAAACCCTGTCACAGAAAAAAAAAAAAAAATCACTTGTTCTGAGGCACTGTCCAAATGAAAGGGCAGTTTTGTTATGTTTACAAGGAGACTGAACATGGATTCATTCTGCTACTAGAATACGAATGTGAGCAAAAGGATCTGGGATAGTATGTCCAGTTCATTGTTTTGTGAAAAGGCTACAGGGATGATAACACAAGTGGGAATTCAGCTCTGATACAGTAAAAACATTTATCCTGAAATCCAAAATGTAGAAACTCAAATAACAAGATTTTTCTCCAAGCCTCATAAAATGGTAATTCAGGGAGAAATACCCTGACCTGCTAGAAAGAGACTACGCTTTAGATTACCATGGAGTGGAGAACTGGAGATCAATAGAGGCTCAGCTACTTTCTAGCTGTAGAAACTTGGGGACTTATTTGACTCTCTCTGAGCTTAATTTTCCTTCACAGCAACATGTGGCTAATTCCACCCGACCTTCGGGATTCTTGAGAAATTCATTAAGTATATACTATGTGTGTCTAAGTATGACCTTAAGCACCATAAATTTCTTAATAATGTGCCTTATGAAAATCAAACACAGTGTTTTCTCCTGATGATGTAGTGCTTGGTGTCCTGAATGCATTAACAAAATCCAAAGCCTTCCTGAAAGCCAGATCTTTGCAAATCTTGATGTACTAAATGTGTTCTTGCTTAATTCATTCATTTACTTAATACAAACTTAATTGCCCACTAGGTTTTCAGCATCTAGCTAAGAACAGTTTAGTGGATGATCAATCTGCTCAATCTATACATTACTTCAAGTATTTTAAAAATGTATGGCAAGATTTTTGAGAAGTTAAAAAAACGAACATAAAGGTTCTCTTTTAGTAAAAATTACAATCATGAATATAGCTTATAGAATTTTGAGTCTGATCATTTTTAAGCCAAATTCACATATTTTGAGATAGTTTTAATACTTTAAAGAGAATATATTAAGAATTAAAATTTGCTGAAATATTCTATGAGCATAAAGGAAATTTAGACAGGTTTTCTATAATGATTGGATAAAAAAAATTACTCTACCCCACAGTGGGTGGAGCCCTGAGGAACAGCTCAGCTCCAGTCAATTAAGCACTTACGGACTGAAAAGGAAATTTTGGAAACTCATTAATTTTTATTAGTAAAACCAAAGGAATATTTCACAATAAAATGGTAGACTGCTGCAGCCTTACAGCCAGGAAGTTTTAAGGCTTTGCTCTAAACTCCTTGACATCACAGGGACTTTGCCAGTCTTACTTTCAAGGTAAACATTTCAGAACCCTAAGCTCTAGTTACAATCTCCCATTAGTAAAAGGCCATCTTCTCTGAGAGTCTTTTGAACTATGCATTTTTAACTCAAACTGCTCTGACATTATGTCTTTGCAATTCATATTTCCCATTCAGTCACTCTGTCCGAGGGGCCCCTACTCCCAGATCACCCAAAGTTTCTAAAATTATCCATCTCTCTCAGGAAAGGTTGGGTGCAGAACCACTTATCTGCCAGTGCATGTTTGTGTGGAACCTGTATTAATTGCCCAAGGGAGCTCCATTGAACCCTTTAGAGTTGTAAATTTTATGCTTACAACAATTTCCTTCTCCTCCCTAATTGTACATGCTAGCTCAACTCTTCTTTCTTACTGCCAACACTGATATCTTAGCTTTGACTCTATTTAGAGCTGGAAGAGAATGGCATGGAATAAATTCAATTCTTGTCTCAGTTTTCCTAATACATTAAGTCTGTCACCCCCTTTTAGTGTGTGTTCAATCAGAATCTCTTAGGTCTCCATTTCTAATTGTTTGGGCAATGTATCCTCTAGTTCCTTCTACCCTTAGGTTATTGAAGGAATGGAAAGTTTCTCTCCCCTGAGATCTGGGGCAGCATTGTAATGATGGACAATGAAATTTGCGAGGACAGCCCAGAGTTGAACAATTTATGTGAGATAAAAATAGAGAACTTTGTAGTGTTTCTTTATCTGACAGAGAGGAGCAATCATTATTAATAAAGTTTACTTGTATGAATTATTCAAGGCTTTAATGAAACATTAGAAACTTAGAGAGACATAATACTGTGGATTATGCATCTGGCCTTGGAGCCAATTGAGTAAGCTTTATAGTAAATGTAAGCCCATGGGCTAGCTGAATAACCTCTATATAAACCTTTTTTTTCTTCATTTATAATATGGGGATAATAATTCCTATTAAACCTTGTTTCAGTGTTGCTGTGGGAATCAAATGAAAATGCATTAAAATGTGCATTGAAATGTGAAAAGCATAACCAAATGGCAATTCAATAATACTATTAGATCCTGAAATTTGTCATGTTAAAAGAGGAATATGTATCACCAGAAAGAGAAGCTTTTCTTTAGAAATATTAATTACTCTTCAATCAGATAGAGACTTACACATTGTGGATGAGCAAGAAAGATGCATTGAATTGAAATCCATGTCAATGGTAAATAAATTCAAAACTCATTTAATAGTTATATGAACAGGAGAGAGTTGTTTGGCTTCTCAAAGTCTCAGAGGTTTTTTTTTTTTTTCATAAAATTAAGATTACTTGAGTATGTATCTTATAAAATTGTGAGAACTAAGTGAATTTTATAGTATGAATGTTTGTACTCCCCCAAAATTCATACATTGAAAGCTAATCTCCATGGTGATGTTAGAAGGTGGGGTCTTTGGAAGGTGATTAGGTCATGATGGCGGAGTCTTCATGAGTTCGATTAGTGCCCTTATAAAAGAGGTCCCAAGGAGCTTGTTCAACCCTTCTGCCATGTGAGGGCACATAGAAGTTGCCATCTGTGAGCAATGGGCCTTCATCAAACACTAAATCTGTTAGTGTCTTGATCTTGGACTTCCTAGCTTCCAGAACTAGCTTCCAGAGCAATAAATTCCTATTGTTTATAAATTACCCAGTCTGAGGTCCTTCGTTGTAGCAGCCTGAACAGACCAAGGCAGTGGACATGCTTGACACAGTGCCTGACACATAGTACTCAAATAATAATTTGAAATAATGCCAATTTGGCCACAGGAAGGAGACCATATAATTTCTTTTAAAATACTTCACTAAAAACATATTAAACCTTCAAACATGATTAAATTGCTTATTGGTTTGAGGCATGGTTAAAACAATTAGCTCCATGATTGTTGTGATTCAGTGTACTTTTTTTCCTTCCTCTAGCCAATAAAGTCATCAAATTAATAATTATTTCCCCAATGCACTTTTTTGTGTCAGACATTGAAAGTATAAAATTTAATAAAATTTGCCTCCTAATGTTGGATAAAGGTTTCAATGTAATTATAGTATCTGAACTAAGCATCTTATTAATATTTTGTTAATATCAGTTTTTAAAGTTGAGATATAACTCATATAGGATAGTGAGTTGAATAGCGTATCTCCAAAATTCATATCCACTTTAATCTTAGAATATGACCTTATTTGGAAATAAATATTTGCAGATTTAAATACATATGTGAAGATAAAATTATACTGTATTTAGAGTGGGTCCTAAATCCAGTGACTGGTAACTTTTTAACAGAAGGGAGAAGGATGTTTGTTTGATGCACACAGTGACACACAGTGGTGATATCATATGAAAATGGAAGCAGAGACTGATGTCATGCCGCCACAAGATATGGAAAACCAGGAATCACCATAAGATGGAAGAGGCAAGGAAGGATTCTCCTATACTTTCAGAGCAAGTAAGGCCCTGGCAACATTATGATTGACCTTCTGGACTTCAGAACTGTGGGAAAATGAATTTCTGTTATTTTAAGCCACCAAGTTGTGGTAATAAGTTATGGCAACCCTAAAAAAACTACTACATATTTTAGTACTGGGAAATGGGTTGCTGCTATAACGCATACCCACAAATATGTAAGTGGCTTTGGGATTGGGAAATGGATAGAAACTGGAAGCATTTTTGGATGCACGGTGAAAATAGCCTAGATTGCATTGAAGAGAATGTTGGCAGAAATATAGATAATGTAGGCAATACTGGTGAGGGCTTAGATGGAAATGAGGATCATGGTAGGGAAAGCTGTTGTCTTGGAGAAAACATATCATTGTAAACAAAATCATAGAAATATAAAGGTTAAAGGTATTTCTGGTGAGGTGTCAGAAATGAGAAATACGTTAGTGGACACTGGAGGAAAGGAGATTCTTATTATAAAGTGAGAGAAAACTTGGCTTAATTACATTTTACAGTTGGGTGGAAAGCAGAACTTGTAAGTGATAAAATTGTATATATAGCTGAGGAGATTTCCAAGCAAGGTGTGGTCTGATTTCTCCTTTCTGTTTAGAGTAAAATGTGAAAAGGAAGAGATAAATTGAGGAAGGAACTGTTAAGCAAAGAGGAACCATCAATTTGAGACTTGTGAGTTCCTTGGTCTATCCGGATTTCAAAGGATGCTAAATTAGGAAATGTACTGTTGAGAAAGCATACTCTGGGGAGAATGCCAAGAATGTGGCTGGACAGCTGTCTTAGTCTGTTTTCTGCTGCTATAACAGAATATCACAGACTGAGTAAGTTATAAAGAACGGAACTTTATTTGGCTTATAATTCTGAAGGCTGAGCAGTTCAAGAGCATGGTGCCAGTATCTGGTGAGGGTCATCCCATGGCAGAATGAAAAAGGCAGAAGCTTGCATGCTAAACAGAGAAAAACAAAATGGGACCTGAAATAATCTTTTTTAAGGGAGTCTACTCCTGCAATAATCAATCCCCTTCTGAGACAAAGGCATCAATCCATTCCTGAGAGTGGCACCCTCATAGTCTAATCACCTCTTAAAGGAACCATCCCTTTTAATATTACTATAATGGCAATTATCTTTTCAACACATGAACTTTTGGAAGACACACCCAAACCATAGCAACAGCTTTTTGTTGAAAGATTAGTTGTGTCACTCGTGGATCCGATCAACCATTTTAGCACAAATCAGAAATACAGATGGGATTATTCAAAAAGGATCACTGGTAAACCATTTTGTTGAATGGTGTTTATCCTCTTAACATATACAGGAGGATCAGTTATTGAGATTATCCTTGGGGAAGGGAGAACACAAGGTGCACCTGGACTGACAGAGACAGATAAAACAAATGAAGGTAATTAGACTTTTGAAATTCTATAGGTAGAAAGCAGGCTGATAGAGCTACTCAACTGCCACACGTCTTTGAAATCAGGTCTCCTTTTTCTTTTTTCTTGAAAAAGGAGACCCGATTCCAATGACAAAGACTTGGGCTCAGAGAATGAGGCTGCCACCACCACAATTTCAGAGGAAAGAGCATCAAGATAAAGAGGATCATTTTCAGGCCCTGAAACATAATAAAATTTGCTTTGTTAGGTTTCAGTCTTGCTTGGAACCAGTGACCCTTACTACTTCCAATATCTCCCTTTTGAAGTGGAAATGTCTATCACATAACCATCCAACCATTGTATTTTGGAAGCAGAAAAGTTGTTTTGTAATTTAAAGAGTTGGAGATAGAAAGGGATTTTGTCCCAAGATGGATCACACACAAAGTACAACCTATACCTGATTTAGATGAGTTGGACAGTGAGACTTGGGAATTAGTTAGCAGATGATATTATATCAGATTTAGGAGTGAGAGTTGATTCTGGAATTAGTTAAGACTATTCAGGATATTGAGACAGGGTGAATGTGGTTTGCATATAGAAAATTAAGGAATTTGAGGAAGACAGAGGGCAACTTAGAGTGAGTTGAATAACATCTCCTAAAAATTCATGTTCGTCCAGAATCTCAGGATGTAACTCTATTTGGAAATACGGTATTTACAGATTTAGGTAAGAATCTCATGATAAACTATTCTGGATTATGGTGCACTCTAACTTTTGGTTTTGAATTTCTGGATTTCAGAACTGTGAGAAAATAAATTTGTTTTAAGCCACCAAGTTGTATTAAGTCATGATATGGTTTAGCTGTGTCCCCACCCAAAAATAATCTTGAATTGTAACTCACACAATTCCCACATGTCAAGGGAGGAACCTAGTGAGAGGTGATTGAATTATGGGGGCAGGTCTTTCCTGTGCTGTTCTCGTGATAATGAATGAGTCTCACAAGATCTGATGGTTTTAAAATTGGGAGTTTCCCTGCACAAGCTCTCTTTTTGCCTATTGCCATTCGTGTAAGATGTGACTTGCTCCTCCTTGCCTTCCGCCATGATTGTGAGGCTTCCCCAGCCACATGAAAGTCCATGAAACCTCTTTCTCTTGCAAATTGCCAGTCTCGGATATGTCTTTATCAGCAACGTGAAAATGGACTAATACAATAAATTGGTACTGAGAGTGGGGTGCTATTGAAAAGATACCCAAAAATATGGAAGCAACTTTGGAACTGTTTAACAGGAAAAGTTTGGAACACTTTGGAGGGCTCAGAAGACAGGAAAATGTGGGAAAGTTTGGCACTTCCTAGAGACTTGTTGAATGGCTTTGACAAAAATGATGAGAGTGATATGAACAATAAAGCCCAGACTGAGGAGGTCTCAGATGGAGATCTGGAACTTGTTGGGAACTGGAACAAAGGTGACTCTTATGTTTTAGCAAAGACACTGGTGGCATTTGCCCCTGCCTTAGAGATTTATGGAACTTTGAACTTGTGAGGGATAATTTAGGGTACCTGGTAGAAGAAATTTATAAGTAGCAAAGCATTCAAGAGGTGACTTGGGTGTTGTTAAAAGCATTCAGCTTTATAAGGGAAGCAGAGCATAAAAATTTGAAAAATTTGCAGCCCAAAAATGTGATAAAAAAGAAAATCTCATTTTCTAAGGAGAAATTCAAGCCAGCTGCAGAAATTTACATAAGTAATGAGGAGCCAAATGTTAATCCCCAAGACAATGGGGAAAATGTCCCCAGGGCATGTCAGAGGTCTCGCAGCAGTCCCTCCCATCACAGGCTCAGGGGCATAGGAGGAAAAAATAGTTTCGTAGGCCAGGCCCAGTCTCCTTGCTGTGTGCAGCCTAGGGACTTGGTGCCCTATGTCCCAGCTGCTCCAGTTGTGGCTGAAAGGGGCAAACATAGAGCTCAGGTCATGGCTTCAGAGGGTGTAAGCCCCAAGACTTGGCAGCTTCCATGCTGTGCTGAGCTTGTGAGTCCACAGAATTGGGGTTTGGGAACCTCCACCTAGACTTCAGAAGATGTATGGAAACACCTGGATGCCCAGGAAGAAGTTTGCTTCAAGGGCGGGACCCTCATGGAGAACCTCTGCTAGAAGGGAAATGTGGGGTTGGAACCCCCAAACAGAGGCCTTACTGGGGCACCACATAGTGGAACTGTGAGAAGAGGGCTTCCGTCCTCCAGACCTCAGAATTGTAGATCCACCAACAGCTTGCACCATTCATCTGGAAAAGCTGCAGATTCTCAACACCAGCCCATGAAAGCAGCTGAGTGGGAGGCTGTACCCTGCAAAGCCACAGGGGCAGAGCTTTCCAGGATCATGGGAACTCACCTCTTGCATAAGCATGACCTGGATGTAAGACACAGAGTCAAAGGAGATCATTTTGGAGCTTTAAGATTTGACTGCCTTGCTGGATTTTGGACATCCATGGGGCCTGTAGCCCCTTTGTTTTGGCCAATTTCTCCCATTTGGAATGGCTGTATTTACTCAATGCCCATACCCCCAGTGTATCTAGGAAGTAACTAACTTGCTTTTGATTTTACAGGCTCATAGGAGAAAGGGACTTGCCTTGTCTCAGATGAGACATTGCACTGTGGACTGTTGAGTTAATGCTGAAATGAGTTAAGACTTTGGGGGACTATTGGGAAGGCATTTGTTTTGAAATGCAAAGACATGAGATTTGGGAGGGGTTGGGACAGAATGATATGGTTTGGCTGTGTCCCCACCCAAATCTCATCTCGAATTGTAACTCCCACAATTCCCACATGTCATGGGAGGACCCCGGTGATTGAATTATGGGGTTGGGTCTTTCCTGTGTTGTTCCTGTGATAGTGAATGAGCCTTATGAGATCTGATGGTTTTCAAAATGGGAGTTTCCCTGCACAAGTTCTCTTTTTGCCTGCTGCCATCCATGTAAGATATGACTTACTCATTCTTGCCTTCTGCCATGATCGTGAGGCTTCCCTTGCCACATAGAACTGTAAGTGTACTCTCTCTCGTAAGTTGCCTAGTCTAAGGTATGGCTTTATCAGTGTGAAAACAGACTGATACAATTGGTTATGGCACCTCTAGGAAACAAATACATATTCTAAAACATTTACCCTTTTGAAGTGTACAATTCAGATGGTTTTGGTATATTCATGCACAAACATGTGCACTAATTCCAAAACATCATCACACCTCCCACCAACACACACACACACACACACACACACACACACATTCTACCTTTGCTCTTCTTAAATTTATCGCAATTCTGTGTTCCTTGAATTTCCATGTGAATATTAGGAACAGTTTGTCAGTTTTTGCAGATAAAAGGTATTTGACATTTTGATACAGTTTAAATTGAGTCTGTAGATTTGGGAAGCATTGTTATTTTAACAATATTAAATCTTTTAATTCATGAAGATGGGCTTTTTTGTCATTTAGCTCTTCATTAATTTCCTTTGATGGCATTTTGTGCCTTTCAGTGTAACAGTTTTGGACTTCATTTAAAAATTAATTTCTAATTATTGTATTTATTTATTTTGAAACTGAATTTCACTCTTGTCATCCAGGCTGGAGTGCAGTGGCACAGTTTTGGCTCACTGCAACCTCTGCCTCCTGGGTTCAAGTGATTCTCTCCGCTCAGCCTCCCAGGTGGCTGGGATTACAGTCACACACCACCATGCCCAACTAATTGTTGTATCTTTAGTAGAGATGGGGATTCACCATGTTGGTCAGGCTGGTCTCAAACTCCTGACCTCAAATGATCTGCCCACTTGGGTCTACCTAAGTGCTGGGATTACAGGTGTGGGTCACCATGCCTGACCTATTGTATTTATTTTACAATTTATTTTACAAAATTGTATTTATTTTACAAAATAAATATTGTATTTATTTTACAAAAACTTATAAGTTTTGCTGTTTCAAATGGTATTGTTTTCTTAATTTCATTTTTGGCATGCTTTCTGCTAGTATATAGAAATAAAATATATTTTTGTATCTTACAACCTCTCTAAACTTTTTAACCTCTAATAGACTTTTGTTTTCTTTGGATTTTCTTTAAATAAGATCACAGTCTGCAAACAGAGTTTTAGTTCTTCTTTCCAAATATGGGTGCCATCATCTTACTCTTTATTTCAAGGCAAAGCTTTCAATCTTTCACCATTACCTACAATGTTAGGTATGAGATTTGTGTGGATGCCCTTGCTTAGTTTTAAACATTTTCCTTTTATTTCTAGTTTTTTGAGTGCTTTTACCATAAAAGGGTAAGTTTTGTCAATTTTTTTTTCTACATCTATTGGTCACTTTTTCCTCTTTTATATAATTACGGTCCATTTCATTGATAGTTTTTTATATGTTAAACCAACCTTGCATTCCTGGGGTAAATTCTACTTGGCCAAAGTGCAAAATCACTTTTATATATTCCTGAATTCAGCTTATTACTTTCTTGAGAATTTTGTGTATATATCGTAAGAGATATTGGCCTATAGTTTTCTTCTTCTATTCTTGTGATGTCTTTGTCTAGTTTCAGTGTTAGTATAATAATAGCTATATGAGTTGGAAAATGCTCCATACTCTTCAATTTTTTGAAAAACTTTGTTAAGGATTATATTAATTGCTTTTTAAATTGTGGCTAGAATTCACAGATGACATCATCTGATTCTTGGTTTCCCTTTGTGGAATGTTTGACTGTTAATTTGACCTATTTTTATAAAGTTCTATTCAGATTGTCTACTTCTTGGTTGGTTGAGCAGTTTGTATCTTTCTAGAAATTTGTCCATTTTACATGGGTTATATATTTTGTTGACCCTTTTATCTGAATATTTGTCTCTGTTTCTATTAACAATTGTTGTCTTATATAGTAACTATATTTTACTTACAGTTTGTACAGTGTATATTTTTCTATCCTTTTACATTTAGTCTTTTGTGTCTTTGAGTCTAAAATGTGTTTTGTGTAGACTACATAATTGAATTAGACTTTTAAAAATATCAATTCTGCCTTCTTTGCTTTTTTGAGCATTTAATCCATTTTGATCTAATATAATTACTGATAAGGTATGATTTACAGATGCTACTTTGCTATTTTTTCTATATGTGTATCTTATATCTTGCTATCCTGTTTTTCCATTATCACCTTCTTTCAAAGGCTTTTTTTTTTTTTTTCCAGCATAGCATTTTAATTTCTTTGAGGCTTATCTTTGTGTGTTATTTTCTTAGAAATAACCTAGGGATTAAAATAACATCTTTTATTATAACAATCTAGTTTAAATGTATACCAAATTAACTCCAATAGTATACAGAAACTTTGCTCTTATATATCATAACTTAATTCCATTTTCCTTTTACTGTCACACAATTTAAATCTTTATGTGTTTTAATCTTAGAAACAAATTTTTAAAATTTCTTTTTTTCAGTGGCCTTTTAAGTAAGATAGAAACACAGTGTTGCAAACAAAAATGCACTTATACTACCTTTAAATTTACAGATGTAGTTAGCTGTATGGTGTCATTCATTCACATGCATGCAAGTTATTGTCTTGTGTCCTTTTCTTTCAGCCTGAACATTCCCTTTGTCATTTCTTTTGGGGAAGGTATGCTAACAAATAGTTCTTTGAGTTTTGATTTTCTGGGAAAGTCTTAATTTTTTCTTCATTGTTGAATAGATTTGCTGAACATTAAATTCTCGGATGACAATATTCTTTATCACCTTGAATATGCCATCCAAGTGCCTGCTTGTCTCCAGGGTTTCTGTTGAGAAATAAGCTAGTAATCTTACTGAAAATGACCCATATATAATAGATTGCCTAACTCTTGCCGATTTCAAGATTTGAATTTGTCATTGTCTTTTGACAGTATAGTATGATGTGTCTGCATGCTGATTACATTTCGTGTTCTGCTTAGGGTTTTTTGTGCTTTTTGGATCCATAGACTAATGTTTTTAAATTAATTCTATGGAGTTTTCAACCATTTCTTCAAATATCCTTTTGAATTTTGATTCTTCTCTACGTCTGGATCTGCCATTGTAAGTATGTTGGTATACTTGATGGTGACTCATAGTATTCTGAGGCTTTGTTGATTTTTATTCACTTTTTTCTTTCTCAAATGAGATATGTCAATTAACATACATTCAAGATCATTCATTTTTTATTCTGCCATCTCAAATCTGCTATTGAGCCACTCTAGTGAAATTTTTGTTTAAGGTTATTAGATAATTCAGCTCCAGAATTTTTATGTGGTTTTTAAAAAATCAATTTTATTGCTTGATTGTTACTATTTGGTGAATATTATTCACTAAAAATGTAATATTATTCACCTAAAAATATTGTTATTCTTTATTTGGTGTTATTCTCTATTTGGTGAGACATTTTTCTCATACTTTAACATATGTTCCATTTGCTTATTTAGAAGTACAAAAAAATAAGTGATTTAAAATTTCTATTAACTCTATGACATGGGTTTTCTCAGGGAGAGTTTCTATTCATGATTTTTGTTCCTGTGCATGGGCCATACTTTCTTATTTCTTTTTATTTTTGTTACTTTATGTTGAAAATTGGGCATTTTAGCCTTCTGAGTAGCTGGGCCTACAGGCAGGAGAATGGCGTGAACCCGGGAGGCGGAGGTTGCAGTGAGCTGAGACCACATGCCACTGCACTCCAGCCTGGGTGACACAGCAAGACTCCGTCTCAAAAATTAAAAAAAAAAAAAAAAAAAGACAGTTGGGCATTTTAAGTAATAAAATTTTGAAACTTTGCAAATTGGATGCCTCTTCTCACCAAGGCTAGTTATTGTTGCTGCTATTGTTTGTTTTGCTTAACCATAAAAAAGGAAATCTTACCATTTCAACAACACAGATGAAGTGGGAGGTCATTATGTTAGTGAAATAAATCAGACAAAGACAAATACTGTGAAGTCTCATTTATATGAAATCTAAAAATGTTGAACTAACAAAAACAGAGCAGACATAGTGAAACCTTGTCTCTACTAAAACTACAAAAATTAACTGGGCCTGGTGGCGTGTGCCTGTAATCCCAGCTCCCCATTAGGCTGAGGCAGGAGAATCACTGGAACCCAGGGGACAGAGGCTGCAGTGAGCCAAAATCGTGCCTCTGCACTCCAGCCTGTCTGACCAAGCAAGACTCCCTCTCAAAAAAAAAAAAAAAAAAAAAAAAAATTCTTTTTTGTTTTGTAGTGTTTCGTTTGTTTAGTGAGTTTTCAAAACTAATTCTGTAAAATCACTATTCTTTATTATGTGTGACCATTTAAGTTTCTGCTCAGTTTAGTAGTCAAGTACAGACTGGACAAAGATTTTCCTAAATATCCTGAACTTATAAGTCATCTAGCTTTGGCTGATGGGTTCTATTTGTGTACTGGAGTGTGTTTTTATGCATTCAGAGTGTTTACAGCTCTGTCTTAGCATTTATTTCTGGTTTGTACAGAATCTCAAGATCAGCCACAGCTGAGCAATTAGGGTCTTTTAAGTTTTTTTTCTGGGTACACACACATTCCTGCACATGCAGGTAGTCTTCTAGATTCCCGGGAGCAGATCAAAGATTTACAAAGCTTCCTATGGACATTTCATATTCCAAAATTTTCATTTTTTGTTTAGTTTTTAATTGTTCCATTTGTTTCAACTGCTTCAGGAAGCTAGGATGTTAAAAAATTGTTGATTAACTGCCCACGATGAGCAAGTTTTGAGTCGGGACAATGAAAGAAAATCCCTGTCAGTGGAGGTTTCCAGGAAACTACAGGACAGGTTGGCTAAGTACCACTGTTTGGGGATGGCACTCTTTGTTATCTCCAAACTTGTTCTCCCCCTTCAGTGACTGCTTGTCTACTGATTTTTATTTTTTAATTTTTTTTTCTTGAGACAGAGTCCTGCTCAGGCGCCCAGGCTGGAGTGCGGTGGCAGAATCTCGGCTCACTGCTACCTCTGCCTTCCTGGTTTAAACCATTCTCTTGCCTCAGCCTCTTGAGTAGTTGGGATTACGGGCACCTGCCACTGTGCCCAGCTAATTTCTGTATTTTTAGTAGAGGGGGGGTTTCACCGTGTTGGCCAGGTTGGTCTTGAACTCCTGACTTCAGGCAATCTGCCCACCTCAGCCTCCCAAAGTGCTGGGATTGCAGGCGTGAGCCACCACACCTGGCCATCTACTGATTTTCAAGGCTACAGTGATTGTGTGGTTATTGACTTTCAAGGCTTCTACAGAATGGGAAGAGGGTGTGAGTATGTTAAAATGTTGGAAGATCACTGTTCTTACGGAGATTTGATCCCTTTTTAAAATAAACCCTCCTTGGATGGTTGTGTGGCCTGTTAGTTCTGAGTACTGAAAAGGTCGATTTTGACTTTTTGCCATTGTTCTTATTGCTTTTATGAAGTTTTTGGAGGTCATTTTCTCATTCCATTGCTGCCAATGTTACATGGGTAGTTACTTTTGTATTTGAGGCTGATATGTATCTGTTAAAATTTTGTGGTTTCAATCAACAGAAATTCAACCTGGCTTAAGTAGTAAGACAATGTTTAAGAGGGATTTGGGGGATTTTACAGAGTAAAAGGGATAGCTGAAGCACTATGTCTTGCAAAGACACAAATACTGATGGTTACACAATGTAATCAGAAGAAATTCTCACAAACACTAGTAAGGAGGGGACTGGCCTAGGGAAAGTTTTCTGAAAGCTGCATTTCAATTGCACTTTCAAAATATTGAAAGAAAAAAAATACATCATCTAAATAAATGAAAAGGAAGGCTGATGGAGATTTGAAAGGATTCAAATACCCCAAACCATCCTTTGGAAGCCAACCAGTATCTATGTAACAGGAACTAATTGAAATTTTTTCCTAGCATTCTGTGTCTGGGTGTACTGACTCCAACAATTTATAATCTTTTTTTTCCTCAAAATAAGACTTAAAGTTCTAAAATAAATCATTCAATTGACCTGCTATGGTAATAAGAAGTAAGAACACTGGGCACTAATAATTTAAGGTTCAGACGCCAAAAGAAAAAATAATGGGTTCCGGGTGAGAAAGAACAGTACATATATCCACTGTAATATGACATAAATGTGGATTTACAAAGATTCCCAAGTCTAAGTAAAAACAACATCTCAATTTAAAAATTTTCACAATTCTCAAATTATACTCTTGCTTTTATTTTAGTCATGATCCACACAGCTCAATTGATCTTTAACAGAAACTTCCGTCACTCTAATCACACATTTAAAATAATTCCATAACTTCCCATTTTATTAGAACAAAGTCCTGTATCATCTAGCCTCTATCTCCTTCACCATCCTTGTCCTTTTCTCACCTCTCTTTCTTCCTAATAGCCTTGCTCTTTGGTTGAACCCATCCTGTTCCTACATCGCGCTTTCACATCTGCTATTTTCTCTTTCTGGAATGTTCACCTACACCCTCTTTTCAGGAGACATTTTCTCCTTCTCTTACTAATTGTATTAAGCTTAGATATTAATCTATTAAAGGATAATATTTATTTATATTTATTTTCTCTCTGGACCCCATGTTTTTCTTTGCTATATTATATCTGTAATTTATTTCTTATGTGTTTATTTCATATCTTATCCACCATGGAAACAGATCCATTCTGTTTGGTTCACCATTACATATGCATGTTTCTGGCATGCCAAGCACATATGGACCAAATATTGCTTAACGAGATAAATTAATCTACTTGTATACCCAAACCTACACAAACATGAAACATGCCTTTCATAGAACGTTTAGAATCAATAAAACTGTATACCTAAATATATTGACAGAATTTCATTGAAAATGAAACAGATGAAAATAGCATTAACTAAAATTTTATACTTTTTCTGTTTTATGTGTTGTGACTAATCAGAAATTTAAAAAATAACATTGACAGAATTGCATTCTGCATTCAAATGAGATTTTCTTTCCTTGAAAGAAGCATCATTTTTGTATATTGTGCTTCCAGTGATAGTATAATTGTCTAATTGGTAATTCCTATTTTTGTTAATACCAAAGCAAATTTGCAAGACAAAAAGAGTAGTCATATTATCTCATTTCATACTGGATTTCAGTCCAAAATTAGAAATTCTTCCAGCTCAGATTGAGGATAGGATCCCATCATGATTATATCTTCTCTTTGTAATCCCCTCTATGTTTCTTCATTCACAGATATTCACAAATAAGTAGAAATCATTATGAATTTGAGAAGAGGAAAAAAGGTTTGAAAGAGAATGCCAACAATGAAGGAATTAAATGACCCTTGAGGAAAACAGACAAATCAGTAAACAAAAGCAAATGCTTAAAAACATATTCATGAGGTATTGCTTGAGCCTAGGAGTTCTAGACTAGCTGGGGCATCGTAGTGAGACTCCATCGCTACAAAAGAAAAATTAGCCAGCCTTGGTGGAGCACATCTGTAGTCCTAGCTCATCAGAAGCCTGAGGTGTGAGGATCACTTGAGCCCAGCAGCGCAATGCTGCAGTGAGCCATGACGGAGCCACTGCACTCCAGCCTGCGCAATAGGGCAAGACTTTACCTCAAACAAAAACAAAAACAAAAAACAAAACAAAAACCCACAAAACGAAAACAACATACTCATGAACATAACAAGAATCTTTTAAATGAAGCAATCTGAGAATAAAAAATGCTGTATGTGTACATATAAATGCAAGTAACATAATTATACAATGTGTTATATGTTAACTCTAAAATATATAATTGACAAATTGCTTACCCTTTTAAGTAGATAATCTGAATTACAAAAAGGACATGAACACAAATAAAAATATTTGCAAAAATGAAGTTGAAATAAATCTCCATAGTATAGAAAAACAAAAGGACAAAACAACAGAAAAAGATCGAAAAGTAAGCTTATTGAGAAGGTATTATACATACAGGTTCTTAGCCTAATCCTAGTTAAGAGTTCCAGGATAAAAAAGCAGAAACAGAAAGGAGGACAGAATCAAAGAAACAATGGATATGAGGGAAAATATTGCCCGATTTGAAATGTCTATGTTATGCGAAACAGCTCCCTCAACCCTAGGCATTCATTTTGATTCTTCACAACCACAAGGAAAAAGAGAACATTATAACTATCTTTCAAAAGGAAACACTGTACTTTATCCATACTATCAGAGTTCTTATCAGGAATGCTGGATCTATAGAATAATTACATTATCAAACACATTTTCATAGATTTCTATATCCAATCAAACTTCCAATAGGCATATCATATGAACAAATGTAAAATGAGTCTGGTCACATGAGTACAAGAAAGCTTGGCAACTAAACCTGGTCCAGAAACAAGACAATCTATTAGTTATTGGCACTCAGTAGAGTCCTCTTTCAACAGTAACTTTTAACAACATTAGGTTACATTTTCTTCATTCTATTTAGTTTTGTAATGAATTGGCATTGAAGTTTTAAATTGGTATTAGTTTTAGAATATGTGGTTTTAGAATCAAACTATAGACACAATCAAAAACCCAATTATAGATATAGAGGAAAATGTAATGTCATAACTCTTGATGCAAAATAAAAAGGCTAAGAAAATGGGAAAAAAATTAATAAGAATATTAGTAAAAGAACATTAAGTGCCCCAATTTCACATCTTTCGTACAGGAAGTGCAACAGATTCTGTCTAAAGTCAACAGAAGTCCTTACGTGTGCAGAAATAATGATTTAAACTTATTTTAATTAATGATGTCAACTAAACAACAAGTGAAATACTTATTGACACAAGTACTAACAATTGGGCAGTAAAACTGGGAAGGGTAGGTGTTTAATGGTACAATATAATACCTCCTAATTTTCATTGTTATTTTAAAACTTCTCTCTATTGGTAATATATTATGAAACAGATCTGAGCTCACTTTTTAAAGACAAATAATATCCACATAAAATCAAAACAAAAAGCTGTTAACACTATTTGTCTATAGGGAGTTACGTCGGTGTTAGGTAGGGGGAAGAGGCTTTTAGTTTTCATTTCTATTTTTGTTGGGCAGGTTATATTTTTACCCAAGTGCATACAGTAGTTCTCTAACTAGTATAATTCCAGGTTAAAAAGATGATTTTTTATAATTATGTATCCTGGTCTAATCTCTTAATATATTTATTATTATTGAACCTGAATGACTTGGCACTGGTTCTAATAAATAAATATGCTCTCACAGAATAAAAATTCAGCATTAGAGAATATTAAAATATTGTGACTATCAGGCTTAGGATCTTAACCTTTCAAGATCCTAAGGGTAAGGTAGAATGAAGCTACAAAATCTTAGGTCATGCTCATAGTGTTAGTGCACCTAAGTGGAGCAGACATTTTCAACCAACTCTAATGAGACCTTCGTGGAGAATGCTGGTTTTCATATTGCAATGTCATCTTCCATTTCCATTCTTCTTCCAAATATGCCTTCAACTAATCTCAAGAAAACTAAAGCAACCATGGATTCATAAGTAGAGGTTTGGATAAATATCTTCACCAAATCCTCCATCACTTCCTTTTATATGTCATAAAGTTACCACATTCTGTATTTCCCTTTGCTACATCATCTTATGCAGTGAATAGAAGGCTATGCTAAATAAACCAACAGAGCAAAAACACAATCTGTATAAAAATTGAAAGGCATTTAGCCTTATCGAAGAAATAATCCAACTCTGGTACCTATATTGAGAGAATAATAGAAGGAAGAACGATGTAAATCAAGACAATTCTATTTTTCAAAGTTCCAAAATTTTCTACTTAAAACAGTAGACTTCAGTATAATTAATGTTAAGTCACTGTAACATTTATACATGCAATGCTCATCCTTTTATACTAACAAAAGTTCATTCAAATATTTCTTGCAGATATAGTTTTTATATCTCAGCACCTTTAAATAGTGTATGCTGGGTTGATTTGAACAAGTTTCAGACACCAAAGGAAGTTCTCAGACTGAATCTGTTGCAAGGCCCCAGCCTTTCAAAAGGACTACTTTGTAGGACATACTGTCATTATATGGATAAGTGTGGAACTGTTAACTATCAGATACACTGATAGTTACACATAGGGATTCCAGTGTCATTTGACCTGTTTCATTGATGCTAATTGAACAACAAAAATAAAAGTGCATCTCATTATTGTCAACAACTTAGTTGTGCATTGTCTTTCTTAAAATCATCTCCAGCCTGGTGCCAGAGAAGAGGAGATTATAACCACTGAGTACTCCTTGCTTAACTGCAAATTTGGAATACGATTAAATGTATTATATTTTAGATTTTCAAATGTGACTTGTGTAAAAATAAAGGTTTTATAGACTTCAAGAAATGGGTACCTTAAGCAAGTGTTCAATACTATAACCAAGTTTATTCAACTTTGCCCACTTATGCAGTGTAAGTGGTTTAAAACACAATTCAGAAATACTACTGAGTCTAGTAAATGGAATTATGAATGTGATTGTGCTCCTTCTCAGTCAAGACTAACTCAAATCTCTTCCCATCTTTCATTTATTAATCATTCCTGCTCCATCAGATGCCCAGGACCTGAAATAGCCCAGAGTCCATCCTGTTAGTAAATCAAACCATCTAGTTAATATATCCAAAAACATATTAATTTTATTCATTATATACTTATAAGTAACAAAAAGATCAGATGCCAAATCTTTATTTTAGAAATTGAGAAGATGAGACACAGAAATTGAAGAAGTGTGGAAAGGACTACATGGAACAGAAACAATTGGCCCAGAGGTCTGAATAGGTTTCAAAATCAGCCTGGTCTGAAAGGGAGGTCTTGGCCTGAGGGACAATATATCTCTAGCCCAATGGTCCAGAGCATACAGCAGGCTGCCCTTTTGTTCACCACTCCTAACTGGGATGACAGCCACCTCCAAATCTAGTTTGGAGTCTAGTGATATTGGGACATAGAATATGTCATTAGTATCCAGAATATTCTGGCCTCAAAGCCATTTTTCATAATGCTCATAAACATCTAAGGCCACTAGAGCCTGAAATCATGATTACTGCTTTCCAGCTCTTTGCCCTCATGTTGCTTGATCCCTTTTGTAGTGATTTTTCAAATGCTATGTTGTAATCAAGATCCTTTCCTAATTTTATTTGAGAATACTATTCTGGGAAAGAACAAGAACAGTGGACACAGTCTGCTTTGAGAACAATGCCAAGCATTGCAAGCCTAAGGACATAGTGAATACCTCTCAGTCTAGGGAGAACCCTCAACTCATTACCCAACACTGACAGCACACTACTTTTTAAACTATCAATCCTGAGAATGTATACCATGTCTGGGGTATCTTCTATGAGATAAATATGAACTCCACTCTTTAATGCTTCACAAATAATTGAACTAATCCCCAAATAAAGTTAAACCATGTTGTCTTAGTATATGCATCTGAACTGGTCAGAACTTGATCTGTAGATGTTCTTGAAACTCCATATGAAAGTAAATCACAACAAAGCAAAATGATCATGCATGCTTAAGACCCTTAGTTTCCATCTGTTTTCTCTAAAATGACCCACACTGAGAAAATTGCTTAACATGCACAAGGTAAGCCCCATTTTATAAGCCAGTAATGGAGAAACTGCAGTAACTAATTAGCTCCTACCAGTACAAGTCAAACTGTTATTAACAAAATCTGAAAGTTAAATAGAGGTTCATTACTTCCCTAGTCATTGGCGCCCCCTCCCTGGAGTGTTTAACTTGTAGCAATGATTTTGGTTTTGCTTGATTAAATCTCATTATGAGAGAGGAATAAGCACTTGTGCCCAAGTCTGAAGGAACCCAGAGGTGTGCCAAGCCAACCATTAAGCTGTGCAGAAAAGTACATGGTTAAAAATTGGCATGCAGAGACTTCTCTTCCAAAGCAGTCTGAAGTATGGTGAGAAACACTGTTCCAATGCTTCTGTTTTCCCCCCGATGGGTTTGAGACCACACTGAAAAATGGCCCATATGCATCTTTCTATTCAAGAAAAACGTTGTTAAATAGGTTTGTGTTACTTCCCACTCTTCTAAGGACCTTTCAAGGGAATATAGGGTTTGCACTGTTGGACAGTTGGTAGTATGTAAAGAAGAAAGCAAGAGAGTGTGTATAGTCAGTTTTCCAAAGAGAGCAAAGGTCAAGGCAGGCATGTAGCTTAATAATTATGCACTAGCCTTGTAAGCAAGTAACAACTCAGAAGAAGTTAACCCATCACTTGCCATTATCTCCCCTCCTGCTTATGGACTGTGTCATATTCAGCAGTGAAAGGTAAGGTATTTAAGGATAGAACTTCCACGTAGCTCCATTTCTATCCCCTCTCCACCTTGAAACAGAAGGAGCATCAGTGCCCGTATAAAACATGAGATACCTATGAAGTTTGATCTCTGCCAATGGACTGAAAATAGGATTGTCAAACTGTGGTTCATAACATTTGCTCTTTTTTGGATTTCAATATTCCACTTTGTAAATTAAAGTTAATATGCACTTTTCTAGAAAAACATCCTACAACTTTTAGAGTTGGTGTCAAGAAAATTGTCTTTTTATTGTGTTTTTTTTTTTTTAATTCCAGTAACTTGGGTGAGTCACATATGACTGCCATGACCGTTTCCATCTGTGATCCTAACTATAAATATCCCTAACTATGGCATAAATAAAGGTAAGCAGGTGTCTTTGTTATAGGACTTTTCAGAATTTTAAATTATATATTTAAATAAGGTTTTAAATAAAATATTCATAGAGATTATTCAAAAAGAGAATAAAACATATAGCACTTCCCAACGTATTTTTTAAATCAAAAGTCTGTTATTCACAGTACATAGAAATCCTGTGGTACAGTTTGAGAAATATTTGACTAACCCAGAGTTTCCTAAACTTCGCACTATTGACATTTGAACCAGATAATTCTATGCTGTGAGCAATGTTCTGTGCACCGGAGAATGCAGAGCCCCTGCCCACTGGATGTCATCAGCATCCCCAGTTTTATATATATATATATATATATATATATACACACACACACACACACACACACACATACACATACACACACATATATATAAAATGTCTTCAGACACTTCCAAATGTCCCTCAGGGGCAAAATTATCTGGAAAAACTGATTTTCAGGGGTCTTTCTGGCTGGCATGTTCAGAAAAAATGTTCTACAAACCAGTAAGAGGTAGTATGGGATAGTTATCAACACCACCCTTTCAAAAAGTAAAGCTTTGTGGTTCAAGTACAAAGTTTACTTGTGTTAAATACTACACAACACCCAGAATCTTCAGTTTCTGCATCTGTGAAATGGTAATAATAATAATAATAATTAATAATAATAATAATTGCACCTACCTAGCATAGATGTTATGGGGCTTAAAGGTAATAATGTTTGAAAAGTATTTAGTACAATGTCTAGTACACAGTAGAGAACTTGGCAAATACCAGCTCTCATTATTGTATCTGGAATTCACTATCTATGAACCTTGATTTACTTAGTTGCTAATTATTTCTAAAAGTCACTTGCTTTTTTAGAAGCAGGTTACAACCCAAATAATTTCCTTTTTCTTATTACTTCTGTTATTTATTTCCCTATCATATTTCATACATCCATTCACCAAATAACTTTTTGAACCTTTTCTGTTGCACTTCTGTGCTAGACTTCTAATAAGGGGTTTCTGATTCACTTGGAGGAACAGAAAACACCTCTGTCCAAAGTTGTTGGTCCTAGAGCTTATATTGTAGTCTTTTCAAAGAAATTCCTAGACAACAAGAGAGTAAATGCAGGAAAACTAGGTTTTTCAAGCACAGTGGAATTAATATAGAAATAATTGAAAAGGCTAGAGAGCTGATGTCAGGGGCTACTACTAAATTTGCTTTTCAAGGGGACACCTTCATGACAGACTCAGTGGCAGGAACTATCTGCTTTTTCACCACCTCTGCTGTCATTGCCACAGCTATCTCAAACCCATGAAGCTGGTGACAAGCAAATGAATCCACTTCAGATGCTCAGGTCTGCTAGAGCTTGCTTGTCAGCTAGCATAGACAGAGAAATGGGTTTGTTGTTCTAATCTCACACGAGTGCATTTAATTGGCAGAAACTAATGTCCAGAATACGGCCTACAAAATTGTCTAGAAAATATATATATTTTTTACCTTTCCAACCCTTCCAAAAAAGGAAACTGAAATAGAGGCCAATCCCAACATCCAGTTATCCCACATACACAGACAACCTTAAAGAGACATACATACATAATATTCAATGGTGATAATAGAAAGATCCACTTGGTCCTCTCTGCTATAATGTAACAATCCCTTGTACAAAGAAAAGTCACTTGTTCCCTCCCTTAAAGAGGAGACCCATCAGTCACTCTTTCTCTTCAAGTAGTTAATTCTTCATCTAGTCAAAATTCCACCCTGAGATACTACAACCTAAAAATTAAATCATGAAGTTCAAAATGCATACTTTATATAAAAGAGAAGGAATTTATTTAAATATAATATGGCCATAAAAAAGGAAAGAAATATGCATTGCTATTTTTCTTGTTTCTACAACTGATCATGAGGCCATGGCTGGTATTTATAATTTCCACCTTTCACAATATATTCCATGATCCCTTCACCTTGAGCCAGCCCATCAGATTGTTAAGGGTTCTTTGCATCTTGGACAACTGAAGCTTCATTTCTCAAGAGTGTGAGCACTGGTATTGATTTCCGAAGTCCTCTAAGATACCTCATAGACTCTCTTGTCCAGACGTATTCGCCTGACTCCTACTGTATAGCAGCAAACCTATTTTTCCTTAATAATCAGCATCATTCAGTCCAGTTAATTCAGTAACTGCCTTCCTGTTTACTAATCTACACGAACTGGTTATAATGAGACATCACAGCTATCATTTTTTCTCTTCACTGGCATAAAATTCACCCAAGTATAGTCATTGAAATTCTTGTTGTTTAAACCTGATCATAATTTGCTTTTCCATGACACAGCTGTGTGAGTTCCCAACACTGGGGTATTGAGGGCTCAGGGGGATGAGGATAAAATGGGTTTGCAGCGGTGGAATGTTCCAAGCCCCACAAAATCATTTCCGGTACCCTCCTGTCCCTACTCCTGGTCAATAGCCAGGACTTTTCAGCAATACAGATGCCAGATGACTCCTGAGTTATCACTGACAAAATTACATCGTAAAGTCATAATTTTAACTACTAACATTTTCAAACAACATTTTCCATGTGGAATTGTTCAGACACATTTATGTTTTTCTCTACTTTCCTGTTTACCTTTTTCTACAGTTTTTCACTCATATATACATAGTAAATGATATTTGTATTAGCATTATTGTAACTATTTTAATTGCCATTTTAAAATAATTTACTATACATTACCTTGTTTAATCATTTCAATAATTCTGAACATAACTGGTAATATATCTTACATATAAGGAAACTGATATAAAGGTTTAAGTATCTTCTACAACCTCAAACAGGAATAATAATGGAACCCACAACTCAGACTTTTTAACCCCTTAGACAGACACAAGAGCAGGAATGGAGCCGCTTATGTTTTTCTCAAATCTTTAATAGTTTTTGATACGAATTCCCTATTTCTAAGCACAATATATGTTTTTCTTACCTTCATATGGATCACTGAAAAATTGAATTTATTATATTTCTCCCTTTTTTCATTGTAAGGAGGTGATACCCTAATAGTTCTGTAAGGATCCAAAATCAGGATAGTTAAAATTCTGTTTCCTTGAAAGTATGGAAAGAAATTTTGATTTTTACATTAATTTAGTTTATCAGTAACTAACAGAATTTTAAATTCCATTTTTTCCTCTCAGAAATTCTACAGGTACTTTAAATGGAGCTGTCACTGTGTATCCAAGCAATAAGGCAATGATTGATTTCTGATTCGCCTTTGATAAGGCTACTTTTGATCAATTATTGAACATCCCAGGAGTGCACAGGACTCTTGTATTGTATGTCCTGACAGCACTGTGTGATTTGGCCAATCCATTACTCTTTATGCCTTTGATGTGCTCCTTGTCTGATTAACAGCTCAATATTTCTAGAGCTTATATTCCTAACAAATCTCACTCTGTGGCATATTGCTTGGCTTTCTGTGTTTCATGAGCAATTTGCATACAGTTAAAGACATGTTCTCCTAAATATCACTGATCAGTTGGAAAACAGATATATCAAACAACTACAGCTATCCTAGAGTAAAAACAGGGGCAAGGCAGTTAAAATGTTAGTCTGGAAGCCAATAGTTTATCACCTAAATGATGATTTCTTTGTATTTTTACTTTGCACTGAGACACATAAAACAATTTCACGTGACACAGTGACGACATTGCATGCTCCCACACTGGATCTTTAACCTCTCTGAGATTGTTAGATATATTTTGCATTTGAGATTAACACTGAGAAACCTCCAAATTTAGGACTAAGGTATTCATAAAACTACTGTTTTATTCAAGTGAGAAAATCCATATTACTTAACAGAGACTGTCCTATTTAACAAAATCAGAGATGACTAGCTTTCTTCATTAATTCTGACAGTTCATCATAGGGTTGCTTCTGTTGATAAGATCTCCTCTTCATAATTTTCATCTGCCATGAACCTATTTTAGGCTTTTATGAAAAAGCACACTGTAAATTTGTTTTGGTTTGAAAATCACTGTCAAGTTAAATAATTGTTTATATAGTGTTTATTTTTTCATTCATCCCTTCATTTGATCATTCAAGAAATTGATTGAATGCTCACTCTGATTAATACAGATGTATGCTGCTAGACACTTGAATGTTGACTTTGAATCATATTCTAATGCAAGATTAATCCTGATGTCAGCAGAGTGATTCTGCCCCCTTCCAATCCATTTGTCACATAGTAGCCAGAGTGATTTATTTTTAAAAACACATAAGTGGACCAAGTCAACTTCATCTTGTGATACTTTTCCTTGTCAATTTTTTTTTCCCTTTAAGCTGGCCCTGCCATTCCTAAAACACAAGGTCTTTCTGATCTGCCTTAGAGCCATTAGACTTGCTATTTTCTTGTTGCTTATCTTCATTCCCTTGGTTTTTTTGTAGACCTCTTTTTTTACTCTCAGGTAAGCCTACCCTAAGAAAAGTACTCTCTGATATTATCTGTTGAAACTCCAAAAGTAAATCTTCATAACACTTATTGCAATAAGTAACTATTTTCTGTCTCCCTCCCTTTCTCTCTCCTATCTACCTGTCTAACCATCCATCCATCTCCTCATCATTTCCTGTCTATCCCAACCATCCCCTCATGCTCTTGCTCATATGCAAACACGTATTAGATTTTAATTCCATAGTACAGGAAATTTGTTTACCTCAGGAAGGACAGAACAGGCTCATATTTCACCAGTCCAAAACACTTCCACATGATACAATGAATATTTCTCCTATACACATTAGATTTTTGTGTGGCCAAGTGACTTCCCTAGTGTCCCTTTCTCTCTTTTCCCTCCTTTCCCCATTGGCTCTCCCTTTCCCATCGTCCTTCCTAGAAAGAGACAACAAAGGAAAGACCAAAACAAAAATATTTTTGATTTCTTAAGCAAAACTATTCAGTTCAGTTCTCGATAGAAGCTCCATCAAACATCATTCAAGACCTGTTTTGTTTCTGGAAAAGATTTAAACTTTGAAATTACAGTTTATGACTTCACAGAATGCAGTTCTCTTCCCAGTTTCTGCTTGTGGGTGCGAGAGATTCACACTTCCAGTTTTACTAGCAAGATTGACATATTTTTATTACAGGATTAGCCCCATTTTTCTAATTGTTTTTGTTCATTGGATATGCAGCCTGTACTGAGTCTAGAGAATTTTAAAAATTACTTCCTAGTTGGCAAAGCAGCACTATGGTTCTTACTGCAAGTATGATAGCATTACATAAAATCAGTTAAAAAAAAAAAAACTATAATGTATCCACAGACCAACTTAGACCATGAAGTGTTTTAGGGCATCAGCTTATTTAATCATCACAATTCCTTACAATTCCTTTAAAAATAAAAGAACAATTGTTGTTCCTATTGACAGACAGACTGGGGAGATTAAAGACTTTCCCAAGTAGCAAATTCACAGCCAACATGAAAGGTCACTACACAAGAAGGATGGAGGCAATGAGGCCGAGTGAAAGCAGCCACCCTGCGTCCAGCACAGCACCTCTCACATGTGCTTTTCCCCATTCCTCTTCCTTGACATTACTGGTGATAACTATGAATGTCCACATCTATAAAACCCAATCATCTAGGCAGAACTTGACATTCAATATTACCACCATATTTCCATCTCAGAAGGTGATGTACCTACAATCCCATCTAGATATACTGATAACTGGACTCTTAATCCACCTACGAAGATGAAAGCTTTCAAACTGTTAGGTCTTCCTACAAGTTAGAATGTGGGGAATTTTCAAGTGCTGTGAAGATAGGGAGTGGAGAGGCAGGAATTGCCATGTTTGAACTTTCAGGCATCATTGGTAGAATCTGCTTTAACCCACCCTCCACCTCTAACAGGAACATGAGCTCTATGATTACATGTCTTCACTGAGTAACCAGCAATCATGGCCACATTCAGCTGGCCTCTGCCTCACCTTATTTGCCTAAGGTAGCAATAATACAACATGCACAAAGTCTGTATCTCTGACCCTGATTACTTTAGTCTCATGGCCACAAAAATTCTCACATTTCTGACTAATCAGAAATCATCAGATTAACTAGAAGTTAAAATGGTTCCAGAATGAGTACTCAGAGAGATTCTTTGTTCCAAATGGTCTTAAATGTCTCCAACCAATGGAGCATCACAGCCCTCCAATCACTGGCCTTTGTTAACAAGCCTGCCCTGAGCATGTCCACGTCTCCCTGTACAGACCAACTTGTTTCTAATCAGCGAGTATTGATCTTCTCTACAGATTTGTTTGTTAAACTGACATCTACAACAAACATCAGACATCAAAAATGGTATCCACCATTTTGCTATATCATCTTAATTAAATGTCAAATTCAAGGAATGCCATTTTTCGGCAGTAAATAAAAGACCCCACGATAACGTATCATGGAAATTTTCTCCCTGTTAATCTCTCCTGTTTCCTGAAAATTGTTTATACCATTTTCTCTGACCTATTTTATTGTTTAGTTGCAAACCCTGCTTGAGCTAACATAGTTACTAGTTCATGTAAAGCAAAGAGAAGCCCTTGACTCTATTAACATAAAAAAAAAAAAAACTTCTATTAGCGTATGTGGAACCATAGTATGTATCTCAATCACTGGAAAACATCTGCCTAGGAACAGCTTAAAGTTCTGGAGAAATATCATAAGGTCTATTTATGACTTCGAGCTCTATAATCAGTAATCATCTCTCTAGACTAATATAATCTGAATCAATAGAGTGGAGAAATACTTTATTCTTACATACTTCTCTGTGAAGGCTATGAGGCAAATGCTGATTTTCTCCAATCATCTGCAATGCAGTGCCTGTTATTTTTTTGTGTTATAGTGTAAATATATAAAATTACAGTATAAGATAATTTGTATGTGGCTATTGAACCTATAGAATCTTCCAAGAAAATTTCTGCTCAAGAGTGAACCAGAAAAATAGAAATTATACTTTCCCCTTTAAAATGGGATTGTGATATATTATATAGATGAAAATTTTAAAGATACAAAAATAATAATTGATGAAATGGTCAGTTTCCTTATATTACACTGTCGAGTCTCTCATACTCTATCCTGGCTAGTGCTTAAATGTATGTCTGAGTGAAATCGCTCCTCAGGATCTTTGCACAACTGGCCAGGTGTGGAAGATACTCTTATCACTATCTTTTTATATTGTTTCATTTTTTTTTTCCCAAACAAAGAGTACTTTGAGGATTATATCTACATAGGTAGTACTCATTCTTAGTGCTTTCAAATACAATTAGGAAAGGGATAACTTCATTCTTTAAATTTTCCTTAATTTGAATAGTCTAGACAATTTTTTTATCAAGTGTTTTTTTCAGGTAATCCAGACCAGACATCTTGAATTATTTTTAATAAAAATGATTTAAGTAGTTAATCATTAGTAATATTTTTATGATAGAATAAATTATAAATTGAGTTTTGTGTTATATGACTAACAAGTACAACTGTTGATATTTAAGCATTTGGTAAGAAATGAGTTTACCAGAGTACTAGGCAAGGAAACTTCCAGAAAGCCATCTAGTAGTTCTCATTAGAAGGCTTCAATCATTGCAGAGACCATTGTGGTATATTCCTTCATTCTCATTCAATGAAGAAAACACACATGCACACACAAAGAACACAAAGCAAGGCCTTTAAAGGTTGCTCTGGAAAGAAACAATTAAAACAGTTTAGTCCTTCTTGAATTTGTAACTGCCAAATCGCTAATGTAGGCAGGAAATACTGTAGCACACTAACTGCTTCACCTGAGCTGGTAGCATAAACTCACTATTGGGGGGAAATGACACCAGAAATTTAATAAAATAGACACATGATCATGACTTTAATCGTGCCAAGTAAGAATGTAAGAGTAATTTACTTTGAAAGTTTCCACAGAGAAACCAAAGATATTGTAATTCCTTCCTGTTACTCATCACAGGGTAACCCCTACTTCCACCCTCAGGCCACAGGACTTGATGTGGAACGTGGAATCACGGGTGAAAGGCATCCAGAGGAGCTGAGTCACATATCAGTTGTGGCCCTGGTACAACTATACTCAGCACGCCCTGCTCAAGCTTAGAGTCTCAGAATTATTAAAATTTAATTGATATAATTTAAAATCAACTTATTTTAAGTCAAAGCAGTTTTGTCTTTCCAGAGATTTAAATTATCTTTAAATAATATTTTATTTTTCCATTTCCCTGCCTTATACTATTGGCTATGATGTAGGACCCTTTTAAGTAAGTTAGTATAATGAAAAGACTATTGAGTACTATTTAGCCATAAAAATGAATGTGATCCAGTCATTTGCAACAACATGGATGGAACTGGTGATCATTATGTTAAGTGAAATAAGCCAGCCACAGAAAGACAAACATTCCATGTTCTCACTTATTTGTGGGTCCCAAAAATCAAATCAGTTAAACTCACGGATGTAGAGAATAGAAGGATAATTACGGGAGTCTGGGAAGGGTGGTAGGGGGTTGGGGGAGGTGGGATGCTTAATGGGAAAAAAAAATAACCCACAAAATTTAGAAAGAATGAATAAAACCTACTGTTTGATCACACAATAAGGTGACTATAGTCAATGATAATATAATTGTATATTTTTAGATAAAGAATGTAACCAGATTGTAACTCAAAAGATCAATGCTTGAGTGGATGGATACCCCATTCTCCATGATGTGCCTATCTCACATTGCATACCTGTATCCAAACATCTCATGTACTCCATAAATATATACACCTACTAGGTACCTACAATTTTTAATAAAAAAAAAGTGAACAACAATAAAGCAGAAAGCAGGTTTTTTTTAAGAGTGTTGAGGTGTTTTCATTTTGTTTTGTTTTGTTTTGTTTTGTTTTCCAGCAATGGGAGCAATATCTGGAGAACTGAGAGGCTGGATGCAAATCGTTTAATTCAGAAGCTACTATAGCAGCATAAGTGTGACATCGTAATACCCTAGACCATGATAATAGGAAGGTAATAGAAGGGGAAAGCTGTATCTGTCCCATATTCTAGATTTTAAAATTTGTGATGGTAGGAGACAGCGGAATAAAAACAACAATGCCTCTAGTTTCAAAACCTGTGACCAAGCCATTGACAATATTTGTAATAGAAGTTTAAATCTGTTGCAGATTTTACATTAATAGAGTTGAAAGAAAGGAATCATATGCTTTCGTTTATATGCAGCTCTAGGATAGTGCCTTCAAAAGAAATTGGCAGATATTATGTCTACTGTGTTCTACTATTTAATTCAGGTACATATAACGTCCTATAACTTAACATTTCTATGATTTCTAGCTTTTCCAGTTAAAGTAACTTTATACTTATTGTCTTATTGATGGTATGATACGTAATAATAGAAATGCCTCTTGCATTCGGAAAGTACTATTATTTCAACCAATAATAGATCAATGATTTATTAATCATACCTTACTAACTATAGTCTAGCCCAACAGAGACCAATGACTAAGAAGAATACAACAGCACACAGCCTAGAGACACACACAACCTGGGAATGCCAGCAGACCTCTGGCCACCTTCTGAGCAACTCAACTACTTTGGCTGAGGGTCCTTGAAAAAAAAATAGAGTTTAAACACCACAAATACCAAACCCATTCACTTGGTTCCACTCTCCTACAGCAAATACTGGCCATCTCATTAATAATTAAAAACAACAGCTGCTAATGCCTTGGAACAAGATGGCTAATTTACATATCCTGAGCACTGGCAAGGGTTCTTCAGCACGTTCTGCCAGACCCATGGAGGATTCTGTTTTCTCCGAGGCAGGTAAAGGGCAGAAAGGAATCTACAGCTCAAACACGAATATTAATAAAGTTGTAAAGGAGCATATAATTAAACCATATCAATTATTTATCTAATTATGAGGTCATTAGTCATCTAAAATTACTCAGCAAGCAACCCCAGAGTCTATGGGGTACTAACATACAAAGTGTTGTCCAAAATCATCAGGCCTGAAAAACTCCATCTGACAATGCTGCTTCAACATTAATTAGCTGTAAGATCTGAAGGATGAGTAGAAAAAGGGGAATATGGTGAAATATTCTATTAGAAAAAGCCATGTCTTTGATGGCTGGAGGTAAAAGAAAGCACAGTGTTTTCCACTAAATGATTACTTGTCTTCTGAAATTCTTTCATTTGGGGAAATCATATATTTATTCCATGAGTCCAGTTGGCTCCCTGTCAGGAGCTATTCCCTGGAGAATTAAGTTCAATCATTTAACACTGAGGTAGGATTCTCCATTTACTGCAAGCCTCAGTGGATGTTCTAATACCGGTATGCAAGTAGTAAATTATTTATTCACTGTGTAGATGGAATAATGATCCCCCAAAGACATTGGCATCCTAATCTCTGGAACCTGCGAATATGTTACCCTATGTGGCAAAAGGTACATCGCACATGTGGTGGGTTAAGAATGTTGAGATGGAGAAGGTAGCCTGTATTATCCAAATGAGCATATTGTGATTATGAGGCTCTTTATGAACCGGAGGGAGGAAGGTCAGCCAGCGGAGATGTGACAAGCAGAGATCAGAGAGAGAATCGGAGAGCGATTTGAAGACGCTGTGGTACTGTTTGTCTTTTAAAACAAAAGGAGAGATGACAAGCCAAGGAATACAAGGGGTCTCTATAAGCTGGAAAAGGCACAATAGCAGATTTTCACCTAAGCCCCCAAAGGAATGCAGTCCTGACCCATTTTAGGCTTCTGACTTCCAGAACTCTAAGTTAATACATTTTGTGTCACATTTACATTTTAAGCCATTACTTTTATGGTAATTGTTACAACAGCAAGAGGAAGCAAATCCATTCATCACATCTACCCAGAATAAATTCACCAATACCTACCATTTCACATTTCTATTCTGAGACATAGGGATCATGACTAATTAAACAGCACAACTGTTGGGATATTTCCTATTCACATTTAAGAGAAAGTCGTTTGTTTAAACAAATTAGCAAATAAAAAGAGTTTTGAAACTACCCTTACGAAAACATGAAGTAATCTAAATGTGCAAGAGACAAATTGGGCTATCCAGCTGGCCTCCCAGATTCACAGGAATATAAATCAAAGCCAAAAATAAAACAAAACTATTGGTATGGAAGGGTTCCATCCATAGAAATGATGAAAAATTTCTATAAGACATATTACAGTTTACGACAGAGAGAAGTTTATCATAAACATTGTAGAACATAAAGCATCTGAATAAAACATCTATTGGGGGAGAGTGAATGATTCCCTACAGGAATCTACTTATACAGCCTAAATCAGGATGGTGGAGGAGGGAGGCAACTAAAGAATCTGGGAATTAGCCCTTCAAGGACAGTCTTGAGTCCTGGGTCCTAGGCCTCAGTGGCTGAGGACTTTCCCTTGACTGACTCCTGGCCCTAACAGCATTCTAGGCAAATAGATTAGTAGTAGTTCCTCAGTGAGGGAACTTAGATCTTAGAGTTGAGTCACTTACACTTGTAAAAGCAAATATAATCTTCTGTCTCCAATTTCTCTAGAGCTTTCCCTTTAAAGGAAATGAAAATGACTCCAGTCTCCTTATACTGTACTGTGGAAATTCCAGTAGTCTTCCCAGCATTTCTGAAGCTACCTGGAGGTGGGGTACATTTTGTCTCCTTGGTCAGCCTTTATACCTCAGGTCTTCTGAAGGCCACACCCACTTCAGGTACTGTCCTTCCTCCTTAATTTCCTAACGTGCCATTAATAAAATTCTAGTGTTTGTAACGTCCTACTTCTGAAGATTTGAGTATAACTCAAAAGGTCTAAAGCACAGCAAAGAATATTGAACTATTTAAAATTAAATGTTAGGCATAATGATATTGATTTTCCTAGGCCATCCAGAGAAATTTTCTCACTGGCCAAACTTCTTTGATGACATCAAGAAACAAAGAGCTCCTTCATCCTCCAAAGCCCATTCCCTCCCACCCGCCTTAACCTTTGTCACTCAGGAGGGTTTTTTTTTTGTTTTGTTTTGTTTTTTTTTTTTTTTGCATGTCTGTTTTGTTTTTTGTATCCTCCAAGGAAGAGGTCTAATTCCTGTTACTCTACTATACACAGCTACTCACCTTTTGTTATAGTCTCTCCCACCAAGAAAGATTGAATCACCTAGAAAAATACCCGCTATGGTGTTTTCCAAAGAACAGTATGTCCCCTGTGAATCCCAACTTCTTAGGCTTCAGGTGTAAACTGCAGGCAGCTTCTAAAACAGCAGCTTAGTCACCCTGGTACAGAAGGCAACAATCTCTTTGGCCCAGCAGTGATTCGCTGGTCAGGTTGCCTCCAGCTGTAGTTTATTTACTCCTCTCAATGAGCACCTGAAACCCATATTTATAACTAAAGGCTGTAATTGGGTTCAACATCTGCCCCCTCTTTGGGGCTTGAAAGATTTGATAGGAACTCACACCACTCTGACAGAACCAATCCTAAATCTCAATAATGGACACACAGTGCCCTCTGAGAAAAATTGCAAGATACATTAAAACACTTTTTACTTCAAAAGAAGGCAACCAATATGAAAAAAGAATTCAAATTCTGCTATCCGAAAACAATTAAAACCAAATAAAAGCAGTTATTCTATCAAAGTTGAGAAATTATCTAATTCTTCCCTGCAAATAAATTTAAGGGGATATGTTTATGAAGCTAGGGGAATTACTAGTGAAAGCATAGTTACTAATAAATTATATTTTTTCTCAGTATCAGTAAATGCCAAAGAACTGAAATTGTCATAAGTTGCTTCATTAGTGTGTTTTCATACTGCTATAAAGTACTGCCTGAGACTAAGTAATTTATAAAGGAAAGAGGTTTAATTGACTCACAGTTCAGCAGGGCTGGGAAGGCCACAGGAAACTTACAATCACGATGGAAAATGAAGGGGAAGCAAGGTAGCTTTCTCACGAGACACCTTCCTCACAACACGGCAAAAAGTGCTCAGTGAAGGGAGAAGAGCCCCTTATAAAACCATCAGATCTCCTGAGAACTCACTCACTCTCACGAGAACAGGTAGGAAAACTGCCACTCATGATTCAATTACTTCCACCTGGTCTCTCCCTTGACACGTGAGGATTGTGGGGATTACAATTCAACATAAGATTTGGGTGGAGACACGAAGTCTAACCATATCAGTTGCTGAGAGGAAAATGTTCATTCCCAATTATTATATAGCTAGCCAACTTTTCATTTGTACTTAATGGCAACCCCTAAAATTTTCTGAAGATGAAAAAGAGTTTAAAGTATATCATGTATATTTAAAAACAGTAGACAACATTCAAATTCATGGAGAAAAAAATAAAATAACAAAATGAATCAAAATGGTACATATAAAATACTTGGCGATGAGCAAAGAAATCAGTAAAACAGAGCAGACAAACTCAGTGATTCTTAATCTTGGCTTCACATTTTGATTACCTGGAAGAATTAACAGTTAAAATAAATACAAATAAATATACATTCATAAAATAATAAATACAAGAAGGGTTTCAGGGTTCACACTCACAGAGAAGTGACTGAATTCCTCTTGGGTAGGGCCCAGACATGTGGGCTTTGTAGAGAGTCCTCTGTGACTCCAATGTACATACAGAGTTGTGAACCCTAGTTTAAGTAATTTTGGGGAATATGGGCTTATTGACATAGATGATAAAGAAAGGAGAGAGCTGGAGGTAATAATTTTTAAAATACTATATTTCTTCTCTGGTAAAAATAAGAGATAATAGTTAATGTCTCATTTATTTGTTTGAGCTAAGAATATCATCAAAAACCTACCCTCTGCCAGTCGTTTTGATAAGTGATGGGAATAAATGGCCATCAAGATATGCTGAGTCCTGAAATTCAAGGAACATATAGTCCATCAATAGAAATGAACAAGAAATAGATGAACACAGGGCAATATGATTCGGGGGAACCAAGTAGGGAGCACTAGGGAAACTCCAGAGAATCAGAGCTGCCTGCCTGGAGGAGCTAATACCGGATTAAAACTAATACCAGATCTGCTCTTGACTTATAAGTAATCTGTTCAGGCTCAACTTACAAAATCATTTTCTATTATTCTAGTTTACTGTTACTTGTTTTCTTATTCTTCACTAACTAGAGTCAATAAATTAGATAAAAAGGAAGAAATACCTAGAGGCAGGTCTACTCTTTGAAAAGAAGTGAATATAAGAGCTGACACCAAATAATAAAGCCAATAAGAGAAATCAAAGCAGATCCCCAAATTATCACAATCTTGGGACATTTTAAAAAAGAAGAACCATCTTGCATATCTCAATATTTTTCCAAGTTAGTAATGAGAGTTCAACATGCCTACAAAATACATTTAATGAAAGGCTAAACATTGCTGTCACTTCTTGTTAAGTATATAGGAAGTATAATCTTGTTGGTAGTTTCATTCCCTGTAAGGATAAATTTCCTATAAGGTTTTGAGAAGAGGGAGTTGTCTCCCTACAGCCTTTGAGCTGTGTCCCTGGGCTGTTATTTCTCTACCTTATGAACATCCGAATTCAGCTTTTTGGGGGTTACTAATACTGGCAAACACCTAGAACTTCTATTCCACAGTTCTCCTCAATAAGATATCACTTCTTCCTCACAGACTTTTCAAAACAGGAAAGGAGAATACGGGGTAGACAGTATTTCCATTAAAGGCCCATTGCTTAATTTTCTACAATACTGTTCACTCAATTTAGTGGAACTGTTGATTTTACTGAGGAG
The DNA here is from genome assembly GCF_049350105.2 of Macaca mulatta. Lineage (NCBI taxonomy): Eukaryota > Metazoa > Chordata > Mammalia > Primates > Cercopithecidae > Macaca > Macaca mulatta. The sequence goes on along the minus strand of NC_133418.1, from coordinate 102,780,129 downwards.
TTTCGGTAACGAAAGGAAATTTAAATGTATTGAGGAATGTCCAAAAATAAAAGCTGCATGCTGCATATGACTAACCTTCTAGGCCCAAGTATGATGGGTGGGGCACAAAAATGGACACCTCTTACATGATTTTGTCTTGTGATATACCCCGATTCCCAACTTGCTCCCCTCTCCTGAGATCCATTGCCTTCCTGGAGAGTGCCTTCTTGTTGACAGTTTAACAAGGCAAATCCTATCTCCTTTTAGAGTGACCCCAGTTGCTTATCTGAGTGAGTTTATCTGACTTTAGAATACATCCATCTCTCCCTTCACCAAGAAAATCGACATGCAAATTTGCTTCTGTACATGTTCTAAAGCATAAGTAATTCAGTCTAGAATACTATCACAGCATATACAGGAGGGGGGAGAATGGCTAGAGAACAAGCTAAGATATATGTGTCACCCAGTGCCAGTTCAGATCCTGTGATACCTCCTCATCAGCATTAGGTACAGATATGCTTTTTCACTCTGCTTAATTATCCAAAAGGTAACTACTGAGTCAAACAAAGACAACACTTCTAAAGGAACACCAGGTATCTTCTGAGACAGTCAAGACAAAATCCACATAGAAGAGGATGAGCACTTCCTTAACTGCTAGCTCATCTGTTCAGCTGCTGAGCCTTCTGCAGGAGTAACATTTCACACATATGTCAGTCCATGCTGAGCAGGGCGGCTCTCCTTTGGCTTACACTGCTTGCACATGGCACTTCTGTGCCTTTGACACCTGAGATGTGACTCGTTACAAAGAAGTGCATGTTTCCTGCTCTGTTCTCTTCCTCTAATAAATATTCAGTAAAGGCTTTAAAAATCAAACATTTTATTTTTTTCTCCAATAAAACTTTTAAAACTATTCAACATTATGGTCATAGCTTTTTGAAAGGTTCTCTTGCCATCTTGTTGGCATCCAAGGTGCTTCGGATTTAATTTAAGAGGGTAAAAATATGCGAACTGTCATATTCTTCTGGCTGAAAAGATAGGTATGTACATATTGCCCATTCCAGGATATATTTGAAATTATAAAGAAAAAATAAGGTTTCAAGGGAAGGGGGAACGTTCAGAATCTTGGGACAGGCCAAGCACCATGAGATTCCTAAGAGCTGAATATGTGCTCTCCAGCGGAAATGATGTGACTTTTATTGGTTAAAAGGTACGGCTAATCTCAACCTCAAAATCAAGAGTTACTAAGTAATGGCCTTGTAAACATCCTTAACTAATGATGTACAGTAGAGCCTTCTTGGGAAGCAAGAGATGGTTTGAGGAGAGAGAGAGAGAGAGAGAGGGAAAGAGAGATAGAGAGAATGAATATTGGAAGCTCACCCTCAGCAGGTCTAACTCTTTTTGTCCATGCATCAAAGACTTCAATTATATTAGGCCGTAAAGGAGCAGCTAAGTCGTCCCTTTGCTGAGTTCTTCTCAGAGGGAATCCCGGTAGTAAATAAAAGAAAAAAACCCAGAATACCCACCAGTTTAACATTCTATTAAATTAGATTTACTTAATATTATAATCTTAAAGGGTTAGTTGCACAGTAACTTTATTGGAAAGCTCTTGGTTATAATCCTAATTATTGTTATAGAATTCTGTTTTCATTAACCCTTTAGCAATGCCTTATTAAGTTAATTTGACACATATTTTATCTTTTGGAAAAGGAAATATAAAATAATCATAAGAACCTTACAGCAGTAAATGCCCAAAATACAAGGTCCAGAATTGAAGAAGAATAACATGTGAAATCTGTATGAAAGGGTGATCTGGGATTTGGCAGAGGAACCATTCAGCTACAGCCTGAAGATAAAGAGATACAGAGGAAAATCAAAAGCTAACTGGTAGGGGAGCAGTATGCAAATAGGGCTGTGAGTTGGAGGCAGCCTTATTAATTTTCAGGAGAACCTTGTATACAATATCATGAACAAAGAACACTCACATTACAGATTCTGTAGAGATTCACTGAGGAATAAAAAAGAAAAAAAGTAAAACAAAAAACAAAAACACAAGCAAGCACAAATCCAGTGCCGTTAAAGGAGTGTGTGTGTGCGTTCGTGTGTGTGTGTGCGTGTGTGTCGAAGAGGACGTATTCACATTTACACTCACACATGTATTAAAGCTTGATGCTGTCTGGAGCATATACAATACCTATCACTGGAAATCTGTTTACAGTTTTCTTTTTCTAACACAATATCTTTTTGCAGAGAGCAGACCTCCTGCATTATTTATATTCAGACGACTTGTATAATAAGGTGCAGGTACATTTCCATTACATTGCATGCATTTCTATAAAGATACTCAATAGCAAAACTGATGTGGAGACTAATGAATCTTGGCCGAGGAGGGTGGTTTGGTGACTAAGTTAGGCTGCATGTCATTTTTACATATCACTACATTACTTTTATTCCCCACTGTTATTTCCTAACATTCATTTTAAAGAATAAGTATCCATGCCCTTATTTAAGATTTTCCATCTTCTGAATGATTCTCAGGATTATTCAGCTTCAAGACACTTCACAGACTTTCAGAAAAACAATTTATAGACCTGAATTCATACTCTTACGATTGCCCTAAGGTTTGTCCTACAAAGCATTTGTTTGATAAAATGAAACAAATGTGTATGTGGGGAGAGAGAGCATAGAATAGGATAGGGCATCTATATTCGATTTTAGACATCATTTTCTTGTCCTAAATGCCTTAGATGTTCTTCTTCCTCCTCAAAATCCATCTGTTTATTTTGGAGCTTAAGAGATATATCTAGCCCTGAAAGTAACAAAAATAACCTTTGGAGAATTAAGTTAGTTTTACTTAAACTCTTCTTAAATTTGTGGTTACATAGTAGGTGCAAATATTTATGTGATACATGAGATGTTTCAACACAGGCATGCATTGGCCTAATAATCACATCAGGGTGAATGGAGCATTTATCCTTTCTTTGTGTTACAAACAGCCCAATTATACTCTTTTAATTATTTTATTTTATTTTTAAATTTTTGTTATTTTTATGTTTCCTGAAACAGGTCTCCCTGTGTTTCCTGGGCTGGAGGGCAGTGGTACAAACACAACTCACTGAAGCCTCAACCCCCTGAGCTCAAACGATCCTCCCACTTCAGCCTGCCAAGTAGCTGGGACTACAGGTACGGGCCACCATGTCCAGCTAACTTTTGTATTTTTTGTAAAATGATGTCTCACTATGTTGTCCAGGCTTGTCTTGAACTCCTGGACACAAGTGATCCTCTCACGTCAGCCTTCCAAAGTGCTGGGATTACAAGTGTGAGTCACTGCACCTGACCTTGTACTTATTTTTTATTTATTTATTTATTTTAGTGTTTAACTTTTATTTTATTAATGCTAAGATTCCTATTCTTTTTTTTATTTCATTTTAAGTTATGGGATACATGTGCAGAACATGCAGGTTTGTTACATAGGTATGCATGTGTCATGATGGTTTGCTGCACCCATCAACCCATCATCTAGGTTTTAAGCCCTGCATGCATTAGGTATTTGTCCCAATGCTCTCCCTCCCTTTGCCCCCTCACACCCACTTGTAGTTATTTTTAAATGTACAACAAATAATTGTTGACTGTCATCACCCTGTTGTGCTATCAAATACTGCATCTTATTTGTGCTAACTATGTTTTTATACCCATTAACTACCCCCACTGTCCCTTAACTCCTGGCACTACCTTTCCCAGCCTCTGGTAACCATCATTCTACTCTCTAGCTCCATGGATATAACTGTTTAATTACTTTATCTCCCACAGATATGTGAGAACATGCAAGTTTGTCTTTCTGTGCCAGACTTTTTTCACTTAACATAATGACCTCCAGTTCCATCCATGTTGTTGTAAGTGTTAGGATCACAATCTTTTTATGGCGGAATAGTACTCCATTGTATATACGAGCATTTTCTTTATCCATTCATCTGTTGATGGACACTTACGTTGCTTCCAAATCTTGGGTATTGTGAATAGCACTTCAACAAATATGGGTGTTGCAGATATCTTTGATATACTGATTTTCTTTCTTTTGGGTATATACCTAGAAGTGGGATTGCTGGATCATATGGTAGCTCTATTTTTAATTTTTGGGGGAACGTCCAAACTGTTCTCCATAGTGGCTGTACTAATTTACATTCCCTCCAGCAGTGAACATGGGTTCTGACAACAGTGCAAACAATACCCAACACCACACACATCTTAATTGGTTCAGATTACAAAATTCCAGTGGAAAAAAACAAAGTTCAAGAAACTTCGCACTCACTGGGTGCCTAGATCAGCTGCAGATGCCAGTACAGCTTTCAATATGAATTTTAAACAAACGGGATCAAGATAGAAACATGGCTTTGTCAGTATGATCTGGAATGCAAAGTACAATCAAAGCAGTGGTTACCAAAAGTGGAAGCGGTCCAGTCAAAGCAAAAAACAAGCAAGAGCAAAGGTTTTGGCAAAAGATTTTGGGATGCTCAAGGCATTTACTTGTTGACTCCCTGGAAGGGTAGAGAACTCTAACATCTGCTTATTATGAAAGTGTTTTTAAAAAGTTAGCCAAAGCTGTAGCAAAAGAACACACAGGAAAGCTTTACTAGTGAGTCTTTCTCCACCATAACAATGATCCTGCTCACTTCTCATCAAACAAGGGCAACTTTGTGGGAGTTCTGCTGGGAAGTCATTAGATATCCACCTTATATTCCTGATTTGGCCCTTCTGACTTTTTTGTTTCCTAATCTTAAAAAAAATCTTTAAAGAGCGTCCATTTTTCTTTAGTTAATAGCAGTGTAAAAAAGACTGCATTGACATGGTTAAATTCATTCTCCTAAGGATATTCTTCAAAAGGCAAAGTTTTAAATTTTGATTTTTAAGTTTGATGCTAAAATTTAATTTCATTTGTTCTGGTACCATCCATCGAAAAGATTATTCTTTCTCCACGGAAATGCTTTTGTACTGTTGTAAAAACATAAATTATTCATATGTGTGAGTTTATTTCTGTATCCACTATTATGTTTTGTTGATTTGCTTGTCTGTCTGTATGCCAATTTCACACTACTTTGATAAATTTCATAGGAAATCTTGAACTCTCACTTTGTATATTCTAAGCCTTTTGTGTTTCAATATGAACTTTATAATCTGCTTATCAAATCTATAAAAAAATGCTAGGATTGAATCTAAAGGTCAAATTGGGGAGAGTTAACATTTTAGGAATACTGAGTCTTTCCACCCTTGAACATGGTATATCCTTCCATTTTTTTAGATATTTCAAAAATACTCTTAGCAGGGTCTTATAGTTTTCAATGTCAAAGTTGTGTACATATTTTGTGAGATTTATCACTGTATATTCATTGTTATGCTATTTAAGTCATACCTTTTTATTTTAATTTCTAACCATTTGATGCTATTTTATAGAAATATATTTTGTCTATTGATCATGTATCTTACAAACTTGCTAAACTCACTTGTTCTAGTAGTTTTTTGCAGATTTAATTTTTTTTTTTTGCATAGACAATGATTTTGTTCATGAAAAAGTTTTATTTGTGTCTTTCCAGCTGTATGACTTTCAGTTCATCCTCTCTCACAGTGGCTAGTGCAATAAAGAGAGAATAGAAGTGAGAGAAAAACCTCTGTTCTTGATTTTTCAGGGAAGACAATCTGTCTTTACCGTTAAGTATTATGTTAGCTGTAGGTTATTCACCAATTCCGTTCCTTGGATTGAGGAAGTTTTCTGTTGTTCCTAGTTTGCTGAGACTTTTATCAGGAATGGATATTGAATTGTATCAAATGCTTTTCTGCATTTATTTGGGATAGTCTATGTTTTCTTTTTAATTTTGTCAGTATGTTGAATTATTGATGGATCTTTGAGTGTTCAACCAATTTTGCATTTTGGGGTAGACCTCAGATATGGGCATGATCTAACTGGTCATGATGTAATCTAAATTATTTTCCTTCTCAGAGAATCAGCCTTTATTTAATGGATTTTTCTTCATTTTTTCTCGTTTATCAGTGAATTAAATTCTGGTCTTTATTATTTCTTTTTCATACTTACTTTGGGTTCAATTTACTTTTCTTTAGCAAGGGTATTGATAAAAGCTGAGGTCATTGATTTAAGACCAATTTTTAATGTAGATTTTCGGTGCTAGAAGGTTTTCCATTAAGTTAGTGCTTCAGGAACATTCCACAAATTTTAATATATTGTGTTTTTATTATTCATTCAATTTAAAATATGTTTTCTTTTATGTAGTCCTACTTTAGACATTTTAAAGTTCTATACAAATAAAAGGCATTATAATTAAAATGTGAAATAAACTTATTTATCATTATAGTTTGCTCTTTTAATTTAATTTTTATTTTTTATTTTCATAAAAAATAAAAGGAACAAGTGATGTTTGATTATTGAGGAACAAGTGGTGTTTCGTTACATGAGTAAGTTCTTTAGTGGTGAATTGTGAGATTTTGGTGTACCCATCACCCGAGAAGTATACACTGCACCCTGTTTGTCGTTTTTTTATCCCTCATCCCCTTCTGAACCTTTCCCCCTGAGTCCCCAAAGTTCATTGTATCATTATTATGCCTTTGCATCCTCATAGCTTAGCTCCCACTTATGAGTGAGAACATACGATGTTTGGTTTTCGATTCCTGAGTTACTTCACTTAGAATAATAGTCTCCAGTCTCATCCAGGTTGCTGTGAATGTCATTAATTCATTCCTTTTTATGGCTGAATAGTATTCCTGTGTGTGTGTGTATGTGTGTGTGTGTGTGTGTGTGTATATATATATATACACCACAGTTTATCCACTCATTGATTGATGGGCATTTGTGTTAGTTCCACATTTTTGCAGTTGTGAATTGTGCTGCTATAAACATGTGTGTTCACGTTTCTTTTTCATATAATGACTTCTTCTTTTCCTCTGGGTAGATACCTAGTAGTGGGATTGCTGGATCAAATGGTAGTTCTACCTTTAGCACTTTAAGGAATCTCCATACTATCTTTTGTAGTGGTTGTACCAGTTTACATTCCCTCCAGCAGTGTAAAAGTGTTCCCTGTTGACTGCATCCATGCCAACTCTATTATTTTTTTTTAATTTTTTTGATTATGGTCATTCTTGCAGGAGTAATGTGGTATTTCATTGTGGTTTTGATTTTCATTTCCCTCATCATTAGTGATGTTGAACATTTTTTCATATGTTTGTCGGCCATTTGTGTATCTTTTTTTGAGAATTGTCCATTTATGTGCCTAGTCCAATTTTGATAGGATTGCGTGCTTTTTTCTTGTTGATTTGTTTGAGTTTGTTGTAGATTCTGGATATTAGCCCTCTGTCAGATGTATAGATCATGAAGATATTTTTCCCACTCTATGGGTTGTCTGTTTACTCTGCTACTACTTTTGCTGTGCAAAAGCTCTTTAGTTTAATTAAATCCCAGCTATTTATGTTTGTTTTATTGCATTTGCTCTTGGGTTCTTGGTCATAAAATCCTTGCCTAAACCAGTGTCTAGAAGGGTTATTCCAATATTAATTGATAGAATTTTTATATTTTCAGACTTAGATTTAAGTCCTTAATCCATCTTGAGTTGATTTTTGTATAAGGTGAGAGATAAGGATCCAGTTTCATTTTCTACATGTGGCTAGCCAATTATCCCAGCACCATTTGTTGAATAAGGTATCCTTTCCCCACTTTATGTTTTTGTTTGCTTTGTCTAAGATATGTTTTGTCTGCTTTGATTCTCTATTCTGTTCCATCGGTCTTTGTGCCTATTTTCATACCAGTGCCATGCTGTTTTGGTTTTTTGGTGGCTATGCCCCTATAGTATAGTTTGAAATCAGGTAATGTGATGCCTCCAGATTTGTTCTTTTTGCTTAGTCTTGCTTTGGCTATGTAGGCTCTTTTCCATATGAATTTTAGAATTGTTTTTCTCTAACTCTGTGAGGGATGATTGTGGTATTTTGATAATTGCATTGAATTTGTAGATTGCTTTTGTCAAGATGGTCATTTTCACAATATTGATTCTAACGAGCATGGGATGTATTTCCATTTGTTTGTGCTGTCTATGATTTCTTTCAGCAGTGTCTTGTCTCTTAGTTTTCCTTGTAAAGGTCTTTCACCTCCTTGTTTAGTTATATTCCTAAGTAATTTATTTTATTTTTTGCAGTTCTTGTAAAAGGGGTTGAGTTCTTGATTTGATTCTCACCTTGGTCACTGTTGGTATATAGAAGAGCTACTGATTTGTGTACATTAATTTTGTAACCAGAAACTTTGCTGGATTCTTTTATCAGTTCTAGGAGCTTTTTGCAGGAGTCTTTAGGGTTGTCTAGGTAGACGATCATATCATCAGCAAACAGAAACAGTTTGGTTTCCTCTTTACTAATTTGGGTGCCCTTTATTTCTTTCTCTTGTTTGATTGCTCTGGCTAAGACATCCAGTACTATGTTAAAGAGGAGTGGTGAGAGTGGGCAACCTTGTCTTGTTCCAGTTCTCAGAGGGAATACTTTCAACTTTTCCCCATTCAGTATTATGTTGACTATGGGTTTGTCATAGATTGAGGTATGTCCCTTGTATGCCAATTTTGCTGCAAGTTTTAATCATAAATGGATGCTGGATTTTGTTAAATGGTTTTACTGCATCTATTGAGATGGTCATGTGATTTTTGTTTTTAATTCTGTTTATGTGGTATATCACATTTATTGACTTGCATATGTTAAGCCATCCCTGAATCTCTGGTGTGAAACCCACTTCATCATTGTGGATTATCTTTTTGACATGTTGTTGGATTCGGTTAGCTAGTATTTTGTTAAGGATTTTAGCATCTATGTTCATCAGGGATATTGGTATGTAGTTTTCTATTTTGGTTATGTCCTTTCCTGATTTTGGTATCAGGGTGATACTAGCTTCATAGAATGACTTAGGGAGGGTTATCTCTTTCTCTATCTTGTGGATTAATGTCGATAGGATTGGTACCAATTATTTGAATGAATGGTAGAATTCTGCTGTGAATCCACCTGGTCCTGGACTTTTTTTGTTGGTAATTTTTAAATTACCATTTCAATCTCGTTGCTTGTTATTGACCTGTTCAATGTAGCTAATTCTTCCTGATTTAAGCTAAAAGGCTTGTATCTTTCCAGGAATTTATCCATCTCTTCTAGTTTTTCTGGTTTATGTGCGTAAAGGTGATCATAGTAGCCTTGAATGATCTTTTATATTTCTGTGGTGTCAGTTGTAATATTTCCTGTTTCATTTCTTATTGAAGTCATTTGGATTTTCTCCCTTCTTTTCTTGGTTAATCTTGCTAATGGTCTATCACTTTTGTTTATCTCTTCAAAGAACCAGCTTTTCGTTTCATTTATCTTTTGTATTTTTGTTTGTTTGTTTCAATTTCATTCGGTTCTGCTCTGATCTTGGTTATTTCCTTTCTTTTGCTGGGTTTGGGTTTTGTTTTTCTTGTTTCTCCAGTTTCTTGAGGTGTGACCTTTGATTATCTGTTTGTGCTCTTTCAGACTTTTTGATGTAGCCATTTAGGGCTATGAACTTTGCTTTTAGCACCGCCTTTGCTGTAACCCAGAGGTTTTGATAGGTTGTGTCACTACTGCTGTTCAGTTCAAAGAATTTTTAAATTTCCATCTTGATTTGATTTTTGACCCAATGACCATTTAGGAGAAGGTTATTTAATTTCAATGTATTGGCATGGTTTTGAAGGTTCCTTTTAGAGTTGATTTCCAGTTTTATTACACTGTGGTCTGAGAGAGTACTTGAAAAAATTCAATTTTCTTAAATTTATTGAGGCTCATTTTGTGGCCTATCATATGGCTATCTTGGAGAAAGTTCCATGCACCATTGAATAGAATGTATATTCTGCAGTTGTTAGATGGAACGTTCTGTATATGTCTCTTAAGTCCATTTGTTCCAGGGTATAATTTAAATCCACTGTTTCTTTGTTGACTTTCTGTCTTGATGACCAGTCCAGTGCTGTTAGTGGAGTACTGTGGTCCCCCACTATAACTGTGTTGTTGTTTATCTCATTTCTTAGATCTATTAGTAATTGTTTTATAGATTTGGACCTCTGGTATTAGGAGCATATATGCTTAGGATTGTGATATTTTCCCGTTGAACAAGGCCTTTTATCATTATATAATGTCCCTCTTTGTCTTTTTAATACTGTTGCTTTAAAGTTTGTTTTGTCTGATACAAAAAAAAATAGCTACTCCTGCTCACTTTTGGTGTCCATTTGCATGAAATGTCTTTTTCCACCCTTTTACCTTAAGTTTATGTGAGTCCTTATGTGTTAGGTAAGTCTCTTAAAGGCAGCAGATAGTTGATTAGTGAATTCTTATCCATTCTGCAATTCTGTATATTTTAAGTGGTACATTCAGGCCATTTACATTCAATATTAGTATTGAGATGTGAGGTACCATTCTGTTTATACTGCTATTTTTGCTTGTATACCTTGGTTTCTTGTTTTTGTTTTTGTCTTTTAAATTGTATTTTTGTTTTATAGGTCCTGTGTGATTTATGCTCTATAGAGGTTCTCTTTTCATGTCTTTTCAGGCTTTGTTTCAAGATTTAGAGCTCCTTTTAGCAGTTCTTGTAGTGGTGGCACAGTAGTGGTAAATTCCCTCAGCGTTTGTTTGTCTGAAAAAGACTATTTTTCCTTCATATATGAAGCTTAGTTTCACTGGATACAAAATTCTTGACTGATAATTATTTTGTCTGTGGAGACCAAAGATAGCATCCCAATCTTTTCTAGCTTGAAGGAATTTTAATGAGAAATCTGCTGTTAATCGGTTAGGTTTTCTTTAGAGGTTACCTGGTGCTTTTATCTCACAGCTCTTAGGATTGTTTCCTTTGTCTTAACTTTAGATAACCTGATAACAATGTCCCTAGGTGATGATCTTTCTATGATGAATTTCTTTGTGTTTCTTGTATTTGGATGTCTAAGTCTCTGGCAAGATTGGGGAAGTTATCCTCAATTATTCCCCCAAATATATTCCAAACTTTTAGATTCCTCTTCTTCCTCAGGAACACCGATTATTCTTAGGTTTGGTCATTTAACATAATCCTAGATTTCTTGGAGGCTTTGTTCATATTTCCTTATTTTCTTTTATTTGTCTCTGTTGGATAGAGTTAATTTGAAGACCTTGTCTTCGAGCTCTGAATTTCTTTCTTCTACTTGTTAAATTCTATTCCTGAGACTTTAGAGAGGATTTTGCATTTCTATAAGTGTGTCCATTGTTTCCTGAAGTTTTGATTGTTTTTTATTTATGCTATTTTGCTGAATATTTCTCCCTTCATGTCTTGTGTCCTTTTTTGATTTCCTTACATTGGGCTTCACCTTTCTTTGCTGCCTACCTGACCAGCTTAATAACCAATCTCTTGAATTCTTTTTCAGGTAAATCATGGATTTCTTCTTGGTTTGGATCCATTGCTGGTGAGCTAGTGTGATTCTGGGGGTGTTAAAGAACGTTGTTTTGTCATATTACCAGAGTTGGTTTTCTGGTTCCTTCTCATTTGGGTAGGCTCTGTCAAAGGGAAGATCTAGGGCTGAAGGCTGTTGTTCAGATTACTCTGCCCCACAGCGTGTTCCCTTGATATAGAATTCTCCCCCTTTTCCCAGGGATGTGGCTTCCTGAGAGCAGAGCTGTAGTGATTGTTATCTCTCTTCTCTATCTAGCCACCCAGCAAGTCTGCCAGGCTGTGGGCTGGTACTGGGGGTTGTCTGCACAGTCCTGTTTCTTGAACCATCTGTGGGTTTCTCAGCCGTGGATACCAGCACCTGTTCCGGTGGAGGTGGCAGGGGGTTAAAATGGACTCTGTCATTCTGTTTAAAAAATGCTCTAATTTCCCTCTTCTTCTTTGATCCCTAGATTATTTAGAAGTGTGTTATATAGTTCTAAAGTGCCTGAGGATCTTCCAGAGAGACTTTTATTATTAATTTTAATTTAATGTGATTGTGGTGTGAGAACACGCTTTGTGTGACTTGGATTCTCCTAAATTTATTGAACCATTTTTTTTGTATCCTAGAATATGGTCTATTTCAGTAAATATTCATGTGCTCTTGAAAAGAATGCATGTTCTGTTATTGATATAAGTGTTTGATATTGTTAGGTCTTTTATATCCTTGATGATTTTGTATTTACTTGTTCTACCAGTTATGAAGATAGGGTTATTGAGCTCTTGAGCTATAATTTGGTTTTGTTTCTTTCTCCTTGCACTTGCATCAGTTTTTGCTTCATGAATTTTGAAGATCTGCTATTAGGTACATAAACATTTATGAACGTTATGTCCTTTGGATGAAATGACTTCTTTATCAGTATAAAATGACCTTCTTTATCCCAAGAAATATTCTTTGTCCTGAATTCTACTTTGTCTGATATTAACATAGCCACTCAAGTTTTTTTAAAAAACTAATATCAGTAAAGTACATATTTCCTATCCTTTAATTTTTTGCCTATTTGTGGCTCTGTGTTTAAAATACTTTATTTACACACAGCATATAAGTTATACAGTTGAATTTAATATGTTTTCAATTAAAATGACCATTTTTGACTTTAATATGGAAAGTTTCGACCACCTACCTGTAATCTGACAGCTAGGATGTAGAGAGATTTGAGTCACTCATCTTGCCACTTTTCAACTTTTCCCATTTTTTATTCCATTTTTCTCCATTTTCTGCTTTCTTTTGTATTAACAGATATTTAATAATTCAATTTGATATATTTTGCTGTTTCTCAGTTACAACCCCTTGTTTTGTTCTTTCAGTAGTTGATTTAGAATGTATATTCACACCATTAATTTATGACAATTTACTTTTAATTGATGTTATGCTACTTTATATAAAAGAATATTAAAATGCTATACTTCTATTTTTATCCCTTCTGAATTTTATGCAGCATTGTCATCTTTAACAAATCCCCATGACTTTGCTATTATATTTGTTTAAACAATGATCTTTCAAAGAGTTTAAAAAACACAGATATAACTATTCTAAAGAACTATAGATGACACACATATATACATAGCTGCCTATATCTTTACCATATTCCATGTTTTTTGCCTGTTGGTGAAGATCCCTATTTTCATCTGGTGTTATTTTCCTTTGCCTTAGGAGCTACCTTTAACATTTCTTGTTATGCACATCTGCTGATGATACTTTTGTTTTAACCATTTCTATTTATGAAAAAGTATTTCATGTTTACTCGTGAAAAATGTTTTCACTGGATACATAGGGTGAACATATTTTATTTTACCACTTTAAATATTTTTTTCTCTACTTTCTTGTCACTTGCATTGTTTCTGATGAGAAATATACTGTAATCCCCATTTTTACTGTTCTATACGTAACGTGCTGCCTTCCTCCACTTCCTGGCTATCTTTATAATTTAGTCTGTATCACTGTTTAGTCATTTTATTATGTTGTGTTTGTACAGCTGTCTTTATTACACTTGTACTATAAACAATTCATTGAACTTCTTTGGCCTGTGGATTTACAATTTCCTTCAACTTTATAAAATTTCAGCCAGCATTTCTACAAATATTGTTTCTGCTCTGGCTCTTTTAAGAGATTACAATTATTTAGTCATATATGTATGTGTGTATATATATACAATGTTATATTATATATTATATAATAATATTACATATTATATATGGTGTAATATAGATTATATATTTTATATAGAATATATTAAAATTATGTACATTTATATAGCCACTTAAAGCTATTACATAGCTTATTAATGTCTTGTACATTTAAAGATTATTTTTCTTCTCTTTATTTTATTTTGAATAGTTTATACTACTATGTGTTCAAGTTTATTACTCTTTCATTTGTAACACCTAATGTGTCATTAATCCCATCTGTACTTTTAATCTCAAATATTGTACTTTCCACTTTAGAAGTTTGATTTTGTATAACTTTCCTGTCTCTATGTAACTTTCTGAATCTCTAAAATATAGTTCTAATAACTTTTCTAACATCTGTATTCACTTCTTATAACATCTGTTTCACTTCCGCTCCAATTTCAATTGATTTTCTCCTCATTATGAGTTGTGTTTTTCTCCTCTCCATATTTGGTAATGTTTGACTGAGCATCAGACATTGTGGTTTTACATTATTTGGTACTATATTTTTAAATTTCTATAAATACAACTGAGTTTTTCTTTGATATAGTTACTTCAAAACAATTTAGTTCTTTTGGGTCTTGCTTTTCAGATTTGCTAATCAGTCTAGGTCTATTTACTCTACACTACCTTGGCAAGATCTTCCTAAGTATTCTAGTCAATCCCATGCATTTTTCTGGTATGGACAATGAAAACAGGCACTATTCTCATCCCTGTGTGAATGCCAGGCACCTGTTTGTTCTCAGTCTCTCGTATGATCTTTTTCATAGCATTGGACAAAGCCATTCTGCTCAGATACCAGAATCAAGATCTAATTTTCTAAAATCCCCCATACCTATTATAGAGGTCTTTTTCTCAGTGCACATAGAGATTTTAGTAACTACTATGTGTTATTCATTCTTCACTTGAAATGAACAAGTTGAAGATAGTGGAGCCACAAGATGAAAAAAAAAATGGTTTACTGAATCATGATTTTCAGGAGTGTTACTAACAGAAGTGCTTGTATTTAACCAAGTAAGTGAGAAGCGTGTGCGTGTGTGTGGCCAAAATTGGAAACTTTTTTTATTTAAGGAACTAATATTCCTGAAATTAATACATACTTACTGTTATCACTATTTTATAACCTAATAAATTGAAGTTTTGTAACCTAGAACATAAATCACATGTATAGCCAATAAAGAAATGAAGATTCAAATTCAAGGAGTCTGACTCTAGGGCCCATGTTTCTGTTGTTGTTGTTGTTGTTGTTTTTTATTCACTTTTATTTTAGAAGTTGTAATTTTACAGAAAAGTTGTAATATAGTACAGAGGATTGCTTCATGACATGCCTAGTTTCCCTTCTTATTAACATCTTATACCAGTATGGAACTTGTATCACGATTAATGAACCTAACCAATGGATTACAAGTAACATCCGTATTTTATTCAGAATCCCCTAGTTTTTCTGTATTTTTTATGTTTCAGAATCACTGGATACCATAAGAAGTCATATTATATTTACCTACTGTATCTCTTTTGGTATTTCTTGAATGACACAGTCTCTTAGAATCTCAGATTTTCCTTGACTTTGAGGATTTTCACAGTTTTTAGGAGTACTGGCCATATATTTTATGCAATGTCTTTCAATGTGGTTTTATCTGGTATTTTTCTCACGATTAGATTGGGGTGATGTGAGATTTTTGGAGGAAGAGCATAGATGTAAAGTGTTGTTCTCATCATATCATGAGTGCATACTCTAGACATGACATTGTTGTTTACATTAATCTCATTATATGGCTGAGGTAGTATTTGTCATTTTTCCCTATGGTAAAGTTACTCTCCCCCACCCCACTTTTCGTATGGTACTCTTTGTCAGGAAGTCACTGTGTGCCATCTACACATAAGGAGTGGGGTGCTATGCTCCACTTCCTTACTGGGAGAATAGCCACATTGAGTACATGGAATTCTTCTGCATGAGATACTTGTCAACTAACCACATTTATTCATTTATTGAATAATTTATTTTTATCAGTAACAGACTCAGGGAAAATTATTTTATACATTCTGTTGTAATTTAATACTACTATATTTGTTGTTTACATTTTTCAAGCTTTGGCCATTTTCAAGCTGTTTCAATTAATGCCTGTGTTCCTTCAACATGCTTTCATTATTCTTTTTTCAAGCACTTGTTTAACTTTCTGACATTATAAGATGCTTCAAGTTCATTTTGAATATTTTCTATTTCAGTCATAAAACCAATGATTTATCCAAAAAAAAAAAAAGACCTAGTTTCCTTTATTAGAGAATGGTACTAGAGACCAAGATCTAAGTTTTATAGTTTTCACAGCTACTCTTTGTTGTCTAAATCCTTCTAAATGGGAAAGGCATAATAATGAAGTTAACCATGGAGAACATTGGAGAATACCAAAGGGGGCCCTTAGCATAGGGAAGGACTTAAATACTATATAAAATGGAAATAATAAGAATGGATAATAGATAAATTGTAATATTTAATGGGCCATCCAGTATATAACTTGATGCATAACTTCACTAGAAAACAGAGGACTACAAATTAGCAAGGAGAAAGCTGTCTTTTCCAGCTAAGAAGTGTAAAGGTAGCTTGTGGCTGAACAATGCTGTCACTAAGATCAACTAGGAAAAACAGATACAATAGAAAAGATGTAAGATATTAAAAAGGTTCTAGGCAGCCAGGAATTGAGGAAGGTAGGATCTAACAGAAGAGAACACTTCAGAAAGGTAAACAACATTCAGTAGCTGCATATTGTAAACTTGGGGCCTTTATAAATTCCGGATACTAGGCAAGAAACTAAGAATCTGCAAAGGGCCCAGAAAGAGCATCTGTTACTAAAGGCAGAGAAACCACTATGTAACTGGAACTTTAAAGGAATTAGTGAGAAAAGCCAAAGTTAACAAACTAATAAAAATAAAAACCCATATACTTGAGGAGCTAAAATTTTGTTGAGAAAGTAGGAGAATATCACTGTGACTTGCAAATATATATTTGCCAAATTCTTAAGTTGAACAGTACAAGACATTAAGAAAAAACTTCTGAGAAACAAAGCTGAGGATTGGCAGCCTTTGGTGCTGAGGAAACAAAGGACCCAATACAGGAAATGGCCCCAGTCAACACCACAGGATATGCCCTGAGAGAGACAATAAATCATAAGTAGAAGAGACCTACCTAAAATTCAAGTTAGCCTCAACTAAACTTATTTCCTAAGAACTTATATGAATAGGATTTCAGTATATCTGCCTAACAGAAAAGGGGTAAACTTTCTCTTGAAGGAGATAATATCATCCATATCACCTATAATGTTTTCATTACAATATTGATTATTCAATTATAATTACTCGGCATACTGCAAGACAAAACCAAATTACCAAAACCCAATATGATAAAGAAAGTACTAGAAATTGACCCATAGTTTACCCAGACATTGGGGTTAATATATAATGAAATTTAAAGTAACTAAGATTAATGTGTTCTATATATGGTAAAATAAAATAGTTGGAAAATAGATTTTCATCACAGACTAAGTCTGTAGAATTAATCTAATGAGCATTATAAAACTGAAAAAAAAACCCACAGTAAACAAAATCAAGAACTATTAAATGGGTTTCGCCCCATTAGACACAGCAGGAGAGAGGATTTGTGACATGGAAATTAAGTCACTAGAAATAATTAGGGACAAAAAGGGAAAATACATAAGACTTTGTGACAAAAATATAAAATACAGTACATTTAAAAAGTTCATGTAATTGGAATCACAAGATTAGAGTCACAGAAAGACAACATGAAACGGGAAAAAGCAATATTTGAGTAAATACTGGATGGACAATTAAAAAAAAATCAATCTACAGTTTCATGAAGTTTCATGAAGCTCTGCAAATCCGCAGCAAAATAAATGCAAAGAAAAATCACACCAATACACAAATAAAGCTCTTGAAATCTACAGAAAAAAAGAGCAATCTGAACACAGTGACATTTGGAGAGGGGATTGCCTTCAAAAGTATAATAGCAGTGAGGTTTGTATATATCTCAACAAAAATTTTGGAAGACAGAAAACTATGTGACTAAATATAAAAGAAATTTAGCCAAAACCCACATTTTATGTTTTTAAACACATGTGGAATTAAATTTGTAATAATAGTGATATAAAACACAGGAGTAGATAAACGAAGTTAACATATTTGAAGTTTTAGCATTGTTGAGAAAGTGGTAAAAGTAATAATATATATTAGGCTGTAATAAATTAAAAATGCATATTTTGATCTTTAGGGTAACTAAGAAAATAATAATAAAAACTAGCCCAATTTATTAAAGGGAAAAAGCACAATAATATTAAAATATGTGATTAAGATATAAAAAGACAAGAAAAATTAAAACAGAAGAAAATATCAAATTTACTTCCATTATATTTTTTAAGTTGAACAATTCCAAGTGTTCATAAGGAGCAGGAGAAATGAAAACATTCATTTACATTTATAAGAAAAACATAGATAATGCTTCAAAACTTAGTGTTGAATATTACATTATGAATTCTATAAAACACACATATACACAGAACACTATATATTCATCTAGGATAAAACCAAGGACACATATTAAAAATTAGAAAGGATAATAATGTGAGGGTAGAATTAGAGTAGGGGTAAAATATTTCATGGTATGAATTGAAAATATAATTAACTTTCTGTACCCAAAACTTCAATTTAAAATAAATAAATAAGTAAAAGCTACAATTGAGTGTAATAACCACCTTAATAGAAGTCTCCTTTGGGCTACTTCACTAGTTCTGGTACAAATATATGTACATTCCGTCTAAATATATATGTACATTCCATCTAAATATATATGTATACATGAATGTAAGTTTGTATTCATTTAGTTATTAATTCCGTTATTCAATTATTTGTTATAACCCAATGCCTTGTTTGAAGAATGTCTAGGGTCTCCCTTTGAGTGTTTTATTCTTTCCAAATTACTGCCACTCCTTTAGTGAAGAGCAACATAACTATCTTGATCAATCTATTATGAACATTGCTTGTTTTTGACGGCCAAGCCAACAAAGCTCATAGGAAGTCTATACCATGTTTCTGGGAGGCTTCTCAGTCTAGGATGCAGTAGTTATCTTTTAATGAAAGGACATGAACTCACATAGTCTATCTTTAACTTTCAAAGGTGCTACAAATATAAATTCCCAAGATCAAAGCTATTTAGCTTATATTTACTATTCCAGGAGTTCTAAAAATGAAAAGCCTTTTCATTATTTCCATGCCATAACACCATGCCTTAAAACCAAACTGGCCTTTATGTCGAGCTTGGGAAACCAACCTTAACTCTCCCTTGACTCAAGGTAATTTTGTTCTCATTAGTCTCATTTCTTACACCTGGAATTTGTTCAAAGCCAGCCATGTCCCCATGATTCAGGTCATCTCACCCTGAATCTTAGGAAACAGGAGTAGGTTATCAGGCCTTGTTCTTTCCGGAGTTTCTTGGAATACCTGTATATTTCAATCCACCTCTTTTAAATTCAGAGATTAAAGTGAAATCCTATTTCTCTTTTTAATCCAGAAAGAAATCACCTCTTCATATTGGATATTTCAAACAAGACAAGGTAATTTTGGCTTTCTACATCCAACAGAATGGCTGTCTACGTGCCTTGCATTGTTGTCACCAAAAGTGTCTAACATGAAATTTTGAATGGAAAGATCTCTTCTAACTGACTCCATTCCTATATTTAGTAGAAGCTGCCATTCTATTTACTCTCCTCAATGGAAGAGTAAATGTCTTTCTTGAGGGATCACATAAGAAGACCAACTTATCCAGGATTAGAGAGCCAGAGAAGATTTCCTGTAACAAGTGATTTCATAACCTGGCCTCTGAAAGATAAGAATGAGTCACTTTTGGCTAAGGATGAAGTCAAACTGTATAGGTGGATACACTAATGTTAGAAAGGGCCAGTTACATTCAGTAACACATCAGTGGTTCTGTGCAATTCAAAGTTAGAATAGTAGAGCATTCAGAGCATTACTAAGACATTGAACTTGAAGGAAAAAAGGGAGGAGAGCCAGATCATCCTTGGTGGAATTCTTACTTTTTTTTTTTTTTTTTTTTTTTTTTTTTTTTTTTTTTTTTGGTGAGACAGAGTCTCATTCTATCACCCAGGCTGGAATGTGGTGGTGCGATCTTGGCTCACTGCAAACTCTGCCTCTTGGGATCAAGCCATTCTCCTGCATCAGCCTCCCGAGTAGCTGGGATTATAAGTGCCTGCCATCACACCCAGCTAATTCTTGTATTTTTTTCAGTAGACATGGGGTTTCACCATGTTGGCCAGGTTGGTCTCAAACTCCTGAACTCAGGTGATCTGCCTGCCTCAGCCTCCCAAAGTGCTGGGATTACAGGCGTGAGCCACTGCACCCGGCCGAATTCTTACTTTTGTGTGTGCTTGTGAGTGCAGACGAGAAGGACTACATTACAGATACTGGGTCAATGTTACACAAAGAAAGGTAAAAATTCCATTAGGAGTCTTGAGATAGAGTTGTTTTTTTAACAGAATCCTAGAATTATTGTGGGAAGCAAGCTCAAGCCACTCCATGCTTTTCCCACTCTACAACCAAATAATGTAGAATAGCTGTCTAAATTGGTCATGTTCACAGGCATTAATTAGATAATAATGCACTAGAAAATCATCTATCCTTCTTTTGGTGTTAAGTCTTTCAGGGATCTCTGTCTTCTTCCCAGGACTTACAGAGATGAAGACATGGCCGATTGTCTGCTTCCTTTTATCAATAGTCAGGCAGTATCATTCTCCTTCTACAAATCAAGTATACCTCATTGTCAATCTTAATCTCTTTCTCAGTGCATTTTCTTCTACATTGCTGCCCCAAATAATCTATGCTATCTGCTGCAACGTTTCACTCCTGAAATCTCTCAGTAGCTGAACACAACAAAAATTTATTCCTGGCTCACAGAGTCTGGTAGGAGAGGATGTATGCCTCATGGAAGAGAAACGAAAGAATGGAAAAATTACCCTGGTTCTAACTGCCCCAAAAGAATGGAAGAATTACTCTGGTTCTGTCTCTGGCTGGTACAGACATATATCACTTCAACTTACAGCCATTGGGCAGTCACCAGGCTTCAGGCTCACTGCAAAGGAGGCTAGGAAATAGGAAGGAATGAAGAATATCACTTTTCTTAGACGAACATACTTGTGTGGCTACTATAGAGTCAGTTTCTCTTTCTCTCTCCCTACACCCATTTCTTACAAACAGATGTTTGCTTAGAAAGTTTTCGCACTTTCCATTGTTCAAGCATTTGCACACTCATTACCTCACTTAATCCTCTCAACAGCCAGGAGCGACAGGCTGTGATGAGTGTGAGTAATCTATGCAAAATCACAGCACCACTAAAGGGGTGATACAAAACTTTAACTGAGAGCCCCCTCCTCTACACTCTCCTTACAGTAGTTCTCAATTTTCCGCCTGCATCAGAATCACCTGGAGTGTACTTCAAAGCACAGATAGGGCGCTCTCCTCCCAGTGTTTCTGATTCCGTGGATTTGTATTTCAAACAGGTTCACAGGCAACGCTGCTGCTTCTGGTCT
Source organism: Macaca mulatta (assembly GCF_049350105.2). NCBI lineage: Eukaryota > Metazoa > Chordata > Mammalia > Primates > Cercopithecidae > Macaca > Macaca mulatta. The sequence goes on along the minus strand of NC_133418.1, from coordinate 102,758,895 downwards.
TGAGACCAAACTTTAGATACAGGACTGTCCTATATCACAGCAACTTCCATTAGTGAAAAACTAAAAGGCACTACCTATAATATAGCATTGAAACAAAGAACTCCTTCCAAATCAGAACTAATTCCTAGGGGATGGGACATGCTGTGAGTAATGTTTTCAGATACTTAATAGCTGCTTTCCTGAGAAGTGTTCCTTTCTGATCGCCAAGATGCAGAACAGAGGCTAGCTCTGGTTTCAGAGGAAATAAGGTCCATGGGACTGCCTCCTCTTCTTCTGGAGAAGGCACTGCCAACCTTTTTCTCTAAGCATCCCATCTGCCCCAACCCACATTGAGCTCTGGTGTACGTGTTCCCTGTTTAGAGGGGAAAGAGAGCAGGAACAGTTTTTCATTTCTTTCTGCCCATGCCTCTGGCAGGCATAACCATGGCCCATCTGTTCTCTTCTCAGATTCAGCCCACCCTTGATCTTTCTTTTTCTTCTAGACTTCACACTTCCCAGAAGGACAGAATTATTAGCAGGTACTCCTCCTCAGCTATCAACTTCTCAGACTGTCTGAAATGCTCCCTCCCTCGACATTGCAAACAGTTTCTAAAAGTACAAGTCCCCAGGGGTTGGCAACAAAAATCACCGATTTATAGATATGTACAACAAACTCTTCTCACTGATACACCTGTTTTTAAAGTAGTAAATGAATAATAATAAATAAATATGTAAGTAATTCAATTGTTTCTGTATTCAAACCAGTCTATTCTAACATGTACCATGAGAGAAATTAAGAGACTTTTGTGTCTCACGTCATGCCTTCAAAGTCACTTGCCATCAAGAAATACCAAGATTTCCAAGAAGAAATATTACCTGATGAATCTGAGAATTTGCAAACCATTTCCTAAAATGTGTTTCCTCACCATCCTATTTTACCACCCTGGTTTTAGATAAACTCCCAGAAAACTGAAGTACAGACACTTTGTGAGAAGTGAGCAGGCCTTGATGCAGTTCCCAGGGTCTGTAGTGTGAGACAGAGTCAATAGAGGTTCCCTATACTTGTGAACAGGTGCTAGTGTTCAGGTAGCTTGGAGGTTCGAGAAAGAAGAACCACAGTCCCAAAAGGGCTGTACAAGCTCCACTTCCCAATAAAAGGTGATTGCTGTGTTCATTAGTGATGTCTGTGGCAGTATTGCCATACTGAGTCCCTGTCCAGCCATTTGTGATGTGAGAGAGGGTAACTCCAGTAAGAAGGATGAATCACAGGACTTCACCTAGGCATATCCTGGAAATGGACAATGCTGCATAGAGAAAAGCCTCAAAAAGTCATGTTTTTAAAAGCTGAACTGGTTGAATTCCCTGTACCAGGAATGGTGTCAGGTAACTGTGAAGCAGAAACAGAGGCGGGGACATATTCACATACGATTGGGCTGGCTTTTGTTCACACAAACACACACAGAGAACTTTCCCAAATCTTCTAATCTTCCTAAAGGGTAACAGGCCAGAGTCTGTGGTGGATTCAAAGGAGGGTGCTGTGGAGCTGTCACTCATGCAAGGGGACTAATTCATTCAGACAACAGGACATTTGTAGTAGAAGGTAAAGTCAATTTGCCTGGGTAGTGAGTTGTTAGAGGGTGAGTAGAAAAGGAAAGAGATAATTTTTTAAATATGAAATTCAATGCCTTTCTTTTCAAATTTGAAATTCTTCTATTTCTTCATTTAGGTAATATATACTGAGTGATCAGCACTAAAGAAGATGAAGGCTAAGGCAAGGATGCTGGGGTTACCTTCCTCACAGGCAGATACAGGGCACAGTACGTACACACTCAACGGTAACAAATAGGGAAGTGATATGTTCTTTAAGAGGAAAACAGACAAATTATGGAAGACCCTGAGGAGGAAACCTCATTTATAAGTTTCAGGGAAGACTTGTGGAGGAAGTGATTCTGAGCTGAGGCTCAAGGCTTGGGTGACACCTTCAGCCACAGAGGTAACCAAAATGAGGGCTGGTGGAGGAAATCACCTAAGAAGAGGTTAAAAATCACAGGAAAACATTGGGTTGATTTGGGGGAAATGTTAAAAGTGCTATTTAGCTAGAGAATCTAAGGGAGAAATGGGGTATATAACTTGAAGAGAAAATTGGCACTGACCTTGACTATTAAAATATGGCCTAGAGTTGATGGAATATGTACTACGGGAACATCAAAAATAGGTAAGGAAAGAGCCTATCAAACTCTTCCTTGGAAGGTAATCCATAAGTGGAGGGATGAAAGGGAGGAGATTTTAGAACTGAACTAACAAATAAAAGGCTTTCTCAATGGTACATGTACATATTCATGCAATCAATAAATACTGAACCTTTGCAGGGCACGTGGAATAGGTGTTTATGTTTTGTTCACTGATTAATCCATCCAAAAGTATTTCGTGAGAGTCAGTTTCTATTCTAGGTGCTGTGTATAGAGCTGTAAACCAGCAGACAAATACCTTGGCCTTCACAGAGCCTCTCCTTAGAGCAGGCACTGATTCTACTCGCGCCTTGGGGATCAGGCCTTCCTTTCCTGGTCAATGTTATCATCTGAATCATGGAGGTGTAGATGGTGCTTGTAGACCCTCCTGTGTCTCCTGGCACAAGCACGTAAGTTCATGGATGAGGCACTTATGAATCTTGTTAATGATAGAAACCCACTCATGACAAACAGGCTGGAAAATAAGGACACATGACCATGCATACCAGTGAGTATAGACTTCTGTGATTCAGAGTAGGAACTAGGACACCAACCATGATGTGCATCCCCTTTTACTGTTATTAATACTTCTAGTAACAGTGTAACCATCATTGTTAGTGATAGTCCATTCTATTAATCATAATATTCCATCGATAATGAAATTAACTAATATTTGTTGAGCATATATTGATTCCTGCTATTTTATTTAATCCCAGTAATTCTGACTGACTCAGGAAGGTTACATGACTCATCTAAGGTCATAAAACAGGCAATGGATGGATTAAGCCTCGATCCTGATAGAATTCTATGTAACACCAGAGCCTGTCCTTTTGCATATTTACAAGGCTGGCTGGTTTCTATCACAGATCACACCATTCCATGTTGAATTTCTCTGACTTATCTGGCAATACTTACCATGGTGCCTGTCAACTGTCCTTGGTCCTGTACTCTGGCCTCCACAGAAGTTATATGGTTCATACTACAATTTGTATACTGCACATCTCTTTATTTTTGCTTTTAATTTCATCTGGATCCATCTTCTTCCCACAAGTACATAATAGGACATAATAATAGCACATCTACATAATTTGTTATAAATGATAAACATTTTTGTGCATGTAATGTCAGTGGTGTTTTGCAACTATCCTGGAGGTGATTCAGTTCAGGTCTGTCTTCACATTTTAGTCTGAGACATAAAGGCGTGCGCGCACACAAACACACACACACACACACATTAGTTATATACGTAAAATCTTCTTCCATATATTTCCAGTTCTATCAGTTCTATGTTAGACATTAGGAATAACAAAGAGCCTTTTAAGAGATTTTAATCTGTCCTGAAGATCTCATAATCTGTGAGGATTGAGGGACATCTGAGCAGACAACTCTGATTTGATAAGTGGTAGGGGTCCTTGGAGAGGTAAAAGTTGACACTTTTTATTATTATTATTATTATTATTATTATTATAGATTCAGAGAATACACTTGCAAGTTTGTTACATGACTATGTTCTATAATGATGGGGTTTGGACTTCTAGTGAACCTATCAGCCAAAGAGTGAACATTGTACCCAATAGGTAATTTTTCAACACTCAACCCCCCTTCAATCCTACCCTCTTTTGAAGTCCCAGTGTCTATTATTTCCATCTTTATGTCCATGTGTACCCATTGCTTAGCTCCTACTTATAAATGACAACATGCAGTAATTGATTTCTGTTTCTGAGTTATTTCACTTAGAATAATGGCCGCCAGCTGCATCCAAGTTGCTGCAAAGGACATGATTCTTGGATGGCTGCGTAGTATTCCATGGTGCATATGTACTAGATTTTCTTTATCCAATCAGCTGCTGATGGACACTTAGACTGATTCCATGACTTCACTATTGTGAACAGTGCTGTGATAAACATACATGTATGGGTGTCCTAGTTATATAAAGGTTTCTTTCTCTTTGGGTAGATACCTGGGTTAGATCTAGATTGCTAGATCTAATAGGCCTTGCAGTGGACCTCTGACGTAAAATGTTCCACTTAGAAACATTCTGAAGAATGTTGCCAGAATAAAAGAAATTGTGATATTTGAGTTCAATCTCCAAGGAAAAATCAAAGACCCTTAGCTAATACTTAAAATTCCCAACTGCCTTAGGAAAGAAAGGCTACCATGCACATACAGAGATTCTAATTTGGGGTGTTCTCTCTGCCACTTGATTGTGATGGACTTCCCTTCAAAATATTTTAATCTTTAAAATGGTATAACTTATTTTTATTGACAGTAATTCCAAAAGGTGAGAAAACCAAAGCATCACATGTGTTTAAAATGCACAGCAGCAGTTTTAATCTATTCTAAACATCCTTTTTTGGAAAACACAAAACACAAATATTTAGGACATGGGGAAATATAGCTCAGACCACCTAAGGCTAAAGTAGGGGTCAGCAAACTCACAGCCCATAGACCAAATCTGACCCACAGCCTGCTTTTGTAAATAAAGTTCTATTGGAACCCAGCCATGCTCATTCATTTACATATTGTCTGTGGATGCTTTCATGCTACATTTGTAACAGAACATATGGCCTGCAAAGCCAGAAATATTTGCTATCTAGACCCTGTCAGAAAAAGCATGCCAATCACTGGTCTAAAAAGTGGAAAAAGAGGCGGATATTAAACTTAACATTGTTAGTTAAGGGGCAGTGCTACTCAAAGTGTCGTCTGTGAAAAGGTGTCCTCATGTGATGCAGTAAACACAGAAATTAAGAGTGAAAATTTAAAAACGTCTGTAGCAATGTGACAAAGTATTTTAATGTCTGTTGAATCTATAATAATTAAGATATGTGGCTTGTATTTTGCATTTCATTGCACTATTTTTCATGTTTTAGCAATCTTTCCCTTGCCATTTGTTTTTTTGTTTTTGTTTTTGTTTTTGCACCAATGCATTAAGAAATGAAAAATTTTAAAAAATATTTTTCACAACAAATAGTTTGGGAAACAACACCCTAGAGCATCGTCAGCCAAAGCTATCCAGCAAGTGGGCCAGAATTTAACAGTACAAAACGCCCATGGTGTGGCATTTTTCCTGAAAAAAAAAATGTAATCTGGAATATGTCAATACTTCTGTCTTTTAGTAGCTGAGAAAACATTTATCTCAGCATTCAGTCATCTTAACCCTTCATCATAACATCAGTAAACCTCGCAGTGACCATGCATGCTGTTTTCTTTAGGCAAATTCCAAACGGGAAATTAAAAAAAAAAAAAAACACAAAGATAACTAAACTTAAAAACCACATGGAATCTACTCTAATTTATCTTGCACTTGTAGCCTGAGTTTAGTGTGTGTGTGTGTGTGTGTGTGTGTGACTGTGTCTGTGTGTGTGTGTGACTTAACCTTAGAGAGTATCAATGGAGAAATAGAGTCTATGACTCTTAGAATTTCCAGTCATTGGTCTCTTTATTAATATGCATTGATTTCATGCCAGAACTTGATTTTAGACCAGTGGATATTAAACAGAAAACAGGTGCTACTCTTCTCTTTAAGTTTAAAAAACAATCTTACAATTTGCAAGATAAGAAATACTGATTCTGTGAGCCTAAAAATTACTTAGCAGTCACTCAAAGTCCTTTCAAAAGCCCAGTAGTCATAAACTTTTGTTGCCTATTGCTATCAATGTTAGTGGTTTAATACATGGTGCAGAATGAATTAATAACATCCAGTTAGACAATAACCCCAAAAGTGACAGCAGAGTACAAGAGGGATTTGTCTTCCAGGACTCTTGCTCCCATTGCAATATGCACATCTTGCATCCTAATCTAGCAGACTCTCTATATGCAGTTGCCTAGATTCATTTCTGCACACCAAAGCCTTCTGTAGGGAGAAGGTCCTTGCTGGGCACTGCTAGTAAACAAATTAGAGAAACTTCATTATGTTGTACGAAAGGCCTAGCATTTTTCTCTTGCTGATTGTAGCTCAGTTCATCTAAAGGTCAGCTGCAAAGGGCCCTCTGCAATCACGGCTGCTGTACATGGAGGAGCTTAGTCATATTTAACACAGCAGCCTTGCTGTGGATACTTCCTAAGAACTGGAACTCAGCCAGTGCTAGGACTAGACTGCTCTGTGTCTGTGTGCATTTACTGTGTATATGTTCCTCAGCTCACATCACTTGCAGCAGAGGAGGAGAATCGAGCGGGGAGCAGGGTTCTGTAGCTGCAAACACAGCTGCTTTTGAGGAAGCAATTTCCAATTAATTCACTGTTAGGAGTAACTACTTCCCCCTACTCTCATGAAATAAGCCCCTTGTAAGTTTTACATAATTGATATTTTAAAAATTGTTTATAAGTGCCAAGTTAAGGTAGCATTTGGCAAGTACTTCCAATTCAGTTACTTTTATGATGACATCAATTGTATTAAGAGCACCTCTAGGCTTGATTGAGGAGCCCTTTGAATTTCTTGGTTGAGTGTCCTTCAAGCCAAGATGAGCAGCTCATGCTTGCATCTTCACAAAGTGCTCACCTAAAAGCTGATGTCTGTCATCTCTCCTCTTCCACTATTAAGAGAGCTTCCTAACCCTCTACAGAGATTATTCTAGGACCTGACTTGAACATTAAGATATCTGGGTAGCCTCATGTAAATCTCTTAATACTATTGGATCACTTTTTCCTTTGCGTAAAATAAAGAATTGTAGTTACTGAGTCCTTAATTAGCTGCCAATATAGTTAATCATCCTAAAAGAAACAGTTTTGAGGGGGTAAGGGGACACTGGGATAGCAGGGCTATATCAGGATTATCTCAGGCAAACTGAAATATATGGTCCTCTTTCTAATGCCAAGTATTTATATATGGTTTTAAAGCTCTATTCAACACAGACTAACTTCACTCTCATTACCATCCTTATCTTCTTTTAGAACCCTTTAACTAGTTCCTTCCTAAAAGCATAGAGAAAGGCTAAAAATAATAACTAATTGCAACAGAGGAAAAAGTCAACTATAAAAAATAATAATCAGAAGAACTGCAGGAAATGTATAAAGCTACGAATAGCCATCTTATTCAAGAGAGTTTCAGAACACTTTTAAATAGAAAGTGCATGTGTGTCTGTGTGTGTGTGTGTGTGTGTGTGTGTGTGTGTGTGTGTGAGAGAGAGAGAGAGAGAGAGAGAGAGAATATATATTGGCCCATCCCTGAGAATTAAGGTCATTAGTACAATGCCAACGTCCTAGGTGGATTAGAGAAGCTGTTGCATCAGTGCATTGAGCTGGATGCTCTGTGCTTTGCTACCACAACCAGTTTCCTGTTGCATAAGATTCTACATTAGGAAGTAAGTTGAATTTTGTGGTAACTTCCCGATTAAGTAGTGATCGAGTCTAGACCTTAGCTCTTTAGGTATAAACAGCACTTTTCTAAATCTGAGTTATAAGATTCTGAAATCCATACTAGGGCTATTTCATGAAAGGTGTACTTCAAAGATACACTCCAAATGGTCTGTTATTTTTTGTAAATGTTAACATCTTACATAGTCATGGCACATTTGCCAAAACTATGAAGTAAACATTGGTATATTACTATTACTCACTAAATTACAGACTTTGCATTAATTATAATTTTTTAAATTCCTTTTTGGTACTTTGGCTCTCCATTAAGCATTTGCTTTTAGAAATATCTTGATCTCTCCAAAGGTTATTTAAGCTTATCTCAAATCCAGGGAGAAGCAGACAGCAGTAACAAAAGAGTTAATTTCAATATCAGGAGAATCACTTTTTCCTGCTGAGATTGCTGCTGTTGAGTATGTACATGTGTATAGAATGAGGGGTGGTATTTGTTTTCTCTCCTTTAACCAATTTCACAATTGAATGAGCCTCAAGCTTATCTCTTGCCTCAGCAACTCAGAGAGACGCCCACCACAGAGCTGTACCCGGCACTTACTGATAATCTAAGTACTGTATGTAATGGTCCCCTGTGTGTTCCCAAGGGTTGCTCTACAGAGAGTCAGGAGGCAGTGACGCACAGCCTCCATTTCCAGATACAGCCATGCTTGTCTTTAATCAAATTGTGCTTTCTTTCCTTTTTTTTTCTTTCCCCAAATCCTGCCCATTTCATCTTCCAAATCACTGTCTTTATGCTTCCTTTACAAAAAGAGTAGAGCAGACTCTCGTCTCTCAAGTGGCAAGCAACTAGACACCAGAACTTGTGGCTAGAATCCTATTTTAGCTGCATAACTATTGTTATGAGACTGTATTTACAGCTGTTGAGAACAGTAGCACTTGGCTCCCTGGCAGGCAGTGGCAGTAGAAAGAACACTGAGTTCAAAGGCCCTCAAACCTGAGTTTGAATTCAGACTTGAACTCGTATCCACCATGTGGCCTTGAGGCAATGGCCTACCTTCTCTGTACCCCAGCAGCATCTGGTATTACGTGGCAATTTCAATGCTCACTTGTGGAGTTGTGAGGAGTCAAATGATGTGTACTCTTGTTTGGCAGATAGTAGAAAGTTTCCATACACAACTTTTCTTCCTTAACCAGGCCCATAGCCAGGAAAAAAAAAAAAAAAAAAAAAAAAAAAAAAAAAAAAAAAAAAAAAAAAAAAGATGCTGAATTAATATTCAGTGAGGGAAAGGACTTTATTGAATCTCTGTTCTTTTGGACACCATCTTTTATTGAAGAATCATAGCTCACTTGACTCCTGTGGCTGTCAGTCGCAATTCTTAAACTTATTCTTGAGCCACAAATTGGCAGTTCTACGTGGGACACACCCATAGAAAATGATCAGTCTCCAGTCACTGAAGGTATGGATTTGACCCCCATGACCAAGGTGCAACTGTCCTCACTGCCATGCTCAGAGGTCTGTGGCTCCTGAGTTTTAGTCTGGTTTCAAGACCTGTATGACCTGTGCCAACCCTACATAGACAAACTTGACCTCCATTGCTCTTAATCACACACCTGTCTCCCTCATCTGCTCAGTTTCTCCTGTGATCACCTTCAAAATAATTGATATTTATTCCTTTGGCAAGTCTGTCTGTCTGCCTCCCCAAGTCAATTATTGAATCCTTCCTGAGCTTTCCTCTAACTCCCCTCTTTCCTGTGAGTGCTCCCCAGAGTTCAGCACTCAGTGCTCCCTTTGTGCTCTCTTTATTTCTTCAGTCTCCATGTAGTAGTCATGATAACCTTGGTAATGTCTTTATATAAGTGTCAGTCTCAAGTACTAATTTAAGGAATATAAAACAGTTATTTCCCTGAACCCTTTGAAGTTATTGTGCCCTTAGCTTCCAGGATGGTATTGATGATGAGAAATCTCCTGTCACTCTGAGAGTCTTTTCCTCATAGAAATGACAATCTGGTTAGGGTCAATGTCCTAGATGGATGGTACTCTTTTAATCACCATATACCAAAAAGATGCATGGTTTAATTCGTATTTACACATGAAGAACAGGGTTTTTATTCCCTACCAAGCGTGACAAGCATTTGGCATCTGTTTCTTGGTTGGCATTAAAAATTGGACCAGATCATCTATATATGGTCCTGACTTCCCATAGATACTTTGGCTCCAGACTCTCTCTCTACTGTTCATAAATTTTCACTCATGATTTTGGATATAGATTATATCTATAGACACAGACACTTTAAATTTTTAAAATGTATTTTATCTACCATGTCTATGTGCTATAGATGGATGATTATATTTTACATGTACTTACAATTCCATTTTGTAATTTTCATTTTTTAATTTTAAAAAGCAACATCCCTGAACCATTATTATTTTAATGTTTATTTCCTGCTTATAAATGTACTGAATGCTATTTATAAAAATTACTGAATTACATCTTCTTAAAATGTTTCCTAGAAAATGAAGCACTTTTAATGACATTAAAATGGGATGCTATGATGCCAGCAATGATCATCCAACCAAATAATGCAAAGACATTTAAAGAGCAATTGTATATTAACAATTTTCTTCTATTTTTTTCTCTAGTTCCTTTAATCAATCTGGGCACGTTTTGAGTTTATTCTAATGGTCACTGATGCCTCATATTCCATTATTCAGGCCAATTTTGTAGCAATATTGACTGACAAATCACATGTTTTGATATGTTATTAATATTTACAGAGCACCCAACCCAGGTTTATCACTAATGTCACCTTGAGTGGAAAAATGATGCTCAAACATTATTTAAATTTATGGCAACAAGCAAAAGCAATTATTATTATTTTAGAAACTGATGCAAAGAGTTCATCTCAAATGGCTATCACATAGAATATTCATAACCCAGGATTGCTGTCAACCTTTCTTTGAAGAAATGGAATTCAGGAAAGCTAATATCTCTAACCACAGATAAAGCAGGGACCCTAACAGAGAAAACTTTACTTATTCTCATCTTGCTCTTCTGGAAATAAATTTTTATTCCCAATATTCTTAAAAAACTAAAAGAGAAAAACCTTGCTTTCTCAGTCGTACCAAACCTCAGGACACAGTGAGAGGAAGCTGGCCCTCTGCAGGAAGACAAGCCCCAGGAAGAGAGACTCACTTCCCCATGGGCTGGGGCAGATATGGTTCAGCGGCTGCTATTTCCTTTACGATGACCCAGACAGAAAGAAGGAAATAAAGCACAGCCCCTCTTTCTTCTTTCTTTCAAATAAAGCAGCATGTATGTCTAGACTTTTTTCAACTGAACATTATAACACTTGAGTTTACAAATGTGTATGTAGTTTACGATAGTTAGTGAGCTCAGAAACTCCGAGCTCTTTTCTGAGGAGTAGCTGAGTATTAGAAAAGGATTGAGGTCAGTATCTGATTTAAGTCAGTGTTCATCATATTTTTAAGAAAAGCCTGATCCTGAGGAACATGTTTGATTAAACATATGACAGTGGAACATAAGTTGTAAAATAGGAACTGTTTTGAACAATCTGGGGAAAGTGGCCATCACAACTAGCAGCCTGAGCTTTCCTCTTGATGTCCTGAAGCCATGTGCCCATTTAAACCCATGTGCATGCTTGGCTCTAAAGATGTTGCCTCATCAACTGGAATATGAATAGGCAATACTTAAAAGGCTGCTGATCACTAGTAACATAACACCAACCTAGCTTATGGAAAACTGTTCTGAAGCCTCTAATAACCCTCCTTGGAAACTCAAGCAACCAGTAATAACTACTCACTCTCTCCCACCACTTTGGTACCATTTGTAAAAGTTCTGCTTTCATAAACCAACACTTAAAACTCCATGCTTTAGTGGGACACTGTCAATCTGATGTTTGAACAAAGTCTTCTGGCCCCTTATCCCATTCCCTAGACATACAACTACCTGGTTTGCAGAAGGGCTTAGCAGATTCTTTATACCACATTCCTAGGTTGGCATCATGTGTAACATAAGAACATGACTTCAAACACCCTCCCCCCACCGCTTTATTTCTGCTAACTAGTCAGTTCACTCTTTCATTTGAATGATTCTATTAATTTTTAAATGACATTTTTGTTATACACTGTCCAGCATTTGTATGTGTTCATATTGGGACTCTGCTAGGTTGGGGTCAGGTTTGCAATGTTTTCTGCCCTGCTATCAGATCTATTTTACTCTGATAATTAATGGGCATTTATGTAAATTAATAACTATATATTTTCTATGTCTTGCATTTCTAATTGGTTATTGCCTTTTGATGTTCTTCTCATATTTATTTAACCATTATATTCATAACTCTTTTTAAAGTTTATTTCAGATCATTTGTAATTTATAATCCTTGGTGTTTCTATTAATCACCTTGGGCTTCCATAACAAGATATCATAAACTGGGTGGTTTAATCAACATCCATTTATTTTTTCACAGTCTGCAGGCTAGAATCACAGAGTTCAAGGTGCTAGCAGAATGGTCTCTGGTGAAGCCTTTCTTCCTGGCTTACAGACAGCCACCTTCTTGCTGTGTCTTCACACAGCATTTCTACTGTGCCTATGGAGACAGAGGGAGAGGGAGAGAAAAAGGAGAGAGAGTAGGAAAAAGAAGGGAGGGAGGAAGGAAAAGGAGGGGGGTAGAGAGGGACAGAGAGAGAGAGAGAGGGAGGGAGAGAAAACCAATCCGCGTTTCTTCCTCTTCTTGTAAGGACACCAGTCCTATTGGAGTAGGGCCCAATCTTATGAAAAAAGTTAATTTTAATTATCTCCTTAAAGGTCTTGTCTCCAAATACAGTCACATTGGGGACTATGCCTTCAATATATGAATTTGGGGGAGACACAATTAAGTCCATAACCATGTCCAAAACTTTTGCTTTGTTCAGGTTGCTGACTCTTCACTATGGTGACTTATTTCCTCAAGACAGAATATAAATTAAAAATTAAAAATCTGAAACAAACTTTAAAATGGGTATGATTACACTGTTCAAAGAGATAAAAGAGAAAGGATCAAAAGGCAATAACTAAATAAAGTTTCTAGAATTGAAAGATATACTTAATTACTAAGTTAAATAAATGCACATTTGTCATTTTTGGCTGAGAGCTCATTTTTAGTATTGGTCCCCATCCCCCACTCCTCGTGTACTCTGGACAATGGAAGAATCACTGCAAGACAGAGTTGCACTTTGCTTCCCAGGGCTTCATATGTTTCAGCCATTCTCTGTGGCTTTTTGTCTGGATAATTTCTTGTCCAAGTTTCCTATAAGACATAGGTATTGTGTTTGGGGAACACGAGACCTAAAATTTGAATCTCAATAGAATATCTGATAAAATTAATGAATAGATGTCTGAGCATATAATTTATATTATCTATATAATATTGTTAAATAGTATATATTTCTCCAATCACTTTCTCAAACATTCTCAAGCAACAAAATCTCTTTAAAATGTGTATATACATTTAAAGCACATGTATCCGTTGCTTGAGGAAATCCAGCTGAATTCCATAATTCTAATGAAGATGTTCCTTCCACACCCTTCAGTTTTGCGGCTGCAGTGAAAACAAACAAACAGAACCCTAGCAATTGTTCGTGGAGGAAATTTGCAGCACATTTATGATGATAATGTACTGTATGAAATGCATCTTTTGTGTGACTGGTTACTGACCTGCTCTATTTAACTGATTATACACACATATTAAAGCTTTAAATAGCAGGAGGTCTGTTTATATTTGACTCAATGTTGACTTTGTGGTCTTTTCTCAATGCAAGTGTCAGTAAGTCTCTCAACCTAAGCTGTGTGGGGAGGCAAACTAACACATCGAGGGTTGATAATGTGTGACAGATACTAGAATATATGCTTAAAACTCTTCACTCATTTTATATTTATAGCAACTCTTTGAGGTATATACTTTATTTTACAAATATTACAAATCAGGAAATTGAGTCTCAGAGCAATATTTGTGATCAAGTAATCCAGCTACCAATACAAATTAATATTTGAATCTAAGCTTTTACTCCAAAATACATACTTTGTACAGAAGATCATTTTTGTTTCAGAATTGAATGCTCTGTTAGAATGTGCTTTTAATAATAATACGCATCTCCCAACGTACATCTTCTTAATTTAATCACCTTTTTTGCAAGTAAAATCTTTTATCCAAATCTTTTTATTTTTGTTTTTCAATGGCTGCTTGCAAGAGTTACTCATTTTGGATAACAAAAAACAAAATCATGGAGGAGAAACTCCTTTGTTTTCAAAGTGAAAAAGAAATATGCAGGTGAAATTTTGAGAGAAGCTGCATCTTTGAATTATTATCATAGTTCAAATGATACAAGAAAAGACCAATTGTATTCTGAATACAAAAGAAATTATTGCAAACTCGACTATGTTTGATGTATTAAAATGTATCATCTGTCTTGAGCCCACTAGAAAAAGTAGAAATAGCATAATCATATATTAAATATAAAATCTGATTCAAAATGTATCATTTTTTTCATAGCAAGAAGGTCTCCCTCAAAAAAGTCTGCCATAAGTCATGTTGGCGTGATGTCTCTACTAATCAACAGCATTTTTAGTGTTGCCTAAGCATGTCTTAGTTGGTGGGGCAATATCTTTAGATCCAAGAATGCACACGGGAGTAAATAGGCACATAGCTTCAGAACATCGAGCAGAAAGTTCAGGCTGTTGTGATGGCCACTTTCCCCAGATTGTTCAAAACAGTTCCAATTTCACAACTTATGCCCCACTGTCATATCATATGTGGAACACAACATGTTCCTTAAGATCAGGACTTCCTTAAAAATTGAATGAACCCAAGTATATCCCCTTAAAGAATATTCATTAAAGAACTGAGTAGGTATTATTTAGAAAGTCTATCCAAACTTTTGAGTTTCTTGGTCAACACGAAAACCACTCCCCAAGAAGCATCCGTATCTCATTGAACTGATCAAAATCTCCTATTTATAGACCTAAGGCAGGCAGCTAAGTCTGTGTCACATAAGTAGGTACAAACAAATGGCTATTTTAAGAATATGATTTTCGGCCCCGGGCGCGGTGGCTCACGCCTGTAATCCCAGCACTTTGGGAGGCCGAGGCGGGTGGATCACGAGGTCAGGAGATTGAGACCATCCTGGCTAACACAGTGAAACCTCGTCTATACTAAAAAAAAATACAAAAAATTAGCCGGGCGTAGTGGCGGGTGCCTGTGGTCCCAGCTACTCGGGAGGCTGAGGCAGGAGAATAGCGTGAACCCGGGAGGCGGAGCTTGCAGTGAGCAGAGACCGTGCGTCATTGCACTCCTGCCTGGGCGACAGAGCGAGACTCCGTCTCAAAAAAATAAAAAATAAAAAAAATAAAAAAAGAATATGATTTTCATTCTGAGGAATCATCTGCTTTTTCAGGAAATGTATAATATACATTGTAAAATACTAAGAACATAGAGCGTGTAAAATTTTAATGTGCACACAAAAGTCTTTTACAACCTTCTCACTCACTAAGTGGTCCCACATTAAAATAAAACAAATCTTCACCCAAAGAGAAAACTGTTAAAATGTGTAGCCTTTTCAGATTCTAGTTCCCCAAAGAATTTATTTTTCTTAATTGTGTCAGGTGTAATAAAATTATCAGTTCCCAGGAAAAAATAATTAAAGCACTTAGCACGATGTTTTACTTTCAGTATTTAAAAATCACTATTTATGATCAGTAATTTGGGATTCTATTAGATTTTATGATATAAATATAGATTTATACTATAGATACTAGTTACTCTGGACTCTCCAGACACCTGTTACTGAAGTCACAAACCAAGATATCTTGCACGAACTTCTTTAAAATTATGCAGAGAATGCAAAATGATCACAAGGTAGGGCATAGACAAAGGAAGAACACGAATCCCACGAGATGATATTTTGTGTGTTCCAAATTCCTTCCAAGCCAGAGCCATGAAACAGCCTTGGTTGATGCATTGTTTCCATCAATTTATTTTAATATATTCATTTATTTAAATATATATTGAGTGCTTCCTGTATATGAGGCACTACCCCTTGCACTAGGAATTAAAAAATAAAATCACACAGTAAAATGAAAAAAGAGCCCCAGTCCCTGCCCTCAAAGAGCTGAGAAGCTAGTCAGGGAAAATGTAAAATGAAATAAGTATAGTTCAATGTACTAAAGCAATGTTGCTGTGTCAGATGGGTAGTGAGCACTGGGAAGGACCAGATATTCTGCTAAGGGGGTTCAGCGAAGATTTCACAATGAGTCAAATTGAACCAGTGGGAAAAAGGAAAGCATTCCGTAGAGAAGGGGAAGTACATATGAAGGCAGTTCCCAGGCCTTTGCTGGTGGAAGGGTGTTTAGATCTGTGTTTCTCAATTTGTTTTCCTTCAAGAACCAAAATCAGAAACCACTCAAGTACTTGTATAGATTTCCGGATTCCACCTAGAACTACTGAATCAGAATCCTTAAGGATGGGACAAAACCACCTGCTTAACTTGTACCTAGGTCGAACTTGAGAGCAGTATCAGATGCAGAGGAAGTCAGTCACATATCACTAAGAGCTAACAATAGTTTCTTACAAAGGTACCAGCATCTCCTCCCTATAGGCTACCACTTATAATATCTTTTAAAATTGCTTTGGTTAAATTGTTTTCTACATACTAAAAAACAAATAAAAAAATCTTAGTCAAAGCATTGTTTAAAATGGCAAATATTTATTATGCTTTCTTGAATAAAATGAGCTTCCTAAAACCTATGTCATTTTTCTGAACTATGGAAATTGCTCCTCTCACTGCCAGTGGGTGAAGAGAGACACAAAGTGTTAGTGCTGGTTGGGAGCAGTTAGGTTTCCAACAAGCAAAAATATCTGTGAGGTCACTGAATAGCATGCATCACAGTTACATACATTGGTCCACACCAATATCTCTGTTATGATCTTAGTAGTAATAACAAATTCCTACCGATATTTGCATACCATATTTAAGATAAAATCTAAAATAACGTTTAAAGTAGAAACACCTGGCTATAATTTGCAACGGTACACAGTCAATTTCAGCTGTTATCTATTACTCAATAATGTAATTCTGATTATATCTCCCTGATTTAAATAACAAATTTCCCCCAACTCTTTTCGAGTTTGAAAGCCTTCTAATCTTCCTTCATTTCAGTGATAAGCATGGACAGAGAAAATATTGTTCTATTATAGAGAAAGTAAAAAACAAAATAACAAAAAATACTGTAAGTGGACCAGATGCTGTCTTTAAATGGCAGCTTAACTTTTCAATGAGGTTTTGCATTCTTAGCATTCTTACAATCGCCATATTGTTCTTTTGCTTCCAGAGGGAAATCTTTTTAAGAAATAGCTTTCTTAGGCCACACGTGGTGGCTCATGCCTGTTATCACAGCACTTTGGGAGGTCAAGGGGGGAAGATCATCTGAGGTCAGGAGTTCAAGACCAGCCTCGTCCAACATGGTGAAAACCCGTCTCTACTAAAAATACAAAAATGACCCAGGCGTGGTGGTGGGTACCTGTAATTCCAGCTACTCAGGAGGCTGAGGCAGGAGGATTGCTTGAAACTGGGAGTGCTGCAGTGAGCCAAGATCGTGCCACTGCACCCCAGGCTGGGCAACAGAGTGAGATTCTGTCTCCAAAAAAAAAAAAAAAAAAGCTTTCTTGTTATTTTTTCTTCCCATCTAATTAATGTACACTCATAGGAAGTATATTACAATTTGAGATACTATTGTTCTATCTTCTTATTCTCATCTCCAACATTATCTGAGAAGTTAATAAGAGTAAAAAACTTGTAAATTTTGCTAATTAGTTAAAAGTTTAAAACCTGCTTGAAAGCTTTTTCATTTGAAATTTCTTGAGATATGTACTTTTTCTTTGTCTGAAAGTTATAAAAATACTTATTAAAACAAAACTATGTTTAAATATGCATACAGTGTACTTTTAGCCCTTTATCGATTCCATAAAAACAAATAAAGACCAGCATATCTGCCATATAAATAAAAGTATATTTAGGGCAAGACGGTTGGCTGTCAAATAAGTGCTCAGTTTTTTGCAGTATTACACACACCTTCTTTCCAAAAGGACGAAAATCCAAAACCAAATAAACAGTCCAAATAGCAACCCTTCTTATTCAAGCCCAAAGAGGTGACAATAACATTTTATTGCTTAACAAAAAATAAAGGTTGGACAAATAATGTTGTTTCATTCATTTCAGAAATGGCAATTAGGAGCCAAAAAATCTTTGTCATATAACGGTGATATAAATATAAATACAGCATATTCTTTATGCAGCTCAAAATCTAGGGTTGGGCTTACAGAACCAGAGGAAATAACTTAGATCATGAACTTGGGACTTCCTGGTACAATAAATAACTTTGAATATTTATCTTTCTCAGGTATTGTATTTGCCTAATTTGCCCCAATCCTTATTTTACATCAATATAATTGTTGCCTATGATGTCCTTAGTTTGTTTCCTTATAACATAGTCCCATGATTCCTGTACAGTGCTTTTCCAAGTTTGTGTTGACTCATAAAGATGAATTCTTGGTCCATTCAGCACTTCGTTCAGGTGAGAAGCACTGTGATTTATAAAATGCTAATTCAAGTTTAGTGATCCACGGATCATTTTTTACTACTTTCCAACTTTCTCCAAATTAGCTTTTAACTATACACATTTCCAGACTTACACCAGATGTAGACCAAAAATAACCTCAACAGCTCATAAACACTTCCATTTACTCTTATCAGAGCATAATGTTATAGAATTTTGAAGTTCACTTTCTTGTTTCAGGAATGGGAGTAAATTAAAAAAAAAATACACACAAATGTAAAAGGCTTAAATAAGAACCAGATGTCAGGAAAACTGCAGCCATAGTAATCAGACTCTAAGGTATATTAGCAAAATTTTCTGGAGGCAAAGTTTGAAGAAATAAGAAAAATTTTGGAAGACACACCTTAACCTCTGTAAATACGAGTTGGCCTCTTGACTGAAGAGTGACAACTGGTTATGCTAGCTTGTAAACATTGGCATAACAGTACCAGTTAGTTTCCAGAGTGCTGAATGAGAATTGAAAAGTTCACAGCAGGTGCAAAAATATTAACAAATAAAACTTTATTTGCTAATTTTGTTATTGTTGTTGATTTACCTGTTGAGCAACATGATTTGTCATTTAAATTTTTCTGTTAGCATTTTAATCATCCACCTTAATTCATCCAAACTTTAACCTTATTGGCAAACTAGTTCAACCTTCTAGAAAATAGAGGAGAGAACTTCACAGCATCCCTACCAAGTTATTATGTATTGACTAAGTAAACAATTTCAGGGAAGAGAAGTCACAGTTTTGTGAAACAATTCATGTTAATGTGAGACTGATAACTACCATAGATCTTTTTTTTTTCCGTCCTTAGAAATCATTACCATTTATTCATTCAACAAATATTTATTGTGTGTCTACAATGTGCTAGGAAATAGAAAACAAATAGGGAAGCATATGAATAATTCCAGACTTGTAGAAAGGGCTACAAGTAACATGAGAAGGTAAGGTGAGAGAAAAAGCCACACATTGGAGTGAACTAAGATAAGGTGATGGTGGGTTCAAGTGAGACCTGAAGAATGAGAAGGAGTAGCCCTATAAGAATCTAGAATCACGGGGTAGTGCACCACAATACAGACAAAACAGCTAGAAAATGCAAAGCTTCTGAAGTGAGAGAGGACATGGCAAAAGGACATTCGTAAGATGAGATTGGAGAGAAAAGAGAGCACGTTACGCTGGGTCAAGCAGGCAGCCAAAGAAGGGAGTTTAAGATTTCTTCTAAGATGAGTGGAAAGCCACTTATGGGTTTTAAGATGGGGAAATGACATGATTTTACTTATGTTGGAAAAAACATCAGTCTGGTTGTTATGAAAAATCTGGATGATGGTGGTATAAATGTGAAAGACCCTTTAGGAATCCGTAGGAATAGTCTCGGTGAGATATGATTGTTTCTGAGAATATGGTCATGGAAGTCATTACCAAAGGGAAAGCGTGGGTTCAAGGCATATTCTGTAGGAACAGTAATGAGTTGTCAATAAATTTTAGATTTTGTGATTGAGATAAAGAGAATAATTAAGGATACATTTAAGGTTTCTGATTTGAACAAGTAATAATTGTATTCTTAAAGAGATGAAGAAGAATAAGGTAGAAAGAGTTTTTGGAAATATTAAAATAAGTTTTGTCCATGTTTAATTTGAAACGACTTTGAGGCACCCAAATACACAAATATGGTCAACGAGCTTGAAGTAGATGATGTTAGCCTAGTGCAGAAGCCTCAGCTGGATAAATTTTGCAGTTGTTATCACACAGATGCTGGGCAAAGCCACGGTGAGGAATGGACCACCTTAGGGCTAAAAGTAGAGACAAGAGGGTCCTATATTGTACTGTGGAGCTATCTCTGATTCACGCAAATAAGACGAGGAGAAATTAGTCAAGGAGAGAAATGAAAAGAGCCAATTGGAAGTGAGGAGGAAGATATGGTGTCAAATAGGCCAAGAGAGATATATCGTCCATAAAGGAGAAACTGCAGAGACTGGGTAAGGCAAGGACAAAAACGTGTCCACAGACAAGAGCACTGTCAGTGGAGCAATGAGAACTGAAACTGCACTGGAGGCAAGACTAGTAGGTGAGGAGCTGGAAACTCCATGTAGAGGACACTGTTTTGAAAGCTGTGGCTCTAAAGGGGAGCAGAGACATGAGCATGCAGGCCGGGCATGGTGGCTCACGCCTGTCATCCCAACACTTTGGGAGGCCGAGGCGGGCAGATCACCTGAAGTCAGGAGTTGGAGACCAGCCTGGCTAACAGGATGAAACCCCGTCTCTACTGAAAATACAAAAATTAGCCAGGCGTGGTGGTGGGCGCCTGTAATCCCAGCTACCCGGGAGGCTGAGGCAGGAGAATTGCTTGAACCCAGGAGGCGGAGATTGCAGTGATGTGAGCTGAGTTTGCGCCACTGCACTCCAACCTGGACAGCAGAGCAAGAATCCGTCTCAAAAAAAAAAAAAAAAAAAAAAAAAGGATGCAGAGAGGGACTTGAGGGGAAAAGGGACATTGTTTTGTTCATTTCTATTAATGAGAGGCACTAAAGGATGTTTGTTTATGGAAATAAGAAAATAATAGAGCAGAGAGTGCTGGAACAGGAGAAAAGAACAACTGAAAGAATAAATTCTTTCACAAGGCAAGAGGGATTGAGATCCATGGTATAAGGGGAGAGACCGGCCTACCAGAGGGATCTTTAGGTAGGCAATGTTTTCTTTTACAGGAATTGAATCCTTTTTTTCTAAATTAGGCCTGAAAAGTGAGTCATCTAATATTTGCAGGTTACCAATTCATCTTGAGGAAAATGTCCTTCAGTGTGTAAAAGGGAAGTGCATTTGCTTTTTGCGTCCCAATATCCCTAAGGGAGAAGTTTATTCTAACTCACCAAGACCTACCTTCAGGAGTTCCCTATATGCAAGACAAGTAAGAAGCATGTTTGGAAAAATAATAAACAATCCCGAGGGACTGAGCAGAGAAAAATCACTGGGTTTTTGAAATGACACAAATGAAAGTTAGTTAGGTTTTTATTTAACAACTGTATAGTAATTCCTACTTGGTAACATTCAATAGTATAAATAAAATCCTAGAAGACAACGTGACATCACTGCCTATTACAATAATATAAGTTGCAATTGAGAAAAAACCTAACCCGAGTAGTTCTAACAATGAAATATGCTAGGATCTGGATATTCTGGGGGCATTTAGGCATTCCTTGGCTCAGGCGCCAAAGTCATCAAGCCCTGTTCCTTCTCTCTCTTCATAAGCCCAGTTTGCTTTCTGAATGTTGCTTCAGTTCTCATGCAGGCTTTCCTCTCTTGCATAAGATGGCTGCATACAATTTTTTTAATGCTTATGGAAAACACTATAAGTAATGGAAAAAGACAAGTAGTAAACTGGAAGAAGGCATTTGAAACATACAACTGGTAATATCTAACATGCATGCTTATAAAACTCCAATAAATCAATAAGAGAAAAATCAACAACCTAATACAAAAAAAAAATGGCAAAATGCATTACTGTCACTAGGAAAAGAAACATAAATGGTCCCAAAACATGTTAAATCAACATCATTTAAAAATAAGAAAATTCCTTTGGGAGGCCGAGGAAGGTGGATCACTTGAGGTCAGGAGTTTAAGACCAGCCTGGCCAACATGGTGAAACCCCGTCTCTACCAAAATTATAAAAAATTAGCTGGGTGTGGTGGCATGTGCCTGTAATCCCAACTACTCGGGGGGCTGAGGTAGAAGAATCACTTGAACCCAGGAGGCAGAAGTTGCAGTGAGCTGAGAGCGTGCCACTGCACTCCAGCCTGGGCAACAGAGTGAGACACCATCTCAAAAAAAAAAAAGGAAAAGAAAAGAAAATCCAAAATAAAATTATAATGACTCTATTCCATATGCATTGGAGTAACCAAATTTTAAAAAGTGGTGGCAAGGACATGAGGCAATGGGACAATGGAATGTCATAGTTGCTAGTGGGAGCGTAAATTGT
Organism: Macaca mulatta; assembly: GCF_049350105.2. Lineage (NCBI taxonomy): Eukaryota > Metazoa > Chordata > Mammalia > Primates > Cercopithecidae > Macaca > Macaca mulatta. The sequence goes on along the minus strand of NC_133418.1, from coordinate 102,736,761 downwards.
CACAGTCACGTTGGAAAGCATTCAGTATTTAGGAAGACTGAAAATGCACCTATCTATACCCCACCCTTTTATGCTCAATGTACATATTCTACAGGAATTTGCCACTAGGGGTCATGTACAAAAATGTTAATAACAGCAATAATGATGAAAAAGTTCATCCACAGTTGGCAAGATGAGTCAATAAATAAATGGTGGTATAAAATCCATTCATACAACACAGCACTAAAGCAGTGAAAATAACTGAACCTACCAAACTAGTCACAACTTGGATCTCAAGAATAAAATGTTAACTAAAAATAGTTGGTCAAAAGAATACATAATGTATGATTCTGTTTATATAAAGTTCAAAGTGGGCAAAATTCCACCAAGTATTATTAGGGGATATGTACATATTAAATTTCTACAGAAAGATAAAGAACAATACAACATTTAAGGGAGTAGCTATCCCTGTGATGGTGTGGATAGAGAATGAGATAAGTTAGGAGGGCTTCTAGGTCACCGGAAATCAGTTATTTATTAAGCCCAATGTAGGATACATGCTATATAAACATCATTTTACTTTACTGAGTATATTGTATACTTTTTAGCATTTTCAATATATTTCATAATAAAAATTTTAATCAAGTAATTAAACACCTAAGTTGTTAATTATATTTATATAGCCAGTAATGAGCTGGTGAATCTGGTATGCTGATACATAACTGTTAGGATTGTAAATTGGCACATACCCTTTTGCAAAGTACATATCCAGAGCTATAAAAATATTCTTTCCTTTTGACCCCATAATATTACTACTTGCATTTTATTATGAAGAAAAAATAAAGAAGATTAAGTTATTGCCTCTCTTTCCAAATTCATTTTCCACGACTCTAACTTAAACACTTTAAGCTATTTAACACCAAACAACCTGCTCCTTCTGATTTTATCTCTGTGCCTTTTCATAAGCTTTGAGGCTCTGCAAAAGCCTTACTTCATTTCTTCAGAATAGGCTCCTTCCCTACTTTGCCTTCCTACTAAATTCTTCTGCATCCTTCAGACTCAATGCAGGCATTATTTCTTTGTCTCAACTGTCCTTGATCCACATATAATGGTTGTGTCCCTTTGTTCTATTTCCACATTTGTATATTCATCAATTATGGCACTATTATATAGTCATACAATTTATTATGAGATTGTCAGCTTCATGCAACCGGGTTAAGGCTTATTCACATCCAGATCTCTCACCCACAGCAAGTACTGCAAAACATTGTTTAATGAATATTTCTTAATCGAAAGCCCAACAGACTCCATGTTAACAACAACATTCCTTATGTTAACAAAAATTCCAAAATAGTAATGTCCACTAATGGAGGAATAATCTGTTAATTACAGTGTATCTAATGAAGTATTATACCCTTATTAAAATGCTATTTTGAAGTCAAATATACTGAAATATTGAAGCACCTTAGGATAATGGTAATTAATCTCATTCATAAGAAAGAAGAAAATTTCCAAATATCTACATTAGAACTATGCAAAAGTATACAAAATGAACAGGAACTGGCAGGCAAAATGTAATAGCCCACATATCCTGGGGATATGAAAATGGTTGAATGTGAAACCTTTGTTGAAATTTTTCTTTGGAATGACTTATTTTGTTTTTTTAAACTGTATTTCAAAATGCAATATTTCAGATAAAATTGACTAAGATTGATTCCCATAGTGTGACAGCCTTATTCAGGGCAATATCTGTTCCCCTTCTTAAAGCACTGCTTACTATTACACAGGAAGCGAAACAAGTAGCTTCAGATGAACACTGAAAAGCAACCTCTACTCCCAAACAAGTGATTCTGAGCTTTTTAAAAATCGACTTTCAGTAATGACTTTTCAAGAATAATCCTTGGTCCCAACTAGTAAAGAAAAAACTAAACCTTTCAAAATACAAAACTATAAGCTGTTTTAAGGATCTCATAAAATTCAGAAATGTCCTATGAATCACCCAAATTAAGTAGCTATGATTGCACTAATTACCAACCTCATTTTTTTTTTAGTCATAGGCCACATATTGGACTGCTTTCCATCTGGGATTGTAAAATTACAAAGTGGACACTATTTATCAACCTTGCCTACATTACACATCTGAATCGGCTCTGGAATATCATAAATACAAATTGCTGGACCCTAGCCCAAGGGAGTTTGGAATGGTACTCAAGGCTTTCCTAGTTTTAAGAACTTAACAGAAGATTTATATGCATAGCCCAACAGGAAAAACACTTGCTTAGAGCATAAAAGTCAACTTTAAGGTCAACATAAAGCTTAGTGAAATAGGAAACACACTTTTTTACATAATGTCATTATATATACACTATCTTTGGCATAACTATGGGCAAACGAAGGCTCTGAAAATCAGGTTATCTCCTCCGTTTGACTACATGTTTGTGGCACTTGAGTTTAACATGTCTGAAATCAATTGCTCTCTCATCTTTCACCTCCACTACTGAGTTGGTGCCTTTCACCCAGTGTACTTCACTTCTGGCACACTGTAATACTCATTTGGACTCCTAAAGTCTACTCTCCCATTAAATCTATCCTGAATTCCATTACCAAATTTATCTACTTAGGGCAAAACTATGTTGATCAGCCTTCAGTAGGTCCTCATTGATCACTGGACAAATCCCCAGATCCTCCAACTGTCACTTATGGACCTTGAATACGTGATACTAGATAATCTCTACCACTTTTTTTTTTTTAATTTCCTCATACATCCATTATTTCAGCCAAGCCCCTTTGTGCTCTGTGTGCTTATCCCAATTTTTCCCCACATATGTGCTTTTTAAAAAACTTCTAAACAGAGTGCATCATCCAACTTACACATATTCAAATCCCACCTACCCTCCAATTTCAACTCCAATTTTATTTATTCTCCAGGGCTTTCCCTAACCTCTCTCCCATCTAAAAGTCTCCTCTTAATCAATCCAATTATTATAATCATTTGTATTTTTGCTCTCCATAACTTTGTATTGTGTTATTATCTTATTAGTTATAGAATTTATAAACCCGTTAAAGATAGAATTTCTGTTTCACTGGTTGTCTTATTTCCTTCAGCATCTTGCCATTATTTATTCCCCAGAAACCTTTATGGAGTTAATATATGAGTTAACATACCTTTGACAGGAGATTCAAAATATAAAACCATACAAAATTACCTATACTACTTATCCCCTCAACCAATGACAACAAGATATGTCCTGTGTCTTCTGCCTGCTCCTGCAAATTTCTGGAGTATTCATTAAGCTTGCACAAAGTTATCTAAAAGTTACCTCTGATTGTAACAAAACAAGAAGAAATAGTTTACCTTAGAATGCATATGATCAGAATATCAGGGAATATGTGTTAGGGATTGAGATAAACAAGTAAACATGTATTTTATAATATGTAATTTTCATTCATTATATTTAATTCATTCATTATATTTAATTTATTCATTCATTTTATTCACTCATTTCATTCATTATATTTAATTCATTCATTCATTTTATTCATTCATTTAATTTATTACTTAATACAGGATGCTAAAGTATACACTTTTTACATTTTCACATTTCCACAGGAGCATAGACATGGTGATTTTGATTTACCTGGGATTTCAGTAGTGCCTAGTTGTACCCTACTTGGTCATGAATAAGTGCTGCTGGAGTATGTTCTCCAATGTCCTATTTGGTCTCACCCTGAGCTGACTTAGTCAGCCATGGGCTGTCATGTTGTCTTCTTCCCAGATTCCATTTCTTCCATTTTGGTCTTTGCACTCATTTACCAAATAGTATCTATTCCACCAGAGTCAATCCAATTCCATGCGTGCTGGTCAGTTCATGAATCACTGATTTTGATTTGAGAAGGTAGATGGACGTATACACTCTTCTGTGCACTCCAGAAGAGAGACCACTTGTTATCCCCTATAATTCTGACACTGAGTGACTTTCCATCATTAAATGAGATTCAACATGGGAAACCACATCCCATTCTTCTTTTGAAACCAAGACCCTCAAAAATGTGTTTCTCATTCTCATTCTTTTTTTTTTTTTTCCAATTCTCTAAAGGTCTCAAAAAACCTGAAAAGCCCTGCACCAAGTTTTCTTCACTAGGAAAGGACCAATTTTAAACCACTTAATTACCAATCAATATTAAGTAAGCCAGGCAAAAGCAACATCTGACCCAGTTTGTTTAGAAACTCATTCATTCAGCCTTGTGCCTTCTCTTCCATGCAGGAGACCTGTCAGATTGAAATCAAGAAAAAGGCTTATCGAATTTTAATGTTGAACTAATGTTGCTTCTGCAGTCACCTGCATCACAGGGGTGATAGGGAGTCTGGGAAAGAAGTGAAAAACGGTCTTTCTCTCTCACACTTAATTTTTCTTTTGCAGAGTTCAAACGTTCAGTCTGTCCTTTCTATGAACCTACTATTTACGGCAACCTTTTTTAACCTATATATAATGCATGAAGAAATCTAAGCAGAATAATATTATATGTAGTCACTCATATGACTGATTGCATTGAACCTTGAAAGCTTTTGAATGTCCGGATCATGGTATTGCCAGGCCCCCAGCTAACTTCACCTGCTAAGGCAACTCTTATCAACCCTCAGAACAATTATGCATACATTTATAGCATGAGACTTCAAGTGTAGAATCTGTCTCGATGTAGGGAACTTGTATGTCTTCCTCACTTCTCTGCATTATTTTTCATAATATAATGCCTTCAACAGGGTTTCATTAATGCTTTTCACAGAATGACAGACTCTATAAATTTGTACAGTGATTTAAAGAACATCTATGACATCTGAACAGGAGGAAATACCCTAAATGAATACTGATTTTCTCATCTCCTTTTCCCAATTATTATAATAGCTAGTTCTTCTTTTTACCCCATATCTCACAGTCTACTTAAGGCAAAGAAAAGTAAGACAAGGAGTAAGTAAGGATGGTAGATGCTGGTTCTAAATTAGTAACTGTTCCAGTTCTGCCTCAGTGCTCAAGGCACCTGAACTTTTATTTCTCACAACATACTCATAAAAATGACTGGGATCAGTGAAAGTGACTCACAGTAGCCTGTTTTACATTTTGGCTATTCAATTTCATTATGATGTTTCCAATGTGTCCCACACGAGATTTGGAATAGTCAAACTATCCTATCCCTTTCCTATCCATTGCTTCTGGGAGTTGCTACTTGCTTTTTAAGAAAGATCCATTGCCCAAATTTGGGTTCTTCTAAAGTAAAACCTGAAACAGGGACTTGGGCACAGTAGTTTATTTGAAAGTGGGAATGATAGAGCAAGGAGAACAAGAGAGAAAAGGAGAAAACTATAATAAAGTGTACAGGTTACCACTGCGGACAACTGGGGCTTAATCACACAGAAACACCTCTGAATAGCCATGCAGAATATATGTGAAGAATTGTTTCCTGAAATATTAGGAGTCTCAACTCTTTATCAACCAACTTCTATCCCACATTGTTTAAGGTTGTCGTCCCCCAAGACCACTGATTTCCTCCCACGTTCAGTTTGCCTGGAATATATGAATTTTGACTAACAAAGTTCCTAAGGCTTCGGAAAATAAATTCATGAGGCAAGAAAACAAAAATATTATATGGGCTAAAAGGGAGGTGCTAGCATGAACCTGATATTAGGGGTATATGAAGAGAAGTGGTGAGGATCATGAACTATGTGTTGTATCCATTATCCTCTTAGGGTTTTTCAACCTCAACACTATTGACATTTGGGATATGTAATTTCTTATTGTTGGAAGCTTCTCTGTGCATTGTGGGAAGTTAAGCAGCATACCTGGCTTATTCCCACTAGATTCTGGTGACATGCCCCTACTTGTAACAAATGTGTCTCCAGACTTTGCCAAATGAGGCCGAAATTGCCCCTCATTGATGCCACCAACCTGAGAGAATTTTCTAAAAATGATTTGAGATATCCTTCTGATTGTCTACAATGCCAGAGAAAACAAGGATAACTCAAATAACAGATAATCCTCTAGATACCTGTCTCCAATGCAAAAAAATGATGGGATCAACTCATTTATTTATTTCATCTTTCATGCATTCAAAGACATTTGATTACCATCTGCTATCTCCAGGCACAGTAATTGAAGACCCTAAGGATGTAAATGTGAGTAAGAAGCAAATTTTTCCTTGCCTTTAGGAAGCCTGATTCCCAAGATCAATTAATCCTACAACCCTTTATGCCAATTTTATAACAAAGAAATGGCACCTTTTAAAAAGGTAATGTAGCAAATTAGTCCTCCTGGGCAGATCTCAAGATAGTGAGTTTTGTTCTAGAAATATTGATGACAACATAACCAGCCCAGGCTGGCATCTCAATGATGTTTGATAGAAGAGATCAGAAAAAAACTGTTAAGAGGGTTCTTTAGAGAAGGCATTTTACAATGGATTCTGCAGAAAAATAAATTCCAATAGTAAAAAAAATAAATCCAGGAAATGATGTATATGATATTCCTTTTGAAGAAACTCTCATATACCATTACATTTATACACAAAAAGAGGACATATACATATATGCATATACATTAGGAGGACACTAAACTCTTAGTATTAGCATAATAAGGATTTTGCTAAGTCTGTTTTTAAAACAGCCTTGCAGACTCTGCAGACATTGAGAGGTTAATAAGGAAATATTAGGAGCAGCTCTATACAAATAAATTCAACTAAGATGAAATGAACCAATTATTCAAAAAACACCAACTACCACAACTTGCTCAATATGAAATAGATAAGTTGAATATTCTTATAAATATTAAGGAACTAGAATTTTCAATTCAAATAAAATTCCAAAAAAGAAACCTCCATACCTAGATGGTTTCACAGGAGGATTCTATCAAATATTTAAGGAATTACAACCAATTTGATGCAATCTCTTCCACAAAAACAAAAGAGAAAGGAGCACTTACCAATGCATTTTATGAAGCTACTATTACCCTCATTCTAAAACCAGAAACATATTGTACAATGAAAGAAAACTACAAGACTTAGATATATCATGAATATAGATGCAAAAATCCTTAACAAAATATTAACAAGTAGAATATTCAGGAATACATGAAAAATAAAAATGACCCATGACCATTTGGGATTTATTATAGATATTCAAGACTCTTAAATATTCAAAAATCAATCATGGTATTTCACTATAAAAACAGAGAAAAAAGATCACATTTTTATCAACAAACACAGATAAAAACATTTCACAAAATTCAACATTTATTAATGGAAAACTTCTTCTAAAAATAGGAGTATACAGTCACTTCTCAATTTGATGAGACATCTATAAAAAACCCTGAGCTACTGTTATACTTAAGGAACAGTTTCCCCCTAAGATTAGGAACAAGGCAAATGAATGTCTGTCGTCACCTCTACAATTCAGCATAATATTAGAAGTTTTAGCCAGTGCAATAAGGCAAGAAAAGAAAAGACACACAAATCAGAAAGGAAAAAATAAAATAAAATTCTCCCTATTTGAAGATGATATACTTTTCTATGTAGAACATCCCAAGAAATCTACCATAAAAACTTCTACAACTAATAAGGGAGTTTAGCAAGGTCACAGGATGTAAGATAACCACACAAAAGTCAATTGAATTTCTATATAATGGCAATGAGCACAGGGACACTTATACTAAAAAAGCAACGTTGCTTATACTCACTCAAAAATGATATACTTGAATGCAAACACAACAAAAATGCAAATAGAGAGACATTACATTGTACACAGATTGGAAGGTTCAATATAGAAAGATGCCAATCTTCCTCAAATTGATATTCAGGCTTAACACAATCCCTTTAAGAATTTCAGTAAGACTCTTTGTAGATATAGATAAGATCAATCTAAGGGCAAAACAACTAGTAGAGCTAAAATAATCCTGGAAAGAAAATGAGAGGAATGAAAGGAAATGAAATGAAAGGAGAATGGGAGGAATGAGCCTTCCTGATTAATTAATCTCATACCAAAACTGTGTTTATGTCTAAAATAACATATTTAAATATATTGTAGAGGCAGAAATCAGTTTTTTCAGTAAGTTCATATTTGTTTTTTTTCTAGAAAACTTAAAAGAATTTCTTAAAACTTTCTCTTTTCATAGACTTGTAAACTCCTATGTGAAAATTATATTAAAACTATCTAAGATATTACCCTGCTCATTTTATGTGTAAAAAACTAAGGTTCTAAGAAGGAACCAACTATAGCAATACTAAAGACTATGTAAAATAAATTAACCCCACTTTATCAATTTTGTAATTCATTTTTTCAAATGTGTAACAAATCCTATGTCTTCCCTTAAAATAGCACTTATTTTCTAAGAATGGCTAAGCTTATTTTAATTCTTCAAATGAATGATAAAATCTTTCTAAATAATAAACACCTGTGGACTGAAAGTCAGATAATTCTAGTTTGAGTTGATACTAGCTTGATGCTTATCCCGTTTTAAAAAGATTTTCAATAATGTCCTAAATGTCTTCATCTCTACGCTGTATAAAAACACTATACAGTCATTCCTTAGCATCCAGAGAAGATTGATTCCAAGAACCCCTGCAGATACCAAAATTTCTGTGTGCTCAAGTCCCTTATATAAACTGGCATAGTATATACAGGTTGAGTATTCCTAATCTGAAAATCTGAAATCCAGAATCCTCCAAAACTTGAAATTTGAGTACCAACAGGATGTCACAAGTGGAAAGTTCCACACACGAATACTTAACACAATACTCAAATTATTAAAAATATTGTATAAAATTACTTTCAAACAATGTGTATAAGATGTATAGAAAACATAAATGAATTTTATATTTACACTTAGGTCCCATCCCCAAGATATCTCATTACGTATATGAAAGTATTCCAAAATCCAGGCCGGGTGCGGTAGCTCACGCCTGTAATCTCAGCACTTTGGGAGGCCAAGGTGGGTGGATCACATGGTCAGAAGATCGAGACCATCCTGGCTAACACGGTGAAACCCCATCTCTACTAAAAATACCAAAAATTAGCCGGGCATGGTGGCGGGCGCCTGTAGTCCCAGCTACTTGGGAGGCTGAGACAGGAGAATGGCGTGAACCTGGGAGGTGGAGCTTGCAGTGAGCTGAGATTGTGCCATTGCACTCCAGCCTGGGCTACAGAACGAGACTCCATCTCAAAAAAAAAAAATAAAAAAAGGAAAGAAAGTATTCAAAACTCCAAAAATATCCAAAATTAAAAACACTTCTCGTCCCAAGCATTTTTCATAAGGCATAGTCTATCTGTGTTTGCATGTAACCTACACATATCATCCCATATACTTTAAATCATCTTTACTTATAATACTAAATACAATGTAAGTGATACATAGTTATTGTACTATATTCTTATTTATAGTATTTTATTGTTTTTGTTTTTTAAAAAAAAATTTTTGATCCGTGATTGGTCGAATTTGCACATGTGGAACCCGTGAATACAAAGGGCCAACTTTATTCACTCTTTCACTGATGGGCATTTGGGTTGATATTTTTGCAATTGCCAATTGTGCTGCTGTAAACATGCATATGCAAATATCTTTTTCGTATAATGACTTCCTTTCCTCAACTACAAATTGGGTTCAGTGTATACTGCTGAGGTAATGGGTGCACCAAAATCTCAAAAATCACCACTAAAGAACTTACTCATGTAACCTGTTCCCCCAAAACTTATGGAAATTAAAAGTTAAAATAAAAGAAAAAGTTACCAGTGGCAAACAACAACAACATAAAACAAAGGACCAACTTTATTTTGTAGATGAGTATTTGATATCTTCCTGAAGTTTTTCTCAAGATTTGGTTTGTATTGTTTGATTAAGCACTGAAAACAAACAATATTTATAAATATGTGTGAAATATATAGAGTAACTAAAATGAACACCTGTTTTGCTTCCACTTTTATTGAAACATTGCCTGAAAGTTACCATTATTTTGGAAGCCCCAAGTAATACTTTCTCAGTGTTATTTCCTTCTCTCCCTCCTCAGCAGTAATCAGTATTCTGAATTTTGTTGTATTTTTTAAATTTTGTATTTTTAATTTTATGGGCATATAGTAGGTATATATATTTATGGGATATGTTCTGAATTTTGTGTTTATCATCCTTTGTTTCTCTTTAATAATCTTTGCAAACATATTTGAAGTATTAAATACATATTGTGTTTCTCGTGTGCTATGGTCTGAATATGTCTTCCCACATTTTTATGTTGAAACTTAATCACTAATGTGATAGTATTAAGAAGTGGAACCTTTAGGAGGTGATTAGGTCATGAGGGCAGAGTTCTCATGAATGGAATTAATGCTCTTACAAATGATGTGCTAGGCTATTCACAATCACAATAGCCTAGATATGGAATCAGCTTAGGTGTCCAACAACAGATGAACGAAAAAAAGAAAATGTGGTATCTCTACATAAACAATAGAATAATATTGAGCCATAAAAAAGAAAACAATCTTGTCATTCATGGCAACATGAATGGAACTGGAAGACATTATGTCAAGTGAAATAAACCAGGAAAGGAAGTTAAACTCTGAAAGTTCTCACTCATATGTGGAAGATAAAAAGTTTATCACATAGAAGTAAAAAGTAGAACAAAGGATACCAGAGGATAGGAAGGGTAGAAGTAAGAGTAGAATAAGGGAGAGATTTGTTAAAGAAGACAAAATTACAGCTAGATAGGAGGAATACGTTCTAGTGTTCTATAGCTCTACAGGATAACTATACTTAATAATATATTATGTACTTTCAAATCACTAGAAGGAGGATGTTGAATGTTCCTAACACAAAGAAATGATGAATGTTTGATATGGATATGGTAATTATCCTGATTTCATCACTATAATACATGATATGCAACATCACTAGGTATCCTATAAATATGTACAAATGTTTCGTGTTAATTTTGAAAATTAAAAGTAGAAAGAATAAAAAGAAAAGAAATGTGAGGAAGCTGCTTCCTTCCCCCTTTTCCCCTTCCATCTCTTCTGCCATGTGCAGACACAGCACTCATCTCCTCTAGAGAGTGCAGCAACAAGGCACCATCTGCAAAGCAGAAAGCAGCCTTTACCAGACACCAAAACGGCCAGCGCCTTGATCTTGGACTTCCCAGCCTTCAGAATGGTGAGGAATAAATATCTGTTCTTTTAAAATTACCTAGTATCAGATTTATAGTTATGGTAGCACGAGTGTACTAAGACAACTTGTTTTTACCTACACAAATATAATCACATTATATGTATTCTGCAACTTCCATGTTTAGCATTATGTTCTTGATAGTAATTTATGTTTGGTATAGCAGTAGTTTATTCATTGTTACTAATGTAAAAACTTTTGGTGGTGAAGCAGATGCCCCATTATATAAACATGCCATGTATTTATTCTTTTCAAAATCAGTAATCTATTTGTTACAATAACACGTAAGGCTCCAATATGTATTTCTATGTTTATCCTCAGAGCCACTGTGCAAGAATCCCACTAGGCTTAATCTAGATTCCTTAAATTTATTAGATGAAGCCAAACTAATTTCCATATAGTTATAGCCATTTAAACATCCAGTTGCTCTGTTTAAGACCTTTAACAATTTATATTTTCAGATTTTTTATATTGTTAGTTTTATGGGTATGACATAGTATCTTAAAGCAATAATGTGTGTTTTTCTGACAACCAATTAGATTGAGCACCTTGTTATATCTTTACTGGACATTCATATATCCTATTCTGTGAACTGCTATTGACTTATTCTTCTATTGCTTCTATTTTATTTGAAACATAGCATGACTTTGCATATTCCAAATATTCATCCTGGCTTTACACAATAAAAAAAATTCTTCTAACATATAAATTTACTGTTAATATTCTTAATGGTGTTTAGTAATGGAGAAAAATATTAATTTAAAAATATTAGTAGTTAAAATTTACAGTTAGTTCTTTTGTGTTGTTAAAAACAAATCAAAATCAAAATACTTTTTCGTGTTCTGAGGTCAAAAACATATTTTATCTTACAATTTTAATATAGGTTTTTTAATACAAAGATTTTACTCAAAATGATAACTGAAATACAATTTCTTTTTTAATATGGTCAAATAATTGCCAATACAAATAATTCAAAATTCTTTCCTCATTCTAGTCATCTGTATTGCTAGCCTTCTCACAAATCAAATTTTTCTATTTGACATTTTCTGTTCCATAGAGCAATATATTTACCCTTCCACTTATACAACAATCTTTGAATTACAATTGCATATTAATAATTCTTCTTATCTAATAAGGTGAGTATCCTAATCTCATTCTTATTTACCTAGGTCTGCCAATTTTGGTCCTCTGTTCTTCTATAAATTTTAGATTTATTTTACCAAAATCGACAAAGTAATTACTTGACGTTTGATTATAATTGCACAAATTATATATTACCTGGGGGGAGAATTTATATGTTTTGAATATTGAGTCTTTTTATCCATTAACATGGATAATCTAGTTAGTTAGCTTTTCTTGAATATCATTTGATAAAAATTTATATTTTTTCATAGATGACTTACAACCCTTTGACTATATTTGTTTCCAGGTATTTGTATTTTTTGGTTGTTTATTAACTTATACCACTTAAATTATTTTAGCTAATTATTTCTTTCATTCTATAAAAAAGCCAATTAATTTCTTTTAAAATATATTGACCCTTTATAGCAATCGTACTAATTTTATTAATTCTATTAAATATGTATATCTTTCCTTTTTTTACAGCTAACTGAATCATCTGCAAATATAGATAATTTTCTTTTTTCATTTAAATCATTATCGATTAAATGACTTATTAATTCATTTATTTCTACACTTATCTGCTTTACAAGCCTGGCTAGGATTGCCAATATAAAGTTATCTAGAAGGGGGGATAATTTACACTTCTTCTTGGTTCTGATCTTCAATAAATTGCTTTAAATATTTCTTCCTTAAGAATATTTACTTACGGATTTAATATATACTTTACTATATTAAAGAAGATTGTTGTATTTATTTTATTTTTGTTTTGCTATTTTTTCATTATGAATAGATGTTGAATTTTATCTAATGCTGTTCTTAAAGCTGTTAACTTAATTTTATGGCCTTTGTACTCTTATATGGTGAACTATTTAAATAGATTTTTGAAATTTAAATACTAATCCAAGTATAAACTCTAAATACTAATTTTTTAAATATGAAATTCTAATCTTGTATTTATAAGAAGATCCAATTTGGTCATGATATATTATGTTCTTTTATTCATTATAGGTACTATTTTTCAGTATTTCACTTAGGGTATTTGCATATATATTCATGAATGAAATTGCCTAATACATTTCTAGACTTGTTATCTTTGTTAGGTTTTGGAATCAGGATTATGTGAACTCCAAAAAATGTGCGGCAGAATATTCTCACTTTTTCTCCTTTTTATTCATTTTGTAACATTTGATTTACTCATTCCCTCAGTGTTTGAAAGATTATGCCATAAAACATTCTATCTGATGGTTTTTTTATGGGAACAATTTTAACTAACTACAGATCATTTTTAGTGGTTATAGAACTGTTCAATTTTCTAATTCTGATTGAGACACATTTGATGTTACATTTTTCTTAGATATTGGTTTGTTTCACGTAAGTTTTAAAATTTATTAGTATAAAGTTGTTCATTATATGCATTCATTAACCTCTTAATTTCTGAATTAACTATAGTTACATCTTCTTATCCATTCTTAATACTGATTTTTTGAGCATTCTCTTTTATTCTTGATAAATCTTACTGGTAGCTTACAGTATACCTCCCTACTTGCCTTTATTATTATTTTTTTTGTTTGTTTTATTTGATGTTAGCCCATTTTTTCTCTCACATTCACCATCCCCCCAACTCCTCAGATCCTCCCTCAAAAAAAGTCTTATGTTGGATGCTTAGGTCATTAATTTTCAGAATTTTGTTTTCTAATTCATGTAACATTTAGAACTATACATTTCCATGCAAGTACTACTGTAACTCATTTAACAATATTCATATTCATTTTTTAGTTCTAAATATATTCTAACTTCTATTATGACTTCTTCAAGTTATGCTACTTAAAAAGGAAGACTTTAATTTCTTAAAATAATGTTTGTAACAATGTTGTTATTTCTGCTTTTAGTAGTAAAAATACAAAAATTAGCTGGGCGTGTTGGCGGGCACCTATAATACCAGCTATTCAGGAGGCTGAGGCAGGAGAATAGCTTGAACTCAGGATGGAGGTTTTAGTGAGCCAAGATCACATCACTGCACTCCAATCTGGGTGACAAAGCGAGACTCTGTCTCAAAAAATAAATAAATAAAAAGTAAAAAGAGACAGTACCCTTGATTTTCCCAAGGTTCAAGTTTATTTTTATTCTCTGTTACACTAAATAAAACATGGGTGTAAAACATGGGCAACTTAAAGTTTGGATGTCCTAAGTTCCCTGTAGTTCCCTGTTATGACTTTATTGCTCCCACACTGATATGTGTGTACATGTACATGTGTGGGGGGCGTGTGATTGGTCAGAGTGGTGGGAAAAACTATAGGGAAAGGATGCAAATCTTCTGAAAGGTCAGAAGGTTCTGCAGAGCCCCAGGGGAGAATAGCTGAAGGCAGCTGTTCTATAACTCTGAGGCAGAGGGCAAGGAGTAGTTACAAGGGAATGTGGGGGAATTTATCTTAAACAGGCTTGTTTACTTATGTTGAACAGGAACTGACCTTTCATCATCTGCGTGCATGACATTCCCTGAAAGGGGAACAGTAAATGTTGATTCTTTACTGGTTGTGTTGGTTCCAGGTTTTTGGCATTGTGCCTGCACTGAATAAAAGCAGCAGCTCCAGCTTCTTGGGGCTGCTTTCTGGCCACTAGTGTCAGGCAGTCTCCTAGCTGCTCTTACACTGCATACCTGTGTCTGAGTACTCATTTCATCCACCGGCCAGGGTCTGTGGGACAGACCTGGTATGTGTATGCCTGTACTCCTTTTTATAGTGAAGAAGTTGTCTTTGACTTGTTACTTTTTGTACGACTGAGTTAGAGATAGGTTAGGAGACTGAGTTTGGGTATGGGCACCTCTTTAGGTCAGTTTTCACAGAAGCTTATCCTCAGATTGAATTTTTATACAAGTGCTTTCTTAAGGGAATATCCCCAAGAAAAATGTGTAAGTGAACAGGTGAGGCAGAGCAGGAAAGGGGAAGATGCCAAACAAGGGTATAACTTCAGGCAAAATCCCCTGATTTTGTTCCAATATTATCCTACAGGGGAGCATTATATCAGGGTTAGACATTTTGCCATCATGTTTGTTTCAGGAATAGTAGTCATCATTGGCTACTAACATCTTGGTTCATTTTTTTTTCTGCAACCAAACAACTTCTGTAGTCCAAAGTCAGTCCCTTAAGAAAGATATCTAGATGTAGAGCTGAATACAAAAGTACACCTGAGGAAGGAGACATACAAAGTGTCAGACATTTTGGAAAGGGTCTACATGTAGCTTCCCTCTCTGACTTTCTGGTGGCTGCTTCAGGTACAGCAATTCCCAAACCAAGAGAAAGGGAAAACCAGAGGAAATAAAGAGGAAGAGTTAAGAGTTACATTAAAAAGAAAAGACATAAACATTGTATTAATTCCCTGTGTTCATTTTCTGATAAAAACCTAGTCAAATGCCCCTACCTAACTGTGTGGGAAGCTAAGAAATCTAGCTCAGCTGAAATTCTATCCTTCGGGAGGATAGAGCAAACAGATTTGGGAAGAGACAACTAGCAATTTTCCACAGAGGTTGTCAGTATATGGATTTTAAGTATACTTCTGGGATGGGATAGGGTTACCCAAGGAGTAAGAATAGTTTGAAAAGAAAAGAGACTTTAGAATACTAGCAGGGGCAAGGCCCAGTGGCTCATGCCTGCAATCCCATCACTTTAGGAGGCTGAGGTGGGTGGATTACTTGAGCTCATGAGTTCGAGACCAGTCTGGGAAACATGGTAACACCCCATCTCTCCAAAAATATATAACAATTAGCCAAGTGTGGTGGCATGCACTTGTGGTCCCAGCTACTCTGGAGGCTGAGGTGGGAGGATCACCTGAGCCTGGGAAGTCAAGGCTGCAGTGAGCTGGTCATACTGCTGCACTCCAGCCTGGGTGACAGAGTGAGACCCTGTCTCACAAAAACACAAAAAACAAAAACCAAAAACCATATATATATACACACACACACACACACACACACACACCCAACACACACAGTGTGTTGTGTGTGTGTGTGTGTGTGTGTGTGCGTGTATGTTTAATACTAGTAGGGCTAGCACAGCATTCTAAAGCCTAGCAAAGTGGAGAATTAAGCCAGGTAGGTAGCAGTTGCCAGCAATCTGGTAGGAAAAGGTAAACTAGGAGAATAAGGCATCACCAAAGTCTGGAAAAGAAAGTGTTTCAAGAAGGATGAAGGGATGACATGCATATTCTAGAGATATTCTAGACAGCAAGAAGACAAGGATAAGACATGAATCCTGTTCCCATGGGACTGACATTGGAGTGTGTTTAGGTGACAGTGAAAAAAATAGTGGGTTAAAAGTAGGAAAAGGAGGCATGAGTTCAGAATGGGTGAGGACACAAGAAGGTATAAAAGATCAGGTAGGAAGAATTTTGTGCTTTTTTCAGAAAAGAAGCAGAAGGTTGACAGGTAGAAAATAAGAAGAAAGGATTTTTTTGGTTAAATTTCTCAGGAAGTTCTCTTGGACCTTCTTTTTCTCTAACCTTGTGATCTACTCATCCACCCATGCTGGTGTAGCATGCCAATAGCAACTCCTTGTGCTTGGAATTTTTTGAAGCAATCAATCTCACCATCCTGAAAGAAGTGAGAGGAAATTCAAGATGAAATTTGGGAAAATATCCTGTTAAGACTGAAATCATTTAGAGTAAAGCTACAGTTCGGAGAATTGGTAATTAGAATTTAAATTTGATCAATTAATTTTTGCCAGGCATGGAATGGGATAGGTGCAGTGGCTCACGCTTGTAATCTCAGCACTTTGGGAGGTCGAGGAGGGCATGGCAGATCACTTAAAGTCAGGAGTTCAAGACCAGCCTAGCCAACATGGTGAAACATTGTCTCTACTAAAAATACCAAAAAAAAATTATCTGGGCATGGTGGCATATGCCTGTAATACCAGCTACTTGGAAGGCTGAGGCAAGGGAATTGCTTGACCCTGGGAGGCAAATGTTGCAGTGAGCTGATGGCACACCATGGCACTCCAGCCTGGGCAACAGAGTGATACTTCATCTCAAAAAACAAAAACAACAAAACCATCAAATTATCTTGGAAGTCAAGTACTTTGGAAGTTTATTTTTCTATTTGAAATAAAAAGAAACAGACTTTTAAAATTTATTTGTAAATTAACATATACTATCACCACTTTGGGGTACAATTTTATGATACTGGAAAAATAAACAGAGTTGCATAAGCACTGCTATAGGACACAGAACTGTTCTATTACTCCAAAATCCATTTATCAATCCTTTCATATTAAACAAATCTTAACTCCCAACTCCTGGCAACCATTGATTGTTTCATCCCGATAGTTTGTTTTATAGAGAACATACTAAAAGTATAATCAGATGGCATAAATAGCCTTGTTGGTAAATCTCTCTTATAGCAATCTATGTAAGATTTACCCATATTGTTTCATATATAAATAGCTCATTCTTCTGCAATGCTTTGGAGTATTAAATTGTCTGGATGTACTAAAATATATTCATCCATTCACTTGTTGAAGGACATTTGGGTAGAAATGTTAGAAATAAAGCTGAAAAAAAAACATTCATATATAAGTTTTGTGTGGACATAAGTTTTATTTCTCTTGGTAAATATGTAGGAGTGGTATTGGTAGATCACATGCTAAGTATCCATCAACTATATTCCAAAGTGGTTTTACCAGCTTGCATTCTCATCAGCAATGAATAAGGGTTATTCTTGTTCTGTGTCCTCCACAGAACTTGGTATTGTCAATTGGCTTTGTTTTTCACTTTAGCCATACTAATAGATGTATAAAAGTATCTCTTTGTATTTTTAATTTGCATTTTTCTAAAGACTAATGATGTGGAACTTCATTTTTTGGTTATTTGTGATCTTTTCATCTTCTTTGGTGAAGTGTCTATTCTTAACATTTTTATTGGGTTTTTTTTTTCCCCATTACTGAGTTTTGAGAGTGCTTTGTATTTCCTGAGTGCAAGTCTTTGTGAAATATGTGGTTGGCAAATATTATCTTCAAATCTCTGCTTTGTCTTTTCAGCCTCTTAAAAGTGTCTTTCACAGAGCAAAATGTTTTAATCCAATGAAGTCCAACTTCTCAGTTTTTTTTTTTTTTGATGAATTATACTTTTTGTGCCATATCTAAGACTACTTTACCTAATTCAAGGTCATAAGCTTTTCCTCTATGTTTTCTTCTAAAAGATTTTTAATTCAAGATATCACATTTAGATATATTGTCTTTTTTGGTTGTTATTTGTTTATATACTCTGAGGGATGGTTTGAGTTCCATTTTATTTTGTAAGTTTGGCTTTGAACTGATAACTCAGAGGGAGGAACAGACAAGCCGAGCCCTAAGATTGCTGCAGCTTACTACTGAAGAGTTTGCAGACTGCAGTCCAAGAAAGGGAACCCATCCAGAGGGTAGCAGTTTCCCTGAGTTGAGGAGACTAAGATGCAACTTCAAGAAGTAGGCCAGGAGGGTAAGTTTTCAGGACACAGTACTGAAGAGGAGAGACCTACACAGTGTATACACAGACACACAAACTCACACAGAGCACTCTGGAAAACTGCAGAGGTTCTCCGCTAAGTATTAAGCAGAAGACTGATCAGCACATGCCTGCAAGGAAATTACCTGAGGCTGGGAAAAAAATATGCAACCCCCAAAATGATTAAAGGGAACAATGTGCAGAGGTTGCACACAGGGACAGGAATAGGCTGCCTTCTCACTGTTATAGGATTATAGAGTGGAAAACTACATAATTCTCCAGATATTGAAGAGAATACTCAGAGGAGTATTTACCTAAATAGTAAACTAATATTAGCCCTATACCAAAGGCTGCTCTGATTAGCTCATCACAAAACTTAAGCAAGGCTCAAAAGGTTCTAACGGTGTGTAAGTAGTTGAAAGGCACCCCAGGACAAAGCTCAATAATAAGTATATGGATGCAAAAATATCCGTGCCCCCAAATCCACAATACCTACCATTCAGTCAGCCATCATGGTTAATCAATTAACCAACATGCAAAAAGCAGGAAAATACTATAAATAAATAAAAATAGACTGATAAGAATATAAATTGATACACCTATTAGAAAAACCTGTATGGAAGTTCCTCAAAAAAAAAAAAAAAAAAAAAAAAGAATGGTAATATAATCTAGAAATTCCATTTCTGTGTATTTACACAAAATATTTGAAATTAGTAGTGTCAAAGAAATGTCAGCACGCCTATGTTTATTGTAGCATTATTCACAATAGCCAAGATATGGAAGCAATTTAAGCATTCATCAACAAATGAATGAATAAAGAAAGTGAAGTATATATACATGCTGGAACACAATTCAGTCTTGAAAAAAACAGAAATTCTGTCATTTGCAACAACTTGGATGGAATTAGAACATTATGCTAAGTGAAACAAGCCAGAAACAGAAAGACAAATACCACACGTTCTCACTCATATGTGGAATCTAAAACAATGGAACTCAAAGAAATGGAGAGTAGAATGGTGGTCAGTCATCAGAGGATAGGGGCTTGGAATGTATGGGGAGATGTTAGTTGAAAGGTACCAAGCTTCAATTAGACAAGAGGAGTAAGATTTTTTTCTTTCAGATATATTCCACACCATGGATATAGTCAATAATAATGTATTATACACTTCAAAATTGCTGAGAGAGTAAATTTGAAGTGTTCCCACCAAAAATAAGTATTTGAGGTGATGGATATGTTAATTACTTTGATTTAATTATTCCACATTGTATTCATAAATCATAACATCATTTTGCATCCCATAAATATATACACCTATCATCAGTCAATTTACAATTTAAAATGTTTTCAAAGACTTGGAAATGACACTAATGATAGAATTAGTAAACAAAGACATACAAATAGTTATTATAACTGTATTCATTACATTTATGGCAGTAGAGTAAATTTTGAACATGTTAGAGACATATTAAAATCAAATTTTGGAGTTTAAAGTAAAGTAAAAACTGTACTGGATTAAATTAACAGCAGATTAAGCACTGCAGAATAAGGTAATTCATTAACTTAAAGACATGGGAAAACTATCCAAGATGAAACCCAGAGGAAGAAAAATAGTTGAGAAAAAAATAAACAGAACATCAATGAGATATAGAACAATGTCCAGTAGCCTACTGTATGTATAATTGGAGTCCTTAGAAAGTTGCTTTTTATATTTGGTCCAGTGTTTTTCATAGTGATCAGTGAGATAGACAGAATGCATTTGACTTATCCCACCTGACTGAGCGTCAGGCAAATAATGGCCTTTTATAATCACTCATAGAATTCAATCACACTTGTTACTGACAACTCATAAATATTTATTCAGTTGACTAGTTATGAAGATAGTCAACCTCAGCCATTAATAATCTATTAAAAGAAACTAACATTGTGTGTGTGTGTGTGTGTGTGTGTGTGTGTGTGTGTGTGTGTGTATATATATATAAAATAATGGCTGCCATATATTTATGGGCTTTGCCAATTTGTTTCACTTTTCCCTTTTGTGTTTTTGCTCTATGAAGAGTATGAATTTCCCATTGTTGATTCTCTCACCTTTAGTAGAAAAATTATGACTTGTCTTAAAATTAAATAAGTAAAATGAAGAAAAGTCATCGAATGACCTACTTTAATGCTAGTCTCAAAGGAAGAGTGTAGCTAATGTATTTGATGTATTGACTGTAATAAAAAATCCTTTGAGATGATTCAAATTCCTTAATACTCTGAGTTTCAGTCTGACTAATCACCTTTCATAGTAAACATTTGGCAATCTGTATTAAATTTTTAAAATCTTGGTATTCAAAAATAAGTTCCTATGTGAGATAACATGTTTAGTCGTCACTTAAACTAACCAAATACAATGAACTAAAAAGAATCAGAAAAGTAGTTTCATTAATTCTCACACAGGGGCTGTGTGACAGGATTCTCCTGCAGGCATCTATGCTCCAGAGAGAAATTTTAAATTCCTGGCAGGAAAGTGAGAGCTTATTCTATGGTGATTTGTTGGTATAAGGAGCTAAACGACCACATTTCTTGCATCCTGATTGGATGCACAGTTGGCCATTTTTGAGATGTGTTATATCCTGAGGACCTATACAGGAGAGTCACCTGTGTATAATCCCAGGACATAGATGGGTTTGGGTCTTACACTCTCTTACATAGATTACTGTGACAGCCTCTTAACTGTACATCCAACCTCAAAGCACTACTGTATTTTAACCCTTATGAAAATGGATACAGAGTGTTGTGTGCTTATTCTCTCTTTAAAGCCACCTAATTTTCTGGTTTTCCCAGGATTGTATCCACTGTTCTTAGCATGACATTTCTTTACCTAGTTCTCAGCACTAATGTATTCACATTCCCCATCACACACACCAGTGTTTATAAGACACTGTTGTGCAAAAGGTTCACCTTGAATGCCTTTTTAAATTCAGGCTTTATAGTGTGAAAGGGACTCAGGAGACTGCATTTTTAACAAACTTTCTGGGAATTAGTAATGTAGGTGGCCCAGAGGCTACACTTCAAGAAACGCTGCCTCGTGTCCTATCCTCCTATGTCTCAATTATAGCTATACATTAGCATTAACTGAAGCACTTTAAAATGTTCCACTGCTTGAGACCAGCCTATTCTGGTTTAAATGGTTTGAGGTGGAAGCTACATAAAAAAATGCTGTTGCTGTTGTTGTTGTTATTGTTCATTTGTTTTAAACAATTCTTTACGAGGTCTCTCCTGTGCATCCAGGGCTGAGAATCTCTGTATCAACCACAGCCGTCTAAACCTGACTCTGTTTATTCTTCTTCCTGACATCCTGATCTTTCTCAGGCTTACAAAACTTTTTCTTTTCTTTTCTTTTCTTTTCTTTTCTTTTCTTTTCTTTTTTTTGCGACAGAGTCTCGCTCTGTAGCCCAGGATGGAGTGCAGTGGCACCCACTCAGCTCACTGCAAGCTCCGCCTCCCAGGTTCACACCATTCTCCTGCCTCAGCCTCCCAAGTAGCTGGGACCACAGGCACCTGCCACCACGCCCGGCTAATTTTTTGTATTTTTAGTAGAGATGGGGTTTCACCGTGTTAGCCAGGATGGTCTCGATCTCCTGACCTCGTGATCTGCCTGCCTCAGCCTCCCAAAGTGCTGAGATTACAGGCGTGAGCCACCGCGCCCGGCCTTCCAGGCCTAGATGACGTGCCCTTGAAACACACTTCCAGATCTTCCCAACTTAACTAAAGCAGAATTAATTGCTACTCTAGAATTTAGCCTCATATATTAAGCATATGTATTTTTTACACACTTGCCCTTCTCTCAGACTATGGGCACCTTGAGAACAGAGACAATGGTTTAATTCACCTTGGCATCACCAATGTTTAGAACAATGCAAGATTTTCCCTGGGAGCTCAGGACTGGCTACAGAACAAACGAATCACTGCCTGACTCTACTAGTCCCCAGGTGAGCTCACTCAGCCTCAGGGCTTTTAACACCACCTGAATGATGGCAATGCTCATATTTCTATCTTCAGTCCAGATTTTGCCTCTAGACTCCACACTCTTCCATCCAGCTGTTGACATAGAATCTCAATTCAGATGCCAGAAAGCATGGCAACACTGAAGAGACTTTTGCCCCTAACCTGACAACCCACCCACCAATCTGTGCCATCTAAGTTTCATGGCCACTTTATCTTTCCTGTTGTTCAGGCTGAAAACATGGCAATATTGCTTTTCCCCACTCTTTCACTTACACTTCATGTATGACCTGTCTATAAATCCTAGTAAGTCTACCTATGAAATATATTAGACTCAGACGAGTTACCAACCCTTCTACCTCTCCATTCTGTTCTAAGCAATCTTCATGTTTCACAGATTTATTGGGCAATACTTCTAAGAAATGTTCACATTCCATTCTTGTCCCTGTACTCTATCCTCCTAAAAACCACCAAACTGATGCTTTCAAAAATTAAATCTAATTTTGTCATTCTTGGTCCTCATATGACTTCCCATTTCATTCAGAATAAAGGTTCTTATAGTGAGTGACTAGTGAGGCTTTGCACTATATACCCCCGCACTTGACCTCCTCCTTTACCACTACAGCTCCTATTCACTCTATTGCAGTCCCATGGGGTCCTCAGGACCTTGAGGATACCGTCCCCACTGCCTAATACCCTCTTCCTACACATGGCTTCACTTCCTTCACATCTCTGCTTAAAGTTCACCATGAGAACAATGCATTTCATATCTGCCTTGTAGAGAATAAGAGTCCCTAACACCATGCTGGAATTCTGTATCTTTCATAGTTTGGTTAATTTCCTTTGCATAATACATATTACCATCTAACACACTATCTGTGGTCGGCTGAGTAGTATCTCCCAAATGTATCAGGTTCTAAATACCAAAATTTGTAAATATTACTTTATTTAGATTAAAAGAATCTTTGCAGGTATCATTAATTTAAAAGCTTTGAGATGAGAAGATTATCCTGGAATAGTAGGTAGTTCCCAATTATAATCACAAGCATCCTTAAAGATAGAGGTGGAGGAACATTAGATGTGCGCACAGAGAGAGCAGAAGGTGGGGACTGATGTGGCCACAATTCAAGGAATGCTGGCAGCCATTGGAGGCTGGAATAGGCAAAGAACTGGACCTCCATTAGAGAATCAGGATGGAGTGTGGCCTTGCTGAGATCTTAAATTCAGTTCAGTAATACTGGCTCCAACTTCTTACCTCCTGAGAACTGTGAGAAAATTCATTTCTGCTGTTTTCAACCATCTAGTGTGTGGTAATTAGTTGTAGCAGCCACAGAAAATGAATACATTATCTATTAGTATTTCCATCTTATGTATTTATTTCGTCTGCTCCCATCACATACGTACAAGAATCCACAACTCACAAATGCACAGACCTTTTCTGTTTTGTTCACTGCTCTATTTTCAATATCCCAAAAGATGCCTGACACACAACAGAATTCTAATAATTATTTAGGTTGAATGTGGTGGCTCACACCTGTAATCCCACCACTTTGAGAGGCCAAGGTGGGAGGATCACTTGAGGCCAGGAGTTTAAAACCAGCCTGGACAACATAGTGAGACCCTGTTTGTTTTTAAAAAAAAACAGGCATGATGGTGTGCACCTGTAGTCCCAGCTATTGGGAGGCTGAGGTGGGAGGATCATTTGAAGCCAGGATGTTAAGGCTGCAGAACCATGATCACTCCATTGCATTCCAGCCTAGGTGACAGAGAAAGAACTTCTATGAAAAAAAAAGAAGCCAACACATTTTTTTAAAAAATGAAAGTTTGTGTCAAAGATATTAAATGCTAACGGAGCTCAGAATGAGAATAAGCTGACATCAATGGGCCAGGTGTTCGATGCGCCAGGTGTTCGAGGAAAGGCTTCCTGAAAAGGTGAATGAATAACGTCCTCCAGGAAGCAGCGATTACCACTGCTAAATGTTGGTTGTGGAAATGACTCCTTTGTTCTCTTAATTTATGCTGAGCTTCATTTCCAGAAATTGTTTTTATCTCCTGAACAGAGGGCAATGGCCAACATGAATAATTTTCTGTGGATTTATTGTCACATGGTCACTGGCCACAGTTGTGCCTAAAAAAGCATGAATGGCAAAATGTTCCTTGTTCCTGCATGATCATCCTTTGTGAGGATGATAGTATAACAGGTGACAGCACATAAAATGTGTAGGCCTGGGAGACCTGCATTTAAATCCTGGTTCTGTCACTTCTAATAATAGTGAACATTCATTCAAACCTTAACCATGTGTTGAGAATTGTGCTATGTACCTTTGGGTTGACTCCGTGCCAGTTGTGTAAACTTGGACAAGTCATTTAACCTTGTGTCCTCATGACAACTCTGAAAAGAGAATATTTTTATCCCTATAGTATAGTTTCAGTGCAGAAACTGAAGCATGGGAAACTGAGGATACTTGAGGATATATGACCTTGAAAGGTCATATAATTAATTAATTTTGAAACTGAAATTCACATCTGAGGTTATTTTGACTCCAAATTCCATTTATTTTCCAGTATAATCCATGCATCTCTCTCAGCTAACTTTGATCTGATCTTTTTTGAGCCTCAGTTGCTTTGTCTATAAAATGGAAATAATTTCACAGGATGATGAATTAAGAAGTCAGTGGATAAAATGTAAAGTGTTCAACAAAGGATCCGATAACATTCTTAATAGAAAATGCAGTTGACCTTGGATTTTAACAATATAGCCAGCAAACTTCAGCTTTGGTGTCTTTACCTTTGTCTTTTCTGAGGTTGCTGTCTCCAATCTTTGCCTCTTCTCTCTTCATCCAGCTTCTCTGCTACTCTGTTTTCTCATCCTGCTCTCTAGAACAATTTATCAGATATTTCTACTTTAACGTATGGTTGTCCTCACTTTGCCGATACTGAGGGATTTGACTTTTAAGCCCATCTCTTACTATTAAAAAAAAAAAAAAAATATATATATATATATATATATATATATATATATATATATATCTTTTTCCAGAGAGGGATGTGAAGGGGTAGGTTCTGAGGTATCAGCAGGTGAACCAGTAGTTTATGAAGCATCAGATTTTTAGGATCCCCTAAAAACACATTGGCTTTGAGTAAGGATCTTCTCAGTGAGCAAAGCAGCCTCCTAAAACCCTGGCTATGATCTTTCCAAGGAAGCTTTCTGGGACCTCTGAAACCGAGCATCAGCTCCTCCCCTAGTCAAATGCAAAGCGTTTTAGATGATTACAGACCAATTGTTTCTCCGCAGATAGGACCAGTCCACACTCTTGCCACTTTGCAAGCTGTGCAAACATGTGTGGGCTTGTGGCAGCTCAGTTTTGAGACAGCTCTTCATCTGCTCTCCTCCTCCTGTGCACACACAAGGCCAAGATCTGAACTGGTAAATCCATATGACAAGGAGGCCTGTTGGGGAGATGTGGTGTCCCCCAAGCCGATCTTCCTGCACACATGACCCAGAAACACAGTTCTTTCTTTCCTCAGAGAAGCGGCTCTATGCCAGTTTCTCTAACAAAACCCTCAAGGGTGGGGCCTACATCGCACATCTTTTGCTTTCAGCAGATGTTCCACAGGAGTGGCTGCCAGGGCATTTCTGTAGCAGGGAAGGTGTTAAAGCTTCAGGGCCGTCGGAATATGTCTATGCTGACAGATTGGGGGAAACATGCTAAAACGCTTATGGTGATGAGCATGTAAAAATAGGGCACAGATGTCTAATTTAAAAGACAAGAAAATTTCTTGGCATTTACATCTTATTAGTCATTACTATGTTGTTCTTGTATTTTATTCACACATTTAACTTTGGGTGTTCCTCTGATTCGCATTGCCAACTGCAAGCTACCATCCCATAAACCAGAAAAAAAAAAAAGTACTATATATTCCAAAAGATCATTAAAAGCAATGGAAATTTTCAGTGATCTTTGCTTGGCACGGCATTTAGGTTCCCATGTAACTCTGTTCAAACTAAAATGTCCACACATTGGGCCATCTTGACCTGATTTGGTAACAAGGGAGGAGCTTGGATGCATGCAAAATGTGTCTATGAGGAGAAAAAAAAAAGACTTTGAAAATTACCTCCAGAAGGCTTGAGAAATAACCTCTCTTTGTTTTAATGCTTTGGCTTTATGTTAATGTATATAATGACTTTAATGGTTTTACCCAATTCACATCCATAGTGTGTTGAACAAAATCTGAGTGGAATTAAAAAGAAATAATAGTTCTACAGTTACATACACAGTTCTTATACTCATTAGCTTTTTATAAGCCTTACAATTAGAAAAAGACACTGGCTCATGGGCTAAATGGAGGGGAAAGATTGAACTCAATAGATAGGAGGGCTTTGGAATTTTCAAAATTCTGGAGCAGCTGGCTGTGCTCACATACAATCAGAAAACAAAAGCAGAGAAACCAAGTATCAGATGGATGGTTTTCCCTTTCCAACACACCTCAGGGCCAGTTTTTCTGTAGCACAAAAGGAAGGATCCTGGTCCATGTTGATAAATATCTTAGAGCAAAAAAGAGGAAAATACTGAATGTTATCAACATCATCGAAGCATGTGCTAATTAAATGAGTAACACCACCTGGTGCTGTGAGGGGGGCTGCCCTTTTCCTTTTGGGCTCACAATACAAAGGCACACACACACACACACACACACACACAGTGGAGCTGAAAAACTAATTAGAGTTGTGAGTGACCAGTGGAAACATTACAACAAACTACTAAATTAAACAATTAATAGTTTAAGAGACTCTATAAATACTTATGCAGCTAAATCTCAGCTATGCTACACATTGTCTCTGTGGCACTATGAAAATCAAGACCATTCTTTAAGCTTCAGTTTCCTTGTAGATAAAATGGGGGATCATTTCACCAACTCACTCAAGTGCTGTAATGTATAAAATGCTTGTCAGGTTCCTAGCAAATTCTAAACACTCAACAAATAGTAGTTATTGCTTGTTGATCTTTTTTTGATGCAATATCTTTAGAGACAAGTTCAAGGATAATCAATAAGTAAAGCAGAATCCTGTTTTTTAGCATGTGTATTTATCACAAATGTTTATATTAACTGCTCATACCTGTCTACCTTTGCACAAGCACTTGACCTTTTCAGAAGCCAATAATAGACCCAAATATGCCAGATTCAGGACAAAGCAGAAATAACTATTGCTGTCATTTTAATGGGTAGTTTTGAGCACTTTCTGCTCTCAAGTTTGTGTGTTATATGAGCCTCCTTTTCTTGCTTGTGGAAATGAAGTTTCTGTGCAGCAGTCCACGAAGAATGCTCAGAGCCTGTCATTTCAAATGTACTCCACTTGTCTTTTGGAGGATGGATTGCAAATTTTTGTCTTCATGTTGGAAAGTCCTCATACCTATAGAATCATACCTAGAATTCTTTTTTTTTTTTTTTTTTTTTTTTTTTTTTGAGACAGAGTCTCGCTATGTTGCCTAGGCTGCAGTACAATGGCACAATCTCAGCTCATTGCAGCCTCCGCCTCCCGGGTTCCAGTGATTCTCCTGCCTCAGCCTCCCAAGCAGCTGGGATTACAGGTGCCTACCACCATACCCACCTAATGTTTGTATTTTTGGTAGAGGTGGGGTTTCACTATGTTGACCAGGCTGGTCTCAAACTCCTAACCTCAGGTGATCCACCCACTTCAGCCTCTGAAAGTGTTGGGATTAAAGGTGTGAGCCTCCACACCACGCCCATACCTAGGATTCTAATAAAATATTTCTTCAGCTAATTCTCTCCTCTGGTAACTTTCTTGGCATACCCCCTCAAAACTCAGGGAGGGTCCTTTTTCTCATTAATCCACATTGTCAAAATATTTTTAATTAGTTAAGATAATGCATATGAAGAACACAGCACAGTTCCTGATGCATGGGAAGCACTCAATAAGTGGTAGCTATAATTATTATCATTATTATTATTAGTCCATTTATAGAAAATCAATTTCTAGCATACTTTTAAAGCAATCATTAAAATTAAAATCATGAATGCAATCACTATTTGTAGTACCTAATTTTATTATAATTATCTTTATCTTAATAATCCAAATATTACTAATAACTCACAGTTATTTCAATTATCATTAATTACTTCTAACTTTATAGTAATCTATAAAGTAAAGGCAGGGCCAGCCTTCAACTAAACACTGAAGTAGACATATTTATATTTGCTTCCTATCCTCTACTCCTGCAGTATTTTTCTCCTCTTTATCTTGAGAAGATTTCTTCCTAAAAAGGTCTGGATAAGCAAGGCACAGTGGCTCACATCTGTAATCACAGCACTTTGGGAGGCCGAGGCAGGCGGATCACGTGAGGTCGGGAGTTCAAGACAAGCCTGACCAAGGAGAAACCCCCGTCTCTACTAAAAATACAAAATTAACCGGGCGTGGTGGCACATGCCTGTAATCCCAGCTACTCCGGAGGCTGAGGCAGGAGAATCACTTGACCCCAGGAGGCAGAGGTTGCGGTGAGCCGATATCACACCATTGCACTCCAGCCTGGGCAACAAGAGCGAAACTCTATCTCAAAAGAGAGAGAGAAAAAAAACGTCTGGATAAATTAGTCCTCAGTAAGGAGAATTGGCTGATACAGGCTAAGGTGTGGTCCTTCTGGCTTTCTCAGTCCTTCTCCTGTGTCATCCTCTCTCTGGCCTGGCTCTCAAACAAACCCCCGGTGGGCGACATGGGAACACTTTGTCCCTGTTTGTGAATGTTCCCAGAGTCACTGCCTTGGAAAAGTCCTCTGAAAGGCCAAGAACTAAGTTCATCGAAGTGGATTTCAAATGCCAGACTCAATGTCAGGCATCCTAACTGAGGACATCTGGGGAAGGCAGGCGTTTTGAAGAGGGAGTCCCACTGTCAGAGAGATCTTTGTTTTGTTTTAGATTTGGAAACCCTGTAAGAGGGCATAGTGCTGAGTGGCACCAATTCACCTAAAAGAAGGAATAATGAATCCCAAGTCACACTGAGAGTGGCTGCCTGCTTCTCTAACAGGAATAGCCTATTAGCAGTGGTGGCTTCTTATAGACTGGCCTTGTCATTGTAATCAACACTTACAGAAAACATGTTCTGTGAGTTAGAAAATTGGCCAAGTTGTCCCCAGTGACAGGATTTCAATTACAGAAGCTTATCACAGGGCTACTTATCCTTCAGGGGTCAGTAAGTTTTTTTGTTTGTTTGTTTGTTTGTTTGTTTTCTGCAAAGGTCCTGAAATTTCCCTTTCCTCCTCCTCCTTTTTCTCCTCTTCCTTTTCTTTTTTTTTTTTTCTTAAAAAAAAAAGTAAAACACATCCTTAGCTTAAAAGTAACTGTTTTCCACCTTTTGCAAAGTAACTAGTAGAGTCATGGGGAGGAAGAACATTGTGGGCTATGGCATAATTTGAAAAGGCTTCTGGAAAGAAAAGGACAGAGATGTGGCCTTATTCATCCACCTCCCCATCTCCAAACCCTATAGATGTGACAGTTATTAAGTTAGTGGGTTGTAGATGACATCAGTGTAGACAAACTCTACAACTAGAAAGTTAAAGCAATATGAAATTTGAACTATACCCAGAGGTCTAACAAAGCTAGTTATCTACTGAGCAGGAAAGGGGAAGGGGCACCTTTCTGTCTGATTGAGTCCATTCTTTTTCACCATCCAGCTGAAAGGATAACACAGGCAAAATGACCTCTCTAAGAATGTTAGCAGACAACAGATAGCAATATGGAAACTAACAACCTGGAGGAGCTATCAGAAAGGCAATGTGCCACTAGAGTTATGAACTCATTAATTAAATATCAGTGTATCAAATGGGCTATGAGCTATTAATTCAAAAGCTATTACTGGCTTTGAAGTTGAAATTATAAGCAAAGCAATTAAAAAGTAACTTCTCAGTAAGAGAGCAAAGAGAGCATCATATCTGTTTACGTACCTCAGCTCTTTAATTGGGAATTGAATTGCTCCCTTAAAAGTAATGATTATATAAATGATCAAACTACCTATTTTATTGCAAAGCTTGGATGCTATAGTTAGAAAGAAAATTTGTAATCTTCCCTTTGCTGCAGTTGTACTACGCCATGAGTGACACTCTTTTCCACATGAGTAAATAGGGATCACTGTGAAAAATACAAATCGGGGAGAGAGTTGAAACATTTAAGGTCCTGATACTTGCTTTGGCTTACTTCCTTTTATTCACCATAACTGCAAGAGAGTTAACTGTGATCAAATGATAGATATTAGTTTTGCAATTCAGATGTGGATTAGTGTAAAAATGTTTTTAAAAGATATTCTAACTCATGAATCTACAACTTTTTTTTTTTTTTTTTTTTTTTTCCCCAAAACAGAGTCTTCTTGCTTTGTCACCCAGGCTGGAATGTAGTGGCGTGATCTAGGCACACTGCAGCCTCTGCTTCCTGGGCTGAGGGGATCCTCCCGCTTCAGCCTCTGGAGTAGGTGAGACCACAGGCGCACACCACCTGCCTGGCTATTTTTTTGATCTTTAACAGAGATGAGGTCTCTGCATGTTGCCCAAGCTGGTCTCGAATTCCTGAGTTCAAGCAATTCACCCATCTCTGCCTCTCAAAGCACTGGGATTGCAGGTATGAACCACCATGCCGGGCCTAACATTGTTTTTCTCAACAAAGTATTTTTTAATCATATCCTAATAGTCAACTTGCAGCACTCATCTCCTTTAAAGTATAATGAAATTTCCATTTACATCCTTCAATTTAGATCCCCATCCTTCAATTTAGATCCTCCTGAACTTCTGTATCTTTTCTTTTTTTGTTATACTTGCATAGCCCTTGTTCCTCTCCCCTTATACTTTGTCTTTATCATTTTTTTCATTTGTTCTCTTTATTTTAAATACACATATACAAGCCAAGCAGTTGCTGGAATCATGTGGATGTCAGGTATTTCTCTACATTTCATCCTTACTAGAGAAAGATTCATTAGGAACAAGCAAACAATTTCTACGAAACAAGTTGTATTTTGGGCAGAGTTACCATTCTGGTTGTTTATACCAAGACACCATTTTCCTCCTGTCATGCATGCACCAACCACTGCCGGTAGGGGTTTTAGTAATGGACTAAAACTTAGTGGATTGGAAGCAGAAATGCCTGTAGTTTATACGGAGTGAGGAACTACTCTGAAAGAGTAACTAGAGACTTTATATCTATTTAGTTGTGGTTTGCAGAAACTTCTATCATTTTTTTCTCAGTGAATCCTAAAAGGTTCATTTATTTCTCCAAAGTGCGACCTTTCTTTTCTGCAACAAAACAAAATAATGGTGGGCAGTCCAAAGCTGGCACTGAGGTCACTTCAATCCAGAAGATCCATTCACTCAACAGCTATTTCTTGAGCACCTTGCTTTGTCAGGCGCTGTTCCAGGAACTTGAGATACAATGTTGAACTAAACAGACAAATAACCCTGCCTCCAGGGAGCTTACATTCTAGTATTAACAACATTTTAATTAAATGTCAATATTGCCATGTAACAACAGCATTCTCAGCACACAGTGGGCTAGAAAAACTTTCTTTCCATCACTTAGAAACCTTAAATTGCTCACCTGTTAATCTCAGGCATTGTTATGGACTGAATGTTTGTGTTCTGCCAAAACTCCTGAGAAAGCCTAATCTCTAGTGCCATGGTATTAGGAGGCAGGGCTTCCCAAAGGAAGTGATTAGGACATAAGGGTGGAGTCCTCATGAATGGAATTAACGACCTTATAAGAAGAGACACAAAGGATTCCTTTCTCTACTCTCCACCATGTGAGGAAGGACATGGCAAGAAAATGCCCATTCCATACAGAAGAGGGCCCTCACCTAAGACGGACCATGCTGGCACAGTGATCTTGGACTACCCAGCCTCCAGAACTGTGAGAAACAAATTTCTGTTGTTTAAACCACCCAGTTGATAGTAGTTTGTTCTGGCAGCCTGAACTGACTAAGACAGGCATCAAAGGAAAGTAATGGAATCAGGAGGTTTCAGAACTAATGTCCCCCACAGAGCAGCTCTGGGAAGCAGGATATAGCAGTGCCCACTTTAGTACCAAGAAACAGAGGCTCCAATCCCAGCCTTTTCATTTAAAAGATATACGTTATTAAAACTCAAACCCTCCCTGAGATTCACTTCTATCATTTGCTTAATGAAGCCCCTCCTCAAAGGCTCTGTAAGGATATATGAGGATAACATATGTAAAACGCTTAACACAGTGTGTTCGCGTCAGCAAGCAAGGGTGAGTATCCCCAGGAGGCTTGCATTTGTTTTGACAGCCAGAAGCCCGCTGAAGAAATGCTGGCAGACTCCCTTTCATCCAGGTGCAACGAGAACTAAGCGTGAGGACATGGTGAGGGAGAGAGCCTGTCTGATGTCTTCCCCTGGGCTCATGAAGACACATGGGTAGTTAGTGTCTCCTGGGCCAGATACAGAAGTTTTGTAAGTTTTATGAGAGTGTTGGGTTCTGCAATAATATCTCACATTTTTCTCCACAGCTCTTCTGGAAATAATTTATACTGTTTATCAAAAACAGAGCCAAGACCATCAGATTAGCAAAATCCAGGATTCATATTTATCCTGTTGTTAATGAATGATGGAACAGAAGATACAGCCACAATTATCCCGTCATAACAGATTTGCCTCATTTCTGCCATGTGCTAGATTTTTGATCATTGAAACAAAAGGAGAAAATAAGTAACTGCATTCTTCGTAAGTTTTCCTGGTGCATCAATATTCTTTCCCAACTATACTCCTGATTCTTTTAATTAGGGCAAACAAATCACAATCACAAAGGTATTAATGCTCATAAAGCTTAAAATCTCTTGAATCTCAAAAGAAATACTTGTTGTAATTAAAAAATGAAAATCTATCATTTAAAAAACAGTTTGACATGGCATATTTGTATTTTGAATTATAATAACTAAGACTCTGATATTTATTTGTGGTTTACCAGCTGAAAAGACACAAGGGAAGGCACATCTCCATTCTCACTCTAAATCTGTTATTTTGCAGCAAGAAGTGACAGTAAGAGAGAAAGTATCTGAGAGAACAAATGTGAATATTATATGAGTTTCAGGGAGGGAGGTGGAAAAATCACATGAAATATGAGAATGCTCATATCCTCATCCATAAAGTGAATATGTTCTAACTCTACAGTTTATCTCTTCCACTGAAAAATTGTATTGTTCAATGAATCTACAAGTCTAAGACATAATTCAACCATGGCAGCAAGTAGAGGTCATCTCCTCTAGGTCTAACATAATTAATGAAGGCAAATGGGCAGTCCAGAAGGGATTTAAGAAATTAATTTAATAAGTCTTTGTGAGGATATTTTACATGGTTGGCTCTGTGCTAAGTGCTATGGGAAATGCAGGAGCTCGATAATACAAGGTCACTTGCTTAAATAAGGCACACATCCAGACCAAACACAAAGAAAGATGATAGGCTTATTAAAATATTAAAAAACTTTAAAAATCTTTATTAAAATGTTCTACAATTAAGCCAAGATAGAATACTTATAATCTATGGATTTCATCATCTTCCTTGTTTTTTGGCTTGAGTTCTGTGTCACATTTACACTCCAATAAGCTTAATATTTTTTAAAGATTTGTACCATTGCTTTAGACAATATCATGATATTGTCTTGCATTTTGCAGTTATTATACAACTTTAGGTAATCTGATTATGTGACCATATGAAGACCAAAGATAATGACTAGGCAAATCTCACCAGAACCACTTCTGGACCAAAATGTGCTTTTCAACACTTATACCTTTGTTAGAATAATCCAATCATGTATAAAATTATATAACACTATGAAAAAAAATCTACTTCTATTGACTACAGGTTGGGGCACTGCCTTCTGCTGTGCCCTGTGCTCAGCATTTATAACTGTTGGGAAAACAGAATTCTATATTTCAAGGAAGAAAGAGTTTTGTGTTTGTTTATATGAAAATATATTTTAACTTATCTTGTTGCTTTTTAAACACATGTAGAAGTAGACAGAATAGCAAAACAAAGCCCCACATATGCAGCCTTAACAGTGGTCAACTCGTGATCAATTTTGTTTCCCACATGTGTATCATGGGGATACACCATCCACATGCATATCAGTATTCATGGATAGAAATAATTTTAATACATTGTTCTAGAAGTTACAGAAAAGTTGGA
The DNA here is from genome assembly GCF_049350105.2 of Macaca mulatta. Taxonomy (NCBI): domain Eukaryota; kingdom Metazoa; phylum Chordata; class Mammalia; order Primates; family Cercopithecidae; genus Macaca; species Macaca mulatta. Next base: position 102,701,821 of record NC_133418.1, on the reverse strand, counting down.
AGAGATGAGTGAGTGAAGGTCAGAGAAGCTACTGTAAGACTTCACAACATCTGAAAGCCCAGGCAGCCACAGGTCAATTCCTGGAAGATGCTCTCAGTTGCCTGAAGTAGGGGGCATGGAATTTGAAGGAGCTTGTCTAAGGAGGCTGTAGTTATTGATCTCTATTGGATGCAGGAGTAAAGTGAGTGGTTTGAGGGAGCTGACTAGAATGGGACCCTGTATCTTGCATCTGTCTTTTGTTTATAACTTTGGCTGCAGCTGCCTTTACTTCTGCATTGAAATCTCAGACCATTGTTTCTCATTGGCAGACTCTCGCTTATTTATTTACCTTAAAAAAAAAAAAAACCTTTAGCCTACAGCACTTGGTATTCCCAGGTACTCTCGCATCCAAGTACTAACCAGACCCAACCTGCTTAGCTTCCAAGACCAGAGGAGATCAGGTGTGTTCAGGGTGGCATAGCGGTGGACTAGAATCTCATATAAAAGCACACTGGAAAAAGATTTGGGGAAATGTAGCCTAAGCTTCTCCACCATGATGCAATGGAAAATAAAGATGAGGGCGGACATGAGGCTGAGCTGCTGACAGTCTGGCACAGCATCGTACATATATTACTCTATTTAAAATGTTCAACAACCTAAATAAGCATTTAATCTTCATTTTAAAATAAATGATTAATCTCATTTTTACAGAAGAGTAAACTTGTGCATAAAAGGTTAAGTAACTCATCCAAGGTCACAGTTGGCAGAACAATGAGGTAAACCTATGTTATGCATAAAATCCAAAGTCCTTAATCCTATTCCCCACAAATACTATTTCCCAACATTATGTCAATAAGAATATCTTCAAATACCCATTCTATGATTTATTTTACTCTACCTAATGCATTTCATTGATCTGCCAGGTTAGTTAACTTATTAACATAGGAAATTAGGATAAATCAATATGACTTTTTTTTTGAAGCGGCATCCCGCTCTGTCGCCAGGCTGGAGTGCAGTGGCACGATCTCTGCCCACTGCAAGCTCCGCCTCCTGGGTTCACGCCATTCTCCTGCCTCCGCCTCCCGAGTAGCTGGGACTACAGGTGCCCACCACCACGCCCAGCTAATTTTTTGTATTTTTAGTAGAGACAGGGTTTCACCGTGTTAGGGCCAGGATGGCGTAGATCTTCTGACCTCGTGATCCGCCCACCTCAGCCTCCCAAAGTGCTGGGATTACAACCGTGCCCAGCCGGTTTATTCCTAATAAAATAATATGGTACTTCCCTTTCTAATCACTCATTTTCTTTTACATATCTGATTCTAGATTCTAGCTCAGTATCCATGCCATGGTCATCTTTCAAAATTTAATTTATCCTTATGTCTGAAGTATGAACTGAGACTTACAGTTAAATGTGAAGATTCGAACTCATTCGATTACTTTTGGTGACTCCTAAATCCTCAGTGACAAAGCAAAAGGAAAATTAGGGAGCGACAACAACAAAATGACATAGCAGAGAATAGATGAGCAAGTAATAACTCACTTAACAGACTCCGAGGATAAATACATAAGCTAGTAAGGAGACAAACAAGAATCATGAACATGTGAATATATGACAGGGAACCCCAGGAGAAAAACACACATTAGAGGTCTCACAATTTCTAAAAATGAGCTCCAAGTGAGGCTATACAAAATGGACTGAAAGTCTATAGGAGAAGTTAGGGTCTCTAAGATACACTCCTATCTCATTGACCAAGTCAAACTGTGAGTTGCCCCTCTCCTTTAACTACGTGTAACTCTGAATTTTGAACATCAGGCCAGTTCAGGGCAGGAATGCTATGTTGAAAAGGTGGAATAACCAAAACCTTACGAATGAGTTTCAAACCTCAAACTTCCTTACCCAACTTTCTTCTCCTTTATCCCTGGCAGCAAGGTTTATATTCTTAGTCAGATAGGATGCCCAGTTTCTGAAAAAGTAAAAGCTAACTTAGCAAGCAAATAGAGTTACACATAATAATGGCTGTGGGTTCTCCAAAGAAGCAATCCAACCACCTCGCCCTACAATGACCTCACAAACAAGAAAAAAGAAAAACACTCATGCGCACAGACTTCCTCAGGGTTTTGCTGTAAATATGAAAGGAGAGACAAGAATCAATGGAAAGGGGAGAATAAATTAACAGAGAAAAGGATATATAAGAATATATGAGAAAAGACAATGCAGAGAGAGAAAAACCTAAGACAAAACAAAAACAAATAAAAATAAGCCACAACCATCTTTACTTTCCCCTATCTTCACAGCAATAAAATAAGGTATTCAATGCACGAACAAGAACAGAATGCCGTGAAAAGAAATGTCTGGAGAACCACAAAAAAACTCTTGAAGATTAAATTTACTGGAAAAGATGCAAGTTAAATTTAGGAAATCTCCCAGAAAGAAAACAGAAAAAGACAAAGATGAAAAATAGAGAAGATAATATGAAACTAAGCAAAATATCATCAAAGGATTAGCCACTTTGTTCAAAAAGCAAATCATATAAATTCCACAAAAGGTGAGCCAAGAAATTAAAGGTAAGAAAAAGAAAGGCAGCACCCGACAGGGAGAGCCGGTCGGGCATTCTCATCCGGGCTTCATTGTTGCTGGAAACCGACCTAGCACTCAGGGCTGTGTAGGCCACTTGTTCTCCTGTCCAACACACACAGTTTCACAGAAAATTAATGTCAGACAAGGGCACGCTGTGTCCATGATGGAACAAGGCAAAATAAGCTACTCCATAATCCTAATAAGAACATTGTCTAAACCACAAAAGTCGCAAATCGCCCTTTCCTGACCAATAGGAGTAAGTGCTGCTTTTTAAACCAATCAGAACGTTAGCAAGGCTTCATTTCTCTCGCCTTCTAGAAAGGAATGATTAAGATGCCCCATGTAATCGCCCCTACTTCCTGACAGCATCCAACTGAGAACAGAACCCAATTCCTTCAACCCTTCCCAAACTCACTCACCACAAGACCAAACCCTATAATTAGTCCTTTAGTGAACCTTATTTCTGAAATAGGCCATGGTTTATCACAGACATTGTCAAAAATATTATTACATATTTTTCTCAGGAAAATACTACAAAGCAAAACAAAATGATGGGTAATTAAGACAGATGGACATATGGAAAAGGAAATTCATCCCAAAAGATAGGATCATAAAATCCAAAGATGATGGTGAAGGCAGATCTCAGGACAAGAGCTGGACAAATCTAAAGAACAACTCATCAGACTGGAGGAGGAAGATGGAAAACTTCTGCAAGAAAAACTAATTCATTAAATTTAACAAATCTAAATTGGGAAATTCCCTGATGTGCTTAAATATAACAAGAGGAAATACATATTGTTGCCTGAAATCTCGAGGATGAATTAATGGTAAGTATAATACAAAGGTAAATTAAAAGATAAGGGAATTATCAACTCTAGGAAAGATAAAAAAGTCATAAAAATGTATAATCACACTACACTACATGGCTCAGCCACAAATACTATTTCATAGGTAAATAATGAAAATGCTAAAATTAATTTAACCCAAACCTGTGATACAATCATATTTTAGGATGGCAAAATGAGAAGCCTGTGTGTAGAGTAATGTATGATGGATGCTTATTTACTTTCAATAGTATAAATGCAATGAAAGTTTCTTTAAAAATAAATAGTAACAATATATGCATGTCACTTAGAATTATGGAGTTGATTGGTAAAACCACAGGTTTAGAAAATCATGTATATGAATAACTATTATGAAAACAAAAATTAAACTAAAAACAGAATAACAATGACAAAATTGCTGATGGAACATTATTGTGGGGGAGGCTCGAGGAGCAAAGCAGAAAATCATGGCAGACAAGGAAAGAGAGATAGTGAGGGCCCCCACCCTGCCAGGCCTCCCAGTTCTGCTAAGAAGCTCGGCCGCCAGGTTGACTGCAATGGGAAGCCACTGCAGGTTTTTAGCTGAGAAGCAATTATCTCCAAATTCTATTTTACATAGATCCTTTGCCTGCAGCATGAAAATCATTTCCAAGAGAGCAAAGACAAGGAGGAGAATGAAGGTCAGAGGCTCTTGCGCTAGTTCAGGTGGTTAATGATGGTTTTGGGAACAGGGTGGTCGCTGACATGGGAGAGTTAGTAATATTTAAGACACATTTAGGAGGGAAAATCAGCAGTATGTAGTGATAATCACTATGAATGGGCAAGCATAACTGAGATTTTCTAGTTTGCGTAACTGAGAAAATGTTTGTGAACACAAAAAAATACACGCTTCTGCCATGAAAAATGATCATTGGAAGTTGTTTTTTGTGTTGTTTTTGTTTTTGTTTTGAGACAGAGTCTTTCTCTGTCACCCAGGCTGGAGTGCAATTGTGCAATCATGGCTTACTGCAACCTCCGCCTCCCAGGTTAAAGAGATTCTCCTGTGTCAGTCTTCTGAGTAGCTGGGATTATAGGCACCTGCCACCATGCACAGCTAATTTTTATATTTTTAGTAGAGAAGAGGTTTCACCATGTTGGCCAGGCTGGCCTTGAACTCCTGACCTCAAGTGACCCGCCCACATGGGCCTCCCAAAGTGCTGAGATTACAGGTGCAAGCCACCGTGCCTGGCCAGAAGTTTAGTTTTGTACCTATTGAATTTGAGATGAATTTGAATGCAGCTGCTAAGCAAGCAGCTTCAAGGAGAAATCTGAGTTGCAAACCTCACTTTAAGAGGCAGATCTATATTGATATTCGGATGTATAAAAGTTGACATGTCAAGCTTGATGTGAAATGTTGGTTATGAGAGAAAATATAAAATAGAGAGAGGGCTAGGACAGGGCAATGCTTGAGAAATACAAACTTTTAAATTTACTCATTTATTTATTTATCTTTCTGAGATGGTGTCTCGCTCTGTTGCCCAGGCTGGAGTGAGGTGGCACAATCTTAGCTCACTATAACCTTCACCTCCCAGGTTCAAGCGATTCTCCTGCCTCAGCCTCCCAAGTAGCTGGGGCTACAGGCACCCACCACCACACCCAGTTAATTTTTGTATTTTTAGTAGAGATGGGGTTTCACCATATTGGCCAGGCTGGTCTCGAACTCCTGACCTTGTGATCTGCCCGCCTTGGCCTCCCAAAATGCTGGGATTACAGGTGTGAGCCATTTTAAGTTTTGGTACAGAGTCAAGAATTAGCATAGAAGAGTGTAGAGAAAGCAGGAGACAATTTAAAATGCGCAGCAAGAGGAAATAAGGTGAGAACAGGAAGATGTCCTTAAGATACATGTCTGTGAATGCGACAGCGTCAATGCAGTGATAGGAGTAGAAGCCAGACCAGAGCATACTAAGAAGTAAGTTGAGGGTAACTACAGTCAATAATAATATAATTGTACATTTTAAAATAATTAAAAGTGTATAACTGAATTCAGGGAATGGATACCCCATTTTACATGATATGATTATTATGCATTGCATGCCTATATCAAAAATCTCATGTACTCCATAGTATACACATCAAATATGTACCCACAAAAATTAATATAAAAAATCAAACATTTTTAAAAAAATAAGTAATTCCAATGTCAGGAAATACAGACAACTCTTAAAAGTTAGGCTACTAAATAGGAGATAAAAGAGAATTCATACGTCATTCCCAAGTAGCAGTTTCCCTTTCTAGGCCACCTTTCCTAGACAAAGCAACTACATCCTTTGCTTAGGTTAAGTGGAGCTTACCACTGTTCATAGCTTTCAGTTCCTTGGGGATTTTTAATAGCCCTGTCATCCTTCTTACCATATTGTATTTGTTTTTGCTGTGTGTTGCTCTCACTTGCTTACTCATGCCCCTTTCAGATCTGATTCAGTCTATGAGCTCTTCTGTATCTTTTTAGGAACCCTGGGGCATTTCTATCAGTGTGGCTCATTAGAATCAGTTACCACTATGAGCTCAAAATTCATTGCTGATATCTCCCCTGCAAGATGGAATCACCTCTTCATTTAAAAACTCATTCTTGGCCGGGAGCAGTGTCTCACCTGTAATCCCAGCACGCTGGGAGGCAGGGGTAGGGGGATCACTTGAGACCAGCCTGGGCAACATGGGGAAACCCTGTCTCTACTAAAAATACAAAAACAATTATCTGGGTGTGGCGGCACAAGCCTGTGGTCCAGTTACTCAGGAGGCTAAGGTGAGATTACTTGAGCCTGAGAGGCAGAGGTTGTGAGGTTGCGAGGTTGCAGTGAGCCGAGATCACACTACTGCATTCTGGTCTGGGCCACAGAGTGAGACCCAGCTAAAAAACAAAACAAAACAAAACTCACACTCAGAAATCTTGTATACTTTTTCTCTGAATTTTCAGCATCTAAATATCTCAAGTCCATGTCCTGTTTCTTCGCCTATCACAAATTTTGGGCATCATGGTCAAATTATGGTCTTATTTTCTAAGATACCTTGGCTTCCAATACATAAACCACTTCTTTTTTGTCAAACAGAAATAGAACTTTGTTTAAGGTTCTCTTTTTGGGATATTAATTTTTCAGTAAAGCAAATGTATAGTTTATTATTTAGCTGTGTAAAACTTCTAGCACATATACAGTGACTTGAAACCTCTATCACTACATTCTCCCTCTGTACCACACTTGAGGCCTAGTATTGAAATACATAATTTCGTCCACTGAGTTGAGTGACTTGGAGTATACACATATGTTCATCCACTCAACAAATACTTATTTAGTGCCTACTGTGTGCCAAAATAATATGGATTGCTTTCCTTTCTCCTATCATCTGTTTTTATAATATATTTCAAACAAATTCTCTAAATTGAAGGCTGGAATATTTGAAAAGATAAACAAATCAATAAGATATATTAAAATGCTCCACTCCAGCTCAATTCAAACCCAAAAATAATTTTAAAATGCTGAACCTGTGGCCAACCCAATTTTAATGCCATGATGGTTCACAAGAAATATATTTTAAAATAGCTACCATATCTTCATGTTTACCATGCTCTCAGTAGTGTTGCAGGCATTTGGACATATATGCACATATGTAATCCCCACAACAACCTTAGGATATGTTTTTCTTTTTTTAACACATGGGAAAACTACGAGGAAAACAATCAAATAAGTTTGCTGATATCACACGGTAATTGGTGAACCTGGCTTACAATTCAGATCTGTCAGACTGCAAAATGCCCTTGAGGAATTAACTTGATATATGTAAATTTACAGTATAGTTTTGGGGTATAGAGACCCCTGTGGAGAAGTCATTGAGAAAATGCTGAAAAGAACAGAACAAAAACCACAACAAAAACAACCAAACGGCTTCCTATAGGAACGACGCTAGCTTCTCCATCCATTCAGTTCATATGAGGCTCACATTTTGGGGTTCACACTCTGGTCCTGGCCCTCCACTGACACTTACTTTCACTGAATTGCATCATCAGAATGTAATGGTGCAATCTCGGCTCACTGCATCCTCCACCTCCCAGGTTCAAGAGATTCTCCTGCCTCAGCTTCCTGAGTAGCTGGGACTACAGGCACCCACCACCACGCCCGGCTAACTTTTGTATTTTTAGTAGAGACAGCATTTCACCATGTTGGCCAGGCTGGTCTCGAACTCCTGACCTCATGCCATCCGCCTGCCTCGGCCTTGCAAACTGCTGGGATTACAGGTGTGAGCCACTGTATGATGATGTTTAAGGTCACTTGGCACCCACCCATACTTGGAAACATACAAAATGAACCTCCTTGACCAGGAAGGAACGTTGATAGCTTTCAGAAGCTGAATTCCTTCCACTACCATCTTCAAGTCAAATTTCAAGTATAAATTGGATTTTATTGGCTCTTCTAAATGATTTTTTGGGGGGTAGGAATTAGCTAACACAGAGAACAGATAATAGTACTAGGCAGCTGTAGGGTGAAATGCGAAGCTTTGTAAGAAGAGGAAACCAGGGATTGACTGTTGTCCTTGAGTTTTTTCTGGCCTTCCTCTGTCCAGGGGTGTCAGAGGTTTGAAGCACTTGAGTTAAATGACTGAGACTGACATTCTGTCAAATAGGCAAACCAGAGGGTTTTCTAAAAAATACTATATTTGGGTGAAATCTTGATGAAAAAGGTAGAAAATATGCTGTTAGTGAAGTACAGAGTCAGACCACTGAAACCCCTAACTCCCATGATTAGTGGTTATTATATGTGGAGGGAAACACAAACTTTGTTAATAATTTCACCATCCACTGTGAAATATTGAAACTCAGCTGTGATGTAGCATTTAACTGCACATCGAATCAAGAGTCCTGTAATAGAAATTGCCTTTTTGCAGTAGAAAACAGGGTTAGAAGCAAACCAAAATAACACATAAAACAGATCTCCATGGAGAAAATTGAAGGCTGTTTCTAGCATGTAAAGATCGAGGATGCAATTCTTGTTCTGTGAAAAGCTTTTTTCCTGGGGTTTTAAATTTTCCTCTTGATTATGTGTGGAATCAAGGGGTGTCTGCATGATTGCACCCATGCATGACTCTGAGGAACAGAAATGGGGCAGACACAGACAGATGGTGACAGGCTCATTTTTAAGCCCAACCAGCAGGGAGAGAAGTCAAGAACGGAAGGCAGATCATACAGTTGGCACGAAATTTTCATTTCCAAATTCTACATCCTCAACTGGCTAAAACTAAGTTTACTTTACTGGTAAATGATAAATTCAGAAAAATAAATTGTAAAGATGAATCCTTTTATTGAACTCACTAGCTAATTTTAAAATTTAAAAATATCATTCATACTCAGTGTTAACAAGGGTGCAGGAAAATGAATGTTATCTTGCACTGTACTTGATTTGCAAATTGCAACAGTCTCTCTAGAAAACAATTTTATATACAAATCATTATTTATAATGGAGAAGAATGACAATCAATCTACTTTCTCAAAAGCAGAAGACTTCCATATCCATTACAGCACGTCAATACAAATTAGATTTGCAACTAATTTTAAAGACAGAGGAACCTGGTCATGATACCATGTTTTGCAAACCAAATGAGATACAAATCAAATATCCAGTATCGTTCTCATAGATAGATATATAGTTTTTTTTCTGAAAATGCCTGACACACTCAAAATGTTATCATTTATAATCTCTTAGAGTACTAAGCAATGAGTTATTTTATTTTTACTACTGCAGCACATTTTTTAAAATTTTACTTTATAATATGTATTATTTTGGTGAAATGTGTTTAAAAACAATATATTTTCTCCTTTTTAAGTGCAAATCCTTTTGCATCTGCCAATGCATTTTTCAAAGTATATCCCTATGTTATCATAGAAAAAGAATTCTCCTCAGCTAGGAGAAACACATCTATATTGGTTTCATTGAGTCTGGGCTCATAATCTCTTTCTCCTGCTATGTGATATGACCAGAAGTGGATATCAGGATCAGTATCACAGCCTATAAAAAATACAAACACATATTGCTCCATCTCTCAATTACTTCAACTCTCCACAAGACAAGGTCCACAAGAGAATAATGGCCAGATATTCAAGGAGTGCCCTCCATGAATATACTCCCTAAAAAGCAGGTGTCTACCAATGGATGTCCAAAGAGAAAACAGAAAAGAATCACGATACTCTACTTGCATAAAATTAATCTTTGATGACTTTGCTCAGAGACTCTCACTGCTATATTCTATCACCTTCTCAGGTCATTGAAAGCCTACTATAGTTTTCTGAAGGCTTCTTACTCCCTTCCTTCTTGAATCAATCCTTTCCCCTCAAACACCCAAATCAACTACACTGTTATAATATTTCCGCCTGTATTTGCCACTCTTTTTTGTCAGTTTCTGCATGTACATTAATACGATTTTATACAATTAGTTTGCTTTTCTACAGACACTTTTCTATATGCACATTCTCTCTCCCTTTTATCTTTTTCTCTGCTTCAATTCATTTAATCAGCAAAACAATCTTGTAAGGCAACTAATATTATTAGCTCTAGTGTGCCTAGGAGAAACATGGGGTAGAAGGAGACTAATTTTCCCAGGGATGCATACCTAATTTGTACTGCAGTTAGGACTCAAATTCAGGCAGTTCAGCATCTAAGATTTTTCCTTTACCCCGTTACTGTATACTGGCTGCACCTGATGTCTCTGTACAGGCATTGTTTCCTTACTTGTTCAAACAGACGACAATTTATCAGGTCTCAGAAAAATGTCTGATCACAACCCAATATGCAATGTGCCTTCTCAAGTTAGCAAAAATGATTTAAAGTATAGAGTAATTATCCTCAAAATACTTGCAGATCAACTTTTAGTATTGCTGTAATAATATGAAAATTAGACTAGATTTTTGTAATCCTCACTTCCCTGAAGATCTACTGAATCATAATCTCTGGAGATTGAGATATATCTCCATCACCATCTCCAGAGACACACATATATATATGTGTGTGTGTATATAGACACATATATATGTATAGATGTGTGTGTATATATACATATATATGTATAGATGTGTATGTATGTGTATATATAGAGTATATTTTATAATATGTTATATCTTTTATATATTTTTTATTTTTATAGATTTTATATTTTATTTTATATTATATATATTTTATATATATATGTTCTACAACTGATTCTAATGCAGACTGAAGTTTGCCACCCATTAATCAAAGGAGTTGAGAGCATTTCCATCTGGATGATTTGGATGGTCATCAGCAGATAAAATAACACTGTTTACAGTCAAGGGACAACCAGGATTCTTGGTTTAAGATTTCATCCAGCAAGTGATTAATATCAGGTCATCTTCCCCTAAAGTTTTAAGCACTTTCCTAACATTGACATGAATTACTTTAGGACAATTTAAATATACAGGTATACACTTTTTTGGATGGATATATGAACAGATGGATATAATTTTTTATATTTATATTTGGAGGAAAATATATATAGCATCAAATCTGGAAAACATTAACCATGTTTTTGATCATGCTTATTCTTTTTTGTCAGAAAAAGAAAAAATATATATATATGATGTTATTGATACTTCCCTTTCCATTGCTTCCTGAATAAATCAAGAGGCATTATTCTGCACACTTATGGTATTGTGGTATCAATTTTACGGTGTGGTGGATTGGGGGCCTTTTGCATTGCAATGATATTGAAAGTGAATTCTACTGAAGCAGTCCTTTCTTCCAGTAGTTTATAGGGAAGTTAAGAATATTCGGTAGAGCCTGATTAGAATAACTGCAAATGCAGTTTTGTGAACAATTAAAATAAGACACCAAAAGACAGTCATAGACTGTGAAAAGAGTGTATTCCTTATGTTTGACGTATGTTTGAGCTATTCGAATCTTGATCCATCACTTCAACTACTTTGACCCCTGTTTCCTCATACTTAATAGGGTTGGTTTCTATCTAAATTTTCTAATAGGGCTCTTCTACGTTTGAAGACCGTTGAGTTCATCTTGGCTACTATCACTATAAATCTGAAGTTTATTTCATTCTAGAAACTTTATTGGTCAGTAGTTAGATCAAGAGACCGTAGATTTAGAAGTTTAGAAATATTATCAATATGAATACTCTGACTCGTTTAAGATGATGCCTGTGGGAATGTTTTCTAATCAGCTAAGTAAAAATTATTCAGCCTGTATAAGGCTACTTTCTTTAGTCAAGACAATGAGGAATGGATTTATCACTTTCCCTAGAAAATAAGGCTTTTGCATGAAAAAAAATTATGACATACTCACCCAGAAATTGTTCATGGGCCACAATTTTCAAATAAAATGCTTATTATATTGATAGACATTGAAATCGCTGCTTGTTGAGCAGGGACATAAATATCCATTCTGCCCAAAACAAATTTAGCAGAATCAAAATATATAACACTAAGAACATTTCAGCTTTCTCTAACACATGGAGCCAGCCTTACATGCCAACCCGATTCTATCGCCTCTCCTCATTAAGCTTGAAAGCATATTTTGTGTTGCTTTTAGCAGCTCCTAAAATTTCTTTGTCTCTTCGCACAGCACCATAAAAGTTCCCACCTGACAGACCATAAATCGTTCTCACAAAGCAGCCTGTCCCCTGGCGTACACTGCCTGCCTATGCCCTATTCTCCAGATGCGTTACTATCAGCATTTATGCACTTTTGCACAAAACTTAGTTTCAAGATCTGGAAAATGCTTGACCCTATCCTATCAATTCATAGCAGGGAATGGCCCACTTTTGACAGAGCATTTATTCACACTGAGAGTGAAAGGAGAGAAGGTTTCCTCTGTGATGAAACACATTCAGAACGACAAAAAGTGGGTTATCTGAAGTCAAGGATATCTAGGTACACAAATATGGCCTGGATATCCTCACACACTCTAGGATCCGTATTGATGGTGTCTTTAACCCTGTCTCTAGATGACATTTAGGCTATGTAATTTGTATGTCACTCTAGTATTTGTACCTTCATTCCCCAATCACTTTTTTGAGAACATACTAGATTCTAGATGCTGGCAAAGTGCTGTCTCGAAGACAGAAGGGACATAGGCCCACCACAGCTGCACACAGATTTGTGGGTCGTGTGTACAGCTAGGCAGGCATATTCGGTGAAGTGTAACAGAGGTGTTATGGAGCACGGAGAAACTTACTCTGTGGAAGAGAAATAGGAGTCAGGAAAGCTTTTATAGAGAACATGAAATGTAAGCAGAAATTTGAGATCTGAATGGAAGTTTCTTAGCTGGACTATGGAAAGCAGGTAATACATAAAATGTGCACAATTGGAGAAGTATATAAAGTGGCAAGCAGTATATACAGATAGTGCATGTGTGTATATATATATATAAAAAAATATAGTATTTAAGGTGGCAAGCAGTATACATATACGATAGTATATAAGGTGGCAAGCAGTATATATATATATATATGTACATGCTTATATATACACACATATATACAATTATATATATATTATTCAATTTTATAAAATATATAAAATTATATATATATGTGTGTATAAGTGCATGTGTGTGTATATATATGTGTGTGTGTGTGTGTATATATATATATATGAATGCCAAGCCGTTCTGAATGAGTGTAATCCATGTCTATATGGTAAAGAGGAGGTGAGGCAAGAGAGGTTCATATAGTCATAGCCCAGAAGGCTTTGGATGTGAGTACAGGAGCCCCCCTTTATCTGCAGTTTTGCTTTCTGTGATTTCAGTTTCCTGTGTTCAACTGTGGCCAAAAAGATTAAATAGAAAATTCCAGAAATAAACAATTGATAAGTTTTAAACTGCATGCTTTTCTGAATAAAGTGATGAAATCTCGGACTGTTCTGCTCCATCTCACATGGGACGTGAATCATCTTTTCGACCAGCATCTTTGTGCTGTATGCGCTACCTGTCACTTAGTAGATTTCTTGGTTATGAGATCTAGTCATGGTATCATAGTGCTTGTGTCCAAGTAACCTTTTTTTTTTTTTTTTCTTTTTGACATGGAATTTCGCTGTTTCCCAGGCTGGAGTACAATGGTGTGATGTTGGCTCACTGCAGGCTCACTGCAACCGCTGACTTCCAGATTCAAGTGATTCTCCTGCCTCAGACTCTGGAGTAACTGGGATTACAGGCTCCTGCCACCACGCCCAGCTATTTTTGTATTTTTAGTAGAGATGGGGTTTCACCATGTTGGCCAGACTGGTCTTGAACTCCTCACCTCAGGTGATCCACCTGCCTCGGCCTCCCAAAGTGCTGGGATTACAGGCATGAACTACCGCGCCCAGCCAAGCAACATTTCTATACTTAATAATGGTCCCAAAGCACAAGGGTAGTGATGCTGGCATACCATTATAATTGGTCTATATTATTATGTTGTTGTTGCTAATCTCTTACTGTGCCTACTTTATAAGTTAAATTCTATCATAGGCATGCATGTATAGAAAAAAAACAATACACATAGAGGGTTTGGTATTATGTGAGGTTTCAGGCATCCACTGGGGTCTTGAAACATATATCCTGAGGATAAGGGGAGACTGCTATATAAATAGTTTTAACTTTATTTCTGTGTTAATGGAAAACAAGTGGGGATATGGCATAGGGAAGTTAAATGGCCAGATGTTGACACTCTTACTTTATTTATATTTAGTTATTTATATTTAACAATAATATAAATAACTACAAAATAATAACCAGTTTGATAGATTGCAAAAATGACCACAAATTCTCTCCATGCCTATACATTTGATCCTTTGCAAAATGCCTCTTAAGCTTCTCCCATCCAAGGTGCAATGAGTTTCTCTATTCGTATGGTCTGCTTCGTGATGTCCTTTGGTCAATGGGAAAATAGCAAACATATGCTATCAAAGATTTGATGTCTTTCATAGAGACACTTCCACTCACTTGCTGTTCTTGAAAACTTCAAACTGTATGTAAAGCAGTTTGGGCCAGTCTCCTGAATGATGACAAACATATTCCCCAGTCATCTTGTGGCTCTGCCTAGCTGCCTGATAATAGGCTGACATGTGAGTGAGGCCATCCTAGATCACCTAGCCACCACCCCAGCCATGATGTGACCTGACAGCTGATTACAGAAATATCAGAGAGAGACCAGGAAAGATCAACTCAGCTATCTCAGACCAGAAAAACTCTCCAATCAACCTAAATAATTGTGAATTAAATAAATGGTTGTTTTAATCCACAGAGCTTTAGGATAGCTAAAAAGCAAAACAAAACAAAAAACAAAAAACAAAAAAAAAACAACTTGACACAACAAATAGCACTATTAAATACTGATAGAATTACAGTGACAATTTGAAAACTTTTATGTGCATTACCTCATGGAATTATATATAAAACCTTATGAGTTGTGATTTATGTCCTGGTTTTATAGGTAAGGGAAACTGATCTGTAGCCATTCTTTTTGAATATTGAGTGAAATGAGCTACAGAGAAAGTCAAATAAGAAATCCAAACTAAACTAAACTAACAGAAGACTGGAATGAGAGTAATTCCTTGATTGGTGATGGTGATGTGTGGTCCTACAGAAAATCTATTTGCTTCCAGAGATTTTTTTATAAAACTATCTCGACAGCCTCTGTGAGACATATCGACTTTGAAAATTATTGTGTACCTGGTTTGTAAACTTAATTTCTAACTAGATTCAGTCAGGAATACGAATGAATGGAACAGAAGTATGTTGGATATGAGAAGAAAACGGGGTACAGCACATGCTCCTTTTAAAGTAGAAAAACCGCCTGGGTGCAGTGGCTCACGCCTGTAATCCCAGCACTTTGGGAGGCCAAGGCGGGCAAATCACCTGAGGTCGGAAGTTCAAGACCAGCCTGACCAACATGGAGAAACTCTATCTCTACTAAAAATACAAAATTAGCCGGGCATGGTAGCACATGCCTGTAAACCCAGCTACTCGGGAGGCTGAGGCAGGAGAATTGCTTGAACATGGGAGGTGGAGGTTGCAATGAGCCAAGATCGTGCCACTGCACTACAGCCTGGGCAATGAGAGTGAAACTCCCTCTCAAAATAAATAAAATAAAATAAAATAAAATAAAATAGGCAACCTACATCTAATTATTGTCATGCAAAATGTGGGCCCAATATTTTCACAACTTCTAAGTCCTTAGGAAATCTGGGCTTCATGTGAAATATTCTAGCACGGTTGACCCTTGAACAACACGGATTTGAACTGGGTGGATCCAGGTTCACTTACAAGCAGACTTTCTGCATCTCAGCCATCCCTGAGACAGCAAGACCAACCCCTCCTCTTCCTCCTCCTCCTCAGTCTCCTCCATGTGAAGATGATAAGGATAATTTTCTGATGATTCACTTCCACTTAACGAATAGTAAGCATCTTTTGTTTTTCTTATAATTGTCTTAATAACATGATCTTTTCTCTAGCTTACTTCATTGTAAGAATATAGTATATTATACATATAATATAAAAATGTAAATCAGTTAGTTATGCTATTGATAAAGCTTCTGGTCAATAGTAGGCTATTAGTAGTTAATTTGTTGGGGAGTTAAACTTATATACAGATTTTTGACTGCATGGGATGTCAGCCCCCCTATGCACCATGTTGTTCAAAGGTAAACGGTTTTTAAATAATTGTAACAAGTTCACAGCAATGCAAAAGCCAGGTGTGATAAACTGAATGTTTGCATTCCCCCAAAATTCATATGTTGAAGCCCCAACCCTGAATGTGATGATAGGATGCAACCAGACCTTTGGGTGGTAATTAGGTTGAGATGATGTCCTGAGGGTAGAGTCCTCATGGTGCCATTAGTGTCTTTATAAAAAGAGAAAGAGACACCAAAACTTTCTCTCTCCCCCAGGTGAGGACACAGCAAGAAAGCAGCCTCTGCAAGCCAGAAAGAGGGTTGTCACCAGAACTCTACTGTGTTGGCACCCTGATCTCAGACACCTCAGCCTCCGGAACTGAAAGAAGTAAACATTTGTTGCATAAGACCTGTCGATGGTATTATGTTACAGTAGCATGAGCTGACTAAAACAGAAGGTGCGTCACACACGAAACATCTTTGCTCGCGTGTGGCTGGTGGGCATCCAGTTTGCGATCTTGAATCAATAGCTTTGATGAAGGTAGTGAGGATAGGTTGGCCTGTTGATTTTGATGCTACCGAAGTCACCAGCCTCCTTCTAAGTTCAGTGTAGGACTGCTGGTTTCACAGGACAGTATACCTGGAGGACCCGAGTCCATTGGTCCAGATTTTTACTTAAGAAAAAAACCACCATTTGGCACTAGAAATGGTGAAAACGTGGCACCTCTGGCTACTAAGTTGTACCTTGAAAGACTTAGCATTGCAAACATTTCCCAGCTACAAGCCAGGAAACATTTGGGAATCCTGATCCCTCAAAAGTCCTGCCTTATGGCAACTAGTTTCCTCCCACCGCCTAACATGCTAGAACTTCTTGGCAGCTCCATCATCTCCCTCATTTACTCTGGAAGCATGTTCAGTTACTCTTGGTTTTCAGTCATTTGGTTCTATCCACACTTTCAAAAAAAACCGCCATGTTATTTTCTTGGAGCTCTGCCTGTCTCTCTCTGGATGGTTCCTGAAGCTCTGATTTGTTTGCATCAGTGAGAAAGCCAAGGAGTTTCCCTCCTCGTTCCCCATCCCTGCAGCATGCAGGACAGAGGCTTGTAAATTAAGCCTACATTTAGTGAGATCTCCTGCAGATCATATTATGGCCAGCAGAGGGAAGCATTGAGAAAGGCCAAACTGCCACAGTCAGGACCACTCAACTCCAATGAAGACCCCTGACTTTATAAATTTTATTGTACTTTTACCAACGAATCTTACTTTCTCTTTGATACCAGGCCGCCTGCCCTATGCAGGTGACAGTGGCAAATGGGCCAGAATTTCAATGTCTTCTTAGTATTGATTTCCATTTATTTTGATCTTTACAGTCTTTTCTCTTTGCCAGAGAAAGTTTTTGACCAAGGGAAATGCGATTTAAACTCGGCTTCTTTCTAAGTTGTAGCACTTTAAAACACACAAGTAAGTAATAAGACAAGTGACAGATAAGGGTCAAAGAGGACTGATCAAGGGTAAGTTGTAGGAAACGACATCAAGGCAGAATTTGGGAGAAAAGGAAGACCTTGTGTGCAGGTCCATGTTTTTCCTCTCTGTCTCGGGCTCTGAGAATAATTGTACCTTTGGACAAGAGAAATTGGCTTTGCATAATTTCAGCTAAGGAGCTCAAAAACTACAAGATTAAGCCAGGTTATATTTTTGAATTCACTCTGATCTGTGCAACGGGACTGGAAACATGAATTGTAACACCTGTTCCAACACCTGCACCTTGCTTAAGTCACCTGCCAATAGTTCAGCTCCTTTAGACATAAGGTCATGCCTTTCTTATTCCAGCTTTTGCCACTGTACAAAGATGTTTGAAACCAAACCGATTTTTTTGAATCTAGTATCTGTTGTGAATTTTTCCTACGTTGTTTTCCTACTTAATTCTTTACATAATTATTTTCTAAAATTTCTCATTCCTGTGTCTAGCTTTTTTCCTATTTTACCACTCTGCCAGTTGACTTTTTATGGCCTATCAGGGAGCTGGCTGTTTGTTTACTTATCACGGGGACATGCCCCACCTTAGACCCCAAGGCCTTTTTCCATCTCTTTCCAAGTTTAGTATTCTTGCTCTGCTGCCATTTTAACATGATATAACTGTGGATTTTTTTCAGTTATTCTTCCTGGGTAGAATGCAGTAGATCACATCAAGTCAACAAAGTTTGCAACCACTAATAAAAATAGATGACTTATATACACCCTATTTTAAAAGACATGAGAGAGGGCACAATTAATGAGAACTAAATGAATTAAAATTCACGGAGAAGTGAACCTGGATTTTTGATGTGTTGAAATTCACAGGAGATTTTCTCCCTTGAAGGTGTTTTTCCATTCTGGATGTGGGCCAATAATTAGACTTGGCAAAAGCTGAGGGTGTCTACTAAAGGAAAGAGAAAATAGTGTTTTTGTTTTAATACACAGGTTGATAAAACAGATTAGAATATAGTACAGCCCCCAAACACACAGCTGGATCCTCCTGTGGGCATTTGCTGAATTTGGGGTGGCATGGGAGTATGACTAGCTAGATCAAAAGCTGTGAAAGACAGCAAGAAATCTCTTATGGTCTCACAGTGTTTTAAAAATAAAGTCCAACCTGAAAGACTCAACCTGTGCTAGTCTCTACTGAAGAATTTGAGTAGGAAACTAAATAACTAAAATTGAAACTCTAGAGGGTAGTAGCGATCCTCTCTGTTTTCCAGACCTAGGTCAAAAGCCCAAGGATGTCATATTCTACAAACAGAGATAACTCAAAGGTGAACAGAGCCTTATGGAGACTACAGCTCAAGAAAGAACGTGCGGACCCCTGGTTGTAGTGATCAGTTGCTCATTCTCCACCAACAGGTTAAACATTCCCTGGGGGAATATAGCATCATTTCCAGTTTCTGTGGTTCTTTTTACCTTAAAAAATCATAAACATGAACATGTTTAAGAGGCAGGATAATGTATCTGAAAATCAAGAGAAAAGGTGCAATGGAAACAGACTTGCAGATAATCTAAATAGTGGTTTCAGGTGACAAATACTTTATCTGCCTATTTTAAACACATGAATCTTCTTAGGGTTTGTTGAGTTTCTTTGGTATCTGTCAATATTTCTGGAATTTGTTTCAACTGTTGTCATTTCAAATGCTACCTTTTGCCCATTGTTGGCTCTAGAACTCTGTTTAGATATATGGTGGTCTACGCTCTTTCTGTTGAAGTCTTGAAGTCCAGTCTTATCACCCAGGCATAATGCACCTCTCAAAACAAATACTCCAGATTGTTTCAATGAATTGCATAATGACCACCTAGCACACACCCACATAGCTGTGAAAACATGTGAGTAATGGGCCTTCTCCTCTCTTTGAAGCTGACCATGAATGGAAGAAGAGAGAGAAACCACTCCATTGAGTATTATAGTTTTGTTTGGTTTACTCTTTTGTTTTCTAAATGGACTAGTTGCTGATCTGACTGGTTCTGCAACACACCAAAGGGTAAACCTGGTGACAGATGTGGGAAGGTGAGGGGGTGGGGGAAAAGGGTTGTTCAGCGGATTTTCCCAAGGAAAGTCTATGTATCAACAGTAGCCTACCCAACTTAGAAAAAAAAAAAAGGAAAAATGAACCCTCCGCATTTTACTGCCTAAGCAATGCAAAGGAGGCCATTGGCTCACTATTTCAGGACAGGAGAGGTGCAGTGTGAGGTCACATCTACTTAATTGGAGAGTACAGCTTACCCTGGAAAGGGGTACACAGGTGACCTACACAGCAATGTCTTCAATATCATGGGTGTTAGAAATGCCAACTTCGCTTTGACTTTCATGACACATGCTGTTCCTTTTCCTGCAAGGGCAAAAATTTGGAGCAAAGTATTATAAACAAGACCCTTTCTCCAGGATGATCCTGCAAAAGTGAACTCATGGTTGCTTTAAAGTTGAAAACAGCTCTTTAAAGAGGCAGCCTATGGAATTCTTAGAACTGTCATGAACAAAATGGTCTTTTCATTGGAATATACTGGAGAGATTATTCAACTCACAATGATGGGATTTTTCTTTATGCCACATCTAGTGATGGCAGCCATGTTGTCTAGCCTGTATTCTACTCTGTGAGGATCTTGGGTTTTGTGTAGACATTTATGCGATGAGACAGGAGAGAGCTGTACCTGAGGATATGCATCTTAGGACGAAGCTCTAATTTGCCCATTTACATTAATCAGCAAGCAGCAGAAGTAGTTTATCAAAGAGGTAGCCCTACGTTTCTCTTCCTTTCCATACATTTCACACTTCCCATAGAAAATGCTCCTCCCCTGGTTGCAGCTTTCTGTAGTCAGAGGGCCCTGTGTATACTTTCTTGCCTTACTTTGTACATCCAGCTGAGCAAAGTTTATTCTGTTTTATGTACCATAATCTGTCATGGCTGAGTTTGTTATAACAAGATCTGAACAGATGGGGAATGGTTTGCTCAAGAATTACTTGCATATGAGTGACCTATAGAAAAAAATTGGAAGCTGGAATGCAATCCCTGCAATAAAATCCCAAACTCGTTATCCTCCCCACAGGACACCCGTGTATCTCGCCCCCACATGAAGGTGTTAATGACTATTCCAAAGACCTAGAAAAGAGTGTAGTCCTCTAGTAGATAGCATACATACAAATAAAGGAGTCATACAGCAACAGAGAAAGGCAGCAACAATTTTTTGTCATAACTTGCCTTTCTAGTACATATTTTTTTTTTCCTATCAAGTGACACATACTTGAAAGATACAAACACAATCAGTTAACAAGGGAATGAAAATACTGCAAATAAAGCAATTTCCTTAGAACTGGAAAATCTCCAGAATTAGATAGATTCTCATCAGCATTTAATAAACTTTTTTTTAACACCTACTGAGTCCAATTTCATAGTCCTCCAAAGCTCTTGCTAAGCATAACAGAGAAGATAATCAGAAATCCTTATGGACAATATGCTGTCTAAAAGAGTATTAAAAAAAAATAAATAAAATAAACCAGTTCAGGCAATGAGGGCGCCATTAATCCTCTAATCCAACTGCCTGTATTTCTGTTGATTTCAGAAAAAAAAATGCCATATTAAGTTGTTAATGCCCTCTACTCCAAAGAGATCATACAAACACATTTTAAAAATCCTTGTCTGCACAAGTTCTTTGTGGTTTAGTATGTTTTACAGTGACTGCTCAATTAGATCCAGCCTGAAGCCATTTCTACATTTAAAAAACTACAGCATTAACCATATGATCTTTCAACAGCGTTTATGGTCCAACTACATATTCTCTGCAGGATCTAAAATAACATGAATGGAGAAAATGAAGAAAATAAAGAGAAAATGAAATTTTACTTTTTATGAGATTCTTTCATGGGCTCCTCCTTTGGAAATGTACCATGTCTTTTAATCTACTTACCCACATCTTGGGTACTTTTCATCTCTGTCAAACCTGCTCTGACATCTGTTTTACATATCAAAACTAGGGCATCGTTTTTTTGCCAGTATCTCAAAAGTTAACACTTGATTAAACTAAACCTCTATTGTCCTTTTCTGTTTTAGGTGAAATAGTTTCTTCTGTACAAGTAACATTGATTTCTTGAAGGTTAAAAACCATTGACTTTCATCTTCTATAGTTAACACTAAATATCATGAAATAAATAAGTGCTAATTTTCATAGTTAATAGTAGAAGACCGATGTCTAAATTTCCTGTCTTATGGCCAAAAAATTCACACCACGCCTCCTGAAAAACAGCACAAAGAATAGGAAGCTGTTTACTGAATAATTAGAACTGAATATTTTTCATGAGTTTTGGCAACAGCAGATTTGAAGGTGCACTTTCTAGATTTCACACTACTCCACAGGTAGCTTAATGTTTTCTGAAAAGTTGAGCTTCAAACTTAGCATCCTGAAATTTTAATTGGTGCTCTACACTCTGAGTTCAGCATGGTTAGAAATCCAGAGTTTTAACACTGGAAACTTTCCCCACTGTGACTCACAAACTTTGCCAATCATATTCCAAAGCTACTCTAAAAAATGAGTCACCCGGGTAATGACACTTAACATTTCAACAGCTCTTTATCCCTGTTAGTTAATTATCCTGCAACACAGAAAATGACAATGGTTCTTATTTAAGAGGAAAATGAATGGTTTTGCTAAATTGAGAACGTTGGTGAAATTGGACCCTAGAACACTGGGCATTTTGCCTCATATAGCCCTGAGGGGATACATTTGCTCACTTCTTCATTCTCTCCTTCCTAGCCATCCTAGCAACAATAACTTTTCCTCTCAGCTATGCTGGCCTCCATTTACCAAGAATTCAGGCAATTATTCTTTCATCAAACTTTTCTTGCATTGCTTCCATGAACAAAGTAAATGACAGTGAGCAACTTTAGCATCAGACCAATGATTCTCAGCTTTGCCTAAAATTAGGAAAACAATCATGGCTTAAACAGAAGAAGCAGCTGAAGGAAAAATGCACAAGGGCTTGCTGGTTTCCCACCAAATCTTTCACCTACCTAAGCACTGTCACTTACTCATCAACCCACCATCATCACCATCCCCATGGCTACACACAGACACATATACACACTGTGAATTACATATCGAGGGCTTTCAAAATGTGCTTTAAATATACATACTGTATCATATTCTATGTATTGTTTTATAAACTCACTTTTTTCTTAACATTATGCACTATAAATTTCTCCAGAAGAGAAAGAGAGAGAGAGAGAAAGGGAGAAAGAGAGAAAAGAGGAAGGAAAGAAAGAAGAAAAGGGAAGGGAAAGGAAGGGAAGGGAAGCAGGAAAAAATAGAGAAGAAAGGAAAGAAGGAAGAAAATTTATTTATTTCAAATGCTCTAAAGTACTTCGCTGTGAGACTCTGTTACATTATTAATTAAAACTTAGTGTCCTAATAATTCATCATTAGGTTTGTTCCAGGGTATTTTCACAATTGCATACAATGTGTCCATGCTGGATGTGATGTGTGACCTTTTTATTCCTGCATCATTTATTAGTTTATCTTTACCTCACTGATTTACTATTTTGTAAATAAGGAAATTTTTATGCCATTATCTTTTTAAATATTCCTTCTTCCCAGTTCTCATTTACCTCATGTTTTTGAACTGTAAGAAATGTTTTGGATCTTCCTAGATATCTTCTGTCTCTCCTAACTTCTTTTTTTATTTCTTCTGTCTCTTTATATTTTAGGCTACATTCTTGATGTAGCCTAAGATGTAAGATCTATGATCTAGATCTTATATTCAGATCTATGATCTAGTTCATTAACTTTTTCTTTAGCTGTGATATTTTTCCATTTAACTCATATTGAGCTGTTATTTCTTTTCTTCTTTTTAAAATTTAACTTTCTTTTTTAAAATGTCAACATTTATTGTAGGATCGGGGAGTACATGTGCAGGTTTGTTACATGGATATCCTGCACGCAGGTAATGAGCATTGTACCCAATGGGTAGTTTTTCAACCCTTTTCCCTCTAGTAGTCCCAGGTCTATTGTTCCCATGTTTATGTCCACATGGACATAAATGCCTAGCTCGCACTTCTAAGTGAGAACATGCAGTATTTGATTTTCTGTTCCTGGGTTAATTCACTTAGGATAATGACTTCCAGCTGCATCCATGTTGCTGCAAATGACATGATTTTGTTCTTTATTATGGCTGCATAGTATTTTATGGCATATACGTACCACATTTTCTTTACCCAGTCCATTATTGAAAGGCTTCTAGATTGATTCCATATCCTTCTTGTTGTAAATAGTGCTGCGATGAACATATGTGTGCATGTGTCTCTGTGGTAAAATGACTTCTATTTCTGTGGGAGTATACCCAAATATGGAATTGCTGAGCTGAATGGTAATTCTGCTTTGAGTTCTTTGAGAAATTACCAAACTGCTGTATCCAATGGCTGAACTAGTTCACATTAACACCAGCAGTGTATAAGCGTTCCCTTTTCTCTGCAACCACACCTGCATCGGTTACTTTTTGACTTTTTAATAATAGCCATTCTAACTGATATGAGAGGAGATCTCATTGTGGTTTCGATTTGCATTTCCATAACAAATAGTAATGCTGAGCATTTTTTAATATGTCTGTTGGCTGCATGTATGTCTTCTTTTGTAAAGTGTCTGTGGCCAGGCACGGTGGCTAACGCCTGTAATCCCAGGACTTTGGGAGGCCGAGGCGGGCAGATCACAAGGTCAGGAGACTGAGAACATCCCTACAAACGTGGTGAAATCCCATCTCTACTAAAAATACAAAAATTAGCTGGGCGTGGTGGCGAGCGCCTGTAATCCCAGCTACTCGGGAGGCTGAGGCAGGAGAATGGCTTGAACCAGGGAGTCGGAGGTTGCAATGAGCCAAGATCGTGCCTTTGCACTCCAGCCTGGCCCAGAGCAAGCCTCTGTTTCAAAAAAGGAAAGGGAAAGGGAAAGGGAAAGGGAAAGGGAAAGGGAAAGGGACTGTCCATGTCCTTTACCCACTTTTTAATAGGGTTTTTTTTTGCTTGTTGAATTGTTTAAATTCCTTATAGATTCTGGATAGTATACATTTGTTGCATGCACAGTTTGTGAATACTTTCTGCATTCTGTAGGGTGTCTGTTAAATCTGTTGATAGTTTCTTGTGCTGTGCAGAAGCTCTTTAATTAGGTCCCACTTGTCAATGTTTTGTTGTTGTTGCTTTTGAAGACTTAGTCATGAATTTCCAAGGCTGATATCCAGGATGGTGTTTCTTAGGATTTCTTCTAGGATTGTTATAGTTTTATATCTTACATTTAAGTCTTTAATCCATCTTGAGTTAATTTTTGTATATGATGAAAGGTAGTGGTCCAGTTTTATTCTCTTGCACATGGCTAGCCAGTTATCCCACCACCGTTTACTGAAAATGGAGTCCCTTCCGCATTTCTTGTTTTTGTCAACTTTGTTGAAGATCAAATGGTTGTAGGTGGGTAGGCTTCATTTATGGGTTTTCTATCCTGTTCAATTGGTCTATGTGTCTATATTTGTATCAGACTGAAGCCTTTTAGTATAGTTTGAAGTTCGGTAATGTGATGCCTCTGGCTTTGTTCTTTTTGCTTAGGATTATTTTAGCTATTATTCAGGCTCATTTTTGTTTCCAGTGAATTTTAGAATAGTTTTTTTCTATTTCAGTGAAAAGTGATGTTGGTAGTTTGATAGAAATAGCATTGAATCTGTATATTGCTTTGGGCGTATGGTCATTTTAACAATATTGATTCTTTCAATCCATGAGCATGGAATGTTTTTCCATTTGTTTGTGTCATCTATGATTTCTTTCAGCAGTGTTTTGTAGTTGTCCTTGTAGAGATCTTTCACCTCCTTGGTTAGATGTATTCCTTTGTATTTTTTTTTCTGGCTATTGTAAATGGAATTGCATTCTTGATTTGTCTCTCAGCTTAAACATTATTGGTGTACAGAAATACTATTGATTTTTGTACATTGACTTTGTATTCTGAAACTTTACTGAAGTCATTTAAAAATTCTAGAAGCCTTTTGACTGAGTCTTTAGAGTTTTCTAGGTATAAAGTCATATTATCAATAAAGAGAGATAATTTGACTTTTTCTTTTACTATTTGAATGCCTTTTATTTCTTTCTCTTGCCTGATTGCTCTGGCTAGGACTTCCAGTGCTATGCTGAATAGGGGTGGGGAGACTTGGCATGCTTCTCTCCCTCCAGTTCTCATGGGGAATGCTTCTAGATTTTGACCATTCAGTATGATGTTGGCTGTGGGTTTATCATAGATGGCTCTCATTATTTTGAGGTGTATTCCTTCAATGCCTAGTTTGTTGAGGGTTTTTATCATGAAGGGATTTTTTTTTTAATTTTATTGAAAGCTTTTTCTGTGTCTGTTGAGATGATCATATGCTTTTTGTTTTTAACTCTGTTTATGTGGTGAATCACATTTGTTGATTTGCATATGTTGAACCAATCCTGCATCCCAGGAATAAAGCCCACTTGATCATGGTGAATTAACTTTTTGATGTCCTGCTGGATTTGGTTTGTTAGTATTTTTGTCAAGAATTTTTGCATCTATGTTCATCAGGGATATTGGCTTGTAGCTTTCTTCTCGTGTTTTTTCCTGATTTTTGTATCAGAGTGATGCTGGCTTCATAGGGTGAGTTGAAAAGGAGTCCCTTCTCCTCGGTTTCTGGAAATAGTTTTAGTAGAATATGTACCAGATCTTCCATGTATATCTGGTAGAATTCAGCTGTGAATCCATCTAGTATGAGGCTCTTTTTGGTTGGTAGGTTTTCTGTTAGTGATTCAACTTCAGAACTCAATATCGGTCTGTTCAGGGTTTTAATTTCTTCTTGATTCAGTCTTGAAAGGTTGAGTGTTTCCAGGAATTTAACCATTTCCTTTAGATGTTCTAGTTTGCATGCATAGAGGTGTTCATCATAATCTCCGAGGATCTGTATTTCTGTGGGATCAGTTGTAACATCACCTTTGTCATTTGTGATTGCAGATATTTGGATAGTCTCTGTTTTTTGTTAACCTAGCTAGCAGTCTATCAGTCTTGTTTATCCTTTCAAAGAAACAGATTTTGCTTTTGTTTATCCTTTGTATGGATTTTGGGGTCTTACTTTTATTCAGTTTTGTGAACGCTTCAAATCTTGTCTCTTATTTGTTTTCATTTCATTGGCTGTATTTGTTATTGGTTGAAGTTTTTTGCTCCTAATATCCTCTTTTTTGGTTAATAGGCTCTATTTTCTTTATCTCATTGAAAATTAGAAACATACTTTTTCATTTTCTCTTTATTGTTGTTCTTTTAGCTCTGGTGTTAGCTTGTAAATTCTCCTGTTTATTGAATCTATTACTTTTTGCCCAAACCAATGGTATTTCTCATATGTTTCTAATTATTTTCTCATGAGCTTTTCTTGGTAGAAGATATCTTACTTGAGAATAGGATTCTGAAGTAAATCCTATACTTGTCCTTTCAAGTTTTGAATCCTGAAGGAAAAGTACATTTGTTTTAACACAAGTAACTTATTTTCCACTCTTGGCCTAGGCCATGTGACTTACTTTTACAGTATGTTCAAATCTCAATGGGCAATGCTTCTTTATGCTACAATATCTAAAGGGCTATAATTTATACAGTAATCCGAGTTCCTGCTTCTTCCTCCATACAATGCCTGCAGCGTTGACATCCACACCAATATAAGCAGACATCCTTAAGTATGAATCTATAGTCCTCTTGGTGCTAATGTCTAATCTTCATGGATTTAAGTTTCTTCTTTATTTCTGGCACTAGAAATATATTTTCATTAATTTGAATGTCTTCTATTAGTTTAAAATCGGGCATGCGGGATGGAGGCTTTCTTCCCAGATCTAGTTGGTTAGTTCTTAGTCTCTTTTCTTCCCCACATCCTTATATAAATCATATGCCATTTCCCTATAAATGCCTCGATCAGCCTCTTAACTCTTTTTCTTTCTGCTTATGTATTGGTTACCCTTACATTATTACCATAGTGTTTTAATTAATATACTACATAATATCTTAATATTTGAAAGGGCAAGATTCACTCACCCTGCTTCTGAAAATTCCTTTGGCTTTTCTCAAACCTTTAGTTCTCTGTAGGAATTGTGGAAAAGTCAGTTTGTGGTAGATTTATTATAATTTATTATTTATTATTATTTATTGTAATTATGGTAACCATAACCACAAAGGTATAGGAAATCATACCCAGATAAATAGTTGTTGATGGCACTGTGACCAATCCCACTCATAAGACTGCCTCATTACTAAATTAAAACAACAGGCTACTATGTGTGGTTTAACTTGAACTTTCTAAAGCAAACTGAAGTTCCATTTCTGTCCTCGTGTTCCTTAGAAACATAGCCAGAGTGGTACTGAGACAAGTGAGTAGGTAGCCTATCCATCAGTGGGAAGATGGACCTTTCAGAAATGAGCACATTATTCCTATAGAAAGGTTAGGACCTGAAAGTGCCAAGGCCTCGAAGAGCAACTCTATGGAGGAATCATTGCCATATCCACTTATTAAGGAAAGACAAACACCAGGATTATCCTCAGTTAAAATTTATAAGCTTCCAAGTTAAAGCAGTAACTGAGATTTTTGAACCCAAGAACAGTTCTCATTAAGTGCTTGGCCATTGATAAAGGAAGCTTGGACTGGGAGGTGTGGGAAGTTTGTTCCTTTCACTACATCATACCGCACCCCCCCGCCTTTTTTTTTCCTGTACCTGTTCAACACAAGCAGCAAAACATCTTCCAGACTGCGACAATAAGAAAGGCGTCAGCCCGCACTGGGGTCATAAGTGGAGGCTTTGTTCAGCTCTCAGAGCCTGGCTAATGTCTCAGTTCTGGGAAAAGGAGGGGTGTGTGGAGAATGTCAAGAAGGAGAATGAATCACCACGCAGATCTTCATCAATCTTACCCATGGCTTTTTAGCACAAATAGGAGCAGGTAACTGTGGTAACTCTAACCATGTTACAAGGACAGTGTATTATCACAAAATTACTAATTTGTTGAGGCGACAGTACAATTTACACATCTCCAGTCCCATCTCTAATTGTCTGACACTTATTTGGTGCTGAAAAGAAGCACACAGCAGGAGAGGGTCTGAGAGGCGAGGCAAACAGGGACAGCTTTCAGAAGCCACAGTGGGCTTACAGGACTTCCCAAGGAAAGGTGGCAAAAGGGGAAAAAGCCCCATTTCTGATGGGAAAAGAGATTTTTGAGACAGAAAGCAGTGTTTGATAGAGGTAATATAAAAATTGGGACCATATCTGCTTTCTCTTACTCATAGGGCTGCTGTGAGAGAATCTGAGATCCTGGAGAAATGCTCTGTAAATCCAGAGTGTTGAGATGGGAGGGAGGCCGACGTATTTTGGGGGCTTCCATCAGGGATGGAAGGTTAGCAGCTCCTCCATCTTATGGATAATTCATTGATTCCATTCTCCCCCTTGCTTTTATTGATTTTTTATCTTTTAAGACCTGTAAGTGGCTAATCAAGCCTAGGCTTCCTGCTTTTGTCCTGTAAATATTTTGGCAGACATGCAAAAATGACGAGTGGTGACAGCCGTCATCCGTTGTCACGAAGGCAACTGAGAGCTTCCCAAATTAATGGAATCTCACCCTAGATGGATTCAAGTCAGACTGAGCCATATGCAACAAAGAACACGGCCTCTTCTCAGCACTCCCAAAACCCCAAAAGTAAGGGGTAACAATAAACTTGGAACATCTTACCTTAGAAGTTAAATGTGAACAGCAGCCATTTAATGTTGCAAAGCAGAAAAAGATTCAAAAACCTATGATAATGAATTGCATGATACTTGGTGGAATTAAAAGATAGCCCCTGCTAATAAGGAACTTCCAATATCTTACTGGAATGTATACACATAAGAATGCACACACATCTGTGCGTAAAGAAATTTAACACGACAAAGCAACATTATTCCTGATCAACTGTCAAATATAGGATGCTCACATAAAAATATGCTCTGAAATTTCAGAGAAATTCTTTTCTGTTGATGAAGAAGCAAGCAAACAAGGCTCTGTAGAGGAGGCCTCAATAAAGAAGACCATGAAATACCTATATATATATGTTGTTGTTGCATGTTTCTTATTATTTGTGACTCCTAGGATATATATTGCTATGAATTCATATATGTATGTATGTATATATGAACATATATATGTATATATGAATATATACATACATATATGAATACATAGCAATATATATCCTAGGAGTCACAAATAATAAAAAAAAAACAAAAAAGAAGGCGTTTAATGTCTTCTTTTAATAATAAGAAACAAAAAGAAGGCATTTAATTTAATAATTTAATATATGCTATATTAAATATATAGCATATATTATATATAGCATATATAATATATATTATAATATATAATTGTATATAACATATATATTGCTATATATTAAATATACATATATTGCTATGTATATATATGAATTCATATATGTATGAATACATAGCAATATATATTCTAGGAGTCAAAAATAATAAGAAACAAACAAGAAGGCATTTAATGTCATGTCAAGGAATGGTAGGTTACTTGAGAAAAAATTAAGCAGAGTGGGAGGGTAGAGAGTTACAGAGTCATTGTGATAAATAAGGTGGTCAAAGAAGGCCTGTGTAACATTTAGGAAGGAACTAGATTGATGTGTAAACAAAGAGAGGGGATGGGGAGGGGAGGGGAGATATAGACAGATCATCTGGAGATATCATTAGTGAGAGCTCTACAGTGAGGCTGAACAATGCTTATTAAGAAGACAGTGGAATCACATAAGTGGAAACAGAGGGTCTGTGGAAGAGAAAAGAGAAAAATTTTCAAGAGTAATTTAGTGAGACTGTGGAGCATCCTCATACCAGGACACAGAGAAGAATCAAACGAATTAAGGAAGATATTAGTCCTTTGTCAGACACATAGTTTGCAGTCATTATATGAAAAAGACACTTGCACACACATTTATAGTAGCACAATTCACAATCACATTGTGAAAACATGGAACCAGCCTAAATATCCATCAACCAATGACTGGATAAAGAAGATGTGTTATATATACACCATGGAATACTACTCAGTCATAAAAAGGAACAAAAATAATGGCATTCACAGCAACCTGGAAGGTGTGGGAGGCCATTATTCTAAGTGAAGTAACTCAGGAATGGAAAACCAAATAATGTATGTTCTTACTTATAAGTGGGAGCTAAGCTATGAGGTTGTAAAGGCCTAAGAATAATATAATGGACTTCGGAGATTCAAGGAGAAGGGTGGGGGCAGGTGTGACGAAGGATAAAAGACTATACATTGGGTAGAGTGGACAGTTCTTGGGTGATGGGTGCACCAAAATCTCAGAAATTACCACTAAAGAAATTA
Source organism: Macaca mulatta (assembly GCF_049350105.2). Classification (NCBI taxonomy): domain Eukaryota; kingdom Metazoa; phylum Chordata; class Mammalia; order Primates; family Cercopithecidae; genus Macaca; species Macaca mulatta. The sequence continues at coordinate 102,670,893 of NC_133418.1, read as the reverse complement.
TCCATGTAACCAAATACCACCCGCTCCCCCAAAACTATTAAGATTTAACATAAAAATAAAAAAGAAAGAATTAAGGAGGAGAGATTTAGTCATCATACACAGCACCAAGCACCCCCAACCACTGGTGGCAGCAAGTCAATGAAAGGAAGATGAGTCTCGGGCATATTAGAATTGATGCTTTACCCAGAGGTGGCTGGTCAATCATGTGTGATTTTAACTAAACGTTTGTAATTTATTGTAATATTTAGTGTTTCAATAGTTCTTATCAAATAAGCTTGTCGACAATATACTTTACCTGGTGACAACTTTGTTAAATCATTTTTACTGCATCTCTATAAGAGAATAAAGACTCTGGAGGAATCTGCAATGGGCATGACTTGCCATAACTTCAACAAGATTTTAATTCATTTAGAATGAAACTGTCAAAAAAACTAATTGGAAAAATAGTTTACATCTATCTCCTATCAAATTGTTAGTCATCAAGATAATTGAGGTTAAAAAGGCCAGCATGATGTGTAATCTAGGGAGATATATATGGGTTGCTGTGGCTCCCAAGCTCACTCTGCATTTTGCTATGCATATCACACTTTTATAGTGGCCATGAGCTAGGACTGAATAACTAATTAAGTGGCAAGTGAAAAACTCAGAAACTATCCAATCTGTACTGGCTAAATTGCAATCATTAACTTGGCTTGCATTAAAAAATACAAGAAACTTAAAGAATAAACAAAAGAAAAGTATTATTTCAACAATGGAAGACAGCATCTAAATGTTAATTTATTAGAATTGTTTATCCAGAGAGTTATCAAATAATATTTATCAAAAATATACATAAATTTAGCTAGAAATCCTAAGCAAATGAGCCTCTCCCAAATAAAAGCTGAGAGTAAAAATGATATTAAATGTTGGGAACTACATTTTAAGCTACATATTCACTTTATCCATAGATTCATTCATTCAGTAAACACTTATTGGTTGACTATCATATAGTAATTACTATTTTAGGTATTGGACACACAGCAATGAACAAAAATAGTCTTCACATGGAGCTTATATTCTAGGAGACAAAAATAATAAGAAACAAATAAAATGAGACATTTAATGTCATGTCAAGGAATGGTAATTTCCTTAAGGAAAATTAAGCAGAGTAGGAGGATAGAGTTAGAGGCAATTTATTAAATAAGGTTGCCTAAAAAGGCCTGTGTAACATTTAGGAAGAAACCAGACTGAAGAGGGGAAGGTGGCCCTGAAAATACCTGGGGGAAGCTTATTATAGGTAGAAGCATTAGCAAGTACAAGTGTCTTCATAGGATCATGATTGCTGCAATGGAAGAGAAAAAAAGCCAGTGAAGCTGGAGCAGAGTGAGGAGGTAGAGAGTGGTGGATGAGTTACCCAGAAGCCCAAATATGGGTCATTGAATTCATGTTAGGACCTGGAATTTGAATGTAAATATGGCGAGAAGTATTAGAAAAGTGTTATGTAGAAGACTTACTCGATTCTTTACAGGTAGTTCATTCAAGCCTTTCTTTGAAAAATAAACTGAAGTAGGCAAGTATGAAAGTAGAGAAATCAGATATTATTGCCATAGTTTAGGTAGTAGGTTGTGGAAGCTTGAACTGTGGTGGTAGCTGTGGTTATGGTGAAAGTTCTAAGTGTGGGAACAGATTTTGAAGTTAAGACCAACAGAATGGATCGATGCTGAGGGAGTGAGAAAAAGAAATAAAAACTGATACCAAAATTTTTGGTTCAAACAGGTTGAGCATCATATTTGGTTGGGAACCCTGAAGGGAGATATCAAAGCGGGTGTGGAGGGAATTGATTGCTTGCTATGAAAATGTTAAGTATCTTGGAGAAAATACTCCGAGTGTGCTCATTTCTGAATGTATTCCTCTTTCTTTGATTTTTGTATCAGTCATTCCATTGCTTTTCATATATACCTGTAAGACATCCAAGTGGACAGACTGAGTAGGCACTTGATTATAAATCTGCAGGGGCCTATAGGTCTTGGGGAGATAGAAACATTTAAGAGACTTCAGCATGAAGATGCTAATTTAAAACAATGCAATTGGTTGAGAAGACATCCAACGTAAGCGTAGACAGAGAAGCAATTACGTGGCCAAACCCAGGCCATTTCAAAATTCACAGGTTGCAAAATTAAGCAGAAATCAGTCAAGTAGACTGCAAATATAGACCAGAAGATTAAAAGAATTGGTGAGAGGTGTCCCAGAGGCCAGGTGAAATGCTTCAAGAACGATGATGTGATAAATTGCACCAACTATAACTGATACATCAAATAAGAGAAGACTGAGAAATAATGATCCAGTCTTTAAATGGGAGTCATGGGTATAAGGGGAAAAAAATGTCAGTAGAAAAGTGAGTACAAAGGCTGAGTGCAGTGAGTTCAAGAGATAGTGAGAACGGAAAGTCCAGGAAGACTTGATGTGATAAAGAGAAGTGGGAAGATAACGGAAGGCAGAACTTGTTTTCTGATTCATTCTGTGTGGAAACTGGACAGTTTATTGCACTTCAGAAAATGCAAGTATATCTCATCAAGTGGATAAAAACCCAACCCAAATTGGCTATTGTTCAATTACAGTAATGAATATCAGAGGTATTCTTTTAAATTTATTTTATTATTAAATCTATCAAACAGAAATGTGAGTATATATGTATTTATATATGCATTATATATGTACATACACATATATTTATATGGGTATATATGTATATACGTACATTATGTGAGAGAGAAAGAATGCATTCACATTTTAATGTAAAAATAAATACCATTGGCCGGGCATGGTGGCTCATGCCTATAATCCCAGTACTTTGGGAGGCTGAGGCGGGCAGATCACCTGAAATCAGGAGTTCGAGACCAGCCTGGCCAACATGGTGAAACCCCGTCTCTACTAAAAATACAAAAATTGGCCAGGCGTGGTGGTGGGCACCTGTAATCCCAGCTACTTGGGAGGCAGAGGCAGGAGCATCACTTGAACCCAGGAGGCAGAGGTTGCAGTGAGCCGAGATCGCGCCACTTCACTCCAGCCTGGGCAAAAGAGCGAAACTCTGTCTCAAAATAAATAAATGAATAAAATTTAAAAATAAACGCCATTTGCCTTTCTCCGAACTTTAGGAATATAACCTCAGCAGCATCTAAGATATTCCAAGTGTGCTCATTTCTGAATGTATCCCTCTTCCTTTGATTTTTGTATCGATTATTCCATTGTTTTTCAAAAATAGTTTTATCACATGTTAATTATCCCCAAAACAATGTTATTGTTTAGTTTGGTTTACTGTAATTTTACTTAAAAGAAAATGCATAAGTTGACTTATGACTTACTTTTTCAATGGACATGGTATTTTTGAGATTAATTTATTTTGATTCATATAGCTATAGCCCATTAAACCTCACTATATATAATATTTATTGTGGTATATGAATGTAGCAATATTTATATATCAATTTTATTACTAAAATTTTCAGTTGTTTCTAGTACTTTGCCCCGCAAAAAAAAAAAAATATATATATATTGCTATGTACTTTTTTGTATATAGCTTCTGATACACATGTACCACTTTCTCTTGGGTTTATACCTGTAAATTAAATTGAAAAGCCACAGAATTCACCCATTTTCAACTGCTTTTCAAAACTGCTGTAATAGTTTCCAGTCCTTGGCAGTTTATGGTGATTCTCATCACTTCAAAACCTTGCCAGCACTTGGTACTTTCAGACTTTAATTTTATTCATTTTGTGGGTATGAAATGGTAATATAATATAAGTTAATTTGCATTTCTCCTGGTGTTAATGACATTAAGCATCTTTTTCTATTTTTATATCCCATTCAGGTTTTCTGTTTTGTGGTGCCTGCTTTTTTTTCCCCCCTCATTTTTCTCTTGGACTTTTAGTTTTGTGAGAATTTCTGTAATTGTAGCATCTGATCTCATTATGAATTATTCTATCTCCTACAACTTCTAAGTGCAGTAAGAGTGCAAGTCTGTGATAATCCTTCACAGGAAAAAAGAAAAAGGGCACTGGAAGGTTTTGCTCTGCTGTTTCATATTATTAATTGGGATGGTTTCAACTCCCAGAAAGAGAAAAGCAAGCCATGAGCACCCATGCTTATTGACTTCCTGGGCTCTAAGTGCAGTGGGTATTAACTGAGTGGATTGACTACAAGACTGCAGCCTTCTCTCGCCTTGCACTTCATCACTCCAAACAATGTCATTCCCAATGCAGGACTGACAGGCACTCATGTCCAGCCTCGGCTCTATATCCCTAATCCATTAGTATTGGCTCGAGGTCAGCTTTTTGAAGACAAGATCAATTCTAATATAGTTACATTGACTTCTTTGTCTATCAGGGAGTAGATAGAAAGTTGAGAGGGATCAATAAATTCCAAACAACAAATCAGAAAATACGTAGCATATATAAGCCAGTTAGCATGCATGGATTTCTCTGTGCTAGTCATTGATTCAAATATAGGTAGTCCAGAAATAATGTGTTTGGATCCATACCTGAAAGCCAAAATGGAAATCAACTGTTCAAGCTACATCTTTAGCTGAATAGAAAATAGGAAACAACAAAATCCTTGGCCTTGGCCTCAAAATCTTACCTTTTCTGGGTCAGTGTTATCATTTCAGACTTAATTTATGTCTTTTTAAAAGTGTTTTCTCAGGCTAGTCTAATTTCCTTGTACAAGGCAGTATATGGTTCTTTGTACATATTTTCTGGACTTCACAAATTATTGCCCCTTACCTCTCAACTCCACCATCATCATAAATTCCTTCCCATCTCTTTTCTGCCTATAGAAACCATCCTCAACCCAAGACCCTGCCCAAATCTGCGTCTTCTATGAAGTCTTTCTTCAACTTCATTGCTCTGAATACACACTCAAGCTGCCAAAATCCTGTCGCACTTCTTATCATTAGCACTAATTTAGAGCATGTCTGCCTTATTATTCCTGCCTTTCATGGTTAGTTTTCTGTCTTTGTTTGTTACCCACCAAAATAAGGACACCTGAAAGTCTGGGACTGTATCTGAGGTATTGATGTATGTCTGACCCACATAGAATATTGCCTGAATAAAAGTACACGCCTAACTAAAACCCATTTGTTTGTATAGACATGAGCTTACTCTCATACCTCTCGGTGATAGCATGTTAATTAAAATTGACCAATCTCTTCCACTAAGATCCTGCTTTCCTTTTAACCTGAGGAGCCAAGCCTGGCAATTTCTATATGCCTGTTCTGTTCTTCTTCCACCCATCCAGACTGTAGTTTTCTCTGTCAAGGTGAGTATTCTCTATTAAACAAAGAGTAATCAAGCTAAAAAGCCTATGTAGTCCTGGCTGAAATGTTTGACCTAACAAGCACCCTATTTCTTCCTAAGTTCTAGTGACACATCCTGGTATCTCAGTTTCTTAAATAAGAAACTCTAGTGTCCTATTTCTAAATCTCATTAGATACCCTAAACCCTTCTAAAGGTAAGACAATCAAATTCTTGTAGAATCTTGAGCTGTCTCTGAGTCTGATAACTCACAGAGATGATCGTTATTGTAATAGTAAACAACTTCTGTAAAAAAAAAAAAAAAGCTTCATATAATGCTTACTATACACTAGGTACAATTCCTAATGCTTTAAAAATATTAACTCATTGAATTTTCATTAAGAACTCCATTAGGCAGGTACTAGTACTGTGCTGAATACTCCCATCTCCCCCATTCTTCACTGGCTTCAGCCCGCCGGAGCCTGACCTCATCAACCAGTCTTCTTGGTTCTCTGACTCGTCATTGAGTTCAGCCTGTAGGAGACACCAACAGTATATGGAGGGTGGGAGGAGAGAAGAGTCAATATTTTACTTCATTAGCTTCCTTTCTGCAGCTGTACTTCATACTTTTCTCTGCCAAAGTCCACAATTCCATAGCTAGCCCACTCCTACAGTTACAACTCTTCTGAGAATCTATTCGCCACCCTCTCCCCTTGCCTCTTTAGACCTAGGCAGGATAAGATGTTTTTATTGTCAAAGTACTTTACTATTCGTTACTAGTTTTTCTTAAGCCTGCTCACAACTTTATGAATATTCCTTTTACTAAAATATCTTACATTGCCCCTTTTATGATACTGTCTGACTATCTGAACCCCAATCATTACAAGTCAGGAAACTGAGGCACAACAATATTAAGTTCCTTGCTTAAGATTATAAAACTAGTGAGTCACAGAGTAGCATTCAGATCCTGGCTGTGTGGTTCCACAGTATGTTCTCTTATCAGTACACTATGTTGTCTCTGAGTCTGTGTGTCTCCAAATGTAGGCAGACAACTGTCTTTCAGCTCTGAGAGAGGCCTCCAATTTCTCGTTGCCAGCTGAAGTCAAGAGTAAAGTAACGGCGTCTTCCTTTGCCAGGAGAGAAAGATCATCAGATCTATTTTAGAAAGAAATGTGGGCAGAGTTAACCATGAAAAAGGAAAGTTTCCCTTTGGGCAGTGGTTTTCTTAAAACCTTCTGGGTTCTACTGCTACCTGTTTTGCATTTAAACAGGACAGATAGGAACAAATTTAAGAATAATTAAGCAGAGAACAAAATTAAAAACAAGAGACAAGTGAGTAATAGAGAGCTAGAGTTGAAAGTCAAAATCCCAACTGGACACGTCAAAGGCTCAACCAGTCCTTAGTTCAAACTAAAACCAATAGTGAGTTTGAATTTTAATCTAGAAAGGGACTTTGGAAAGGAAACTCCCATAAAGTTACTCAAGGTGACTGATGAGACATTCCATTGAAATCCTACAACAAATCCCTCAAATTCTACAATTAAATTACAATGAACCACTGCAAATCAATTGCAATGGTTCTTCCGGCAATTTACCAACAAGACAATATTGTTTTAATGCCACTGTGTATTAAATGCCTACTCTATATGAAGAACTTTATCCACCTGCATATCATTGTTAAATTTCTCCACAGCCTTGAAAAGAATGTAAAATTAGCCCCATTTATCAGGTAGGCAGTGGAGGATCAACTTATTAAATTACTTCCTTAAAATCAAAATATGAGCACAGAACCAGGATACAAAATCATAAATGACCTTAAATATTGTGTGGTGTATGTGTTAATTATTACTATACTCACAGATGGAGAAGTATACAATCATTTCAAATCTGATGCCCTGGGAAAGATGAAAACCACTGTGAATTCTACTTAAGCTTTTTCCCAGTTCTGCAGTACATATGCCATTTTGCCTGACTTTTGAGATTATGCAAATGCAATAAAATGAATGTTTTATTGTTGCCTGAAAACAACCACAAGCAAGGTAAGAATAAAGCATTATTCCTTGTATATAGTTGCAATCTTCACACCTGAAAGCTAAAATAATTAAATGTGCTAGCTCTACCAAACTCTGTCAGTTGCAGGATATACTTGGCGTTTTGCAATGCACAGGTCTCTGAAATGTTTTATAACCTGAGTCTATCGGAAAATCCTTTCCTTTCCCTGATGACTTCTAAGACCACTTAAGAGTAAGCAGCCTCAATTTTTGATAGAACTCCTCTCATATTCTTTCCATCTTCTTTCCCTCATCCTTAGCAATGTGCTCAGCAGTAAATCAAGCACTTTATTAAATGTCATTTAATAAAAAATTATGGTTAGGTAGGCATAAGCCAAGAGTGCCTACATTGATTGTTCACTTTTGAAAGATTTCAATAAACATAACCACAAGATCTGGTACACCACCTTTCTCTTGCTGCATACAATTTTCTACCCAGAGGTAGAGAGATTGTAGACTTCTGCTGTTGTAGGCAGGGCTGCTAACAGTGTTTACAAAAATGGTTGAGAAAACCCATGTCTCTCTGACAGCTTTTTACCACATCAATTATAAATGCATTTTCCCTTGGGTGGTATTATCTCTCGCCCAAGGAATTTTCCACTGTCCTGGAGCATTTGCTGAGGAGAATTGATTAGGAAGGCGGCTTCCGGGTAGACGGAGAGAAACTGCAAATGCTTCTTTTTGTTGATGCTGTTGCCCTCGTAGCATAAGTACTGCAAGAATGTGAACAATTACAGCCGAAAATTCAAGCGGAAGCTGCTATGATAGAATTCGAAATTCACCCCTGAGGAGTGGAACAGACCCAGATATGTGAAGCTTGAATATATCTACCTGAGTAAAGTGATATTTGCTGGTAAGGGAATTATAGACATCAGTCATCTGTAGGGGCAGGAGAAAGACACGTGTTTTGTTTGGGGTTGGATGGAATTATCTGGATTGGCCACACTGAACAATTTTTTTCTCTGAGTATGTTTGTATAGATCCAGTTTTCTTTTATTTTAAAAATTATGGTTATGTGGTATTTACTGTAAATTAATTATGAAGATGAGTTCCTATAAAAGTAATTTAACCAACTATGCATGTATTTTTAACCCTTTCTGTTTATATATGTGACTTTTAAAATTAGTAAATTTATTTACTTACTTTGATGATATAAAGCTAAGTTGAATTTGATTCTAAAGTAAGGTAATCGCATCTCAATCTTCCTTGCCACTCGATATTGGATTAGGGTGACAAAATTTTGTTTTATGAGACTTTCTCCATGGTATGTGGCTCAGGATCAATACATAGTAAGTATTGAATTAATTAGCTTTAAAAATGTAGCTTAAGGTTATTGACTTATTCAAAAAAATTAATAAATATGAAAGCAAAAGTCTTGAAATTGTTCAGCTTTTAAACTAGTAATCCCATGACTATGAACTTCTCTTCAGGAAATACACCAAAACTGTTGCCCAACACGGTAGCCACAAGTCACATAAAGCACATGAAATGTGATTAGCCTACATTGACATGTGCTATTAGTGTAAATACTGAATTTAAAAGACAATACAAAAAATATGAAATATATCTTTAATAATTTTTACTTTCATCACAGTGGAAATAAAACATTTTGAATATATTAGATTATATAAAATATGTCATAAGAATTAACTTTGTCTGTCTCTTTTTACTTTTTATTTTTTTTCTTTTGAGATGGAGTTTCACTCTGCCACTCAGGCTGGAGTGCAATGGCGCGATCTCGGCTCACTGCAACCTCTGCCTCCCAGGTTCAAGCAATTCTCCCACCTCAACCTCCCAAGTAGCTGGGATTACAGGCACTCGCCATCATGCCTGACTAATTTTTGTATTTTTGTAGAGATGAGGTTTCACCATGTTGGCCAGGCTGGTCTTGAACTTCTGACCTCAGGTGATCTTCCCTCCTTAGCCTCCCAAAGTGCTGGGATGACAGGTATGAGCCACCACGCCCAGCCTCTTTTTACTTTTTTAATGTGGCTATTAACAGTAGGATATTAAAGGAAATTTAACATTAGGTATGTGGCTCATATTTGTGCCTAGCATTTTATTTCTATTGAATAGATGTTCTAAAAGAAAGGACTACATGCATATAAAGATGCCTGCTATTACACTGTCTATCATGCAGGCATTTTAGCATGCAACTAAAATATTTGTCAATGATAGAATGGCTATGAATATTATGATACTGATATATTGAATGGTATGCAGACAATGGGAATGGTAATTTAATGACTGTTGCAATATGAAACCTATGTAGGATGCATATATAAATGAGAAAGTAGAAAGAAAACTTGTATGTAAAATAGGTATAGAACTTTTTAAAAATATGTATGTGAACAGAAAAAAAAAACTGAAAGCAAATATAAACAATAATACGTCTTATAAAGTAAGGTTTGGGAAGAGTTGCTTTTCTTTTTAAAAGCCCCATTATTGGTATTATACTATCATTTTCACAAGTAATACAAATGGAGTAAAAAGATAGAACTGGTATAGAAAGGGGTTTTAACCACAATCAAATCTTCTGGGTTAGGAGTTTTCAAGAATCCTGCAAACCTGGGTAGCCAATCATTCCTGCCAGGGAACAATTGGTACTTCTGGTATTGGAATGCAGTCTATATTTGGTTCACCTTTGGGCCTGATTGTGGAAATGCTAACCCTCCACAGCACCATCAAAGTACAGTTTGAATGATCTAGAAGAAATCACTTTCTTCACCCCCGCCAAACACAAATAAATTGTTCCATTTTAACCATTAAACCACTAAACACAAATTCTCCTGCTAGCTCTCTCTACCAATCATTTCTATTTCAATTGCAACCCCTATATTTAAGCCCAATTATCCCATTGTCTCATGTTTTTATGACTTGGTAATAGCATTCTCACTGAACTCCCTCCCTCTATTCTCCTATCACTCCAGTCTCTCCTAGACATACATAAGATCAGTTTCCCTAAAGTACTTCTCTTCCAAAGTTTTCCCCTTGCTATTAGGAAAAAAACATGAAAACGTAAACAACACCTTCTTATCTTTAGACTAAAAACCAGTTGCCTTTCTATGGGTTTTTATTCAATTTCACCATTCCTGTGCTCTCTCACCACGACTGCACATCAATCCCGATCTCCAGCTAACTGGGTCTGACTATGCTAGTCTACTTTCTGGTCTTCATGAATTAACACAATTTTCATCCCTTAAGTCCTAGCCCAAGTGTCACCTTTTAATAAAATACTCCATCTACTACATACCAGTTATTAATATTTGGGCAGAGATATAAAAATGAGGCACTTAATTTTAACAAACACATTGTATCTTTATCACTAAAATCTATTTAGACCTCATCATTCGAACCTGGAGCTCAAACCATTCTGCTGTCTCCTTTGATGAGTACCCTCATGAAAGCACATTGTTTTCTGTTCGTTTTCTTCCAAAGAGCTTTCCATTTTACCTCTTCATCTCTACTTTTTGTCTGTTTTCCGCCTACCATCTTCATTATGCCTGGATTCTGGCGACTGCCTCTTAAAGCGTCTTATGTCCTCTGATCTTGTTGCATCAACCAAACCAGTCTCCATGTAACCACTAAAGAATTATTCCTAAAACACACGTCTGATGAGTCATTCCACTCATTGAAGGCCTTTATATACTTGAAATCACCTTCAAGGTGATGTTTGTAGTGGTTTACGAAGCTCTTCATTATCAGCCCTATCTATCTAGTGACCTCTCTCAGCACTTGTTTTATAGTTTAGGCTCCAGCAAGGACAATATGCTTGCCTGTTGCTAAATACAGAGCGTGGTTTTTAGATTTTGTGTCTTTGCTCCTGATCTTCTCTTTGTCTTTGACCTTCACCTCTCCCACTCCTTATAAACAAACTGCACGGGATTTATTCGTCCTTATCATTTGAAATTAAAACGAGCATGGTTTTCCCTTGGAAATGGTTAGAAAATTAGTTCTGATTGATACACTGACAGCTGGTTTCACTGCATTCCCTTTATTCTCTAAACCTACTGCTATTTATTCATTTCCACAACATTTCAAAAATATTTGGGTTTATCCCCGGATAACGAAAACCTTGAGAGGAGAGAATACATTGTATCCACTTCTCTCTCATCAGTTCCTAATGTCTGGTGGGCACTCAATACCAGTTTGCAGAATGAGCTAGGGAAGAATGACCCCCTGACTCATTGCACTTAATAGGGTTATAATGACAAGAGTGCAACAGAGTTTTTATTTGTATGTTTCCAGTGATGAAACTGATATTTGTCTATTTAATTGCAGGAGTCTTTTCTATTCTAGCCGAAATATTAGCACTGAGGTAGACAATCATTTTGGCTTCTCCGGCACGTTAGGTTCCATATAACAAAAGATCTTGACATAGACTACCGAGAGAGACACAGAGAGAAGGGGTGTAAAGGCAGAAATCACCTTACATCTGTTTGGCAACTTTCAAGTTTATAAGCTCAGTCAGTTGTAGCTTGCAAAGGTGAGTCCAGGTCCAGGTAAATGTTAGTATTAGATATTTGAGTTTTGCAAGAAAAACATTTTCTATTGGATTGCTCCTTTTAAATACCATGACCAGAAGTGTCTCTGGCCCACAGGGAAATCAAAGAAAAGTGTTTGCCTTTACTTCTCCTTGTTATATGTGCTATCTATTCCAGGATTGTGACATCGTACTGCTTTTGTTTGGTGAGTATGGATTTCCTAAGGGGCCCTGGTATCTTTTGAAATACTAGAGAAATAAATTGTCATCTTATACAATTAACTGAGTAAGAATTTGTTACATTTACAAAATGCATTCTGAAAGGACTTTTTAAAAATCTAACCATATTTACATACTTTTTCCTCTTCTTATACAATTTATTGTAATAGGAACTAGAAATAAATGTTTCCATAAAATTAGTAAGTAATGCATTAAGACCTGGTTCTAAGTGACACAGAGGTATTTCAAAAGAAAACAAAAGATGTCTTGTCAACTAAAAATATATTTAGACTATAATTCTGAAAACTACATGTAATCGTGAAATGGCAGGTTTTGATAGTTTGATAATTTCCTTTGTAATTCTGTACTAAGGAATAGGCCACTCTTGAGTTTTACCAAATAACAACTGAAGTGAAAAATGTATTGAAATATTGATAAGGTACAACATTAATTTTTTAAAAGAAATATTTTCTGAAGACCATGACCCTATATTTTACAAGTGAGTTTATTAGAGTCATTCTGTTTCATGTGTTGCCCTCAGTAAGCTTGATCATTGACCAGCTAACAAATATATTTTAAATATCTATTGTTACCAAGCTAATGTACTAGGATATAAGAACTCTCAGAAGTACACAAAAATTCAAAAAACATTTTAGGATGATTGAGACAAGACTCCAGTGAAAATACTCAGCAAAAATCACAAAGACTACTTGAGAGATTTACTTTAAGGCCACATCACATCTAGTTATTAATGAATAGCATTAATAAAACAATTAATGAAAATACAGCAGTTTCCCCATTCACCAAAAATCTATCATAAATTTAAGTTGCCATTTAAAATCACATGTTGGCATTTCTCTAAAATGTTTAAAAATGGAGGCAGTACAGTGACGGGTGGAAACAAAATAAAATCATTTAAATATTTTAAAGTCTGTCGTTGCCAAGACCAGAGTGTGTTGGGGGTGGGGAGTCATATGCTATCGGCAGAGCGGGATCAGTTGTAGGAGAGATCCTCTCCACAGCCCCTGCTCTTACAGATGGCCCCTTCCAGACTGAGGAGCAAAGGCTGCCCTTCTGGCCAGTAGCCACCCCCTGCTGTAATGCCGTTAGATGGCACTAACTCAGGCTTTGCATAGCAGCTGATGGCCAAATAATCCAAGTGTAATTAAAAGTCATGTTCAGAAAACAAAGAGAAATCCCCACAGAGCGGTTTCCAGGAGGAAAGCTATCAGGCATCCACATGGAAGGCCAAATACAAAGGATATATGAGCCAAAAGTGAGTTGAGAAAGAAAAGGGACCTGGCTAAAGATGGAAACAGTAAGAAGAGAAGCTAGAAACTCACAGGCTCCAAAAGCAATGGCTGCTCAGGGCTGATTAGCTCACCTGAAGCGACGGGAAAGGAAAAGAAGAAAAATCCCTGCCTTGGACCTGAAACAAGAGAAATGCCATAAGCTCATTAGCATCAGGAAGCCAAAAGGCTTTGTTCCCACACAAAATTAGCAGAGAGAATTACAGAATAATGACCGTCTTTGGTAAACAGATTGAATGCGTGGACCTAGCTCTGGTGCCCCAGGTCCACTGTGTCTTCTATGGACAAAAGGGAACGTTTGTGTTGAAGTCTCTGATGTCAACTAACAAGCTTGGCTGGATTTTCCCGAGGGGGGCATGAGGAAATTATTGAAAGAAAAATCAGAAAGTGGTAGAAGAATTTTGATAGAAAAACTCTTCAGAAAAAAAAAAAATACTCTTCCTTCATCAAGGCAAGTTTCTGTGATTTGGGTGGGAAAATAAACATGTGAAATGTGCTCCAGGAAAATCATATTACCTGAGTCTCCTTATTGGTCAGGTTTATAACTCAATACAGAAGGATGCCTCTTCCAGACATTTCTTCTGGATTATCTCAATTTTACAGAAGACATGATCCCTTAATGAAATATTTATGCTGTAGGTAGGGAGGTAAATTTGCCTCTGTATTAGTAGAATCATTATCTAAAATTCCTATCCGACTATCTGATTTCTGCTTGTTGAAGAGGAATAGGGCATTATTTGGATAACCCATCACAGAGAGCCGAAGCTGACACAGAACCTGGATGGTTGTGTGCAGAGTGCAGGATGGTGAATTTTGGTTTTCAAAACTGCTGAGTTTAAATATCTAAAGAGTACTTAGGTACTATGCACGTAAAGTTATTATTTTTCATCTAACACTGTTTCAGACGAAAAAGCTGGGTAAGTTGGCATCACATTTGGAGGACGTGTTTAGCATGGTCTGGCTTAAAATATAAACTGTGTGGCATTCATGATGTTCAAGTGTTTTGGAGGCCCTAAAAAAAATGCCACTTACCTCCAGAGCAGCTGAAAGTTAGGCCCAATGAGAGGCTTCTGTCACCGTCAACCAGCAGGGAGGAACCATTATAATGACTACAGCAGTGAAGCAGGGCAGGAAACAAAATATAAAAATATAAAACAAAACTATGACCTTTTCTTCGACAAGTTACGTTTCCACTCTGGAAGGAAAGACTGTATATAATTTCAAATATTTGAGGAAGCACTTCCATTGGCTATAGGCAAGAGTAGTCTTTTTCTTGTATTTTTTTCTTGAACTACTCTGAATCATACATAATAAAATACTGTGTATAGAAAACACAAACAATGTAAATTCTAGGCTGGAAATTACAAACAGATATTTTAAATCACAAGCAATGATGTGTGGTCTAGCTATTTTTCATATGGGCAACTGTAGCAAGAATGGCTGTATGTTCGTTGGGGTTTTAAATGATACTTAAATAGTCTGAAGAAATCCTGTACACCCCAGATATTTTATAGTAATTATATTAGTTTTGTTTATATATATATATATACACACACACATACACACACACACATATATATAGTTTGTTTGTTTGTTTTGAGATGGAGTCTCACTCTGTCACCCAGGCTGGAGGGCAGTGGCATGATCTCGGCTCACTGCAACCTCCATCTTCTGGGTTCAAGCGATTCCTCTGCCTCAGTCTCCCGAGTAGCTGGGACTACAGGCATAAGCTACTACACCCAGCTAATTTTTATATTTTTAGTAGAGATGGGGTTTCACCATGTTGTTTGGCCAGGATGGTCTCCATCTCTTGACCTCGTGATCTGCCCGCCTCGGTCTCCCAAAGAGCTGGAATTACAGGCGTGAGACACGGCGCCTGGCCTGAAAATTATTTTACATTGAATAGAACCACAGGATTATCTGGTACAGGTAGCTAGGTCCTGGTTTTGGTCTGACCTATGCATATAGATATTTCCGTGGGAGGCATTAAATTATAGCAGATAAAAACAATGATTATAAAGTGAAATAAATCTAGAACAAAATCCTGCTTCAGGCTGCATATTAAGTTTTCAGAACTGCATTTTCTTCATTTATGAAATACAAAATAATAATAGTACCTACATTAAGAACCATTGTAAGTATTAAATGAGATAATGTGTGTTCAATGCTTAGCACAGCATCTGGCAATGGATAATCATTTAAAAGTCACACAATAAAATAAACAAAACAGACTCAATAAATCATGGATGATTTTCTATTTAGTGAACTGCTTTGGAGATTAACAGTGACTGACATTGAGTAAAAGTTTTCTTGGACAAGGAAAACTGTTGAATATAAAGTCCTATTACTCCACGGAGAAGTAATATTGCAGCAGCTACTGCTTTATGAGGATAACCCAAGAACACAAATGAGCAGAATTATTTTATCTGCAATCCTGTACCACGTGACCTTCCCTGTTCTTTCTGTTGTTTTACCAAGTTGCTTTAGTGTGCTTCTTCCATGACCTTGACAAGGCCCACTACCTCCTCTAAGTAAATTTTAGACAAGTTATTTAAATCTCACAGCCAAAGGGAACCAAACAAAACAGCATGGAAAGCCTCTTCTACACTGATGTGATACGGTGAAGTTTGAAATTGAGGGAAATGAGAGGAGACAGAGTCAGTGAGAGGTAGGCTCTCTCAGTACTTACGGAAGAGTTTATCCCTGAGTCAAGCAAGAAGGGGCATTTCCTGCCCCCCCTGGCAACCTGCTGGATACCATGTGACACTGTAATTTTCCCATCCAAGTGGATTCTTCTAAATTAAGCTGAGATGCCCTAGATGGCCACATATTTTCAGAAAATGCAATAATTTATGTGTAAAACATGATTTTTGTGCTTTGGTGAAGAAAATTTATTGTTATTCATTATTTTCTAGAGCCACATAGCTTGATTTAAACAAATCTTGGCTTATTGCCACACAAACGTTCTCTTTATGGGCCTCGGACCTTAAATCATCACCATTTAAGATAACTTTCAAGAAATTAGAATAGAATGTGAATATTACTACTGTACAGATATCATTTGACTTACCAGGAAAATTCTGAAAACATTTTAATGAGTTTCAAGTACATTTGCCTTTTTCTCTCTCTCTCTCTTTGAGGGAGAGAGAGAGAGAAAAAAAAAATCCATTTCTTAAGGCCTACTTGAGCCTGTGAGTAAAGCAAAAATTTCAGTACGCAACCTGGAAATCATTGTAATGGCCACAGCAGTGAAGTAGGGAAGGAAGCAAAATATAAAATATAAAAACATAAAACAAAACTATGATCTTTCTTAGAGAAGTTATGTTTCCACTCTGGAAGGAGAGGCTATAAGATTTCAAATATTTGAGCAATCACTTCTGTTGGCTATAGGTAAGGGTAGAGAAGTCTTTTTCTTTTGTTTTTTTTCTTTAATCACTCTGCAATCAGAAGTCAGCTATGTCTAAAAACAACTTTCAGAGGTTACATTCTGTTAAATAATTTCAAGATTTAGATAGATTTACAGAGGTAATAAATCCAGGTAATACATTGTAATAATGTATCCAGGTAATACAGAGGTAATAAATATAGATAACATCGATGGTATAGACCTTGCCAAAGTTACCTAATTGGCTTGAGGACAAAGAAAGAAAATACTGGCACATGAATTCAACCTGAAGGATTTTAAGAAATTTTCTTATTCCTTGAAGAAAGCCTATTTCTCTCTGCAGTGTGAGCCATGAGAACTCTGATACTCTTTGCTTATCCTCATCTTTGTGAGTCAGAGCTTTCAGTATTTGTTGGTATCAAAATAAAAAGTCAGAATCAGCCGGATGTCAAAGTTGATATCTCATTGAAATTTACTTCAGAACCACAGAATAAGTTATATTTTGTTTATTTTGTACAGCTTGGGTTTATTCGCCCTATTTGAGGAAGAAGGCATTTATTTTTGCATGAAAAATGAGAAGTATAATATTTGTGAAAATTTTTATGACCAATATATGTGAAGGAAATATATTCCCAATGCAAAAATAAGTTGTGTGAAAAAAAATTGCTAGCATATGTTTATGTGCATTTTTCTGTGAAGGAATTTTACAGATTTTTATCAAATTCTCAAAAAGTCCTGAAAGTAAAAATGTGTTGAACAGATTACCTGTTGGGAAACCATTCTGAATAGTTTAAAAATATATTGAGTAGGCTGGGCGCAGTGGCTCATGCCTGTAATCCCAGCACTTTGGGAGGCCGAGGCAGGCGGATCATGAGGTCAAGAGATCTAGACCATCCTGGCCAACATGGTGAAACCCCGGCTCTACTAAAAATAAAAATAAAAGCCAGGCACAGTGGCTCATGCCTGTAATCCCAGCACTTTGGGAGGCCGAGGCGCGCGGATCACTAGGTCAGGGGTTCGAGACCATCCTGACTAACACGGTGAAACCCCGTCTCTACTAAAAATACAAAAAATTAGCCGGACGCAGTGGCGGATGCCTGTAGTTCCAGCTAGTCCAGAGACTGAGGCAGGAGAAGGGCGTGAACCCGGGAGGTGGAGCTTGCAGTGAGCTGAGATTGCGCCACTGCACTCCAACCTGGGCAACAGAGCGAGACTCCGTCTCAAAAAACAAAAATAAATAAAATAAAATAAAATAATAAAAATAAAAAATAGCTAGGTGTGGTGGTGCACGCCTGTAGTCCCAGCTACTTGGGATGCTGAGGAATCACTTGAATCCAGGAGATGGAGGTTGCCGTAAGCTGAGATTGCACCACTGCACTCCAGCCTGGTGACAGAGCAAGACTCTGTCTCCAAAGAAACAAAACAACAACAACAACAAAAAACGATATATATATATAGTTTAACTTCTATACCAGTATTTTAACTTCTATACCTTTCCTGAAGCTATGAACTCAAACCTCTATACTCCATCCTCTCCATTATATATATATATATATAATAGTTGAGAAAATAAATACAGGAAGTTTAGATTTTGAAGAATATTAGACTTGCAATTCATGTTTTTTAAGTGCTCTTATTAATAGAAGGGAAGAGAGGTGTGAGATTATCTTTTCTAAAATTGCCTAGGAAATGTCAAGGGTTAGGGCACTAGGTATCCAATATCTCAAATAAATGAAACCAATCAACTTTCTATGAAGAAAAATATTTTTTTCCAGGCTACATTTGAATTTGAAAGTACATCCTTCATTAATCAGAGACAAATAATCACCTAGAAAGTATTAAGATGCAGATTGTGATTTTGCAGGTGTGAGTGGGGCCTGAGATTCTGCATGTTTAGCAAGCTCACAGGTGAAATCCCCGTTACTGCTAGGTCCTGTATTGAGTAGCAAGGCCTATGGCTAACAGTGAATGTTGTGGTGGGCAAAGAATATGTTGCACCGTGTTTTTCTCCTGGTGCAGTATATTCTTTGTCCTGCTGACTTATCTTGTCTTGGTGCTTGGTTGACTTTTCTCTATTGCCTGATGCCTACAGCAAGCATCAGTAATTTATATCTACATTAATGTAATTAATGGCCTACTAACTGTTCTCCCTGCACCATATCTGTGCCTTTTCCAAAAATAAATTACTATTACTATTATTGTTATTGTTTTTATTCATGCTGTGTGCCAAGTACTCTTTTAAACACCTTGTAAGTATTGACTCATTAATTCCTTCTACTGTCACATTAATCAACTTCCAAAATATTATTCATATCATATTACTCTTATCCTCTGAACTTGTCAGTAGTTGCTATAGTTATTTTAGACCTGGTGCAGATTTTTCCCTTGAACTTTCCCAGTCATCCCCATTATTCTAGACTCAGCTTCCTAAGTGAGACAAATTTCAAGTGACATAAATTTGCAAGTACTCATTGCCAACCTCATGAATTCAAACTAACTTATTTAGATTTTGAGATCTTCTATTATATTATTTGTCAATGACTCAATCTCATTTAACATAATTTCCCAAATTTAATCTATGCTTAATACAGATAAATTACCTTAGAAGTGCATGAGTATGTCGGCAGTATTTTAACTTCTATACCTTTCCTGAAGCTATGAACTCAAACCTCTATACTCCATCCTCTCCATTAAAGACATTCTATCCATTTTCTAAGTCCTCACTAAAGTTACATTGGTGTTTTGCCACTCTTTTCTGAAAGGTCTTGTTTCCTTCTGAACTGGTGAAGTATGTCCAACCCAAGTCAAGGATTTTCTTGACTTGCCTTCTCAACTAGTTCATGATAAAAATACCTACCTTAAACCACCTGAACACAGACCCCTAAGGCCTACAGATGTTCAAATTCTGATATCCCCAGTGCAGGCATTGCTGGGACTCAATCAAGATGGTATTCCCTACCATGTGACTCAGCAATTCCTCTTCTGTTCTGAGCATATACCCAAAGGAAATGAAACCACTACCTTGTAAAGACATATGCACTCCCATGTTTATTGCAGCATTATTCACATTAGGGAAGATGTGGAAACTCCCTCAATGCCTATCTACAGGTATAAACTGTTTTACAGATAGATATATAGATAGCAATAGAATATTATACAGCCCTAAAAAGAATAAGATCTTGCCATTTGCCACATCATGGATGAGCCTGGAGGATATTATGCTTAGTGGAATAAACCAGACACAGAAAGAAAATTGCATGATTTCACTTAAATGTGAAATCTGAAAAAAATGCAGATAGACAGAGATAGAAAACTGTGGTTACAGGATGGGGTTGGGGTTGGGTAGGAAATGAGGAGATATAGGTCAGAGGATACAAAGCAGCAGATATGTAAGATGAAAAGACTAGAGACCTAATACACATCGGGAGGGCTATGGGTTATAAAATTTTGCTACAGATGGGGTCCATACTAAATGAGTAGATTTTAGCTGCTCTTGCCACAGAAACAAAAAAAAAATGGGTAACTGTGAGATGATATGTTAAACTGCTTCATTATAATAACCTTTTTACTATCTACATGTATTCCATAACATCATATTGTATTCCTAAATATATACAATAAAATGTATTCTTTTTAAAAAGACACCAAGTCTTAAATCATAACACATTATTACTAAGGCTGAGCAAATTAACTCAGCCAATTGACCCTTCTAAAAATAAATTACTTATTAAGGTCTAAAAAAAGATGGTGTTTTCCCTTAATGCAGTAAATCTTAATACATTTAGTTTTTCTTGATTAGCAGCTTTCTAGGGATAATTTAGGGGGCTCAACATCTGAACATATGGACAGGGCTTTCTTACGCTCTGTTCATGTACTGAACCCTGGTAGAAACAGAGAGATGTACTTCATAGAGGAAGGAAGGCAGGGAGGCAAAACTTGCATGTGAAGATGAAAAAAAAGAAAAAAATAAAAAGAAAGCAGTAGTCCTGGGTGTCATTTGTTCAACAAATTTCATGATGTGAGCCATCATTGTGCAGCAGCATGTGCTATTAAGAGCTACGGTTTAAGAAGAATCTAGTTGTGAGTTGAAACTTCTCTTTTAATTATACACACAATTATTAGCCACCTTCTGGGACATACATTTTCAAATTGATAAGTCTCTTTCCTGGAATTTTAAGGTAATTATTCTTAAATTGTAGCATAACTCTCTAAGGAAACTAGGATCCATAGGAAGACCTCCCGAAGGTGCAATGAAGAAGCACCTCTGGAGTGCGTTCTCTCTTGTGGGAGTGGCTAAGTGGGTTGCAGTGTTGACGTGATGGGTCATCTACTGATACCTAGAATTCTGTAGAGTGAATTCACATCTAGTTAACATTCATATCACTGATTATTCCCAATTACATCCTTGTGCATCACTGGTGATAACCATATGGATTATCCTTATATTATGGCCTGAAAATTAAAGAGAGGATAAGGCTTATAAGTAAGGAAATTAGCAGACTCAGAGAATGATACATATGGGAAACCAGCAATTCTACACTCAAACTTTGAATGGAAAAAGTCCTTAATGATGCTATTAGGAAAACCTTAGATTTATCACTAGAGAGCAAATTATAAAACATCTTGCATTACTGTATTATGAGGAGGGGAAAAAAGCCTATTTAGACAATAGGCTAAGTCCCACCCACAAAACCAGTAAGCAGGAGGGTAACAGCCTTTCTGCACTTGGCCTTTGTCATACAGCATAGCAGGAGACACTGCAGTATGTGCTGGGTGGAAATCTCCATCCATTGTGGGTGAGTACTATGCCTCGGAGAGTATGGTATTCTATGAAAACATGTCAAAGGACCCTTTGTTTTCCATGATAGCTTTCTGCTGCCCTTATTACAACATTCATTGTTATGTAATAACAATAATTATTTCTTTTTTTTCTTTGAGACGGATTCTCCCTCTGTCGCGCAGTCTAGAGTGCAGTGGCACACGGTCTCTGCTCACTGCAAGCTCCGCCTCCTGGGTTCACGCCATTCTCCTGCCTCTGCCTCCCCAGTAGCTGGGACTACAGGCACCTGCCACCACGCCCAGCCAATTTTTTGTATTTTTAGTAGAAACAGGGTTTCACCTTGTTGGCCAGGCTGTTCTCAAACTCCTGACCTCGTGATCCACCCGCCTCGGCCTCCCAAAGTGCTGGGATTACAAGGGTGAGCCACCACTCCCGGCAACAATAAATCTTATGTAGTTGCTTATTTATTCCAACTCGATTCTGAGTTATCTAAGTTTGGGACCTTCTTTATACATTGCTACATTCAAATACTTCACAAAGTATCTGGTATTTATAGATTCTCAGTCATATTTGTTACACAAATAAACATAATCCTAACTCAACATTGGCTTTTCCTTGGCTTACTTCACGAAGCCTTAGGATTTCCAAAGATACTTCATGAAATATCTGGAAGATTTTATAGCCACTTTTCCCCTAATTACTAATAATACAACTCTTCTTCAGGCCTGGAAATCTCCATTGCAGGGGCTTATTCAAAACTTCTCATTTCCCTATAGCTCACACACAAAAATGGAGCTATATAATGCCATCACAATATTTTGGGAAAACAGAATAAAAATTGTTCCTCTAATAGTTGGTCATAAATTAAATAATAAATCAACATATAATGAATAAATTAGAGAAGTGCAAATATACCTTTTTAAAAAGCTTCCAATTAAATTCTATTATAACAGTAACTGAATACATTGACATATCTAGGAAAGACAACATTGGCTAGAAAGAGTATTTGCCCCAAAGTGTGCTTCATGTTAATGTGGCCCAGAATTATTTTCTGAAGTTCTATAACTTACTTGGATAGTTCTGTGATTGTCAACTGGCTTCCAGTGTAGCACGTTTTACTGAAAGAAGCTGACAGTTTCCACAGAAGTTCTGACTTCTCTCTAACTGTGCTACTTCTCAGCACATCACTGGGCTCCTTGTTTAGATATACATCCCCAATAGCTTCTTATTGTGATGTCTCTGAAACAGTGAACTGTTTTCAATGGTGAAATCAGGGTTCTTAGCCTACAAATATGAAGCCTATAGGTCACTCTCCACTTTGAATTCTTTTACATCATCACTTTCCTCTTCAATATCACCATTCTCCTCAAATGCTTTAAAGTTTACCCTGTCACTTTCCAGGTTATAGAAAAAAATAGAACTCCTTTATCGCCTCTGTTTCAAACTCATCAATTTAATTTATCTATACTTTTATACCCATGTTTTCATCCTTCCCTATGGTATCTATCTGTCTATCTATGCAGGCATGTGTGTGGTGTGTGTCTGTATCCATCACTCTCATATATATGTGTGTGTATGTGTGTATAAAATCTTGTGTGAGTATATGTGTATCTATGCATCATGTATGTCTCCATATATGTGTGCATGTGTGTATCAATTATCCTTCTACTCCTTTAAGAGTAAATACTTTCACTGTGCTTTTAATTCCATTCTATCCCTTTTAACTGGATCCTTTGTGTTACTAAATTTTCATTCAACAAATTTTAATAAAATGCTTACTATATTACAGGTAATATTCAGTGTCACAAATTTCCTCTTATCTGCATTATAACCTTTCAAGGTCAGCATTTCTATCTCAAATTTGCAGAGAAGGAAATAGTCACAGCAAGATTAAGAACAAGACAGATGGTAAGTGGCACAGCTGAGATTTGAAACCAGGCCATTCTAACTCCATCACATCGTTTTCCTGTTTGTTTATCTCTTGTATTGCTTTTTTCCTCCATTGGAATATCCGCTCTACAATAGCTGGGCTGTAGTCTATATTGCGAATGACTGTATCCTCAAATCTTAGAATAGTGACTGGCACATAATATGTTTTCCATTAAGCATAGTTGAATAAATTTATGGATGAATAAGTGAATTCCCCTTCTACTCTCAAGGATACAGAGGCTGAGGATCTGTTTCTTTGATCCTTTTGTCCTCTATAACCTGAGGTTCCCACTCTACCCAATACCTTGTAAATGACATGATTCTTCCTTTTTCCTTGGAGTTAACTGGGCCAAAATATGGCTGGTTTTCATTGATAGTTTTCGTTTTATTTCCAATTATTTCTCCTCTTGAAAAATGCTGGCCATTTCTGACATCTCCTGTGCAGAAGGCCCAAGGGGAACAATTTGGTACCATTTTCAGCCTCTACTTGACCTTGTTGTTTCAATCACCCCCCGAACAATTCTAATGTATCTTTTGCTTCATGGACACATATTACCCCAGTTTTCAGTATTCAGTAGCTTGGTGTATCTTAAATTGAAGTGCTTTAACTAACAGAATCTCTGTGTTCAATTAACTTCCTTAGAATCTCTGTGTTCAATTAACTTCCTTACCATATTTTCTTCTAAGCAAATAGGTTATATTTTTGAGGATAGAAATATCCGGTAGGCATGCTTTCTTCTTATGCCGTCTTCCTCTACCACCAAGAGCTATGGAACTGTGTTTCCACAGGACTATTTTCCACCACTTCTTTACTCCCTCCCTGACCCTAGAGCTCATAACACTAATCAATAGATTATTAGATATGCTTTTAGGGAAATTTCTAAGCTGCCAGAAGTCTGCAATGCATCTTTCCTCTTACTACGCTGCTTTTTGGGGCCAGATTCATGGATTAGCATACTGTTTTAAATGTTTGATCTGTAGCAATGTGCTCCATGGAATTTTGTACCACCATCCCAATCTTCGTTGTCATGACTTTTTGTATTGTATCTAGTAGCTAATACAAATTGTAAGAAATGTTTGTTGTTGCTGCTGCCATTTTTTTTTTTTTTTCTTTTTTTGAGACGGGGTCTCGTTGTCTCCCAGGCTGGAGTGCAGTGGCGCGATCTCGACTCACTGCAAGCTCCGCCTCCCGGGTTTACGCCATTCTCCTGCCTCAGCCTCCTGAGTAGCTGGGACTACAGGCGTCCGCCACCGCGCCTGGCTAATTTTTTGTATTTTTTAGTAGAGACGGGGTTTCACCGTGTTAGCCAGGATAGTCTCAAACTCCTGACCTCGTGATCCACCCATCTCGGCCTCCCAAAGTGCTGGGATTACAGGCATGAGCCACCGCGCCCGACCTGCTGCCATATTTATTTATTTATTTATTTATTTATTTATTTATTTTTATTTATTTATTTTTATTTTATTTATTTTTTGAGATGGAGTCTCGCTTGGTCTCCCAGGCTGGAGTGCAGTGGCCGGATCTCAGCTCACTGCAAGCTCCGCCTCCCGGGTTCACGCCATTCTCCTGCCTCAGCCTCCCGAGTAGCTGGGACTGCAGGCGCCCGCCCCCACGCCCCGCTATTTTTTTGTATTTTTTTTTTTTTTAGTAGAGACGGGGTTTTACCGTGTTAGCCAGGATGTTCTCGATTTCCTGACCTAGTGATCCACCCATCTCGGCCTCCCAAAGTGCTGGGATTACAGGCGTGAGCCACCGCACCCGGCCACCATTTTTAAAATACAGAATCCCAGGGCCTGCTCTTGGAGAGTCTGACCACAGGTCTGAAGTTGCATCTAAAAAGTAACATTTTTAAATGCTCTCTAAGTGATTCTGGTGGATGCCTTTTCTCAGCAAACCCTCGCTACTGAGATAAATGTTCTTCATAGAGATGAGCAAAAAGGAGAAGGGGTC
Organism: Macaca mulatta; assembly: GCF_049350105.2. Classification (NCBI taxonomy): domain Eukaryota; kingdom Metazoa; phylum Chordata; class Mammalia; order Primates; family Cercopithecidae; genus Macaca; species Macaca mulatta. The sequence continues at coordinate 102,645,518 of NC_133418.1, read as the reverse complement.
TGTTATTGCTATCTTAGTTAGAAAGTAAATTCTTACAGGGGCAGAGACTTGGCTTTATTTGTCTTCCTTTCCAACACATGGCTTGTGAAATAATAGTTAAACATCTCATCAAAGCTTTCATGAATTTACTGAGGTCCAGGTTTCTGTGTAAATAAAGAGAAAGGCTGGAAGGTAACAAGTTAAGTCAGTTTTCACCTAAACATAAATGAGGTAGAGGAAGAGAACGCAGGATCTGTCCTTGGAGATTTGAAGGACTTAAATGTTAGCACTAACATATTGAACCTAATTCTCAGCTTCAGAGGTAGTCAGGGCAATCACCCAAGAGATCAATGCTTGCTCTCCCCGGAGGATGAATGCACTCCTGCCTTTCCTGTTCCATACCCCAAACCTCATTTCTGACCAACTGCCCAAGACACAGAATGGTTGTTATTTTGTTCTTCTTTTGCTGTGAAAAATTCATTTAGGACATAACATCATAATTCTCCACTCCCACTCGTTTTTCTTCTATTGTGAAAATCAATAACCTATGGGGCTGGATTTTATGAAAGCTGCAGCAGTTAGAAGAAAATAAAGAAATGAATCTTTTGATTCATTATATTTCCCACACCCACCTTCTTACTGCCTTTGTGCCAGCCAGAAGATACTCAGGGAACACTAGGTAGGGATGCCATATGTCTGGGCAGTGTGCATGACAGAACAGACAAAAAGCAGATCCAACAAAGAGAAAGAGAGAAACAGAGACACAGAGACAGAAAGAGCCAGCCATGGACTCAGATATCTGAGTTCTGATTACAATGCTTGCTCCATGAGTAGATGCCAACCGTTAAATATATTTTGACTAGGTGGCTGCTAACTAACTTAATAAATGAATGAATAAATTAATATAGAAATAGATATTTGGTGGTAAATGATAGAATTCCAGCTTCAAATATACTAGAAACGCACCAGAAATCTCTAACTTTTATATTAATGGTCTAGAGAGAAATTTTACTTCTCTTACCATAGGGTGCTGTGATCAAAACAGTTTTGAAGGTTCCTTGACCTGGCAGAGGTGTGTAGGATGTATTGGACTACATTATAATAACAACGAGCAGTCCCATTTAGAGAACAGTGTTGTACTCTAGGAATGTGATGAAGACGGGCCCTAGTTTAAGGATTACAGTGGTGAGAAGGGGGAAGTAAGAGGTAGTATATTAGAAAACAAAATGAGAGGGTTTAGAAAAAATTAGAATCTGAGATGAAAGAAAATGAAGAATCTTGTAGGAAGACACTTCCCTACAATTCAAGAAGTTATTATCCCTTCTGGGATAAATTTTCCATATGGTTAATTACTACCTTCTCTGGATTTTTACTATAATTTGTACATGTTTTGTGTAGAGTTTTCATTGTAGGTTTAATTTCTATTTATGTGCTTTTATCTTTCTTTATACTGAATTGTCGGCTTTTGGGGGAAAGTTATCTAGTCACAAACAAACAAGAACCAGTACACTGGTTCCAGGTACGGGTCCTAGGAGTCTGGGTTAGTTATTAAGGAGGGACAAGACTGGCTTGGTGTCTATCAAGTGTTTCAAAAATGGAGACAGATTGATTAGAGGGAAAAAACACGCAGTTTGGTGAAAAAGGTAAGACCTACTATTTGATTTGATAGATCAGTAGGGTGACTATGGTTTATAATAATCTATTGTGTATTTCAAAATAGCTACAAGAGAGCAATTCACATGTTTCTACCATAAGTAGTAAAACAAATATGTAAGGTGATGGATATCCCAATTATACTGATTTGATCTTTACAAGTTATATTAGTACATTATTATGTGTATCTCCAAAATGTGTACATCTAGTATCTATCAGTAAAAAATAAAATAAGAATGAAAAGTCAAAAAACAAGTTACAAGGATAAGTCACAATTTAGAACCAAGCATTAGAATCCAATGGAAGCACCACTGCAGAATCAGGGTGAATAACAGACAGAAGGGCTGTGTAAGTAATAATGATCATATATTTTGAGCATATATGATATGTGCCAACACCATGCTAAATACTTTCACTGGCTAATTCTCCCATCCATACCAAGAAAAATATATTCAAATAAACAAGCCTAAGTAACAACTTTTATTTTACCACTTGTGTGTATCCACTCTCTCTCCTAAAGCCTATTAAAGTTACCATAAAGACATTTGAAAATACGTCAAATAGAAACATAGTGAATAACAAAGAATGCAGCAAAAGGAAAAACTTTCTGCATTTTTTTTTTCAATTACGGAAAGAGGTTATGATCTAAGTAGCTAACTTCAGAAATCTCTATCCTTCCCCATTGTGGTATGTTGTCATTATAGAAACAGAAGTGATTACATTGAGTGCTAAGAAATGTACTCAAAGGTGTTGTCAAGTGATTCTGCTAAAGTTAAACCTGAAGTAGCTATTAGAGGGGAGATTGGGGGTTACTTCATGCAACCCCAAGTTCCTTTTTTAACTTCATATTGAGTACTTATTGTGTATATTTTAGATATAGTCATACATATTCCTGAAGACATTCCGTTCTAATTGAACGGTCAGAAATATAAAATCAGGGTTTGCATGCAGAGTGGTGAGATTCATGAAAAAGGAATCTGCGAATGTGATAGGAACCCAGAAAAGAACCATCTAATCAGACTGTGAAGGCCATTGATAATTGTGAGGATCTGATTTTTGAGCCAATTCTGAAATGGCCTATGTAAGTTAAATAAAGCCCATGAACAAAGAATACCTCAGAGACACTGGCAGAATGGCAAATTTGGGAAAGTCCAAATAGCTTGTTCTTTTTCTAGACTGAGAAGTTTCTCCTCCATCACTGTTCAGAAAATCATAACATCTACAGCAGGCCACCAATGGAGTGGGAGACAAGTTGTTCAATTGACATATCATTAGTGCAATTGTTAAGATAGATAATTTTGCCTTAACTGCTCTGCCAAAGTCATAAAAAGGATGTCATTTCGTTAAAACAATGTCATTTTCCAAGATGAAGAACTACATTAATTCTGTTGCATTTAGTAACATACAATATTGTTACCGTAACACCAGTGGTTCGGTCTAAGACCCATTGCTCATCACAGAAAAAGACAATCACTTAGTCAATGAATATCACCAGGGAAGAAAGGCTTTATTCAGGAGACGTCAGCTTGGAGAGACCAGAGCCAAACCTCAAATCCCTCTCTCCTCAGCAACCAAAGTTAGGGGGTTATATAGCAGGGAAGGAATGTAGCTATGTGCAGGATTGTTCAGTAAGAAGCAGATAACACTTTGGGAAGCCAAGGAGGGTGAATCACCTGAGGTCAGGCATTCGAGACCAGCCTGGGCAATGTGATGAAACCCCGTCCCTACTAAAAATACAAAAATTAGCTGGACATGGTAGCATGATCCTGTAATCCCAGCTGGGATTACAGGGATTACATGGGATTACATGGGAGACTGAGGCAGGAGTATCTCTTGAACCCAGGAGGCGGAGTTTGCAGCGAACTAAGATCACGCCACTGAACTCCAGCCTGGGTGACAGAGTGAGACTCTGTCTCAAAAAAATAAAAAAGAAGCAGGTGATTGGTGAGGCAGTTATGAGGGATGAGGGATCCAGAGTCTCACTGCACAGATACAGTGATGCAATGGGCTTCAGTTCCTTCATATTATCAGAGAGGCCTGAGGGTCAGTTCGCTCTGAAAAGAACTCGCAGAAGACAAATGTAAGTTTCAAGCTTTAAGACTGAGGGGGCGATTTTTATGTTTATTTTTTAAAAGAACATAAACATCAGTTCTATGGGGAAATTGAACCAGTTTCAGTGTTTCTAGTAAATAACTACAAAAACCATTGTACAACTTTTGCCCTAATCCCAAGCATTCCTTTGTTTCATGGTGAGTTTTGGGTTCTCAATCTTTTGTGTTATGATATTCCTCAAATTATTTGTGAGAGGCATTCACTTGAGTCTACCTGCAATATTAGTTCTATCACCCATTGAATATTTTTCTAAATGAGTGTCCTTATCCCCCAAGTTTTTATCCTTGGGATTGAGGTATAATTTTTCTGAATCATGTGACTTTTCGGTTGAGAAAATGACACAGACTTGGTCCACATAAAAAGGAAATGCCTTTTTGTTCTACTTCTTGAAACTTCTTCCCTTCTCCAAGCTCCTGTATGACCCCTGCAGCGTCCGCTTTGAATCACTAACATGCTCATAATTTGGTAATGAGTCCGAAGATCTAGACTTTTACAGATTTGATTAACTTAGGTCTGTGGAAATGATTATTTTTAAAAATATATTGCCTTCGGATATTACTCTTCATGTGGTTGTGACTTTATACATTTTGCTGTGAACTTCATTCCTAACAAATAAGGCAGGAACTTCAAGTTCAATGACCATCCAGTGTATAGCAGGAAGAAAACCAGTGGATTATGTTGGCATGCAATTATGGAAATAATGGTAAGTATGAAAGTTAGTAAACTTGGAGAGAAGCTGCTAAATACTGACTTCCCTAAGTCTCAGTTCCAGGCTGGTTGAAGCAGAAAGTTTTTGAAAATCTAGACATTATATCATGATTCCCCATTCTCTCTCTCATTCTAATAATTGTGTTAGGATTTTCCTTTTTATAAACACAAGCCCTCAGACTTTGGGGTTAACCACAGTATGACTTAACAAGGGTAAAATAGAAAGAGATAAACAATGTATTTTTCCTCTCATGTGGTATATCGTATTTTGATAATTTTATAGATTTTTTCTGTATTTGTCATCTATACACAAAATATCTGTAACATGCTATTTGGAATATCAAAAAATTAGAAACCCCTATCATCCCAAAAAATAATTTGTTAGAAAAAGCAGAGACTTCTCAAAAAAAAGAAAAGTTAAATCTATTTTTTGCCTTTACTAAACACGTTCCTTTCTTCCACAGCCTCACCCCATTATTATTGTTAGATGGTTGCATTCCAGGTTGAGGAGGCAGTTGTAAATATAAACAATTAGATAATTTGAGAAGTTACTGTAAATATAAAATGTTTGGTTAAGGCTAACTTTGTTGTATTTAAAATTTTAAAAGCCAAAAAATAAAAATAGTACCTAAGTCATATATTTTCCTGTCTGGATGATAACTCATATGTCACTTAGTTTCACCTTCTACTATTATCCCTGGTAACTCACTAGTACCCCTAGCTAGTCTTAGCATTTTGCAGTGATGAGAAACCCCACCCCCATTATGGAGGTGCAGTGAAGATGGCTTTAAATTGCACAGTATTTCATTTCTCCTTTCTTGACACTGAGATTATTCAGTCATTCAACAGACCTCGATTAGTGCCTCTTCCGCAGCAGGGCTTTCTCTTAGCATGAGAATTCAAACGTAATGAGCTTTAAACAATAGATGGTTCAATGACAGTTTCAACATTGACAACTCTTCTTGTCTACATCTACATCTTCTGTACAAGGGTCTTGATGGTTTTTAGCCATGAAGAATCTTCTGTCAACGAGATCTCAAGCTCAAAGTAATATCATAGGATTAAGATTAAAGCAATCTCTACCATAATACACTTCAAGATGTATTCATTCAACAGAATGCCAGGACAGAAAGACAAATATTGCATGATCTCACTTACATGGTAAATCTAAAATTTGAAGTCACAGAAGTAGAGAGTAGAATGATGTTTCCCAGAGATCGAGGGGAGTGGGAGAGAGAGGGTACCAAAAGTACAAAGTTTCAGATAAACAGAAAGAATAAGTTTTAAGATCTTTTGCACAGCAAGGTGACTAGAGTCAATAACGATGTATTGCATATTTCACGATTACTAAGAGAGTAAATTTCAAATGTCTCACCATGAAAAAATGATAAGTAAGCAAAGAGATGGCTATGCTAGATAGCTTGATTTAATCTTTCTACATTGTTTATATATTTCAAAACATTACATTACGCTGTATCCTGTAAATGTATGCACTTATGATTTGTCAATAGAAGGGTGCAGGATCTCAAAGGCTTTGAGATGCAGCCCAAATTACAGGACTGTGGTCCTAGAACAATCATCGTTACTAGCATCTCCTTTCACTCCCCAAAATGGCGCTTTTTGAACGACTAATTTTATAGGCACCCTATCTATACTCTGATTTCCACAGGATTTGCAGAGGTGGGCAACAGACACCCATTTTCTTATTAGCAGAGTCTCAAGCAAAGCCATGATGATAGATTAGGGTATAGCTGCAGAAAACAAAACAAAACAAAAAAATCCTCCCTAGAAACTCTGTCATGGACAAGAAGCCCTCCTATGGTTTGAACAGATAAGCTGTTATCATGTTAGTCTAGCTTCATTCTAGCAGATAATATTTGACCCTGTATACGTTTTGTTTGTGTTCTTAACAGTTATCAGCTGTCTCACATTTAGATTAGAAGCATCTGGAAAACAGCTACCCATGTAGCATAATCAGGATGGTGGCAGTGATGAGCAGTGGGCGTGTGTCTCATTTTGTCCTTCACAAAGAATCTATGACAATTATTTAAACTGATTCTCAAAATTCTGTGAGTTATTTTAATTTTACAGGCAAAGAGACTGAAGCCCGGTTTATGATTAAGCACTAGTTGACTTTGCACCAATGGTGCTAGGACTAAATTCGCTCCTCTGAATATAAAGTTTAATCTCTCTCCACCAGACTACACCTCACTGTTTTTGTTGATGAGAATTATGGTTACAACCAGCACCATGATATCAATGGAGTGGCATCAAAAAACCTATTGAGCTGCACTTAGCGGCGTTTTACATTCTCTCAAGGTTTCTTCCCTTGCTGGCTCCTGATGCTCACCCAGGTTTTTTTGCCAGTCACTTGATCCAGCCTGAAAAGGTCTTCCTTCACCAGCCTCATACCTCCCGCTTGTTATTCATGATCTCACCTCCTCCAAGAAGCCCTCATTGGTGCCTCATATCCATGGGATGTCTCTTTTCCCTGGTTTTTTATTCCATTGACTTCTAGAAGCACTCACTTAGAAATTCAGTTGTTGACTGTTTTTATGTGACTGTTTCTTACCTCCCTAGTATCATTTAAACTCACTGTGAGCAGAGGATCGTGCCTGTTTGTTGCACATTATGACCAGGACTCAGAGACTTGGCATGCAGAGTAGACACAGGCAGAAAGTGTTTGACAGTGATTGAATCCTCTGGCTAAACTCTGGCAGTGCTGTCTCCAACTGTAAAACTCATTCCCTCTAACCAAGATCAGGCTCCCTGACGGGCTGTGCAAAGGAATAAATCAGGCTCAGGGACCCAGCCACAAAATAGGCATTGCCCTTTGCCCTTTCTACTCCCTTCTACCTCTGGGATCTAAAAGGCTTTTGCTCAGGTCAGAGAGAAGTAGGCAGGCCTGAACAGATCTCTGCACGGAAACCTCTTTTCCTGAGGCTGGAATGTGTTAATAACTGTGACAGTTTCTGAGTTCTGATGTGTTCAAGTCTCTAACCATTATGAGGGCTAAGCCTTCTTTCTGCCACAGGCTGTGGTATCCATTCTTGTGGGGTTTCACATCAATCATGACAGGCCCTATCATTTCAAACTTATTAATTTAATTCATATTTCAAAGAGTAGGAGGAATCTCAGAGGGAGAGAAAGAGGCAGGGAACACCGTTATTAAAATATGTTACATCATTTAAAAACTATATATGTGAGTATATTCATATTTTAGAGGCTTTTCCCTGGATATTTTCTCTTCCTGGGATACTCATCCCCAGGAATCCACATGGCTAAAGCCCTGTCTTCACAAGGAGTCCTATCTTTACCACTAGACTTAAAATCACTAGCGCCTCCACCCCACTATCTCTCCCTGAACTCTTTTCCTTAACCCTGCTCATTTTCTAAATATCTATAGATGTTTCTATAAAATATATTTATTTATTCTACATATTAATTATTGTTTCTTCCTTTACTGTTATGTAAACTCTATGTGGGCTGGAATTTGGGGTTATTTTTGTTCAATGATGTATTGCAAACACTTCGGGTAGTTCCAGGCACTTAGTAGGTACTCAGTGAATTATTCTTCTCTGAATAGAAAGAATGAATGACTATTGCATCCCTACCAAACTTTGAGGATTTAAAGATTAGTTCACCTAGAGATAGTACAGTAAGAGCTGGTGTCAGGAGACCTCCAGGGGTACAGTACTACCTGGGAATAAGGAAGTCTACTACAGATGATATGGTCTTTAAGAATGGGTCTCGGAATCCTCTCTGCAGTATGGGACCCCATTGGGATCTTTGCTGTTACAAGCTGTGAACCCAACTGGGAGCACTACCACTTTCTAAAGACCCAAGAGTTTGAGAAGTTCACCTTGAAAAATTACATATCATCCTCAGCTACCTCTCATGGACAGGAAATATGTGTCATGTTCCTCACATTGGGTTCTACTTTAATGAGAAAAAGTGCAAAAGGGCAACCATTGACCCTGACATCAAGGTATCTACAGATAGGATACAGGAGACAATAAAGGAATAATGAGAAATAATGACATAGTAGGAAAAGTACACAGAACCCACGAATTCACTAAATCTCTGTTATGATTCAAGCTCAATTCTGGATATTGCACATATGATGATGACAACATATGATTTCTGCCAAGGATCCAGGTAGGACCTATAGATGCATCACTGCAAAGCAATGCTGTAAGATTTGTATCTAGAGAGTGCTATGGAATACAGAGATGATGGTGAATAAATTTTCCCATAAATGTAAGGAGAGCTACAGTGATAGAGTAACATTTTACTTGGGCCTCAAAGGATAACTAAGTGTTTTTCAGAAGTGAAGGGCACTTCAGGAAAAAAAAAAAATGGTGGAGGCAATGTCTGCATATTAGCATGACTTGCATTTGGGAAAGGCAAGATCCTGAACGTCCTCAAAAAGCCTTCTTTACTCACAGTGGCAGAGCATGTCTGTTCCTCTCAGTCCCTCTCACAGGACATTGGACAGTGCCTGCTTCACAAGACACACTCAAGTATAAATTTAGTAAATGCATGAAAGAATAAAGGCAATCAGGTCATAGTCAGATCATCAATCAGAGATCCTAGCCCATGTCCTAATTTTAATAGAAGGGCTGATGTTTTTGAAGATCCACTCTTATAATCCATGGATTAATCCATGTAATCCATCTGTGCTCTGATTTTGCCAGTTTCCCCCTCCACTGTGAAAGTAAAAAGATTAGACCCTGCAATCAGGGGTCGCATTGCTGCATTTGACCCTGGAGGGCTTGGCACAAGTTTGAGCATTCGAGCATGGGTTGATCATCAGAAAATGATACAGAGGAAGGATGACTCTATGGAGAGGCATTAAGAGAGGGAGATAGACTGCTCGAATCCTTCCCCTTCCAGCTACCAGTGTGTGGTCTTGCACAACTACTTACTATCACTATTAATCTATTTGTAATACAGGAATAAAAGAGTCTAAGTGCTATTGTTGTTAAAGATTCAAACGGATAATACTATATGAATGCTTTGAACAGCACCTATTACTAAAATAGGCACTTGGTAGTTAGATGTTGTTATTAAATTATAACATTGATTTCATGCCTCCTTGCCTGTAATGCTGCTCTGACAGATGTCTCATCAGAGAGAAGGAGCTGTGGACCAGGAATCAGGAGGCCTCTGTCCCACCCATGTAGCCATCTCATCTAATGGAAATAACTCTGCCCTTTGGGCCCCAGCATCTTAAGAGAGCTATCGTTAGGCTCAAATATAACTACAGGGATAAAAGAATGTTGCACACATTTTATAAGGCTCTGGGTTTTCAATTTTTTCTAGACTCCAAGATAGATGCCAGAGTGTTAATAAAAGTTCCACAAAGGGCTTGTGCTTCTTCTTCTTCTTTTGTGAGTCAGAGTCCCACTCTGTCACCCAGGATGGAGTGCAGTGGCATGATCTCAGCTCACTGCAACCTCCGCCTCCCAAGTTCAAGCGATTCTTCTGCCTTAGCCTCCGGAGTAGCTGGGACTACAGGTCCCACGCCATGCCACCACACCTGGCTAATTTTTGCATTTTTAGTAGAGATGGGGTTTCACCACATTAGCCAGGCTGGTCTCGAACTCCTGATCTCAGCCTCCTAAAGTGCTGTGATTACAGGCGTGAGCCACTGCGCCTGGTGGGCTTGTGCTTCTTTACAACTGGCTGAAAAACAGGGCACAGAGAAAAATCCTGAACTCTGGGCTAAGAACCTGGCGCTACGCCCAACAGAATATATGTGGAGGCTTCATTGTCAGTCCCCTTGCTGTGGTTCAACTGCACTTTAGACCAACTAGGCACAGGGAAAAGCAACCCTCTCTGCTCCTGGCATGGTGCTAAATGCAGGAGAAACTTCCTCCCAGCAGCAAGCACAAAGTGATGGGAATGTGACAGTTAAAGTATCTGTCTTCCCCTCCATTGAGGCACTTAACTTTTTGAACTATAATTGCAGGATTTACTTATCTGTGATTCCTGCCAGATCATGAGCTCAGTAAGGGCAGGGACTGCATATTCTTTGTATCTATATCTGTAGCATCTTGCAAGGTACCTGGGACAATAAGTATTTGTTGAATATATAAGGTAACAAATAAATGAAAAGTAGTAATGTAGTAGTATCCACAAGAACAAAATTGACTACAGCATTTACTCTATGTCAGTCTGTGCAAACTTATATTATGTGCTACATATAAATTGTTCTAATTAATCTTTGGTGCAAGACTATGAGGTCATACAACTAACTACCCCTGATTCAGGGATGGGAAAAGAAAGGTTCAGAAAGAGTAAGAAGCACCAACAAGTTTACACAGCGAGCCATCAGAAGAACCAAGATTTACACTGACGTGTGCATGAACACAAAGCACTGGTACAGTCAGACGTAAGGTATTTAGTGTGTGAATGGACTAATCAGAGCTGCCACACCTTAAGAAAACCTGAAGCTGAACTAAACTTGGATGTCCACAATTTTCTCCTTTTCCACTTTTTTTTTTTTTTTAAATAAAGCACATATTGCTAAAATCTTTGAATTCCTAGATTTTTCAGCACCATGTCTTTATCTGGTTTTATTGGCAAGTCCAGGAGGCAACAGTCGAAATAAAACCATCATTGGCAACTACCTCCAGGAGGTCAGACCGTGTCCATCTGAGGGGAAGGATACAGGACTTTGAGCACTGAAAAGTCAGCACGGGTGCTTTGCTCTTTCAAAGACTTCTCTTGAAAAATCTGTCTAACTGAATCTTAGTTTAGCATCACGTTGCAAATCAGAGTTTAACTGGAGTTGTATGCAATGTTCTGCAAAGTCCACTCTGGTAAGAAGCCTGATTTTGTTATCCTAAAGCCAAAAATCATTATTATCCTATTTGCTAACAGGACTATTAACTGGACATCATGCAAACAATAGGGCTCTTTAAAGCAGCGATTTGTTTCTTAGGTGCCTGATAATTGCCGACATTGGAAATTCCAGAATAAAGTAAAAATCTACTGACATGATGGACTAATTTTATCTTATGGCAATTAACTTGATTAATCCCAACTGAGAGGCTGGAGGAAGAAAGAAAGAACAAAATGATCAATTTTTAAAGAGCTTATCATAAAATAACTGATTTGGGACTATTTATTTGCACAGTCACATTATAATCTAAAAAGGTAATAAATGAAACAAGAATTATTATTTCTTGGGGTTATTGTTTCTGTTATTGTTTTTATGTGGACTAAATACGGAGAAGGGATTGACAACCTCAGGGAATTAAGACCCACAAAGTTTCAAAGAATAGGAGCAGAGATGCAGCAGGTGCTCCAGGATAAAAAGACTAAGAAGGAACTCTCTCAGGAGAGGCAGGAAGATACAAGGCTATGCTCAGAACTCTCTCCTGCCCTGGGACCATTAAGGAAAAGGGGCCCTGCTTCATGGGCTATATCCAGATTGCAGAATATTAACTTCCCTGGGTCATGCCAATTAGTTGAATAAAATCTGGGTATTGAAGAGATTAAATGTCCAAAATCCCTAAGCATCAAGACAGGTAAAGTGTCAACAACCCTAATTAAGAGTATTACTGAAGCAGAGATAGCTAGAACCTAGGGAAAGACTGAATACTAATGGAGGCCTTGCAGGTCATGAGAAATAAACTCAAAGTAAGGGAAACACAAGTGGAGGCCTCAACAATGAGCAGAATCAGCACACCTGCTACTCAGCCTGACACCATTTTGGACTTGAGGCCCAGGTTCAAGTTGGTGGCCGGCTGTTGATTTATCAGTGATAAAAGCTGAGAATAAAACACTGAACCTCACATAAGTGGCCCTGTTTCTTCTGAAGTTGACATGATAGTGGAGTACACAGAAAATACAAAATATATGGATAATTGCAGGTTGGGAGAAGTGACTCCTGACAGGTTAATTAGCCCTATTGCTTCTCTTCCCTCAATATTTGAAAATGTGGAGATAATAATGCCCACCTTGGCTAGATCCCAGTGTAGGGTGAGAAGGAAATGGAAAAGTTCCTGAACCATGTTAACGATTCTATTAAAATAGATGTTGCTTCATTGTTTTAAAGTTGCTTTGAATAGGATGTAAAAGATAAAGGCAATTAAAATAATAGAAAAGATTCATGTAGATATTGGCTTGGAACGATGAATGCTTACAACGGTTGAGAGAGAGAGAGAGAGAGAGAATATTCTGGAATCAAATGAAGAAATCAGGCATCCAAAAGGGGGAGAGATGACTTAGCTAATACCAGTGGCCAAATTTTAAAGCAGCATATGCTTCCTTCGATGGGAGAGCTGTCACTTTTGGAATCTTTGAGTCTCTCTGTGCCAGTGGAAAATGACTGAAGAAGGCAATTTACAAGGTGGCCAAGCACCCAAGATTGGGAGCCAGTGTTACCAGGAAACAACCATAGATGGGATTTCATTAGTCTCTGAGATATCAAGGTATACCAGAGAGCGGAGAAATGAAGAAAAGTCAAGAAAGGATACTCATGAGCATCAGAGGAAGGGGTGTGCGTGTGTGTGTGTGTGTGTGTGTGTGTGTGTGTGTGTGTGACAGAAAGAGAGAGAGACAGAGAGAGAGAGAGAGAGAGAGAGAGAGAGAGAGAAACAGAGAGAAAAATAGGGCCAGGACAAGAAATAGCCATAAGAACAGCACTGTGGGACAGATGGTCATTGATAAGGTGTTTAGTAGTGGGTAATAGAAATAACGGAGACACAAAAGACTACACAAGGAAGAAGAAATGGAAGGTGAGGTGTTCTTGCAGGTTTTACTAAAATAAGTGGAAATAACATTTGTTAAAATTAGGTGATGGTTGTTATACGAATGTACACATATAAAAACTTATCATGCTATTGACCTTTTTTCCCTTTATATACTTCACTCTATGTAATTAATAACTAACAAACATGTACTAGGAAGGATGTACTAGAAGGTCAACACCCTTTCTGGGTTTCACAAAATATATTGGGTTACTGCCACAGGCAGTCCAAAGAAGAGCTGGACACATCTTAGGCTATATATGACTATCCCATGGACAAGACGGTGTTTGTTGGGAATGAGCGGGCCATCTAGGTGTTAGCTAGTGTCACCAACGCAGCAAGGACCCAGTGTTTGTGCACTGTTGACACCAGATACTCTGAGGGGAGGAGAGAGAAAATGACTATTCTTCCAGGTCTTACCACATGCTTTGCAAATTTAATCCTCCCTCTATTTAACATTGCAGTGCATGCAGAGAGGTAAATTTTCTTAAGGGAGTAATAAAGTGCCAGGAAGAATCAGAGAAGAGAATGTCCCTGGCAGAAAACACTTCTTCACCCCAACCTAGGATACTATGTGTTTCTCTTTTTATTTTTCGAATTTGAGTGATTCTCAAGAGATTCTAATGGTGGTCAGAAGTTTCTTGTATAGATTGTGGTCTCCTCTAGACTGTTGGCTCCTGGTGTTACTGAGCAAAGCAAACTCTTTCCCCTGGAGTAGAATTCCTGTGTGACAGCCATTTCCCACCCCAACTGCCTCCATTACTCACCAGATGAGAAATATCGTTAAGTGAGGGAAACACAGAATGGAGGCTGGGAGTAGGAGCTTTAGTTCCTCCTCCATCCCCGTGCACAACTCCCATTAGCAGTAATGGCCACGGTATGAATAGGCCCCTGGACCACTCCCCTTTATTAACAAGTAATGATACGTACAGTTACTTGTGGAGTAAAATGAAACAACAGAATTGCTGTTTGTCAGCCAGGTGTGGTGGCTCACGCCTGTAATCCTAGCACTTTGGGAGGCCACGGTGGGCCGATGAACTGAGGTCAGGAGTTCGAGACCAGCCTGGCCAACATGGTGAAATCCCATCTCTACTGAAAATACAAAAATTAGCCGGGTGTGGTGGTGTATGCCTGTAATCCCAGCTATTCAGGAGGCTGAATCAGGAGAATTGCTTGAACCCGGGAGGTGGAGACTGCAGTGAGACATGAGACTTCGTCTCAAAAAAGGAATTGCTGTTTGTCGATAGGAACTCTTTCTTATCAGTGGTAAATGCAAGTAGATGCTTAAAGAGATTAATAACACATGGGTTGAGTGTGCCACACTATCTGATTGACTAAATGCCAACTTTTAAAGGCGAGCTATGGCTTTTCCCTACATTTGTGATAAGAATTTCCCAATCTTAGAACCACAATTCTACTGCTTAGTATACAGAGTAGAACGCAACATTTCTGGCTTTTAAACAAATCTGGAAGGCAAACAGCAAAATGTGGTGAGCTAAGCATGTTTTCTCTCACCTCTACCTTCTCTACTAAGCAAAATAAGTTAATGAGTCAACTCATCTCCAGTCAGCATGTTATTTGCCAATTGCTGCAATCAAATGAGAAGCTCTTTCTAGTGCAGGACTCAGAGCTCATGTGAAAGTTGTCAGATTTGATAAAGTAGATTTGTTCTAAAAGAAAACACTCCTTTTCTATTTTCTGGGATACATCTGTTTGCCACAGTGCATTTCCCAGCTAATACCAGTTTGTCGACAGAATTTGCAAAGAACTTTAATTGTGTGCTTTACCTGACAGTCTTAATTGTAATCTGACTTCCTTCAGGTAGCAATCAGCTGAGTGAAGTAATCATATCTCCCTGAAGGCCAAAAACACAACCACCTGCGCCTCTTCTGTTTTGTGTTCCCCTTTTTAACTCCAACGTCACATGGAGAGGGGATACAGAGCCTGAAAAGGTACGGCACGCTCAAAATAGCTGCTATTTTCCTATCATTACAGTGGTGTATAATTAAACACAGAGTAACTGAGGACAAAAATAACCCTATCATTTTAAAATTGTAATAGCAAAGCTGCTGTATAAGCAGAGATTGCCTTTTTTAGTAGGGGAGAAATTGGTTCTAATTCTGTTGCCTGCCTTTGTAGGTTTCTCTGGAAGCTCCTGTTGGTATGTGGTTTTCTGTCTGAATATTAGGAGGCTTCCTTTCATACATCTCATCTGGAACCTCCACCCTGTTCACTATTCTCTATTCCCACTGCTTACTTCCCTGATGCTCATTACCTCTCTCATAGATTCCTGAAAAGGATTGTAGCTGGTCTCCATGTGTGCAATTTATCTCTGTCCAAACTACACCACTTGTGATACTTGAATAATCTTTCTAAAATGAAAATCATTTCAGGTCACAGATCCAGGCAGAAGCATTCAGTGAGCTGAGTTGCCCAGAAAGATGACACTGTAATTACCAGTTTACAAATTATCACCACTCTCTGCCCAAAATCCACAGAAATGAACAAAAAAACATAAAGGATCAAGAAAAACGTTGTCAGGGTGAAAACTAATAAATGGACCCAAACTGATACAAATATCAAGGACAATAATTCCCATTTTTATAATTAAATGCATATGTAAAATATACGCATTTTTAAAAGAGAACACTACCTACTTAGCATCATGAATTCATCTATGTGTATTATAAATTTTTAAATTAGATATTCATCTACAATTAACAGCATTTTACTGGTTGAATGTAATATAATTACCTTTCACAAGCAATTGACTTAGGCAGTTTCCTTTTTTCAACATTTGTTTTTTTCCGACGTTCAGAAATAGTAGAGATAACAATGTAGGATTAAAAGTTTTCAAGCATAATCAATTATTTCCTTGAGGGAAAAAGTCCTTAAGACAAGTAAAAGAATAGGCATATAGATGAAATTAGTTATATCTTCTCACAAATTGCTCTCTAGAAAAAAAAAAATACTTCGAGCAATATCAACCAGTGTGTTAGTTTTCTTAGACTAGGATTGAGGTTAAACATTATTTCATTTGATTATTGGCCATCTCTCTATATACATATATTTTGTGTGTTTACTGTAAATACAAGTTCTATTGCATTTTTTGGCATGTTCATCTATTTCTTGTTCAACTATTGGAACTCCATATATACATAGATATATATAGTTATATATACACATATATACATAGTTATATATATAATGAAACTCATATATATATATATATATATATATATATATATATATATATATAAAACCCCTTATATATAAATAGTAATCACAATACATTTCTCTAGTCTATTAAGTCTCCCAGTCTTATAGATGACTATTTTAGTTATTTTTCATTTTGGCAAACCTACAATGCTTCCTCCACTATCCTTACTTTTACTCAGTGTCCTAATTCATGGAAAACCTGAAGCAATTAGAAGAGAACTTTTACAAGTCACCATGTGTGCATGTACCAATATCTGCACTCACACAAGTGGCCTTCTCTCCCCTTACTACAGACGAACTTCCTGCTTTCAGCTAGAATCAATCCTTTCTCTTCTGCACCAGCTCTTAATTCCTTGAGAACTAATCAACAAGATCACATTAACAATTTTTATTTATCTTTCTTTTATAACCAATACTGGATTATTCTGCTGGTACATAAAAGTTCGTTTTATTTTTCCCATGTAAAAAATTGAAAGAAATACTTGTCTGTTGTTCTTCATTTCTACCTCCAGCTACCAGTTCATATATTTTCTCCTCTTTCCAGCAAAAGTCCTTGAAAAGTTGTCTATATTTCTATTTTACTGTCTCCAAATTCTGTTCTTCTATTATTTCTTAAACTAGACCCTAGACCTTCTTCCTCGCAACGCCACCATAAGTTTTTACATATTAGTATACATATTAGTAGAATTTTTCTTTTGAAACATTTTCAAACAATATCTCAGGTACCACAATCTTCTGATTTTCCTCCTTTCTTATTGACTCACTCGTTAGTGGGAAAAACTGAAAATCTTTACACTGTTATGTTGTCACGCCACAAGTCGCAACCTTTTTTTTTTTTTCCCTGTAATCCTCCCCTCTCCTCTCTTGTCTGTTAATACTCGGCCTCACTCTCAGAGAGTTCCTCAGTTGTTTGGCTTTAAATACTTTTTAAGAGCTGAACAGTCTCAGGATTATATCAGTAGTTCATACTCAGATTTCCAACAGCCTCATCCATGTGGAGATCTAGCAAGCATCTCAATTGTAACAGGTCAAAACTTGAGCTTGTATTATTTCCCCTCAGACATACTTTTTTCAGTCTTTTCTAGATTGTTATGGCATTTCAATCATTTCATTTGCTGAGGCCAAAATTTTCCTTGTTTCTACATTTTCTCTTTTAACCCACATCTAATCCATCTAGATCCATCTGGATTAGATGTGGGTTAAGAGAGAAAAGGAGGAAACAAGGGGATAATTAGGGTCAAATTCACTTGACCCTACCTCAAAATATGTTAAGAACCATACTACTTCTGATAGCCTCCAAGTGCTACTACCTGTTTTAGGCTGTTATCATCTTTAATCTAAAATATCTAATAGCTTCATAACTGGTCTCCCTGGTTTTTTTTTTTAAATCTTTTATTAATTATTTACAATAGAACAATCAGAATGATCTTGTGAAACATAAACCCAATCAAGAAACTCTTCTACCAATCCTGGCCAACATGACAAAACCTCGTTTCTACTAAAAATACAAAAATTAGCTGGGCGTGGTGGTGCATGCCTGTAGTCCCAGCTAGTTGGGAGGCTGAGGCAGGGGAATTGCTTGAACAGGGGCGGAGCGGCGTGGAGGTTGCAGTGAGATGAGGTCGTACCACTACACTCCAGCCTAGGTGAAAGAATGAGTTTCTATCTCAAAACAAAGAAAAAAGAGACACCCTTCTACTCAAAGCCCAGTGTTTGACCATTTCTTGTAGATTACAATCTAGAGACTTTTAAAAGGACTGGAAAGTTTGACACCACCAGACCTGTAATAGCTCTCTGACTGCATATCCTGCTAGTGTCTTACTCATCTACTCCTCTACAACCACGGTGACCTCTTTGCTTGTATTCAGATGTGCCAGATACAATCCTATAACACAACTTTATAATTTGCTGGTCTCTGCTTGGGACCTTCCTCCCTATGGATACACATTGCTCACTCTCTCAAATATTACCTTCCCTGTGAAGTTTTCCCAACTATGTTTATTAAAATGTCCACTCCAGCAAAAATTGCCACTCCAAATGTGGGTTTCCACCCTATCCTTTCTGCTTTATTTTTCCTCATAGAGCTGTCATTATATAAACTGCTCTACAATTTACTAACTTATTTTGTCATCCATCCAATTTTCCAAATTTGACTATAAATTGCATGAGGGCAGGGTTTTTCTCTGATGTATTCACTAATTTATATCCCATGTCTAGAACAATATCTGGAACATAGGAAAAGTTCAATAAATATATGTTGAATAAAAAAAATGGGTGAATGAAATAGATAAGTTAAAACCCCTGAGTCACAGGGCCGTGAGGTGGGCCCTTGAGCTGACCTCAACTCACACACACAGGCCTATTGTTTGAAATTTAAAAAAAAAATCACTGATAAGCAGAAGCATTTAGAAGCTACAAGGGAGAGAAAAAGAAGACCAACAGTCGGGTTAACGCCAGTCTCTCTCATCAGAACGGTAGGTGCCAGTGCTTGAAGAAATAACATCTGAAAAGTGCTAAGAGTTTAAATTCCTCAATCAGTTAAACTAGTATATGAAAGCATGAAGTGGAAATAGACACTGATGACATCAAAATTCTAAAGGAAGAAAAATAATCAAAAAAAATATAAACGCTATTATTCCTTTAGGGAATATAATTAGAAAAATTGTCCCAAAAACAGTTGGAAGAACTTCACAGACCAAAAATCACAGAAGCAAGTACAAAGGCAGCTAGCTGTATATTTACCCATACAATAATATTATATCCAGTTAATTTCTAGCAAATAGTTCATTTCAATTAATAAAGAAATATTATTAGACTAAAGAATGAAGACTCTGGTATTGTGCCATTTCCTAATTGTGTAAGACTTTCCAAGTTACTTAACATCTTAGGTGTTATTGGTTAATAAGTGGATAGTTATATTATTGTTTTATTGGGCCTGTTGTAAGAACTCAATGAGGTTATACATGCAAACTTTTTTAGCATATTCTCAAAATTTGGCTGTTTTAGATCAATATTATTTTATTATTAGAAAACGTAGAAGTCTCTTTACCTCATTTCAGAAGCTTATCATAATCCTAATATTCATCTTAGCTACTAAATGAAATAAAAATATATTAATTTCACATATTACTCTAGATGAAATATTGTAGATAAAATAATAGCAAATCAAATATACAAGTGAGTCATTACCACGCAGGGTGTATTCAAGGAATGCAATGTGTGAATGGATTAACCTCAGGAAATCTATTAATATAATTAGGTATATTAAAAGATTAAAGGTGAACAACTATATGATTATTTCCATAGAGTGCTGATAAAATGAAACATTCAATCTTGACAAAATCCTCAGTAAACTAAGAGGAACTTTCTTATCCTGAAAAGCTTTTCCAGCATACCCATACAATCCGGAGTTAGACTCCCTAAACCCTGGATTCCACTCTCTGTCAATGCTGTGCAACATGGAAGCTGCATATTTATTCTGTACCTTGGTTTCCTCATATGAAATGTGGATGCTCTATACTCAGAGTATCATTGGATAGTTATGAATATTAAATTAAAAAATAATAAGTATTCCCTAAATGATGGCTTAAAAATGTAATTGTAAAACATGATTTCCACTAAATTAGTGATGAAGGCAACTTAATGTCAATGCCTATTTGATGTTTTATTGAAGGTCCTAGAAAAGGCATTAAAATAAGAAAATAAATGGGAGGTACAAACATTGAAAATGAAAATTTAAGATTCAAAAAAGTCCTAAATTGAAGCCAATATAAATATTTACAAAAAAATTTGAAAGAGCAACCAACATACTGTTAGAGCTAATATGAGAATTTAATTACCTGAATACAAAATTAATGTAAAATATTATACAATTAAATTAGTAATAATTTTAATGTGATTAATAAAATCCATTAACAAAATCTATAGAAAGCTATTCATTCCTAGGAACAACATTAACAAGAAGCAAACTAGATATCTGTCAAAACTGATATAGACATTTATAAAAGACCTAAATAAAGACTTCTCATTAGGAAGATAGAATATTGTAAATGTGTCAATTTCTTCCACACTCATTAGCAAATAAATCCCAGTACATTTTAGAATATATCTTTTTATGCTGATTCTACAGCTGATAAAGAAAAGAAAATTCACAACAATAAAGAAGTTTACAGCAAAGAATAATGAGGTAAAACATGACCCAATTCAAACTATGGAGTAACTTACAAAAGAAATGGAGATGTGTACCAATAAAGTTCAGATCTAATAAACATTTACATCTTTAACTTAGTGAAGAAAAGGTAGACAATTTAACATGCTTTGGAGATAATTGGTCATCTTTTTGCAGAAAGCATACAAGAACCTCATCTACTTGCTTTTCTACACATCTACCTCCATACTCCATTTCCCAACAGCAACAGTAGCAGAACAATCTTTGTTTTGTTTTGTTTTGTTTTGAGACAGAATCCTGCTCTGTCTCCCAGGTTGGAGTGCAGTGGCATGATCTCAGCTCACTGCAACCTCCACCTCCCAGGTTCAAACGATTCTCATGCTTCAGCATCCCAAGTAGCTGGGATTACAGGTGCCCGCCACCACGCCTGGCTAATTTTTGTATTTTTTAGTAGAGACGGGTTTCACCATGTTGTCCAGGCTGGTCTTGAACTCCTGACCTTGAGTGATCTGCCTGCCTCAGCTTCCCAGAGTGCTAGGATTACAGGTGTGAGCCATGGCGCCCAGGCTAATATTTTAAGATGCAAATCTGACCATTTAGATTTCCTGCTCAAAATCCTCTAATAGCTACTCACCACACTTGGAACAAAATCTGAAGTTGTACTTATATTCTGATTCTGATAGCCTTCTTACTACTGTTCTAAACCATGTTTCATCTCCAGCACTCTGCCTCTTCATCACACAGCTCCAGCTTTCCTGGCCTCCTTGCAGGTGCTGTGCCTACAATGTCGTTCCTTCAGATCTTATCATGGCTAATTCATCTCATTCTGACCTGCACACAAATGTCACTTCCTCAGAGAGCACTTCTTTGAAAACCATACCTAAAATATTCACCCATATCACTGATTTATTCTTCTTGAGTTCACTTTTCACTATATCATATCATTTTTTAATTGTCTGACTTTCTGATATGGTTTGGTTCTGTGTTCTCACCCAAATATCACCTTGAATTGTAGTAATCCCTATGTGTCAAGTTTGGGACAGGATAGAGATAAGTGAATCATGGAGGACAGGTTCCCCCACGCTGTTCTCATGATAATGACTGAGTTCTCATGGGATCTGATGGTTTTTTAAGGGGTTTCCCCATTCGTTCGACTCTCATTCTCTCTTGCCTCCCTGTGAAGAGGTACCTTCTGCCTTGATGTAAGTTTCCTGAGGCCTCACCAGGCATGTGGAACTGTGAGTCAATTAAACCTCTTTTCTTTATAAATTACCCACTATCAGATATTTCCTCATAGCAGCATGAGAACAAACTAATACCATAAATTGGTACCACAAAGAGTAGGGTGCTGCTATAAGGATACCCGAAAACATGGAAACAGTTTTGGACCTGGGAAAGAGGCAGAGGTTGAAACAGTTTGGAGGGCCCAGAAGAAGGCAGGAAAATGAAGGAAAGTTTGGAACTTCCTAGAGGCTTGGAGGGCTCAGAAGAAAGGAAGATGTGAGAAAATTTGGAATTTCCTAGAAACTTGTTGAATGGCTTTGACCAAAATGCTGATAGTAATGTGGACAGTTAAATTCAGGCTGAGGTAGTCTGTGATGGAGATGAGGAAATTTTGGGGAACTGGAATAAAGGTAATTCTTGCTATGCTTTAGCAAAGAGACTGGCAGCATTTTGCCCCGACCTAGAGATCTGTGGAACTTTGAAATTGAGAGATAATTTACGGTATCTAGTGAAAGAAGTTTTTAAGTAGCAAAGCATTCAAGATGAAGCAGACCATGAAAGTATGGAAAATTTGCAGCTTGACAATGCAATAGAAAAGAAAAACTGATTTTGGGGGAAGAAATTCAAGCTGGCTGCAGAAATTTGCATTTGCAAAAGTAACAAGGCACTGAATGTTAATCATTAAGACAATGGGGAAAATGTCTCCAGAGCATGTCAGAGACCTTCAAGGCAGTCCCTCTCCTCACAGGCCCAGAGCCCTAGGAGGAAAAAATGATTTCTTGGCTCAGTCCCAGGGACCACTGCTGTGTGCAGCCTAGGGACTTGGCACCCTGAATCCCAACTGCTTCAGTCATGGCTAAAAGCAGCTAAGGTACAGCTTGGGTATGGCTGCAGAGGGTGTAAGCCCCAAGCTTTAACAGCTTCCATGTGGTATTGAGCCTGCAGGTGCAGGTAAGTCAAGAACTGAGGTTTGGGAACCTCCACCTAGATTTCAGAAAAGGTATGAAAATGCTGCATGTCCAGTCATAATTTTGCTGCAGGGGTGGATCTCTCATGGAAACCCTATGCTGGGGCAGTGGAGAAGAGAACCATGAGATCAGAGTCCCCTGACAGAGTCTCCACTGGGGCACTACCTAGTGGAGCTGTAAGGAGAGGGCCACCATTCTTCAAACTCCAGACGGGTAGATCCACAAATGGCTTGTACTGTGTGCCTGGAAAAGCTGCAGACACTCAACACCAGCCCATGAAAGCAGCCAGGAACTGGGCTGTACCCAAAGCCACAGGGGCAGTGCTGCACAAGGCCATGGGGAGCCCCCTTCTTGCATCAACATGACCCAGATGCAAGACATGGAGTCAAAGGAGATCACTTTGGAACTTTAAGGTTTAATGACTTCCCTATTGCATTTCGGACTTGCGTGGGGCCTGTTGCCCCTTTGTTTTGGCCAATTTCTCCTATTTGGAATGGCTGTATTACCTAATGTCTGTACCCCCATTGTATCTAGGAAGTAACTAACTTGTTTTTGATTTTTACAGACTCATAGGGAGAAGGGATTTGCCTTGTCTCAGATGAAAACTTTGGACTTAGACTTTCGGGTTAATGGTAGAATGAGTTAAGTCTTTGCGGGACTGCTGGAAGGGCATCATTGTGTTTTAACATGTGAGGATGTGAGATTTGGGAGGGGCCGGCTGAAATGATATGTTTTGGCCCTGTGTCCCCATCCAAATCTCATCCCGAACTGTAGTAATTTCTATGTGTCAAGGGCAGAACCAAGTGGAGATAATTGAATCATGGGGGTGGTTTCCCCTATGCTGTTGTCATTATAATGAGTGAGTTTTCACAAGATCTGATGGTTTTATAAGGGGGTTCCCCCTTTGCTTGACTCTCATTCTCTCCTGCTGCACCAGAGGTGCCTTGTGCCATGATTGTAACTTTCCTGAGGCCTCCTCAGCCATGTGGAACTGTGAGTTAATTAAACCTCTTTTCTTCATAAATGACCCAGTCTCAGGTATTTCTTCATAGCAGTATGAGAACACTTCCCCAACTATAATTTAAGTTTTATAAGAGAAGGGATGTTGTTTCATGCTTGTATCATTAGGGCCTAGAACAATGGAAGACACACAGCATGCCCTTAGTAAATAACTGTTGAAAAAACAAATTAATTAAGTTGCCTTATGTCATATTTTTTTAAATCGCTATTGAACTGGAACAGAGAGTTAAATGTATAAAAAAACAAAAGCTAAAAAAAAAATGCTAGCATATAACAGGAATCAATCAGTCCTATTTTATACTGGGGAAGGGCTTGAGAATACAAAATTCAGAATCCACATAGCAAAGAGAGAGATTTCATTTAAGGAAAAAATGAACAAAAAAATGTAAGAAAACCCCACACATTTAAAGAAGAAAGTTTATGTGACAAGGAAGGTGGTGAAGTACAGACTGAAAAGAAAGTATTGACGTCATATTTATATTGACAAGCAAATCATTGAAGAGATTCACATAAGAGATTTTACATTTCAGAAAGGATAATACAATGAAATAGAAAAAACAGAAATAAATAAATAGAAAAAAAATAGATGAACACTATGTATAGCAGATTAAGAGAAAAAGACATTGAAATAGCCTTTAAATGTGTTCAAGCTTACTAACAAATATAGAAGTATAAATTGCTCACTACCATAGCCAAAATTAAAAAGATTAATAATTTCAAATATTGGTAAGAAATACAATGAAATGAATATTCACATACACAACTTGCAAAACTGTAAATTTTTGTAATCAATTTGGGATGAAAATCGTACTATATTGCATTCAAAATTAAAAGGGCAAAATTTAAACATCCCACAAAGACAGAGGAAAATTGATTATAATATATTCATACCATGGTATTCCATGCCATTATCAAAAAGAAAGAACAAAAAATATTTAAAATTATATCACAAAGATAAAACTAAGTCACAATATAAATTATATGATAAATAATATTAGGGTACCACAGATATGCATATGTACATATACAAATATAAAAATAAAAAATCATTAAAAATGACATGCTATTCATACGAACACTTTAACAACAGTTATCTCTTTGTAAGAGGGGAAAAAATGATTAGGAGGCTGATATGTTTTATTTTATATTTAAAAATATTTGCTGGATTTGTTACAATCATAAAGTATGCATTTTTGCACTATGTATCACAAAATAATTTAGAAATGAAGACACAAATGTTTAAAGCAAGCAAGATATGAACACAAGAACTTGAAGGAAACTAGTATGTGCTTACTACTTTTTAGACCCTACTGTGTGGTAGGCACCATAAGACATTCTTTGCAACACTGAACACTTCTGCTCCAACATCAACCTTCTGAGTCAGGTATTTTCACTTTCAGTTTTCAACTGGAGATCTCAAGGTTTAGAGAAACCCAGTAACTTTTGTCTTCTAGTTTAAACAATATTCACCTAATGGCAAAAACATCTGCAAGAGTTAAAGAAAGGCCGGGCGCGGTAGCTTAAGCCTGTAATCCTGGCTAACACGGTGAAATCCCGTCTCTACACATAAAGAAAAAAGAAAAAGAAAAAAATAGCTGGGCGTGGTGGCGGGCGCCTGTAGTCCCAGCTACTCCGGAGGCAGAGGCAGGAGAATGGCGTGAACCCAGGAGGCGGAGCTTGCAGTGAGCCGAGATGGCGCCACTGCACTCCAGCCTGGGAGACAGAGCGAGACTCCGTCTCGGGGGGGGAAAAAAAAAAAAAAGAGTTAAAGAAAGATGGCACAATGGCAAGGAGGGCTAGTGAAAGGACAGACACAACACTTGCTTCCCCTTTACCCATGCTGTTGTTAGCCAAGCATAATCGCTGGCCAAGGTCCTGACAAACATTCTCCAGTAAATAGTTGCACACAGCTGGGGCAGACCAAAATTCTCTTGCAAGAGGATGGCCTGGGCTTCTGGAAATGCAGGTTCAACAGATTGTCTCAGAGGAAACTCTCTGCCCCTGCTCCCTACATCCTTCACCCATACACCAGCCAGATCAGGGAGCCATGGAATCAAATTGCCTATAAAAAGTGAGAATTTTATTTCTTTGTATTTCCTATGATCCCCTGTAATACTGACTCAGGTTATTGCCATTTGCAGAGAGTTAAAATAGTTACTATCTATAAATGTTTCTCAGAAACAATAGGATACCTCAAAATAAAATTTTGGTCCTTAAAACATTAAATATTTAATTCCTTTCATTCGTAAAGGCAAACAAACATAACCAGGAATAATTTAAGACATTAATTTATCTTCAATTATTTTTATTATTTAAAAAATCAATTTAAAGTGGATCTTTTTAAGAGACATTTTGTAGCCACATGTCATAAAATACTTAGTGTGGTTTTCTTAAGGATAAGAGATCTTTGACAGTTACCTTGCTGGTGAAGGAACTTGAAAAGCAAAGGCTTAAAAGAATAAATTATTTTTGCTAATACTGCTGCAATAAACATACGTGTGCCTATGTCTTTATAGTAGAATGATTGATATTCCTTTGGGTATATAGCCAGTAATGGGATTGCTGGGTCAAATGGTATTTCTAGTTCTAGATCCTTGAGGAATCACCATACTGTTCTACAATGGTTGAACTAATTTACATTCCCACCGACAGTGTAAAAGTGTTCCTATTTCTCCACAGCCTTGCCAGCATCTATTGTTTCCTTTTTTGTTGTTTTGTTTTTGTTCTTGAGACAGAGTTTCACTGTTCTTGCCCAGGGTAGAGCAGTGGTGCAATCTTGGCTTACCACAAACTCTGCCTCCTGGGTTCAAGTGATTCTCCCGCCTCAGCCTCCCGAGTAGCTAAGATTACAGGTATGCACCACTGTGCCTGGCCAATTTTGTATTTTTAGTAGAGACGGAGTGTCTCTATGTTGGTGAGGCTGGTCTCAAACACTCGACCTCAGGCGATCTGCCCACCTCAGCCTCCCAAAGTACTGGGATTTCAGGTGAGCCACCGTGCCTGGCCTCTTGACTTTTTAATAATCTCCATTCTGACTGGCATAAGATGGTATCTCATTGTGGTTTTGATTTGCATTTCTCTGATGATCAGCGATGTTGAGCTTTTTTTCACATGCTTGTTGGCCATGTAAATGTCTTCTTTTGAAGAGTGTCTGATATCTTTTGCCCACTTTTTGATGTTTTGTTTTGTTTTTCTTTGTAAATTTGTTTAAGTTCCTTGTAAATTCTGGATATTAGACCTTTGTCAAATGGGTGGATTGCAAAACTTTACTCCCATTCTGTAGGTTGCCTATTCACTCTGATGACATCTGATGATAGTTTCTTTTGCTGTGCAGAAGCTTTTTAGTTTAATTAGATCTCATTTTTCGATTTTGGCCTATGTCCTGAATGGTATTGCCTAGGTATTCTTCTAGTGTTTTTATGGTTTTGGGTTTTACATTTAAGTCTTTAATCCATCTTGAGTTAATTTTTGCATAAGGTGTAAGGCAGGGGTCCAGTTTCAGTTTTCTGCATATGACTAGCCAGTTTTCCTAGCACCATTTACTGAATACGAGATCCTTTCCCCATTGCTTCTTTTTGTCAGGTTTGTTGAAGATCAGATGGTTGTAGATGTGTGGTGTTATTCCTGAGGCCTCTGTTCTGCTCCATTGGTCTACATGTCTGTTTGGTTCCAGTACCATGCTGTTTTGGTTGCTGTAGCCTTATAGCATAGTTTGAAGTCAGGTAGCATGATGCCTCCAGTTTTGTTCTTTTTGCTTAGGATTGTCTTGGCTATGCAGGGTCTTTTTTGATTTCACATGAAATTTAAAATATCTTTTTGTAATTCTATGAAGAATGTCAATGGTAGTGTGATGGGAATAGCATTGAATCTATAAATTACTTAGGACAGTATGACGATTTTCACAATATAGATTCTTCCTGTCTATGAGGATGAATATTTTTCCATTTGTTTGTGTCCTCTCTTACTTCCTTGAGGAGTGGTTTGTAGTTCTCCTGGAAGAGGTCCTTCACATTCTTTGTTAGCTGTATTTGTAGGCATTTTATTCTCTTTGTAGCAATTGTGAATGAGAGTTCATTCATGATTTGGCTCTATGCTTGTCTATTGTTGCTGTAAAGGAATGCTTGTGATTTTTGCACAATGATTTTGTATCCTGGGACTTTGCTGAAGTTGCTTATCAGTTTAAGCAGCTTTGGGGCTGAGATATGGGGTTTTCTAAATATAAAATCATGTTTTCTGCAAACAGTGACAATATGACTTGCTCTTTTCCTATTTGAATACCCTTTATTTCTTTGTCTTTCCTGATTGCCCTGGGCAGAATTTTCAATACTGTGTTGAATAGGAGTGGTGATAGAGAGCATCCTTGTCCTGTACCAGTTTTCAAAGGGAATGCTTCCAGCTTTTGCCCATTCAATATGATATTGGCTGTGGGTCTGTCATAAATAGCTCTTATTATTTTGAGATATGTTCCATCAATATCTAGTTTATTGAGTTTTAACATGAAGGGATGTTGAATTCTATCAAAGTCCTTTTCTGCATCTATTGAGATAATCATGTGGTTTTTGTCTTTGGTTCTGTTTATGTGATAGATGATGCTTATTGATTTGTATATGTTGAACTAGCCTTGCATCTCAGGGTTGTACCTGACTTGATCATGGTAGATAAAATTTTTGATGTGCTGCTGGATTTAATTTGCCAGTATTCTGGGGGTTTTTTGCATCGATATTAATCAGGGATATTGGCCTGAAATTTTGTGTTTTTGTTTTGTCTTTTCCTGGTTTTGGTCTCAGGTTGACATGGAATCAACCCAAATGCCCACCAATGATAGAATTGATAAAGAAAATGTGGTACATGTGTACCATGGAATACTATGCTGCCATAAAAAGGCATGAGACTAAAGAGTTGAACAAGGAGAACACATGGATACAGAGCAGGGAACAACACACAGCAGGGCCTGTTGGAGGGTAGGGGATGAGGGGTGATAATTAGAGGTTGGGTCAATAGGTGCAGCAAACCACCATGGCACATGTATACCTATGTAATAAACCTGCATGTTCTGCACATGTATCCCATGTTTATTTTAGAAAAAAAAAATAAAATGCATTATTTTTTTTTTACAAATTAAACTTTTAAATTTTTATTGCTAATCTGATTTAAATTTTTAATGTGGTAGCATATGTAAATCTCTAACTCTTTCAAAATAACATTTTAATTTTCAAGAAAAAATAAATGATTTTTAAAAACTTAATTTAAACGGAATGCTATTAAAAAAGTTGGATTGCAGTATTTATTCAACAAATGTTTATGAATTTCTGTTGTGTACCAGGCACAGGGCTAAGCATAAATGATGTGTTTAGCAAATGATAAACAAACCAAATCTGGCTCCTGCCTTAACTCAATTCACTTTTGGTGAATTGGCAATGATAGTGGAAGTTTTTAAAGACAAAATAGAGTTTTCAAGAAAACTGCAAAATAATAATCTCACTTAAAAACCTAAATCCAATTATTCAAAGTAAAGTGCCAAACAGAATAATAAATATAACAAAATAATGCACATTCTAACTAATTAAGGTTTAATCTAAAATTTTTAAATGTTTAATAACAAGAAAGTAGTAATGTACTTATCAGTAGGGCAAAACAGAGGAATTATCTGATCATCTCTACTAGTCCATTTTCACACTGCTGATAAGGACATACCCGAGACCGGGTAATTTATAAAGAAAAAGAGGTTTGGTAGTCTCACAATTCCACGAGACTGGGGAGTACTGACAATCATGCACATCTTACATGGCAACAGGCAAGAGAGAATGAAATCCAAGTGAAAGGGGTTTCCCCTTAAAAAAACATCAGATCTCATGAGACTTATTCACTACCACAAAAACAGTATGTGGGAACCACCCTCATGATTCAGTGATCTCCCCCAGGGTCCTTCCCACAACAGGTGGGAATTATGGGAGCTATAATTCAAGATTTGGGTGGGGACACAGCCAAACCATATCATCATCTCACTAGAAATAATAGATTTTAATAAAATTCTACATTTCTTAGCAAAAAACTCTTAGTTGTTGTTTTATCTCAGTTTATATAAACTAAGAATTGAAGAACTTATCTTAGCATGATAAAAAATATTTGTATCATTGATATAGTTTGGCTCTGTGTCCCCACCCAAATCTCCTCTCCAGCTGTAATTCCCAATGTTGGCAGAGGGACTGGGGTGGAGGTGATGGGATCATGGGGGTGGTTTTCCCTCTTACTGTTCTCATGACAGTGAGTGAGTTCTCATGAGATATATTTGTTTAAAAGTGTGTAGCACTCTGCTCTTCATTCTTTCTATTTCCTGTCGCCATGTGAAGACGTGGTTGCTTCCTCTTCACTCTGCCATCATTATTGTAAGTTTCCTGATGCCTCCCTAGTCATGCTTTATGTGCAGCCTGCAGATCTGCGAGCCAATTAAACCTCTTTTCTTCATACATTATGCAGTCTCAGGTCATTCTTTATAGCAGTGTGAGAACTAACATAATCATACTAACAAATAATGTCATATACAATAGTAAAGTGCTCAGGGAATTCCCATTTAACACAGAACTGATATACCAGGTACCATCATATGATTTCGTTTTCATCTGGAAGTGTAGCTACTGCAACATGATAAAATTTACTTTTCTCCATTGAATGAAAAGAAGAGGCTAATATACAAATATATAGAGATTAGATGATTAACAAAGTATTTAAGAACGCAAATAATTGCAAAATAAATACCTGAAAGCAATTACATTCATATGTACCATAAATAATTGATTACAAAAATATAATAGGAGAATATAAGTTTAAAAGGTCTGTAAATATTTATCAGTTCCCCCGTTGAATACATTGCTTTTTTTCCAATATTTTGTTATTTCAAACAGAAATATAGTGAACATATTTGAACATATGCAATAGTATATGTTTATATTTCCATCCTTTTATAATAATATTTCAAAGTAAGTTTTACTGTATGGATGGCACTTTTGAATAGAATGTGGCTGGATATATTTTATTTTTCTAATCTCATTTTCTGATAAAACTGATAGCAAATAATTTAGTAACTATCTCTGATTGTGATTACTGGCATCTTAGGGCAATTTATATCTTATTATTTCTGTATTCATAACTGTTTATTGTGTCTTTCTTATTTTCTGCCTTTTATTCAATTGGCTATATTTTTGTTTTGTTTTTCCTCTACCTGTTTGAAAGCTATACATACATTTCTTCAATAGTTGTAGCTACATTTAAATACTTAACAAAAATACTCAAAACAGTGAAAAGCTAATCTACCTTTCTTGCCTCCTTTGTTTACAAGAACTTCAAAATTCTTTAAAAACATTCTCCCCCAGATTTCACCTTCCCTATAATTGCTTGGTATATCAGTTCTAATAGTTTCTTTACCTTCTGACTTAGCACTATTATTGACAGTCAACGCTTATGTCGATGTACTCACATTTACTGTTTCTTTCATCTTACTCTTTTTTTGGGTTCAATATACTTCTTTTTGAAGCATATTTTTAATAGCTCTTACAGGGATAACTACCAGAAGTAAATTCTCTCAATTTTTGCTATGAAATTTCCTTATTTCACCATGACTTTTAAAATTTAATCTTGATTTGAAATGCTAGACAGTTATTTTTCTTCATTATTATGAGGATCTTTTTCCTAGTGTTTTGAACCTGCCATTATTGGTAAAGTATTTTTTGTAGGTCCATTTACTTTTGCTTTGTAAATAAGTTTTCTTTCAGGAAACATAATTTTTTTATTTTTAATATCATGTGATTTTATTATAATTCAACGAGGTGTGGGTGTTCTATTCACCTTATTTAAAATTTTGAGGATTCAGTCAATCTGAAAAAATCAGACTTTCATGTGCAAGGCTCTTGTATCTGTTCGAACCCTGAGAGTACACCAACAAACAACACAAGGCTGTGTGGAGAAACATGCTGTTTTAATAAGTGCCTGGGTGCAGGCCGGCTGAGGCCTAAAATGGCATCAGCACCAAATGAGGACCAGGCAGGGATTTTATAGTCTCTTGTAAACAGGAAGTATCTCAATCTGATGTAACTGCTACACAGTACCTGGATGGCCTCTCTCTTGATCTCCAGGGGGTACATGTCTTCCAGTCAGCTCTCTTCCTGTTTCTGCTATCTTGCTGACACACACTGCTGGCACAAGTGGCCTTGTGCCCTGGGACTGGGCCTGAGAAGTTAAGAGTTATTCTTTCTCTTAAGCTTTCAGGCCCGAGGGAGAATCTTTCATCATGAAGATGAGAAATGTCTGAGTACTATATTTTGCCTTCCTCATTCTCCCTCTTCTTTCATTTGAAACACCCTTACTTCATCTATTACTCCATATCTCCTAAAACCTCTTTCCCATGTCCTTACCATTTTGTATGGCCACCGCTGATTTCCTGACCTCTGTCTTCCAAATAAGATATTCACTCTTTAACTATATCAAATTTCATCATAAATCAAAGAGGTTTTATTATTTTTATTTCAATCATTTTGTGTTTTGTTTTTTAGAAATGTATTTGGCTGTTTTTCAACAGTGTCTCTACCTATACCGTACTGTATTGTTCTTAGAACATTTATTATTTTTATCATCTAAACATTTTTAAATCCACTTATTTTAAATTCACTTTTGAATTAATTATATCTAGTTATCTTCTATTTGGTATGCTTGCTTTCTCTAGCTCTCTGTCTTTCTCTCTCTCTCTCTTTTCTGTCAATTTTTCACTTCATGCATCTTTTATAATTTTTAAAATTTAAAGTTCATCTGCATCAGGAGCTATATTCTGTGAAAGTTCTGTTTTTCCTGGGTTGCAAGAATGTCATTTCAGGAATAGTCAACTCTAATAGACCTTTTCATTGAACTACTTTGGGGTGTGGATTGTGGATTGTGAACTCTGACTTCACTGAAGGGAAGAAAGCCTGAGATGATGGTTCCTTTTGGGTCTCTCTTTCTGCCCACGATTTCAGGCAGGCTGTAAGATTTTGAGCCATTTTTCCTGGGTTTTAGGAGTTCATATAGTTTCAATTTTATAAATGGGTCAGACCTTATGAATCTTGGTTTTATGCAGCAATTCATTTCTAATTCTCAACACAAAGAGTCTCCTTCACTTACAATGGTAGAGTCCAAGGCTCGAGCCAATAATAATGCCCATGAACCCCTGGGCATCAGCTTCCACTCACCCTCAGATGTTAACTTCCCTCTATTTGGAGATTTTTTTCCTTGTTTATATTTTGAGCTCAACTGTATATTTAATGTGTATTTGTTATATTTTAAATGGCATTTCTGTGTGTTTGAAATAAGAAAGGTGATTTTCTGGATCAGTTCAGTCCAGCCATTTAATGGAAATCACCTTCATATTTACATGAAATATTCTAATTGTCAATTTAAGCTTCAGTCATCCATGTAGAATGATTTCCTTGAGGGCAAGGGCTATATTGTATTGATCTGTGTTTCTATTTCTTAAATGGAAAAACATATCACCTATGTCCTCATCTTACTTTTACTATTTTCTGGTGTTTCTAAATTTG
The DNA here is from genome assembly GCF_049350105.2 of Macaca mulatta. Taxonomy (NCBI): domain Eukaryota; kingdom Metazoa; phylum Chordata; class Mammalia; order Primates; family Cercopithecidae; genus Macaca; species Macaca mulatta. The sequence goes on along the minus strand of NC_133418.1, from coordinate 102,612,142 downwards.
GCTGGCAGCTGATCATTTTTGCAACATTTAGTTGCTACAACACAAACATATGAAAACCACAGTGACCTTTGGTGTTTGGTGGGTTTAATGAAGCTTTGTCTGAATGATGGTTTGAAATCCAGATGTAGAAAGCAGACTTTCCTAGTCACTGTTATTAGGAGGAAATGAAAACAGAAGCATAATTATAATGTATGTCTTTAGTAAAGCTGCCGCCTGGGATTAGAGGTAGGCTTCTTTTTATTGAAAATGTTAAATAGTTGCTTCAAAAGTTCAATGAATCAATTAACATTTCTTCTTTGTATTTAGGTCTGTATTTTTGGGGGGAAGAAAGTTAAAAGTACTTTGCATATATCCTGTTCTTAGCAAGAAAACACAGGTTTTCATTCTTAAAACAAAATTGAGCAATATAATTTTATTATTTTCAGAAAGTCTCAATCCAGTAGAATAATATTGTTTTACTTTGTCAACTCTATTAGACATTTCTATGTTTATGGTTACCTATAAGAACTCCTACAAAGGTTCAAAAGATATAAGCATAATTATCCTTTGGTTATAGCATGTGGCTAGATTATGATTATGTCCATTTAGAAGATAAGTAGCAATATGGTTTTGTGCTTTGTCCAGGATGATGATGAAATGAGTACAGTTTTCAGGTAACTACCCCCTTGAATTCTACTATAAGAGTTAAATTAGAATTTCTCATTCTCGTCTTAATCCGTACCCCTTTCAATGCCTTCTCAGTTGCCTGCATGTTCCAACCAGCCAAGATGATGTCATAGAGCATTTTTTCTATACCCTGTTTAAGAAGGTGAGTACATTGAAAATAATTTTTCAAATTATAACTCTATCTCTCAGAATATTTTTCACAGAACTAACAGCTTTAAAATAAATACAGTTGGCCTTATAATGGAATAAGACCCAACATAAACAAAATTGTAGTTTGTATCCACTAGTGAAACTTCTTTCAACAAGAATGGATAAAACTCCAGATCTCAACAGGCTATGCTAAATTTCTACTCTAACTAGACATAAATGAATCTCTTCTGAGATTGGTAAATGGTCAGCAAGATAAAATCAAGTCCATGGATTTTTTTGTTAATAAAGATTTATTGGAACACAGATATGCCTATTTGTTTCTGTAATAACTAGGGCCACTTTCTGGCTATATTAGTGGTCTTGAGAAGTTGCAAACGTTGCAACACAGACTGCATGATCCACAAAGAAGGAAATATATACTATCTGGCTCTTTACAGAAAAAGTTTTCAGACTCCTACTTTAATTTACTTACAGCTGCATTGGGGTCAAATTTCATAAATGAATTAATGCATAACGGACTCTCCCACTGGCACGGTTTTGTAATTCTAGAGCCAATATTAGCAAACTACTTGAACAGATGTGGTGATAGTATTATTGTTGAAAATATTTGCTGTACCTTTCTGGGAGGACAATTACATTTTCTGGTTTCTTTAACATCAACCCTGGTCATATAACTTCTTTGTTCAATGAACTGTGAATTGAATAATGTGTTTCACCTCCAAGAAGAAGCTTTAAAATCCAGTGCTTAACTTACCATGCACCTTTTTTCATCTGCAAGGAGACTGGTGATGTCAGAGGTTGTTCTGTCAGATGAAACCCCAGTGACAGTAACGTGGAACACAGCTGCAGAAGACCCACAGCAGACATCAGCGTGGATGAGAAATAAACCTTTATTGTGTGAATACCACTGAGACTTTGGGGTGTCACTATACAATAACTAAACTACAGTTGACTAATAACAAATTCTTACAAAGAGAATGTTTTAATTGGTTCCTTGAGACAACAGAAAGCTACAGAGGTCGAATCTGCAAATCAGCACCAAATAAATGAATGGATTTTTTAAAGTCTGAACCTAAATGAAAAACAATTTAAAACTCTCTTTTCAATATGCCATTTCCACATCTACTAAACAGTATCAGGATAAATTAAACAGAGAACACGACTTTAAACCTGTGTAACATAAGCTGAAATAAAATTAAGAATCACTATGCTTCAGCAACGCAAAGTGAAAGATAAACCTAACTTTTCACATGTCTATTATACATATGCAACAAAGAAATAGATGTTTAATTTTGTTATTTGACTAGCCAGATAGGTGTCTATTTTATTCCTCACTTATTCATATACTTGCATCTAAAATAAATTTAAACTAATTTTAGAAATATCATAAATTTAGAAGAGAGACATCTCTGGACCAATTGTCATAACTGACTTCACAACTTTAAAAGTGAAAAACTAAAATATCAAATAAAACTATGAAAAGTCTATATATAATAGATACATGAATTAATTAATGAGAAGATACCTATTTCTCCTAAAGGATAGGATATAATCTTAATGCTTAATATCAACAAACATATAGAAAACATGTACCTGGCCAACGCCCTGCCAACCCCCACACATTGCTGGTGAAATGGTAAAATAGTAGAATCTTTCTGAGAGGCTATATGATGTTTTATATCAAAGATTATTAAAATGTTCATTACATTTGATCAAACAACTCCACAACTAGGAATTTATCTTAAGGAAATAAGCATATGTGAAAATATTAATTTGGAAAACAGTCACCTGATCACAATCGATAATAAAAATTTGAAAATAACATAATATTTAAAATATGGAACTGGTTAAATCATCATGTCAGATCTTTTCATGGAATTTTATTTAGCAACTACAAGTGAGATAATAGAAAAATAATAAAGTGGAAATAAGATCACGGTAGATTATTAAACAAAACAATATACAACAAGGTAAAAATCATTATAGGTAGTATGACTACATATTAGCATAGGAAATACTCTAGACGATATGTACAAAAGAGTGACTAGTGACTAACTGTGAATTGTTAGATTAAGGATGATATTTAATTCCTTTTTCTTCTCTTTATTTTCTAATTTGTCCTTAATGTGCAAATTTCTTTAGGTGAATAAATACAATATAAACTAGCAAAAACCAACGAAAGTAATTAACAGTGTAGCAGAAAAAATATGCGTTACATATAATATATAAAATATAATTTCTCTGTATATATAATTTTTCTGTTTATATATAATTACTTCCATATACACACATATGCATATGCGCACATATATACATATCTCCCAAAATATTTCCAGAAAGATTACAAATTATATATATTTAAATCTGTGATAAGAAAAGCAGTACACTTATGCAAATAGAAAAATAATATTTAGCATATCAAATTAGAATGTATTTAAATATACATATTTTAACTTTTATTTTAGAATTAGGAGTACATGTGCAGGTTTGTCTTACGAGTAAATTGTGTGTCATAGGGGTTTGGTGTACAGATTATTTCATGACCCAAGTGATAAGCATAGTACCCAATAGGTAGTTTTCTGATCCTCAGCCTCCTCCCTCCACCCACCCTCAAGTAAACCCCAGTGTTTTTTGTTCTCTTCTTGTGCTCATATGTAGTCAAGGTTTAGCTCTCACTTATAAGTGAGAACATTCAGTATTTGGTCTTCTGTTCCTGTGTTAGCTTACTTAGGATAATAATGGCCTGGTCCAGCTTCATCTATGTTGCTGCAAAGGACATGATCTTGTTCTTTTTTACGGCTGTGTATTATTCTTTGGTGTACATGTAACACATTTTCTTTGTCCAGTCCACTGTTGATGGGCATTTAGGCTGATTCCATGTCTTTGCTATTATGAATAGTACTGTGATGAGTATATGCATGCATGTGCCTTTCTGGCAGAATGATTTATATTTCTCTGGGTATGTAACCAATAATGGGATTGCTGGGACCAATGGTAATTCTGCTTTGAATTCTTTGAGAAATTGTCAAACTGCTTTCCACAACGGCTAAACTATTTACATTCCCACCAGCAGTGTATAAGCATTTCCTTTTCTCTGCAGCCTTGCCAGCATCTGTTATGTTTTTTACTTTTTAATAGTAGCAATTCTGACTGATGTGAGATAGTATCTCACTGTGGTTTTGAATTGCATTTCTGTAATGATTAGTGATGTTGAGGATTTTTTTATATGCTTGTTGGCATATAAAAAATTTAAAAATTTTAAGGTAAATAAAAAAACAGAAATTTTCTCCAAACTAGGGAAAGTTATATATAAACATATAAATTACATAATTTTAATATTTGTTGAATATGCTAATTTTTTATAACAATTAAAATTATCCAGTAAAATAGTTACGTGTCAAACATATATTTTTACAATTTAAAATAAATTATATTACCTTTTTTCCTTAAAAAGCTTCTTAAAATTATATTACCTTTATTGAAGAATGATTGACATACAGAAGGCTGGACATATTAAATATATGCACCTTAGTGAGCTTAGAAATTTGCATAAACCCCTGAAACTAACTTTACAATCTATGCCATAAACCTATCCAATATCTCCAAAAGTTTTCTCCTAATACAATATTGTTAATGACTGATAATATGCTGTAAAGTAGATCTCTAAGACTTCTTCATCTGGTATATTGAAGCTCAATTCCGACTATATCAGTACTTGGTTCAAAAATCCCCAATGGCTTTCCATTAAATACTGACAAACCCAAAAGTCTTTGCCTACTATTCAATATTTCCCAAATTATTTTTCCAGTTTTAATCCCCATTACCTCCTTTTATGCACCCCAGTGCTGAGTAACAGCAAAGCATTGCTTCTTATACATTCCCTTTGAGTTTTTATTGCTTTGTTATTTTTATAGATTTCCATAGAAAATGAGGGAAATCAGTACAGGTACAGATTCCTTATATGCATCTACAAAGTAGTACTGAAGTCTGGGCTTTTAGTATACCCATCAGCCAAATGGCTAATCTTGTACCCCAATCAGTAATTTTCACTTATGCCAAACGTATCATGGTTAAAAATCAAGTAAAAAATATTTGTACATTTAATAAATCGATTAAATAAAAACTCTCTTTGACAAGGACAGAACTAGGCAGTTCAGAAAAGATAAAATGTAACAAATAGAAAAATGCTCAACTCAGAAAAGAAGCATAAATTTAGATTGAGAATTATAAATATATTAAAGCAGCAACACGGATGATGGAAATCAATAAAGAGCAGGTTGCAAAAAGCTAGCAGGATGATTTACATCTGTGTATATTATGAAGCAACCTTTCTGGAAGATAAATTTGGCACTATGTATCAACAGCTATGGATACAGAATATACCTACACCTGGCAATCAACAATATGGATTTTTAAAACACTTTAATATTTTTCAATATGAAAATAATATGTGTTTGCATTATCAAATATTGAGAATAACGAGTAACGTAATGAAAATAAGGAAAAGCATCTGTAACCACATGTCTGAGGTGTATTTATCACTGCCAATCTGTTAATAATATGATGTTTTTCCTTCCATCTCTTCATGGCTCTTCTTGCTCTTTCTGTCTATTCCAGCCTCTTCTCCCTTCCCTCCCTTTCTCTTACCTAGCCTTTATTTACATGGCATCAGATTAGGACCATTAATCTTTGCGATATGCCTTCGGATTTCATCATACAGAAGTATTGCAAGATTTAACCATTCCAGTAATGCTCAATTCTGTTGTTTTATCAAAATTTTGCTAACTATAAATAACCAGCCAGTTAAATTTTTGTACATAAATCTTTATATTCATATCTCTGTTTCCCAATAATAAGTTTTTAAAAGTGGAAACGCTGCATCAAATGGTCTAAATACATATTAATACCAAAACAGGTATATATAAAAATACATACAAAGATAAATACACATATATAGTTATAAGATATATCAATAGAAAATGTAACAAGGTAAAAAGTCTCCCTTCATTCCCCACCCCATTCCCTTGTTTCTCCATTACTCAATCATGCTACCCAGAGACAATTGTTTTGGATAGGTCCTTGTGTGTTACATTATCAGAAATGTCACACACATACACACGCATGCACACAAAGGATAATACAAAATTAATCTGTGACATGTTTTCTGATTATAAAATGTGTCTATTTTGTTCTTCTTCCTGATTTCCTGATTATAGAACATATGCTTTAGGATGATCTTCCTTAATATATCCCACCTGCCTGCTGAACAGTACGTTTTTAACTTTCCATACCATGTCCTCCCAAGATTCTCACCAATGCAATTACATATTTGAATTGCCAAGAAAAAGAATATGACTATCTCCTAGTACTTGCCAAACTTTTTCCAAACTGAAGACAATCTTCAGAGATTCACTAGAACTCACAGGACCTGGCATGCAATTGTGCTTATGGCTAGGATTTCTTATGTTCACACAGTGAGGGCGCGCTGTTGGAAACTGAGGACAAAGACACAGGTAGAGTCTGGAGAGATCCAGGCACAGGTTTCCTATTTCGTCTATTATTTACACATTTTGTATTTAACTAACATTTTCATTTGGTTGAATATATGTGTGTATGTGTATATGCCCCTAAGCATTTAAAAAGAAGAAGTTTGTTTTCACTTTGTTTTAATCTTATATTCATTTTTTAGAGGTAGATATTTCAACAATTAAACATCTTTTTATATTTACAACCTCTTATGTTATTATTCTCCTCAATTTTAGGAAGTTACATTAAGGTAATACATAATTTTCTATATTCTAAACTAATAATGGTTTTAGGACCTGCCATCAAGTTAATACATCTTGTTAATAGTATGTAACAAGCATATTAAATACACATATAGATTTTAAAACATTTCCTGATTTTAATGTAGCCAAGATCTCTAAAAATACTTATTTTTAGGATTGTTTATGGTCACTGATATGATGAAAAGAGAATGACATACACCAAAATATTTACAGCAGAATTATTTAAAATACCAAACTGATATTTTAATAAATACCTAAAATTAGAGAAACAACTAAGTAAGGTAGAGTGAGTCTAAATCTTATGCAGCAATATAAAATGATTATTAACATATAATTATAAGGATAATATTGATGAAAAATCATGGAATGAACTAGAACAATAAAGAATATAACTATACTACAGATAAAACTCTCTAAAAGCATGCTTGCATACAGATAAACACTGGAAGGATACACAGGAAAAAAATTGTAAAAGCACTTTAAAAGTTACCAACAATAAGTTTGGAGGGAATTCTACCTTTTGTTTTCATACCCTTCAACCAAATTTTGTTCTAAGGCTATTTGGCAATAAATAGAAATAGAGAAAAATGTTAGTAACTTCAGAGATATAAAAGCAAGCAGCAAAGGCAGTCTTATTTTATCTCCCTCTTTTTTCTACCTAGGGCTGAGAAAAGGACAGGAGAAGAAACTGCGTGCAGAATTGGCTTTTGCCTCTTCTTCCTACCTGAGCCATCCAGACAGCACAGCTGCCCCCCAGGTAGGTCTCAACTAAGATGTGTACACGTGGTTGAGGCTACCATAGAACACAGGAGCTTTGTAGAGCACATCAAGTCCTCTATTCACTTGAAATAATATTACTCTCCTCTTTCAGTGATCTTCTCTGTTAATAAGAACCTTTAAGCTAATGACTGAAGGAAGATATAAAGAAGTTTTGGGGAATGGGCCATAATTGTCTTTGTTATCCAAGAAGCAATTATTTCCCATAGTTGGCTTTTTCCAGAATCACTGATATTACTACTTTCTTTCTCTGGTATCTCACTTTCTTTCTCTGTTTTATATTGCTATGCTTTGCATTTCTAATACATTTCATATCTTTGAGGAAAGGCTTATGTCTTTTTCTTTTTAATCTGCTATGTGCTTTTAAAAGTTTGGTTTATAGTAGATACATAAATTATGTATATAGTGGATATATATAGATAGATACATATAAATACAGATATTGCATTGAATCAAATTTACTTGTGTCATCTCTTAATGAGCATTTCTCTTTTTTAATGGTCCCTTAACTTCCCCCAAATAACCCATTTTAAGGTGGAGCTTGAATCAAATAGTTCATTTAAAAATGCCTATAGAGTAATGTGTTATTTTTTAAAAATTTGCAGTGATACTGAAAGAAGAATATCTCAACAATGTCAGCTTCCCACCAACACCTCAGAGTCTGCCCACCCTTTTCTTGTTGACCTGTTTCCCGGCCTGCAGGCATTCTTATTTAATGTACTCCATATTGACAAATTCATCACTTTCCCACTGACATCCTCACTGTTGAAATCTTACTTTCCTCATTTGCCCCATCTTGTTTTTGCTCAAACAATTATATGCAAAATTTAACCTATACTCTTTAGATTAACCCCAACCCCATCCCTAGTCACACACAGACACATTTGGTTTTCCACATCAATTTTTTAAAAATCAAATATAACATAAAAATAGATTTTAGGGGATCTGGATTACTTCTGCATTTTTCAATACTTTTTAAACATGATTATACAAATTAAATATATGTGAGTTTTACTTTGCCAAAGTATACTTTTCAAAAAGCTAAAACAACAAAGTATATGCAAATATAAAGTGAGCACATGTCAAAGAGTTTTTTTAGCTCATTAATGATGAAACCACCAAGATGCTAAAGCTGGTCCCAAAAGTACTGGAGATATGTGTAGTGACTACGAGAAAAACAAGATTTCCAGTTCAGGTACAAAAGAACTTAATGTTCATAAAGGACAATAAAACTATAATCTTTCATCAAAAATTATTTGTATCTTGCACACAACATTCATTTCTATTGCTATTTGATGAGAATCATCTATACTGCTATCCATTTTCTGAGAACTAATAGGTACCCTTGGAAAGTTATAAGGGTTATTATCCTGAATAATAGTAAATAGCAAGTCAAGTAAGACAGGAGAATTAAGTAATCCCTTGGCCAGGCTTCTAGACAATGTCTTAGAGGATATGGAAAAGAATCAGTAATCCGGCTGGGCACAGTGGCTCACGCCTGTAATCCCAGCACTTTGGGAAGCCAAGGCGGGCAGATCCCTTGAGGTCAGGAGTTCGAGACCAGGCTGGCCAATATGGTGAAGCCCAGTCTGTACTAAAAGTACAAAAAATTAGCCGGCCATGGTGGTGCACGCCTGTAATCACAGTTACTTGGGAGGCTGAGGCAGGAGAATCACTTGAACCCAGGAAGCAGAGGTTGCAGTGAGCCAAGATCATACCACTCACTCCAGTCTGGGCAACAGAGTGAGACTCTGTCTCAAAACAAAACAAAAAAAGACTCAGTAACCCTGTATTTTGGAAAATTTTTCTTAACAGTGCAAATTTCTGAGTAATGAACAATTCTTCACTGCTACAATAATCTACCTGTAAACATGCCCACATTTGGTACAAAAAGACTGTTGTGTTCATGCCTGACTAGAATTAAGTATCTCAAAGTTCAGGGCCTTTTAGCCTTCATCTAGGCAGCCAATCGGAACGGCAAGGACTATTTCAAGTAAATATCCTTCCTCCAAGAAACACTTAATCGAATGCCTGCTATGTGTCAAGTGTTGTGTTATACAGAAAAATATCCAATTCTTCTTCAAAGCTGAGAGCTTAATTAGAAAATAGATGTACAATGAATTATGGTAGAGTCTAACAAGTATCTGCAAGGTGCCATGGGTCTCTCGGGGTACAACACCTGATGTAAGCCTTTGGAGTGAAATCTGCCTGAATTTTACCTCTGAATATGTTGTTTATTGACTGACAAAATAACCAAAATACCCTTTTATATCTCAATTCCAAGCTTGAAAAATTTTTAAAAAGTGTATGACACAATTCTCTGACTTTTTATAACCTGAGGTTATAAAGAGAACTTAAACTGATGAGATAACTCTGGGTCATTATGCAAAATACACAATACTGTGCTGCACTGTCACTCAGCAATGACCCAGAAAGCAATGAGTCATAAAGGACATATTTTTCTTTATGATAAATAACCCCAACCTGCTATATTTTTAAATTACTGTATCTGATTTATATGATTTTATACCTCTTACAGTTCTGTTCAATATCACTTTGATATGTACAGCAAAAATATTCATCATAGTTATGTGGTATTTTGTATAAAATGATGTAAATATGTGTCCATTGGACTTTTTTTTATGTCTTGATAAATTAGGTTAGGTCACAATATGAAGGATAAATTGTTCTTTATTTTTGTCTTCCCATCTCAATAATGGACAGACTGCAAGACAATAATGATAGGGTACTAAACTACTACAGAGCCTCAAAGAAGTTCAAAGAATCTTATGTAAGACATTATGATGCAAGAGCAGTGTTATTTTAACTTTCTAAGAGATAATTGTATAGTTAATCTTCTATATTACATTGAAAAAGCTTTCAACACTTCATTGTGTTCAATTATACTCCTGATTACTCAGATGGAGAAAATTTGGGAGAGTTTGGAGATGCTTAACGATGAGTTGCTGATGAAGTGTTTTCTCACTGCCCTTGTCTCCTAAAACTGAAGTATTTGGGTTTGGGGAATTTTAGTTATCATTTTAGCCCATGGTAGCAGCCTTCATCAAAGATTCAAGGGCCAATTTTAATTAAGAAAGGTTAATGGCAGGTAGTGGCTCATGCCTGTCATCCCAGCACTTTGGGAGGCCAAGACAGGTGTACCACCTGAAGTCAGGAGTTCGAGACCAGTCTGGACAACAAGGTGAAACCCCATCTTCACTAAGAACACAATATTAGCTGAGCAAGGTAGTGCATGCCTGTAATCCCAGCTACTCAGGAGGCTGAGGCAGGAGAATCACTTGAACCCAGGAGGCAGAGGTTGCAGTGAGCCAAGATAGTGTCACTGCACTCCAGCCTGGGCAACCAAGCGAGACTCCATCCAAAAAAATAAAAAGATTGCCAATGAGCTCCAAAGAGCTTCCTTTCATTCCAGATATCACTTGCAGCAGAGGCATCACCAGGCTACCTCAGGCAAGCATAATGGACAACTGCATTTTCGATCTTCTCTGCACCCCTTTTTGTTTGTTCCTTCCCTCAGAAATTATGCCCCAGAAATCTACAGTTCCCATGTTATTTAAAGAGCAGTGGTTTTTCTGGAGAAGAATATGTCAAACAGAATTCCATTTCCTGAACCACATTTCTCTTCTGTCTTCCAGGATATAACTGGAGATGAACTCATTTAGAAAAAAAACAAAAAATACATACCACACAGTTTGATCTGGAATGCAAATAAAAGCTTTTGGTCCATGATCTGAATTTCTGCCTGTCAAGTAGGGAGCAGATTCAAGACCTTTGCATTTGCTTTCTTTCTCAGAGAGATAAAGGAATACTCAAGAGCAAGAGAAAAATATAGGCCTTTGATTCATTCAATTCATTATTACTTTTTGTCAAACATGTAGATAGAAAGTTCTTGTCATCACTGAATTTATAAGTCAGCAAGAAGGATCAACATTGGGCAAGGGTAGTTAATGCAATTGGTGCTTGTAGGAGATGTGTACCAAGGATATGGGTACGTAGACAATGAGGGCTTAGCATGGCCTTAGAAAAAGGAAATGATGTGTCAGCTGAGACACAAACATGAATCGGACAGTGAGTAAGGTGGGTGTCTCTCTAGGCAGAGAAAACAGCACATGCCAAATTACAGAGAGTCTGTCAGTTAAGTGGCATTTTTGGAAATTCTGAGAGAAAACACATGAGGACAATGTCAAGAGAACAGTTCCAGGGAATTCCACAACTGAGTGTGGGTCACTGGCTGAGGAGGGCACTCCTAGGGACTAGGATAAGCCAAGATAAATCCTAGGAAGAGCCTATGGCATAAGTCACAGCAAACCTCCTACTGAGTCAGGCAACTCAAAGCACAGAGCTGTCCATCAGGAGTAGGGTCAGCGAGAGAATCGTCCCTGACAGCCTTCTTCCTGCCATATGCTCCTTCTGAAGCCCTGGGCTGGGACTCCAGGTCTCTTCTCAATGCTTCTTGAAGTGACAGGCGCCTAGGGCAAGCCATGGGAGTGGTGGCTGACATCTATATGTTATGCGTTAGTTACCTGTCACATATTTTTAAAAAATGAATTGTTTCTAAGGGCAGGATAGGTATTTTGTCTATGAGCATAGTCAATGTCAGTAAATATTTAATTAAATCAAGTATTTCAAAAGCCTCACTCTTGCTCTATTAGATATATAGGTAATTTTAGATAGCAAATTCAAACACGTTTGTCAACCCACTTTTCTATCAGCAACTTCCTAACAAACATTTGGATGAAAAATCAACACACTGAGAAGTCAACAGATAGTTTTTGTTTTTCTGAGGCAAAAATCTTTAGTGATTCACTATCCTTTTCTACTTCCTCTTTTTTCTTTCCTTGGCACACATCTCTCCTTTTAATTTTCATCCCTATAGATTACAAAATCTTGCAGAAAATTAGGTCGCTATATGCCTCACCCAAAGGGAAACTCCAAAAATGTAGAAAAGAAAATTAGTTCACCTTCAAGAAGTAATTTTAACTTCACTCTAAAATAAAAACTCAGAACTTTATATCAACAAAAGAAAGTTGAGCTGTCCCTCCTCTCAGTTTTTTCCTGTTTTCCCACGTTTCAGGACAGAGTCTGCTGCCACAGAGCCTGCTCTTTGGGTTCTGGAGGAAGACGCTGTGTAGAATGTAATGCTAGGGGTTTGTAGGAATATTACTGACATCTTCCCAAATGAAACCTTGGCCATTTATTTTAATCATTGTTACCTCTGTATCTGAAGCATCTAGAGGAATCAACGGTACAGAGCAGACACTCAAGCAGTATTGGCCGAATAAATAATTGAGTGACGCATTATCAAATCAATACCTACTGACTTTAGACATTTGGGAAAATACGTGTGTGCACATGCATGTGCAATATTACCATCCTGATTATCACCATTAACATTTCAGTGAAATATTTCTGGAAGATTCCATATCAATGTTATTGGAGCTCCTAAAGAGATCATGATGATGAATCCTGGAAAAGTTAATCAAGGTATTCAAGAGGGCCAGGGACAGGCAAAAAACTGATTTGAAAGAGAAGCTGAGAGGACACTTTAGGATGAATCTTTTCAAATAAGTTCTAGCAGACCAATAGAATTATTTACTCCAGAAAATCTCACTAAGATGCCTTCAGGAACACAGTACAAAGGAAAAGAAGATTGTGTCTGACTGTATGAAAAAAAAGTTGTAGGTCTTGAAGTTTCTGTTTATGGCAGATAATATATAGCACTTGACCTCTCTTACCCTGTAATCTATGAATCTCTATTATTTCCCTTGATATGTACCAGCCTCAAATTTAATTCTACTTTGACTGGCAGTGAGAGTTGTTCACACTCCAATATTTACAGAAAACATCAATTTCCATAAGCCTAGATATTTATGAATTACATTAGAATTATTCGTGTGATATACGGCAAATGTATTGCTGACCTAGTTAGAATTCTTTCAAAAGTGCTTTGTTAGTGCATTTGAGAAGTTTAATATGCAGGGTGGCCTGTTTAGAGTAGGTTCCACTTAATTCATCATGTCCAGCTATAGTGACAGCTACTTTAAGTTTTGGGCCAAGAACAAGTTTATTCAATCCCAAATCTGTACATCCATTCCGCCTAGAAAGTAACCTCATTGCATGTCACCTAGCAGTGGCCACAGTCCCCTGGGCTGAGCAGATTTCTTCCCCTTCTCCAACAACCTCCCTTTGCTCACCACATGTCTGTATTCTCATTCCTGATCATCACAGATCTACTCTAAACCTTATTTCAAAATCCCTGATCCTGTCCAGGAGCAATGGCTCATGCCCGTAATCCTAGCATTTTGGGAGGCCGAGATGAGTGGATCACTGGAGGCCAGGAGTTTGAGACCAGCCTGGCCAACATGGTGAAAACCCGTCTCTACCGAAAATACAAAAATAGGCCAGGCATGGTGGTACACACCTGCAATCCCAGCTACTTGGGAGGTTGAGGCAAGAGAATTGCTTGAACCTGAGATGTGAAGGTTACAGTGAGCAGAGATCATGCTACTGCACTCTAACCTGGGCAACAGAGCGAGACTCTGTCTCAAAACAAACAAACAAAAACAAAAACAAAACAACCTCATATTTTTCTTTGTTCATTATGATCCCATCCATTTTCCAATGAGGGAGTTTCCAAAATTATAACTTCCCAAATTATTGTGCTTTGACTAACCAGTAAATAAATCTCTAAGCAAAAGAATGGCTTAAGAAAATATGTATTCTAGGACAAGAAAGTGCCTGGCCACAGAGACAAAGCTCAAAAATACTAAAACAATAAAGAAGGAAAAGAGAAGATAAAATCCACATCAGTAATTCATTCAGCAAATATTAATTGAAGGCTTACTATATGCCAGATACTTAGGTCAGGGCTGATGGTACAAATAGTGAGCAAAACAGATGGAATCTCTGCTCTGAGGAATCTCACAGTCTACGGTGGACAGAAATATCAATCAAGTAACTGAAAGAGAAATGTAAAATGGCAAAATGTACAACAGTTTAGATGTGTTGCTGCTGTGACAGTATTTGATTATAAGATGTGATATAGACAAAAAATATTGTTAAAGGAGTAGCGTGTATTAAGGCTATGAGAAGAGAGGAGCAGCATTGTGTATTTGAACAAAGAAATGAAGGCTGGTGTGGTTGGAACTGAGAGAGATTAGGTTAGAGAGGAAAATAGGGACCAGACAATGCTGGGGCTTTTAAGACATGTTCAACTACATGCAAAGAGAAGCAGATTTACATAGGATCTCAAACTGTACGTTCAGTCACATGGTTCACCTGCACCCTTTGTCCATACATGGTATCGATACTTCTTTTATGTTAGAGATGCTGATGAAAGGAAATGCTTGAATGGAAATGGGGTGAACTAATCTGTGTATTGAACTTCAACACAAGGTGCTGGTATGAGTGGTTCAAACCCAATACCTTGTATTCTTCTTCCCATCTTGTTTCTTTTTATTTTTAAATTTCAACTTTTATTTTAGATACAGCGGGCACATGTGCAGGCTTGTTACCTGGGTATATTGTATGATGCTGAGGTATAGTGTACTCAACCTGTCACTCAGTTAGTGAGTATAATACCCACTAGGTAGTTTATCAATCCACTCCCACCTCCCTCCCGCTCCCCCTCGGGCAGTCCCCAGTATCTACTGTTCCAATGGTTATGTCCATGTGTGCTCAATATTTAGCTCCCACTTATAAGTGAGAACATGCAGTGCTTGGTTTTCTGTTCTTGAGTTAATTCACTTAGGATAATGGCCTCCAGCTGCATCCATGTTGCCACAAAGGACATGATTTCATTCTTTTATGGCTGCATAGTATTCCATGGTGTGTATGTACCACATTTTCTTTTTTAAAAAATAGATTTCTGTGAGTCAGCTTAGCGTGCAGTGATGCACTGCATCATTTGTTTGTGGTTGCAACAACAGGTCGCTGTACACTGTCCATAGCATTAGCTAGAGGTGGCCCCTTGGAAGTACTTATGTCTCCCAGTTGACAATCGCAGTAGAATTAGCTTGAGACATTCACAGAGATATCCTGTCACATTATTTGATTTTCAGGAGGTCTAGAGTTACTGTGGAGGAAAACAGATTTGAAACTTGTTTTTAACTCATGTCTGGAAAAGTATAGAGAAAATGCAGTAGGCAGAATTCAGATTTTAAATGTGGCAAGAGCCTGAGGATAATAGAATTCAAAGTTTTGGAGAGAGAGGGTGCTGTAGTAAAGCACAAATACTGCATCTTTTAGAGGCCCATCCACTCTGCTTGAGACTCACACTTCAAAGAGGGGTTTGTGGAGAGTACTCTCCATTCGACAGAAAGGTGGAGCTGGAGAAACAGTGAGAAATAAAGCAGATAAGTCAAGGGGCCTTAAAAGTTAGGAAAGTAGGCCGGGAGCCTGACCAACATGGTGAAACCCCGTCTCTACTAAAAATACAAAAATTAGCCGAGCATGGTGTTGCGCACCTGTAATCCCAGCCACTTAGGAGCCTGAGGCAGGAGAATCGCTTGAACCCAGCAGGCAAAGGCTGCAGTGAGCTGAGATTGCACCACTGCACTCCAGCCTGGGCAACAGAATGAGACTCTGTCTCAAAAAAAAAAAAAAAAAAGGCGAAATAGGTAGGAAAGTAATAATCATGAGGTTGGCCCAGAAGGACTAGAGAGACCTCGGCAGACAGACAGACCCCCACAGCAAGGGAGGACTGCCAGTGGGAGGGGAAGTAGGAGCAGGAATGAAGGCACAGACTAGAGCTTGGAGAACAAGACAAGGAAACCTGTCCCGTGTTCCTCTGGGTACTCCAAGGTACATGATCTGCTATGTGAGCATAGAAGCTGTTGATCTAGTACATGCAGGACAAAGTAGACAGTCGTCATCCTCAGACCTTACCTGCTAGTGGGATTTATGGGACAGCCCAGTTGTGTTGTGCTGGGCTATCTAGCTCTATGCTTGAAACATACTTAGATAATATTGTTCATGTGTGCGTATGTGTGTGTGTGCATGTACACGTGTGTGCGTGTACATGGTCAGTGTACCAGCAAGAGTAATTTAATGGTTCAAAGATCCTCATCTTGGAAAATGTCTCATGCTATAAAGTTGAATACTGCTTATCACCAGATATCAAATTCCAATAAGAGGGTAAAATCACCTTTAAATGGAGAACTGAAGTTATATTTGTGGGCCCTCTTCTCCTATATCTCCTTGTGATACATCCTTGTGCTAATTTGGATGTGAAACTTGCATGATAGGAGAAGACATGCTGAACCGGAAGGTCTGTGCAATGTGGAAGGAGGTGTGCTTTTCATGTCTCTTGTACTCATTGAACCGTGAGTGCAGAATGGCTTCACCTGTGCCACAGTACTTGGCGGGATCATGATGTCAATTAGGTTTCATGAGACTCTGTAAAGCAAATTTGTTTATTTGCTCACTGAGTTATCCAAAGACAAAAGGAGGACTGTGCCTCCAGCACGATAATTAATTATAAAGTCATCACACATATTGCATTAATGTTGGCTGACTTCTCACAAGTCCCTCTCAGAGGGCAGGGGCCATGTGTAAATATAACTCTATTTAGCATCCACTAAAAAGACACTTTGATTGGAATCTGTGTGATCATCAACTTCTTTACTAGGTTGTGTGTTCCTTGAAGGAAAGGATTTTATCTTTCATTTATTCAATAAATATTTATAAAGCAGTAAAAAATAGCAAAGATATCTTCACGCAGCTTATGTTCTTTTTAAAATTTAATTATTTTTAATTGGCAAATAATAATTGTATATATTTGTACAATTGTATATAAATTGTACAATTTGTGATAGGTATACAATTGCAGGATGATTAAATGAAGCAATTAAAATATTCATCACCTCATATATTTCTCATTTCTTTGTGGTAAGAATGTTTAAACCTAGAAGGACCCTATAAAATTGAACTTTATATTCTTTGACCAACACCTCCCCTTTTCCTGTTCACCTGCTCCTGGCCCCACAGCCTCTGATAACGACCACTTCACTCTACTTCTTTGACTATTTTCATTCCACATATAAGTAAGATCATGCAGTATTTGTCTTTGTCTTATTTCATTTAATATAATGTCCTCTAGATTCATCCATGTTGTCACAATGACAGAATTTCCCTCATTTTTAAGGTTGAATGATATTCCACCTGTGTGTATATACCACATTTTTTTTATTCATCTTTTTCCTGAACCCTTGGGTTGCTTCCATTTCTGTGCTATTGTGAATAATGATGCAATAAACATGAGAGTGCAGGTATCTCCTAGACATCCAATTTCAATTCCTTTGGCTTTCCACCCAGAAGTGGGATTGCTGAATCACAAAAATGGTAATTCCATTTTTAATTTTCTGAGGAGCTTCCATACTGTAGTTCTGTAATAACTATACTAATTTATATTCCCACCAATAGTGTCCATGGACTCCCTTTTCTCCACATCTTGCTGATACTTATCTTTCATCATCTTGATAGTAGCCATTCTAACATGTGTGATGGGAATATTGTGGTTTCAATTTGCATTTCCCTGATAATTAGTGATGTTGAGCATTTTTTCATATATCTGTTGGTAATATGTATGTCCCTTTTTTTTTGGAAATATCTATTCAGGTCTTTTGCCCACTTTTTAATCAGGTCATTTGGAGGTTTTTTTGCTATTAAATTCCATATCGATTTGGATATTGATCCTTATCAGATGCATTGTTGGCAACTATTTTCTCACATGCTGTGGGTTGTCTTTTCACTCTGTTGTTTCCTTTTCAGCAATTTTACATATGATTAATCATCCCATTTGCCTATCTCTGCTTTTATGGCCTGTACTTTTGGGGTAGTATCCAAGAATTCATTGCCCAGACCAATATCATGGAGCTTTCCTCTTTCTTTTCTTCTAGTAGTTTTATAGTTTCAGGTCTTATACATCGAGTATTTCTCTAACACTTCTATAATGCTTACTGTATTCCAAGCACAGGTCAAAGCTCTTGACATATATTAACAACTTAAAGCAACAACCCAATGAGTCAGGTACTAGGCTATTTCTATCTTATGTATTGAAGGAAACTAAAGCTGAAGCAGTTTAAGTGTTATCCAAGGGTGCAGAACTAGTAAGTGGTGATGCTGGAATTTGTACCCTGGCAGTTTGGCTTCAAAGTCTACCTGCTTTTTCACTTTATTATCTCTTTCCTTTTAACTTACCTTTTTATTACTAGTGCCTAGCATAGTTCCCTGCAAAGAATAAATGAGTGCTAATTGCATAAGCCAATGAAACAATGACATTTATCATGCTAATGGTGATGATGGTGAAAATATACTGATAATAATTATTTATATTCATTGAGTTGCCACCCATACAATGTTTCATAATTTGTAAGCACCATATCATGTGATCTTTTTTTAAATTATACTTTAAGTTCTGGGATACATGTGCAGAACGTGCAGGTTTGTTACATAGGTATAAAGTGCCTTAGTGGTTTGCTGCACCCATCAACCCATCACCTAGGTTTTAAGCCCAGCATGCATTAGGCATCTGTCCTAATGCTCTCCCTCCCCTCACCTCCCACCCTACAACAGGTGCTGGTATGTGATGTTCCCCTCCCTGTGTCCATATGTTCTCATTTTTCACCTTCCACTTATGAATGAGAACATGTGGTGTTTGGTTTTCTGTATCTGTGTTAGTTTGCTGAGAATGATGGTTTCCAGCTTCATCTATGTCCCTGCAAAGGACATGAACTCATTCTTTTTTATGGCTGCATAGTATTCCATGGTGTATTTGTGCCACATTTTCTTTATCCAGTCTATCATTGATGGGCATTTGGGTTGGTTCCAAGTCTTTGAGACTGTGAATAGTGCTTCAATAAACATACGTGTGTATGTGTCTTTAAAGGAGAATGATTTATAATCCTTTGGGTATATACCCAGTAATGGGATTGCTGGGTCAAACGTAATTTTTGGTTCTAGATCCTTGAGGAATCACCACACTGTCTTCCACAATGGCTCAACTAATTCACACTCCCACCAACAGCGTAAAAGCATTCCTATTTCACATCCTCTCCAGCATCTGTGGTTTCCTGACTTTTTAATGATCGCCATTCTAACTGGCGTAGGATGGTATCTCATTGTGGTTTTGATTTCCATTTCTCTAATGACCAGTGATGATGAGCTTTTTTCCATATATTTGTTGGCTGCATAAATGTCTTCTTTGGAGAAGTGTCTGTTCATATCCTTCACCAACTTTTTGATGTTTTTTTTTTTTTTTGTAGATTTGTTGAAATTCCTTGTAGATTCAGGATATTAGCCCTTTGTCAGACAGATAGATTGCAAACATTTTCTCCTTTTCTGTACATTGCCTGTCACTCTGATGATAGCTTATTTTGCTGCGCAGAAGCTCTTTAGTTTAATTAAATCCCATATCTGAATAGCAATAGTGTCGGTGTTTAGCAGCTTCCCTAGACTGATAGTAAACCTGAGACCTAGAAAAATTAACCTAATCACGTAATGTTAGACACCTGGTAAGCTATAGAACCAGCACTTGAATCCTGGTCTTCCTAACCTTAATAGCCATGCTCTTTCATTACAGCTAAAAGTCACCAAATCTGGGATTATTTCTGCCATTTGTTTAGTGGCTTGAGAACAAATATTTATAACATATTGTTGTACATGAATCTCACCTTATAAAATAAGATTAAAATATACTTTGCCAAGCAAAGATTGTTGAAAACATAAAAATTCTCGAATAACAAAATAAAAACCGGTCTCTCTCTCTTTCTCCACATACATACTCAAAAGTGCATTCACACACATATATGCTCTTACCCCACAGAATAGAAAGTTGAAAGTCACTATGCATCAACCATAAATCCCCATAGATCTAATCCAAAGAGTCTGAATGAAATTGAGATAAATATAGTAGGTGCAATGGATAGAATACAATTTGTGATTTAAAATCCATAAAACAACTCTAAGGGCATTGTGATTTATTCTATATTAAACCCGTTTCCCAAGCCTAATATTTATGCCCACATGTTTTTAATATGCTATTTAACCACACATTTTACAGATATAAACATCACCATACGAGCTTTCAATTAGCATTGATTTTCTTCCTGAAGACGTGCCTATTGGAATGAAATGTTAGGAATGGCTGGGAACTGATGTATGTGGAGTTAAAGTGCTGTTAATTCAATTGCTTTATCTGATCCAAAGTCACTTAGATTATATTAAATTAGCCATCTGCTTGGCTTTCACCTTGGAATGTCTGCCAGATGCTGAATGTGTTTACAGAGTTCATTAGCAGACCCAACCTTAACAACAACTTTCTTGTGGTGTAACACCAGTGACCAGAAGTTTCCCTGGAAAGACATCATAGGAAAAACAAGTATAAGCTACACTTAAATAAATGTTTTTTAAAATGGAATGTTTACATTTATTCTCAAACTTAAACATCTTTTTACTGGAAGGGAATTTGGACAAAGGATTCTTACTAAAATACCAACTGATCTTTCACTTCTCTTTTGACAGGCAACGACAATTGATCATACTCTGATATTAATAAAAATACCAATTTTCACAGATCTATATATTATTAATTATATTAGAACTATTCATGCAATATACACCAAAGGGAATCTTCTACCACTTTACACTTTTAATTTAATTTTGTTGAGTGAATTCCCACGAGCAGATGACTATTCTACCTTGTAGTATATTATGGTGCATTAGAGTCTAGTGATGGAAATTAATACGTATAATCTAATTTTATTACCATGACAAAGAAACTATTAGGTGAGGACCACTACATTTTGAAGGAGTTATAAGCAGCAACATTGGAGTTGGTTCTTTAACATTTTAGAATAACTGCATGTAAGGCATCCTAGGCAAAGTAAACAATTATGAAAAGGCTTTTTCAGCTGGGGAGTTAATAATAGAATGTGGCAACTGGAAAAAGATGAAGCTGGAAAGACTCTCAGAGGCCAGATAATGAAGATCCTTGATTACTATCTAGGAAATTTGGTTGTTAATTGATAGGTTATAAACAGGGAGCCACTGAATTAATTTTAAGCAGAGAAGTTACATGGCATAGCATGTCATTTAGAAACATAATAAAAGTGTAAAATATATGAAGAAATTAAGCAAATCAAAGTCACCTAACTTAAGCGATTATTGTAAAGGTACAGGAGAGAAAATGAAAACCTTATCCTAAACAGAGAAAGTGGAGATGGAAAGGGGAGAGATGTAACAGTTAATTAGGAAATAAATGCAATGAAATGTGTTTCACAATTAGAAATGAGAATGTAAACAGAGGAGGATATTGCAGATAACTTTAAGATTTCTGATTTGTACAATAGATGATTATGAGTTCAAATTTAGAAGGAAGGTTATGGAAATTAGAAGGACTATGGGACCATGACTTTATCTTTGGACATTTTGGATTTAATGTGACTATTAGATATTCTTAGAGGAATGTCTGTAGATAATTAGTTTATAAGTCTGAAATTCAAGACAGTGATCTGAGCTAGAGATACAAAGTTAAAGTTCATTGCTGTGTATTCTAAATTTGGGATGGTAAAAATTAAATGAAGCTATCTAGGAAGTATATGTGTAATGAGAAGATAAGGATACTCAACATAAGACTCAATATTATTGTCTAAGGCATAGGAGGAAGAAAAGATTGCAAAGGACTGCTCAAAGGAGTAAAAGGAAAACCAGAAGAAGATATGATGGCAGAAGACACCGGAAAAGAGAGTTACTACAATAAGCAAAAAGGATCAGGACAGTCTAATGTTACAAAGACATATTCTCTTTTACTCACAGTACTATAAAACCCAAGAAGTCAAATTAAAGTACCGAGGAAGAGGAAGAAAAAAAAAAGCTGGTGGCAGCTGAGGAGGAGGAGGAGCAGAAGAAAAAGGAAAGGAGGAGGAGGAGGAGGAGGAGGAGGAGAAACAAAAGAAGAAGGAGAAGGAGACGAAGGAGGAGGACAGGCACAGAAATTAATGAAATGTGTTGAAACTGTCCAAACCTGGTTATATATAAAATAAATTCTACAAATTCTGAGACTAGGCTTCACGCCTTAGTTACTAATTTATCCATCCACAATGAGAGAATCAGAGGTGGGAGAGAGTAGATAACATTTAATAAACTAAGAACAATATTAACATGTTTGATCTAGAGTAGTCAAGTGTCTTTCCAGTACATAATGTCACTGAAAGTTTAATCAGCATTATGAACTACTTGGAAAATTGTTATTATATCATCATTCTCATCCTCATTTTATTGTGAAAAAAAAATGAATACTTAGAAATATAAAAGTTAAAAAACCTGCTTATTCACATACAGTCTGTGATGAGACTATATGAGAATAGGACATTTAGGACCCAAGCCCAAATGTCTTGGCTTCAAATTCCAATCTGCAGTAGAAAACTAAAATGCATTTTGGGTTCTGTGATGAACACTGCAACTGTCTTGGCCAGATCATATCTCTCCTTCAGGAAGTAAATGAGAGACTTGAGATGAACTCCCTCCCAGCTTTGTGAGTCTGCATTTCTATTAAATATTCTGAAAGTTTTGCAATTGCAAATGTCCCCCAGTATTAATAGTTACCCAAACCTACAAAAATACTACTTTAAATTCAATTAATTTTCTAAAGAACTAAAGTTTATATCTTGGAGCAAAGTATTTCATTTTGATTATCATTCAATATTTATAAAAGTTCACATTTCTGCTAGGTTGGAGCACTAGCTCCCATAACAGGCTATAATAAATGATAATGGATAATTATTATTTCAATTACCTTGCTCCTTTTCTTAGAGATACTCACTTGTATTACAAATTGGACAATGCTCATTCATTTTGATGCACTAGTTCCAAAATAACTTGTAGGCTTTCATTGATAATGGTAATGTATTTGAGTCAAGGGATATTAATTGACAGCAACTTACTCAACACATCAACTCTACACATTTCACCTGATTTCTTTATCAATTTTTAATAGACATTAGTTTTTAGAACAGTTTTAAATTTATAGACAATTTAGATGGTGCAGATAATCCCCATATGTCCCACACCCACAATTGACATCCTACAGAAGTATGTCACATCTGTTACAACTAACGAACTAATTTTGACATATTATTAACTGAAGTCCATAGGGCATTTAGTTTCCCAATGTCAACACATTTTTATTAACTCAAGGCCATTTTTCATTCAAATTTCCTTAGTTTTCTCCTAATATCATTTTTAAAATTTTCTTTTTCAAGATCCCTTTCAGGATGCCACACTAGTTAGTGTCATGTATCTTTAGTCTCCACATATTTTTGACAGTTTTCTTGTTTTTGATGACTGACAGTTTTGAGGAGTACTTCTCAGGCGCATTATAGGGTTTTTCTTTATTGATAGTTGTCTGATGTCATTTCTGATGGTTAGACTGAGACTAGGGGTTTTGTGGAGGAACATAACAGAGGTAAAATGTCATTTCCATCACATAATATCAAGAGTACAAACTATCAACATGATTTACGACTGCTGATGTTGACCTTGGTCACCTTTTGACTGAAGTCATGTTTGTTGTTTTTCTCTACTGCAGTGTTCCTCTCTTTTCCCCTTTCCATACTATACTCTTTGAAAGAATGTCATGATGCAAAGTACAATTTAAGGGGAGGGAAGTTATTTTCCCCCTCTTTGCAGGTGGAATATTTAAATAGCTTATTTTGAATTTTTTCCATAGAAGATTTGTCCCTTCTCCTCCATTTAATAATTAATTTAACCATTTATTTACATCAATATGTTCTGATGGATATTTATTTCGTATTTTGGCTAACAATCCAGTACTATTTCATTTGTCACCCAGATGGTTTCAGCTTTTGCCACTGGGAGCTCTGTTAGTTGGCTCACTTGCTTTATTTTACAGGAACATCAGTGTATATTTATATGCTTTGGAAATAGCCTTCCAAGTAGGGACCATGGGAAAAAGTTAACAGGGAGAAAAAGCAAGTGTTAAAAGTTAAATATTATAATTAAATAAAAAAATATAAACATATTAAGTCAGTATGTAAAAATATTTCTAAAGTATTTAAACAAATGCCAAAATTTAAGTTAATGGTACAATACAAAGATATTTACTTAGCATTATAAGCAATTATGATACTATATGAAAAATCTACTGAAAATTAGAAAAAAAAATCATTACCTATGACTAACATAACTTCATCCCTAGGAAAATCTAAGGAAATCCATTTTTAAAAACTATATTTGATAAAATAATTTTAGTTAAACAAGTAAATAAACCTCAGTAACATTCCTGTACAAGAATGAGATAAAGAAGGGATAAGATAGAACAAAAGATTCCATTTATTCTCAAAAATAAAGCATAAAATCTATTTTCATGGGAACACAGTTTTGTTATCAAGATAGCTAGACTTCTATTTTTAACTGCATGGTAGACCAGATACCATGAATGGCCTTTCTTATAGCAATAATAAATAATAATAACACTGATTAAAACAGAAAAGCAATTATTAAAAACACATTGTCAATCAGGTACAAATTGTAAATATGTGCAAAGGCCAAAGACAAAACCAAATACCAGAAACTCGATGGGTAAATTGTACCCCAAAATAGCTTTTATCCAGAGCATTTCTGAAAATTCCTGCAGATCTTGAGCCACACAAATTTCTGGGATGGAGGAGGAGGCCTAGGGCCATCCAAGATAGTCTGTCAGGAAAACTTCACAGAAACCTGCATTCCTGATGTGTAACCTCAGTCTAAGTGTACACAAAATCTAAACCTACTAATATACAGAAATAGCATGCATATTTTATGCCTAGATTTTGAGGCTAGATGTAGGGGAGGACATCTTCATTCAGAAGTCCAGAAAGCAATGAGTTTATAATCCAAATTACTTTGAATCCAAAACATTCAAAGCAGAATTTCACTGAAGTAACTCTCCAGTAACTCTAGTGCTTGGAAAAGCTAAAAAGTGATTGTCTCTGGGGAAGTAAAACTTCCATTTGAGTCTGAAACATTTTCTACAAATGAAGTTTTAGAAAAAAAAATCAGTTCATTGTCTACAATTTTAAAAAGAAAAATGATAGACAGAAAAGACTTATCTATATTCGTCCAACATGTACTCCAGATATTAAAGACACCAGAATATATCGCATAAAAATGTTGTACTTTTTATAAATGACTTCATGAGCTAAAAAATATCATAGAAAGGAACAAATTGATTTGAAAAGGAATAACAGAACTTCTGTAAATGAAATTTCTAAACACTTAATATAACCAGTAAGCAATAGCTGAAGGAAGAATTGGTAAATAGAAAACACATTTGATGAAATTATATATGATACAGCCTCGTGAAACTAAGATATAGAAAACATAAAGTATAGAAGAAGAACTCATAACACATGCCTGATAGAAGTTCCATAAGAAGACAGTGGTACAGAGAAAATAGCTGAAGAAACTGTTAAAATTAAGAATTTCCGTTCTTAATCAACAGACATCATTAATACTGTGAAAGGCAAATCAAAAGTGGGAGACAATATTTAGATCGCATATGATAGAGGACTTATATCAGGCAGATATGAAAAAGTCTCATATGTATCAATTAGGAAATGACTTATAATCCAATTTTTGTTTAAATAAATAAAGAAAAGGTTAAAAGACATGACCAGGCATTTTACAAAAGAATATATTAAATGGCCAAAAGACATATGAAAAGGTGCTCGTTCCCATAAAATATCAGAGGGATACAAATCAAAACCATAATGACACAACTATACACCCATCAGAAAACAAAACAAAATGCCTATCCATACCGAGAGAAGAGCAAGAAGCAACTGAAACTCTTATACATTACTACGTCAGGATTTTTTAGCCACTTCTTGAAAGTTTTTGCAGACAATATCTGAATATCTGAAATATTTTGCAGACAATATCTGCAAAAGCTGAACATACGCATAATCTATGCTATCACATTTTCACTTATACGTACATACCCAGCACAAATATATACATATATACTCCAGAAATTTGTATAGCTATGTTCATAGTACAATTTTTCCTAATAATCAAAAACTGGAGACAAGTCACATGTTCATCCATATAGATACATAAATTACTAGAATTGGATAATATATAAACATAATCAATATCATCATCATCACTCTTAAACCAAAAAAGCCAGAGACAAAATGGTGTACAGGATAATTCTAATTATAAAGTTCAAAAACAGTCAAAATTAACGTATGTTACTAGAAGTAAAGACAGTGGTTGGGATTTTGTAGGAAGGGATGATGAAGGGAAAATTCCAAGGGGAGAACTTTGGTAACTAAAAGGGGGAAGAATGCTGTTTCCAATAGAAAGAAAAATTATAATAGACTTGACATAATGCTCTACATGTGTCTATGCACAAAGTATTTTTTAAAATTATACACTTTTGATGATTTTAAAGAAGACCTAAAAAATAAGAAATGTATTCCTCCATAGGACAAGAAGACTGAATATGAGAATGTAAATTTTTTCTATTTTTACTTTTAGATTTAATGAAATTCCAAACCAAATATCTACAGAATTGTTCATGGAAATGACAAAGTTTTTCTGAAGTTTGTATGATAATACAAGAAGAACAAGGTTCTCCTAAAAGAGAAACGGGGTGACTTGTCCTAACAGGTAGCAAGACTTATTATAAACTGTGCTACTTAAAATTTATGCACATGCGCAAACAACATTTATAGTTGACCTGACCCTCCAGATCAGTGAGATAAAAAACAGACTACCTAATTTTTCTTGAGTGGTGGGTTATCCATACAAAATAATTATTTTTCTTCATCCCCCACCCTATAAATAATAATTTAAGTGGAATAAAAACTTAAATATAAAAAGCAACATTGTAAAACTTTTAGGAGGCCGGGCGCGGTGGCTCAAGCCTGTAATCCCAGCACTTTGGGAGGCTGAGACGTGCAAATCACGAGGTCAGGAGATCGAGACCATCCTGGCTGACACGGTGAAACCCCGTCTCTACTAAAAAATAAAAAAAAATAGGGGTGAGGTGGCGGGCGCCTGTAATCCCAGCTACTCGGGAGGCTGAGGCAGGAGAATGGCGTAAACCCGGAAGGCGGAGCTTGCAGTGAGCTGAGATCCGGCCACTGCACTCCAGCCTGGGCGACAGAGCGAGACTCTGTCTCAAAAAAAAAAAAAAAACTTTTAGGAAACAAGAAAAATAAATGTGTTCATGACCTCATGATAACAAGGAATTTCTTAAACACCCAAAATGTGTGAACATTAAGAGAAAATATCACAAATTTATGAAGTTCTGTTATAACCCAGTCAGTAAAAGGTAAGCTTTACTTTGGAATGATATTTACACATCATATGATAAATTATTAAACTTTTATATTAAAAGATTACCTCAAAGCAATACAAAAAGCCAAATATTTTTACAGAAACATACACAGAAGGCATGAAGACAAGAGGAAATAAGAATGAGCCATAACTGTCTGAAAATAGTTGGTGTCTCATTGACAATGAGAAATGTGTAATTTTTAAACATGGCATGTGTAAAAAAAAAAAAAAAAAAAAAAAAAAGCTACCATTTTACATCCCTGATTGGTAAACATTAAAAATTTGAACAGTACCAGATGTTGGAGAAATTCCTTAGCAAAACAAACTCATGTATTTATTATGGTGCAATTGTACATTGGCAAAACCACTTTGGAAAAGGGTTCAACATTACTGAGTAATGCTCCATTCCACTTCAAGAGAAACATGCCAGAGAAACTCATAACCACATGCAGGGAGAGATGTATACAAGAATGTTTGTATCACCCTTTTTCACAAAGGCAAAAAAATGGAAAAATATCTATCAATGACAGATAAACTCTAGAATATTCTTATAGCAGTTAAAATGTTAACGACACTAGGACTACACAGTGACTTGTACCCACACGGATAAACAATTGAAGCATTATATTGCTGCAGATAGGCAAATCAAAGAAGCATTCAAGCCACATGTTCTTGAAGTGTGCATGAATAGAAGATAAACTACCTTTAATAAAAGTGTGAGGCTGATGCAAACAGAATCCAAAATCGTGGTTACCTGGGGGACAGATAACACTCTGCTGTCAGTGAGGGACACCCTGACCATTTCTAAAGTCCTGGTGACATTCTTTTTATTAAACTGAGTTTTGACTATGTGGGTAACCATATCGTTATTCTTGAAATTTTACATATGCATTTTCTAAACTTTCTCTGTTTCACTAGAATTAGTTTAAATTATTAAGATAAAAATACTATGCTTTTTGAACTATTTTAAAGAACTGAATAAAATAACACATAAATCTTTTAGATTAGAAGGAAAAACATAAAAGATGTTTGAGATTACTGTCCAGATCTAAATTGCAGAAAACAATTCTTCTTTGGAATCTGACTATATACAGATACATATATATTTTAAGTTGCATATATATGTTGCATATATATTATATATAAGTTGCATATATATACACACAGACGTGTGTGTGTGTGTGTGTGTGTGTGTGTGTGTGTGTGTGTGTATGCAACTTATATAACCAAGAATATTCTGGAAAGACCAGAACCTCAATATATTCATTTCTGTGGCTCCATAGGTCTCCCCAGGTGGGAGATTGAAGGGCTCAAGAAAAAGCCAGACATTTTGCTGGGTTCTATATCATGCCTCCATGGCAGCCACTACCTCTTTTTTCTCTCCGTTTTTGCTTTTGCCCAGCTCATACCAGGTCTCCTCATATACCACTGCTAACCTCCTCCAGGTCACAAGCGTCCTTTCCATCACATACTCCTGACCACATTGCTGCCTGCTACCTATTTCAATCTGAAAGCCGCCATGTTTAGCTAGAGGTGCACACGTGGAGACCCTGATCTGTCCTGCATCCCTGGAGCATCCCGTAGTGTGTGTGTGGATGGGGGAGCCTCAGGGGGCAGAGTGTGTTTTTTAATATGTTGCCAGCTGGGGCAGCTTGCCAGTCTCAGATGTCTATAATAACCCCTTTGTTCTAGATAACTGTGTCTCTTCTCACTGCAGAATATTTCAGAGGAGGGCCACAGAACAGAATTAAGCCTGGTTGCCTTTTTATTATAGCTTTTTCCTTTCAAAGATCCAAATTCAAGGAGTGGCAGGGCCCGGCAGGTGATTCTTTCATGCACAAGAAGAGACAGACACATCTGCACACTTTCTGTGTGTCTCGGCATCTCTGAGCTGCTGTCACGCTTAGCCTCCTCTGACAAATTTCCTCCTCTTTGCCAGTGATGTTCTTTTCAGGGCACATTTGCTTCTTCACACATGTTGGCTTTCCTTGCCACCATCCCACCCCACGTTTGTTAAACACCTCTGCATGTGTCTGTACTAAAATTATCCAGATATGGAAAAAATTAAAGACTATAATAGAATAAATTACTCCAATATATCAGCAAAAAATTTACCTGAAAACACTAGTTCTCTCTAGAAATACCAGAATTCAAATTATAGCAAATGAGAGAATGTTATAGATGTATTAACATATGAAGATAAAGATAATATAATTATCTAATGCAAGCACAATTACAGATAATTGATAAACTAATTGCAATACCATTTAACAGTACTTTTGAAAGCAAAATGACATAATATAAAGCCATAGAGATATTGGTAAAAGAAAACTATATAATATACATAATATATGCACACAATATCTTTTGGGGAGGGGCATTTTACTGTAACCTATAAAGATCAGACATTTCACTCTAACCTGCTAAATCTAAAGCAAACAAAATTCAGTCTACCCACCATCAACAACAACAACAAATTAGGAAAGTAAACTATGTATTTAATATTAAGATATTTTAATAAATTGTGGTATATCAACAAATAAAGCATAATTTAAAAGTTACGATATTTAGGAACAAAAATATGTAACCCATAAAATATTTATGGCATATTAATAAAAATTAGTATTTAAAAATTTACAAATGCACATTCTGCATATTGAATCCGAAGTACACATCTGAAAATAGTTATTTTGTCTTGGAGTGCAGGTGGATTACAAACTTGAAGCTATCTGCTTAAACAAAATGAGATTGCCAAGTTTCAACTGTTTTTGACCTAGATAAAAGGAAATGGCACATGGTAATATCTAACATATTAAAAGTGCTATACCTTGGAAAAATGAGAATACTAATTTGCTCTCAAAGAATGTATACAAAGGGTATCTATAAAGGTAGGAAGTGATAGATCCCACAGATTCCTTAACCCTCTTCAGTTGAATAGTAAGCCCTTTGACATTTTAAGATGTATTTTAAAAGTTCTTTGAACCCATATATTTGTGTATTTGCTACATGACACTAAATATTTTCTAGTCTTCCCCTCACCCATGAAGCCACAAGCATAAAACAGTAATGAACAAAGGGCACCTAATGGCAGTCAAGCCCATATTTCCAATAAAATTCCAGTGTGCCCTCCAACACAGGGGCTTCAAGCCTACCCTGCTGTCTTTTAGCTTCTCCTGCCTATGCAAATCCATTTTGGCTGAAACTACCTGAGAAAACTAGAATTATTTGCAGAATCACTGCAAGAGAGTTCAAGCATGGAAGAATCATTATTCATAATTTGCTGCCTATGGTAAAAATCAGTACCAGTCTGTTCACTTTCACTTACGTATTCACTTGATAAATCATCGAGTAGACATGATTTTCAACCTCCCCCAAGAAAGACAAAATTCTTTCAGAAAATAATCACTCAATGATTTAAGCTGAAAATATAAATGTAGTGCACACAGTACATAGAAATCTCTATCAGCTATATAAATCTTATACACGTCCTCCTTCTTTTCTGTGGTATGACAAAGCTAAGAAACCAAAGAATGTTTATAAGCAAAGATTTTTAAAAATTCTCAATGTCAAGAGTTTCTCATGACATTTTCAAAAATAAAACAAGTTGGATATAAACTCCACCCAGTGAATCAATTTGAGGAAAATGACTTTTTTTTTTTTTTTTAAACTCTGGATGAGACCAGATTTCTGATAGAGCCATTTTTAAAGGAAATGGGTTGATAAGTCTAAACAACAAAAAGGCACAAATGAGCAGAAAATCAGATTTGAAGAAGGAACAAAATGGGCGGGTAGAGGACAATGGATAATAGTTTTTACAAATGAACATAGACATAAATGGTGAAAGAGGAAATATGTGTGTGAATGCCCATTGTTGATTCTGTGTTAATCACCTGTGTTAGGCTATGTCATGGTAACAAACAACTCCCAGTCTCAGTGGCTGATGAGGACAAAGGCCTATTTCTCACCTTTGTTGGTTGGAATCCAGACTGAACCAGCAGCCTGCCTGCATCTAGAACATGTAGTCTCATGGCACAGGGAAAGAATCAATGGTGGACTTATGGAATGGCTCTTTGAACTTCTCAGATGTAGCCAACTTCATTTCTGCTGGCCTTCTATTGGCCAAAGAAAGTCACATGGCCAAGCCTGATATCAGTGAAAGGTGATACATATTCCTCTTGCAGGGAAGGGCCCTTCAATGAAGGATCTAATAGAGAAGGGTAGCAAACACTTGGGAAGAATAATACAATATACTATAATTTCCTACAACATCTGCTATCTGTCTCAGAGGGAATTTTCTAGTCAAACTTAAATCAAAGAAAATGGAAGTTTAGTACAGGGATTAATTACACTGGATATAAAATAAAATATTGTGAAGGGGCTGGAATTTTTTTCACCATATAGCAAGCTCCTTAATTTGTTTATGTTCATATTTGAGATAGGCATTATAGTATGAACTAAAGTTGATTGCTACCTGCATAACTGTATTCTTTTCATCTTATGATTTATGGCTGGGGCTGTAAGGAGCTAGTAAGCATTGCCCTTTTCTTCACTCCCTGAGATTGGAACCAATTGTGAAACACAAAAGACAGAAAAATAGAAATGAACATATTAGCTGCATTTACAGTAAAATCAGCTGGACAATGTAGCCTTAGATCCTCCCATAAAAGAGTTTAATAATACTCACTGCCCTAATGTTAAACAGACTGATTCAACTATGACTGGCAAAACGGGACAAGTTTCAGTCTCCATTTCAAAGAGAGGCATTTCACTGCATGGATTATTACAAACCAACTTTTACTCCTTCTACAGGTGAACCAGCCTGAAAGAGGAGACCTCAGTTAGCCTTTGCAGAGCATGCTCAACTACTATGTCCAAGGACATCAACCAAACAATTTAGCACAAACAAAGTAGGCCAGGAATTTGAATTTAGTTGAAAGGAAAACATAAAGAGTATACAATAAGTACCCCTTTATAACACTTCAGCTTTCTATTCACTTAGCTGTTGATCTTACATGTTAAGTCTATCGTTAAGCAGTGATGGAGGTATCCTCTACTTGCATCTTCATTAGAATGTTCCCACTGAACTGAGTACCTGGTTTTCTACATCTTTTTGATACAACTGGTGGGGAATTTAAAATGCTTCCAAGAAGGCTCCAAAATGAGACAAAACAGTACATTAATTGATTTGAAGGCATTTCTGTACCTAAGAAAAAGAATCACTTCCTCTTATATGTTCCATCCCTTAGTAAGATTCAGTTGTTGCAGCCTGGGATGTTACTCATTGGAAAGGGTTTGTTCCCTCAGGATCACCTGAGCTGGTTTTGTTCAATATCATGTTTCTTATACGCTTCTTGCATTAAGGAGTCCAAATCATTTAGGGCTATCACAGTACACATAGAAAACACACCAATCGTAACTCTACTGGATTTATCTGAAGCCAAATTATGTCGCCAGAATCCAGTACTTAATAAAGCCAAAGAGCCCTTTATCAGGAATGATAAAAAAAATCATAATATGTTATCTTTAGCTGGGAGATGCAAAAGAAGAGAACAGAATGGCATAAGCTGAGCATGCTAAACTCTTCCAAACCATCATTCTGATAATGCACCCCTCTTCTCTTGCAAGGATGAGGGGTGGAGAGAAAAGCCAGAAGTGTTAGTCAGCTGGAGATCCTCCACATGTTGATATGAGAAGTTAGGATTCAGTATTCCTTCCTAACACATAGATATAATTGCATGGACAAGGTCCAGTCTTTACAAAAGTAAACAGAAGGATAGCTTTTCTGTTTCCTGTCTTACTGAGATCCAAATAATTCTACACATCTGCTCAAAGGTCCTCTGCAAGATGCTTCCTCTCTAACCATAAATCCATAGACCACAGATAATGCAAAGTAGACTCTAATTAATTCAGACCTGGCAGTGACTGAGTTAGCACTTCTCTTGGGATTCAATAAAGGCCATTAAGCTGGCAAGACAACTCCTCAGGCAGGAATTAGAGTAAATTAAATATATACCATATTTATAAACACCATCTTCTTTAATAAATAACCTTCAATGAATTATATTCAAAGTATATGGTAGATTTTTGACCTATGAGGGTCAAAAATGATATTTATTCATATGACAAGGTCCTAGCAAATATAAGAGGACCTATGAAAAAATGATAAATAAAAGAGGATTGTAATTCCAAGTTCTGGTTACACTACCTGTAATGATTAATTCATTTTTGGCCATACTTTAAGCATCTCGATTAATTATCACAGACTGAGAAAGGCCTCAAAGGAAAAATTTTCTGCCATAGAACATCTGGTTTATAAGCTATTTATTCCAGTCCATAAAAACTTAAATTCCATCTATTGTATTTCTATTCCTCCTATTATATTTCCACTAAAGAGTCATTCAGACCATTCTAATTGGCCATGAGTAAGATAATCCAATGGATCACACCTGAAATGCTAAGTAAATATGTATCTAAATCCTGTCTGTGTTTCATGATCCACTGTATATTTCTTCTATACCAGGAAAGTTTCTCAAAGTCTCAAAAATTCATGACCAACTATTAATGCAATAAATTTGCATGGCTAGATATCACTATAAATGCATATGTTTTGTCACACAAACAGATGTGAGCATTGTATGGATATAATGTATACTAGGGCTACTTTTAAGATATTTTGAGGCCATTTATAATAAAATTACATTTAAAGTAGAATATATAAACATCTTGGAAAATATTTAGAAACTCAAGAACCATCAAACAACATCAATTTGATATCTGATGCTGAACTGTAGATATCTGTGTGTTTTTGACCAATAAGATGAGCAGGTGGCAAAGATGACATTCAATTATGCAAATAAAAAAACCTGACTTATTTTTTTGGCTACATATGGGAGCATCTATTACCATATTGTATTCATAGAAGCACATTTTCTTCTTCCTAAAGTTGCTTTTGCATTCTACATCTTAGGGTAGGGGTGTTACAACAGGGGTCTGAACATATTTTTTTTTAAATCAAGTTAACTGTCTGCCATCTCAGAGTGACTTTTGTAGAACATATACATCTTGACTGCATATTTTCTAAATGAGTAATTGTAAAATCAGTCCCTAGTAGATAATAGGTGGAATTCAATGCTTCTCATTTCAATGTTGGGGAATAGTAGACAAAAGTAAATTTTGTACTTTTGGTCTAGCTGTTAAAATAATAAAATACTTTGTTGCTCTAATTGTTTCTCTTTACATTAGTAGTCAGAAGAATAAATTCTGGAAAAGATAATTAATATCCTAATCCATTAAATAAATATTTGTTACTATATAAAGACCATATGTAAGGTGTTGGTCTTCAAAGACACAATGGATAAGAGCAAAGGTTTAGTAAAGAAGAAAAAAATCAAATATATAATCATAATATAATGTGTTTAATTCTTTTTTTTTTTTTAGAAGTTTTTTCTTGTTTTTTTTTTAAATTTATTTATTATTATTATACTTTAAGTTGTAGGGTACATGTGCATAACGTGCAGGTTTGTTACATATGTATACTTGTGCCATGTTGCTGTGCTGCACCCATCAACTCGTCATTTACATCAGGAATAACTCCCAATGCAATCCCTCCCCCCTCCCCCCTCCCCATGATAGGCCCCGGTATGTGATGTTCCCCTTCCTGAGTCCGAGTGTTCTCATTGTTCAGTTCCCACCTATGAGTGAGAACATGCGGTGTTTGGTTTTCTGTTCTTGTGATAGTTTGCTAAGAATGATGGATTCCAGCTGCATCCAAGTCCCTACAAAGGACTCAAACTCATTCTTTTTTATGGCTGCATAGTATTCCATGGTGTATATGTGCCACATTTTCTTAATCCAATCCGTCACTGATGGACATTTGGGTTGATTCCAAGTCTTTGCTATTGTGAATAGTGCTGCAATAAACATACGTGTGCATGTGTCTTTATAGCAGCATAATTTATAATCCTTTGGGTATATACCCAGTAATGGGATGGCTGGGTCATATGGTACATCTAGTTCTAGATCCTTGAGGAATCGCCATACTGTTTTCCATAATGGTTGAAGTAGTTTACAATCCCACCAACAGTGTAAAAGTGTTCCTATTTCTCCACATCCTCTCCAGCACCTGTTGTTTCCTGACTTTTTAATGATTGCCATTCTAACTGGTGTGAGATGGTATCTCATTGTGGTTTTGATTTGCATTTCTCTGATGGCCAGTGATGATGAGCATTTTTTCATGTGTCTGTTGGCTGTATGAATGTCTTCTTTTGAGAAATGTCTGTTCATATCCTTTGCCCACTTTTTGATGGGGTTGTTTGTTTTTTTTCTTGTAAATTTGTTTGAGTTCTTTGTAGGTTCTGGATATTAGCCCTTTGTCAGATGAGTAGATTGCAAAAATTTTCTCCCATTCTGTAGGTTGCCTGTTCACTCTGATGGTAGTGTCTTTTGCTGTGCAGAAGCTCTTTAGTTTAATGAGATCCCATTTGTCAATTTTGGCTTTTGCTGCCATTGCTTTTGGTGTTTTAGACATGAAATCTTTGCCCATGCCTATGTCCTGAATGGTACTACCTAGGTTTTCCTCTAGGATTTTTATGGTATTAGGTCTAACATTTAAGTCTCTAATCCATCTTGAATTAATTTTCATATAAGGAGTAAGGAAAGGATCCAGTTTCAGCTTTCTACTTATGGCTAGCCAATTTTCCCAGCACCATTTATTAAATAGGGAATCCTTTCCCCATTTCTTGTTTCTCTCAGGTTTGTCAAAGATCAAATGGCTGTAGATGTGTGGTATTATTTCTGAGGACTCTGTTCTGTTCCATTGGTCTATATCTCTGTTTTGGTACCAGTACCATGCTGTTTTGGTTACTGTAGCCTTGTAATATAGTTTGAAGTCAGGTAGCATGATGCCTCCAGCTTTGTTCTTTTGACTTAGGATTGTCTTGGAGATGCGGGCTCTTTTTTGGTTCCATATGAACTTTAAAGCAGTTTTTTCCAATTCTGTGAAGAAACTCATTGGTAGCTTGATGGGGATGGCATTGAATCTATAAATTACCTTGGGCAGTATGGCCATTTTCACGATATTGATTCTTCCTATCCATGAGCATGGTATGTTCTTCCATTTGTTTGTGTCCTCTTTGATTTCACTGAGCAGTGGTTTGTAGTTCTCCTTGAAGAGGTCCTTTACATCCCTTGTAAGTTGGATTCCTAGGTATTTTATTCTCT
This sequence comes from Macaca mulatta, assembly GCF_049350105.2. Taxonomy (NCBI): domain Eukaryota; kingdom Metazoa; phylum Chordata; class Mammalia; order Primates; family Cercopithecidae; genus Macaca; species Macaca mulatta. The sequence continues at coordinate 102,575,177 of NC_133418.1, read as the reverse complement.
TTGAAGCAATTGTGAATGGAAGTTCATTCCTGATTTGGCTCTCTGTTTGTCTGTTACTGGTGTATAAGAATGCTTGTGATTTTTGCACATTAATTTTGTATCCTGAGACTTTACTGAAGTTGCTTATCAGCTTAAGGAGATTTTGGGCTGAGACAATGGGGTTTTCTAAATATACAATCATGTCATCTGCAAACAGGGACAATTTGACTTCTTCTTTTCCTAACTGAATACCCTTGATTTCTTTCTCTTGCCTGATTGCCCTAGCCAGAACTTCCAACACTATGTTGAATAGGAGTGGTGAGAGAGGGCATCCCTGTCTTGTGCCAGTTTTCAAAGGGAATTTTTCCAGTTTTTGCCCATTCAGTATGATATTGGCTGTGGGTTTGTCATAAATAGCTCTTATAATTTTGAGGTACGTTCCATCAATACCGAATTTATTGAGCGTTTTTAGCATGAAGGGCTGTTGAATTTTGTCAAAAGCCTTTTCTGCATCAATTGAGATAATCATGTGGTTCTTGTCTTTGGTTCTGTTTATATGCTGGATTATGTTTATTGATTTGCGAATGTTGAACCAGCCTTGCATCCCAGGGATGAAGCCCACTTGATCATGGTGGATAAGCTTTTTGATGTGTTGCTGAATCCGGTTTGCCAGTATTTTATTGAGGATTTTTGCATCGATGTTCATCAGGGATATTGGTCTAAAATTCTCTTTTTTTGTTGTGTCCTTGCCAGGCTTTGGTATCAGGATGATATTGGCCTCATAAAATGAGTTAGGGAGGATTCCCTCTTTTTCTATTGATTGGAATAGTTTCAGAAGGAATGGTACCAACTCCTCCTTGTACCTCTGGTAGAATTCAGCTGTGAATCCATCTGGTCCTGGACTTTTTTTGGTTGGTAGGCTATTAATTGTTGCCTCAATTTCAGAGCCTGCTATTGGTCTATTCAGGGATTCAACTTCTTCCTGGTTTAGTCTTGGAAGAGTGTAAGTGTCCAGGAAATTATCCATTTCTTCTAGATTTTCCAGTTTATTTGCATAGAGGTGTTTATAGTATTCTCTGATGGTAGTTTGTATTTCTGTGGGGTCGGTGGTGATATCCCCTTTATCATTTTTAATTGCGTCGATTTGATTCTTCTCTCTTTTCTTCTTTATTAGTCTGGCTAGTGGTCTGTCAATTTTGTTGATCTTTTCAAAAAACCAACTCCTGGATTCATTGATTTTTTGGAGGGTTTTTTGTGTCTCTATCTCCTTCAGTTCTGCTCTGATCTTAGTTATTTCTTGCCTTCTGCTAGCTTTCGAATGTGTTTGCTCTTGCTTCTCTAGTTCTTTTAATTGCGATGTTAGAGTGTCAATTTTAGATCTTTCCTGCTTTCTCTTGTGGGCATTTAGTGCTATAAATTTCCCTCTACACACTGCTTTAAATGTGTCCCAGAGATTCTGGTATGTTGTATCTTTGTTCTCATTGGTTTCAAAGAACATCTTTATTTCTGCCTTCATTTCGTTATGTACCCAGTAGTCATTCAGGAGCAGGTTGTTCAGTTTCCATGTAGTTGAGCGGTTTTGATTGAGTTTCTTAGTCCTGAGTTCTAGTTTGATTGCACTGTGGTCTGAGAAACAGTTTGTTATAATTTCTGTTCTTGTACATTTGCTGAGGAGTGCTTTACTTCCAATTACGTGGTCAATTTTGGAGTAAGTATGATGTGGTGCTGAGAAGAATGTATATTCTGTTGATTTGGGGTGGAGAGTTCTATAGATGTCTATTAGGTCTGCTTGCTGCAGGGATGAGTTCAATTCCTGGATATCCTTGTTAACTTTCTGTCTCGTTGATCTGTCTAATGTTGACAGTGGAGTGTTGAAGTCTCCCATTATTATTGTATGGGAGTCTAAGTCTCTTTGTAAGTCTCTAAGGACTTGCTTTATGAATCTGGGTGCTCCTGTATTGGGTGCATATATATTTAGGATAGTTAGCTCTTCCTGTTGAATTGATCCCTTTACCATTATGTAATGGCCTTCTTTGTCTCTTTTGATCTTTGATGGTTTAAAGTCTGTTTTATCAGAGACTAGTATTGCAATCCCTGCTTTTTTTTGTTCTCCATTTGCTTGGTAAATCTTCCTCCATCCCTTTATTTTGAGCCTATGTATGTCTCTGCGTGTGAGATGGATCTCCTGAATACAGCAGACTGATGGGTCTTGACTCTTTATCCAGTTTGCCAGTCTGTGTCTTTTAATTGGAGCATTTAGTCCATTTACATTTAAGGTTAAGATTGTTATGTGTGAACTTGATCCTGCCATTATGATATTAACTGGTTATTTTGCTCGTTAGTTGATGCAGTTTCTTCCTAGCCTCAATGGTCTTTACATTTTGGCATGTTTTTGCAATGGCTGGTACCGGTTGTTCCTTTCCATGTTTAGTGCTTCCTTCAGGGTCTCTTGTAAGGCAGGCCTAGTGGTGACAAAATCTCTAAGCATTTGCTTATCTGTAAAGGATTTTATTTCTCCTTCACTTATGAAACTTAGTTTGGCTGGATATGAAATTCTGGGTTTAAAATTCTTTTCTTTAAGAATGTTGAATATTGGCCCCCACTCTCTTCTGGCTTGTAGAGTTTCTGCTGAGAGATCTGCTGTTAGTCTGATGGGCTTCCCTTTGTGGGTAACCCGACCTTTCTCTCTGGCTGCCCTTAAGATTTTTTCCTTCATTTCAACTTTGGTGAATCTGGCAATTATGTGTCTTGGAGTTGCTCTTCTCGAGGAGTATCTTTGTGGCGTTCTCTGTATTTCCTGCATTTGAATGTTGGCCTGCCCTACTAGGTTGGGGAAGTTCTCCTGGATGATATCCTGAAGAGTGTTTTCCAACTTGGTTCCATTTTCCCCCTCACTTTCAGGCACCCCAATCAGACGTAGATTTGGTCTTTTTACATAATCCCATACTTCTTGCAGGCTTTGTTCATTTCTTTTTCTTCTTTTTTCTTTTGGTTTCTCTTCTCGCTTCATTTCATTCATTTGATCCTCAATCGCTGATACTCTTTCTTCCAGTTGATCGAGTCGGTTACTGAAGCTTGTGCATTTGTCACGTATTTCTCGTGTCATGGTTTTCATCTCTTTCATTTCGTTTAGGACCTTCTCTGCATTAATTACTCTAGCCATCAATTCTTCCACTTTTTTTTCAAGATTTTTAGTTTCTTTACGCTGGGTACGTAATTCCTCCTTTAGCTCTGAGAAATTTGATGGACTGAAGCCTTCTTCTCTCATCTCGCCAAAGTCATTCTCCGTCCAGCTTTGATCCGTTGCTGGCGATGAGCTGCGCTCCTTTGCCCGGGGAGATGCGCTCTTATTTTTTGAATTTCCAGCTTTTCTGCCCTGCTTTTTCCCCATCTTTGTGGTTGTATCTGCCTCTGGTCTTTGATGATGGTAATGTACTGATGGGGTTTTGGTGTAGGTGTCCTTCCTGTTTGATAGTTTTCCTTCTAACAGTCAGGACCCTCAGCTGTAGGTCTGTTGGAGATTGCTTGAGGTACACTCCAGACCCTGTTTGCCTGGGTATCAGCAGCAGAGGCTGCAGAAGATAGAATATTTCTGAACAGCGAGTGTACCTGTCTGATTCTTGCTTTGGAAGCTTCCTCTCAGGGGTGTACTCCTCCCTGTGAGGTGTGGGGTGTCAGACTGCCCCTAGTGGGGGATGTCTCCCAGTTAGGCTACTCAGGGGTCAGGGACCCACTTGAGCAGGGAGTCTGTCCCTTCTCAGATCTCAACCTCCGTGTTGGGAGATCCACTGCTCTCTTCAAAGCTGTCAGACAGAGTCGTTTGCGTCTGCAGAGGTGTCTGCTGCGTTTGTTTAGTTTACTGTGCCCTGTCCCCAGAGGTGGAGTCTACAGAGACAGGCAGGTTTCCTTGAGCTGCTGTGAGCTCCACCCAGTTTGAGCTTCCCAGCAGCTTTGTTTACCTACTTAAGCCTCAGCAATGGCGGGCGCCCCTCCCCCAGCCTCACTGCTGCCTTGCCGGTAGATCACAGACTGCTGCGCTAGCAATGAGGGAGGCTCTGTGGGTGTGGGACCCTCCCGGCCAGGTGTGGGATATGATCTCCTGGTGTGCCTGTTTGCTTAAAGCGCAGTATTGGGGTGGGAGTTACCCGATTTTCCAGGTGTTGTGTGTCTCAGTTCCCCTGGCTAGGAAAAGGGACTCCCTTCCCCCTTGCGCTTCCCAGGTGAGGCAATGCCTCGCCCTGCTTCAGCTCTCACTGGTCGGGCTGCAGCAGCTGACCAGCACCGATCATCCAGCACTCCCCAGTGAGATGAACCCAGTACCTCAGTTGAAAATGCAGAAATCACCGGTCTTCTGTGTCGCTGGTGCTGGGAGTTGGAGACTGGAGCTGCTCCTATTCCTTTTTTTTTTTTTTAAAGATGGAGTCTCGCTCTGTCTCCCAGGCTGGAGTGCAGTGGCGCAATCTCAGCTCACTGCAAGTTCCACCTTCTGGGTTCATGCCATTCTCCTGCCTCAGCTTCCCGAGAAGCTGGGATTAACAATTGCCTGCCACCCCGCCCAGCTAATTTTTTGTATTTTTAGTAGAGACGGGGTTTCACCATCTTAGCCAGGATGGTCTCGATCTCCTGACCTCGTGATCGACCTGTCTCGGCCTCCCAAAGTGCTGGGATTACAGGCGTAAACCACTGCACCTGGCCTATAATGTGTTTAATTCTTAAATAATAGTCTGTATGGTGAAATTGTGAATGGTCTACTGGAGGAGTCTCGATTTTCTTTGTCATGACCAATAACCAAGCTTGCAATATATCTAAAAGCTGAGCCATATTATTTAAGGATATGTTAATGTGTTAGAGATTTGAGGGAAAATCTTCACTATATTACTTTATAATTACATGCACACAATCAATGCACTATTATTTCTCAGCCTGATTCTGGGAGATATATAAACATACAATCCTTAAAGCTACACTAATATCCTGGAAACTATGACTAACAGCCCATGTAATATCCTTTTCCTTAAATCCTACTTCAAGCTAGTCATATTGTCAATAATCAATATATAGACATACATTTTATACTTAGGAAACACACAAATATATATATATATATATATATATATATAAAATATTGATTATTTATTGGATGACCTTTATAGAAACTATTTGGATATTCATTATCATTTTCCACTACTTTTGTTTTAAATTCACCTTCAAGTATGTACAGGGAACATTGTGACAATCAAAAGCTCATTAAGAGATTGAATATGGATTATGTAAGTTACAAAGCAGAATATTAATCAGGTTTTTAACAGATTTGCCTTTTAAAAACATTGAATTACTTAGAGAATTCTGCATCATGTCTGTTAACTTTCAAAGTGTCCTTCTACTGCAATAAAATTAAGACTGAGAAATTAGCAGTGTATATAGTTATACCATTATTCTGGCTTGATCCAAAGATTTGTACTTCAAATTAACTATTGTGCATTTAGCCCCAACCGACACTCAATTCATAGCTTTTTAAGAAATGTTTATCAAATAAAACAAGAACATTAATACCCTCAAGCCATCCACAACCCTCTTCCTGCATCACTATGGTAAGTATGGGATCACAGAACAAGAAAGCCCAGACTTGCAACCCTGGCCTCGCAATTATCCACGAGCAATTTGGCAAGTGTCTGATGCAGGCTTTGCCCTATGCAAGCCAGGGAGGTGGGTGAGATATGACACAGTGCTTATTTTGATGGCGCTTAAATTCTTGATTCCTCTTTTTTCCTCCTCTAACATAAAAACAATCATCATGTTCATTGAATGATGACTGTAAACCTTGCATAAAGGAATTCTATCATTCAAATTTCCACTTCTCATTATCCACATGAAGTATGCTTAATCAAAATTATTGATTAATTGTGCATGTGAAAAAGTAAATGATTGACTGCAGCCACTGTGATACACTGGCATGCCCATTCCCCTCAACTTTTCATACAATGGATGCTTTCTAATGTGAAAGCAATTGCCTTCCAGAACTAAGATTTACTTGAGTATACAAATAATTACAAAAGAAGAGTAAAGGGTTCATTAATTTACCAAGTAACTATTAGTCTATGTTGGTCTTCATCCAGAAAACATTCACCAGTGGAAGGTTATAAAGTATGCTTTTCTATGTCCAAATGACACGTATACTCTATTAAGTGCTTAGAGCCGCACTGATGTGCCAGCAAACAATACTAACCATCACTCACGAGACCTGAGATATGACAAATGATAATGAGCTAAAGCTCTGCTCCATCCCCACATTCAATTTGAGGATCTTTCTGGATAAAAAGGCTATTACATCCAGAGATGTCATTGCCATCACAACAGTCAATAGAAAAGTCATTTATTTTTAAGGAGCTTTACTTCATATGTTAACCTTTCCAGATTTAAGTTCTAAATTCTCCAGGATCAATTAGAATTAATCCAAAGCATAATATCAGACTATGCTTCCCTTTTATTTATTTATTTTTAATTCTCCTACCAGAAACAGACAGGCGCACCAATTGTGCTGTTGAATAGCCCTATACAAAGAAAAACATTTCCTGCCTATGATCATTATACAATGCAAATATTTTCCTGGAGAATCTTATAATTCATCATACTAAACAGGAAAATGGCATGGCCTTTGTGCAGTCAACTGTAAGTACCCCAAAGAAAGCTCACTGGTCTCTTGATGAGTTGGGACCAATGATGAGTTGGATAGGAGCAACTCCCTCCATCTCCATCTGCTGCCACTTCATTCCACTAGGGATTAATTGACTTGAACCAAATTAGCAGATACTCTCTGTGCAATTGCTTGATGACTTGATGATGATTTCAATTCAACCACTGATTAACTTGGTGGAATGCCCAGGTGAAGTGATAATTGTTTTAGAAATCTGAATTTAAAATTTAAAACTAAATTTCTGCTGACAACATAGAAGAAACAGAACTTAATCAGGGAAAGCCTGTACTAATATGTATTTGCTGCAGCAGTAAGGAAACTCAAAAGATTGGTCCTATCTTTGATGCATGTGCTTTAAAACATCAGTGGCATGTCTGCTGTCCATTTTTCATTCTCAGAATGACAGGAATGGTTTAAAATATTATGTAAAGAATGTATAGCAGATTTTTGAATCAACAACTGTGAAGAAACAATGTGAATAACCAAATTAAAGATGTGACAGTTGAGAAATTGGAAACAAGTTATTATGGAGCATGTGTACACTCAAGGTTCGTAAAAGGTTCTTAAAATAGAATTAATCCTTACAAGCCACTAATGTTTCTGTACTAGATTAATGCTACTATTCACAGAGGCTGATCATCCCCAAGGAAGTTCACAGTACATCAAACTAACACTGTTCACTAAAGGGCAATTATATTTGGTAGAAATAATCCTCTTGAAAGTAGAAAAGGAAAAGAAAATCAATCACTTCATGATTTAATGAACTACCCAAAGCAATGCTGGCCATTACCAAATATGAACTACGGTGATAATAATTAGAACTCACCTCGTTAGGGAAAAACATTCAGATTTTAGACTGCTTTAAATTAAAACTCATTAAAATTTAGTTCATATTCTTTACAAAAAAAAAAAAAATCCTATCAGCAATTTTGAAAATGCATCACAAGTTCTAGATATCCATTAATGATGTGATTTTTCATTCATTTAAGAAATATTTTTTACTTTTAAATAGGCAGGTAGTCACCATAATACATATTTTAAAAGTTTTTTAAAATATGGATGCACTTCCTTCTGATCAATGTTTGTCTCAATAATGACAGTTAAATCTTATATTAACAAATGCAGGAACCTGTTAAATGGATGGAGAAGTTGTCTTTAACAACTTGTTTTGTGTCTAGTAAAATCCTAGCCTTGTCTCTCATCTTCCTTTCTGTATACCCTACTCAAAGTCTTGACCAAGCATATTTTATGCTAAGCATGGTTCCATTAGCTAAGTTCACACCTTTGTTTATGTTCCCCGTTTGCCCTACGATTCAGCATTTCTATCTCTACCTGACATCCAGGCCCTAGTCAAGTCCAAGTAGAATTAGTGGGTATTTTCAGTCTCTCATGTCCTTTTTATGCATATCTCTATTATAGCACTTTTCAGGGTTTTTCACAGCTGGGAATTTATAAAGGTTTCTTCCTCCTAGACCTGGAGATCCTGGAAGGAAGAGTCTACATCTTTGTTAGCTCAGAGATGGAAACCTGGTAGAAAATTTGAATTAGGGAAATTAGTACAGAAAGTTGCAAACCCATCTGGGAAAGAATCCATCATCTCTCACTGATGGTTTCAATTAGTCTGACTTTTTACAAGCTTAAAGCAAAATCAACAGATGTGAAATATAATAACTGATCCCTTTATAAAAATTTGATCTTTACCATATTCACAACCCAAAAATTATATTTCTATGAAGGTTTTTGTAGCATAATTAGTGGTTAATCGATGTTATTCATGGATATGGGGTTCAAGGTCTACCTATGCTACTTAATTACATGAATATGGAGAAATTCTGTAAATTCCCTAAGGTTCAGGTTCCTCATGAGAAAATGGTGATGACAATAGTGTTATCTTATAGGACTTTTAAAATAATTAAATGAGTCGAATGCATAAAAAGCAAACTGTAAGGGGTATATTAAACATATATTATTACTGGACTGGAACTCATGAGCACCCATGCAGAATATTTGAAAGCATAATGACATCTTAGTGGATTCTGAAGCTATTACCTAAGAAGTCTTTGATAATTTTCTAAACTGCCTGAGGCATCTAGGAAACCTCCTTTTTATTCTGTCTTATGGAGAAACAATTAAAAAAAAAAAAAAAAGAGGCCCAGTTGGAGATTACATATTCGGTAGCAGGTTTTCTGCATATTTTTATTGATTATCATCATCTCTATCTCAAGTAACAGACATTCCAACCAGTAAAAGTTTTAGCTCTAGTTGCAAAACCAAAGGCAAAACTATGTTTACAACTCTAGACAACACAATCGTGGTATCTAGTGATAACCAAAACTCTCACCTACTTCCCCAGACATGGATGGATTCTGCCAACTCTCCCTATCTAACCGCCCTGGTTTCTTTTTGCAATATGGTGAAATTTTAGTCAATAAGAAGAATATTTATTATTTATAACTATTAATATAAAGAAAGCAATTTTTATTGGTTTTTATTTTCCAAACACAACTCCTAGATCTATCATTGATGCACATATGCTCTAGGAACACTTTGGTAACATGGCAACAAGGAAAGCCCAAATAATTCTGGAATTAGATATAAAAGACATAAACAATGCTTTAAAGTGAAAGTAAATCCCATTTTTTCAATATTAAAACTTGTCTCAACATTTCCGTAGTTACAGAAAGCTTGAGTGATCTTGGAAAGAACTCTATGCACAGAGAGGTTTAATTGTTGTTTATTTTAAACTAGGGGCCATTTTTCTAATTCTGGAAATATACAACTCTCTTCAGCATTAAGATTCTTGATTTATGCTCATGCATAAATCCCCTCCCTCATCTTCCTAATGAGTAAAGCCTGGTAGGAAAGGGAACACATTTTGATTAATAGTGCTTTGATAGTTATCACTTCTTTGTTTAGGAGAAAACTTGCTAGCTGCAAATTAGAAAATGATACTTCAGTCATCCAATCCGCTCTAAGGTTTCTAAGGGAATTCAGTTCTAGTTAATTAGTGTTAATGAACTGCTATTCTTTTCCTGGTACTGTATTTAGTGAGTGTAAACACAGGAACGACCATGGTGCCTGCCCTGAAAAAGCTTATAGTTTCATCAGGGAGACAGACATATGAAGATACAAGTGAAATAATGTTATTGAAATGTGGCTTCTATACGCTATGCAGACAACGGGAAAAGATGAGGCACTGCAGAGAAAGAAAGAAATTCTATTGTGAATGAGAATGGGTAACAGGTGAAACTTCCAAGCCCACTAGATTGTGAACAGAAATGTGGTCACGTCAGCATATCAATCACCCTAACCTGCTCACCATGAAGTCTCCTCAGGTGTTTCTGAGAGTCCCCAGGTAGTGTCTTATATCCTCCTATTTGTTTTTTTTCCTTCTGCTCCTGCTTTGCTGTTAATGTTCACTATTTACAACTTGAGGAATCTCTTCCTCACCTACATGGTGAGAAGTGCCCTCCACAGGACATCTGCTTTCCTGCTCAGCATGAGAAATCCACATGCCACTGGGACACTAAACAGCAGTGGACTCTTCACACCCCACTCTGTGGGACACATACTGAGTTCTATGTCTCTTTCTAATCTCTGTATTACAGTTTCCCAGCTGTGGCTGAAGCACAACTGCTTACATGATTTGCACAATGTCCTGCATGGATTTTCTTCTTTATATTTTACCTGTAGCCTCTCCCTCTAATGAATGCAATCTTCAACACTGGTATGACACACACTCTAACTTCTAGACATCTGACCATCAACATTTTCTTTATTAAGCCTTCTCTGCAACTCTCCTATTCCTTGATTATGAATGATGGTAAGTGGATGTTACATGGGGAATACTAGCTTACCAGTTCATGAGACAGAGCCAGACCACGAACCCTACTTTGACTTAATTCCTGCTTTCACTTCTAGGAGAGATGAAGCCTCAATTTAAACTTAATGACTAGACAGGAAAGGACGAGGAGCCACACAGACGAAGGACAGAATGTGAGTCAGTCCGGAGTGCTTTAGGAACTGTGAGGAAGTGTCACATGGATGCAGGAGGAGCAGGACGAGATCGTAGCGCCTTGAGTTCTCTGCTTGGAAATCACGACTCACTTGGCTTAATATCAGGGAACCATGACTCCATTTTACCTGAAGGAAATAATGTAGTGTTGACTCTACAACACGATGATCACTGTGATCTACAAAAACGTGGAGGCTTAAATGGAGACTGAAAATACTAGAGAGAATTAGCATTTGAGAGACAATTATGATAATTGATGAGTGAGTAATTACTGAAATGCAGCATTGGCTGTGAGATAAATATAAGAGACCTTACAGGGATATGGGCAATTAGGAGAGAATAACATCATCACCAATTTTCTAGGTTGCATAACTTAGAAAGTGTTAATACCATTAACCAAAACAGAAAAATAAGCTAGAGAAGCAGGTTTGCAGGTGAAGTTGGCTAGTAGGGAGCATAGTAAACATAGTTACAGATGTGTTGAGCTTAAAAACCCTGTGGTACATTGTGAACAGGGGACCTGTAAGAATTTGGCTATATCTTAAGCTGGAGCCCAGCAGGCCACTGAGTTGAAGACATGGGTTTGAGTCTTCAGCATGTACATGGTAGTTTAATCAGATTCGTGGGCCAGATTACAAACCTAGGCAAAGTCTGAATGAGAAAAAAGAACCAAAAACAGAACTCTTAGGAAAACGAAAAAAAATTATAACACATATTTGCTGGACTAGGACATAATAAAAAATAATTTGTCTTATGTTCTCTGTTTTATTCACATGATTTCCTATAAGAATCCTTTTTCTATTTCATTTTTTATTCTTTTGTCATTTTTTTTTTTCATAAAGAGGTAAGTGTTGTGCTGTTACTTGTCCTGAAGATGAATCCTCTGTTCAGAAATGAGGCTGAAAACATTGTCAACAAGATTAGGTATCTGGAAAATAACACTAAATTTCATGAAGCTGTTCAAATAAAAGGCCCTAGAGTTTAACACATTTCCACTGAACACTAATTGCCATAACAACACATGTAGATGCATTTATTGAAATAAAGTTTCAAGGCAGAGGTGTCCAAACTTTCTCATCATGGTACTCTAGTGCCTGGTACTTTTTACACAGTGTCTATGCTGTGGGGGTGAATTCCAGCACATCTGAAATTTGCCTAAATTGTTTTGCTAAGAGATGTGCCTTCAGGGTGCGGACTGACCCTTGGTCAAGGCATAACATCCACTGATTAATAGTGTTATTTTGTAACAATGGGTTCGAGGATGTTTGTGTCAATTTGATGGCATAGTTTATTGATAAACAGTAAGATGATGGTTTGCCCCTAGTTTCAGTGAGAACGCCCTAGAGCGCCCTACCATGGGAGCCATTTATGTAACAACAAATATGCCTAGACAATAAGCAGGGTATAAGAAACCATGGCCAAGCCTCCATTATGAACTCCCTGGTTCTGAGGTGCACATGCACACGAGAGGGTCCTGATCCAAGAGAGGAAGTGTGTCCAGGATGGTCCCGAAGCAAGTGGACAATTTCACTGATGCCTGGTCTCTCCACACTCTTTGCTGTAGGATAGCCTTTGACTGCAAATGTACATTCTTATTTTAATGCTGTTTCTAAATTATGTCATTTTCCTCCAATAAATCATAGATTTGTAAGTACTGTCATTTTGGGTCCTATGAATCTTCTTTAAAAATTGAATCACATCTGGCTGCCACCATTAACACGGTGCCTCCAAACCAAATTAATTAATTAGCTAGGTCCAAATAATTTAACAAGTGTTTATCAACAACTTAGTCATCATCTGAAAGAAAACAATATGCACACATGGAAAGAACACATACAACTTTCATCTCATGTTTAAGTAACCACAATTAGTCACTAATGAGGTATGTGCACCTGAGGATGCTGTGCAGTTCAAACCTTGGTATCAGATTGGGCGCTGCCACCCTTGTGTCCTGTTCCATGATGGTTTTCGAATCATGTTTTCTTTGTATCACAGCAACCTCCCAAATCCCAGCTGGCATCACCTGGAGGAAAGTTGCTCAATCTAATACTGAAACTGGGAGCTGCCTTGAGAGTATTTTGTGGGATGTCTAACAAACATTGTTGCATTTCGTTGAAACATTTAAACGATCCCAAAATACCATATGAATTTTCCGTGGCACCCAAGGGCACTTCAACAACTTTCGGGATCCACAGATATAAGAGAATGACAGGAACAAATCCCTTGTTTGCACAGTCTTCCCATAAGAGTCAACAGTTAGGGCTTGGAGATGGTAAATTGATAAGGGTCAGTATAGAAAGACTATATATAGAGAGAGACGGAGTCTAGCTTTGTTGCCAGGCTGGAGTGCAGTGGTGTGATCTCGGCTCACTGCATCCTCCACCTCCTGGGTTAAAGCGATTCTCCTGGATTCTCCTGCTTCAGCCTCCCAAGTAGCTGGGATTACAGGCATGAGCCGCCATGCCCAGCTAATTTTGCATTTTTAGTAGAGATGGGATTTCACCATGTTAGCCAGGATGGTCTCAATCTCCTGACCTCATGGACCGCCCACCTCTGCCCACCAAAGTGCTGGGATTACAGGCGTGAACCACCACACCCGGCTGACAATGCTTTTTTAAATCCCAGAATTCATTTTCTAGAAAAAGAGATGAAGCGTGGCTGAAATCAGAAACTTAAGACACACCTGAAAAATAGCTTATAAGCAGTCTTGTCACCTAAATGAAGCAAGTGTTTTTTCCTCGTACTGTTTTCTCTGGAAAGGCTGTGGGTCATCTCCTCACGGTGCCTCTGTAGGGTAAAGAAGCCAAATCTGTCAGGAACAGGTGTTTTCAGCAGGGGAGAGTCATATTCCAACCGACAGGGGTTTCCCTTTGTGAAAATTTACCATTGAAAGATGGAGAAGGTAATTTTAGGTCTACAGATTTCTAATCTTTGAAAAGTCAGGAGAGAAACTTTCTGAATGAGATTCTTTATTACACAGTGTCTGGCTGGTTCTTGTCCTCCACTGCTCCCCAAAACAGCTATCAGCTTTTCCTATTCATTCATTCACTCATTCAGTCATTAAGCATTCATTGACTGTCAGCTTTAAGCCAGGTGTACTATTCTAGACACTGGGGAAAATTCCAGAATGGGATGCTGAGATGCGATACCTGACGAATTGAGAGAGTGAGCCACCAGTGAGCCACCTTCTACTTTTTAAAATACTATGTTTAATTCTATAAGCCAGAAGGGACTTAAGAGTTGAGTTGCCCCCAAAAGGTGATAAAAACAAATTTTTGGTCAGAGCAAATGCTCTTTGTTCACTGAGGTGTTGATGGACATAAATCCTCTTGGTCTTGACTTCCAGGGCAGTGATTCTGTGGCATTAAAAATGAGTGCAGGCTGGGCACCGTGACTCACACCTGTAATCCCAGCACTTTGGGAGGCTGAGGCAGGAGGACTGCTTGATCCCAGGAGTTCAAGACCATCCTGAGCAATACAGAGACATCCCATCTGTACAAATGGAAAAAAACAGAAGTGCAGTCATGTGTTCTAAGGGTGTCACTGAGGCACCAAAGTGGCACAGGAAGCCTTTCATCCCCACTTTATCTATGGCAGCATCATTTTAATCTGTTCTATCTATTGGACTTAAATAGGTTTTCAAACAAAAGACTTACCTTGATAAGAGGAGGAAAAGCTCCCCCGCCTCCCCGCCCTAAAAAAACACCCTATTACTCTCTATGCTGCTAGCTTCCTTTCACCTGAGATAAAATAGTCTCCGGTAGGAAAGTTCCAAATAAATCACATGCCTCTGAGCTTTCACACTCTTGTTCACATTTGTTGGCTGTTAGGGTCATGTTATGCACCATCATGCATGTCTCAGTCAGAGTACTTTTTTTCTAGTTATGTGGAGACAATTGATATGAGTTTACTAACTAAAGCAAAGGAACACAACATAGCAGGATCATTCTCATTTTATAGGAGGAGCATTCAGAAAAGTCCAACAAAAAGTTATAGGCAAAAAATCAAGGCTAATGAATCACACCCCCACCTCTCTATCTCAGTTTGATCATATTTAAAGAGAAATGACTCAGGAAGACAAAGACGAATAAATCACATCTATTGCTGTCAAAGACTGGGTGGGGGAATGCGGATTTAGGCCTGTTAACTATTTAACATTTAATACTATGTCCTTGAATGTAAATTAGCCATTCCATTACAAGCATTGCGGGACATCATTGGCAACTCATCTGCAAGTCAGCACAACACATGGCCAAGGGTAGAGAGAAGCTTAAGCTCTTTGCAGGCAGGAATATCCATTCTGAGAGAAAAAAGAGTATATAAAGTTACTGCACCCAAACTATTAATCAGCATTCACTCCTATTCTTTTGGAAAGGAGTAATCGAGTGGCAGGGCACGAAGCTAGGAGTGTAAAGGGAACATCTTTCCAGGTGGAAACCAGAGGAGGGGGAACAGCTCCCCACACTGACATCACATAACATTGACATGAGTTGGGAATCAGTTTGAGAAGTCCCAGTGTGTAGAGGAGTGGAGGCTTGGAGGGAATACTTAAATCAACATCCAGATGATTAGAACTGTGACACCATAACTGTAATACTGAGCTCTGCAGCTTGCACTCTCATAGCTACAAGCAACTAGATCAGCCCACCAAGTAACACCTTTAGAGATGTGATCATGAAGTCACAGGTGATAGAATTCTTGATAATGGAAAGGCAGAGAGAGGAGACAGGTTAATACTGGGATTAACACGTCCCAGTGCTACCCAGCAGTATCTCCAGAATGAATTTGTGTCTCAATACATTAAATTAGAAAGGACATTTCTATAATTAAAATAGAAAGAATAACTACACTTAGAGTAAATGTGAAAGGTAACATTCAGGGAAGATGAGGAAGGGGATTCAAGCCAAGAATTGTCGTGGGAAAGGCCCACTTTACCTTCTTCTTTCCCCACATTCTTGATAAAACTCAGGAATTTTCCTCATTTCACATTTACAAGTCACTCTCTTTTGAGAAGAGAGGTTTTGAAAAATAAATCATCAATTTATTTTCATCACTACCCATTCCTTAAGTATAATCATTCTATTGATTTACATAAGTAACAGTCTATAAAGAAATCTGAGTCAAATTTACATTTTCTTTAACAATTGGTGGAATTTGTTTCCAGTCTATAGAATAGTGCACTCCAAATGCATGTGTAAGGCCTTCTAAAATCTCCAACTGCTGTCCAAAGGCTGATTCTGAAGGCAGGTCCAGAGGTAGAATTGCCTATCTCTGAAATGTCCTATGTGTTGAAGCATAGTGCTGGCCACTCAGGTTTATTACAGAAGGACTTCCTTATGACTTGGGACTTGGTCTATGGCCTTTTGTGATCAGGTGTATCTTAAGGAGAAATATGTACTTCTTGGTGCTCTTGATCTTGATCATCCAGGAGATGTTCAGGTTGAAGCATTAAACAAACAATTTCTGAGAAATATGAAATTGCCCAGCCAAAGGTCACAGAACAAAGAATCTATATGTCAGCTTACAGAAGTAGTTCAAGACTTTTAGAAATTTCATTAAATCCATCTTTTAGTTTGATCCACTTATATTGCCCGTTGGGAGTAATTTCCCCGACATCAGAGTAAATGCATAGGTTCTTTAAACTGTCAAACCCTCAACTTTTTTTTCTGCAGAAGGGATTCAGACTTCCCACATATTATAGTTGCTGTGGGTATCAATGTTATAATGAAATGTACATGAAAATGTTTTGCTAATGGGAAAAATTAAATGTGAAGAGGTGTATCATTTCCTCCACACCAATCACAACATGATGTAATCAAAATACATAATGAATGTCTTTACTCCAAATAGACCAAAATTCAGAGATAAGGTGAACAAATAAAATGGTAAAGTTACATATTTATGATGTAGTTGAAATGGTGTATAAAGGCAAATTATATCTAATTCTATAAGTAAATGAATGGGAAGAATAGGTATTTAGACTATGTCTTTCGGGCAAAATAAATGAGATGATGCAATCTCAATAAAGACAGTTTTCCTGGTGAAAGGATCAGTTGGACAAGGTCTATTAATCCATTCCATTAATCCATTCCTCTATTCCTCAATGTTCTATTAATATATTAATTAATCTAGTCCTCTCTTAATCTTTTAATCTCTTCTTCTTCATCATGATTTTCAAAGCCTGCATGCTGTAGTCCATCATCTATGATTCCAGCCAATTTTCCAAAAACCCTTGTATGAACTCCCTCACACTTAGTTTTCTAAATAGTCTGGTACATGTGAACAATCTGAATGAATATTCAGCAATCAAGCGCTCAACATAAAAAAAAAATTGGCCATATGGTAGGTGTCTTAGAGTTTTAAGAGAGTATGTAGAAATGAAAAAGACACACAAGACTTCTGTTCTCACTAGAGTCCAGATAGTCTATCTTACGCATACACTAAAAAACCTCATCAGGATTATACTGTATTTCAAATCCTTCAACAACTCTCCACGGCTTAAAGAACAAATGCCAATTTTCTTTCTATGACATTCCAGCTCCCCCTTTTACATTTTCAGCTTCATCTCTCACCAGTCTTCTGTATGTGTTCCAAACTACGAGCCACATTCAATTACTCACTGTTCCCCATGCCCATCATGTAATTTTATTGCTCTAGGTCTTTGCACAGGGTGCCCCTTCTGTCTGAAATGCCAGTCTCCAGTCGCTTCATTTCTTTCTGACAAATGCTTAATCATTACTCAAAATTTCTGAATGAATAAAAAAGAAAGAGAAGTTGAAAAGGAGTAAAGGGAAATACATACATTCTCTTTCCAGTACATTATTTGTCAGAATTCTGGTTGTCATTTAGACAATAGGTTTTTCCACTACTCACTCACTTATTCAGTCAATGAATATATATATTAAAAACTATGAATTCCCTCAAAGATCACCACCAACACTTCTTTCCATACTAGAACTGGTTGGCCACTCCTTCCTTCCAGAGGTGGACTCTATTTCACTTCCACTCAAATCTAGGCTGACTTTGACAAATGAAATGCAGCGAACATGACACCATGCCAGTTCTGGGCCCAACCTATAAAAGGCTTGGCAGCTTGAGCTTCACTCTCTTGGAACCCAGCCTCCATACACTGGGGAAGCCTATCTAAGCTAATGGAAGAAGAGGTAGACCATGAGGAGAACGGATGTGCAGCCAACAGCCAACACTGTCAGACAGATATATGAAGAAGACCATCTTGGACTTCCCAGTCCTGGCTCAGCTCCCAGCTCAGTGCAGGACTGCTTACCAACTCACAGAATCATGAGAAACAAGAAAGTGTTGTTGTTTTAAGCTACTAAATTTGGGGGTATTTTGTTATGTAGCAAGAGATAATTGAAACATTATGCCAGTCACAAAAGATAAAAGGTAGAAGTATATATTCTAAAATAACTCACTAACTAGCAGAAGAGATGAGTGTATAAATATTTAATGACATATTACAAACACAGGTATAAGTATGACGGAAACTGTCTTATTACTAACCTATTTTTTTGTGGAAAACATTAAGACATATCTTTCTTTACGGTGGTGAGAAAATAAAAACAAACAAATAAATAAGTAGTGAGATGGCCCATAGACCAGTAGAGGTTCCTTGGAAGAATCCCATAGGTTTTCAGATCCATCTTTCTTTCATTATTAAATAACCATGATAACATGAGTCTGAAAATTCCTTGTTTTCATTTGGCAATATGAGAAGGCAAAAAGAATTGTGAGAGAATTTCTCATTTTTCTGTCTTGCAGTTTTTCCAGAGTCCTCCAAATTAGTTTTTTATTAAATGATTATTAATATTTCCAGTCAAGTCCTCTGGTGCCACATGGAAATTTTTCTTTTTATTCAGTACATATGTGAAAGTCTGGACTGTACAGAATAGGAAAAAAATCATTTCTTAGCTGGCATTGTCATCCCCAGAGAAACTGTAGTTCTCAAAGCTAGAGCATCATGTTAAGTACCATCTTTTTGCTCAGTACTGTGCTGGTCATGAAGACAGAAGTAGAGGTGAGTGAAATATTCTAGAAAAACACATATGTAAAACTCTCAGCAGATTTATCTGCCAGAAAGGGCTTTAACATGCACCTGTGAGGGTCCAAGAATGGTATGGAAAGGCACAGGATGGAATGAGAGAGGGATTCCAAAGTATATTAGGCGTAGCCTTTACCCTCTATGACGTCACTCTCTAGTGGAGAAAACAGGACTTACATGCAGAATTATCCATGTGCAGCTGTTATTACTGTTACTACTAATAATAATTTCATAACAATAAGAGTAATTGCATACAAACATACTTTACATTTTAAAATAAAATAAAAATTACAGTAAATTCTACAGGAAAAAAATTTACACTAAGGCAGACACTTTTGAAATTGACCCTCATTTCAGATAATATATTTCTGTATTAATAAAATGCTGTAAATGTTGGAATGCATATTTTTAACCTGAATATTATGAAATATTTTTCAATAGCAAACACACAGAAAATCAGACATAGTATTGCTGTTGTTGTTGTTCAGCATTGCGCATGTGAGGTCAGTGGGTTTTAATACTCTTTTAAAAAATATTTCTACTGGCCAGGCACGGTGGGTCACACCTCCAATCCAGCACTTTGGGAGGCCGAGGCAGGCGGATCACGAGGTCAAGAGATTGAGACCATCCTGGCCAACATGGTGAAACTCTGTCTCTACTAAAAATACAAAAAACTAGCCGGGCGAGGTGGCGGGCGCCTGTAGTCCCAGCTACTCGGGAGGCTGAGGCAGGAGAATGGCGTGAACCTGGGAGGCAGAGCTTGCAGTGAGCTGAGATCGCACCACTGTACTCCAGCCTGGTGACAGAGCGAGACTCCATCTCAAATATATATATGGCTACTAATGAGTGTAATCTGCAAGCTCCCTAATGATGGCCTGCCTGAAAGGGGGCGTAGACTTCTATAGCTCTCCATGGACCTCAGGCACCTTCATAAAAAGACAGATTTGACTTCTCAAGGGTAATGAAGGATTCAGCTGTTTATGTTGGTGCCAGAAGGACAGTGTCTTCTGAGAGCTCACTGTTACCATTTTAAACACACTTCTTCGGGTGTCTGTGTTTAGAGCACGTTCACTTTGCTGCTCTTTTCACACCATCAGGGATTTTGCATTATCCTTGTGTGTCAAGGTTCTTTTATGGATTTTTTGTTGTTATTGTATCCAGGATTAAATGACCTGTTATTACTATTAGAAAAATACAAACAAGCAGGCTGTCAAAGGC
Source organism: Macaca mulatta (assembly GCF_049350105.2). NCBI lineage: Eukaryota > Metazoa > Chordata > Mammalia > Primates > Cercopithecidae > Macaca > Macaca mulatta. The sequence goes on along the minus strand of NC_133418.1, from coordinate 102,555,212 downwards.
ATATTTAAGTTGCAAGGTATCAACATGATGCTTCCCTACTTGTCTCATATTGCTTTTTTTTCTCTCTTTACTATTAAAAGCCTTCAAAATTTAAACTTACTACTTCTTCAGAAGGAATTAAAATCTGTTTTTGCCACACACAAAAAAAAGATTGAAAGGCTTTTAGATCTTGCAAGAATGTTTAATAGATTTAATTAAATTAGAATTTTACACATTAAACCATAATTTTTAAAAAGACCAATAAAGACAAGACTTTTTTTCATACTGGGAAAAAGAAATCGTCAAAAGCAGCACAGCTATAGGAGAATAGTGTGTCTCCATGGTATCAGTGGCTTTGCTGCATAACAGACTCTCCTAACATTTGAGAGCTTAAAGCAACAATTCTTTAGGCAGGGCATGGTGGCTCACACCTATAATCCCAGCACTTTGGGAGGCTGAGTCAGGGGGGCCCAGGAGTTCAAGTCCAGCCCAGGCAATATAGTAAAACCACATCTCTATTAAAAAATATGAAAATTAGCCAGGCATGGTGGTACATGCCTGTAGTTCCAGGTCCTAGGGAAGCCAAGGTAGGAGGATTGCTTAAGCCTGGGAGGTCAAGGCTGCAGTGAGCTGTGATTGTGCCACTGCATACCAGCCTGTGTGACAGAAAAGGATCCTGTCTCAAAAGCAAAAAAAAAAAAAAACGAAAGCAGAAAACAATTCTTTAAGAGTTGACTTATGTGGATCAGCAACTTGAACTGGGCTCAGCTGGGCAGTCCTTCTTGCCTAGGCTTCTTTTATTTATATAGTTGCATTCAGATGATGGGTTCTTGGAGGGATAGTTGGTCTTAGATGGGCTCACACACATCTCTGGCATTTGGTAAGTTGTTGGTATGTAGTAGTGTTTCTCCCCTGTAACTGTGACTGATGGTTGGCTTTGTGTCAACTGGGGTAATACCTTTATATATCCTTCATTATCCAACAGTTATTTCATGATCAAAAACAACAAAACAAAACACCTTTTCTAACTTTTGCTTGTATCATGTTTTCTAGTTTCCCACTGGCCAAATAAATTCATAAGGCTAAACTAATAGTCAATATTCAATGGGTGGAGAAAGAAATAGTTTGTTTTTTTTTAAATTTTTATTTAAAAAAAAAAAAACAGAGTCTCTTACTCCTCACTCACTCTGTCACTTGGGCCGGAGTGCAGTGGCACAATCTCGACTCACTGCAACCCCTGCCTCCTGGGTTCAAGTAATTCTCCTGCTCCAACCTCCAAAGTAGCTGGGGATTACAGGTATGTGCCACCATGACTAGGTAATTTTTGTATTTTTAGTGGAGACGGGTTTCACCATGTTGGTCAGGCTGGTCTTAAACTCATAACCTCAAGCAATTTGCCCGCCTGGGCCTCCCAAAGTGTTGGGATTACAGGTGTGAGCCACCATCAGAGCTTCTTTGATGAGAGGAACATCAAAGAATTTGTGGTCGTTTTTTATATTTGAACAAAATACTTACTATTTCCTCTATATTTTCACATCTAATTATAAAACATAAATACCTAGCATTTGTTTTACACCCAGCATGTTTCTTATTATGTGACAAACAATTCTCTGTGTGTTACCCTATGTCATTTTCACAGTGTCATTTGGTATTAAATGATAAAACTAAATGACAGAAAGTAAGTTGTCTAATATCGGTGAAGTCAGTATCCTAAATGGTGAAGTCCAAATCTAAAGTTCATTTTCTTAATCAGGACTCTATACAGAGGTTGAATTATTTCTGTTTTCAGTAAGATACAAATTGAACACTACTAATATCACAAGAGTATTGGAGGTAACCATTTAGTTAATCCTAAGATGCATATTTTCACACTTTAATGTGTCAAAAATTAATCTTTTATATGCTGGCATGTCATCATGTAGTCAGTAGTGGTACTTTTTTATTTCTTAATGGTACATAAAATAATGATGCATCTTGCAATCTATACTATCTTACATTCAATAAACATGATAGCATTATTATATGCTACTTAGCTAATTTATAACATTGATATATTCAGCAACAAAGAGGCATTTAACAAAGAAAGCTCAGTATAAGGCCAGTGGCTTAGACACTGCTTAGTTTACACTAAATTATGAATAAAATTTATTATATGCCCAAGTATTGGCATTTCTTTGCATTTTATAATAAATGACATCATTACTGAATGAAAATATTAGTTTTTGTAATCTGTTGTTATATGAAGCCAAGCAAGTTCCCAGAAAAGGCACTTTTACGAACATATCATAGGGTATCTGTCTATTTTATACACATCAGTGGTTTATCCACTAAACATTTTGTTCATTTAAAATATTTAATGAAAACTCAATATATAAAACTAATGAACTAAAAACTGCACTATTTAGTCAGAGTTTGGAGATTATTTAGGAGGGCATGAACAACACACTACCTGCAATTCAAAGAGGAAAATGATTAGGATTGGGGTATCTGAAGTTCAATTTTCATTTGAAATCTTCTTAGCTTGAACAAATGACTTTACTGTTATGCTGTAATCTCTTCATATGTAATATCTGTGGCTAAAGGTATCTGACCATTAGTTTCAATGTCTGGTAAACAATCAGCAAGTATTAACCATTTTTATTATTATTGGCAACTACCTTCTTCTTTATGAGAGCTGCTAGGAGGAGTGTCTGAAGGTAAAGTTTATAAACTATGGAGTGACATCTTTTAAAGTTAAGATTTTTGAATCACAGTACAATAACCAAGCCAACAATATCAGTGAGATTAAGTGGAAGCTATATACTAAGCAGATAATGACTCTGTGCTATGTAGAGGAAAAATAAGTAAAACATAGACATTGCCTCAAGAGACTTATAGTAGCTTGAATTGTAGGCACAATGTCTTTGAAGTAATGATCTGAAGAAGTAATGATCTGAAGAAGTATGGTCTTTGAAGTATGGTTATACAGCCAGTGATGTGGTTTGGCTCTGTGTCCCCACCCAAATCTCATCTTGTAGTTCCCATAATTTCCGTGTGTGGTGGGAAGGACCCTGCGGGAGATGTTTGAATTATAAGGGCAGGTCTTTCTCGTACTTTTCTCATGGTAGTGAATAAGTCTTATGAGATATGATGATTTGACAAGGGGAAACCCGTTTCACTTGGTGCCCGTTCTCTCTTTGCTTGCTGCCATGCATGTAAGACGTGACCTGCTCTTCCTTGCCTTCCTCCATGATTGTGAGGCTTCCCCAGCCACGTGGAACTGTAAGTCCAATTAAAGCTCTTTCTTTGGTAAACTGCCCAGTCTCAGGTATGCTTTTATCAGCAGCATGAAAATGGACTAAAACAGTAAACTGGTACCAGTAGAGTGGGGCATTGCTGAAAAGATACCAGAAAATGTGGAAGTGACTTTGGAACTGGGTAGAGGTTGGAACAGTTTAGAGGGCTCAAAAGAAGACAGGAAAATGTGGGAAAGTTTGGAACTTCCTAGAGACTTTAATGGCTTCGACCAAAAACTTGATAGCAATACGGACAATAAGGTCCATGCTGAGGTGGTCTCAGATGGAGATGAGGAACTTGTTGGGAACTGGAGCAAAGGTGACTCTTGTTATGTTTCAGCAAAGAGACTGGTGGCATTTTGTCCCTGCCCTACAGATTTGTGGAACTTTGAACTTCAGAGAGATAATTTAGGGTATCTGGTGGAAGAAATTTCTAAGGACCAAAGCATTCAAGAGGTGACTTGGGTGCTATTAAAGGCATTCAGCTTTAAAAGGGTAGCAGAGCATGAAAGTTCAGAAAATTTGCAGCCTGACAATGTGAAAGGAAAAAAAAAAAAAACCCCAGGTTGGGCTCAGTGGCTCATGCCTGTAATACCAGCACTTTGGGAGGCTGAGGTGTGCAGATCATGAGGTCAGGAGATCGAGACCATCCTAGCTAACACTATGAAACCCCATCTCTACTAAAACTACAAAAAATTAGACGGGCATGGTGGTGGGTGCTTATATTCCCAGCTACTTGGTAGGCTGAGGCAGGAGAATCACTTGAACCTGGGAGCGAAGGTTGCAGCGAGCCGAGATCTCACCACTGAACTCCAGCCTGGGCAACAGAACGAGACTGTCTCAAAAACAAACAAGCAAACAAACATTTTCTAAGGAGAAGTTCTAACCAGCTGCAGATATTTGCATAAGCAACAAGGAGTCAAATATTAATCCCCAAGACAATGGGGAAAATGTCTCCAGGGCATGACAGAGGTATTCACAGCAGCCCCTCCCATCACAGGCCCAGAAGCCTAGGGAAAAATGGTTTTGTGAGCCAGGCCTAGTGTCCCTGTGCTGTGTGCAGCATAGGGACTTGATGTCCTTCCTCCCAGTCACTGTAGCCATGGCTGAAAAGGGCCAATGTAAAGATTGGGCTGTGGCTTCAGAGGGTGCAAGCCTCAAGCCTTGGCAGTTCCTATGTGGTGCTGAGTGAGTTCACAGAAGTCAAGAACTGAGGTTTGGGAACCTCCACCTAGATTTCAAAAGATGTATGGAAATGCCTGGATGCTGTGGCAGAAGTTTGCTGCAAGGGTGGGGTGCTCATGGAGAACTTTTGCTAGGGCAGTGTGGAAGGGAAATGTGGGGTTGGAGTCCCGACATAGAGTCCCTACTGGGGCACTGTCTAGTGTAGTTGTGAGAAGAGAACTACCATCTTCTAGCCCAGAATGGTAGATCCACTGAGAGCTTACACTGTGCACCTAGAAAAGCCACAGACACTCGATACCAGCCCATGAAAGCAGCCAGAGGGGAGGTTGTACCCTGCAAAGTCACAGTGGCAGAACTTCTCAAGACCATGGGAACCCCCCTCTTGCATCAGTGTGACCTGGATACGAGACATAGAGTCAAAGGAGATCATTTTGGAGCTTTAATATTTGACTGCTCTGCTGCATTTCAGACTTGTGTGGGGCCTGTAGCCCCTTTGTTTTGGCCAATTTCTCCCATTTGGAATGAATGTATTTACCCAATGCCTGTACCCTCATTGTATCTAAGAAGTAACTAACTTGCTTTTGATTTTACAGGCTCATAGGCACAAGGGAATTGCCTTGTCTCAGATGAAACTTTGGAGTGTGGACTTTTGAGTTAATGCTGAAATGAGTTAAGACTTTGGGGGACTTTGGGGAAGGCATGATTGATTTTGAAATGTGAAGATAAGAGATTCAAGAGGGGCCAGGGGTGGAATGATGTGGTTTGGCTTTGTGTCTCCACCCAAATCTCATCTTGTAGCTCCCATAATTCCCACATGTTATGGGAGGGACCCAGTGGAGATGTTTGAATTATGGGGGCAGGTCTTTCCTATACTGTTTTCATAGTAGTGAATAAGTCTCACAAGGTATGATGGTTTGATAAGGGGAAACCCATTTCTCTTGACGCCCATTCTCTCTCTGCTTGCTGCCATCCATGTAAGACGTGACTTGCTCTTCCTTGCCTTCCTCCATGATTGTGAGGCTTCCCCAGCCACGTAGAACTGTAAGTGCAATTAAATCTCTTTATTTTGTAAATTGCCCAGTCTCAGGTATGTCTTTATCAGCAGCGTGAAAATGGACTAATACAGCCAGACTCACAGATTCAGCATGATCACCTGGGGGCAAATTATAGTGGTAGTGGTAGAGGTAGTGGTAAGGGTAAAGGTGTAAGAGTCAGCCCACTTGATGTCATTTTCGCTTTACCTATACATTTTCCCCTTTGCTGCACAAAAGTGCAATTTTGACTTTTTCTACTTATGTTTCTTAGTAGAAAAATAAAAGATAACGTAATTGACTTCTTCCTGTTACAACTTTCCATCTGAAAGTCAAATTTTGTTTCAGAGAAAAATAATCCTCACCAGTTTTACACAATATATTCATCAGAAAGGTCCTGGCCAAGTCAATTAACAGCAGAGGATGAGATCAGGACTTTGGGGTTGATCCCGGAAAATGGTCCTTCACAAAATGTTACGTTGTTCTTAGTGACAATTAACTTAGCAGAGCACTTTAATGAAAGTGCAAACAAGGTCAATCTGCAGTTGGTTCTTTCTCCTCCGTTAAATGACACATGGTACCTATATTTTAAAATTATGCATAGGAAGGAGCAGGCTCTTGAATGCATTCCAAAATATATCACAGACCAGGTGTTAAAGCACATTGCTATTAAGCTCAAACCATGAGCTAAAATCACAGTACATAAAAGTCAGAGACTTTCCTATAGATATGTAATACATGGCATAATCCTTTTTTCTTGTATTATACAGATAAAAGCAACCATCATTCCAAGACAATCTCTTAGTGAAAGATGATGAAAATAGCAAATAAAAGAAGAAAACTTCTGTAAGTGTAGAGGGTATGAAACCTACAAACCCATAGTGAAAAACACTGGAAGGAGTGACCTTTGAGGAACCAGGAAGCTGAGAAAGCCCCTTTCTTGGTTTAATTACTATATACCATGCAGGCGTCTATTAGAGCAGTACTTCCCAAAAAAGATGTGTGGTCCAGGTCATCAGCATCCCTGGAAAAGAATGTTTTTGTTCGCGGTGGCAGGCGCCTGTAATCCCAGCTACTCGTGAGACTGAGGCAGGAGAATCACTTGAACCCGGGAGGCGGAGGTTGCAGACAACCAAGATCATGCCACTGAACTCCAGCCTGGGCGACAGAGCGAGACTCCATCTCAAAAAAAAAAAAAAAAAAAAGAATGTTTTTATTTTTAAGGCAGAATTCCGAGTCCCACTCTAGAAGATTCTCTTTCAATATATCTGGGGGAGGCCAAGAGATCTGGATTTATATCAAATATCTTGCATAAACCTAATTCAGAGACAAGTTTAGAAACCAATATCATCATATTTCATTATAGTTGGACCATATATTTTATATACTTCCCTAGACTGAGTCTTGAAGTTCAAAACCTAAGATTTTCTACTCTTGGGACCGTCAAAGTACCTAACACAGAATAGATACTTGGTGGGTATCTGCTGAGTGAAGGAAGCTATACATAAAGTGAGTCATGTCTTTTCCCTTATGCTCTCTAAAGGCTTATTTTCTCCATTCCTGATTTAATGTCCTCCTAAGTTTTTGGGTGAGGGATTAAACATCAGGGGCAAGCCTGAGAGGAGTGTAGGGTAGAGAGGACAAAGTACAGTAAGGAGGCAATAACTAGCAGCTAGAAGAACACAGGAAGGACCTTGGCCGAGGGTCTGCAGATTTGGTCTACTTGGAGGACATACACTTGGAGGACCCTTAAGACAGACCCTGAGGATGCAGAGAAAGGTGATGGGCAATGTAACTGAAGAATCCACTCCCCTTTCTTTGCTTGGCTAGAGCTCTGCATGACGTGGCCTCATTTGGATAGCACCTGATTGTCAGCCCCGTGTATTCCTCCCCTCAGATGTTTAAAAAGCCTCCACAATGGAACATTATCCAAGTTCAAGTGTATTCAATCTGATTCTTATATTCTTCATTCATATTTATAGCCTCCAGCTTTAAGATTCCATTTTAAGACAGAATCCTGTGTCTTACTCAAGTCATCGACTTCAGAATTTCTTTTGCACTTTTCCCACCTCCAAAGGGGTTAAAGTCTCTTTGGAAAATAGTTCTTAGAAAAAACGATCAGGCTCAATTTCCTGTTTTATCCATGGCTACATGCTGGATTTACATAACTGAAAACATCAATAAACTGTCAATTATGGTAAATGAATATTAGCTTTTCACTACACAATAATCCAAGACCTGTAAGTTTAAGAGTATTAGGAAATCAGAAAGTTTAAGAGTATTAGGAAATCAGAGCTTGAGTTTTAGATCTTCCCCATGAGCTCATCTTCAGTTCAGGTTATATGCCCAGGGATTAGGGGTAGCCTGGACAAATAGGCACACTGGTATTGCAGTAAATCTCTCATCTGCAAACCAGGTATTGAGCTGGGTAGAAATGTCTTTACATAGCCAGCCTTGTGCTTACTTTATTGTACCCTCATCTCTAGGAAAATAAGGACTTCAATAAAATAAGTACATTTTACTCATTACTTTATGCTACTGCCCTATTTCTCAATTACAGAGATAGTTGTTTTACAAATATGGCCCTTTTCCATTGCAACCCTTCTAAGTGAACTTCTTTCAAGTTTACCATATCCCCCTACTACAATATCAGCCAGTCCTTAATCATTATTAGCTGAATAAGCAAATGAAGAAGGCAAATGTTACAGTGTGAGCAATGAATCAGTCAGTTCCCAAATACTTATTAAATACCTATTAATTAAAAAACCATCTCTACCCTCATGGGACCTGGAGTCTTAGAAAGAGGCAGGCAGGCACAGTGGTGGGAAGAGACAGAAGGCAAGAAGAGATAAGTAAACAATGTAAGTTTATCAAGTGATAAATGATACAAGAAAATGAATTATGATGCTGTTACAGAGTGTGATAAGGGAGATGGGGTGCTTCTTTTCATAGGATGATCAAAGAAGTCCTCTTTTAACCCTAAGATGACCTGAGAAACAATATTCCAACCAAAGGGTCAGGAGTTAAGAGACCTCAAAGAATGAGTGAGCTTAACAGTGTGTATTAATGGAAGACAGTCTTTACCCTCCCAGAGCTTATAAGTTCTCCTCATTCCCACTAACTAGATTCCCTTTTCTACATGGCTGCAGCAATTAGATCTTGCCTTGCTGCTTGGCTTCCTTGATTTCTGATCCGTTCTTACTAATCATTTAGAAAAACTGCATCAGATGAACAACAGTGTGATGTTCTCTGTCCCTGGAAGTGGGGAGAGGGCATAACAAATAGCATTTCTAATGGCAGTTCAGGGTAGAAAGCCACTGTGAAAGGCATTTCAGTTATTTCAATGGAACTACTTCTATCTATCCTCCTAAGACAGGTCTGAAAATCAAAATCATGCTGGGCTTGCTATTATCTAAAGTTGAATTTAACTAATGGGATGTTTTTTATTTATTCATTGATTCACATGTGTTTTCGTCAGGCATTTATTTAGTATACCAAACATAATCCTGGAAAGTTGGAATACGGAGATAAGTGGAATATTGCTCTTTCCTTGCAGAGGTGCACAGACAAGTCTAGGGATAGACAGGTAAGCACAAATCACAGCAATGTTATTTGTGCTCTGAGAGGTTTGCAGCAGTTGAAGAGATTTTTACAGAAGCATAAGTTCTTAATTCAGCCTGGGGAGGTTAAGACAGTTTCATGAAGGAGGTGGTGCTTGACTTGAGACTTGAAGGTTGAAGAGAATTTTGTTAGGTGGGTAAAGATGTAGGAAGGGATAGGGATACTATAGAAAAATAATGTCATTAGGAATGCTGGTGTGAACATGTATAATGTGTTCAGGGAGCTGAAAGCCTATCTACAAGAAGCAAGAAAACTTAGTGAAATAGGAGGAGGCCATTGCCTTAAAGGCCAGTTTCCTATAGCCACCCTTTTTTTTCACTAATTTGCACTAACAGTTTGACATATTCAAGACAGTCATTTCATTAATGTTCTAGTCTTGCCTGGGTTTGGCAGAGAGTCTCTTTATCGTTGAGTCTAACAGTTCCTGGTCCTCTGTGCTGTCCCAAAAGATAGAACGTGCCTCCAGTTGCCAGGGAACATAGAAAGTGCTCACCAGCCATTATCTCATATTCTGACTGTGCAAAGTGGTTGCCATTCTGAGAATGGAGGTGATGAAACTGAGGCTCAAGGGTGAAACTGCCTTGCCTAAGGTCACACACCTAGGAACTGACATGGTTATGATTCAATTTCAAACCTGGTGCTCATCCTATAACACTGGGACGGAGCTGGTTATAAATCAGGCTGGCAGTCTATTGAGCCTGTGGTTTTGGCTAGTGTGAAGATGTTGAAGGAAGGTTTGTATTAAGATACTCTGTGATTTTGGCACCAGAGTTGTGGAAGCATATGGGCCCCTGGAGAGGTTAGCAATATGAGCAAGAAATAACAGGATGAGATTCAACTGGAAAAATGCTAACGAATACATCTGGAGACAAACAAGCAGAAGCACACATGGTTAATGGGAAGCAGAGCAGCAGGGACCATGAGGGTTTGGAGAAAGTGGACATTTTATCATAAAGACATTGCCAAGAGGAGATGGGAGCAGGCTAGAAGAAATCACTTGGGTTGTGGACAAAAAGGCCTCATCGAACCAAGGAGAGAAAGAAATGGCCTTTGGCATGCTCCATGTTTTGGATCTGCAGTGCCATTTTCACTTCAGGTCCTTGTATTTTAAACATAAGCCAACCAATGCTGGGGAATTCAGAAAAGAGAATCACACACATAATTTAATACCAGAGGGGATGAACTCAAGAGGAACAAACAAACAAGCAAATAAGATCATCTTACATCTCTACAATTCTGAAAAAGGCAACAGCAAAAAAGGGCTGAAATGAAAATGCTCGAAAATGGAGGAGTGGGCAGGTAACATGGCTCATAGCAGTGTAACTTACGGCACTAGCTACCCACAGTTACTTGATCTTCTGCCAAAGTCCTCTCTTTGGGAACACTGTCTCCTAGAATGTGGAAGCTCCAAGACTGAAGTCCAGAACTAACACTGTAAAGACTGATTTCATGCTGCCAGAGGACAGGGGCTCTGGACCTCAGAGGGCAGCCTGTTGCATTGCTGATTGGCTCTCAGTCTTATTTGATAATCACTCATGAATGATACCTATGGATACCTTGTGGTGTTTATTCTAGATGTAATACAACAGACTTAAATTCCTGAGTTAAATTCATGGGGCAGGAGAACGACATCATTTCTCAGTTTTCATGCTATTTTTTCCTCCTTTTTGTCATCGGACACTGGATGGATTATAAATGACCTGAGTGTGCTGTCTTAGTAATTCCTCAACCAAATGTTGTTTTCCAATAACCATCTATCTTCGAAAGTGTCTCTCCCATTATCTTTTTCCTAACTGTTCGAAACAGATGGCACTTTATACTTTAAATTCATGTCCAAGTCATTTCAACTAACACTGCCCTGTGATTTGGGACTCTACCTGAGAGGAAAAAGCACATTCAAACTGTGATGTGTGCAAAAATGTATTTGATTTTGTAGAAGAACAGAAGGTTCTAGAAATTTTTGTGAGTTGTGGCATGTGCCTGTGAGTAAACGAGGGTAATGTTTTTGGTGGAAATTCCCTGAGCGAACCCTACCAGTACTATGTTAAAATTTGAGATTCCCAAATGGAATGTTGGCATAGACTGATGTATCCTGTAACTGACATGAAATGAATTGAATCACCACCTGCTATAAGCATTCAGCATCTTTTCTTTCATTTAAGGCTCTCAAAGGCAAGTGTCTCCCATTGAACATAAGAAGTACTTAATAAACATTTGCTGACTGAATAGATGAGTAACCTCAATGGAAAAGCAGAGTTATTACTTTGTTAGTTTGGTGCAATGAAAAGACCCAAGTCTGGACTTCAAGTCAGACAGACTACATTAAAATCTTCCCTTGTAATCTAACAATTGTGTGATTTCAGAATAGTAACTTCCATTTTATGTCCTTGATTTTTCTCATTTTTTTAAAAAAGGAATGATTTTAGTTAACTCCAGGGGCTCTTGTAAAGATTAAATGCAAAATAGCGCATTAGATGACAATTCCTGAGGTATAGGAATTCCTGAGGTATAGGAAAGATGTACCAAAAGTTATTTTGTTCCTGCTTTGGGACCACACCAGTGACATTTTTCTGGCCAACATCTCATTCCCTTAATTCTTATCCATAGCCCAGAGACCCAGAGCAACTTTCTTGAGAAAGTTTTTCTATGTGGCTTTCCAAGAGCTTTCTCCAAGCTCTTTTGGCACTTCCTATCTGTACAACTCAGTCGGACACTATGTGTGTCTAACTTGTCATACCATAGTATTTATTGAATTGTTATTTCACAGATGGTGCGGATCAGTCATGTGTCCCAGGGTGAGAATTTGAGAACAGGATTTGCAATAGGCTCATTCTATCACAATGCCAACTCCATGGGAGGTGCATGTAGATAAGCCCCACTGAACACAATATGTCACTACTAATCCTTTTAAGTTGGAGAATCTTCATTTTAAAATAAGGATCTCATATGCAATCTATCTACTTTTTAGTTTGGTTATAAGAATCAAATGAGATAACACATATGGAAAAATTTTATAATTCTTAAAACTTTTATGGATGAATATAATTCTTCTCTTGTGGTTATTTAATCTTATTTGTTATTTAACTACCATCTTAGGAGACAAAAAGAAAAGATGCTTTCATACTTAATTTTGAAGAACTAAGCTTAGTTAGGCAGGCATCAGATCAGGAAAGCATAATTACATAGGCAGTATCAAATTCCCTATATCCAGACATCTAACTTCCTTATACCCAAACATCTTTGTGCTGTCCATGCTTCTAGTGACCATGTTATTGGAACAATACATCAGGGTATGGGGTATTTTCTTAAAGACTGTGTCAGCACAAAAAAGAGATATATATTGCATGCTCCTTCCTTCTCTTCAGCACCCAATGCACATCTCTATTAATGGACTTGTTATATTTTATTGAAAAGATCTGTGAAGGTCTCTCAGCTGTGGCCCTGATATAATATTTATGAAAATGTACACAAACAAATGTTACCAAGTTAAAAAAAAAAAAAGTGGAAACTTGAGATTTCTCAATGCTCTGCCAAAACCCTGGAGGAATTTTTACTAACCAAAGCTCAGATAAAGTTTTGAGGGAATAAAAATGACCAGATGAAAGGAGCCAATGTGAAGATCTAGGAAAATGATCAACTTTCTGAGTTGTAGTTTTGATTTCTGCTTTATGGCAAGAGAATAACTGCAGAATGCACCTAATTTTTCAGAAAGAAATATCCCTCTGTACCATCAGTTGATCAAACAGCAGAAGCAAGATTTAATTCTAAATAGAGTTCATGCATAGAAGTAAAATAGACCTATTTGCATGCCAACACCACTACTTAGCAATAGTGGGCTTTGACAAATTTACTTCGTATTTCTAAAATTCAGATTTTTAACCTGTAAAATGAGAATGATACTAGTGGCTCTTTTATGTAGCACCTATGAGAATACATGTGAAGTCCCTAGCATAGTGAATAGAAAAAGGGGAGGTTGAATACATCTAGTCATTACTATTTATATTATTATTATTATTATTATTATTAAATGCTGGAGATTGTTGGCACTCAGCATCCCCAAACCCTAACCCCACAAAACATACTCTCATGTGCACGTGACCACATGCACACACACACACACACACACACACACACACACACACACACACACACACACACTTTTGAACTTCACAACGTCTGGAAGCCTAGAAAGTAATTTACTCAGATTTCCTTGAGTTCTGACTTAGATCCTATCAATAAAAGCTGCCTACATACAGTTAGGAAGACAAGAAAGAAGCCATTATTTTCTTCCTCCAGTGGTCTGTGAATGAGAGGGTAGCAGGCAAAAGTGGAGTTTAGAGAATTTTCTAGCCCTGCTACTGTGAGTCACTCACTCTGGTGCTGTGGGTCTTTGAGATTATGTGCAGAAGTTCCTATAATTCCTGCATTTCCTGATTGCCACAAAGCCAGCTACTTGAACTGACCTTGACTCTTGGCTTTCCCAGCTGTTGCAATGGTTTCATAAGCAGCTAACTTCCTATATTAAATTCTTCCCACTTTAAATATCCAGAGTGGCTTCTGTCCTCTAGACCACATCTTGTCTACTATGCATTACACCCTATATAAGCACAATTGCTGTTTGATATAGCAGAGTCTACTAGGTAATTGATGGGCAGGTGTGGACAATTTGCCTATGGGCTGTGCACTTGAGCCAGCCCTCCCTCTCAGTCACTGAATGAGAAGGCATCACTGGAAATGGAGGCTCATTTCTCCCTAGACAGAGAACAGCAAAATTATAAAGATCCGTCCTTATTAATGGAGGAGTAGAAGCAAAACAAACACCACCACCACAATATCAACAACTTTGGCTTATAGAAGGTATACCAACTTGCAATCAAGAGGCAGAGGAAAAGAATAATTGTTCTGATTTTCACAAAATCTTTTTCCAGTAAGCTCTATTACCTATGCAAATAAAAGATAACATATTTCAAAATTAAATAATACCTCAGAAAACATAAAAGTGAAGAAAATTTAGCTAACAAGTTTTTTCCCCTTCTTCAATGCTCTGAGCAACGTAAGAAGGAAAAATCATGTTTAATTTTTACTTGTATCCCAAGCACCTAGCATGGATTCTGGTGCACACACATTTTTCAAACTGAAGGGAAGTGGAAAATCAGGATTAGCCTGTAGCTTCAGGAGACAGAGAGGCCAGGGTGATCCTGTTAATTCCAGACAGGTTCCAGAGCTAGGTTTCCTCTTGCCCCACACTGCTTGCTTCTCCAGCCTGCATTCCCCAAAGTTCACCTTTTAAAGTGCCTCTTAGTTTGTCCAGTCGCAACAGCCCTAGGCTTACTCATAAGACCAAGCCCAGTGGAACTGTCTTTCCCACACCACATCTGAGTGAGCCAGTTTTAATAAACAACTATTTCAGATTGGCACTCATAGTTCCAATTTAGTACTTTTGATGTTCTTGGTTACCTAAAATAGAAAATAATAATTTTAAAAAGTTCCAAAAAGCTTAATTATTTAAAAGATGTGCTTTAATTTAACTAGAATGTTACAATAAACATTTCCTTCCTATTATAACTGACAAACAACTAAAAGTTGTGAAAAGTGCTATCGTGTTTTTGATGAGATAAATCTTTATTCTCAGACATAATTAACTTCTTCTTTAAGAAGATGCACTAAGACTAAATTCAAGGACATTTATTTTAAAACTTCTGAAGGTCTGAGATTCTACATTGTTATATTCAGGCGATGAATTTTACCTCTTTAAAATATTTTAATCCTTATCCCACTCTTATTCGTGCATTTCTGGTTTAAATGGCTTTTGGATCTCTCTTTAACAAACTAGAGTCTTTGAAGCTGACCTTCCTCTGGCTAGGAGAACCCAGAGGACCAAACCCCTATGGATTCTCTAGTTTTGTATCTCCAGGAGATGAATGAGGTAATCAGGTTATCAGCAAGGTTCTGTCTGTCAAGGTGACTCATGAATGCCCCTGGTCCATGGTTAATTACTACGCTTCTGGTGTCTCTGCCTTCATCTGCTTTTCTGAATATTTTTTGCGGCACAGAAGCTCAGACCCCACTCTTTGGCCCTCACTTTTGAAGCGTGGCTCATGTGGAATGTCCATTCTCCACGGAGGGTGACAGGGCAGCTATAGCCACAAGCCCCGTTTCTACAATCTAAGAAAAACATATCTTGCAGCTAAGTGATTACCTAAAAGGGGAATTATGAGGCTAAGGATTTTGAGATGACAGATTATTCAATGATTGTGGCAGCCAGAGCTACTAATAACCTCCACCACCACCAAAAAAAAAAAAAAAAAAAAAAAAAGCTTGTGGATAGAGTACTGGTTTTATATAGTTGCATTGAATTCTGAATGAAACACAGTTATCATAGTGAAACAGAAGGTTAGCGTGGAAGTCTTCTGTCTCAGTGACAAAGGGATTGAAGGCATCAGTCAAGAGAGGAATGCAGGATAGATAATAGATGCAGCCCAACTGCAGCTGTAGACGTCAGGATTACTGAAACAAGGCCATTCTTCATGCAGATGCAAGCACACTGTAAACATAAGCGTTAATACTTTTTGGATTCAGGGGAGAGCTGGAATTTCACATTTCCAATGTTGCCATAATTCATCACTGCCTGCTGCATGATCCTCTAGTACTTTTATGTATGAAGTATAACAATTAGAACTTAGGAGTTTGGTGTTCACAGCGTCAGATTGCTTCACAATTTCTTGAGGTGAGAAGTAGCCCACTCTCAACAAGTAGAGTATAAATTAAACTTTACATCTTATTTAGGAAAGGATTCCCACATTTTGTTTTTCTAAAAATATACTATAGATTATTTAAGTCAGGAATCAAGGGTACGATGCTGTCCTTGGTGCAAGAAGTTAAGAACCCATGCATCACCTCAGACCTCTCCACTGAATTTAGAGTTCTCTACAAGAAATTTGGGAAATGTCCTATTATTTTTCCAGTTTAGTCTGATTTCCTCATAGAAATCATGGCTAAAATCTCCTTATGTTTTATACCCACTGAACCCCTAGAATCTATCCTAGGCAGATTCTAGGATAGCCTAGAATCTGAAAGGTAGCCTTTGCATTTTGACACCCCAAAGATTTGTCCATGAGCTGGGGCCATATGGGGATTCTGCAAGGCTCGAATTCTTGTCCCATCACCAAGACTAGTCCTGCAATTCCTGATGCCCATGTGGGAACTGATCCTATTTTCCTGTGGATTTTAGTGAAGGAGATATGATCAAAGAAACTTGGCAATTGCTAGGACAGATTGAAACAGCTTTGAGCACACCAGAGTGTGTTGCCACTGCTTCTATATTATAATAAAAATGACAATATATCCTACATTCTACATTGTAATATACACTCTACAGAGGGTATTTGCTGTTGGTGAAAGCTGCATAGATCATTCAACTTCAAACTGTTTATATTACTTCAAACTGACAACTTCATTTTCTGTAGGCATCAAAAAGAAAAAAAAAAACCCTTCAACCTCCTGATAAAAATGCAATTTTTACTTATAGGATCATTCATACCACCTCTGAAAAGATAGCCAAATGTGATATTAGTCACAAGACGTATCTTTTCCTATATTTCAAGTTATTGTTTCTGAATTCTGTGGCTCCATCTCTCCTTATTACAGGTGGAAGTCATAAACTGAAATGTGTTGTGCGTTCTGGTGGTGGTCACCAGATTGGCAGCGGTAGTCATTAAGAAGTCAAAAATCATCATGTAATATTCAAAGAAGCAACAATTTGATCATTGGCAAGTGGAAGTAAATTGTACGGTAAAGGGAGAAATAAGTGAGGATCTCAAATGTGTAAAGTCACATTTAATGTTAAGGTCATATGTGAATCCTGGTAGAGAGTGCCTGGACATGCAAGGGGAGGGATCATAGCTTGATGGCCACAAGATGTTTCCTGGAACCAGTGCTTCTGTCTTGGGTTTTATTAGGACACTCTGGTACATTATTCATGGAACAGGGAGGCCCTGTGATTTGAGTGCTCACTGTGGGTAGGGCAAGAGGTTGGAGGAGGAGGGTTACAATATGAATATTTTATTGCATTTAAATTATACCTCAAAGGTTATTTTTTAAGAAAAAAATAAATACTGCCAGGTAATAGAGTTTATATCTCACTGCAAACAGGAAGAGTAAATCTGGGGGGTTTGGTTCAAGATAGTGGGCTAGAAGTAGCCAATGTGCTCTGCTCTCATGTGGATGAATGGAGCTGGAGGCCATTTTCCTAAACGAACTAATGCAGGAACAGAAAACCAAATACTGTATATTCTCACTTATAAGCGGGAGCTAAACATTAAGTGCATATGCACACAAAGAAGGTAACAACAGACACCAGGATCTACTTGAGGGTAGAGGGGGGAAGAGGGTGAAGATAAAAAAAAAAAACTACCTATTGGATACCATAGATATTACCTGGCTGACAAAATAATTTGTACACCAAACTTCCATAACATGCAATTTATCTATATAACAAACCTGCACACGTACCCCTGAAACTAAAACAAAAATTAAATAATAAATAAAAATAAAGAGTAAAGACTTAAAGTCAAAGATGGAGAAGGGACAGTAGAGTAGAACAAAGGAAGAGTGAAATCCCAAGGTGACGGTTGGTGTGGACGGTTCACTTTTCTGTGTTCTCTGTACCCTGGGTGAGCAGCCCAGCCATGTATAAAGGGACAGGTCCACATAGTCCAGCAGCACCATGAAGTGTACAAACAGTATCATCAAAGAATTTTTCAAACTAAATCAGGTTCACATCCCAGCTATGATGCTTCTTGGTTTTGTAATCATAGACAATTTTATTGTAAGCCTATTGAACCTCAATTTTCTCAATAGTGAAACTGATGCAGGGCAGGCAAGCCCCAAAATTAGGGCTTAGCCCAGGAGGGTTCTTGGCTTCACCTGGGAAAGAATTTAAATGTGAGCCGATGGTATTAGCAACTGTTATTGAAGGGGCAGTGTACAGCAGCAGCAGAACCCACAGGCAGTGTGCCCAGAGTGGCAGCTCAAGGGCAGTACTGCCATATTTATATCCTTTTAATTTCATACAAATTTAGGAATGAGTTATTCATAAGTTTCTAGGAAAGGACTGGTAGCTTCTTGGTGTTGCCAAGGAAAGGGGCAGTAACTTCCAGATGTTGCCATGGCAATGCTAAATGGTCATGGTGCTGGTGGGCCTATCTTATGAATACTGCTTTCCCTGCCTCTCCCCTGTTTCACCCAGTCTTCAGTCTGGTCTGCAGTTGAGTCTCACCTACATCAAAATGAGAATTATAACAGTCTAAGTTTGTTGTGAGGCTTATTCTAAGAAACACATGTAAATTACTTATGTACTCAGTATCTGTAAGTACTAATTTTATCCTCATACTCAACCTGTGGATGGCAGATAGAAGACCAGACTCAGAGGGTCAGAAGCCCTGTGGCCAAGGTGAACATACCTAAGAAGCACAGAACTGAATAAGTAACTGCAAGGAGTCTCCAACCCCTGACCACCTTCTTGTTTCCTCAGATCTGCCCTATGATTGTAAGGCAATCAGAAACAAAGACATGATGATATTGGAAAACGGTGGGGTGGGTGTGGGGGAGAAACATGTCTTCTGTTACCAATGCCTTAAAGCAGAAAAATGCCAACACATCATAGGACAATTAACATTAAACTGAACTCAGATGTAAACACAATCAGACAAGGCATTCTGAAAATAACCATGTCTGTTGGGTGCCAAAACCAGGTGGATTCTTAGAACATACTGAGCAATATTTTGGATGTCTTGCTTGCTCTCTTGGGTTCTTCTCCCCAGTGTGCTGTATGTGGCATAAGTTACAAGGCCCAAGGCAGTAGTCTCCATGTTAACCCCTCTTGGGATGCTGTTAGAGTTACAACAAAATTTCTGTCTTCCTTCCTCTATGTTTTCAGCATTAGTTATAGCTGTTTACCTGATATCAGTTTAGTCTTCCTGAAGTAAACAGGAAGTCATTTTTTCTCCAATATATTCAACCATGATTAAAAAACAAGTCACACTTGTAGCTTCAGGTTCAACTAATGTCTTTTTTTTTTTTTTTTTCAGAACATGGCTGCAAAGAAAAAAAAGGATATAATAAACTATAACTAATTTGAAACATTTATAAATGTTGCTGAGGTACCAAGTACTTAGCTTGTGTATCCTCAATTATCAGCAAACCATGGTGACTGTGGCAAACTAAAACAAAGCAAAGGGAGAATTTTTGTTTTTTGTTTTTGAAACTCAGAGACCCTACTTCTGCGTTTTTCCTGTGGTCCCAGGTACTCAGAATGCTGAGTTTCTTCTTGGATTCTGAAGAAACTTTGTAAATAAGGACACATTTATAAAGGTCCTTAGGAATGAAGCCCCTGGGTGTGATTCAGGAGAAGCACAGACCAGCCCTGCTGTGAACGTTGTCTTGTGGGAGGTTCTGAGCACTCTGTCCTCAGGAATGGTCAAATGCCTCTGCTGGGAGATACGAGGATAGAGTCTGAGACAGAAGAGCTGAAAACACAGGGCGTTAAATAGCATTTACAGGTTTATAATCTCATTATAAATGTAATAGGAGAGAATTATAGGAAATTTTACTATAGAAAAATATAACAAAGAAAATAAAAGCCAGGAGTCAACATGGCACCCAACATCAAATATTAATATTCTCATCGGCTTTTTCTAAAAATACGTATACATGCTTACATATGTAGAGTAGTTTTTAAAGTACGATTATAATGTAAATATTTTGTACACTGTTGTTTCTCACTTCCATATACAATAGAAACTCTTCCAATCTAGAGCATTCAAAGTCAGTAACCGGCCAATTAATTTTAAAAGACTGTAAAGCAGAGTTATTTAAATAAACACTTATTGCTTAAACATTGTGTTTTCACTTAAGATACATAAATGTGCATTCATTAACTATGCTTATGATGCAAGGCCAATGCCTTTTTTATAATTTCTTTCGGTCTTTTGTTTTTGTTTTTGTTTTGAGGCAGGGTCTCACTGTGTCACCCAGGCTGGAGTACAGTGGCGCAGTCATAGCTCACCGCAACATCAAGCTCCTGGACTCAAGCGGTCCTCCCACCTCAGCATCCTGAGTACCTGGGACCACAGGTGCATACCACCAGGCTGGATATTTTTAAAACTTTTTTTTTCTGTAGAGACAGGATCTCTCTCTATTTCCCATGCTGGTCTCAAGCTCCTGGACTCAAGGGATCCTCCTGCCCTGGCCTCCCAAACTGTTGGGATTACAGGCATAAGCCACCAAGCCCAGCCAGGCCTTTTTGTTGTGCTCAGGTTCTCTGATGAGAGTTCCACAAAGTTTTCTTCCGAAAGCCACATTTATGATACATGGTCTACAATTTCATTTTTTGATGTCTTTAAATGAGAGGGAGATTGCAAAGACTATGAAGAGGTCATCACAGCTCAGAATCCTAGAATTTTACAATCTTTTTCCTTACCTTTTTTGGTTGTCTTACCAGAGTTTGACAGCAATTATTTAGCACCTCAGCTTCCCAGAAAATCTGAAACTTTTTTGCAATTAATGACTTATTGATTTCACTGATATTTATCCAGTATCAGTTCACTGAGCCATGCAATTACAGTGGCAAGGGCAACCAGCCTCAACATATTTATTGAGTCATAGTAAGGACATTACAAAAAGTGGGAGCAGTATGCACCAGAACAGGGGAGAGGAGCCTGCAGTCCATGAGACAAGAGCCCCGTGGACACTGCTCAGTAGGTTTACAGATAGAGCGTCCAACTTTTATTCTGGTGAGTTGGTTACATGAGGGCTGGTTTAGGCATAGTCTGCAATTTTCAGCTTCATCATGTTTCAGCATTGAAATTGATGCCAGACACTTAAACTAAATGTAAATGTTAAAGAGGTATTGGAAGAGACAAACCATTCCACACTTATATTAAAATTATCTCTGAGTGGTACAATTTGGTTTTAATGATACTGAAACTTAGTAGTATTCAGGTGGGAGACAGGACTTGACTCCAAAGGTGGGGCTTGGACACTGGACCAGATTGAGGACTAGCTAAACAGGGATGAGGGAGGAGGCAGTTTTCTAATCAGACACAACCATCAGTGTGCCACGTCAATTTATCATTGCCATGGCAACACCCGGGAGTTACCACCCCTTTCCATGGGAATGGCCCGATGACCCAAAGGTTACTCACTACCCCTTCCCTAGAAATTTCTGTATAAACTACTCCTTAATCTGCATGTTATTAACAGTGGGTATGAATGTGACTGCTACTTTCTGCTTACGGGGTAGCCCTGCTCTGCCAGAGCAGTCACAAAACTGTAGTAGCACTGCCTCTTCAATAAAGCTGTTTTCTTCCATCTCCAGCTCTCCCTTGAATTCTTTCCCGTAAAGTTGGGCTTAGCAGCGATGTTTAACTCACATGCAGGAATGTGTCTTTGTGGCAACAGAAGACTTTGTTTTCCCTTAAATGAAGCCATTTATTAACTCAAACCAAAAAGCCCATCTTTCAGCTTCTACCACATTTTTGTATTAATAATCAATTTATATGGATGGATTTTGCACAAAAATTCAGCAAGAAATTGATGTCATCTTGGATAAAGTTGAGCTTAAGAGTTTGTTGTTTCTGTAAATGTTCCCTAATATTTCCATTTTTTACTGCCAACATATCTTCTCACAAGAGTCAGCAGTGTTCTAAGTAATTTGCCTGGCCAACGTGCTAACAAGTAATTAACAATGCATTCATTAGTAAGGCAGTTAATGCATCTAATGATCCTTAATCACAAAATGGAATGTTTGCTATGAATGTTTTATTCCACACCCTTTTCCACACATTATTTGCTGTCAATTAGTTACTGTGGAGCAGTGATCATTATCCGAGGATAAAAAGGAATTGTACCAAAAAACTAAAAAACTACATTATTGATAATCCTGCAATTCAATACATATATTTTTAAATTCTGTGTCTGGAACCTTATTCATATGATTCCTTTTCTCACAGTGCATGCTATTTCACCTAGGATATAAATGCCACGTGTTTTAATATGGACAAGCCCAGTTCTTGCATTCATCTATTTAAAACAGAACAGCTCTAGGGCACCTTAGCCTTAGGCTATGCTTCTGCTAACCATTTAAGAAGTCAAACTCTGTGATTGGGCTTCTTTGAAAGACTGCAGAACCTCTGCTTAGCTGGCACAGTTTAAAAATGTGTATATGGTTATAAACATATATATACACACACACACACATAATAGATATATATACATATAAAGTGCATAGTTATGCATATATGTACATATATGCTTTTAGATAACTTTTAAAATAAACTCCCTTCTTTGCTAGTCATCTTTGTAAATCACTCCGCCATCTATAGAAGAACTCACGGAGGTATTCTAAATGCTTTGCTCTTTTATATGCCATATTTAATAAGTCATCATATTAGAATTTTCCCTTAGACATGTCTCTGGCATCTCTATCCTGGGCTCCAACCCCAGTACTTTTGCTCTGGAACCACCATTTCTCATGAAGATGTGTTAACATATTCAAGTTCCCTTAAGGAAAACATTTCATTGCAGCCTCTCCTCTGTCTTAACAATCTATATTTTTATCATCCCTATTTGATATTCTTTTCTGACTAACATAGGAATTAGAACAGTTGGATTGGGGATGATGGTGAGAGTAGGGAAACAGCTCCTGAAACAGGAAGTCATGTCTCAAGCCCAGTTCTTCGAGGAAAGCTGATGTGATACGGCCAATGTAGTGCAAAAAGACAGATGGGAAACCAGGTCTATACATGTTCGTCTGTTTTTTAAGAAACTATAAATGAAGCAAGTTCTAGCTTCAGAAGATCCTATCTGGAGAGGCCTAAAAGAGACCTCACCTGTCATTCAGTCTAACCATGAAGGCAGTTGTACTTTTTTAGGGCTGAGTTGTTTTCCTCATCCTCAAATTTATCTGCTGAAATCCTAACCCCTAGCACTTCAGAATGTGACTATATTTGGAGATAGGTCGTGGCTTTAAAGAGAAGATCGGGTTAAAATGAAGCTATTGTGGTAGGCCCTAATCCAATCTGACATCCTTATAAGAAGAGGAAATTAGGACATACAAAGAGCACACCAAGGAGGCACACTCACAGAAGACAGACCATGTGAGGATACAGCAAGAAGGCAACCATCTGCAAGCCAAGGAGAGAGGCCAAAGAGGGCATCAAATCTGTCGACCCCTAGATCTCAAACTCCCAGCCTCCAGAACTGTAAGAAAATAAATTTCTGAGGCCGGGCGCGGTGGCTCAAGCCTGTAATCCCAGCACTTTGGGAGGCCGAGACGGGCGGATCACGAGGTCGGGAGATCGAGACCATCCTGGCTAACACGGTGAAACCCCGTCTCTACTAAAAAATACAAAAAACTAGCCGGGCGAGGTGGCGGGCGCCTGTAGTCCCAGCTACTGGGGAGGCTGAGGCAGGAGAATGGCGTAAACCCGGGAGGCGGAGCTTGCAGTGAGCTGAGATCCGGCCACTGCACTCCAACCTGGGCGGCAGAGCGAGACTCCGTCTCAAAAAAAAAAAAAAAAAAAAAAAAAAAAAAAAGAAAATAAATTTCTGTTGTTTAAGCCTCCCAGTCTACAGTACTTTGTGATGACAGCCCTAGCAAACTAACACATATTTTCCCTTGCTCCTGGGAAGGAATGCTATTCTTTTGTATATTTCAGCACACCTGACGTTTTCAGGCAAAACAATATGGGAAAGAATAATTTTCAAACTGGAAAGCATTTAGGACTGTGTAAATCTCACAGGAAACCATGATAACAAGAGATTTGCAGCAATTAAACTTTAAAAAGCCTCACAAGATCTCCCAAATTGAATGTGCACATTTCAACGAAGCCAAATACTAACAAACATATCCCCTGAAGCAACACCACTACAATAACACCTTCTTTCCTCCCTTATGATTCTAATTGTTTATTTGATAACCTCTTATCCCAACCATTCCCAATGTGGAATCTGATAGTGGTTGGGTTGAAACTCTAATTTACTATATTGAAGATGTGAATCTAAATGTAAAAAATAAATCCAATAGTTCAAAATGACTTATATCACTGACAAGTTTAACACAAAATTTAGTAAGACAATACTCAGACAGAAAACATGTTTTTCCCCAAGCCATTTGTTCAAGATACGGAGCTCAACTCTGAATGCTATTTTCCTAAATACTTGACTAACGAATTGATTGTCCTCTGACCTTGTGTCATCGCCCTCATTGTCCTCTCATTCCTGCAACAACAGGTTCAGAGACAGAAATATGTCTTCCTGTGATGCCTATTCTGATCCCTGGCTCTGCATAGTATATAATTCAAGGTTCCCACCAGGCCTTAGTGGGCTGATAAGCCTTCAACAGAATGCACTGCACATCAATCTATAAGATTCATTGCTGACTAAAGCATCAAAGTTGGGCTACTCCTCTGTGGGCCTTTCTGATTTTTCCTTTTCAACTTTGAAATTAATTTTCAATTCCAGATAATATTTGAAGGCATTTAAACTAAAGGATTTTTGACTCCTTATGGCTATAGGTTTGCTTTATTTGAATGGTACTACAGTATATTATTTTTTAAATACATATTTATACCCATAAGTTTAAATGTTTATATGTGGATTAGGTGTAATCTCATTTGCCACCTTTTTCATGGTCCTCACTGCCCTCTGTCCTCTTCAGAAGGTATTTTCGAAATGACTCTCAAGGCATTTGAGTTTATGTGGCCCCTGAGAGAGATTTTGAGATCCTATATCCCCAATTCAATTGGAGGACCCAAAGATAAAAGTATTGTCTGTAAATACACAAATTCCAGTAAGCAAAGCAACTCCAAAATGATAATAAAACCTCAAGGGGCCTAGGGCAAGCGTCTTAGGTTTGCTCTACCACCTGGTCACCAAAAGCTGGGTGGTCTGCTAAACTTTGATTTATATTCTCTCAGTAGCAAACTGACTCCAGTGGGATTTCCACAAAGCCTCTTTCTAAAATGCAAATATGTACCCCACGAAGAGTCATAAATTAATTTATGAGATTGGGAATCTATACCATTTCCCAGGAGGAGGAATCTACATATCACCTTTTTCTAATACAGGTCAGAGAAATGCTGATTGAGAATCGAAGAGACCAGGAATAAAAATTTCATGGGAGGGATGACAGTGAACAAGAAGGTAGGAGTTAGAGTTCTTGAGTGCACAGGCAGGGAACCAGAGATAAATGATCTAATTCTATACTACACTGGCAGTTAAACCGTGTGTGTGGCAGATAAACCAACCCTATAATCTAAACTTTCCTGTTCTATCTTAGGTTTAGGCACTTATGTCCTTTTAATATATATATATGTGTGTGTGTGTGAGTATATATATGTGTGTATATATGTACATATATTTTGCTGATTGAACAAATATATACATAAATCAATTTAATTTTTATGTCTGGGATTTTCCATATAAATGGATTAATATACCAGAAAATAACACTTGGTAAAATCAGATGCTTTTATTCAGAAAATATGCTCAACATGTTCTCAGCTAGAAAATAGGCAAAAACATTCTGACCTGCTTAGTATAATTGAGAGAATATAAGGGAGCTACTTTGCATTTTACAGACTTAGAGGATTTACAATTTTATTTTTGCCATCTTGGTTTGTGAAAAGCCAACTGAATAACATGCTAGAGACTGATTAATAAGAGAACATGGGACTAATCTCAAGGAGGCATTGGGTGAGATTATAGCACTTAAGCTACTGTATAACTGCAGAGTAACATTTTTAATAATCCTGAACAATATCTGTCTGTGACACCTTAAGATGAGCAAAATCAGCCTCTTTGTAGATCTCATTAAATAGGGAAATGGTGCTGCACATGCCCCAAACTACCAGTGATTAAATATTCAAAGAAGGGATGGAAGGCTCTCTCTTCTGGAAGCTTCTGTGCTCCAACCTCATGTGGCAAGCAGATGTGCTGGCCCTGGCTACATGGCCACTGTTTGCTCTTTACTCCCTGAGATGGCACCTGTCCCCTGACCCTGTGAACCGGGAAGCAGAACTCCAACCTTCTCACTTCCTGAGATGGCATCTATCCCCTGCCCCTGTGAACCAGGAAGTAGAACTCCAACCTTCAACAGTCCTCTCAGGGAATCCAGTCACACCAGTCATATTCTGAGTTCTGTATCAAAGATCCATGAAGTCCTGGGCAGGGCTCTGCTACATGATCTGTACTCTTGCCTCAGTATCAAACACCCAGGCTGTACATGTGCTGAGGGAAGTTTCTCTTTCCATTTCTCACACATTCTTGTTTCTAGCATCTAAATTGCTATCTGGTTCTTCTCTTCTCCAGTCTGGAATTTCCCTGAATTACTGGTTTTCCCCTTTGCTGTATGTGGAGCCGTTCATCTCTGTAAATTTTGACCAGCCCTCACAGGACTGAGTGAAAGTAACCCCCTCCAAGTAGCCATCACCACTCTTCTTAGAAGCCTGTTTCATGACTGTAGTTCACTACTTGTGCCCCTCTTATTGGATATCACCGCCATTTCAAAATACTTATCAAAATGTGTTTGCAAATTCTCACAATGCTCTTCCTAAGAGGAACCAAGGTGAATAAACTAAAATATTTTAAAGTATAGACATCCTACACAATGAGAGTAGATACAGCAACTGAGAGCGAGAAGCAGAGATGACCCCATAATTGAGTGAGATGCTCACATCAACATGCCTTATAGTCCCTGCAGAATTATGCATTTGGTTAAAAAATAGTGCAAGCTCAGGAACCATGGTCCTGCAAATTGGAATACAGCAAACATGCCTATGGACTGGAATAATAAGTAGAGCTAATATACATATATAAAAGTGAAAAAGAGGCAGGACCCATCCTGAGAACCACCAGCCCAGGACAATCAAAGAATTAAAGAGCCAGCTCTGCTCTAACACCCAGTGCTCCATAGAATGAAGAGGTCTCCATGCATCAAGATTTCCTACGATGTTTACTGTCAAAGCCCAGCTTCACTCTTCACTGCCATGAATGCCAGTCCTCAGCAGCAGAGAACTTCTGTTTGGCTCTTCTAGTTTTCAACTCTTCATAACCAAGCATTAACCACAGTCTCTGAACCATACTAACCAATGTCTTCAAAAGGGCAATTTCATATTCTCCCCATTTACTGATGAGAGCAGAGGAAATGCTACTCAGGGGAAGGAGGGAGATCCTTTAGCATCAGGACTGACTCCCAAAGGCTGCCACACATTTATTCCTGCAACCCCCTCACACAGTCACAGAGCCCTATAGCAATGGTGTTGCCATGGCAACCAAGAGGCAGCCAAGAGGAGAATGGATCTTATCACCCCATAAGTGGTGCTTCAAGTCTTCCATCTCATCACTCTCTCCATATGACAAACTGCGTCATTAAGAGACCCCAGATAGTCATTAATTACTAAGTGTGTCTCCTCTACTCTAAGTTTTGTCATATGAGTATCACCTAAAGGACACAGGAAAAGCAAGTTCCAGATGCATGGTGAAAAAAATAAAAATGAGGTTAGGATGCTGGGGAGGATTCCAGGGAGAGAAGACCAAGGAGGGAGAATCCTGGAGGTCATCTTACTCAGTGACCTTATCACAACCCTCTGTGTGAGCATGGAGATGAAAAATCATGCAGTGTAACTTCTGATTGCCCTTTTCAAATTCCCAGAACAAGCACTATGAATCAGCAATGTCCCTTGGAGTGTGGGAGAAAGACTCCCAAGACTGCAGCTTAAGACTGGCCAAGGTCTCAGGAAATCTATTTATGCCCTGGGTCAGCAAAGGCAGGGTTGGAATGAGAAAACTGGGATAGCTAAGTTCTTTGGGGGCAAGTTATTTTAATAAGGAACCCATTTTGTAGAATTTAATAAATTCTAGGTTTTATCACATGCTTTTTTTCCTTTCTATTTTTTCCCTTACCGTTTTCATTTAAAAAAAAAAAAAAAAAAAAAAAAAAAAAAAAAAAAGCTTTTTTTTATTTTTAGAGGACAAATGGAAAAGTCTCTCTTTCCATGACTCAGCCAGAAAAGTTTGAAGGATTATGGTGTTTTACAAGGCCAGATGTGATGCATCAGGGATAGAAAGCTTGGTGAGGTGGGGGCTTGGGGAGGGATGCCTACTGCCTCACTTCCTTTCAGGTTAAGGAAAGAACGTATTTGGCATCCTAAGTACATGACAAATTTGTATAACTTCACATACATGTAAGCGGTAGGGACAAGAGAAGATGTATAATAGTGAGACATAAAGTCAGCAAGGTAGGCAAAACCTGGTCATAAGCATTTTTATCTAGTTAAATAAAGGATTTAGATTCTGTTTTAAAAGTTGTGCACAGACACTGATCAGATCTAGGTTTGGCTAGATTATCCAGCAAGGCTAGGAAGGCAATTGCAGCTGGGAGTGGTATTCATGAGGTCCTTAAGGGAGAGAAAAAGACATGATGTTCTAGAAAAGAGTTTGCACAAATATGTTGTTGAGAACAGGATGGAATTTTCCCCTTGTAGGTGACAACAGAGCCATTTCTTCACTGTGAAAGATCAAGTTTCAAGTGCACCACAGGGAGAAGGGTGAATGAGACCCATTGGTGGTGGAGTCACAAGAATGAGCTGGTAGGGGCAGAAGAACCACAAATGAGGGAGAAATCTGCTCATTTCCTTCTTTCTTGCCCCAAAGCAAAGCAACAGAATCTGGTCCAAAGGGCTGGTACAGATGGTGGAATAGCACAGCATATGCTCTGCAAGTACTTCCAAGAACCACCTATATCTTGGCACTTAAATACTTCATAACAGAGAAAATGTGCTGATAATTTATATATTCAATATGTGTTCATGTGTGTACATGCCCAACATTCACACACACAGAGCCAACGCTCAGCAAACTCTGCATCACTAAAACTTAGCTTATGGGTCCTGCTTCCGTTTCTTATGCTTTCCCTATTCCTAGTATCATCATACTCTCTTCTTTCGTCAGTCTTTAGCCCTGTTCTTGGGATTGTGTTCTTATATCAGTTTTAGGGAGCCCAGTTGCTAATCCCCATTACGTATAATCAAAAGCCCTTTCCTCTTTTTAGAATAATTTCATGCATAACTAAGTGTGGGAGGGAGACTCTTACTGACCTTGACCTCGTAGTATATAGTACGCTACTTAGTAATTTTAATACTTAGTTTCTGTATACCTAAAGCCAGGCATGGTCATGTGGAGGTACACTGGCATATACACACTCCACGGATACCAAGATCTGTGAGTTAAAACAGACCGACAGAAATGCCTCCTTGTATTCTCGCTCTGCTTCCGTCTTTAGTGCCCAGTGGCTCTGGTAAGTAGGACAGTGGCCGTCATTTCACCACAGCAAAGCAAACAAAGGAAGTGACACTAAGGATACCCTAGATGGGGATTGCCTGTCTTCAAGTTTTAGACTTCTGATTTGGATTACTCTCAGAGCCAGTGTTACTCAATGGACTTGAAAACAAACTCATTCTGTAGTTATTTTCAGGAGAAATCTGTATCCTGTCTCCAATATCCATGTGACTGTAAGCAGGTCACCTCTTCTCCCTATAACCTTTTCTACAAAACATCCCCAACGTCATTGTCTGCTACAAATTTACACTTATTGTAATAAAGTAGACTAGGCAGTGAGTTCATAAACCTCTGAGTGTCTCCATCCTTTGTCAGCAAATTCTTGCCAGCACAACTGTATGCATGACAACTCCCAACTCCTCCTCACACACTGATGTATAACACAATACACAGATACCCAGACCTACACATTCCCATTGTCCCCAAGACATCCAGAGCTGTGCCCAGTCCCACACGGATGCATCTGTACACAAAAATGCACACCCTGGGTGCAAACATAGTCTCCACATATATTTATGCAAGTGTTTTATAAACAGCAAAACCTTGCTAATTCACAAGCCTCTTTGGCTGGCGGATTACTGGAGTGTGCAGATTAGAATTAAAACAAATGATTACAAAGTCAAGGATAGCCCATTGCCAAACACATTCTGTTCTTTTGCTTAGTGTTGTAGTTTTGCCTTAATTTATGGTAATCCTACCCACGCTGCAAGCTAATGTATGGCTGGTTCATAAATGGAGTGCAATCTACTACTCCATTTTGGCTGGGAAGGAAGAGAAGACCGCCAGGTTTTTAAACAAGTCTTTAAAAAAACAAGAATTACAGTTCTGCCACATATTAATGTGAGAATAGATGAGATTCCTCACTGTTCATATATATGGTGTATGTGGACAAATATATACACTCATAATGAAGTCCCAGTTCTGTGAAAACTCTTAGAACAGATGTTGAGTTTAATTTCTGTCATAATATGTGATAGTTTGGTTTAATAAAAAGGAATTTACAGGCTTCAGTAGCTTCATGTGCAAGGGCTATATCTTTGTGCCAACTGTCATTTATTCCATCATGTCTCTCCCCTTCGTTTCACGTTGGATTTCAGACCCATATTGAGTCCTTGACCCTTCTACTCTATCTTGTGGTTTCTTCTTCCATGACAGGAACTGATGAAACTCTTTAATTGTGTCTATCTGACTATATATTACACACAGAATTCAATACAAACTCAAAGTAGATTTTCACCAGAACCTCACGCCAACCACTCTTTCCTTCAATTTCTAGCCAGCCTTGCTTATTCTTCAATCTAGGAACATACCATAAATTTTCTACTTTCTTCAATTTCCTGATTCATCTCCATTGAGTTCAAACATACATGAATTTTTCTTAGCCTGAGTTTTTTCCTTGACTAGAAACAGGTCATAATTTATCTTTCCCAGGCATAGAATTTCTGATAAGTAATATGTATTTCTTCCCACTGGAAAAAAATCCCTGTTATACCTGAATCCCACCCATCTTATGGAATAGCATTGTTTAAAAACTTTGGATTGAGATATAATGTATCGACATGGTACACAGATCATAAGTGTTCAGCTATTTGAATTTTCGGGATTGGAATACACTCATCTAAGTAACCCCCTAGCTCAGAAGAAAGAAAATTACTAGAACCATTGAAATCCCCCTGCTGGCCTCGCGGCCACTATCTTCTATTCCAGGAGTTGATAAAAAACTAACCTGTTGTCTATTACCACCAATTCATTTTGTCTTTTGGGGAACTTTATATAAGTGAAATAATGAGATATTTATTTTTTCATGTCTTGTTTCTTTCAGTCAATGCTGTATTTGAAAGTCAGCCATATTATTGTATGTAGTTGTAGTTCATTCATTCCCATTGCTGTGTAGCATTCCATTGTATAAATAAACCACATTTTTGCTCCTGTTGGTGGATAGTAGGGTAATTATTTTTCACAGTATTACTAATAGTTCTGCTATGTACATTGTTATGCAGGTTTTTTTGGTGAATATATATAAATTTTATAGGAAAATATAAGAAATGGAATTGCTAAGTCATGGGATGTACAGTGTATGGTATGTTCAACTGGAGTACATATACCCAACAGTATTTTAAAGTCAATGACTCTAAGAATGTAAGCCCTCATCATCACTGTCTGAGTGCCCCAAAGTCCCACATATACACCAACACACAGTGTTTAGGATCATTTTTTTAAAAAAGCAATGTTGATGATAGTGTAGTGGTATAAACACACTATTACATTTTGATTAATTCACATGTCCCTGACTGAGCACAATTTTATACATTTATTCATCATTTGATGGCCTCTATTGTGAAGTGCCTAAGGATTTAAAATTAAGCACCTTTTCATTTGTTTATTAGCTATTTGGAGATCCTCTTTCAAGGAGTTACTGTTCAAGTTTTTGCATATTTTCCTACAGAATCATCTGCTTTTGTATGTGTGTGATTGGTAGGAGTTCTTTATATTTTCTGAATAGGAGCCCTTGTTGGATAGGCGTATTGTGAATAACTTCTCCCAATTGAGGGTTGCCTTTTTTCTCTGTTAGTGGCTTCTTTTGATGATATGAAATGACATGTCAATCATAATACAATTCATTTATCATTTTAACTTTTATGATTAGTGCTTTTTCTGTCCTATTTAAGAAACTGCTATGGCCTCACTCTAAGGCAGGACATTTTTAAGTTCTTTTATATCCTGTATTTAATTTGATCCTCAGGACATACCTGTGAAGTAGGCAGAAGAGGTATCATTTTGTCCATGTTACAGAAGAAGAACATAGACTCAGAGAGAAGAATGAATAAGACAGTTATCAAAGCAAGTCTCTGACTCCACCTTCTGAATATCCTGGAAACCAAAGTATACTCCAATCTCTTATGATTCCTAAACTAGGGTCACTATTCATGCCAAAAATGAACCTCTCCATGGCATGGCCTGAAAGGATGCTGCTTGGGAAATGTAAAGCCAAGAAGAAGGTCGTGGTTATGGGAATTTATAGCAAGTGATTCACATTAAAATATGATGGTATTCCCATCACCTAAACCCGAGGCCTCTTCTCTACAAGATTAGATGTATAAGTTTTTAAGAAAAAGCCAAAGTCCACTTCTCTTTTAACCATTGAATGAGGCAGAGAGGAGTGAGATCCCTCCTGTTCTCATTACAGCTATTTATTTAATTTTTTTAAATAAGGAGATGAGGTGGTGAAGAGAGAGGGAAATGAGTGAGAGGCACAGAGAGGAGAATGAAATAAGGAAGAGTAGTACAGAAGGAGGGAAAGAGGAGGAAGAGATTAAGAAATGTGAGAGACAGTGAGTCAGAGAGAGACAAAGATGAGTAAAAATGGAGACAGCAGAGATGAAATAAGAAAGATTGAGAGAGGAAGGGAAAAGGAAAAGAGAAAAATAATTCTTAAAGAAAACTAAAGAGCAAGAGGCTTGTCATGTATTAGCACTGCGATCTTGACCATACTGTTTTATCTCTTTAGTTTTCACCTCTTTAAAATGGAGATAATAACACATACGCACTGGGGCTGCTGTTGGAATGAAAAAGAGATAATGCAGGTAAATGTATTAGCTCAATCACCCCTCTGTGATGGTGGCTTAAATGAAAAATTTGCTAGACAGAACTACTTTAAAAAGCTCCAAGACTGGCCAAATCATGAAGTCAATGATGGATGGTATGTTTACATCTACAGCCTACCAAATAGAATTCTTCGTTTTGCCATCAACAAAAATTGATTTGATGACTCCTTGTAGATAGAAATCCATGACTACATCTGGAGGTATCTGGACTCACTCCATGCTTAGCTTTAGGGATGATGAACAACTTTAAATTAAGTGCCAAAGCTCAATAAGCCACTGAGTTTCATTAACATTCTTATTAATGACGAGGTTACATGCTAAGCAGAGAGATAATTAGTTTCTTGATGACAAATAGGAAGATGTCATAATCACCAGGTATAAAAAATAATACCCCCAGAAAAAAAGATATAAAAAGGGACCAAAGTGTAGCAATTTTCCTTCATCAGACTCTTAGAAAAATTTTCAACTAAGTAAGTTTTGGCACGTGCACACACAAACACAAACAAAACATCTTATTATTCTAGGAGAAATGCCTTCTCTTACAAGGTGTTTGAAATAATTCTGGAATTTTGGAAACTTCTTAGAAACGAATAGACTCTCTATGGCTTGATCACAATTTCTGTTTCCATAAGACTAACACCTTCTCTCTAGCCCTATTTGATTTTTTCACTTTCCTGGGCTCCCTATGTATTTGTCTTTTCTATAGCTGCTATCTTTCTCCAGAATTGTTTCATTCATTTAATCACTGAATAATTATGTATTATTTAATAAATAATCCTGAGCACCCTGTTAGGATTAGAAATATAAAGTTGGAGGAGCAATGGAAAGCTATGGCAGATGTCTTTCTTGGTGCTCAGAGCCTAGCTCAGTTGTCCATTCCTGAAACTGATAAAGAGGTAGAAAAGCTTATTCAAAGAGAAAGCAAGGCCCCTTGTTGATATTTTGCAGCTCTACTCCTAATGGGGAATAGGAGGTGTTTTTTAAAAGCAATTTCAGAAGCCTGAGAAACCATATCTTGACCTCCATAAGCATTGTTGCCTGGGGCAACAAAAGTTCTCAGACTCAGTTCTCCTCTATGCTCAGGGAAATAATAATGCCCTATTATTCTGACGTACAGAACAACAAAGAAATGTCTTTGCATTTACTGTTTCTGATGCTTACAAAATCTTCCCTCTCTCCCTGCTAGTTCTATTTTCAGATGATAGAAAGAGGGATTAAAAAAAAAAATAACATATCTTTAAAAGGTCAAGGGACAACCTGAAAAACTGGAAGTCACTTGGAGACATCTAAAGTCTGCTTCTATACATGAAAGTGCATTTAAAAGAGTTTATAAAAGAAATTTTAAAAAATTAGTATATGCAGCTATTAGGAAAACATTCCATACCTTAATATTGATGTAACACTTGAAAAGGGAGACTTTTAGATGTGCTCAGGGAATACACTAGGTAAAGATGAAGAGCTGCATACACTGATCTCTAAAGCCAAACTTAGAGGAGTCATTGGGGTCCTAACCTCAATAATCCAGGTCAGAAAATGTCAGACGGGGTCATCCCAGGAAAAAGTTGTGTTCTATTTGGTGTCTAGGGAGATGATCTCTGAGGGTGCCTAGGGAGTAGTGTAACTTTAAAGGGGACCCACAGACCTACAGGGAATCCTATAAAGGTGAGGAAGGGATGGAGAGCTATGGTGAGTAGCCTTCCCCATCCAAGTTCCCAGAAGGTCCTTTGCCCAGAGAGAAGCCAGATGGAGGGTCTGACTTCACGGCCAGGCTGTCCTTAATCTTGACCATAGCCCTACCCCACACAGTGCTACCTACAGTCCTCTCTCCCAATGCAGTCCTGGCTCCCTGCTCACCTCTGTGCAGGCAGCACCAGAACATAGTACTGGCTCCATTCTATTCTCCCCAGAAATTCCCCAAATTGACTCTGATTTGCAAAGGTCTGTGAGATTGAGATTGAAGTTACCCTAGAAACATCTCGAAGGTGAGAGAAAAGGAATGAAAAGAAAGTGAGTGGAAATTTGGGGAACTTAAGCATAGCATTTGTGTAGGTATTGCTTGTCTATTTGCCTTGTGGTGTTTTGAAAGCACAGTACTCTCATTCTCAAAGCTATCAGGGGCCCATACACACAGCTGCACTCTCTTCTTGTGTATAAACACACAACACACTATTTTTCACACCAGACAAAAGCATCACATTATAAAACTTTTTAACATTGCTTGTGGTAAGTGAGTTTTCTATAACTTAACTCCTTTTTGTATACCTACTGATAATTTATTTTGATGTACCACTGCTTTTTCCTTTTTTAAGCAAAGATTATGCCTCTCGATATGGAATTGTTATCTCTTCTTCTAGTTCCACAATGAAGGACACACCATATTGTCTTAAAGGGGAACTAACATCACTTTAACACATGAAAATAAAGATCAAGTTCACAATAGAGATTAAAGGACTCGGGAAGTTCTTGAAGGGAAGTTCTTCAATGGTTTGCAAAGCCAAGCTTGGAGGCACAGAGGGTGTATTTGTGGCACTCTAAAGCTGCATTCAACTGACCACTACCTTCCAACCCTGGAGTGTGTAATTACTTCCAACTACATCCCTGAAGTAATTACACAGTACCACAACTTTCTTTCTGAGATGTTGACAGTCAAAACAACCTCCCTTTTCTCCACTATAGAGCTTCCGCTTTCCAAAGAAAATTTTCTCTGATAATTAATTCTCATTTCTCCTCTATACCAAAGAAAGGATGTGAGAATCTTCCTGGAAACATAGGCTGGGGGGTGTCAACAGGTGCAATCTAGAAAGTAAACATAGGTTAATGAAGCATAAATAGTGTTTGCAGCTAAGAATGTCCTTGGGACATTTTAAACCATATCTAAGGATTATGCTTCCTGAAAGCTCTACTGGTCTCCTATCCACACAGCTAATATCACATAGGTCATACTGCAGAGTTAATTTCACTTCCGCCAATTAAAGATCCCCAGCCCCAAACTCTAGAACCTCAGCATCATTACATCACACTTGTTTCTTCTCTGGCCCCTAATGTTAGGCCCCATGCTAGCGACCTCTCTGCTTTGATCCATTTTGAGTCCCAGTTGTATAAGTAGATACTTGCCTGGTGACTTTTATCAGAGTCTCTGCGTATAATTCTGAAAGAGGTAGGAGCTCCCTTACCTGGGCCCACTTGCCATGCTAGCCTTTCTTTATCATAGAGTATGATGTATCTTAGTGTGATTTGTCCTTTTATTTGTCCTTCTCTAGTAAAAGTCTGGTTGGGAGTTCCCCAGGTAAGAAATGGTATTTACTCATTTCTATCCTTGGCCCCCAGATTGTTTCTCGTATGGATGTAATAGTCTATTATGAATCATTTTATATATTAACTTTTAATTTATTTGACCCTACATAGCCATCAGCTTTTGAACTAATTTACAGAAGAAGTTAGATCTCACTCACTTCAACAGTAATCTTCAACTTTGTGCTGAAAATTAAGCACACTCCTATCTTATTTAGCAAAACAAAATGATAAAAGTACATACTTTAACCCACTTAGAAAATATATATGGCCAGAAATATTTGTGAAAGTTAGAAACTCGTGTGCTACTTTATTCATAACTTTATTTCGTACATATTGAGCCCCTGCTATGTGCCAGACATTGTGCATGTTATTATTTTATTTAATGTACTCACTCCTGAACCTTTCAATAATACAGTGCACTTTTTGAATACAAAATAAAGTTTTATAAGGGAAGAAAACTCCTGGATATTTTAAATACCTGGTTATCAATGGCAAATATATCAATTTAATATCAAAATTGAGGTAGGAAAAACAAACACCATTATAGAATCTCATTTTTCATTCCTTTTCCCACCAATTCCCTTGTGGCCTACTCAGGTATTCCTGACATGAATGGCGTTGGAGTGGTCACAGCTCGTAAGCGAAGCCTCTCCTATCCAGATTTCTTTTTTTTTTTTTTTTTTTTTTTTATTTTTTTATTTATTTATTATTATTATACTTTAAGTTATAGGGTACATGTGCATAACGTGCAGGTTTGTTACATATGTATACTTGTGCCTTGTTGCTGTGCTGCACCCATCAACTCGTCATTTACATCAGGTATAACTCCCAATGCAATCCCTCCCTCCTCCCCCCTCTCCCTTCCCCCCTCCCCCCTCCCCATGATAGGCCCCGGTGTGTGATGTTCCCCTTCCTGAGTCCGAGTGATCTCATTGTTCAGTTCCCACCTATGAGTGAGAACATGCGGTGTTTGGTTTTCTGTTCTTGTGATAGTTTGCTAAGAATGATGGTTTCCAGCTGCATCCATGTCCCTACAAAGGACACAAACTCATCCTTTTTGATGGCTGCATAGTATTCCATGGTGTATATGTGCCACATTTTCTTAATCCAATCTGTCACTGATGGACATTTGGGTTGATTCCAAGTCTTTGCTATTGTGAATAGTGCCGCAATAAACATACGTGTGCATGTGTCTTTATAGCAGCATAATTTATAATCCTTTGGGTATATACCCAGTAATGGGATGGCTGGGTCATATGGTACATCTAGTTCTAGATCCTTGAGGAATCGCCATACTGTTTTCCATAATGGTTGAACTAGTTTACAATCCCACCAACAGTGTAAAAGTGTTCCTATTTCTCCACATCCTCTCCAGCACCTGTTGTTTCCTGACTTTTTAATGATCGCCATTCTAACTGGTGTGAGATGGTATCTCATTGTGGTTTTGATTTGCATTTCTCTGATGGCCAGTGATGATGAGCATTTTTTCATGTGTCTGTTGGCTGTATGAATGTCTTCTTTTGAGAAATGTCTGTTCATATCCTTTGCCCACTTTTTGATGGGGTTGTTTGTTTTTTTTCTTGTAAATTTGTTTGAGTTCTTTGTAGGTTCTGGATATTAGCCCTTTGTCAGATGAGTAGATTGCAAAAATTTTCTCCCATTCTGTAGGTTGCCTGTTCACTCTGATGGTAGTGTCTTTTGCTGTGCAGAAGCTCTTTAGTTTAATGAGATCCCATTTGTCAATTTTGGCTTTTGCTGCCGTTGCTTTTGGTGTTTTAGACATGAAGTCTTTGCCCATGCCTATGTCCTGAATGGTACTACCTAGGTTTTCCTCTAGGATTTTTATGGTATTAGGTCTAACATTTAAGTCTCTAATCCATCTTGAATTAATTTTCGTATAAGGAGTAAGGAAAGGATCCAGTTTCAGCTTTCTACTTACGGCTATCCAATTTTCCCAGCACCATTTATTAAATAGGGAATCCTTTCCCCATTTCTTGTTTCTCTCAGGTTTGTCAAAGATCAGATGGCTGTAGATGTGTGGTATTATTTCTGAGGACTCTGTTCTGTTCCATTGGTCTATATCTCTGTTTTGGTACCAGTACCATGCTGTTTTGGTTACTGTAGCTTTGTAGTATAGTTTGAAGTCAGGTAGCGTGATGCCTCCAGCTTTGTTCTTTTGACTTAGGATTGTCTTGGAGATGCGGGCTCTTTTTGGTTCCATATGAACTTTAAAGCAGTTTTTTCCAATTCCGTGAAGAAACTCGTTGGTAGCTTGATGGGGATGGCATTGAATCTATAAATAACCTTGGGCAGTATGGCCATTTTCACGATATTGATTCTTCCTATCCATGAGCATGGTATGTTCTTCCATTTGTTTGTGTCCTCTTTGATTTCACTGAGCAGTGGTTTGTAGTTCTCCTTGAAGAGGTCCTTTACATCCCTTGTCAGTTGGATTCCTAGGTATTTTATTCTCTTTGAAGCAATTGTGAATGGAAGTTCATTCCTGATTTGGCTCTCTGTTTGTCTGTTACTGGTGTATAAGAATGCTTGTGATTTTTGCACATTAATTTTGTATCCTGAGACTTTGCTGAAATTGCTTATCAGCTTAAGGAGATTTTGGGCTGAGACAATGGGGTTTTCTAAATATACAATCATGTCATCTGCAAAGAGGGACAATTTGACTTCTTCTTTTCCTAACTGAATACCCTTGATTTCTTTCTCTTGCCTAATTGCCCTAGCCAGAACTTCCAACACTATGTTGAATAGGAGTGGTGAGAGAGGGCATCCCTGTCTTGTGCCAGTTTTCAAAGGGAATTTTTCCAGTTTTTGCCCATTCAGTATGATATTGGCTGTGGGTTTGTCATAGATAGCTCTTATTATTTTGAGGTACGTTCCATCAATACCGAATTTATTGAGCGTTTTTAGCATGAAGGGCTGTTGAATTTTGTCAAAAGCCTTTTCTGCATCTATTGAGATAATCATGTGGTTCTTGTCTTTGGTTCTGTTTATATGCTGGATTATGTTTATTGATTTGCGAATGTTGAACCAGCCTTGCATCCCAGGGATGAAGCCCACTTGATCATGGTGGATAAGCTTTTTGATGTGTTGCTGAACCCGGTTTGCCAGTATTTTATTGAGGATTTTTGCATCGATGTTCATCAGGGATATTGGTCTAAAATTCTCTTTTTTTGTTGTGTCTCTGCCAGGCTTTGGTATCAGAATGATGTTGGCCTCATAAAATGAGTTAGGGAGGATTCCCTCTTTTTCTATTGATTGGAATAGTTTCAGAAGGAATGGTACCAACTCCTCCTTGTACCTCTGGTAGAATTCAGCTGTGAATCCATCTGGTCCTGGACTTTTTTTGGTTGGTAGGCTATTAATTATTGCCTCAATTTCAGAGCCTACTATTGGTCTATTCAGGGATACAACTTCTTCCTGGTTTAGTCTTGGAAGAGTGTAAGTGTCCAGGAAATTATCCATTTCTTCTAGATTTTCCAGTTTATTTGCGTAGAGGTGTTTATAGTATTCTCTGATGGTAGTTTGTATTTCTGTGGGGTCGGTGGTGATATCCCCTTTATCATTTTTAATTGCGTCGATTTGATTCTTCTCTCTTTTCTTCTTTATTAGTCTGGCTAGTGGTCTGTCAATTTTGTTGATCTTTTCAAAAAACCAACTCCTAGATTCATTGATTTTTTGGAGAGTTT
This sequence comes from Macaca mulatta, assembly GCF_049350105.2. NCBI lineage: Eukaryota > Metazoa > Chordata > Mammalia > Primates > Cercopithecidae > Macaca > Macaca mulatta. Next base: position 102,515,121 of record NC_133418.1, on the reverse strand, counting down.
TTTGTGTCTCTATCTCCTTCAGTTCTGCTCTGATCTTAGTTATTTCTTGCCTTCTGCTAGCTTTCGAATGTGTTTGCTCTTGCTTCTCTAGCTCTTTTAATTGTGATGTTAGAGTGTCAATTTTAGATCTTTCCTGCTTTCTCTTGTGGGCATTTAGTGCTATAAATTTCCCTCTACACACTGCTTTAAATGTGTCCCAGAGATTCTGGTATGTTGTATCTTTGTTCTCATTGGTTTCAAAGAACATCTTTATTTCTGCCTTCATTTCGTTATGTACCCAGTAGTCATTCAGGAGCAGGTTGTTCAGTTTCCATGTAGTTGAGTGGTTTTGATTGAGTTTCTTAGTCCTGAGTTCTAGTTTGATTGCACTGTGGTCTGAGAGACAGTTTGTTATAATTTCTGTTCTTGTACATTTGCTGAGGAGTGCTTTACTTCCAATTACGTGGTCAATTTTGGAGTAAGTACGATGTGGTGCTGAGAAGAATGTATATTCTGTTGATTTGGGGTGGAGAGTTCTGTAGATGTCTATTAGGTCTGCTTGCTGCAGAGATGAGTTCAATTCCTGGATATCCTTGTTAACTTTCTGTCCCGTTGATCTGTCTAATGTTGACAGTGGAGTGTTGAAGTCTCCCATTATTATTGTATGGGAGTCTAAGTCTCTTTGTAAGTCTCTAAGGACTTGCTTTATGAATCTGGGTGCTCCTGTATTGGGTGCGTATATATTTAGGATAGTTAGCTCTTCCTGTTGAATTGATCCCTTTACCATTATGTAATGGCCTTCTTTGTCTCTTTTGATCTTTGATGGTTTAAAGTCTGTTTTATCAGAGACTAGTATAGCAACCCCCGCTTTTTTTTGTTCTCCATTTGCTTGGTAAATCTTCCTCCATCCCTTTATTTTGAGCCTATGTATGTCTCTGCGTGTGAGATGGGTCTCCTGAATACAGCAGACTGATGGGTCTTGACTCTTTATCCAGTTTGCCAGTCTGTGTCTTTTAATTGGAGCATTTAGTCCATTTACATTTAAGGTTAAGATTGTTATGTGTGAACTTGATCCTGCCATTATGATATTAACTGGTTATTTTGGTCGTTAGTTGATGCAGTTTCTTCCTAGCCTCGATGGTCTTTACATTTTGGCATGTTTTTGCAATGGCTGGTACCGGTTGTTCCTTTCCATGTTGAGTGCTTCCTTCAGGATCTCTTGTAAGGCAGGCCTAGTGGTGACAAAATCTCTAAGCATTTGCTTATCTGTAAAGGATTTTATTTCTCCTTCACTTATGAAACTTAGTTTGGCTGGATATGAAATTCTGGGTTTAAAATTCTTTTCTTTAAGAATGTTGAATATTGGCCCCCACTCTCTTCTGGCTTGGAGAGTTTCTGCCGAGAGATCTGCTGTTAGTCTGATGGGCTTCCCTTTGTGGGTAACCCGACCTTTCTCTCTGGCTGCTCTTAGGATTTTTTCCTTCATTTCAACTTTGGTGAATCTGGCAATTATATGTCTTGGAGTTGCTCTTCTCGAGGAGTATCTTTGTGGCGTTCTCTGTATTTCCTGGATTTGAATGTTGGCCTGCCCTACTAGGTTGGGGAAGTTCTCCTGGATGATATCCTGAAGAGTGTTTTCCAACTTGGTTCCATTTTCCCCCTCACTTTCAGGCACCCCAATCAGACGTAGATTTGGTCTTTTTACATAATCCCATACTTCTTGCAGGCTTTGTTCATTTCTTTTTCTTCTTTTTTCTTTTGGTTTCTCTTCTCACTTCATTTCATTCATTTGATCCTCAATCGCTGATACTCTTTCTTCCAGTTGATCGAGTCGGTTACTGAAGCTTGTGCATTTGTCACGTATTTCTCGTGTCATGGTTTTCATCTCTTTCATTTCATTTAGGACCTTCTCTGCATTAATTACTCTAGCCATCAATTCTTCCACTTTTTTTTCAAGATTTTTAGTTTCTTTGCGCTGGGTACGTAATTCCTCCTTTAGCTCTGAGAAATTTGATGGACTGAAGCCTTCTTCTCTCATCTCGTCAAAGTCATTCTCCGTCCAGCTTTGATCCGTTGCTGGCGATGAGCTGCGCTCCTTTGCCGGGGGAGATGCGCTCTTATTTTTTGAATTTCCAGCTTTTCTGCCCTGCTTTTTCCCCATCTTTGTGGTTTTATCTGCCTCTGGTCTTTGATGATGGTGATGTACTGATGGGGTTTTGGTGTAGGTGTCCTTCCTGTTTGATAGTTTTCCTTCTAACAGTCAGGACCCTCAGCTGTAGGTCTGTTGGAGATTGCTTGAGGTCCACTCCAGACCCTGTTTGCCTGGGTAGCAGCAGCAGAGGCTGCAGAAGATAGAATATTTCTGAACAGCGAGTGTACCTGTCTGATTCTTGCTTTGGAAGCTTCCTCTCAGGGGTGTACTCCACCCTGTGAGGTGTGGGGTATCAGACTGCCCCTAGTGGGGGATGTCTCCCAGTTAGCCTGCTCAGGGGTCAGGGACCCACTTGAGCAGGGAGTCTGTCCCTTCTCAGATCTCAACCTCCGTGTTGGGAGATCCACTGCTCTCTTCAAAGCTGTCAGACAGAGTCGTTTGCGTCTGCAGAGTTTTCTGCTGCTTTTGTTGTTGTATAGTTGTGCCCTGTCCCCAGAGGTGGAGTCTACAGAGACAGGCAGGTTTCCTTGAGCTGCTGTGAGCTCCACCCAGTTCGAGCTTCCCAGCGGCTATGTTTACCTACTTAAGCCTGGGCAATGGCGGGCGCCCCTCCCCCAGCTTCGCTGCTGCCTTGCCGGTAGATCACAGACTGCTGTGCTAGCAATGAGGGAGGCTCCGTGGGTGTGGGACCCTCCCGGCCAGGCGTGGGATATGATCTCCTGGTGTGCCTGTTTGCTTAAAGCGCAGTATTGGGGTGGGAGTTACCCGATTTTCCAGGTGTTGTGTGTCTCAGTTCCCCTGGCTAGGAAAAGGGATTCCCTTCCCCCTTGCGCTTCCCAGGTGAGGCAATGCCTCGCCCTGCTTCAGCTCTCGCTGGTCGGGCTGCAGCAGCTGACCAGCACCGATCGTCCCGCACTCCCCAGTGAGATGAACCCAGTACCTCAGTTGAAAATGCAGAAATCACCGGTCTTCTGTGTCGCTCGCGCTGGGAGTTGGAGACTGGAGCTGTTCCTATTCGGCCATCTTGCTCCAAGAAAAGAAAACTTTTTTTTTTTTTTTTTGAGACGGAGTCTCGCTCTGTCGCCCGTGCTGGAGTGCGGTGGCCCTCCTATCCAGATTTCACTGTCGTTAGAATTTACTCTATTGCCAACAAAGAAATACTGCTGATGGTTGGAGAAAAACAATTGCCATGGTATCCAAGTGTGGGAGAAAGCTTTGTTTGAGCCAGACTCACTTTTCAGAAGAAAGGATAAAAGGCTGCAGAGTTCAAGTGCGCAGGACGTGCCTCGATTCCTGCAAGGTAGGGTGCAGAACTCATGCACCTAGCCTGTTAAGAAGGCTCTCCTAGAACAGCCTCCCAGGAGAGTAGCCCTTTAGTGAAAAAAAGACAGCATAATATCTCTGAGTGGCCATCCCATGACATGCCAGGCTCAGAGAAACAGTTTCACAGGTTGCTAGTACAGTCAGGCACCGCCTGTAAACATTGTGGTCAATGACGGACTACATATACGATGATAGTACCATAAGATTATAATGGAACTGAAAAATTCTTATCACTTGGTGATGTAGGAGCCATCATGAAGTCATAATACAATGCATCGCTCACATGTTTGTGGTTTTCTGGTGTAAACAAACCTACTGTACTGCTAGTCATATAGAAACATAGTGTATAGAATTATGTACAGTACATAATACTTGATAATGTTAAGAAATGACCGTGTATTTACTCTACTATACTTTTTATGTTATTTTATAGTGTACTGAGTCTTTTTTTTTTTTTAAATAGCTGTAAAACAGCCTCAGGCAAGTCCTTCAGGAGGTACTCCAGAAGAAGGTGTAATTACCTGAGGAGATGACAGCTCCATGTGTGTATGGCCCCTGAAAACATTTCCGTGGACAAGATACGGAGGTGGAAGACAGTGATATTGATAATCCTGACCCTGTGTAGGCCTAGGCTAATGTGTGTTGTTTGTGTTTGAGTTTTTAACAAAAAAGTTTAAAAAGTTAAAAAAATAAACATTTTAAAAATAGAAAAATATCTTACAGAATAAGGACACAAAAATATTTTTGTACAGCTGCACAATGTGTTTGTTTCAAGCTAAATGCTATTACAAAAGAGTCAAAATTTTTTTTTAAATTAAAATATTATAAAGTTACAGCAAGCTAAAGTTAATTCATTATTGAAAAAAGAAAATAGTTTTTATAAATGTAATGTGCCTTATGTCTATAATGTTTATAAAGTCTGTGGTAGTGTGTAGTGTACAGTACTGTCCTAGGCCTTCATATTCACTCACCACTCACTAATTCTCCCAGAGCAACTTCCACCCTATACAGGCATACCATTTTTTTTTTATCTTTTATACCATATTTATATTGCACCATTTCTATGTTTAGATACACAAATACTTATCATCGTATTATAATTGCCTGTAGTATTTAGTACAGTAACATGCTGTACAGGTTTTTAGCCTAGGAGCAATCGACTGTCCCCTGCATCCTAGGTATGCAGTAGGCTACGGCATCTAAGGCTGTGTAAGTACACTCTACCATGTTCACACAACAATGTAATCGCCTAATGATGCATTTCTCAGAACATATCCCCGTCGTTAAGCAACACATGACTGTATCTCATTGATTGTGTCTAATTAAAGCCGGCTAACCAGAACTGACAGTGATTCATTCAAAATAAAGTGTCAGGAAAAATCAAAGCTTGGGCTTCTTTTTCCTGCCTCTAAGCAATACAGACTTGCCTATCATTTTTAATATATGAGAAATGGATGGAAAAGCAACCTTATCAATAACCAGTGAAAGGATGAAAGATGCCTCTCCTTAAAGTTTAGAAGTCTTCAATACTTCCCCACCCCCACCATCTAAATGGTACAGTTTTAAAACCTGCACCTTTTCTTAGTATAAGGCCCTCCACAGTCCCCACCGTCTTCCCCAAATTCAATACGAAGCAAACAAGTCATCTCCCTGGAATGTATCTCCTCTCCATTCTTTATAATTGTCTCTGTTCCACTTAACTTGCAAAGCCGATCTCAACACATACCTTCCTATTGTCACTATGCTGACCACAGTATTCACTGAGAACTCACTTTTCTAAATTGTCTAAGCCACTCTTAAACTACCAGGGCAGCCACTGCCCAACACTAGGTTCTGTAGATATGCTATCCTCTCTAAGAAGATACAAGTCTTTCAAAAGTAGAATCTTCTATTTATTCCCTACGGCTGGCATAACAAAATTCTGAAACCCAGACATCTTAAAACAACATCAATTCATTCCCTCTTCTTCCTGGAAGTTAGGAGACTAAGATCAAGATATCTACAGAGCCAGGCTCTATCTGGAGGGTCTACGGAAGGATCTGTTCCATGCCTTTCTCTTTGGTTTCTGGTATTGCTGGCAATCCTTGGCATTACTTGCTTACAACTGCATAACTCCAATTTCTACCTCCATCTTCACATGGCCAACTTCCCTCTGTGTCTATATCTTTCTAAGCCCTCTCTTTTTCTTATAAGAACACCAGTCATATTGGATTTAGGGCCCATCCTATCCAGTCTGTCCTCATCTTACCTTAAACAATTACATCTGCAAAGACCCTGTTTCCAAATAGGGTCACTTTCTGAGGTTCTAAATACACAAACATTGGGTGAGGGGTGAACACTATTCAACGCAGTACAGAGCTATACCTCATCCTGCTTTAATGCTTAGTGTCTTCCTTCCACTAGAAGAATTCAAGGACTCAGCTGCAACGATGCCACTATTTGCAGAGCACGCGTTGTATGAGATGATGTGCTGGATTCTGCAGTCGACCCTTTATGTACCAACTCTGACACAGAAGGGCAATGAAAGTACCCTTCCAGAAGCCTTGATTGTGCTAAGAAAAAGCCAATGACTTTGTTATGGTAATCGCTTTTGACCTGCTCTTCTGGGAGGCCTCTGGTAAGGTACAATGGAGTTCACTTAAGCAAAACTTCAGTAGAAGAGATCAGGAATAATTAAGGCAGGGAGGGTGGGGAGAGGAAGCAATCATGGAGAAGTCTCATCTTCAAGCATGGGAAATGTCAAGCTGGATTCACTCTGTGTAAAGGTCAGCCCTAACATGCCAACCTTTTAAATTTTTATTTGAAGGACTGTGTTTAAAATACCATGCTACAAATTTGCTAAAAAAAAAAAAAAAAAACCATTCACTCTGAGAGAACCATGTATATAGCCACAGAAGACAGAGACACTACATTAGGGCACAAAACTAAATAAGAACAATGGAAATTCCCTGAATTTTTAGGGAAGCAAATAAAAGAGCAGAGGAATTTTTTTAAACATCTAGGAGAAAATTTTGGTGAAGGAAAGCAAGCAAACGACAAACGAAACTTCACTTCTCTTGGAGCCAAGAAACTTGTTTTCCTGTTTTAGTTTGCTATTTGCTGGCTTTGTGACATTCAGCAGATAAAGACATTTCACTTTTCTCTACTATGGAGTAACACTTGGCTTACACACTGTAAATGATTGCTTTGTGCAACAAAATGAGTCAAATGTTTTCAGGAATTCATTAGTCATTCCACAAATACCTGTGATTGTTTTGATACTTTCAGATAAGTAGTTATGTATTATCTTAATGATTACCAACATTGCAACCAAATGTTGTCTGCCATTTTGAAATAATACAAATCTGTTCTTGAGAAAGGTCCTAAGGGATCAGCCCAAACTGGTTGCCTAGGAGAGGCATTTTACAAAAGGTTATGCAAAATTGAAAACCACCATCAGACATTTAAAAATAAGGTTTTAAAAGGTGACCTAGTCAGTGAACAAACAGACATGCTTATTTAATACCTACTATGTGTAGGTGTTGCCTAGGATTGAAGGAGAAGCAGAGCTGAAAAAAATCAGTTTCCCTGAGCCTAAAGAGATCAGAATACAGCCATACACTATTACAAAATGTCAAGGTAATATGTAAAGAAAACAGAGGTAAGGAAAAATAAGAACTGGTTTATTTTAGAGTCAAAAGAGATCCCTATGAATATAATACTTTGTTAAGGAAATATTGTAGAGGAAAAAGTGGTAAGCTAGATAGTAAAAGATATCTTGGTGATAATTTTGATTCCATATAATAGAAAAAATACTTAAACACTTAGGTGGAGTAGAGGTTGGAAAGTACGAGGATGAGGAAGGAGGGAAACAGAGAAAAAAGGTTTAGTTTTAATCCTAAAGGCATTACCAGTTTAAGCACTTCTCTGTGACTAAAGTTATTATCCACAATATCAGGGTGGACCCTCATGTCAGACTGAAGCCAATGGGATTTTAGCAAATTACCCAGACCTAGAAGAAAACTTAATGAGAGATGTTAATATCTTTGTGGTCTGTTCATTCTAAACAGGAAAGAAGATAGGAGGTGAAGACTGAACCCACTTGCCTTAGAGGGAGCAGGACACTTGGAGAGCATTCTCACTCTTTGTGGCCAAATGAATTAATCCATCTATTTCTTATCATCTTCTTAATGGTAAAATATCTGCATGTGTAAAAAATTATTGTTTTATATATTTACACACACACATACACTCGAATGTATGTAGATATATGACTACACTAGTATCTGTGGGAAAAAGAGAAAAAAATCCTTTATGAGAGATGAAGTATAAAAAATCAGAATGGAATTGAGAGTTGCAAAGTGAATGCTTTTTTAGAAGATTGAACAGAAGAAAACGATCAGACTGAAATTAGCTGAATTGGAACAATGCTGTCTAAAAAGTGACCTGTTCTGAGATGGGAAGATCATACCCCTTCAAGAAGAGGCAATCAGCTTTTGTGTGTTATGTCATTGTAAAAGCCACTTCCAGCAGAGAGAAACGCAGCCCAGCACTTGCTTTTGAGAGGAGATGGTAAGACGACAAAACTATGAACTTTAATGGACTATCAGATATTTTTAAATAGCATTTTTCATTTTAAATGTGGATCCAAAACCAATGCTTATAGAATGAGGGCTGAAAGCTTTAGTTCAAACCAGCAAAGCCTTCTCCAGTATCTGCACCGAAAGCTCTCTGACAAGAATACACTTGATTTTCAACCAGTAAGAGACTAGTTATTCCATTTAGGGAAATAACCTCCTGATGACCTAAAATTACCCTTGCAGTTTCTGCAGAATGTAGCTTCAGCAATGTGTCTATTCCAGGTGGCACAAAAAAAGAGTTTTGCTACGGCTTTTGGAGAACCCTTCCTGGGGGGTATCAGGCTTTTCCCAGCTTCTTTGCTAAAGGTGACACGAAAGTCTATCAACATGGCACTTACCAGCCACCAGGGTTGGTAATTCATTTATTCAGGAACAGTTTGTGAATGTTTACCATGTGCCAGACTCTGTGTTAGATACTGGTTATACAGATTAAAAATATAGTGTCTGCCCTCAACAGCTTACCACCTTTTGGGGAGGAGAGTCAAGTGAACAAACAATTAGAATACAGCAGAGCGATGGCCAGCTAACTGGATTCCTGAAAATGTGTTTGACTTCATCCTACCCTCTCTTTCTTATTCATTTCCTAGCACTGCAGTCTGGCCCAGGCTCCTGCCTGATACTGATCTTCCAGGACTACACAACCTTCCAATCCAATGGTCAGTTTAACCTGCACCACACCCATTTTCCAACAGTATTTGTCACTTGGCGTCACCCACTAATTTTCTCAATTATCTCTTTTCTTGGTCCGCAGGACTGTGCAATACCTTGAATTTTGTCCTTATAATTTTGAAAAAAAGTTCCTTCTAAATTTCCTCTTGTAGAGTCATTTCCATTATTTGGTCCCTAAACGTTAAGAATACATAGAATTTTATTCAGTTCTTTCTATGTATACTTTCTTTATATAATTTCATCTCTTAGCGTCCCAAACAAAACAGAACCTCCAAATCACAACCATATATATTCCATTGTCAGTTTTGTCCATGAGATTTTGGAAATGCCTCCAAGCTTCCATTCAAGATGGTAAACAGAGCTTATATATTTAACTACACCATAGTAAATTTCCACTTATATTCACAGTGTTATGTAAAAACATATACATTTTAGAAAACTGCATCAGTGTTACCAAACAGGGAAGGATGCCATTCACATATTCAATATTGCGAGGGTGTTTTTCCAAGATTTATTATAGGTCTTGGATTACTAGATTGAAAAATTACTAGCCTATGATTCAATGCCTGGGAAGGCAATCCCCCAGATCTCCAAATCACTCGTGGTAACATTGGAGAAATGGGGAAGACCTAGGCAAACAAGAGAGCTCAAATCTCACAATTTGAATGACTTCAGCATGGACATCAGCAAAATCCTTGAGAGTCCCAGGCTTGGACTCCTACTCTGGGGCTCTTTGACAACAGACAGTCTCACGAGGAATGCCAAATAAAATGGGGACATTTTCCCAACAAGCCACTGACACTGGCCTGGCTACTCTGTTCTATTTCCTGTACTTTTATGTTGCCAGAGAAGGGCACCAGTCCTTGTAAGTGAGGAGCAGGAAGGGAGCTAAAGTTACAGGCATTCATACATTGGGAAGGTTTGATTCTTCTGACATGGGTTTATTTCTCTGTTTGCGGATGTTTGTCACTTGCATTTGTTGTAGCAGCCAAAATTTACCAGGGCCTCGGTTATTGTTTACTGGACAATGCAAATGCCCATGTTGTGAGACTCTTACAGGAAGGCTTCCTCCAAACCAGGCACACCAACAGGGCAGGCTCTGTGTGCCTCTGTCCACTGTCTGCTCCAATTATATTTCTAAAAGATCAAGCTTGACCCCAGTGCCCCACCCCTTCTCCTCCAGCTCCTGCTGCCTGCACTGATGGACCTTACTGCCTGGTTGGCATATCACTTAGTTTACAGCAACTGGAAAGAGGAATATAATGTAACAAACCTTGCTGCTATTTACAAAATAGTTGTTTCTTTGTTTTTACTCCCTGGAGTAGGTTGTAACACTGAAGTTAGCTGGACTACTGCCTCTTCTCCCCAATTGAAATGACTTTGCTCATGGCTGTGGTTTGAATGTGTGTGCCATGGTTTGAATGTGTGTGCCATCACCCCCAAATTAACATGCTGAAGCCCAGTCAGCAATGCGAGGCTGTTAGAAGGTAGGGCCTTTGGGAGGTGATTAGATCATGAGGGTGGAACCTTCATAAGTGGGATTATGTCCTTATAAAATAGGCCCAGAGGGTTGCCTTTTCTATGTTATCATATGGGGACACAGTGAGAGGATGAAATCTATAAATCAGAAAGCGGAGTCTCACCAGACCCTGAATTTGCCAATGCCCTGATCATGGACCCTCCAGCCTTCAGAATTTTGAGAAATTTCTGTTGTTTGTAAGATACATAGTCTATGGTATGTTGTGGTAGCAGCCCAAATGGACTAAGACACTCATCGACAAACCCTCTTCGGTAAAGTCCTACTTTAAATAGCGTGCACCCTATGCCGTGGTGTATCAGTCAATTATTACCATAATCATTTTGTATGACAAACAATCTCAAGATCTTAATGGATTACAACAGCAACTACTTGTTTTCCTTGCTTCTGTGAATCAGGTATGGCTTTGCTAGGAAAGGATGGGCTTGGCTGCAGGTCAGATTTGCATTGTTGCAATCATTTTTTCTTTTGCAGGTAACAGACACCTGAGCCATGTACTCCTCTTGATGGATCACAGGAGCACAAGATGGTAAGGCGAAACACAGAATACATCGCAAAGCCCATCCTTGAAACTGGGACACTGTCCATCAGCTACAACCCTGTGATTAAGTCCATCAAAGGTGAAGTAGATGGAACTCCATATAGACGAAAATAAAGAAGACAGGAAATGGTTGAAGTGGCTGGGATAAAATTCTAACCTTATGAATAATTTCAGGAATATAACAAGTGTCTTTCCAAGTTATGGTTAGCCACGTATGATAGATTTATTTATTTATCCTAATTTTTCCCTCCCTCCAAGCTATGGGATTGTACATTTAACCCCTTTGTAGCATGACTTCTTAGTTACTGGATCTTGAATTAGTCTAGCCTGCAATTTGATACTGTAAACAGGACATTTTATACTGATTCTTTTCTTATCTATGCTGATGCAAATTTCTCCTAATATGTATCTTGGTGTGATACACACACACACATTATTTGACGCCCATATGTCTATGTATATATGTATATGTCTGCATATATATTTGTGCAAACATAAATTTGTAAGGGAGGGGAATTAAATGCATAAGGCTCAAATTGCCATGTTGAACTAGAAGACATTTGGGTGTAATTTTTCCATGTTGTTTAAGTGTGTTTCTCCCAAAGAGACTGTATATCATCCTGGTATCCTAAGCACATAATATTGTTCCTGGACTAGTCATATATACACACACACACACATATATATGTGTGTGTCATATATATGTGTGTATATATGTGTGTATATACATATATACTCAACACATGTTCAAATTAAATTATTAATCAAATTAATAATTTGGCTACTCTTTCCAAACATTTTATGATGATAAAAACTTAAATCCTGTACTAAAATCTTGCATCTTTTCATCCTATTCATTCTGTGACCCAGTAGCTTAATCCAGCCTTGCTCACCTTGTATATTCTCTAGTTTCATGATGCCTCCTTTGAGGTGGGGTGAAATATGTAGCAAATAACTCAGGGGTAAAGGCACAATTGTCTGTTAACAGAATTTAAGAGATGTGAGTTTTTATCAGAGATGGTACATAACAAAAGTTAGTATCAGTAAACTGTAGTTCTGTCTTTTCTGCTACCATTGGACTTTTTAAACCCCTTCACCTCTCTAACCTCAGATTTCCCAAAACAAGATGAAAACACATTTTTAGAAGCTGCCTTTCCTCCCCACCTTACCTGGCTATATCAAATGAAATGTTTGAGAATGGGCTATGAATAAAAAGTGTTACAAAAATATGATATACAAGTATTAAAAGAGAAATTTAATAAATCCAGAGACTATTGTTTAGAAAGTAATTATGACTTGTGTCTTTCAGGGCAAAGAGAAGAGAACAGAAAGATATGGAGAAGCTATTTATAGTTCACCCCTGCCTAGACGAAATGACTTTAAACACAGTATATGAAACTCCTCAAGATATAAAATGCTCCCCATATTACCTCCCCCACCACCCACGTCCAAGAATCCAGGATGGGGGCAGGTAAAGGGGAAAGAAGATCAGCAGCTTCGGAAGGGGGTCTCTATGGGAGGGCATTTTCAGAGTCTGTCAGCCTCACTCAACCTTCGGGGTTCCGGCTAACGCATTTTGACAGGGAAGAGAGTTGATTCTGAATAAATGAATCCTTTTATGTAGAGAACTTCTGGGGAGCAGTGCAGAGTGAGAAAAACCAACACCCATGACTTCCTCTTGTGGAATTCTGGGCTGATGCTCCATCTGACTCCAGGTAATTGTGGGGCATTTCTTTCAATGCCATCCATATTCCTGGACTGGAAAAAAAAAAGTTTCAAAGACTAAACCCCATGCCGAGGAGCTGATTTCTTATAACAATAGTTAACGATGAGTGTTCTTGAAACCCCTTTTTAATCAAAGGACAGGGATTGTCAGTGCAGATATCACTGTATTAAGGCCAAACTGAAAGCCTGGTCAGGGTTTCTATACTGTAGATAAAACCACTAATAAAGGCAGCTCTAAGATATTTCTGTGAAAGATTCAGAAAGAACACTAATTAACCCAGACAGGGAATCTTCCAAAGATGTATTCCTTCTGCTGAAGAATATCCTGTATTGGCATTTTTGTGAATCATTCTTGACATTTTGCCAGTTCTGCTGTCAGCTTTCAAGGGATACAGAAATAGTGAGTAGATTTTTAAAAGCAAAAATCTATAAAACAAAGTCTGATTACAACACTACTGGCTGGCTTAAAAACAAAACACAGAGATGATCATTAAAAAACAAAACTTCTAGCAAAGTCTCCTGTGGTAAAATAGCTTCATCGGTTTGGTCTGAGACCATGTCTGAAAGAGCCAACTTAGATTGAATTATAGTATTCTCTGGATTACAAGTGTAAAAGTGTTTTGGGTTATTGTTTAGTGAACATGTCTGGGTGAGCAGACAGTCATACATATGTACATATATTCATTCAGTGAATATTTATTAAACACCTATTATGTGCCAGACACTGCTCATAAACTCTTACAAGAGCTACTGTTACTACTTTTTATAAAATACTAGTAATTGTTCTAAAAAGAATAATTGCTAAATGTTTATTTTATGCTTCAAGTAACTGAACATTGTTAGACATAAGTAGTATGTACAAGCTCATTATTAAAAAATTAAAGTAGAATATCGACTATTAAAGTGGAAGTAAAGTATCTATTCATCAGACCCTGACTTCCATAGCCCCAATAACCACTTTCTGTATAAATATTATTCATGGAGCATGATTTCAAGAGTATTACTCTCAAACATTCTTGCCACCCAGAATTTGCTAATGACATTCAAAAGTGATGTAACACAAGTCACATTTCACACTTGTACTCTTTCTCTTTATTTGCATAGTACATATACTACTCTAGAAAACAGTATTTTTAGCTCCCTCACTTTAGCCCCTAAAATGACTGAGAATAAGAGAAGATCAAAGTCCCCTCCCCTGCCCTCCTTCCCTTCCCTTTCCTTTCTTCCTGCCGCTCTCCCTCCATCTTTCTTTCTCATTCTTTCCTTTTTTACTTCTTTCCTTCTTTCTTGTTATTGTTTTTAAATTACATGCATAGGCCAATGTAACACAGACACAAGTTTGCGGGTTGTCAGGAAAATAAGAAAGAGGATATTTTGACTAACAACTCCCAATTGAACCAGAATAGAGGACACAGTGCATTTCTTTGTAACTTGGAAAGTTGGGTTATGGAGAAGCTACTGTGTAAAATACGCATCTAAAATTTTGTCATTAAAGAAGACTCTTGCTCAGCCAATGACATGTGGACTGCCTGGATATCCTCAAATTCTGATTCCACATTTGTTTTTATAAAAGTAAACAAATGAACAAACAACCACCCCATATTCACCTGCTACATGCCACAAAACACGGGCCTGAGAGAATTTATGAGCAAAGGCAGGATTTTTACTTTAAATATGTTTGTATAGCATTTGGAATCCTCAGAGAATGGGGCCTGAGTAAACAAAACACTACTACTAATAATATTTCACAAAGCTGGGTGAGAGCGTGGCTGTGGACCCTGGCCCTTCCCTGGGCATACCTGCCTCTTATCAAACTAGTATCACAGTCGGATGGGGTGTCCCTCTCTTGCGCTTTCCATTCAATAACCCCTGCAAGTGCAGAAGAGAATGGGGATTTTAGGGAAGGGTCAGGATTCTCTGCCCATCTCCATTGCTCCGGCACTCAGCCCTGCGGTCACCTCCCGCAACTAGCATTGTGCAGACCATCGTGGAAGAAAAATGGTCCCTGGGCAGAGTCTGTCAGTAGGAGTTTGGGCCGAGGAAGAGAGACAGTTCTTGTCCAGCATCGTATTTCTTTCTCTACCTTCGTAATAGCCAGAGAATACTGGAAATGACTGGCTGAGTACATTGCTTTTGGAACAAATGTGCTCCCTCCCACTGGTCTCCTTCTTCTCTTTTTTTGGTTTCTGGCTCTCTCCCCTGCCTCCTCATCTCCTCCTATCCCTCTGTAAGCAGGAAAATCTCTCGTCTTTCAGATGAGACAAAGCTACTGTCAAAGCTCAGGAAAACATATGCATGTACATGTGTAATATGTAATGTTTTCCTAACAATTCAGGATGTCGCCTTCAGCTTTCTTGGTCATGAAGTAGGTGTGGTCTAGGTCAGAAAAGCCATCCATCTTCACATTCATGCAGCCACGCCAGCAGGTAAGGGCCACTTGCAAACATCACTGACCCCATAACACGGTCTGTCTCTTGAGAATTATCCACAAGCATTAGCCTGAAGCCCCTTGGCTGGTAAAAAATGATCCTAAGCAGAGGAGATAGTTCAGATTCCTGACTTGGTGCGTTCCATAGAATGAAGTCATTAATGTTGCTGCCACTTCCAGCTTCCCTCTCACTCCAGCCTAGGTTCTCCTCCCTGAAACTTGCTCTGGATTCCTTTGAACAACTTTGTTATCAGCTGCACAGATCCTGTAACCCAACCTTCAGGGAGTGTGTGTGTCTCCAGTAGTGGTTAAAATTACACAAAGACACACTTTTATCGGGAGTTACTGCTGTGAACTTCCTTTATACTAGGGAAATAATACAACTTATAAAGCAGGTGTCTGCCAAATTAATGAGCACAGTCTGCACTGCTTTCTGACACCAACAACAAATTCTCCGGCTCTCTAGACATCAACTAGATATCCTACAATTCAATTCTGTTCTGACAACTATCTACCAAGAGTTAGCATCAGAGCCCGTGAGTTAAGGGCTCAGTCCCACAAGACTGTGCCCACTTTAGACACCAGTCCCAAGTCCCAGGCTGTCACCTGAACTTCTGACTGACTGGATATAAATTCGAGGGTTTCCATTATCCCCTTTTAAGTTTTGCTAATTTTCTAGGACAGTTCATAGAACTCTGGAAAATACTTTATTGTTATTGTAAAGGATACATCTTAGGAATAGCCAAATAAAAGAGATACACAATGCAATGTATTGGGGGAGAGCATGTGCAGTACTCCCACGATCACTCTGGGCATGCCACACTCCCAGTACCTCAATGTTTCAGCAACTCAGAAGCTCTCCAAACCCCGCTGTTTAGAGTTTTTATACGGGTCTCATTGGATAGGCATAATTGATTAAATTATTGATCATTGGTGATTGGCCTCAACCTTTAGACTCTCTCCCCTCCCTGGGGGTCACTACTTGAGGCTGAAAATTCCAGCTTCTAGTCATGCCTTGATCTTCTTGGTGAGCAGTGCCATTCTGAAGCTGTCTGGGGCCCCAAAACACCAGTCACATCGTTGGCATACAAAAGACAGTCCTGGAGATTCCAAGGACTTTAGGAACTGTGTGCCAGGAATCAGGGACAAAGACCCTCATATATTTCTTATTATGCCATGGGAAAAAATATAGTTTACAAAGCGGGGTGTCTGCTAAATTAATCTTAATTAATGAACACAGAGATCTACGATTAGAGGTGTTGCCATGTGTGTCCCCACACTCTCCACCCACATGCACTAATGTCCCTTAGCAAACAGCCTCCTGCGTTAGTTTGCCAAGGGTAATAGCCAAATACTGCATGTTCTCACTTATAAATGGGAGCTAAATGATAAGCACTTATGAACACCAAGAAGGAAATAACAGACACTGGAGTCTGCTTGAAGGGGGAGGGTGGGAGGAGGGAGAGGAGCAGAAAAGGTTAACTATTGGGTACTGGGCTTAATACCCGGGTGATGAAATAATATGTACAACAAACTCCCATGACACATGTTTGCCTATGTAACAAACCTTCACATGTACTCCTAAACTTAAAATAAACATTAAAAAAATAATCTGTACTAATGCAGCCAGGCCTGGCCTTGTCTGGATCTAGGAAAGATTAACTGAGAGGCTGACACCTCTAAAGGTCTGAAAAGAAACACTGACCATCTTTTGCTCTGAGGGCTGCTACCTGTGAAGTATCTACGTAAAAAGACAACCTTACCTAGTAAAGCCTCCTCTTTTCTCCCTTCGATAACCTGATTTGTCATCATAACCCATTCTGGGCCATTCTCTGAAACCTTATTTTTTCTGTAACCTGAAGACGGTATATAAGCTTCTGTACCCTGTGGGGGGATGGGGTTGGGTCTTCATTCTGAAGGCTCCTGTATATACACATTAAATAAATTCATATGTCTTTTCTCCAAAAAACAATCAAACAAAAGCCTCACCGGTGAGTTAACTCCACACTCCAGGACCTACCTCATCTGAGACCCAGTCTTCAGGGACCTCTCTCCAGCCCTGTCATCTGATATTGTTGAAATTGATTAAACTTGACTTTCTGAGCTCCTCTTTTGGCACCTATAGCCTGCAGCTCTGCTTGTATGTGCCTATGTGATTTCTCATTCCAGTCAGATTACAAAGTAACTGAGACACAGATCTTGTGCAAAAATTTTCTGCTGCCATCTCAGCATCTACTTCAGTGTCTTCCCAAGCATCAGTAAATGTTTGCTAATTAATTAATAAAATAGATCTATAAAATCACTATTACTGGGAATAATATTACTGACAAAATAATAGTTAAGTAACATTTATATCTTGCCAGGAACTTTACTAGACATACATTTAATAATTAATTTAATTTATATGAACCAGCTGCGAAAGAGAGTTAACATATTCTCTACACAGGAAAAAACCAAAGTTTAGAGAAAAATGCTAAAGAAACTGACTCGGGGTCATGCATAGAAGAGGAAAAGAAAAATAGATTCCTGCCTCATAATCCCCAGAATGTTGAGCCAAAGTAGAATTTTGAAGGTATCATTAATAAGATTTTTCAATGCTCAGTAGGGAAGATTGATTTTCTCTAACAAAATGGAACTCTCTCTTCACAAACTCATACAGAAAGTTCTCTTTATAAGTGATCAGGATTTGCAATGTGCTTATCCAGGTGCTCCTAGATTTTTAGTAAAAGTCATCTGCATATCACAGAATAACTGAGCAAGGAGGACTATAAAAAATAATCCAGTTCCAAAAATTGTTTACTTTCAGCCTCTAGTTGATATCTTTAAGCTTCTGTAGGCAGAAAATACTTCAGAGTATGAGTGCATGAACATACAAATGGTCTCTGACTTTATTTTTCAACTTATTTTTGACTTTATGATGGTACAAAAGTGATACATATTCAATAGAAACCATACTTTGAATTTTGAATTTTGATCCTTTCCAGGGATGCTAGGCTATGATGGGGTGCTATTCTCCCTCTCTCTCTTTTGCTGTCTCCATGCTGGACACTGGCAGCGAGCCACAGCTCCCAGTCGGTCACACGTTCATGAGGGTAAACAACTGATACAGCCATTCTGTTTTTCATTTTCAGTCCAGTATTCAATAAGATACACGAGATATTCAGCACTTTGTTATAAAACAGGCTTTGTGTTAGATGATTTTGCCCAACTATCGGCCAATGTATTGTTCTGAGCATATTTAAGCTAGGCTGGGCTGAGCTATGATGTTTAGTAGGTTATCTGTATTCAATACATTTTTGACTTAAGATATTTTCACCTTACAATAGGTTTATTGAAATGTAACCCCATCATAAGTCAAGGAGCATCTATGCTTCAAATGGTCCTGGGCAAGAAAGAATTGAACTTTGCTCTACGCCCCCACTATATTCATGCTTCCCAGTATCTTGGCTGTGTCTACTAATTCTCACTTGTAGGCTTTACTGTAGGGTGGTAGTTTTCAAGATGACCCTTTTTGGGGTATTAGTGTCTTCCAATGTTGTACAGATTATGTCTAGTCTTGCCTGTTGACCACAGTCTAGCAACTAGTATCATAACCTAACATACCTCTAGCTTCCAATTTGGCTAGGTTATATATGTCTCAGAATCTTGGAAAGATGTATAATTTGTTTATTTATTTCATAAGAAGTGGGGATTAAATTGGATCTTTAATCCACAAGTCATATTCTTTCTTCAGTGCCATGGAATACAGTCAGTCTCTTTGTCAGTGGAGAAGATGCTCGTCAATACAAAGCATTGGTGAAAGGAGGAGGTACAGATGTATGAGATGAAGGAATAGTAGCTAATGAATTATTTTATGTTATCAGTTAGCATTCAATAGTCATAATTCACTTAACGAGAATAAACTAAATCCTATACATTTGATATTGGTTTATACCTGGATTTAATTATTCACAGAACCTATAAAAATTGTGACTCCATAATTATGGGGATCTTGACCTGAATAAAAGAGAAGCAAGGACACACACACAAACTGCTAAGGTAGAAGAAAATTGAAGAGATTGGCTGGGTTATAATTATTATCACAAGAACAAAAACAAAGACACAAGAAAATTAACAAAACATAAAAACAAATTCAGAAAACCTTTGGTCTGAGGCCTCTTATATTAAATCAGCTCAAACTTCCACCACAACCAAGATATAAAGGTGGATGGACTACACTATCTGTATCTTTTGGTACCTGTTGTTTGTTCCTCTGCAAGACTCTTTTAATATTCATATAAAATGGTGGGTGACCAGAGAGCGCAAGGTCACTTCTCCTAAAGATCAGAGGCACACAATGTCCTCAACCTTCTTGCATAAACATGCACCTACTTATCTCCCCCAACTCCAACCACAATTCCACCTGCTTGCCCAAGGTATCAATCATTTAACCAAGTTCAACTGTCTTTAGGTAACAGGTTACAATCTTGTGAGGAGGTCAGATTGGGATTATGTGTTTCATAAATGTTTGGTTGAGTTGACCTACAAAATGAATGCTGTTTTCTTTGGAGAAAGATTTAATACAATTTTCCTTAATGAATTTAAAACCACTGATGCCTTTTATTTCTTGTTATATCTATTTTTGCTCCTTATATTTGTCTAGAAATTTATTTCCTACATATATGTTCTGAATGTGTTAGCATTTCATTACTTTAACCTGTGTTTATCTGTAGTTATGGCCCATTTTTTATGCCTAATATTGTTTATTTAGGGTTTTCTCTCTAGTTCATAATGAAAATTGAATTGTCTATTTTGTCTTTTCAATGAACACATTTAACCTATTTTTGTTATTCTCTCCATTATATTTTTGTTTTATTCTTCACTAATTTACTACTACTATTTTTTAAAATTATCTCCTTCTTAAGTTTGTGCTCACTTTATGTGGTAGGCAGATTTTGAAAATTGGCTTCCAAGGTTCTGTTTCCTAATCCCCAGAACTTATGAATATGATAAGATAGCTCTCCTGTGATTATGTTACACTATATGGCATAGTTGAATATAAGATAGGGAGATGATCTGAATAAGTGTAATGTAATCCTGTCAACCCCTTTAAAACCAGAGTTTTCTGCAGGTGGTAGTGGAACAAATAGAGATTGGAAGCATGAGGGAAATTTGGTTTACAATTGTTTAGATTGAAAATGTGGCTAATTGTGTTTATGCGGCTGAGTTATGAGTTCTGGTCATTAGTGTGAGTGACAGTACTGTAACGAAGTTCTCATTTCCATGTATTCTTATTAGTAAGAGAGAGTAATAGTTAAGTAACGCTAGAAAACATATATCAAGAATGGCAGAGGTTTCCTACCCCTTATAAGCCATTTTTTTTCTAGACTACTGTAGAAGGAAGATATAAACTCTTTTTTATATAAACCACTGTATTTTAGGGTCTCTTAATCACAGTACTTTGGCCCTGTACCCTAATCATTACAACATAGTTAGAAATTGCCCACTTAATCTTCTGCATTTTAACTCTCTCAATTTTTCTGCTTTCTCTCTCTAATTTTCTGTTTTCTCACCTTCCTGTGCAGCATTCCATTGTCATTTTGTATTGTCAGATCTATCATCCAGTTGGCTAATTCCCTCTTCAGCTACATCTCATTGAATGTTTAATCTGTCTATTGAATTAATCATTTCAATCACCGTGTCTTGCCATTGTAACTAGTTCTTTTGCAAATATATCCCCGTTGATTTTAATAGTATCTGTCATTATACTTTAATAGTCTCTTTTATTTATTTAAAAATATAAAATATACTGATCATCTCTGATCTCATAACCAATCTCTGTAATTTGTTATTTCTGTCATCTCTTGCTCATGACAGATGGCTAATTTTATGTTTTGTTTAATAACTTTGTATTGTGAATACATGTTTTTTGGTGCTCTATCTGTGAGTATTTGTTGACATGAGATCTATGTTTAAAATATGTTATTCCAGAGAGGATAATCATTTGCCTTTGACTAATGCCTGAAGTACTAGCAATTTAGAACCAGTTTAAATTATATTTTTGGTGGGAAGGGGGTTGAGAAGCACAGAAAGTATGAATTATAAGTCTTAGGACTTGAGATAAGTCTTGTGAGTTGGACTTCTCGTTAGATTTTTTTTTTTTTACAATAATTATTATTTAGACACAGTGCCAACAGGGGTAACAGTTCACACATTTCCCACTGTAGGGTGCATTTATACTTTCTTTAAGTCTTCTGAGAAAGTTGGCTCTCAATCCACCTAGATCCATGTAATTGCTCCAACATTCCATGTGTTAGGTCATCAATAATAAATAAAATTTCCCCAAGCAATATCAATTCTTGCTTTCTCCTGATTTGGGCTTTCTTATATTTCATAAGCTCTAAAACAGTTTTTTAACTTTTCTTTTAGCTCAACAATGCATTAAGAAATATACATTCAGGTGTGACTTACTAGAAGAGTGTAAAAGTCTTTCTTTTTGTTCTACAACTATTAACTTTCTTTTCTTTCTTTCTTTCTTTCTTTCTTTCTTTCTTTCTTTCTTTCTTTCTTTCTTTCTTTTTTTTTTTTTTTCTGAGACTGAGTCTCGCTCTGTTACCCAGGCGGGAGTGCAGTGGCACAATTTCGGCTTACTGCAGCCTCCACCTCCTGGGTTCAAGTGATTCTCCTGCCTCAGCCTCCCGAGTAGCTGGGATTACAGGAGCACGCCATCACACCTAGCTAATTTTTGTATTTTTAGTAGAGACGGGGTTTCACCACGTTAGCCAGGCTGGTCTTGAACTCCTGACCTAGTGATCTGCCCAACTCAGCCTCCCAAAGTGCTGGGATTACAGGCGTGAGCCGCCATGCCCGGCCTACAACTATTAACTTTCATACTTTCAGATAAGCTTTAATTTTCTTCAGAGCATACATAGTTGTGTTAAATTGTCTTCTCTTTCTTAAAAATTATTTTCTATCTCTCCTCTTTAGCATGCAACTTCCTGAGACAAGAGGCGTGGTAGTCACATTTACTGCTGTATCTCAAGTGCCTATGGCAATGCCTGGCACATAGAAAATGCTCAATAAAAATTCCCTAAATAAATACATTATAAGATATATATACACACACATACATGTATGTATTATATACATGTGCTATAGCAATACATACACGTGTATATGTATAATACCTATACAATTTGCGTTTGAACACTTTTTTGTTTATTAAACTGCTGTTCTAACTGGTCATAGAATGCTTCAATTTTATTGTGTGATAAGTAAAATATTAAGGTTAAATATGCACCATAAAAAATTAAGAAACATTGCATTGACTGGTGAAAAGGTAAATGGTAATCCTTTGGACAAAATTGGTTATTAACATGACAGAAACATCAGATAAATACCTACTTTTGCAGTACTGAGTTATTGTAATATACATATATAGTCACTAAATGTTAACTGTAATTTCATGTTGTCATTCCAGTTTGCATCCTTAATGCATCATTTCTCTAGTGGGTTTGAAAGCTGCTGTATTAGAGACTGTCATTTGCAAGTTTGAGGCACCTGAAGTTACTGTAGAATGACTGACATGAGCACTGAGCAGACCCTCATAGCCTCTGCCAGCAAGTCTTTACCCTGAGTCAAGGGAGCAGATTAGATAATTGATTGGTTGAGCAAGAATTAATGTATATGTACTTGATGGATGCAAAAACATGTGTTCAAGAATGCAAATTTGAGGATAAACCTTGTTTGCTACAAGAAAAACACTGAGATTGGGGTTTGGAGACTTGAGTTTTAGTACCTATAACTAGGTTTTTTACTTAACACTTCTGGACCTCAGTCAATTTATCTGTAAAATAAATGACTGTTGTAAATTTCCCTTCCAATTCTACAATTCTATTATCAAATATTTCTCACATATATAGGCCTCTCTGAAAATTAAACAAACATTTTACAATAAATTATTCCTCTTCTGAGAAATTCAGTATAAATTGGGCCTTTGCTGGACTTTTCAACGTCTGAATTATAAGTACTACATGATGCCTGTCTCCAAGTGTTTCCCTAACGTAGTTGATAGTATAACCAAAACTAGAGCTCTACATAGAAAAAGCAAAACTTTATTCTATCACCTGGAGGGAAGAAAAGCTAGGGAGCCCTCTAGGGCACTTAGGGTTATAGCACTGTCTCTAATCCAGCCTGAGGTTCCTGGACTATGAATGATGCTTCCTAGTTGGAGATCAGCACTACTCACCTTCTGCTTTCTAAATCTCTTTGTCTGTTGTGTTTTCACTATCGCTTACCTCTCTGGTTTGATTCTATTCCTTCTCCTCTTTCTTCCTCTTGCCAATTATGTCCACCCACTGAATGATAGAGAATGACAGCACTACCTTCTTAACATACGACAATCATAGCCCTTCAAACAGTGTAGCAATACATCAGCTCTGACCTGTTTGCTTCTCACAAGCAGAGTACAAATAACTAATATCAGAAAAGAGAGAGCATCAATACTGATACCACAAACACTGAAGAAGATAGTAAGAAATACTATGAACAACCCTATGCCCACACATTTTATTATTAGCTTAAATGAAATTGACTAATTATTTGAAAGACATCAGCTGCCAAAACTCACACAGGCTCTGTCCCCTTAACAATATGGGAAGAGGCAAACACTATATTATCGGCCTCTGTGCACTAGCTGATGGCAACAAGAGTTTGAAGTAGTACAAGTAGTACAATGCCAAGAAACCTAGGGGCACTCTCTTCACAGCTTTTCACTTGTCTATCATGTTGTCTCATGCTGCTTTCACACCTAGAAATTGAGATTCTCTGTGACTACAGCTTTGCAAACATCGGCATTATTTAGCCAATACTTGATCTTCTTCTCATGATCTTTGTCTCATGGACTGTGCTATCTGTACTCTTACCTGTTGATGAAGGCCATGTCATAAGTAGATTGATTGGCCAAGCCCAAAACGCCATCGGTAGCAGCCTCATTCATTAAATAATAAATACTACAATCTCACCACCAAACTCACTAAGCAATGTGTTTCTTGGATTCCTCTTTGGATATCATAATGTCCAACCAGATCCATTTTTGTCTACCTCCTTGTCCTCCTTTCTGAGTTTCCTTTCTATTGGCCCATCATGACAATTTCTAGGTATTGCCTGTATAATGGCATAATGTCTCATATTTTAATCTACAGGCAGAGTAAGAAGCAAAAAGCAGTTTAATGCCTCAGCCATTGGAGGTATGTCATAGGGGTCAAGAAGGGGGCAACACTGGAATCACACCTGGCTTAGATACCTGATGCTGCCTTATACCCTGTATGTAAACTTAAGCCATCACTCATTCTCTTTGTTTGGTCAAGGCTAACCTGAGGATACAAATATCAAATTCATATGGATTCTGTAAAAAAATTATATATATATATATATATATGTGTGTGTGTGTGTGTGTGTGTGTGTGTGTATGGAACATATCACGGAAACTGCCTAAATGCTCAACAAATAGAAATTAAAATAAAGCCTGACCTAACATTTGCTTCACAAATAACTACATCATCTGTCCACTAGAAGCATTGTATTTGAATTAATTCTGTTCCTCCCAATATCTTTTTCCTCCTCTCTTCTATATATAGAACTTAAAAGACTCTCAGGAACCATGTGTTGCCCTTTTGTTAAAGAAGGGGTAACAACTTGTTCAATGTCCCATTTTGTGTTGAGGGCAATTATAATTAGAGCCCTGGTCTATACCCCAGGCTAAAGCATCTGGGAGGCTGGTGAGGATGGAGTAGTGCCACTGAAAGCTGGAGCCCTCTTTTCCATGTACATTAGAAAGCAGGAGTAGATCCCCGCATTCCTGTTCTTTGCTGGCCCTGATGTAAGAGAAAAGTAGGAGGTAGCAGAGAACCAGAGAGGCAAGCACCTTGGTTATGTAATATACACCAAATACAGTTCTAACATTTATAAGCCAATTATATGTTTCTCAAACAGCCTGTGAAGCTTCTCAAAAATATTTTTAGCAACATAATCAGGTACTGCAAGAAAAACAGGTAAGCTAGAACCACCACACCTCTGCCTGTAAAATGCTGAAAATTCTAGGGTTTAGTTCAAGGCTAACCTTAGCTAGGAAGCTATTTTGAATTTTAATACGAAATAATGCAAAGAGAAAGGAAGAGGACTTTGGTTAAACAGTTACAATTAATAGGGTGGTGAAGTCTATGGAGAGCTGGCAGGGTGCAAGTGGCTTCCATGGCTAGACATGGACAAATTGCCGCAGGTGGAATGAGTATTCTGTGGCAAACTGCCCTGGGAACCCTAGCCTCTTTGTCTCTATCTGTGTCTGGGATCCATGCTGAGATAATCTTAATTAGAGCTAAAGTATAAAACTGCTTCCTTGATAGATTTCCTCCATGGTCCTCTTCAGAGTAGGTGGAACCAGATATTGTTTTAGGAGGATTGAGGTCATCATTACCATCATCTTGACCAAATGTGTACCCTGACTTTAATGCAGAGAACCACCTAATATCTTCCTCACAGACTAACACGGGGGGAAGTCACATATTGGAATCTGTTAGTTTCCGTATGCAGGCTGAATACTATCTTAGGCCTGAGAACCAATTTTGTCTTGTTGAGAGAACTAATGAGTTTCCTCTCTAGAAGATGGGCAGTCTAGCACCAAGTCAGCCTGGGAGTAGTTTTGGCTCTAGCTTGAAACCCAGTCCCAGGAGAGAACTTTTTACTTTTTACTATTCCTTATGGGCCAAGGTCTCCTCATCTCTTTCAGTTCCACTTTCAGTAATATGGGTCCATCTGTCCCAGTTCTTCTCTACCCTGAAATTTCCCACCCCTACCATTCTAACTATAGAAACTGCCTTAGCTCTTACCAGTCCTTCTGGGCAATGGTTCCTGAATGCTGCCCTTAATCTTCTATTCATATGCCACAACTTTCCATGTTCTTCCTGCCTGGACTCTCCACCTAACCTTAGATCCCACTCCCATGACACAGTGCGTCATCTACTTGGCCAGCCGCCACCTCCAGCAGGCTGCCGGCTGCCTACCACCTGTCTGGACTGCTGTCTCCAGCTCTCAGCCACCCTCCTTTCACCTTTCACCTTTCACTTATTTTCCCCCTTCTTGTCACTTTCTTTCTTTGTCCTTCTCCTGATCTCTCTTTCCCCTGTCCGAAGCTCCCTATGTCCTATTTGTCTATGGCTCACAAGTCTGTGCAGTCCAATTGGACTCTTCAAGGCAAATAATTCCTCCCTCCACAAAAGTCGAATTATAGATCTTGCTGGGTTATAGTAATAGCAGCAGGGCTAAGTAGGAAGGAGCAATTAGGTACACAAATGAACTAAACTCAGCTCTTAGACTGAGTCTTAGTATTTCATTGGATAATGTGGCAATGAAGAAATTAGTTACAATGAAAGGCAAATTATACCAAAAGACATTAGAGGTGAAAAATTTAAAAACAAAAAAAAAGGTCCATGTTTCTAGCTTCCAACTCCTCTGCTCATTTCATTTCTTCTATACAGTATGCTCTGAACCCATTTATTTTGCAGAATGATTACAAAGCTTCCTACAGCACCGTTGTCCACCTCAGCCCTATCTGTGGCACTACACAGAGAGGACTTCCTCACGACAAGAAAACAACACCTTTTACTCTGCAACACACATTTCCCTCCCTTTCATTCAGTATTTGGGATCTACATACTGAGTTCAGGCCCACATACTACATTTTCCTCTTTTTTTTTTCTTAAATGCTCAGCTCATCTCACAAGTAAAAAAAGAATTATCACTTCTGCCTCCCACATCATAATACAGCACAAAAAGTACTCCCATCCTCCATCTGACGTCTATCTTCTTCAAGAATCTGCACCCATCTACTCCATAGAGAGACATAAAAAGTTGACTTAGGAATGAGTCATGAATTGTTCCTTAAAGGTTAGATCGAAGGAACTTGTAAAGCCCAGGCTATGAGAGCATGTGTACAGTGTGTGTGTAAGGCAACAAGTGAATGGTTCAGATGCAAAAGTCTAGGAATGGGACCTGGACCCCTCGTTGCTGTTACTCCTGCCTACAGATGAGCATGAGTGACAATCTACAGGGTGTTGTTCTGTATACAACCATATAATTATGTAAGTTTGAGAGAAGATGGCATGAGATAAACAAAAGTGACAAATGTTAAAGACATTAAAGTCATCTCTTAACCTTATAGTTATTATCAACCACTTACCCTTCTTATTACCCCTTTGAGCACTAGATGCTTAAATATAACCCATGGATTGAAATGTTCATGAACCCACTATTAGAATAGACCATAGGGTCCTTTGTATTTCTACCATTTCTTGTACAAATTTATATCCCCTCTGTAACATAACCATCGGCTTATGTTTTAGTGTTTCTTATTAGGTTGTGAATAATTTGAGGGTAGGGCATGTGTCTCGATTACCTATGCAAAACAGATAGCTAGAACAGTGCCTGATACCAGATAGATGCTCAATAAGCAATCATTGAATGACTGAATGGAAGGATGAAAAATGTGGCATTCATTGAACTCATTCTTCATGAATGGAAGATTACATTTGGTCCAGAATGTTTTATTGATCCTGGAAGTTCTCTGTTTTGCAAGGAAAGTGTCAGCAGCAAAGGAAACCATAATTACTGAGGTTGCTAAAAACCTTGGTTCCCCCAAAGAATGCTTTATCTACCACCATTACATTTTCCTTGTAGGTGAGCAAGTTTAAGAGGTTTCCTGGTTCGAATAGGAAAATGGACTTCAAAACCGAAAGGAAGATAGCTCCAGTAATTGCTTTGTCATCCCTGCTGGTTGGTGACTTTGAATGATATAACATTTTAATTTCTTGAACACCTACTCCCTTTAGACACTTGCTAAGCACTTTATATATAAGAACCAATTAAATTTTCTCCTAAGCTCTGCAAAATAAATATAATTATGCCTGTTTTATAAGATGATGAAATTGAGGTACAGAGAGATTTGAATAAGTTGCTCACAATCGCACAGCTAGTAAATGATGGACTCAGATTTTTTATTTCATTTTGTTAGAGACAAGTTCTCACTCTGTTATCCAGGCTGGAGTAAAGTGGTGTGACTGTGGTTCAGTATAGCCTCAAGCTCCTGAACTCAAGCGATCCTTCTGCCTCAGGCTTCTGAGTGTATGGGACTACAGCCGTTGACCACCACACCAGGATCGTTGTTTTCTATTTTTTATAGAGATGGGGGTCTCGCTAAGTTTCCCAGGCAGGTCTCGAACTCCTAAACTCAAGTGATGCCCCCATGTCCTCCCAAAGTCCTAGGGTTACAGATGTGAGCCACTGCACCAGGCCTCAGAATTTGTTTTTTTTTTTTAATGGCTCACATTTACCAACCTCTTCTCTCAGGGATTAGACAAAAAGTTTTGAATGACTTTCAGTGTAAACAGATGGCCTGCTAATGATCTATGATCTTATTTTAAATGGAAAATATTTTCTTTTGACCTAAAGAATTAAATGCAAAGTATTTGCTGTGATAAAAGTCTTGGAATCCACAATACAAATATTTTTACCTACCAGTCATGACTGAGCATGGGATGACCAATGGGTTACAATCAGAGTTGAGAAGGTGGATCGTTATGATGTCATCTGGCATGTGATAATATAAATCAGGCCTGCATTCCCATGATTTGGGGATAGCCTGATAGAAATGACAACCATGATGTTAATACTAACATATGTATTACATGGTTTGTTTGTTCTTTCACTTAATATTTTCAGAGCACCTACCTATTACAGGCACTGTGTAAGTTGCTAAGGATACAGACATTAATGTTTTATTCATTCAACCTCCTCAGTGTTTCTTTAATCATTTCTTTGCATCCTACACCCACTGTTTCTAACATGGCCTGGGTCCTTAGTTATTCTTTCTCAGATAAAATTCTCCTGAATCGCCTCTCAACCTCCTCACTGGTCTCTCAACCTCCAGTCTGTGTCCTTTCCAATTTAATTTCTGACTAATATCAAGAGTTATTGGAGGCTACTCACTGCTCTTTGGGTAATATTCTTAACTCATAACATGACACACAGGTTTCTCTTAAGGGCACCCATATCTCCAAGACCCTCCTGAGCACCTACCTATTACAGGCACTTTGTTAGCTAGTTTGGTTGACTCCCTCTGCTCATATACCCATTCCTCTCTGATACTATGTGAAGCTGGATTTAAACTGTTAGTTAATTGTCAGTTTCCTAACTACCCTATGAACTTTTCAAGAAAAGGGATTTGAATACATACACTTCATCTCCATAGCACTTCTCACAAAACTGGGACAACTCCCTGTTTATCCAACATCTGCTGGCTAAATAAAGACATGATCTTCACCTTTCGGGATTGTTAATTTAAAATGGTTCCATAAGAGCAATGCAGAGACAGAGATATTTGGCAGCACTGCAGTTGATGATTGTATGACTTTTCACAAGGTATTTTGGATGAGTGATCATTTTAATGATCTTGTTTCAAATGGTCACACTCTACATTCATCAGGACATTCTAGCCTTTTGCACCAAGACTTAGATGTACAAACATGCAGAATTCAAAGCAATTAACCCCTACCCTCATTCTTTAGTCTGTTCTCTTTCCTGCCTTTGTGGCTGTCCCTTACCCCTCCCTTCTTTCTCTTTGTCATCCTTTTTTCTTGTCCTGGATAGGATTACTTGACTATTTGATTATTATGATAGAGTTTTCCAAAGATTCACCATCAGAATGATTTAACTGACATTTAAACATATTATTAAGGAAGTAGGATGTCACTTGAAGGTCATAGTTTGGATTCGAAGTTTAAAGATTTTCATACTGTTTAGTAAAGGTATCATAAATGCCATCTCTCCAGAACTAGTATTCCCATAGTTAATGACAATTGGATTTATTCAGGACTTAGATTTATTTAGCTTTGCCATGTAATATTTGTCAAAAAAGATTGCAGTTTCCAGGAAGTTCTTGTTTTGCACACTTGCTTCTTTGGCTAACCTTGGCAGACACCCGAGGCCTGTGAGGATAGTCTGTGTGAGGTGCTGTACGTCCTCATGCTCCTTCTCAGATAGAGTGGAGGCACACACTAGACCATAGCTTCCCATTTTCTCAGAAGCAAACATCTACATCACAGGTGTGATCTGGGGTTTAAAGTGGGAGAAGGTTGGTGGGGCAAAGTTGATTTATTAGTCTAAACCCAACTAAATAGCAGACTAAACTCTATCCATGGAAGGGCCATTTGAATGAATTATCAATCATAAATGGGGTCATGAACTAAAACTTCTCACTAAATTAGGTTTGCTGTATACACAACATATTCCAAAGGCTACTGTCTGTATTATGTCCAACAGGTATTGAGGTATGGATGCTTAAATCAGCTGCAGGAAACAAGAAAGAAGAAAAAAGGAAAGATAAAAATTTAAAAAATCAACCTTGGTCCTTCCACCAAGACCCATTAATTTCCATATCATCATCTGCATGAGAGGTAAGATTCCTACATAACCAGGTTACTGCAAGGATGTGAATTTTGAATATTAAAATATTATATACAATTGGAAATAACTGAAATCTATGAGTGTTTTTACAATCCATCATATTTACAAAAATAAATCCATCAAGACATCCAATAAATTAGTCTTGATGAGATTTGTAATGAGGCATTAAAGATAAGCTAAGTAAATTGTTAGAAACTTAGAAAAATATATTGTAGCATAACATATCTAATCTTAGCTCATATTTTATGCAAATAATTAGGCAATAAATATTTAAAATAAACAATAAATTTAAATCTTAAAAGAAACTAGACAAAGCAAATTTAATATTTTTGATTACCTAGCAGAGTTCAAAGCCGTTATACTCTGAGTAGAAATTACAATAGTTGGAAAGAAAATACTTTTTTTTCCTTGTTACTCAAATCTATTGATTCTGTTTTAATCACGAGTGAAAATTAAAGATTTTAGTATAAATGAAGTCATATTTAGCTTTTTAAAATTCCAGGGCAGTGTGGAGTTTAATATACTCTCTGGTTTCCGCAGAAAACTGCTCATTACAGGAGCTAATAGAATAAAAAATAATTATTCCTATTGTTTCAGTTGTGCACCCATAGATATCATTTCACGTAACAGTCAGAACTGTTGATAAGATTCCTAAATGGATCACGGAGGATCCTTGTGAGCAAATATTCTCATCTCTTCACAAAGGTCAAAGATATTTTCTTTTTGTAACTGGATGGACTTGCATAAGGTAATGAGCTTCATCCAGTGATAGAAAATGGTTGCAATTACAAGTTGTGTTAGGGAAGTGTCTGCCCCAAATGTCATGGGTCTATATTGGACACACTGACACTAGATAAGTAAGACTACTCTGAGATGGAATGAGAGCACTCTATATGTTGCTGGAAGAGAACAAAGACACAGCACAGGGAGTATCACCACAATCCCTCTCCCAGCAAGTCACTCCTTTCAGGAAAGTCTCTGTTACTGATGCCTTACCTTCCAAACCCCACTGTATACATGGACATCCCTTTCCTTTGCCCACACAAAAGGTGACATTAGCTTCGTACTATGTCTCTAGCACAAAGACAATCCCACCAATGACAACAACGACCTAAAATCTTGCTACAACACAGTCCCTGTTCTCTACAGATAAAACTTGGAGTTGTGAGAACTTTAAAACATGTGTGTCTTGTGTGTGTGTTTGAGAATAGCTCAAGCATCTCCTTTCTATGCATGCCTTCCTGACCCCATAGGCAGCTTCAAACCTCCATCATTCACATTCAAACCCACTGAAAACTTCTAAAGGTTTAGAAGTTATTTTCAGCACCCTGAGGTACAAACCTCTCCAATCAACAAATCTGGACTTACATCTGAGGATAGCAGACATCCTCAGGAGATTTTACAATGTTTTGCTCCCAACTGAGCTGAAGATATAAGAATATAAGAATCTTTTTCAATTTCTTCTCTCTGTGCTTGTATGTATTTTCAATGCAACTTCTTCACTTCCATTGCAGATTATAATGAAAGACAAAATATGCTGCAGTTGGAGTGAAGAAATTGAAGGAGAGAAACACAGGTGAATCTAGAAATTTGAGAAGACATCTAAATAGAATACTAATTTTTGCAGGCCTAGTGTTTCCGCTAAATCAGACAAGGTAACATATGCATATGGAAAAGGAAAATGATCTTAAGAACATGAATGGTCTTGTCCTTGGACTAGACATTCAGAGAGGGGCCCTGTGCCAGAGATCGCCAAGCCCACCCCCACGTCTAGTGATTTGCTAGAAGGATTTGTGGGATTCAACCATCATTATACTCACAGCTAAGATGTGTTACAGTGAAAGGATACTGTATTAGTCCATTTTCATGCTGTTGATAAAGACATACCCAAGAGTGGGCAATTTACAAAAGAAAGAAGTTTATTGGACTTAATGGTTCCATGTGGCTGGAGAAGCCTCACAATCATGGTGGCAGGTGAAAGGCAAAGAGGAGCAAGTCATGTCTTACATGGATGGCAGCAGGCAACAAAAAAGCTTGTGCAGGGAAACTCCCATTTTTAATACCATCAGATCTCATGAGACTCATTTACTATCACTTATCACAAGAACAGCACAGAAAGGCCCGCTCCCATAATTCAATCATCTCCCACCAGGTTCCTCCCATGACACTTGGGAATTGTGGGAGTTACAATTCAAGATGAGATTTGGGTGGGGACACAGCCAAACTATATCAGATATAAAGCAAGCACAGCAATGGGAAAAGACACTTGTGCTAAAAGCACTAGCTTCAGTCTATGCCAGTGGAAGTCACACAGGACTTAATTCACCAGCAATGAGCTGTGGCAATACAAAAGAAGTGTTGTCCATCAGGGAAGTACATTAGAGACTCAGTGTCCAAGCTTTATATTGCAGGACGTTCACATAGACACCTTCTGCATAGCACATTTTAAAATGCCAGGTGCACAGAAACAAAGCAGGTATACAGCATGAATAAATTGTTTATACCATTTCTGTACAGCAAGCCACTCTGACCATTCAGGAAATGTTTAATATCAGTGTGAGCAACTCTTTACCAGTCAAGTTCCCAGACACCAGTCAGTCAAAGATGGACCTTGTAAGAAGGCCTTTCTAAGGAGAGGCAGGCTCAGGCCAGCTGCATTCACTCTTTTCTGCTCAGCCCCCTAGCTCCCAAGCTGCTTTTTTCCCATACTTTGTGCAGAGCTTTAAGGAGACCTCATCTCTACATAGTTTACTATTCACATTTCAAAAATATTCACATTTACT
This sequence comes from Macaca mulatta, assembly GCF_049350105.2. NCBI lineage: Eukaryota > Metazoa > Chordata > Mammalia > Primates > Cercopithecidae > Macaca > Macaca mulatta. The sequence continues at coordinate 102,481,870 of NC_133418.1, read as the reverse complement.
ATTCAGATATATTCACATTTGGAAAATACATTTCCCATTCTTTATTTAATTGCTTTAAGGAAAGAAGGATTAGGGAATCATGAAAGAGTTAGTGCTTATAACAGAAGTTTCTCTTAAGATAATTTTGGCACTTCTGAGATTTCAGGTATAATTTGAAAGCTTTTGAGACTTTTTGTTTTAACTATGAGAAAATTTACTAAAACTCTCAGTTCAACCTAGAATTCCAGGGGGCCTCAAGGAGTTTTGACAATTTGGACTCAGCTTTCCAGACTTCCTGTTTTATATGGTTTGAGTTCTTCCCATGATAACCTATGGCAGAGCACAGAATACTCCATGTAGCCTTGACTGGGCACCCTTATTTTTTCCATCCACATTTTGGGCTCCGGGAGTCAGAAGACAATGCAGTCAGGGACAAGGCTCTAGTGTCGTCAGCACAATTTCCAGTTTCTTCTCCCAAAGAGGAATTAAACAATTTTGGCCATATTCCTCCCTTCTCACCTGGCATGTATCTGTCTAAACGCCATTTTCTCTTTTTCTAAACTAACAGATTATGGTTAAATACCTTTTTGAGAACTGGTCCCTGATACGTGACTGCAATTTTCCTACTTCCTCTGAATGTCCTGCCTCTTTTCTCCGTGCCTCAAGTAGGATATATAAGACAAGTCACTTCACGGGATCACCATTTTGATATATGCATTCAATTCCTACATAAATGTGAAATTCTGCACAACAGAGCCTCTTCAGATATGCAACAATATGCCCTCTGAGAAAACTACATTATACCTATCACTTAAGTAAGAGAAAGATAAAAACAAAATCAAAATAGGCTTGAGCAGGCAGGCATCAGGAAAGGGTGGGCAGAAACTACACACTTGTCCACAAATTAGAGCTTGGAGTTGGGAAATAGAGGAATGATGTACAGATTAACATAGCAAGAGATGTCTTTTCTGGGGGAAGCTGGAAATCCAACTTTGTAAGCAAAAATTGACATCAATACTAACAAAATTATTTAAGGAGTCAAGACAGGAAAAATTACGTTTCATTATTTCTCACCTGATCTATTAAATAGTCTTGTTTCATGTCAAAGAAAAAAAAGAAAAATATTCATTTCCAAATAAGTTTGATAAATATTGCATACTACATTCCATTACGAGATATCTGTAAGAATGGAATGTAGTATGCAACATTGTAAGGAATCATCATTTTAAAAGCGTCCAGAAGACCTGTAGTAAAGGTCAAATTTATTTCATTAGAAATGCACCATCTTACTTTTTAAAAAAACTTCTTTACTTTGTTTTTTATTAACAGAGATTTAGGTTCTATGGAACATAGCTTGGGAAACAGTGTTATCCATGCATTCTTAAAATCAGTGTTTTATTATCCTTGGTCTCTATGAAACATCAATCTATCAGCTGATTTCTGCCCATACAGTTTCATGAGTCTTGCCTCAGACTCATAGTTATTGCCTAATAAGTAGTTGTTTTGTGAGTTAAATAGTGACCTAATATCATCAGTGGAGTTGCATAAAAAAATCAGGCTGTATACTTGGACAATCTGAGTATAAAATGGGAAAAATCCAACTCCAAGAAAGAAAAAAAAAATAGATTTATTTCATAATAAAGTCTATTCGAGGGCTAGAAAGCCCTATATTGTCAGAACCACTGACATGTGATTAAGTGAGAGAATATTGGGTCTACTTTCTCAGATGCTGCTGGGTCCCAGGTTTTAAAATCACAGTCTGACCCAGGATCCTTCCCCAGCTTTGCGATTCATTTGCTGTGAAACCAAGTGTAAGTTACTTGATTTTACTATCTTTGGTTTTCTGATCTATAAATGAGGGTAGCAGTGCACACCCATCACAGGCATGGGGAGGAAATTAACATAAGTGACTTCAGCCTCTTTGCAAATATGAAATCCTGGTGATCTGTGCTAAAAAGACTAACTCTGTCTTCATGCTCCATTTCCCTTTCTCACTCCCTCAGGGAGACTTATGCTTCTCTCAGGGCACTGGAAAAAAAAATCATCACACAGAAAGGTCAGTGTGTGTGGCCAACCAAATGTGATATCCAGCTAGAACTCCAGCTTATTCTGAGTGTTAGGTAGAAACAAGGTCTCTCAGATGGCTGTTCCCTTGTCTGATCTCTCAAATGGCTATTCACTTTTCTACAGATTTCAACTAGGTTTCAAAGTTTGTCTGAAGTGGTGATCATTTCTGTCATCTCAACACCTTTGTGACATGAGTAGAACCAGCATTAGATTCGAACAGATTATTTGTTTTTCAAATAATAAAAAGTGAACCCAAAGGAATTGAAGGAATTGATCAGTAACACAGAGTAGAGTACTAACCTTAGACTTGGCTTCTGAAAAAGAGACACTATGTAATGCACCTCACCTTAAGTTGTCTTACAGTGGCCTCATTCAGGATCGGGGCTTAACCATTAGCACACATGGGTGAGGGTAAGAGAAATCATTGTTCCTCAAGCATCCAAAAATATACCCAATTCTCCATTCTTCATGGCCATGTGGAAGAAAAGTAGGTCCCAAAACCCTAAGCTGTCAAACTCAGAACTAAATGGAAGTCTTTTGAAAGCTTTAGTAGAATCACAGAATCTCATATTTGAAAAGGATCTCAGAGTTTATCTGTGCAGCTTTCAGGCCAGTGCATTCTGTATGGTACCTTGTTGCTTGCTCAGTCTTTGTTCCTGCTCTGTCAACATTTTCTCCATCTCTCTATCAACCACCAGAGTTGTCTCAAAGCTCTGCATGTCTAACCCTCTCTGTAAACAGGGTTGTTTATAAAAGTATGAGTTATATCACTCAGGATAATGAACCCCAGTTCAATCCATGTTGCTGTGAAGGACATTATTTCATTATTTTTTATGGCTTCATAGTATTCCATGGTGAATATAAATGTCACATTTTCTTTATCCAATTAATTGTTGATGGACACTTAGGCTGAGTCTATGACTTTGCTCTTATAAATAGTGCTGTGATAAACATGTCTTTTTGATGAAAATTTTAATTTTCCTTTGGGTGGGTAGCCAATAGTAGGACTGCTGGGTCAAATGATTTATCTATTTTCAATTCTTTAAGAAATGGGTACACATGGACATGAAGATGGAAGTAATAAACACTGAGGACTCTAAAACGAGGGAGAGAGGGCAGGGTGTGAGGGTGGAAAAACTACCTATGAGGTACCATATTCACTGTTTGGGAGGTAGGTTCATGAGAAGCCCAAACCTCACCATTCTGCAATACACCCATGAAACAGACCAAAAAAAGCCTAGAATAATTTTTTTTAAGTATGAGTTTTATTTTTCTGTCTCTGTATTCTCAGGAACTAGTCAAAATCTGTTCCAGAAGATGTGTCAACAAATAATTTGACAGCATCTCTTTTCTCCCAAACTAAAGCAATTAAATAGCCTTTTATTCTTTTTCCTACTTTCACCTAATGGTTTCCCTTAGTACAGCTTTTTTTTTAATCCACAAAGCAAACAAAATGATTTTATAAAGTGCAAAGCAGAATATGTTGAAATCTGTATATTTCTTAGAATATACTAATATAAAATTTAAGCTCGTTACCGTTATCTACAAGTGACATACTTTCCACCTGATATTACGTTTTTTGCTTGGAGTCCTCCCACCTTCCCCCATCACTTGTGATTTTCAAATCAGGGAGGTTGCCTTTTTGCAGATAAAACACACTACCCTTAAGCCAACCAATGGGCCTTACATTTATGGTTCCTTCTGCCTGAAATTCTCTTTCCCTGCATTATGACATAGCTGGATCCTTTCACCATTCAGATCTTTGGTTTAACCCATTTATGCCTAGTGTTCCGCTATTGGAACACTAAGCTTGTGGAAGTTATTTATATCCTACTGCTCAAAGTCATCGCCAAAATCTGATTTTTCACACACAAAAAATTACAACCTCTGGCATAAATGCGTTAATGTTCATTTCCCTAGAGGGGTCTCCCCTGACTACTGTAGCTTACATGACTGTCCACAAATGCCTCATCACACTCCGTTATCTTAGCTTGATTTATTTCAGTGAAGTAAACTTATTTTTGCAATAGTTTACTTGTTTATTGTACATTTCTCACAATCAGAGAAAAACCTGGTAAGAACAGGATCTTGCCTGCCCATTCACCAACCTCTCAATCCAGACCTTAAAAACAACTCTCAGCGTATAGTGAGTAGATGCTCATTTACTCTCTTCTGAAAGAATGACTAAAGGAATGAATAATTCATTCAATGCTCAAATCCCTCTCAAACATACTTATTGATAGCTTAACCAAGGACTATCCTATTTTTCCATAAGTAGAAGCAGTGATAAAGAACTCAGTAGTTTTCCATTTTTTTTAACAACCTTTGAAACTACACAAGTTTTCCCTCATTTAGTGTATGTTTTCTTTCCAATGTGTTCTTCGTATTGATGAACATCCCCACCCTTTGTAAAGACACAAAGCAAGTCTACTCCCTTTTTCACATCATGGTTCTTTGATTATTGCCTTTTGAATCCCTTGTACAGGATCTTTTATGCAGGCTAAGAATACAAGGCCAATCCTCCATTTTATATTTTGTACTTTTAAATTTCCCTAACTTTTTCCTTATGAGTATATTCATATATGTAATATATATAGACATGTCTCATACATTTTTATCACATCTATAATTTTACTAGTACACAGTGGATACGTGTGTGTACATTTGCGTGTGTGTGCATGTGTATATTTGATGTCACCTGTGTTAGTCTGTTGTCACACTGCTGACAAAGACATACCTGAGACTGGGTGATTTATAAAGAAAAAGAGGTTTAATGGACTTACAGTTTCACATGGCTGGGGAGACCTCCCAATCATGGCAGAAGGTGAAAGGCACATCTTACATGGCAGCAGGCAGGAGAACTTGCACAGGGGAACTCCCCTTTATAAAACCATCAGACCACTTGAGACTTATTCACTATCACGAGAATAGCACATGAAGACCTGCTCCCATGATTCAATTACCTCCCACTGGGTCTCTCCCATAACACATGGGAATTGCTGGAGCCACAATTCAAGATGAGAGTTGGGTGAGGACACAGCCATATCATCACCTAATATCACATAAACTTTTACGGCAGATACATCATACCGATAACTTACACTGTTTACAAACCAAAAACAAAACCAAACAAATCCCCAAACTATTTTTATGGAACTACAGCAAGTCATGTGTGGTGACCAGGCTCCAATGCAGGCCCAAGGATCCCTTCTGGCTTCAAGCCATCCTGTAGCTTCCTACTATATTGCATGATGATTGGGTTGGTCTATGTGACATAGAACACAACACAGGTGAAAGCTTCTGAGGCTAGGTTATAAGTGATATCTGGTATGCTTCCTCTTGGCTTCCTTACTTTGGAAGAAGTCAGCTGCTATGTCATGAGGACATATCATCTTAATGGAAAAGCCCAAACGGTGAGAAACTCAGCCTCTCATCACCAAGAGCCATGTGAATGAGTCATCTGAGCAACAAAATCTTTAGCCCCCGTTAAGCATTGAATATAACCTTAGAAAGCAGAACTACCAAACTAAACATCTACTGAATCTGTACTCTCAGAAACTGTGTAGAAATATAAATCTTCATATTCTAAGCTGCCAGTTTTAGACTAATTTGTTATACAGTGATGGATAACTAATAAATCATGCCTCCCCCATCTGATATTCATATAGATTTTTCAGATCTAAATTTTTATTTTCATATATTCTTACTAATATCACATCATTACCTTTGGTTCTTTTCATTCCACTTAGGATTTTTAAAATAAATAATTAAATAATGAACAGATTATGATTTACACAATATCATCCAACAATTTGGAAAGTCTGTTAGCTTTCAAGTTAGTACTGCCACTCAAATTACTGATAAAAATGCTAAAATGGAAAAAGTATTCAACAGCATCCTGCTGGCCTTTAGCAGTCTCTCCAGTTCATAATTTTCTAAGCTCTTTTCAAACATACATTTTACAAGCTAATAATTTATTTTTTTCTTTGTAGCCACACAATGTCTCTACACTTAATCTACAAAGAAATTAAAATACTTGTGTTATGTCTGTTGCATTTTCTTGAATTATAAGCCTTAGCATTAAGTTAAAAAGGAAGAAAAAATACTTCAATTTGGACATGACTGCTGCTTAGCCCATTTTGGTTTCTGGAGGTATTTTTTTTTTTTTCTATTCTAGGGGCTCAAAGGTCATTCATTGTCTTCTACAGTTTTAAAATAATGCCATGAGTTGGCATAAAGCTCATATGCTTCTCCTTTTAAATTAATATGAAAAGGGCATTTGCCCCTTTTTAGTCCTGGGTCACCTCCTCAATCCTGCACTGTTCACTAACAATTACTGCTTGCGGTCCTCAGGTCTGTACACATTGGAAATCTCCTTATGCATTTTGGAAGGGTCACCTTGCTTATCAAGGTAGTCACATGTCTACGCACACTTATTTAAATATGTTTCATTACATTGAATTAATCTGTATTTTCTTTTAGATCCTACTTACTGGTACACCACCCAACAAAAAACAAACCCACAATGGATAAGAGAATAGATTAACTATTACATATTTTATAAACACTATAAACCCTGGCAAATAACATTTGTGAAATTAGTGAATGAATGAATTAATAAATGAACATGAGTGTGAAGCATCCTTATGTAGAAAATCCTGTTCTGTTCATTAACACTTAAAATTCAAACACATACGTGCATCTGGTTAATACATTCTTTAACACAAGATGAGGGTGGTCATAACTTCTTTTTTTTCCTGCACTTTCTTCTGAAATATATTAAAGTTTTCTGCCAAGATTTGAAATCAATAAGCAGAATACTTCTTCAATTACTTACTGTGCATGAAAAAAACAAGGAGACAGAAATAGAACACAATTTTGAAAAATATAAACCAGTTTTAAGATATTTCCAGATTTGATATTTTCCATTATTACCTTTAAATAAACTCTATCAAAAAAGGAGTCTTTTGCCTATCAGCAAAAGAAATTCTGTTATATGCAAGTGATAAGCCAATCTGAGAATATATAAAAGATATATAAAATAAGTTATTATGCAACAAATATGTCATCCCCAATCAGTGTAGAAGGATAAGAACAATAAAAAGAGCTAGGGTAATAGAAATGGAATTTTAAAAAATATGAATCCTGCTATTAGTCTATTTCTCAGAACACACTCCAGATGCAATGAAGTGCTAAATTCTTTATATGAATATATAAAGACACCAGTAAATAAATGGGCAATGGACAAGAAGTCGAATTCCTCAAAACAGAAATAGAACACTTCAACAAACACTTGGAAAGAAAGACGCTCACCCCCATGAGGAATCAAATAAATAAAAAAGTATAATATTAATACATACTTTTTAATCTAACAAATTAGCAATTATTTAAATTTAATACACAGACAGCAATGCCAGTTGGTGGAAGATGAAAGAGGCAGATTTATATTAACATAAATGAAAGTATAAATTACTTATAAACCCTACTGAGAAGTCATCTGTCAATATCTATTTTAAAAAGGCTTAAATGTATTAATTGCCTTTAACTTACTAATTCCATTTCTAAAAATTTCACTAGGCTGGGCACAGTGGCTCACGCCTATTATCCCAACACTTTGGGAGGCTGAGGCAGGCGGATCACCTGAGGTCAGGAGTTCGAAACCAGCCTGGCTAATGTGGTGGAACCCCATCTCTAGTAAAAATACAAAAATTAGCTGGCATGGTGGTGCACGCTTGTACTCCCTCCTAGTTACTCAGGAGGCTGAGGCAGGAGAATCACTTGAACCTGGGAGGCAGAGGTTGCAGTGAACCGAGATTGCATCATTGCCTTCCAGCCTGGGTGACAAGAGCAAAATTCCGTCTCCCCCACCCACCCCCACAAAAAAAAAATCAATAGAATGATCTCTCCTTTTTTGTGTGGGAATGTCTTAGCAAACATTATATCATCTCCCACAGCCATTTCACGCTTCATTCTTTTTCTGGAGCTTACTGTCCCAACATGGAAAATACCTTCCTCTACCTTGTTAAAGCTGGTCTGGCCTTTCAGGAGAGGTCTCTGATTATTTAAAAGAAAAACCTGCGTGTTTGTGGAAAGGGAAAGGAGAGGGAGATAGGATACAGTAAGGAACTCACATTTCCATCAGGAGTAAATGAGATGCTCTTTGAAATAGTGAAAGGCCCTTCAGTCTTAAGAGCAATATAATCCTGAATTACAGAAGAGCAAGGTTAGAGCTAACATAGCAGAGAATAAAGGAGATGATAAGAAAGGTAAAGGTGTCTGAATGAGAAAGGCCAAGAAGATGAAATCAGGAGTGAAAAAGATCCAGGTTGAAAATGTTGCTTTCAACTGGAGTGATGAGATAACATTTCAGGAAACAACTGTGAACCAACCTTGGAAAGGCAGGCAAGATCGTAATCAGAGTATTAAGCTGGTGGGAAGGAAGTGAGTTCCAGGCCATGCTTTTCTAGATACTAAATGAAGGGTCTGATTCCAAGCCTCACAAGTTGGAAGGGAAGAGAAAACTCACAGAAACTTCAGAAAAGGTTTACATAGGCATGGAAATGACCTGAAGCAAAAACAAAAACAAGAACAACCACTGATGGGCTTGCACACACATACACACACCATCATACACACGGTTCTTATTTCTATGTTGTTTGTCCATCTTTCTGAACGTCAGGTACATACAATTGAACTATTCATATTCATTAGTCAATAATACACTATAATTGTTGGGAGAAAAGCTGAGTGTTGGGAGAAGCTGAGGCAGGGCTTGCATGTCTGACATAATATAAAAGAGTTTTGGAATATGTCCGGGTTCTAGGGTCTAAAATCCCTTGTGACCTTTGAAATACCAAGCTCTGTGCCAAAGGGTTGGAAGGCTACCCTGACACACCACAATCTAAGCCCAGGGCATAAAATCCCTCGTGGCTTGGATAGAATCCAGGGCTCGTGGCTCTGGCATAGACTTGCTGGCTCCTTGCTCCTTGCTCTCCCAGGATCCATTGTATCTTGAGTTAAAAGAACCTGCTCCCCATTATCTCCAGTAGCAGAACAGATGCTAAACCCTCACAGCTGTAAATCATGTGCTTAATGCAATGCGCCCTTTCGACCCCCACATTCTCACCATTTCTTTCTTTGTTTGATCACCAATAAATAGTCTAGGCTTCCAGAGTTCTGGGCCTTCACAGCCTCCATATGCTAGCGATGGCCCCCTGGTTCCACTTTACTTCTCAAATTGTCTTTTTCTCAATCCTCTGACTCCACCTGACGTCGTCGCCCCCCACGACCTGGTGTTGGGTCTGATCACCCCAACAAAAATTATCAGTCCAAGTAAAGTCACTGTTCTCATGTCCCCTCACCAAGCTCATTATGCCATATGCCTCTCTCCAAGTATACGGATTATGTCTTCATGCCTGCCTTCCATATGTTTAGATATAGATATTTCCTTGGAAAATATAAATCTGATATTCCTTAACTTGAAAACTCATCTAAGAGAATTAGTATAAAATATTAATTTTATGTCAGAGAAGGATAAATGAATATTATCTTGTTCTCTATAAATTTCTGTATATTTAAAAAATTAAAATACTAAAATTATATGTAGTAATGTGTGTGGTTTTCAAAATTCACATAAATGGCAATGTGCTGTAATTCTTGTGCTGTTTTCCAGCTTTTTTCATTAATTTCTATGTTCTTGGGAGCTATGCACACTAGTTTATGTAAATATGTTCCTTGGGATTAAAACATTCTGGGCCATGCATAGTACACATTTTATATACCAATAATCATGTTTTCAGCCCTTTACTTCAAGTGTCTTGCTATGGATCTAAGATTTTCTGTGAAGTCTTGCTGGTCCCCCAGGTGCACATATTCAATTTCAACAAGCTCTACTAGAATGGCTATATCAGTTTATACTCTTACCAGTAGTGCATGGAAGTTGCCACACTATCTTATGCCCTTAATGTTTTGAGGCTTTTGACTTTTACCATCTGGAACTATGCAAAGGGGTGTTTCAATGTTTTAATTACTTTTCTCTGGTTACAGTAAAGTTGAGTGTTGTCTCATGTTTTTATTAGTGATTTGGATGTCCCTCTCTTTAAATTTCTTTTTCATATTATTTGCTCAATTTTTCTACTGGAGATTTTACCTTTTTTGGCTTATTTAGTGTTGTTCTTTGTCTTTTCTAGATAATAATATCTTCCCAATTTTACACTTTGCAAATGCCACCACGCAGTTTTCATCCTTGTGTTAATTTTCCTCTGCTACCATTTGTTGATCAGGCTTCTTTAATTTTGATGTATATATAACTTGTGTGTGTTTTAGATCTTTTTCATTTTGTTCATACAAAGATCCATTCTTCTACTTTTTTATTAATATCAGCATTTATGTTTCACATTTAGGAATTTAATTTTATTTGCATAAATTGTCACTAATTAACTAATAATTTCATCAACTTCAGAAAAAGAAACAGCCTTAAGGAGATCTCTATGCAAAGCCACAGAAGTTAAATGGCATTTGAAACAATATAAAAGCATAATATTCTTCTGGAATCATTTTTGAAATGGATCAATGCATTTATTTTTACTCTCAAAAATGAATCATTCGCAATGTGTGAGGTTAGCAGCTTAAGCTAGAGGAGTCTAAGGAAGGGAAAGCTCAAATTCAATAATAAAGTAATAAAAGTAAACTATTAAGTAAAACAATTACTTTTCCAAAGCAGATCAAAATCAAAGATGAATCAAAGGAGAACTGTGGATCTTTTGTCAAAAACTATAGCAAAGAAAGCAATATTCTAACAACCAAAGAAATTCTGCCATTATGGGTTGATGATTTTTTTTAATTTTTAATATTTTTTTAAAAGAGTAAAGGTGGGCAACACTATTAGGAGAATGTGATCCCCAAATTACGCTGCCCTTCAGAGCACATTATATCTGAGTCACCAGCAGAGCCAATCTTGAGTATATTGGGGCAGGTGGGCAACCGTGTCTCAAGAGAGGCAGCTGAGCACATTTCTGACGCTGGGACCCTGAGCAAGTCCGTTCCTTTTCGCCTTAGTTTTTATATCTGAGTATAACTTTAAAATTCAGCCTCATACATAGCAAAGGACAACCCAAAGGCTGAGAAAGTAAAGTTTTATCCCAGAGCAGGTGCTCAAGTGCTTGCTCCATGACTATGTGAGTGGTACGTGGTCTTCCCGAGGCAGAGGAGCTCGGATGGAGCAGCCTCCTCCACGATATCAGCAGGCCTGGAACAAGCTCCTCTTTACCTGATCAACTCACTCGTGAGTGGAATGAAGTTTTGATGTGAGTCCAATTAATTTTACTTTTTAACTGCAAAGCCTGGCTTCCTTAGCTATGGCCTTGGTGTTTGAATATGCTTTTTCTGTGATAGCTGATTGGCTACTATTGTCAGTATGTCCCAATGAGACTGGTCAGAAGCTGAACCTTGAAATATATGTTCTTCAAATAAATGTGAAAGTATATGTGTGTGATTTACTCAACTAATTTTTAATTAGTTTCAATTAGTTTTAATTGTGGGAATATCTGAATGCCACCATCAAAGGCACTGTAATCTACTTGGGACAAGAAGATGATTAGTTAACAACATGGGAATTGAATGATAAGGCTGGAGAATAACAGGCTCATTAATAAAAGTAATTATATTTTTAATTTCTTCCAATTGGTCAAAGAGCAAAGTTGTATATGTCTCTGTAAGGTACTTCCATTGTGTCAGATGCTAAGTTCATGGCAATGTACCTGACAAACACAGCCCTTGTCCACAGTAAGAACAGATATCTGATACAATGATATTAATTAAAAATAAGTTTTTAGATAAGTGAACAAACTACTGAGAAAGAGAAATACAAGATGTTCTTAGGCACATCATGTAGACCCTAAGGTAGTCATGGTTGGAAGTGGAAGGTGGCAGAAATCTACTCCTGGGCATTCAAACAGATAGCTAAGAGATGAGGCAGAGTTAGTTATGAGAAGAGGAGAAAGAAGAGTATTTCTGGCATCAAAAACAGCAATTGTGAAGCCCCAGAGGTCAAAGAAAAAGAAATATTGCCACAAAGTTTAACAGATGCTGAACTGTCTGTCCCAAAAAAAAAATCTGATTCACCATTTTTATCCAAGATGACTCCATCATAGGCAGATTTGAATTGACTTTATCCATCCCTCAAGGGTTCAAGTTTTAACATCCAAAACTTTATGTTCAGATCAAATTCATTATTTTTAAACTCTAAAATAGCCTTTCTTATTATTCCTTTTTAAATTCATTTTATAATTTCCCCAACAGAGCCCAATTCTCCTATCTTAGCATAACTCCAGATCAACCACCTAGGATTATTTGATGGAGTTATCTGCATGAAGTAATTACTTTTTTTTTCTTGCAACCATTTCATATTCCAAGATAAGTCTTTAGACTTAAAGGCACGTACTATCTGTTCAGTTTGCAAATTTTCTTGGAAGTTAAAAGAGAAGAGTCAGCAATTTACTTCACTGACTGAAAAAGAAACTTTAAAAAACCATTCCACCTCTGCATCTTTTGGCACTTAGAAAATCTTGATTAATTCTTTAAGATGTCAAAAATGGTAGTTAACTGTATGTCTTTTGTTGAAGATTAGAAATCTTTGTTCAGGGTATTTGAATAATAGTTTTATGATAATGTTCAATTGTGATGAAGACAAGTCACACTGAATCCTTTACTCATAAGCTGAAACCTAGGAAACTGTCCTGCATGTCAAAATAATAGAAAAGTGACTTCTGAAATGATATTAGAGGTAAGGCATTTTATTTCAAATCTCTCTGATAACAAGTATGAAAGATTGGAATATAATAATTTAGGATATATTTTCTTTTCCTCAGTAATTCGTAAGTGTTTACTACATTGACATTTGAAATTGGACTTGCAGTTGTGTCTTCTTTCACAAAACAGATGTCTTCCTAAAAAATATATAGAAATTACTGAAAAGGAACTCACATTTTATATGTGCTGGGGAAACTTCCAATTAAAAGACATCTTATGAACTCTCCTTGACAAATACAACCAATATTTCTTCTATGCAAATGATTCATATTAATTGGTTTAGTTCATGAATTAATATATTTATATATTGGGCTTTGTTTAATATGTGCTCAACCAGTGTGGAACATAAATCTGACAAACGTTTCACCTTTTGAAACGTTACTTAGACCTTAGGAAAAATATGTCTTTGCTGAAAAAAAGAATTGAAAGGAGAGAAGGAAAAGAGAGTTAGACTGAAGGAAGAGGACAATTAAAAAAAAGAGAAAAATGATTTGTATTATTCTGCTTGTATATTGAGCTTTAAAGCAACCACAGGCTGAGAACAACCTTGTCTGTAATCTCTTGGCATTTTTTTAAGATTAAAAAAAAAAATTTTTAATTTTTCTTTCAGATGTCTGCATCTTCATGAAGGGCCATGTTTGTTACTAAAAACCTGATAAACACTTTCAATGGCCATCCTCTGGCTCAAGCCATCTGCACTAGGCTAAGAGGTGGCATATACTGGGTGGGAAAAGAGATGTTTATGAACTTTGAAGTAAGTTGAAACTACTTAAAGTTCAAGCCTTAGGATCAAGGAAAAAAGAAAAGAAAAAAGCCAAGATGAAAACAAACAAGCTCCCATTCAAGGACTCCAAAATCTGCCTTTATGGCCACAGATTGTACAGGTTTCCCAGCATTTTTTTTTTGCCCCCATTTTCTTGACAAAGACCAATTTCTCACTGATAACACTGCACTGATCATCTTCAATCATCACTTTTAATAAACAGCCTGTTATTCTCCAGTCCTATCATTCAATTTCCAAGTTTTTACGTAATCATCTTGTTGTCCCAAGTAGAATACAGTGCCTTTGATGGTGAGATTCAGATATTCCCACAATTTTCAGAGCTGGAATTATGCATCAAGAATATCACTGTGTTTTAAACAAGGCACTAGTTCATTTAATGCTCACAAACCCTGAAAATAGGTATTATTCTTCTTTCCATTTTCAGAGGAAGCAACTAAGATGTTAAGGATTTAAATAACTTGTCCATGCTTTTATAACTTAGAGGCAAAGCATATTTCAAAGGCATGTTTCAAAGCTCTTCATCTTTCCATGATGAAAACATGATGGACAAATAAAAGAGTCAATACTTGAGTAAATGAATGTTTGAATAAAACAACTAACTATAATTATCAAAATAAAGAATTAAAAACATCTGTGTAATTTCAGGGAATAAAAAAATATTTGTTTAGCTGGAAAAAGTGACCTCTCCTCTCATACTCATTCTTCAAGTCTTTCCAACTCAAATGGGAAAGAATTTATCAGCTTCTATTCTGTGTGCTGAATTTCTCTCTTATTCACGTCTTCCTTCCCTCAACTAACAGCTCTACCTGAAGCTGTCCAAATCCCCCTCCCTTTGTAATGTATTTTCCTAAAGTATCTCCTGTCTAAACTATGCAATCTTGTGTCCACCCTCTATATCAGATGCCTGTACAGTGCTTTCCATTTAGAAGGGTCTCAATTAATATATGTCAAATAAACAAATAGGCAAAGAGATAACATATTTTTCAGTCTTTCAATAGTGTCATATTTCTTAAGAGTAGCATGCACTCAAAGACATGGCAAGTCTCACAGATATGAAGTCCTGTGTGTTGTGTGTTCTTTTTCATTTCCCTCTCTGCACCTAGCTCAGAACTAGGTAAATTTAAGACACCTAAGCGCTGGTCATTTCATATGCAACCTCAAAAGACATTGGCAGATAGATAGATTCCGTATTCCACTAGATGAAGAAACGCCATCACAAGGTCACTAGCACAGCAGTTAGTTATCACAGTCTCCTTTCTGACCCCTTTCCCCTCTTTCTTATATTTCCCAAAAGTATCCTCATGCTTCTGAACCTCCTGCCATACAAAAGGTTGTTCTTGGGAACGACCAACAGTAGTGCCATGAGTGGAGTCATTTGAGTCCTAGGTTCCAGCCTATGGTCTGCATCGAAGCAAGGATATCTCTTCTCTCTCCTAAAGTGAGGGTTTTTAGAATCTATTAGCAAATACAAGAATATTCTGGGCAGTTGAATGTCCCTTTACTGTAGTTGTAAAACAGAATAACTAACACTCATGCACAAGGTTACCTATCTTAATTGAAATCTTAACTGGTGGGCTCCAATATCTACTGTTTCCCAAGCAAGAAATAGTCTCTGATCTGTAATCACATGCACCATTTACACTGTGCATGTCATGGGTCACCAGCTAGATTCCCCCACAATTCTTCTTGATTGAATTAACTGAAGAAAAACAAAATGTCACCTACAGTTGGCCTAAATTAACCAAGAAAATGTGGCAATACCCTGGTGACAGTGTTTTCATTTGTTTTGTTTTGTTTTCCTCAATGAAACCAAAACCTATTCTGAGCGTCTGACAGCAAGAGTGTACAAGCTTTCAAGGCTCAACAGTAAAACCAAGACACAACGTCTGCAAATACTTATCTCTAATGGGCTTTCAAAGGCTTAATTAACTCCTGCAGGAGTAGTTCTTTGTAATGTTCAGATTGCATATATTCTCAAAGGTCAAAGATTATGAAGATGGAAAGGAATGATTACTTACTATACATGCCTCAATTGGATCAGAAGAACACTTTTAATACTTTAAATCTTAGTGATTGTTTTATTATTAAAATCCTGGAATTAACTGATTACCCTTAGAAGGTTCAATTCAAGGAATACATCCTAAGTGGTCATGTTTGTTTGTTTTGAATATAGCGGTGGATATATTTGCAGGGCAAGGGGTGTGGTGAGGGATTCCTTTTCTGCTCTCTCACCTTGTTTCCATAGATCAGAAACAATTAACAACACATATAACATCTGAGCAGAGATTTCAGCTCTGGTCTTTCTTACTGCAAAAGTGAATTCACAATGTTTGCCAAAGAACCTGTATTGTTAGACTATTTTGAATACTTCCATTGACATCATTGAGCTTCCTGGTCAGGCTGAAGAACTATTCTAAAAAGGATTTAAAGTTGTTATTTATTGAGATCCTTTTCATGATTCATTCATTTTTATGCAATAAAATAAATATTATTCAAGAAAATCAAATATCTCCTCCTGCCAATCTCTGAGGGGAAAAAAAAGTGTAGGGAAGATTCAATCTTTTTAAAAGTCCCCCAGTTTCTTACAAAACCAAGACCAGTATACAGAGAAGTGTGATATGTGATCAGAGAATACAAAGGGTCATATTGGGGCAGATTAGAAGCATGGGTCAATCACATATTGGTGAGAAAGGCATATGCTGATCAGAGTAATAGACATTTTGGCTAAAAACTAAAGGAAAGAAGAAGCTGATCTGGTAGAGATGGTTGAAATCACTTTAATCAGAAAGAAGTTATGCAAAATCCTTGAAGTGAGAGAAAGCATGGGGCATTTGGGAACTCAGGAAAAGCCACTCTCAGTATGCCTAGAGCCTGTATCAGAAGGAAAAGCAAACAGGGGCCATTCACAAGGAACTTGCATTTTATCTGGAGGCTCGTTGGACTCATTTAAATATTTCCATTTTAAAAGTAACAATTTAAAATAAAATTGCACTTTATAAACCTGATACTGGCTTTTACAAAAGAGTATATATGAGGGAGAAAGCCCAGGATGTGTAGAAATTGGTTGGGTAAAGTTCTTGAGGAAATAACACCGTGGTCTCATAAAGTATAAGGCAGAGGGAAAAGCAGAGGGAGTAGATTTTAAAGATGTTTAGGATATAGAACTAATTGGATATTTGGTAGACTAGACAGAAAGGCAAATGGAGAGACCAAAGATCAATCTCGGTTTCTGGCTTATAGATTATTATAGGTGTTAGAGGTACCATTCACCAGGGATGGGCACATAGGAAGAGCAGGTAACTGTCCAGGGATCATTTGTTGTTGTTGTTGTGAATGGAAGAATACTGGTATATATCTTCATTTCTCTTTAATTTTTTAAATATGGAGCTAAAATACAAATTTTGCCAAATTCACTTTTCTAGCCTATTAGTTCCTAGGCCCCAAAGCCCTAACTCATCACAGAATCTTTTATAAGGTAGTTCTCTGATCAATAGAGCTCATCAATTAGACCTTGTGGTTTATTACTTATTTTGAAATACAATTAATGTGCAGTATATGATATCTTTAATCGAGGTTATACGATTCGAACCAAGCTTTTCCTTTTAACAGGGTTAGAATATTTTCAATAATCCAAAAATACTCTCTGTTTAAATAAGAAACTACATGTCCATCTTAGCTTAAATTTTCAACAGCTCTTCGATGAAGACAGAAAGGGTTCTGATATTTGTGGTTATAGTGGAGAGAACACATCTAACAGGCTTGTGACATGGCCAGGGTGACCCACAAGCAGAGACATTGGCTCTGAATCTCAGTCTTTCCTGTCCTACTCTGGGGCTCATTTCTCTTCCATACGATCTGCAAAGGGCATGCCCAGAAGTTGAATTCAGCAAACATGCATCTCATTGACCATTAGAAATCCAGCACTATCACTACCGTCATTATTTTTTGGCCTTGAAAAGTTTTCTGCTCTGACCAGTCTTCTGACAGGTGTAATTCTCCTTATAGTCTAAAGCAAAATACAAAAAAAATGCATTTAAAATGCCATCAATGGTGTTTGTAAAAGTGTTTTCCCTCAAATGAACTTTAGAGCCTGGTGCACCAACAAACTGCCCACCACTGGGAATGCGTTCTAATAAAAGCGCATGCATTATGGTTGTGAGAATACTTGAAACAGCATTTGCATCTGCTACAAGACTTACAATGTAATGGATTTCTAACTAATTAGCATGATTTCCCAGACTGAATTATCCCACATGTAGGAGTAGCTGGATATAAAAATAAATTTGATTATAATATGCATAAATTGCTCATTTCTTACAGAATTATGGCTTTTTCTTAAGTGAATGCCCAACTTCCCCAAATTGTCAATGAAAATGTATTTCCAAATGGCTGCTCTTTTTGGGTCTGTGCTGCTTTCCGGGAGTTTGGCTACCCGTGGCAGCTGCTTTGTTGGAACATGACATGCACAGCACATCAGGCAATGAGTGTGACCTACATTCAGGATGTTTATGAGTTCTGCAGAAATTGGGTAATTTCACTCACCGTTTTGTTCTTCTGCTGATGTGAGAGGTCTTGAACATCATTTTGGGCAATAAACCCCTGATGCTAAGAGAAAAAAAAAGCACAGTATTTACAGAAGAATAAGATTAAAAGGTACAAATCCACTATAGTGTATTTCTCCCAGTTCTATGCCAGGTTTTGTTAGAATGGTATAAAATCAACGACAAACACACTCCTCTACTCCTCAGAGCTGCCATAATGACTCATACACAAGACAATTATAGAACAAAACAAGGCAGAATAGAACCAAATGCCAAATGACAGACAACCAGTAGTATATTCTGCAATTCAGAAAATGTATTTGCTATAATTGCAAATGTATAGCACTTAATCTGGGAAAGAAACGAGGTAAGATTTGGATGGCTGGAATGTAGAGGAGACATTCCACATCTGTAACCTAGTATGAAGGTAAGAAAAGCATCATTCTTTCATGTACAAATTCATCCATGCATTACAAGTTGCTATTACATGAGAACTGTAATAATTCTGTTTGTGTGATGTGTCATTATGTTTAATATCCCATATGCAGTTTGTTAATAGGTGTTATACACACAAAGTGTTTCTTTGTCAAATATGTTTGGGAAGCAATGGGTAAACAAAATTAAACACGAATATTTCAAAACTTCTCAGTATTCAGTGTTCTTCATTTTCCTTAAATGAGAAAGAACTTTTTTTTAAATTTCAAACTTAATAGATATTCAAACAAATTTTAAAAATCATACACTGCTGGACATGGTGGCTTAATCCTATAATCGTAATATTTTGGGAGGCCAAAGCAGGAAGATCACTTGAGTCTAGGAATTTGAGACCAGCCTAGGCAACAGTGAGAGCTTACCTCTACAAAAAAATAGAAAAATTAGCCAGACATGGTGGTGCATTCCTGTAGTCCCAGCTACGTGGGAAGCTGAGGTGGGAGGATCACTTGAGTCTGGGAGGTTGAGGCTGCAGTAAGCCATGATCATGCCATCCCACTCCAGCCTGTGCAACAGAGCAAAACCCTATTTCAAAAATAAAAAATAAAAAACAAAAGAGCAAAGCTTTCACTTAAGCAAAATAACCTATATATGAGAAGAGGGTAGAGAAAGTTTACGCTGTTAATGAAAATTTGATGTCCCATCCCATTAATTCCAAATTACAGTAATGTAACACCAACACTTAGTGACACCTACTTACCTACTTTGCACCAGGCACTGTGATATGGTACATGCTGAACTTGCATTTTGTACAGCTATCACCACAACTTTCTTTTCTTTCTTTCTTTTTTTTTTTTTTTTTTTGAGACAGAGTCTCACTCTGTTGCCCAGGCTGGAGTGCAGTGGCCAGATCTCAGCTCACTGCAAGCTCCGCCTCCCGGGTTCACGCTACTCTCCTGCCTCAGCCTCCCGTGTAGCTGGGACTACCGGCGCCCGCCGCCTCGCCCGGCTAGTTTTTTGTATTTTTTAGTAGAGACGGGGTTTCACCGGGTTAGCCAGGATGGTCTCGATCTCCTGTCCTCGTGATCCGCCCGTCTCGGCCTCCCAAAGTGCTGGGATTACAGGCTTGAGCCACCGCGCCCGGCTTCTTTCTTTTTTTTTTTAGAGTCAGAGTCTCACTCTGTTGCCCAGGTTGGAGTGCAGTGATGCGATCTCGGCTCACTGCGACCTCTGCCTTACTGGTTCAAGCAATTCTCCTGCCTCAGCCTCCCAAGTAGCTGGGACTACAGGCACATGCCACCACACCCAGCTAATTTATTTTGTATTTTAGTAGAGACAGGGTTTCACCATGTTGCCCAGGCTGGTCTTGAACTCCTGAGTTCAGGCAATCCGCTGGCCTCAGCCTCCCAAAGTGCTAGGATCACAGGCGTGAGCCACCGTGCCCAGCATCACCACAACTTTCTAGATTAGCTATTGCTATTCCTACTCACAGATGAGAAAACTAAGGCTCAGATATATTAAGAATTTTGCGAAGGGTTGCACAGTTTGTATTTGGCAATTTGGTAAATCATGTTTTGTATCATTCATTCATTGTTCTGTGTATAAATCACAGGAATGAATATTCTACGAGTAACGATGAACATGGTCAAGAAGTTTAATACAAGTGATAGTTGAACACCCGTCCACAGACAAGTTCAATCAATGTTTATAGATAAAGAAGGTAAGGCATTGCTTTTGTCCAATAGGAGACACGTGCAAGGACTAAGGAAGGTTGCTTCTCGTTCACCTTTTCTTAGGGGGTTATGTAAGGATATGATTCAGACAATGAAGAATTGCTCAAAAAAGAGAAAAACTCTGGATCCAAGAATAAGTAGACCCAGCAAGATCAAACAATGAAAAGAGTTCTTGTATTTATTATTACCACTCCAATTCTAAATCTAACTTTGGAATCCTAGCCCCAGATTTGAAGTTGGTGGAGAACAGATTCTGCTTATCTCTTCACCTGCTCCAATCTCTTCTTCCCCCAACTATAAATATTTGGTATTTTGTTGGTAGTTATAGAATAAAGTCACCTTCTCTTACTCATCTCATAATATATTGGCTCTCATAAATCCCAACTAACTACTAGAAGCCCTGGTTGAAACTTGAGGTTGGAGCACAAAGTAGGTTCTATAAAAACCTAGGGACCCTATTTATAACATAGTAGGGCTAAAGTTAGTGCTCCATGGGACAGAAGGGAACACAGTTAATCAAATGCTCTTTGTTTTCAGAATACCAGTACCTCTTCTTCCAAATCAGCCCTGGCAAGCATGAATGAATAGTTGGTCCTTTGGCGGGCCTCAACAACAAAGCCTAAAGGGAAATTTGCCTTCAGCCTGGAGTGGGCAGTCACAATCGCTGTGTAATTAGTGGTGACCAGCAGGAAGTTCAATTGTGTTTTTCACATGGTCTGAAGAAGCTGATTTGCCCTCATTCAACTAACCCAATAGGGAGCGTTGGACGTAAAAAATCAACTGATTCCCAAATCCCATTTTAATTATTTGTTGTAGGCCCCAGTGGCCAATTTCATCAGAGAGTTTGTTCCATTTGGGTGAGAATGCTTATTCAGAATACCATGGAGACTTATTTCCAGAGATGGCAAAAAATATGTGTTCCTGAAATGAAACCTTTCCATTATTTGCAGAAAATATAAAGGCACTGCTTCTATTAACTTTCCAGCTATCACTGATTTCATTTAAGCCAAAATATTAGATTTCGTCTATTCACAATACTGTAATCACAGCATAGTTATTGCTTTGAATTGCTGGTATTTCTACCTACTTCATTTTAGTACTTAATTTGTTTCTTTTTTTTAACATGTTATACCTCAGTATTTTAATTATACTCAGCTGAATGTATCTGAATGCTCTCAGCATGCTTCATTATTTATATTAGTGGAAAAGCACATAAAATCAAATTGCATGCTGACATTCTATAATTTGTACTTGCATATCTCTAAAATAGATTTCTATAGATACAGCAACTATTCACAGTGGCTCAAGATATGCTGTGATTTTAAAATTTAACTGAATTTTAATGTACTCCAAAAATAAAATTTATGAGTTTTCACTAGAAAATGTCTTATCTGATTATTCATATTCTACAATTATTAACTGCTCCTATTCTGCATTTGATTGAATTGTAAAAAGGTGAATTTCTTCTCTTCTTACCCCAGGCATTAAGCTGTAATTTCTGCACATTTTCAGTTTTCCATATCTAAATTGGAAATTATGTTAGATCTACTGAAATATCAAGTATAAATAAAATATAAACCTTTTTTTAAATAGAAATGGACATTACCATTTAATTTAGTCAGGAACTGTATGGCCATGTCGCCTTTCTCACTGTAATTTTTTGTGTGTGTGGGTTATGTAGACACCCTTTATCAAAAAGTTGATTTAAACTCTTTCCTTTTTCATTTGAAATTAAGAGGCAGATGCCCCAGAAAGTATTATGAAAGCCTATGCTTTTATTTTTAGTACCTCTTCAGAGGACTCAGCTATGTTCTTGGGTTTGGCAAAATCATCTCTCCATCAGCGTGTCTTAGACTAGGATTCCCCAAATAGATGCTTTGGTTTGGTCTTTAGGCTTATTCTCAACATTTAAAAGGCAGATAAATAGTAGAGAACACTGCCAAAATGTGTTTCTTCTTTGAATAATCAGAGGCACAGATGACATTAGTATAAATTTCCTCCGTGATTAGAGTTTTCTCCACTGTGCCACACGTGATTTTGAGAGAAAGAAGAGAAATGGTCCATGGAGTTGAGGGTGGAAGAGAAAATATAGCAAGCCCTTAAAGAACAAGCAAGTCAATGGAAGGCAGAATGAAAGCTACAAGGACTTTTCAGGTGGAGCCATTTCCTGAAGAAAGAGGAAAGCATATCGTGAATTTAAAAAAAACAACGCATATGTAAGTAAAATATTATAATGGGGCTTGTGACTGGCTAAAATACAAAGCAAGTACGCCTGAGTGATGAGAAATAAGATCTAGCACCTGAGAATAGAGGGACCTTGCACAGGTGAAGATCCTGTCTGCATTTATTTAATTTGACAGGCAATGGGGAGCTCTTAAATATTTGTGTGCAGAGGGCTAGAGGTTGTCCGGGTTGTATAGCAGGAAAATGAATCTGGCAGTGTGTGTGGGATATTGGGTATATTACTGGAGATTGAGTAAACAATTTGGAGGCCATTAGAGCAACCCAGGAAATAGCTGATTCAATTTAAGTCCAATCTGGCAATTTAGTGAGTACCTAAATTGAGAAGGGCACAGTGCTAGACAGTGGGTAGGCACAAGTAATAAGACAGTCTTTGTGGCTCTTTGAAGTCACGGACCTATGATATCCTTAGTAAGTGTTCGGAGAAGAAAGAAAGGAGATCTATCAGAAAGGAGGGAACAAAGGGGGAAGGAAACAGAAAAGGGAGGGCAAAAAGCAGGCAGAAAGGTAAGATGGGACTGAAGAAGGCAAGGAAATGATTTAACCATAGATGGAAAATAGCAAATAAAAAAATCTGTATAACTATCTGCCAATAACTATAAAACTTTAAAGAATTACACAATTTCATAAAAAAAATGATTAAAATTAATTCATTTGCCAGAGACTATCGGAGTATAGAAATATCTAGTTTCCTCTTCTTTCTGATGACACAGATAGATATATGAGCAGAAAGGCTGTGCAATACTTACAGCGTGGTCCGTCTGACCTCCCATCGCAGTTCTCCGTCCTCTTCCGCCTGCTAGCGTAATGGAGTAGATCTCCTGTTTCCTCCTTCCCTTGTTCCCTCTTTTCTGATAGATCTCCCTTCTTTCTTCTCCCAACACTTACTAAGTATATCATACATCTGTGACCTCCAGCCTTCTGCACACAAATATTCAAGAGCTCTCCATTGCCTGTCAAATTAAGTAGATGCAGCCAGGATCTTCACCTGTGCAAGGCCTACAGGAGGACTAATTCACAAAATGAAAGGAAGGTGGAACTGGGAATGCCTGAGTGAAACAAAATCCTTTCATCTCAACATGCTGTATGAGACAGTGGCTTGAATGATGATTACATGATTATTGTATTAAGCCATTTAAATATATTAGCCTACCCTTCCTGAAATGGAAAAACATGTTCAAAAACTACCAAATAGATACTGACTTGATTGATATCATAAGCATGTTCTACCAATCATCTGAGAAAAAGATAATTGCAGATAATAATTAAGGAACCTAGGTTTGGGGAAAATATCCTGACCGATTTTAGATGTTGCAAAAACTTGACAATGTGTGTGTGTGTTTATGAAACAACCTAATTTATTAACATAGATGTATGTAAATGTAACATATGTATAATTTTATACATAAAAGTTCAGAAATTATAATCTATAATTATGCAAAATTTATTCTGAGCAAGAAAGGATGATACAAAGTAAAAAAAAGGTCTAATATATTTTATTACTCTAATTGGTAGACTAAGAACTACAATATTATCTTGCAGAACACTAAAGGGTGTTAGATAAAAATCAAAATTCACTTCTAAACTTTAAAAACTCCTGTAAGTAAAATTAAAACAGAAAGTAATTAACATGAAAATATATATATAACTGATATCAGCAGCAAATATCACAATAGAGGCCTTCATATACATTAAATTCTGTTATAAGGAGTGCTTCCTATCACTATTATTATTCTATAATGTTGTAAATTTTCCAGGGGAGTGGAAAGAAAAATAACACAAGAAAAAATTAAAACCAAATTTCAATAATTTTAAGTAATATGATTGCTGACCTATACAATGTGAGATAATCAACTGAAAAATAGTTGGATTCACTATATGTTATGTGAAGATATTAGTGGCTTAAACAATAATATTAATACACCCTTCAGAAGTTTACTAAGGAACACACACACACACACACACATACATGGGAAAATGAAGAGTCATACAAAGTTCTTGTTTAAAGATAGACATGGTTTTACCTCTCCCCAACTTAATTTTCTTATTAAGTTAAAATTCATTCAAAATTCTACTTGATTTAATATTGGGAGATAATAAAGTGATTAAAAATTTCATCAAGAAGAAAGAGCATGAAGTAATATCCAACATCATTTCTTAAAAGTAAAGTCTGCAGTATACTGAAATTTGTTGCAACATATATTAAAATGCATTGTAGTGTTTTAGTATCGGAAGTAATATGGTAAAGAGCTATTTCAAATAGAAAAAGGTGGGTTTTTCAATGATATCATTGACATAAAGAGCTAATTGTTTATAAAAAGAAATAAAATAACATCCCTACCTCACACTTTTCACATGCAAATTTCTAGCTAGACGGCTATATAAATGTAAAAATGAATGAATCAATTAATAAAAATGGACTTATTCATATAAGAATGAGTATTTCTATAATATTTTGGGTGCAGAAAATAAGTAAAATAAGACATAACGGAACAACACTTTTTAATACTTCAAGTTTAAAAAATCATTAAAATGAAATGTAAAAATATTAAATGTATTTACAACACATATCAAGCAGTGATGATGTTAATACATTATTGTGTTATTATAAAGATCTATTGCTGTATGATAAGATAAACAACAAATCAAAAGAACTGAAAAGGTTAAAAAATAGAAACAGACACTTCACAAAAGACCTATGAACATGTAAAAACTGCACAAGTATAATCATAATGAAGTGAATGCAAATTACAAAGAGAATACACTATTTTTCTCTATCAAGCTGGCAGAAACTATAAAAAGAGAACTGCCAGTGTTGTCAAGGGTTGGAGGAAAACAGAAATGCTTCCACAGTGCTGCAGGTGTATGAATTGGCACAACCTTCCTGAGCAGCCATATGCAAAGCATTTTAAAAAGGACTAAGAATGTGCAGACTTCTGATTAGTAATTTTTCACTTCAGGTAACTAGCAGCACAGATATAAGTAATAATTTACAAACACTATCACACAGAGTTTTCTGGCAATGTTTTTTATAATAGCAACAATAGAAAAAGAAAAATCAATTAAATCTTCAAAGGTAACATCATGGTTGGCTAAATGTGCTCATAATATATATTTAGACTTAAAGGTATAGTTAACGTATATCATAAGGTGGAGCAATCTCAATGTGTATCACAGACAGAGGGAGATGCATAAATTTATGCTTCTACACACACATGATTACATGCATTAAACTGGAGTCATAATGGAAGGAAATAATTCCATGATCACTTCTGAGGAGTGGACTTACAGTTTTTTAAATTTCTTTGGCTTACATCTATTTTATACTTTTTCTAAGATGCACCAAATAGAATTGCATTTAGAAAAACAGATATGTTATTTTAAGACACAAAGAAGCCCAGAAAAGATATTATAAGAAAACAGTTATCATATTCTCTTCATATGGTAAAAATCCCTGACTTGGGTAATGGAAATATCAAATTCATTGGTGGTCATGAATCTTCTTCTAACTAGGTCAAATTAGGTTATACTCTATGACAAATCTCTTCCTCTGTGTAAGCCTCAGTTTATTCCTTGGCAAAAGGAGAAGATTCAACTTTATGATTCCTGAAATCCCTTGAGATTTCATGATTACTAAAAGTATGTTGCACACACATGTGATTTATTTGCATTGTTTTAAACTCTCTAATTTTCTCCCTGATATATAAGCTCCTGTGCCCTGATTCTTTGCTGAGGGAAAAATTATACTTTCTCTTTTGTTGTCAAAATAGAAGATCTGGTCAAGTAGGGGGATCTAAAACAAAATAAGTGAGTCCCGTCTCCATTGCTCTGATCAGACAGTGAAGAGAAGAGTCACACAGGGACTGGAGGAATCTTTATGCCTGTGAATGGCTAGTGGAGAAGCTGCTGTGTTACAGGAGGAGAAAAGCAGAGAAGTGTATTGAGCCAGAAGAACTTGGAGCAACAGAAGTTGGGTGACCATATAATTTATCTCAAAAACAGGGACTTCTGGAGAATTTAAGGAGTGTTTACTAAAAATTATTCTGAAACAATAGGTAAAATGAGACTGTCTCAGGAAAAATAGGACTTAAGATCACCCTAAATATAAGTCCTGGAATTTGGGAAAAAAAATATTCTTCTCCCTGAATAAAACCTAAGAAGAAAGAAAAGAAGTTACATTTAAGTGATAAAATCTGTTATTGAGGGACATTTGAGAGAGACTTGCTGGCCACTAAGAAGGCGCCACCCTTATACAAATTGTAGATCTGTTAACTTTCCAATGATGTGAGACCTTCCCAGATTCACCTCCATACTCATATGGAGGCCTGCTGGCTGGAGTACAATTTACACTCCTAATAAAATTTTAAAGGACACAATGATTTGTTTATCATACCACCATAATTCCTTGGGTCACTAAACACATTCCTACATTTAACTATACTTGTAGAGTATCCAGCACACAACACTGAGTGACCAACCATTGTCATCTGAGGACAGGATATGAGACTTTCAGTGCTAAAACCAGGATAGTTCCTGGAAAACCGGGATGGTTGGTCACTCTACCAACAGATCAAAACCTCCCTCTGGTAAGGTACTCAGCTGATTTTCTCTCTATTCATTTCCATATTTTGATGTTTTTGTTCTCTAAATTGTGTCTAAACTGTGCAATAAATATTGTTGTGGACTGAATTGTGTCCTCCCACAATTCATGTGATGAAACCTAATTCCTAGTACCTTGAAATAGGACTGTTTGGAGATAGAGTCTTTACAGAAGGAATTAAGGTGAAATAAAGCTGTTGGGGTAGGCCCTAATCCAATATGAACAGTGGCCGTCTAAGAAGAGGAAGAGACACCAGAGATGCACAGGCACAGAGAAAAGGCCATGTGAAAACCAGAAGAAGACAGCAATATACAATCTAAGGAGAGAGGCTTTCAGAAGAAACCAATCTGGTGATGCCTTGGTCTTGAACTCTTACCCTCCAGAGCTGTGAGGAAATAAATTTCTGTTGCTACAGTCCCCCCAGCATGAGGCACTTTGTTATGGCCTCCCTAGCAAACTAATACCAAGACACCACAAAAGTCATTTTGTCCTGAACCTCATTGCCTAAAAGACTTGAAAATCTAAATTCTCTAGAGGAATGGTTTCATGGTGGTTGGAAATGTGGCAATCCATCTAGTTTCAACCTAATTTTTTTTCAGTGATTTGTACTCTAGGAATAGCAATCCAGATTTTTCATAAGCCTTCAAATTGCATTTCATTTCTCCTTCATTAAGAAATCTGCATGATTTGCATTCTGTCCATCTGTCCAAGTTCATTTCATCTCTCTGAGGAGTTGACCTGTCTTTCTGCTTAGTACATATAATTGGTTTTGATGTCCATGTTAGATCAAGTTTAATTATCAGGTGGCCAATAGTCCCCATTGGCTTAGTTACTCCAAGTTTACTCATTTAGAATATATTGTTATTTAACAACACATCAGAACAGAAATTATTATAGTTAGAGTCTGTCATTTAAGCCTTTAAATCATACCCACAGCACATTATAGTTTTGTTCACTAATTACTAAGTATATTATGAAAAAGCAAATTAACATTTTGAAAATAAGCATCCAGCATTACATTCATGAAAATGGAAAAATACTTTTTTCCCTTCTCATTGGGAAGACTTTAAATTTAATCCTTTTTCTTACTTTAACATTTAAATTTCTTGTTGAAATAGAAGCACAAGTTCTTGGTCTCAGTCGACTAGAGAATCACATAATTCACTGAAGAGCAGTATTAGACCAACTAACTAGTGATCTGGTCTTATGTTAGTTTTAGTCTCTGCTTCAACAACTCTTCTCTGAAGTCTCCTAAGCAGATGGGGTGATCTTATTCCTAATATTACCCACTGTTCTCCTTCCCCTAGTTCACCATTTGTTATAATCTGAGACACTCCTGATTCTTTTTTTTTTTTTTTTTTTTCATGAGAATATTCCCTGAAAGCGTTATGGACATGGACAAATATTCTCTCATCTATCCAATGGTGCATCAGAGGCTCTCATACTTAAATGTAATTCCCCCCCCCCCCCGAAAAAAAATTAAGAAGAAGAGTGTTGAACATTGTATAAAGTGTTCTTTAAGATAGGATCAAAGATTGAATTCCTTCTCAGGATTGCTGAGACTGTACAGACCTGAAGGATTCTAACTGGTGCCTAGTGTAGCACCTGGCATATAGTAGGCCCTTGATAAATGTGTTTTGAATCAACTAAGCTAATATTTTCAGGAAAAAAAAAACACTATAAGAAAACAATTTGGCAAGGAGAACCATCAAGGTTAGATGTTGCATATATTTTGAACTATTAAAACGGACATGAAGTATGAACAAGAGTCAGATGACATTGAGGAAGAAGC
This sequence comes from Macaca mulatta, assembly GCF_049350105.2. Taxonomy (NCBI): domain Eukaryota; kingdom Metazoa; phylum Chordata; class Mammalia; order Primates; family Cercopithecidae; genus Macaca; species Macaca mulatta. The sequence continues at coordinate 102,452,892 of NC_133418.1, read as the reverse complement.
ACATTTACCTTCCTAAGAATCCTGCAGGCAGCTACAAGTAAGTAGGTGCATAGCTTCTGAAATCTTGACAGTGCAGGCAAGCAAATTCAAGAGATGCAGTTTCTTTATGATGTCTCCATTTATGGTTTAGCTCTGATGGAAGTTTCCCTCAAAAGATGGCACTGACAGAATTCACCCCAATTGCCTCAGCCTGCCCCAGGGAATGCACCTTTTGAGGCCTGCTTTGCAGACAATTGTGATGGTATGATCATTTTTTCTGGGGCAGGCTTAGTGGTATCATAGTCTTTTGAATTGGAAGCAGTAAGAGTGAAAAAATATAAATACAATTTAACTGTCAATCTCCTTGATCCATTCAAGACAATATGCTTATTTTATGCAGGAGAACATTCATAATCACATGATATTGTTCTTTAAAATCAAAGGTTACGTTCTCCTTTGCATTTTCAAAAATATTTTACTCCATATTGCCTTAGAATCCTCTAATAGGATTTCCTATACTCTACTTTCAATTTGAGTTTTTAAATTTGTTTTTTTCTGAACTTTTTATATTTACTTATGAGGTAATTTTCATAATGCATCATTTATGCTACACTGAAAGATGGAATCAATGATCTTAAATAGAAATGAAAATGTTTCATGTTTCAAATTTGTTTTGGCTAATATTTTTATGACTATATTATTTTTATTTTTTGGACTTTTTATTTTATGGACCATATTTGTAGCTAATTTTTCCTTAAAATTACTTGCCCATTTGAAAGACTTATTTTATTGGCATATGAGATTTCTCTTTTGCTATCTCCTGAAGCCAGTAGACTTGCTAATGTTTACATATCTTTATTCTTCTTAGGATGGGTATCAGTTAGGGTTACATTTGGCTGCAAGTAAAACAGCCCCAGAAAACAACAGCTGACACAAGATGTCACTGATTTTTCTCTTAAATAAAAGAAGATAAGAAGTAATCCAGGATGAGCATAGTTGGCAGTATGTACTTAAACTGACTCCAGTGATGCACTAGGCTTTGGCATTTGTCCTGAGATCCAAAATGGACACCAGAGCTCAAGACCACATCCACAGCAGGAGAGACAAAGAGAGAAAGAACAGCCCACCATCTCCCTCTAAGGGGACCTTTAAGTCTCATGTAACGTTTTTATGTATATCTTACACAACTTGGTCTCAGGACCACATCTACATTTAAGGAAATTCTGGAAATACAGTTTTTGGTAAACACATAGAAAAATCAACATTACCTTTCATGGAAAATCAGGAGAATAAATGTCAAGAGGCAATCCATGGTTTCTAAACATGGGGATTTAAAGAGATGCCTGTTGTAATTGCAAGGTCATGCTGAATTCCTAGGCTAATGGTAGCCGATGGAATCAGAATCAGTATAACAAAAGTAGGAATATACATGCATAATAAGTATTTGCTGAATGAAAAACACAAATGATGGAATAATGTGTTTCTGATGTAACTTAAATGGATGGCAAATATTTGACTTCACTCTGCTCTGTTTCAAGAACTTCCTGCCTATCCCTCAGCCTGTGTTGTTAAATGCCAGGAAGTCTGGTTGAAATTTGACTGGAATAGGGATCAATAGTTGTCAGCCTGGTCATAGTTTGCGCCTACTCACTAAGTGACCTTGAATTATTTACTTTTATTGAGACTGGGTTCCCCCATTTACAAAATAGGCAAAAAAATACATTTTTATTGATTAACTCATTCATTCAACAGATATTTATTGATTAGTTTTTATGTACTAGCCCTAGTGCTGGACAATAGGAAGGTAACCAAAACACAGTGCATGCTCTCCCAGAGTTTAGCAGAGAAGATAGACTGAAAATAATCTCCAAATTAATGTATTTTTACAAATGATTATAAAGTAAATTCAGGGTGGTATAAAATCTAATGGAAGTCCCTAACTTAATTCACAAGACTTGTATAAGAGCAATATGCAATGTTCATCATTATGTTGCCTGACAGTTAATGAGTGCTCGATGTGTGTTAGTGCCTTCCCCATCCTCCTTAAGTCAGAGAAGTAAAAACATGCACAGCTAAATAAAGTACAGCATCATTTCTATGGTAGTAAGTTCTGACCATGTTTTACTGCAGTCAATTAGATTCAATGCATGCAGGTGAAAGATTGAGCCTGTTTGGAGAAAGGGGAGTCAAGGAAGATTTGATGTAAGATGTCACATTTAAACCAGATCTGTTAGAATAAAGACAGGCAACAGGCTGGGCACAGTGGTTCACTCCTATCATCTTACTACTTTGAAAGGCCGAGGCAGGAGAATCACTTGAGCGCAGGAGTTTTAGACCAGCCTGGACAACATAGTGAGACCCTGTCTTTACAGAAAAAATTATTTTAATTAGCCAGACATGGTGGCACACACTTATGGTCTCAGCTGCTCTAAAGGCTGAAGTGAGAGGATTGTTTGAGCTCAGGAGGTCAAGGCTTTAGTGAGTTGTGATCACACTACTGCACTCCAGCCTGGGCAACAGAACGAGACCCTGTCTCAAAAAAAAAATTAAAAAAAAAAAAAAAGATAATAATGGATGCTGGTGAGGAGGAAGAGAAAGGGGAGCCCTTATACTCTACTGGTGGGAATGTAAATTAGTACAGCCACTATGGAAAAATCTAAAAATAAATCTACCATATGATCCAGCAATCTCATTGCTGGGTAGATATCCAAAAAAAAAAAAAAAATTCAGTACCTCAAAAAAAATTCCTGCACTCCCATGTTTACTGTAGCACTATTCATAATAACAAAGACATGGAATCAACTTGTGACCATTGACAAATGAATGGATGAAGAAAATGTGGTATCTTTTGGAATATATCACCACGGAATACTACTAAGCCATAATACAATGAAATTTTGTCATTTACAACAATATGGATACAACTTGGGGATATTACATTAAGTGAAATAGGACAGTCGCGGAAAGTCAAATAGCACATCTTCTCATTCATATGTGGGAGCTTAAGGATAATTGAACTCGTGGAGTTAGAGAGTAGAGTGATGGCTACCAGTGATCGGGAAGGGAAGTAGGGAGAGTGGATAAAAAGAATATGGTTAATGGGTACAAACATACAATTAGATAGAAGGAATAAGATCTAGTGTGGCAGCACAATAGAGTGACTATGGTTAAAAGTAATTTATTGTATATCTCAAAATAACTGAAAGAGTAGAACTGAAATGTTCCTAACACAAAGAAAGGGTAAATGCTTGAAGTGATGAGTATTCCAATTACCCTGAGTTGACGCGTTGTTAGCTTATATCAAAATATCTCATGCATCCCATAAATAAGTGCAACTACTATGTATCCATGATAATTAAAAACAAAAAAATTAAAATAGAATAATGAGGATTAAACCAAGAAGGGAAGTAGAGGAATTTTCAAGAGAGGGAATAGACTGAGATATGATGATTCTCAGGTGTCCTGGGCTTCCACACAAATGGGAAGCCCATTCCATTTGCTCTCCTCCAGTTTTCTAAACCTCAGTTTTCTATGCCCCCTTCACTCCTTAATGTGCTTCCTTTTCACCCAGTAAGAACTTAAATCCTTCAAATTGTCCTTCCCTGTCCCTTTCAGGAAAAAAAAGATAAATCCATTCACTCTGGGAAGTACATAATATGCCAACTTGAAAACTCTTTGATGGAACAATATAATAAAATGTATAAAATCCAAACAAACAGCCTACCAAAGCCAATGTTATTTTGAAACTAAATGCTAAAAACTTCAAACCAATTATAAGCTAAAAATCAGTGTTTTATTTATATATTCTCTCTTGAAAGCATTGCAAATCTTGTCTTCTTTAAAGCAAAATACAAGTAATATATATCAACTAAATAAAAATTACATAGTTCAATTACAGTTACAGAACCTCATAAATGTTGAAACTATTTCCTAAAATGATTGAACCTAATCTCATGCCACTAAATTAAGTAGTTTTGGAAAATGAGTGTGTGGGTGTGTATTATTTTTTGATAATAATTTACTAAAATTAAGGTTTTTGTCTAGTGGACCAATTTTGTAAGGAAAAAGAAGGATGAAAAGCATACATAAAAATGAGGACATCATCCACCCAGGTATGATACGGTAGCCTAAATAAATAGGTATAAAAGAAAAAGCAATATAAAATCACAGTACCTAAATGAAAGGAGTAAAGTCAAAAAAAATCAGGAATGGGTTTGAAATTGAATGCCATTGGAATTGTGTGGGAAGCCAAACACTATTATTCAAAACAAAATTAAAATTCCAAATCATGTTCCGTCAAGATTAAAGAGTAGGTGAAGCTCTTAATGTTGGAATTTAAGTCATCAACAAAAAGGAGGAGAGAGATTTGGAAAGCATTGGGGCTTTGTGCCCCCCAAAATATGTTAACATTGATAAAAATCTTCTTCCCCCATGAGGCTTTGAGGAGTAGCACACTGTAATCCCTAACTGCACCGTTGCTCATACTCTGCTTTGGGTTTTACAAAGGTGTCCCACAGCATCAGTTGAATGCATGTATGGCGCAGACTATATCAGACACCAGGGAACCTAGGTCATGTAGCCAGGTCATCTAACCTCCTCTTATGTATAGCCCACTGTATCATTCCTAGGACTTGTTCAGCGCTACTTCAAGTGATGCCTAGGATTTTGAATTGGTGCCACTTGGAACAACCAACTTATTAAATGATTTGAGAATGATTTTAATAACTGAATATGCATAGAACATAGAGAAAAGGGAATATCATTATAGCCACGTTGTACAAATTTCACAAAAACATTAGTCCTCTACATTGCATTCTCCAGATGGCATGCAACCACCCAACCCAAGGGCATTTTTCTTCTATACTCATTTTATTATTGAGTTTATTAGTGAATAAAACAGATTATAATGAAATACTGTCACAGGTAAAGGACAAATGGGCATAATTACCATTTTAGGGGATCTTTCTCTTCTCTCAGTTATTCCTTGAAGGTCCTCATGGAGATAAGAACAAGTGATTATTTTTAAAAATTAATAATCCTATAGAGAACAAAAAACAGTATCAGTCATGGTGCTATGAAAGCTTAGGTAATGATGGTATGAGAAGAAATAAATTAAAAAGTTTTACTACAACAAGGTGAAGGTAATATCATCTAACTATGGTACATCCTATAATTGTACCTGAATGACAGGTAGCTTAGAGCTGTTTAATATCTATTAACTTATGTATTTGCTCACTTTACTAATTGACATTGTTCATTAATGGGTTTCTACAAAAGTAGGCTTATTTGTTTCTCTTTATCTGTTTCCTTCTATTTTTGCAGGAACCATCTGGGCTGAGTACACTAATTTATTAGGGCAAAAATGATAATGATTTTGATGAAATTAAACAGTCATGTCCTCATTAGGATTCCTTGTTGGTAGGCTTTTGTATACTACCCACTAGTTATTGGATATTTTCTTTAAAAAATATTATCTTGAAATTATATTGTGAGTATGCTGTGATAATGCACAAGGCAGCGTCACAATCTCTTATCTCTTCTTTAAAATGATTTGGGTTTAGGTATCTTATTTTTATCACATTCCAGAAAGACATTGTTTTCTTAATTGGTATGCTAGTACTCTCCTGGCACCATTCCTGCATTCAAAGCCATATTTGTTTTTCGTATCTGAGATTTCTGTTTTTATATTCATCAGATTTGGTAACTGATTTCATGTTTTGCTATTATTTGCACATTCTGCTCAGTTTGTTAGGCACCTCTAAACCTTATGTTTTAATCTTATTCTTTCTATCTCTCTTATTTTTCCTTTTTATATGACTTCATCTTTTTAAACAAAACAATTGTCACTGAATTTTCTCTGCTAGTATTATTGTTCAAATATTCCTGAATTTTAACTTGCATAAATTTTGAAGTATATCTAGTTAATGAATTATTTATGACCAACTTCTTAGCTAGGATCTTCATTTTGCACTACATTGTCCAACTGTCCCCTGATAAACCTACAGTGAATTTGTCATTAGTACATACTATGTCTGTAGCCTGAGTGACATTCTTAGCAGTGGGCTTGAACTCCCTGCCAACTGAGCTGCGACCTTGGTTAGAATAAGATTTAGGAAAATCTGGCAAAGATAATAAAGGATTTCTAAAATATCAGCAGCCTACTAACATTAAACTGTATTAGTGTCAGCATCACCTGGTGCAAACAAACAAAAACATTACAAAATAACAGAATATAACCAAGGATATCTGTGCAAATTCAAACTTCAAATGAATTTGGAAACAAGAAAACATTTTGCAGCACAAAAGAATAACAATTCAAGAACAATCAGGGCTAAACTTGACTTGAAAAGATTTTTCACACTGTATACAAAAAAGAAGAGAGATCCTATGAAATCTATTTTAAAGAAACAAAGGAGCACTTTGGCATTAAACAAGAGAAGGCAATGAATACATCTTTACAAATGAAAAATATGCAAAAGTAAAATTAAAATAATTGTTGAAATTATTAAAATGTACAATAAGAAATGCAGAAAAACAATAGAAAGAATAAAGAAAGGAAAATGACAAACAGGTCATGGAGAAAAGACTGTGGGTGTCTAGCTTGTGAATAATACAAAATCTTAAAGAAACCAGAACAAAAACTAGGGAACTGATCATCATAATTACATGCATTTCTTAAGAGTTCTCAGCCTCGTAAGTTCATAAAGGAATTCAGGCAAAATACAAAGATATTCTCCATTTTTACATTAAATAACATGACTGCTCCAGTAATTTGGATCATGGTTTACTTGCAATTTTATTTTACAGTTTTATGTATAGAGTTCTCACCCATCTCTTATTAAAGCTACTTTTATGTATTTTACATTTTTGTTACTAATGTGAATGAAATACCAGTTTTCTTATTTTTTCTCCTAGCAAATTATTGCTTTGAAGGTATGTATCTTTAAACCTTCTAATATGCTAAATTTATGCTAGACTAATCAATACATTTTAGCTTATTCTTTTATATTAATTTACTATATTGTATTATTTGAATTCTTCTTTGAATATTTATTCTCATTAGTTTTCCCATGTCTTATTCTAACAATTTAAATTTTTAAAATAATTAAATAAGAATAATAAGACTAGAAATGACTTTGTTGTATCTGTTTCCAAAAGGAGTACCTAGGATTTTCACCTACAAGTACAAAATTGATTCCTAATTTAACATAGATCAACTTTGTCACTTTATAGAAGTAATGTATTTTCATTTTATAAATGAATATTTGTTGTCAATAGTGGTTAAATATTACCAAGTGTTATGCCATTGTGACTTTTTTCTTTTTCAAGTTTTTAAATTATTGATCTATTAGTAGATTCAGTATTTCTCTCAATTTACTATCTTGGGTTTGAAATATTTTAGAAATTGAGCACATCACATTCAAACATTACAGATATTTTTATTTGCTTGTTTGTTTTTTTTTTTCATAACTTAATAAAGGAAACTTTATTTGTTTTGGAGAAGATAAGCTAAAGTGAATCTGACAATGAAGGTGAGTAAAGTCACCTTTAGGCATATATTTTGAAAGTGTATTAAATAAATGCAGTATATATTATTTAAAAAAACAAGAAATAAAAGTGCATAACAGCACTTTTATTAAATAGTATCACAGTGAACAAAAAAACAAATTAGATAATGTAAGATAAACAATAACTAAAGTAATTAGATAGAAATACAATAATGAAATATGATACAACTGTGTGAATAAAATACCTAATTGTTAAATTACCATCAGCCAAAAGAACTTTCCAGGATCTGAGTTAACTATCTCTTTATCTGACAGTCTGCACTCTCCCAACCAGTTAAAGGGATTTTTTTTTTAATTCTAAAAAGTAAAGAAAAAATTTATTCTGTAATTTTGTTATTGTATGTGTGCTGTGTTTGCCTTTGTGTTTGTGTGTGTGTGAGAAAGTGTGTGTGTGTGTAAGAGACAGAGAAGGAATCAGAATGCATATGACATTCTGCTTGACTAATGCAACTTCACTCTTAGCAGTTTTTTTTTTTATTTTCAAAGGTTTTGCAAAAACTGAGATCATAACTTATACTGAAAACATTACTTGCAGTTCTTTAAATGCTCTCTTAGTCTAACTGATCTCCATCTCCAGTTTTATCTTCCCAAGTGGCTATTCTCTTATACTAACTTGATATACTCTGAAATGTTCATATTAGCATTTTGTTTCAAAAGGAAATAAGCATTTATATATATGGAGTAAACCAATCACATCTAATTTTCTATATTATGTGCACTGCTTCTTGCTGTTGGAGGGTGATAGCTACAAGCTGGAAATACTTCCACTCACTAGAGATTACTGTAATAGTAATAATGGGGAGGGGAGGACAGACAAACATCCCAAGATTAAACACAGGCCGTAAGTCCTGATGGTGCTTGAAGGTGGATGAGTGCCCCGAGAACAAGGATTGGCTCTGTAAATGTAGATTTAAATTATACTAGATGTTACAAGATAAATGAGGCCTTGACAACAGTGCAGAGAGGGTGAAAGAAAGAATTCTAAAAGGTAACCCTATTGTATACTTTGTCTTCATTGAAAGAGAGATTTTCCTTTTAAATGTAACTAGTATTTTAAAAGATATTATGGAGTAGACAAGAGTTAAAAAATAGACCTCAGAAACAAGAACATTAGACAAAGGGGATGATAAACGAAACAATAACTACTAATCCTAAGAGTAGGGAGAAACAGCTGGCTGAGCTGAATTAACCTACTGAAACTTATGGCAAAACCTCTACTCAGTGTTTTCCTGCTGAAGGGAAAATTCCTTGCGGATGAGGTTTTTGTCTTTCTGTTCACCATTACAGTCAAAGCATACACTATAGTCAATGCATTCATTCATCATTCAGTAAATATGTACCCAACATGAATGTTGCTGTGTGCCAGGCACTATTCTAGTCCCACTTTACATCCGTGAAGAAAAGAGAAATGTCTGATTTTGGACACTTTACATTTCAGAGCAGTGAGATACACAATAAATACAAGTAAGTAAATTATATAGTGTGTTAAAAGATGGTTGCTGCTATGGAAAAAAAAATTAGATGAGGGTAAAGGGAGAATGAGAATGCCAAGAATGAGTGGTACAATTAAAATGGAGTGTTCAAGGAAGATTCCATTGGGAAGGTTATATTTCAGTAGGCTTGAAGGTGATGCAGGAGTAAGCTGTGCGACTATCTGAGGAAAGTGAATTCCAAACAAGATGCTGTCTTTTTAGGATGTAAGTTTTCAAAGTTAAACTTATCCATTGCTAAAATAACTGCTATACTTAAAAAGAAGAATGCTGACCAGGTGCGGTGGCTCATGTCTGTAATCCCAAGCACTTTGGGAGGCCAAGGTGGGTGGATCATGAGATCAGGAGTTCAAGACCAGCCTGACCCACATGGTAAAACCCCATCTGTACTAAAAATACAAAAAAAAAAAAAAAAAAAAAAAAAAAATTAGCTGGGTGTGGTGGCACACATCTATAATTCCAGCTACTCTGGAGGCTGAGGCAGGAGAATGGCAGGAACCCAGGAGGCGGAGCTTGCAGTGAGCTGAGATCCGGCCACAGCACTCCAGCCTGGGCGACCGAGCGAAACTCCGTCTCAAAAGAATAAAATAAATAAATAAATAAATAGAAAGAAAGAAAAATGCTGAGAGTCTGGAAATCAAAGAATTTTTAAGTCTCACTACAAGCCATCTTAAACCCTAACCCTTTCTCTTGGACAAATGAATACACTTTTTCTAAATTCATTTTCTTACTTATATGATAGATTTTTAAATAATATCTATCATTTAGGTGTATGATGCATGAAAATACTCTTCTTACAAGGCTTAGCTCATAGTGCCTATTAAATAAGAGTTATTCATTCATAAAACAAATATTTATAGAATGATGATGATCTTGATTCAAAAATCCTTCTCTTCTGTTCACAGCAAATTGACTTTTTTCCTTTTCAGTAAGAAAATTTTAAATAGTTTTAGAATTACCTAAATTTCTAAATGGCCATTACATAACTTAAGATTCATTAACTTGTCATGTCTTAAATGTGCTATTTAGGAATTTATCATTAAATATTTAAATTTCCTTTCATTCTCACAGAACTGCTATTCAAAGGTAAAGATACTATTATCCAGTATGAAGTGACCCCATTTATTAATTCATTATTTCAGTCACCTTTAATTTATTCTACCAATATTTGTTGAGTGACCTGTACCTCAAGTGGTCCCTTAGTGGTACCTAACAATCATCTTATAGTCTCTTATAGTCTCCATTCTCCTGGAAATTATGGCTATCTTCTTCTTATGTGGAAGCTTAGATACCCAAGTGTGATGTCTTCAGTGAACAAAGACTATTATAAGCTGGGCGTGGAAGTCCATAGCATCACTTCTGCCATACTCCATTTCTCAGTCCAAGTTTACCCAGATTTTAGAGAAGGGCAATTATATCTCTTTCATGTTAGTAGAGTATTAAAGAATTTGCAGGCTATGTTTTAAAATTGCCATTGTCTGACCTCTAGCCATACATTATTTCTATTATTTTCACATGGAAAGAATACTTAGCCTCTGAGAACTGTAAAACTCTCCACACATAATGACTCCATCTTTTATGGTTTGGCTGTGTCCCCACCCAAATTTCATCTTGAATTGTAATCCAAATTGAAATTCCCACATGTTGGAGGAGGGACCTGGTGAGAGGTGATTAGATCATGGGGGTGGTCCCTCCATGCTGTTCTCATGACAGTGAGTGAGTTTTCATGAGATCTGATGATTTTATAAGCAGCTTCTTCCCCTTTTGCTCTGAATTTCTCTCTCCTGCCACCATGTTGAAAAGGACATGTTTGCTTCTCCTCCCACCATGATTGTAAGTGAGACCTTCCCAGCCATGCAGAACTATGAGTCAATTAAACATCTTGTTTTTATAAATTACCCAATCTTGGGTATGTCCTTATAGCAGTGCAAGAATGGACTAAGACATTAAATCAGTACCACAGAGAGTAGGGTGCTGCTATAAGGATACCTGAAAATATGGAAGCAACTTTGAAACTGGGTAACAGGCAGAGATTGGAACAGTTTGGAGGGCTTAGAAGAAGACAGGAAAATGTGAGGAAGTTTGGAAGGCTTCCAAACTTGGACTTGGAGACTTGGAGGGCTCAAAAGACAGGAAAATGTGGGAAAGTCTGGAACTTCCTAGAGACTTGTTGAATGGATTTAACCAAAATGCTGATAGTGATATGGACAATGAAGTCCAGGCTGAGGTGGCCTCAGATGGAGATGAGGAACTTATTGGTAACTGGAATAAAGGTGGTTTTTGCTATGCTTTAGCAAAGAAACTGGCAGTATTTTGCCCCTGCCCTAGAGATCTGTGGAACTTTGAACTGGAGAGAGATGATTTAGGGTATCTAGTGGAAGAAGTTTCTAAGCAGCAAAGCATTCAAGAGGAACCAGAGTGGTTTCTGGGGTTCAAGCCTGCTGCAGAAATCTGCACAAGTAACAAGGAGCCCAATGTTAATCAACAAGACAGTGGAGAACATGTCTCCAGGGAATGTCAGCCCCTCCCATCACAGGCCTGGAGGCCTATGAGGAAAAAATGGTTCCCTGGGCTGGACCCAGGGCACCCCTGCTGTGTGCAGACACAGGACTTGGTGCCCTGTGTCCCAGCTCCTTCAGCTTCAGCCATAGCTAAAAGGGGCCAAAGAACAGCTCAGGCCATGGCTTCAGAGAGTGTAAGCCCCAAGCCTTGGCAATTTTCATGTCGCCACATGAAAATTGCTCCTCTACCAGGAGGTAGAGGTTGCAGTGAACCGAGATCATGCCACTGCACTCCATCCTGGGCATGATGAGTCTGTAGGTGCACAGAAGACCAGAATTGAGGTTTGGGAACCTCCACCTAGATTTCAGAGGATGTGTGCAAACACCTGGATGTCCAGGCTGAAGTTTGTTACAGGTGTGGAGCCCTCATCTGGATCCTCTGCTAGGGCAGTGCAGAAAGGAAATGTGGGGTTGGAGCCCTCACACAGAGTCCCTATTGGGCCACTGCCTGGTAGAGATGTAAGAAGAGGGCCACCATCCTCCAGACCCCAGAATAGTAGATCCACTGAAAGTTTGCATCATGCATCTGGAAAAGCCATAGACATTCAATGCCAGCCCGTGAAAGCAGCTGGAAGGGGAGCTGTACCCTGCAAAGCCACAGAGGCAGAGCTGCCCAAAGCCATGGGAGCCCACCTCTTGTGTCAGTGCGACCTGGATGTGAGACAACATGGAGTCAATGGAAATCATTTTGGAACTTTAAGATTTGACTGGTCTGCTGAATTTCAGACTTTCCTGGGGCCAATAGCCCCTATGTATTGGCCAATTTTTCTCATTTGGAATGGGTTTATTTACCCAATTCCTGTACCACCATTATATCTAGGAAATAACTAACTTGCTTTTAAATACCAACTTCCCTACCAAGTGGAAGGGACTTGTCCTGTCTCAGATGAGACTTTGGATTAGGACTTTTGGGTTAATGCTGAAATGAGTTAAGACTTTGGGGGACTGTTGAAAGGGCATGATTGTGTTTTGAAATGTAAGAACATGATATTTTGGAGGGGTCAGGGGCAAAATAATATGGTTTGGCTGTGTCCCACCCAAATCTCATCTTGAATTGTAATCTTAATTGTAATTCCCATGTGTTGCAGGAGAGACCTTATGGGAGCTAATTAGATCCTGGGGGCAGTCCCCCCATGCTGTTCTCATGATAGGGAGTTCTCATGAGACCTAATGGTTTTATAAGGGGCTGTTCCCACTTTCACTCTGCACTTTTTCTTATGCCACTATGTGAAGAAGAATGTGTTTGCTTCTCCTTCTGCCATGATTGTAAGTTTCCTGAGGCTTCCTCAGCCTTGTGGAACTGAGAGTCAATTAATACTCTTTCCTTTATAAATTGCCCAGTCTCAGGTATGTTCTTACAGCAGGGTGAGAATGGGCTAACATACCATTCAAACCTCTGGACTAAGAGATGACCAAGCCCCAGCGTCACTTTTAGCAACACAAGGTACTGTGTTCCTAGGGTGACTCTAGCCCATCATTACAATGTCTGCCTGAGAAAGTTCAACCCAGGTATAACTTAAAGTTTATTCGAGACAGAACCTGATAGAAGACCCCTGACCTCCCTTTTTTAGAGCATTTATTTAAAAGGGTTTATATTTGTGGGTCTCTTCTCAGCCTCTTTGATATATATAAATAGCTCCTACAACTCCAGAATGTCTTTCAAAAGAAACTGAAAGCCATTTCTTTGGAATGTAATTGTCAAGAAGGATAAGGCCTCTGGCTCCCAGTCTCTGTGGGAGGATGGAATCCTAATTTGCATAGTGAGTGCCAGATAGCAGACACAGGTCCTATTTACACTGACCAACCCTTTACAATTTTTACCTGAGCTCCCATTTGCACCTTCTCCATACTTCCTCATTATCTCTTCAAAACACATAGTTAACTTTGCACAAATCAGAATGGAGCTCAGCTCTTTCCTCTACTGTCAGTAGTTACTGAGTAAAATTGTTTAACCACTTTAACAAATATGTGGATGTGTTTATCTTTGACATCCTTCCTTCAAGACCCCAAGTCTCATCCTGTTTCCATATTTACTCTCACTCCAGGATCTTGTCATTTAAATCAGGTCTAAATACAATAATATGCCTTCTGAGGTGTGGCACTTTTAACATCATATCTCTCAATTTAAAGAACTGTGAACTCAAAAGAAAAATTCTTCTCTGTTTCCCACTTAAAATAAAATGGTGGGACAAGCCTAGATAATTGCTACAGGCACTCCATGGGATGCACACAGCAGTCACCTGTTCAAAGCAGTTCCGAAGTTTAGCTGGGCACAGGTTGCCTGTTCCATGATTCAGGTACAGTCTCACTGTAATGAAGATATGGCTCTAACCGTTGGTTCTATATCTTGAATTTTTGGTTTCACCCTCTGAGAACCCTTGTTTTATCCTCTGGGTCAAGCTATTTTTTCCATAAGAAATGGTCTGTGTTTGCTATTAAGTAGACTTCCCTGCATCCTACCTGCCTGTAAAAAGTTGGAGAGGATGGTGTTTTGAAAGTCCACTTCACGTTTTGTACTGTTGTTGTCTCCTTTGCTTCAAACTGATAAAATGCCATTAAAAACATTGTGGATGTTCTATGTTTCAATGTATGAATCCATCAAATAAAAGACATGTCCCCACCTCTCTTAAAGATCAGCTGTTCTCTTACCTTGGGCTTGCTATGAGATTGCTATGATAACAATGTCTTTAAGATCTCTTAAAAACCTATCATTTAACAGAGAGGCTATGCAAGTGATGTCCTTAAGATTCTTAGAAGACTGTTTATTTATCTGAAAGGCTTATGAAGCATCTCCTTAAATTTTTCTGAGGTTTTCACAGACGGTTTTAAAGTTACACCTTTGGCTTCATCTTTATCCTAAGAAGTATTTCTGATAGTATGCTGGATTTTATTTTTCTCTAGGATTCTCTCTTACTTTGAAAAAAGTTTTTTTGCTGAATGAAAGAGACAGGGAATGAGAAATAATTTTGTTTTGAACCCAGCAAGTCCTGGCTCCTTTGTATTTTCTTAAAACTTTGCTTGAAAATACAAATAGCTTTTTCTTTTTTTTCTCACTCTTCTCTCACCATATCCCCTTATACACAGATAAAAGAAATCAAAGGGTACTTTCAAAATCTGCCTGAAATTTTTCTTAGCCAAATCCATCAGTTAATTGGGTAAATAATATATTTTTTCACATCAGCACATATGACAGTGTTACTAAAATTTCTTCTACTACAGAACAAGGGTCATTTTATTTTCCATTCTCTAGTAACAATTTCCTCTCTGTCCTTACAGCCTTAACCATCAGCCTACCTGAGGCCTTCCAGACTATGAATAATCTCTTCAAATCTCTTTTCTTTAATTAACATACTGACTTGCACAACTGACATTTAAGGGCTTTTCAGCTTATACCAGCTGTCCAGTTCTACAGCCAATACCATATGCTTTAAGATTTTTACAAAAGCAGAACCCCACTCGTGGGACAAAAATTCATCTTCTAGTTAGTAATACTCTATAATAATACACTTGGTAGCTTAAACTGATTATTTTGTTATGGTCACAGATTTGGTAGGACAGTGTCTTAGTCAGTTTGGGTTGCTATAACAGAATACCATAGACTCAGTAGCTTAAATGGCAGATATTAATTTCTTATAGCTCTGGAAGCTGGAAAGTCCAAGATCAGGGAACTAGTACATCCAGTGTCTGATGAGGGCCTGATTCCTGGTTTGCAGATGGTGGTCTTCTCACTGCAACTTCACAACGCACAGACAAGAGGGAAGGGGTAAACTCTTGTTTCTCTCTTATAGGGTCACTAATCTGACAAGAAGGCTCCACCCTCATGAAAAATTACTGTCCAAAGGCCCCACTTCCTAATGTTATACATATACATTTTCCATATTATTTCAACATATGAACCTTGGGAGGACAAACATACAGTCAATAACAGACAGGAATTAGTACAGGGCTCAGCAGGAATGGTTGCTCTCTGGCCCAAATTGTCTAGGGTGTCAGATAGGAAGACACAATGGTGGGTATGACTTACACCTGTGACTAAAATCATCTGTAGGCTGATTGGTGCCTGGTTTGGGATGAACCGAATAATGAGAATCCCAACCAGTGCACTTACATGTGGTCTTTATATATTGCTTGGCTTCTTCATAGCACAGCAGCCTCAGTGCTGATGAACTTTTCACAGGGAAGCCTGAAACCCCAAGTGTGAATATTTCAGGAGACAAAGAAGAAGCTGCATTGTCTCTTATGATGAAGGCTTGGAAGTTCCATTGGATCATGTGGGACTATTGGTTGAAACTGCTGCAAACCTATCCAGATTACAGAGGAAGGAAATTAAGTCAAGTCTTAATAGAGGTCACAGGTTGAATGGAAGATATTATTGTAACCATATTTGAAAAATACAATTAGACACACTCATAAAAAAATTAGTCAAGTGTATAGGTACGTAATCAATTAACTTATCCATATCAAATGTACATACACACACCTACACACAGATACATACCATGCATTTGACATGATGTATGTTGCTCCTGGGATATGAATATGATTCATGTTCACATTATTTGAAAAAGTTTGCAGTTTAGTTTAAATCTTATGTCAATCAGTTGTGGAAAATGTCAATGAAAAATTATAATGATATCATGTAATAATCAATAATTTCAATAGAGTACTTTAAAGTAGCCAAGAATATAAGATTTGTAGTTATAAGTCTGTTCTGAAGCTATGAAAGCTTAATCAATATATTCAGACTCTTAAAGCTTCAGGGTTTATTCTGAGCAACTTCATTGACATACAATTTATTTAGAATAGGCTGCACCTATTATAGGTTAAAATTTGATAAGTTTTGACAGATATATAGAAACACAAACCAGTGAAATATACACCCAATGAAACTAATGTTACAACTAAAACATTTCCATCACCACCCAAAATTTCCTTGGGCCCCTTTTCAATTTACCATTTTTTTCCACCCCTGGTTCCATACAACCATTGTTCTACTTCTAATAGCCATAGATTAATTTTCACTTTCTAGAATTTTAATAGAGTTTTACAGTACTTACTTTTTTCATCAGACTTCATTTAATTAGCATGATTTTTTAGTTGAATCAATGTAACTGTGTGTATTCATATTTAATTCCTTTTTATTGCTGAGTAGAGTTCCACTTGATAGATAGAGCTCATTTTGTGTATCCATAAGCGGAACCGTTGGGTTGGGGCTACCCTGAGACCCTAGCCTGTTGGAGCCACTGGCATGCAAGTTTAGTACCTGAGAGCCACAGGTGCTGGACTCCAACCCCTGAGAGTTGCAGCAAGGACTGTACCCATGAGGGTGAGGTTACCTGAAGCCTTAGTGGCCCAACCTCCAGCCCAAGTAAAAAATGGAGTCAAATACAATTATTCTCAATCTTTTTGATTGAATGATTTTTCCCCTATGAGCTTTGGGCTTACTTGCAACTCATTACCCTTTCTTCTTTCCTGTTTCTCCCTTTTGGAGTGGGAATGTCTATCCTATGCCTGTCCCTACATTGTATTTTGGAAACACGTCACTTGTTTTATTTCATAGACTTAGAGTTAGAAGAGAATTTGCCTCCAGATGGGTACCAACTTGAGTTTCACTGACATTCAATTTAGATGGTATTTAGATGAAACTATTGGACTTTATGTGTTTAAGTTGTTATTAGAATGAGTTAAGACTTTTGGGGCTATTGGGATAGAATTAATGCATTTTTTCATGTGAGAAGGACATGAATCTTGGGGAGAGGGGCAAGGATGAAATAGTATGGCCTGAATATATCCCCTAAAATCCATAAGTTGACATTTAATCCCTAGTGCAGTGGTGTTGGGACATGGGGCATCTGGAAAGTGATTAGTTTATAAGAACAGAGCCCTCATAAATGGGATTAGTGGCCTCATAAATGATGCCCTAGAGAGCTTTTTTTTTTTTTTTTTTGTCTCTTCTGCCATGTGAGGACACTAGGAAGGCACTAACTATCAGGACAAAGCTCTCACAGGCATTGAATCTGTAGTGCCTTGATCTTGGACTTCCCAGCCTCCAGAGATGTGAGCAATAAATTTCTATCACTTGTAAATTACCCAGTCTAAGATCATTTTGTTATAGCAGCCCAAATGAACTAAGGTAGTAAACCTATTGATGGCCATTTGAATTATTTCCAGTTTGGAGCTATTATAAATAAAGATGCTATGAAGATTCATATCAAATTTTTGTGTTGATGTATATTTTCATATCTTTTGGGTAAATATCTAGTTGTAGAATGGCTGGATTACATGATAGGTATATGTTTAACTTCTAAAAAATCTACCAAACTGTTTTCCAAAGTGCTGATCCTGTTTCTATATTACTACCAGCTGAATATGGGCATTCTTGTTGTGCAAAATATGGAATATATCTTAGCATTTTTGAGGAAGTCATAAAAATAATATAATCAAATTGCTCACACAGGACTGTGTGCACATAGGTGATCAGTAGCTGGCTGTCATTTGTTCAGTGAGACTGTAGGTGGTATAATTATCAAGGGATGAAAATTCAAAGACAAGAAAGATGCAAATGGGCTGGGGCAAATCAAAATGTCTTCAGGGGAAGTTGGAAATGGAAGTAATTATTGAATGATAAATAAGATGTGGATTAGTGGAAAGGGGGAGTCAGATATTGCATGAAAGCCTTTCTATTAAACTAATGACTCAAATGAAAATATAGGCAAAGACACATAGCCAAGTGTTAACCACGGTTTCTGTCAGGAAATTGAAAAATAGAAGTGGAAGTACCAATATAGTGATGAAGAAACTTCATTTTCTAATTTTTTTTTTTTTTTTTTAGGCAGAGTTTCACTCTTGTTGGCCAGGCTGGAGTGCAATGGTGGGATCTCAGCTCACTACAACCTCCGCCTCCCAGGTTCAAGCGATTCTTCTGCCTCAGCCTCCCGAGTAGCTGGGATTACAGGCATGCACCACCACACCCAGCTAATTTTGCATTTTTGGTAGTGATGGGGTTTCTCCATGTTGGTCAGGCTGGTCTCGAACTCCCAAATTCAGGTGATCTGCCCACCTCAGCCTCCCAAAGTGCTGAGATTACAGGCGTGAGCCACTGCTCCCCGCCGATTTTTAAATTTATTTATGTAGTTTATTCATCCATTTACTTAATGATATTAGTAGAAAATTTGTTGTGCAATCAAGGAGGTACAAGCTAGACAATGTCTCTGCCCTCTTGGAGCTCACATTAAATTCAGGGAGACACAAAATACAGAAAAGCCAAAAATAATACACATTTAAAACATGGCATTAAAGGGAGAAAAAGGAGACTGTGGCTAGAAATAAAGAGTGAAACTTGATTTTACATAGGATAATCATGGAAGGCATTCTGGATGAAGTGACATTTAAGGTGAATCTAAAGGGTAAGAAAGATCCATCATGTGAATAGTATCGGGGTAAGGCTAAATGCAAATTACATAATATCTGCAAATAATTTTTAAAACTTCAAATAAGAAAAAGTAAGATATATTTTAAATACTGAAACAATGACTTTCTAGTTATTAGGAGAAAGAGAGAGCAAGATGAATATTGGCGCTAGCTGAGGTTGAAGCTGAAGGTATGAGTCAGATCATTATCTTGTAGGGTACATAAAAGCATTTTGTTTTATTTTAGGTACAGTAGTCAACCACTGCAGAATTTCAGACAGATATAGAATCGTATTATTTATTTTTAAAGAAACTAAACATAGATTTCTATAAAAAAACAATGGAAGTGGGGAGCAACAACTGAGGTGAGAAAACAGTAGACTTGGCCTCAGGTTGGTCCCCCACTGGGACAGAGCTCCCAGAGGAAGGAGGAGACAGCCACCTTTGCTGTTCTGCAGCCTCCACTGGTGACACCTCCATGTGTGGCGGACACCCTGGGGAATAGGGTCTGGAGTGGACTCCCAGCAAACTGCAGCAGTCTTATGGAAGAGAGGTCTGAGGTTTTTATTTTTAAAAGAAAAACAAACAGAAAGCAACAGCAACAACAAAAACACCCCACAAAAACCCCATCCAAAGTTCAGCAGCCTCAAAGATTGAAGGTAGATAAGCTTATGAAGATGAGAAACAATCAATGAAAAAATGCTGAAAACTCAAAAGTCAGAGTGCCTCTTCTTCAAATGATTGCAACACTTTTCCAGCAAGGG
Source organism: Macaca mulatta (assembly GCF_049350105.2). NCBI lineage: Eukaryota > Metazoa > Chordata > Mammalia > Primates > Cercopithecidae > Macaca > Macaca mulatta. Next base: position 102,433,121 of record NC_133418.1, on the reverse strand, counting down.
TACAGAAATGGGCTGAGACTGAGATGGGTGAACTGATGGAAGTAAGCTTCAGAGGGGGTGTAATAGCAAACTTCACTGAGCTAAAGGAGTATGTTCAAACCCAATGCAAGGAAGCTAAGAACCATTATAAAACAGTACAGGAGCTGTTAACCAGAATAACCAATTTATAGAGAACCATAAATGACCTGATAGACCTGAAAAACACAATATGAGAACTTCACAATGCAACCATAAGTATCAATAGCCAAATAGACCAAGCAGAGGAAAGAGTCTCAGAGCTTGAAGACTATCTTGCTGAAATAAGACAGGCAGACAAGATTAGAGAAAAAAAGAATGAATAGGAATAAACAAAACCTCTGAGAACTATAGGATTATATAAAAAGACTGAACCTATGACTGATTGGGGCATCTGAAAGAGATGGGGAGAATGGAACCAAGTTGGAAAACATACTCTAGGATATCATCCAGAAGAACTTCCTCAACCTAACAAGACAGGCCAACATTCAAATTCAGGAAATCCAGAGAACCCCAGTAAGATACTCCATAGGAAGATCAACCCCTGACCCATAATCATCAGATTCTCCAAGGTCAAAATGAAGGAAAAAATGTCAAGGGCAGCCAGAGAGAAAGGCCAGGTTACCTACAAAGGGAAGCCCATCAGACTAACAGCAGCCCTCTCAGTGGAAACCCTACAAGCCAAAAGTGATTGCAGGTCAATATTCAACATTCTTAAAGAATTTTCAAAGCAGAATTTTATATCCGGCCAAACCAAGCTTCATAAGCAAAAGAGAAATAAAATCCTCTACAGACAAGCAGATAATGAGTGAATTCGTCACCACCAGGTCTGCCTTGCAAGAGCTCCTGAAGGAAGCCCTAAATATGGAAAGGAAAAACCATTAGCAGTGACTACAAAACACACTGTAGTACACAGACCAATAACACTATGAAGTAACTACGCTAACAGGTTTGCAAAATAACCAGCTAGCATCATGATGACAGGATCAAATTCATATATAACAATATTAATCTTAAATGTAAATGGACTAAATGCCCCAATTAAAAGCCACAGAATGGCAAGCTGGATAGTCAAGACTCAATGTTCTGTATTCAAGAGGCCCATCTCATGTGCAAAGACACACAGGCTCAAAATAAAAGGATGGAGGAAAATTTACCAAGCAAATGGAAAGCAAAATAAAGCAGGTATTGCAATCCTCATTTCTGACAAAATAGACTTTAAACCAACAAAGATTAAAAAAGACAAACAAGTGCATTACATAATGGTAAAATGTTCAATTCAACAAGAAGAGCTAACTATCCTAAATATATATGCACCAATACGCTCCAATACAGGAGCACCCAGATTCATAAAAATGTTCTTAGAGATCTACAAACAGACTTAGACTCCCACACAATAATAGTGGGAGACTTTAACATCCCAATGTCAATATTAGATCATCGAGATAGAAAATTAACAAAGATATTTAGGACTTGAACTCAGCTCTGCATCAAGTGGACCTAATAGACATCTACAGAACTCTTCACCAATACAACAGAATATGCTTTCTTCTTGGTGCCACATGGCACTTACTCTAAAACTGATCACATAATTGGAAGCAAAACACTCTCAGCAAACACAAAAGAACTGAAATCATAACAGTCTCTCAGGCCACAATGCAAACAAATTAGAACTGAAGATTAAGAAACTCACTCAAAACCACATGACTACATGGAAATTAAACAACCTGCTCCTGAATAACTCCTGGGTAAATAACGAAAATAAGGCAGAATTCAGGAAGTTCTTTGAAACTGAGAACAAAGAGGTAATGTACCAGAATTTCTGGGCTGCAGTGTAAGCAGTGCTAAGAGGGAAATTTATAGCACTAAATGCCAACATCTAAAAGCTAGAAAGATCTCAAAGCTACATCCTAACATCATAACTAAAAGAACTAGAGAACCAGGAGCAAAGAAACTCCAAAGCTAGCAGAAAACAAGAAATAACTAAGATCAGAGAGGAACTGAAGGAGATAGAGACACAAAAACCCTTCAAAAAATCAACAAATCCAGGAGCTGGTTTTTTGAAAAAATTAATAAAATAGACTGCAAGCTAGACTAATAAAGAAGAAAGGAGAGAAAAATCAAATAGACACAATAAGAAATGATAAAGGGGATATCACCACTGACCCCACAGAAATACAAACAACCATCAGAGAATACAGTACACACCTGTATGCAAATTCACTAGGAAATCTAGACAAAATGGATGAATTTCTGAACACATACATGCTCCCAAGCCTGAACCAGAAAGAATTTGAATCCCTGAATAGACCAATATCCCTGAAATAGAGGCAATAATAAATAGACTACCAACCAAAAAAAAAAAAAAAAAAAAGCCCAAAACCAGATAGATTTACAGCTGAATTCTACCAGAGGTACAAAGAGGAGGTGGTATCATTACTTTTTAAGCTATTCTCGACAATTGAAAAGGGGAGACTTCTTCCTAACTCGTTTTATGAGGCCAGCATCACCCTGGTACCAAAACCTGACAGATACACAACAAATGAAGAAAACTTCAGGCCAATATCCCTGATGAACATTAATGCAAAAATCCTCAATAAAGTACTGGCATGCTGAATCCAGCAGCACATAAAAAATCTTATCCACCATGATCAAGTTAGCTTCATTCGAAGGATGCAAAGCTGGATCAACATATGCGAATCAATAAACACAATTTATCACATAAACAAAGCTAAAGATGAAAACCACATGTTTATCTCAATAGATGCAGAAAAAGCCTTTGATAATATTTAACACCTTTTCATGTTAAAAGCTTTCAATAAACTAGATATTGAAGGAACATACCTCAAAATCATAAGAGCCATTTATAACAAACCCACAGCTAATATCATACTGAATGGGCAAAAGCTGGAAGCATTCCCCTTGAATAGTGGCACAAGACAAAAATGCCTCTCTTACCATTCCTATCCAATGTAGTATTGGAAGTTCTGGCTAGGGAAATAAGGCAAGAGAAAGAAATAAAAGGTATTCAAACAGGAAGTCAAGTTGTCTTTGTTTGCAGATGACATGATCCTATATGTAGAAAACCCCATCGTCTCAGCCCAAAAGCTTCTTAAGCTGATAAGCAACTCCATCAAAGACTCAGGATACAAAATCAATGTGAAAAAATCACAAGCATTTCTAAACACCAACAACAGAGAAGGAGAGAGCCAAATCACGAATGAACTCCCATTCACAATTGCTACAGAGAGAATAAAATACCTAGGAATACAGCTAACAAGGAAAATGAAGGACCTCTTCAAGGAGAACTACAAACCACTGCTCAAGGAAATAATAGAGGACACAAACAAATGAAAACACATCCCATGCTTGTGAGTAGGAAGAATCAATATCATGAAAATGGCCATACTGCCCAAAGTAATTTATAGATTCAATGCTATTCCCATTAAATGACCATTGACATTCTTCACAGAATTAGAAAGAACTATTTTAAAATTCATATGGAGCCAAAAAAGAGCACGTATAAAGATACATGCACACGTATGTTTATTGCAGCACTATTCACAATAGCAAAGACATGGAATCAATGCAAATGCCCATCAATGATATACTGGATAAAGAAAATGTGATACATACGCACCATGGGATACTATGCAGCCATAATAAAGAATGAGATAATCTCCTTTGCAGGGACATGTATGGAGCTGGAAGCCATTATTGTCAGCAAACTAATGCAGGACCAGAAAGCCAAACACCGCATGTTCTTACTTATAAGTGAGAAATGAAAAATATCACAGGGAGAGGAAAAACACACACTGGGGCTTGTCAGAGGTAGTCGGGGGAGAGCATCGGGATAAATAGCTAAGGCATGCTGGCCTTAATACGTAGATGATGGGTTGATAAGTGCAGCAAACCATCATGGCACACATTTAGCTGTGTAACAAACCTGTACATCCTGCACATGTACCTCAGAACTTAAAATAAAAATAAAAGAAAATAGGAGACTGGTTCTATTCCATTCAAGAGATGACCGAGTGTACAGTTGGGTGCAGAGAAGAAAAGACAAATGACTTGCATCATGTGCTAATATTAAACACCTGGCATTCAAAATACACAGCAGTAAGCAGATTCAAGATATATTTTAAAGGTAATTAATAGGATTTACTGAAGGAATGTGGTTGGGGAGGGAAAAGGAGGGGCCAACCCAGACTCCTAGCCTGATGACTTGAGTATCTGGCTGGAAGTGGGCACTGTTTGTTGAAATGAATAACATGGTAAGAGATATTACCACTGACAGGTTCAGTAACCAGTAGGTTTATTTATTGTGGATAGGCTGACTTTGAGATGTCTATCACACAACTAGGAGGAAAGAATCTAAAGGTAGTTAAGAGATGATTCATGGGTACAAAAATATAGTTAGATAGAATGAATAAAATCTAGTATTTGATAGCACAACAGAGTAATTATAGTCAACAAAAATTTATTATATATTTAAAAATAACTATAAGAGTAAATTGAAATGTTCGTAACACAAAGAAATGATGGATGCCTGAGGTGATGGATACCGCATTTACTCTGATGTAATAATTATGCATTGTATGCCTGTATCAAAATATCTCATGTACCCATAAAAATTAAAAAATAAATAAATAAATAGATGGTAGTTAAATATGTGTGTTGAAACCTCAGATTTATAGTCTAAGATGAAGACACAAATTTGAAACTCATCAGCATAAATGGTAAATACATATATGGTAATTATTTAAATGATTTGAGTAGAGGGTATAAAGAGTGAAGATAAGAGCATCCAGGACTGAAATCCAGGACTGAAATCCAAGAAACCTCACACTGGGAGACAGAGCAGGAGGAGGAGCCCACAGAAGCGGCTCATAAGGATGGTGTAGTGAGTTCGCAGGGAAACCAGAAGAGGCTTTTGTCAGAAGAAACAAGAAAAATGCATATTTCAAGAAGAGGCCAAATGCTGAGATGTTGAATAAGATGGACATAGCAAAGAACTTCTTTAATACGGAAGTAATTAGTGAGACCATTTCAGCAGTGATGTGGAGGAAGCCAAAAGTGGATGTGTTGATAGTGCTGGGAATGAAGAACAGGACCCAGAGCCAATATGGCCGTGAAAGGAAATTGAGAGAAATTGAGCAGTAGCTGGACGGGGACTAATATCTAGCAGGAGTTTTGTATTTGCTTTTTATTGGGGGAATGGGGAAATACTAGTGCTCGATTGTGTGCTGCTGGAAGAGATTCAAGAAAGACTGGAAAAAGTTTGTTTATGCAGGAGAAAGGGGGACAACTAAGGAGGCAAAGTCCTTAGGAGGTAGGAGGGCTGGGGGACCGAGCGCTTCTTACTATGAAGAAGCCCCTATTGTTTTAACTGTTTTTCAGTAAGTCTGATCTAGGTTCTTCCAGAGAAATAACCACAACCAAATTACCCTGCAGTCACACAGAAAAAAACGAAACTAAACAATAACGTTAGCATGAGGATTTTTTGTTGTTGTTTATCACGTAGATTCCTCATAGAGATGTCAAGAAAGGACTAAAAATGGCTACAGAAGTGCAAGCATAATACTAAATGTTAAAACAAGGGCATAATAGGGAGAGCTAGTAATGAAAGAAGTGAGTTGGGTTTCGGAGATAATCGTTTCAAAAACTGAGTTAACAGAAGTTCCTGGAAACAAGAATAAAATTTGGGCTAAACTGGGCTGGGTGCTCACGCCTGTAATCCCAGCATTTTGGGAGGCTGAGGTGGGCGGATCACGAGGTCAGGGAATCAAGACCAGCCTGACTAACACAGTGAAACTCCGTCTCTACTAAAAATACAAAAAATTAGCCAGACATGGTGGCACGCACCTGTAGTCCCAGCTACTCGGGAGGTGGAGGCAGGAGAATAGCTTGAACCCGGGAGGTGAAGGTTGCAGTGACTGAGATTGTGCCACTGCACTACAGCCTGGGAGACAGAGTGAGACTCTGTCCAAAAAAAAAAAAAATTGGGGGTTAAAAACTGGCCACTGAAGCAGAAAGCAAATTTAATGTATTCAATAATAAAATACAGTGTCATTAAAAAAGACTTTTTAAAAAACTAGGCAATTTATTATGACAGATTTAAAAAAATATGTATCAGTGATATTGAAGAACATAGTGGATAGTGTCTTCTATGGAATTTTATAAAATACCCAGAGATAATTTTCAATGGGCCATTTCTCAAACTGATTCTCAGAAAACAAAATTTGAAGACCCAATTTTATAATAACTTAAGTTTCTGAATACATTACTGTGAGGAGCTAACCCTCTCTCATTGAGTTATTGATCAGGAGGCAATCTGGTGATTAAAATTAAAAAGCAGAAAACAATTCCAGAGGAAGAAACATCTTGTCTGCTTCCTTCCCCTGTCCCTTCCTCTTTTATCTCTGTCTCTATGTGTGTTTTAATTGTTGGGGGATAGCTGGACATGGGGAGACAGAGGTAGAGCTCGGCAGTGACCAGGTGGGCAGAGCCTGGTCCAATCTGAGCACTGCAAACACATCCATGTCCCCATGGAAGGGAGTATTCTGGGATGGGACCTATTGGAACTGTGTGGCTTGGAATCCCTAGAATTTAGGGAAAGAGGTTATAATTGTGTTCACTAGGCAATGAGAAAACTATGGAATCGTCTTGAACATGACGATAATGAGGTGAAAATACTTTAGATGTGTTAGTCTGGTTTACTCTTCACCTTGAGGTGGAAGGAGGAGGAAGTAGAGGCAGTGAGGCTACATAGGCTGCAAGTGCAGTAATTCAGGAACGTGCAAGAATCAGGACATGGCAGTGGCTTCAGGGATAATAAGGAGGAAAATCTCAGAAGTTAGTTTCATGTACAGAACAAAAAATTCTGTTGATTGAGCAAGTCTGGTAGGTAAATGTAATTCTTTAGGCAAAGGTATGTGTCCTGGGAAAATCTCTTATCACCAAAAGGAAAGCTGGTCTAAGGAAAAGCAGGTTACAAATTCCTGTGGGAAGCTAAGATTGTTTTGCTAGTTTCCTTCCACCTTTGAAGACTTTCTAATGATCTGCTACATTAAAAAAGCTGACCTTTGTGATTAAAAAAAGTTAAATAGTCCTTTCCTCATTCAGTTCTGCCTTTGGTGTCACTCCCTTGAATACCTCAAAGACAATTTAATCTGTTTTGGTTAATTAATTCAGGTTCAAAACACAAGGTGCAGTTGCTGCTACCAATTAGTAAATCAGATAGACCATGAGCTGTAGGTTCTATTCTATGTCCAGGTATATTAAAATGTACAATAATGGATATTTACAGGCACTCATTTGAACACCTAATTGCCAAGGCAGTTTCTGTTGATATAAAATGCAATTTAAAGCTAAGCTATACCTGGCCTAAATTTAATTAATTTGAGGTCCTAGTTTCCCAAAGAAGGAATCAAACACATTGACTACAAAACATACTTGAACAGATAAAGACACATTTTTTCTTTCCTTTGAAATGTTAGTGAAATCAAGAAAAGGTAATATTGGTGAACTCAAATGGTCCCTAGCTATTCAGATGATGATGATGAAGGCCATGAAGGTGACAACAATCACAGTGATGCTGACGATCATCGTGATAATGGTAGTGGTGTTAATGATGGATTTCAGAGTGATAGACTGTAAGATTTAGGAATCCAGCAATGTTTAACAAATTGTATTGTCAGCAGTGACTCACATTAATGGAGTCATTATCAGAAAATTGCGTATAATTCCTGTTATTGCAAGTCCTCAGGATAATATGGCTGTTCTGCTAGGAGATTTAGAAACTGTGTGCCCTGTGTAATTTTGGAAATTGCTCTGATATTGCTCCTGTAGATACAGAGCTCAGAGCAGGCCCATTACACATGCAGCCACTCAAACCTGGACAGCACCTGTCCACCTCCTCTGGACAGCGCCCTTTGAGAGAGTCACCTGTCTGATTGTCAGCCCAGGCTGGCTCTTGTCCTCTAACAATAAATTCTCTCATTTATTTAGTAGACCCATATCTCTTGCTTGCATTTAATAGTGCAAAAGGAGTAACATGTTCATTTCACTCTAATTATGCTTAGAAAATTGTCCCACTTCAAAATTATAATGTAAAAAATTACCTGCCACCAGGTCTTTAGAAGGAGAACTGGTCAACCCTCACAAGTCGCCTGACTTCTTTCAAATGCCAGCACCAGGCTCTCTGGCTCTGCTCATCATACACTGGGCTATGGCTGTCTCTTAAAATCGTGTATTTTTTTTTTCCTTTCTTTCTCAGATAGTATCTCCCTTTAGATAAATTCTGGTTGCAATATTTTACTATTTTTAATCTTCCAGAAGGGAAGCAGTAATGTCCTTCTCCCTGTCCTTCACACCGATTTGTCTTTGCTTCTCATTATACAGAGTCTGCTTAAGTCGTGGTGCCTGCTGCCAGTTCTATTAAACTGCACAGGGAACTGCCAGGTCACAATTTACGCTGCAATATCATAAAATTAACTTTCATGCAGAAATCCTTTTCCCCCTCTTTTATTCATTTTTATGCTTAAGAAATCCTGATGATTCTGTTAGAAGGATTAGTTGTCTTCCTCCTTGGAATTGACAAGTTGGGTAGAATTTTGGTTTTAAGAGTAAAAGAAAATAGAATAAAAGCTCAACTCAAAATTTCTTCCTAATGATTACAAAATTCTTCCTGCTTTGTTGCACTAAACTTAAAGTGAAAAGCTTGCTGTGGAGCTGGGAGGTGCAGGGTGAAAAACTTAAGTGGAAAATGAATGTCTTTTACCAATCTTGAATTGAAGATCTCCATGCCCAGTGCAAGCCCAGCCTGCTCCTTGCTACTCCTTCGGGACCTAGCAGAAGTCATTCTCTCATTAACTGTGATGGGATGCTGTGCCCCTATTTCCTGTTATGCCTGGAAGAATCCGTGCTAAATGGGATATGTTCCTTTCTTTCAGTCCCCTCTTGTGGCAGCCAGCAGGCTTAAGGCTGAAAATGCAGCTCACGGGGTACAGGTCTTGAACTGTGCATGAACCCCAGGATGTCTCCATGAATACCCAAAATGGCCAAAACCTTTCACAGGGTTTGAAGAGTGAAAAATGGCAGATCCAGGATTTTACTTTTCCTTCATGAATCTTTTACTTTGTCCCTTAAAGAATTACACTGAAACCCTCTCCCCCTATTTTCCTTTTCATTTTAATGAAATAAAACATTATCTTCCTGGATACAAGACATAATTTTCCATTCTTGGCATTAAAGGGCTTTCAAGAAAGAAAATCCATTTTTTTTAAATATTGTAGATATCAGTGGAGAGAAAATGATACTTATTCTTAGAACCAACAATCGTATCTCAAACATAGAGTTGCTTTTCTATTGCGAGTAAAAAAAAAAAAGTATCATTTAATTTCACAAATTTTTGTATAGGCCATTCTGGAATAGGGAAACCTAATCTAAAATGTCCTCTTTACTGTCAGCATTTATTTCTTTCTAATACAAGAAGAATGTTCTATGTTGAAGGATGACTGTCACAAAACTGATATTGTATTTCCATATTATATCGTTCTATTTATTTTTTTCTCTGAATTTTGTGAGGAGAATATTTACATATAAAATACTGAATAGAATATTGTTACAGCTGTAAGTGTTTCACATTAAAGGCTGACTTAAGAAGCAAACCTTTCATTACCTGAGGTCTAAAAATGTAGCTGGATGTGATGCAATTACTAACCTGCTTAGATGGGAGTATTCTGCAATGCTGTGAACAAGACACATTAAACATTGACCCTGTAACAATGAAAGACCAGTTCTTTCGGGCACTAATCATATGACTCTTCTCATTAGCATAATACCACATTTAGCCAGTATCTGTTGAGCTTCCATTCCTAGTTTATGTATAAAAGAAAAGAGTGCAAAGTAAACCAACTGTGAAGGGGATAAGTATAATGTCAATAAGCATACGAAATACTGGCACCACCTATCACCTAAGTATATGGCCCCAACTTAAAATAAATATAACGAGTATACATTGTGTAGAGTTCTCAAGTGAAATTGCTTAAATAAATCTTGTGCCAATCTTACCAAATTAGACAAATGTGTCCTTGAGATAGGTTTTGATCTAACAGAGTCTACAAAAAAAAAAAAAAATGATTTCCACTGGGTGGCATGACTGAAGCTATTGAAAAACAGATGTAGGTAATATCTCATTAATTTAACTAAGTGTTTCTGAACAGGCTCCAAATCTGGTGTGAATTACAAAGACTCTTGCAGTTTGAAGCCAGAAAACAAATATGTTTTCTGCCAAATGTACTTAAATAGTTAGCAAATTGCCAGCCATTTAAATTATAGATTCCTGCTAAATTTATCCATTCCTCTAATATAATGAAGATAGCATGGGTACCTGAGGATGTACTGCAGAAGCAACGTGAGTCTTTCTCACATGCACCACCACTGTGTTGCAGCCACAGGCTATAACTGTGTTATCTTGGGGCAACCAACTCACTAAATAAAAGCAAGCTGAGCTCATTTTTAATTCTAAATAATAATTGCTCATTGCACACAAAATTTGTCCTTATCTGAGCTCCATATGTGTATCTTGGCAATTTAAGAAGATTATGAATTTAAATTCAGAAAATATATATGTACATGATGTATGTGTGTGCATGCATGAGTGTGTGTGTATCTTGTAAACATAGTCTTACCTAGTTCTTTGTTCTTCACCCATGCATGCCTTTCCTTTTCTTGCACATAAATCCTTTCCTGTGCTATTTCTGTGGCTTAGAATGGGTGCCTTTTCTCCAACCAAAAATCTCACTAGTTATTGAAGCTTTTCAGAGGTACTAGTTGTTTCATGAAGGTTTTCGGATAGTCCAGGCCCATCACATCATTCCTAATTAAAAACTCCAGCATCTACTGTATGTACCTCTCCTAGACAGCAGACTTCAGTCTGCTTTGTATCAAAGTTAGCTTGTTTTACACATCCATTTTCATAAATACACAGTCCATCCATAGAAGACAAGTTGCAAAATTTACTCTTCTTTGTATTTTCACCAGTGCCAAAAAAATGACTTACATTATGTTTGGTTCAAATGATATGCTTATTAGAATTAAACTATATTAAACTCTGGTTATTTTTCATGTGAATAAAGAACAATTAATAAATCTACTCAAGACTTTTGCATTATCAAGGCTTGCAACATCAGGAATCCATACTCACACAAGGTCTATCTTAATCATAATCATGGATGACAAAGGTTTGTTTCTTCAGGCTAATTGACTGCAGTGAAATGCATGACCTGTGAGCATGCATACATGCTGTCCTGTGTTGGAGACATCTATTTTAAAATTCCTATGTCTTAGTCCATTTTCTACTGCTATAACAGAATACCACAGACTGGATAATTTATAAAAAAAAAAAAAAAAAGAGAGAGATTTATTTGGCTTATGATTCTAAATGCTGGAAAGTCCAAGATTGAGGGACCACATCTAGTGAGAACCCTTTCCCTGTGCACAACACAGTAGAAGGGCATCATGAGGTGAGGAATCACACACTCAAGACAGAGAAAGAAAATTGGCCTGAACTCACCCCAGGATAACTGACTGACTCCCAGGATAATGCCATTTAGTCCATTCATGAAAGCTCTGCCCTTATGATTTATTGTTTCTTAAAGTTCCCACCTCTCAACACCATCACAAGAGCAATTCCATTTTAACATAAGCTTTGGAGGGGACATTCGAACCACAGCATCTTATTTTAAACATTAACTCAGACATTAGAGAGGCCGAGAGCAAGCACAGTCTGAGTTTGCTCATGGACAGCTTTGGTGGGTGTCTGTCTCACAACCTGCTGAGTGGTCTCCAGAATGTAATTTATTCTCTTTGGGCTTTCATTTCTTGGAAATTTTTTTTTGGGGGGTGGGAAGGGAGTCTCACTCTGTCGCCCAGGCTGGAGTGCAGTGGCGTGATCTCGGCTCACTGCAAGCTCCGCCTCCCAGGTTCATGCCATTCTCCTACCTCAGCCTCCCTAGTAGCTGGGACTACAGGCACGTGCCACCACACCCGGCTAATTTTATATATGTATATATATATATATATATATATATATATAAATATATATATATATTTTTTTTTTTTTTTAGTAGAGACAGGGTTTCACCATGGTCTCAATCTCCTGACCTCGTGATCCACCCTCCTCGGCCTCCCAAGGTGCTGGGATTACAGGCGGAGCACCCGGCCCATTTCTTGGAATTTTTTGACACTATTTTGATTAATCATTTCACGCAAAGCAACAAAAAAAAATTCTACAGTAAATGATGAAATATGTGATTAGTCTCATTTCATCATGACCTGATTGTGTGATTTTGGGAAAGCCCCTGCCCTATTTGGGATGCTCTGAAGTCTGAGACTATTGAATTAACCAGGTCCCTCTGGGTGTCAATACATCTGTTGCTCATCACAGGATAAACTTCTCATGGTCAAACAACTCAAACGAAAGGACTTATTTCCTGGACAGCTAGTCTATTTCATGTTTACTTTCTTGAGAATATATATTTTCCTTCTCACACAAACATATTAATTTGTAAGTTGTTTTTAACGTGTAGTTCCTAAAGGGCTTTGACCCATTGTGAATGATGACCGACCCTATCAGCATGCTATCCAGAACACACTGAGACACCACGGAAAAGCTGAATTTCTGAAGATGGCTCATGTGGGGGAGACTGCAATGTATCAGCATCACAGACACCGACCACTGATTCTTCTCCATCACCTGTTCTATTAACATCTCCTTTCCGTTTGTTTGCACATTCACATGAATGAATGCCTGTTCTCATCATCCACCATCGCTACTCACTTGTTCATCAAAAGAATGATCCTTCTTTATTCCCGCAGTACTTCCACCTGAGAACAACACGTAAATCCTACATTCCTTTCTCATAAAACGACTAGATTTTTAGAGTAGAAAATCCGCCTGCCTCCTGCAAAAATCAGAGGACTGGTTTCAAACAGCATAACAATGATTTCATTTCATTAATTAATTCATCAATGCAATAAAACTTGTCATTTTAACTTGTTTCTGAGATTCCAATCAAAGCCTAATTAGCATAAACATTTCAACATGTGTCCTATATTAGCAGCAGGCATCAGGAAATGAAGACTTCCAGCATGGAGGGGTAAGGAGGTGGAAAAGGTCATCCTTGTAGCCAAATGGATATGTTTTTGTTAAAAATGAGCCTCCAAGAAAATGTCACGACTTGATGTATACTAGCAGTAACCCTTTGTATGGGCTTGATGAATCAGCAGATTTTCAAACTTTTCACTCTACCAGCAGGGAAACCTCTGTAGTATTCAGACCCATCCAAAGATGTTGTGCGCTAATTTATGGAGAGGGAGATTCCTGCCATGAAATGTACTTGGAAACTAGACTAAGGAGCTGGGGTAAGCCTGATAGTCCCAGCTGGAGCATGATAGTAGAAATAGGTGACAGCTGGAGAAGAGAGAATAAGTTCTTGTCTTTGAGGAGCTTTCCCAAGGTCAAGCGGCCAACAAGTTGCAGGACTCAAGTAGGTGTCAGAGGGTCTAGTTCAACTTCTTTGCTCTATCACTACTTCATGCAGGGCAAAGACCCTTAGGGGTACTAACCTCTGCTCACTTGCAGTAAGCTAGGTAATTAACAGCTTGCCTCACATGCAATACAGACTTGCAGGAATATTAAATACATTAAATGTCCAAAAAGAACAGAGGATTAGATAATAACACTCACTCAAGGGATGGCAGAGAAGAGGTCCTATATGCATACCTTCTGGTTTTATCAGGATGCAGCCTAGGCTTCCAGACATCATGTTACAAAATGCCAGAGAGCCTGACAGTTAGCAAGGGAACATAGGAGGTAAAATTCTCCAATGTAAGCAGATGTCCCAGCTCAGCCTCATCAAGGTCAAACTGAAACAGTGATGGACACAGCTCCCAGCTCTGCCCTGCAATTGTATGGATGGTGTGAGGACCCCTCCCCTTCCTCAACTCTCTGGTTTTCCCATTTTTCTTGTGGCTTTAGATAAGACTGAAAGAAAAATTCTCTCCTCATTCACCATCTCTCAGCCTGGGCTGTGGCTACCAATTTCACAGTTTTCCCTCAAAGCAATGACAGGTTACCTTAGTTTTATTTCTGAGTTTGATGCCCTCAATTGCTGCCCATTTCATATCTATGTCAATGCAGAATTGTCTATTTTTATTTGAAGTTTTTAGAAACATGGAAGAGAAGCCTCGGCCTTTTCCTTCAAATAACTGCTCCGACAGCTTTATGGATGGCTAGTTAGTTTCTTCCTGACCTCCCTGAGAGGTCCCATCAGCTCTAACCCAGTTTCCTCTAAATTCTATATTCCCGGCTCTGGGACAGCAGCAGACAGTTGTATCTTGTTCCACAATCCATAATTCTCAGCTTCAAAGTTCAGTGCCAAATAAGATCTCACATTGTAGGATAACCTTTTGTACCAGCCCTTCAGCAGCAATTAAATCTGCTCATTCCACGACGCCTGGAGAAAACTAGGCACGCTGCCTGTTTTCAGGTGCAAAAATGAAGCAAAACAGAACAAAATACAAAAACAAAGACCAGCGACACAAGGATCTGAAACTTCCTCTTCATTAACTCTTCTAGTCAGCAAAGTCAGGTAACAAAAGGAAGACCCCTAGGTAATAGGTGAGGAGGTGGCTGAGCTGAGGGGGATGTGTCAGGGCCCTTTGGGGGGCTTCTGCTGGAGCAGAATTAAAAGCTAAATCTCAGTCTGTAAGTGAAAGGCCTATAAATCCTTTAGAAACTAAGTAGGCATGACCAGTCAGATAATGCCAACCAGGCAACCTATGTGAGGCCCTGAAGTGACAAGCAACTGGTGTATGAGTATATGGAGCCCCTCACTGGTTTAGAAAAAGACCTTAGTGAGCTCCCAATGAGTGCCCAGGAGGTTACAAACACACCTACCATACATAGAATGCCTACTGTAGGATTTACTTATATGATACCTAATCTGTATCACATCCTGGATCTACTTTTGTTTACAAATGAAGAAGCAGACTGAGAGGATTTAGGAGACTTACCCAGAATTTATGAATCACAGCACTGGAATTTGAGCCTGGCTCTTTTGATATTAAAGCTATGTAATGCTATGGTCTTTCTACTATGCTATGTTTCTGCATCCCACCCAAGCATCCATCCTTTCTGTCTTCATCTGTGTGGGACACCTACCCTCATGGGAGTACACTGCTCGGTGATTTGCCAAACACTTGCAAACAAGTAACTTACTAAAGTTCACAAAAGCTCAGTGAACTAGACATCATGGTCATCCCTGGTTCCCACCATGGCCTACCCGAGTAACCACCACGGAAGGGGATTCCAGGGAAATGAAAGACACAGACTTTGCCGCCAGGAGCTTAGAACCAAGTTGCAGTGACAGAGATGCATGCACAGCACCACCTTAGGACAAAGCTATCAACATATGCGCTATTTGTTGACTGACTACAAACTCTTTGCTAAGTGCCCATAGAGGGAAAGCAGTTTGGATTAGAGTGTCCACAGAGTGCAGCATGGATGAGGGAATCTGAACTGGGTTCTGAAAACTGCTCATCCTTTGGAGAGATGGAAGGGAAGTGGTGGGATTTTCAGAATATCTGAAGATCCACAAAGCCAATGTTGCTGAAGTGGAAAAATCATAGTGTTTCCAAGGGACAATGAGAAAATTCTTTTGCCTGAAATAGATGGTTACTGCCTTAGGACTAGGGAAACAGGAAGTCAAAAGGGTAATGATCGATCAGCACCTAAATCAGAAGTCTCACCACCTTGTTAATTGTCCTGTCTACTAGTCAAAGGAATTCAGCAGGTGTTCCAAGGATATACATATTTATTCATTTCTAATTTATATACTGGCATTACCATCTGCATAGACTATTATGTAAAATGTATATTTTAGAATATTTTAAAAGGATGAGATACATAAATATAAATTCTAATATTTCTTTCTGCACTGAAACAAATTTTGGAATGTGTATGCTTAATGTTACAGCTAAATTCTCACCTCAGGTCCCTTCTACAGAACTTCCCAGGACCTCCCCAGGCCTTCGGATCTCTGCTCCTGGAAACAATCACCCTCCTCATGCATACTGCCTCCTCCTGTCATTTGAATATCCTTGGATGGGTTTCTTCTCTCAACACAACCAACTTTTATGAGGACAGAGAACTTATTGATGTGAACTGATAAGCTCCCCAGCATGGAGCTAAATGTTATTTAGAAATCTGGGGTTTATTAAATGTTTTTGTATGACTGGGGATCTTTAACCCTGTAGGGTAGAAGCTGAGTGAAACAGTTGCAGAGGGCAGCAATGAATTACTTCATGTGAGGGCGCACAGTCAAAGCCTAAGAAGATTTGCAGATAGAAGATACGCCTCTGATGGTAGGAAAGGGAAGCATCTCCCCGGAGAACATGGGCCCACCGCCATGCTGCCAAGGCACCACCACCAGGAAAGCTGCGGAGCCCAGGGTCTGTGGGGAGGTTTTGCACAAAGTCATGAATTCTACAAGGGAGCAAGAAAGAAGCCACACTGACTCAGGAGAAAGCTTCCTTCAGGGACAGACAAGGGATGTTACTAGTCATTAGAAGAAATAACAGTCTTAGATGATAGCCCTGAATCCCCCAAAGAATCAGATAAAGCAACTTGTGAGGTCAAGTACATGACCTTGATGCAGGTGCAGCTTAGAATAATTCAGTAATTGAAAAATGGAAAAGGTTGTGTGCACACACGGGCCTACTTATAAGTAGTAGAGATGTGAGTAGGAAAACCAGGAAAGTATGGAATTCTTCTATAATGAACAATCTTCAGTGTAATATAAACCATAAAAGTTCAAATAAATTTGGATGATAATATACAGCTCTTTTGGAGATGTTTCTTAGCCTCACTGTGATTAAAATCAATGAATATGCTTGTTGTTTTTATTTATTAGATTTTCTTTGTGATTTCTGTGAAAGATCAATTCAGAACATTTTCTCCCTCTTTGTTTTTGCATATGTTACAACTTGTGACTGTCAAATTTAACTCTCACCTAAACAATTAACAAAAGTTCTTCCCTGGTCTCTGTTTCCATACTTGCCCCTTAAAATATTTCAAATATTGCTTTCAGAGTCAAGGCCAACTTATCTATTAGGCCATAGGTGGGGCACTTAGGGTTCACAATACCTTTAGGGGCCCATGGAATGGTTTAATTTTCTTTGAAATCAGAATTTTTAAAAATGAACTCTTAGGTTAAAGAAAATATTTTAAGATATAATATTAATATATTCATATTTATACTAATGCAGTCATAAAATATAAATTTAAGTATATATTTTTTATGGAAGAAGTGGCCTATGAAAGCAAGAGTGCCTACGGCTGAAGAAAGTCATAATGTGCTCCTGTTAAGAATGGACTCTTTCTGAAATCAAGATCTTATTTGTGTTACTCCTCTATTCTGAGGACTTAGAATTTTATTTCCTGGTAGTGAATAAAGAAGAAAAATGCAACATCTCCTACAACACAGCCCCCACCTGGACTTCATCTCACTTCATCAGGATATCAGTTGTATTGATCGACTCCCCATTCTACTACCCTGAGTCACATACCCTCTTCTCTCTTCTAGATGTCCCCCTCAACAAATGCCACATCTCTCTTTCTGGATGTAATTATCACCATCCCCTCTCCATATTTACCAGCCAAAGTCCTGTCTCTCTGCATATTCCACCTGAAAATGCCATTTCCTCTGAGAAGCCTCCCCAGATTCCCTTCCAAAGCCTGCTCTTTATATCCATAGCACCCTTTTCCCCACCTTCTTCACTTAGAGATTGTGGTGCCTAATCATTCCCTTACAGAATTTAAACATGAGTACATGTCATTGACCCCTGGTCAAAGGTACATGTCCCCATCTGCTCTGGAGATGTTAGGGGAAAGGGGCATATTCCTTCACATATTTGCTCCCTTACTTAACTCAATACACTGCCTTATTACATTTGCTCATTATAAATGCTCAGTGTGCTTCTTGTAGTTGAGTACAACATAGGCAATATCTACAGTAGTTTTGTTATCATTACCCACTTACCACCGTTTTACTAAATGGAGAGGGAGGCAATACGCTGTGACGAGCACAATTTCCTCTCATCTCTGATAGTTCCTACACTGCTCAGTGTTTGTTGTGGCAGCGCATTTTAGTAGGTGGAGCACTGGACTGAGAGTCCGGAGCCCATGTTTCTACCTTGGGTTCAGCCTGAAATTAGCAAAGCCATCCTGCCTATCACCTCATCCCTCTGGGTTTCTTTCCTGCTCTGTGGCAATAGGGGAAAGACAAGAACTAGTGTCATGACTTCCCAGCTTTGGCTTGCTCTGGTTTTATGACCCACTGATGCTAGTCCTAAATTTGATCAAATATAAATTGCAAAACCTGCTAACGGCCTCTGGGAGAAATAAGAAGAGAATACATTCCATATGCCTGCTGAGGACTTTCTCCATAGACAAGGTGGTAGTGATCTGAGCCTTCAGGATTACAGTCCATGAAACACCTTCGGGCTGCTTCATTTGACAAAGCTCTTCTTAGCTCCCTGTGTGCCTAAATGTTAAGTCATTTTTACTTTCAACAAAAGGAACAGGGGTCCCTAAGCTCCTAGGGTTCTCAGAGCAGTCTAAGAGGACATTGAATGAGATTTTGCCTATCAGACTTGCCTCCCAAAAGAAGGTGTCAAGCAAAAGAAATAGTTTTTTTATTTCTCACAAAAGAAAGACACAGGTTTTATTAAAATTCATGCACAATTCACAGAATGACTCCATAGCCCAGTGAGAGAAGCTGTGTGAGCGCTTCCTTTTGCTTGTTTTAAATCTGTATTTCAATTTGGATTTTTTAGATTTTCTTTGTTCAGTAACACCAAAAAAGAGACAGCTGAGGACCACAGGGAATAAGATATTTTGGAAAAATAGTCTCTACTAAGTTCCCCAGAGTAGAAATTTGTATAGTTAATCTTTCAGAGAACTCTCTAGTTCTTTGAGCCTGCATTGTTTTTGTTCACATTTTCTATATATTCACTGCCAACCCAACCTCAACACCTGACGTAAATCAGACCCCATGGGTTTGCTGTCCTCATGTTTCTAACAACAACAACAAAAATCCCAGCTGCCATCCATAGTCATGGGTTTCCACGACTAAGGTTGAAGATGCCCTAATCCATTCATAATGTTCATTCCCACCCCGTTGAGAATAATAAACATTGGGTGACAAGTGAGGCCAACCCAAATTTGCTGACAGTCCTAAATTGTAACGAACGTGTAATTAGAGTCTCTTTAACCATTTTCAGCCTGAATACCAACTAGAAAATGGTTATTTCGCATCCACTATAGGTCAGACCTTTACCATGAACTTTACATTCATTATCCCATTTAACATATTAAGCCACCCTATAAAATAATTGTTAATTTCATCGTTTTAAGGATGGAAAAGATGAGGATCACAGAAATGACCTGTCTGTAAACATAGAAGTAGGAAGAGAAGGCACAGGGCCCGTCAATATCTCTGTCTTGATCCTATAGCAGCCTAATCACAGGTATCTCTCTGCTGCCTCCTACACTAGACTATATATATACTCATATGTTATTCTCCTTTGTACTCATGCAGGGAGCACAGTCCCTGTAACGGAGCTGCTATTATTTTTTTTTCCAGTCTTTGCATGGTATAGAACTATCAGAGAGAGAGACAGATGAGGGCTGTGGTAGTCAAAGAGGGCTTTTTGACTGTGTAAGGAGAAGCGGTGATATGCCTAGGAGTATGGGTGGGTTTGGATTGGTGAATGAAGCTGCCCAGCATTATTGGCATTATGAATGGATTAGGGCATCTTCAACCATAGTCTTGGAAACCCATGACTATGGATGGCAGCTAGGATTTTTGTTGTTGTTAGAAACATAAGGACAGCAGACTTATGGGGTCTGAGACAATATTCCCTGTCATAAGGGAATATTGTTTGGGCAGGGGAACTTGGGCACCAGGGAACTGAAGGTATGTAACATACTGTGTATGAATTGGGATAGTACTGTTAGTCAGTGTTGGATATAAGAAATGAGAAATTACTGACTGATGGGATTAACCTGGGCTCAGAAGTAACTACCTCTTTGAATGCCTAGGTTCTGGTCTTGCAATTTCTCAAGCTCGCCCAAGGGCAATAATTGGTCTCACCCACACACCTCCTCCCATTTTCTATTTCCATTACAGAGAGAAAGCTTAACTTTAAGGTGAGCTCTTTGTGGTTGACGTTCTGACAAGCAATGCACATTGCTGTTTACCAAACTTACCCCCACCGACCTGCCCTTATTCTTAGAAGGAAATAAGAAGGAAGCAGAGGCAGTTAGGAGGGGGCTGATTTCAGGCACAGTCGCTCATTTAGAAAAGTCATTTCAAATTGCACAAGGTGCTTCAGTTGCCCTATTTTCCTGAAATTAATTCTAAATTTTATGGGTACAATTTGTTTCCCTTAAGTCTCTAATTATGCTTTTAACATTCAATCTTTCAAACTCTAGCCATTAGTGACTTAATATGGTGTTATCAGGAGATAGAGTGGAGTTAGGAGTGTGGGTGGGAATTGTAAGAGCAGAAGTTGCACCTGTACTTGTGGTGGTTGGAAATTGATGTCCCCTGGAGGAAAGCTAAAAGAAAAATCTAATAAGTCACCAAAATAGACTGAAGTCAAGTCTGAGGATTAGTATTTAAGGTATTAGGACAAGGGGCTAAAAAGGGCAGGAGAGGTAATCACAAAGTTCCATTTCATTGTACTGAACATGGGCTGATGGCATGAGATTCCAGGCCAAACAAGAAGAATGATAGGAAGTAAAAATATCATCATGCAAGGTATAAAATGCTAAGGTTGAAACATGACTTTCAGGACATAGAAAACTAAAGAAGGAGACAGGTAAGAAGTGGCTCAGAGTCATTCGCCAAAAAAAATTAAAAGTTGAATTATTGAATAGCTGGGAACAACCTGCAGGAAGAAGGAGATAGAAGATAGTCAGTAAAGCAGAATTATTGCGTATTGAATCATCCATAAGCATTGACAGGGCAGCTGCAGTCCTTCTACTTCTTAATAGAGGAGGTTTACCAGATGGCATCTGTACCTCAACAACATCCCCTATCCCCCATAAAAACACACACATACCTACCATTTGTGCTGACACAATCTGCTCCATGGTTGTATGTGATTTAAACTCAAATGCTACAGGGTTTTAGGAACAGGGACCAAGGAGACCTAATGTAGTCATGGATGGCTTCATGAAGTGAACACACAGAAGAGCAAAAGGCCTAAATTGGACTATAGAAAATTCAAAGTGAGAGAAACTGAAGAGGAAGAAACACAGGCCATGACTTCTGGAGACTCACAGACTAAAGGCACTAGAATTGGGGAAGGCCAAAGTCCTTTCAAGAGGACCTTGGAGAGGAGGTGCAGGAGAAGCCCGGCCAGTACTCATAGAGATCCATCTCTTAAAGTCTGGGAAAAGAAATACAGGAGCTATTGTCCCTGTCCTCAACAAAGTCACCCACCCAGGAGGCAGAACAGGAAATAAGCAGCATTTGGTAGGAGAGAAGAGAAGCATACTCATGAAGCAACAATGATTTATTTTGAACAAAATAATTCTACACTGAAATAAATTCTGACCGGGCACAGTGGCTCATGCCTGTAATCCCAACATTTTGGGAGGCCAAGGAAGGTGGATCATCTGAAGTCAGGAGTTCAAGACCAGTCTGGCCAACATGGTTAAACCCTGTCTCTACTAAAAATAAAAAATAAAAAAATTAGCTGGGCGTGGTGGTGCGTGCCTGTGATCACAGATACTGGGGAGGCTGAAGCAAGAGAATCACTTGAACCTGGAAGGCAGAGGTTGCAGTAAGCTGAGATTACGCCACTGCACTCCAGCCTGGGTGAGAAAGTGAACCTCCATCTCAAAAATAAATAAATAAATAAATAAATCAAATTAAATTCTATAGAAGTTCAGAAAAGAAAAAAAAAAATCATTGGATCTTAAGATGGCCAGTGAGAGCTCCTCACATGACAGAAGTTCCTAGCTGGAGTAGAAGGATGTATAGCTGTTGGAAATACAAGAAAATTAAAACTTTTAGTAAGGACAGCTCCCAAAAAAAGATACAAAGTCAGGGACAAGCATTGTATATATGGTTATAGTCAAGACCACACCAGGCAGAATTGCTTGGTGCCTATGGGGGTGATATGGGAGATACAACTGCAGCGAGGTGACAAAGTCAGATTGTGGTGGGCCTCAATTTCCACATGAAGAATTTTAGAAATCATGCAACCAAACCAGTAGATAAAATTAAAGATTTCTGCGCAGAAATTTGACATTAAGATGGTTTGTTTTGTTCTTTCAGCTTTCTGCATATGATTTTGATTACGACTTCTCCCCTTAAGATTCTGACTATTTGCATGATTGGGAGAGGTAACAGAAAAAGAAAGCTTTTTGAAAGTTTGGGACTTCTAAATGGAGTAAATTTTAGGGAATGCACATGTTATACATTTTAGGAAATCATGGAAAAACTGGTCAACCAGAACTCAGACACGAATATTCCCATCTTCTTAGGTTTGCCATGAAAAAGAGTTCTCTCTTTGCACGGGTGTGCTGCCTACAAAGCTGCATTATCCACAGAGGTGTATAAAAAATGGCGAACTCACCTGTGGTATAAGTTGAGCACATGTAGTTCCACTTTTTCCAGCATCTCTGGACATAGATTTCCCTCCAACAAGAGCAAGCACATAAAATTGCCATCCATAGCACTGTTAGGCACTAAAGGTGAGCAGCCATACATCCCCTTCTTAGTTTGGCACCTAACCACACTTGCTTCTTGACTCATCTTTCAAGTCTCAAAGGAGAAAAAACTTCCTTCTAAGAATGCCACAAATATGTATTCTAAATAAAACTTGAGAAGTTTATAACATGTCCATAACAAAAACAAATGAACAAAACAGTAAGCTTAACAAGTACACATTTATACACATTTTGCATCAATATCTGTGCAAATTTTAAGGAAATGGCATGAAATACCAAAATGGAAGAATAATCTTCCCATTTTACCCCTTACTTATTCTCTCTCCCCTTGCATAGGAAATAAGTATAACTTGGGATTCACACTTCAAAAAAAAAAAAAAAAACTTCTTTAATTCAAAGATGAACTTGAGTATGACCTCAGAGAATTCAGAACTGATGCCACGTTAGTTCTTTAATAAACTGGACTCGGCAATAACTGATCTCAAGGAAAATTCAATCAAAACCAAAGTCTTATCTTTCTTCAGAAACAGGACAGTTGAGAATTGAATGTGATGTCCTGGAAAAATCGAAGAAGAAATAACATCAAACTAGTTTGTTCCTGAAAACAAGGCAACAAGAAATTGATGGCATTTTCACCTGTGGTTTTACTACAAAAGATCCTGGGCTTAGAAGCCATGTCACTTGACTCTCTTAAAATCCAAAACAGAGATAGAGACAGAACAAGGAATGATGCTGGTGACATTTCGGGGGTAATTCTGAAGTAGAATCCAAGAAGGTCTTGGAGCCAATAATTATTAATTATTTGAATAGGTTAATGCTTTTAACTCAAAATATTTAGTCTTTCTTAATTTCTCTTTCATTGGATGCAGTAAAGGAGAGGAAGGCATGGGAAATTAAGAAAAGAGACATACTTTGCAACTTCTTTTTAATATCCTGCTTAGTCATATCTGTTATGAAAAAGCAGAACTGGTTTGCATTGTATCTCTTTTCATGACTTTATATGTGGATAGTTAAAAGGCCAATTTCTAAGGAACTAGAAAGATCTTATACATTTGTGTGATTATATTACATTCCCAAATAAATTTAAAAAAAAAACACACAAAAAAACTAGCTATAGTAATAAATCATGTGATTTTTTCATAAAACAAATTAAAACAAGGCTCAATCTAGTCTAGCCCTATGATATCACTCTTTTTCAGCTTAGTGACATAATTTGTTGAGTAGGAGGAAGTATGGAATTTTGCAGAAACCGCATACATTTATCTGTGTTACAGATCATAAAATAGGTTATGCATATGAGTGACATCCATCTGTCATGTGAATCCTGGCAGAAAAAAATACTACATGCTAACAACATCAGGTTGCCAAAGGAAGAAGGACTGTAAAGTAAAACAGAGGTATCTGATAAATCACAGAACAAATGATTAAACATGTTCTTTCTTATGAAATTTGCATCACTGAACTAAAAAGATGTAGGAAACACCAAACTAGTTTAACCCACAACAAAGTTTTCATCTAAAGGAATAAGTTTTCTTTTTAATTATTTTATTTTATTTAACTGTTATTTTAATTTTGGGGTGCATGCGCAGGTTTGTTACACAGGTAAACGTGTGTCTTGGGGGTATCTTGTGCAGATTATTTCATCACCCAGGTATTAAGGAATCAGTCTTCTGACTTGGACTTTCACAGATCAAGTCAAAGATTGTTTTAAATTCATCAGGTGAACAAAAGAAAACTAACATTATTATTGATTACTGAATAAAACACTAAATCAGTCCACTAAATTTGGCCAGTGTAGTAAGTTGTATTATAAGAACTATGGGGATGACTATTCTTGAAGATGTAAGAAATGTGATTTCTACCCTTGAGGAAGTCTCATTTCAATGGGAGAGACAAGTAGATATATTCTACTGTGGCAAAGACCATGACTAGTATATGTGAATGATGTTATATAGAGTCAAAGGAGGGAAACTGACCCCATGATAGTGATCCAAAGGTGAGACTTCAAACTAAGAGTCTGAATAATGAGTGGAATGGCCAAGTGCTCCTGACAGAGAGGCAGCAAGATCAAAATAGAGAGATGAAAATGGCATGGCATCTTGGGAAATCAAGCAGCCATCTTTTCATGGGTTTTTGCCCACAAAGTTTTGTAAAATCAAATATATCCAGTTAAGGACTCAGCAGGAAATAGAACAATAAAATTATGATAACCTGAGTAAAGTGTAATGAAAGGTCTATTTATAAAGATATATGCCGGGTATTGAGAAATGACAAGTGATAATGCAAGTATCCCAGAACTGAAGGGCTACAGGGGAGGAAGAAGTAGCTGAAATCCAGAAGTAGAGGCTGTGCAGCAGAACTGGAGACCTGAGACTAAATTTGACGGTGCAGTCACCCCACTGCGGCACTGCAGGGAGGAAACCAGGAGGACAAGTATTCCTAACCTCACTCTTCTCCCTCCCTCCTGTCGAGCAACAGCACCCCCATCAGTTAAAACCAACCCAGAGCCAGAGGGCAAGGGAGCCAGTTGCGGTAGCCTCTTTTGGTCAGAAGCTCTCATCACAGAGCAGACTGGAGAACGATGGAGTGCAGGTCTGGAGGATAATCTAAAATGCCTGCGACAGAGCTTAATAGACTGGGAAAAGTCCCCTGAAAGTTCATCCAAATTATTTCGCCTCTGAAGTCTCTGTTCATAGCCTCCCTCTTCCGTGAAGCCTTTCCAGATCTCCTTAGAATCAGCTCCTACCACTTTGTGATTCTCAGGCCTTCTTTTCTTTACATTTAACATTATTTTATTGTAACATAGATCACAGTCAGTTGGGTGTGTATTTTTCTCCCTAGGTAGAATCTGAGATCTCCTAGGAAAAATGTCATGTGTCTGAGTCAACTTTACATTTCTGGTGCCCAGAATGGATAAATGATCACCCACTTTTTGTTACAGTATGTAAATAATTGCATCCATCATCTGAATAATTCACCCTATCGGGGAGCGAGGCTTGGTGTGAAACCTACTCTGTACATTCTTACCACTTTCAGTGTGTTCAGATAACTTGCTCATGCATCTGAAAAGAAGAGATTATTTTATTATCCAGATGATACACAGAAGTAAAGTGCAATGTAATTACCCAGGAACCAACAGAACTGCCAAATGCTTGCAGTAGTACAGATAAGTACTAGTGAACATCCTACCTATTAACTCAATAAATACAAGTATTCCAACTGTTCAGAGTGAGTTTTAATAAATATTTTCTAAGTGGCTATTCTACATCAGATGTCTGTGCTAAGCACTTTCACACCTGTAGTCTGATGAGATAGTCACAAGAACTACAAGGGGTTAGGAATTATTATCTCATTGTGTAGACAAGAAAACTGAGTCTGAGAAAGACTAAAAGATATAACTGTTAGTTCATAAAAATAAACACAATTTATTGTGTTCAATTGAGGCTGGCTTCTCGCCATGCCAGACTGAATTTTTTTCTTAAGCTGAGACAATTGTAAATGGGGAAATATATATATACACACACACACACACACACACACATATATACACACACACACATATAACACATACACACATATACACAAAATACAAATACATATAGGAACAACATATATAAGAGAATATTTAAACTGGTGTCTCTTGCAGATATGTTTATTAAGTACACAACTATAAACAAGTTAAAATGTACTACTAATTGATTTTGGTTATGTAGAGAAAGGTAGAAAGAAAATATATTATGAAAGAAAGAAAATATTTTCCTAAAAAATAAATTTAATCACTATCACTATTCATATTCTGATGAAACACCTAAAACTTTGATTAATAAACACTTTGTAACAACTGTAATAGTAAACTTTAGGTTGCTGTGTTCTTGAACATTTTCTTGTTAATTTTACTATAAATCTATGAAATTGTAAGCCACTTGCTTAGAGTTCATGGTAATAAACTTTTATAAACTAGAAAATTTGTTCAGTAGCTAAAGAAAAACATTAGAAAGGCCGGGCGCGGTGGCTCACGCCTGTAATCCCAGCACTTTGGGAGGCCGAGGCGGGCGGATCACAAGGTCAGGAGATCGAGACCACGGTGAAACCCCGTCTCTATTAAAAATACAAAAAATTAGCCGGGCGCGGTGGCGGGCGCCTGTAGTCCCAGCTACTCAGGAGGCTGAGGCAGGAGAATGGCGTAAACCCAGGAGGCGGAGCTTGCAGTGAGCCGAGATCGCGCCACTGCACTCCAGCCTGGGCGACAGAGCGAGACTCCGTCTCAAAAAGCAAAATAAACTGTGGCAGAGAAAAATTTTTTTAAAATGTCCTGCTTTGTGACTTTGGGTGCCAACTTCATTAATTAATACAGACTTTAAATTTCTTTCAAGAATATGAGCTAGAGAACTAGAGCCACTGCTGGTGTAGATAGTAAAGACAGATCAAATGGGTTTCATTTAAAATATGGTGGCTTCAGATAAGACTAATTAGCAGGATGACAAAAAGCAGTCAATAAAATAAAAACAAATCTTGTTCTTTAAATGCTGGCAACAATTAATGGAATTAATTCAAAATTGTTTCTCCTGTCCATTAGTATATAAAAACTTACCACTCGTTTTTTTGATGCAGCTGTTTTGGTATTATTTTCTTGTGTTTTGATAGTGTATACCTTGTTCTGTGTGACCAGAAGTGCTGATGATGTCAGGGAAAGAGGAAATAGTGCAAGTGGGGAGTTGGGGAGACAAACAAAGGAGAGGATGTGGAGAGAAGGCATAAGGGGCCAGACAGGTGGAATGTGCCAGGAATCCAGTACAATGAATGACAACAGCTTTTGTTTTTAATTCTTTTTTTTTTTTTCTCAGCAGGTTCATCTATTCTGCTTATTTGAATGACTCTTGCTGGTTATTTGTTTCTTTGGTTATATATTGCTACACAATAAACTATCTCAAAAAACTTAGTGGATCACAAGGAACAATTTTGTTCAGTTTCTGACATTTCTGCAGTCTGGGTGGAGTTCAGCAAGGACAGTCCGTGTCTGTTTCATGGGGCATCAGCTAGAGTGTCTTGGCGGAAGATGAGGACCCCACCGCTCAGATGACCTCACACATGCGGCCAGCAAATTGATGCTAACTATCACCTGGGAACTCAGCTGGGCTGGCTGGCAGGGGCCTCAGTTCTCCACAGCTGCTCCACATGGCTAGGTGAGGCTGCTCACCACATAGTGGTTTCAGGGTACTCGAATTCCTAATATGGAAGCTGGATTTCCCCCAGAACCCCAAGGTGGCAGTTTCCAGGTCTTAAGGCTTCAGCCTGAAACAGGCACACCATCATTTTTGCCACATTTTGTTCATTAAAGCAGGTCACAGCCCAGGTTTAAGGAAATGAGCCACAGACAGGTATGTATATCTGGAAATACGCCTCACTGGAGATTGTAGCATGAAAAGTAATGAATACCCCACCCATCTATCAAAGAGAAGATTGATGCTTGACAAGATTAATAAGCTTTCAGATTGTTAACAATGTTAAAACAACACTCTCTAAGAGAGGTTCAAGATTACTCTGAAAAATAAACACCTTTCAACTGAGTTAACGTCACCCCAGATTAATAACCTACTGAAGAACACAGAGTAATAACATCCTCATAAGGCGAAAGAGAATAGCCTTTTGCGTCAGGTTTTTGAAACAGGTTTTTTTTATGAAGGGAAATTTTACTGGCCAGAAGTTTATAGACCCCTGCCTCAGTACCACATTTCCCTAGTTTATCTTAATCTGAGTTGTTCACTCAGCAAAAAAAGACACTGCTGATCTCATGTGTGGTTGCGTGGCACACAGGGTGCAGTGATAGATTTTAAAAGGGAATCGTATACTAAACAAAGTCTGCAAATGTTGCTCTCATATGGATCTGAACTTTCTGAGAAAAGTTGTTTAAGGGAGAATTCTCAGCTTTGCTCTCTTTTATAAGCAATAAAGCCCTCCAGGATTTGTATTACAGAATTATGGGAGTGAAAACTGCCATGATAGGAAGAAGAACAAGCAACCTTAATTAAATTTCTGCCACAGATATTTTCTATTCATCTTAGATAGCTCAGCACCACCACAACTTGTAAGCCTCAGTTTCTTCTTATTTGATAATGGATGAAAATCTAGATATAAAGATTAAGCTAAGATAAAATAATATAAAGCAAACGAGGACCAAATAAGAAATGTGAGGTGCATTGTATACTGTAAAGTATTATACCAAAGTATTGTTTCATAATGATGATATAGAAAGGTCTATTTTAAGCAACTCAATTACTTATTTTCTGGAAAATGCTTTGCCTGATACTCTCATACACTGGGATTATAGATTCCTACTGTTGCAACTCACTGCAGGTGTTTTTGAGTACTCTATATAAAGAAAATATTTTAGAATTTTTACGGATGTTAAAGAAGTATCCAAAATACAAGTGCTAATTGTGGGTGAGGAACACCACTTGAGAGATGCTGAGAGTGAAGTATAGTGGTCTCCAGGCCACTTGACATTTTCATTAAGAAAGCTCTTGCCAGTGGTAATTACCTTAACCTCACCTGGTCATGCCTAAACATGAGAATGTGTCCTTTTTCATAAACAATGTTGATTTCTTCCTGAAATTATCAAGTCACCAAACATTGACTAAACCATGTGCTTCATATTTTCTTGAGCACTCTGGGGAATATAAGAGAAGTATAAGCTATGTTTGGAGTTCTTGGGGAATTTAGGATCCATTACCATTTCAAAATAGCCTGTAATGCTGCAGTGGGCTGGATAAGAGAGCTCGGGGGCTTGGTGGGCACTACTAGAGCTTATGAAAGGGAGAGACAAACCCTAGCTAGGGCAAGGAGCGAAGGCTTCTTGAAGATAGGGACTGAATTCCTGTATCCAAGCATGAAGTGGCTAACAGTAGTTTATTAATTTAATACGTTCTTGAAGATTAAGATGCTCAAGAGAGAGGTACAAAGAAAGTGTTTAAGATGGAGAAACTAGATGAGGATGGAGGGAGAAACTAGAAGATTCCTGCTAAGAATTTAAGGAGATAAGGTAAGGAAATTCCAGTGACCAGAGCTTCTGAGACCCGGTCCAGGAGTTCAGGCTTTCATCTGAGAGGCAACATAAAGCAATTATTCTGTGCTTCAAAGTATGGAATTTCACTTTGTCAAAAAATTCTAGAGTGAAAAATTTCCTGTCTTTTTTTCCCCAATATTGTGAGTTCAAAGTTTTATAGAATTTTGGTGTTAAATAGCAGAGGAACACCTTAAATATTGAGTCATTTTTCAATGATGGAATTATTTGTCTTTGATTAATCGTGAGGATATTCCCTTTCTGATTGTGTCTCCTTTCATCTGTTTCTATTTCATACATTTCTCAGATACTGAAAATCTACTCCTTTGAAACCATAATAAAAGATTGCTTTTATGCTGATTTTTTTTCACTTTTGCACAAAAAGGCATCATATCTGTGAAGATGCTGTAAGAATTTCAGCTGAAACTGAGGTAAGACCACCAGAAGTTTGGGAGCTTTCTATGATGGTTATTTGTGCCTTGAAACAAAATGCCTTAAGGATGCCTTCTCTAAGAATTTCAGTACAAAGGTAAACAATTACTGAGTCAGGTGATCACCAAGTAAATGAAAAAGTGTAAAGAGAATTATGTCTCATGCCAGGGTTTGTGTGGATGTGAATTATGAAAATAGGG
Organism: Macaca mulatta; assembly: GCF_049350105.2. NCBI lineage: Eukaryota > Metazoa > Chordata > Mammalia > Primates > Cercopithecidae > Macaca > Macaca mulatta. The sequence goes on along the minus strand of NC_133418.1, from coordinate 102,402,601 downwards.
TGTAACTTCTGATTTTTTGTGTGTACTGTGAGAATCAAATCAGCTCTGCCAGACCAGGAAGTGAATAGCGCCTGGTGAATTCACACTCACATTGTGCTTATGGATGGAGAGAGGAAGCAAAGCTAATAGGTAAACCTGCACCAACAAAGCCTGGCTAAGTATCCAGATAAATACAAAGTCAGTGAAAAAGGCTGTACACCTATGCAGCCCTCTGAGGTACAGCCACATCAAACTTGCCTACGCCTCAGTATTCTACAGGCATGCTAATTTTAATACCAGCCTGGGTCTGCACTTAGCAAATCTCTAACCATTGCACACAGATTTAGAATTGTACCTGACATATCCTAAAATGATACTTTGATTTTTTCACTCTCAAACCATGCAATTTTGCTTTCTAGAACTTCAGCTGAGAATAAATGTATTTAACATTTGGCTTTGGCAGGAAGAAAATGTTTCAATATAGAAATATGTGTCTCTACCAATGCTATTGTTAATTCAAACTCTGCTGAGGCACCTGAAGAGAATGGGCATGTAGCACATAGTAGGTATTCAATAACATTGTTATGCTGAAGTCTATAAATGGCCAGGACCCAAAATTGTATTTGTAATTTTGAACAAATTATAAATGAATTAAGTGGTGCTCAGAACAACCAGAGACAGGAGAGAAATTAGGATAAAATAGAGATTAAGGAAAGTAGAGGCCCTAGGGAATGATCCATAGCAAAGAAAGTACATGTCATCCTGTTTTGTTTCTTAAATTGAATGCCTGAGTCAGGGCGTGGTGGCTCACACCTGTAATCCCAGCACTTTGGGAGACCAAGGCAGGCAGATCACGAGGTCAGGAGTTTGAGACCAGCCTGACCAACATGGTGAAACCTCATCTCTACTAGAAATACAAAAATTAGCCAGGCGTGGTACATGCATCTGTAATCCCAGCTACTCAGGAGGCTGAGGCAGGAGAACCACTCAAACCCAGGAGTCAGAGGTTGCAGTGAGCCGATATCATGCTGGAGTGACAGAGCGAGAGTCCATCTCAAAAAAAAAAAAAATTTTTTTTTTAATTGAATGCCTGAGTATAGGAGAGCTGCCTCTCTCCCACCCCTGATACAAATAAACCACAGACACATGGTCCCAGGATTTGAGTCTAGGAACAGATAGCAAAGAAAAAAGGATTAGATTTGAGTTCTTCCAAACATGACTCGTGTGACAATAGAAAAATTACTTTACTTGTTTAGACCACAGCCTGATCTGCTAAAGAAAGGTTTTGAAATAATGGTGTAGGTAATGCCCTGATTATATTTAATGACATTAGAGTTATTTCTAGGTAAGTGCATACAATACCAAACACAATGGTAAAAGTACTTATGGATCCCATAAGCCTCTCCTATACTTAGGAAGTCCAGTTCCAGAGAGGGGAAACAGATAATAAAGGAAAATGAACAACATGCTGGGCAAGGATTAATGCTAAGAAGGGAAACGAAGCAGGCTGAAGACAGAGACAGTGTACATGTCGCGGATGTCGCCAGACACAGGCTGGTCATCACAAGTCTCTCTGAGGAGGTGATATTTAAACAGAGAAGTGCAGGAAATGAGGAAGCAAACATGTAGATAACTCAGAGCAAATGATCCCAGCCTGGAGGAACAGAAAGTGCAAATTAAGCCCTAAGGCTGGAATGTGCCTGGAAGTTTGAGAAATCAGAAGGAATCCCATGTGGCTGTAGGGGTGAGCTGGCAGGTAGCTGGTTTACACAGGACACTGTGGCTGGTTCTACTGCTGATAAGGATCCTGCCTTTTAATCTGACTCATTAAATCTGACTCATTTAATCTGAAACCATTAAAAGACTTCTAGTAAACAGTAACAACTTCTAACTTAAGTTTTAGGAAGACCACTCTGGATGTTTTCTAGAGAAAGGATTTCAAGGAAGTAAGCACATAAGAGGAAGATCAGTTGAGGAAGCTGTTGTAATATGTCAAGCGAAAGTGATGACGGTCTGGGCACACGTGTGAGTGATACAGGTGGTCAAAGGTGGTAAAATTCTGCATCTATTTTACAGGTATAGCTAACAGGATTTGCTGATGGGTTGATATGACACCCCAAAGAGTAAAGTTCTCTCCCTGCCTGATTTTACAAGATAAATTCTTGGCAGAAAGGGTGGCAAGTGCAAACAAAATCCCAGAAAATGTGATCCTCGCAGCACTTGAGTCAATGGAACATCTGAGACACTGGGTTGGGTGTAAAGGGAGAAGAGTATGCCTTAGGAATCTAACTTAGCATCCTGCAGTGCATATGAGCCTCAATGGTTGGTGAGTCACACACAAATATCTTTACAACTGTGTGTTAGATCATTCATCAATATTCTTTGTCTCCTTTATGTTAGCAAGTCTTAAAAATAAAGCTCACTCTTGTGTAGTGTACAACAGTCCACATGGCCATTTGGTGACCAACTTATAAAGGAAAATCAGTTTTGCCTAGGATGAATTTGGGAATCAAGAAAATCTGATTGCGAACTCAACCCCCTGGAGAAAAAAAAAAAAAAAAAAAAAAAAAACTTGGCAATCTAAGGGAAATCACAAACTTGACTTCATACTTGGTTGCTTTGACTGTCAGTTGTATTCAGATAATTGGCAGTAGCACCATCTCACTGTAATTTTCTTTTCAGAATATGCCAGAATTTAAAGTGCTGTTTTAACATGTCACAATGGATATGCAGTGAGCTTTGACTACTGCAGCCACAGATTTGTATCTATGAGTTCTACATCTCATCTAGGGAAACCTGGTACTACTCATGGTGACTGTTAGTATAAACTACCCCAGAAAACTTAGCATCATGCAGGCACACATACACACCTTGCTCATCAAGCTATGCAACTTTAGTTTGATTTATTCAGATATTTTAATATTATATATGCTATTTTTAAAACACTTTATTTTGTCCCTATCAGTTACTTGAGAATAAATTCAGTTGTAAGTTCATTCCTTCTTGGACAATACTTAAGCCCATCCTAAGAGTTTCCTCACCTCAGAAACATCTCTATTCATGATGCTTTCTTAAATTGATAAGAGTTTACTGACCACACATTGTTTGTTGATCTCTGCTTAAGGCTTTTCAAAAAGAATTTGACATTTAGGAGAAGGAGAAGAGACCAAGAACAAAAGGTCAGAAAGAAATACTGAGATATAGGTGTAAGAAATTTTTCCTGTTCTTCTCCTATCACCTCTTACGCATGTTGTTTTCTGGCTAGCCTTGAATTTCCCGTCTTATTCAATCTGAAGAAGTAAACTCAAAGCGGTGACAAATCTTTGTCCAGGTTGGTCAGAAGTGAGTGAGACTGAATTTTCATGGGGTCTGATTTAAAGAACACAGGAGAGCCTCCATGCTGAGAAATTTCTCCTGATGCCTAATTCAGAGCCTGAATTTTTAGCATTGTGATTGCATCCCCTTTGTTATAGACTCTCTCTGGACTTTACTTTGAAATTCCAACTGCCCCTGAAAATATCAATAAACTAAATCAATATAGATAAGTGCACTGGAGATCTTCCTGTGTGACTGGCAGTTTGTAGTAAAAGCACCAACAACAGAAGAAAGAAGAACAACTTCCAGTCAAAGGTGGGAAATGAACCCAAGTAGGGCACATGATGGGGTAGGAGAAGATACCAAAAAGAAACCTCTGTCTAACCTAAAACGTGGCATTCCAAGATGACTGAGGGCACAGGGTTGAAATAGGAGGAGGCTGCCAATTGAACACTGGATTTAGCAAGATAAAGGTAGTCAGTGACATTGTTAAGTACAGTGGTGGGAATGAAAGCCCAGATAGAATGGATTGAAGTGAGAATGGGACATTTCATTTTCCTAGTAAAATGAAATAAATGGGAAGAAGCCAACAGCAGGAGTCCTTTCATCAGTCTTCAATCACCGTTGCTTACACATGCCTGGGATCTTTGCACTGCACGACTACCAGAATTCAAAAAGATCTAACTACTTTGATTAAATACTGTGCCCAAGGACATAAAATGAAAAATTAGGACTAGAGGGTTAAAGGAAGAACTGGGAAAGATGATGTAAAGAACCATTCAAAAAGTTTAACTGTAAAACACAAAGAACAATTGAATGATTACTTGAAAAGTTTAAATGAAGGTGTGTGTGTGTGTGTGTGTGTGTGTGTGTGTGATTATTTTCTATTCCCAATAAAAATAATACCTGGAATGTAATGGACATTGAGTTTATTGTCTTGTTTGTTCATCCATGCTTAAGACTTGCATTCCAGGTATAAGCCTATTTTCACGTATTAGCTCATTTAAGACTTAAACAACCTTACAAGGAAGGCACTATTATCCCCATTTTACAGAAGGAAAATGGAAGCACAGAAAGATTATCAACTTATCTTAGTCACAAAGAAAGAATGTGGGAAGAAACTGAGATTTTATTTCAGGTGGGTGACAGTTAATTGTTATGGTTTGCTAAGAAATTAGCAGGTCCCACAACCTTTTAAAATATTGTCTGTGTTAGTACTAAAACATTATATATGTTTATATATGTATATGTCTATGTTTCTATTTCTTTATCTTATGTAATTCTTAAGTGTAGGAACTCACTGTCTTTTGTCCTTTCAAGAGCGTAAACAATGCCTGATATACGACAACAGCAACAACAACAAGGACATTGAATCTTTATCCAGAATTAACAATATACCAGACACCAGGGAAGTGCTTTCTTCAGTGTATCTTTTTTTTTTTTTAAAGGAAAGAAAGAAGAGATGTAGGGAGGGAGGAAAGAGTTGGAAACAAATGAAAGGAAAGCAAAGGGAAGGTAGGTTGCTTCTAACTATAAAGGCAACCTGCCATAAAGAAAAACAGAGGGTAAAGAGCCAGTGGAGGAACAGATATTTTATGAGAACATGAACTACATTTTATTTTTGCTCTGCTCAATGTTTCTAAAATTCAGTCTAAGATTTAATGTAAATCTATTTGAAAGGAGTTGCTAAATTTTAACTGGAAATACTTCTTTGTGCTAAATAATCTTTATAGCATTCTAAATTATAGCCAAGGAGCAATATCATTACAGAGCTGTTTAGCCATAGCAGTTTATGTGGAAAGTCAGAAGAAGGTGATGATGCATATCAAAATATCTAATAAAGAACTTTTAAAAATCATGGGTATCTTTATTTACTCAAAATACTTTTTATTTAGCCATTTTAATGCATTCAAGATTAAAAGGGAGAATGAAACTAACCACTGGGAACTGCAAAATGTCCATGAAATGATAATAATATTCTGTACTCTCAAAGTACTTTTCATGAGAGAAGGTCAAAGCACTTTACAACCATTAATACATTCAACCTCACAGAAGCCTGTGGGATATGTAGGTGGTAGGCAGCTTGAATTCACTTTGTGAGAAACCAAAATGGAGATGAAAGCGTTAAGTAGAAATACTTAAGGCTGCACGTTGTAGTTGCACTCGGGTGCACTTGTTATCCTTGGAGGGCTCAGCCCAGGATTCCCACTGTGCATTGATGGGGCTTGAGAAGACCGCGTGCAGCCCCTTCCTTCTTGCCTTCCTTCCCCCTGGCAACACAGTTCTTCTCACACAACATCCAGAGAAAATGCGTGCACATTGAAGAATCACAGAATGAAAGGAGTCTGACCTAACTCAGTTCTCCACCTATAGCGCACCCCTGAGAGGTGCTTGTATAGCCTCTGCTGGCCGATTTGCACTCAGTAGAAGCTCACATTCCTGAAAGAGCCCCTTCCAAAGTTGACCTCCTCTAAGTAGAAAGATGACGGCATGCAATTCATTCAGGGCTTGTTGACTGAGGGAAGATTGGGTAGAACTCAGGAGCCAAGGCCATTTCTACAATTCATGAGCACTTCTCAATGCTCTGATGCTAAACATACAATCCAGAGAGCAGGTGTACATGGTATTGCTGTCAAAGTGTACCCTTCCTTTGGGGGTTGCATTTAGGGGAAAAAAGCACTGAGAGTAGGAATAAGACCAAGGATAGTTCATGCTTGTGGCATTTCTCCAGATGGAACAACCTTAGGCACCCAACATACTCTATTGTCAGTTTGAGTGCTCCCACTCCACTAAGGAAGCCCTACCACCTCCTCATCCTCTCCCACCCCCTACACACTAGAGCCTATCAATGCTTCAGAGGTCCTTCAGCACACTCTCGGTTCTTTACATATGAAACACCCATGGCATCTTTATGTTAAAGTCAGACAATATTTTTTGAGTGCTAGAAATATGCCAAGCCCTGAGGTGGGTGCTGAGGCATCTTCAGGTTCAAATTAATGGACTGCTCTAAAGGGAATTACTTATAATAATCCTTATGTTTTAAGAGATGTTGGAGCTTGGCCTGAAATCCAGGGTACATCTGCACATTAGAGTCCATTGCTTCCTACAATCGCTGGAGAGAAAATGTTCATTCCCTTGTCACCTTGACACCTCCTCCACGCAAGTATACTATGCCAGGTATACTTAGGAATCCAACAATATATAATGTATGATCCTTTGGAGTTGATGATGCTGCTGAGAAACTGAAACATCAACTTACAAAGAATTAGCTAATAATTGAAGCTCTTATAGGAAGAGTCACAAAGCAGGTATAAGCAAGCAGTATCTGAGGACAGTGCAGAAAGTCAGGCTTGCAGAAGATCAGAAGGGGGAAGAATTCCTGAAAGAGGTGGGAGTTAAGCCAAATCTTCAACGATGGGTAACAACATGGAAAGAGGGCAGGGAATTTTGTACTTTTGTTTCTTGATGTAGCCTCATCACCAAGAAGAGAAGATTTGTTTGAGTGAATAAGTGAGTGAGTGAATGAGTGAAGCTATCCCAGGAAAAGAGCCTGTCAGGTATAAGGTGAAAGTTGAAAGATACTGTCACTTTTCACAAAGAAGATTACTGTATCTCCAAGTCTATGATATATTAAGTGATGCTCATATCAGCGGTGATGATAGGGAATAGGAGAGAAAAGCATAAAGATTTTTAAAATATCACACTTGAAAACAGATAGGTATGCAATAGCCACTATATAAATGTTAGCTGACTTGAACGAATTACCACTCTGGAAAACCTACACTTTAGATTTAGCTCTGGGGTGCTGTGATGACAAGCTGTCTGGCTTCTTTGCAAGCCACCCAGAATCAGAAAGAATCAGAAAGGAATGGGAGCACATTTGTCTGAATCAAGGCCTGACTCTAAACAGCTTGAAATGCCAGGCTTGGAGTTGGGATCTCAGCCTTGTGGCCAGTCACATTTCCCTGCCCATGCTAGAAAACACATCCACACTCTTGCCTGGCTATTGCTGGTAAGAAGTGACAAATTTACATTACATAAGGCCTGGGTATTTAACGTCGTACTAAGTGGGATCACAATGGGGAAAACTAATATATTATAAAACTAAAATAGCTTTTACTTCACTTCTGACTATGTGAAAGGAAGGGTCCAACATACAGAATGGTGATCTGCTAATACAGAATATTTTTTTTCCCAGCCAATCTCTCCTATCCCATAATATATATTTTTTCTAATTTCAGCCTTCACCAAGACCCCAGGAGGTGATGATTTTAAAGATAATATTGATTTGTTTATTCCTTTTTAAGTGATGTTTTTATTCCATTTTTTAAATTAAGGAATAGCAAAGTACAAAATTTTAATTGCAGATACATGCAACAATATGGATAAACCTCAAAGATATTTAGCTGAGCAAAAGAAGCCAGGCCAAAAAAAAAAAAAAAAAGCCACATAGAATAGGATGCATTTATATGAAGTTCAAGAAGCGGAAAAAGTAATTCATGATGATTTGTTTTTAACTGAGGTTATCTAAACTTCCTTCTCCTTGAAGATGCCAGTAACTGTTTATTCGGTTTAATTTGCACTAGAATCATTCCTTCTTTAAATGAATACTTGACATGACCTCCAAAATCGCTCCATAAAGTGGTAAGAGAGAGAATGCATTATACTCAGGTTGATGTTCAGTTTCCTCTACTCCTTTTCTATCTTGAAAAACACAACATTAAAGAATCCTCCTTAGGGCAAGTCCATCATAATGTCTTGTACAAAGGCCTCATTTCACAGATGGGAGCATTAAGGGTAAGCAGAAGGTCACGGTGACAAAGCTCCCACCAAAATTCACATCTTCCAACTCATAATTCACATTCTCTCTTCAAAAGCCAAAACAAGCCTGTCGCTATACACAGATGTGCGTGCCTACACAAGTTTCAGTTGTTTGCAAAGTTTAGTCAGTATCTAATTTCTCACAGAACAGTTTAGCAAGGAGTCCAGAAAGGTAGGAGAATTATCTATTTTCTTTATGTGGATTTACTTCCAATCCCACCAATGTAATCTAAGGGAATTTTAAAACATGTGGCTGAAGAACACTGGAGCAGGTAGACTCAAAACTGAACTCCCATTTAATTTGGGTATTCCTACTTATAGTGATTTGTGTCTCCTGTAACTCAGGTTTAAAGCCCAATAAAATGGGAAAGATATTTATCCAGAATACACAGCCAATTTGATAGCTATTGCATGGAAAGTTATTGACACCACAGTAAAATTCCAGCCAGCACATTCATTTTTAAAAAGATTTTATTTTAAAGTAAGCATAAACCTTCCACTTACTTGACCAAATAGACCATCCTCTTAAGTAATGTGTTCCCGCCTCTACCATAAACCTTATTCTCAGCCCCCAGCCGGGTCTTGGGCTCATGCACACTTGGCGTGCTCATGATATGGAATGTCTTATAACAGTTCCCACGCTGCCATGTGTCAGCAGACACTACTTACACTTTTCAGTAACTGTGTATATGACGTCCTTTCTCACTCTGAAATATTCAAGGGCAGAATCCAAGTCTTAATTCTAAGTTTTGGTTTTCTTCTCTGTAAAATGGAGATAACATCAATCTCTTAAGAGTTGTGGAAAGGGTTGTGTGCTTGGATTGAAGAACATTTCTCATAGTTCCTAGACTACATTCCATTTCAGTAAAAGGTACCATTCACTCATTATCTTGAATGCGTTTCATCAAATCTATCATTCACTGAAATGAGAATCACCGAATAATCAACACAAGTCATTATCATAATCAACAACAAGAGTATTGCTACCATTACCTTCTTAGAAGGACAGAATATCAGAGACTTGGGCCTGTGGAAGAATCATAGAACGCTGAATGCTTTGGGGGTGCCTGACTCTATTCAATGCCCCACCCACAGTGTATGCTCTGAGAAATGCTTGTCTAGTCCCTGCCTGAATACTTGTGGTGACAAGAAGTTTATAATTCTCAAGATACCTACGTCCAAAGTTGATGTCCTCTAAGCAGACCTTCCCCGTACTTACATTTGCATCCTTTAGTTTAGGAGACACTTATTAAATGAATCAATAGTTATTACTCGAAAAACAAGGGTGACTGATGCTGAAGGGTCTCAGGCTCCCTGGAGCTAGAAACACCAGTGATGTCAAATAAATGCTATGTGGAATTAGCAGGGACACTGCTTCCTCCTGGGCTTTGTTCAAGTGGCCCTCTCCTCTGCTTGTTCACTGCACAGAATATTTTCCCAGGCCCTGCTTGCCACAAATTCTGCAGCCCTGTTTTTGAGCCTGGGTTAATAGTCTTTGAAAGTCTGTGAGACGACTAGAAATCCTGGCTTTGCTGGCTCCTGAAGCCACAAAAGGAACAAATATTACCACTTTGAAGTGGACCTCCTGGCTGTCATGAAAGAAAGAGTGGCTCCCACTTTCCAAGTGGAATGGAGATGACAGTTATTTTTATAGATGGTTCTACGCATAGATTATACCAACTTATTTTGTGTGCAATAAAACTGAAATACTACTAATAATGACTTTTATCACTAACTCTGATCTTCCCTGGCTCATGGTTTAGTGAATATATATATTTTTTCAAAAATCAATATTTAATAAAGTTATCAGTGTCTGTGGCCTAAATTGAATCCCCCCAACCCTTCCCACACACACACTCCCACCTTCTTTGAGGATCTGAAGAGACTGCAGCTTTCTTCAGGCAGCTCACAGCTCTTCACTTTAGAGAGCGAGGTTTCCTTACAATACTTGGCTCCCCAAATGCTAACTTTTTGTTCTGAAAGAGTAGCCACTTCCAGCCAGGCGCCATGGCTCAAGCTTGTAATCCTGGCACTTTGGGAGGCCAAGGTGGGCGGATCACGAGGTCAGGAGTTGGAGACCAGCCTGGCCAACATAGTGTGAAACCTTGTCTCTACTAAAAATACAAAAATTAGCTGGGTGTGGTGGCAGGTGCCTGTAGTCCCAGCTACTTGGGAGGCTGAGGCAGGAGAATCACTTGAACCTGGGAGGCGGAGGTTGCAGTGAGCAGAGACGATACCACTGCACTCCATCCTAGGTGACAGAGCGAGACTCCGTCTCGAAAAAATAAACAAACAAAAGCAAAAATTAGCCACTTCCACAGCAGGGATGGAAAGATGTTTTGCTTGCTTGTCTGCCCTGTGCCCTGTTGTATGAATGACACCGCCCCCACCAGTTCTCCTTTTTTCATGATTCCTCAAAACTCCTGTCTTCCCTGCTAGCTATAAAGCAAAGATCAGAAACAAGACTCATTAGAGAGTCACTGCTATTTCTCACACTCTCAGTTACTACTGTCCACTTACACCAGAAATTCTTATAAAAATCCTAACTCCTGCCTGGAGTGTCTTTTAAGAAACATTTTCAGGAAGAAATGTGCAAAGAAATGAGATATTTAAATAACCATTCCAGATAGTATTTAACAATCTGCTCCATGAAGTCATCCTTGCTTTCAATGCCTTCCTTTACCAAAGCAGCGCCTGTGAAGATGACAAAAGGTAGATCACACAGCAGAGCTAACTGCAAAATATGATCAGGTCCCCAGGGAAGAGGTATGATCCCCAAATTGTTTGAAAATTTTACAAAATTGTCATAGATTTTTAAGTTACGTCTATGGCATCTATTACACAGAGGGCACTCCAAGTCAAATAAGAACAATGATGAAAATAACAATGATAATGACAGTAGTTAACATGCGTTGTGCAACCTACCAGATGCTAGAGGTTATGCTAAAAACTTTGAGTTATCTTCATTGTCATAACAGTACCCATATAAGGAGATATATTGTCATCCTTACTTTGCAGATGAGGAAACAGATGCTATAAGAAATTATTTGCCAAAATCATGTCTAGCTGACAGATGGTAGAATTAGAATAAGGAGCCCGGGTTCGGTGGCTCACACCTGTAATTCCAGCACTTTGGGAGGCCAAGGTGGGTGGATCACCTGAGGTCAGGGGTTCAAGACCAGCCTGACCAACATAGTGAAAGCCCATCTCTACTACAAAATGCAAAAATTAGGTGGGTGTGGTGGCAGGCGCCTGTAATCCCAGCTACTTGGGAGACTGAGGCAGGGAGAATTGCTTGAACCCAGGAGGCGAAGTTTGCAGAGAGCCAAGATCGCGCCATGGCACTCCAGCCAGGTGACAGAGCGAGACTCTGTCTCGAAAAAAAAAAAAAAAATAGAATAAGGAGACTTACAGTGTGTTTATTAGCTTCCTAACATGGAAGGACCTCACATGTGAGTCCTAAGCTTTCCTTGTCAGCATCCTCCTTGGCCCCAAACCTCTGATCACATTGTCCCATTGCCACTATGATTGTGAAAATATAAATAAATACAGAAAAATAAACCCCTTATAGAGCAATCCATTCTTACTGCATAACTGAACTAAGCTACTCCTTTCAGGTTGCTTGATTCTGGACTGTATTCTGATTCTGTTATACTTTCTAAGTTTTCATGTCTATATAACCTTACTAGCCCAGATAGAATAATATAAAAGAACAAATATGGCCGAGCATGGTGGCTCACGCCTGTAATCCCAGCACTTTGGGAGGCCGAGGCAGGTGGATCACCTGAAGTCAGGAGTTTGAGACCAGTCCGTCCAACAGGGTGAAACCCCATCTCTACCAAAAGTACGAAAATTAGCAGGGCATGGTGGCACACACCTGTAATCCCAGCTACTTGGAGGCTGAGGCAGGAGAATTTCTTGAACCTGGGAGGCAGAGGTTGCAGTGAGCAGAGATCAAGCCATTGCACTCCAGCCTGAGCAACAGAGCAAGACTCCATTTCAAAAAAAAAAAAAAAAAGAAGAAGAAATGTGATTCAATGAAATAAAATTTTTAAAACTCCACCAATATTTCAATACAGAGCCTTTTACAGTTAAACAACCTATGTTGTTGCTAAACTTCATCATCTACTGTGTGATTTGTAAGTTATTTAACCTTTACAAGTTTAATTTTCACCATCCCTAAGATGCAGATAATACCTATCTCACTGAGAGCTCATGAGTTTCAAATTAAATAATATATATATAACAATCAACAGAGTGATTGGCACATAGTAATTGCTCAACAAATAATAAAATATTTATCATTGTAATATCTCATCATTATGAAAGTATAAGAATTGTTTTTGGACAATTTATTCACAGATATTTACTCGCCATAAAATTAGAAAAGTGATCTCAAGATTAAGAAACCCTACCATGTACCCAGTACTGAAATTTTCTTTTTAATTTCATAGTTGACTGTGACATTTTTATTTATAAGAATTTCTGAAGGAAAATCAACATTAATTTTACCCTCAAACATTAAATTGTTTAGTTACTATCTAACTGAACATAAATATTTCCTTCCTAGTTTAGGTAACATGAAATGTCATGTTTTGATTTTGTTATTAAAATCTCACCATAGTATCCCTCAAAAATGACTGTAATTTTCAGATAAGATTATGTTAAAATATGATCAAATTTGTGGAGATCTTACAAAATTTTGACTTTTAAAAACCATTTTAAACCATTTAGGGTAAGTGTAGCTCATTTTTGCAGGAAGCATAGTCTAAAAGGTTAAGCTTTATGTTGAAATCTCTTGTATTAAAATTCTATGTCTGCCATGTGAAAGGTGGGTAAAGTAGAAGAAAATGTGTACTTAATGGTCCCCAATTCACGTGCCAATAAAAGAATATCCTATATGCTTCAAGAAGCTGTGGTTAAGATTACAGATGACAATGTATAGAACACAGGGCTGTTACATGATAAGTAAGGCACATTAAATGTAAGGTGATTGTGATGCTAACAGTGGTTTGTAATATTCGAATGGCAGAAGTGTACAGCTGCCAGTGTGACCATCAGTGAACCTGGCTGATGGTATAATTTGATTCTCAGAGGATTTATTCTGAAGTTTGCTATAATAAGGGGTGACTAGGGAAATACATATGGACCATGCCTTGGCCACATGCTTCTGATTACCTACAAAAGGGAAACAGAATTAATGCTAGTTAATGAACTTACGTTCATTCAGTGATTTTCAAACTTTTGTTTCCATATACTCTACTAGAGTTTTAGAAAACATATACACTATTTTGAACAGTTTTAAGTGGACATCCAAAGTTTTACATGATAAGAATGCATAGTTGCAAAGAATATAACTTCTGTCTAGCATATATTCTGACTGTGCTTTAAATACGTGCTGCTTCTCAAAACCTTGGAGCTGAAGAATTATCTCACTCAATTTATATACACAATCTTCTACATAAGTTAATTCGCCAACCACTTTTGGCATCTACTCAATCCATCAAATAAGAATTATTATTATTTTTTGTCAGAAAATGCCTACTTCAATTTTTCAGTTCAAATAAATTTGTTAATAAATGACTTCATGACAAGTATCTCTCTCCCAAATTCTAATTCAAATATAGATTGACAGATAGAAAAAGTACAGAGCACTGTCAAGAATATATCACCTAGATGAAACAGGGCCACATATTCTCACTTTGCTTCTACGGGACTTCTCTCTGAAGCAAGACATTTTCCTTTGGCCTTTTGTTTGGTGCCTCAGAAGTGTTTACCTCCCAGGGCAATGAACCACAGTGGGAGTCATGATAGGTGAGAAATTGATCTTTCTTTATTAACTAGAAGACAGAAATTTGTGAAAAGGAGGTGGGAAAGAAAAACGGCAGTGCAAAAGAACTTTTTCAAGAATCGATTTTAGGAAAGAGGACATTTGAATCTGAAAATTGATTTTCTTAAAGATGTATATACTCTCACATAGTCCTGGACAGTTTTTATATATGTCCAAGTAAACACTCATACCAGTTGGAAGATAGCCACCTTATACAATCCTTTTCCAGTATGTGGGAAAAGGATCTGTATTTCAACAGTCACTTCAACATTCACAGAGACTTTAAAAATCTTAAAATGTCAGTTCTGGGCATTTGGAGAACATCTTTAAGTCTGAAGTCTCAATCATCATCTGCTTTGTGAAGGAGAAAATTGAGTCTCAAAGAGTTGAAAAGATGTGACCTCAATTGCCAAAGTAGTTCTTGATTGAAGGTTCAAGGTATATGGATCTAGAAATACCCATGAATAAAACTCTATATTCATTCATTTTCTACCTCTCTCTTCCCAAACATAATTGAGCTCCTCCTTGGATCCTGAAATTATGAAAGAAACTAATAATTTGGACATATATCATGCTATCAAAAGATGTAATGTGTGTGCAAAAAGTCTAGATCAAGAAGGGTCATAAAAATAGAAATGTGCGTGCCAGAAACAGTGCGGTGTCTATTCGGAGAAACCTAATGGAGTCTAGTTTCACTATTATGGGTAAAGGACGCAGCAGTGAATTGATTTCCAAGGCCACCACGTTCATTTTTATTTCTTTTTTTGAGACGGAGTCTCGCTCTGTCACCCAGGTTGGAGTGCACTGGTGCAATCTCGGCTCACTGCAAGCTCCGCCTCCCAGGTTCATGTCATTCTCCTGCCTCAGCCTCCCGAGTAGCTGGGATTCCACAGGTGCCCGCCACCACACCTGGCTTTTTTTGTGTTTTTAGTAGAGACGGGGTTTCACTGTGTTAGCCAGGATGGTCTGGATCTTCTGACCTCAGCCTCCCAAAGTGCTGGGATTAGAGGCGTGAGCCACCATGCCCGGCCAGCCACCACATTTCTTATTAAACATAGGCCAACAAATGAATCTCTTTCCAATATTGCCAAAGCTCCCCTACATGGAGCATAAATCTTTGGAGAATGAAAACTGAGCCAGCTTCTGCTTTACCAGCCACTGCCTGACTATGGATTGGGAATCCAAGAACCTGATCCCATTTTTCTTCATCTCAGTAGGGAAAAGGGCTACCCATTGCCATACAGGCAGCCCTCCAGTGATCAGCAGTGGAAGGTGAACAGGGTGCTCTAGAGGCAGAAAAAGGTGAACCCAGTGCTTTTGAAGATGCTACAAAAATAGGACAAATGTTAACAAAATAGAAAACGCTCCTTTAAACTCTTTAAAAAACAACTCCTAGAAAATCTATACTTTAATATCTACAAAGAGTATGGAATACACACAATGCCGCTGAAGAGTCTGACCTTTTCTTAGCACTAAAAAGGTGACATCTCACTCTTCTAAATTCTCGTAGCATTTTGTGTCTGCCTCTCAATGACACAGATCCTTGTCTCCCTGAATTAAGGTTTGTACTTTTACAATGGGCTCTTTCCCCATATCTACTCTGTAAGTCTGTGAAGAAAAAATCTGGACCCAGTTCACTTTTGGATCCTCCTAAAACATGAGCACAGAATAAATGTTCATCTGACCTGCAACAAAAGGTCAAGAAATCAGTTGGTACAATGCACATAATACAATGTTTAGGATTTCTGTCACAGACCCTAACTTGGCCTCCAGACAAAGATTGAAGTATCTCATTAATATTTATCCCCTAATTTTCTTAGCCTATGCTGGTATAAACTTAATGCAAACTATAATGTCTATTTCCAAAGTTGCTTTCCTAAGCTGGTTGTTCCGTGATATCACATGCCTGTCAGGTTGTACTAAAACCCAACATCGGCTAATGAATTTCACTTGATTGCAGTGACAGCCTCAGAGCCAATTCCCAGAGATATGGTTACCAACTAAATCAGGAACTACATGTCTCCTTGTGGTTCAGAAGGGTGCTGACCTGGATTTTACCCAAAGCAAACTTGTGGAACAAACTGGGCTCTCTGAAATATTCTGATTTACGATAGAAGAACTGGCAGCTCTTTTTCCAGGACCTCACAACCAGGTTTTACTCCACTACCAACACCTAACTTGATTCTTTGTCTCTAATTTAATAAGAAGTTTTCTCTTCCAAATCACTTTCAAATCCTCCAGCTGTGCTTTCCCCTGTTGCATGATAGGTACATTGCCTTCTGATTGAATTATCACCCTATTTATCTATTTTTCTATATTAAAGTCTGGTTAGCTGTTCTCTTTCCAATGCCCTGGGGTTCAGCTTCTTCCTTGGCAGAGCCTACCATTACTTTCCCAGTAATAGCACTAGGTAGATTCATTACGTTTCAACATTAAACAAGCTGTAGAAAACTTGAGTTTCTTCTACAAAATAGAAATGAAATCTTGATATACCTATAAATACACAGTGTTTTTCAATTTCATTCCTGTTTGTTACATTTTAATGCACATTAATATATGCAAAATAAGCTCTCAAAAGAAAAACTGTGGCTTAGTGAGTGTTAAGAATGACAAAGAACAAGACTAATTGAACCCCATGAGGGACCTGCAGATAATGTTAAATGATAAATTATCTGCCTCCTCTCCTTACTACTTAAGGAAAAGCTGGTGCACATGATGGGGGAAAAGTGGGGAAGCAGTGAGCCTGAGATAAAAAATTTCCAAAAGGTTATCTGCACAGGAAGTTCCCTTACAGCAGCATTGATTGTATTTGCTCCTCACTGGACCAGCCAATAGATCCATTTGATATGTACATCATTGTCACTGAACATCAGAGATGCACTGCGAACCTTCCCCAAGAAAAAAAGCATGAATTCCTCTGGCTTGGAAGGAACTGTCCAAGAGTCTCTCCATCTTTGGGTCTGATGCCAACTGTAAGGGATGATTGAGCAAGGGTCTCCATCATTACAGACCCTCATTTAAGCGTCTGTGGCCTCACGGGGCATTACAAGGATCTGTGCGCATTCCTTTGGCCTCTGGTCTCTAGGACAGTCTGTATTGCCAGCTCAGACTCTGGATGGTCCAAAACTCACAGAAGAAGAGAAGTAAGGAGATAGCCAAGTAATTACAACAAAAGATGTTGAAGGGGAATTATTTTATACTAAATTACTCTATCCTTGTAAATGAATGGGATTATTTCTGGGAAAGAAATAATAAAAGAGGGAGAGAGAGAGAATTATGTTTACCCAAGTGGAAAGTTTTATTTTCAGTCATAAGCTGAGGTTTCATATCCCATTAAGCAGCAAGGGGAAATAACTCTTTCAGTCTGCTCTTTTTCCTGTCAGTTTTGATTTAAATGAAATAGAAAAAAAATTAAACAGAGCCACAGGTCAAAGGATTCTAATGTTCAAAATCAGAACACTACTATGGATTTTTGAGTCCCCCCTGGAGAATAAATGTAGGTTCTATAGGAACCAGTTGACACAGCAGGGGCTTAAGCTGGGCCTCAACATCCTCTCTCAAGCTGACTGCTAAGGCTCTGGCCCTGGCAAGAATCAGCGCTGCCTCTCCTCATTCTTTCCTTGTAAAGAAGGTGAGACAATTTAATTCTTGATAGAAGACTCCACAGAGTGAGGAGAGTCTTCCCAAATGAGGCTAAAAGGCTAAGTGGTGGGGATAGGAGAGCTCCACAGTAAGTTAGAATCAATCAGGCATCTACCTACGTGGATCAGGCAGCTCCACCTCCCACCAGAAACCTGCATCTGTGATGGGAAACACCAGAAAGCAGGGTTGAGAGAAATTTGGAAGCAGCAGTAACAGAAGCTAGAATAGGCAGAACACAAAGATTCTCTAAAGTAAAGGGCTTCTGGCAGCCTGGCACAATAGGATTTCAGTGTAAACGCAAGTCACCTCAGAACTCACCATCTCCCTCCCACCTGGTTCAGAAAGAACACCATCAGGGTCTATGCTTGTAGCATTTTCTTTCCCTCTGAGCCCTTAAGAATGGAAATCTGCAGTGAAATATTTCAATAGCAATGATCCAGAGAATATGCACTCCCAAAATGACTATAATACCATTGGCTTTAGTTCAATTTCCTAGGGGTTCCTGATCAATATCATGGTGAAAAAAACAAAACAAAAAAACAAAAAACACTTAACACTCAGAGAGAAGAAAATTAAATAAGTAATTCCACCAACTTATTTCCCATGATGGTAGTATCAGCCCATAGAGACAGTGTATTTTCAAATAAATTTTGTGATCTTTTCCCTTAGGTTGTTACCCAGCTGAGTATATTAAACACCTTCTCAGAAACACAATAACTCCTTCTCTTTATCTCCTGTCTTTTCTCAAGGACTGTTTCTTCCCATTCTTTGATACGTTTTTCACATTGCTCCTACCTATCTTGTCAGGCACTTCCTCTGTGCTTTCAAACATTTCATGCATCATTGCTGCCTATGTCTTTTCCTCATATTTTCTGCCTACTAGGCCTCGAATCATCTTTTTTTTACTGCAATATTTCATGGCCTTCACATTTCATAAAAATTTGCAATATATTTCAGTTTTCTTTACAATTACACTATGCCTCACACTTTTAGGATGCTGAGTAGAGATCCTTTTCTGGAAAAGTCTCCCGTGAAAAGAAGGCAAGGAAAAAAATAGTATGCCATCATCATAAAACCAGTGTGTATACCAGCATGATTCTAGAAGATCTCATACTGACCAAGGATATAAAGATGTGATGTTTTGGGTCAAAGATGAAGACAAACAGGTCTGCACAGATGCAGTTAACCTGCAAAGGAAAGAGTTTATCTTTCCCCAACATGATTAGCATTTTATTCCTTAGGATCAATCTCAAAGCCTATACTACCAACCAACAGTTAAATTCTTTTTAAAAGACGGTCTTCAAGGTTAGCAGACGTTGAGATAAAAATAAATTATAACTCAAGGAGAGGTGAAAATCAAGAGATCTTTAGCACAGAAGAAGGAGATGTGTTTTTAACTGAGTTTTGAAGCCATATGGAGAGCTGATGAGGTGGAGAAATGTAAGCAGGATTTTTTTTTTCCAGATGGTGGGCACTTGAGTTGAAGAGCTGAATTTTGTAGAGGCCAAAGACCCAGGGAAAAAGGATTTTGAGGCTGCAGAAAATTGATTCTCAAGGTCGAAGGAAATGAAGTATTCAGTTGTGAATGAGAGACTAAAAAATGGAAGATCTAGGCAAAAAAAAAAGTGACATGTGGAGCCAGCTGGTAGTTTCCAAAAAATTTCTCAGTAGTGTGTGTGTAAAATTAAAAGGATATAAGGAAATCTCACTGATGCAACAACAAATTCCATGTGCTCTTTTGGAACAAAGAAAGGGTGATCTACAAACAGAAAACATACTTAAGTGGAAGAAGAGAGAATTAGTACTCCTCAAAATGTGATCCCTAAACTACTTGCATTTGAATCACCTGGAATATTTCTTTAAAATTCTGAATTCCAGGCCCTGATCCATTTCCTTTTAAAACCAAAATCTTTGTTGGGGTAGAATTTTTAAAAGTCCACCAGGTGATTCTTATGGTGGTGAATGTACAGACTGCCAATGACAAATGTCCTGCAGACAGACCCATGTACAAGTGACACACAGGAGTGCTGGTGGTGCTCTTCCAACTCGCCCTGGATTGTGAAGGACATTAAAATATATTTAATGATGGGAACAAAACTTAAATTCTAAAAAACAATTACTTGAATGAATACTATCACATAAATGAACTACAATGCTTCCATTAACAAGGCTGATTATATATGATGAGGGTTCTGAATAATTTCATATTCTATTTATTTGGTGGTTAAACAGATGATACTTTCTGATATTAAGGCTTTGGTTGTTTGTTTGTGGGGAATGAAAAATTGCTTTCGTCTACATTTCTAGGTTCTTGGGCTGGTCTACAATTTAAATTAACCTAAGAGCAATAAATTTATGTATGTACACATGCTCAGGAGTCCCACAAAAATATGAGACTCAATGAAGTGGCCTGATGATCGAGGTTTATATGGTATCCCTAACCACAGACAGACATAGGGGATTGGGGCATCTAGGGTGGTGAAGACAAATTATGGGAGGTTGAGAGGACATAAAGTATGATAATAAATGTTGCCTTGTTTATGCAGATAAAAGTCTCTCAGGTGTCAAATGTCTCAGAGTGGCCTCTTTCTCTAGTTCAGATAGCTTAACTAATTAACAGTTCCTTTGTACATGTAAATTTCTCTTTACACAATAGGAGTTGTATATTTTAGACAGTTTAGAAGGAGATGAAGAACTTCTCCTATGTTGGCTGGCTCTAAATTTCTTTTAGCTCAAAGTAACCAATAGGCCAAAACAGCGTTTATTGTGATGGTGTGTCTTGAGCCCCAACAGTTTGTTTGAAGTTGATATTCTTTCTAAGAACAAGAGTGACCATGATATATTTATGTTTGGGTCACTGTGGATCTTATAGATTTTTATGTAATCACTGGGGACAAAATGTTTTACCGTTGATTACATGGATACTGGAAAAGCACAAGATTTGGAAGACTATATACTTACTCTATGACAGACCTGAAAATTCCCTTTTAAAGATTATGTGTTTTGTTTGCTTTTTGCTATTCTTAGTTTTTAGTTTTCTTGCCTCTTACAAAAGTGAACAAAGGGGGGCATTTAAAACTGTGAAAATTTTATAGTAAAAGTCTTTTAGGGAACTGTAGATTATAGATATTGTTTTGTATATTTCCAGGAAGTTTCTTTTTATTAAGATTTCCCCTAAAGTCTATTACTGAGCTGATATGCTGTTCATAAAGGCCATTCTAAGTCAAAGGGTAATGGTTGAAAATTCTTTTCACTGATTCATTGTAAAATGGAAAATGTAAAAATACTTCCTTTTCATGAAGACAAATTGCATTTTTAAATTCTCCTAATGAAGCAGCATTCATCAATGCTTGCTCATTTGTCTTTGCAGGGGGAGTTCTGGGGCACAGATAAGAAGATTAATGTCTCTGAACTTTTCAACACATTGAGTTCAGTCATGGTCCTTCCCTAGTGAGCAAAATTAAGTCAATATCATTACTAACATTCTGAGTAACATTTTTAGACTTACATTATGTTTCTATCTATTCTTTTTTATCAGACGCAGAGGGTATATCCTGATACCACAGCTTATGTTTGTAATTCACCAAGAATATGATTTTAATTTCTTTCATCCTGATGAAAAAAACTGTGGCAAAAGGGGATGAGATAATAATATGCAAAGCTAATAAGGCTTGAGGGCTTTAAAGAATAAGAAAGAAGGCACATTCTTTGTTACCTTAAAAAATCATTCATTTACCAAACATTGACTACCCTAAGCTATGCACTGAAGGAGGCTCTGAAGAAACAAAGATAAATAATAAACTAGTCTTTCTGCAAGACTCAAAATTATTAGAGGGGGACAGCCAAGAAAACAACTGTATTATTTGTGTGAAGGAAACAGCACTATTCAATGGAAGGAATTAGAAAAGTACTTAAAGGGGAGAGTCATTTAGTTGGGAAATGGCAAATAAGGTTTAAGTATTGTATTGGGTTTAATAGTTCCCCCTCAAAAAAAATTCATATTCATCAGTAATTTGTGAATGTGACGTTATTTGTAAATAAGTCTTTGCAGATGTAATGCAGTTAAGATAAAGTCATTCTGAATTAGGGTGGGCCCTAATGCAATGACTGGTATCCTTATAAAAAAAGGCAAGTTTGGACACAGAGACACACAGGGAGTGCCATGTGTTGATGGAAGCAGAGATTGCAGTGATGCATCTTCAACTAGGAAACTCCTTTGGAAGCCTTCAGAAACAGTACGTCATGCCTGACACCCTGACTGAAGACTTTTTGCCTTAAGTTTCTTTTTAGCCACCCAGTTTGCAATACTTTGCTCCCAGCCTGTCTAAGAAAATGAATTCAGATATATATGATAATGCCATATATATCATGCCATATTTGGGGCAAAAAGAATTATCTAGAAACTGAAATATTGAGATTAACATGGAAGGCATTATCAGGAAATGTGGCTGGAAAGTCAACTTGATGCAGAAGATTTAAAAAAATCATGTGCAGGGCTGATATTCATCTAGTACAACCAAAACGGACCACTGACTGTGATTCTTTTTGATTTATTGGTACCCATAAATTATAAATTGTTAAATACTTTTAGGTTTTCTTCTAATATATATGGCATAGTAAACAGTGTACACTTTAAATGGGAAGCAAATGAAAGCACTGGAAATAGTTTGTAATGAGGCAGCAAAAAACCAGAACTTCTTTTGTTTTGTTTTTTTCAGAAAAATTATTATAAATGGCCTATGTAGACAGGCAGAAAGGAGTGGATTAAAAAGCTATAGGCATTTGGGTTGGTTCTATATCTTTGCTATTGTAAATAGTGCTGTAGTAAACATACGTGTGCATGTGTGTTTATAGTAGAATGATTTATAGTCCTTTGTGCGTATACCCAGTAATGGGATCGCTGGGTCAAATGCTAATCACCACACTGCTCACCAATAATAGACTGGATAAACAAAATGTGGCACATATATTCCATGGAATACTATGCAGCCATAAAAAAGAATGAGTTCATGTCCTTTACAGGGACATGGATGAACCTGGAAGCCATCATTGTCAGCAAACTAACAGGAACAGAAAACCAAACACTGCATGTTCTCACTCATAAGTGGGAGTTGAACAATGAGAATACATGAACACAGGGAGGGGAACATCACACACTGGGGCCTGTCTGGGTGTAGGGGACAAGGGGAGGAAGAGCATCAGGACAAATACTTAATGCATGCAGGGCTTAAAACCTACATGATGGGTTGATAGGTGCAATAAACCACTACGGCACATGTATACCTATGTAACAAACCTGCACATTCTGCACAAGTATCCCAGAACTAAAAGTGAAAAAAAAAAAAAAAAGACTATAGGCAGAGAGACAAGACAGGAGGACATTACCATGGTTCTGGTGAAAGACTAAAGTAGATAATTAAGAACTACCACTTTCAGTAACAATGCACGAGTTCGAATGAGACTAAACTTTCCACAAAAATTTTGGTCAAAATGAAAAAGAAACCAATACTGAAGTCATTGAAGAACAATGAAAAGTGGCAGAAATTGGAGAGAATTTGATCTCTAAAAGGAAATCTTTAAACTATTTGAGATTCACATTAAACCAACTTTTCCCCTCAGGGCTTCTCCTGTTCACATTACATGGTCAATAAAGCTCAAGCCAAAAGTGATGATCTTAATCTGGTGGAGAGTAAGGAAAGCGCTTCAAAAGAGATGGAAAACTGAGGGAAGCACTGAAAAAGTAAACAGTTACAAGGGGAGCCCCAAATTCTGCATTCAAATGCCACTCAAATCTTGATTGAATCCTGTTCTAGATATGCACGAGGTAAGAGCAGAAACCAAGTTTCAAATCAGAGGAATTTGAAGATTTGGAAAGATGAAAGAGCTGAGCAGAGCTTCTCAGCAGCTCCTCAGCTGGGGAGATAAACTTCAGAGATCAAGTCTTACCAAACTAGGGGTGATAGCTAAGCAACTGAGGCTTACTCTTAAAATCTAAGAAAAGCAATGCCATAAAAGTAAAATAATGTCCCAGGACTAAGGGCTACACTCTGAGCGTAGGTATAAAATTAAAGTCACAAAGTCTATATTTAAGCCTTCTTAGCATCAAGATGCCCTACCAGTAATTTAAATTCCTATTAAAATAAAACTCAAAAATATACAAATGTTAACAGAATCCAGAGTGTCCATATTTCAGACATAGTATCTAATGTACAATAAAAATTACTATATATGCCATGAAGCAGGAAAAGGCAAAAGGTAATCTATATTTAAGAGAAAAAATTGCCAGCAGAAGACGATGTAAAAATGACCCACAAGTTAAAATTAGCGGAAAAGACATTAGTATATTAATGTTTAATAAAATATTTTCAGAAAAAAATGGTTTAATAGATGAAGAAATGAAGAATTTTAGAAATATCTAAAGAAAAACCAAATGAAAGTCCTAGCACTAAAAAAATACATTTGACATAAAAAATTCTGTGAATGGAGTTAGAAGTAGAATAGACATAGCAGGTATAGAAACAGTAAGTTTACTGACAAATCGATGCAAATTCTCCAATAAAAACCATTGACAGAAGAAAGAATTAAAACAATAAACAAAGTCTTGATAACCTGTAGACCAATATCAACAGCTCTAACATACATGTAATGAAAGTCTCAAAAGAAAAGAAAAGAGATAACAAGGCAGAAAAAATACATTAAAAATACAGGCTGAAATTTATCCAAATTTGAATAAAATGATCAACCAATAGATCTAAGAATCTCAGAAAACCACAAGCGGATAAACATGAGAAAAAACACACATTAGCATATTATTCTCAAACTCCTAAAGACCAAAAGTGATGAAAAAACTCATAATAGCAACCAAAGGAACAAAGATAAGAATGATGGCTGATTTCCTATTAGAAAAAAATAGAAAAAGAAGCTGATGGAATAAAATATTTAACATGCTGATTGAATAAAACTTAGAATTCTATACCCAGTGAAAACATTCTTTAACATTACTTTAAAGGAAGAAATAAAGAAGGAATAAGGGCAGGAGACAAATAGAAAAAAGCATCAATATGACAGACTTAGATCCAAACATATTAATAAGTTCATTCCACCAAATAAGCAAATCTCTTATCCAGTCAAACTGGATAAGTTCCAGATCTAGTATATCTAAATATATTAAATGTAAAGATATACATAGGTGGAATGTAAAAGAGTAGAAAATACAAAGTTCAAACATCAAGCTGAATAAAGCTTGAATACCTCTAACAGTATCAGTCTTTAAGGTAAGAAGTATCACTGGAAATACAGAAAGTCACTTCATAAGAATTAAAATGCAATTGGTCAAGAAAACACCACAATACTTACGATGATTAGTTTTATGTGTCAATGTGACTGGGCCACTGGATGCCTAAATATCGGTTGGACAGTCTTTCTGGGTGGATCCATGAGGGTATTTCAGTAAAAAATTAGCATTTGAATTGGTGAATTTGGTAAAGCAGATGGCCCTCCCCAGTGTGGGCAGGCATCATCCCTTTAAGGGTCTGAATAAAACAAAAAAGTAGAGTAAAGCTGAATTTGAGCTGGGAGATTGATCTCCTCCCTTGGCATTTTCGATCCTCAGGCCTTCAGACACGTTTGGCTCTCTGGTTCTCTGGCCTTCTAACTACACCTCCAGCTTTCCTGAGTTTCTAGCTTGCAGATGGCAGATTGTGGGACTTCTCAGCCTCCATCATGGCATGAACCAATTCTTTATAAAAATCTCTTTTCTATATACATATACATACATATACATATAGAGAGAAATAGACGTGTGTGTGTGTGTGTGTGTGTATTTTCTATTGCTTCTATTTTTCTGAAACACCCTAATACAATACTGAATGAATGTAAATCTAGTGATGGATCTTCAAAATACATAAAGGAAAAATTAAAAAAGAAAATAAATAAATTCTAAAGAGAGAGAGAAGTGTAGAGATTTCAACCTCTTTTTTCAGTAATTGATAGACAAAATGTCCAGTGAGAATAAAAAAAAAATTGAGTAGCAATAACAGTCATCTTGATTTAACTATTTAGGCAATACTATTCTAACAACTTTGGTCACAATTAACGTGAATATGGAAAGTTTAACAAAATGATTATACACTGGGCTATAAAACAAGTCTCATTACTTTTACAAGATGGAAATTACTCAGAGTATGTTCTCTAACAGCAGAATTAAGTTACAGTCAGCCCTCCATATCCATGGATTCTGCATCCATGGTTTCAACCAACTGTACATAGAAAATATTTTTTAGTAAAATAAAATATCACACTACAACAATAAAAAAACACAAATAAAAAACAATGCAACCATTTATATAGCATTTACATTGTATTAAGCATTATCAGTAATCTAGATATTATTTAAAGTATATGGGAGCTTGTGCATAAATTATATGCAAATACTGTTGTTTTATATGTACCTTGAGTACCTCTGGATTTTAGTATTTGTGGGGGGTCTTGGAAACAATCTCCCATGGGTACTGAAGGACAACTGTACAATCAATAACATCATCACCAAGGATTTTACAGGTCTAAAAATTATAAAAGTTAATATTATTAACAGCTTTATACTAGTAAAATCAGCAACCTGAAATAAAAATAAATTCTCAAAAATAACAATTTACTAAATTGGCCTCAGGCAGAAATAAAAACTATGAGTAGGCCTACATTCTTTTAACAAATTAAATGTGTTATTAAAATCTTTCCCACAAAGAAAATTCCAGGCCTACATGGCCGCAGCAATAAAATATACCACTATATAAATTATAAATATTACCAAGCTTACCCATACTCTATCATAAAACAGAGGTGGAGAAAAACCTTCCTGATACAGTTTGGATCTCTGTAAAATCTCATGTTCAATTGTAATTCTCAGTGTTGGGGGTGAGGCCTGGTGGGAGGAGACTGGGGGTGGTTTCTCATTAATGGTTTAGCACTATCCCCTCAGTGCTATTCTCCTGATAGTGTGTGAGTGACTTACCAGGAGATCTGGTTGTTTTGAAAGGGTGTAGCACCTCCCCCTTATCTCTCTTCCTCCAGCTCCAGCCATGTGAAATGTCTCACTCCAGTATTGTCTTCCTCCATGACTCTAAGTTTCCTGAGGCCTCCATAGAAACAGAAGTTGCTATATTTCCTGCACAGCCTGCAGAACAGTGAGCCAATTGAACCTCTTTTGTTTATAAGTTACCCAGTCTCAGGTATTTCTTTATAGCAATTTGAGAACAAACTAATACACCTCCCAACTCACTTTATGAGGCCAACTTGAAGCTACTATTAAAACCTAACAGAGACATGACAAGAAAATTACAGATAAAACAAATACAAAAATATAGAAATTCAAGATAATTTGAATACAATTAGACATTTGATGATATTAAAGAATTTATATCGTATATTGCTGGTGTTATAGTGTTCTTTTGACTGTATTTCAAAATAATTCTTGGCCGGGCGCGGTGGCTCAAGCCTGTAATCCCAGCACTTTGGGAGGCCGAGACGGGTGGATCACGAGGTCAGGAGATCGAGACCATCCTGGCTAACACGGTGAAACCCCGTCTCTACTAAAAAATACAAAAAACTAGCCGGGCGAGGTGGCGGACGCCTGTAGTCCCAGCTACTCGGGAGGCTGAGGCAGGAGAATGGCGTGAACCCGGGAGGCGGAGCTTGCAGTGAGCTGAGATCCGGCCACTGCACTCCAGCCTGGGCGGCAGAGCGAGACTCCGTCTCAAAAAAAAAAAACAAAAAACAAAACAAAATAATTCTTACGGTAATATGAATTATTTTGGAAATACGTACCAAAATAGTTTTGGGTAAAGTGGTATTAAGTTGAAATATAAATTTGATCTCTTTATTGGTCAAAAATCGTCAAAGATCAGAAATTTTAACAGTTCAACCTGATATAATGTCTGGAATTTGTTTCATTATAATCGAGTGAGGAGGGTAGAATGAATTTATGAGGGGAGGAAAAAAAGAATGCTGAAATCAGAGTTGTTGAATGTGGATGCACTATTTTCCCTGAGACCCTTTTCATCACATAGGAACTGTGCAGTTTGCTCTGCTTATCACATCACCAGCGTTACTCATGCTACCAGACACCTATCAGACCCCAGGGAAATGATGTAACACACAGGAGTCATCCAGTTCACATAGAAAAAGACAATGTTACTCTGGAAGATCAGTGCATGAAAATTCTGGATGCTTTAGTCTTAGCACTCTTCATACGATAGCCCATCCTTTGCACAACATGTAAGAGCCATTTCAATTCACCCATTCTCCCTCATGCATTCTATTCTGAAATTCTTAAGCAAAATGAAGTCTCTTCATAAATCACTGCACATTAGTAAATTGTTCTGAATTATACTTGAATTAGTCAATTCTGGAAGAATGTTACACACATTATCTTTCTTGTAAAATTTCAAAAGGCATCACAAAGTGCAATCTAGTCGTTGATTTATGGACTTGAATCTTTCAAAAGAGGGTTTCAGATTCACTTTGTGTCCCTGAGTTGCTCAATCTGGCATTTAGATAGGAAATATTGTCTAAATTTGTGGGAACTTAGTTCTTCACTTTTCTCTTGCTGGGACAGAGATTCATCATTAGAATATGTAAGTATAATCTCTACTCTTAACTGAAAAATCCACATAGAAACACACACACGCATACACACACACACACACACACACACACACACACACAGAGAGAGAGAGAGAGAGAGAGAGAGAACTTGATACAACTTTCTCCAGCATTTCCTGCACTGAGTAAGGGATGTTCTCCTTCATATGTACTTCTTGTGTACGTAGTACTCAGCTTACTTGGCTTTTGTATCAGTCCAGGTACAATCAGGAAACAGAAACCAAATGGTAATTTAAATAGGGCAGCTTAATATAAATAATTAGTAAGCTATGGATAGAATAACTGTAATAATGTAAAAAGAACTCTCAAGGGTACTCTAGAGCTGATGGGAGTGTTCAAGGAAAGAGTAAATTGAAAGGCAGATGCCTTCCTAATGCTGCAGTTCACACCTCCTTAAGGAAGGTGTAGACTACTGGATGGAGAAGCTGGCTGGTTTTCCTAGCCCAAACCTTGCCCACAGTTGCCGAGCAAGTAGGAACAAACCTCCAAGTGACTAGTGAGCAAACACCAGTGAGAAGATAGGCAGAGAAAGTTGGGGCATTCCTGCAGGCAGAAAGCCTGAAATGCCTGGTGTTCATGTCAAGAGAACTGTAAGAAAATGGTCACCAAGCCTAGGTGGGGGCTGTGAGTTTTTCAAGGTAGTGTGTGCCCATATGTGTGGTGGGGACAGAGCACCCTGGAGATTCCCACACACTCGCACCACAGACAATTCTGCAGCAAGAGCAGACAGAAGCAAACACAGCAACCAGAACCAGGAGGAGAAGTCCTTCCTCTTACAGTGTTCCTCAATGCCCTCTACTGACAAAATTTCACATTGTGCTCATCGTCAAGAAGAAATGTTTAGCCTCCAGTCCATTATCACAGAACAGGCACTGACAGGTAAATTTGGTAATAACTCCAATTCTGGGTAGTGGATCTTTGGGTTTCATATGTAAACATAGTCTCTCAAAAGTGAGCCAAGATTGAACAACAATGATTTCCATGATATTCTGAGTTCCATAAAAACAGTTTTAGATCCCAGTATCACCAGATTGTTTAGGTAGTAGTTAACTATTCATAGTGGACTCTGAAGCTGGGCTTCCTTGGGGTAAGTCCTGGCTGGTCCATCTTTCAGCTGTGTAGACCTTAGGCTAATCATTTATCCTCTCTGTACTTATTTACAAGTGGAGATAATAACCCCTTTTCTTGGAGTTGTTGCAATTATTAAATGACTTCATATGTATTAGAGCTTAGAACAATGCCTAGTCCATAGTCAGGGGACAATAAATATTTGCTTTTAATAGTATTATTGATAACCTATGAGGTATATCTGTCACCTCTCTGGAAAGAGGCAACAGAAGTCGGGGAGCCAGTCCTCTAATCACATCAACTCACAGTGCCAGAGATTTCTTACATGGACTCCTATTGCCTTTATCATGTCTTGCCTTGCAACCACAGCAATTATATTTACATTGCTCTGTGCTTGAATTACATAGACTACCAACAATGTATTACATTCACTCAAAATTCTCACACTGCATTTATCCCCCATTGACTCTTCCAAAAATGTGCTTCTTTCTCCCTCCACCTCTATTGCAGAACCTGGAATGATTTTCCAAGCATGTATTCTTCAATTTGTAAGCAGACACATGGAAGCATACTCTATAAACAGCAAAGCAACTTGTTTAGGGGTCAAAAAATGATGCTCAGTTTTAAAGTTCTAAATTTGAATGTCCTCATTTTTTGAGAATGTTTCCTACTTCATTTATTTAAAACTTAATTTATGCAATAAGATTGCCAGGAACATATGCCAGTTAGACTTAAATGCTAAAATGAGAATCACTAGGTTCCCCACCACGACCTTTGGGTTCAGCTCTAGGCTTCCAGTTTTGAAATAGTCACTGTTCTTGGGAAGGGGTGGGGGAAGGTGGGAGGTGGGCAATAAAATTAACACTGAGACACCTCTACTGTCTTCTTCCTTCTCCATTTCTGTTAATTTACTGAATGTGATAACTAAACTTTCCCTTCATTATCTTTTAAAATGATTACTGTTAGGTCAAGTCCAAAATCTTTTATGTCCAAGTCCAAAGGACCCAGAGAGATGGTGAGCCAGGCTGAAGAAGGGCTGGTGCAGCACAAAGAAGTAAGAGGAGACTGGGGAGCTCCATGTGCATATCTCCATCATGAGAGTGATATAACACATTACAGTTATTATAATACTTCTATTTTCTTACCTATTCCAAATATTCACCTGCAGACAGGGACCATATCTTATTCATCCCATAACCCAAGTAAGTACTACATTTTTAGCGCACAGTATGTTCCTAATAAATGAATCACTTAAATGAGTATCTGAAATTTGCAAAGTTGAAGGTTCATTACCTCATATTCCTAAATCCTTTTCAGGAAACAAAATCCATCCAGATACACAGTATAAACAGGATCTTTTTCAACCTGCAGCGTATGTCCACCAAAGATGAAAGGCTCACAAGATTGATTTTTGGGTCAACTGTTACAAGCCAAGAAAACCCAAATCTCCACATGGTGACTAAATAATCATTTATCCTTTCTGGGGATATCCAGTGACAAAGATATCCAAAGTCAAGGGTGAGAGTCTCTGTAATACTCAACAGTTTTCTTCATCCAACAAATCTCCAGCATGAAAGGCAAGTGAACCTCACTGAAGAAATTTTTAAGTAAACGATAAGAAGGGCCTCAGGAGAATTCAGATATAAGTGTTTGAAGATGTTAATCCTACTTGCATTAGAGCAAACCCAGCTACAAAGAAAAACAAAGAAACATCAAAGGATGAATACAAAATGCAAATACTCAAATGTGGTAAATCAATCACGACCTATGGTACAAAGCCCCAAATACAAGGTATCAGCAAAGACACTGACCAATTTTCCAAGCAGAGCCAGAAGAAAGGAAATGCATGATTCATAGTACCTGGAGAGATAGAAAACACATTAAATTGATAAATCAAAGAAAAATGTAGAAGGATTTCATGGAGCACCAAATAAAGAAAGTGACAAATCTGACTCCCCTGTGGCAGACAGATGATGGATGGTTTTTCTGCATTTTTATAGGTCATACCTCACAGTTACCGCACACCAAAAGGTTGAACAATGGAGTCAAAGAGTTCAGAATAGAGATATAACAGCCACGTTGTATATTTGTAAATACAACTTCTTCATGCATTCACTCATTCATTCATTCATTCATTCATTCGACAAGTCTTCTGAGATCAGACAAAATTGGGCACATTCAGGGTGGTATGGCTGTAGAAGATTCAAGTCTTTGTCGAGTATTTCCAGATGCCACACATTGCTCCAAAAACCAAGATAAATTAGCCAGTTTTCCTGCAAGGAAAATGCACATTGTTCATGCGAGTAGACAGATGTAAACAAATAAATTATTCTGCATTGTTTTAAGTGCTATGATGGAAGCAGTGTAATAAAAGCCAACTCAACCCCAGAAGGCAGAAAATAAGAATCATTGATTATAAGAGTCAGTCTGAGTTTAGGGATGATACATTGAAAGACATAAAATAAGTTCACACAATATTCAAATATAGTAGCAATCCTACAAATATAAATGGAATACATACCTATTTGCATACAATAATTTTTTTAATTCAGATGAACAGTTTAAAGAGTTAACTTTAGAAGAAAATGAAACAGAAAGTTCCATAGAGAAGGGTAGAAAAATATATAAAAGGGCAGTCATACTCAAAAGCAAACATGTAGAGCAGCATTAATATCAGGAAGAAAAATACAAAAGTATTAATGGCTGTAAAGTGAAACACTATATATTATTATAAGTATATCCACTACAAAGAAAACAATTTTTAGGTTTAATGATCTGTAGGGGCAGAAATTATAAAGCAAAATTATATAACCAAATAGAAATTGAAAAGAATATTAATCATAGAAAGAGATTCTAATTATTTCTTTCAGGAACAGATTGTTTATACAAACAAATAGAAATAATATAAGATTTTTGAAAAACAATGTTAACAAGCTTGATCTAATTTTTATAGAGATAATCCTTTATCTAACAAATAAATAATATGTATTACTTCCCATTACATGGAACACTCCTAAGACTGATAATGCACTGCAATTTTTTTTACCATATCTAAAGTTGTTTATAAGATGTTCCATTATTTTAAGGAATACCAAGAAAAAAAAGTTACCACTGGTTAATAGCCATGAACTGCAATACATAGTCCAATTTCAGGGATTGGAAATCGGAAAAACAATTAATTTGTAATCAATAAAATATGATAATTAACTAACTCAGTAAATCTCAAGCATTTAGCAAGGTTTCTCACTATAGTAAAATTAAATAAAAATTAAATTAATACACAATTATCACTAAGAATAAAATAACTATTAAAATGTATAAAATACATCTGTGATAGAGAATGCAAGTGCTCACCCCAATTCATGTTGTCTCAATTTCCTGGACAAGAAGCTACATAATATTTCACAGTAACCATCTCCTCCAATGCAAGTAGGTATGACCATATGACAGAGTTTAGATAATGAAATGTGATTGGTTCTGATGTATGTAATTGTGGGCCAAGGCTCTTAAGAAGTAAGTGTGCTTTCCCCATGTTCTCTTCCCTCCTTCTATGATAAATGAAAGGAACACAAGGTAGACAAATGATGGCAACTGAGTAAGCTGGAAGGATCCTGGACTTGATTTACCTGTGGATAATCCAATGTACCACCTTCCAAACAAGAAAATCCATTCGGACACACACATTAATAGGGAAAACGTCTCCAGGGCATGTCCGAGACCTTCACAGAAGCCCCACCCATGATAGGCCCTGAGGCCTAGGAAGGAAAAATGGTTTTGGGGGCTGGTCCCAGGGCCCCCTGTCTATGCAGCCTCGGGACACGGTGCCCTGCATCCCAGCTGCTTCAGCTACAGTCATGGCTAGAAGGTGTTAAGGTATACCTCAGACCATTGCTTCACAGGGTGCAAGCCCCAAGCCTTGGCAGCTTATACATGGTGTTGGGTTTGCGGGTACACAGAAGTCAAGAATTGAGGTTGGGGCACCGCCTTCTAGATTTCAGAGGATGTATGGAAATGTCTGGGTGTCCCGGCCAAAGGTTGCTGCAAGGGCAGACCCCTCGTGGAAAACCTTTACTAGGGCAGTGGGTAAGGCAAATATAGAGTTGGAGTCCCCACAAAGAGTCCCAACTGGGGCACTCCTAGTGGACCTGTGAGAAGAGAGACACTGTCCTCCAGACCCCAGAATGGTAGATCCACTGACAGCATGCACCATGTGCCTGGAAAAGCCACAGACATTCAATGCCAACCTGTAAAAGCAGCCAGGAAGGGGGCTGTACCCAGCAAAGTCACAGGATCAGAGCTGCCTGAGGCTGTGGGAGCCCACCTCTTGCATCAGCATGACCTGGATGTGAGACATGGGGTCAAAGGAGATAATTTTGGCACTTTAAGGTTTAATGACTACCCTATTGGATTTTAGACTTGCATGGGATCTGAAGGCCCTTGGTTTTGGCCAATTTCTCCAATTTGGAATGGGTGTATTTACCCGATGTCTGTACCCCCCATTGCATCCAGCAAGTAACTAACTTGCTTTTGATTTTATAGGCTCATAGGCAGAAGGGACTTGCCTTCTCTCAGATGAGACTTTGGACTTAGACTTTTCAGCTAATGATAGAATGAGTTAAGACTTTGGGGAACTGTTGGAGACATTATTGCATTTTTGAAATGTGAGAGGGGCCAGAGAAGGAATGACATGGTTTGGCTGTGTCCTCACCCAAATCTCATCTTGAGTTATAGTTCTCAAAATTCCCATGTGTCACGGGAGGGTCCTGGTAGGAGGCAACTGAATCATGGGGGCAGTTACCCTCATGATATTCTTGTAATAGTGAGTTCTCATAAAATCTGATGGTCTTATAAGGAGCTTTTCCCCCTTTGCTCAGCACTTCTCTCTCCTGCTGCCATGTGAAGAAGGACCTTTCTGCTCCCCCTTCCACTATGATTGTAAGTTTCCTGAGGCCTCCCCAGTCATGCAGAACTGTGAGTCAATTAAACCTATTTCTTTTATAAATTACCCAGTCTTGGGGTCTGTCTTTCTTTCTCTCTCTCTCTCTCTCTCTCTTTCTTTCTTTTTTTTTTTTTTTAGACAAAGTCTCACTCTGTCACTCAGACTGGAGGGCAGTGGCACAATCTCGGCTCACTGCGACCTCTGCCTCCAGGTTCAAGAGATTCTCCTGCCTCAGCCTCCTGAGTAGTTGGGATTACAGACACATGCCACCACGCCAGGCTAATTTTCATATTTTTAGTAGAGACAGGGTTTCACCATGTTGGCTGGGATGGTCTCGAACTCCTGACCTCAGGTGATCTGCCCACCTTGACCTCCTAAAGTCCTGGGATTAGAGGCATGAGCCACTGCACCGCTGGATATTTCTTAACAGCAATGTGAGAGACATTAAACTTAATAGAAAAATATGAGTGTTCTGACTGCTCCACCAACACCCTCCTTAGTTCTCCTCATTTCCTGAGACACAACAATATCAAATTAGGCCAATTAATGAGCCTAAAGTGGGCTCTAAGTATTCAAGTGAAAGGAAGAGTTGTATTTCTGTCACTAAATCAAAAGTTGAAATAATTAAGCTTAGTGGGGAAGGCATATTGAAAGCTGCGTCAGGGTGAACACTAGGCCTCCTACACCAAACAGCCAAGTTGTGAATGCAAAAGAAAAGTTTTTGAAGGAAATTAGAAGATCTACTTTAGTGAAATACAAATGTTAATGATAAATGATAGCCTAATTGATGATACGGAGGAAATTTTACTCGTCTGTATAGATCAAACCAGCCGCAACACTCCCTTAATCCAAAGCCTAGTCCAGTAAAAGGCCCCATCTCATTCCAATTCTATGAAGGCTGAGAGGGGTGAGGTGGCTGCAGAAGAAAAGTTGGCAGCTAGCAGAGGTTAATTAATGAGGTTTAAAGAAATAAGTCATCTCCATAACAAAAAGTACAAGGTGAAGATGTAAGAGTTGATGTAGAAGCTGCAGCAAATTATCCAGAAGATCAAGCTGAGATAATTGATGAAATTGGCTACACTAGACAACACATTTGCAGTGCAGACAAATCAGCCTTCTCTTGAATGCCATCTAGGACTTACATTGCTAAGAGGAAAAGTCAATGCTTGGCTTCAAAGCTTCAAAGCACAGGCTGACTCTTTATGGGCTAATGGAGCTGGCAACTCTTGGTTGAAGCCAGTGCCCATTTACCATTGTGAAAATTCTAGAGCCCTTAAGAATTATGCTAAAGCTGGCCAGATGCAGTAGCTCATGCCTGTAATCCCAGCACTTTGAAAGGCCAAGGCAGGTGGATCACCTGAGGTCGGGAGTTTGAGACCAGGCTGAGCAATATGGAGAAACCCCATCTCTACCAAAAACACAAAAGTAGCCAGTGCAGTGGTGCATATCTGTTATCCCAGTCTACTTGGGAGACTAAGGCAGGAGAAACACTTGAACCCAGGAGGTGGAAGTTGCGATGAGCTGAGATCATGCCATTGTACTCCAACCTGGGCCATGAGAGTGAAACGTCGTCTCAAAAAAAAAAAAAAAAAAAAAGAATTATGCTAAAATTATACTACCTGTGCTCTATAAATGAAACAATGAAGTGTAGATGACCACACACCTGTTTACAGGATAGTTTACTGAAGATTTTAAGCCCACTGTTGAGACCTACTACTCATGTAAAAAGATTTTTTAAAGTATTACTGTTCATTTTCAATATACTTGGTCACTCAAGAGGTCAAAGTTGTACAAGGATATTAATATTGTTTTCATGCCTCCTAACACAGCATCTGTTCTGTACTCCATAGATCAAGGAGTAATTTCAATTTTAAAGTCTTATTGCTTAAGAAATACATTTCAAAAGGCTATATCTTCCATAGATATGATTCCTCTGATGGATCTTCGAAAAATAAATTGAAAACATTCTGGAAAGGATTCACCATTGTATATGTCATTAAGAACATTAATGATTCCCAAGAGAAGGTCAAAATATCAACATTCATATGATTGTGGAAGAAGTTGATTCCATCCTTCATGGATGACTTTGAGAGGTTCAAGACTTCATTGGAGAAAGTAACAACATATGTAGCAAATATAGTAACAGAAATAGAATTGGAAGTAGAGGCCAAAAATGTGCCTGCATTGCTGCAACCTCATAAGAAAATTTGAATGATTAGCCAGGCATGGTAGCACGTGCCCATAGCCCCAGCTACTCAGAAGGCTGAAGCAGGAGGATCACTTGAGCCCAGTAGTTTGAGGATGCAAAGAGCTATACTCACACCACTGCACTCCAGCCTGCATGGCAGAGTAAGATCTTATCGCTGAAAAAAGAAAAAAAAATTAACAGATGAGTAATTGCTTCTATGGATAATCTAAAAAAGTGGTTTGTTGAGATTAAATTTGCTCCTGATAAAGATGCGGTAAACACTGAAATGACAACAAAGGATTTCGAATATTATATAACCTTAGTTGACCAAACAGCAGCAGTTTGAGAGGATTGACTCTGCTTTTGAAAGAAGTTCTACTGTGGGTTAAATGCTGTAAAATAGTCTCATATGCTACAGAGGCTATTCTGTTACTATATTTTTGTGAAAGAAAGAGTCCATCGATGCAACATACTTCACTGTTGTCTTATTTTAAAAATTGCCACAGCTACCCCAATCTTTAGCAACCACCACTTTGATCAGCCAGCAACTATCAACATCAAAGCAAGACCCTCCACCAGCAAAAAGATAATTCACTGAAATATTGGGTGATCATTAGCAATTTCTGGCAATAAAGTATTTTTAATTAAGGTATATGCAATTTTTTTGTTTTTTTGACATACTGCCATTGTACATTTAATAGACTACAGTATAAACAACTTTTATATAAATTGGAAAATCAAAAAATTTGTGTGGAGGACATAAGCAGCCTTATAGTAAGACAATATAAAGTTATAATAATCAAGACTGTCTAAAAGAAAATAAATACATATATAAATAAAACAGAATAGAGAGCCTGGAAATAATACAGCCACACAATATAGCCAACTGCTTTTGACAAAGGTGCATAGACAATGGGAAAAGATAATCTTTTCAACAGATTGTGCTGTTACAATTGAGTGTTCATTTGCAGAAAAAAAGTCTTACACCTTCACAAAAATTAACTCATATGCTAAAATGTAAAGTGCAAAACTAAAGCTTCGAGAAAAAGTAGAAAATCTATATGACCATGGGTTTGGTGACATTTTTTAGACACAACACCAAAAATATGATCTATCAAAGAAAAATTTGATACATTAGGTTTTATTATAATTTTAAAAATTATTCTCTGCAAAAGATATGGCTCATCAAATGAAAAAACAAAGCAGAGACTAGGAGAAAATACTTACAAAACACATAACCGAAAATGAACTTGTGCCTAAAATATACAGAGAACTCTTAAAATAACATTAAGAAAAAAATTAAATTGAAAAATGGACAATATCTGAATAGACACCTTGCCAAGTAATATATATGGATGGTAAATAAGCATATGAAAACAAGAATCGAATTTCCTAGTTTTGCAAGTGAACATTCAGCTTTCCCAACAGCGTTTATATTTTTCCATCTTACACCCCTGATTACTCAGTAGCATTTATTAAAGGTACTTTCTGTTTCCTGTTGTATATTGTTGGCACCCTTGTCAGCGATCAGTTGAACAAATATGCGTGGGTTTATTCTGGGCTCTATTCTGTTCCATTGGACTATGTTTTATTTTTAAGGCAGTACCATATGGTTTTGATTACTATAGCATTGTAATACAGTGTGAAATCAGGAAATGTGATGTCTTCAGTTTTGTTCTTTCTCAAAATTGCATTGGCTATTTGGATTCTTTGTGGCTTTATACAAATATTAGAATTTTCTTTTATTTCTGTAAAAAATGCCATTGGAATTTTGATAGGGATTACTTTGAATCATTTTGGGTAGTATGTACATTACTATATTAATTCTTCCAGTTCACAAACACTGGATTTTATTTATATCTACTTCAATTTTTTCACTAATGTTTTACAGTTTTCACTACACAAATCTTTCACCACTTTTGTTAAATGTATTCCTAAGTATTTTATTATTTTTGATGCTATTATTAATGGAATGGTTTTCTTACTTTCTTTTTTACAAAGTTTGTGTTAGTATACAGCAAGTTTAACTTATCTTTATGTATTTTATATCCTGAAACTTTACTGAATTCATTCATTAGTTCTGACAATTTTTTGGTAGAGTCTTTAGGGTTTTCTATGTATAAGATTATGTCATCTGCAGAGACAGTTTACCTTCTTCCTTTTGAACTTGAATGCGCTCCCTCTCTCTCTCTTTCTCTCTCTCTCTGTTTTCCCCTAATTGCTCTGATTAGGACTTCTAGTACCATGTTGAATAAAAGTGGCAAGAGTGGGCATACTTGTCTTGTTTGTGATCTCAGAGGAAAAGCTCTCAAAAGAATAAAATTAGAACTTTGTCTTGCATCATATGTAAATATTAATATAAAATTGATTAAACGCTTAAAGGTAAGATCTGAAACTATAAAACTCCTGGAACACAAGGAAGGGGAAAAGCTCCTTGACATTGGTTTGGCAATGATTTTTTGGCTATGACACCAAAAGCACAAACAACAAAAGCAAAAATAAACAGGTGGAAAATATGTCAAATTTAAAAAGCTTCTGCAGAGCAAAGGAAACAATCAATGAGATGAAAAGGCATCCTATGGAAAGAAAGAAAATATTTGCAAACCCTATATCTGATAAGGGATTAACCTCAAAAATACATAAAGAAATCACACAACTCAGTGGCAAAAAATACAAATAAAAATAAAAATAGAAATGGGCAAAGTCCTAAGTGGATATTTTTCCAAAGAAGAAGTAAAAATGGCCAAAGGTATATAAAAAGGTACTCAATACCACTAATCGTCAGAACAACATGCAAATCAAAACCACAATGAGATATCACCTCATACCTGTCAGGATGGCTATTATCAATAAGGCAAGAGACAAATGGTAATGAAGGATGTAGGAAAAATTAACCCTTGTATGGTATTGATAGGAAGGTAAATTGCTACAGTCATTATGGAAATCAGTATGGGGGCTCCTCAAAAAAATTAAAAATAGAATTGCCATATGATCCAGAAATCCCACTTCTGGGTATATGTCCACAGGAAATTAAATCACTATCTTGAGATATATCTGTACTCTCATGTTCACTGCAGCGTTATTCACAATTGCCAAATTATGAAAACAACATGTGTCAATCAAAAGATTAATGGATAAATAAAAAGTAGTATGTTTGTGTGTGTGTGTGTATGCACACACACAGACACAATAGAATACTATTTAACTATAAAAAAGAAAGATATTCCATCATTTGTGACAACATGGACAAATATGGAAGACATTATACGAAGTGAAATAAGCCAGACACAAAAAAATAAATACTGTATAATCTCACTTATATGTGGCATTGATAAAAGTCAAACTCACAGAAGCAGAGAGTAGAATAGTGGTTACCAGAGGCTGGTGGTGGTTGGAATGAGGAGGTGTTGGTCAAAGGCTACAAACTTTCAGTTATAAGATTAAGAAGTTCTGGAAATCAAAGGTACAGCATGGATGGTGATAGATATCTTAATAAATTTGATCACAATAATCATTACAACATTATATGTATGTCAAATCATCTCACTGTACACATTGACTATATGCAGTATTTCTCAATTCAGTATTTTAAAAATAAATATTAAATTTAGAAAATACAAATGAAATGCCTCTTTTTCAGCAAGGTTGAAATTGGGAATGTCCTTTTGAATCAGAAGAAAATAGGCCATAGACTCATCCCCCAGCACAAATGGGCATTCTATGAAATGGTACTGGCCCTAGGAGGATTTCCTCAACCACTCTCCTACTCTTGGCCTTGAACCTACCTCTGGGTTGGATCTTACTATTGTAGCTGCTCACTATACCCTCCTGCATGCTTAGAATAATGCTTTAGGGGGAGCACTGGTAAAACACAGTATTTATTTTTTTACCTCCTTTAAGAGGACTTGGAGGTAAGTTGCATTCATTCACTCAAGTTTCACTCTTGCTGTCTAATAGAAGCTTATGTTTTGCTATATCAGCATTTGTTACAGCCAATATTTAAGGATAAAGTTTAGAAAATATATCATTTCCTGGCCCATCATCAAACTAATACAGCTTAACCTTGCAGCTACCAACTTTTGTGTCAAGCTGGATATCTTTATTTGATATCTAAGGTGCAAGACCAACAATATATTAAGAGATCTATAGACATGAAGGCAAAGCTCTTGTATTTTTTTTCATCCAAACACCTCAATTTATTTTATAAATCTGTTCATTTTTCCTGTTATGTTTTATATAATATATGGACTAAACAAAATAAAATAACAGTACAAAAGAGGAAAAAAAAAGAAAATACAAATGAAAATTTTAAGTATAAAGTCTTGCAATAATGGGGTATAAAATATACCCAAGATCATTTTCATTAGGAAATGCAAATTAAAGCGTTCATACACATACTTTGCATGCCTATTAGAATGGCTAAAATCCAAACATCTGACAATACTAATTGCTGGTGAGAATGTGAAGCAAAAGGAAGTCTCATTCATCGTCTGTGGGTGTGAAAGATTGCTGGTGGGAGCAGAAGATTGGCAATTACTTACAAAGCTAAACATAATCTTACCACACAATCCAGCAAGTGTGCTTCTGTAGATCTACCCAATTAATTTGAAAAGGATGTCCACATACAAATCTGCACACAAATGTTTAGAATATCTTTATTAATAATAGCCCAAACTGGAAGCAACAAAATGTCCTTCAATAGATGAATGCATAAACAAATTGTGGCACATGTATGTAATGGAATACCATCATGTAACGTAAAGGAATGACCTATAAGCCAGACAAAGACATGGATGAATCTTACTCATATTGCTAGGTGAAAAAAGCCAGTCTGAAAAGGCTATATACATATGGAATCATATAATATAATTATAATTATATGTCATTCTGGAAAAAGGCAAAATTATGGACAGTTAAAAGATCAGTGTTTACCAGGGGTTTGGAAGAAGGTTTGGAAAAGTCAAGGACAATATTAGGGCAGTAAAACTATTCTGTATATTGCAATGGTGGATATATGATGGAATACATATATTAAAACCCCAGAACTTAATAGTGCAATACTGAATCTTAGTGTACACAAATTAAAAAATAATCAAAGACGCCAAGGGCTCCCAGGATGGAGTGCAGACTGTAACAAAGAATCTAACTGTCGCCGGGCGCAGTGGCTCACGCCTGTAATCCCAGGACTGTGGAAGGCCGAGGTGGGCGGATCACGAGGTCAGGAGATTGAGAGCATCCTGGCTAACACGGTGAAACCCCATCTCTACTAAAAATACAAAAAATTAGCCGGGCGTGGTGGCGGGTGCCTGTAGTCCCAGCTACTCGGGAGGCTGAGGCAGGAGAATGGTGTGAATCTGGGAGGCCAAGCTTGCAGTGAGCCGAGATCGTGCCACTGCACTCCAGCCTGGGTGACAGAGTGAGACTCCATCTCAAAAAAAAAAAAAAAGAAAAAAAGAAAAAAAAAAAGAAAAATCTAATTGTATTGCAGACATATCAAATAACCTCAGTGATGGAGTGGGGAGATGGTGCTGATATAAATAACTTTGTAAATGAATGGAATCTAAAATTAAAGGATGAAAGGCAATATAAACTGTACATAACCATTGTTTTCTAATAGATAAAGTTATTTCCCATGGGAATACATGTTAACAACTCTTTTACTGCTATATATGTACGCTGAAATTGAACCTTGAAGTAAATAGATGGTACCAGGCAGGTTTCTCCCATTGTTGAAGTCAGAGGTTAAAGATGGGAGCAAGGCGGAGGATGACAGAATTATCACATGGTACTGGATTAGAATTGGAGACATCTATATAAATTCCCTTTTAGCTCAATATAGATACAGATAGGCACACATACAAATATTTATAGACAGTTGTATATACATGGGCCAGTATACACACATTTTTTTCTTTTGCTCTATCAACTGAATGGGACTAGAAGCAACAGCACTCCAACAGCAGCCCGCATAATAGCACCTTGAATTTGGTTTCCAGTACTGCTCTCTAATAGAAGGATTCAGGACTCCTTGGAGAAATGAACGATTCTGGGACTGGAACAGGAAATATGCAAGATAAGCCTGTAGGAGGTTGTGGTGCAAGAAAGTAAAGAAGTGCTAAACACATATACAATGATGTGAGTTTGTGAAAGGGACAAGAGTCAACTGAAAGAACTCCCAATATTCAAAGTTAGAACAATTTGAGCATCAAAAAAGAATAGTATTAGATTTTAAACCAATAATATGAATACCCATGAGCACATATTGTTATAAAAATCAGTGAATACATAAATGAATGTGGGAGAATAAACAAATAATCCATGTAGAAATGTTCCAAATAATTAATGTAGATCCTCTTCCTTCAAAAAGGCAGATCACAACCTCTCACTTCTTAAGCAGGGGTTGCACAGTGACTTCTTGCAAATGAGTACAGTATTTTGTTGATTCTCAAAAGATCACCAATAAATCTTTTAATCCATCAAGGCCAAATGGTGTAGAAAGGGAAAGCATTCACTTATCAGTCATAGCAGTGATCCAGAACGAGGATATCAAGAAGGATATTTATAGGCTTTAGGGCTTGGGCTCAAAGGACTTAGGTGGTTCTTTCAAGTTGCAAAGCTCCTTGATTTTGAGAGAAGTCTATGACAAAATTACAGGAGGTATAGAAAGGCAATGATCTTGAAGTGAGTAATGATAAGTAAACTGTTGTTTGACGACCCAGTTTTTTACCCAGGTGAGCAATCTAATATTTTGTAGGACAACCATTTTCCCAGATGAGCAAGCTCTTTATCCAGACCTATTGGTGTTCAAGAATTTCCTGAAGCAAATAATGAGAATATTGATTGGATTATACCTTCATCTTCCAGGGTGAGAATTTTTTGGAAGAAATAACGTAAACATGTTGACATAGGTGGTCTCAGCTCTCAGTCATACTATTTAAGCTATGAGGACACAGTTCTCAGTATGTGTTTTTCATAATTAAGTTTGTGTATTTGTTTTTAAATAGGCAGCTCACAAAAGAAGAAACACTGAAATCCAACAAATATATAAATGAATACTTACCTTCCTTAGTAATCAGGAACAATTATCCAGATATTATCTAATACCAATTAAATTAGGAAGGTCAAAATTCTTACACTACTAAGATTTGACAAAGACAAAACTGACCTCTCATTTACTGTTGGTGGACAAATAAAATGGTAAACTATTTTAAAGGGCAACTTGTCAATATCGGAGTATATTGAGGTATGTAATCTGTGACTCAGCAATGTCGAATTTTAAATATATGCTCAAGAGAAACTCTTGTACATATTCACCACGGGAGGTATGCATGAAAACATTCATTGAAGCAGTGTCCTTAGTTATGAGAATGAATAATAAATTATTGTGCATTCGCTCAATTTATACGGCAATAAAAACTATATTAATGTATATGAAAATAGATAGATTTTAAATATATAATACAGTTGACCCTTGAACAACACAGGTTTGAACTGCATGGGTCCACTTATATGCAAATTTTCTCTGCCTCTGACACCTCTGAGACAACAAGATAACGCTTTCCTCTTCCTCCTTGTCCTCATCAGCCTACTCAAGGTGAAGGCAAAGAAGAAGGCCTTTAGAATGATCCACTTCCACTTAATAAATAGTAAACATATTTTTTCTTCCTTATAGTTTTCTTAACAATGTTTCTTTTCTCTAGCTTACTTTATTGTGAGAATACTGTATACATACATATAATATACAAAACATGTTAATCGACTGTTTATGTTATCGGTAAGTCTTCCGGAAAACAGTAAGTTATTAGTAGTTAAGTTTTGGGGAAGTCAAATCAGATATCCAGATGATTTTCAACTCTGTGGGGATAGGTCTCCCTAACCCCTGAGTTGTTCAAGGGTCAGTTGTACTGAGTAAAGAACTAACTTCTGGAATAATACATATACTATGACATCACTAATATACAGTTTTAAAACAACATCACAGAGGAATGCTTTACTTATGAACATATAAGTGACAATATGATAAAAATATGAACAAGAAGGGCACACATCATATTTGGGATAGTGTTCACCTCTGAGAAGAGAGGTAAGAAAATGCAATTGCAAAGAGGAACAAAGAGGACTTCACTGTCTTCCATAATGTTATATAACTTTTGATACAGTTTGGATATTTGTTCTGGCCCAAATCTCATGTTGAAGTTTAACCCCCAGTGTTTTAGGTGGGGCCTGGTGGGAGGTGTTTGGATTGGAGGGGGCAGATTTCTCATGAATGGCTTGGGCCATCCCC
The DNA here is from genome assembly GCF_049350105.2 of Macaca mulatta. NCBI lineage: Eukaryota > Metazoa > Chordata > Mammalia > Primates > Cercopithecidae > Macaca > Macaca mulatta. The sequence goes on along the minus strand of NC_133418.1, from coordinate 102,357,876 downwards.
TTGGTGATAAGTGAGCTCTCTCCCTGAGTTCACACAAAATCTGGTCATTTAAAAGTGTATGCCACCTCCCTCACCAACTCTCCCTCTAGCTCCTGCTTTTACCATATAATGCACATGCTCCACCTTCACTTTCCTGCCATGGTTGAGGTTCCCCAGAAGTTGAGCATATGCCAGCACCCTGCTTCCTGTAAAGCCCACAGAACTGTGAACCAAATAAACCTCTTTCTTTAGATATTACCCATCCTCGGGTATTTCTTTATAGCAATGTAAGAATGGTGTAATACGTCTTTCATTTTTTAAAGGAAGTAAAATGACATCTGAAGCAGAAACAATAAAATGTTCTTACTTCATTCTGGCTGGCAGGTACTTGTGTATTTGATATGTTATTATGTATATTTTCCTATAGTTTTAAAATTTATCAACTTTCATTAAGTGGGTACTGAGATCTATATTTTGCTTATGGATGTCAATACTTCCTGAACTACTTGTGGAAAACACCGTTCTTTTCATTGAATTGCCTTTGAACCATTGTCAAGAGCCAGTTGTCCATGTATATACAGGGACATACACAAACATATGTCTGTGTGTGAAATATATATAGCCAGTTGTCCAACTTCTGAACATTTTGTTCCATTTTATTTATTTGATTTGTTTCTCTGTACTATCACCAATGCCACACTGTCCCAATTACTATAGCTTTATAATAAATATTAAAATTAGGCAGTGTGATATTTCCAGTTTTATTTTTATTTTTCAAAATTGCTTTGGCTATTCTAGATCCTTTGCATTTTCATATACAATGCTTCCATTTTGAATTGGTTTGTAAATTCCTTCAAAAAGTCCTAAGATTTTGACACATACTATGTTGAATCCGTTTATTAGTTTGGAGAGAATTGATACCTTGATACCTTAGTAATACTGAGCCTTCCAAACCATTAACAAACCATAAGTTGCCATTTATTTAGGACTTGTCTTCTGAGTATTTCACAGTTTTTAACATGCAGAACTTGCACATATTTTGATAGCTTTATGTATAACTCATGCTTTTGATGATATTATAAATTTTTAATTTTAAGGTGTTTATTGCTAGAATATAGAAATACACAGTTGGTCCTCGGTATCTTCAGGGGATTGGTTCCAGGACCCCCTACAGATAGCAAAATCCATGTGTACTCAAGTCCTGCAGTTAGCCCTGCAAAACTCACATATGTGAATAGTATGAAAAGTGAGCCCTCTCTGTCAGCAGGTTTTGCATCCAGTGAAGTTTGTATTTTCCACTCACATTTTGTCGTGGATGCAGAACCTAAGGATATGGAGAGCCTACTGCATTTATTGGAAAAAATCTGTATGTTTCCTTATTAAATGAACCCATACAGTTCAAACCCATGTTGTTCAAGGGTCAACTATAATTTTTTAAATCTTATTTTTATATCCCAAAACCTTGCTCAAGGCACTTATTAGTTCTGGTAGCTTTTTTGTAGAATCTAGGATTTTCTATGTAAGCCATTATATCAGCTGTAAATAGAGTTTAATTACTTCCTTTACAGTCTCAAAGCCTTTTATTTATTCTTCTTGCCTTTTTCCACTAGATAGGACCTCCAGTATGATGATGATTAGGAACTGATGAGAGTAAACATCCTTGACGTTTTCCCGACCTTAAGGAAAGCATTCAGCCTCTCACGTTAAGTGTGTTGTTAGCTAAGGAGATTTCATAGATTCTTTTACCAGGTTGAGGGAGTTTCCTTCCGTAACTAGATTGCTGAGAGTTCTATCACAAGTGAAGTTTTATCACATTTTTTTGTTTTCAAGTGCTTTTTCTTCATCTCTTGAGATCATATGGCTTTCTTATTTAATATATTAAAATGGTGAATTTCATTGACTGATATTAAAATGTTACACCAACCTTGAATCATGAGATAAACTCCATTTGGTCATTGTATTATCCTTTCCATATAGTGCTAGATTTGATTTGGTAATATTTTGATGAGGATTTTTGTAAGTGTTTTCATGAGGCATGTTAGTCTGTATTTTATTTTCTTATAGTGTCTTTATCTGTTTATGTGTTCAGTACAATGCTGGCCTCAAAAAAATGAATTAGAAAATATTCCCTGCATTTCTATTTTCTGGAAATTGATGGTTTAAAAGCAATTTATCAAGAGCATCAAGTATCTAGAATAATCTAGGCAAATATTTTTATTCTGAATTCTTTAAAAAGTATTTCCAAACAAAAGTAACTATATACTGAACATGAAAAAAGATTAAAATAAATGAACTCAATTATTTCAAAATAGAGAATGTTAAAGGAATTCCACATACATGTGATATTATCTCATATGGGATACAAACATACTGAAATATTGAGAAAATTTGTAACATTAGAAAGACACACAATTTTAAAAGAAACTGTAAAACTAACTGTTGAATACTGCTGCAGAGTAGTTAAAGAAAGCTAAAGTTCTAGTGGCCCTTAGTTCTTTGCAGCACACATGTAAAATAAGTGATATATCTTTCAATCACATGCAAACTCACTCCAGGTTAACTGAGTTATTCAGAGGAGGTTACGTATCTGATATTTGCTTTTGCAGACATATATGCTTTTTGCAGACATCCCTTTTGAGACTGCTGGAGAAGGATGTCCAAACTTCAGTTGACAAAACCAACAGTTATGTGATTACCAAAAACACTATCATTTTGTTTTTATTACAGTAGATGCTATAAAGATTCTAATATGTAAGTAACGGCTGTTTATGCATCAGATGCATTATGTGATTTGTTTCAGTTTGATTCAGGTAGAAAACTCTTTGACTTGTGAGAAAAATAAAAATAACAATATTTAAAAACACAAAACATTCTTCTTTTTTTTTTTTTGAGACTGCGTCTCGCTCTGTCACCCAGGCTGGAGTGCAGTGAAGCAATTTTGGCTCTCTGCAAGCTCGGCTCCTGGGTTCACACCATTCTCCTGCCTCAGCCTCCCTAGTAGCTGGGACTACAGGCGCCTGCCACCATGCCTGGCTAATTTTTTGATATTTTTAGTAGAGACGGGGTTTCACTGTGTTAGCCAAGATGATCTTGATCTCCCAACCTCATGATCCGCCTGCGTCAGCCTCCCAAAGTGCTGGGATTACAGACATGAGCCACCGCACCCGGCCCACAAAACGTTATTCTTTATAGAATACTTTTACAGAAATGATTTTATTTCGACTGTTACTTTTCTAGTAGCTGTAAGTTGTTTCTGGTGGTTCAGTAAGGGGCTGGCAGAAACTAAACTATTGAGTTCAGGGGCACAAAGAGAAAATGAAGGAACAAGGCATAAAACTGAAACGATTTCTTAATTAGCATTCAAGTTTTGCTGACTGTCAAATTAAGCCTGAGAAATATTTATGGTTTTGAAGCACTAGAAAAACTTAACCAGTAAGAGTTTCTTTGATCTAGATATCTAGATAGGAAACAAAATTGTATTAATTGTATCTATAACTTAGAAAGTATGCTCAACAAAAATACAAGTCTAAAAACATATGCCTATATCATCCAGATTTAGTCCCACACCTGGCATGTAATAAGGGCCCAAATAATGTTATTTCTTCTTAGCAGTAATAGATAATATAAAGAATTTTTGTTCATTCATATTAGATTTGATATCATTTCCAAGAAGAACCTTTTTTAAACTTTTATATATAAACTATAGAACTCTCAAGTCAAACCATATTACTACAAACAAAGTAAATCAGCTTAACCCATTCGTATTCCACACTTACAGTTGTCATTGTTCTTTCTTCTAGGGGTATCACATTCCATTCCTTGCTAATTTTCTTCTTCATTTTTTAAATCTGATTAATATATTTCCATTTTATTAGGTCTAATAGATAGCTGATCTAATTTGAAACTTATAAATTATACAGTTATATGTGAATTGATTAAAGCATATAACTCTAATAGACTGGCAGTCTTTTCAGAGATTAGAAGTGCTGCTTAGTTCCCTTTCTATGGATGATTAATTTTCAGTGGTTATCAACTCTCCAAATGAAAATTAAGCAATACATATTTGCTTTGTGGATGACCAGTTTTATTAAAGTAGTAGAGTTGATGCAATTAATTATCAATATCCCATTAAGAAAGCCAAAGTTAAGAACCAGGCAGGTATCTATTGTCAGTGGTAAAATTTAGTTACTGTTGTAAAAAAAAAAAGAATAGTATCAGAGAGTTCATGATTTATGCAACAATCCAGAATCATGCACAAATGATTCCTAGAGTTCTTACTTTTTACATCTTTTAAGAAAAAATTGGTTTATATCAATACCACTTAAAGTAGAGTGACTTGAAGTAGAGTAGACTTGAAGTAAAGTGGAATGAATGATAAACGTTTCATTTGACTGAACAAAATTTTTTTTTGTCTACATTGGTACTCAGAGGCTACTTCCTGTCTTTGGTGCTGACCTCTGCTCAGGACAAGAGAAAATTGTCTACTAAGTTTAAACATTTAGCCGTTATGCTTTCTTGGACATCATTTCTGAACAAAATAGTGCAATTAGTGCTCTGACAACTAGGAATTAAGAGTGGGCACTTGAGCTTTCCTTCTTGGGTTCTAGAAATTCTGGGAACCAGAGATTCTGTGACAGCCTCCTATCAAGAAAGCTACTTCATAAGCTGCAGTCTGGTCTTTCTGGTGGTGCTTCTCAGAAGAGCAGAGAAATTGGTCCAGATAGGTCATCTTGAGAGGCTCCCTTTTGCAATGTGGAACTCTTGTCATACTATCATTCATAATAGCATTAATTAAAATTATGGATAAAATGTAAGATTTGTGATGTTTGTGTGTGTGGAGGGTTTGAGGGCCTATTGTTGAGGTTACCGATCACTTATATTTCAAGGCAATGGAATTTGATCTTATCTCCTGTGACTGCTGGTTGAGGGTATGACCTTGGGTAGAGTTAGTAAAACAAAAAGATGTAACCAAAAGGAGATCATCTGAAACCTTGAGAGCCTGAGGAGGACGTAGGAGGATCCTGAGTGCCAGGGAGTCCTAAGTCTTGGGCTTCTGGAAGTAAAGGACGCAATGACAAAGAAAAATGCCACAAATCTACAATTCACCCCTTCATTCTTGCTTATGACAAACATAAATGTACTCATAGATTTTGACGATGACTGAAAAATCTATCTACAGTCTCCCAAACCAACCAAGATTCAGTTCTCAAAATTATGCCCAATTTTAGTATCATTAATATATCAGCTTAGTAATTCTCCAAAATCAAAAGCACATAATGGTAACATATTCTTTCTCCTTCTTATAATATTCACCATTTTCTTTCGAAACAAATACTCCAATGAATAAACATACAAAGAATGTGCATCCTCTGCTATCCAGGCTCCACTTGAGCCCAGCCACTCTTTGTAGCCCCAGCCTATATACGCAGGGGCCTGCTACATTGGGCAACTTACAGTATTTCATACTTTTTATTGTGTTGGCACATGCTATTTTCAAGAAGTTCTAACCACCTCTCTTCTGCCTTGAAAAGTCCTATTTTCCTCCAAAGTGCAGTTTAAATGTCAAATGTTCTCTGAATATTTCTGTCCCCTCCCACAAGCAGCCTTAGTCACCAGGTGATGGGTCGCTAATGACTTAGACTCTAAGATTGGCAGAGACCCTGCCCTCAGCTGGCCCCATTAAGAACATCGCTTGGGTACTGATTGTTTGGCAGATACTACACAGAGAGCTTTAAATGTACTGTTTTATTTAATATTTCCATCAAAATTATTATTAAAATCCCATTTCACAAGTCAGAAAACAAAGGCTCAATAGTTTACAGAAAATGCCCATGGTCACAAAATTTATAAGAGGTTAAACCCAGGTAGCCTAATTCCAAAGGCTATGCATGTCATTGACAAATATCATTGTGTCTCAGGCTCTGAGAAAACACACATAAACTAAGGTTTATTAAAAGGGTTCTGAAACAAGAAACAGATATTTTCTTATTGACATGTTACCTTCTTGTTTGTCTGATGCCCCAAAATCTCTTATTTTGGTTCAACCTCTCCAGACAGTTAGTCTCCGGGACTCTGTTGGGTTGGGGGACATAATCTCCAAGTTGTGAGAGGTAAGAAAAGAAATGTGGGTGTGGAGGGAGGAAGCAAGGTGTTGAGAGAGAGAGAGAGAGAGAGAGAGAGAGAAATACCACTTTAAGTCCTTGTTAGGTAGTAGCCCAAAGTAATTTAAAACAAAGGGAAACCTTATTGTATCAGAGAAATGTGTATATTATAAAATTAGAAACAGGATAGAGTTATTGAAAAATAGTTCATTAAAAAACAATAAACTTGAAATGACTATAGATGGGAAAACCAAAAGTTTTCCTGGGGGATAAAGATGAGCATTTTGATATTACAAGAACAATGTTCTTATCTGTATAAGCCACAAAGTCAGAATTCAAAGTATCAGAAACTTGAACAGCAAAATATGTTTTGGGGGTGAGGAAGACGCATTGAGTGTTAGAAAGATCTCTGTCTTTTGCTAAAACACTGTCACATAAGTGAACAAAACAAATGCTTTCTGCAGAGAAAACATGCACACATGCAAAAAAAACAAAAACAAACAAAAATCCTGTGATCTAGTCCCCCTGAAGCCTGGAGGGTAGGGGAAGCAGGGACAGTGAACCTAGTACCCTTATCTCTGGCGTCACTGCAATTCTGAGAGTTTGCCACCTACTGTCCAGTCTCAGAGATCACAATGATGTTTCTAGTCAGCTTGACTTCTGTTGATTCTCGTTCTAGATATATCCAGGTATATTTTAACTTCAATTAGAAATGTCCCTAAGTCTCAAAACAGCACAAAATTTAGGCAAATTCTGTAAGAACTTGAGATATTCATTCTGTTGGCATATACCTATTATGAACCAAATATCAAGACTGTGCAAAATCACCAAAACGAATGCTAGCAAAAACTTAACTTTGCTATTGGTTACCTTATTTCATATTGTAACACAAGCTCTGTGTTAAACAAGATTTTTACTTTTACTCAGATGATGAATGGTTTTAGTGTAGCATTTTGCCTTTTTCTTTAAAAGTATGAGTACCAGACCAAAGTATTACATTCACATTTAATTAATTGTGCAGTTCTAGAGACTACTAACATACAGAGGCCTTTTAATTAGCAGGTACAGTGCACAAAAGTTATTAAAAGTTTTAACTGTGCTGCACAGCATGAATGTTTCAGGTACTGGTTTAGATTTAAAACACATTAGTGAAAAAACGAACAGGAGTCATGAGATATAGACTTAAGTCTCTGGTCTGTTGCTAACCAGTTGTGAAACTTTGGCCCTCTTATTCAAACTCTTCTTTTCTCACTTTGTCAGAGGTATACCAATAAGAGCAACTTCGTTTTGAATAGGGGCTGGGTGAAATAAGGCTGAGACCTACAGGGCTGCATTCCCAGGATGTTAGGGATTCTAAGTCACAGGATGAGATAGAAGGTTGGCACAAGGTACGGGTCACAAAGACCTTCCTAATAAAACAGCCTGCAATAAAGAAAGAAGCCAAAACCCACCAAAACCAAGATGGTGCTGACAGTAACCTCTGTTCGTCCTCCCTGCTCATTACACACTAATTATATATGCTAAAAGACACTCCCACCAGCACCAAGACATTTTACGGATGCCATGGCAACATCAGCAAGTTACCCTATATGTTCCAAAAAGAGGAGGACCCTTCAGTTCTGGGAATGGCCCACCCCTTTCCCAGAAAACTCATGAATAATCCACCCCTTATTTAGCATATAATCAATAAATAACGATAAAAATAGTAAACCAGCAGCCCTCAGGAGTGCTTTACTTATAGAGTAGCCATTCTTTTATTCTTTTACTTTCTTAAGAAACTTGCTTTCACTTTACTCTATGGACTCGCCTTGAATTCTTTCTTGCACAAGATTCAAGAACCCTCTCTTGGGATGTGGATCGGGACCCCTTTCTGGTAATAACTTCTGGAAAGGAATGAGGAAAGATAGATCAAAAGGGATTTAGAAAGAAATTCTAAAACTCTGCACTTCTGCTTAAGACATGTGAAGGGACTGAGATGTCATCCTGCTTGAAAAAAAAGTCAAGTACACATATGCAGCAATGGTGACAGGTAGGTGAGGAATACACTGGTGTGAAGTGGGAGGCAGGAAGCCCTGCCTGTGTGGAGAAAGAGAACAAGATCAGATATAGAAGTGAGACAACGGGAGATCTTGAAAGTAATGGAGAAGAGCTTATTCTTGAAAAGTTGGCAACCAGGAATCCTTATCCTGGCCCAACATATGCTGTAAGTCAAGGTAAATTACTATATTGAGGACATTGGGTAATAAATTAATACAGTATAAATATTATTTAAGAAATGTTAATAATACAGATTTTCTTTTTCATTTTATTGTTATAGTTTCTGCCAGACCTTAGAAAGTAAGTTCCTTAATTAATGACCATTAATTTATCTAAAATTTTAATCTCATATCTTCATAATTAAGTAATAAAAGATACCAAGTAATTCAAAAGAAAAATCTATATGTTATATATATTAAAATTGTTTTGTGTTTTTTACATATACATATATATATATATAAATATGCATACATGCATATTCTGCTTTGCCAGTGTATCAAACAGGTACCACATTTATCTCACTTCTTACCATTCACCAAATATTCCTTTCTCATTTACTATTTAAGAGTTAGCTTTCTAGTAACAACTGAAAGGATGGCAATACAATATAGATGAGAGTCTCTGTCCCTGGTGTGTTTTTGTTTCAGCTGGGAAGCAAGACCCCTTCATTAAAATATACCTGACAATGCCAGTCTGTGAGTGACAAAAGACAGAGCCTCCATCCATGCAGTGGTTCAGAGCAGAGCTGCAGACCCAAATCTGGATACCTCCACACACTAGGGATGTGGCTTTGGATAAGTAACTCAACTGCTGTGTGCCTCTATTGTTTCTTCCTTTTCTCATCTTTTCTGGTATAGGTTTCTTCTGAGGTTTAAATGAACTGACATATGTAATGCGCTTACTACACCACCTGGCAAACAGTAAGCCCTCTGTATTAGATATTATTCTAATAGGAATCAGGAGGAGAGAGAGATTACCACTTGCTGACCAGAACAGGTCAGATTCTGTTACTTTTCTCTTTAAACGTCTTCCTTTTTTCTATAAATTGCTTTTGAAACCCTGAGCTCCAAACATACCAGATGCCTCTTCGCATACACACGCACATATGCATGCACGTACACTCTATCACATTTCACAGGCAATGTTCTTTGGATGCCAGCTCAACCACATCTGCCGACTTCTGCTAACTCCTTCTCCTTTGTGAAGCCTTCCCATTTATTCCAGGTGGAATTATTTGCTTAACTCCCCTGTATTTCTTTTTTTTTATTTTTTTTTTTAATTTATTTTTTTTTAGTGCCAGGCATGTAATGGATGTTTATTTTATTTAATCTTTGAGGCAATAATTTATTTATTTTTTTAATTTATTTTTTATTATTATTATACTTTAAGTTCTAGGGTACATGTGCATAATGTGCAGGTTTGTTACATATGTATACTTGTGCCATGTTGCTGTGCTGCACCCATCAACTCGTCAGCACCCATCAACTCGTCATTTACATCAGGTATAACTCCCAATGCAATCCCTCCCTCCTCCCCCCTCCCCATCATAGCCCCGGTGTGTGATGTCCCCCTTCCCAAGTCCAAGTGATCTCATTGTTCAGTTCCCACCTATGAGTGAGAACATGCGGTGTTTGGTTTTCCGTTCTTGTGATAGTTTGCTAAGAATGATGGTTTCCAGCTGCATCCATGTCCCTACAAAGGACACAAACTCATCCTTTTTTATGGCTGCATAGTATTCCATGGTGTATATGTGCCACATTTTCTTAATCCAGTCTGTCACTGATGGACATTTGGGTTGATTCCAAGTCTTTGCTATTGTGAATAGTGCCGCAATAAACATACGTGTGCATGTGTCTTTATAGCAGCATGATTTATAATCCTTTGGGTATATACCCAGTAATGGGATGGCTGGGTCATATGGTACATCTAGTTCTAGATCCTTGAGGAATCGCCATACTGTTTTCCATAATGGTTGAACATAGGCATGGGCAAAGACTTCATGTCTAAAACACCAAAAGCAACGGCAGCAAAAGCCAAAATTGACAAATGGGATCTCATTAAACTAAAAAGCTTCTGCACAGCAAAAGAAACTACCATCAGAGTGAACAGGCAACCTACAGAATGGGAGAAAATTTTTGCAATCTACTCATCTGACAAAGGGCTAATATCCAGAACTTACAAAGAACTCAAACAAATTTACAAGAAAAAAACAAACAACCCCATCAAAAAGTGGGCAAAGGGTATGAACAGACATTTCTCAAAAGAAGACATTCTTACAGCCAACAGACACATGAAAAAATGCTCATCATCACTGGCCATCAGAGAAATGCAAATCAAAACCACAATGAGATACCATCTCACACCAGTTAGAATGGCAATCATTAAAAAGTCAGGAAACAACAGGTGCTGGAGAGGATGTGGAGAAATAGGAACACTTTTACACTGTTGGTGGGATTGTAAACTAGTTCAACTCCCCTGTATTTCTAAAGGTCTTTCTTATTCCATGTTGCTTCTCAGCTACATGACTCTCGGTAAAACACTTATGTAACCCTATTTGTATTTCAGTATCCTTATTGGTAAAATGAAAAAACACCTAACCCTATTAGGCTATTGTGAGTATTGACACATGAAAAGTGCTCATGAAAGTGCCTGGTATATAGCAGAGCTCAGTAAATGTAGCATTGTTTTTAATAATATTAAAACATGTACATGCTATGTTATAATTATGTGTTTTTTTCTTTTCTTCTCACTAGAGAGTATATTATTGGCATGCAGGGAAGGGAACACATCTAGTTATTCTCCTCTTTATATCTTCAGCACCAAGGATAATGCCTAGAACATGCAAGGACCAAATAAACGTAAGACAGTTAATTCATTTTATACCACTAGCACAGTGTGTAATGCAGAATAAGTTCTCAAATATGCTTTCAGAAAAGAAACTTGAATGAGAACTTTTGCCAATCTATGATTTAAGCATGTCCACTCATGTTCATTCTCCATAATCATTTTGAGTATTTCATGAGAAAAAGAAAAGTTTGTTTCAGTTTATTTAGGAAATAGTAAAATTATTATCACAATACATCATACTGAGTCAAAATACAGGTTATTTTCCAAAGGGACAACCTTAGTATAATAAGAAAAGAATGTACAACTAGTGAGATCATGGGAAAAGTGTACAAGTGTGTGTGGGTGTGTTTCAAGAAGTTAAGAAGTGAGGAAAGAAAAAAATAAATAGGAAAATAGGAGATGGGTAGTAAAAATAGAAGCTAAATGATAATAATTGGAAGACATGTATTCATTAATACAATAAAAGTAATAGTTTCAATGCTCAATGAAAGATAAATGTTGCCAGAATGGATTAATAAAACAAACTGAGTTAAACATTGTTTACAAAAGATACAGCTTACATGTAAATATATCAAAGCTAAAAATAAAGGAATCAAAGAAGGCATAAACAAAGAGAAAACCGATTTACCTAGATTAATATCTGTCACAAGACTTCAAGGTAAGAAGCACTATCAGAAATTTATGAAAAGGCTATTTTACAGTAATAAAATAATTCACTTACCAAGAAAAGATTGGAATTCTAAATATTATATACTTAGCTTCAAATGTAAATACAAAACTTACAAAACTAAGAGATGGAGTAGAAAAATCCACAATTGTAGCAGAGAATTCTAACCCACTTCTTTTAGAAGCTTGTAGAACAAGCAGACAAAATGCCAGTAAATGCTAAATGATCTGAACAACTTGAATTCCAAATGAAACCTAATCAATATACATAATTCACGAGAAAGAGAGAGAGAAAACATCGCACCCACTACAGGAGAATATATATTCTACTTAGTACAATTAAACATTTGCCAAAATTAGTGTTGTCCTGGGACATAACATAGTTTCAACAAATATCAAAGGATTGAATCAGTCAGAATATGTTCTCTCACACTATGTAATTAAGCTAGAAATCAATAACGAAATGGTAAGTAGAAGCCTCCAAATGTTGGAAATTAAGCAATTCAGTTCAAAACAATGTTTAGATCAAAGAAGAAATCAAAATGAAAATTAGAAAATATTTGAAACTAACTTAAATAGCACAGCATATCAAAACTTTGAGCTGGAAAAAATTGCATTTGAGTCTGCATTTGACCTACACAATGAAGACCGTCAGTTTCTCTGCATTGTCCAGGCGATGTGGGGACAAAGCAACTGTGGTCTGAAAGGACTTCTCAGAGGAAGAGGGCTTGGTATTCCAACTAAATGTTTGCCTAAAAGGGAAACGTTTTAGTGTCTAAAAGGGATGCAACTAAATGTTTGCCTAAAAGGAAACTTATGGTTATAAACACATATATTAGAAAAGCAGAAAAGAGAGGCATCAGTGCTGTAACAATCCGTCTTATAATAGTGAATAATGTTCAACGAAAGTAGAAAGAAGGAAGTAACAAATATGAGAAAAGAAATTAATGAAATGGCAAACTACTGTATAACAGTAAATTAACACATCTAAAGTCCAGTATCGGAAATAAAAACAGGGATAGGATGTTACTACATCTCCTTCAAATGAAAGAATACATACATACATGGAAAAACTTTTAACATGTTCATGGTTTGGAAGACTCGATATTATTAAGATGTGAATACTCCTCAATTTTAGCCATAGATTTTGTGCCATTCCAATCAAAGTCTCTGCAGGAGTCTGTATGGCAGTGTGTGGAAATTTGCATGCTAATTCTAAAATTTATGTGAATATGTAAAGGATCTAGAAGAGCCAAACAATAGTGAAAAAGAACAATGATAAATCTACTACAACTCAGTAATAAAAAAGACAAATAAAAATGGGCAAAAGGCATAAGCTTATATACAAAATACAATGTATAGATGGCCAAGAAATATATTTAAAAGACGTTCAATGTCATTTGTCATTAAGGAAATGTAAAACAACACACCAACAGATGTCAAGCAAATATATTATACTAAGTTAAATCAATAGGTGAAAAAACAAATTATTCTATACTCAGATAATGGAATACTACTCAATAATAAAAAATACAAACTTAATGTATATACTACATAAATATCAAAAATATTATGTTATATTAAAGAAATCTCACAAAAGAATACATATTATATAATCTTATTTATATGACATTCCTGAACAAGAAAAACTAAGAACTCAGAAGGATATCTGCCTGTAGGAAGGAGTGAGGTATTACTAAGAAAAAAATGTGTCAGGAAAGGTATTGGAGTGATGGGTTATTTTTTCTTTTAAATGGGATAATGGATACACAGACATATACATTTATTCCAAATCATTGAGATGCAGACTTAAAATCTGGCCTACTATACTGTGTACATTATACCTTTAAAAAGATAATGTGAGTATAAAGGAAATTAAAGTATTTTACCCCAAAATATATTTCTCTCACATATTTTGAGATGCCTGTTCGGAGAGCCAGAAAACAGAAGTAGGCTGGCAAAGCTGTCTTTTGAGGGGGAGATTTGCACCTGTAGAGAATCTGCATTGATACAGCCAGGCTTTCCCTTGTCCCCACCTAGAAAAGATTAACTCAGAGTCTTACATCTTTTAAGGTTTTCTTGTTTTGTTTTGTTTTGTTTTTTAATGTTTACCATCTATTCCTGCTGAGGGCTGTTATCTCTGAAGTTTCATTTATATAAGGAGACCACCTTTGCTAGACAGGCTTCCTCTTCTCTTCCTCCCATAATCCATCTTGTCACCATAACCCGATTTACCATCATAACCTGTTTTTGGCCATTCTCTGAGCCTCTATTTTTTCTGTAATCTCAGGATGTATGTAAGCTTCTGCACTCCATTGTGGGCTTCAGTAGTTGAGTAATCACTGTGATTCTCCTGCGTATACATCAATAAATGTGTATGGCTTTTCTCCAATTAATCTGTTTTTTTGTGAGTTGAGTTTTCAGCAAACCTTCAGAGGGCAAAGGGGAAATTTTCCCGTTGGTCCTTACAAGGATAACAACTCTTGCTTATAAATGCCAAACTTTAGATAGCAAACTTTTGGAAAAACAGCTCATCACAGCTAATTCAAGAAGAAAAGGACTTTATGAATAGTCTCACATATATTAAAGAGATAGAATCTATAATTTAAAACTTTTCCACAAAGTATTCTCCAGATCCTTGTGACTTCATACTTCAAGTTCTCTGAATATTTAAGGAAGAAACCTCAACAATATGGTGCAAACTGTTCCTGAAAAGGTAAATAGAATGAACAATTTCTAATCTAATGTTAGAGAATCATCATAACGTTGATCACAAAACTTAACATTGCTAGAAAGAAATACTGAATATATGCATTGCAAATATCTTTTCTTAATCCATGGATTGCATGTTTTAATGAAGAGATGCTCTTGATTTTATAGTAGTCAAATGTTTTCTGGGTCACTGCTTTTTGTGTCTTATTTAAAGAATTTGCTTTGTAAATAGTGACACTGAATTTTTTTCTATTTGTTTTGATTTATAGAAAGAGAATTGATTTTATACAATAATTACAAAAAGTGAGCTTGTCAAATTCAACTCATAATTTTAATCATGTGATTAGATTATTTTAGATTTCCATATGTGCTCTTTTATATCAGCAGATTAATGATTATTTGTATTAATTTTTCTTCCAAATATTAAATCTTTTAGGTTTTTGTGCCCCATTGCACTGGGTAATACCTCCAGCACAATACTGAATAAAAATGGAGATACTGGCTTCCTTGTTTTATTCCCAATCTTAGAAAAAAAGCATTCCGTTTTTTCACTCTAGGCTTTTTTGTAGACTCTGCTCCATCACACCAAATTTTTTTTTCCTTTATTCTCAGTTGCTAAGAGTTTTTTATTATCAATTATGAATACATGTTAAATTTTAACAAGAGCTTTACAGAATCTGTTGAGATAATCATGAGTTTCCCCATTTCCTGATAATGGGATGAATCTTGGATACTTTCAAATATTAAAACAACCTTGCATGCCTGGAACATAGACAACTTTGTCATCATACATTACTTTTTATACATTACTGGATTATCTTCCACAGCTTTTTGTGATTTCTTTTCATCTATATGGATGACATAGATTGGCTTATTCTTTCTTGAAAAAATCTGGTGTCTGGATCAAAAAATGGAGATGAGACCCTTGACCATGAGGACCTCACAATATATAATTGTGCCTTGCCTCCCCTGTGAATCTACCCTAAACCCCACCTGGATATTCAGTGTTCTCTCTGTTGGCTTCTGTGTGCCCTATTATTCTTACTACTGGAAGAAAAGACTTTTTTCTTGGTTGTGGAGGAAAAAGACAATATATTACAACTACATTTTCAATTTATTTGATTTATTTGAGGTAGGATAGTGTTTATTATTAAAATTAGGCTTTTTTCTTTTTTCAGCAAACTTTGATTCAACATGTTTATATCTATGAAGTTATTTAACATCTTATCCCAAAATATTTTTATAGCTGTTTAATAAAAAAGGTCTTACTGCTCTGACTGTGACTCCAGACTTCACAACAATCTCTATGTAATCCTGGTATTACTTTAATTACGAGCTCTTTCAGACCTGATGGATTGCATATTCTGGAGGAATGGCAGATGGTATTGAAAAATCATCCTTCTTTTATACTCACTATATTTATAAAACCTGGTTCAATATAGCTAAGTCTCAATACAGCTCTTGCTCTCTCTGTCATCTATATATGTACATATATATATGTATAAACTTTTATTGAAAAAGAAGATACATGAAGAGTGCACCAATCACAAATATACAGCTCATAGAATTTTCAAGAAGTGAACGCACTCATGAACCACCACCCACATCAAAAAGTACAATATTGGGCCGGGCACAGTTCTCATGCCTGTAATTCCAGCACTTTGGGAGGCTGAGGCAGATGGATCATCTGAGGTCAGAAATTCGAGACCAGCCTGGCTAACATGGTGAAACCCCATCTCTACTAAAAATACAAAATTAGCTTGATGTGGTGGTACATACCTGTAATCCAGCTGCTTGGGAGGCTGAGGCAGAAGAATCACTTGAACCCAGGAGGCGGAGGTTGCAGTGAGCCAGGATCATGCTACTGCACTCCAGCCTGGGCAACAGAGATTCCACCTCAAAAAAAAAAAAAAAAAAAAAAAAAAAAAAAAATATATATATATATATATATATACACACACACACACACACACACACAGAATATTGTCAGAAACCTAGAAGCCCACCATGTACTTCCTTCCAGTCACTGCCCTCTCCGAAGCTCCTCATTATCTTAACTTATATCACCCTCAGTTGATTTTGCCCATTTTGACAACTATTGAAATAAAAGCCTTCTTACTGTCAACATCATACATTTGAAATTCATCTATGTTGCATAACATGGCTGTTTATTCTCATGGACTACTTATCAATTTTATGAATCTATCACAATTTATCCATTCTACTGTTGAGGAAAATGTGGGTCATTTTCTGTATTTAACTATTAGGAATAGTGACACTATACTCTGACACATATCTACCAGTGCCCATACGTACACATTTCTGTTGGGTACATACCTAGGAACAGAATTGCTGGGTTATAAGGTAAACTTATGTTAAGCTTTAGTAAATGCTATCAACATTTTTTCTATAGCAGTTTATACATTTATATTCCCACCAGCATTGAATGAGAGTTTTAGTTGCTTTCTATCTTCTGCAGTCCTTGATATTTTTAAGTTTTTGAATCTGTAGTCATTATGATTTATGCATAGTATCAAATAATTGTGTTAATTTGCATTTATGTGATGACTAAGAAGGCTGCACACCTTCTCACATGTTTATTGGGCCATTTGGACTGTGTGTGTGTGTGTGTGATGTCCATTTGAGGTTTTTATCCATATTACTACTGTGTTGGATGTCTTTATTTTATTGATTTGTAGAAACTGTTCATATATTATAGGGTGGGGTGTATGAGGGAAGTGTGGGGCACAATTATATTGTAAGAGCCCCGTGGTCAAATGTCTGACCTCCAATGTTGGATCCAGACACCAGATTTTTTCAAGGGACCTAGAGATGACTGAACTTAAGGACATGACTCAACTAAGTAAAGTCATAATCCACTGATGTAGAACACTGATTCTGTATCATTAATTAATGAGAATGAATACTGCTAAACGAGTCAGAAGGCTCACATTGTCCTGTCAGTATATACTCTTACTCCCCAAATTAAAACATGAGAAGTCAGGATATGTTCAGACTGCCAAGAAAAATGAGTGACTTAATTTTGATGACAACAGCATTGGCTTATGAGTGCCTAATGGGTCCATCTCCACTGGGGGCTACACACAGCTGGTTGGGGAACCAGAGACTTAATGCAGATGACTTTCCCTTGGAATAATAAGAGAGCAACACAGGTAATTCTGGGCTCTCACATCAATTTACTGACCTTCATGCAGGTGGTTCCTTGTTGGTTCACACAACCTTCCCTAGACATAACAATATCATCAGCCAAGCCTGTTTACAATGTGTGAACTGTATTGACTGAATGTTCCAAAACAGATCTCCAAGTTCTAGGGATGTTCTAATCCATAATTAACTAACCATAGAACTCTATCAGAAAGGAGAAATACAATGCAGAGGAAAATAATCTATAATTAATAATTTTCATCAATATATGTGAAGCCAGAAGTTTCTTAAGAATGATTATTAGATATGTAGTTTAAAAGTAATGCAAAGGCACACATCCATAAAAGTATTCTCATAGCAGGAGATTAAAATTTTATACTTGCTTAAAATGGGCTTTTGCCACAGCTTGAAGTCCCAAATCTCCCATGAGGAGGTCCTATACCAACCTTTCCAACAGTTCTGGGAGACCTGACCTGACACAGTATATAATGAAACCTTCTCCTTCCAAGCTTGGAATCAGTGGGTGCATTTTATCCTGTAAATTGACTTGAAGCCAATAGGTACAATGTGACCTGTGAAACAATGTGAAACCTAATTAAATATATAGGTAGAAATCACTTTTATGAAAAATTTACAAGCCAGTAAAACCTGCAGAGAGTAACAGGAGACATATCTGTACTGTTCAAATTTCCCAGAAAAGTAGTCAGTAAATCACTAAATCATTCAGATTATGGCCTGCCTAATGCCAAGTAGTTGAATAATTATGTAGTTCAGGGTAAATGATTGTTTGACATAACCCAATGGATGCTGTTTACATTCTAGATATAGTATCACGCAAATATCACTGGATACAGGGGAACACTCTGAAATAAAAGTGCCCATTTTATTTTAAACTAAGGCAAGGTATAAAGTTATACAGGGTGTTCACTGCATACCCCCAGAGAACACTATTTGCCTAGACTATGAAAGGAGTATATGAATGGAGCTCCAGGAGTTGTGTGATGTGGCAGCCTTAAAATACTAATCCAAGGAGAAAGAAAAAGTTATTTCATAAAGATTGACATATGGCCACATTATCACATTGTAATAATAGAAAAAAGATTTTAAAGTACAACTTTATTGATTGCCCAACATC
Source organism: Macaca mulatta (assembly GCF_049350105.2). Lineage (NCBI taxonomy): Eukaryota > Metazoa > Chordata > Mammalia > Primates > Cercopithecidae > Macaca > Macaca mulatta. The sequence continues at coordinate 102,339,234 of NC_133418.1, read as the reverse complement.
AGTATAACTACTTCTGACCATCCCCTTGGAATATCATACAAAACCAACCCCAGTGGCACATGGGACACTAAATAGAAAAGGATATCGCAGGACCATTAACCTAGCTGAGGATTTCTTTGTTTTCAATTATATTTTCCTATACGCACAATTGTTTTGTATATTTCTGAAATATCTTTGTTCTCTCTTCCATTCATATTTATAACCTGTATAGCTCTATTTGTATTATTTATATTTCTTCCCAAATGTTTTCAATGCCTTCCAATTTAACATCACGGAGATAGCATTATTGTGTTTTCAGTACTGCTTCCTGATCATTAATAACGACATCACATTTTTAAAAATCCACGCTTGTTAAACACATCTTTGCAACTTCAAATTATATAAAGCTTAAAATATGAATAATTTGAAGACATTGCCACATATTATTATTCTTTGCTTACCATCTTTTAGCTCATTTTCAGTTCTTGAGGCTGAATTTTTCTGGTTTGATTTGAATCAATTTTGCCAGTAAAATCTCACTGATGTTATATCAATTACCATAAGAGGAGAATATAGGATGAGCATTATACTTAATCCTCTCTTTTCATCTCCAAATTTAGTTATTCTAACAAGAATCCTATTTAGTTGTGTGTGTGTGTGTGTGTGTGTGTGTGTGTGTGTGTATTCACTCGCGCATGTGTTGAGAGATAGTGATTATGGGGGTGGGAAGTGCTTTTTAAAAATACACAATTCACAGAAATAAAATTCCTATTCTGAGAGATAGCAGAATTAAAGTAAAAAAGAAATGTGCTCTGGCTATGACCATCATCAGCACTGACATATGAAAAAAATGTAGACATCCGAGCAGTATCTGCATTAGACCTGGACAAGCAGGGTCCTTGTCTCAAGTGGAGCCTCGTGCTTGGGAGTGTCTTCCTTAGTTTCCTTAGTTGACATAATCCCACTCTGGTGCTGGAAACAGAGTTAGGAGTGCCTGCAAGTAGGGCCCTGGAGCCTGGACTAGTCCCCTTGTGAGCCGCCTCAATCCCATTTCTCCCTTTCTTTATTTTTTAAAAATATTTATTTACTTATTTATTTTTATTATTATTATTTTTTTGAGATGTAATCTCTCTCTGTCACCCAGGCTGGAGTACAGTGGTGCAATCTCTGCACATTGCAACCTCTGCCTCCCAGGTTCAAGCAATTCTTCTGCCTCAGCCTCCCAAGTAGCTGGGATTACAGGCTCCTGCCACCACACCTGGCTAATTTTTGTATTTTTAGTAGAGACGGGGTTTCACCATATTGCTAGGCTGGTCTCAAACTCCTGACCTCAAGTGATCCACCCACCTCAGCGTCCCAAAGTGCTAGGATTGCAGGTGTGAGCCACCTTGCCCAGCCTCATTTCTCCCCTTCTGAACATTCTGACATCCTCTCCCTATTACCTCTCCCGGTATGGGGTGCTTCAAATGCACAGCTGCATTCAGGCATTGGAGAGTAGAGAGCCATTCCAAGTCCCATGGCTGGATCCCAATTCTAGGAAGGTGACTTGAAAAACTAATAATTCCCATTTGAACTAGATATTTCTTTCACAGGTTTGTATGAGATTGACATACCAGAATAATGCAGACATGCTGATTTGGGAACATTATTCGGTGAATATATTCTACAGATCTTAGAAGAATCTGGCCACAGAGTATCTGCACTTGGTTTGAAGTCACAGTATGAATCCTCGACATTGGCTGATTCAATAAAAAGGTTCCTATGAATTTTATTTCCTTCAAAGATATTTGGAAAATGCCCGCACAAGTGGCATCTAAAAAGCAAATTCTAGTGTAGATGTGGTTAATATCTATAATCAGTTGACTTTAGGCAGATTATTCTCAGTAATATGGGGTGGATCTCATCCAATCAGTTCTAAGAGTGTCAAAAGCAAAACTGAGGAAGAAGAAATTCCATCTCTGGACTGTAGCAGCAGCTCATGCCATAGAGTTCCCAGAGTGCCATGGGCCCTACAGATTTTGGACTAGTCAGTCCGCACAATTGATACATACACAGAGTCAGGAGAAACAACTCAGCAAAGAAAGTATGCACTTTTTTAGAGGGGGAAATGGTGCTGGACAGGTATTCACACCAAATGTCCAACAAAGATGACTTATGTACTCATCTTGTCTCAGAATTGACATTGATACAGTGAGGTTTGTAAGCAGATTCAGGTGCAATAAAACTTCAAAATGTTTTATTCCATTTTGAATGTGTCCTCAAAATGTTTGGAGATCTTACCAACCTGGATGATATGTTCCAGGAGGAGACAAAATTTCCTCCTAGAACATAGTTCATTAGTATATTGAGTAACTTAAGACACACCAGAATCTTTGAAATTTATACCTTGAATGTACTCTTTTAACAGGATGATGGACTCTGGATGATGACAGCTTCCTGCAGTGTTGCTGTCATTACCTTCTCAGCATCCGGCTGTATTTCCTGTGTCCCTCATGGTCATGTTGGCCTCTGTTGTCTTACAACCGCACTATGTTTTCTGTTGGTCGCGAGCCCATTACGATTAGCAGTTAGTAAGTCTGTATTTTACTGGTGGGCTTTATTTTGTTAACAGTGGAGTTACACTTGCCCCAAATGAAGAATTGGTTGCTCTCAGGGTGAAGAAGAAGGACCCAGCATGGCCTGAGGATCCATCTGGACTTGACTTTGGCATTGACAGCACTGCCCTAAAGGCAGTATGGTCCTAGAAATCAAGGGGTTTCCCAGGCAATGCGTTCCAAGGGTCAAGGTTTATCAGAGAGAGAGAAGTCACTAGAACTGGAAAACCTCCAAAAGTCCAGAATAGGACCTTGTGCAGTGGGTCAGACTGGCTATGGCAATGGTGAGATAAAGGCGTTCTGGGTAAGGTCAGAATGATCAAAGACACCATCGAGAACAGTCTTCTCTCATGTGAAACTGTGAAATGCTCAGCCTGGCTAGGAAAGAGGTATCTATATTCTAAAACAGAGAGACAAGTACCAAAAGCAATGCTGTAGCCAAACCATGATGAGCTTTAGCTGTCACTCACAATAATAAAAGCTGGGAAAGTGGGGAAACTTTAAGAAGGAACATGATGAAATGAATGTTTTAGGAAGAATTGTTTGGTGTCTCTCATACAGAGACAGCCTAGAACCAGGAAAAACTACAGAACCTGCTAACAATGCAGCTTGAAGTCAAAACAAATAGTTATTACCATTCATTTGGGATTTGTGACTCAATTCTCAAAGAATCCTTTCAAACATATGGGATAGTAGTGAAAATATAATGGAAAATTGAAATATACTATGAAAGCATCAGAAACCTGCACAGATAGTTCAGCAGAGCAATGTTAGTGTAGTTATAATGTATTGATTCTTCATTCAAACACAATTAAGTTTTGAAATCAACCACATATGGATTCAGACAGTTGAAAATGATATATTTCTTCAGTTTTTTTTTTTTTTTTTTTTTTTTTTTTTTTTGAGACGGAGTCTCACTCTGTCGCCCAGGCTGGAGTGCAGTGGCGAGATCTCAGCTCACTGCAAGCTCCGCCTCCCGGGTACACGCCATTCTCCTGCCTCAGCCTCCCGAGTAGCTGGGACTACAGGCGCCCACAACCGCGCCCGGCTAATTTTTTGTATTTTTAGTAGAGACGGGGTTTCACCGTGGTCTCGATCTCCTGACCTTGTGATCCGCCCGCCTCGGCCTCCCAAAGTGCTGGGATTACAGGCGTGAGCCACCGCGCCCGGCCATTCTTCAGTATTTAACATATGTCCAAACCGTGTCTAGAAATGATATTAAAAGAGATGAATAACTTGCTCTACTGTAACTTTAGGCTAAATTAACTCTTTGTGGTTTCAATTGTGTCTTTAATTTGCATTGTGCTTTATGGTTTTTGATGCATTTCACACTGTTCATCTCCTTGCATCTTTATATTACCCCATTTTACAGATAACAAAAGTAAAGTTCAGAGGCAGCCAATCATTTGCTTCACATGTCAATTGCTCTTCAGTAGCAGAGCCAAACCTGGGGCATAACTCTCCATTCAACACAAGCTACTGGTCTAAGGAGTAACTGTGAGTTTAGAGTGAGGCAAATTGAAAACAAACCAAACAGTTCAAGGGAGATTGAGGATGAGTGCCCAAGTTAAAGGAGTAAAAAATAACAGATCTAGGTTCGGAAATTGGTAGAAATGACTATTCAGACTTTGCTTCACTCCCATTCCCAAATTCAACGTACTTTGTAACCAGTAAGCTACCTTACTGATTGAAGAGCTACAGATTCCCTGGAAGGAGTCCAAGAGTGGAAGCAACTCTCCTTTGTTTTAGTCACCCAGTACCATGTTCAGATTTCCTGAATGGATGCTATCTACCTGGAGTGAGGAACTTGCTACAGTCAGAGAAGCCCAGGGCAGCAGACTAGATGGCTCTCAGCCCCTTTAGCTGGAGAAGTGTGCCATCAACCTGCATAGTCCCAAATAAAGGGTTCCACTATGTTTGTAGGGGTTAGGCTCTGCATAATGTATCCAGCTGATAGCTGAATAGGCTTACAGCCAATCTACTTTTTTCTCCCCAAGCCAGGCATGCTCATGTGAGGGCTGTATAAATTCTTTTTCTAATGTGCACAAAGATGCTATACGGGCTTTTATGGTGGTCCTAATATGAGGACATTTCTGTAAAAGGTCTAGCCACAGTCAACCACAGTACTGGACTCTGATATATTCTGTTATGTGTACGTGCATATTTATGTTCTTTAAGCAAAAAAGAATTTTAATCAGATGAGTAAAGCTATGACTAGAATCTATCAAAAAACATATCACTTTTTTAAAACAAAAAGGTGACTTATTTTATAGACAAGTCTAAAATTGGATGCAGTAAAATCACTTGTATTACACAGAGACCCAGTGGAAAGACCAAAAGAAGAGAATGAACTAATTCAGTGTACCTACCAACTTTCTTTACACACTGGCTAAGACTATGACACTCAATAGGATAGAGAACTCAAGGAAATTCTAGGTGGTTCTTCCACCTGTCCTTCTCTCAATCTCTCTCTCTTCCTGGTCCCTTTGTACTATGTAATTCTCAACTGTGGCATCTTTCCTGGATACTGCCTAATGGATTGCACTTGGACTAATGTTTCTGTCCTAAGAAGCACCTTTATTATTTTCCTACATTCAACCTCTGTTCCCAGGGCCCCCACAAAGGGCAGAACATTAGCTCTGAGTTTGGAAGCATACACCAAGTATTGTCCCACCAGAGACAACTAGACTTGGCCCAGATTAAATGTCTAAAGGCATGCTTTGGGCTACGCATATTTTATACTTTGGAAAATGGAGGTCTGCCGCTATGGCTTGAATGTGTCCTCTCTAAAACTCAGCTATTGAAACTTAATGACCAATGTGATCGTATTAAGAGGTGGAGCATTTAAAAGGAAATTAGTTTGTGAGGGCTCCTCCCTCATAAAGAAGATTAAGGCTCCTTACAAAAAAGGTTTCATGCAGCATTTGGCTCCCCACTGCTCTTCCACCCTGTGTGGACATAGGGTTCCTCCCCTTCAGAGGATGCAGCAACAAGGTGCCATCTTGGAATCCAAGAGCAGCCCTCACCAGGCAATCAAACCTGCTGGCACCTTGATCCTGGACATCCCAGACTCTAGAACTGTTATAAAAGAAACTTCAGATATATATATATATATATATATAATTTTGTTATAGCAGCACAAATGAACTAAGACAGCTGCCATCATGGTACTAAGATGGAAGGACCGGGACAGCAGAATATTTCTGATAAAAAGCTCCCAGCTGAAATAAAGCCCTCTCCTCATCACCTTACCTGCACAATTTGGCCATCTGTGTGTGTGAGCTGTGAATGGTAATTATCTCTACGACTGTGCATGGTTAGTGGGAGTCAATAAACATCCACTTCAGTGCACCTTGTCAGTTGCAATTTGCAACAACCCTCCTTCCTCATCACAGGATGATCTAAGCTGAGAGGTAGGGAGAGGCTCAGGAATATCCAAGTTTAATTAGCTGATTTTGGATTGGAAGATGCTGTGAGCCAAGGGCAAGAGACTCCTGAATGGGAGTCAAGAAATCAATTGAGGGGAATCAACAAGACATGTAATTAAATGAAAGACAGACTTCAGGACAGATATTTGTGATAATCTGACTTCATTCTAGGGGAAGGTGGTCAGGCTTGAAGTTAAATTTCAAAGGCCAGAAAACAGACCTACCCGTTCACTTGGTACCTTGCCTTGCTAGACAGGTGAGCTCATGTGGTAATAATTATAAAGTGACACTTGTAATTATTTCCCAGGCAATACTTTAACTAATTTAACTTTTGAAAAGAAGGTCTCAGTCTTATCATCTCCATTTTGCAGATTCATAAATTGAGGCACAAAGTGATTAAGTAAATTTGTCAAAGATCACCTTACAAATAAGTAGCCAAGTTGGTATTTGGCTTCAAGGTGTATTGTCTTAACTATTATATTATACTCTACCCCCAAATGAGGAAGACATTTCTTTCTTCTCTGAAAATCATGGGTTATATATCAAAGACAGTGAAAGTTAACAAAATTAGAGTTCCACACATCTGCCACAGCAAATGAAAGTGGAAGTTAGACTTGACTACGAGGGACAACTTGAGGAATACTTGTCCCCCACCCCACCTTAAAATTTATTCTCCCTACCCAGTCCTTCTGCCTGGAGTAACACCATTGATTCCTTGCATAGGTTAAACCTTCTAATTCCTGTGCTTTTCTTTTACATTTTCATTGACCTCCAGCATTGATTATAAGGTTCATCCATTCTAATAGAATCTCCTTATTCAGAGAAAGATTTGGCATCAAAAGAAAGGAGCTTCTGAACCATGTGGGTGGGATAAAAGAGGTATACAGAAAAAGAAGAAAAAGGGAGGATCCTAATTACAAAGTCTATAAAGGAAAGAAGGTGGAAGCTATTTTTTCTTTTTAATTAGAGTCATGATACTCTGAATTCAGAAATACATTGACTTGCATCCTGAAAGAAGAGTACATCCCAGATGGAGCAATAGTAATGTCCGTGTTCCAAATGCCAAGAAGAAAGCACATCTGTGTGTGTGTTTCTTTGTATGTAGAGGATTTCCATAATTCACCTTTTTTTCACTTTAAATAGTATGGGTGTAGGCAACATAGGGAATGATGACAGGTGCATACTATTATTTTCCAAACTCTATAGGTCAGGAAACTGAAGTTCAGAAAGGTTAAGTAACTTGCTCAAATTTACTCAGCTAGGGAGTGTCAGAGCCAGAATATATTCTTAGGTAGCACAACTTCACACTTCACCCTTTTAACATCTATACTGTACTGTCTTTAATATGAAGTGAGTGGGGAAATGCTGGCCAAATGAAGGCCACAAACAGTGATTGGGATCATAACATTGTGTTTGGCTCAGGGTAACCACAACACGACTGAAACAAAGCAACCCTTTCAATTCAACAAACATTTGCTGTATGCCTCCTGCGTTTCAGCTATTTGTTGAATACTCTGGGAAACCAAAATAAAGTTTAGTCCTCAATGTAGGAGATACTTGGCATCTCAGAACATGAGAAAAAACACAAGAACATTTTTGTACAAAGCAATGTGTCCTGCGCCCAGTTAGAGAGAAGCACATTGCATCCAGAGGATCTAGACAATTTATCCACTTTGGAAGCCAGCTAGAATTAAGGAGGAGGAGCATTTACTGGTGAAGATGACTGGGTAAAAAGTCAAACAAAGGGTCACAGCAGAGCCTGTAGCTTTGTGTGTGCAGTGCACAGTGTTCTGGCTGGAATATTGAGACAAGAAGAGAGATAGGAGATACAACTCAGAGTACATTTGGTTTTGCATGCCTGCCTAAGGAAACTCTAGCTTTAGAAATGCCATCTTTTGAATAAATAGTTGACGGTACACCTAAAAAGTATATTGAAACAGAGAAATTTTGATACGTGAAAGATGCAGACACATTTCACAAAGCAGGGAACAACACACACCAGGCCTATTGTGGGGAAGGGGGAGGGGGGAGGGAAAGCATTAGGAGATATAGCTAATGTAAATGATGAGTTAATGGGTGTGGCACACCAACATGGCATATGTATACATATGTAACAAACCTGCAAGTTGTGCACATGTACCCTACAACTTAAAGTATAATAATAAAAATAATAATAAAATAAGGATAAATAATAAAATAAGAAATAAAGATAAGAAAGTCATGAATATAAATCTATTGATGGTATATTTAAAGGGAGATATGTCTGTACTATTTTATCTTTAAAAAGTAATCACAGCCTGGGCAACATGGCAAAACCTTGCCTCTACCAAAAAAAACAAAAAACAAAAAATTTTGGCAGGGCACAGTGGTGTGTGGCTGCAGTCCCAGCTACTCAGGAGGCTGAGGCAGGAGAATCGCTTGAGCCCAAGAGGTAGAGGTTGCAGTGAGCTGTGATCAAACTATTGCACTGCAGCCTGGGTGACATAGTGAGACTGTCACACACACACACACAAAAAAATCAATTAGATGGATGCATAAAAATTCATGCATATGAATATACACAGTGAGCGAGGCAAAGGTGGGCAGTAATAATGAAGAAAGCAGCAAGATTCAGAGGCCAGTCCAAGCTTGGCATGTGGAGAAGTCATCAGGTCAGAATTCAGACAAGTGGAGACACTAAAATTGCAGAATTTTATTCAGTGCAAAAACTCTGATCCCAAAGTGCGTGTCTGCTACCACGACTATTAGAAGAATCCCTGAAGAATCACTCATGCAAAAAATGCCTCATTGCCATTGTTATCAGGCTTATAAGTTTGCACAGTCAGATAAGTAGACACACGCTCCATTGCATCTTGTGAATATCACAGCTTTTGTTCAAGTATCACATTCAAATCCTAGGACTATGTCATTTACTCTTCCTTATTTTTTTACTCAATTTAAAAACATAACATAAAAGATGCGCATAATGGCAAAGCAACCACTCCCAAAGATTGAAATTTAGTTTAAAAAAGGAAATTGGGAGGTACCCAATGCATTCAGTTCGTATCCACCACATGAATTGCAGAATACATAATAATTTTGAATCAAATATTCACAAATAGATATTTTTGTAGATCTTTCTTTTTCTCCTCACCAAGATGAAGTAAAATAAATAAATTTACAATCCCTTTTTAAATGATTTGGGCAAAATATGCAAAGCAGAAAAGATATACTCTCCCCACCCCTCAAAGTCCTTATAGCTTTATTAGAATGATAGGTTTTATACTATGGACCGGTAAATAGTAGCCCTGTATAGACAGACAGACAGACAGATAGATAGGCAGATAGATAGATAGATTTGGAATCGCCACAGCTTCACGGAATCTTATACTCACATGGCAAATAGATATTTCTAAAATGCTCTAAAAACAGCTTCATTCAAAGAAGAGCTTTCCCTTTATGTACGTATTTGAATGTCTAGTATGTCCTAGATTCTGGAGAAACAGAAAGGACTAAGAATGCTTTCTGCCCTTGAACAGCCCATCCATTGAAAAGATCACACACAAACAAACAATTTGAGTACCACATAAAACTACATAGAGCAGGGGAACAAACCTTGTGCTGTAGTAACACAAAAGATGGCTGACTACCTGTTTCTTTTACTATATATGAATTTATTACCCAACAAACTCCTTCTACAAAGACAATGCTAGGACACTTCTATCTAGCTTCTGCTACTATAATCATGAAATCCATATTAGAGGAGCAACCCTGCTGACTATATTTGAATGAGCAATGTACCAGTACTTGTCTTATTAATTTTAGCCTAGTATATATTAGAGGGCAAGACTCATGCTTAGTTTCAATTTAATTTCTGAATAATTCCAATGACCATTAGACATGATGATTTATCTATGCATAAATGCACTTTGCAGAATCAAAGCCCAGACTTTTAAGATTTAGATCCCTCTGGTAATGTGAATTAGGGTGAGGAATAGGGAGAGGCAAGCCAGGCATTTCTGGAATGATCCTGACTAGTGTCTCCTTAAAATCTGTGCCCTAGGTACCTGGTATGTCTTACCTAGTCTCAGATCTGGAGTGAATAGTTTAAAGAGAGACAAGAATAGAAGAAAATGTTGTGAAAAGAAGCTTATATCTGCCGGAGAAATGGACCCAGACCATCTAATTCAGCAAGGCCTTCCTCTATGCACCATTGCCCCCTTTAGAATAGCCCAACCATAAGCCTCAGTGCTCTCAGTGATTTCCTGCTGCAAACAACGGGCTTAGATACCTATTGGGTCCCATTCCTCTTTTGACTAAGCCTGGTCAAAATCATCCTTGACCAGTCCCTGACTTAGGTATAATCAATGAAGGACACCTCAAAGTGATTAGATTACAGGTCCTCTTGAGTGAATCTATATGTACCCAGTTTTGTTTTAATCAGGTATGGTACGGCATACAGACACCTAAATGAAGGAAGAAGTTTTGATACTCACAGATGCTGAGAGGAGAAGGACTGTCATGCCGCACAAGGCCACACAGGAAAGCACAGGTTGGTCAAGAGGCAGAGGCAGCCAGGGAAGAAAAACCTTCATTGGGATTTCCTTGGGAAATAATGGGCAAGAGAGGATATGCAGGCTGAGCAGGTCCAGGATTGGTTAGTTTGAATAATTTCAGCAGGCTCTAGTAGGGTGCTGGGCTGTCCCTAATTATCTGCTATCTGACTCGGGGGTGATTAGGGCAGGGGGATAGGGGTTCCTCCAGTGGGAACCTGATAAAGGAGGTAGTCAGGGCCCCAGATCTAGATTGGTTGGTTTGCACATGAAAGGCACACTTCCTGGGGGTCCAGTCATTTGCTGTCTCTAGGGATTAGTTACCTAGCAGGGGCAGTGCCTTCCAGTGTCAGCAAGGCCCCAAGACGTCAAAGCCTCTGAATAAAAAGACACACTTAATACATACCCATATTTTAATAGTTACTGTTTACTAAATGGCCTGAATTCCTGAGCTCTAAAAGAGAAATGAGCTTTCTTCTCTTTCTCTGAAATGATGTGGAGGCCTTAATGCAGCAAAGTTGGGAAAAAAACTTACAATACCACCACATGGGCTGTAATCAGAGGGCCTTGGCTTCCCAGAGTTTTCATTCCAGCATTATTCACAACCCTAACACTCTTTTTAAAAATGCATAGAAGGAAAGCTCTTACTGTATTCTAGGTACACATTTTTAACATTTACACTAACTTAACACCCTAGGGCTTTAATCACCAAAAAGCTTATATAAAAGGTGCAAAAACTGTGGGCTTCTTTCCATGTTGTGTTTGTGAAAGGAATGGAAAACCAAAATGTACAAGTAAAAGCTACAAAGACAAAACTCAGATTTCCCTGGAGCCATTAGAAGCAAAGTTGCTGACATGGACACTCAACTTCTAGATGGAATCAAATGTATCAGAAGTCCCTTCACAAACAGCATAGGTGGCCACATCATTGCTCCCACTATGTGAGATACAAGGTGAGATTTTTCAGCACTAGGAAAGCTGCCACCTGAGGAGAAAACTGAAGAAAAGAGCAACTTACAATTATTAATGTGCTGTAGAATCCAAGTATCCAAAAAGGCCTAAAAGGACTAAATTTTGTTCAGCCCATGTTAACAATGTTGAAAGTGTGAGAAATGGAAATAATCTCAGTTTCAACATATTTGAACGGTATAACCATCAAAGGGGCATAATTAGAAGCAACTGTTTAGAGGGAAAAAATGATAACAGAGTCATGGCTGATAGGAATTATTTTAAGGTCTGCTACAGGTTCAGTCTCCCAGAACAGTGAACAATCTATTATTCTTTCTCAGGAACTCACCTTAACAATGTTGAAAGCTTGAGCATTCTTGTTTAAAAATATTGCCAGAGAAACTCCCTATTCTAGGGTGTCATGGAACTCTATCCACCATAAAAAAAAAAAAAAAAAAAAAAGGTATGTTGAAGTTCTACCTCGTAAAACCTCAAAATATGACATTTGGAAATAAGTTCCTTGCAGATGTAATTAGTTAAGATGAGGTGATACTGGAGTAGGATGGGTTTCTAATCTAATATGCTAGCTGCGTGTATAAGAAGGTAGTATGTGAAGATACAGAGACATACATGGAAGGCCTCATAAGACGCTGAAAGCATACTGGGATTTTGCAGCTGCAAGCCAAGGAATTGCAGATAAATCACCAGAATCTAGGAAGAGGCAAGGAAGAATCCTTCTTTAGAGGATTCAGAGGGAGAATGGCTCTACCTCCACCTTGATTTCAGAATTCTAGGCTCCAAAACTGTGAAACAATAAATTCCCATTGTTTTAACCATCTAGTTTGTGGTTCCTTGTTATAGCCACCCTGGGAAACTAATACACAATTTCTAACTACTGGCCAGAAATCTTTTAGGCTATCCTAAGTCCCTAACTTTACACATTGAATCCAGTTCTCTTTTGCTAGCTTTGGGGAGGAAATCTAATGTCTAACTCTGACTTTGTTACATATTTTGCTACAGGATCATGAATGAATCCCTAAAGAGCAGAGAGTTAGTCAATGAAGTAATACTAAAAACTTGTTATTTGACTGAGAAGGTGAGATTTGGGCACTTCAGAGAATATTCAGGACGCATAAGATAGCGATCTTCCTTGAAGCAAGCTGTAAATGCCCTTTGAAGAAATAAAGACGGGTCACACTGACAAATAATGGTAAAGAAATGACTTCTGGAGCATTCTAGAGTTTGTGAACAGGAATGCAAGGCCACCGTCTCGTGCCATTTGCATACCAGAAGTAAGATGATTTAAGAGAAATTTCAAGCTACTCAGAGGTATGTCCCAGAGCCAGAATTATATCAGTAGGAGCTTGTCAAGAGCAGGCACCACTCTGACCATGGTTCTATGGGAGAGATTGTATAACAAAGATAATCACAGTAATCATTCCAGGGCAACGAGAACACCCATGATATTTAGGGTCACTCATGAAATAAGTAACAAGAATAAGAGCTTACTCTAGGAAACAGATCCAGGATGGGCACCCAGCCAAGCCCCAACAATTCTGCATTTTCCTTCATGATGCTTGTGTCGTGAACTGATGTTGACCCCTCTGTGGTGCTACTGTGTACATTTGCTAAGGTCATTCTTCTGTCCTGGAATATATTATTCCTTCTACCTTCACAAGTCCTATTCATCCTTCAAAAACAACTACTGTATGATTCAGCAATTCCTCTCATAGAAATGAAAATATATGTCCAAAAATGACTTGTACAAGAATGTTTAGAGCAGCTTGTTTCACAATAGCCAAAACCTGGAAACAATCCATATATACATTAATTGGTATATTAATACTAGGGCTACTGCTCAGCAATAAGAAGCGACAAATGACTGATGCTCAACAATGTGAGTTAATATTTTTTTTAAAAAAATGCAATGAATGAAGGAAGCCCTATATAAGTGTTAATATTTTTTTAATGCAATGAATGAAGGAAGCCCTATATGATTTCATTTATTTGAAGTTCTAGAATAAGCAAAAGTAATACAAGTTTAAAAAAGCAGCATAGTGGTTGCCTCTGGTGGGGAGGGGGTGAGAATTGATTTGGAAGGGGCACAAGGGAATTTAAGTGTTCTAGATACGGATAGGGTGTCCATTACAGGGACATATGCATTTCTCAACATTGAATAAATTGCACACTTACAATGCCTGCATTTCACTGCATGAAAATTATACCTCAGTTAAAAAATCAATAGATAGGCCCAGCATGGTGGCTCACGCCTATAATCCCAGCACTTTGGTAGACCTCCTGACTCCTCAGGTCAGGAGTTGGAGACCAGCCTGACCAACATGGAGAAAGCCCATCTCTACGAAAAATACAAAATTAGCTGGGCATGGTGGCGCATGCCTGTAATCTCAGCTACTCGGGAGGCTAAGGCAGGAGAATCACTTGAACCATGGAGGCGGAGATTGCGGTGAGCCGAGATTCACTCCTGCCTGGGCAACAAGAGCAAGACTCTGTCAAAAAAAAAAAAAAAAGAAAGAAAAGAAAAGAAAAAAAAGAGAAAGAAAGAAAGACAAAGAAAGAAAGAAAGAAAAGAAAGAAAGAAAGAAAGAAAGAAAGAAAGAAAGAAAGAAAGAAAGAAAGAAAGAAAGAAAGAAAGAAAGAAAGATGAAAATCCCACTTTAAGTCTCTATTTTAGAGATGCATGCACATTTTTAAATAAAAATAGAGATTTGCTTTGCTCACCTGTCAGGAAGAAAAAGAAGGCTCCTATGATGGACAATGTGTCAAAGAACAAGGTGTTTATTTTAGAGCCCCCAGACAGCTCTGACCCAGGCACCTGAAGCTGAATGAAAGATAGGAGGTCCTTTCTTGCTACTGTCTAATTCTCAAAACCCAGCTATATTCTCCTTCTCCCTAAAATTCAGACTCACATTAATGCAGGGCTCAGCCTACCAGGGTACATAGCAAGAACCTGTGACACTCATGGGGTGCTGTGCCTCCCATTGAGGACACACATCGTCTTCTCCCATCTACTGTCAGTATTGTACCAGATAATCCCTTTTAATATCTTGGGGAGGACTTGGCCTATGTTACTCATTCCTTGAACACCCAAGAGTCGAGATAGGTTCCTGTGCTTTCCCTAGTATCTAAAGCAAATGACAAAATATTTCAGGGTGGGGATGGACAGAGGCAAACACTAGTGAGGCCTTCGTAAATGCACTTGTGGTCTCAGACTGGCAGGTTTCTGTGGACACAGATTCCAGAAACAGTAGGCTAGACAAATCTGAAGACGCCCCAAAAGGGCAGTGTATTATAATGAAAGTATAATTATCCTAAACGTTCTCATTCACTCCAGTGCCCACCAGTCCATCTGATGGTCTCACATCCTTGCCTTTTATACTACTTAATCGTTGGCTAGGAGAACAGGCAAAAAGGTAATGCCAATTCCTATGTCCAGACTGAGAAGAGCTATCTTGCCTCCAAGGTTTGATGTAAAATAAGTGCAAAGTGAAATGGCTAAAAGCACAGACTCCAGAATGCTTACATCTCAGCTTTACCATTTCTAGCTGTAGGAAGCTAGACAATGAACTTAACCTCCCCTTGCTTCAGTTTTTTCATCTGTAAAAATGGAAATAATATTTATCTCATAAGGTTGTTGGTAGGATGCAAACAGTTAATTTGTGGGTAGAAAGCTTAGAAGAATGTCAGGCAGATGGTCGGCATGACAATATATATTATTGAGTTATTATTAAATCTTGTCTTCTTGTTCTTGCATGTTGTGCACAAATATGTCAAATAGCTACAAATAACATAGATTTCATCACAGCCTTAAAGATCCAGAGAGATAAAGAACCAAGGAGAAATCACCCTAGAAAAGTCATTTCTTAATTTCTGGATTCAACGGATATTCTGCTAGGACTAATCATATTCTATTTCTGGGTGATAACAACTATTATTTGAAAATTCCCACTTATATCTAACACACCCACCCCCAACCCCTACCCACATTTACATGTTATCCAGTTATATGCAGATCCATATTTTCCTAAATTTCCAAGATACATTTTTTCCTCTGCATACACTAGGAAGCATACACTATAGGAAGCATATACTATAGGAGACATACACTAAAGAACTTTTCTACCAAAACCTGTTATCTCTTATTTTTCTAGAGTCTAAATTTTTCCCTAAAAAAATCACCCTTCCTTTTTAATTTTTGCATTTCTTTGCTTAGAAGTTTTATTGACTTTAGCAAGTTCAATATATAACAACCATATCAGGACAAAATTCATCTCCCTGATAGAAAAGTCTGCATCCTTCTCACCAGGTAAACAAAAGCAGTGCAAGATTAAAGCAAATAGCATTAAAAGCATAATTAAAGAAAAGAGGTGAGAAAGGTTTTTTTTAATCTATCATTTTAAATACAGTTGGGAGTATTCTCTGTACTTTGCTTTTACTTCATGTAGTATTTAGAAAATATTAAATTTAATTCTTTTAGTTCTTATTTTTATGTGTGTATCCAGAAGCAAAGATATAAAAGTGAATAATTTGCTTGGCCAAGAGAATGCACTTCACCTAAAAACTTCATTTTTATGTTTTCCTGTTTCTTTTTTATAAACCACGAGGCAATTTGGTTCAGAGCTTCGCAAATGCTAGAGTTACAAGAGGGCCACTCAATCCTGATAGTCATAGTAATTTCTGTTTTATGGATTCAGTTTGATGAGATATAAAAATTCTAGATGTTTTATTTTGGTGAGAAAATTAATTGGATGCATGACTTTTGGCCTGCTGTTATGGCCTCCATAGTCTATGTTGCTTTCCCAGAATGATTAATTTAATTATGATAAGTACAGGGTTCTTTTGAATTCATTCAAACGGTGTATATGAACACTTCCTAGCTGACTGCTTCTGTAATGTCATTACTAACTATGTGTTAATTATGTCAATAAATTAATTGGACCTATACTCATATTGGTTATGGCCTTGATGTCATTTTTCTGCTCTCCTCTTCCTTTGGACTTTCAAAGCTGGGCTCTAACAAACTGTCAGTTTGCTCCTCACGTATAATTTTTTTCCTGGATTTATATATTTTAGTGCATGCTCTTCATAGCATTAAATATCTTTTCCTTTAATTCATTTATTGCCTGCTGGATGTTTTGCAAGAACCATTGCATTGGTTTAGAAATGTATTTGGTAAATCCTTGATTGACCCTTTCAATTACCTAATTAACCACAAATTTAAAAAAAAAAAGATTTAAATGGGTTTATTTTTCTTTTAAAAAGCCTATAGAAATTGCAAACCAGGGTAATACAAATTAATGATGTGACTACATTATAATTGAATCAGCACTATTAAAATCTTCAAGTGTCAAGAAATGGTGCAGGGGTTTGGCATTTCTCTCTAACATATATGTAATATTATGCTCTTTCTTCTCAGATAGCTTTCAGATCATTGCACACATAGAATGCAATTACTGAAAGGCAGTAAAGGCATGACTTTTAAAGGAATATGAGGCCCCAAGCAATCAGTCGCTATATGAGATGTAATGAAATGCTAGGCCTGCCAGTTAAGCTTAGGGAACTAAAAGAGCAATCTCTATGAAATGCACAATGCTCATCTTACAAGGATATTTTCTTCAGTATCAGGTTGTAAGGTGTTACTGTCAGAGAACTTTCTGGTTTTCTGACTTTTTACATGCATTATATAAATGTCTATTATGTATCTTTACCAAAGTGAATTATAGAGAAAATAATAGCAGCAGGTTTCCTTGTGCTGAAAAGGCAGGCACTTAAAGCGTAAAGCATTCTTTTTCCTTCCTCTAGCCTGCTCATCCTGGAACAACGCACTTGGCAAAAGAGCGAGTCTCTTTGTCCCTTTCTCTTCCCTGAAATAACCACACTGATAGCAGAATAACCCGGAGATGACTTTATAAGCTTCAGGGTGGAATTCAAGTCAACCAGCCTCAACTGTTGAGCAGCCCTTGGGGAGAGACAAGGAAAAAAAGCAAGAAAGTATGAAGCCCTATGTCTCCACATGGAGTTTACCATCTGCTAAGAACATAAATGTCCTAATCCCCTTAACACACCCTGGACAGAAACTCACCAGATAGTTGAGAGGGTCAAAAGGAAAAACGCTCATCTCATTTCCTTGTTTTGCTTTCTTAAGTGAATTTTCCACGACTCTGACAAAAGCACTGCTCACGGCAGAAGAGATATGTGGTAGAAGTCACAGGTCAGTAATCCGGAAGGGCCAGGGAGGGTTTAGTAGGCTTTCAGAGGCAGAGCTTGAATGAAATGAAAAGGCAGAGGATTCCATGTCAAAGTCCCAGGCTCTTAAATGAGCTTCAACACTCATTTCCAGCTCTAACTAAGGAAGAGTTATAGGAACAACTAATGAAATATTTCCCATTTCTATGATTTCCTGTATGTAAGGTAAAGCCATTATTTTTCTTGGTTATAATTCACATTTAATGAAAAGACACTCTATAAGTACTATAAGTAATTATTTTAAGTGTGTGATTATCTTAACCATTAAAATATCATTTTATTTCATTGTGAAAGTACTCACATAGAATTATTTTTTAAAACAGTTTTTAAATCTTCCATGTTTGACCTCTTCCACTCTCTCCTTCGGCCTGTGAAACCAGAAATAAAGATTCTTGCATTATCTGGGAAACTTTTAAATCTACTAGATATTATAATTAAGGGCTCATATATCTAGGTTAATTTTACATTGGGATGTTATTATTATATGCTTTTCATCATTAATATGACCTACATGAAAAAGATTTTTAAAATATTATGGGTTACTTATTTCTTTGTATTAGTGTCTGACCTATAGTTAATATTTGATCATCTGTAAACACACAAGCATGACTATTTTTGTTTTTAATTTTCAAAAAGGATTGTAACTCAATAAATTCTGTCAGGCATTTAAATAACTAGATGGCCAATTCTGGTAATATTTTATGCATTGTAATAATTTCAGATGATATGAGAAATATTTAAGCTATTCCAATATTTATAAGTTGATTTCTAGTGACATAGTAATTTGAAGATAAGTTTATGAGGCACCAAGATGCTATAATCTCTCGACTGAGGAAGATCTCTTTGAGTAGATAATAATTATTGAAAATTTTTTTTATAATACAGTTTAAAGAGATAATTTTATTCACTATGGAAAAGTACAGTAAAACAAGAGCTGGGAGTTTCTTCAATGTGATCACTAAAGGCATTCCACACCTGCCTCCTCCACAAAGAAAAACCCTAATAACAAGCATATAATCACACATCAACTAGAGTATCTAAGACAGAATACTGGAATTCAACAAAGTGACAGGAAACACACAAGGCATAGAAAGAGAGGAAAGTGAGGCAGCCAGCTTGGCTAGGACTACCTGAGACCCTGGAGAGGTTACCCCGTGCAAGGAAAGGGTAAGTGAGAGATCCTCAGCAGGCTACATTCCCAGCATGGACTCCCACAACCCTATTCATAAGAGACCTTCTTGACCCTTGCAGGCTCTCATAGTAGCATAAGAACATCACTGGAGACTGCATAATAGGCATTGCTCCAAAGAGGAAGTTAGCGCTGGGTCCTACACACGCACTCATGTCCTAAGCAGCTGCAGCATGGCAACACTTTGAGAGATCAGCTCCCAGGAGACTGAATTCTGCCCTGAGGCTCAACAGCCCCCTACAGCTCCACATCCCTAGACCCCCACTGACATAACCCTGAGTCACCATGGATGGCTAAAGCAGTGCAACACCAGTTGGATCTAGTGGATCAGTACAGTCTCCATCACTCTGGCACACAGTGTAGTGCACTCCAGGGAATGGGTGGTATCGTGCAGCAAGGAGGCTGCCCTTGGACAAAGGAAGCCAAAAGACACACTTTCCAGAACCTGAAACCCTCTTGCCTATGGCCACTGCCACTAACAACAACCCAGCACCCAAAGCAGCAGGGTTGCCATGCACTTGCACGCACCCAGAGAACTGGGTCTCCCCACTGCCACTGCTCCTGCTGCTGAAGAGCAAAGTCCATACTCTCCAATGACTGAGAGCTAACTGCCTGTGACAGCTGCCAGTGACATAAACCAAATTACTTCCCAGAAGCAAAGCAGCAATGCACTTGCATGTGCCCTGCAGATGGTCTTCCAATACTCACTGCTGCTACTGTTTCCAGAGAGGTATGGATCACCTCACTCTGCCCACCACATCTTGTGCCTATGCCCACAACAACCTGAGGACAGTCCTACCCAGACTGGCATCTCCTCTGCCAGTGCCCAAACATACCACCCAGGGGCCTGAGGATCATCCCATCCTGTCTACCACTGCTGGCCTCTATACACTCTTCCCAGGGGACTGAAGATAGACCCACTCAGCATGCTGCTACCATCACAGCCAGTACTCACCAGCACATACCAACTGGGCACTGGGGACTGGGTCACCCAACCTGTCACAGTCACTGATAACACGAGTGCATGTTGCCTGAGATTCTGAGGACTGTCCCTCCACCATCACAGTCATTTCCCATGCCATGCACACTTCCCAGAAGCCAAGGACCCACCCACCACCCCAACCCACTAACGCCACTACCAGCCCTTGAGCGAGCAGCCTTGAGGCCCAAGAATCAACATGCTTGGACTTGCTAACACTGTTGCATGCATACACTGCCTAAGAGCCCAGTGACAAGCACATTCATCTTACCACTGTCACAAATGTAGCCCAAGGAGTAGCCTCTGTGATGTCCCTGTCCACAGGAAAACCTCACCAAAGTCTCTACTAACAAATTTAACCTAAGCTACTGAGAAAATCACAAATACTACTTACGCTGTTTGCCTCTGGAGAAATCAAACAGAGACTATACTATTGCATTCACACATAATCAAAGTGAAATTTCCCTACCCAACCAACTCATGTACATACCTTCAGGAAAAATTCTCCCCTATGAAAGAAACTATGAAAAATTAGAAGAAGTAACTACTAAACCAGATGTACAGATGTCAGTGTAAGGACACAGGAAACGTGAAAAAGCAAGGAAAATATGACACATCCAAAGGAATACAATATTTCTCCAGCAATAAAGTCCAATGAAAAGTAAATGTATAAAATGCCAGAAAGATAATTCGAAATGATTTTATTAAAGAAGCTCAGTGAAACACAAGATAATGCAGATAAATATAAAGGCATTAGAAAAATTATTCAAGATATGAATGAGACATATACCAAAGATAAAGATATAAGAGAGAACCAAAGGAATTCCTAGAACTGAAGAATTCAATGCATTAAATAAAATGTTTTGAGAATTTCAACAATAAACTAGATCAAGCAAAAGAAATAATTTCAGAACTTGAAGACAGGTCTTTTGAAATAACCTAGTCATAAAAAAAGAATTAAAAAGAATGAACAAAGCCTATGTGACAGATGAGACACCATAAAGCCACCAAATATTTAAATATTCAATGTTCCAGTAAGTGAAGAGAAACTAAAAGGCATAAAATACTTATTAAACAAGATAGCAGCTGAAAACCTCCTAAGTCCAGCAAAATATAGACATCCAGATATAGTAAACTGAGGGATTCTTAAAGAGATACAACCCAAAAAGATATCCTCCAAGGCACATTATAATTAAACTGTCAAAAGTCAAGGAGAAACAAAGATTTCTAAAAACAGCCAGCAAGAGAAAAGGATCTGGTTACTTATGTGAGAATGTCCATCAAACTAACAGTGAATTTCTCAGTAGAAACCTTACACCAGCAGAGAATAGGATGATATATTCAAAATGCTGGGGAAAAATAAAAATTAAAAAAAACTGTCAACCAAAAATACCATACCCAGAAAGGTTTCCCTCTATAAATAAAGGAGAAATAAAGTATTTCACAGATAATCAAACACTGAAGAAATTCATCACCTGTGGACCAACCCTACAAAAACTGCTTAAGGGGTTTGTACTAATTCATTCTCATACTGCTAATAAAGACATACCTGAGATTGGGTAATTTATAAAGAAATTAGATTTAATTGACTCATAGGTCAGCAAGTCTGGAGAGGCCCCAGGAATTTTACAAACATGGCAGAAGGGAAATCAAACACATCCTTCTTCACATGGCAGCAGGAAGAGGAGTGAGTAAAAGAGGGGAAAGCTCCTTATAAAACCATCAAATCTCATGAAGAACTCACTCAGTATCATGAGAACAGAATGAGGGTAACCAACCCCATGATTATATTACCTCCCACTGAGTCCCTCCCATAAAACATGAGATTGTGGGAACTACAATTCAAGATGAGATATAGGTGGTGATACAGCCAAATCATGTTGTTCCACCCCTGGCCTCTCTCAAATCACATGTCCTCACATTTCAAAGCAGAATCATGTCCTTCCAACAGTCCCCCAAAGTCTTAACTCATTCCACCATTAACCCAAAAGTCCAAGTCCAAAGTCTTATCTGAGACTGGCAAGTCCATTCTGCCTATAAGCCTATAAAATCAAAAGCAAGTTAGTTACTTTCTAGACACAATGGAGAGTAAAGGCATTGGTTAAATACATGCATTCCAAATGGGAGAAACTGGCCAAAACAAAGGGGCTACAGGCTCCGTGAAAGTCCAAAATCCAATAGGACAGTTATTAAATCTTAAAGTTTCAAACGGATCTCCTTTGACTCCATGTCTCACATCCAGGTCATGCTGATGCAAAAGTTGGGTTCCCATGGCTTTGGGCAGCTCTGGCCCTGTGGCTTTGCAGGGTACAGCCCCCTCCCCAGTTGCTTCCATGGATGGTGTTGAGTGTCTGGGGCTTTTCCATGTGTGTGGTGCAAGCTGTTAGTGGATCTACCATTGTGGGGTCTGAAGGATGGTGACCCTCTTCTCACAGCTCCACTTGGCAGTGCCTCACTGGGGACCCTGTGTGGGGACCCCACATTTCCCTTCCATACTGCCCTAGCAGAGGTTCTCCATGAGGGCTCCACCCCTGCATCAGACTTCTGCCTGGAAATCCAGGTGTTTCTATACATCCTCTGAAATCTAGGTGGAGGTTCCCAAACTGCAATTCTTGTCTTCTGTGAACCTGCGACCACCACCACATGAAAGCTGCCAAAGCTTGGGGCTTAGACCTTCTGAAGCAATGGCCTGAGCTGTACCTTGGTCCCTTTTAGCCATGGCTGAAGTGGCTTGGAAGCAGGGCAACAAGTCCTGAGGCTGCATACAGCAGGCCGCCCTGAACCCTGCCCAAGGAAACCATTTTTCCATCCTAGGCCTCTGTGACTGTGATGGGAGGGTCTGCCATGAAGGTCTGTGACAGGCCCTGGAGACATTTTCCCCATTGTTTTGATGGTTAACATTTGGCTCTTTATTACTTTTGCAAATTTCTGCAGCAGGCTTGACTTTCTCCCCAGGAAAGGGGTTTTCTTTTCTATCACATCATCAGGCTGCAAATTTTCCAAACTTCTATGCTATGCTTTCTCTTGAATACTTTGCCACTTAGAAATTTCTTCTACCAGATATCCTAAACCATCTATCTCAAGTTCAAAGTTCCACAGATCTCTAGGTCAGGGGCAAAATGCCACCAGTCTCTTTGCATAGGAAGAGTGGCCTTTACTCCAGTTTCTAACAAGTTCCTCATCTCCATCTGAGATCACCTCAGCCTGGACTTCATTGTTCATATCACTATCACATTTTGGTCAAAGCCATTCAACAAGTCTCTAGGACATTCCAAACTTTCCCACATCCTCCTGTCTTCTGAGTCCTTCAAGTATCTAGGAAGTTCCAAACTTTCCCACATTTTCTTGTCTTCTTCTGAGCCCTCCATACTATTCCAACTGCTGCCTGTTACAGAATTCCAATGTCACTTCCACATTTTGGGGTATCTTCACATCAGCACCCCACTCTCTCTGGTACCAATTTACCATATTAGTCTGTTCGCATGCTGGTAATAAATAACAAAATACCAGACACTGGGTAATTTATAAAGAAATAGGTTCAATTGACTCACAGTTCAGCATGCTGGGGAAGCCTCAGGAAACTTACAATCATTGCAGAAGGGGAAACAAACCTGTCCTTCTTAACGTGGCAGGAGGAAGAAAAGTGAGTGGGTAAAAGGGGAAAAAGTCCCCTAAAAACAAAAACAGATCTCATGAGAACTCACTCACTATCACAAGAATAGCATGATGGTAACTGCCCCCATGATTAAATTACCCCCCTACCAGGTCCCTCCCATGACGAGTGGGGATTATGGGAACTGCAACTCAAGATGAAATATTGTGGGGACACCAGGGGTAATACACCTGGAAGTAAAAGGACAATATCTACCACCATAAACACACAGGACAGCATAAACCTCATTGCTAAAACAAACACACAAAAAAAGAAGAGAAAAGACCCAAATGTTACTGCTATGGAAAACACAAAACTGTAATGATAATAAGAGAGGGGAAAAAAGGAACAAATGATATAACAAACAGAAAAAAAATAACGAAATGACGTAAATACATTCTTATCAATAACCTTAAATGTAAACGTATTAAATTTTCCACTTGAAAGATATAAACCGACTGAGTAGAAATAAAACATAACTCAAATACATGCTGTCTAAAGGACACTTATCTCATCTGTAAAGACACATATAGGCTGAAAATAAAAAGATGGAAAAAGATATTCTAACTTAATGAAATTCAAAAGTGAGCAGGAGTAGCTATAAATTACATCAGATAAAATAGACTTTAAGTCAAAAACGGTAAAAGGAGACAAAGAACATCATTATATAATGATAAAGGGATCAATTCAGCAAGTGGATACAACAATTATAAATATATATGCACTGAAAATTGGAGCCTCAAGATATATAAAGAATATATTATTAGATCTAAAGGGAGAAAAGGAATTCAATACAATAATAATTGGGGACTTGATCACCACACTCTCAGGATTAGACAGATCATTTAGACAGAAAATTAACAATGGGAAAAATATTGGACTTAGATTGCACTTTAGATGAAATGGACCTAATAGACATCTACAGAACATTTTTTTAAATTCTATTTAAAAATGTGTATATTTGCTACATGGGTATATTGCATAATGCCGGGGTTTGGGCTTCTACTGAACCCATCACCCAAATACTGAACATAAGACTTAATATATAGTTTTTCAACTCTTACCTTTCTTGCAATATCACACTTTTTGGGGTCTCCAGTGTCTACTATTTCCATTTAATGTCCATGGATAGCTATTATTTAGCCCTCACGTATAAGTGAGACATGCAAATTGGATTTAATGTTTCTGAGATTTTTCTCTCACCATGATGGCCTTCAGCTTCATTTATGTTGCTGTGAAATACATGATTTTATTCTTTTTTATGGCTTCATAGCATTTAGCATTCCATGGTGTATATGCAACACATATTCTTTATCCAATCCAGTTCTAATGGACCCTTAGGTTGATGCCATGACTATTTTTAGTCCTTTCAGAAATGACCTTACTATTTTCCAAAGGTACTAAACTAATTTATATTCCAATCAACAGTCTATAAGTGTTCTCTTTTCTCCACATCCTCACTAAAATCTGTTATTTTTGACTGTTAAATATGTTATTCTGACAGGTTTGAGGTAGAATATCATTGTGATTTTAATTTGCATTTCTATGATGATTTAGTAATGAGCATTTTTTCATAAGTTTGTTGGCTGCTTCTATATCTTCTTTTGAGAGGTGTCTGTTGATGTCTTATGTGCACTTTTTAATGGGGTTATGTATTTTTTCTTGTTGATTTAAGTTATTTATGGATTCCGGATATTAGTTCTTTGTCACATTCATAGATTGCAAATATTTTCTCCCATTCTATAGATTACCTGTCACCTCTATTGATTGTTCCTTTTACTGTACAGAAGCTCTTTAGTTTAATTTAGTCACATTTATCTGTTTTTGTTTTTGTTGCATTTGCTTTTAAGGACTTCCTCACAAATTATTTGCTAAGGCTAATGTCCAGAAGAGTTTTTCCTAGGTTTTCATCAGTAGTTTCATAGCTTCAAGCCTGCATTTAAGTCTTTAATTGATGTGGGGTTAATTTTCATATATAATGAGACGTAGAGGTCCAGTTTCGTTCTTTTGCATATGGCTAGCCAGTTTTACCAGCAACATTTATTGAATAGGGTGGCTTTTCTTCACAGTTTTTGTCAACTTTGTCAAAGATTAGGTGATTTTAGGTGTGTGGCTTTATTTTTGGGGTCTCTATTCTAATCAATTTATCTGCAGATTAATTTTTCTGCCAGTACCATGATGTTTTTGATATCATAGCCTTGTATTATAGTTTGAAATTGGGTAATGTAATGCCTCAAGCTTTGTTGTTTTTGCTTATGGTTGTTTGGGCTGTTCATGCTCTTTGTTGGTTCCAGATAAATTTGGAATCTTTTTTTCTAATTCTGTGAAAAAATGATCTTCGTAATTTAATAGGAATCTTCTTGTATCTGTAGATTTCCTTGAGCACATTAATCATTTTAACAATATTGAGTTTTCCTATCGAGGTACATGAGATTTTTTTCCATATGTTTATGTCATCCACTATTTCTTTCAACAGTATCTGCAGTTTTCCTTGTAGAGATCTTTCACCTCCTTGGTTAGATGTATTTCTAGGTGTTTTATTATCTTTGTGGAGCTTACAAATGAGATTGAGTTCCTGATTTGATTTTCCACTTGAATGTTGTTGATGTATAAAAATCCAACTTATAGCAGTGAGCTGAGATCCGGCCATTGCACTCCTGCCTGGGCGACAGAGTGAGACTCCGTCTCAAAAAAAAAAACAAAAACAAAAAAAAAACAACTGATTTTCATGCATTAATTTTGTATCCTGAAACTTTGTAGAGTCATTGAGTCATTTATCTCGTCCAGGAGTCTTTTGGAGGAATCTTTATGATTTTCTGGGTATAGGATCACGTTATCAGTAAACAAAGGTAACTAGACTTCCTAATTTCCTATTTGGATGCCTTTTATTTCTTTTGCTTGCCTGATTGTTCTAAGACTGCCAGTACTATGGTGAAAAGAAGTGGTGAGATTAGGTGATCTTCTCTTATTCCAGTTCTTAGGGGGGATGTTTTCAACTTTTCCCCATTCAACATGATGTTGCTTGTAGGTTTGTCATAGATGGCTCTTATTATTTTGAAGTATTGTCTTTAAATGCCCTAGTTGTTGAGAAATTTTACCATGAAGGGATTCAGGATTTTATTGAATATTTATTGAATATTTTTTTCTGCATCTATTGAAATGATCATATGGCTTCTGTTTTTAATTATGTTTACATGGTGAATCACATGAATTGTTTTGCACATGTTGAACCATCCTTGAATTCCTGGAATAAAACTCCTCACTTGATTTTGATGAATTATCTTTTTGATGTGTTGCTGGATTCAGTTTGCCTGTGTTTTGTTGAATATTTTTGCATTTATGTTCATCAGGAATATTTTTTTGTGTGTGCTACCCAGATTTGGGTATCAGGGTAATATTGGTTTTATAGAATAAGTTAAGGAGGAATCTTTCCTTCTCGATTTTTTCAAATAGTCTCAGCAAAATTGGTATCAGCTTTTCTTTGGATGTCTACTAGAATTTGACTGTGAATCCATCTGGTCCTGGGCTTTTTCCGGGTAGTATATTTTTTAGTTACTGATTGAATTTCATAAACTATTATTGGTCAGTTTTGGATTTTTATTTCTTCCTGGTTCAAACTTGGGAGGTGTATGTTTCCAGAAATTTATCCATTTCCTCTAGGTTTTTTAGTTTGTACACATAGATACATACATAGTTGTCTCTGAGGATCTTTTGTATTCTTGTGGTATAAGTGGTAACAACACATATATAATTTATGATTTTTCTTATTTGAATGGTATCTCTTTTTTCTCTTGATTAATCTAGCTAATGGTCTATCAATTTTGTTTATCCTTTCAAAAACTCAACTTTCTGTTTCATTAATCCTTTGTATTTTTTTGTTGTTGTTGTTAATATCAATTTCATTTAGTTTTCCTCTGTTCTTTGTTATTTCCTTTCTTCTGCTAGTTTTGGGTTTTGTCTGTTTTAGTTTTTCTAGTCACTTTATGTCAGGATTAGCCTGCTAAAATTTATGATCTTTCTGTTGTTTTGATGTAGGCATTTAGTAACATGAAATTTCAACTTAACACTCCCTTTGCTGTACCACAAAGATTTTGGTATGTTTTATCTCCATTTTAATTCATTTCAAGAAATATTTTGATTCCTTCCTTATTTGTTGTTTATCCAAAATCATTCAGGAGCAAGTTGTGTAGTGTCCATGTACTTGTGTGTGTTTTGTAGAGTTTCTCTTGGAATTGATTTCTAATTTTATTACACTGTAGTCTGAACAGATGCTTGATATAATTTTATTTTTTAAATTTATTGAGACTTGCTTTACAACCAAGCATATGATTAATTTTAGAGAACATTCCATGTTCAAATGAGAAAATTATATATTCTGTGATTGTTGGGTGAAATATTATGTACATGTCTATTAGATCCATTTGGTTAAGAGTCCAATTTAAGTTTAGAGTTTATTTGTTACTTTTCTGCCTCAATGATCAGCCTAGTACTGTCAATGGTGTTTTGAAGTCCTCCAATATCATTATATGGCAATCTGTCTCTTTTCTGAGTTTTGGTAGTATTTGTTTTATAAACATGGGTGCTCCAGTGGTTAGGATAATTAAATCTTCTTTTTGAATTAAAACTTTATTATTTTTATCTTTTTAAAACGTTGTTGATTTAATGTTTGTTTCATCTGATACAAGAATAGAAACCCCTGATATTTTTTGTGTTTCATTTACATGATAGATCTTTCTCCACCACTTTACTTTGAGTCTATATGTGTCATTAAATGTAAGATGGGTCTCTTGAACACAGCAGATGGTTCAGTCTTGTTTTTTATCCAATTTGCCAATCTTTCAATTGAAGCATTTAGGCCATTTATTTTCAAAGTTAATGATATATGAGGTTTTGTGCCTGTCATAGTGTTGTTAACTAGTTGCTTTGTAATCTTAGTTGTGTAATTGCTATATCAGATCTGTAAACTTTGTACATATGTGTACTTCCATAGTAGTATCACTCTTTCATTTCCATGTTAGAACCTCTTTGAGCATTTTTTTTTTTTTTTGAGATGGAGTCTGGCTCTGTCACCCAGGCTGGAGGGCAGTGCCCGGATCTCAGCTCACTGCAAGCTCCGCCTCCTGGGTTTACGCCATTCTCTTGCCTCAGCCTCCCAAGTAGCTGGGACTACAGGCGCCCGCCACCTCGCCTGGCTAGTTTTTTGTATTTTTTAGTAGAGATGGGGTTTCACTGTGTTAGGATGGTCTCAATCTCCTGACCTCGTGATCCTCCCATCTCGGCCTCCCAAAGTGCTAGGATTACAGGCTTGAGCCACCGCGCACGGCCTGAGCATTTCTTGTAGGTCTATTCTGGTGATGACAAATTCTCTTATAATTTACTTGTCTGGAAAGACTAATTCTCTTTTATTTATGAAGCTTACTTTAGCAGGATATAAAATTATTGGCTGGCATTTTCGTTCTTTCTTTAGGAAAGCTAAAAATAGGCCATTAATCTCTTCTGACTTGTAAGATTCTGCTTAGAAGTAAGCTGTTAGAATAGTGGGACTTTTTAATAGATAATATGGTCCTTTTCTCTAGCTTCCTTTAAGATTCTTTCTTCCATTTTGACTGGATAGTGTGATGAGTACATGCATTGATGATCATCATCTAGTGTAGTATCTTGCAGATATTCTTTGAATGTCTTGTGGCTGCATGTCAACCTCTCCATCAAAAGAAAACTTTTCTTGAATGATTTTCTTAAGTATGTTTGCCAAGTGGCTTACTTTTTCTTCTCTCTCAAGAATGCCAATAAGTCATAGGTTTGGTTGTCTTCACATAATCCCATGTTTCTGGAAGGTTTGATTTGTTTTTAAATTCTTTTTTTCATTACTTTTGTCTGATGGGTTAATTCCAAAGACAGGTCTTCCATGTCTGAAATTCTTCCTTCTGCTTCTTCTAGTCTACTTTTAAAACTTTCAACTGTATTTTAAAATTCCTTTAGTAAATTTTTCACTTCAAGAAATTTTATTTCTTCATGTATGTTTTTTAAAATAGCTATCTCATCTTTCATATTCTCGATTATTTTTGTTTTCTTGTGTTGATTTTTCACTTTCTCTTAGATCTCATTGAGTTTCCTTATAATCGATACTTTGAATTCGTTATCTATCATTTCAGACTTTTCATTTTGATTAGGATATATTGCTAAAGAGCTAGCATGGTCCCTTAGTGATATTGAGACATTCTGTCCCTTTGTACTGCTGGAGTTCTTCTACTGATTCCTTCTCACCTGAGAAAGCTGTCACTTCCTATTTTTAAACTTACTATCACTTGGATGGAACTTTTTAATTTTTTATTCTTTTTTCCTTGAATATATGACTGTGATATATGTTGTGTATCATCTTATTCCAGTTAGAATGGCTCTTATTAAAACTAAAAAATGGATGCTTTTGAAGATATGGAGTAAAGCGAACTCTTACACACTGTTGACAGAAATGTAAATTAGTGCAGCAAACAGTATGGAGATTTCTCATAAAACAAAATATAGAACTACCACAAGATCAAGGAATCCCACCAGTGGGTATTTAGCCAAGAAAAAGAAAAACAGTACATCAGAGTGATACTGACACTTCCATTTTACTGCAGTAACATTGACAATAGCAAAGATAGGGAATAAACCCACATGTCCACCAATAAATGAATGGATAAAGAAATTGTGGTATATATATACCCAATAGAATACTCTTCAGCCATAAAAACAATGAAATCCTGTCATTTGCAGCAACGTAAATGGAGCTGGAAGTCACTGTGTTAAATGAAATAAGCCAAAAGTAAAAACACAAATAGTGAATATTTTCACTTACATATGAAAATTTAAAAAGTTGATATTATAGAGGTAGAGAGTAGATTGATTGCAAACAGAGGCTAAGAAGGGTGTTTGTAATGTGGAGAACAGGTATTGGAAGGAGATAAACAGTGATTGGTTAATGGGTACAAATATACAGTTAGATAAAAGGAGTAAGTTCTTAAGTTTAATAGCAGAGTAGGGTAACTATAGTTAACAACAATATATTGTATATTTAAAAATGGATAGAAGAGGGGACTTGAAATGTTCCCAACATATAGAAACAATAAGTGCTCAAAGTGAAAGATGCCCTAAATATCCTGACTTGATCACTACACATTCTACACATGTAACAAAATACATGTACTCCATAAAATATACAAATATTACGTATTAATACACAATTTAGAAACAAAAACCAGAAGGACTAAATGTAATTTGTGCATATGATTACCTACATCAAAGATGTCCAAAAGTCAATGCTAAAGTTAAAATAAACTTCAGAATTCCAAACCCAATAGGTTCAGGCTTTAAAGGTATCATCCTGTGTTACTGTAAGATACAGGACTAATGGATAAAATATAAGACAACTATATATTATTAAAGAGTTCTAGTTCAAAAAAGATAAACAGTTCTATGGGCCAGCAGTCAAATAACAACAAATCAGAAGCTAGAGGTCTTGGTCTGACAGTTGCCAAGTCTGGAGTCCGGCAGACCTGGCTAGGATCTTAATAGTTACCCTATCAGAAAGTGTAATGGATATCTTACAAGGATAAAAATCAAATGCTCAACTTATCATTTAAAACTTATGACTGAGTGACTGGGTGGAGTTTCCATCCCTTATAAAGTACTTTTAAGATAAAAAATAAAACAAAAATCTATTATTATTATATTAGTGTGTGTGTGTGAGAAAGACAAGGCCTCACTCTGTTGCTCCCACTAGAGTTCAATGGCACAATCTCTACTCACTGCAACCTCTGCCTACCAGGCTCAAGCAGTCCTCTCATTTCGGTCTCCCTAGCAGCTGGGACTACAGGTATTGGCCAGCATGCCTAGCTAATTTTTGTATATTTTGTAGCGATGAGGTTTCACCATATTGCCCAGGGTGGTCTCAAACTCCTGGGCTTGAGCAATCCACTGCCCTCGGCTTCCCAAAGTGCTGTTATGGCAGGCTTGAGACACCGCTCCCAGCCAAAAATCTATTATTTTTTATTATTCCAAAAACTTAATACTTTTCAGAATAGAAAATTCAAAAATGACTGAAAATATTTAGCTCTAATATGAAAGAGCTTAAGATGTCATCACTCCCTTTCTTACAAGAGAAAGCTGAATAAAACAGAAAATCAATTACTCCTCTTGTACCCATCAGAAAATTGAGGTCTCAAAGCAAACTTCCAGTCTGAAATTTGCAGAGAAAGGTAAATCCAGAGAGTCACAGCAACCAAGCTTTGATTATCTGGAGCAGAAGCTGCTAGAGCTATAAACTGGTATAAATATGTAAATGGTAATTTTGAGGAATTCCTGACAGTTGAGTGTGGACTCATGTGGGAATGAGAAACTCTGGGGGGGCCAGGGAGGCTAAGGGGGCCCCCATATTTCACAGGCCTTACCTCCATCAAACTTACCCAGTTCTCCTGATTAAGAGCCTAGACAGGTCTATTGCTACTGTCAGAGGGAAGAAAGTATTAGTAACTGTAAAATGCACCCAAAGTATTCTCCACAATGAAAACCTACCAGAGCCATAGCCAGCCTCTGGGAAGAGCATTTAGAGCACTCCAATTCCTTCTACTCTTCCGGTCTTACCTAAAAGGGAAAGCTAAGTAAAACTATAAAGGACCTGCCAGGGTCACAGGTTTACTAAAAGATTGAGATTTTATAATAAGGTTATAGAATGTCCTCCACACTTTACTACCACATCAACAGGACTTGAGTATGATAATAGTGGATCATAGTGAATGAGCTGCAAAATGCAGATTCTTAGAAGGAATACATAGCAAATCCCAATGTCAAGAAAGGAGACAAAAAACAAGAACACTAGAGTAATTTGAACCTCTAGTACCAGCTGCAAGAGCAAATATTAAACACAGCCCAGTTCCCAGCTAGATTAACATAAATTCTCTCACTGAAGTCTTATACGTCAGTTCCTATTACTCAATTCATCAAGCCTGGCTTTCAACAAGAAAAATTACCAAGCATGTAAAAAGGCAATGTGCACACATGTACATGCATGCACTGCACACACATGTACATACCTTGTACAAAGGAGCAAAGTAAGCATATGAACCAGAATCAGATATGACACAGATTTAGAAATGATCAGACAGGGAATCTAAAATAACTATGATTAATATGTTAAGAGTTTTAATGGAAAAATTAGACAACATGCAAAAACAGATTGCTAATGTAAGAAGAGAGATGGAAAATCCAGGGACGATTACAAATAAATCCACACTCAAACATTTCTGACTGAAACTTCAGAACCTCAAGGATAAAGAGAAAATCTTAAAAGGCATCAGAGAGAAATGTCATCTTAACTATAATGAAAAGACAATTAAAGGACAGCAGACCTTAGCCACACTACATGCCAGAACACAAGGGCATCTAAAGGTAGCAACCTGAAGAAAAATAGTTACCAATCTTAAATTTCATAACCAACCAAAATTGTATTCTTGATTTGGGGTTAAATAAGAACTGACTGATACATACAAATACAAAAGTAAATTTTCCACCACAGACTTCCACAGTACGAGACCACAAAATAAATTCTTAATACACTTCAAATAATTGCTATCACATGGCATATGATCCCTGTCCACAATATATATAAATTAGAAATCTTAGAACCCAAAACCATACATATGAAAAAAGGAAATACTCCTAAATAACAAATAGATTTAAGAAGAAAACACAACGAAAATTATAAAACATTTAGAACTCAGTGACAACAAATAAACTATACATCAACCCTTGTGGAATGTAGTACAAGTGGAACTAGAGATCCATTGTAGTATTAAAAACACTTTTTTAAAAAGGATG
Organism: Macaca mulatta; assembly: GCF_049350105.2. Lineage (NCBI taxonomy): Eukaryota > Metazoa > Chordata > Mammalia > Primates > Cercopithecidae > Macaca > Macaca mulatta. The sequence continues at coordinate 102,305,814 of NC_133418.1, read as the reverse complement.
ATTAAAAATAAACAAGCTGGGCACAGTGGCTCATGCCTGTAATCCCAGCACTTTCAGAGGCCGAGGTGGATGCATCACTTGAGGTCAGGAGTTTGAGACCAGCCTGGCTAACATGATGAAATTCCAGCTCTACGGGAAAAAAAAAAAAAAATACAAAAATTAGCCAGGTATAGTGCCATGTGCCTTTAAGCCCAGCTAGTCAAGAGGTTGAGGCACAAAAATCTCTTGAATCCAAAAGGCAGAGTTTGCAGTGAGCTGAGATAGTGCCACTGCACTCCAGCCTGGGTGACAGCATGAGAATACATCTCAAAAAAGAAAAGAAAAAAAGAAGAAAACAAATGAATTAAGTATTTACCTCAAGAAAGTAGAAGAAGAAAAATAGGACAAATTAAAAGAGTGAGGAAAATAAATCATATAAAGGATGAATTGATAAAATTTAAAAAACAAAATTAATCCACAAATTTGGAGCTGATTCTTTGAAAATAGTCATAAACTAGATTATGCTGAAGTATGGCTGATTAAAGAATGTAAGAGAAAGAGAGAGAGAAGCTGAGAGAGAACACAAATCAGAGATGAAAAATTCAGGATATGACTACATATAAGAGATTTCAAAAGTCTCATGAAATTACTATGAACAACAACATTTGCCAATAATTTTACATGTTAGAGAAATGGCAATATTATGGAAAAGTATAAATTACCAGAATTGACTAACTTAAGAAGAAAAAGAAAACTTTAATTGTTTGCAAAAGCAATAATTATTAATGAAATTAAATGAGTGGTTACAAAACTTTCATCCCTTCTGTTTCCCCCTATTTATTGAAACCCTACTATGTGTCAGACACTATGCTAGGCACTTGGGCTCATCAGTAAATGAAATGAAACAATAACAAAAATACTATAGTTAAAGAGTTGAAATTCTAGTGAGGGGAGACAAAAATAAACTATTAAAAATAAGTTCATTATATAGAACACGGTAAGGAGTAGGGGTGGGTGGAGTGAGATGGATATGAGTTCATAGTTTGACTGAGGTTTAAATTGGAAGTCAGAGTAGGCCCATCTAGGCAGGGGGTTTCAGGAGAGAGGAAAATAGCTCTGCTGATATCAGAGAAAGAGCATTACAAATAGAGGAAAGAGCTAGATCAGAATGCCAATGCAGGCAGGTGCCTCACATGTTCCCAGTACAGCAAAAGGACCAGTAACAATGGATCAGAGGGAATTGACGGGCAAGGAGGAGTAGAAGATGAGGTCAGATTGGTAAAAGAATTTTACTTGTAAATTTTCTGTAAACTGTAATGAAAAGATAATTCTTCAAACCAGTTTCAAAGAACAGATAAAAAAGGTTAAAAACCCAACTTTTTTATGAGACTGATTCAATCTTGACATGAAAATTAGATAAGTAGAGAACTAGATAATTATAGACCAATCATACTTATGAACATAGATAAAAAAATTCTAATACAATATTGGGAAATCAAATGTAGCAGTGTGTCTAGATTTAATCTTGCCCAAGAAAAGATTTTCTTAAGAATATAAGGCTGGTGTAACATTAGAAAAATTTAACAATGCAATATATTAATAAATTAAAGAATGAAAATATAATCACCTTAACCGACTACCCATGTTAGTTACAATGGAAGTTATACACATACTAAAGCATGTCACTTCCCCTTGCTATGGCTAGAATGGCTACTGTCCAGCTGAGTAACCCCATTTGTAAAGCAGCCGTGATGAACATCTCCCCAGCTGCTGGGAGAGTCAGCTGCTGTTGGCTCACAGCTAACAATCTTTCTGGGAATTTCTCCCACTCAAAGGAGCTGCTTTGCCTGAGTTTATACATTTTTCCCAGTGTATCCTGCACTTAGTGACAGGTTGAGGCAGGGATATAGGTTGAGGCCTAGCCCTCATCTCAGTGAAAGGTCATCTTAGCTCCAGAGGTCTCTGAAGAATAGGCTGAGTGCTCTATTGCAACTTCATAGCAATTGACTTTCTCTTTATGCTTAACCCTCCTTCCTCACTCCCTTGCAAATGTTCTGGAGAACATGTTCCAAGAAACCTTCTGCATACAAAGTTGACTCAAAGCTGGTTTCCTAGGAGGCTTGACCAAAGAAAAGTGCCTGTGTTTTCTTGCCTTATTAGTACTCCATATTATGATGCATCTAACAAAGGACCTCATTTCATACAAGATAAAGCAAAGTACAAGAGAGAATGCATGATATTCACAGGCCATGCCATATGTCCCATCACATACTAGTAAGTGACTTTAAAGAACAGTGGAATTGCCAGTTGAACACTCAGTTACATCACAAGCTGAAAGACACCAATTTGTGAAACAGATCCTCTCTCCTACAAAATGTTTTATATGGTGCTATTTCCCTCGTAGCTTGAATATAGGATTATGTATTAGCTTGTTTCAATGCTGCAGATAAAGGCATGCCTGAGGCTGGGAAGAAAAAGAGGTTTAATTGGACTTACAGTTCCACATGGCTGGTGAGGCCTCAGAATCATGGCAGGGGGCAAGAGGCACTTCTTACATGGCAGTGGCAAGAGAAAATGAGAAAGAAGCAAAAACAGAAAGCCCTGATAAACCCTTCAGATCTCGTGAGATTTATTCACTATCATGAGAACAGTATGGGAAAGACCAGCTCCCATGACTCAATTAATTCCACCTCGGTCACTCCCACAACACGTGGGAATTCTGGGAGATAAAATTTAAGTTGAGATTTGGGTGGGGACACAGCCGAACCAGATCATTCCGTATCATTAAAGTCTTAATTCTTTCCAGCATTAACCCAAATGTCCACAGTCCAAAGTTTTATCTGAGACAAGGCAAGTCCCTTCTGCCTATGAGCCTGTAAAATCAAGAGCAAGGTAGTTACTTCCTAGTTACAGTGGGAGTATAGGTATTGGGTAAATATAGCCATTCCAAATGGGAGAAATTGTCCAAAACAAAGGGGTTACAGGGCCCGTGAAAGTCAGAAATACATCAGGGCAGTCAAATTTTAAAGCTCCAAAATGATCTACTTTGACTTCAGGTTTCACATCTAGGTCATGCTGATGCAAGAGGTGGGTTCCCATGGTCTTGGGCAGCTCTGCCCTGTGGCTTTGCAGGGTACAGCCTCCCTCCTGGCTGCTTTCAGAGGCTGGCATTGAGTGTCTGTGGCTTTTCCAGGTGCACGGTGCAAGCTGTCAGTGGCATCTACCATTCAAGGGTCTGGAGGAGAGTGACCCTCTTCTCACAGTTCCACTGGACAGCACCCCAGTAGGGATTCTGTGTGGGGGCTCCGACCCCACATTTCCCTTCCACACTACCCTAGCAGGGGTTCTCCATGAGGGCCCCACCCCTGTAGCAAACTTTTGCCTGGGCATCCAGGCATTTCCATACATCTTCTGAAATCTAAGCAAAGGTCCTCAAACCTCAATTCTTGACTTCTGAACACTCACAGACTCAACACCACGTGGAAGATGCCAAGGCTTGAGGCTTCCACCCTCTGAAGCCACAGCCCGAGCTGTACGTTGGTCCCTTTCATCTACAGCTGGAGCAGCTGGGACACAGGGCACCTAGTCCCTAGGCTGCACACAGCATGGGGACCCAGGGTCTGGGACACAAAACCACATTTTCCTCCTGGGCCTCCAGGCCCATGATGGGGGGCACTACCCCTTCCATCAGACTGTGATGGAAGGGATGGAAATTTGAGTGACACCACTCATTATTGTGACCAGGCACACATATTTTACTTTTCATTCAATGATTCTAAGTACTGTCATTTTAGAGAACTTAATTCCTAAGGAAAGAAATGCTTTTGCCAGGGGCACAGCAATTTTTCTAGAGACTAAAAGTTAAGCATATCACCTTACCTATTCAGATTCACATATAATTAAATGAACAAGGGGAAAAAATGGAAGTATTGACTGTGGTGTATAATATTGATTTAGCAAGGTAAAATAAATTTACTGCATATGGTAGTTATCACAAAGTTATTCCCAAATATGTATCTCCTCTTTTCAGGCATATGGTAGCATGCACCTCCCTGTGTCTTTGAATATAGTCATAGCCTTGTTGGCCTGGTGGCTTGGACAAAGCCCATGAATTGTGAGCAGAAATATTAAGATATATTAAATAATTTGCTTTATTCTATTTTTCATGCATTAGTCATCAGGTAAAATTGTGTCAAGTTGGAGCCTCCATCAGCCTGGGTTTCTGTGAGACTGTAATGAGCAGAGCCCCCTGCTGCCTCAGGTTGGTCATATAACCTGAGCAACAAACATATATATAATAATTTATATATATGTGTATATATATATATATGCACATGTGTATATATACACAAATAATTGTTTCTGTAGCATAGTAGTTTACTTAAAAAAAATAGACTACTATTCAATGGAAACAAGGAGAAGAAGATTTGGAATCCTGGAGATAATTTTTTTAAATTGCTAAACATGAGTGTGATAGCAACACCATCTAGGCAAGACTGCCAAGGACTCAGAGCCCTAGGAACTAAGAATTCAATTATCCTACTGGGTAAAGAACTCACATAAGGCATATGGGGCTGAGGGCAAATGGGGTATATTTCTATTTCAATATATATGTATTGTATTTATGATTTATATTTAATTATAAATCACTCATTTATGATTTATATTTAATCATAAATCACTAATTTATGATTAAAATACTCAAAAATAGCTATATAAGGAAAATACCTCAACATAATAAAGGTAATGTATGACAAGGCTACAGCTAACATTATTCTTGATGGTGAAGAATCAAAAGCTTTTCCTCTAACATCAGGAACAACACAAAGATGCCCACTCTCGCCACCTCTATCTAATATAGTACTAGAAATCCTAGCCAGAGCAATTAAGCAAGAAAAAGTAATAAGAGGCATTCATATAGCAAAAGAAGAAGTGCAATTGTCATTGTTTGCTGGAAAGATATGGACATAATCTTATATATAAAAAAACTCTAAAGATTTCATTGGAAAAACTATTGGAACTGATAAGTTCAGTAAAACTGTAAGTTACAAAACCAACAGACAAAATTTAGTAGTGTTTCCATACACGAATAATGAGCAATCAAAATAATAAATTTAAAAAAAGTTCCACATAATAGTATCAACAAAATAAAAGACTTAGGAGTAAATTTAATGAAGTAAAAGATTTGTACACTGAAAACTACAAAACTTTGAGAAAAGAAATTGAAGAAGACACAAATAAATGGGAAAATATTCCATGTTCATGGATTGGAAGAATTAATATTGTTAAAATGTCCATACTACTGAAAGTTATCTATAGATTCAATGTAATTCCTATCAAAATCCCAATATCATTTTCTACAGAAAGAGAAAGAAATAATTCTAACTCATATGGAATCAAGAAAAGACTCTAAATATTCAAAGTAATCTTGATCAAAAAGTACAAAGCTGGATGCATCACACTTCCTGATTTCAAAATATGTCACAAAGCTATTGTAATCAAAATAGCTTGGTACCCTCACAACAAAAACACTTCCACTAATAGAACAAGATATAAAGCCCAGAAATAAACCAAGGTATTTACAGTCAACTGATTTTTGACAAAGGTGCCAAGAACATACTATGAGGAACGGACACCTCTTTAATACATGGGGGTGGGAAAACTATATATCCACATGCAGAATAATAAAATTAGATCTTTATCTCACACTGTATACAAAAATCAACTCAAAATAGATAAAAGGCTGAAATGTATGATCTGACACTGTTATGTTACTAGAAGAACACATAGAAAAAGCTCTGCAACACTGGTCCAGTCAGTGATTGTTTTTGGATAGGAGTCCAAAAGCACAGGCAACAAAACAAAAACAGGCAAATGAGACTGCCTTAAACGAAAAACCTTCTGTAGAGCAAAGGAATCAATTAACAAAGTGTAGATACCATACCAAGATTGTGAAAGAATATTTGCAAACCATGTATCTTATAAGAGGCTAATAAACCAAAATATAGAAGGAACTCAAACAACTCAATAGTAAAAAAAACAAATAATCCGGTTATAAAGTGGACAAAGAATCTACACAGACATTTCTTCAAAGAAGAGATGTTAAAATATATGTTTTAAATGTTCAACATCTCTAATCAGAGAAATACAAATTGAAACCAGGATACCACTTCACACCAGTTAGAGTGGCTAATATCAAAAATGCAAATAATAAGTGTTGACAAGAATGTGGAGAAAAGAGAACCCTTGTATACTATTGATGAATGTAAATTAGTACAGCAATTTGGAAAACAGTATGAAGATTCCTTTAAAAACTAAAAATGGAATTAGTAAATAATCTGGCAATTTTAGTTTTGGGTATATACACAAAGGAATTGAAATTGTTACGTCAGAGAGAAGTCTGCATCACCATATTCATTGCACTGTTATTCATAATAGCCAGGCTATGGAAGCAACGAAAGTGTCCATCAACAGATGAATGGCAGGGGAAATGTAGAATGTATAATATGTGTACTTAAATTTTAATAAAAAGAAACCATAGCTGTTTCTGTGATGCCACTGGAACATGAGTCAGCCTTAAAAAGAAAGAAAATTATGTCATTTGTGACAACATTAAGAAACATAGAGGATATTATGCAAAGTGAAATAAGCCAGATACAGACAAATACTGCATGATTTTACTTATGTGTGGAATATTAAGTCTATCTTATAGACAGACTTTAAAATTAAAGAATCTATCTCATAGAAACAGAAAGCAGAATGTTAGTTACCAGAGGCTGAGGGATGAGGAAGAGGAGAAATGGAATAGAGAAGATATTGATCAAATGGTACAAAGTCTTGGATTGGAGGAATAAGTTTTGGTGATCTATTGCATTGCATTGAGATCACAATTAATGTGTTATGTATTTTTAAATTGTTAAAAGAATATATTGTTAACATTCTCCCCACAAAAAATAAGTTGGTGAGGTGATGGTTATATTAATTAGCTTAACTCAGTCTTCTTACAATGTATGTATAGATTAAAACATCACATTATACCTTATATACATAATTATTATTTGTCAATTATAAACAGTAAGTTGCAGAATAATACTTACAATATGATTCCATAGGTATGAAATTTTAAAATACAAGACTCATACTATATATTATTTACCTTTGATACATATGTACAAAAAGATTAAAAGATGAATGGGAAAGACACACCAACTTCAATGTAATGTGATAATCATAAGCTTCTTTTTAATACAGGTGGTATGTATAGGAAGTTGGTTAGTTTTCTGTGTATTTGAAAGACTTTAATATACTTAAATTTTAGTAAAAAGAAACCACAGCTGTTTCTGTGATGCCCTCAGATTGCTAACAAATTTCACTTTGTGAATTGCATTATGGATCTTTTAATAATCTAAATGAAACACTAGAATTTGGGGTTTATAGATTCCACCAAAGACAATATTCTTAGCTAAAAACTTATGAATACAACTTTCTCTTCTTATTTTTCTGATTACTTTTTTCTTCAACTTTTAGATACAGGAGGTACACGTCCAGGTTTGTTAGATGGGTATATTGAGTGATGCTGAAGTTTGGGGGTACGAATGATCCTATCAGCCAGGTGAGCATAGTAATCCATAGATAGTTTTTCAATTCACACCCCCTGCCCACTCTAGTAGTCCCTAGTGTCTATTATTCCTATGTTTATTTCCATGTGTGCTCAAGTTTTATCTCCTACTTTTAAGTGAGGACGTGTGGTATTTGATTTTTTGTTCCTGTGTTAATTCATTTAGGATTATGACCTCCAGCTGCACCCATGTTGCTGCAAAGGACATTATTTTATTTTTTTTATGGCTGTGTAGTATTCTGTGGTATATATGTACCACATTTTCTTTTTCCAATCAACCACTGACGGGCACCTAAGTTGATTCTATATCTTTGCTATTTTGAATAACACAGTGGTGAACATACAAGCTCATGTGTCTTTTTGGTAGAATGATCTATTTTCCTTTGGGTATATAGCCAGTAATGGGATTGCTGGGTCAAATGATAGCCTTGTTTTAATTTTTGAGAAATCTCCAACTGCTTTCTACAGTGACAGAACTAATTTACATTCCTACCAATAGTGTATAAGCATTCTCTTTTCTCTGCAGCCTTGCCAGCATCTATTGTTTTTTGGCTTTTTCATAATAGTAATTCTGACTGGTGTGAAATTGTCTCTCATTGTGGTTTTGATTTGTATTTCTCCGATGATTCGTGATACTAAGCTTTTTTTTAACATGTTCATTGGCTACTTGTATGTTTTTTTTTTTTTTTTTTTTTTGAGAGATGCCTGTTCATGTCCTTTGCCCATTTTGTTAATGAAGCTATTTGTGGGGTTGTGTTTTTTCCTTGTTTGTTTGTTTGCTTGCTGATTTAAGTTCTCTATAGATTCCTGATATTAGGCCTTCATTAGATGCATAGTTTGCAAATACTTTCTCCCATTCTGTAGGTTGTCTATTTACTCTGTTGATAGTTTTATTTTCTGTGCAGAAGCTCTTTAGTTTAATTGGGTCTCACTTCTCAATTTTTGTTTTGTTTTCAGTTGCTTTTGGGGGCTTAGCCAAAAATTATTTGCCAATGCCAGTATTGAGAAGAGTATTTCCTAAGTTTTCGCCTAGCATTTTTATAGTTTGAAGTCTTACATTTAAATCTTTGATGCATTTCGAGTTAATTTTTGTATATTGTGAAAGGTAGAGTTCAGCTTCATTTTTCAGCATATGGCTAGCCAGTTATTCCAATCTTAAATCCACTGAACTATAAAAAATATGTCTAGCCTGAGAACTTACCTGTAGATGGGACTATCAAAAGGATCACCCAAATGTGGGAATTTCTGTTACAATCAATATCTGGCAGGGTACTTAGTTTAGAGCTTTATAATGAAAAAATTTTAAAAAGAATTTTTAAAACAAAGTATTTTGCATTAAAATTAATAATCACAGTAAGCTTTAACTTAAATCACTGAATTAATCACATTCATTTTGTATTGTATACATTTGAGGTGTATAACATGTGTTTTGAAATAGATATACATAATGAAATGATTACCACAAACAAATTCACAAATTCATCACTTTGATAGTTATGTGTGTGTGTGTGTGTGTGTGTGTGTGTGTGCACGCGCACATATGTTTCTAAAATCTACTCTTGGTGAACTTTTGGTATAGAGTACATTATTAACTACAGTCCTCTTGCTGTACATTAGATCTCTAAATTTTGGTCTGAAAATGGCCATGACGTAGTAAAGAGGAAAGACAAACATTGAACTCACAATTAGGAAACCCACATTTGAGTTATCTTGGAAGTTCTGTGACTTTGATTAGGTTAACCTTTTTGATTATTAGCATAGTTATCTAAATGGAAGAGATAATGTTACCAAAATACCATAGTACTATGAAGAAGAATGTGTGACAAAGGATATAAATGTTTGTAAACACAACAAAAACTAGTAATATTTACTAATTGATCGTTACATGCTGAGTGTTTTTTCTGAACTTCTTAATTTTATCCTCACAATATTCTTATAAAAATGTTGGTGGTACAAACATTACCCCATTTCATTGATAGAGTACATGATAAGTCAAATCCCAGCATTTGGGGGTGGATGGAGATTCACACTGAATCTAACTGCAAGCTCAAGGTAACAACAATAGACTGTATATTTGCACAGTGTAAGGTATTGTAAAATTATCAGGAGTTGCTATACTAGCTTAAGCTTCCTGGGAGAGTTCTCACTTGGCATTTCTACTTCTCTTGCTATCGTTATTATTTAAATTGTGAGTTTTAGTTCATTTCATGCAGGTGTTCCTGGGCCATAAGAAGGCGGCCAGCAGAGAAAAGTCTGGAGCTTCATCATTCATGTCTGGGTACCTCATCTTTGGCAGTTTTGTACATTTTCTCCTCCATATCTCTATCGATTTCTCTTTTGCTTTTGTGCTGGCAACTGTGGATGTTTCTCTCCTCCTTACCCTTGGTTGATTTTGTCTTTTGATTTCATTTTTGATTGAAGAAGCTGTTTTCCATAAGGGAACTTGGGCATTTCTAAAGAAAAGCTAACTTTCTCGCAGTATCCCTCATCTCTTGCATGCGCTTGTTCTTGGGAACAGCAGGCTGCTTCACTTTCAGGTTCCAGCTACAGCTTTGTCACAGGGACTCGAGACTCTAAAATGAAAAGCAGCATCAAGACTGATCATACCTCCCAAATCAAACCATTACTACCCATACTTTGAAAAGTAAAATGTTAACAAACATTTTCATTAACGTAAATAATGAATTCCCTTGAGTTTTGCCATTTTTACACGGAGTGTCTCATGCAGGCTGAAATCCCACAAGGTGAGCATTTGAAATCAAACTGGTAACAACTTCTTCTCTTGCAAGGCAAGTGTGAGCTGTGGTCATACCTGGGTCGGGTCAGATAAGGTATCTGAGCTTCTGCCAGGGCCAAACATCAGTCTGAGAGTTTAGATGTCTCCCAGGGGCAGGGCAGACAAGAGTTCTGTGAAGAAACCTGGATTAACATGATGGATATTTTTAGCTCATTGTGAACCAGAGTATCTCAGCATGGCTTCACTCTTTTGTTTAAAGCAGCATTGCATAACACAAAATATTGGTCCCATTACGTATTCTGTGGGAAAGAAATTCCCTCCTGGAGACACACAGTTAAAGATTAACAAATACAAAACTATAAAAAGCACTCTTTTAAAGAGTCTATGCAGCTTTTAAACTTTTTCGATCTAAGAACATATCTTTTCAAACCATACCTTTTAGTACTCTAAAAGAATGTATTTGGGGGATTCCAGTTGCTCTCAGTGCCCAGATGTCAGAAAACCATATTAAAATATAATTTTTTTTAAAAAATTATTTTTTCTCAATAAGCTACCCACTGATTTTACATATCTCTACCTCTATTTATGAAAAATCAAATAATACTACAAATTATGTAGTGCTATATATGTGTATGTGTATGTATACATATTAAAATTGTATGTATAATAAAATTTTACATATATTAAAATACAATTATATTTTAAAGTAAAATTTTAATATATAATAAAATTGTATAGATTAAACTATATATAACAAAATTATATATATTAATATATATAAACAATATTACAGATAATTATGTAGTGTTATATATGTATATGTGTGTATGTGTGTATATATGCACACACATATAAATACATATACACATATCTAGAGAGAATAAAACCTTTTGTACCTGTCTAATTTCTAAAGATCTTTCCTCTTTAAATATATACTTATGCTTATTCCCTTTGCATCCTTCCTCTTTGGTTTATAGACACCAGTAGTTTCATTGATTATAGAGACTTTTGAAATCATTTGAATTACAATAAAAGCTAAGCTGCTTTTATTTTTCTGACTTTATACAAAGAGATGCCAAAATTATTGGCTCGAATGATGTACACTTCTTTTCTCTCTCATGTAACTCTTGAGAACAAATAGGTGGTCTCTGCTCCATTATGTCATCCAGGCTCCCAGGCTAGTGAGACAGCTCTGCTATGCTCAACTTAGGGCCTCCTTCTGTTCTAGTCATACCATTTCCAGATAAAGGGAAGGAAAGGGGGTAGAAAATACATGGCAAGGACTTTGAAGAAGATAATTCAGAAGTTACATACAGCCATACTTATCCTCACATCCCATTAGTGAGAATTTAGTCACATGGCCACACCTAGCTTCAAAGAAAGCCAGAAAATGTAGTTAATGGCTTAGTGACCATACAACTAAGAAAAAAGGGAGAACAACGTGTCGATTTTAGATCTTTCCTCCTTTCTCTTGTGTGCATTTAGTGCTATAAATTTCCCTCTACACACTGCTTTAAATGTGTCCCAGAGATTCTGGTACCTTGTGTCTTTGTTCTCATTGGTTTCAAAGAACATCTTTATTTCTGCCTTCATTTCATTATTTACCCAGTAGTCATTCAGGAGCAGGTTGTTCAGTCTCCATGTCGTTGTGCGGTTTTGAGTGAATTTCTTAATCCTGAGTTCTAATTTTACTGTTCCCTGGTCTAAGAGACTGTTTGTTATGATTTCTGTTCTTTTGCATTTGCTGAGGAGTGTTTTACTTCCAATTATGCAGCCAATTTTAGAATAAGTACAATGTGGTGCTGAGAAGAATGTCTATTCTGTTAATTTGGGGTGGAGAGTTCTGTAGATGTCTATTCGGTCCACTTGGTCCAGAGCTGAGTTCAAGTCCTGTATATCCTTGTTAATTTTCTGTCTCATTGATCTGTCTAATATTGACAGTGGGGTGTTAAAGTCTCCCACTATTATTGTGGGATAAATTCCTGGACACATACACCCTCCCAAGACTACACCAGGAAGAAGTCAAATCCCTGAATAGACCAAGTTCTAAAATTGAGTCAGTAATTAATAGCTTACCAACCAAAAAACGTCCAGAACCAGACGGATTCACAGCCAAATTCTACCAGAGGTAAAAGGAGGAGCTGGTGCCATTCCTTCGGAAACTATTTCAAACAATAGAAAAAGAAGGAATCCTCTCTAACTCATTATATGAGGCCAGCATCATCCTGATACAAAATCTGGCAGAGACACAACAAAAAAAGAAAATTTCAGGCCAATATCCCTGGTTAACACGGATTCAAAAAATCCTTATTAAAATACTGGCAAACTGAATCCAGCAGCACATCAAAAAGCTTATCCAGCAGCACATCAAAAAGCTTGATCATGGTGGCATGATTAAGTCGGCTTCATCCCGGGGATGCAAGGCTGGTTCAACATATGCAAATAAATAAACAAAATCCATCACATAAACAGAACCAATGACAAAAACCACATGATTATCTCAATAGATACAGAAAAGGCCTTCAACAAAATTCAACAGCCCATCATGCTAAAAACTCTCAATAAACTAGGTATTGATGGAATGTATCTCAAAATAATAAGAGCTATTTATGACAACCCCACAGCCAGTATCATACTGAATGTGCAAAAACTGGAAGCATTCCCTTTGAAAACAGGCACAAGACAAGGATGCCCTCTCTCACTACTCCTTTTTCAACATAGTATTGGACGTTCTGGCCAGAGCAATCAGGCAAGAGAAAGAAATAAAGAGTATTCAATTGGAAAAAGAGGAAGTCAAATTATCTCTCTTTGCAGATGACATGACTGTATATTTAGAAAACCCCACTGTCTCAGTCCCAAATCTCCTTCAGCTGATAAGCAACTTCAGTGAAGTCTCAGCATACAAAATCAATGTGCTAAATCACAAGCATTCCTATACACCAATAACAGACAAACAGAGCCAAATCATGAGTGAACTCCCATTCACAATTGCTATAAAAAGAATAAAATACCTAGGAATATAACTTAAAAGGGGTGTGAAGGACCTCTTCAAGGAGAACTACAAACCACTATTCAAGGAAATAAGAGAGGACACAAACAAATGGAAAAACATTCCATGTTCATGAATAGGAAGAATCAATATAGTGAAAATGGCCATACTGCCCAAAGTAATTTATAGATCCAATGCTATCCCCATCAAGCTACCATTGACTTTCTTCAAAGAATTGGAACAAACTTTTCAATTCTTTAAAGTTCATATGGAACCAAAAAAGAACCTGCATAGCCAAGACAATCCTAAATGAAAAGAACAAAGCTGGAAGCATCACACTACCTGACTTCAAATTATACTTACAAGGCTACAGTAACCAAAACAGCATGGTACTGGTACCAAAACAGATATATAGACCAATGGAACAGAACAGAGGCCTCAGAAATAACACCACACATCTACAACTATCTGATCTTTGACAGACCTGACAAAAACAAGCAATGGGGAAAGGAGTCCCTATTTAATAAATGATGTTGGGAAAACTGACTAGCCATATACAGAAAGCTGAAACTGGATCCCTTCCTTACACCTTTTACAAAAATTAACTCAAGATGGATTAAAGACTTAAATGTTAAGACCTAAAATCATAAAAACCCTAGAAGAAAACCTAGGTAATAACATTCAGGACATAGAAATGGGCAAAGGCTTCATGACTAAAACACCAAAAGCAATAGCAACAAAAGCCAAAATTGACAAATGGGATCTAATTAAACTAAAGAGCTTGTACACAGCAAAATAAACTATCATCAGAGTGAACAGGCAATCTACAGAATGGGAGAAAATTTTGCAATCTATCCATCTGACAAAGGGCTAATATCCAGAATCTACAAAGAACTTAAACAAATTTACACGAAAAAAACAAATGGCTCCATCAAAAAGTACTTGAAGGATATGAACAGACACTTCTCAAAAAAAGACATTTATGCAGCCAACAAACACGAAAAAAAGCTCACCATCACTGGTCATTAGAGAAATGCAAATCAAAACAATAATGAGATACTATCTCATGCCAGTTAGAATGGTGATCATTAAAAAGTCAGGAAGCAACAGATGCTAGAGGTGATGTAGAGAAAAAGGAATGCTTTTACACTGTTGGTGGGAGTATAAATTAGTTCAACCATTGTGGAAGACAGTGTGGCGATTCCTCAAGGATCTAGAACTAGAAGTACCATTTGAGTCAGCAATCCCTTTACAGGGCATATACCCAAAGGACTATAAGTCATTCTACTATGAAGGCATATGCACACATACGTTTATTGCAGCACTATTCACAATAGCAAAGACTTGGAACCAACCCAAATGCCCATCAATGATAGACTGGATAAAGAAAATGTGGCACATATACACCATGTGGTGTGGTGGATTACATGGCTGCATGGAATACTATGCAGCCATAAAAAAGGATGAGTTCATGTCCTTTGCAGAGACATGGATGAAGCTGGAAACCATCATTCTCAGGAAACTAACACAAAAACAGAAAACCAAACACCGCATGTTCTCACTCATAAGTGGGGGTTGAACAATGAGAACACATGGACACAGAGGTGGGAGGAGAGGGGCATCAAACCTCGGGGCCTGTCGGAGGGCCAGGGACCGGGGGAGAGATAGCATTAGGAGAAATACCTAATGTAGATGATGGGTTGATGGGTGCAGCAAATCACCATGGCATGTGTATACCTATGTAACAAACCTGCACATTCTGCACATGTACCCCAGAACTTAAAGTATAAAATAAAAAAGAAAGGGAGAACATAACTAAAAGTGCACAGCAATATGATATCTACTTCAGCCTATCACTCTGGCCTGGCTTTTAACAATCTGCACTCTCCTCTCCAAACATGGACCTTTTACCACAAGGGACACAAAATAAGGATCCCTCCAGTTACTGCCTCTATTCCAAAATCTTGAACCTCTAAGTGATCTACAATCCTCTTCATCAGGTCTGCAGACATACCCAGCTTTCAGTTGATGCAGTTTCGAGAGGCTCAAAGATTTTGTAGCCCAGCCCTGTGGTCTACAATTCCTTCAAAAACTTAGTAAGTTTCTGATCTTTTGGCACTTGGCATGTTTGCGCTCAAGTAACCTCACCCAAACTTCCTTTATGGACACCTGCTAAATTTGGCTTTAGATACCAAAATCAGTATTGATCCTATACCTCTCTCCCTCATTTTAATTGGGATAAGCTATGCAAGTTCTTAGTTAGTTACAAATATTAGCCTGATTTTCTGGCACAAAGCTGTATCCTTTAGCTTGTCTGAAAGTCTTAATGATAGGGCTTTAATGAAAGGCTCTGGGCAAATAGCCTTATCTGTGCTCTTTGTAATTCAGAAGCACTTGTGTTTTCCCATACTGCTTACAAACTTTCCAAATCTTGTTTGTATTTATCTTTTTCTTGTTATGCTTTTCTAAAACCAGCAAAGAGTAAATAATACACCATAACATTCTGGCTCTATCTAATTGCCTTCCATAGAGTTACAGTCTCCATAGGCACATCATTTGCTTTCTAAGTTGTCATGGATGATAATTTCACCAAACAGTTTCCTACAGCATAATAAGTATCTCCAGCTTTCCAGCCCGCAATATCTATTTCTTCACCACCCAGCAGCCACCCACTGAGCCAATGCCACATATTTTAGGCTTTTGTTATTTCAGAACACTTCTTCCAACTAGCAATTTTTATTAATTAAGGTCAAGTCAAAGTACTCAAATAAGATATGTGTTTATTTCACCTTCCTAAAATACAACATGGGTAACTAGTCTCTGCTTTATAGCATGATCCAGGTGCCTAGCCAATGAGATATTCTGCCAACTCATCAGGTATATATGAGATTGCTACCACTGTTGCCCGGTCCAGTTAGCAGAAAGATGGGAGCGAGTAGAGAAATACTGGGAAACATAATGTCTAGCTGGGTGGTCAGGCGCTCAGAAAGAAAGGAGAAACAGATTTGAAAGAAAAACCTGCGATCTAGAGTACATGATCAAAATCATGATATATACAAAAATAATGTGATATATGATGTGACAATATGTTCAAATGAGCTTCCACAAATCTTACAGTTTAACAGAAAATTAACAAATTCATGTCTGCAACACAGATAATTTGTTCTTTAATGTTACAAACAGTTCAGTGGCTTTTAAAAATGTAATGATTCAACTTAGAATGAACAACCCAGGATATCACGTTCTTGGATACTAATAAAAAAGGGAAAACAGTAACAGCTTAATTAATCTCAAAAAAAATCAGTAATCTTATTCAATTATGGAAGAAGTTTTTATATTATAATCATAAAACAAAAAAGAGTGGGAAAATGAGGTATTTTGGTATAACTTCAGAAAACAATGGCCTGAATGCTTATCATATGACTCAGTAATAGAACTTTATAATGATATTGGCTAATATGACTTGAAATTATTAATTGAAGATACAAAATTCAAATATATATTATTAGCTCCCCAAAGCTTTCAGATTTATGCAGTTAAAAGCAATGGAAAGTCTCTGCTAAGATTTTTGGGGCTAACACATCCCATTTTACTGAATCAAAATTAAAACTTAAAGGTGGATTTATTTTAGGTAGTTCATTTAATTGTTATTACCTGCATCTTTATATATATTTTCTTCCTTCTCCTATCATCCTTTAAGTGACCAATTTTTCTAGTTTTGTTGAGTTTTCTTTCACCAAAGGAATCTTTTTTAAAAATTAAATTAACTTTAATTTAATTTTAGTAAGAACAGTTAAAATGAGATCTACTCTAAAATTTTAAGTGCACAATACAGTATAATTAACTATAGGGACAATGTTGCATAGCAAATCTCTAGAACGTGTTCATCTTGCATAATTGTGCCTGTATGCCTGTTGATAAGCGACTCTCCATTTCCCCCTCATTTCAGGCTTGGCAACCACAATTCTGCTCTCTGATTCTGAGTTTGACTATTTTAAACACTTCATGTACATGGAATCATGCAGTATTTATCTTTCTGTTCCTGGTTTATTTCCCTTAGTATACTGTCCTCAAGATTCATCCATTTTGTCACATATAACAAGATTTCCTTATTTTTTAATGCTGAATTATATCCCAATGTGTATATATATATATTACACATTTTCTTTATCGGTTCATCTGTTGATAAACATTTAGGTTTTTTCCACATCTTGGCTAATATGAATGGTGTTTTAATGAACATGGGAGTGGTACTATCAACTCAAGATCCTGATTTCAATTCTGTTGAATGAATATGCAGAAGTGGAATTGCTGGATCATATGATAGTTCTATTTTTATTTTTTCAGGAATCTTCATACTGTCTTCCAAAGCAACTGCATCATTTTGCATCCCTACCAGTAGTGTACAAGAATTCCAATCTCTTCCCATCCTTGCCAACACTTGTTACCTTTTTTGTCTTTGTTGTTGTTAATAGCAATCCTAAGAGGTATGAGGTGATATCTCATTGTAGTTTTGATTTACATTTCGCTGGTGATTAGTGATGTTCAGCTACTTTATGTATATACTGTTGGTCATTTCTAGGTCAGCTTTAGAAGTACCCAGTTTCTTTGCCCTTTTCCAAATTGGATTATTCTTTTTTTTTTAATTTTTTTTTTTTTTGGCTGTTGAAGTAAAGGAATTTCTTTTATATTTTGGAAGTTAACCCCGTACCTGATATATGGTTTTGAAATCTTTTTCCCTTTGTGTAGGTTGCTGTTTTACTCTATTGATTGTTTCTTTTGCTATGCAGAAGCTTTTTAGTTTGTTGTATAGACCAATGGAACAGAATAGAGAGCCCCCAGTCATCTCATGCATATATGGCCGACTGATCTTTGAGAGAGGCACTAAGAATACACAATGGGGAAAGGATAGTCTCTTCAACAAATGGTGTTGGGAAGTCTGAATATCCACGTGCAAAAAAAATAAAAAGAGACCCCTAGCCTCTACATCCAGAAAAATCAACTCAAAACATATTAAAAACTTAGACATTGATCTGAAGCTATAGAGCTCCTGCAAGAACACATACTGAAAAATCTTCATGACTTAGTCTTGGCAATGAATGTGGCACCAAAAGCATGGGCAACATAGACAAGTGGGATAACCAAAGGAATCGTAAGCTCTGCTTCTTCCTCCCTATTCACCACTCTCAGTCTCTTCTCTCCCAGTGTCCTCCCTATCCACGAACTCCAGCTACCTCTACAGTAGCTTTCTTCTCCCAAATTACAGCCAGAGTTCTCGAAAGAGATATTTTTATTCCCCGTGTTTAATTCTTCACTTTCTCTTTTCCCATTAGCTTTCTAAAATTTGTCCTCCAGCCATAGCACAAATAAAGATGCTCTCACAAGGTCATTAAATATTTCTACTTCCTTAAGTTCTGTGTATACATCTTCTGTTTTCATTTTACTCAATATTTTAGTGTCTTTTAGCATGTATGACCTATGATCTACTCATTGGTTACGGTGACACCCCATTTTCCCTCTTCCTCTTTTCTTTCTGGTCACTTCTCTGTTTCTTTTGCTGGCTTATCTTTATCTACGTTCAGATATTGATATTCCTTATGACTCAGTTCCTGGCCATCCTAAAATCTCATGCAACACATTCTCTTTAGGCAATCTCATCCTTTCTCATTATTTCAATTTCTTCCTGTGCTTTAATGGGTAACAAATGTTTGCATCAGGCTCAACCTTCTCTTCTGAGCTTCAGGGGCTAGTATCCATCTTCCCACATGGTATCTTCTCAACAATGTTACCATGATACTTCCAACTCGGTATGCCTCACCAATACAGTCATCTCACCTAAGTTTTGTTCTCTTTCAGTGTTCCTCACCTGAGTAAATGACATCCCCCTTCGCCAAGTGGCTCGCTTCAAAAACCTACACATGAGCTTTGCAGAGGCATGCCTTGGATATTTGGCACCTGAGTAACATCTCCCCATCAATACAATGAAATTGTTTTCAGTAATAATCATGAAAAAAATGAATAATGACAAGGATTACAACAGAAACTCAGAAAGTGAAAAAAAAATTTTATTAAACATTGTGGTCATGCTAGAAATTAAAAAATTCATATACACATGATTTTTAAAAGTATATAGTAAAAGAGAAAAAGGGTAGTTGTTTCATATTTTAAGGACCTTAATGTATTTTTTTAAATACTAAAAAAACTACACCTACATATTAGTTGTTGCAATAATAATAATAATATATTTTCTGTTTCTGAGCCTTATATTCTGCAAATTTGTTGAAACTTAAATTGCTCTTCATATATTCATGTTTAATAGAGAGCATAAGAGATTTGTCCATTTTTCTTCACTCATTGCTGATTGAAGAACTTTTTAAATCAATTTTAATGTTTAATTTTTTTTAACATAAAGTAACCAATACACAAAGTTGAGAAAAGTCTTAAAGGACAGATCAGGCAGGAGATTCATAAATATTACATGTCACACAAAAAATCCAGGAATTGTAATTCTGCTCATGTAATTGTTTCTTCGGAATCTATTCTAGCATGTTTCAATTGTCTCACAGTCAAAAAAATTTAAACATAAATAAAACTTCAAATGGTCACTGAGAGTGACAGAATTTAAATAATTCAGGTTCTTTTTCTTCATCTATACAATCACTGTGTTGTCATTCTTTATGTCACATGTACTGCTTAAATTTAGACATGTGTAGTGCAAGTGAGTGGGAAATACAAAATGTGCCCAAAATGAGCTGAAATGATTCTGCACCTTTAGGCATTTACTACTCAAATGAACTCATGTGCCTGAGTTCATGCTCATGAGGTATGGAGAGTAGCAGTCTGAGAATTCCAAATTAACTTCCTTTTAGACAGACAGTAAAAGACAAATTATAAACATGTTAATTTCAAATTACACATATAATGTTATTCATATCCTGATTACGGTAATGATTGCCATATATATATAATACTATATATACATTACACAATATAATATATATTATATGTATACATATACAAAAAACTTTAAATTCCTCTGGCTACTGTTAATAATATACATATATTAAATATATAGTAAAGATATCATATATATAAATAACTACAGTGTATTAGTCCACTTTGACACTGCTATAAAGAACTTTCCTGAGACTGGGTAATTTATAAAGTACAGAGGTTTAATTGACTCACAGTTCTGCATGACTGGGAAGGCCTTAGGAAACTTACAATCTTGGCAGAAGGAGGAGCAGGCACGTCTTACTTAGCAACAGGTGAGAGAGAGAGAGAGACAGAGACCAAGTAAAGGGGGAAGAGCCCCTTATAAAAGCATCAGATCTCATGAGAACTCATTCACTATCACGAGAACAGGATGGGAGAAACCACCTCCACGATCCAATCACCTCCTTCACACGACAAGTGGGGATTACAGGCCCCTCCCTCGACATAAGGGGATTGCAATTTGACATGATATTTGGGTGGGGACACAGAGCCAAACCGTATCTATCACCCAGTAAATTCTCTTCATAAATATATAAAATATATACATCATTTTATATATTGTATATATACACACACATATGTATGTATTTTTTGTGTGTGTGTGTGTGTGTGTGTGTGTGTGTAAAATTAACTCAACACTAACCACAAGAATTGCTAGAACTTAGACCAATAAAATATTTTTCTGGAAGAAATGTTTTATCACTGACATTGATTGTTGGTGTAATAGAACTATTCATATCCTGATTATGGTAATGATTGCCTGAATCTATACAGTTCTAAAATTTCATAGTACTACATATGAAATAAATATCTATATCTCTCTATATCTATATATCTATATATGTATGTGCATATTTATATACATGTATGAGATATATTTAATAGTCATTACATACGTGTATACTTTTGTCAAAACATGAAACACTTAAAATGAGTGAATTTTATTATACATAAAGATCTCAGAATTATTATTACTATTATTATTATTATTATTTTGAGATGGAGTCTCTGTCGCCCAGGCTGCAGTGCAATGGCGTGGTCTCGGCTCACTGTAACCTCTGCCTCCTGGGTTCAAGTGATTCTCCTGCCTCAGCCTCCTGAGTAGCTGGGATTACCAGTGCATGCCACCACACCCGGCTAATTTTTGTATGTTTAGTAGAGACGGGGTTTCACCATGTTGGTCAGGCTGGTCTCGAACTCCTGACCTTGTGATCCGCCCTCCTTGGCCTCCCAAAGTGCTGGGATTACAGGCATGAGTCACCAAGCCCAGCCAGAATTTTTAATTAAAAATTTTTCCAGAGCATAGTAATAATGAAAATCAGACAACTTAGTGGGTTTATTGTTGTTCTTAAGTATTCTACAGACAATATTCCTCCTTTGTTGTCTAAACCCAGGGCAGATGGTTCCCAGCTCCCTTGGTATAACTGGATACCTTACATGTCTTACCCTTACTTCTGATATTCAAATGTCCCTAAAGACACCTACATCTAATAGTTTCAGTATTTTTCAATTTTACCTTTTATCTCCATTTCCCCTTCCATCTTTATTCACTATCATATCCTACAAGGACTTATGCATACATTTTTATATATGGAAATCTCTCAGCATCTATTCATGCCACTCTAATCTATTCTACACAAATTATCCTGAGTAATCTTTGTAAAAAGCAGAATTGACTATGGCATACCCTTTCTTAAAATATTTCAATAATTTTGCAATTATCCTTAAAGTTAAAATCCTATCCAGGACCTCAATGTCCTATATGAGCAGGTTCCTCCCTGCTCTTTCTTTTTCATCCCAGACCACTCTTGCCCTTGTTCTCTGAGCAATGGCCACAAGTGACTGTGGGGACTAATTTTCTTCCTGTTCCTTCCTCTACACTGCAGTCCTCTCTACGCCTACCTCCAGCAGCCAGATCAGCATAACATGACCTTGGTTGAACTAATTAGAAGTTCTCATGAGGAACTATAAATCTTGTACAGGTAACCTACAAAAGAGAAATAGTGAACTTCGATTATCAGCAGCAATACTGATCTAACAACAACTCTAGTTTTGTCCAGCAGAGAGAAAAACAATACAAAAAGAGCAGCTTTGATTCCTGGGTAATTAAATATAGTTATAAAGTAAGCCAACATCCCACACCTTTTAAGTTTTTAAGAATGGCTCTAAACTCTCAATCGATCTGGTAGCTGCTATTGTTCTTTCTTTGCTTCTTTGGATGGTACATGGGTATCAGATGAAGTGGGCAGTTTCTGTCCTTAACCTTTCCAATAATAACTGTTCTTACTCTGAAGGTCAAGGAACTCTGGTGAGATTTCTGCCAGCTTCTGAGAAAAATAACCAATGGGTGGGTCTGTGGACATACTGGACCCATTGTGAGCCAGAACTGTGCCAGAACTCCATTTATCACCTGATGTCCTTATGTCTTTATTCTAACAGAAGCATGGTGACTGTGCTATGGAGCGTTTAGTATCAGTGTCAGCTCAGATCTAATACCCAAGAGCTTTCAAAAATCAGGGAATTTCCTTTCCCAGTGTACAGCTAAGCATATAAATGGCCAAATGTCATTTCAGGAAAGAACAGAAGGAATTAGTGCTGTATACACTTGCTATGCATTCCTCAGGGAAACCTGTCCTCTCCTTCAATTAAGGGACTTGAATTCTGAGAGCTAGGTCAGCTCTGTTTGTTGTTGTTGCTGTTGTCTGGTCACCATCTTGCCTCTAAAAACCATATGGTCTATTTATTAGTGATTTCCACAGATCCCTACAGGCCAGGGCTTCTGGTTACAGTTCTGACCTTGATGTCCATTACAGTAATGTATTCCACCTTGTCTCTCACAGCTCATTGCTGCCCCTGGCAATGGCCTCTACAATTTCAGGATTTTATAATTCTTATTGACTCTAGGGAACCTCGAGTCAGACTGGAGTTACAGAAAACAGCACTACTGAATTTACTGGAGTTGCCCCCTCACCAGCATGTTTGTTGTTGCCTTAGTGGAGGCCGTATCCTCTGGGTTTATCCAAGGAGTGTATCCATCTCATGTGTTCCTGAGTCCAATATAATCAGTCCATTTCCGCATGTGCATGTCTTCTAATGTTTTGATACCTTCCTTAATATCTGCCTTGGCAGTTTTTGCACCTCCCTTTATTTAATGTGGGCCACAGTTTTTCCCAAGTTTGGCCGGTGTATTAGGACAGCTCTTGGTACCCTTGCCAGAATTAAATTCTGAATCATGGTAGAGTCGTATTTCTCAAATGTTAGTGTGCCTTATATTCATATGGAGAGATTGTTAAAATTAAAGTTGCTGGGACCCATCCCCAGAGTTTCTGATCCAGTAGGTTTTGGTGGGGCCCTAAGAATCTGCATTTCTAACAACTTCTCAGGGGATGCTGATCCTGCTTATATGGAAATAAATCCAGAAGCACTGGGTAGTGTGATGCCCTATCTATAAAATCTTCCTTTTTGTAACCTTGTACTGTCTAGCACTTCAGCCAGTACCCATGAGATCTATTCCAAGGCTTGTTCTCGCAGTTTCTGACGATATATAGTAAACAGGTACTGCAGGTCCTTCAATGAATAATCCCTCTCCGCAGGTCCTTCAATGAATAATCCCTCTCTCCCTTAGTAGGGCTAGTAATTCCCCCATCAAACCATACTTAACTTGATCCTAGTGATTGATCTAGTGGCCAGGAGGGCAGATAGGGGCTAATCTTGAAGAGGAAAGGTATTGTCTTCCAAGATCTCTGCCTTCACCAAGGCAAGGGAATTACCAGTAAAGGAAATGGGAACAAAGTGAATTAGTGAGAAAAAGCAGCATAAGATTTGAAAACAGAGGATAAAGGAAATGGGTTCTGCGTCTAACTGCCAGAATAATTCAATCATGTCTAGAAAGGGCTTGGATGACTTAGTCATGAAGCAGACAACCTTGGGGCTAGTCTTTAGGCAGGGGTAGAGATTACTATTTTCTGGCAAAAATAGGAGAACTACATCTACAAGGCCATAGAGTTCAGTGAAATCAGAAATTATGTTATTCTTAAGCAATTAGATATCAGGTTCAAGAAAATAAGTAAGCATAGGATGATTCCAAATTTTCTGCTTGGTGTAACTGAACAGAAACTGAAGTGAAAAGAAGACAATGGCAGAGATTGGCAGTGAACATGACAAGTTGAGTTTTGCACCTGAGGTGTACCAACAGGAATATGTGCAATAAATAGAGAGATAAATGAGACTTGAGCTGAGCAAGAAATATGTTTAGGAGATACAAAGTTGGAATAGGTATGTCCTATATGGTTGAAGTCATGGGAACTAATGACATCCCCCAGAGATGACAGATAGATAGATAGATAGATAGATAGATAGATAGATAGATAGATAATAGGTAGGTAGGTAGGTAGGTAGGTAGATAGATAATAGATAGATAGATAATAGATAGATAGATAGATAGATAGATAGATAGATAGATAGATAGATAGATATCAACAGATAAAAGGAGGAAGGCAGCATAAAAGTTTGGGACAGAACCTCAAGCAAAATACCCAGGACAAAGATGGATAAGTCCCCAAAGGACAGCCTTGTAGATCAGAGCAAAAACACGGAATAGCAAGGAGAATTTGCAGAAAAGGTTCTAGACATTGATGGTAAAAGCTGAAGAAAGTTCAAGGAAGACACACACTGCAAAGAGTTGCTAGATGTAAAAAAATATGATATTTTGATTTTTAAAATTGTTACATTTTGATTAAATTTACTAACACTGTTTCATAAAGTCTGAGTCTTTGGGAAGAGTGATGTTGAAGTCTGACTCCAGGGAGTAGGTGGAGCCATGCGAGGTGTAGACTGTGTTTGTTTCATTTCTGGTTTTTCTGAGATGCTTGGTTGCTAAGGAAGCTGCAGGGAAATGAGAATATTGGGAGAATATCTTTATTATTCTGAAGTCAGACTTCAGAGGAAAAGAATCCCACTGGATGAAGTGGGTGGTGAGAGCTGAAAAAACAGACAGACCCCTTAGAATCTACAGAGGAGAAATAAGAAGGAGAAACTGGGAAGCCATTGGAGCATTAGAAGTGGTCCCAGGGGCTGAGTAATAAAGTCTCAAGGAATTCCCAATAATTCTTCAACATAAAAAGGAAGAAAACACTGTAAAGATTACAAGAAATATTTATCTTAATACTTAATACTATATAAAAATTTCAACTTATTATAAAATACCAGTGATAACTTCCCTTTGAAAAATGCCAAGTATAAAACTACACTGAATTTTCAGGGAACTGTAGTGGCCTAAATTTTATTGCTTGCATGTCTGTGGCCTTCTATTAATATATGACCCGAAAGCAACTTACTTGGATCCTATGAGACTAGCCTTGTACAGAAACCTCTTTACTGAACATTTGTTAATATTACACCCTCCTCTTCTTGTCAAGAGCCAATGGAAAAAAAAAACATATAAACTTATGTTAACATAATCTGTAAAAATCATCCTTGAATACAGTGTACACCAGGTCCTGACAAAAAAAATTACATTCTAATACTTATTTCTAACAGAAGTGTTTCTCTGTCTAAAGACATTGTATCTCATTTCATCAGACAATTAAAATAGTCACTCTTCTTGTTCTTTTTGTTATAATTCCAAATAGCTCACCATTAATTTGTGCTTGACATATCATTTCTCCTTCTTATAGTTTTTGCCTATTTCAATAGTCTTATTTACAAATTTTCTTTCATTGTGAATTCTTTCAAACACTTCAGAAGTATAGACAATAAGCACAATATATACATAAAGACATTAAGTTTGGATGTACTGTTAAATTTGAGTCAGAAACAGGATGGCCTACACCCAGTCCAGAAGACTTGGATAAAGCACCATTTGAAGAGGCTTGCTAGGTTATTTAGATACAAAATGTGGAACTACAACAGAAATGAATACCTGTCTATTATCAACAATGTAAGTAGAGTCACCAAAATATTAGATTCATAATATTTTGGAATGCTTTTTCCTGGTTCTTAAGAATTCCCAACAGATGTGAATGCAAAGAATATATACATTCACTCCTCAGTGACTGCAGAACCTACAGAAATCCATACAGGTCTTTTATCTACAGAAAGAAAAGTAAAATAAAGGAAAATAAAAAATAGTTCCAATACAATGTGAATTCAGATAAGGACAGAGATCTCAGTTCATGCCAATTTCCTCTTCAAGGCAATAGTGTAATGTCCATTTTCCTTATATGTGTCCAGAGATTTCAGAGAAAGGACATGTCTCCTACTGTTTTAAAAATGATTTCAAGGACTTTAGATGGTAGACAGAGAGAAACTAATTGTATAAAGATAAAGCCTCTAGAGAGTTTTTGTTGATATTGCCTTCATGGAAGAAAAGTTTAAGACACAGTGATTATTAAAACAGGAAAACTCATCCATGCGCTCATTAAAGTAGATAACAAAATGATTTTGCTTAGAGCAACAAATGTGAAATTTCTTAATTTTCTTCCTAAACCATGTGACTCTTTAGCAGCTTAGATAAAAGAAGCAGTTAGAACAGATGAGCACTGGATCTCCCGTTAATGCAAAGTAAATTGAATTCTAAAGAATCTTGGTTCTTTCAAGTTGGCTGAGGGTGCCACAGTTCAATACAAAAACCATTATGCTTACTTACCACGCTACAAAGTCCTCCAAATCATTTATAAGGGCTGAGCCCGAACGAATGGCCCCAAGCTTGCCTGCTTCATTCTCAATAAATCCAAGCCCTTCTCAGGCATGATTAAATTTTCCTGGCAGTCATATGCGGCACACTTCCCCTCTCTCCTGTCTTTTCAAATCTTATAGTTGCCTTTTCTTGCTGACTACCTTTCTTCCCTTTTTCCTTCATCAGCAACACCCTTCATTCTGGTCATCAATGTTCCCATTACCACCACACTTGGCACACACCCTAGGGCTGAGATACCCTGCAATCAACAGTGGTCTGTTGGAGAAGACTTAGCAATAAATCATAGCGGCCCTCAATGCATCCCTCTAACTTCTCCTTGTTTCATACCTGGCAAACTCTCCGTCAGAATGATTTGAGATTGTATTCTATCCCGAGCACTCATAACGACATAACTATAGGACAGGCTCTCTGTGCCAGTGCCAGGATAGTGGACGTGCTCAGGATGCTTTCATTTCCATTTACTCAAGCTAAGCAACTAGAGTGATACCAAAAGCAAGCCAAGTACAAGATGGCCCCAAAAAACATCTAATTTTAATTTTGGGAATTGTCAGTTTATTTTATCATCAACTAATATATCATTATTTAAAATATGAATTAAACTTATTTCATAGTCCTTAAGGGGATGTCAAATGGGATAGCACCACTGATTAGAAGATAGTCCACTTTGGATATTGGCCATCAAAGATCTTCAAAATATGAGAGACCTGGTATGCCAGATGATCCAGGCTAACCTGGCACTACTGTTCCTACTTATGGCTGGGAATTTTGTTTCCCTGAGTGGTTCGGATTAAAGCTGGCCAATGAGATTAACTCACATGAGACTTAAGAGTGATCAACTGGGCCAAGCGCAATGGCTCATGCCTGTAATTCCAGCACTTTGGGAAGCCGAGGTGGGTGGATCACCTGAGGTCAGGAGTTTGAGACCAGCCTGGCCAACATGGTAAAACCCCATCTCTACTAAAAATACAAAAAATTAGCTGAGTGAGGTGGTAGGCACCTGTAATACCAGCTACTTGGGAGGCTGAGGCAGGAAAATTGCTTGAACCCAGGAGGTGGAGGTTGCAGTAAGCCGAGATCCCACCATTGCATTCCAGCCTAGGCAACAAGAGCGAAACTTCATCTCTAAAAAAAAAACAACAACAACAACAACAACAAAGAGTGATCAATTGCCCTGGTTTGCTCAGGATGGAAGTGTTGCCTGACATACAGGAATTTCACTGCTAAAATGGAAAGTTTTGATCAACTCAGGATGGATTTGCTAGATTTGGGAAATGGAAGTGATGTCACTTACTCTTCTTGGAAGATCATGAGAATCAGACACAGTGATGAAGAGGTGCAGGGGTTTCCAGCAGCCCCTCTAGTCCCCACTACCCTCCTACATTGACTCCAGGTTGTCTATCCAACCCCTGGCCTTGCTAACCAATAGGAGCCACAAGCCCAACACCAGATGCTTGGCTGCAAACTCTCAGAGGAAGCATTCCCATAGACGCAGGCATGGTCACAGAGTCAGCAGTTTCCACAGAGCTACTCCTTACTACAGACTTCACATGCTTTCCTTTTGTGGTTCTACATCCACAGGCAGAAGTGCATGGCATTTGATGTATTCTTGCAATCTTTGCCTTGCCCACCTGCACCAATACTTTAGACAGTATTAGTTACAAATTGGCCCTCTGACCCTCACCTTCTCTTCCCTCCCTTCCTAGCCCCGCTACTTTTGTCTAAGCTTTAATTGCTGTATCAAATCCCTAGTGCTGGTGGTGGCTCAGTTTTCCTGGCACCTCTGACTGACACACCTGTGTACTGAGTAATCATGATATGCTACTAAAGACCAGTGCTGAGGAATCAGAAGCATATGTCAGGAGCCTGATGGACACACTCGGCAACAGAAACCAGGGACTCAACTGAAATGCTCTTTTTTGCTCAAAGAAGTTAATCCCATTACCCTCTTTTCTCACCTCTCCCCCAATCTTCAGTTTTTCTTTTCTATAAACACTCATTCCTTTTCTTTTTAGCATCTGTTGCAAGTTTTGATTTTATATTGATGTGTGTGATTATTAGCTGAATGCCTGCTCTTCCTTGCCATCCTACTGAAACTTGGAATCAGCTTTATGCTGTTCAACATCACATGCACTGTCTACTTAGAGACTACAGGAGGCCTGGCATGCAGTAGGTACACAATAAAGCACAATGAATATGCCTGAGTGAGTACATGTGAGGAAATGGGATCTGGAAACTACACTCCTCTTAAAGGAACACACACTTGGCAGATTTGTTTTTCAGGTATTAACCGCAACTCTCCTCTTTAAAGAAGGAAATAAAAATGTATCCTGCTCTAAACATTGAGAGCCTTTTTTGCATTATATCAGTAACATAACCCATGACCAGGTAAATACTTGTCTTCTTTATTTCCCCCAACAAAGAGAATCAATTACAAACTTCTCTGTTAATCCCCTAAGTATAATGTGAAGTCCATTAAAGACTCACAAGCTAGTAACCGTGGGATAGAGAATAATGTTTATTCTATTAAATGAATAATGGCTCCACATTGTCTCGAAGAGGAGAATTTTCCTGGGTTGCCATTTGGTTTGCTAGTTGGTTTTAAATCATTTAATGGGTCAGGAAGACGCTATGCTTGGCAATGAATACTAATGTTCCAACAAGACTACTGAAGAGCAGCATGTTTCAGGAAAAGTAAGAATTTCTCTCTGTAACTCTGGGATTGCACTTTCCATGAAGTTTTGGAAGTCATCGTAAAACTGTACTGTTAATGTGTGTGAAGTGAATTCAAAGGGCTGTTGATTTCCCAGTGAATTGGACATTGGGTAAAGGTGGCAGCCTTGCCAAAACTTCTCTCTGCTCTAGGTTGGAAAGGGCAAGTCTTGAGTTCAAGCCTTTTCTAAGACCAGTTTCTATTTCACTTGCACAACCAGTCCATTTCAGAGATCATTAAAGTATTTTTAGGACTAAAGTTGATAATTACCTTCAGAGTATTATCCAGAATCAGAGGATTCTCACTATGCTCTGGGACCTGTGCATCCACCTTGTCTCCTAGACATCTTCTCTCTCATTCGATGTTCCGGAAAAGGCAGGTGGAACTTAGAATGATGACAGAGATTCTACAGGAGTTTTAACGAGTAAATCAAACTCAGTAGCTACCAAAGGTTCTTTTCCGAGGCAGAGAAGTTGACAAATATTACTTTTTCCCCCAGAAAGTTACTCATATCTCATGGCGAGTGGGCCTGTGAATGGAGTGGTCGAGGAAGGCTGACCCACTGAGAGGCCATGCAAACCCCACATTCATTTCACAGATGAGAAAATGAAGACACAAGCCAAGAAAAAACCAGCTACCAAATTTTCTAAAAAGATAAATGCAGTGCCTCCTATTGTTATCTTTACTTCCGCTGACAAAAGGAAAGCTGCTTAGAGTGAGCCACAAGTGACATGGTGAAATGGAGGCACTGAAGACAAAAACAGTGCAGTGGGAGGTGACTGGGCAGGGTTTAGTTTGTTTTATTGCTACAGGCACCTGGGCACTCTTCCTAGACTGTGTCAGTCCTGGTCACATCTGCCTCACATAGCAGCAACCAGGATGGGGCCAGATACTTTCCCTGGGCCTGCTCTCAGTACCTTAGGTTCAGACCCACTACCTTACTTCAGCCAATGAGATGCTCCTGCCTCGGATTTTGGATATTAAAGGGGTAAGGGAAAAAAATGCAGGGACATGTGAGAAATCCAGTAGGAAAGCAAGAGTGGTGCCAGGACTGTGAGCCTACTGGGAAGAATCCAAGATCCAATGACAGCAGCACTGACTTGCCAGGTCAGCCTCCTAGCCAGACCATCCCAAGGCATGGCTTGTTTCAAACTGGGATACACCTCAGTCCATCCTTCCAAATGCCTCACCATTCTCAGTGCCTGCTCTTTTTCCAAACCTGGCTCTCCAGCATTCTTGGGATTCAGAGATAATACATCCCTCTTGTGTTTGATTTTGCCAGAGCAAATGTGTGACTTCACAGTGTGGCAGTGGCAGTTATGGTGAGGCAGAAAAATACGACTCTAGGGAAAATAAATGGAGTCTAGTGTTGGTTTAACTACTCAATGGCTGTGTGGCCTTGGACAAGTCAGTCCCCTGCACTGGAACTCAACTTCCTTATTCTAACATAAAAGCACATTGGAATCGATGGTTCCTATCACTATTACAGTATTATTGCCAACTTTTATTTAGCATAATGCTATTGATGGCCAAAATAATGTCCCTTCATTTCTTAATACCTCCAAGGAATTAATTCAATTTAACAAATTTATCGATTACACATTTTGTGCTAGGCACCAGGCTACAGGCTAGAGATACAGCAACAAATCAGTCAGTCATGGTTTCTGCCCTCTTGGGGCTTAAAACGAAGACACAACAATTGCCAGTCAATTATTGGGAAGCGGAGTAAGAACTATGTTAAAACAAGGACAGGATGTCCTCAGACAGTGCTGAATGGGGCCCTAACAAAGACTTTGGAAAACAGAAGGTTTTTCCCAGAAATTGTGTCTTCTAAACTTTCTGGCAAGAAAGAATGAGTTCGAGATGCTGAAGGATGTATTAGATAGAGTGAGGAGACAAATTGTTCCAAAATAAAGGGACAGCATTAACATCAAAGGCCAGAAGGAAATGAGAAAATGTCAACATTGCTGGAATGAAGAGATGATTATGTCAAAGAGATATACAAGGGCCAGGTCAGACTGTACCAAGCCGACAATATTTGGGTTTTATCCTACAAATAAGAAAAACATGTTAAAGATTCAACATTCATTTATTGATTGATTCATTCATTTCATCAAGGCAAAAATGTAAACAAATGTGTTTCAGAGAGATTTTTCAGCAGCAAGGGTTGAGTGAAAACATATTTTCACAGTTAACCAGAAAAATGTAATTAAATGCCCCATTCCTTGAGCCTATGACTTCCTGAAGTTTCTCTAAGAATCCAGTTTGAATGTGGTCTTTGGGGAGCACACATCTGGCCCTTGGTACTTAACTTCTCAGTGGACCAGAAGCTACCTTTCTACTCACCTAACTCACACTTGTGTTATTTGATACGGATCCTTAAAAATGGCTCATGGATTACAGAGGTATGAAACTGGTATGGAAACCCATAGAAACAAATGAATTTTAACACATGATCCCCTCACTCCCCTACAGCCTTATTTTCAGAGGGCATGTATCTTAACAAACATCCATTCACCCTTTAGTCCTCAGAGAAAATGGCAGAGAAGAGGCAGTTTTGATGAATTAATTTAGCCCATTTGCCCTACAATATGCTCTCTGGAGGAATGTGGAAACCCTAAATCAGCTTGAAGAGTGCATGAACTTTACTTTCTTAATCAAGTCCCACATTATTAAGTTTTCTCATTATTCACTGAGATTTTTCCATTGGCCAAGTCTATGTCAATCCCTCAAAACATCTGAAACTCAGAACCACACTTGTGTATGATCTGATCTCTGTCTAGCACCATAGCACAGCCACCTCCCTTGCCCTGGAATGCCCTTTTAGCAACATAGTTGGTTTGCACTGGCATTTTTGACATTCACATCATACTGTGGACTCCCACTGAGCCTGCTGTCAACGAAATCTCTAAGGCTTTTTCTCATGTATTGCAGTTTAGCCACTTCTTCCCCATCTCATGTACAATTTGACTTTTGAACCCAAGTGCAGGACCCTCCATTTATCCCTATTAAGTTTCATCTTGTTAGATTCAGGCTATTGTTCCAGCCTGTCGAAATCATTTTAGATCTCAGCCCTGTCAGCTGTCTCCCTCCTTGCTTTATGCCATCTGCAAATTTGATTAGCATGCTTTCCGTGTTTTCATCTAAGTCATCTATGGAAAGGTTGGGTAGCACTGAGGCAAGGACATGGCCCTCTAGGTCACTGGAGATTGCTCTCCAGGTTGCCAGTTATCCATCAATCAACAGTCACTGAGTACTGTCTTTCATCCAGGTTCCAGTACACTGAGTCACATTATCATCCAGCCACATTTCTCCATCCAGTCCACATCAATATCAGGGGTACTCTGTCAAACATTTTGCTGATATTCAAATATAGTATACTAGAGTATCTCTTTATTTAATGCTATAGGGAGACTGGGTGAAGAAAATCTAAGTGCAGTACTGCAAACATTGATAAATATGGTTTGTGTAGAGCAGGATTTATACAAAGGTGGAGTGACAGATATAACTCTGTCATCACTTAAGGCACGTGAGCTCCTTACAGCCAGAAATGTTGGGTGGTTTTGCTCACAGCTATTTTTCCAGCACCCCAAACAGTGCCTAATTATAGTAGACACTCAAGTATTTATTAAATGACTTAATGAATGAATATAATTCAAGATTAACTGGAAGCTAACCAGTTCATAAAGCAAAATATTTGTGGATTTCTAAATGGAGGAATGATAAAATAGGATGCTGTCACTTACACCAAATTTTGGCAAACTACAGCCTAAGGACCAAATCAGGCCTAATGTCTGGTTTTGTAAATAAAGTTTTATTGGAATACAACCATGTTCATTTGCTTACATGTTGTCTGTGACTGCTGTCACACTATCATGGCACAGTTGATTATCTGTGGCAGAGGCTGTGTGGTTCACAAAGCTGGAAATATTACTATCTGGCTTTTCTGTAGAAAAAGCTTGCCAACCTCTGAACTAGGAAATTAAGTTCAAATTAAGACTTTCCGTGATGTAATATGTTTGTAATTTTCTTACTGATCAAGATTTTTTAAAAATTCCCAAATGTATCACGCCTTTTATTTTCTCTATGCCTTTTCTCTCTGTTGGATACAACCAGTGTCCTGTGCTCCACTCCAGGTCTTTCCAACATTGCAAATATATACACCTAAGAACTATATGCAAAATAAACATAGTTGTGTAGCAAACCATTGCCGAATGTCTGCTATAGGCTGAACATAATATTATGCACTTTTAATCTTATATCTTCACTATAGGCTTTCAAAGTAGATATTATTATCCCATTTTTTCCTATTGAGAAAAGAGGAATTAAGCAACTTATCCAATGGTTCACAGAAAACAAAGGCTTTGACTGAGGTTTGAGCTAAGATTTGTCAGATCTGCTTGTAATTTGGTTTGGTTTTGCTCATTGCATGTTCAGAAATAAGCCAGTTTACAAAGGGGGAAATGGGACATGTCCAATTTCATAGAAATCTTGATTTGAGGTTTAAAATATAATCAAATCATTTTTAAAATCTTCTATTGATGTTTAAATCAGCCAAAGGCAATTTTATTGTGAAAAGCCATTAACTGGCATGACTTTAAACAATAAAATCAATTCAGAAACTGTTCATTCGGTTAAAAATCTGAGACGGTCATATTAGTGCAATTGTATTTGAACTAGCCTAAGTATAATTTCATTCATATCTAGCCCTAAATCATACTGTGCTCTTTACCCGGGCAGCTCCCATACCATCTGCCAATGCACAGATGGGCTGGTCTGTGCATACGGGGTTTTCTTTACATGCTAGATGTAATAGCAACAATGATGAACCTGGTGTGTCCGTCAGGAGCCTAGCTTGTAAGCCAGTTCTTCCTCACATCCTCCTTGGGCAGCAGGTAAGTGACTGGCATTATCTAATCACAGTTTCTGTTTATGTCCCCCCACTTCAAATCACTTCTCTAGCTCAGGCTGGTTCTTTCCCTCCACTAATAACTAGATTTCAGCTTTCCCTAGATTTCAGCTTTCCCTTAAGATCGTATTTCATCAGCCACTGGCACATCTCTTCTGCTGCTAATGCCACACTGATCTGCTTTTGCAAGTTTCCAGACCTTCTTTTATCGCCTTAGGGGCTACCTCCTGGCCAGGATTTGCTCTCCTTCCCTGACCCTTCCATATGCCCCTCTTCCCCACAAGCTCCAGCATCAACCCCCTGGCCAGATTTAATTTCTTATCCTTGTCTATTCAAGCAGACACGAAAACAAAAATAGAATTTCCCTGGAAAGAGCTTCATTTCCCATGGCCAAACGTAGCATAGCTTTCACCATCAGGACACATCTTCCAGGGTTCTGCTGAGTCCCTTGAGGGGCCTAGAGAAACAGTGAGACAGATGTAAGGAAAGGGGAAAAAGTATCTTACGTGAAAGCACATCCAGTATCTTCCGGATATTATGTTAAATAAACACTGCAGGGTAATTCAGTATTTATAGAAGGAAAAAAAAAAACAGCCTTAATGATGATAGGGCATCAGAGAAATTTAATTACTCCTTAAGGTCTCTTTTGTGCAAGGCAGTGTTCACATGACAACTTGGGTGACTTCTTGTTTGTGGTATTGCTTCTCTCCTCCCAAGAATGTGCTAAAAGAAATTAGTTGTGGGTGGAGAAAGGTGCTTTTCATAAAGAGACCCCAATACCCATCCACACCAGCTCTCCTGGGATAAGATATAAAACGCCTCAAGTTCCTGTGCTTAGCCAGCAGGTACTAGGGAGCACTGCCCAGGAGGCCAGGTGCTATGGGACACTGATGCCAGGACATACCCTGCAGAATTCTAGCGTTCCCCAGGAAATAATAGTGAGGGCTTCTGCAAAGGAGAAATCCACAATTGTAACCTTCTCTTGTCCAATATGGCAATGTTGTTTGATGGGGACTACAAAAATGGTTAATGTTGGCAGAATTTTTTCTCTCCCTACCATGAAAACCCCAGAAGTGCATTGCAGATACTCAGAAACCTTTGGGAGTCCACAGACAGGATTGCATGTGACACTGCAATCTGGACAGGGCCTGCTTGAGTCAGCGCTCCAATAAACATAGGTAGGCCTAATCCACCATGCGTTCACCCTAAACCTCTCCTCTGGACAGAGCCCTGTGCTATTTGAGTATATTCACTATGAATATGATGTTCCCTCTACTTCCCAAAAATGCAGTAGAGTAATTAAGTTATATAGACTGCTCTTAGATATAGTTTTCAGATATCTCTTTCCAAAGGGAAAGTATAACATTTAATTCCACAACTAGGTCAAGGAATAGATAGATCTCTTCTAGGAATGCTGGAATTTCTGCATAATTAGTTTGACATTTCTTTGAGAATGCATGTTCATGGAGATAGGAAGTCAAGATTTTTTTTTTTTTTTTTTTGAGACGGAGTCTCACTCTGTCGCCCAGGCTGGAGTGCAGTGGCACGATCTCGGCTCACTGCAAGCTCTGCCTCCCAGGTTCACACCATTCTCCTGCCTCTGCTTCCCAAGTAGCTGGGACTACAGGTGCCTGCCACCATGCCAAATTTTTTTTTTCTTTTTGTATTTTTAGTAGAGATGGGGTTTCACCATGTTAGCCAGGGTGGTCTCAATTTCCTGACCTCATGATCCGCCCACCTTGGCCTCCCAAAGTGCTGTGATTACAGGCGTGAGCCACCATGCCCGGCCAAGACTTTTATGCTAAACCAGTGACTTCATCATTGGGGACCATAGTTTCTTCAATAGAAAGATATTGCAAAAGACCCTAGAAATATTTTTTGATTCTTGGTTTTCTTTGTCTAATCCCCACCACAAATCAAACCAACCACTACGTACTATTAATCCACCATCTGCTTCTTGTGTGTTTCCTTTCTCACCATCCTTAATATTCTGCCTTGGTAGAACAGTCCCTTATAATGTTTCTTCTCAGTGGTGGTAATCACCCTCTAAATGGTTTCTTTCCCTCTAGTCTCCCTACCCAAGCCATAAACACCCACCACTTAAAATCCATATCACAAAGGAAAATCACGGCTGTCTTAAATGTAAATCTGATCATGGTACTCCTCTGCTTAATGTACTTCAAAGTTCAAAGCACCTCCTCTGCCCTCTTTCTCTCTGGATCCCCAGAATCTGGCCACCTTGTATATGGTTTGAACTTTCTAACGGAGATAATATATTGACATTTTTAAATGGACTTTCAGGAACTTTTTTTAAAATTGAAATTTTAATTTTGAGATAATTGTAGATGCACATGCAGTTATAAGAAATAATACAGAGATGCCGGGCTTGATGGCTCACGCCTGTAATCCCAGCACTTTGGGGGGCTGAGGTGGGTGGATCATGAGGTCAGAAGATGGAGACCATCCTGGCTAACCCGGTGAAACCCTGTCTCTACTAAAAATACAAAAACTTAGCTAGACGTGGTGACAGGCACCTGTAGTCCCAGCTACCCGGGAGGCTGAGGCAGGAGAATGGTGTGAACCCAGAAGGTGGAGCTTGCAGTGAGCGGAGATCATGCCACTGCACTCCAACCTGGGTGAGAGAGTGAGACTCCGTCTCAATAAATAAATAAATAAATAAATAAATAAATAAATAAATAAATGAGAGAGATCCTTTACCCAGTTTCTACCAGCGATAACATCTTGTGAAACCGTGATACAGTATCACAACCAAGATATTAATGTTGATATATCAAGATGCAGAAGATTTCCATCACCACAGAGATAACTTTCCTTGCCCTTTTATAGCCAAACCCACTTGCCATGGTATGAATGTACCATAATTTGTTTAATCATTTGTATGGTGAAGATTATCTTAGCTCTTCCCAGCTTTTGGCTACTACAAATAAAACTGCTATGAGCATCCATGTGCAGACATGAACATAAGTTTCAATTTCTCTGGGATGACTGCCCAAGAGTGCAATTTCTGGGCTGTATGGTAGTCGCATGCTTAATTTTCTAAGAAACTGCAAAACTGTTTCCCTGAGTGCTTTTTCCATTTTATATTCTACCAGCAATATGTAAGAGCCAGACAGTTTCTCCATAGACTTGCCAGCATTTGTTGTGGTCATCATTTTTTTTTTTAATTTATTTATTATTATTATACTTTAAGTTCTAGGGTACATGTGCATAACGTGCAGGTTTGTTACATATGTATACTTGTGCCATGTTGCTGTGCTGCACCCATCAACTCGTCAGCACCCATCAACTCGTCATTTACATCAGGTATAACTCCCAATGCAATCCCTCCCCCCTCCCCCTCCCCATGATAGGCCCCGGTGTGTGATGTTCCCCTTCTCGAGCCCAAGTGATCTCATTGTTCAGTTCCCACCTATGAGTGAGAACATGCGGTGTTTGGTTTTCTGTTCTTGTAATAGTTTGCTAAGAATGATGGTTTCCAGCTGCATCCATGTCCCTACAAAGGACACAAACTCATCCTTTTTGATGGCTGCATAGTATTCCATGGTGTATATGTGCCACATTTTCTTAATCCAATCTGTCACTGATGGACATTTGGGTTGATTCCAAGTCTTTGCTATTGTGAATAGTGCCGCAATAAACATACGTGTGCATGAAGAACTAGAGAAGCAAGAGCAAACACATTCGAAAGCTAGCAGAAGGCAAGAAATAACTAAGATCAGAGCAGAACTGAAGGAGATAGAGACACAAAAAACCCTCGAAAAAATCAATGAATCCAGGAGTTGGTTTTTTGAAAAGATCAACAAAATTGACAGACCACTAGCAAGACTAATAAAGAAGAAAAGAGAGAAGAATCAAATCGACGCAATTAAAAATGATAAAGGGGATATCACCACCGACCCCACAGAAATACAAACTACCATCAGAGAATACTATAAACACCTCTACGCAAATAAACTAGAAAATCTAGAAGAAATGGATAATTTCCTGGACACTTACACTCTTCCAAGACTAAACCAGGAAGAAGTTGAATCCCTGAATAGACCAATAGCAGGCTCTGAAATTGAGGCAATAATTAATAGCCTACCAACCAAAAAAAGTCCAGGACCAGATGGATTCACAGCTGAATTCTACCAGAGGTACAAGGAGGAGTTGGTACCATTCCTTCTGAAACTATTCCAATCAATAGAAAAAGAGGGAATCCTCTCTAACTCATTTTATGAGGCCAACATCATCCTGATACCAAAGCCTGGCAGAGACACAACAAAAAAAGAGAATTTTAGACCAATATCCCTGATGAACATCGATGCAAAAATCCTCAATAAAATACTGGCAAACCGGATTCAGCAACACATCAAAAAGCTTATCCACCATGATCAAGTGGGCTTCATCCCTGGGATGCAAGGCTGGTTCAACATTTGCAAATCAATAAACATAATCCAGCATATAAACAGAACCAAAGATAAGAACCACATGATTATCTCAATAGATGCAGAAAAGGCTTTTGACAAAATTCAACAGCCCTTCATGCTAAAAACGCTCAATAAATTCGGTATTGATGGAACGTACCTCAAAATTATAAGAGCTATTTATGACAAACCCACAGCCAATATCGTACTGAATGGGCAAAAACTGGAAAAATTCCCTTTGAAAACTGGCACAAGACAGGGATGCCCTCTCTCACCACTCCTATTCAACATAGTGTTGGAAGTTCTGGCTAGGGCAATTAGGCAAGAGAAAGAAATCAAGGGTATTCAGTTAGGAAAAGAAGAAGTCAAATTGTCCCTCTTTGCAGATGACATGATTGTATATTTAGAAAACCCCATTGTCTCAGCCCAAAATCTCCTTCAGCTGATAAGCAACTTCAGCAAAGTCTCAGGATACAAAATTAATGTGCAAAACTCACAAGCATTCTTATACACCAGTAACAGACAAACAGAGAGCCAAATCAGGAATGAACTTCCATTCACAATTGCTTCAAAGAGAATCAAATACCTAGGAATCCAACTGACAAGGGATGTAAAGGACCTCTTCAAGGAGAACTACA
The DNA here is from genome assembly GCF_049350105.2 of Macaca mulatta. NCBI lineage: Eukaryota > Metazoa > Chordata > Mammalia > Primates > Cercopithecidae > Macaca > Macaca mulatta. The sequence continues at coordinate 102,266,114 of NC_133418.1, read as the reverse complement.
AACCACTGCTCAGTGAAATAAAAGAGGACACAAACAAATGGACGAACATACCATGCTCATGGATAGGAAGAATCAATATCGTGAAAATGGCCATACTGCCCAAGGTAATTTATAGATTCAATGCCATCCCCATCAAGCTACCAATGACTTTCTTCACAGAATTGGAAAAAACTGCTTTAAAGTTCATATGGAACCAAAAAAGAGCCCGCATCTCCAAGACAATCCTAAGTCAAAAGAACAAAGCTGGAGGCATCACACTACCTGACTTCAAACTATACTACAAGTCTACAGTAACCAAAACAGCATGGTACTGGTACCAAAACAGAGATATAGACCAATGGAACAGAACAGAGTCCTCAGAAATAATACCACACATCTACAGCCATCTGATCTTTGACAAACCTGAGAGAAACAAGAAATGGGGAAAGGATTCCCTATTTAATAAATGGTGCTGGGAAAATTGGCTAGCCATAAGTAGAAAGCTGAAACTGGATCCTTTCCTTACTCCTTATACGAAAATTAATTCAAGATGTGGTCATCATTTTTAAAAATTTTAGCTATTCTAGTAGGTGTGTAGAGATATTAATATCTCATTGTGGTTTTGTGTTCCTCTAATGGCTGATGTTGGTGATATGGTTAGCCTTTGTTCCACACCCAAATCTCATCTTGAATTGTAATTGCCATAATCCCCATAATCGTCACGTGTCAAGGGAAAGACCAGGTGGAGGTAATTGCATCACGGGGCGTTTTTCACCATGCTGTTCTTGTGATAGTGAGTTCTCAGAAGATCTGCTGGTTTTATAAAGCCTCTTCCCCACTTCGCTTGGCACTTCTCCTTCCTGATGCCTTGTGAAGAAAATGTCTTGTTTCCATTTCCCCTTCCGCCATGATTGTAAGTTTCCTGAGGCCACCCAAGCCAAGCTGAACTGTGAGTCAATTAAACCTTTTTCCTTTATAAATTATCCCGTCTCAGGCAGTTCTTTATAACAGTGTGAGAACCAACCAATACAGTTGGTGAACATCTTTTCACGTGCTTATTTATTATCTGTGTATCTTTCTTCTTCAATAAAATACCTGTGGATGTCTTTTGCCCATGTTATAATTGAATTGTTTGGCTTTTATAAACTGTTGAATTTTGAGAGTTATTTATACAGGTTAAGTAGTAGTTCTTTGTTTGATATATGGTTTGCAGATATGTTCTCCGAGTCTGTAGCTTGTCTTTTCATCCTGTTAAGAGTCATTTGCACAGCACATTTTTTAAATTTTGATGAGGTCTAATATGTCAATTTTTGTTTTTATAGATGGGGCTTTTAGTGCCAAACCTAAGAGATCTTTGCCTAGCCCTGGATCACAAAAATTTTCTCCTGTATTTTTGTTTGCTTGCTATATGTTTTATAGTTTTATATTTTTCACTTAAGTTTATGATCCATTCTGTATTAATTTTTTTTTTTTTTTTTTTTTTTTTTTTTTTTTTTTTTTTGAGACGGAGTCTCGCTCCGTCACCCAGGGTGGAGTGCAGTGGCTGGATCTCAGCTCACTGCAAGCTCTGTCTCCCGGGTTTACGCCATTCTCCTGCCTCGGCCTCCCGAGTAGCTGGGGCTACAGGCGCCTGCCACCTCGCCCAGCTAATTTTTTTTTTTTTGTATTTTTTTAGTAGAGACGGGGTTTCACCGTGTTAGCCAGGATGGTCTCGATCTCCTGACCTCGTGATCCACCCGTCTCGGCCTCCCAAAGTGCTGGGATTACAGGCTTGAGCCACCACGCCCGGCCACTGTATTCATTTTTTATAAGGTGTAAAGCTTAGGTCAAGGATCCCCTCCTCTTTCTTCCTTTCTTCTTTCCTTCCTTCCTGCTCCCTGCCACCTATCCTCCCTTGTCTCTTTTTTTACCCCTGCCTATGGATGTCCAATTGTTCTGTCACCACTTGTTGAAAGGCTTAGCGGCACTTTTTTTCTTTTTTGAGAAGAAATCTTGCTCTTTCACCCACTCTGAAGTGCAGCAGCATGATCTCGGCTCACTGCAACCTCTTCCTCCCAGGTTCACATGATTCTCCTGCCTCAGCCTCCCAAGTAGCTGGGAGTACAGATGCCCGCCACTAAGCCTGGCTAATTTTTATGTTTTTACTAAAGACAGTTTCTCCATGTTGGTCAGGCTGGTCTCAAACTCCTGACCTCAAGTGATCTGCCTGCCTCAGCCTCCCAAAGTGTTGGGATTACAGGCATGAACCACCGTGCCTGGCCAAGGCTTAGCAGGCACTTTTAAATGGGATCTCTCCATTTGATCTCTTCCCTCGTTCCCCATCAGTTGAGACCTCCTTTCTCTGACCTTCATGATGTCTTGCCCCCTCCACTCCCACCCAGACCTCCAGAAGCCTTATTCGTGACCTTCAATCAAGGCCAAAGTCCTGAAGTTTTCCTACTGCTCAGCACTTGTTCAGGAAGGAGATAAGGACATCCACAAAGACAGGCTGTGACTCCTCCACAGAGACTCCTTAGGATTTCAGCAGCACCGCCCTCTCTACTGCCGGCTCAGCTGCCTTCCATTCCTTGTCATTCCCCTATATCTCTTCAATGACCTCAATTCCAAAGAACTAAAAAAACCGACTCTTGTTTAGATGTGACAACTCATTTGTGGAAACAGGATTTTTAGTTTAAAATCTCTGGATTTCCCTGAATTTGGCTCCCCAATTTCACAGCACATCAGACTGTGTCCTGGCTCTTTGTTGACTACTTCATTTCATGGCTACCATACTGGAGGAATTTGTCATGCTCAGATATCTGGGTAGTGTAACCTAAATACTTATGTGCTAATTAAAGAGTCGACAGGAAACTGTGTGGGCTTCTCCTTTGCCTTCTCCGTTTCTTAAGGTTTCATATGTGTCACAGCTGGACTCACTCTCAACATGAACAACCCTGATTTAAAATCATCTAAACCTATGTGTGCTTGAGGCAACACCTCCATGTAAGGATGTCAAAGGCCATTCCTTCACTGACAGATCCTTGAGGGAAAACAGTTTAAGCTGAGATGGCATACGGAGACAACGCAGTTATTCAGACAACCCCCTGGGTATATTCTTGGTCAGGCCAGAGAGCAATTCCGTCTTTTGGGCTGTGAAAACATGGCCTCTGAGGTTCATTCTGAGTCAATCTATGATCATCCTTGGTTTTATTTTGCTAAACCCAGAATGTGGTTAAATGCAGCATGAGGGTGTCCTTTATCCATGGGTCCATTTTAATGGGCCCTGGTATTTCCATCCCTGTCCATTCTTATTCAGTGTCGCTGTCATCAATGAATTTGATCATACTTCTGCCTGAGGCACTTTAAGCAAATTGGACATTTTTTTTAATAATAAAAAGCTGACAAATGAAATGTTTAAAAATAGGATGGTGCTGACTCTGAGAATGTATCTGAAATGGATGTGAGAAGAGTAGAAGGGTCTCTGTCGGGATTTTTTGTGCTCTTCTATGACATTAAACATTCTATATCCATTAGGAGATGTTGTCCATCATTTTAAAAATATTAAATAATTTCTTTAGTGCAACTATATGGAAAACTTTGACATGAACACTAGTTGGGTAGAGGAGGAAGGTACATACATGAAATAGTCCCCATCCCTAACTTTTCAAGCTATTAAGACTCTTACAATCCTTTAATACTTAGTTTTCCTAAGTAATAGGATGTCTGCTTGGTCACTATTACAGGTAGTTTCTCATTCTTCAAGTCCTTTATAAATTAGCATCCATAACAATTAGCTGGCATATGCAAAACTTCTCTGGAACCCGTCTTGTACAATGTTTGTGCAGCATTAGTGAAATCATGTATTGCTATTTAGTACCCCAGGTGGGTTGTCCTTCTCTACCTCTCCTGCCCCAATCATAAATTCTTCATCAATTAGGGTCAGTTTAGCTTCTTTACAATTGAAAGTATAAATGTAGGCATAACATTTTTATCTATACTGACTATGTGGTCAAACTTTGGGTTTACTTGTTTATATAGTTTTCTTGATTTATTAAGTATTGCTAGAAGCTAAATAGCTTTGTTTACAAGCTGAGTGGATGCTCTTCAGCAAAATATTAATAGCAGTTTAGGGCTAGTGTGAAAGTCCTTCAGGAGGCATCACTTGATGGCATCACTCTCTCAAGCTCTCAAAATTATCAGATCTATTTTAAGAAACTTGACAATTTCTCTTGCCTTTAATTGCACTTTCTAGCATTTGGCAAGGAATCTACTATAGTCACAATAACTTTACTTTCAATACTGTATAATCACATAATCTTGTAAAGGCATTAAAAGCCATTGTTACTCTTTTAATTTTTAAATTTACACTTAAATCAATAGAGTAAACGGAGGTGGAAATCAGATACAAAACCTCCAATAGAGAGCTAAGTTTTCATTTTTTAAGCAAAACAATTATCACAACTTACTTTTCCACTTGCTATTATATGAAAAACACAAAACAGTGGAATAAACAGTAGATATAGAGATGGGAGTTTAAAAACTCCCATCCCATACAAACAAAACATGAGTTTGTATGAGACATGCACCTCTTCTCAGCTCTGTGTATTTATTTGTTTCTTTAGGTTTCTGCTTCCTCACTTATAAAATGAGTGTTTTTAAAACCTACCTTGAAAAGGTATTGTGAGCTTAGTAAAATATCGGATATGGTACAGAGCTCAACACATAATTGGTGCTCAGTAAATGGTAATTCATGATAATATGAATCCCCTTTCACCCTTTCTTGCTTTTTTCTTTGATCACTAGAATCTAACATTCTAGATATCTAATCTCCAAAAACTAAAAAACATACTTCTCTTACTTAGATGTGAGAACTCATTTGTGGAAACAGGATGTTGAATTTAAAATCTGTGGTTTCCGTGGACTTGGTTCCCCAATTTCACAGCACATCAGACTGTGTCCTGGCTCCTTGCTGACTACTTCATTTCACGGCTACCATACTGGAAGAAATTGTCATGCTCAGATAGCTGGGTAGTGTAAACTAAACACTTATGTGCTAATGAAAGAGTCAACAGGAAACTGTTTGGGCCTCTCCTTTGCCTTCTCCATTTCCTAATGTTTCATATGTGTCACAGCTATATTCACTCTCAACATGAACAACCCTGATTGTTGTTTGATCTGAGATTGTGGCACAATAGCCAACCAAATCTAAGTTAAATAAAACACCTTTGAGCATTCTTCACTCATTACATTCATTTCCTCTCCCACAGCCTAGCTGGGTGCCCTGGAGAGGTAGGAGTGGTTAACAGTCCCAGGAGGAGGACAGGAAAGTGCATGCAATATGGCCTCCTACCTTTGCCCCTTTCCACCCTGTGACTCCCAAACCACAAAATACAGGACTGAATTAACAGAGAAATCAAAGCTAGCATTAAAATGCATGTCTGTATCTGCACCAAACATTTTTTTTCTTCTCTACTGTTATGTTAAGTTTGTCCCTTTTCCTGCCTAAAGACAGTCTCTCCACTTGTGCCTTGATTCTTTCTTATAGTGGTCATCTCTTTGTTTATATTGCTCATCTGATTTTGTATGTTGTCTACTTTTTCCTTTAAGCTCCTGTCTGATAAATACAACATCTATCATATCTGAGTCTGGTTCTGATAATTGTCTCTTCAGACTGCCTTGCCTTCTGAAATGACTTGTAATTTTGGGCTGGCAACCAGAGTTGTTTCAGATAATAGGCACAAACCTAGATTTGCCTTTAATATGAGGATTTGTGTTAATCTGGCTAGGAGTCAGGATGTTTAAAGTTTATTGTAGCTAGAGGCAACAGAGGCTTCAAATTCCTCTAGTGGTATTGTTTTATCCTCCCTTCTTGACTTTGGGTCTTCCCCATATACTCTTCCTCAGGTAGAGTCTGCGCCTTGCAACTTTTTCACCTGTAATTCACTGTTATTATTACTGTAAGTTGGTTAGTTTAGTGGTAAGATGTGGGGAAAGGGAGCATTCTATAATCTTCTACTTGTGTCTTAGTATTTTAGTGGGCTTATGTCTCAGGGGTGTGAACTTCAGAAGTATTTATCGCTTTTCTAGGAGTACATCTCTTCCTCCACTGTTTCTAAGTCCCTTTCTAGCTAAACCATTCCTATTCTTTGAAGCCCTTTCCCCTGTTGACTACTGTTAAAATAAAATAAAATGGAGAATAGACCTGAGAATCTCCTGAGCAGATGAAGCCAGTTAATCCACAGTGGTAACCTTCACCTTGTTAGATTTGCAAACATAAGCAAAACTTAACTTGAACTGTTTTTTGTAAGTGCCTAATTAAAGAAAAATGAAACTTAAGATCAACTAACCAGAAGATGCCAGCTAACTTATAGCTCTATATCTAAGGACTTTCCAATAGGATAGAACAAATAAGGCAATTGCATAACTGTAACCAATCAAGTATTTTCTTTACATTGTTTCTGAGTTCACCCTATAAAAGCCCTCTCCTTGTGTACCCTTGGGGGAATCCAAGCCACCTTCAATTTGGTGCTTCCCAATTCATAAATCACTGTTGTTCAAATAAAGTCTTTAAAATTTTATCGTGCCTCAATTTACCTTCAAACACTAGGCTCTTATTTTCCCTTAGGTAAGACAGGAAGGGCTTGAACAGACATCAGTGGGGCAGAGTTGCCTTCCCCCAGCTGGGATAACATTTCAAAATTATCTTCTAATGAAGTCCTTCACCCTGGAGATTAGGGCTTTGTTGTGAGAATTTCACCATGGCTATTGTTTCTTCATCCATGTCTCTGCCTGCCAGGGCCATGTAGGAAGATTTCACAGCTTCTCCCCATGAGAAAATGGTAGGGTCTCTAGAAGAAACCCGGGAAAGTATGTGAGTCCCTATGACTGCTGCCCCCAGGAGTTTCCCATTCTCATGCAAGTCTAGACATAGACTCCAGCAATCTGTCAAAATTACTATTTAAGCATTTCTACCAGTTGTGGTCCCAGCAGTTTCTGCTCCATGTAAGCTGATCTTAGTTGATATGTCTCCTAGATATGCTCCAGATTTCAGGGTGATGGTCTGTCCTGCAACCTTAGTTCTCTGATGGAACTAAGAAAGTTATGATTTTCAGCTTGTGTAGCTTCCTCTTATTGTAAGGACAAGAGCAATAACTTCCAATTTTAACATATCAGAGCTGAAACAAGAAATCCCTCCACCTGTGTTTTGAATTCTGTATGTCCTTACTCTTAACTACTACTTTCTTTTTTTTTTTTTTTTTAATTATACTTTAAGTTCTGGGATACATGTGCATAATGTGCAGGTTTGTTACATAGGTATACACGTGCCGTGGTGGTTTGCTGCACCCATCAACTGTCATCTACATTACGTATTTCTCCTAATGCTATCCCTCCCCTAGCCTCCCACCCCCATAACAGGACCTGGTGTGTGATGTTCCCCTCCCTGTGTCCATATGTTCTCATTGTTCACCTCTCACTTATGAGTGAGAACATGCAGTGTTTGGTTTTCTGTTCCTGTGTTAATTTGCTGAGAATGATGGTTTCCAGCTTCATCCATGTCCCTGCAAAGGACATGAAATCGTCATTTTTTATGGCTTCATAGTATTACATGGTGTACATGTGCCACATTTTCTTTATCCAGTCTATCATAGATGGGCATTTGGGTTGGTTCCAAGTCTTTGCTATTATGAATAGTGCTGCAATAAACATACGTGTGCATGTGTCTTTATAGTAGAATGATTTCTAATTATTTGGATATATAACCAGTAATGCAATTGCTGGGTTTAAATGGTATTTCTGGTTCTAGATCCTTGAGGAATTGCCACATTATCAAACTACCACTTTCTAATCTTGGCTGTGCATTGGAATCACCTGAAAAACTTTAGAAATTACTGATGCCTGGGCTCCCTCCCTAGAGGGTCTGATTTAATTAGTCTGGGACTGAGAACTATTGCCCTAGTGTTCATATGCTTTGCAGACCAGAGTAAGTTTTTTTTTTTCAAAACCTAAATTTGATCACATTAGTCCTGTTGTTTCAAATACTTTAGTGACTATGCATTGCTTTAACAAAAGAAAATAAACATGCTTACATGGTTTACAGAATTCTATAGTCTTGCCTCTGCCTAAGTTTTCACTTCTCCTGGCCCTCTTTTATTTCCTCACTGCACTCCCTCTCCCCACATCCATTCATCCTACAAATATTAGTGAACACCTACTTATGACCTAGGCACTAACTGAGATATTGAATATACTGTAATGAACAAAACATAGCTAGTGCCTGTGCATATGGAGCTTACATTTTTGTTGCAGGGAAGATAGACACTAAATAAACCAAACAAATATGGTACACATATATGTACGTGTATATATATAAATATGTATGTATGTTTAGGCATAATGTTGTACAGCAGATTCTAAAACTTACTCATCTTACATAACTGCAACTTTATGCCCATTGAATAGCAACCCACATTTCCCCTTCCCAATAGTTCCTGGTAACCACCAGGAACTCTCTGCTTCTGTGACTATGATTATTTAGATACCTGACATAAGTGGAATCATGCAGTATTTGTCCTTCTGTGACTGGCTTATCTTAGTTAACATAATGTCCTCAGGTTTGTCCATGTAACAACATATGATAGAGCTGCATACGATAGGTATGCTAGATAGATAGGCTAGATATGATAGAGCTGTATATGATAGAATTTCCTTTTTCACAAAAAAAGAATAATATTTTTGTATCCATTCATCCACTGATGAAAATTTAAGGTGTTTCCAAATCCTGGCTATTGTGAATAATGTTACAATGTACAAGGGTGGGAGCAGTGTGCAGATACCATTTGAAGATCCTGATTTCAATTCTTATGGCTATATAAACCTGGAAGTAGAATTACTGGATCACCTGGTAGTTGCATTTTGGTTTTTGAGGAACCTCCATACTATTTTCCATTGCAGCTGCACCAATTTACATTCCTACCAAAAATGTACAAGGGTTGTAATTAATCCACATCTTTGCCAATACCGTGGTCTTCTGTTTTTTTGATAGCCATTCTAACAGGTGTGAAGTGCTATCTCATCGTGACACTGATTTGCATTTTCTGATTATTAGTGATGTTGAACATCTTTCATATTGTGGACCATTTGTATGTTTTCTCCAGAGAAGTCTCTATTCAATTCCTTTGCCCATTTTTTAAATCAGTGTGTTTGTTTGTTTGCTATTGAGTTATAACGGTTCCTTATATATTTACACATTAACCTCTTATCAGATAAATGGCTAATGAATATTTTCTCCCATTCTGTAGGTTGCCTTTTCACTCTGTTGATTGTTTTCTTTGCTGGGCTGAAGCTTTTTAGTTTGATATAGTCCCATTTGTCTATTTTTGCTTTTGCTGCTTATGCTTTTGTTGTCATATCTAAGAAACCATTGCCAAAATCAGTGTCATGAAGCTTTATGAAACAGGGTAAGAGAATAGAGAATGATAAAGGTACTATTTTAAATAGAAAAAAAAAACAGGGAATGCTTCTCTAATGGAGTGACATTGAAGCAGAAATCTAAATGAATGAATGATGAAGCAAACACTGTTAGGAAAACAGTGTTCAAATCAAAGGAAACAGCAAGTGCAAAGGCCTAGCAAGGAGACCAGAGTAGCTTCAGTAAAAGGAATGCTGTGTAGATAAGTTGTATATGAGATTATAAAAGAGCTTATTAGGGAGACAGAATCACACCAGGACTTGCAGGCAATGGGAAGGAATTCAGATCTCATTTCAAATGAGATTGAGATGCAGATGCCAGCCATTAGATAATTGTGAGCAAAACAGGGACATTAACTTAGGTTTTTAAAACATTACTCTGGTTACTGTGTAAGACTGTAATAGTGCAAGTAACAAGAATAAAGTTGAATTAAGAATTTATAATAATCTTGGCAAATAAAGTCTTGGATTAGGTTGGTAGCAGAGAAGAACAAGAAAAGTGACCAGAATCTGGATGCATTTTGAAGGAAAGCAGAGAAAATTCTCAGGGGAACTTGATGTGGAATTTGCATGAAAACTAGGAGTCTCAAATTACTCTATGGTTTGGTTAATGAGAAGCAGCATGAATAGTTAATTTTTACCAAGGAGAGAAGAAAAAGGTCTTTTGGGGAAAAGGCCAACAGTTCAGACTTAGAATAACTTTGAGATGCCTAATAAATAAGTTTGAGATGCCAAGGGATGATTTTGAGAAGATAGCAAGATTTATTAAACTGGAATTCAGGGGAGAGATCTGATCAGATATAATGATAATAATCACAAAAACTTTACACAGCATTTAAAACCATGGTACTAGATGAAGTCACCTTAGATGTGACTGTAGGTAGAGAAACAGAGAAGTACCAGTTCTGAATCCCGGTGCCATCCAAAATGTTGTGGTAGGAACATATGACTTTGGTAAAGAAAAGGACACTGAGAAGAAGCAACCAGTGTAACTGAAGTAGATTAAATAGCGTCATGCCCTGAGACCAAGTAAAGAAACTCAAGAAGAAGAAAAGAAATGCCAAGGCTACATATTCAACATATACCAAATAACAAATGGACTGACAATGACCATTGAATCTGTCAATATGGAGGATACTAGGGACCTTGATGAGAGCATTATTAGTAGGGTGAAGGGAATAATAGCCTGACTGGGGTTAGCATAGAAGAAAAGAGGTTCCACATCTGCTAATGGGAAGGTAGTTTGTATTAGACTAATTCCTCTATATGGTAATAATTACAAACTCTGCATAAAATTTAAAGAACGTGAAAGTACAGAAGAGCAGCCAAATCAACCAGTAGCTGAAAAGGAGCCTGCCACTTAAAAGAAGATAAACGCTCTGGGTAAGATTTGCATTTAATGCCCCTTCTCCCGAGAAATCTCAGTAAGGATAGCATAGCTCTGCAGGAACTCGGGCTGAAAGTCACAGTGGTGCTTGTTTCAGAAGTCTGAAAATGGAGGTTAGGACTCCTGAGCTACTTTTAAAGTGAGGGGAAAGGAAGAATCCACACAGCCACAGAGAGAAAGCCCAACATCTGTACATAAACTCTGCCCAGATCCTTAGTTGAGCCCAGCTGTGATTATCTGGGGAAATGCCCTTGGCCCAAAGGAAAGCAATGACAGACAAAAAGAACTAAGCAGAGATTCCAGCTGCTACCCATCACATGAAGACACAGTTTGGAGTTTGAGTGTAACCAAGTATCTTAGTCAATTCAAGCTTCTATAACAAAGTGCCATAAACTAGGAGGCTTATCAACAACAGGCATTTATTTTTCACATTTCTGGAGGCTGGATGGCATGTATCATAGCACCAGCATGGTTGGTTTGGGTGAAGGCCTTTTTTCAGGTTACAGACTAATGACTTCTCATTGTACCCTGACATAGTGCAAAGAGAGCTAGCTGGCTTTCTGGCCTCTCCTTATAAGGGCACTAATCCCATTCATGAGTGTTCCACTCTCCTGACATAATTACCTTCCAAAGGCCCCATCTCCAAATACCATCACACTGGGATTGGATTTCAACATATGAATTTGGTGAAACATAAACATTCAGTCCATAGCACTAAGATAACTGCTGGGAAGAACAAAAAATAAACATGCTTCAGAGGATGATGAAAGAACCCAGAACTTTTACACTATATCATCCATAATGTCTAGTATACTATAAAAAATATTAGACATCAGAAGAAACAGGGAAATACGACCTACAGTCGATAGAAAAAGTAATCAATAGCAAAATATCTTGAAGTAATCTAGACGTTGGAATGAGCAAAAATGGACTTGAAAGACACTTACAAATATGTTCAAAGGCTTAATGAATAATATAGTCATCTAATTAAACAGATATATGAGAATAAAATAAGAATCGAGTCAAAATTTTAGAATGAAAATTAGAGTAGTTTGATTAAAATTTTCACTAAATTGGATTAAGAGAGACTGGTGATTAAAGAACAAAAAGTTAAGATAATTTAAAAGATATCAAAATAAATTACCTAATTCAAATAATCAAGATATTTTTTAAAAACAGGAACAGAGCCTCAGTCACCTATAAAACAATATCAAACTATTTGCAATTAGAAACTTAGAAGAGTAAAGGATTGGGGAAGAAAAAAAATGACTGAAAATTTCCCAAATTGTATAGAAAATTCGATATATAAGTTTAGAAACTGAAAGATAATTACAAAGAAAATCATGCTTAAAAATATCAGAGTCAAATAACAAAACCAAAAATAAAGAGAAAATTCTGAAAACAGAAGAAAATGGCACTTATGGAAAAGTAGCAATGTGAATAATAAATGACTTCTCATGAAAATAATGGGAGCCGGAAGACAATGGAACAACATCTATAAGATACTAAAACAATAAACATTTTCAACATATTCAGTGGAAAAAGTTGTCGAAAATGAAGGTTATATAAGAAAAACAAAGTAGACACACTGAATAGAATTCCACTAACCAAATTTAAAACATAAGGAAAAGCAAAATAATTCAGTATTAGATTATAAAATATAGGAAGAAGTAGTAATAAATAACTTTCTAGTGATTATTAATTAATTAGTTAAAATGGCAGGAAGAGGATAAGAGGAATAAAGGAAGGGGGAAGGAGGGAAGAAAGAAAGAAAGAAAGAAAGAAAGAAAGAAAGAAAGAAAGAAAGAAAGAAAGAAAGAAAGAAGGAAGGAAGGAAGGAAGGAAGGAAGGAAGGAAGGAAGGAAGGAAGGAAGGAAGGAAGGAAGGAAGGAAAGAAAGAAAGAAAGAAAGAAAGAAAGAAAGAAAGAAAGAAAGAAAGAAAGAGAAAGAAAGAAAGGGTGAGAAAAGAAAAAAGAAGAAAAAAGAAAGTGGGTGCTTTTCTACAACAGAAGGAAGAGGGCTGGCAGGTAAACATGTAAAAAGTGCTGGAGTTGGAAAATACTGTGCAGTTGTGAAAATAAAGATCGATTCAGGCAAGAATCATCAGTCTGATGTGAAAGATTATGATGGAGATTGGGATATTTGTATGATAGAGATTTCTTATTAGTCATAGGAAAAAATAGAAATTACACACGGGAGAATCCAGATAACTCCTGGGCTGGGTGATCAAAATTCACATCACCAAGGAGGGTATAAATGGCCATCACATGCCTCAGATATACTACCCTGAAAATAACACAACATCTCTTATGTAATATTGTAGCCTGGAATGCATAAACTAAATTAACTATGATAAAACATCAACCAAATTCAAAATAGGGAATATTTTCTTCCCCCAAATTGTGAACATCTTAAAGCCAAAAAGCCCCTGGTTAAAGATACACAAAAGGCATGAATGCTAAATGTAATATTGGTACTAGGCTGGATCAAGTAAATGTTGATAAGTGTGTATAACTATTGTTTGTAATAGTATATACATTTGCTGAAATTATGAAGTTATTTCTAACTAAGTCGTTTTTATTAAATGAAGAGGAAATGACATTCTCAAATGAAAACAGAATTCTTCATCAGCAGAGTTACACCACCACCACAACAACAACAAAATGCTACAGGATTTTTTCAGATTGAAGTGAATTGAGACTAAACAGAAATTTGGATCAAGAAATGAAAAATATTAAAAGGAGTTTAGAAATTGCAAACAAATAACAGTGAAATTGAAGACACAGCAATGGAAATTATCCAAAGTGAAACACATAGAGAAAAAGATCAAAAACATTAACACAGCATAAGTGAATTGTCCGACAATTTCAAGCAGCCAAGTATTCATATAATTTGAGACTCCAATAAAGGCAAAACAGAACAAAAGCAATTAGAGAAATACTGGCAAAATTTTCCACATTTAATAAAAATTATAAACCCACAAATCTAAGGTCAATGAACTCTAAGCACAAGAAGCATGACAACACCAAGACACATCAAAATCAAACTGCTTAAAACCAGTAAACCAGTGGTAAAAAAAAATTAACAGGCAGATAAAAACGTCATATTAAGTACAAAGGAATAAAGATAAATATCAATTTTCTTTCAGAAGATAGCTAGGCATGGTGGCTCAAGCCTGTAATCCTAGCACTTTGGGAGGCCGAGGTGGGCAGATCACGTGAGGTCAGGAGTTCGAGACCAGCCTGGCCAACATGGTGAAACCCCGTCTCTACTAAAAATACAAAAAATTAGCTGGGTGTGGGGGCAGGTGCCTATCATCCCAGCTATTCCAGAGGCTGAGGCAGGAGAATTGCTTGACCCTGGGAGGCAGAGGTTGCAGTGAGCCAAAATCGCACCACTGCACTCCAGCCTGGGCTACAGAACAAGATTCCGTCAAAAAAAAAAAAAAAAAGAGAGAGAGAGAGAAGAAGGAAAGGAAGGAAGGAAGGAAAGGAAGGAAGGAAGGAAGGAAGGAAGGAAGGAAGGAAGGAAGGAAGGAAGGAAGGAAGGAAGGAAGGAAGGAAGGAAGGAAGGGAGGGAGGGAGGGAGGGAGGGAGGAAGAAAGGGAAGGGAAGGGAGAGAAAGAAAGAAAAGAAAAGAAAGAAGGAAGGAAGGAAGGAAGGAAGGAAGGAAGGAAGGAAGGAAGGAAGGAAGGAAGGAAGGAAGGAAACAATTGTTATCTGGGGAAAATACTATTCACAAAAATATTAATAGAAGAAATAAAAATTTTCAGACATAAAATACCTTTAAAAATTCACTACCAAAAGACTTGCACTAAAAGAAATGTTATAAGAATTCCTTTAAAGAGAAGGAAATTAATATCCAATGGCTACCTAGATTGACAAAAGAGAATTGAAGAGTACAGACAATAGTAACTGCATTGGTTAGAAAAAAAAATTCATATTATTTCAATCTCTTTAAAAATAATTGACTGTTTAAAATAAAAATAATACATTTTAGGTAGAAGTAAAACATATGACACTAATAACACTGAGGATAATAAAAGAGAAATGGAAGTATACAGTTGTGAGATTTTCATACAGTTGTAAATTTTATATGTTTACTGGTATTGTGTATTATAACTGTGATAAGTTAAAGATATATCACATAACCCCTAAAGCAACTGCTAAAATGGCATTTCAAAGATTTGTAATTTACAGACAAATAAAGAAGATAATTTGGAATCATTTAAAATATTTCATTCCAAAGAAGCCCAAAGGGTGAGAGGCTGTGGGTGGAGGGAAAGAAAAGAACAAAAATGAGGAGACAACAGGAACCAAATTGCAAGATAGATTAAATCTGATGAAAACAATAATCACATTTTATGTTAATGGTCTAAACACTATTAAAAGGTAGAGAGGGAAGAATAGACTGTGTTATATGTTATAAGAAATCCACTTTAAAAATAAAGAAACAAAGGATTAAAAGTAAAACTAATAAAAATGATATTCCATGTGAACATCAGTAAAAAAGAAAGCTGAATGGCTAAGTCAATATCAAAAGAACCGTGTTTTAGAGCAAAGAAATTATAGGGTAAAGAGTGTCGTTTTATGATGACTCAGCAATCAATTCATGTCATAAAGGTGAGGTCCTAATCCAATCTGACTCGTGTGTCCTTTTAAGAGGAAGAAACTCCAGGAAATGGGCCTATACAGACCAAAGTCCGTGTGAGCACACAGGGGGAAGATGGGCTTCTGAAAGTGAAGGAGAGAGCTTCAAGAGAAATCAACCCTGCCAGCAACTTTTTCTTGGACTTCTAGTATCCAGAGTACTTCTAGCCTCACATTTATTTATCAGAGAATACGTTTCTATTGTTTAAGCAGTAAAAAAGAAATCAGTTCTTTAAGAGAACATAATAATCTTAAATATTTATGCACCCAATTAATAATAGAATTTCAAAATACATAGAACAAACACCAACCTAACACAATTTGTTATTTTCCAGTTAAAATTCTCTGGTTATATTTTTACATTATCACCTTCACCAAAATAACTTGAAATAAAATTACTACATAGAACTTTAAGGACAGACAAATTCATAATTATAATTTGAGATTTTATCACCCCTGTCTCAATAATTGATAGAATAGATAGAAAATCAGTAAGGGTAGAGAAGATTTTAAAAGGCACTAGCATTAACTTAACCTAGCAGATATTGTCCCACTCAACAAGAGATGAAAATACATTCTCCTCCAGTGCCCACAGAATATTTAGCATAATCAATCATATTCTAGATCATAAACTAAATCTCAGTGAATTTAAAAATATTTAAGACACACAAAGTATGTTCTATGACCAAGTTGGAATTTAATTTAATAACAAAAATATATCTGGAAAATTCAGATATATGAAAACTAAATATTAATAGCACACTTCTAAATAGTCAATGGGTCAGAGAAGAAAACAAAAGGAAAATTAGAACAAAATGAACCTTCAAACACAACACATCAAAAGTTGTGAAATTACACTAAAGCTTTACTTAGAGTGAAATTCATGAGAACAAGTGCTTATCTTAGCAAAGAAGAAAAGTTGTTACCTAAAGAAAAAAGTGAAGAGCAAATGGAATTCAAAGTAAGCAGACCAATAAAAATAATAAAGATAAGAGAGAAAAATCAAGGAAATATAAAACAGAAAAACAATTGTTAATAAATGAAATTACATTGAAACATTAGATATTTGAGAAGATCAATAAAATTGATAAACTTCTAGCCAGACTGATAAGCGAGAAAAGAGAGAAAACAGAAATTAACAATATCAAGAATGACAGAGATGACACCATTACAAAATCTACAGACATTAAAAGGATAATAAAGGTCTATATAAACAAATGTATACTAATTTGTTCAGCAACTTAGATAAAATTAAAAAGTACAGTGCAATACACAAACTACCAGTGCGCATTCAAGAAGAAATAGATCACCTGATTAGCTTTATATTAAGAAAATTGAATTTGTAGTTAAAAACTTAACTATGGGAAACTCCAAGCTCAGATAGACACACTGATTAATTCCATAAGTCATTTAAGGAAGAAATAATACTAACTTTACATATACTATTCCAGAAAATTGAAGAGGAGGTAATACTTTCCAACTCACTTTATGAGCCAGCATTACCCTGATGCCTAAGTTAGACAAAGACATGACAAGGAAAGGACATACATGTATCCCTCATGAACATAGATGCAAACGTTTAAAAAACAGCAAAACAAATTAAACAATATGCAAATACTCTTTGACTTATGATGAGTTTATGTCCTGATAAACCCAATGTGGAGTCAAAAATATCACATCAAAAATGGATTTAGTAAACCTAACCTACTGAACATTATAGCTTAGCCCAGACTATCTTAAATGTACTCAAAACACTTATGTTTACCTCCAGTTGAACAATATTATCTAACACAAATACTATTTTATAATAAAATGATAAATATCTTAAGTAAGAATATCATACCACATATCACTAGCAGGAGAAAAAAACACAATTCGAAAGTTGAAGTAAGGTTTCTACTGAATGCATATCACCTTCACACCACTGGAAAGTTAAAAAAAAAAAATTAAGTGAAGTCATTATCAGTACAGCACCATCTGTATAAATAGTAGAAAGCACTATGGCCATGTGGGATACCCCAGGAATGCAAGGTTAGTTTAACATCTAAAAACCCATTATTGTAATTCGCCCTACTAAAATAAAAGGAAAATTCATATGGTCATCTCAATATACATAGATAAAGCATTTTACAAAATCCAATATCCATTTCTGATAAAACCTCCTATCAAAATAGGAATAGAAGTGAACATCTCCAACCTGATAATGGGTAATCTATTAAAAACCTACAGCTAATACCATAATTAATAGTGGAAGAATGAATGTTTTCCTCCAGAGACTGAGAACAAGACAAGCATTGCAATTCTCATTAATTCTTTACCATGTTTAGTGGAGGTTCTATACAGTGCAGTAAAACAAGAAAAAGAAATAAATGCATCTAGATTTGAAAGGAAGTAGAAAAAATGTCTTCATTTGCAGATATTTGCATAAAATATCCTATAAAATCTTTTAAAATTTATTAATACTAAAAATGTGTGTTTAGAAAAGTTACAAAACACAAGATCAAC
This sequence comes from Macaca mulatta, assembly GCF_049350105.2. Lineage (NCBI taxonomy): Eukaryota > Metazoa > Chordata > Mammalia > Primates > Cercopithecidae > Macaca > Macaca mulatta. The sequence goes on along the minus strand of NC_133418.1, from coordinate 102,248,147 downwards.
AATTTTATTTCTATATACTAGCAAAAAAACACTTGAAAATAAATTTTAAAAAATTCTTTTTTGAATACCAGCAACAACTATAAAATACTTGGGGAAACTTCTGACAAAATATGTCCAAACCCAATACAATGAAAAGTACAAAGTATTGCTGAGAGATACTAAAAAATATCTAAACAAATGCAGAGATATACTGCATTCATGAAGACTCACTATTGTTAAGATCTCATTTCTCCCCATATTATCTATATGTTCAATAAAACCTTTGCCAAAATTAGAGCAAGATTTTGTTTTCAGAAATTAGAAAACTAATTATAAAATTATGTAGAGAACCAATGGATTAATAGCCAAATTAACTCCAAAGAAGGATATAGTTGGAGAATTAATACCTGATTCTAAAACTTATCATAAACTACTACAACCAAGATTTTGTTTTACTAGACAAATAGTTCAATGAAATAGAATGGAGAGTCCTGCAAAAAGCACACATATATATGAAAACTTGATTTTTGAAAAGGCTTTGCAAAGGTAATTCAGTAGATAAATTACGATATCTTCAACAAATGGTGCATGAACAATTGAACATCCGTATGCAAACAAAAAAGCTTCAGTGTTTCCACTATAAGTAAACATTAACTCAAAATGGATTATAAACCTAAATATAAAATATAAATCTTTAAAATTAAATTAATAAAATTTCTAAGCCTATAAAAGTTAAGAGTAAAATCTAAATCCATAAAATCTATAGAAAGGAAACTTAGGAGGAAATCTCAGAGACCTTGAGTTTGGCGAATACTTTGTAAATTGTATATAAAATGCGCACATCCTAAAAGAAATATCAATAAATTAGACTTCACCAAAATCAAAAACTTTTACTCCTATAAGACACTGTTAAGAGTATTAAAAGTAAAGTCATAGAATGAGAGAAAATATTTGAGAATCACTTGTCTGATGAAGGACTAAGATTTCCATACATGAAGAATTATTAAGATAACAAACAATCTGATAAACTATGAACAAAAGATATACACAGATACCTCACTATAGGTGATATAAACACGGCAGATAAGCACATGGAAAAGGTTTTCAACATCATCAGTCATTGGGGAATACAAATTAAGAATGTGCAACATGATGCCATTATATGTATATTCGAATGACTTAAAAAAAAAAAAAAGGAAAAGAAAAAGACTGATCATACCAAGTGGTAGCAGGATGTGGATCAACTACCTCTCATACACTGCTGGTGGGAATACAAAATAGCACAGCCCCATCAGAAAACAGACTGGCATTTCTTGTCTCTCTCTCTCTCTCTTTTCTTTTTCTTTTTCTTTTTTTCCTTTCTTTCTTTCTTTTGAGACAGAATCTCACTCTGTTACCCAGGCTGGAGTGTGGTGGCACAATCTCAGCTCACTGTATCCTCTGCCGGGTTCAAGAGATTCTCCTGCCTCAGCCTCCATAGTAGCTAGGAACACAAGCACATGCCATCACACCCGGATAATTTTTGTATTTTTAGTAGAGACGGGGTTTCTGCATGTTGGCCAGGCTGGTCTCAAACTCCTTACCTCAGGTGATTCGCCCACCTCGGCCTCCCAGAGTGTCAGGATTACAGGCATGAGCTACTGTGCCCTGCCCGATTGGCATTTCTTAAAAGAAACTTGCATCTAACACATGACACACCCATTCCACTTCCAGATAACTACTCAAGAGAATATAAATACCTGTTCATACAAAGACTTGTACTTGAGTATTTGTATTAGCTTTATTTTTACTGTAATATGCCCAGATGGGAAAGAATCCAAATGGCCAACACTTGGGTGGATACCAAGTGGGTGGATAATCAAACTGAAATATCATTTCAAGGATAACATTTCATGGACTACTACTCAGCAATAACACAATAACAAGGAATGAACATGCTACAACATGGAGAAAATAAAAGTATTCCTGAGTGAAAGAAGCTAATCCCCCCAAAAAATTGATTTTATTTATATAAAATTCTAGAAAACACAAATTAATCAAGAGTGACTAAAAGCAGATCAGTGATTTCCTGGGAATGGGTAGAGCAGGCAGAGGCAAAAAGAAGGGATTAAATTAGTCAAAACTGATCAAATCTTATGCTTTAAATATGTGTAGTTTACTGTGTATAATTTATAACCAATACAGCTAATACAATGTACAGGAGAGAATCATTTTTTAAAAATTAAAATATATGCATGTAAGTCAGCATTTTAGCTGATCTGAAGTAAAGAAAAAAAACATATTTGGCTTCTACACACCAAACATCAGGGTCAAGACCTAATACTGGCGTCTTCCTACTTCTCTACTCTTGGAGACCAGGGACAGTTACCCCACTGCCATGTCAAGATGAAATATAGGGAAGTTAAGCTAATCATTGTTGTGCTCTGTCCCACAGCCTGAGAACAGGGTTCAATTTATGTATGTATTTAATTATGGGACCTTGAGTCAATCCATTTTTATCATCTTCACACCCTCCCCCTCTTGTTTATGCCATCATATAATTGTGGTTAAAAAAAAATAAGCTCCATGATGGAAGAGAACTTCTCTGTCTTGCTACCACTGAATCCAAGCATCTGAAATGTGGCCAGCCATATGGTGAAGGTCATTATGTGTTTGTTGAATTAATATTTTACAATGTTTTAAATGTCTTTAAGGAGAAATTGTCTATTATTTATCTTTGTACTTCCAAAGAATAAGTACTTAGCGTTCATGCTATTCCACGTATGGTGTGCAAGTTTTGCGAGATCCAACAAATGAGTATTGATTTATTTTGCCTTTGAAATGTGAGATTTGGGGACATAGGATTAATGAGATAGAGTATAACAGTGATGAGTTTAAGTAAAATCCTTGCATCTTTGAATTAGTATTGGAAATATTAGAATGAATTCATATTTTCTCTTTTTAAAAAGTATTTCCTAATTCTATTCAATAAAAACACCTAGAAAAATAACAAATTCACTACCAGTAAGCACCTTGAATGTTTAGATTGTGGTCTCCAAAGATCTTTGAAAAATTGCTGATTCCACGTACAAAATGAATCTGAAATACTTTATCAAACCAGAAAGCAAAAATGTCATCCAAAAATTCGCACAAATAAATGATAAATGTTTGAGACAATGAATATGCTAATTACCCTGATCTGATTACAATACATTATATGTATTGAAACATTGCTATGTTGCCTATAACTATGTATATGCAATGATTATGTGTCAATTAAAAATAATCATTTAATTCAATTTAATTTAAAAACAAAACAAAATTACTGACATCATGTCAAAACTTTCGAGGACTCAGCTTAAAGAAGTTCCTGCAGGCAATGATGATGCAATTTGATACCATTGTTAAGAATAATAATTGCAATGGATTGAAACATAAAATGTGCTTCAATCTGTGAGTTCAAAAAATATTGACAAAAACTCTCATTTGTCACCTTGGAAGTTGCTAGGGAATAACTCATTCTATTGAAAACAGGTAACTAAAGAAAAGCCAAATATTTAACCTGTCTTTTCCATATGAACTAAACCTTAACACCATTTTTGTATACTTGATAATTAATGAATCTAAGCAATGACCATCAATGGCATCACAGAGAGATGACCAGACTTATGTCTTCCTGATGGATAAACTTAGTATCACCTATGAAGTACTATTGCCAAATAACTGAACCTGCATCTAATCAAGCCTCTACACCAAAATACCAATGTGTAAGAAATATAGGAGACAGGAACACATGTTAATGTGATATATTAGAAATCCCCTTGCCACGTACATCTTTCAGAAGTGGTGCCAATAATGTGGAAGGACAATAAATTATTTAAAGTGGGGGATTAAGCTATTATGTTAGATTATTCTACATGGATTTAAGCAGCAAAACACAGACTTTAGGAAGCTCCACAGGACAAAGCAACTAGCATTTCCCCCAATTAAATACAAGGAAAAATAGGGGAGAGATAGAGGATAAACTAATAAAACATTTCCAAGTGACACATCAAAGCAATTACAACAAAAGGACATTATGTAGATCCTGATGCAAATCAACTGTTAACAACAAAATATGATAGGACAATCAAGGCAATTTTAGCAGTGATGATATTTGGTAATATTAATGTTTTAATTATTCTTGTGTATAATTATGATAATATAGTCATATTTTTATAATTTTATGTTTTAGCATTTCTGAAATATTTATAGGTTAAATGACATAATATGACAACTAATATTTGCTTCAAGTTAAAATAAAGCAATATGAGGGTATAGTTAAAACACAATTGTTCATGAGTTAATAATTGTTAAGGTTGGGTGATATGTTCATTATACTATTCTCTCTATTATTTTATGTTTAAATTGTTATAATAAAAATCATAAAAGATAAACCTAAACTAAAATCCAATTTATAAAGCAAAAGAATTAGAAAAACTATATTTTACTTCCAAAAATATTCACTACTACCTGCTTAAAAAGAAACAGTTTCTTCCATGCATTAAAGTAGCTGCCTATAAATCATTCAATATTAAATGCAGGGCAGGGGGAAGGGGGCAAACAAATGTAAATGGTAGGAGCCTACATGAATCAGAAATTGAACACAAATGAAGTATAACTGCCTCTGAAATGATAATTCTAGTTTATGGAAAAGTGGGATTGGATTAACAAACACCACCTCAGGATCAGAACTATTTTGCAAAGCAAAGTACACTAGCAAACAAATATGTGAAAGATGTTTACCCTTTAGGAAAGACAGGCATGGGTAATTGTAACCAGGCTCTAAGCCTGTTTGTAAACAGAGATACTATATTTTCACTGCCTCTCAGATTGTGGTCTAAATATTTGACAACTTTAATGTCTTTCAAAGATATTAAATGTTGCAGGCATGTGAGAAAGGTCATATATCATTTCTGATTTGTTGTCGACATTGCTGGCAAATATGCATTTGTGTGCAGCTATCTTTCATAAACTGCTGGCTCTCCTGTTTGTTATATGGCTTCCCGCACTTTGAATAATTTATTGTCCCCCACATTATTGGCACCACTTCTGAAAGATATAAGTGAAAAGGGGATTTCTATTATATCACATTAAAAAATAAGTCAGAGAAAACTCTAAATCAGGATGTTATTTTAAACAGTTCCTACTCATTAGGGAGAAGACTTACGAACCCAAAGTAAAAATGCCTCTCAAATCTATCTAATGAAGGAAAGCAAAGCAATGGAAGCTGATATGTTTATTCATTACCACTTTTGTGCTGCTTTGCCTGTAGGCTGAGCTCTGTGAGGTAAGTCAAATGGCCTCCTAGGTTTCCTCCTTTATTTTAATATTATTTTATAAAGGGAATGAAAACAAACATTTAGAATGGTGCAAAAGTAATTACAATTTCTGTCAGTAGCAGTTACCATTGACAACTTTAAACGTAATGGCAGAAACCGCAATTACTTTTGCACCGACCTGATAGAAAACTCATATTCAGATTCTTCTGAACCGGAATACGCAAAAGTTGTCAATGATGACGATAGAAATACCTGAGCAATGGGCACAAGGACTCATCTTGACTGGCTCCTATACATCAGTTCTCCTGGATACAGATCCCCACCCACAAAGAAGGGCCCAACCAGGACCACTGATGGGTGGTCAGTGTAACTTAGGGGACATTACAGCTGTTGAAATGACCTCCCTGTCACTGTTCGTGGATGGCTACCTGGAAAAGATGTAATAGACCACTGGTTTTTAAGCCTTGTGAGGATTTTTAATGTCTTTAGAAATGCACAACTATGAAACATCTCTATGTGAAAACATGTATATTTAACAAAATATTAATATATAACATACTAGGGGCTCATGGACCTCAGGTACCCATCAATGGTTCAAGAAGAAGTTTCTGCGTTTGGATGAATCTAAATAGATATCTCCCAGGGTCTGTATCTACTCTAAGATTCTATTTAGGGAAGGTTTTTTTTAATGAAGAAGAATTAAAAGTGATTTTAAATTATTCCATTCTGGCATCTCTAATTATTCAGAACTTGGGAAAATGGCCATGATTTATTGAAAGTGAAATAATTATATATGATTCTGGTTTCATTTTCATAAAAGCCATGATGGAGACAAACCCACAAACGTCAATTACACATTTCTCCCTTTGGCACAAATGCCTCATGCTAATATTCCCTTTCTGGCTCAGTCACTCAATTTGCTGCCCACGACTTTCCATTCCACTTGTCCAAATTCAGCACCTTTTATAGACCCTCTGAGTTTCTCCTCCCACTCTGGAGCCTTTGCTGGTATTTCAGGCCTCATTCATCTCCTCTCATCTGAACTCCTACAAGATAAATTCTGCTGCACAGTCCCACACGTAATTATGTTCTGTCATATGCTATTGGCTTCTGTTTTGTGTGTTTTATTTCTGAGAATAGACTGTAAAATTCTACATCATGGGTACCTGGTCAAATCTTCTGCTTTTTTACTACATCTAGAACAAACACTAGATACTCAATAAAGTCCTGTTGATTAAAATCCATTCTTTGGTTTCTGTCTATGATGGTTTCGCCACATATTTGAGAAGCAATAAAATCGCAGTGAGGGTAATTTAAAGGAGAAGGTTTTGAAAGAGAGCTGAAAGTGAGCTTACACATTATTCAGTGTGTTAGAATCGACAAAAGTTTGGAGTATGACATTTTATAGAAATAATGGCCAAGGGAAACTAAGATTGGATTAAGAAGTTGAAAATACTAATGAGAGAAAATGTGTGACCTTATTTTTTATTATTATCAGTTTTGTTTTGTTTTGTTTGTTTTTTGAGACAGAGTCTGGTTCTGTCACCCAGGCTGGAGTGCAGTGGTGCAATCTCGGCTCACTGCAAGCTCCATCCTCCTGCCTCGGCCTCCCGAGTAGCTGGAACTACAGGCGCCCACCACCATGCCCAGACTTTTAGTAGAGACGGGGTTTCACCGTGTTAGCCAGGATGGTCTCGATCTCCTGACTTCGTGATCCACCTGCCTCAGCCTCCCAAAGTGCTGGGATTACAGGCATGAGCCACCGCACCTGGCTCTATTATTATTGTTTTAAAGCTAAAGAGTTAGTTTTCTTAACAAAAGTTATTTTAAAAAATATCTCTTGAACTTGTTTGGCTGAAGGAATCTTTTGAAAAACATAAACTGCATGAAGTTGACTGTGGTTGTAATTATGTAGTACCTACCCCAGTTTTCCTTAAATGGCTCCTTGCCACCTTAGAAAGAAGGTTTTCCTTTCCTTTGCTGTGAATATTCTCACTTGTTGTTATATTAAACAAGAGGTCAGCACCGCTAGAGAATATGGAGTCAATTGCGAATTCTCAGCCTCAGCATCTAATTAGAGGTAGTGTATGGAATGCCTTCCTTAATTACTTTGGAGTCATTGGGGTATTTCATTAGTCTCAGTTTTTATCTTGTAACTTCATTCATAAAATATGTTCCTTATCAATTAGCTCCGCTGGGAACTGATCACTGGCCCTGTGTATCCTGCTCTCTGTGTGATCTCTCAGCCCCAAAGGAGAAGGTCAGAATTCTTCTACATAATATAACACGTTCAACTCTATTACCACACTAAGAACACCATGAAGGAAAATGAAAAAAGCAAGATATTATGTCGCTTACAAGATGAAATACTGTTCCTAAATTGTGCTAGAAATATTAGGTAAAATTGATATCATCAAAGAAGTTAAACAACAAATGTTTAGACTGAAATTGATCATTGGTTCAGCCCATACGTTTCCTGAGATCAGTAGAAACATGCTCTCCAGAGATGCTTTAAAAAGAGAAATTAAAATGCTCTTTTTAAGTATGAAATTTTATGTGATCAGAAGGGAGATGCATGAGTCATGGTTAAGAGCAACATGGCTGCAGGGAAGAACACTAAACTCAAGATATTAACATGGCTGAAGAACACTGAGGCAGGGAAGTTAAGTCACAAAATTATGTATAGGCACTGGCAATGCCATCCAATATGCAGAGATGGCAGAACTCCCAGAGACTCCACATGCCAGGCAAAGATGGTGTACCAAGCCTGATGCCTTCCAACATATAAATCCTGTAGTCAACTTTCTGTTATCTTAATTCTAGGACCACAAAGAAACTTTTGATGATAATTTGCTTCTATGTTTCCTTGAAACTGGGAAGGACATGCCACAGTAGGCTCTTAGATCTACTCCTCACCTCAAGTGGTTTCAGTTGCAGCAAGTCCTTCACTAAGAGATGGGGTTTTTTGATTCCAGCTTTTGTTTTTTGTTCATTTCTTCTTATTTAAATATCATTTCCAAAAGCTAACGTGGAAATAAAGAAAGGAACTGCTATAGTCTCTGTGATATCTCTCAGCATTCCACCACCAGGTCCGAACAGTAGGATCTTCCTTGCTACAAATTTATCAAAAGGACCTTTTGTGATTGTCCAAGGCAGAATATATGTTTTCAAAGAATAAAAATCCACTCAAAGTAGCCCCATAACAAGGCTGTATCGGAAGGAGTCAGCTCTCAAGACATCCAAGAAAATGGTGATCAGACCTGAGGCCTTATCTATTAATTAGCTATTGCTGCTATCAAACAATTATAAAACTCCGTGTCTATAACAACAATTATTAAGTTGCTTATGAGTTCGTGGGTTTGGTGGGGTTTGATTGATTGACGTTGAGCTCTGCTGAGCAGCTCTACTTCAAGCTGCAGTGGCTGGATGACTAATTCTCCCTATGGTCTATCAGGTGATAGCACTAGTTCTGTTCCAGGTGTCTTTCATACTCCTTCAACCAACAGACTAACTGAGGCATGCTTTTTCTTTTTTTTTTTTTTTTTTTCGGATGGAGTCTTGTTCTGTCACCCAGGCTGGAATACAGTGGTAAGAGATCTCGGCTCACTACAACCTCTGCCTCCCAGGTTTAAGCGATTCTCCTGCCTCAGCCTCCTGAGTAGCTGGGACTACAGGCACCTGCCACCACGCCCAGCTAATTTTTGTATTTTTAGTAGAGACGGGATTTCACCATATTGGCCAGGCTGGTCTCGAACTCCTGACCTTGTGATCCACCCACCTCAGCCTCTCAAAGTGCTGGGATTACAGGCATGAGCCACCACACCCAGCCGCATGCTCTTCTTATTGCAATAGCAGATACACTGAAGGGCAAGCAGAAATATTCAAGGCCACTTAAAGCCTTAATTCAAAACTGGCATACTGTCAGTTCTATCTCATTCTATTGGCCAAAGCAAGTTAAATGGCCAAACCCAGAATCTAGAAGGGAAATACATCCTGCTCTTTTAGTAGGAGGAATTGCAAAGTTACATGGCAAAGGATTTGGATACAGAGAGATGTAGAATCAGGGCCAATAATGCAATCTACCATATGTGACCACCTGCCCAGCGCCAAAAACCTCAGTAGCCTTAAGAGCAGCAGCAGTGATACTTGAATCTTAATTCTGGCATCAAAATTATCTCGACTCAGTCACAAGCTTGTATCACTTAGATCAAATTTCCAAAACAAAGAATCTTACAAACAAGCTTGGTTTATGCATTTCTCTGAGGTCGGTGGAGCTCCCTGGTTTGATCACAGGGCAATTCTCTTAAAGGAGGGTGTAAGCAGAGAGGCAGCAATCACATACATACCCAGGATAGTTTTCTTTTTGTTGTCATCATTTTCTGTTGGTTCCTTGTCACCTGGTTTCTTCAGCTGGCAACTTCTCCTTGGCTGTCCAAGGCAGGAAATATGTTTTCAAGCAATGGAAATCCACTCAAAGTAGCTCCATAAAAGTCTGTATCAGAAGGATTCAGACCTCAAGGCGTTCAAGAAAATGGTGATCAGACCCAGGGATGTGCACATCTTTTCCAAGACTTCCATATTCATAGAAATTGGTTCACTTTACCATGTTTTCTAATTACTGACCACCTGACCAAGGCCAGAAAATGATCTAACCTTGGCCTCAAACACACCTGAATGCTCTTTGTGAGATAAATTATGTCTTTGGCTACTCACTGATCTCTGATTCTGATCACAGATCAGGCCCTGATCTCAGCTTGCTACTTACCTCATTAACGGGCACCATTAGTCTTACAGAAGACAGAGAAGCAGAGTACAGATGGCTCATCTCAGCTTCCTCCCTCCCCTAGACATACAAACAGAACTAAGTAGGTGGTGGGACAGTGACACCATCTTTTCTTGCATCATTTCTTTCAAGCAGCAAATTTTTCCATCTTAAACTTGCATAATATACACATTACTTATAGAAAGCCTGCAATCCAAAAGAAAAATGAGTCAGAATTACAAATAAAAAAAAAAACATTTCCTAATACAGAGTTTCTGCTGTTGTTCAAATGCAAAATCATCTATAAAATACAGAGAACATTTGAATGTGTTGATGGAGGGTGGAAATTATCTATCAAATAAGTTGGCAGAATACATTTCAATCTATTGTCATTATCTTGAAGGAAATGGTACCATTTCAATTGACAATTTACAGAATGAGCAATGAGACGCTGGTCCTATTTAGGGCATGATTTTCCTTATAGGAAGACACTGGGGAGACAGCAGAGAAACCCTACGTGTGAGCCTCCCTCTGCCTGAGCCAATTATGGAAAACACAGACATAACCTAATGTCTAAGTACTATGTACATGATATATTGTTATTTTGTTCAAGGGCCCTGAGGCAAAAGAAAAATCAAAATAATTTTTACAATAGCACCTGTTTGAAAATAAGCAATTTATTCCATCCTTATAAAATATTTATGGATTTCAAATGGATGTCCTTGAATAAGGCCATTTCATTTCTTTTCTCCAGTGAGGATTGGTTAGTTCGAGAAAACTCTAGATGTATTTCCTGTTAATTTAATACAGACCCAAACCTTTTTGTGAAAAAGCAGCCACCCAATAACTTTATTTACTAAAGTTTATTCTTAATGATTCTGCTTTAGTAGTTGTACAAGCAATAGCCCATGCATCGCTTCACCTATTGAATAAAGAGGAATCACTTCTATGCAATAAAATAATTTGATTTCCATCGAGAAAATGTATTTCAAAAAACCCAAGAGATTGAGGAAACTATTACTTTTTATTACCCATATCATAATGTTCATCTTAATTACTGCTAAAGCAGGTTCACAGATGTAGTCTAATTGAATGTATAACTTTTTAATTGAAAAAGGGGAAAGTATGAAATTTTAGTTTTAACCATAGATCTGACTAAAGTCAGATCCTTTCCTTCAATAAGCTTTCCTGGGAGAACTGAGGCTCTTAGAAATGTCCCAATTCTCTGGTATCAACAATGCACAAATCAAATATCCTGCAATTTGGAGCAATTAGTCAGTGTTATATCATTTATTACAACAAGATTTAGAACCAGGTCAAAGTGACAGGACATCGAATAACGTGGCAAACCAGTTGAGATTTCTTTTGACTCTGCTTCTGAAATTTTTACCTATCTCCAGGCAAAAGGTTTTAGTTTTTAAATAAAACATAAGAGATAGGGTTCTCACATACTTTATTTTGATAGACCAACTATCACTCTGTCTTCATGGGCTCCAGTGAGAGAGTTCTCTGTATTTCACTGTCTTCCAGGCCTCCATTAGAAGGCTCTCTCACGGGAAAACAAGCTTTTAGCACACTTAGGCCAGTAAGACCATTACCTTGGGCCCATTCAAATTCTGCTCCTTGAAAAGAAAAAGCATCAGGAAAGTGAGTTCAGTTGTGCCTTCATTCCCCTTCATCCTGAAAAATAGTAGTACTTCCTAGGGGTCTATCCAAATTGCTTTGAAAATAATGAGCATCATTGACAGTCTCTGCACCCTTAGTTCTATCCCTTATAATCCAAAGCCTAAACCTTCTATTCATACCTTAAAACAGCAAATAATGAGCCATCTCTTTGGTAGCCTATACTTTTAGCCATTCTAGTACAGGTTGAGGAAAAGAACCTTCTAGGAGTGTTATTGCATTAGGGCTATATCTTTCATCTGTAATTAAACAGTATTTCCTACATCTGGTTTTCTTCTTCCATATGAAATTACTTGAGGTTCCCCTAATGCACTACAATAAAACATGCAATGGCTAAGTTTACTGAAGGGGTATCTAAAACTCTCCAGAATCTTTCAAAAATTATTTTAATAGAATGCTTATGTTTTAGATTACTGTTCTCTAAAGTATGCATATGAACATGTAAGTTTATTCAGACATTCCATTTTACCAAAACATCAATTAGTCTGACTCATCAAATACCCTCTTTATATTCTGTATCATGTATTTGACATGTTTCTATTTATGCACCAGAGAATACCACTCGACTTCCACTGAAAACAGCCTCTGAATACATAGACGGTAATCATATGCTTAGACAGCAAAGGAAGACTTTCATGACTATTTTTAATGTATCCATAACCACTTCAGATGTCTTTTTGGAAACCAGCTGCAGAATCAATGTGTTCAAATGGTATCATTCAGTCAACTGCCATGTATCAGCGCTCTTTAATTTCTTAAAGGCCAGGTTCTCTGCTTATACCAAGGCAGAAGGAGTAATATGACTTTAAGGGTGTGGGTGATAATTCAAGTATGATTGTATTAGCATAAAAGAACATAAGCTGCTTTTCCTGAATGCAAACATGGTCCCTAAACCAAGGATGTAAATTAGTATTACAATGAAAGCCGCCAGAAGGACAGAAGCTTGGAAGTGTTCTCTTCTCCGAGCAGCAGGAGACTGTTCAGGTCCTGCTGTTTTGAAAACCTTTCTCCCCCCATGCAGGCTGCCCTGCTAAGAGAAATCCATTTGAATATTTTGGCAATCACAGAGGCCCCCACATAAATTATGGATACAGAAATGCATAAGACAGTCTAACAAATGGAACACGGTGGAATCTGTTTTTCTGCCGCCATATGGTGTCGACAGAATGCCACTTTGTTTCTCTGGGAAACAGCTCATCATTAAAAAATAAATAGCATCTTTTCTGTGGGGAGAGAACCCACAGTCATTATTTTGAAAAATAACAAACCGGAAACTCTGTCCTTTCATTTTACAATCTTTTTTTTTTCTTATATTATTATTGCCGCACACATAGACTTTTTTCCCTGGAAGATTGGTGATGGCTTGTGCTTTGTTGATGCATGGGAATTCAACACCATGTTTTCCTGATTGGGGAGCTAAGTCCGTGCACAATACACACCAAGAAAAATCAGGACACTTTGTTATAGATCTTCTTTCCTTTGGAAAACTATCCTTTCAATCTGACATATGGATTTTACTTACAGTTAGATTTCTTGATTGTAGATATAATGCATATAAACCATCTTGGTTTATGAAAAGTTTAACCACATCCAAATTGAATTAGGATGCCTTTTTATTTATAGAATAAAGTTATTACTGGACTTAATTCTGTAATGTATTTGATAATTTACCCTCTTTCAGACCTGGGGAAATTTTTTACCACATTCCATAATTAAATGTAATGCGAAACTTGTCCATGTCTTTCTTCCTCCTACAGCCCTTCTCTGGGGTTTTATTCTTTTTCCTTCAAAAATATCTTTCTTATCAGTATGTATGCCATTAGACTGCTGAAAATTTATATGTGCAATGCTATCTGTACACAAATCATAGTATTTTTAAATCAATGGAATTCCCTAAGTATTTTTACAAATATTGTTTTATTTGATGTTTGTGCAAATAGCACTGAGATATGTGTAGGAGAAGTTATCTTCCCTTCCTTAAATACAAAGAAATAGAGGGGATTAAATAACTAACCTACATGTTAGTACCAGAGTTTGTCCCAGGTCTTTTGACTTCCCAGGTGAAGACTTTTTCTTCAGCACTCTCTTAGCTGAGGTGGACACACATAAGAAGACCTTCACAGTTATTGTTTATCTTATCTTCCATTGTTCCTTCAGTGATGGTCTCTGACCATATGGCTATATTGGTCTTATTATTGAGAACATGTCATCTACCTATTTCCTCCCATATCAGGCATATATTTCAAAATACAAGTAAGTAAACGGCTTCGAAAAGTCAGTCGTCACAGACCAAAAGAAAAGCATACATCTATAAAGGTTACGTGGTGTTTCAAAAGAAATTTTTTGTTTATATTCTGAGGCCAGGATTATCTGTTCCCATTTTGTGAACTCTGAAATAGGATTTGGGGTCAGAAAAATGTTTGTGTTGATAAGCTACTTTTCATGGTATGTTAGTACAATGTTGTCCTAAATTAAGCAATAATTTTATAATATGTTGTTCTTTTGAGACAGAAGACTAAGAAATATTCCCTGACATTAGGTAAATGAGGAGAGCACAAAATTCCATTTTCCTGGGGACCAGAAAGCAAGAACATAAAAGGTGTATTCCCTTTTCTACCCAATCTGTCTGTCAACACTAAATTCTTTTCTGCAATATAACATTGAGTCTCTGCCAATTGAAAGAGTCCTCACACCCTCATCTGATTGAATTTATTTCTTTCACTCCTAAAGACAGCTTTTTCAAAAATATAACTGATCTCAGGGTATATATGTTACTTCATTTCTTTCATTCTACTCTTTCATCTTTGTCCTTTAAGATTTCTCAATTCATACGTGAGATGGGGATATTACAAATTAAGAAGCAGAAAAATATTTCATATCTGCCAAGTTCCAAGGCATATGCTTTGTTCCTTGTTACTGGAAACACTGTTCTCAAGAAATTACATACAACTTGGCAGATAATTCTACAATGTTGTTGACAGCTTGTCAATAGTGGATACTGATGGCTCTGTGGCATCAAGTATAGCAAGCCAAAGCTCTCATAACATGGAGCACGCATCACAAGCAAAGATTTCAACATGAAAACAAAGCAGCAAATCTATTGTAACATTAGGTGTTGTTTTAAGTTTGCTCATTCTTAATGCTATGGCTGATGGCTTGTACAAATCACTTGTAAGACACCCTCCCTGACAGGAAATAGAATAAATGGAACACAGCTTTAGATGCTGTACCTGATCAAGAGTGAGGAAAGAACATATTTTATGTTGTTATTAGTTGAAGGCTAGTCACCAAATATCTGCATCTAGCACTGTTTGATTTTAAGCATGAATTCCAGATCTAGAGGAAAAGAGTTGCAGGAAAAGATACAAGTGACATGGTCTAGAAAGAAGCCTGACTATATCACTTAAGGTTACAGTAACTATAAGTAATTAAAACTGAAAATAAATAAATAAAAATTAGTTCCTCTTTTGCAGTAGCCACATTTCAAGTACTCAATAGCCACATGTATCTAGTGGCTACTGTATTGGCCATTGCAGATATAGACTATTCCCAATATCACTTAGTATTTCATTGGACAGCATTAGTACATTGAGTAAAACATTTCTGCATGATTCTTTCATTTATTCAATAATCCCCTTTATTGAGTGTATGCTTTTCAAGAGAAGCATCGTGCAGATCAGAGAGATTTAGTTTGCAAACTAGAGGTCTGACTTCGCTCCTAATTTGCTGTACAACCTTAGGAACCCTTGCTCTTAGTTTCCTGCTTAGGAAAACAAAGGCCACAATGACAGTGACCCTAAGGGGCTGCTGCAAAGATATTCTAGAAGAAACAAGCCTAAGGTTCTCAGTTAAGTGGTTTAGTTACAGTAATTGTCATGCTAACTAGATTGTGTCCATATATTTAGTTCTGTGAAACAATTGCTGAATCATTTTTTACAACGTCAGAGAAGGGTTTCTACGTTTCTTCTTGAGTTGCTAACAACAACCATAAAAAGGAATGTTTATTGGATATTTAATAAAAGCTAGATGCATATATTTCCAGATTTTTAAGCTCTGTATTTGCGACATACTTCCCAGTAAGCTGTGTACCTGTGGAGCAATTATTACACCTTACTCACCCTCATTTTCCTAATATGTAAACTGAAGATGATAATAGTCCTTACAAGGATTAAATTAATATGGCACAGAAAGTTCTAGGACAGTGGCAAAACACATTAGTACTCATTAAATGGTAGCCATTGCTACTTACCATTTTCCGGGCACTTTGATGAATACTTTACATCTATATTCTTATGTTAATTCCTAATACAACCCATAAGATATATTTTACAACTAGCTTCATAAATAGAGAGAAAAGCCAAGACTTGAAGAAGTTAAGAAATTTCACCAATTTCACGTAGGAGAAAAGAGTGGAGCCAGGATTTGACCCAGGCATTCTACTCTGAAAACCTGAGCGAATAACCTTAGACCATGGTAGCAACTTTGTGGGCTTATTACAGGGATTTTATGGGATAATGCAGCTAAAGTATTTAATGCACATATTTGTAGGGATTATATTATTGTTATGCTTAAGCTCATTAAGTAATATTTTTCAGTTTGGTGGTAATTTTAATGTTTTGAGGTGAGGGGATGGTTATAGTGTTATTAAAGTGGAGGTTGTAGCTAATGCTTTTACAGAGCATTTTAGAGCCATCTAATAATGTATCTTTTATGGTCAATGTGCCATTCTTCCTCTCAAGTTTCTTTGTGCTTAAAAATAAAAATAGTAATAAGCAACTCTATGCAAACAAACCAGAAAGCTAGATAAAAGAGAAGCAATGACAATACAGTTCTTTTGAAAACATGAGCTGTCCTTTACAAGTCTAAAATGAAATGGAAGATGATATAGGTGTATTGGGAGCTGTCCCGAGAAGTGGTACTGAAGTAACAGTTTTGAACTTCGAAAACTACACCCAGTCAAGGCTGGGCAAACTCCCTGCTGATCTGGCATGGAATAACATCAAAGGAAATGCACGGCAGACCACAATTTTCCAGCATGTTGTTCCAGCCTGAAGCAGCCTGTTAATATTAGCATAAAGCAATATAAGTCATTTTTGAAGGCACAGTGGGGGAGACAGTATTTTTTAGCGCTCCTTTTCAGAAATGTGTTAAACTACAACTCCGGATACGTAAGCTGACTATTTCTGTACCAAATAACACCTGACCTATGAAAAGGCAAACTCTTTAGGAACCAAATTCAAATCAAAGAAGCCTTCATTTTAGCTATAGAGGAAAAATAAAAGGCAGTGATAAAAGATCATTTGGAAATTTGGGTTGAGGCCAACAGATTGTTATGGTGACAGAGGATAAATGGACTTTTTGCAATATGTGCCATTTTTCCTATAGCAAGAAGAGTGAATGAACCTAATTTCAGAATCTTTCCAAGCAGTATACAATGAGATTTAAGGGAAAAAATAACAGCATGGATTTCTAAATAATTTTGATAGTGGTTACCTATAGGCAGAAAAGAGCCATTAGTATATATATAATGATGTTATCAGGATTTTTAAAAACAAATGTGATTGGTGAGAACATTAGGTCAAAACAAACTAGCTGGATTTTAACAAAAATCTAAGTTAGTTCTGTACAAAATTTTAATTTTTCAAACTCTCTTGGGAGATGTGTTTCAGCAAAAACTCACATGGAAAATGAAATAAAAGGCTTAGCTGCCCATAAACTAAATATAGGTCTACAGTGTGATGCTGCATGACAAAATTTGACGCAATCTTGACCTGTGTTAAAAGAGGTAGACTATCCAGGTCATGGGAGGTGATGGTTAGTATATATTCTGTGCTGTAGAGATATAATCGAGAGTTCAGGCAGTTTTTGCACACATAGAGAATATTAGAATGATGAGAGAATGCTTGCCTCCAAAAGAAGTTATGTGAGCAAGGTCAGGGAACCTGGGGAATTTGAGCTCAGCAAGAAATGCCTAAGAGTAGGAGAAATTATGTCAATTTTATAATAATTATATTTATAGGCACTTTTTGTTTTGTTGCAAGCTCAAACTAAGTACAGCATGCCCCGGATCACTGTCTGACATGTTTACCTTCTGACGTTGTACAATCAAGCTAAGTTTGACCCATATTTGAGCCAATTTTTTTCCTCCTTGTATTGTTACAATTAGCCTCCTGAAATCTTTTGTGAGTTTCCCAAGACCAGGGATCCTGTCTTGTTTGGCTCTATATTTCCCACAGCAAATGAGACTTAACTCCAGGAAACACTCAGTGACTATTTGTTGATTTTCCCCCAACATGTCACTTTTTTGCTATTAGGTTAAACACTGTTCACAATCTGGAGGAGACCTCTCTCTCCAACATAGCTGTTACTCCTGATCTTCCATATGGGCCATCAAGACTTGTTATCATTAGCAACCTCTAAAATGTCTTAATTGGAGAAGTTAGACATTTTTTATGAGGGTGCATAGAGTTCAACTGAGTTTCCATACTCCAGTATCTACATTTCAAGATCCAAAAGAGGGCATAAAAATGCTTTGGGCTACGAAAAGCTATAACTTAATTGGCAACACCTGCAGAGAGCAGGCGATAAATGTGTGAAGAGGGTGAGGGATATCTCCAATCTTTTTCTGTTGTCATTTCCTGTGCACACATTCCTATAGAGCAGTACATCACTAACTGTTCAAGTCAAACCTGTGCAGAAGAAGGGAAAATATCAAATAGAAAAAGATATTCTAATATTAACAGCACTTTCAGAAATGCAGTTGAAATTCTTAATAAAAACTATTTCATCTCTTTCCTTTTTTCACATCACAATCTAAGTTATTGAGGGTAGAAATTCAAATGAACATATCTTACCAAAATATTTATTCAAATAGGAATGTTAGTGATTTTCAGATGCTTGCTGGCAGAGTGGAAACAGAAAGATAAACGACTTTCTTACCCTATTCAAGAGTTATTGTTATCTTCTAGTCTGTGATGTTCCCTCATTATCCAGGGGTACACAAATCCAGGCAGTGCATAATTTGGGAACCAAAAGTAAAATAGTAAAACATTTTTCAAAATGCTTTCACCATTTCACCACTTTTAAAAAAGGAATTTCAATGCAGGAAAAAAGTATACCTCATCTTGGCTCTTCCCAGCTATTAAAATTCCATGCACAAAACTATGTGCACTGCTTCTCCGCAGGATGCTACCAACACTCTGCAAAGAGCAGGCTGGAGTCCCACCCAGTCCATTTAACTCCTGCCTTCTGGGGCAATGCTAGTGTTGCCAAAGCTCATCACCAAATTTTACATATTGTCAAACTGAGGCCCAAGGATTCAAGGCAACCATACTCTTTCTCAGACTCATCTGGCAAGAGTTATGAAATAAATGTCTTCCAGTCTTCTTAGCAATGGAAAAAATAATTACCTAAGCTGTTTACTTCCATTTTAATCAGTCAGCCAATCAAGTCTGAAATGAGAGCTTGCTTAATTATGCTATCAGCCTTGTGCTTAGCTCTGCCATGAAGAACCAAGAGAGTAGAGTGCAGTTTTGCCCTCTAGGAAGCCTGACTTAGACACACCTGAGACAATTAGAGAACAATACAGGATAAGATGCAATTAAGTGAGCAAACGTTAAGTAGAATGATTGTAAGTGCTTTAAAGGGCTCAAAGGTGTAGCTCCAGCAGGAGGGAAATGTTGTAAAGAAAGGGTCCTCTATTTCTCTGTCTCGTTTTCACCCTTTCCAGCTCTTCCTCACTGCATTTTTTAGGAATGACAGAAAGAAGCTGCTTCAGGCACCGCCCCCGAGGCAGAGCTGCCAGGTTCGTCTCCTGTTCTTTTCCCATTCACTGTGCAGCTCTGTCAGCTGACATTCTTGTTACAACCTGAAATCCCCTTCCACTGGCCCATTTCAAATGCCCCTCATGACTGTTCTAATACCCACCTCCCTGGGCTGATTCCCTCTTCACCCCTTCCACATTCCCTTCCTATGCATTTCCAGAGTCTGCTTCTTCTTGAATGTGACAGGCGTGCATCTACTCTCTTGTTAACAAAACTGTGGGGTCTTTAGAGGGCCACGTGGGTGTTTAGCAATCATAGATGTCCAAAAATGAAAGGATATTTTAGTAGTCCTCAGGATGGTCTCAGGGTTATATGACAAATTTCTCCAATAGTACAAAATCAGACACCATGAGATGAGGCTGAGCAGTGGCTCATACTGCAATATACAGAAGGTTGGTCTCCAATGAAGTTGTCTGTTTAGACTTGTTGGCTTACTCAATAAAACATCTTCAGTCACTCATGTTTCTGTCCCCCTCTTTCAACGGCTACTAGTAGCTAAGCTTCAAGAAGATCCTCACAACATAACGTGCTTATCTTAGTACATATAGAAAATCTGAATGCTTCATCCTAGAGTGGCGCTTGCAGAATAAAAATAAATCTTTTTAAAAAAATTTTGAAGAACCCTTTTTCTCACTCTCAAATTATTTCTTCCTGTTCGCACCCTGCTTTGGGCCACACACCAGTCAGCGACCCTCATACCATCCTCATTATTACAGAGCCCTTGAATACAAGATTCTTGCAAGGGAGAAGTTTTACAAAAGGGAAATAAAAAGAATTATTATTTCAACCTGACACTTTTTTCTGCCTTTATTTCTTCCAAACTAATATGTCAAACTAATTCAATTTATTGTGTCCATTTTTCTCCAGCAGATCTGAAGTGAATGAATGTGCTCTATATAATCTAGAAGGCAATGCAAATACACAGTCAAACTTAAACTATTTCAGGACAATAATATAGCCAGAGACAGAAAATTTTAATTCAAAAGTTAACAATTCATATATCACTTGTTATCTTCACTTGTCAACACTTCTGACAGCCTATTTTAATATTTGGTATTTTTTCATACTTTTTCTTGTAAAAAGAATTTTATCCCTTTCTCACTATATTCCTCAATGTGGAAAAAAAGGTCAGACAAGAGTTTTAAATTTTAGACATGGAGGATGATAACAATGGTTTCTAGAGACAACAGAAATTCCTAACCTTATAGGAAAGCAGTGATTTTTCTTCAGCCACAGCAGCAAAGAATCACCAGAACCAACTTTAAATCCACCCTAATTGATTAGTAACAACTTTGCATGGTTCACCATGTTTCTAAAAGCCAACCAGTTACAGCCTAATATTTCTGAAAATCAGCCATTGAGTAACAGTGATTTTTAGGTAACCACACTTCCCCAGCTAAAGGTCAACCAATATCTAAACACTTTCACTTTTGAAATTCTGCCAATCCCTCAACTCCAGGATCCTTGAACACCTACACATTAGGCCTCTGCTTTGCTCAGAGTGAGCTGGCTCACAAGCAAAGTTCTCCTTCACTTAGCAAACAATAAATTGCTGTCTCTGTTTCCCATAAGAAGTGATGGCCTCTTTCACTTAAACTAGTTCGATATCTCACTGATATATTACAGACACACTGTATTTAGAGATTTATTAATTTACCTATTTATTTCTACCCCCGTTTATTTCAAATAGAATATAAAGTAGTTAAATATTATTAAGCCAACTGATGGCCCAAGCTGTAATATGAACAGGGTAGGTCTACAGTTCAGTAAGCCAATAAGGTTGCCTGTTTAGACTTGTTGGTTTATTCAAATGAAACATCTCCATCAGTCATCTATGCTTCTGTTCCCCTCTTCCAACAGCTAATAATATATAGGCTTTGAGCAAATTATCACACACCAAGGAGGAAGGTTACAGAAAATCACAATGTAGACACATGGTGTGCAAAATCCCTGAAGGTCTCCAATGGTAGCATCCATCTCGGAATATTCAGACTGCCTATGCTTGAAAGAGGTGGCCAATTTTTATCCAATGTGTTCAAAACAAAAGATAAGAGAACAGATGTGGAATATTTTCCTTTCATATAATTGATGAATTTGAAATCATAGAATCTTTTTGAATATAAATTATGCCTTCACACCAAAAGGCTTCCATGATACTGTGCAAAAGACACAATACACTACTTTGTTTAAAGTAGATAATTTATGTTTTTTATAGGATTTCCAATAAGAATGCTATACACATAGTCGTAGATACTGTTGTCCTCTTTATTCAAGTTATTTTAAATGCTCTAAATTGTCTCTACTTTACTTGAGCTTATGGTTGTAAAAGAAACAAAAATTTGTTGGAGACCCCATACAATACCATAATTTATGTACAGAGATAGTCTGAATGCTGTAAGACTTATTAAGTCCAGAGAGAGAGCTCATTATCCATTGTATAAATGAAAATCAAGTCTCCTAGCACACTACGTTTAGCCATGATAAATATCATGACTTCCTAAGATCCTTTATATCCTCTGGGCAATTCTGCCTGTCTTTGGTTGAAAAGTACCCTCATGGCCTCCCCAGTTTCTCCAGTTCCCATCTCAATGCTTCTGCCTACATTATTCTCCCAGATGTGTGCTACTCTTTCCTCCCTTCATCTCTGTATCACCAAACCCTCTCCTTCCTCTCCAATTCCATACTCAATAGGAAGGTACATGCTATCATTTCATGAGGTTCCCTCTCTCTCCTCTGAAATCACCTATACTTTTGTAGTCAATGCCTTCATTTATTTACTCATTCAAAAATATTAATTTTTACCATGCTGGGAAATACGCTAGACATTTTGTAATTACCACCTGTTGCCTTGTACCTTGTTGTCAATTATCTATGTAGCTGTCTTACCCTCCTTTATTAGTTGTTAATTTCCCTAAGTACAAAGAACATGTCCTTTCCATCTTATGGTGCTTAATCCATGCTCTGTGGATGAACAATTTTGCCTTTGGCATGGTAGGGTGGTTCACAGAGGTGAACCAAGTAAACAATATGTGATTCAGTTATCAAACAAGTATCTGACCAAATGTGGTTTATTTGGTTCACCGAGTTTCCCTTGAAATTTTTTTTTGAAATGTTTTTTCTGCAACAGATAAATCGTAAGCCCTCTAAGAAATAGAAGTTGAAGCAGTGCATTCATGGAGTACATGAAATAAGCTTTAAAACCTCCAGTTATTGGTAATTGTCAATCATTTTTAAAAGTCTATCAATTTAGCTCAGATGCTGTGCTTGAATACCCCTAAGGACACCATGTATTCCTGAAATTATCGTGTTTATAGGTCTCTCAAAAGCACAAAAGATGCCTCATTGAGGCTTGTTAAGATAACTAACAGTAACCACCATCACACAAGGAAGGGTAACAACACTGTACCATTTGTCCTTTCAGTTTTGACGGCAGAGACATGGGTATTGTTTCTTCACGACCACTAAAGGCTGCAATGGGTGCCTTAAGAATTGGAAATTTTATTCACACGTATACTGCCTGGGGTGATTCAAGAAGCAGAGCTTGTGTCAGAGAGTGAAAAAGCAAATTTGGGCAAAACAGAACTTGCGTCCTCAAGATGCTAACAAGCACAGGCTTATCAGTCTCCTCCTCTTTGCGGCATTTGTGGGAGGGGCTCCTTTGAGGGTAGACCCCCTCCTGTGTCCCAGGTCCCTGCAGAACTAGGGTTCCCTAAAGTTTGTCCTCACTCAGCTCCAGCTGGCACATGGTCACCAACCCCTCTCCTTCTGTGAAGTCTCCCGAGATTGTGAATTGTTTTCTTTCCCTTCCCCACCTGTCTACTCTGAGAGCTCATCTGCTTGCAGCACTTCCTCTCTCACCAGGATGTAAATGACTCCCAAATCTATTTCTCTGCTTTGCATGTCTATCTCTCTACATCACAGGGTACTTACAGCATGCTGCTGGCAGGCAATCATTACTCAGTAAATACTTGCTGCCTGATTGTAGGATAAGATGGAAGTGATCTTCTTTCAGGTAAATGCATAAAGGGCTTTTCTGGGTCAAGATGGCCTTGCCCTTCCTAAATTCAAAACTAGAGAGAAAAGGATAAAATTGTTATAGGTAAACTCCCTAGAGGAAAGAACTGTATAATTTTTGTTCAGCATCTACTATTTTATCTACTCATCACAGCCTTTTGGTTCTAGGGTTGCCCCCTCTCCCTCCATTACACATTCACCAGGGCCACATTACCATGTGGTCCCGTCCCATCTCATACACAGTGTGGGCATTTGACCCAAACTAGGCCAAGGACCCCCCATCCCTGGGATTTTTGAACTTAGAATTGACAGGGTATTTTCTCTGCTAGTGTCTGAGACTGAAAAATGTAAAACCCCAGAGACGGCTTCCATCACTGAGTCCCTAATTCACTACTATGTGCCATGTACCATGCGATGACAAACCAGAATGAAAACCCCTGCCTGCTATCAAAGGAAGACAGGTGATAAATAAATATGCAAGTAAATATACAGAATGTCAGATGGGATAATCCAGAAACCCGCTGTCCAAAGAAATCATAGCCTGTGATGTCCAAACAAACTCAGAACAGGAAGGAAAGAAAATGAAGCAAAACAGAACATTCATTGTAACAAATGCGCAGTTCCGATTCTCAGTTCTACGGTTCTTTTTTTTTTTTTTTTTAACATAAAAGCAACAATAAAAGTAACTATAGTAACTATAGTAATGACTACCACTTACTGAAGGGGTTCAAGGTTTCAAGTGTCGCATGGAATAGTCTCAGTTAATCCAGGAACCTGCCCTTTGAGATAAGCACTAAACATTTGCCTGATTTTATAGGTGAAGAAATTGATGCTTAAAAGGTTTAGTAATTTGGCCAAAGTCACAGAGTGGGGAGCAGAACCAGCATTAAAATCCAGGCAGCCTCCGCCCAGAACCCTTGCTGTTACCACTCACTTTGCTGTGTTAGCACTGAGCTGCTTCCAGGGACCAGTGACTGTGCCAAATAAAGTACATCTTCCCTTAAGGAACTCACAGCTCAACTGGAGAGGCAGATACAGAAGGGAGCAAGTGTGATAGAGCTGCTATCATTACATAGGCAAAAGTATGGACTAATATGGAAAAATACGTGTGGACTTGAATTCCCAGCTCCATTGAACCTTCTGGGGTCATCCAACGGCCAAGCCCACATACCTCCAAGCAGAGAAGCTCTGGCCCATGTGTCTGCTGCCTCTATATGAGGCTGGAAATGAGCCCTGATACCTTGAACAAGTTTCCCTTGGTTTTAGCCGATAAAGTGCGAGAGATGAAGCAGCATGGTGTCTGTGGAGTGCCTCCCCAACCTAATTCTTCCCAACTTACTCAAAAGACAGCACTTAGGAATGTTCTTAGGAGGCCCTGCAGGCAAATGCAATGGGACAGCCAGTGCCGAAAGAGGGACCATTCAAAATTCTAATTCAGCACAAAATGGAGAGATGCTTTTTAACTCTCCAGCAAAGAAAAATGATCATCCAGATGACAGGTATTTCACTGGGTGGTGTTAGTTGTTGTTTAACATCTTTCTTTTTTGTTTTTAATGTAATACAATTCCTTCCATTCAACTGGCTGCCAATGAAGAGGCAAGCAGGAATGTCCAATTTTTCATTTGGTCATTTATTCTCTTCTCTCCCCTATTCCACCCTCCACTTTGGACTTCCTACCAAAAAAAGCCTCGGTCAGAAATTCTGTTTCCCCAAATCCATGACCTGTGGCAGGAGCAGCAGCCTGCAGGGAAAGGGTGGGGGCAGGAAGAGGGAGCATGAGAAATGTAGCAGAAAAGTAGGTGAGGAAGGTATCTTTGGAGTTCTCTTGGAAGCTGAAGTGCTTGGAAATTGAATGTCAAAGCCCATCCAAGTTTTTCTTCCCTAAGGGCACCTTTAATCATCTGAAGAAATATAAGTTCATTTTGACTACTGCTCTCCTGGAATTCACAATTGCTACCAGTTCAGGGAGCAGTGGCAAACCCAGGACAGGTCGCCTTTTCTACAGGGCCTCCCCAGCCTCTCTTTCCCCAAGCAGGACTCGTCTTGTTCTGGTCCCCTCAACACTGGCTCCCACATTTTCCTCTGTCCTCAGGGTGCCCCATCTCTCATCCTAGATATTCATGCTTAGTAGCTCTTCTCACTACATTATGGAATTCTGACAATCAATAATTTTTTTCATTCATATAGAATTGCCCAGTGTTTGCAAGAATGGGAAGAGCATGGGTTTTGAAGTCAAGCTGGTCCTAGTTTCAACTCTGGTATTTACATCCAATAGATGAATGACTGACAGGTAATGGAGACCCTTTGGGGTTCCATTACCTTCCCAGTACAAGGACTGAGAATAATACAGGGCTAGCCAGGTTGCTCTGATCATTAAAAGCAAAACTAAAATAACTCACACTTATTGAAGGATTGCTTTGTGCTAGGCACTATTCTGAGCTATTTACATGCATTGCCTTCTTGAATCTTTCTAACAGATCAAAAGGTAGATACTAGTATGAGTTTCATTTTATAGATATGGAAATAGAGGCTTCTGTGAGTAATATAACTTGCTTAAGGTGCTTAGCCTCGGAGACACATAATAAAAACAACAAAAATAATAATAGCTATGCTTTATTCTACACTAACTGTGTGCCATGGACATGCTAAATACTTTACATGTATTAAATCATGGGCTTCTCCTTTTTTCAACTAAGGAAACTGTGTCTGAGAAAGATGAAAGAACTTGCTGTGGCTATTTAATCATTATAGAACAGAGCAGAACTATAACCCCAGGTCTCTCTGAGTCAGAGCTTTTGAGGTTAACCATGGCAATTTTACCATATAGCAGCCCCTTAATACATTTTGTTAAATCAAATTGATACTCCAGAGAATTTTTCATTCAAACACATTAGATTTCTTTTGGAAAACATAGGTTTCACATCCTATGCACAGGGGATTTGATTTGCTTTTTAGTTTTTTCATGGAGAGGGACCTGAAAGAACAGAGAGGAATAGTCAAGGGTTGTGTTACCCAACCTCAGTCATGCAGCCCTTGTAATGAAGGCCAGCTTGCATCTCCTTAATGGGGGAACCAGAATCCACAACGTTCTGTGCAGGCTCTTGAGCTGCTACACTCCATAGCCACATTTATGAAGATGGATAAAAAGCACCTCTTTTACAGGCTTCACTGCCCAAGCAGTGGTAGTAATATAAACACCCAGTAAGAGGGGGTTGATTAAGTATGATCTGTCAACTTGATGCACCATCATGACTCTAGGAAAATAGTAATTATAGAGACTAGGGAGAAACATGCAAGAATGCTTCAAATGTTTACCATATGTTGTGAACTAAAAAAAGTACACTGTAATATGATTGCACCTATTTAAACTATGAATATATAAGAAAATTTAAACCAAAAATTAATATAACAGAAATTAAACATTGGCATTAAGGTGGCAGGATTCTGAATGGTATTTTTAGATTTAATAAATATTCTATTGTTTTGACAGTAAAACATCAAAATTAAATGTCAAAATACACTGGAGACACTCCCCCAAGAGGAATACTGTGGAAGAACATGCAATGATAACTCAGTTATTTTTTCTTGCCATTATTTCCCTGCTCCACAGACACATGGGAGACAAACAAAGAAAATCATCATGGATAGTAATCAGTTGTTCTCTAGCCCACAGAATGTATCTACATGCTATTTCTTTATTCACTTATTTATTTATTTAGACAGAGTCTCACTCTGTCGCACAGGCTGGAGTGCAGTGGTGGAATCTTGGCTTACTGCAACCTCCACCTCCCGGTTCAAGCGATTCTCCTGCCTCAGCCTCCTAAGCAGCAGCTAGGATTACAGGTACATGCCACCACACCCGGCTAATTTTCGTAGAGACCATGTTTCACCATGTTGGCCAGGCTGCTCTCAAACTCCTGACTTCATGTATTCTGCCCACCTCGGCCTCCCAGAGTGCTGGGATTACAGGCATGACTCACCGCGCCCAGCCTGTAAGCATAAAAAGCATATCTTGCCTCACTTATTCATCGGATAAAAAGTGATACGTTTTATCCAATGAATAAGTGAGGCAAGATATGCTGTAGATTTCCTCAACACTACTTTTCAGGTGAGGCACAGAACATTCAAGAACCTCTTGCTCACTGGGACACAGGGGTGAGTGATGGGTCCCTAAGTTGAAGCAGGCCTTTTGACACCTAGCCTAGTGTTATTTCTCCTCAACCAGACTGTCCTTATATCCCAATGATTGCAAATATCAGTTTGTGCATTTGAGTGATATACAGCTAACATGCTGATTCTTTGAAGGTTATAGAAAAAAATGCTTCGTATTTTACTTTGTATAACATCATTTTGAGGTTCAAGGCATGAATAATGTTATAAGACTGAATGAAAGATACCATTGGAAATGGGTATCTTGCCACATTTGGAGCAGTGGCAAGAGCATGGCAAGAAGTCCAGCCATGCACTTCCCAAACTTTCACCTGAATGCACATTTACCACAATTCCCATTTTCTTTCAAGTCCCCCAGGAGTCCCTTTTACCAAAGCACCCTACTCTTTCCCAGCCTGCCTCACATGTTTGAGTTAGGAAGGTTTGTCTCTGTGCTTTCTCCTGGGCTGATTCAGTTTTAGCCCTGATCTCCCTGCAAAATTAAAGGCTTAACTCCTGTGTCAGAGAGCAGGATTTTGGAAAAACGCTTGGGAAATCAGAAAATTACACAATTCTGTTCAACAGCCAAGATATCCCTGCCCCCATCTTTACCATCTGTTCACTGCTTGTCCCCAGCAGCACAGGACCACCCAGGTGGGACACCTGATTCGTGCAGAGTCCCAGCACAGACAGCAGTGGGAGGAAGGGCTCTCTGCTTGAAAGGGTCATATTTCAGGGAGAATGAAAGGTGACGGATGCTCTGATGAGGCCAAAAAGCATCCCACAGGCTATTCTCTGCCCAGCCTAAGCAAAGGACACTGCCGTCAGCACTGAGGAGACCCTTCAAAAAAAGGTACAGTAACCCAGCAGTATTCATGGGGATAGGCTCCAAGTGGATGCCTGAAACTACTACTGGAAAGAGATCCCAATCCAGACCCCAAGAGAGGGTTCTTGAATCTTGTGCAAGAATTCCAGGGGAGTCCACAGAGTAAAGCGAAAGCAAGTTTGTTAGAGAAGTAAGGGAACAAAAGATTTGTTACTCCATAGACAGAGCAGTCCCAAGGGCTGCTGGTTGGGTATTTTTAAGGTTATTTCTTGAATATGCTAAACAAGGGGTGGATTATTCATAAGTTTTCCAGGAAAAAGGCAAACAATT
Organism: Macaca mulatta; assembly: GCF_049350105.2. Lineage (NCBI taxonomy): Eukaryota > Metazoa > Chordata > Mammalia > Primates > Cercopithecidae > Macaca > Macaca mulatta. The sequence goes on along the minus strand of NC_133418.1, from coordinate 102,219,281 downwards.
CCTAGAACTGAGGGTTCTTCCCCTTTTTAGACTATATAGGGTAACTTCCAGCCATTGCCATGATATTTATAAACTGTCATAGTGCTGGTGGGAATATCTTTTGTAATTGCATATAATGAACAGTGAAGATGACCAGAGGTTACTTTCATCGCCATCTTGGTTTTGGTGGATTTTGGCAACTGCTTTACTGCATCCTATTTTATCAGCAGGGTCTTTACGACCTCTGCCAGGCCTGCAGACCTTCTGTCTCATGTTGTGACTAAGAATGCCTAACCTCCTGGGAATGCAGCCCAGCAGGTATCATCCCCATTTTAGCCAGCTCCCATTCAAGATGGAGTCACTGTGGTTCAAATGCCTCTGACAAAACCATGGATAGCACCAAACCTCAAAAATTGCTGTTTTTTCATATGATAAAGCTTAGTTTATAGATTAGGTATAGTAAAAGACTAACAACACTAACTAGTAATAAAATAGGACAATTGTAATGATATACTGTAAAAAAAGTTGTATGAGTGTGGCCTTTTTCTCTCAAAATGTCTTACTGTACTACACTCACTTAACTTTTGGATCACAGTTGACCAGATGACCACAAGTTACTGAAACCATGGAAAACAAAACCTTGGATAAAGGGGGTTCCTGCCTGCTAAAGGCACACTCCAGAACCACACACACACACACACACACACACACACACACACACACACACACACGCATGCACACGATAATTTCAGAAAGTCAAGGTCAGGTATTTTGAAACGTATCAAAAATCTATGTGCACACTAACCTGGAATCTAATTTCCTGCCCCAGCCTCTCTACTTAATAAAGTAAAAGCCTGCCTATCTCATAGCACTTTTTCTTTTATTCAAGTTAAGCCTTCTCTTCTGCTTTGGTTGTAGGTCATGATCCTAGCTGCTCCCTGCAGATTGAAAAGGTTGACTTCTAGATCTATACGTGACCAGCTTAATTCTAGAGAGACTGTCTGAAGTACTTCACTGTGTTTTAGTTTCCACGTCATTTATCACTGACATCGTCTCATGCATGAAAGTGCAAGGAGATTTAAGGAGTTGGCATTTTCTCACAAGGTCTCCTTTAGTGGAACAGTGCCTAACATGCTACTTAACTCACGCTGCCACTGAAACGTAACTCTCCTCTCCCTAGCACTTGTCTTCCACGGAACAGCACAGTCTTCAGCAAGTGGAAAGCTCTACTCAGAACTCTTAGTCCTATTGTGCTAAAATGTGCATGACACGCACAGGGTTAGGTCATAACCTGTCTTCGCACTTCAAATCCCAGGTCTCAAAAACAGCTGGATAGAACCTGGTTTTGTAAGAACAAGTCACCTGAATGACCAAGAAATTCTCAAACAGCACAAAGAAGACAAAAAGAAAATACTACTTCTTTGAGCTTGAAGAAGACTGAGTTTATGTGCCTCATTATGGATTTTTACTTCAATTTGTTTTCATTCTTCCAACCCACCACTTTTTTTGCTGTCTAAAAGCATTTAAAAAAATTAAACCAGGGATAAAATCTTGATGATTCTGTAGCTAGTTTTACTTGATTCTTGGTTGCAGAAATAGAATTTCTAATTTCATAAAAACAAGACCCTAGAAACAGGTTTCTCTGCTAAAAGAACCAATAATCAGGATTCTACAAATGCAAGGGTCATACAAACTATATTTCCAAAATCAGAAGTCACAAAGAATTGACATTTTCTTCAGAAATGCAGATACGGTATTCTGAAATATTTATGTTCTACTCAGTTAAAAGAATGTCCTCCTACTAGTTCTGCTTACTTCCTTCTTGAGTCTGAAAGATCTGGTATAGGTCTATCCTGTAATACAGGAACTGTGAGCACTGGCCCCAATATACACATATGCACACACACACACACACTCACGTACACAAACACACATGCAAGACAGGTTTCTGCTGTTTAGTCACATGGTTCCTCAATTAAAGAAATTTATTGGCCAGGTGCTGTAGCTCACACCTGTATTCCCAGCACTTTGGGAGGCTAAGGAGGGAGGATCACCTGAGGTGGGGAGTTCAAGACCCACCTGACCAACATGGAGAAACCCCGTCTCTACTAAAACAAGTACAAAATTAGCCAGGCATGGTGGCGCATGCCTGTAATCTCAGCTACTTGGGAGGCTGAGGCAGGAGAATCACTTGAACCTGGGAGGTGGAGGTTACAGTGAGCAGAGATTTCACCACTGCACTCCAACCTAGGCAACAAGAGTGGAACTCCGTCTCAAAAAAAAAAAAAAAAAGAAAGAAAAAGAAAGAAAAAAATGTATTTATTTCACCATCAGTGTCCTCTGAAATTACGATTAGTCATTGAGAGTGAGCAACTGTCTGAAAGCACGTATTTTAAACTGGTAAGAATTCTGCTTATACCTAAGATAAAGCTTCTGTGATGTTTATATGATATTAGATAAGCTACATTATTTTCAAACTTTTGGACACTTTAAGTGAAGATACATCTCATTTTATTTATGTGTTTCTAAGCTATAGTTAAAAGAAAAACAACAATGAGTCAGTATTCCATTTTGCCCATATGACTTAGATTTGGATTTCCCTCTAATTCCCAGTGGCTCTGCTCTCTCTCCTAATCCCTAAATGTATCTAATCCCATAAATGTATCTAATCCCATAAATGTATGTTCTGCTCATTTGTACCAATCAGAGCCTATGTGTAGGCTAAATGTGTTGCAGCTTGTTTAGTTAATTACAACTTTCCAGGAAGTGCCAGTGTATAATAATGCCTCTTCTCCCAGGTTGAAACTGGCAATAAAATTTTTTGATTTAAGAAAATTTTTTTGAAAAAATTCATCTTGTTAAAATGGAAATTCTCCTGGAAGGTATAATACAATGAAAGAGCCATAATCTGACATTTATCCCCGTAAGAAATTTTTGTTTGGCATCCTTTATTATATTGCAGTCATTACATGGACCAAGCAGGAAGAAAGAAAAAATAGATCTGGAGTCTGGGCACTAAGTGAAGAGTCTTAATATTCAAGGGCAGTGGTCACTCAGGGGAATAGATACGAAGAGGGGAGGCAGGAGGATGCCAAAACTCATTGAGTTTTGTTTTTGCCTATTGGACATGTTCCAAAGCTGCTACCCATGAGCCAGGTTAGAAAAGGAGTATTGCCATATGGATTGCTGTGATATTGTCAAAGAAAAATTGTACCAGACAGAGTTAAATAGGCAAGGAAGACTTTATTTAAGATGATTGCAACTGGAGAGAAAGATTGAACTCAATTCCACTGAAAGAAAAGGTGGGAGGTTTCTAAGCACTGGGATGAGCTAGTGGAAAAATACTAGAGAACTTTTGCAGGAAGGTTGGTCAATGTGGTTAAGCCATCTGTGTTTGCAAATTATGCCTTATCAAAGCTAGGCTCCTGCCCTACCAAAAACGCTAGAAAATGGGTGGGCTATCTTTCTTGATGATTATATTTCAAAGAGATAGCGCCCAGGTCCTTGAGAAAGACATTCAAGTGCTATGAAAGTGGCAAGAGGCTGGGAGAAGATTTACATCTCAAAGGGGCTTAGAAATAACTTACAAATGGTAAGCTTTCTTTCTTTTATCTTTTCTTTTTTTTTTTTTTTGAGATGGATTCTCATTCTGACACCCAGGCTATAGTGCAGTGGTGCCATCTCAGCTCACTGCAACCTTCTCCTAGTGAGTTCAAGCTATTCTCCTGCCTCGGTCTCCTGAGCAGGTGGGATTACAGGCGCCCCCCACCATGCCTGGCTAATTTTTTTGTATTTTTTAGTAAAGATGGGATTTCACCATGTTGGCTGGGCTGGTCACTAACTCATGACCTCAGGTGATCCACCCTCCACAACCTCCCAGATAAATGGTAAGCTTTCTAAAGCAAATGCTCTAAGAAAAGTGAGGTGAGGGGCCATTTAAAGTTTAGTGATGCTAAAAAGAATGTAAAGGCCACATTCTTTCTCTGTATCAATCTGTTCTCACACTGCTGATAAGGACATACCCCATACCCAAGACAGGGAAGAAAAAGATGTTTAATGGACTCACAGTTCCACATGGCTAGGGAGGCCTCATAATCACGGAGGAAGGCAAAGAGGAGCAAGTCACGTCTTAACATGGATGGCAGCAGGCAAAGAAGAGAGAGCTTGTGCAGGGAAACTCCAGCTTTTAAAACCATCAGATCTCATGAGACTTATTCAGCATCATGAGAGCAGCATGGGAAACACCTGCACTCCACCATGTTTCAATTACCTGCCACCAGGTTCCTCCCACGACACATAGGAATTGTGGGAGTTACAATTCAAGATGAAATTTGGGTGGAGACACAGCCAAATCATATCATTCCACCCCTGGCCCTTCCCAAATCTCACATCCTTTTTACATTTCAAAACCTATCATGCCTTCCCAACAGTCCCCCAAAGTCTTAACTCATTTCAGCATTAACTCAAAAGTCCACAATCCAAAGTCTCACTGAGACAGGGCAAGTCCCTTCTGTCCATGAGCCTGTAAAATCAAAAGGAAGTTAGTTACCTCCTAGGTACAATGGGGTTACAGGCATTGAGGAAATATAACTGTTCTAAATGGGAGAAATTGGCCAAAAAAGGGACTACAGACCCCATGCACATCTGAAATCCAGTGGAGCAGTCAAATCTTTAGCTCTAAAATTATCTCCTTTGCCTCCATGTCTCACATCCAGGTCACACTGATATAAGAGGTGGGTTCCCATGACCTAGGTCAGCTCCTTCCATGTGACTTTGCAGGGTACAGCCTCCCTCCTGGCTGCTTTCACAGGCTGGTGTTGAGGGTCTGCAGCTTTTCCAGGCACACGGTGCAAGTTTTTGGTGGATCTAACATTCTGGGATCTGGAGGACAGTGGCCCTCTTCTCATAGCCCCATTAGGCAGTGCCCCAGTTGGGATCCTTATGGGGGCCTCCACCTCACACTTCCCATCCACATGGCCCTAGCAGTGGTTCTCTAAGTGTCCCGCCCCTGCAGCAAACTTCTTCCTGGACACCCCCGTGTTTCCATACATCTTCTAAAACCTAGGCAGAGGTTCCCAAACCTCAGTTCTTGACTTCTGTGCACTCTAAGGCTCAACACCACATGGAAGCTGCCAAGGCTTGGGGCTTCCACCCTCTGAAGCCACTGCCTGAGCTGTACCTTGGCCCCTTTTAACCATATCTAGAGCAGCTGGGATGAAGGGTACAAAGTCCCTAAGCTGCACACAGCGGCGGGGCCCTGGGCCCAGCCCACAAAACCATTTTTTCCTCCTAGGCCTTCAGGCCTGTGATGTGAGGGGCTGCCTCAAAGGTCCCTGACACGCCTTGGAGACATTTTCCCCATTGTCTTGGGGATTAACATTTGGTTCCTCCTTACTTATGCAAATTTCTGCAGACACCTTGCATTTCTCCTCAGAAAATGGGTGTTTCTTTTCTATCACATAGGATGCAACTTTTTTGAACTTGGATGCTGTTTCCCTTTTAAAACTGAATGCTTTTAACAGCACCTAAGTCCCATCTTGAATGCTTTGCTGCTTAAAAATTTCTTCTGCCAGATACCGTCGATCATCTCCCTCAAGTTTGAAGTTCCACAGATTTCTAGGGCAAGGGCAAAATGCTGCCAATCTCTTTGCTAAAACATAGCAAGAATCACCTTTACTACAGCTCCCAACAAGTTCTTCATCTCCATCTGAAATCACCTCAGCCTAGATTGCATTGCCCATATCATTATCAGCATTTTTGTCAAAGCCATTCAACAAGTCTTCAGTGAGTTACAAACTCTCCCACATTTTTCTGTCTTCTTCTGAGCCCTCCACACTGTTCCAACCTCTGCCTGTTACCCAGTTCCAAAGTCGATTCCACATTTTTTGGTATCTTCTCAGCAGTGCCCCACTGTACTGTAGCAATTTACTGTAGTAGTCCATTATCATGCTGCTGCTAAGTACACACCCAAGACTTGGGAGAAAGAGAAGTTTAATGGACTTACAGTTCCACATGGCTGGGGAGGCTCACAATCATGGAGGAACGCAAGGAGGAGCAAGTCACGTCTTACATGGATGGCAGCAGGCAGAGAGAGAAAGCTTGTGCAGAGAAACTCCAGTTTTTAAATCCATCAAATCTCATGAGACTATCACAAGAAAAGCATGGGAAAGACCAACCCCCATGATTCAGTTACTTCCCACCAGTTCCTCCCATGAGACGTGGGAATTGTGGGAGTTACAATTCAAGATGAGATCTGGGCATGGCTTAGCTCAGTCCTCTGCTTTGGGTCTTACAACATTCTGCCTGGGCTATGTTCTCATCTGGAGCCTCAGGTCCACTTCTAAACTCATGTGGTTATACTGGTAGAACTGGTATATTGGTATATATCATGGGCATATTGGTAGAATTTATATCCTTGCAGCTGGAGGACTGCTGTCTTGGGGCTGTCACCCTGGGCCTGGCTTATCCTCTCTGAGCTCTAGAGACCACCCGCAGTTCCTTACCACGTGGACTTCTCATAGGCTTTCTCATAACATGATAGCTTACTTGGACTATGGACTTCTCATAGGCTTTCTCATAACATGATAGCTTACTTGGACTATGGACTTCTCATAGGCTTTCTCATAACATGATAGCTTACTTGGACTATCTACAGTAGTATTAATGGACTACTACAGTGAATTGCTACAGTAGAGTGGGCCACTGTTGAAAAGATACCCAAAAATGTGGAAGCAACTTTGGAACTGGGTAACAGGCAGAGGTTGGAACAGTTTGGAGGGCTCAGAGGAAGACAGAAAAATGTGGGAAAGTTTGTAACTCGCTAGAGACTTGTTGAATGGCTTTGACAAAAATGCTGATATGAGCCAAACTATATCAGCATCTTAGTCTGTTTGGGTTGTTATAACAAAATACCATAGACTAGATAGCTTATAAACAAGAAAAAGATTATTTTTCACAGTTCTGAAGACTGGGAAATCCAAAATCAAAGTGCCAGCAGATTCAGCACCTGGTAAGGACTGACTTTCTGGATCATGGATACAACCGTCTAGCTGTGTCCTCACATGGTAAAAGGGGGCAGGGCAGTTTCCTGGGGCCTGTTTTATAAGGGCACTAATTTCATTCATGAGGGATCCTCCTCCATGAACCAATTACTTTCCAAGTCTAATCACTTCCCAGTGGCTCTACCTTCTGATACCATCACTTTGGTGATTAGGTTTCAACATATGAATTTTTGGAGGGGCACAATTCAGATCATAGTATATGGTAATATTGGTGAACACACAGTGATCACTTACTAAGCTCTTACTAATGCGTCACCTCTTTTAACAGCAATGCTTGATTTTCTTCTTTACATATAAGGACACTGAAGCACACACACACTAGGTTACCAGTCCATGGCTATATAGAATCCAGATGGTCTGGCTTTAGAGCCTAAAATCTGAACTCCGCTACTCAGCAGCTTCCCTGCTGCTGGGATGGAAACACACAACTCTTGCATCTCAATGTCTGACTTTAAAATGGATCCTCTCACAGACATACCCTAATGTGAGCTGTGATGAGTAACACCCTTGTATAGTTCCCTCCCCTTGGCAGCAGATGTAATCTGAGACTTGTTTCTAGATGATAGAATATATGAAAGGTGATGGGATTGTTTCCCATGATTATATTATATTGTACAGGACTTAGTCTTGGTAGCCTGGACTGAGAGGTTCTCCTACTGAGTTGAAGAAGTAAACTGTCATGTTATGAGAGAGTCTATGAGAAGTCCACGTGGTAAGGAACTGCGGTGGTCTCTAGAGCTCAGAGAGGATAAGCCAGGCCCAGGGTGACAGCCCCAAGACAGCAGTCCTCCAGCTGCAAGGATATAAATTCTACCAATATGCCCATGATATATACCAATATACCAGTTCTACCAGTATAACCACATGAGTTTAGAAGTGGACCTGAGGCTCCAGATGAGAGCATAGCCCAGGCAGAATGTTGTGAGACCCAAAGCAGAGGACTGAGCTAAGCCATGCCCAGATTCCCGACACAGAGAAACTGTAAAGAACATGAATTGTTTTAAGCTGTGGGTTTGTGGTGCTTTGTTGACATTCCTGTTTTCTTGGCTAGGATTCTGCCTCACGTTTATTTTGAGAATCTCCTGTGAGCTCTTTTGGTCTTCAGTTTGTTCTTCTTCAAATTTGCCTGCTATAGGTATCTTTTGAAAATCTTGATATGCAATCCTTCAATGTCAAATGCATCAATACCACCTTTTTGTACAGTTATCCTGTACAAAATATGGGCTTTATCAGCCCATATTCCTCTACGTATTGTAGAATACCCTCTCCAGTTTGGTTTCACATTACCATATGTTTCCTAACCTCTTGTTACCTCCTTCATGCACTGTTCATTCATTTGTTCTTTCAATCAACCCTATACCTACCTTTTGCCAGAAGCTGTTCTAGGCACTGTGTATATGAAGCCTAAACAACATTTCTCCCAAAATGTGCCTCTAATTTAGTTGAAGGGACAGACGATTTAATCAACAATCACAGTTCAGCATACAAATGTCTATGGGTTGAAGAATAAAATGGTAAAATTCCAATTCCACCACTCACTGTTTCTGAGAATTTAGAGAAGTCAACTTTTGTCTCTGCATCTCAGCATTCTCACGTGGAAATACTGGAAATAACACCTATTTCATATCATCATTTTTGAGAAGGATTAAACAAGATGATATAAATCAAGTTATTAGCATAACACTTAATGAGTGAGAAACCAGTATTAGTTAAATTTTGATATTCAGTTTGTGTTTAATTTATCAACACTTTAAAGGGAAGAAAGACAAGAATCACAGAGGAGGTGGCAGGGCAGAGTGCCCAGGAGGAGTAAACTTGGGGTGATCATGGGAGGATGATGTAACTTGACCCAAATGTGGAGTTTTCAGGCAGGAGGACAATGTGTGTGAAGACTCAGATGCCTGAAATAGCAGGCTGTATTGCAGACACTAATGACTGGGTTTGTCTGAGAAACAGGTGCATGTGGGAGAATTCATTCAAAGCCCCTTTCATTTTTTTCCAACATTCATCTTTACTCTCCAAGAGGAAAAAAAGAAGAAAACTTAATCTGATGCTTACTATGTACCAGACATTGAAGGGCTTTACACATATGAATTTACGAACTCCTACCCAACTAAGTAGGTCGTACTCTCATCTCTATGTTGCAGATGAGGAAAGTGAAACCAAGAAAGGATGAGTCTTTTTCCCAAGGTCATAGAACTATTAAGTGGTAGTCTGAGATTTGATCCTAAGCACTGGGAGAGCTCTTTACCACATGTATAGGTGCTTCCCAAGTCCACCAAAACTAAGAGATTCAAATAAACACACAAGCAACAAGGCAAACAGACACAATTAATTGGGTGGATTAAATTGTTAAAGTTTACCTAGGTGAGCCCCTTCAACACAAATGAGAAAACTGAAACTCAGAAAGGTTATGACTTATCCTTCACACTGAAGCTACTAAGCGACAGTTCTAAGGGTAAATTCCAAATATCTTCAGCAACATAAATGAACTGGTAATTATGTCAGTGACTATATACATATATACACACACACACACACACATATTCTCATGTATATGTATATATATTCTCAAGTATATGTATATATACACACATACATGTGTATGTATATATACACACATATATACCTATATATACATGTATATATGCATATGTATACATACATGTATAGTCTATATATACACACCTATATACATACACATATATATAGTCACTGACATAATTACCAGTTTATTTATGTTGCTGAAGATATTTGGAATCTACCCTTATAACTGTCACTTAGTAGCTTCAGTATGAAGGATAAGTCATAACCTTTCTGAGTTTCAGTTTTCTCATTTGTGTTGAAGGGGCTCACCTAGGTAAACTTTAACAATTTAATCCACCCAATTAATTGTGTCTCTTTTTGCCTTCTTGCTTGTGTGTTTACTTGAACCTGTTAGTTTTGGTGGACTTGGGAAGCATCTATACATGTGGTAAAGAGCTCTCCCAGTGCTTGGGATCAAATCTCAGACTACCACTTAGTAGTTCTATGACCTTGGGAAAAAGACTCAACCTTTCTTGGTTTCACTTTTCACATCTGCAACATGGACACGAGAGTACGACCTACCTCATTGGGTAGGATTCCGTAAATTCATATGTGTAAAGCAAATTTAAAGAAGAGCAAACTGGGGACAGAAACAGCTCTCAGGAGATTCTCAAGTAAACATGAGCCAGAACCCTAGCCAAGACAACAGGAATGTCAACAAAGCATATTCCTATATATGTATACATATATATATACACACACACATAGTATGCATGCACACATATGTGTGCTTATATATTTATGTGCATGCATGTATGTGTGTCAAGAATATTCATTTAGTAGAGTAAATAATTTGTTGGGCTTTTACCCCCTGAAACTACAGGCTTGGCATGTCAAATCAATCAGACATGCCCTTCCAGTTGAAAATAGCACTGAGAAAGCAGCCCCTCACACCACTTTGGAACATATACAAGGAGTGTTAGATATAATATTCCTTGTAAATAGCTTATAGTCTTACTGAACAAAAAGAATATTTAAAATGAGTAAAATAGAGGCTACTAATGTATATACTAAAAAGTGATCATTGCAAAATACAGATAATCAATTCAAAAGGCCCAAAGTCATCAGACATCACTGTTTCTGTTTTTCACTTTTCAAAACACACTTCTAAATGTGTCTGGCTGTCACACATAATTTCTTCATTTCATCATTTAAAAAATATGTTTTGAATGCCTATTAAGTGCAATATACTATTTCTAGGCATTTGGGATGCAAAACAGACATGATCCCAACCCTGGTGAAGCCTATACTATCCCAGAGGATGATAAACAATACATAATACATATACCAAAAATTATATAATATGTTGTGCAGTGGCAAATTCCAGGAAACAGAATATCAGATAAGGGTGCTCTGGAGGTGAGGGGTGCAGTATTAAATAGGAGCATCAGGATAACCCTTTAAAGACGATGACTATTGAGGAAAAGCTTAACAATAATGAAAAGTACAGGCAATTAGATGTCTAAAATGAGAGTCTTCCAGGCAGAGACGTACCAAGGGCAAAGGCCTCGGTATGTTTAGGAGATACCAAGGAGGTCAGGGTGTTTGAAACAACATGACTGGGGCAAAAAATAGTAGGAGGAGAAATAACAGAGCCAGAATATGTAGGGTCCTCTACTCTTACTTTGAAATGAAGAGTCACCGTAGAGAGTTCAGCAGATAACTATCACAATCCAACAAATGTTTTAATTATTTTTCTCAGCAAGAACTGCGTAAGAATGCTGCAGCCACCCAGGTGAGAGCTGATGATGGCATGCTGTCTAGATCCTGCTGCACAATAATGAATAAAAGTGGTGACCATTGACCACTGTTTGTTCCCAACGGCAGAGGAAGTCTTCCAACACTTCACCATTCAATGTCAAGTTTCCTGTAGATTGCTAGGAAGCTAACAATTGATTCTTAAATTCTATTCCTAATTTTCTATGTTATTTTTAAAATCCTGAGTATATGTTACAGTTTATAGGATGCTGCTTCTGACTTAGTTTTAGTCTCCAACTTATTTAAATGTCATGAATTATACTGACTAATTTTGTAATATTTAAATAATTTTGCCTTATTAAAACAATCTTCTTATGGTGCTGTTTCTTTGGTGCTTACTTTTGACTATGCACTGTGCACTGCCCTTAAAAAATTATTTGTGGCAATTATTTCAGTCATAGGACAAAGGTTCTCTTTTTCAGAGAAATTCTGTGTTTGCTTGCCAACATTGGATATTGTCAAGTTCCTAAAATTGTTACCATTAATATAGTTCCTAATATTGAGGTACATGCACATTATTGAGATAAAAATCTATTTTGTCATAGTTTGTTATTATTTAACACACTGCTGAATTGTATTCCCAGGCATGTATTTACTACCTTTGAATGGAAAATCAAAAAATGAAACTGTCCTATTTCTTCTTGTACCAGAATTTTCTTAGTCACAAAATTTACATGTCTTGTAGAATAAGTTGAGAGATTTTTCTCTTTTTTTTTCTCTTCTCTTAGGCAAAGTGTATATCACTTTTACAATTTGTTTATCATTTCTTTGCTTTCCTTTTTATTTTGCCTGATTGCTATTAGACTAATAAAGATTTCTATAATCCATCTTTTCTAATAATGTGAAGTTTTAAATTATGCTTCTAGTCTTCAAATACTTTACTGAAATTTAACTACACACTTGTTTTCTAATAAAGTCTAAAGTTATTCAATGATTTTTTCCCTTCCAAAACTTGTCAAGAATTTTAGCATGCTTTAAAAGTGCATTAGCACTCCCATTATGTTATTGCCATCTACATTTTTAGTTTTACCTTTTAAATACAAAAGAATCTCTTAAGTTTATAGACATAATTGCCGTGTGTGTGCAAGCATGCATTCACCTTTTTCCTCTCTGCCATGCTCTGAGCTTCCATCTTCTCTACCTAAAGTGCTCATTGTAATAAATCTTATGGTCTTATTCTGTAAGTGATAAGCAGTCTTCGTGTGACCAGAAATTACCTATACAAAACCATCTCACAAGAATGAAGAAGTAACTGAGTCAAAAGTTGAGGTTAACCATGAGTTTCCTTCAGGATTTTAAGCTTTTGATTTTTGTCTTCTGGACACTGTTCTGGGAGTTATGTCTGCCCTCATTTAAACTACAATTCATCTGAAGGTCATCTGCCTTTTTTCTCTGCTAGCTTTATACATTTCTCTCTTTTTCTCTAATGACATATAATTTTGCTCCTATGTGTCAAGTGGTGGATTTATTTTTATTTGTTTTTATTTATCCTGGATGGCATATGGCATGGATTTTTTGACCAAGAACTCAGAGTTTCTGAAAACATCAATCACACCTTCCATGTCTTCATATATTGCTTCTCCACCAGCATGTCCATCTTTTCTTCCACAATTCCTACTAGACATATGGTGTGGCTTGTCAGTCTGTGCTCCATTCACTTAAGGAGTCCATTTCCGCCAATCTATTATGATCTTTAACTTCGATTTTTACAAATGCCAAGTGGATAAGCCAGGGTTCTCCCGAGAAACAGAACAATGAGGGGGGCTTTGAAAGAGATTTAAAAGAGATGAATTAAAAGGGATTGGCTCATGTGACTATGGAGCTAAGACATCCAAAACCTGCAGTGGGTGGCAGGCCAAAGATCTGAGAGAGCCAGTGATACTGTTCCAGTCCAAAGGTCAGCAAGTGGAGACCTGGGAGAGCCGATGGTTGCAATGAAGTTCAAGGGCAGTCTGCTGGAGAATTTTCCTTTGGCTTGGGGAAGTCCATTTTCATTCCCTTCAGGCTTTCAACTGATTGGATAAGGCCCACCCACACTAAGGTGGACAATCTGCTTTAGCCAAAATTCATCAAACAAAATTAATCTCATCGACAAAATACCCCAAGTTGATACATAAAACTAACCATTATAACCAAGATCTGAATTAGACTTTTTAAACATTTTTTTCAGTTTTACTTTCTTCATAATTCTTGTTCATTTTAATAGATGTTAGTCATTTTTTATCTTTTGACATCCCAAACACACCTATATTAATTATTTAAAATAATATAAGGTTCATTTTATAAAAATGGATTGAGATTGGGATGATTAGCTATGTTCACCTTTCTGACATATTGACCCCTTCATGTTGTTTAGAGTTGTGTTTGTAGCCTTATTTGAGGTGCGGAGACCCTCTCTCTCTGTACACAACCTTCTCAGTGTAGAAAGTCTGGGGTTGTGTCATGCTAGTTTCCATCCTAAGTTTGAAATAGCAGGCCTAGGCTTTGTTTCATAGTGATTCTGAGACTATGACAGATTCACAAGGAGACTTGGTGTCTTTCCTTGCTCATCCATTTTTTGTTTGTTTTCTTTTTCCTCTTAGTTCTTAGGCCTATAGCTTCCTCTAAAGCCATGGATCCAGCAGATTTTCTGCAAAATACTTTTTTCAATCTTCCTTTCCTGGCTCTGAAGGAGACCCTGAGCGTGTCTCCTATCTCTGGTTGAATATGGAATAGTTTCTTCTTCACAGTTCCTCCTCTGAGCTTAGCTTCTCTCTATCACTCTTTGCTTTCTCATCAGCTAGGAGGACTATGGTCTCCAGCTATAAGAGAGTAACTCGAGACCAATAATCTAGTCAAGAAAAAATGGTAAAAGCTAGAGAAAACATTTTTAAAACGTTATTTGGAGACTGGAGATATAATGAGGCCCACTCGGACCTGAGAAGCCACATCCTAAAGAAAATGAGGTACATTCAGGTGAGCACAATTTTCAGGAAGCCTTGTCTACCCTCGGGGCTTTGCCTATTCTTGGCATAAGATGTGAAGATGAAATGCTTGGCAGAGCCTCACCAGTACAAGACAGAAAACCCGCAAAGATATTAAACACGTCATGAGGCTGAAGTGGTTTTTCTTTTTTATATATGGAGTTTTGCAGGTGCCAAGAAAGTCAGAACCTGAGAAACCAAGGTCTGTGAGAAAAAAGAGGTGAAAGGAAGTAAACCTGATGCTCAGTGGCTGAGAGCAGAGCTTATCATCCTCCACATTCTTGATGTGCCAAGGCTTTTGGTTCTTTATTGGGGGAGGGGGGCAGTCCTTGCATTGTAAGATGTTTAGCAGCATCCCTGGCCTCCATCCACCAGAAGCCGGTAGCATCCCACTCCCCAGCCCCACCCTCCAAAGTTGTAGGAACCAAAAGTGTCTTCAGACATGACCCAATGTCCCCTGAGGAGCAAAACCACTTTGGTTGAAAACCACTAGCTTAAACGCTTAAAGTATATGCCTTTTTTTTTTTTTTTTTTTTTTTTTTGAGGTGGAGTCTCGCTTGGTCGCCCTGGCTGCAGTGCAGTGGCGCGATCTCGGCTCACTGCAAGCTCCAACTCCCGGGTTCACGCCATCCTCCTGCCTCAGCCTCCCGAGTAGCTGGGACTACAGGGACCCAGCACCACGCACAGCTAATTTTTTGTGTTTTTAGTAGAGACGGGGTTTCACCGTGTTAGCCAGGATGGCCTCGGTCTCCTGATCTCGTGATCCGCCCGCCTCGGCCTCCCAAAGTGCTGGGATTACAGGCGTGAGTCACCGCACCTGGCCCGTATTTGCCAAATTCTTAAACTGTGCAGGGTGAGAGGCTAAGAAAACAAACAGAAAAAAAGCTGGATAACGAAAGTAGAATTTTCAAGTCACAAGGTACCAACGTGAAAAAATTTAGTTTCCTGTGTGCAGGGGAAGATCCTAATAAAAAATCCAGGCTCTAAACTGGTGCCTCTGAGGAGTAGTACATCTGGACTGGGATGATCCATTCTAGTCTGAGCCTGGCAACAATGGAAGTCCAGCCCTTAACAAGCTCAGGCCCTGATTAGAGAGATCTGCTCTACCCTAGCTGCCTGCCAGAGAGCAAGGGGAATCATACTTAGAGGAAGATAATGCCAGCCAGAAACTCTATAATGTTTTATACACAATGTCCTGCATTCAATCAAAACTTACCTTCCACATCAAGAAAGAGGACCAAGGGAAAATAAAACAGATAATAAAATAGATCCATAGGCAAACCAAGCATTCAATTAATTAAATATGGATATTCAAATAACTATTGTTCGACAAATCAGTTTTATAAGGTCAAGAAAGTAGATGGCAAGATTGTAGTTATAAATCTTAAATCTTCAATTAAGTATTCAAATATGACTTTTAGAACTAAAAGGTATAACTGCAAATGAGAAATTAAAAGATGGCTTTAATTAACAGTAGACAGGACACAGAAAAGACAGACTGTTAAGCTGAAAGAAAAGTCAATAGAAAATATTCAGACTAAATCCTGGAGAACAAATGAGATAAAATATGCAGAAAAGAAGATACCAATTGTATGTAATGTGGCGAAGAGGATCTAATTGTAACTGGAGCACAAGAAAGTAAAAGACAAAAAGTAGTATGAAAGTAATATTGTAAGCCTAAGAATTTTCTAACATATTCAAAGGCATCCCATTATATATTCATGAAGTTCTATAAACCCCAAGCAGTTTAAATCAAAAGAAACAAAATCCAGTGCATCAAAATAATTTTTGAAAACCAACAAAGAAAAATAAAATGTTTAAGGAATACAGAGCAAATAAGATATATTACCTTCTAAAATAATATGAATATAACACTGCAAATTGATTCATTAACAAAAATAATAGAAGCCAAAGACAATTGAATTGCGTTATTTAAATGCTGAAAGAAAAGTCCTATAATTTCCACCTGGAATCCTGTATCCCACAAAAATATTCTTCAAAAGGTAAGATAAAATTAAAGGATTTCCAAACAAACAAAAACCTAGGAAATCTGTTGTCAGTAAATGTGCACTAAAGTGAATACTAAAGAGGTTTTTGGGCAAAGGGTAAATGATCCTAGGTAAAAGTACAGAAGTAGGAGAAAGAATGAAAAGTGATTGAAAAGGAAAATATGTACATTAATCTAAATATTTATTAACAGTTCAAAACAATCATAATAATAACATCTCCAGGGAGCTTAAATATTTGTTGAATTATAATGTGGGAAAACAGCAACATAAAAGATGGGAAAGGAATCAATGGAGTTTATTAAGTTCCAAGATCAGCCTGGGAAGTGGTAAAACTAGGAATTAATAGTGGGCTTTGTATTAGTTTCCTAGTTCTGCTATAACAAATTACCTCAAACTTAGTGGCTTAAAACAATATAAATTCATTATCTTATCATTCTGTAACTCAGAGATCCAAAATGAGTCAGCAGAGCTGCATTCCTCCTCAAGGCTCCAGAGACAATCACTTCCTTGTCTTCTCCAGCTTCTAGAGGCTGGTCCAGATTCCTTGGCTCAGGCACCACATCACTGTTACCATTGCTGCTTCTATCATCACACCTCCTTCCTCTGACTCTAACAACCTTGCTACCCTCTTATAAGGACCTTTGTGATTAAGCTCCCATCTGAAATTCCCTAATTTAATCACATCTGCAAAATCTCTTTTGCCACATAAGAAAATGCATTCATATTTTCTAGAGATCAGTATGCAGAAAACTTTGGTGGGAAGAGGTATTCATTATTCTGTCTATGACAGTGGGCTAGCTAGCCTCCCTAAATTCATAATTGTCCCACATGCAAAATCCATTCATCCTATTCCAACATCCCCCAAAGTATCAAGCCATTACATTATCATATTTCCATTTCCACTGGCTGACTTATTCCATTGACTTGTTTCATACCCTCTTTTTTTCTTATTTTGATGATTGTAATGAACTTCTAACTTCCTTCAGTTATATCCAGCACATTTAGTCCAGGGAGTCTGGAGAGAGGCCATGCCAGGTGCTGACTGTGTGTTTACTCACGATTCTCCCCACAGAGGGGTTATCTGGGGCATTTCAAATGAGAAGATTTGTATGAAGAAGTTTGGAGAATCAAATCAAGCCCTGAGTTCAGGATAACCAAATAGCTGGAATTGTAAAAGGAAAAAGTCAAATATTAACCTTGAGAGGAATACAAAATAAATGGAGTTGGAGTGAACAATGTGCCACAGGTTTTTCAATACTGTGACTGAATAATGGGCCACCTTCCACAGCATCTTTACTGTGCCTGGCTGGACAGAGGCTAGAGAATTAATTAAGTGCCACTGGGTCAAATAACCCCTTCCATTTTCTTCTGCAAAGGACCAAAAATCTCTACAATACGTATTTGCCTTTGTTACCCCAGAACCTGCTAGAAACATTTTAGTGCTTCCATAAAACCTACAGTATCAAGCCAATGTCTTGGTTTCATATAAAGATGTTTCTTTGTATTGTTTCTGTCTCTCTCTCCTATTGCTCCCCAACCATCAGCTGTACTTCTTGTGTATACAACTATGTGAAGTTCCTTTAACACACCATGTTCTTTGCTTGTGTATATATCTACACATGCTGTTATCTCGGCTTGGAGGGTTTTTTTTTCTCTTCTGCCCAGGGATTTCCTCATCATCCTTCAGCATTCATCTCTTCTTCTATCCTTTTTTGGTCTCTTCATGGAAATATACGTGTTAGCATTTGCCACATAAAGATGTATATTTTTATTAAAATATAACTTACATAAAAATTTGCAGATGCTAAGTTGCCATGAAATTTTACAATTGTATATACCTGTGTAAACACCATACAAAAACAAGCTACAGAACATTTGTAAAAGTTACTTTACTCATCTCCCCAGTCAATAAAGCTGCAGCTTTTAATTTACATCATTTTCTTACCCACTGTATTGTTGAGGACAAGAATTATTTCTTATTAATCACTGTACTTTCAGTGTCCATAATAGGATCTAAGAAATAATAAGTGTTCAGATACTATGTACTAAATATATGAACCAATTAAAAGATCTTAGCATAGATCGTATTTTCACAAATAGAGAAAGAAACCTAAGTAGGAAAATGATGTAAAAATGCATAGATATGGTAATGATGTAACTACCAATATAGATTAAGTACAGAGAACAGACCATGTGCTTAAGGATGTGGAAACAGACTTTTGAAATTGTCTATGATGCAATGAGGCTCACTTTTACTCTTTCACTTACAATATTAAAAATAAAATACTTAGATTCAAATTTAACAAAAATGTGTAAAACTATAAAACATTGTTGAGAGAATTTAAAGACCTCAAAAATGGAAAGATATGCCATGGATCAGAAGACTCAATGTTGTTAAGACGTCAATTCTTCCTAAATTGGTCTGGAGTTTTCATTAATTTTTTGGTAAAAATTGACACACGGATTCTAACATATATATATAAATGCAAAGAACTCAGAATAGCCAAACAATTTTGAAAAATGACAAAATTGAAGGACTTATGCTATCTGATTTCAAAAATTTGTATAAAGCTACAGTAATCAAGAGAGTATGGTGTGGTGTGAAGATATATACATATGCATATATGTTCCTTATTGAAATATAAGTTGAGGAGTATGTGTATGTATACATCTGTGTATTTACACAATATGTAAGTATATATTCATATATATATACACACAGATGCTCAGCTTATATTTTAATAAATCTATAATAAGTCAAAAAAATATTGTCAAAAATGTATTCAGTGTCCCAATAAACCTGCCACAAATTTGAAAAATTGTAAGTCAAACCATCTTAGGTTTGGTTAAGGTGCTCCTAAACTTACAATGGAGTTATCTCCCAACAACCTCTAATAAAGTTGAAAAACTATAAGTTGAACTATCCATCATAAGTTTGGTACCATCTGTGTGTGTTTATGTATGTGTGAATAATCACTGGAAAATAATAGAGTCCAGAAACAAAGTGACAGATATATGGTCAATAAATTTTTAACAAAGATGCTGATATGGTTTGGCTCTGTGTCACCACTCAAATTTCATCTTGAATTGTACTCCCATAATTCCTGCATGTTGTGAGAGGGACCCAGTGGGAGATAATTGAATCATGGGGGCGGTTTTCCCCATACTGTTCTCATGGTAGTGAATAAGTCTCAGGAGATCTGATGGTTTATCAGGGGTTTCCACTTTTGAGTCTTCCTGATTCTCCCTTTGCCTGCTGCCATCCATGTAAGACGGCACTTGCTCCTACTTGCCTTCCACCATGATTGTGAGGCTTCCCCAGCCACCTGGAACTGGAAGTCCAATTAAACCTCTGTATGATAAAAATATTCTATATCCTGATTGTGGTAGTGGTTAATGATGATAAATAGTTGCAAAAACTGATTGAATTGTATACTTTGATATGAATAAATTTATTACATGTAAATTATATCTTAACTTTAAAACAGAAAGGAAGTAGGTATGGGTTGATACTGTAGGGCCCAATTCTAGTCTTAAAATCTGGACAGGTAAGCTTGAACTTAGTAGGATGAACAATATCAATAAAATATTAGTATATTTTCATGTCATAAATAATAATCCTGAAGTTTACAAGGAACTTAGATTATTTACTGCACCAGTGTTTTCTTCTTTTCCTAGTTGTGAAGAGTCCTAGGAAATTCCTTAGTAAAAGAAAATATACAAATATATTCAGTCTGCTCATTTAGCAAAGCTCAGGTTGGTAATGCAAGGGGATGAAGCAGGTGGAGGTAATTTCCCAAAGCTAGTAATGAGTTAATGGATTCCCTTAAAGATTATGTAAATTGGCTAAATTTTACATCTGACATTCAAATCAAACAAGAGCAGAAGGAAAATGCACCTGCAAATATAATAAATATCCTTTTACCTAGTAGTCTGAAACAAAAATTAAAATTGTTTCTGAAATAAAAACAATAATTAAATGGAAAACTTCAGCCCTGTATATTACCCTTAAGAGAATCTACCTGCTACAATATAATGGGGCATCTGATCATGCCAGATCAGATGGAAGCACAACTTGCAGGTGTACAGCTTCTATCTTGAAAGAAGTTGTTGTTAAACCATGAAGGGCATGTCAGAATCACTATCATGTTTTCAGAACACTAAGGAGTTCACCAGAGAGAAAGCAGCACATGCATATCAAATCAATTCAGCCTAGTGCACAATTTCATTAAATATTCAGCATTATGAGGAACCCCTTGTTTTACATATAGGATTTGACTCCCTTGGGGACTGAAGTGGTGTGAAATCCTTGTTATACAGCAACATTGGGATTGGAGGGCTTTGGATAATTCTTGTTGACACAGAAGTACTGTGCAAATGACACATGGATTAGCAACTGTCAAGAAATTAGATTACATTAAACAGTGAATCTTCATGAGAATTTTATACGAAATCCTAGTAAATGACCAGGAGAAATTATTTACTGCATATATCATAAAGTTTTTAATATAATATGATATGAGTAAATGACAATGAAATTCTAAGAAATGATGCATATGTAGTAAACAATATCCTAGCTTACTGATAATCTAGTAAATGCAAATTAAAATAAAAATTAAATATTACTTTTTATCTATAAAATTAACCCAGAAGAAAAGTTGAGGCTTAAAGTGTCCTTTGTTGCCAGTGATGGGGAAAACGCTGGTGAAGGTGAAAATAATTGTCACCATCTTTTTGGACAACATTTTGGAAGGATCTCTCTAAAAGTTAAAGCACATTTACTTGGACCCATCAATTCTTTTCTACTGATTAGCTCTACATAAATACTGACTCAAGTACTAATATATTTATTGTAGTAACGTTTGAAAAGGAAAATAATTGAAATCATTTCAATAGCCATTGGCAAACAAGTGGAAATGTAATTCATGCTCCACCCACTACAGAATGTTTTGCTGCTTTATAAAAACAAATTAATATACCTACATGTAGGGCTATTGAATGAGGCCAAACATATATTTTTAAGTAGAAAGACCAAGGCATAATCCCATTTTCTGAATTTTATCTTTATATAATTCTGTCAAAGATTTTACAATGATATTTTACTTGTATATTGTTTTAAATAAAAAGAAAAAAATTACCTAACATGATTTGACCAAAAGATTATTTTCTTGCTTTTTATCGTTTTTATTTTCCTTTTCCTTTGTATCTTAGTCCCTTTATTTTTTTTCTCTTGCTCTCTTCCTTCAACATTTATTGGATTATTTCTACAAACTAATGATCAATCCAGGCACCAAAGACATAAACATTATTGCCCAGTGTAATTAGTGCACAATTACAGTAGATTATAATAACCCCACAGTAGAAATATATGCAAAGCCTGATGTGAGCATAGGAATACGAGTGCTTCAATTTGAGAAGAAGGGGGAAGGAATCAGAGAGGAGGCAACAAGGACATAAAAGGGAAGTAGAAATTTTCCAGATAGGTAATTAGGCAAAGGTGACTGATGCAGAATGAACCAGAACTTAGTATAAAACAATCAAGTCTTCCTGATTCTATTTGAGTAGAGGTAAAAGAAAAAGAAACTAATTCTCTGTAGAATATTTAGTTGATTGCTACCCAAATTCTTTACACAGAGTGCTAAAATATCTGACCCTACTGTTGGCAAGTATATGAATCCTTTAAATTTTATATTTTCCACTATAAAAATCCTAAGAGGCTAGAATGCTTTCTTTTCCCTCAGGGTAATGGAGATGCCTCGGGTTGTGTTTTTATCTACACATGTTTGTGAAAATTTTCACCACCCTTTCAAAATGTACAAGCCATCATGAAACCAGAGGTCAGCACAGCTTAATAGCAAGGCCATCAACTCTGGAGTGTCTCTAATTCATAATTCATGCCAGTCAGAGAGACTACATGATGTCAAAAAATATAGGAGAAGAATCCCATGAGGAATTCCTTATTCCTCCTACATTCCAATGAGAAAAGAGTCGTTAAACAATTTGTCCAACATTCATGGTCTGAATTGAACTACCCTTGTGGGTTTCTGCGCTGGTCTGGCTCCATCACAGCTTCTTTGATAATCAAGGTGATGTGTTTTCCTGCTTGAGAGGACAGGAACCACCTCCCAGATGTTTAATAGCACAAAGGGGGAAAACAATTCTCTAATAAGCCAACAAAGTATCATAGCATCAAATGACCACGGGTCACTAATGAAGCCTACATTTATGTTAGGATACTTCTAAAATCATTTTTCTGCTCAAATGTAGATGCTAGCTTTATATTAAACATGAGTTTATAAAAATTAGTTCTCTGAGCAAGTGCTATGGTGTCGATATGCTTTGTTTGTCCCCACCAAGTCTCATGTTGAATTTTCATCTCCAGTGTGGCAGTGTTGAGAAGTGGGGCCTGTTGGGAGGTATTTGGGCCATGGGTGCAGAACTCTCATTAATAGATTAATGTCCTCCCTGGGAGATGAGCGCTTTCTCACTCGATTAGTTCCTGGGCAAGAGCTTGTTGTTAAAAAGAGCCGGCACCTCCCCGCTCTTTCTTGTCTCTGGCTAAGTGATCTCCGTACATATCAGCTCCCTTTCCCCTTCTGCCATGAGTGGAAGCAACCTGAGGCCTCCACCAGAAGCTGAGCAGATTGCCACACCATGCTTTTCATACAGACTGCAAAACTGTGAGCCACAAATAAACATCTTTTTTTTTTTTTTTTTTTTGAGGCAGAGTCTCACCCTGTGGCCAGGATGGAGTGCAGTGGTGCCATCTCAGCTCACTGCAACTTCTGCCTCCCAAGTTCGATCGATTCTTCTACCTCAGCACCCCAAGTAGCTGGGACCACAGGTGTGTGCCACCACACCCAGCTAATTTTTGTATTTTTAGTAGAGATGGGATTTCACCATGTTGGCCAGAATGGTCTCAATCTCCTGACCTCGTGATTCATCCACCTCTGCCTCCCAAAGTGCTGGGATTACAGGCGTGACGCACTGCGCCCGGCCAACATCTTGTCTTTATAAATTACCTAGCCTCAGGTATTCTTTTATAGTAACCCAAAACAGACTACAACAGCCAGCAATAATATTAAGAAAAATAGAAATGTTTCTTTTTACCCTGAAAAAAGAAAGAAATATTAGCCCTACTCTTCTCCATAACACTTTAAGTACCTCTTTCAGCATTTGTCATACTCAACTTTAAATTACACTTACTTTTGTACTATATGTTTCTTGTCAATGAGATCCGTTTGATTATCTTTCTAACCTCATATTGCTTAGAATCACGCCTTACTAGATGTACAATAATCATTTATGGAGTGAATTAATGGAAGATTGCATATCAATGAATTAAACAAACTAGACTTTTATACTAGATATGTGTACTGCAGGCTTTGAAGAGCTCAAACACGCTTGTTGACTTTTGAAGAGAATTATGTTTTTCTGTAATAAAATAAACACAGTATTCATCTGGAATATCAAACTAAGCCTACATCAAAGGGACATGAAAAAACCTGGGGCAGTACAAGAACACATCCACACAATCATCTCAAGAAAAGAGAAAAAGATGAGAAAGTGTCTGATATCCAGGGGGAGAAAATGAGGAATTATTTTGAGCAAATATTTTAACATATGTTAAGCATTTATTTTGTGGTCTACAATACAAAAAAATAGGGCTCCATATATTTTAGGAAAATGAGAGTCTCCTTTCAATTTTTGTAGAATTCACTACATTTGCAAGCTCCCTGGTGTAACGTGGGAAAAGCTAACGTAGAAGGACCGAGAGACAGTAACTCTTTATGGGTCAAGCTTTACCTTGCTAAATGTGGGGAGTGGCCGACAATCTGCAAGCAGCCACTCTAGAAAAAGGTTTAAGAAATGGAACTCTTGATCTATTTGTACTTCTCCCTGGCCAGATGAGGTCCCCGCCTGGAGAGTGAAAATGGGGGATGGACCAGCAATGGGACTGGCATTTTGAATGATGTGCCTCTAGGTCACTAGATCACAATCTGCTCAAGGTTGTGTTGCCAGGAAGATGACACTGCCATTTGACATCCCAATAATTTCCTTGGTAACATATGCAATCAGTTCACAACCCAGCCCCAGCACAGTTGGCCAGAGTTGGGGAAATGGGTGGGGACTTGTTGGCACTCCCAAGAAGACAGGTGGAAAAGCTGAGGATTAAGCTGTTTGCTCAGCCAGCAAAGAGAGAGATGTGTCAGAAGCTTCTTCAGCCCTTTTCACACTGCTTTAAATATATTTCCTATTAAAGAGCCCTAGCCTGACTATATAATAATGATAACTCCAACTGCATAATCATGAGTTAATTTTTTTTGTCTGTCTCTATCCAATCAGATAGGAAACTCCTTGAAGGCAGAATATTGATTTATTTTTATCTTTCTCCAAGGAAGGCTTCTGTGTTTAGATACTGTTTGAATAACAGAATGTGCATAAATGTACTTTACAAACTATAACATGCTGTTCAGATGCTTTTGCTTATTTAGAAAGGAATTAAAGCAAAAAGAAACAAAGGCAAGTTTTAAATTAAAAAATAAACAGAGAATTTCAGGATATCAGTGTCACAACCTAGAAGCAAAGTTTTAGTTACACTCCATAATAATTCTTAACATCATCATTTCTCTAAGGGCCCTCTTTTATCTTCTTTTTTTAATAAAAATTGAGTGTGCATTAGTGCACTTGAGTCCTCTTTGAATGCATCTAGAATACAAGTGCAGTCATCAGGCAATCATGAAATGTGAAGTAGAAAAAAGCTAATGGTGCATTGTTATTATTGTGGATGAATCCCAAGATGTGGAGCGGTTCACAGCACAATGCATAAGCATAGGATTTAAAGAATCACACCTGGCTTTATGGAGCTGCAAGTCCATTAGAGTAATTCAAGTCTTCAAGAAGCAGAAATGTGGAATGGGGCCAGTGTACCCAGGCAAGATGAAGCATGGAAGCAGCATTGTACTTTTGCTTCTATTAGAAAGCGTGGGCAAAGCTGGGGCCCATCAGGACATATCCAGGATTCAGTGACCTCCTAAATGGTCCAAGAAAACACCTGGCAAACAAAGAATATACTGGACATGCTCCAAATGCCCACCTAAGTCAGCTGAATAAGCAATGGGGAGCTGCCCACAGGTCTTGAGAGATGGGGAAAGAATTGAAACTGTAGTGGTAGCTTCACAAGCAGCAAATGGAAGGAGTCAACAGGCAAGGCTCTCGGCAACCTATCTGAACTACTGGTTAAAAAGTAAGGGAGGGGATATAGTAATGGGTATCTGTAATCCCAGCTACTCAGGAGGCTGAGGCAAGAGAATTGCTTGAACTCAGGAGGCGGACGTTGCAGTAAGCTTGGATCGTGGCATTGCACTCCAGCCTGGGACACAAGAGCAAAACTCCATCAAAAAAAAGAAAAAAAAAAAAAAGAGAGAGAGAGAGAGAAAGGAAAGGAAAAAGAAAAGAAAAGAAAAAGTAAGTGTTGAAGCAGAGAAGAGGGAAGTTTGGAAAGAGCAAAGAATGGGGAAGAACCATGAGGAAAATTTAAGTAGATACAGGGATCCAATCAATATTCCTCAGCGTTGGGCTTTATGGGCATGAGTTTGAAATCTAGGAAATCAAGAGTAAGCAGGCTTCTACATAGACTGAGGAAATAAAAGAGAGGGAAGTAAGCTTTGATTTAAAAAAAAATACAACTGGGAAGTTTGAGTCCAGGGGGCTGGGGGGGATGCCCTTGGAAGACACGGGAAAGGGAGAAGAACAAGGGAGCTGCAATCCACGGATACTGTGAGCAAAGTCTTTGAGAGGTAAGTATGGCTGAAGTAGACAGCTTCAGAGGCTGAGAAAGAAAGCCTGAGGACTCAGAAAAGAGTAGAATTGGCTAGGCCTTCACTGAGGACTTAGATGTAAGCATGTGCAATAATTTAAAATCATTTTAGCAGCAGCTAAGATTTACTGAATTTTGCCTACATGCCAGTCACTGCACTAAGTACTTTCCATGGATTGATCTTACTTAATTCTCAACACAGCCCTAACTACTCTTATTTTCATTTTATAGATGAAGATATTGAGGCAAAGGGTGGTTCAGTAACTTCCACACAGCCACCTATCTCCTGAATCAGGATTCAGCCTAGGACGGTCTCATTTCCTTTTTCTTTATGATAGAGTGTAGCTTTTGACCTGAGACAGGCGAGTTGAGGGCATCTAGAACACATGAAACTTTCTTGCTAGATGTAAGAACTTGAGGAGCTGGAGAAGTTTAAAGCATTTGCAATCATTAATTTCAAGCTTTCCTAGGAGAATTGTTGTAACATATATCCAGATTCAACTGATTTTCTCACCGCCACTCTTTCCGCCTGATGTAAGCCATGATCATCTTTCTCCTGGGTTATTGCAATTGTCTCTCAGCTTTCTCCCTTACCCTCATATTGTCTATTCTTATCTCAGTAGTCACAGTGATTCCTTTAAAATGAAAGTCAGATTATGTTACTCTTTGTCTAAAAACCCATCCAGAGTCTTCATATCTCACTTGCAGTAAATGCCCAAGCCCTTATCTATGAGTCTATGAGACCCTATGTGTTCAGTTTTCTACCTGGCCTCATCTCCAGCCTTGCTCCTCCTTGCTCTCTGCCCTGCTACAGTCACACTCATACCATTCCCAAACCCTTTGTGCTTGCTGTTCTCTCTACCAGGAATACTCTTCCCCCAGATATCCACATGAATTCACAATCACTTCCTTCAAGTTTCAGATCAACTATCAGCTTGATCAGAAAAGGAAGTCAGATCTTCCTTGATCACTAAATATAAAATGGTATCCCCCTCCTGGCACCCCCATCTCCCTGTTCCTACCTTGCTTTTCTCTGGAGTGCTCATCCCTGTCTGAGCTTCTAATGATTTATTGTCAGCCTCCACTCCAGGAGCATGAGTTTTATGACGACTTTTTCTGCACCAATACATCTCCCATGCTGGTAACAGTGCCTCACATGGGGCCGATAAATATTTGCTTAATGAATCAATGCAAAACAGGTTTTGCCTTAGTGTTAGCATATCCTTGATGGTTTATTATGAATAATGAAAAGTCTAGTAAATTGCTGTGAGAAAAGGAAGCAGGACCTCTGGTGGGAAAAGCAGAGAAGAGGAGTCTAAGTCAGGAAACTGAAGGATAGCAACAGATGGAGCAGGCCGATGAGCAAAAAGGGAGATGCTAAAATACTTGTATTCCATTATGAGAAGCTGGGAGTATAACTCTCAGGAACAATGAACAACACTCTGAAGTCTATTCCTTCTGCTATTGATGTATGAAAGCCTAGGAACACACTTTCCAAGAAAATCCTTATAACCCATCACTGTCTAATCAATTGGAGCTCTTGAGTTGAGGGAGGTGATAGGAGCCTGAATGTCCCAGGATTAGAAGCCATCCAATTAGACTGCCAAGTACTCTGGAAGGGCCTGATGGCCACGGCACAGGCACTTCTATCGATGAAGCTCATTATTTCCAGGTGGGTGGAGGAAGGCACTTTTTAAAATCACTGCCTTACTTCTGAGAATCTAGTCACTTATTTCACATCTCTTTTAGTAAAGCACATCAACACACACTGTTTAAGATAAAGTTTTCACAAAGGTACCTCTGACAACTTGGAGGTGATTTTTAGGTCAAATATAATATGGTTAAATATGTCTACTGTTGAAGTCCAATTTATATCCATCAAAAATGGCATCTTTTCAAAAAATACCAGGTGTGCTTTTTATGGGTTTCCTTTTACTAGAAGGCCCTGTTGTTTTGGGTGAATTTCATTTTAGAGGTGTTGATTGTTTGCAGATGCTCAGGAAGAGACAACAGAAAGATTTTAGACGTTCTTAAGAAAGTTTTAAAAGTAAGAATAAAAGCCTTAAAACAACATAAAGAGACAGAGTCTAATAAAGTCAAAGTCTGGAGTAGTGCAGCCTTTTAAAAATGGATCATAGGCTGGACGCGGTGGCTCAAGCCTGTAATACCAGCACTTTGGGAGGCTGAGGTGGGCGGATCACGAAATCAGGAGTTCGAGACCAGCCTGGGAAGTAAGGTGAAATCCCATCTCTACTAAAAATACAAAAATTAACCAGGCGCGATGGTGCATGCCTGTAATCCCAGCTACTCGGGAGGCTGAGGCAGGAGAATCACTTGAGCTCAGGAGGCGGAGGTTGCAGTGAGCCGAGATTACACCATTGCACTCCAGCCTGAGCGACAGAGTGAGACTCAGTTCCTCCCGCCCCAAAAAAAAAAAAAAAAAAAAAAAAAGGATCATGGACTCAAAGTTTGAAAGCTTGTTGCTCAATGTCTTCTTTGGCAAATTATCTAATCTCTGTAAGTTTCCATTTCCCCATCTGTGAAAATGAGAAGTGGCTACCCACTTAAGAAAGCATTTGCAAGTAGTGAGTGAGACAGACAAAGTGCAAGGCCACATGAGGACGAGCACTCAGTGGGAGATGGTGCCCATTGCCTGTTCCTGCTGCTACTGCACATCTTCTCCAGTCCTTGCTCTGCCTACTTCAGTTTCACTGAAACTATGGTAACAAGACCCAAGTAGCAAGCATTTAATAGCCAACTACCCAGTGAGAGAATACTTCAGTTCTTTGCTCTCTAGTTTGGTTATTTACTCACAGAAGACACTGGCTGCTACTATTTACAATAGCAAAGACTTGGAACCAACCCAAATGCCAATCAATGATAGACTGGATAAAGAAAATGTGGCATATATACACCCTGGAATACTATGCA
The DNA here is from genome assembly GCF_049350105.2 of Macaca mulatta. Classification (NCBI taxonomy): domain Eukaryota; kingdom Metazoa; phylum Chordata; class Mammalia; order Primates; family Cercopithecidae; genus Macaca; species Macaca mulatta. Next base: position 102,190,174 of record NC_133418.1, on the reverse strand, counting down.
GCCATCAAAATGGATTAGTTCATGTCCTTTGCAGGGACATGGGTGAAGCTGGAAACCATCATTCTCAGCAAATTACCACAGGAACAGAAACCCAAACACTGCATGTTCTCACTCATAAGTGGGAGTTGAACAATGAGAATACATGGACACAGGGAGGGGTACATTCACGCACCGGGGCCTGTCAGGGAGTTGGGGGCTAGGGTAAGGAGAGCATTAGGACAAATGCCTAATGCATGTGGGGCTTAAAACATAAATGATGGGTTGATAGATGCAGCAAACCACCATGGCATGTGTGTACCTATGTAACAAACCTGCACATTCTGCACATGTATCTTAGAACTTAAAGTAAAATAAAAAATAAAAAAGGCTGGGTGCAGTGGCTCACGTCTGTAATCCCAGCACTTTGGGAGGCCAAGGTGGGCAGATCACGACATCAGGAGATCAAGACCATCCTGGGCAACATGGTGAAACCCCGCCTCTACAAAAAACACAAAAATTAGCTGGGCATGGTATCCTGTAGTTTAGCTACTCAGGAGGCTGAGGAAGGAGAATTGCTTGAACCTGGGAGGCGGAGGTTGTAGTGAGCTGAGATCATGCCACTGCGCTCCAGCCTGGCGACAGAGTGAGACTCCTCAAAAAATAAAATAATAAAAGTGTAAAGAAGGAAGACACTGGCTGCTTTAAGAATTCAGTGAACCCTTATGATGCTACAAAGAACTTACTTCACAGTTTTGTGTTACCAAGTATGCCTTGGTGATCCCAAAGATACGGGTATTTCTCTATAAGGCTGCCCCATCTATAACTCCTCTACAGAAGTAAACAGCTGCAGATAACCTTGCAATTCTGTTTTTCATTTTTCATTTGTTTCTGGTACCCATTACATCCTCTGAACATATACTATCTTTTTCAGTTTAAATAAAACAGGTAGTAAAACTATAGCTACATGTAGCTTGAAAGAAAAAAAATGAACCTGAAACCATTTAAAACATTTTTAATTTTATAAAACACATTAATAATATGTAATTTAACTTAGGCAAAGTGGACCACTGGATACTCATTTTGAATAATCTTTCTCCTCTATTAAAAACATTATTAATAGGTCAGGCATGATGGCTCACACCTGTAATCCTAGCACTTTGGGAGGCCAAGGCAGGTGGATCACAAGGTCAAGAGTTCGAGACCAGCCTAGCCAATATGGTGAAACCTCATCTCTACTAAAAATACAAAAATTAGCCAGGCGTGGTGATGGGCAGTTGTAGTCCCAGCTACTTGGGAGGCTGAGGCAGGAGAATTGCTTGAACCCAGGAGGCAGAGGTTGCAGTGAACTGAGATCATACCACTGCACTCCGGCCTTGGTGATAGAGTAAGACTCTAGTCTCAAAAAAAAAAAAAAAAAAGAAAAGAAAAAAAAAGAAAAGAGAAAAAAGGGGGATAAAAAGAAAATTAATAACATGAGAGTATGAAGGATAAATCTTTCTTTTTCCTCCAAAATTACAACTGTGCTGCAATTGAAATATGTTTGAAAATAAAATCAAACAACCCAAGCTTTATTAAGGACAAGTCAGACTTCTCAGAAGATAGATGATTGCATGCAGGTGGAGGGTGGATGACACAAGCCTGACCCAGGGATGACCGGTATTAAGAAACCCTGACTGCAGAGGTCAGAGGCTCAGAAAATGGAACCCTTGGCTCTCCGATACCCTCCCTAGTGCTTTCTCATCTCAGTGTCTTTCATTTTCTTGGCAATGTTGGTAGCATATCACAAAGTCTTTTTAACACTTCTTCATTCCTTAGTATTTCAGTTTCAAGATCATTAATAAAACAGCAGCTTGAGAAGGCAGCACTCCAGGCAATCCACTCTGATAGCAGGTAGGGTGGCTGCATGCTTTTCACAACCATTAGCATAGTTGAAGTTGAATTTCATAAATAGGGTATAAACGTAAAGGAAGGATAGGTAAAAATAAACACTATTTTCTTTCCCCTATTAGATGTTAAAGAAAAAAATAAATGAATAAAGTTTTCAGTTACTTATATTTTCATTAAAGTTTGCTTTCTTGTTATAAAAGCAATTATACTCATATTAGAAACATTGAGAAAATATGGAAAATTATAGATGAAATTAGAACATTTCTAAGTTCCCTAAGTACCTTTTCTTCATATTTTTAATATGTCTAATTTTTAACATTTTTTAGCTTTATGCCTCATATATGGTATAATTTTGCATCCTGTTTTTCTTACTTAATGTTACTGTATTTCTCCCTTTATTTTTTGCTCAACCTGACCTACCTGGTATGTGGTATTTCTGTAACACAGAGAGGCTCTCAGTTGATTGAATGAATCATTGAATTTCTTCCCCAAACAGGGAGCTCACTCACAATTAGACTTTGTTTTTTTATTCATCCTTGAGGTTTTCTAAGCTCACATGAACACTCTCCTGTGAATTGCCTTCAAAAACAGCCCTAGTTGGAGATACCTGATGTCATCAGAGCTCATGTTACATCTGGGATGCCAGCCCCAGATGATGGGTGTGAGTCAACTGTTTCAGCCTCTGCTAAAATTGAAGTATGTTTGGAAATTAAATCAATCAATCCAAACTTTGTCAAAGTTAAAGCATGCCTCCCTGGAAATGAAGCGAAAAGCTCAATGACTTTTCAGTCATTATTGTGCCATTCCTGGTTACAGATGTTTGGTTTCTATTCAAGCCAGTGGAAATGTTTCCCAAACACCATTATGATCTTCCTAATTCTGTAAACCATTGCTTTAATAACATATGGAAAATTCCAAAGCCTTCTAGCTAAAGTAATATTTGACATAAGAGATACATCATTCCATTAGATATTAACCTGATATTTAATCTATTCAGTGCTATATTAGTGTTTTAGATATTAATGTCATTCTACTTGGTTTCTGAGACACCTTCTTACTTGTTGCTCTTCTTCCTCACAAATACTCCTTCTGAGTCTCCTTTAGTGGTTCCTCCTCATATTCCCAGCCTCTACATTTGGAGTTCCTTGGGGCTCAGACATTAAACCTCTCTTTCATCTTCACACTCTTGGTAAACCCATTTAACCTCTTGATTCTAAGAACCTCCAATAGGTTGACAATTCCATGTGCCTCTAGTCTTGAACTACAGGCTACAGTATCTAGCTGCTGAACTGCAAATCCAATATCATCATCTGAATGTCTAACTGGCCTTTTAAATTCACCTGCTTCAACTGTTGTTGAACCACTGGTGCCCACATAGCTTGCTCTCTTGCTCTCACTCCCTTCAGGTAAGTATTCTAAACATTGACTTCCTAGAAAGATCTTCCCTCTAAGGAGTAAATCTCTTTCTAACCTCTATACCCCTCTGCCTCTTACCCTGCTCTGTTGTTCTGCATAGCACTTTTTATTATTTGACACATTCTATATCACTTGTTTACTTAATATTTATCTCATTTGCTTCCTAGGCTATGAACTCTTTGGGGTAAGAGATGTTGTCAGTTTTGTTCACTGTTATATCTTAGCACCTAGAACAATGTCAAGCACCTAGTAGGCAGGCACTCAATAAATACTTTGAATAGATGAATGGATGAATGAGTGAATATGATATAGTTCAATAACATATTTATACAGAAATTCCAATTCTGCCCCAGTGAAACCAATGTGACTTCGTTTTATTTTCTTTTTGTCACCTTCAAACAAATCCGTTCTTCATGAAACTGTTCAAGGTCAAGCAAAGGTGAAATATTTGTAGGAACTATTTTGCAAACCTGGATTTGTATTTTCTAAATAGGTTTCTGTCCAAGTTCCTTTCAAATCTAGACTTATCCCCGTGGTTTAAGAACCAATATGTATCAATGAAAGGTGTCTCAAAGAGACATCTCTGAGAAATATGTCAGATTATTTGTTCCTTTAGGATGGTGGCAAATATAAAAGCAATCCTTTTCCAACAGCCCCACTAATGACTCAGTTCATGAAATTATATAATTCTCTAGTTTACCCAGAATCTAAATTCTAGTATTGTCAGTTTTTAAATTCCCTTAAGCAGGATAAAAGTCCCTGAAAGAAGAGAAAGAATAATAACAGACAACTTTATTAAGCACTTACTATGTATGAGATACAATTCCAGATAATTTGCACGTTTTAATTCACGTAATCTTCACAATATACTACAGCATACTTTACATGAGCATGGAAATTTTGTGTTCATGTTAAAAACTCTGCTCGAGACTCCTTGGAGTCTCATTCATCTAGACTGTCTTCCAAACACGCTGACATCTAAGAATTTTAGGGACAATTTCTAACATTCTACTTGTCAAGAACATTTTGAACCATACTTAACAGCAGAATGCCTCCAGTCAACCATTAATTATTCCAAATGCACTAATTTTTAAACCAGCTGTGTGATTCCCTAAGTGCAACATATGAACTCTGAAATTTCTGTGTCTTTTTTTCAACAAATAGGGCATGCTCCAGGGAGAAGACATTTACTATGCAGCACGTTTAGATGAAAACTGACATTTCTTATGGGAGTGCTTTAGCCTGGGCTAGCATGGTGTGAAACGAGACCACGAATTCATAATTTAACAGTTCAGGTTTCAGCAGAGGTGGTGACATGAACATTGAATGTTCACACTCAAGATCATTTGCAGCTCCATAAAGAGATGTCTTAGATGGAAAATAGAATAGTTCAGAAGAAATAAGGACTCAGGAATACCGTTTTGAAGTGGGGAGAGAAAAAATTAGTATTGAATTAAAAAAAAAAAGAGTTAGCAGCAACTTTAACCAGCCTTATCCTTTAGAATAAACATCTTTTGAGCAGCCAGTGTTTCAAGCACATAATAGCTTTAATTTTGTGCAGATTACATATTTACACTATAATAAAATGGAGAATGGCTCAGGGGGAATACTTACTGCTAGGGACATAATTATTAATCAATATGTCTGTCTAAAGCTGTCAGGATAAGTTACTTGAAGCCATGTAGAAATTCAGATTTGTCTGTTGCCATCCAAACTCTCTTCAAGACTATGTTTTACATTTGAAAGATGAATGGGTATAGCCAAATCCCAGTGTCTTAAAAAGAAATAAAAGGAGAAAAACCAATTCTTTAGATGTTCTCACAGAGAAGATACACAAACACACGTTGCTTGAACTCCCTCGGTCCATACTGTAGGGTAAGCAGCCTACCTCACAGGTCAACTATATTTTGGAGGTCTAGCTTGATTCGTCATCTAAAACCATGTCACCAATAGGCAAATACAGAACACCATTTTCTTATAACCCAGTCCAAACTTTTCTCTGTATAAGACCACCACCAAGGGAGGAGAATTTCTATTACAGCTGAACAGACTGTGGAACTAATTTGGCTTTGCAGATTTACACATGACACCATGGCCTGTAAATTGCCAACAACTCCCCTCTCCAGTCTCACATCTTTCCTGGGTTTTTAAGGAAAGCCCTCATGGTAGGGCGGAGGGAAGAAGCAAGGGACTTTCTCTATACATTTAGGTAGAAGGAAAGATTTGACCCCTAAATCTCCTTGAATCTCTCAGACTTGAAATCAAGTTCTCTTTAGTTCATCTTCACAGGAACTAGAATTTTTTTTGTCTTGCCCAGGAAGTTGACCCTTTTTACATATGAGATTTGGCAAATTCATTACTAATGTCTTTCAAATATACCTTTTCTCCATGCGCCAGTCCTAATAAGAAGAGACAAACCCCAAAGGAAACTTAAAATATTTAATGACTTTGACTTTTAAACATAACCGAGATTCAATAATAATGTCAAATAATTCAATATACTAAAATACAAAATTAAAGCAACTATTCTTTTATAAAGTGTAGCTGTAGTAAGCTCTCACAGATTTAGGACATTTGTTGTGAGAAGGGAAAAGGGATAGTGCAAAATCTGAGAGTATTTAAGTCATTCCATTATGTTTAAGTAGAGACAACTAATAAATGCAATAATTTTACCTAGTAAAACTTAACAATCATGTGCTTATTTAAAACTACATGAAATACTCAAGAATACATATATTACTCTACACATAGCATATAAAAGGATAAAAAGTACACATTTGGAAGAACTGACCTGAATTGACAAAATATAAATTGGTCAATATAAATTGATCAAAAATGGCCATGAAATTAGTTTTTAATCATCTTTTTAAAAAAATTATTAGCTAAACTAAGAGCAAAGAGAGAGCAGGAATCAGGGCCAAAATCAAGTCATAAGAAAAATATGCTTAGGCTCCCACTGATTGACACCTCTCTAGCTGACAAGATGTCACCACCATGAAAATGAAGTCTACGCTGTCTTTGCATCTCTATGCCTCTGGGGCAGGAGCAACCAACTGGCAAAGCCTATTCATAAGAATGCACCTTTAACAAAGGGCATGGGGAGGGAGCCTTGGGCTCCCTTTAAATTCCATAATGAGGCCTTGCACAAAGACTCATAAAAGTGGAAACCCTCAAAATAGGAAGGGGATTAATATATTTAGGCAGACTATATATGGCAAACACTCCCTATATAAAATCAGCTGAAGTGTTTAGTGTGAAATTTCAGATTATTTAAAAGAGAGGTTTCACTATGTTTAAGTAGAGACAAGTCATAAGAGGTGCCCTCTAGCAGAAATTTACCTGAACTTGCTTTAATGAGCATGGAAGATGCACTACTTACACAGAGATCATTCAGTCCAAGTCCTTAGACCTGATCTTGTTTCTAGTCAAAGCATGCCTCCTTTTCCTCTCAATTGTGATATTTGATTTGCAAGGCTAATTATTTCAAGATTTGTACAAAGAAAAACACAAGTAGAATGACATTATTTACTGTGGATTTTAGTGATTTACAACGTGGGTGGTGTGTGTGTGTGTGTGTGTGTGTGTGTGTGTGTGTGGCAGAGAGAGAAAAAGAAGAGAGGATGAGAAAGGTATGGTTTCGGTTTGAGAAAAAATATATATGGTTAATAATTTCTTTATGATTAACACTAACAGGTCATACCTATGTCAATGAATGTAATCTAAGGCAACTACCTAACTTTAAATTTTTTTCCACTAGAACATTTTGAGAATTATTAACAATACCAGACACTTTATTCTCTAATTCCTTTCTGGTGACTATAACTTTTGTATCTGGATTCAACCTCACTCACTCACTTGATTTGGTGCAAACATTCATGAAAATTCTTAAGCCAAGGCTCCGCATGCAGTTGAAACTGGAACTATTTGGTGCCTGTAACAGTGATTAGTAGGAGAGGAAATAATGAGAGTGGTCAAAACTGGTAGGTATTTAAATATTGAAAGGCAGCACGTTAATCCTTCAGAAATGGCACTTCTAGATCTGCCATGCGAACCCAGGATATCATGCCCTAAATAACTTGACCCTTGGTCAGGCATGGTGGCTCACGCCTGTAATCCCAGCACTTTGGGAAGCTGAGGTGTGTGGATCACCTGGGGTCAGGGGTTTGAGACCAGCCTGGCCAACATGGTGAAAATCTGTCCCTATTAAAAATACAAAATTAGCTGGACATGGTGGCACAGGCTGCCTGTTAATCTCAGCTACTCGGGTGGCTGAGGCACGAGAATCGTTTGAACCCAGGAGGAGGAGGTTGCAGTGAGCCAAGATTGCACTACTGCACTCCAACCTGGGCAACAGAGCAAGATTCCATCTCAAAACAAAACAAAACAAAACAAAAAACCTGACCCTAAAGTACCCTGACCCTTCCTGTACCCTTGCTCTTAATTAAATGTCTTCTTGTAACTAGAATCTGCTATCACCAATTACCAGTCACCAGGGACTAGCCCACAATAGATACTTCCTCAGAATCAAATATGAGCAACATGCTTGCAGTTAAAACTTGACTCAAAATCTCTCTTCTTCCCATTTCCCCTTCTCTTTTACTCTTCCCACCATAATATTAATTAATTTTATTCTTCCCCTTAACAGGTCTAGGAGGACGTAGTTCTCCAAACCATCTTCTCTCAGGTCCTTGTCTAAAAGAAAATCAGGTGAACTTCACTTCAGCGGACAATATATTGCCTATGAGGCTGTGTTTTATCACAGAGGTATCTTCCTAAATAAGGTAATTTGAGACCTCTGGTCTGATAGGATTTAGCAAGTTGAAAAAGAACATTTGATATCAATGTTCTTTTTGATTGGATAACTTATATTCATTAAAATGTGCTACTGTTTATGCATTTTAAGATGTAGCCTTAATCTTGGAAACACAGAGACATATATTTATGTATATACATGGAGAAACATACAGACACACACGTGTACATATCAATTTATATATTTCTATAACAGCTAGATACACAGAGGAACTATGAAGGTCTAAGCCTCAAAATCAGACAGATCTCAGATATAGACAGTCTGGTCTCTGTCGTATAGATACTATCGTATGAATGTAGCCCTCAAATTTTCAGCATAATGCCTTGTGATCCAAAATGCCTTTGACCCTCTAACTTGACACTACATGGTTCTTATACTGCTTACATTTCTTTACTTACCAAAGATCAAAGCTAACTGTTTTCATCCCGTTATATTCAATTACAGTCAACAGTGATTTATTGAGCACCTATTATATGTCAATTTTTTTTGGCAAATGACTGACGATAGAAAGATTTAAAAGAAAAACAAAACAAGGTCTCTACCTCCAAGGGCTGACTCTTAGAGAGACAGAGAAAAAAATAACAAATGACAGTGTGTGTATCAATATTATAGCAAAATACACCAAAAGGCCCCATGGCACCTTAGAGAGAGACTAACGTTACTTGGAGTGGGGATCAGAACTCGACTACTGAGAAAGATCTTGGCAGCTGTGAAGAAAGGGTGCCTTTCTGAAGTGTTTACACTTCATCCTGCAGATTTTAAGCAGCAGAGTGATGGGTCCAGACTTCCAGTTTAGAAATGTTATTCAGCAAACTGTGTGAAGGATGGATGAAGAGGGGATAAGAGAGAAGACAAGAAAAACAACTAGAAGCTGAGGAGACAAGACAGGCAAAAAGTAGTGGCCAGTTTGTATGGTGAGAGAAGAGAAGAGCTGAGAATGACTCTGAGGTTTCTGAGTTTGCTAAGAGGGGAAGTAAAGAAAAAAGTGAAAAGGGAGATGATCCATTTGGGAACATATCTTGTTTCTTCTCTGGCCTGTGGTGTACAAGTATGCAGTGCAATAAGATATGAGGGGCCATATCTAAATCAAAAGAAATAGGAGTGAAATGAAGATGGCCAAATGTATAATAGGAATGTTGGTTATAGTGGACAAGTAAGGTTCTATTTTTCCTCTGGTCCTAAGAATGATTACATGAAAGTGATTACATTTCTTGGAGCTGAATTATCTCTCTCAAAGTTTGTCTGTCTGCAAGATGTCAAACCAACAACTCTACATGTTCAGCAACTAGGTCAAACATAGGGACAGCTTGTCTTTACATAGCTCTAGTCTAGGCTGAGATATAACCAATTTTCTTTCCATTTACTCTAAATAATAATTATTTATCTCCATTTCAATTCAATTTAACTCAACTGAAGTTTACCGAGTGTCTACTCAGGATCACTTTTTGGAATAAAGGCAAGACAAAGAAAAGTACAAAAAGAGATGGAAATAACAAAATAACACTTACTTTACACCAAGTGCTTTTATGATGGTACTCTATATAATATTTGATTGAAGTCATAATCTCTGTCTTCAGTGAGTTTAGGGCTGAGAGACTGAGAAATGGGAAGATAATTTCTATTCTTTATATTTAAAATATTTTAAATAAAAAATTAATGTCCCTCTAAACAAAAAAAAAAAAGGTAACATTTAAATTTACAGCTCTCATTAAAAGCACAATAAACTCGAAAGCACGATCATAGATTGATGTGTATAACTGGAATCATGTCAGTTACACATACAGGACTACTACACTGGTAAAGACTATCAGGTCAACTAGTCTTTACCACAGGTAAGACTCAAAGCAGAAATTCAAGCAAAGATTCACACCTGGACAGCAATCAACAGGACTGATAAATCATTTGAAAGCAGCAAGTTGTTCCTTATCTTCTTGAGGGAAACGATTTCGTTCCTAAAATGTCCAGTAGATCCTGACATTAGGTAGCTTCATTGCCTTACCACAAAGACTCTAGAAGGCCCCTCTCCCTCATATTTAATGCCAGTTGTCTGTTGGAAAATTAGCAGTTGTACTCCTAATTCCCTGGCTCATCACCATGCCTTGCATTTGAACTTGGGTCTCACCTGTCTGACCTCTAAGGGACTTCAACTATTCCCAGAACAATGCTGGACACCAACTGAGCTCAGCTCTTGGAAGTTAATTGCATGACAACTTATGTCAAGCATGTTGCCCCTGTTTTGCATAAGGAAAGGAAGTCATCAAAGGTCCCACTGATGCGTGGAAGATTTGGAGCTTCTGATTACTGTACTGTTATCTAATAACAAGCTCAAGGCTTACTCATAGTTTCATCGGCCTATAAGCAATCCATCCAATACTCATGTAGTTAACTGTAGAAAGTTACTCCACCAAAAGAAACAGAATTGCTATCATCTAGGTGCTGATCAATCTGTATTTATTTTTTCACAAAGAAGCAATCTCTTTATGTATTATTAGCCAAACTGCTCAGAGTTTTGGTTGGTAAATTCTAGGGAAGTGTGTCTAGAATCAATATGCCTGTAAAGGCATGAAATACAATTTAAGGAAGGTCAGTAGGCAGAATGATTCTAAGGGGAAAATTCTTCCTTCAAAAGTGTAACAACGTTTAATCACATGTTCTCTTGAAATAACAGATTCCATAGCTATTCCTCTAGGAAATGAGTCTATGTAAACGAGAACATTCTGCTTTGTGCTGCTGAAGTCACAGAGTATACCAGATGTTCACAATCCCAAGGCTCAGTTGCATGACATTGGTGAGTATTTCATAAACCCCAATATTGGAAAGATTCAACACCTACTGTGTTTTCTTACCTTGACTCTGGAAAATTTTATATATATATATATATTTCACTGTACTGCTTTTATTTTTAAAATCTAGCTGCCTTTATTTAAATGCCACAATTCATCTTACAATGGTATTTAAGGGGCTTTTGTGGCACTGTGCCAGATTTATATTATTAGAACCTAGGCATTTGCAAATGAACCTCTTTCAATTAGTGTTTCAGGAAGCAATTAAACTGTCTAAAGTGTATTAATGAATACACTGGAATTGGGAAGCCAATCCTCCTAATATCCCCATTATTAATGCACCATCTGCTTTGCTGCCTTAGGAGCAGGCAGGATCTCTAACCTCAGGTCCACAAAACCCAATGGTTTATTCAAAAAGGTCACAGAAGCATAAGTTTGTAATCAAACTCAATATTCTATAAAATATGTGAATATTATATGTAGATTAAGGACATATATTTTCCTCAGAGTTTTGAACAAATGCAAATGAAGATGAATAAGTGTTCTTTCGTATTTCTTTGCATTCTATCCTATGTGTCAAAGCACTAACAGCTCTGTGAATGTATTCCTGGCTCTGATATCCCTGCTAAAAGCTTGAGTGCTGTATGTACACCCTGTGATATTTGAAGATATCATTAGGATCTCCATTGAGGTTGTCGTTTTCATTAATGAAGGACGTAATTTGCTGCTGTGTTGTAGCTTTTATCACAGGGAGTGGTCCAGGTGCTGCAGCATTTGCCCATGCCTCTTTCCAAGACTATGCTCAGAGTCCATCCACAGGACAGGGTTCTGGAGGAGCCTATGTCTTCCTAAGGTATTTCCTGCTGGCTTTGTGACTAAGAGGAGCCCAGAGGTTGCAGGACACAGACTGGAGTAAGAGAATGGAGGGAAAGGCAGGGAAGACCTCATGTGTGGCACCACCTGCTCCATGCTAGATAGTTATCAAGTCACCAGGCCTCCAATAATGACGCTGGCTTTGGCGATGAGTTGCTGCTGAGACAGTCAGAAGGGAAGGAGAAGACACATCCTTGGCTTTTAAAGAATCGAGAACCTGGTAGAGGATACAGGGCACAGGCCCAAGGATTGGTTATAAGCTGAAATGGGGGTCATTGTGCAGTGGAGCTACCAAGGAGGAGTTTGGGAAGGAGAACTCCATAGCATCTTGGTGATTTAGGCAAGTAGAGAGAACAGAGATACTTCCTACAGAGCTCTGTACTTCTCCTACCTTCATTTTCATTGAATTTAATTTTCATTGCATTGTTATGAGTTGATTTGTGTCTCCCCAGAATTCATATGTTGAAGCCCTAACCCTCAGTAATTCAGAACATGACTTTATTTAGAAATAGGGTCCCTGCAGATATAATGAGTTAAAAAGGGGTCATCATGGACTAGGGTGGACCCCTATTCCAATAAAACTAGTGCTTTATGAAAAAGAGAAACTTAGACACAGAAGAAACCCCACAGGGAGAATGTCATGTGAAGGTGAAGGCAGACATGGGGGGATGCAGCTGAAGCCAAGGGGCATCAAAAATGTCCAGCAAACCACTATTAGATAAGAGAGAGACATGGAATAGATTATCCCTTACTGCCGTCGGAGGGAGCATGACCCTGCCCACACTTTGACATTGGACTTTTAGCTCCAGAACTGTGAGACAATGAACTTCTGTTGTTTAAGCCACTGAGTTTGTAGTATTTTGTTTTGGCAGCTGTAGCAAACTAATGTAGGTGGTAACGTAATGAATTGTGAAATACTTGACTTATTTCCTGGGTTATAAGCTATTTGAAAACAAGAACAAGGTTGGTTTTGTTTATATTTTTACTGTGAGTCCCTTGTACAATGCTGGGCTTATAATGGGTGTCTAATAATTCCGGGTTAAATGATCAAATCAGCATGAGCAAGTCATAGAAAAATTTGGAAAAGTTCAGGGGACAGAAAGTTACGTGGTCGTCATGCTATAGAAGGGAAATTCTGGCAACCACCAGAGTGGGAGTGGAGGGGCCTTAAAAAAACACTGTAGAATCTTGGGTAATCACATTCACTTCATCAGGAGAGAGGGAGGGTGTAGAGAGGTCAATCTGGTCACAGACCCATTGTGACCTCTGCTGAGTCTGTGGACATGCTGGATTTCTCTGCACAGGGAAGGGTCTTCAATGCCTGATACACAGACATAGCAAACACGCACACATGCACACACATATGTGTACACAGACATACATCCACATTTCCACCCCTGCTGACATGGGTGCCTTTGCCATTTCTTCATCCACTGATGGCTTGACTGAAAGTGTAGAGTCACAGGGATTCCCTTCATTGTGAGCAAACTGCTTCATGATATACCTTTTATTTTAGAACTGTACATTTCAAGGTAGAAGGTAAGCTGAAGAGAGGACAAGAACATAAGGTGAGAAAGTGAGAAGGGAGGCTGGGGACAGTGGCTCATGCCTATAATCCCAGCACTTTAGAGGGCCAAGGCATGTGGATCACCTGAGGTCAGGAGTTTGAGACCAGCCTGGCCAACATGGTGAAACCCCTTCTCTATTAAAAATACAAAAAAAAAATTAGCCAGGCATGGTGGTGGGCGCCTGCAATCCCAGCTACTCAGGAGGCTGAGGCAGGAGAATCACTTGAACCTGGGAGGCAGCGGTTGCAGTGAGCCAAGATCCTGCCATTGCACTCCAGCCTGGCGATAGAGCGAAACTCCATCTCAAAAAAAAAAAAAAAAAAAAAAAAAAAAAAAAAAGTGAGAGGAGAAATGTGTGAAGAAAAACAAACATTTGCTAGTCTGAAATCTTGTTATGTGTTGGGCTCTGTGTTGAGAATGCCAGTGATATAACCTCACCCAGGTGGATATTGTAAACTCTAGTTTACAGAGGAGAGACGGAGGCTCAGAGAGGTAGAATCACTTGCCCAGAGCTGTGGATCTAGTCAACAGGGGAGCTGAGGTTTGACCTACATCTAGCTGACTCCAAAGCCTGGGTTTCCTCTCTACTTCATCATATTGTCATTTTTTTTCTGTAAACAATGTAAAATCAACACTCCCTTCTGGATCCATATATGTTCTCCTTTTATTCTTGTCTGTGTCATACCTGGCCCTTTAAATGAGGGGGGCTACTCATCCTCTGCCTAGCAGGTGGCACATAAAAGCTAGCTTCAGACAACAATGGTTTGCCAAGCAATTTCCCAGGTTATTTCTGTCTTGTATATTATCTATTAATCTTATTACTCTTCCCTGGTCTCTCTGATTTTTGGCTCATCCTCTTGGCTCTGAACTATTAGAACTGGTTTACTGGCTGTTGGCTCCTTACTCTGCTTCTGGCATTGCTTTTTCTCTAACATTTGTATCTTCTCCAGCCACAGAACAGAGACCCCCCCTTCCTCAAAAATTATTGCAAGAACATACAACAGGAATATAATACAGTCCAGCCTGGAAGTATTAAGGAAAAGAACAGATAAGGTAGAGAGGAGATATCTGCTAAAATAGTGACATATCAAACGCACCCGTGTGGACACATTTCCTAGCTTCACTTTTATGTATGGTGCCTGTCATATGCCTAAGCCTGGAATATGTAGCGTTTCCACGTTAGTGTGGCAAGCATTTATTTTCAGTACTTACTCCATGCATTCACTGAACATAAACTAGCGATGAATAAGAATTCAAAGACCTTAATCTTGAGATTGTAGATGGCCTTCTCTTGCAGGCTTTACAATTGATTTGGGAGATACCACACTTATTTATGAGCAAATAATTCACTTCCTGAGATATCAGATAATTCATTAATTCTACAGTATTTTGTCTTGTCAGTAGTAGGTTTACAGCAGTTTTGCAAAACGTGGTTTATATTCTTTTCTTTTAAATAGGACTGGTTCAGGGAGAAGGCAGAGATAGAGTAAGTAAAAATGGTTTCACTTCTTCACCTTCAGTGAAACCAGTTCCCCAGAGGCCAGGTCAGAAATTCTCACTGGAATATCTGACGAACATAGGATAACAATTCAGTCATTGTCTCTGGAAGGCCTTGGGAAAAGTACACAATTACTCTGGGGTTATATCCTAATAGCTTCTCATTAATAGATTTGAAGGGATTAGTGTTTCTGGTACTTTGGCTGGCAACTTGGATCCCTTCTTTTCCCAATTCGGTACTATTCTCAGTGATCTTCTATCCTTTAAATAATGCTCAAAATTTCACTTCTTTCTACGTTCTGGGAAACCCTCGGCCTTGCAAGATGGGGCTGTTCGTCACCCTACCTTCTTGCTCCTCCTGACCAGCATACAACTTCCAGGAAATGCCCTTTTTAAGGTCCGTTTTTATCTCCCGAAATACACTTGGCTTCACACTCGTTGACCTGTTTCATGAGGGCTAAAGAGGAGCGTGGCTGTTTGTGGATGCTTTTAAACAGTTTCAGATCCCAAAGCCACCTGTTATTTGCTTATTTTGGCCAGCTTTCATCTCATATGCTCTGTACAATGCCCCATTCCAGAGGCAGGAGCTTGTATGAGGTGGAACTTGTACTGAACAAGGCTTATTTCATAGCTACTGATTAGAAAAATGGAAAATCAGTAACGTTTACTAATTCTCAGACATTTAATTAATCTGGCATCAATCAATCAACAAACAAGGATCTACGGAGGTCTCCTTTGGTTAGTTTTTATAAGCAGGAGTTCAGGGTGGAGGTTTGAGGGGAAAACAATGGTTTCCACTACAGCTTTGACACTTCCTACTAGTGTGAGTTGGATATTTATTCAATCCTGCTGAGTGTAAATTTCTGTATCTATAAAATGGAAGTAATCATATCTACATTATAGGAAAGCCAAGAAAATTAAACAAAGACTGGTACAAATGACTAGCATCATGTCTTGTAAATATTAACTAAACTTAATGAATGAACCCAGGTTTGTGCTTTGTATAATGAAGGGCACAAAGGAAGGATGAAATATGGTTCTGCAAGGTCTCGTTAGACCTGCAAGCATTTCACCCTCTTTCTCTAGGCATTTTTACCCACATCCAGAGCTTTAATTGCCATCTGCACATGCAAGCTTCCCACATTGATGGCTCTATCCCAGACCTCTCTTTGGAGCTTCTGATCCTTACATTGAGGTTTGCTTGGATGACTGAAAAATGAACTAAATCTGCAGCATGCAGAGAAGTCTCATGATCTCCCCCCTCCAATATAGTTCTCATTCAGTCTCTGTGCTGACATCATCTTCCAGCCAGTTCTGAATACCAGAAACTGGCACAATCTTTGTCATTGTCCCTTCTTTAACCCCTACGACCATGTGATCATTGAGTGCTAGTCATCTCATCTTCTAAATCATTCAACACATTCCATCTCTTCCACTAGTTCCCTGGCCTAAGCTGCCAATATCTCTTTCCTAGATAACTTACTAAATAGTGTTCCCCAACTTTTTCCAAAATTCTTGCTCTTGTTTAATCTTTTCTCAGACAGTTCCAGTGTAAAACTTACAAAACAAAAGAAGGCTATGTCCCTGCCTTGCTACAAAGCCCTAAACAGTGTCCTATTGATCATAGAATAAAAACCAAAGACCCGCATTTTTCATAAGGTCTTGTAGACACTACTTACCTGGACTCTACCACCCTCTGGAGCCCTGTCTCACAGCACATACGCTTCTCTCCGAATCACATGGACCTTTTTCCTTCCTCCATAAAGCTTTGTGTAGTGCTGCTCCCCATGGCAGAATTACTCTTTTTCCTTATCCTCTTCCTAAACAACTTCTGTTTATCCTTTCAGTTTCAATTCAAAAATTACACTGTTGGCAGAAAAATCATAAAGTTTTCAAAGCACCCTATATTTATGATTTGTGAAGCATTTAAAATAGTTATTCATTTTATATTATTTGCAATTACTTAATGCCTGTGTCTTTCACCAGACTGTAAGTTTTATGCAGGGTGGTCCATATCTATTTTTGCTCACCATTGTGCCATGTATCCTATTACAATCCTTGGCATATAGTAAGTACTCAATAAAAATTATTGATGGATGAGAGAATGAGTGAATGAATGAATGAACAGTAAACGTTACAAACCCTATCCTCACTAAGTGTCAAAATGTCTGACAAACAAGAGTAATGAGAAGGAAGCTATGGAGGGTGAAGAAGTATTCCTTAATGACCAGAGAATGATCAAGACAACGGGGCTGGGAGTAGCATTTAGATAGCTAAGGAGGCAGAGAGAGGGGCTATGCTTTTCAGGTATTGACACCAACAGGTAAGAAGTCTTGGAAGCTTGAATAACATTTCCTATATGGAAACAGTGAAAAGATTCACAGCCTATCATAAGACAATGAAATTAAAGTCCAGTATGTGTAGCTGGCCAGTATGGAACCAGAGAACAGGCAGGGTGCCCATTTCAAAGTCTAAAGGGATGCCCATCATTTGTCTTTATTTTGAACTATGATTGGTGTTTCAAATCGTTGGTTTAAATTAAAGCAAAAACTGAAAGTCACCTGGATGGACAGTGATGAGCAAAAGTTCTTTTGCAGGAGAGGGACTGTCATCTGTTTGTTTGGGTTGATACAGGCTTTTGTTTCACTCTATGGAGACAAATGACTCTATGTCTCTCTGCCAGTCACATCATTAACTGTACTGGCATTTTATTTCTAAGTCAGGGGATAATCTGAGGCCAAGCAAAAAGGAAGCATTGAGAGGAGGCCTTGCTACAGGCTGCTGACTACCTGACATTTCAAAATGAAGAATCATTACCTCGAAAATATTCTGAGCACTTCTTCTATGCCCTAATCAGGGAACTGTTAGAGTAAAACTCAAAGGTAAGTGTGTTCAATCTGCTAGCTTGCCACAGGAATGAGGAACTGTATTTCAAGCATTAAAATAATTAAAGCCCATTTCTATCTTGGTCACTGACAACATCAAAACAACATCTTGTGCCGCTTTCCAAATGAACTGCGGGGAGTAAATTTTATGACATGAAGAGTGTAAGTATGAATTGGGGAAGAGAAAAAAGTTATGGTGGAAATAGTCATGGCTAAAAATAATAAGACATCAAGGGCAAGATGCAGGTGTTTTAGCAGGTGTTTAGGGGACATGGCCCAGAGCCCAGGTTGCCTATATAGACAAAGACCCAGTCAAAAAAGGAGGGTGAAAAGAAGGACTGTCAGCTACAGTGAGAAGAGTGGTTGGAAGCACAACATATATCAATAGATCAAAGGTGGATTAAGGGACTGGCTGATGGCACTAATGACATTTGAAGTTCTTTGTGTAAATAAAATCCCCATAAGCTTGGTGCCTTGGTTCCTAGAAGAAAGTATGAGTTCAGTTGACAGGATTGCTTGGGTCGTGAGTGTTATTGTAAACACCCATGCCTTTGTCCCAGAGTATGACAAGATTTAATATCTTTATTGCCTATTCAATATCTTTATTGATGGCTGAGATGAAGAAATCGACAATGTGCTCATCAAATTTGCAGCCTATACTAAGTTAGGCAGATTTGCTAATAGACAGCAAATAAGACAAGAATAAACACAAGACAGGAATATAATTCTCACTGACCTTGGCAAAATGAAGTGACTCTGCAGTGGGTCGCTTTGGCATAAGGAAAGATAAACAAGCGTTCAGAGCTCTTCACAAGCTAAATACAAACATCCTGGCATGTAAGTCAAACTCTTTTCACCCTCTCTCTTTTCCAGACCCTCACTAAAGTTCTGGATTATATTTTAGACACCAAACTCTAAAAAGAATAAGATTAACAAGAAAGGGTTCAGAAAAGCACAATGTACACATAGTCAGTGGGAAGATGATGCATCACATCTTAGCATACAGGAAGTGCTTAGTAATTGTTCATTCAATAGAGAAAGAAGGAAGAAATGAAGACAAGAAGGAAAGAGGGAAAGAGGGGGAAAAAGTAAGGAAAGGAAAGGAAGGGTAGGATGAGAAAGAACAAATGAGACTATTATGGGTAAAATCATTGTGACCTTTAAGGAACGAATCATTACTTGGAGAAGGAAAAAACAGATATTCACGAAATGGAAAAAGAGATTGAACAAAATGATTTTCCTGTGCTGCTCTAGGCTTTGACATTTTACAATTTCTTTGACATCATAACCGGAATTTTCTGCCGTTCAGAATAAATGAGAATCACATGCAGGACATGTGCCTCTGGTTACAGAGAAGAACTGAGATCAGGCTTCATCTTCCTGTACCTCCCATGTGTGCCTCAATTCTTTATTAGGCTCTTCAACCTTTCTTCCTGGACTTCATGCTGTGCCCACATTTTCTCGAGATCCTGAAGGTAATGCCATTTTTACTTTAAAGTTAAGAAAACCACAAGTAAGTCTTCAAATGGTTCATCTCAGATCTAACCCAGAATTGTAGCTAAGTTGAAGACAGGCTTCCATGTCCCATCTAGAGCAGTGGTTCTCAAACTGGGCTGCATGTGATACTCACTTGCAAAGGTTGGAAACCTGTCCAAGACAGGCCAGGCCCTGGATGATGAAATTAGACTCAGAGAGTAGTTGTCAGGCATTAGGCTTCTCCTAAAGCTCTCTAGAGAATTCCAAGGTGCAGCCAACTTCGCGACACACTCCCTTAGAGGTTATTTGGTTATTTTTCTTTACCTTAAGACAATCCCCAGAAGAATCCACCTCCAAAACAGCCTCCCGTGGACGCTGATGTATTTTTCTTACTTCATTAAGGAACTGGGCCAGGCTCTTCTAGTTGGATGGGACCACATCAGTGTTTCTCATATTTTAATGTATGTACAAATCACCTGAGGGTCTTGTTAAAATTCAGGTTCTAATTTAGGAAGCCTGAGGCCGGCTGGAGAGTCTGCATTTCTAACAAGCTCCCACTGATGCCAATGCCCCTGGTCTGTGGACACATGAATAGCTGGAGCTATCTATAACGTTAAACTTACACGAACTAATCAACATAGCCTTCCATCAACTTCAACACTTAGCAACATGCTTGATTCTAAATTAATGGAGGCTGATGTCTCGCTCTCCTCCTTCTCTCAGAATAACGATGCATTTCTCAACCCAAAGCCAGCACAATCAGGTGCCTTAGTAACTCCTAAGCCTATCTAGAAAAGCGCTTCTCAACTGTAATGTGCAAGTTAAATCACCTGAGGATCTCTTTAAAATGCAGATTCTAATTCAGCAGACCTGAGATGGGGCATGAAAGTCTACATTTTTTAACAAGTTCCCAAGGGATACAAATGTTACTGGGCCTAAGAACTACAGTTTGAGTGAAAACAGGATCTAGGAGTTTTATTGACTTCAAACATTGTGGGACCTGAACTTAGGGGTCCCCAACTCAAGAACTTTCTTTGTTCATTTCAGCTTGGTTCGATCCTAAAACTCTGACTCTTGATATCTTTTAGGAAACAACTCCCAGGCACATAATCACCTCTGACCACAATTTCCCTGCATTGCTAGAAGCTAGATTTTATATAGACTGGAAATTACATAAGAAAAAAGGCAATCAGACCATTCTGAGTCATGAAAATACCCAATTTTAAAGAAGTTACTGTATCTATGTTTGGGAATCAGCCTTATTTAGGATGTTCAGAATAAACTCCTATAGAAAGTGTGCTCCCCCAGACCATGATTATAGAGCTCGAGCATGGACTAAGGCTTCCCTAATCTCAGAGAGCCAGGGAAAATAAAATATCAGGAAAGTACTGGTAAGATTGCAAGGATACACATTAATTGTTTAATGCAACTATTTGGCATTACCATCATTATTTTCATTGCCATAAGTCTCTCTTTTTAAGGAGAAGAGAACTTAGCACTTCTAGAAATATTGGTTCTTTCCTCTCAAGACATTTAAAGACCAATTGGAAGTGCTCAAAAAGAAACAAGCACAAGCACATTGGACCACATGCTTTAAGACTTGATTTCCAGCCCTAAGTCACCACTGACTGGTGCTGACAAGTTCATAAACATGGGATAGTCTCAAATCTCCTTGAAACTATGTTATCTCCTCTGCAAAGTGGGAATATTGATCATGTTTTTAATGAAGGTCAAATAGGACAATGGATACAAAAG
Organism: Macaca mulatta; assembly: GCF_049350105.2. Taxonomy (NCBI): domain Eukaryota; kingdom Metazoa; phylum Chordata; class Mammalia; order Primates; family Cercopithecidae; genus Macaca; species Macaca mulatta. The sequence goes on along the minus strand of NC_133418.1, from coordinate 102,169,242 downwards.
TTCTTAGAAAAGCAAAAGTACTATGCACATGTGAAAACATCCTAAGGTTTGCACAAGAAAGGCCACCAAACTTGGAATCTTCTATTCAGTTTAACCAACATTCATTGAATACCCACTGTGAACCAGAAAACATCACACACAGGGGTGACTTTTCCAGCTTATCTGTAAATACTGTCATATCTATATAGCTTTAGTTCTTAGGACACATCAGTCTAAAGTTACATGGAAAAGATTCACTGCTTGGTAGCATCCCCGTCACTGCCTTGGCCTTTGTGCCATAGAGTGGGACCTACTCTATGTAGTTTATGGCTGTGTGATATGAGACTATTGGATAAAGAGGTGAGGAAGAAAGTTGGGTTTCCCTTTTGGGCCAAGCCAAGTTAGAGTCTTTAAGCCATGAAAGGTTATCACCGTGTATGTAGTATGGGCTTTGTCATCAGACTAACATGGGTCCAAACTTCACCTTTGCTTTTGTTTAGTTACTGTGTTACTGGAATGCCACTTACACTGTTTAAGCTTCAGTTTCCCTATCTGTAACATAGTAATATTTGTATTTTCTATCATTAAGAAAAATGAAGACAAGGTCTTCCAAAGAAACAATTTTCTAAGGACAACATCCAAGGAGTATACAGAACAGACTGGAATCACAGTTTTCCATGTTCTTTCCTGAAATTTCTGCTGGAACTACACTGGATTCAAGAAAGCATGGTTTCCTTTTTTTTCTTTTCTTTTTTTTTTTTTTTTTTTTTGAAGACAGTCTTGCTCTGTCACCCAGGCAAGAGTGCAGTGGGGTGATCTAGGCCCACTGCAACCTCCGCCTTCTGAGTTCAAGCAATTCTTCTGCCTCAGCCTCCTGAGTAGCTAGGATTACAGGTGTGTACCACCATGCCCAGCTAATTTTTGTATTTTTAGTAGAGATGGGGTTCCACCATGTTGGTCAGGCTGGTCTCAAACTCCTGACCTCAAGTGATCCACCCAACTCAGCCTCCCAAAGTGCTGGGATGATAGGTGTGAGTCACAGTGTCCAGCCTAGGAAAATATGGTTTCTGTTGTAAGCCATGTCCTAGCCCAGTGAGGGAGCCAAAATTCTTTTCTAATACCATACTATGTAATTTGAAGAGAGTTTATAAAATTAATAGTATTTTTCCAAGAACCTCAAATTGTAAGAGAGAGAGAAGAACACAAGTACAACTCCACAAAGCATACCCCTTGATAATCTAACTATAGGATGCAGCTTGCCCCTTAAGACTCCCATAACCTGGGCCCCATCCTACCTGTGGGCAGGGATCCACAATCACACAGCTATGTTCCCATTTTCAAAGTCTAAATCAAAGAGAATAAAGCTTTGAGACAGTCTACAAGTCTTCTCAATCTCTGTGGGATCTACCTTTGAAATTCTGGTTTTCCTGCCAAAACCAATGTCTTCCACAGTTAATGTCCAATTCCTTCAGGAGACACAACAACAAGCCTTAGAGTAATCGATATGATTTGGCTGTGTCCCCACCCAAATCTCATCTTGAATTGTAGCTCCCGTAATTCTGACATGTTGTGGGAGGGACCACTTGGGAGCTAATCAAATCATGGGGGCTGTTTCCCCCATACTGTTCTCATGGTAGTAAATAAGTCTCATGGGATCTGATGGTTTTATAAGGGGCTTGCCCTTTTGCTTGACTCTCATTCTTTCTTGCCTGCTACCAAGTAAGACGTGACTTTACTCCTCCTTTGCTTTCTGCCATAATTGTGAGGACTCATCAGCCATGTGGAACTACGAGTCCATGAAACCTCTTTTCCTTTATAAATTACCCAGTCTCGGGCATGTCTTTACTGGCAGTGTGAGAACAGACTAATACAGTCATATAACCTAAATTTCAAAGAAGCTCCCATTCATAGTATCAAGGGATTGTTTAATTACCATCACATAATTATACTCAATAAATAGTAGTTAATGTACCTACTCTTGTTGTTATTATATTATATGAGTTAGATATTTTAACTACCAGGTTAAGTGTTTGTGGAGAGAATATAAAGGGTGAAAGATGAGCCAAACCGAGTTGCCTGTGACCTTGGCATCCCTCAGTATCCCTCCTTGGTCATGAGAAGGCTTCTTGACGACACTTACCCAAAACCAATAAAGAACAGATACCCACAATACTGTCAGCAAGATTTATTTGTCATTCAGCACAACTTAAGATGTATGTAGTATAAGAGATTTAGAATCCAAGAGTTGGTCAGAAAGCACTCACACAAAAGGTGCTATGCTGGGCTGCAGATGGTACTTGCTAGCCCTAGTGGCCGTATTTCTCATGCACCAGAGAATACTACATTATTTGTGATAACTCCATTCAGAAGAGGATTATTAATCACACAGTTTAGGGAGCCTCTGCAACATGTAATGGGTTTAATAACAGATTTGTGGTGACAACACTAAACTAAAGCAGAAAATATCAAAGTTGGGTCAATAGTATAGATTTATCCCTTTCTAACATTGTCTTAATGATCACAAAGAGGACTGTTCTATTTTGGTACCTTTTTGTTACATTCCAGTTGCTGTTTCATGTTGACCTCAAAACTATTTATTTAATAGGAACAGCCCTAGAAGTGTCACTAATAAGTGCAAGAGATGATGTTCTCACAGGCTATTTGCAAAGGAGATGTGGTGGGGTGGGGGGCAGGTGAGTAGAGAAGTGAAAGTCATCTTTCTCAGGAAAACAATTCATTGATACTGGCCTAAGTCAAATCAACATAATTATGCCTCACAATGTTCTCAGAAATGCTTTGTAGCCATTCAGGAAAGAGAACAAATGCCCCTTTGTTCCAATTTTGAAATGCAAGCTGTGTGCTTAGGCTCCATGGTACACTATGTAGAATAAACACAGGAGGCCTCAGTGGGGTTTTCCACTTAAAAACTGATATATGGAAGATTCCTGGTCAAAAACCTGGGGCATTGTTTCAGGTCAAGTATCATGTAGAAATCACCTACTATCTGTTTGGACAACTGTAGCCAGTAAGCCCGGAGGAATTCTCAATCTGTCTCATCTTTTCCAAAGCTGCTACCGCAAACCTTACTGCAGAACACTGTTTTGAGACGACTGGGAAAACAGAGGGCCACTACCATATTGTCTACCACACGCTTAATTATGAAGCTCTCACTTTTTTTTTCTGCAATCAGGAAAAGCAAAACATCATTTACAAGAAGAACTACCGCAAAAGGTCAGTCATGAGAAGTGACTGATGCATTTCCATAAGGAGAAGCCTCTCATTCCAAGCCTGGCAGTTGATAAACACACTTATCTCCCTCCCCATGGTGGAAACGTACATCTTTCTGGAGTCAGTGGAGTGGCACAAGGCTGGAGCGGGGCTCCCCCGAGGCTGCGGGGAAGGCCAGCAGCACGGTATTGTGGCAGCTGCTGAGCAGATGCCAAGCCTCCAGGCAGGGCCACAGCCATCACAGGCCCATTAGGACGCTCATCACTCGCTGTCAGGGGGTGAAGCCTCCAGACGGGCTGACATTCTTATCCCCCCACACACACTTGGCTCTGCCAGAGCCCAGGGACCCCAGGCAGGAGGTGGCAAGCCGGCAGAGCAGTGAAATCACCAGGAACACTCAGGCCATTTTTCATACCCAAGGGGTATCTGTGCACTGTAGGTCTGGTTACAGAAAACAGAAGGCTGTTTTTCCCCTGCACTTCTGATTTCAGTGAAACACTGATGACAGCTCTCATCTACAAATTTCTTGGCAAAGTCAGGGCCAGTCAACACTGTGTAAGGGAGAAACCACCAAGCACCACTCTCTCTCCTCTGAGTCTGGGTTCTTGGGGCTTAGAAAACCAAAGCAGCCACTCTAGGCCACACAGGAGGAGGAAGGAGTAACATACTAGGTTGTGTCCCTCCTGTACTTTAAATTCTTTAGCAACTTCAGTTTTCCGGGAATCCTAACGTATACTGGCTCTCAGGCTTGAGATTCCCAGCCCAACCAAACACAACAATTCTGCAAAAGTTAAAATGGTAACAAGCTAATCTGCAAACTGCTAAAAATCTATACTGAGATCCTACATTCAGAAGGAAACAGGAGGGTAGAGGGAGAAGGACTATTCCAAAACCCAGTCCAGAGTTCCACACTCTGAAATTTAACATGACAGTTTAGTTGAGGGAAAAGTTTGGCCTGACAACCTCCATTGGCTCTCATAGACATTATATTTCCCATGATCTAAATAATTCAGCAAACATTGATTCGGCACATACTATATACATCATAATCAAATCTGAATAAAATAAAGATTCTTCTTCCACCAGTTAGAATTATCAGTTGCAAACAACAAAAATGAACCGAAAAGTTGTTTATTAGAAGAGTGCTAGATCGTTTGAAATTACAACATGAAAGCCAAGAGCCAGCCTCAGAAAATAGGCACCAGGTCCAGGGATGTCCCCTGGATGAGACATTGGATGTCACCATTGGTGATGAAAGGCCACTGCTGAACCAGAGCCACGATCCCCACAAGGTGAGCCAGAGCCATGATCTCCACAAGGCTCCTGCCATCACCATGGCTGAAATCGGTTTTCGACAACCCTTAGTAATGGGTGTCAGGGCTTCAATTTAAGGTACTAAATAGCACCACACTATCAGCTAATTAATGTGCCTATGCCCTACTGTTGGGCTGGGAGAGGATGATTTTCCAGACTTTTGTCCTCCACTGTCGGAAGCAGGGCCTCTCACTATAACTTACATGACAATAAATTCCATCAGAGGAAGGGTATTAAGATGTTAGACAATCAAGAAAAAAAAAGAGAGAGAAATGTCTACCAGATCCTCAATATGGAGGGAGAGTTGGGAATGGAAGCCTGATCATGCATAGATAGAAATAATTTTGACACCACTGAATTAAGAGAGATGCTATGGGTAAGACACCCATGGGGATCTTGGCACCTAAAGAAATGAAGCACTACTCTGGCTGAAAGCTAAGGAAAATTTCATACTGAAATAATTTTTACCCGAACTTTGAATGACAGATGGGATTTCAAAAGGTCTAAAAGGATATTCCAAGGAAGAAATGTCCCCTGTAATGTGGAAAGAGCTTCCCAAGTATAAAGTTAAACTTTGTTGGGTGGAGAGGATTGGACGAAGGAACAGATGGTTTATACATAGCTTGAGAGCTTCTGCTGCCAGCTTAACTTTTCAATAAATTAAAGGTCTTTCCAAAACAAAACAAATTTACATGACACTTGGGGAAAGTGATATTTATCATCACATTTTTAAGTATCCTCCAGTGGGAAAGATAGAACAGGAAAAGATCCACCTCATCAGGTTTATCTTAACTTCATTAATATTATGAATAAGAAACTAACCCAGGGTTATCCCTAGCCTCTTTGATTTTGCAACATGCTGACCACTTGCTTTGCCACCAAGGGAGGTACAGATCATAAACCCAGATGGAATCAAACAGCAAGATCTTAACTCATGGCTGAGTTTGGCTTTTAGGATCTCGAACGGTGAAGAAACTCATACATTCAACTAAGTTGAAGTAATTAATCAATTTCACCAGGACTGAGGGAAAATCTATTATAGAACTTTTCTGTGACAGAAGGAAACACTTCCCGTAATGTGCCAAAATATTTAATATTACCACCAACACTAGGATCTACTTGATTTTGGTCTATACCCACAGTTAGAGTTTTACCTAGGAAAAAAATTAGCAAAAATGAATATTTAAGACTATTTTTCTTACATAGAAATGTAGAAATGACAATGTCCTTGTCTAAAAGATGGTGAAAGTGACAAGGAGTCTGGAACATTAGGTCCACAAGAAGAAAGATCTAAAATATAAGGACCAGATGACTCAAGAGGATGTAGGAATTATTTTCAAATATATAATGGGTTGTAAGGTAAATTGGCAAAATTTAAAGTGATCCAGTAATGGATTCAGCTACAAACAGGAGTGAAACCACTGGAATTATTCAAGCAGAAGTCAGAGAACGACCTGTTGTTGTGGTAATGACTGCTGAAGTCCTTCAAATCTGTAAGATGAAATGACCACATGGAATCACTGCATGTTGATTCATCTAAATCTCCTTGAAGTCAGTATAAGAATATTCATATAAATAATTTTTAAAAAAATAAATATTGTTGACTAAATGAATGGATGATTCCTACACAGAGATTAGATTGAAAGAGAGCAACATCTTGGGTTTAACACTGAGTAAGTGATTACTGCCAAAGTCTTCACAAGAACCCAAAAGGTTCTACACTATCAGAATCATCTAATTACTCCCTGATGTCAGAATAAAGCCATTTCTGTAAATAATTTCTGAAAAATAAAGTACTTTTTCAGGGAATAATTTCTTCATGAAGATCAGATAAAAATAAAAGATTTTGGGTTCCCTTGCCAAACCTGAGTGACGTTAACTGTCCCCACCCTCTTTTCTCTGGCCCCTCCTCTACCACATCCCCTCAGTCTCTGCTATGGTCACCCTGGCCCCTTCTGACACACCAGACATGATCTTGCCTCAAAGGTTGTCCCCTGGATGTTCCTTTTGACTAGAATATTCTTCCCCTGAGAAGAATCCCTTTTCTCTTTCAAGGTGTACCCAAATCTCACCTTCTTGGAAAGGCTTTCTCTGACCACCCTATTTAATGTGATTCCCCATCTCCCTAAGACAACACATACAACACACACACACACTACATGCATTAGGTGTACACACATGGACACAGACACATATAGAGCAAGGCGAAGCTCCTTTCCCTTGCCTTTATATTTACATACCTCTTATTGTCTTCTAAAATTCCTGCTCACTAATTACATTTACTGCCTCTCTCCCCATTTTAGAATATAAGCTCCAAAGAATTAGGAGTTTGTGTACTTTATACATTGAAGTGATCTCAACACCTAATAGAGTGCCTTGAACATGGTAAACCGCAATAAATACTCATTTAATGAAGAGTACAGACTTGACCATAATATCACTAAGTTAGGATTCAATAGCAGCAAGATAACTATAAAATATATTTGTAACAACTCATGCACCAAAAACATTATAATGAAAATTAGAAATTAGAAGTTTAAAGAAAGAAACTACTTATTAAACATGAGAGAAAAAGCCAGCACAGTGCTTATGAGGAAATGTATACTCTGACATTAGAAAAAAAGAAAGGGTGAAAACTAATAGTCTAAATCATCCACCTTAAGAAATAAAATCAACATAATAAAATAAACTCAATGTAAGAGAACAAAACTAATAGAAATAAAATTAATAAAAATAGAATATGAATATAAAGAAAGTTGCAACAATGTCAAAATTGGTTCTTTGAAAACACTTTAAAAAAGAAAAATAAATAAAACTTTGTTAAATGTGATAAAGAAAGGGATAAGATACTAAAACAATATTCAATGGAGAACACAGAATTCAATATGAAAGAGATTTTTATATGTCATAAGGAAGTACTAGTAACAGCTTTATTCCAAAAGTGAAAATTAGACAACATATTTCTTTGAAAAATATAACTTACCAGTAAAAATATTAAACTCAAGTAGACAATGACTTTTCATTGAGTTTAATTGAGGTAAAATTTACATACAATAAAATTCACTTAATCTATGTTTACAGTTTGATGAATTCTGGCATCTGTATAAATTCATGCAACCACCACCACAATCAAGATGTAGAAAATTTCTACCATCCAAAAAAATCTTCTTATTCCTTTGCAGTAAATTCCCATCTCCAAATACAAATACCAACTCTAGAAAACCAATGATCTGCTCGCTGTCACTATAGTTTTGGTTTTTTTAAAATGTCATGTAAATGGAATTACACAGCATATAGAACTTTGTCATATGCTTTCACTGCACAAAATATTTTTGGAATTCATCTATGTTGCTGTGTGGAACAGTTTATGACTGAGTATTGTTGCTATAGTAGGAATGTATTACAATTAATTCATATATTCATCACTTAAAGAATACTTAGGCAGTTTCCAGGTGGTGGGTATGATGGAAAATGGTGTGATGAACATTCAAACACATACAAGTATTTATGTGGACATATGTTTTTGTTATGTCTATGGTAAGTGTAACTTTACAAGAAACTGGCAAGTTGATTTTTAGAAGAACTGTACCATTCTGCATTCCCATCAGGAGTACATGAGAGTTCCAGTTGTTCCACATTCATATCACCACCTGATATTGTCAGTTGTTTACATTTTAACAATTCTAATAGGCATATGCTGGCATCTTATCATGTTTTTTAATTTTCCATTTTTTATTTATTTTCTAGTTTACATGTAATTTCACTGGTTGGTGTATAGTTCTATGACTTTTGACAAATTGACTTATGCTACCACCACTATGATCAAATACAGAACGCTTTGGCAGTTTGGGAGTTCCCAAGATCACCCTCACTTTGGGCACCAACTGCAAGTTCAGATACCAACTGTAACTTTGGGGATACCCAATCCAATAATCACCCTCATTTCTTTTATTTTTTTCTTTATTTTTGTGGGTACAAAATAAGTGTATATATTTATGCATTACATGAGTTGTTTTAATACAGGCATGCAATGCATAATCACATCAGGATAAATTGGGTATCTATCACCTCATGCCTTTATCCTTTCTGTTGTAAACAATTAAATTGTACTTTTTTTTTTAAATATACAATTATTTCTGATTATGGAAACCCTGTTGTACTAGTAAATACTAGATCGCATTCATTCTTTCTGTTTTTGTGTCCATTAACCATCTCTACGTCTCCCTCAGGCCCAATCCTTCCCAGCCTCTAGTAACCATCCTTCTCCTCTCTATCTCCATGAATTCAATTATCTTAATTTTTAGCTCCCACAAATAAGTGAGAACATGCAAAGATTGTCTTTCTGTGTCAGGTTTATTTCACTTAACATAATGACCTCCAATTCCATCCATGTTGTTGCAAATGACATGATCTCATTCTTTTTTATGGCTAAATAGTACTCCATTGTGTATATGAACAACAGGAGTGAACTGGTTGCCATATCTGTCACCCCATTGATTGCCAGAATTGATTCACTGATCTGGCTGGCTAGGTGGGTGTCCCCTTCCTTCATCACCACATCGTGTGTGTCCCTCCCACCGTTATGTACTCGATCAAAGTGGACAACCTTCCTCAATAGAGGAGGATTGTTCTTCCATTAAGGGTATGTGAGTAACTGCACTCCCCTGCTAGAAGCTCCCAACAAGCTCTTGTTGTGATTTTAATTTGCATTTTTCTGATGATTAGCATTGAGTATCTTTTTACATATTTATTGGCCATTCATATTTCTTCAATAAAGTGTCAGTTTGAATGTTTTACCCATTGGTTTGTTTCCTTAATACTGAGTTGTTAAGGGTTCATTACATACTCTAGATACAATCACTTTAGCAAACATATAATTTGCAAATAATTTCTCTTAGTCTATAGCTATCTTTTCCTTGTCTTAATTGTGTCTTCTGGGAGAACAATTTGTTAAAAAAATTTGATGAGGGTGAATTTATCAAGTTTTTCTTTTATGATTCATGTTCTGTTTAAGATATTACTGCTGACCGATTGTCACAAAGATTTTTCCTATGTTTTCTTCCAGAAGTTTTGTAGGTTTAGCTCTTATGCTAAAAAGTCTATAATCTATTCAGAGTCAATTTTTGTAGATGGTGTGAGATAAGAATTAAAGTTCATTTTTTCTCCATATAGATAGCCAGTTATTTCATCATTAGTTGTTAAAAATCATGTAACCATATGTTCATCAATAAATAAAAATATGGTACTTTATACAATGGTATGCTACTCAACAATAAAAGGAACTGTTGATACCTGAAACAACATGAATGAAATTATACTAATTATACTAACTGAAAGCAACAAAAAAGCAAAGATTACATACTATATTATTGCACTTATATGAAAGTTTAGAAAATTTTAAGCTAAAGTGACAGAAATAAAACCTGAGGATGGAAGGCCTAGACTGCAAAGAGGCATGAAACCATTTTAGGGAGTGATGGAATTATTTCATGTCTTGGATTTGGTGGTGGTTTCATGGTGCATGGCTCTGTCAATAATCACTGTATTGTAGACTTTAAATGGATGTAGTTTGTTGGACATAAATTATGCCTCAATAAAATTTATTTTTAAAAAAGCAACTAGGCCTTGGGCTAAGATATGTGAACATCAACTTTTCCCCAAACTATAAACCTCAGATTATTTTACAAGTACCCCAATGGACTAAGAGTGAGGCCATACAATGCAGATGTTAAGTCCAAATAAATGTTTTTAGTTCAGACTTCAAAACACAAAATACAAACAAACAGGAAAAGTAGACTTCAAAAACTATCTACTATAGGATTCAGAAGATAATTTTATAAAATTAGTTGATATTCATCATAAGAAAATAATACAATGCCTATAAGAAATGTGAGCAGAAGAAAATACACATAACAACATAGGTCAAAGTTAACATAAAATACCAAGAGTATGGGTGATTTTATTATAAGTAAAATCAAAATGGAAGTGCAGAATTAAAATCCACACTGGAGGCAGTAAAAAGCAGATTTGACTCTGCAAAAAATCAAATCAGACATTAAAACAATCTTGAGAAGTTCCTGGATAACGGGAAAGAAAATGAAAAGGACAATGAAATAACAAGGGAGAAAATGATAAATATAGAGATCTAATCTATGAAGAATATCCATTATTATTTAGAGATATTATCCCTATTTAGATAATAGATAGGTTTCTATTTAGATAATTTAGATATTATCTCTATTATTATTTATATTAACTCTATCTAAATATAGAGATCTAATCTATGAAGAATATATATTCTATATTATAGATACATAGATTAGAATATATATACTAATCTATATATAGATTAGAATATATATTCTAATCTATGTATCTATATCTATCTAATCTATATATACATAGATTAGAATATATATTCATAGATTAGTATATAATAAAAGATTTTAAGAAAATATAATACAATGTACTATATTAATGAAATACTAATGTAATAATATATATATCATATAATAGTGATATAAACATAATAATCTTAATTTTAAGAAAAACTATTTAGTAATGAATCTATAATTCAGAAAAAAAATTTTAGAGATGTGAGTGGAAACTCACATCTCTAAAACTATCTAATAGTTTATCAGATAACATGTTATATATTGGTTAACAGGGATTATAATACATTCTTGGTAAAATCAATGGGAAAAACAAGCCATATCTAAACACCTGGAAATCATCTTAAATTGTCTGTAAAAATTATAAATTACAAATTTTTTTTAAAAAGATGCTGGATAATATGTGTTATAAAGAAACAGGAATCTGCCAATGTCTTCTTTTTTCATTTTGCTATACCAAAAAATATAAAATACCTAACATTTTGCAGAGAAAATATTGGAACATAATTACATACACAAGTAATTGTCTTTCATGTCTTAGAGCAACAGAGAGGGAGCCAGCATTGATATATCTGCCTTCTTTGAAATAATTATTTGAAGACATACTAAGTGACTAAGAGAAAATCAAAATTAATAAATCTTCATGAGGAATGTTATGATTTAAAACAATTTGAGGCTGGTCATGGTGGCTCACGCGTGTAATCCCAATACTTTGGGAGGCAGAGGCAGGTGGATTGCCAGGGCTCAGGAGTTTGAGACTACCCTGGGCAACACGGCGAAACCCTCTCTCTACTAAAATACAAAAAAATTAGCTGTGTATGGTGGTCGGCACCTGTAGTCCCAGCTACTGGGGAGGCTGAGGCAGAAGAATCACTTGAACCCAGAAGATGGAGGTTGCAGTGACCCAGATCCCACCACCGCACTCCAGCCTGGGCGACAGAGGGAGATCCTGTTTCAAAAAAAAAAAAAAAAAATTGAGGCCTTTCATTGCTCAGTTGGACCACTGATTCAGAATCAATTTATTTATATGCTGAAATTTCTATCATGTATCCTAGGTACAAAACTGGGCCTGTTATGCTTCATATAGTGACTCCTCAGCAACTTTCCAGCTTTTCCTAGAATCCGGCAATTTTTTGGACACACATCCTGCATCCCACTTGTGTGGGAACCTGTTTGAAGAAACAGCAATGACTGCACTGTGAATAAGAACATGAACAATATTTATAGTTTTTACAAGTTTTTAGTTTACTACTGGGAGAATCACCAAATAAAGTCTTTCTCTCTTCTCCAAAAAGCAGAGTTACACAAAGCATATATAGAAGCAGCTCTTATATCAAGGTAATTGAATAACTTATTTTTGTAATTTAAGCTCCGACTTAAGGGCTAGAGTAAGGTTTTTTTTTACATTAAGAGAGAATAATAAAAACTAACTAGTAGTCGATATTATTTAAAGCCTTTCTTATTTTATTTTATTTATTTATTTATTTATTTATTTACTTTGAGACGGAGTCTCGCTCTTGTCACCCAGTCTGGAGTGCAATGGCGCGATCCTGGCTCACTGAAACCTCTGCCTCCTGGGTTCAAGTGATTCTTCTGCCTCAGCCTCCTGAGTAGCTGGGATTACAGATGCGTGCCACCATGCCCTGCTAATTTTTGTGTTTTTAGTAGAGACAGGGTTTTGCCATGTTGGCCAGGCTGTTCTCAAACTCCTAACTTCAGGTGATCCACCAGCCTCGGCCTCCCAAAGTGCTGGGATTACAGGCCTGAGCCACCGTGCCTGGCCTAGCCTTTCTTTATTTACTCTTTGTCCTGTTTGTGACTGATCTGTATTGACTATGCTTTAAAATCACCATGTAATGTAAAATTGAAACTATATTAAAATCCAAATAAAAGATTCTTAAAAAAAATTAAATCTTTCCAAGCTTATTTTTAAATGATAGAACTTTTGATTTTGTTGTTCTTTGTATCTTCTCTATAATATACATTTTCTACAACACATTTCTTTTTATAAATTGAAGCCCTAAAATAAAATTTATCAAAATGTTGACAGTGATTATCTAGTGGTATAGTAGTTAGGGATGATCATTTTTCTTCCTTCTAGATTATCATATTCTTACATTTCCATGAGTCATATGTTTCATAACACTTTATTTTCATCAAATGCAATAAATTCATTAATTTATATGTATTTTACAATGAAAAAATAATTCTGCCTATGTTAGTCAGGGTCTCAGCAGAAAATAGAGGACACCCTCAGAAAAGTTTACCAGAAAGAACCTAATGAAGAGATTATTTAAAGAGGTTTGGGCAGCACTAAAGGAACTATCAAGAAACATGAGACTAGCAGGGATGGACAACAGAAGAAAGCTATTAACTTTCTGATGTTGAAGGAGCTCGGGGAGGAAATGATGTTTCCAAAGCCCAGAGAAAGATCCCACAGGGCAATAAAGGCAGTGTGGCATGCAGTGTGACTGAGCAGCAGTCACCATCAGGTGTGTGGTGGGGGTGCAGGGATGATGCAGGTAAGTGATACTCTGACTTTCCATGCTCTTGTCCTCTGAGATCCTGCTCATGTCTTCCATGTCTTCCTGAACTCAGAGTGAGGGTAAGAGAGTCTAGCAGATGGAGACCATAGAAGTCAGGCTTCTGAAGTACAGAGCAGGACACAAAATTGTGGATAATGGATCTGAGGCTGGCAGGTGGGAATATAGGCAAAAATAACAGGCACAGTCCTCTGTGTATATATCATTCCTGCTGAGGCCATTCATGAGACTTTTCACCTCATTCTGAAATCACTGAACCAGTAACCTACATTATCTTCTGGACTCTATGGGAATGTGTGTGCATCCTTATTCTCTGCTCTTCAGAGAATAAACTATAACACAATAGTCCAGAGCCAAAATAATGACGTGAGGCAGAATGGCAATGGTGGTGTGGGTGAGAAGTGATCCAATCTCAAATATATTTCAAAAGTACAATCAGTAGGGTTTGCAGATGGTGAGCTGTAGGCCCTGAAACAAAGGAGTCAAGGGTGCAAGTTAGTTCTTTCACTTACACAACCAGATGGAAAGTCTTGCCATTAACTGAGAAAAAGAAAACTCCAAGAGGAGCCAGATTTGGGAAACATATCAGGAGCAATTTTGAACATATGAGTTTTAGGATTTCTATCAAACATCTAAGTGGGAATATTGAGTAGTCAGTTGGACATATATAAGTGTGGAACTCAGGAAGAAGATCCAGACTGGGAACAGAAACTTGGAAGTCAATTTTTGTAGGCAATATATAAAACCATGTAGTTGAATGAGATCATAGGGAGATAAGCATAGCTAGAGTGATGGAAAGAACCAGGTGCAGAGAATTTCAACATTCCAACATTGAGAAGGGTGATGAAATAATACATACAACAAACCCCCATGACACACATTTCCCTGTGTAAAAAACCTTCGCATGTACCCCCAAACTTAAAAGCTAAAAACACCTTAAAAATTGTTTTTAATAAATAAAAAATAAAAAATTTTAAAAAGTAATGGAGATAGGAAGTAACCAATGATGAAAACTGAGAAGGAGCAGTTGTGAGGTTGGAGGAAAACTGAGAGTATGTGCTTGGCCTGGAAGTCAAACTAAGAAAGTGTATTCAGTGGAAAAGGTAACAGATTGTATCAAATGCTGCTGATAGGCCAACAGGGCGAAGACTAGGAAGTAATTACAGGATTTATCAGAGTTCCTGGTAATCTTGAGAAGAGCAATTTTTATTAAAGTGGTGGATCTGAAAGCCTAATTTGGGTGAATTCAAGGGAAAACAGAAAGAGAAAACTTAGAAACAATGTTTACTATAGATAATTCTTTTGAGGAGACTTTTAAAGGAGCGAAATGAGATGGCTAAGTGAAAAATGAGGTCAAGATATATAGGTTTATTTATTTTAAAAGTGGGAAACATAACGGGATGTTTGTATAGTGATGAAAAATACCCCATTCTCTTAAGTGAAGTATTCCTCAAGGTATCAGAATAGCTGACAGAATTTTCTGGAAAAAAATATACCCATATCTATTCATAAATTCTCTTAAGATTTTGAGAGCTGGCCTGGTCTCTAAGGAACTGATTTTAATCTTTGCCATCTCCAAATTAGACAACTTTAGAGAGTAGAGCAATAAATAACATCTCTGATGTCTTACAGCATCAATTGATGTTGGCCAGCATGACAGTTTCTAGTAATTGAAGAACCCGTGATTGACTTAGTTCTGCCTCCTCCACACTCTGTTTCTGAAATGTGAAGGACTCCTAGAAGGAAGGAGTCTGTGCAGACAAGGATGGGAGGGGAAGCCAAACATAACTTCCAGACAATTCCTACTTAAATGTCAAGCTGACTGCATTTGGATACTTTTGATTTAATAAAAAACACAACTTTTATGCTCCCTAGTTCACTTATCTGGATTCTACTTCATTCAATGAGAAAAAGAAGAAATGCAGCAAGTCAAAAACAGCATTGATTTTCTTTCCTTCTTTCTTTTTTCTGATCTTTTCCATTACTGTCTTAGACATGGGGCGGGGTGGGGGTGGAGGGGTGAAAATCTTCCGTATGTCACCCTGGAGTCCTATCTCCTTTTTCTAGACGAGGACTTTCCCTTCCTGTCTCTCCTGTCTCTGGACAGATTCTTTCCCTTTCTACACAGCTACATTTCCTGGTAAAACACGAACTGAATCAGGGGCAAAATTGCAAAGAAGACATGGAACTCAGTCTGGACAATGATTAAACTCAGCTGTAATAAGCAAGGAACCATGTAAGCCACGGGCAGGCTGCTGATACCAGGGAAACGAGGAGTTGATTAGTATGGTCCCAGGGTTAACAACTAAGGAAAATGAGAAAAATGATTAACAACAAGAAAACATGGAGCAGTGCCATTCCCTGCTGGGTCCTGGCGGCCAAGTAGCTGAGGAGTCCTCCCAGATTGGATTCCACTTTTCTTTGCTCCCTGCATTCAGTCTGTCACCAACTGCCACGGCTAACAACTTCTGACTTTTCTTGGAATACTTTTCTTTTGTATTTCTGCAATCTTAGGCAAGCTCAAGCCCTCCCAGCCTTGTAGCTTGATACCTGGCTTTGCCTTGGGTAAAGGTAGTCTCCAGATGGCTCTCACCAAAGAAGCTTTTGCACAGCAACAAGAATGTGTATTTGCAATTTAGTCTATTTCCAAGTGCTTCCAAAATCAATTTAGAGTCCTGGTCTTCAGCTTTTGGATTTTCTATCATTCCTTGTTTCTGTCACCAAGTTCCCCTTCAGAACCTTTATCAGTTCATGACTTTGCTCTTTGACCCCTAGTCTCTCTTCTCTTCTGGGCCCCCAACTCAGGACTGACTGGCTTTACCTGTGCTATCTAATACATTCTTAGAGATCAGGTACACTCCCAATCCTGGTTAATATGATTCCATAACATTTTAATAACCCCATAAATGCTGTACACACTAAGTAGACAGCAAGCACTTCAGGAAAAAAAATAATCCACATAGTTTATCATTACAGTAAATTAATGGGTAGAAGACATTAAACATGACTTATCTAGGCACGAGCATGTCTACATAAACCTTAGCTCATCAGCATTCTGGGCCAAGGAGTACAATATTTAGCAAAGAAATTATAATCCCTTCTGCATAATAACAAAATAGCCATTGCCTGGGCTCAATGAGAAAATTCATAGAGGGAATGTTTGGAGTAGAATGTGCTAGTGGCTGTTTTATAAAGCACTCACTCCTTTGTCTGCATCTATTGAAACTTTACAACATGGCCTAGGAGGCTCCCTCAGTTTGGTCCCTGGCTATCTCTCCAGCCTCCCCCACCACAGTTTCTCTACATGCACACTACACTGAAACCAGCTCCCTAGGTTCTAGTACCCTTCTAAGTGGGTCACACAGTCCCTTTGTGGCTGGTTTTCCCTTAGATCCCTTTTTCACTTGGTCAATACCTATGCAACTTTCAAGATTTAACTCAAATGGCACTTCTTCAGTAAAGCCTTCTGAACTGCACATCTCCTAGCAGGGGACAAGTACCCACAACAGGCACTCACAGCGGATTTGTGGACTGAATATATTTTAGAATCTGTTTGACTTATTTTCTTTCTACACTTCTTAACTATAAAGGTTACTTTGGCATTTATTCAAAACAAACCTCAAGCCAAAGTCCTACCCTAAACATACAGCAATGAACTCAGTAGAGTTTCATGTTGGTGTGGGGACTCCTTCATCTCATTACTGTGTACGCTTAACTGAGTAATGGGACAAAAAAAAAAAAAAATCCAACTGTTAACCTGTACTCTAATGTTACTGTGCAGATATAATTCAAATTGTGCAAGAGTTTTATTCCTAAAACATTAAACCCATGATTTAAATGCATTGCTGGTGGCCCTTATCAGTTTATGAAAGTCAAAGAAATCATTTTGTAAAATAAACACTTCCTAATGTAAACTTTTATTTTCAAATGTGTCTAGCTTGTAAATTTAAACTTTGGCAAAACCTGTTTCCTCAAATTAGGATCCACCATCATTATTGCTTATCATTCAAAATGGAAATCTGAGTGTGCAAATTTACAAAAGGTAATATAATTGAATAATTTGCAAGAAGATCTACAACTGAGCAAGGGATTCCTAGTTACTCTCATTCCTCCCTTAAAAATAGGAAAACAAAACCAAAAAATATATATATAATTAAAGTATTAACATGCACTATCACCTATTGCATTTAATATCTACATAATCACTACAAAGTAGACAAGGAAATTATTATAATAAATATTTCACAGATGGAGAAAGTGGAATCCAAAGACAAGTAAAACAAAGAAAACCCAGGTTGTGTAGCGCAAAATTAAGACAAAGCCATGCCTAGGGGCTTCAGGTCCTATACTCTTTGAGAGCTCTTCTATGGAGGAGGAAGCCAATTCCAGTAATAGCCATAACATTTGCAACTTGACTTGATTTCTGAAATCTCCACCTCGATGAGTTTGAGTGAGTAGAATTTTAATCTATCAGTGAAAGAGAAATGTTTACTCAGGGAACCTTGGTAAGAATAACATTATCATAAGTCATTGTAAATAGGTGGTCTTCACTTTAAAAAAAAACTCATATAATATATGAAATGGGATATTACTCACATAATTATCATTCTCAATATAAAAAGTTTGATATATGCCAGAAACTGTATCTTTATTTCAACTTGCATGACAACCTGCAAGGTAAGTAATAGTGTTCATATTTTATAGATGAGAAATTGAGGCTGAGAGAAGTTACTAAATTATCCAAACTGACATGGAAAATGCACCAGTGTCATCACCCTCATTCTTGGCATTATGCCTGGAACGGTGAATGCTCTTGATAAACATTTCTGAATGAATGAATGGCTGAATAAATGAATGAATGAAATGATAAAGCCATGGTTTGATTCAAGTGTGCCTGCTTCTAAAGGTCATATATTTTTCCCAATGTCATACTCTTCACTTTATAAGTAAATGTATTACTGGCTTCCCTCAAAGAGAAAATGTACCCCACAAGCATCTAAAATAATAACTAAGTTGCATACAAGTTTTCAGAACATGATCTGCTATGTAAAGTGAGAAAAGCCTGTATTGTAAAATACTTCACACGGGTGACCGTAAGATTACTCAGGTCTGAGTTCTGCTACTGTCTCCTATCAGCGAGTTGACTTGTCTGGATATGGGTAGAGTTTCAGGTTGGTTGATTTGTGAGTCACCTCAGGACCCCTTTCTCCTTTGGTTCCCCTGACTTAACCACCATTCCCTCTGACATCTCTTCCTAACTCTCCAAGTTTCTACTTAAAACATTCAAACAAATGCATCTGGGTAAGCTCTGTCTATAAGTGTCTGGGTAGGAACCATGAGCAACTTCAAGAAGATTGTTATTTTCAATAAGGAGAGGCAGCCAGTGTCAGCTGAATGCAACCCATTTTATCACACAGGGACAAAAAGTGTGTTCACTTGCCATAAATGGAACAAAGGCAAGAATGAAAGGCTCTTGACAAACTAAAGAATTACCAAAGGGCAATCAGGAGGTAAGGTAAAACAGAATCCTCTTTAAAAGCAGGAGTTTGTCTTCCATATCCCTGGGTCCCTTGCTACAGTCAAATTCTCAGGAAGCAAAGACAACTTTATAAACAAACAGACGGTGGAGAAAAGGCAGTCAGGCCACTGTAACATGCTCACTGTTGACCTTCATGTGGACAGTTCACCCTCCTGCAAGAAGGCCCAGCAGGTAACCCTGCTTCTTCCCTATTTTCACCAAGGCTCTTCACATCTATTATTGTAAAATACAATGATCCCATAGACTCTTTGACTCCATCTTCTAACCTCACGTGTTGTAGGGAGATAAAGAACCCAGCATGTTTGGGAAGGCTCATGTGAGGGTGAACAAATACCAAAGACCTAGGAGACAGCCGAGCATGACAGCTCAAGCCTATGATCCTAGGACTTTGGAAGGCCGAGGCGGATGGATCACTTGAGGTCAGGAGTTCAAAACCACCTGACCAATATGAGGAAACCCTATCTCTACTAAAAACACAAAAATTAGCCAGGCATGGTGGCATGTGCCTGTAATCCCAGCTACTCCAAAGGCTGAGACAGGAGAATCGCTTGAACCCAGGAGTCGGAGGTTGCAGTGAGCTGAGATGCACCATTGCACTCCAGCCTGGGCAACCAGAGCAAAACTCCATTTCAAAAAGCAAAAGACCTAGGAGACACACAGGAATACAGGGCATGGGGAGGAAGTCAAGAAAAAAGATATCCTTGTAGAACACCAGCCCAATGGAAGACATGCCACAGATAGCAGGTCATGAGCAGATAAAGTCATAGCTCAAAATTGTACTCCCTAGGTATTTTTGGCCTAACTCTCTGTTCTGCAAAACCGCTGCACCATCGAACAGCCTGAAAGCACAACCTACTCCATCATCATCATGAATTGGGTTCTCTCCAGATAGAAGAAAACAGCAATGCAATCTGGTGTTTGCACAGAAAACACAGCAGCAGAAAAAGCGGGAGGTACACACCAGAACACCTGCTCAGAGACATTGCCTCAGAAACAGTCAAGCACTCACAGGATGGAAACATCTGTGTGCAGCTCCATATGCCAGAAGCCTTGAATTACAGAAGAACCTAGAGAGAGGCAGGGAGTCAGAAATCAAATTATTTGGATAATGTGGGAGGAGGTGCTGAGAAGAAAGACACAGAGGTCAAGGAAGGAGGGAAAGGGTCTCTGGACACAATGTTTTGGTATGCTTTCAGCACAAAGGATGAATGTGGCTCTTCTGGAAAAAGAATCAACACCCTGTGCTCTGTGAAACAATTCAAAGAGCACAAAGACCAAGTTTACTGCTGAATGGCTAGATGACTTGTGCCAAGTCACAGCTTGTTAAGTAGGAGCTAAGGAAGATCCAGGTCTCTCTGACCAGCGACTCTTGCTGGTTCCTCTATCCAACACTTGAGCCCCTGGCAGCATTTACAGTAAAAATAAGTCCTTATACCTGAAAAGTTCTTCTCCTTTGGCCTGTATAACTCCTCTCTTTCAATGGTCTCCTATTCCTCTTACCAGTTCTCCTCAGCATCCTTCTCCTACTTATCTCTAACACATTCTCCATGCCTCTGTTGTACCACTCATGAATATTAGCAAGAAAGTTAATATTTTCCCTAGATGATGTACCTCCTTCTATCTGCTTACAGCTATATGCTGATAACTCCTAAACTTCTAAAGTAAATCAAACCCTTTCCTTAGCCCTAGATTGTTATGACTAACACTCGTTCTCACTTCTTCACAGGTACCTGAATCAATATTTGCCAAACTAAGCTCACACATAACTTGACAAGCCAAAGTGGATTGGCCAACCCACATTTCCAGAGGCTGCCTCCTCTGATTTCACTCCAAACTGCATGGGATATGCCTTTGAGTTCCCATGATCTCCAAGGCATGATTTTGATGAAGTTCTTACCACAGCACATTTTAATTGTTTGTTTACTACTCTCTCCAATGGACTGTGAGCTGCTCAAGGATTAAAAATGTCTTATTTCTATCAATGTAAATATAAGGTAAGTAGTTAATATTTCTTGAAGGAATAAATGCAGAGCCTAATTTAGTTAGAGGTACCACCTTAGCAGGTTACACAAGCCAGAAGTCATTGTCAATGCTTCTTTTCTCTTACTCTTAATTCTGATTAGTTGCCAAGCAAGGAGGTTATATACCTCCTATATAACGTTTGAACATTTTGTACATATCCATTTTTAACTAGGTTTCTCCTCTCCTGCTTCAACCCTGGAAGATATAAAGTCAGTTAGTGAGTTGAGAATGGATCAAAAACCTTCAGAGGTGAATACAGAAGAAGCCAATCAAACCTCTCTGTCCACGCAGACCATTATCCCAAGAAAAGCTCTAAAGCAAGGGAGAAAAACATTAATTTAAAATATGCATGTAGTTTTGGTCATCAATGGGAGTGATATTTCTAATTATTGAACTAAGACTGTTTAGGGAACTAGAGTGACCATAGGATGTTTAATTCCCAAACAACGACCAGAGAAGCCATGGAAGCTTCTTTATATTTTATCTAAAGAGAAGGGGAAAAGCTACCCCAGAGACTGAATTTAAAGAAACACAGAGACTAAAATAAAGTTACGATGCGATTATACTCTGTAAGTCCTGACTCACCACAACACTTACCAAATTTGAATGAAACTATTAAGAGTTTGGTTGAGCAACAGTTAAAAAGTTAGCATAATTCCATGTTTTATAGGCATTCATTTAAAATAATTTTCATTTGGCAGCTTTCCAGTTATGAAGCCAATATTCCCCTCCCCCCACCTGTGTCCCAACAATTTGTGGGCCCTTGTAAAACTTATGGGTCCTAGGCATTGCACCTGCAAAGCCTATTATTTAATAAAGTTGCATTGACTCATTGCATTCACTCAACCAAAGCACACTTTGCAAAATGTAAATCTAATTATGCCCTACCTCTATTTAAAATCCTTCCATTAATCCTAATCACCTACAGGACAAAGTCCCAATATTCCTAAATGGGCAAGCATGACATTCACAGCCCAGCCCTACCCCCTTTCCAGCTGCATCTCTTTCCACTACCTGCCACCATGTACCATCATTGCTGGAATATATGCAAATACAAGCACCATGGTGCTTTCCACCTTCACTGCTTTGCAAGTGTCTTTACCTTATTTGGAATACTCTTTCCTGTCTCATGTATCAAGCTAAATGCTATACCGTTTTTAAGACTTTCTGAGGAGATCACCAACTTCTAAAACCTTCTTGAATCCCCTTCCCCAGCCCTCATGATAATTTACCAGTTATTTCCCTATTATTGCTTTTATTATATCCTACTACTGAAATATTTGTTATATGTCTCCCTTCAAATCTAGACTGGGAGCTTCTTGAAGGCAAGGACATTTTATTCGAATTTGTTTCTCAAGCATTTAACCTAAAACTTGGACACATATTAAATACTGAATAGACTTTTGTTGAATAAGAAAAGAATATAGTTGGCCAGGCGCGGTGGCTCAAGCCTGTAATCCCAGCACTTTGGGAGGCCGAGACGGGCGGATCACGAGGTCAGGAGATCGAGACCATCCTGCCTAACACAATGAAACCCCGTCTCCACTAAAAATACAAAAAAATTAGCCGGGCGTGGTGGCGGCGCCTGTAGTCCCAGCTACTCGGGAGGCTGAGGCAGGAGAATGGCGGGAACCCGGGAGGTGGAGCTTGCAGTGAGCCGAGATCGCGCCACTGCACTCCAGCCTGGGCGACAGAGCGAGACTCCGCCTCAAAAAAAAAAAAAAAAAAAGAAAAGAAAAGAATATAGTTGCCTGTATCAGTAATGTAAATTTTAATGATATCTGTGCAGTAAAGAATATACCTATTAAAAGAAAGCTTAGGCCAAATTACACAAAAAAGACCTTAAGAGAAGTTCAAATGTGTGATTATGTAAACCACTTTAAACCCCAGAGAATGCGAGGGAGATATAGAAAATTATAGAAGAGCAAATATCATTCCAGGTTAAAAAAGGGCAAGTTTGATTCTGCAATCTAGAGATGGGTTCTCTTGACATCAACTTCTGGCAAGATTCCATAAAATATTATTGAATCAATTATGTGTGATTTCATAGACTCTGTAGAGGAAACAACAATTACCAGGACCCAGTACGATTTATTCCAAAAAAAAAAAAATTATGTCTAAAACCACTACTTATTTTTGCTTTTTTTTTTTTTTTTTTTTTTTTGAGACTGAGTCTGGCTCTTTCACCCAGGCTGGACTGCAGTGGCCCTATCTCGGCTCACTGCAAGCTCCACCTCCCGGGTTCGCCATTCTCCTGCCTCAGCCTCCAGAGTAGCTGGGACTATAGGTGCCCGCCACCAAGCCCAGCTAATTTTTTGTATTTTTAGTAGAGACAGGGTTTCACCATGTTAGCCAGGATGGTCTCGAACTCCTGACCTCATGATCCACCTGTCTCGGCCTCCCAAAGTGCTGGGATTACAGGTGTGAGCCACCGCGCCCAGTCCTTATTTTTGCTTTCTTAAAGTTACTAGTCCAATAATTCAATGAGGTAGCTATAAATGAAAACTTGTCAAAATACTTATTTGGATCATTATAATACCTTTTTAAGCAAGAAAATATGTGGAAATATGAGTTAATTCAAGTATTACTCCATAAGAAAACCTCCTCCTCTCTATCCATGCCATAAATCCAACCCCCAGGAACAAGCAACAGCAGCCTACCACCAGGAAGGGACGAGAGGAGGCATGAGATTTCTTCTGGGACAGGTACATAATGAAGCTCATGATGGAGTTGGAACACTAAGAAAAAGCTTTCAGCACCATTCCTTACCCAAAGCACAAGATAAAAGCAGTTCACTATTAGAGAGCTTTGAAGGCTTGTAATACACGAGAGGTCATCATTGTAACAACTACAAAAAAAAAAAAAAAAAAATCCAGCTGAAATATTTACCAGGCTGATTAAATTCTCTATATAATGGCCTAAGAGAGATGCACCCACTTCGTTTTGTACATAATATTTACCTCAGTCTCCTCTGTTCTTCAACATATCATCTCTAACATTCAACAAAAAAATTATGAGACAAACAGAAAATATAGAAAGTAACCCATTGTCAAGAGATAAAGTAATCAGTGTAACCAGACTCAGAGATGACTGGAACTATCAGACAAGAACATTAAAATAACTACAATCAACATCTTAATGGATCTAGAGGAGTGGTCAGCAAACAATGGTCTATGGGCCAATCCAGATTACTGCTTGTTTTCATGAGTAAAGTTTTATTGAACACAGCCATACCCATTTATTTCTGATTACTTATGGATATCTTTGTACCACAATGGCAGAGGTAATAGTTATGAGGCCATAGCACCGCTAAAGCCTAAAATATTTACTATCTTTCCCTTTACAAAAATAAACTTTACTAACCTATTGTCTAGTGGAAATGTTTGACAATTTGCATAAACAAATACAGACTCTCAATAGAGACATGAAAGCTATAAATTAAAAAATCATGTCAAATGATTTCCTTCAATGGGCTCATCAGTAGAATGGAAACAGCAGAGGAATAAATTAATGAGCTTGAAAATATGTCAACATAAATAGAAATTATCCAAAGTGAAACACAGAAAGGTAAAAAAACAGAGAGATAAAAACAAAACCTAAGAGCAGTGTGACAACATCAAATGGCCAACAGAAATGTAATTGGAGCCCCCAATAAAGATGGAACAGAGCAGAGGAACCATTTGAAGCCCAAATGAAAAAGAATTTAGCAAGTACTGTCAATTTCACCTTTAGTTGGTTAAATAATCATAGCATTTAGCCTGGGAGGGAGCTAATTAATGGTATGACTTAATTTGGACAGAAGTCTAGTATACAACAGAATTCTGACTGGCATCCTGTTCTGTGTACATTTTGATATTTGTATCTGATGATTTGTATGAAAATATGGGTTTACTAATCAATTTTTTGATAACATTGATCTAAGACACAGAACAAATCACAGTGAGTGAAAGAATTAGAATCAGTGGTGTATAGATAGGCTTGCTAGTATAATGGGCCAACCTACAAATATAATCATGGCATTTAAATATAATGTATAAGCATGAAAAAGAGGAGGCATAAGATTTAGCTTAATTACATTATGTATCCAAGATATAGTGGATGTACATAAAAATGAGTCCAATACAAATATCTGTGTTTAATGTGATTCCCAAATAAGTAAACATATGCTCAAGTGATATTCACAGAAGCACAGAATTTAAGGCAACCAACGTAAGATTCTATTTATAGTCTGTGACTTGACTATTAAAATTGGTGGGCCATTTGACAACCACATTCTTCAAAGGCAAATATATTATGTTGAAATATCAGAGGCAAGAATGAGAGAGAAGACATGAAACCATGTCAAGGAAGCAAGAAATATTTAACTTAGAGGAAAAAAAAAAAATCAGTGAAGCCAAGACATTGAACAATCCTCGTAAGTAGAAGAGGAATTAAGTTTATTTTGCATGGCTTCTGGAGATAGAATTAAAACATAAATAGAAATTCTAAAAAGTCAAATTCTGACTCAATGTATTTGGAAACTTTCTAACAACAGAGGCTGTTCATAAATGGGAATAAACTGCCTTATCAGGAAATGTTCCCATCGCTGTAGATGTCCACATAAAGACTATACGTTGCGGAGAAGGCTAAAGCATAGGATTCGTGGTTGTGTTCCTGGCTTTCCTATCCGGACATTCTACACTTCTGTAATTGTGGTAAGAGGAGGCTCTGTGGAGAAGAGAGAAGGATAAGGAAAATTATTATGTGACCAGTCACTAAAATAGGATTATTGGGTTTAGGGGAAAACATCTCACTTTTCGTTTTGGTCATGTTGAGTTTGAGTGCCTGTCAGCCTAATGGAAAGGTTGTGTTGGCAATTAATTATATTTGGGGTTCAAAGTAAAGGTCTGAGCTAAAGTTAAGTTTAGGTGTATTCATTTCATAGATTAGTACTGCCTGACAGAAACATTTGAAACTAGTTTTAATAATTTATTTTATTTAACCCAATGTATTCAAAATACTATTTTAGTATACAGTCAATATAAAAATTACTGAGACACTCACATTCTTTTTGTTTTTGTTTGCAATAAGTCGTCAAACTTTACAGTAAGTGTTTTATCCATATAGCAGTATAATTTAGATACCCACTTTCCAAGTGCTTACTAGACATATTTAGCTAGTGGTTACCATATTGGACAATGCAGGCATGAGTGATCATTGAATTCTTTAAAAAAGATATAGAAAAGAAGATTTAGCATTAAACTTGGAGAAAAAAAAAAAGCCCAATTAAAGAAACTAAGATACAGCCAACACAGAGGAAAAACCGAGGAAAGTGTATTGTTCAGAGAGTCAAGAGAAGAGAATGAGAATGTATGTGCTCAATTACATTAAATCCTGCTGAAAGTTCTGTCAGATTTAAATATGTTACATTTAGTAATGTAGAAAAATCGGTGCCATTAGCAGACAGAAGTCATATGACAGTGGATTGAGAAGTGAATGTTCAAACTTCACTGTTCTCAGTTTGAGGAGTAATGTGCTCAGATGTTGTGGTTCTCTGCCCATTCTGCCATGGGCTTTGGATCTCCATTGGATAATCCATTAAAGGAAAAAGAACAATTGGCAGGCTGCAGGGTGCCTTCTCAGGAGACTCCTGTGGAAGGCACAGAAATGAAACAGCTGCAATGCCTCCCTTCTATGCCCATCAGACTCTTTTGTAGTGGATTCTTTCGGAAGATATACGCTTTCTTCCTATTCTTTAGTCACAATCTGGGATAAAAATTGTTCAAAGCATAAAATAAGGCATTTTATTCTTTAAAAGAAGGATTCCCTGGACATAATTGGGCAGGGAGGGGATGAGGGAGCATCTTCATGCACGAAGCTATGCATGGTGACTCTTCAGAACTAACCGGTAAGCATAGGTGAATGGATGACCTTATGGTGACCACAAAGGAAGAAAGCCATGTGTAGTATATATATGACCTGATCTCGGCTCCATTCAGAACAATTTTCTCTCAGTTAAAATAAATTCTAAGCCCCACCTGTAAGGCACAATTATGTAAATAACATATGCACGTTTTGCCGACCACAGCAAGAGCATGGTTATGTTACTTAATCCCCTCACTTAGGACACCATCTCCAAGAGGCTTTCTCATGCCATCTGCAAAGCTGCCTCCACTGAGTGGAGGACCCATTACCATGACCATTACTGGTGAGCACATCCCCTGGAATAGAAATGGGATGAAAGAGAGTAAGAATTTCAGAAACAACCTGTCTTGGGCCTGGATGCAGTTTTGGTCCTGAAGCCTTACTTAAACTCTCTGAACAACACTTAACATTCAGGCCCATAGGTTCACATGAAGACCACATAATGATTCTATTATATGGCCTATTTGCCTTCCGTTGACACATGGCAGGTCTCATTCAGTTACTTGTTTATCATAGTGCCAAAAAATAAAAATAAAAATAAAGGTCCTAAGTTCTAGCTCTGTGTTATATTGAGCCAAACCAGACCCCTTCCTGGGCCTGTTATCTCATCCTTTCTAGCTGGCTGTGATCTGATCCTATCACCATCAATCCAGAGTTCTCAGATTTTTTTTTTTTTTTTTTACTACCTGTGGCCCCGGGAGGTCTGTTCTCTTAAAAGCGATTTTCTCTTGCCAGCTCACTCAGAGGATTCATGATGACTATGGTTGACATAGGAATGATTCATCTATCATAAAGGTGGCTGCATGAGATCACAAATACTCCAAGGAGAGCCAGAAGGTGGGGGAAGTGAGATTCAAAACCAAGAGACAGATCTGCACCGAAAGTGGATGACAGCTTAATGAGAGGGGGAGATAATGCTCCTGCATTTTCTATAACTCGCATTTGCTTTTATGCCTCACTGAGAGGCAAAAGTGCAGATTCACTGTCAAATATGTCTCCCGTGGTCCGTCTCATGCCCACTCGAGACACTTCCTCCACAAAAATACAATGTAACAGATAGGCTGCCAGGAAGCAGCCCCCTCCTCAACCAGTTGATGGAAATGGAAGGTAAGGATAGCCTGGAGTGATTCCAGATGCCATGCCCTGGATATCCATTGCTGGCTGCTTGTTTTTGATAATTCACTTGTCATTTACAAAAAGGGCTGGAGACCATGTTGAAAAGATGTAGTTCTTTACATGGATTGTTTGATACTTTAACTTACCATTTTTATTCTTGAGATGGAACATTTTTATTATAATGTAAGCCAACCACCACTACTTTAACAGCCATTTTCTTGTATCCTCTCCGTAATGAACTTAACAATAGCCTAAACCCAAATTCCAACCCCAGACTGAGTACTGAAACTCCATTGAAAATGGAACATCTTACCTATGTGAGACCAAGACCCCTATTCCAGCCATAGATAGCCCAATCCTAGTCGTAAGCAGAACCCTAATGCAGGTCACAGACAGCCCCATGTGTAGCCAGAGATTGGCCACCATTAACCAGAGCCAAGGGCCTCAAAATGACCCTAGAAGCAAATAGATGAA
The DNA here is from genome assembly GCF_049350105.2 of Macaca mulatta. Taxonomy (NCBI): domain Eukaryota; kingdom Metazoa; phylum Chordata; class Mammalia; order Primates; family Cercopithecidae; genus Macaca; species Macaca mulatta. The sequence goes on along the minus strand of NC_133418.1, from coordinate 102,140,731 downwards.
AGGAGAAGCCTTTCCCACAAAGGAGCCACAAGTCAATGTGCATGTCTTTGTAGGAATGGGTCAGAGATATTTTTATTATGAAATATGATACATTCGTTTTATAGTTTCCTAGCAACAGGATGCCAATCAGTCAGCTGTAATTCACGGATTCGTTGTCTTTGTTATGAAGGAGCTGGGAGCAGGAGGTGGGAGGACCTCCTAGCGTGTGGTAGAACTGACAGAGTGTGGCTTGAGGATGAGGAGACCAAGCCTGCAGAAGGAAGAACCTCAGAGAGTGTGCCTTTCTGCCTTCAGATTCTTTGAAGCAGGGATTTATCCTACTGCTGTTGCTGCTGTTATTGCTACTGTCATTGCTAGTGCTGGCTTCTTGCTCCCGCAGTAATTACTAGAGTTGATGGGTACAATTTTAAATCATGTGGCATGTTTTTGAAACACACACAGTGCTTGCTCCATGCTCAAAACATTGGCAGTAGAACACAAATCAGGACAGAAATAATAAACCTTCTCAGGCTACTTTCCCTAGTATCTTGGCTGAGCTTTGAAAAAGCTGTAATCGCTAACCAAGTCAGGTGGTTAGGTCTCTGAGACGTTATCCTGTGGCTCATTCCCACTCTTTTGAGCACCTGCAAATTTATTACATAAGATATTATTTTGTACTCAATCTAATTAGTTAGAACTATTTGTAGTCATTTGAAATACACTCCATGTTGATTAAAATAATTAGTGTAGGGCTACTAAATATTTACCTAAGATATGAATCCAGAGGGAATTTGATAAATTTAATTAGCAAGAACTAATTATTGTTATGATAGGAGTTAGGGTTTAATAAATATAATTACAGAGCACAAATGACGGTTTCTTAATTAATAGATACTAGTTGCAAACACAAGAGCCATTATCATATTTTCATGCAGGACATGCTATTCGGCACACCTTCCAGACATCAACTATAACAGCCATGGTGACTTACCATAAGAGGATGGAACACTTACATAGTGCTTATGCTGTCAGGCACAGTTCTAAGTGTTGTTCGCATGCTAACTCATTTAATCCTTACAAAAGCACTATCACTGGCCACATTTTACCTGTATAGAAACTAAAGCATACAAAGTTCTGATAACTTGTCCGTGGCTTAACGCGGTGGCTCACACCTCTTATCTCAGCACTTTGGGAGGCTGAGGTGGCTGAATTGTCTGAGCCCAGGAGTTCGAGACCATCCTGAGTCACATGGCAAAACCCTATCTCTACAAAAAATACAAAAAATTAGCTGTGCATGGTGATGTGGGCCTGTAATTCCAGTTGCTTGGGAGGTTGAGGTGGGAAGATCACTTGAGTTTGGGAGGCAGAGGTTGCAGTGAGCCAAGATTATGGCACTGTACTCCAGCCTGGGCAAAAGAGCCAGAGTCTATCTCAAAAAAAAAAAAAAAAAGGAAATGCCCAAGATTACACAGCTAGGAAATGGCATTTGATCTAATGCAGTTTAGCTCAATAGTCCATGCCCTTAACCACTATTTTTACAGGGTTTTGCCATGTTGCCCAGGCTGGACTCAAACTCCTGAGCTCAATAGATCAGCCCCCCTTGGCCTCCCAAAATATTGGGATTACAGGTGTGAGCCACCACCTGTAATGCCCGGCTTTAACCATTACAGTACCTGAAACAAACAATAGTGGTAACAACAAAAACAAAAATAGAAATTATGAATGTTCAAAAAGCCAGCAACCAAAATCCTCAGCTCTGTATTTGCTATTCAGGTATAATAAACATTTTTATATTTCCATATACCATTTTCATGATTTTGGAGATTTTAAAGATGATTCTGAAGTGATTGAATAATTCATATTCTCAATATGAGACAAGCCCATTAGACTCAACCAAAGCTTCCTAGAACGTTTTTCTAGGAAGAGCTTGATTGCCTATTGTCACAGGCACCTTCCCCCAGATCTCAGTTCATATCCTTGCCCAGTGTCCTTCCCAGCAAGGATTCTGTCTTAACTTGTGCCTTTGAGACATTGGAAAGTGCTGGAGTTTCATTCATGGGCAAATGAGCAATTATCATCAACAATGGGAAGAGACTGTGCTAAGGGAAGGTTGCAAAAGCCCAGATTGTCAAAGGCCCTAGACTTTCTATTCAAAGTGGAGTTGTGGAAAGTTGTGGGTTGGTGCCACAGAGCAGAGCAATCCTGGAGACTACCTCCCTCTGGCTCAGCCACATGTAGAAAAAATGCATTTCTTCCCCTGGTCAATCCTGAGACACAGTATAATCCAAAGGGAGCAATGTGGGAGAGAAAAAAAATGAGAGAAACCAATAAATAGTAAAACAGGGAGCAGGAAAAGACAGGCCTGGATGCACAATTCTTTTTGTGCCTGTTAAATGAACTCTGGTGGGGATGAGGAGAGAGAATTATCCTATTTATATATTGAAAGGAATTTTAAATATGCATAGGCAGGGAGAGAGGATCCACAGAGATTGAAATGCAAAACACAGCATGGTCTGTGCATCTCCCCATCTATCTCTCAGTACCATTAGCAAGTTCTTTGCACCAATTTCTGGAAAGCTCCCTCTAAAACTCAGAGCCATCCTTCTACTTGCTCAGCATTCCTGTCTTAGAAAAGCAATTCTATTTTTAAAAAGAAATGGGCCTTCACTTGCAAAACACCTTGCAAATGTATTCACACAGAAACATAGCTCATACTTTCACAATGATGCACACACACATTCAACCAAGCCATTTACACACACAGACACACAAAAACTTCCACCTCTACCTTTACTTCTGGACCACAATCTCCTGGCCTCTTGGCACTGGGGTTACAGAAAAACGACGCAGGTTCATAACATGCACAGGAAAAGAACATTTCACACCATCATGCAGGAAGACAGGAGCATGGATCAGAAGGTGCGGAAAATTTGTCATCATTCAGCTGAACACAATCACTTTGGGAACATGTAAGAGACAGAAAACTGACCATATTTCCTAATGAATACACTTCATCCACATTTTAAAAGCAACACTGTCCCACACAAATCTTTACTGCCTTACCAAATTCCCCTTTTCACCATCCCCACCAAGCACACATCATTTCCTTTGAAATAGCAGAAACTGCTGTTCTCAATGGTTTCCAAAGTCCTGAAAGACAGAGGAATTGCCAAATACAAATAAGACCTCTGTAAGTCATCTTACTTCAATATCTCCCTTCTTCAATATCCCCTCAATGTCCCCCACCTTCAATATCTCCCTTCTTCTCTGTCTCTCACAGGTACAAAAAGTCCCTGTTCCTCCTGAGGAGGTCTGTTGCTTTGTAGGATTTGGTCACTGACATGGCTATTACTTTGGGAAAGATTCCATTCTCTGGTTATTTCCAGGGGAGCATAGTTTAAAAATTACAAAGTTTGCAAATGGCTAATGCGTTCAGATTTTTTTATAATAAGCTTCCATTTAAGGATGAAAATAATAAAAATGCATGGAAAAAAGGGAAGAGGAGGGACAACATATGGGTGCACATAAAATTGTCTTGTTGTATGTTATGACATTCTTCCGGTAGAAAGAAATCTTGAATGCTCCAGTTATCTTTTTTATTAAAAATAAAATAAAATTTTAGCTTTTGTTTTAAATACAGGGGGTACATATGCAGGTTTGTTACATGAGTATGTTGCACCCAGATAGTGAGCATAGTCGCCAACAGGTGGTTTTTCAAGCTATGCTCCTTCCCTTTCTTCCTCCTGCAGTAGTCCAGTGTCTACTCCTCCCATGTTATGTCCATGTGTTCTCAGTATTTAGCTCCCACTTATAAGTGAGACCACGTGGTATTTGATTTTCTGTTCCTGCATTAATTTGGTTAGGATTATGGCCTGTAGCTGCATCCATGTTACTGCAAGGGATATGATCTCATTCCTTTTAATGACCGTGTCATATTCCATGGTGTATATGTACCACATTTGCTTTATCCAGTCAACCACGGATGGGTACCTAGGTTGATTTCAGGTTTTGATATTGTAAATATCACAGCAATGTACATATGAGTGCATGTGTGTTTTTGGTGTAATGATCTACCTTCCTTTGGGTATATACCCAGTAATGGAATTGCTGAGTGGAATGGTAGGTCTGTTTTAAGTTCTCTGAGAAACCTCCCAATTGCTTTCCACAGTGGCTGAACTAATTTACATTCCCATCAACGGTGTATAAGCATTCCCTTTTCTCTGCAGCCTCAACAGTATCTGTTGTTGGTTTTTGTTTTGTTTTTTGACTTTTTAGTGGTAGCCATTCTTACTGTGAGATGATATCTCATTGTGGTTTTGATTTGCATTTCTCTGATGATCAGTAATAATGAGCATTTTAAGATCCAGGAAGAAGCCATTTGTCAAACTCCTGGCCTTCTCCCAGGCCCGATAACACTCTGCAGTTTGCCTGGCTAATACCTACTCATTCTTTAACTGTAGCATTACTTCCTCTAGAAATCTGTGTCAGATGCTTCCCATCTGACAGCTGAATGATTGCAGTGTGGAGGGAAAGGAATGGGGAAGGCAAGAAAGATGACAATTCCACATTGAGACATGTGTGGTTGTGGTTTCTATATAAAATCCAGGTGGTGACATGAGTTAACGCTTGACCCTTCAGGCCTGGTTATCAGGCATAGGAGAATGGACTCTGAAGCCTAGGAAGTCCCCAGCACGTGAACTGTCCTGAAAGCATTGGCCTAGAGAAGTGCCAAATGGGGAGAAGCCATATTCAGAGGAAAGAGTTTAATTCGGGGCTTTATGTGGAGAGTTTCCTGTAGACCCAGATTCGTGATAGCAGGACAGTATGAATCATCATGGCTGTAATTACCTTAATGTCACATTTTTCACCCAGAGAAGTGCTTACATCTACATTAGTTTTCAGGCAATCAAACACCAGGAGAAAAATAAAAGCCTGAAAATGGTATTAATGTGTGAAAAACACTTTTAAAAAAACCCACAAATATCTTGAGAACAACCTAGAAGAATGTTTCACCAGGTCGACTTTGATTCACAGCTCCAGCCTGAGCACAGGCTTGTGAAGATGCATAGCAAAGGTGTCTTCCTCCCAGAGGAATTAGCACCTGAATCATTGGCTGCTTTCCAGTGTGGCACCTGCCATAGAAACAGCTCTCCCCATTAAGGTCATAAAATACCTGCATTTCCTTAGCGTTGGTTTACAGATGAGAGGCTGAAGGGGCCCACGACCCAGGTCTGTACTGACACCTGATTACTGCTAACCAACAATGGAGCAAAAGATGGACAAACCAACTATAATCTCTCTGGGTGCCTTTATGCCCATGTTGTTCATTTTCCTTGCAGCCTGCCATGAACTGATTTTGGCCAGGTTCATGATGCTAGAGGATCTCTTTTCCAACTGTTGTAGTTTGGTTAAAAAAAAAAAAAAAAAAAAAAAAAAAAAACACACACACACACACACACACAGCCTGATCAGATTGCAGGAGGCCCTGTGTGTGTTGGGTCTCCCACCTCTTTCCATGTATTTGTGGAGCCTCACAGGCATCTGCTTCTGAGTTTGGTTTCTGACGGTCCCACCAAAACCTGCTTACCCTTTCACATGTAGTTGGCTTGTCTGTGGCTTTCCAAGCAGCTCACATTCCATGGTGCACACTAAGGACAGCCCCTTTCATGATGGCTGACAGTAAAGCAACACCACTCAGATATGAATGCCCTTGCAGTCCAACAAGCCCTCCTAGACCCTTCTCTCGGCCTTACATCCAAGTACCATGTTTGGGGCATACCATCCTTGGCACACCATGCATAACTGACATTGCCCTAGCTAGGAGCCTCGTCTTTTCTTATCAAAGTATATAATTTCTTTGTCTTCAGTGTATTCTCCCTGCAATGCTTTTCACATACAGAAAGCAGAATGGTCTTTCTGCAATGCATGTCTGTCTTTGCTATTCCACCGTTAAAACCACTTCTGTCCCACCACTGGCTTTCTGCGCCTACAAGAGCAAGTTCAAACTCCTGACCGTGGCTTACTGGGCCTTCCGTAATCTGATCCCTCCCTCTTTCATCAGACATAGCTCCTTTGCATGGTAAAATATGGGCTGAATGTTTATGTCTCTAAAATTCATATGCTAGAATCCTGTCCCCGCCTCCCCTCCCCCCACAGTGAGATGGTATTAGGAAATAAGACATTGGGGAGATAATTAAGTCATGAAGGTGGAGGCTTCATGAATGGGATTAGTTCTCCTCTGAAAGTGACCCAAGAGCTCTCTAGCCCTCCTCCCACCACATGAGGACACAGTGAGAAGACGACAGTCTGCAACCTAGAACCCTGATGTCACTAGACATCAACTATGCTGGCACCCTGATCTCGAACTTCCAGCCTCCCCAACCGTGAGAAATAAATGTGTGTTGTGTATCAGCCACCCTGTCTTTAGTACTTTGTTATAGCAGCCTGAAGTGACTAGGACAACATGGGACAATTAAGGAGATTATATCATTAGGGCTACTGCAATGGGAAGAAGAGTCATTAATGGGGAACAAGAACATATCAGAGAAAACGAAGGGGACTTGAGCTTCATAGAAGCAGATAAACAAGGGAGTCCTCTGCAAGTCTTCTGCAAGTAAGTCATGGGGAAGAATGGAAATGGGTTGTCCTATTAATACACTAGTGTGCTCTTTGTGGTTTGCTTTTCTGGAAACACAGTAGGGTGGAAGACTTCCTAACAGCCACTGTTTCCAGAAGCACAGGCCTCAGGTGAAGTTCAGCACTGTCACATTTCACTTGTGCAGTCTCCATTGTCCTCCAGCCACAGACACGCTCACCTGAGCCAGGTTTTATACCCCTAGACAGAGCTCAGTTGGCTGTCTTGGAATTAGAAGCCCTTCTCTTTCTTATGTGCCTGACCAACCTTTCAAGGTTCAGCTCAAGGTTCGGTTAACTTCTCTATAAAACCTTAAATCAGGACCTACTTAGTCCAGTTGTTATAAAGATCAAATAGAATGATACAAATAAAGTCCTCTGTGTGGCTTCCTGGTGCCTGATGAGTACTCAAGCAATACAGACTTATAACAGTCATTCCTGGCTGGACCTTGCAGACGGAACTGCTTCCATGCAAGGCATGGAAGGCATCTATCTTCACACCTGAGACACCCGGTCTCGATTGCTGCCATTTGTATCTCTTCTTCATGCTGTGTGTTCATTCTTTTAACAAACATTCATTACTCCTCGCCAGGGCTGCAACAGTGAACAAGACAGTCCCACTGCTAGCCCTTGTGGAGACTGTGGCCCAGTGGGGATACACATGAGCAAATTAACAATTGCAATGCACAGTGAGACGTGCAATACTAGGCGAGGGACAAGTGCCCTGGAAGCATAAAAGTAGGCATGTGACCCAGACCTCGGCAGAGGATGCATGCAGGTTTCCGGAGGAAGTAATGTCCAAGCTTAGACGAAGGGAGGACTATTCAAAAAATAATTTGATCTCAAAGTTGGAAGGGGAGGAGGAGGAAGAGGTGGGGAAAATGTCTAATTCAGGGCAAAAGAACTGGTCTGATTGCATGCCCAGTTCTCTCTCTCTCTCTCTGATTCTCTCTCTCACACACACACTCACACAAACATGCGCACGTGCGCGCACACACACACACACACACACACACACACACACACACACACTTTCCTCATGGCTTATCTTTGTTCTGCCTATAAGCGTCAAGGTATAAAGATCATCTGGTGTCTGAATATTTTGCCTCAGTGCTGATAGGAATCGAAGTCATTAACCCTGATAAAGACCTTTCTAACATTAGAAGGCAATGGGACTAAGACACTACTTGGAGGAAGAGCTAGAGAGACAAAAATAAGGAATCACACATTAAGCACTCAATAAACATTTCCTTCCTTCATTCCTGACCCAAGCCTTTTAGACAGTGAGTATAATGAATTTTGCGAACTGTGTGTATGGTAACCTTAGCTACTGTCAGGAAGAAACTAATGTTTTATACAGCTAGTCCCAGGCACCACTCATGCGGACAAATTTCTGGGAGGAGGGGCTGGTGAGGGTGGGGCTGCCAGTGAGCAAGCGGGGGTGGGAATCAGAGCCAAAAATGGGTGAGGGGTAGCCAGCAAATGCTCCAGAAGCCTCTCTGGAGAACTGAATTTACGAACCTTGACTTCCCCCTGAATCCTCAAACATCTTCTGTATGGAGGGCTTGCTAGTGTAGTCCTTAGATCTATGCACCTATTTATGCTGTCAGTGAGCCACTTAGTGATAAAACTCACAAACTCAAAGCTGCCTGTAGGCTGTGGCTGTTTCCAGCAGCCGGCGGACAGCTCACATGGTGCCTCATCCTCAGCCACCAGCAAGCTGTCTACCTGTACGCTCTGCAAACACTTCCCAGGTCTCTACTGACACACCGTAGACACACTCATGGCCAGCCAGAAATTACTCACGTGAAGTTTCGGTCAGCCCACTGCTCCATCCCTGACGCAGAAGGTGGTTTCATGGCTGAGGGTACGCGGGGAATTGTCAAGGATCTATAAGAGAATAGAGGAAAAAAATTCATGTATACCTATATATACATAGTAATCCCTCGGTATCCAAGAGGAATTGGTTCCAGGGCCTTCCTCAGACACCAAAATTTGTGGATGCCCAAGTCCTTGACATGAAATGACATCATATTTGCATATAACCTACACACATCCTCCTACTTTAAATCATCTCTAGATTACTTACAATACATAATACAATGTAAATGCTATATAAATATTTGTTAGACTGTATCGTTTCAGGAATAATGACAAGAAAAGTAGTCTGTACATGTTCAGTACAGATGCTATTTTTTTTTCCAAATATTTTTGATCCATAGCTTGATGAATCTGTGGTTGCAGACGCCATGGATATGGAGGCCTGACTGTATACAAAGTATCCTTGAAGACAAGATCTGCTTCCTATTTTGTAGGGTCCAATGAAAAATGAAAATGTGGGGCTCTTTCATTCATTATTATTAGCAATTCGTTTCATGATGGCAACAGCCGAGCGTACAACCAAGCCTGGGACCCCTCTGACCATGGGCCTTGTTTGCACAGGTCACGCACCCACAAAGACTGCCCTCCCTAGAGGTCACATAATCTAAAACTCTTATTTTACAGGTGAGAAAACTGAAACCTAACAATAGAAACCATTCTCTTGTTCCAGTCCTAAGTCATTTCCGTGCTCTGCATTAGCCCCCTCAAGGTTCCTTAGCCAGGTACCTCTTCACTTGCTAGTTATGAAACTCCAGGCAAGCTATTCTACCTTTTCTTCCTCAGTTTCCTTATCTGTAAAATGAGGAGAATAACAATGCAGATCTCAATTATTGGCTATAGGAATTAAACAGGGTAATGAGCCAAAGGTTTAGATCTCAATAAATATTGGTAATAGTAGTAATGGTTGTTGTGGTATTTTAGTAAATACTCCCGCTTGTCTGTGACTTGTCTCCTCTGTCTGTGACTTCTCTTAGGAATCCACAGGAGAGGACGCCTTTGACAATGCTGTGAGCTACCTCATTGTGAGCAGAGGTGTGGGGAATAAGAGTCCAAGAAACAACATCAGGTCCAGAGAAACGTTAGACCCTGGAAAAAGCTAATTCGAACAGCTATGCTTCTATGAGTCTATGCCATTTACTCCCATCAAAGACTGGGCTGAGCTGGAAGAGTGACCTGGAGTGCTTGCCAAAAAGTCAGATTTCTGGACCCCCCTCTATCCACTCACTAACCTAGATCTAATAAATCAGAATTTTCCAGGGTAGGATCTAGAAAGCCATTCTAATAAGCTTATTTCACACCAGTGGGTGAGGACCACTGCCCAGAGCCACCAACAAGCCCTCCATCGAGTCCCTCCTTTCCTATCACTCCCCACCAGGCTGGTGCAGCCCTGCCTGTGGTAATCTTGCATGGGCAGGGCACACAGCAGGCACCAATTAAAGTGTGTTGGTTGGTTGTCAGATGGTTCACTGCACACGTCTCACATCTAACACACAATAAAAGCCGACTGCTGTGCCAGCTGGTCAGGCCACTCCATCTGGGCCTTGTCCAGAAGGGCTCCGGCTGGGGTCTCGAGAGGAGCCCATAGAGGCTGAGCACACCCTGCAGACAATGTCTTGCTCTCTTGCAGTCTCCAACTGTGGGCCATCTCTCCGAATACTGGCATTTCCTCAAGCTTTACACATTACTGCTAAGGTGTTTGAGCTATACAAGCAAGGACAAAGGACATTTTGAACCTTGCCTTCAACAAATGTCAAAAATGTATCCCACTAGATGCACAGGTCTATAAATTGTTTTAGTATGGTAAGTTGTTCTGGTGGTTCTTCCTACAAGCTCTACCAAGCACCTACAAGCTCTACCAAGCAAATGGCAAACATCCCTCATTTTTCTTTCTTTTTTCTTTTCTTTTTTTCTTTTTTTTTTTTTTTTTTTGAGATGGATTCGCTCTCTGTAGCCCAGGCTGGAGTGCAGTGGCGTGATCTCAGCTCACTGCAACCTCCACCTCCCAGGTTCAAGCGATTTCCCTGCCTCGGCCTCCTGAGTAGCTGGGATTACAGGAGCCCACCATCACACCCAGCTAATTTTTTTTTTTTTTTTTTTTTTGTATTTTTAGTAGAGATGAGGTTTTACTATGTTCACCAGATTGGCCTCTAACTCCTGACCTCAGGTGATCTGCCCACTACGGCCTCACAAAGTGCTGGGATTACAGGTATGAACCACCGCGCCTGGCCACAAACATTCCTCTTTAGCCAAGGTAGCCTACCTGGCCCTTTCTGTCCTTCAATCCGGGAAAGAGAAAGAAACCCAACTGGACGCAGGCTCCAGTCATCATGGGGATGGTCTGGTGTGGCTTCATCGCCCTGCATAACTTCCTCTTCTCCCCAGCACCCAAATATCCTGTCTTTCAAAGCACCATTTAGTTTGTACCTCTTTAGAAATTGTCAGAAATTAAGACTGACTGCTCACTTTTCCTGTCCGGAGTCTCTAAGGGCCCCAAACTCAAGCCAAGAGGTGCTAATTTATAAGGAAAGAGCAGGAGGACCATGGAAATGTCACAGCATACAGTGTAGGAAAGAGCTGGCTCTGAGGAAATGAAGCCTGTGCCCCCCAGGGAACCCTCCTGGTGCTCTAGAAGCCTAGGTACCTGCTTCAAAACAACCTTGGGAGTTGTGGCCAATTCAGCAAGCCTCTCTCTAGGAGTGAACCTGAGCCTGTATCCCCATCATGTCCCCCTGTGTGACCCAGAGCCCCTCCTACAGGCCCATGCATTGCATTAACCAGTCACCAATCTTCCCTGAAGGTCAGCAAGGTGGCCAACATAATGCTTATTAAAATGAGCACAATATGAAAAAAAATCACAGGCCTACTTCCCCAAATCTTTTTTTTAAATTTTGGTTCTCAGTATTTATCACCAGGTTTTGTGTGTTTACATTGTTTTTGTTTGTATATATTAGCTTATACTACCTCTACAATGCACGCCTTATGAGGGTAAGCACTACAATTTATTTGTTCAAATTGAAGCACCATAAAATGTATAGGTGCTTAAGATGTTGTTATTGAATCAAAGCACGAGAGAATGAGTTTGCTTAATCTAGCCCAGTCTTGATGACCCCCCTTCTCCTTGGTGGTATCAGATGCTCTCCAATTGATGTAGGATATTTAACAAGGCCTTGGGGAATAAGGAGTTTTATTCTGTTTTAAAAGGTCAAAATTTGTGTAAACTCATTAATTTAATTGTTCATTCCAATAAAGAGACAAGAATATAAAAGTAAACGTAATGACAGAAAACACAAGAACAAGGGCCAGAGCTCAGGGGAAGGAGGCGTCAGATGAGGGAGGATGCTGAAGGTGCTAGGGTCTTGTGGGAAGTGGGCATCTTAGTTTATCTGGGCTGCTGTGACGAAATCCCTTAGACGCAGTAATTTATACACAACAGAACTTTATTGCTCACAGTTCTGGAGGCCAGGAAGTCCAAGATCAAAGGTGCCAGCAGATTCAGTGTCTGCTAAGGGCCTCGTCCTCACAGAGGGCACCATCTATGTGGCCTCACATAGCGGAAGGACCACACAACTGGCCTCAGGCCTCTTTTGTAGGGTATTAATTTCATTCATGGGGGTGGGGCCTTCATGACCTAATCGTCTCCTAAAGGTCCCATCTCAATACTGTCTCCTTAGGGGTTAGCTTTCAACACATGAATTTGGGAAGGTCACAAACATTCTGACCATAGCAGTTAGCTTGCAGGTCATTATTTGAAAAGAAGACATTCTCTCTTCTGACCTCATAGACTGCGTTGGGTATCTCCACAACCTTGAAAATGAGGCCAGTCATGGCACTTAGCATGTTATGTTTTAACATCCATGTGCCTTGTGAGCTCCTAAAATATTACATTTTATTCCTTTCTGAACCCTTGGGTTCTGGCACACAGTGGGTTCTCAGTAAATGTTTGCTGAACAAATGTCTGAAAAACAATAAATTGGCAGGCTATTTCAAGTGGGAGGAATTGGGTAAGTAAAGGCTTTTGGAAATAAATGGTGTAGACAGACAGGGAATATATGTTTGCTTGTTGCTGTTAACCGGAGCTTTGGGTAATTCAAGGTCATAGTGACATACGCACCTTAAGTCAGTGGTCTAGGCAAAGAACTGCATTACGAAACCATGCCCCAGTGGCTCACACCTGTAATCCCAGCACTTTGGGAGGCCGAGGCAGTGGATCACCTGAGGTTGGGAGTTCGAGGCCAGCCTGACCAACATGGTGAAACCCCATCTCTACTAAAAATACAAAATTAGCCATGCACGGTGGCACATGCCTGTAATCCCAGCTACTTGGGAGGCTGAGGCAGGAGAATCACTTGAACCTGGGAGGCAGAGGTTGTGGTGAGCCAAGATCCTGCCATCAGACTCCAGCCTGGGCGACAGAGCGAAACTCCATCTCGAAAAAAAGAAAAAGAAACCGTGCCCTTTGCCCGAAAGTACCTTTGTTACTGCACTTAGAGCATTAAGCCATAAAGTCATTGTTGTTTTCTCAGTGGTTTTGCAAATGAGTGCCCATTTCTTCACCTCTTTCACTCGGGCTCTGCCTGCAGGTTGAAAGACCACAGGGTCCTAGCTACTGGGAAGGAAAGCAGGATCTTGCTTCAGACAATGAGATTCTGGGGCACAAGTGTAAATGCTGGGCAAGTAAGAAATACTACCAAAATATCAGGTCAAGGATGGGATGGATGTGACATCAGTCCCTCTAGCTCTCTCCGCCTCACAGGATTTCCAGAAGAAACCGACTCTTGTGCTTTCTAACAATAATCTAAACCAGAGGCATATGCTTTCATCTTTCTCAGCTGAAAGGCTTTTTAAGCTCCCCACTGTTTGTTTTGGTTTATTACTGAAAGGCTAAAACCATAAAAAAAAAATCATTGTTGTGGGTATTTTCCAGTTGAGATGAAATATTTAACAAGGGTGAGGTGGGGAGGAGGAAGTTTGCTGAAAATACCATTTTTTAAAGGTCAAGAAATGCATAAACCCATTACTTTAATATTGTTTGTTCCCACAAGAGACAAAGTGTTCCGAGTTTCCCCCCTACTCCCGATTGTTACGCACAAATGCACACATGCCAGGTCCTTCCTCACAAACCACGGCTATGATCCTCTTACAGCCCTGCGTAGAATCTTCCGTGGCTCCACCCAGCCCAGAAAATGAGATGCGGTCTCCTCAGCCCAGCTTGAAAATCCTACCACAATCCAGCTTGACCTAGTTGTGCATCTCACTGCCCACAGGGGCCTCAACCCCCTTTCCCTATCAGCCTGTCAAAAAGACGTATTCTTGCAGACCTTTTCTATGTATCATTTTACTTCCTTGTGCCATAGAATCAGGCCAGTCTGTTTAAATAATCTCCCGCCTCTCCCTTCCCATCCATGGTGATACATCAAAATCTTACCCACTCTTTCAACACCTAGTGCAATTTCACCTCCTCCAAGAGGTCTCCTCGGTCACCCCACTCAGATTCCTCCTAGAGGCACGTGGCCACACTGTGCATCTGTTCATGACTAATCTCCCTGATCAGGCTGTGAGTTTCCTGAAAGGAGGGGCCACATGGCCTGTATAACTTTGTGCCCCCCACCGAGCACACGCCTCTGCATAGTGAATACTCTGTGTATCGCTTTTCAATCACTGAATTAATGAAGAAACAAATGAGCCTTTTCCTCTCTTGCAGCATTTGCTCTACTATTTGTGCAAAAAAAATAAATTCTTAGAACATGCCAAAGCACTCTACATAATGGATGCATCTTCCGATTGGATTATAATTAAAATACAATTTTTAAAATAATAACACCGTTACCTCGATTGGCAGAAGGGAGATGGCAGATGTAATGGATAGTTGATGAACAGACTGAATGCTGCCATAATGTATATCATGTTAGCTTCTTGTTTCAGAAAAGCACTTTAGAGGAACATCCCAAGAACCTGCTGTTAAATAGAATCCCCAAGTGAAGCCGGATTATACAGTACAAGAAAGTAGGAAAGCTGAAAGAGCTAACAGAGGAGGCGGCTCACAGAGCAGGAAGGCTGTGGGGCAGAAAGAATGTGGCAGACAGTTCATTAGAAGGCTGAAGAGTGGCATGAGGCTGGGTCCTGAGCAGCCTGAGAGGTAGCAGCTGCTGCACCCATTCTAAACCAGCCTTGGCCAGTGCAGATGCCACCAGCCACAGGTGGCTACTGAATACTTGAAACGTGGGGAGTGTAAAGTAAGATATTACAAATGCCATTAAATAAACACTAGATTTTGAAGACTTGATATGAAAAAAGAATGTAACTTATCTCATTAGTGACTTTTTTACATTGATTACATGTTGCAATAACAAAATACTGAATATATTGGGTTAAAGAAAATATACTATTAACATTAGGCCGGGTGCAGTGGCTCATGCCTGTAACCCCAGCACTTTGGGAAGCCAAGGCGAGCCTATCACTTGTGACCAGGAGTTTGAGACCAGCCTGGCCAACATAGTGAAACACCATCTCTACTAAAACTACAAAATTAGCCAGGCATGGTGGTGCATACCTGTGATCCCTGCTAATTAGGAGCCTGAGGCACAAGAATCGCTTGAACCTCGGAGGTGGACGTTGCAGTGAGCCGAGATCGTGCCACCGCACTGCAGCCTGGGCAACAGAGCAAGACTCTGTCTCCAAAAAAAAAAAAAAAAGAAAGAAAGAAAATATATCATTAATATTGATTTTAAAATGTGGCTACTAAAAAAGCATAAAAACATAAAATTACATATGGGGCTAGCATTTGTGGCTTCCATTATATTTCTACTGGACCATGCTGGTCTAGACTAAGTTATTTAGACCAAGTAGGTTGTCAGTTTTCTCACTCCCTGAGTAGTTTGTCAGTGAGTGATGGTAAAGAACATCATTCACACTGTAAAAAAATATAGGTGCCAGAGCAAGCCAGCCTTGTGGTAGCATAAGAGTCACTTCTATGGTCACTTTCCCACTCATCAGAGCCCAGGGATTGCCATGAGTCTAAAGGTAATAAATATACAGTGTGACTATTACCACAGCCTTGGCATTGTGAACCATCTTAAACCCCAAGCGAGAAAAGTGCCAAGCAATATTTATCATATTTGGATGTGGGAATTAAAAAAACAAAGATTCTTTAAACAGGAGCTGTTATGGTTTTGCTTATATTTTTTCTGTCATCACAGGGTTCATTCATGTTAATGGTTTCTTTAACCTGGTATTTCTAAGTAGGCTGATAAGTATGACTTAACTGATTGTTTATTGGCTTTGGGTACTATTTGCTGTGGATGCTTAAGCCTAATTTCTTACTCTCCCACCCCCCACCAAATGGGCTTAATATTAATACAACCAAAGAAGTCTTTGAAATAACAAATCTTGACCATCACTCCTCTTCTTCAACCTGAGTAAACTGGGATGTGGCGTAGCAACCAATCATAGGCCACATACACTCCTGGGCAGGTAAGGGGGTGGTGGTGAAGGATGGGGGGCAGGATGATATGCAAGTGAACAGACCTAGTATTAACAAAAATATCTTTGCTGTAATTGACTTAAGTCCTAGCTTAAATTACATTTATTCAAAATCTTTGCTTGGACAAAGGTGAAGTCTTTGTTATCAATTTCTGTATAAAAAGTTATCCCATACTTTAGCAGCTTAAAACAATACACATATACGAGCTTACAGGGCCTATGGGCCAGGGTGTTGCTCAGCTGCATCTTTCATCTTAGAGTCTCTCACAAAGCTGCAATCAAAGATGGTGAGGGCCACAGTCATCTGAAGGCTCAGCTGGGGCAGTACATGCTTGCAAACTCACTCACATGGTAAATACTTTCATGAATATATGTATATGCATGTTGTTGTTATTTTTGTTGCTGAGATAATGTTTTTAAAAATTGCTATGGCCTTTTCTATTAACTGCACAAATGACTCACTCTGAATTTATATCTGCTCACCACTCCCCTACCTTCCTTCTCTGCTCCACATACACATAGTCACAGGATATATTTATTTGAAGAAAAAAAAAAAGTCTGAGTCAGCAGCTTACATAGAACCAACTTCCCTGTATCACATGTGAGTTCCACCAAAAAATGGCTTGTAATGCAATTCTTTGTGGGTTTCACTTGCAATTGCACTAACAAATTAAAGAAGACCAAAGAAGGGAGCGCCCCTTGCACAGTAGAATGCCAGCGACTTCTTGAAACCAGGTCGTCAATCTCTGGACAAACAGGCACCCACCCTTTCGTTAACCAATTCATTCCTCCCAAGAGATTGCCTGAAAAGCAACTGGACTGAATGTGAAGTTGGAGCTTTTGAAATAACAAGGAAAGACAAAGTTTGTTTAGGACAGGGCATGGTTTATTTCTTCCATGCTTTTGTTTGCTGAGGCCCATCAAATCCCACACCTCCACCAGCCAAAGAAGCACGGCGGAGGAGGGGTAATGGAGAATTGTCAGTGACAGCAGCACCATTCAGGGCAGACACTCCGTGATTTGCACCCCATGCCTCATACAGTGGGTGCAGCAGCAGGAGGCTGCTCAGAGGTCTCCAGCCCTAGAATGGGCCATGTGGAGAAGCCACTCTTGTA
Source organism: Macaca mulatta (assembly GCF_049350105.2). Lineage (NCBI taxonomy): Eukaryota > Metazoa > Chordata > Mammalia > Primates > Cercopithecidae > Macaca > Macaca mulatta. The sequence continues at coordinate 102,123,644 of NC_133418.1, read as the reverse complement.
TTCCACTGCCCTTCTCTGACCCCCTTGCCCAATCATGAGGAAACTCCAGTTGACATTTTAACTCTCCTGCCAAGGGCTGTAACACTACCATCGATCACATTTTAGTTTTACTGCAAAACTGTTTTATATTTTGATTATTTCTAAAACCTATCCATGATTTCCCTTCCTAATAAGATAGTGGATCTGACCATCATGTATAACCTTTTACTGATGACTCAGTGACCAAACACTGATGACCTCAGGATCACTGATTATGTATCGTTTTGTTCATGATCAAAATGTCCTCAAATCTTTGTGCCTTTAAGTTCATGTATACTTAAATTTTCTATATATTTTATCTCCTTTCTCTCAAAACTAGGCTTTTGCCCGTTATTTCTACATGTAATCAGCCTGACTAGAACCCTCCCCAGTATGCAAAACAACACACATGTACACTGCAATTCTCTGATGTATTGCTTCTTATCCCCTGTGGGCTTGGTAACAGAAGAAAAGGAAGAAAGAAAGAAAAAGATATCTATGTAAAATGAGTCTTAAATGTTCTGATGAAAGGTTTCAAGGTCTCCTCTATGAGTTGAGTGTATCTTTATCTTTATTACTGAATTTGTGTAGATGCTTACAATTTTGTAGCTGTGCTCCAAATAGCTACAAAAAATGGTACAATTTGGTAAGTGATTAAAATTCCATTTACCCCTTAATTTTTATCCATATCTAACAAAGGTGGTGTGTGTTCTGTTTCACCAGCATATCACCCACTTCATCATCGAGAGGAGGATGATATTGAAGATACTATTGACTCATCACTCTTCTCTACACTTCATCTCTGATCAGTCACCAAGTCTTTATGATTCCACTCAGAACATTTCTCAAATTCATCTCTTCTTATGCTTCTATTTGCTACTGTTATTTGAATTCATTTGCAAGGGCTCCTGGCATGGTTAATTTTGTGTGTCAACCTAACTGGGCCATGGGGTGTCCAGGTATTTGGTAAAATGTTATTCTGTGTACGCCTGTGAGGATATTTTTGGATGAAATTAACATTTGACTGTTAATTAAAATTAAATTAAAAATTAACATTTGACTGTAAATTAACATGTAGGTGGGGTCACAGTTTTCCCTCCCCAATGTGGGTGGGCCTCATCTGACAGAAAGGCTGACTCTGCCTGACTGTTGACCTGAGATATCATTTGTTTATCCTGCTTTTGGACTTGAACTGAAACACTGGCTTTTCTTGGGTCTTAAGCCATCCAGCCTTTGGACTGGAACTATGCCACCAGCTCTCCTGGGTCATTGCCTTGCTGACTTCAGATCTCATGACGTCTTATCCTCCACAATCGCATGAGCCAATTCCTATAACAAATCTCTCTCTATATATATTTGGTTATAAATATATACATTTGGTTATACATATTATAAATATTGATATATTTATTTTTAACATTGTGTGTGTATATGTATGTGTGTGTATATATATATACACACATTTAAATATATATATTTAAACAACATAAATGTATTTTCTCTCAGTTCTGGAGGATGGAATTCCAGGGCCAAGGTTTCAACAGGGCTGGTTTCTCCTCAAGCCTCTACCCTCAAGCTTGCAGATACCACCTTCCCACTGTGTCCTCATGTGGCCTTTTCTCTGTGCATGTACATTCCTGAGGTGCCTCTTGTGCCTTAACCCCCTCGTATTGTAAAGACATGGGTCAGATTGAATTAGGGTTCGTCCTAACAGGCTTATTTCAACTTAATTACCTTTTAAAAGCCCTATCTCCAAATACAGTCCTATTCTGCAGTACTAGAGGTCAAAGCTTCAACATATAAATCGAGTGGGGGTGGGGGGCTCAATTAAGTTTATAACACTATGACTATTTTTCTAGTGGATGGCTATTGTCTTCTACCTTTTTTGTCTTCCTCCATTATTGCCATCTTTCATAATGGATCTATGGTTGTTAAGTAATCTTTCTAAAATCCAAATCTGTAGGGGCATTATCTGCTTAATTCAGTCTCATAGACTCTTAATGCTTCATTGTTTATAGGACATAGTTGAAAGTCTTTAGCCAGACATAACCAGAATCCTCTAGCTCCTGCCTAACTACCCTTTTCTAGCTTTATCTGTCATCATTCTTCGTCACTTGCCCAAAACTCTCTTTGTAGCCATCCTGGACAACTCTTTGCAGAGAGTATTAATCTTTTTCTTCAACTCAGTGACTTTTTCAATGATATCCTTTGAGATTTGCAGCCTCCCTGAACACATATCTTCTAGTCATTGCTGCATAATTATCAGTGGGTCTGAATCTTCCTTTACAGGCAGAATATAATTCCAGTATTCACTTTTGTCCAAGTAACAAATTGTATTAATTAGTTAACCCATCAAAAATTTGTTGGGTACCTACTTTAGGTCCAGCCTTTTCCTAAACACTAAACTGCTCAGTCTATCTCGAGAAGTGGGAAATATACACAATATAGAGGAATAACAATATAATTCTTACTCTCTTGGCCTTCTCCCAAAGATAGCCTACAGTGATAACTCATCGACATCCATTGCTAAGGATTTGGTAGAATCAATGGTTTACAGTAAATTGAAACACACTGTCTAACAGAGTAGCAACTTTCTTCCAACGTAACGCATGCAACAAGCTCCTGACATCCAAGATTTGCCACCTAGAATTTAGCCACATCTGGGAATAACATGAGTATGACAGTCTAAGGACCCAGACCATCTATCTGTACTGTGATTTCAAAAGCTTAGTGCAGATGGACTTATTGGACCAAAAAGTCACTATTGCCATAGTCTAAAATAATATAAATCCCAAGGAAGCCTAAGGAACTAAGACACTGTGTGCATATAATTACCTGGGGAAGTATGATGTGCTTAGGGGCTACCCATTAGCTGAAATTTACACATTGAAACTTCCAGTATAACGTCAATCCCTTAAATTAAATTAGGCAATTAAGTGCCACCAGTCAATTCCTCTTACCTTGTCAAAACAAGTAAGCCACAATATCAGTATTGTTAATTATCTGAATAAGCTGCTTACATAGAGAAATAATGTTATAACAAAAGAGATCAACAATGCCGTCCTTGGATTTCCAATTCTAATTTTTTTTTAAGATGTTAAGGTCTGGTGAGTAGTATTTCACCAAGAGGAAACTGTTTTTTCCAAGTCTTAACTAACTGACCAAGCTAAAGAGAGCAAACACAGGGAAGGGGTCTTATGGGGAGAAAATCTGCAAGGAGATTTGAAGATGTGCTATTGGTTGTCTAAACACAGCCCTTATAAAGTTCAAGGGAGAACTGATGAAGTCATGAAAGAAAAAAATCTTGTGAATAATTCCCAAGCTGTCGGCACAGAGACCATAACTACCATATACAGAGAACGTGTGCAGACATGATATATTAATATCTGGATGAATGACCAGACCACAAAGCTCTGGGTGTTCTAATATGTGAGGCAATTGTTGTCATAGCATTCTCGGGGTTATAACTCATGTAATGTTGCCCTGTTCTGGTGATGTTAATGGTGGCTGAAACAGGAATAACATCTCCAGAAAGTCCCCCATGGTCCAAATGACAGCAGTGTCTGTGAATTTTTCTAGTCCACGGCTCAGCTATGGGGCCATTGTATTGAACCTTCTGTTTTGAATGCATCCAACCTTGAATTTGAAATGATGGATCTCCTTGGGTTTTAAGCCCCCGACACTATTCCATTAATAAATATTCATTTTCCTTTTCTCTCTCCAGTAGCATGTTCTCATCAATCATGACTGAAGTCACAGCTGTGAAAGCCCTTTATCCGTTACTGTTCATCTCTACATGATGCTGTGCATCCTTACAAAATTATAAAATTATTGAAGATTGGGTGTGAACCTTTTGTTTGGTGTAGTTTTTAATCGTCATTGAGTCTGTGTTTATTCCCAGAATGAAATCGCTTTGTTATTTTTTTTCATCTTCTTCTTCAAGTACATGTATAAATCACCCCATTGGATTCTACTGTCTTGTAAAAATAAAAACGATCCCCAAATGTTCAAGAATTACTCAGGGACTATTCAGTGTTCAATATGTCAAAGCAGCCAAGACAGACAGTCAGGAAGAAGATTAGAATCAATGAAGAAAAATCCATCCCGGGCACAAGTTGTCCTGCTGCCAGCACTGTCGGAGAAAGGCCTGCTCGCACGGCACTCTCATTACTGGGAGAAAAAGTCTTCAAGCATGAGAACAGGGATGAGCCAGCAATCTCTGCTGCCTGAGTTCTTAGGACAAATCCACAGTTTGTTTTGTGAAAATAGATACTCCTATGGAGTGGCCGTCTGCTGAGCAGTTTTAAGATCCCCTTTATCTCTCACTTACCTCTAGACAGGGAACACGGTCACCTGGGCCAGAGCAGGGGGCTTAGCAACAACCTAAAAAGATGGGATGCTGAGATTTCTAGTTATGCCCTGCTGATCCACCGACATCAGAGGTCCTCTGCCGAGGGCAGGCTTTCAGCACAGTTCTCTCTCTCTCATCTTATCCGTCCCTCTAGCACTGGACATCCTCCAGTCTCCTTCTGCCCTATTCAAAGCCACTCCACAAACGGGGGACTTTAAAAGGTGAACATCTACCTGGGTTTCAGGTATAAAAACCAGCCCAGCTGTTGACAGTGTTGATAATCATTGATTATGGCTGCAAAAATGGGATCGATGACCACATCACAATATTCCATGAGCACTTTCTATGGGCAATGGCCCTGGGCCAGGATGCACATTTGCAAAAGCAGCCTTTGGCAATGATGGGGTGGCTGCAGAGGGGGAAGGCAGGAAAGAAGGGAGCCAAAGAAGTTGGGGCAGGCTTACTCTGAAGAAAGTGAACATGGAACAAACAGGTGTTGTCTTCCCTTTCCATGGAAAATCCAAGAATATACAGGAAAAGATATCTGCTCCCAGTGGATTGCTAAGCTCACACGATGGCAAAAGGAATCCTGGCCTTGGCACTACCTAGCTTGTCTTTAAAAGTCCTTGTAAACTTTCAACACTGATACTTTCGGGTCTGGAATGGAAATCAATTCGGTTCTCTTGGATGGAAGTCAGGGACAGGAGACTGCTTGAACCCCCACTCCCAATCAAAACCCCAAACTCTTTAGGGTTGAGTGGAAAGAGTTCTGCATCAAGCAACCTCTCTCATTCACAGAATGGCAACTTGAGGCCCAGGGAAAACGACATTGGTCCAGAGTGATGCATCCCAGTGGTCATGTGTCCAGGGTTAGAAACCAGGTGTCTGGGTTTCCACTCCTAGCCTCTTCTCTCTCTCCACACATCTAAAGTGGGGGTGATACAAGCACTGTGTTGTTTCTTGCTGTGGAAAGCTAAATGTTGACTACAGCTTCCATCAGCCTGAACAACAGATCCGAGGATGGCTGTAGGACCGGACTAGGAGACCCAGGTTCTCATTGAAGTATGGGACTTTTAACAGAGACCTCCACAAATGTATCTTAAGAGGTGCCACCTATACCTATTGTGGCTTTGAGTGTGTGACTCACAACTTCACTCTGGCTTCTTCATTTGTAAAGTAAAACACAGACACAACTGCTCTTAGAAGAATCCTGGAAGATCAAATGAATGATTAATTATGGGCACAAATAATTCCATGAAGATGACTGTTACATTAAACATTATCATTTCCAACAAACCTGTAGTTATAATTATGTGCCCAACAAGTAAGACTAAATATTGAAAGATATCTTTTTAACTTAAAGGATGGTAAATGGAATCTGAATTAAACAATTTAATAGAGTAAAAGCTCATAAAGCATCCCCCAATCACACTTGATATGCCCAAATCTTCAACACCAGATGCCCAGTGTTACAGATTCCTAATGGGCTTCCAATTCGTCACATAATGGTCAGTGAGTACAGGCTGCTGGCACCCTCCCCAGCCTACTGTGAAGAAACTAGAAGAGCAAAAGAAAAGTTGTAGATTTAAGACAGGTACGCAGAAACTAAACAAAATGTGCGTAAAGTTTCTGGGAAGCTAGAGGTTTGGTGGTTGAAGTTAGACTGTGGCCTCCAGGGGGCGCATGTAAGGGCCCTATTAAAAGGCAGCTGGTCTGATACTCAGAGTCCCAATATGGCCCCCGGAATATCATTTTCTGGCTTGCTTCAACATAGGGTAGGAATGCGGTTATTTACATCACCCCAACCTTCCTTCACACAAGAGTACCACAGAGGGGGATGCCCTGAAATAGGGAAAAATTAGTAAATTCTCTTGGAAAGAGCACGAGGAACAATCCAGCATAAACGTCAAAACCGGAAGCTCTGTGTCCTCCCCAAATCACCAAGAAGAGCAACCCAGGACCTAAGATTTGCTCCTCCATCAAGATGGCCAACAAGGCAGCTGACAGTGCCTAGGGTATAAAAGATGAGTTCAAAGAATAAAGTAAAGTAGCTAAAGATAATATGCACTGTTTTCTTTCTTTTTTAAAAAAAATGACAACAAATAGAACAATCAATAGCTGAAGAGAGAATATACAGCAAAAGGAAGACAGTTAAGTCTTTAAATTTTTATAATTTGTGTATATATGAGCTAATTCTTCCCAAATACTCACTAAATGCCCTATTCATTCTTTCACTAATTTGTGATGCTGTCTCTGTCCTATACCAAGTTCAGATATATAGTTGGATTATAAAAATGGACTGTGAAAGGCAACAGTACTAGGTTTACAGAGGAAATTTAGTAGAATATATATTTACCTCAGATTAGAAAGGTATCTGCCTTATAATGGAAAAGTTTTATTAAACAAAACTCAAAATACATAAACCATGAAGGAAAAGAAAGCAAACCAAAAAGATCTCTGTTCCTCAAATGTCACTCTGTGCAAAGGTCACAATAGGAGCAGCCTGAAAGAAGAAATTGATAAGGAATTACTATTTAAATATATGAAGACTCTTTATATATTACTCAGAAAGATAATAAGACCAGTACACATAGGTAAAGGATAAAGACAGGCAACTCAGAGGGAATCTGAAAGACTAATTATAGATGCTCACACTCAGTAGTCATCAGTGAGTATCACGTTGCAATTATCAGATAAGCAAAAATTAGAAAGTAGATAACAATAAATGTTGAAAATAGAAATATGCATGCACTGCTGACACCGTTCTGGAAACAATCTGGAAACAGAACTCACTGAAATTAAACATACACATAAACAATGATCTGGGAATCATCCCATTCCTGAGTGGCTACCCCAGAGAAGCTCCCTACTTCAGAATCACAAGGAGGCATTTACTAGAATGTCCAGGTCCACATTATTTGTGACAACAGGAAGCTGGCAGCAAACTAGGTGCCCATGACTAGAGAAAAGATACCAAAAATATAATGGAAGTCCACTATGAAATACTCTCCAAGAGTCAGAAATCACCAACTAGTTTTGTATAGAGTAACAAGAGACTATGAAGTAAAAAAAAAAAAAAAGTGAGCTTTTCAGCCGGGCACAGTGGTTCACACCTGTAATCCCAGCACTTTAGGAGGCTGACGTTGGGGGATCACAAGGTCAGGAGTTTGAGACCAGCCTGGCCAATGTGGTGAAACCCTGTCTCTACTAAAAATACAAAAATCACCGGTCATGGTGGTGCGCACCTGTAATCCCAGCTATTTGGGAGGCTGAGGCAGGAGAATCACTGGAATCTGGGAGGGGAACGTTGCAGTGAGCTGAGATCGCGCCACTACACTCCAGCCTGGGTGACAAAGCGAGACTCTGTCTCAAAGAAAAACAAACAAAAAAAAAAGGTGATATTTCCATCAATTGCTATTTATATGAATTAAAATATACATAACCAGTTATGCTAAGGTATACAGATAACTAAATATACATGTAAGTTGATTTGGAAGGACATACATTAAATACACTGTAGAGAGTGCTGATACAAGAAGACAAAAAGGGAATGGAATTTGAAAAGGAAAGTAATACAATTAAAATGAAATAAAATAGGCACCTTGCATAGTGATGATATTACACTATTTATGCATGCATGCATTCACTCATTCATCTAGTAAGCATGTGTTGAATGCCTGCTTGTGCCTTGTTAGTATGCTAGGATCACAAAGGTGAGTGGAAAGATGAGGTTCCTGCCCTCATGCAACTTCATACTGGTGGACTGAGGAATAGAATTGAGGATTGTGAGTGAATCAGTTGGGCTCCTATGAATGCTAAGGGAAATTGAGATGATAAGAATGATAATAACAATGAGGACGTTACATTTGAAGTGACAGATGTCTCAAATTTAATAATTTTCAAATCTCACTAACATTTATACTTATGCTCACTAACGTACATATATTAAATGAAGTGAATGTAGGCAAACCAGGTTTTGGAGCTTGGTGAATTTTCTCTGGAGGCTATTTTAGATTGCCAAACCATAACAGAAATTGCTTGTGGAAAGACCTCAAGTTATCTGTTTTCCCAGCAGCATTTCCCATGCCTTGTTCTGTCGACCAGATACACACAGCACTCATACAACAAAGGATGTAGAAAGGAAACGTAATACCACTTGATTAGCTAAGGGTTCCTTGTGTTATCCCTCATTAGGTTTTTTTCCCCTGGAGCCCAAACACAGCCCCAGTCTCCATTGCTGAGCTGGATTCTGTATGTTGTGAACGGATCTGCCTCTAATCCAGGGAGTCAAGGGCAAAAGATGGAGATGGATTCCTTCTAAAACAGAGAGTGCTGGTCAGTGCAAAGTGAGCACTTCACCCAACCCCTAGTCATCCTAGGTCCTCCCTTCAAAGCTACTTGGAAGAAATGAATTTTCGTGAAATTTCCCAATGAAACCTGCATTTACAAGACAAAGCAATGGCTTCGCAACCTCAGACAGTGGCACAGGACTGTATGTGTGTTGTGCTTGCAGATAATAGAGGTGGGAGGTTGGGGTGGGGATAAGGTGGGGTCAGACTACCGTCTGGAGACATCACCTAACCTGAAGTTTGAGACTAAGATAACCCATCCTAAGAATCCTTCTTTCAGATATTGAGTTTCCAAGAAAGGGGCTCATCTCCTTAAGAACTTGCTATTTCTTCAGCACTTGCTATATCTACCTTTGTTAGACTCTAAACATCCTGGATCTCGCTTTCATCTCATGTTCCTCCCTGCCTCCTCCTGACACATTTTTCTGCTTCTCTGGAATGGGAAACACAATCAAAATCGCCCAAGATTATGAATAATGGCTGAGGCTGGAGACGGGCAGAGATTTCCAGAAGAAAACATGTGCACTTTCTCAGGGTCAATGCACAGCACTTAAAACTTCAGACACAGAACTCTTACAACATTGCAACACCCTTCAGTGTTGGCAAGGGTACAGGGAAGTGAGCACTGTCACAGGACTTGGCAAAGCATTTCAAGGGCTTTATGCATGTCCACAACCTCTGGCCAGTAATTGCTCTTATGGGAATTTATACTTAGGAAATGATCAGAAATACAGGCAAAGATTGACATTTAGAAATACTTAATGCAGCATTTTGTGTGTGACCCACATGCCATCTGAGGCCTTCTTGTCCTTTGAAAATTAAATAACGTCATTCCAAGACCCTATCTCATATCCTCTGGAAATTCCATTGTCTTCCTCAAGATTTCTAATGATTCTTGGGGGCTTCACCTTTAAGTTCCTGTAATGAATGAACTCTAAATCTTCCCAACATCAACCTAAACTCACAGCTTTATACCAACAGAGGTCAAGGAATATAGTCCCTCTTCTTTACTTTCTCTCCAAAACAAACTCATGGAATTTGTATATGCCTCAGTTTTGATAAAAGAATCAGAAAACTGGAGAGAATAACACCACAGGAACACTTTAAATTTTAAAATTAAAAGACACTTCTCAAAAAATTCCTTCAATCACCCAGATTCCCAATAATGCTAGCCCCTATAATGTTGCTCAACTCATGGCCCGTTTTTGTTTCAATCTCTTTACTTCCCCTTCTCTTACTTCTCTACTTGCCCTAACCCCAAATGTTGTCCAACACAATAAACAGAGCATTATAACTGCCTCTGTTTTACTGTCTGTAGGTACACCATACCCTCACAGCCACACCAAAGGGCCTATTGAGACATTCTCCTAAATATGGGCAGTTATGAAGGATTTCTTTTCTTTCCTAATAAAAACATGCAGAGAGTAAGCTTTCCTTTTTGTTAGCTAATATCATCATGCTTTCATGTGATGTCTGGAACTACAGCAGTCATTTTGTAACCATAGGGAGAAAACACAAAAGCCAAGAAAGAAAGAGTAGAAAGGGCCTGGGGCCCTAATAACATTATTGACCTGCAAAAATTAATTCTAAAAGGAATTACCATCATAATTCTTTTTTATGACAAATAATAAATGTTCCTTACTTTTTAAATCATTATTTAAAATATTTTTAGACAGAGAAAACTTTACTTGCCAGCTAATGGCATCTTTTTTTTTTTTTTTTTTTTTTTGAAAGAGTCTTACTTTGGCACCAGGGTAGGAGTGCAGTGGTGTGATCTCAGCTCACTACAATCTCCACCTCCAGTGTTCAAGTGATTCTCCTGCCTCAGCCTCCCAAGTACTGGGATTACAGGCGCACTCCACCACGCCCAGCTAATTTTGTATTTTTAGTAGACACAGGGTTTCGTCATGTTGGCCAGGCTGGTCTCAAACTCCTGACCTCAGGTGGTCCACCTGCCCCAGCCTCCCAAAGTGCTGAATTGCAGGGATGACATCATAACAGATGTATGATACATCAAACTCTTTCAATATCTCTAAGCCTTATTTTTCCCATCTTTACTATGGGCATAACAATAGTAATTCACTACATTGAATTCTTGTGGAGACATAATAATCTACTGCCTACATACAGTGAATATCCTATAGATATTATGATTGTTATTTATGCACTAATTTATTTATTTCTTGAATAATGATTATGTGCCTATTTTGTTTAAGGCAGTGTAGTGCAGTATTTATGCACTAATTTATTTATTTCTTGAATAATGATTATGTGCCTATTTTGTTTAAAGTATTAGAGATTCCAAAATTTAAAAATTAGAGCTTTAAGGTGCTTATTGACTAATAGCCTTTAACAATATGGTCTTTCGTGCCTTGTTATTTGACAAACCCCACAACAAAGCCTTTGCTCTGAATCCATCTTATTCACATGTCATTCACCTAGTATGCTGTGCTCTTTATTGACTCTTTATTTGCTCTTCCTTCTGTCCTACTCTCTCCTCTCATTCTTCAAGACTTATGGAATTCATCCCTCCCTGACTTACCTACCTGCACAGTATATTGGTCATTTGTTCTCCTCTGCGATCCATAAAATGTGCATACGCCTCCATCAGCATGTTTCATGAATAGTGATGGCAATTTAATGATACAAAGGCAAGGGTTCAAAAAAGAAAAATCGAATTCTACTAATCAATGCTTCTCCCCGATGGGATTCTGAGAGAAATACTCTCAAAGAACTGTAGCCAAACAGGAAGCAAGGCACTGCTATCAGCTTAAAAGGTGCATACACCCAGCACTGAGCCTCATGAAAAGTTGGGTTAGAGAAATGAGTTTAGTTCAAGGCCAAAATAGGGCCTCCTATTTCTTTCTTCCCACTGCTATGAACTATAAACTTTGCCTCTTGCCACTATCATAGAGGCCACATAAAGAAAGAAAGATCAAAGCAAAGAGAAAAGGGAATGGCCAGGCATCAAAGAAGGTGCAACCTTGGGTTGCCAATTCTATAAAATACTGCAGAACAGAGAGAGGGACGCAGCCAGCCCCTTCCTAAGGACTAGTTCCATGCAGGTATGTTAACCCAGGGCAACAGGAAGTGCCAGAAGGCACAATCAGTGCCTTGAAGTCAGATTAATTATATTAGTAAGGTTTTCTTCCTTGGGACATTGCTGATGAAAGGAGAGGAGATTAAAGCTTCCTTTCTCAATAGCATATGTATGACCAACTTCTAAATATTTATATATTTGCTAAGCTATAGTAGTGGCAGGCTATATTACTGTTCAACAATATATACTGCCCTTCCCAAGACAGTTCTGCCTGTGGCCATGTGACTTTCTTTGGCCAATGAAGTACGAACTTCTAACCAGATGACAACACTCCTGATTAGAAACTTTGAGAACCTGAACTTGCTTCCTCAAAGTACTATTTCACTGTCAAGGTAACCAACCACGTTCCAGAAAGTGGTGGTTCCATTACACAGGGCTCTAAGAAGAGGTAGATGAAACAGTGTAGCCCCCAGCCAACCATCAATAGGCAAGTGATGTGTGAAAACTAAAACTCATGCTTTTGAAGTGACTGAGAAGTTTGAAGTGTTTGTTTCAGCAGCACAGCCTCGCTAATCCTACATATCCATGCTCAGTGCATCTGCTGAATAAACTAATGAATGTTTTAAATCAAAACTAGTATTTTATTCACTTAGAAGCAACATATAGTAAAAGAAATTAGACTTTGGAGTCACAAATACTAATTTTAAATCCCATTTGCCACTTGCTAGCTATGAAACCTTAGGCAGTTCAACTTTCTAAGTCTCAGTTTCCTCATTTAAAGAAACATGTTGTTTGCAATACCTTTCTTAAAGAGGTTCTTGTGAGTGTTAAACGAGACAACATATATAAAGAAGCCAGTGTGTTATCAGGACACTGTATATTGTATTTATTCTTAATAATACTATTTTAAAATTTTATTCAAGAAAACTGCACACAAGTAATAACAGTGGAGGTAAAAAAAGTGAGTAATATATCACAAATATTTCTACAGTACAACAGTTCTGAATAATTGATTGGTTGTACAGAATTGAGGAAGAAGAGGGGAGAAGTAAAATAGAGGATAATTACTAGATTTACTAAAGAGATGGCACAGGTACTGGTCTTTGATTTAGACAGAGCGGGCTGAGAAGAGTGTAGGTGACTTGGTTTGGCTGCTGGGCAGCGGCATGGGATTGTAAATTCAATTTTCAGTATCTGGAATTCCAGAGAGCCATGGATCACTCATGTAGAGTTGCTGAGTTGATAACTGAATGGACAGGTCTGAAAGTTGGCAAAGATATATGTCTGAGAATATAAATGCTTGTTGATCAAATGAGTGATTAAATGAACGATGGAATGCAGGTCAAGAGAGCTAAGTTAACTCTTATGAGTTCTTCATAAGCATATTTCATATTTTATTTTTACATGTTTTGCATAACCATGCATTGTTTATAGGTAAAAGGATTACTTTGAGCCAGATTTGTATATTATATTCTAAGAAAAATTTTCAAAACTGTTTTGAAATTTCAAATTTTAATAAAAAGGAGACCATGCCTATTTAACCAAATACAAAGATAGCCACTGAAAATAAACCATTTAGGAAGCATAAAAGAATTCGCCTCATTACGCAAAATTTTCAGAATGCTAATTGTTTAACACTCATTTCTGTGGTTTATACATTTTAGTCAGAAGCATCTGAATGAGTACTAATGATTACAGAGAAAGATGGTAGTTAGAAGATGGCATGCCTTTCTCAAAATTATTAATTCAACAACATTTTTTTTAAACATCAACTCTGAGAAAGTTGTCCATACCACAAGATGATAAATTAAAATCAGACATGACTCTTACCTTAAGGAGGTCACAGCTTCAGATGGGGTGGCAATGTCTAGCACGACAGGGCTATACAACGTATAGCATGGCAGGGCTACACAGCAAGACCAGTTTACAGGGAGCAGGCAGTGGCAACTTCAATTGAGGAGGTGGGTGGTTTTTATTTTTCTGGAGATCGTGACTTCCGAGCTTTTTAAAAGTTTAGCATTATTTGTATATGTAGATAAAGTGGTTTGAGGAGGGAATTATAAAGGGAGGAATTACAGGGGAAAGGGTATAGAAGTGAGAAAGGTTTTGGTACTATGTAAAAAGGGAAAAACCTCAATTTGATTAGAGCTGAGTATTTATAAAGTAGTGAACATTAGCAGAGAAAAATGTAGATTGGGGCCAGGTCCTAAGGGATTTTTGAGTATCAGGCTAAGGAATGTGGTCTTTATTCTGTAGTAGATAATAGAACTCCATTGAAAGAACTTGAGCAGAAGAGAGATTGACTCTCACAGGGAGTTTCAAAAGAATGACATATGGGGGCTTTCCTGGGGATAGGTTTTCTCATCATAAAGTCAGGGAAATAATATTTACTGCATGAGGATGGTTTTAAATGAGATAACCTATATAATTCCTTTGCTGGTAATAGATTCCCTTTCCATCCTCTTTCCTGAAAGTGACCTGATAATATCCGCCTGCTCCTCATTAAGACCCCAGGGGCAGCAACTGCAACAACACGGAGATATTAACAAGGGCAGGTGCTATAAACGGAGATATTAACAAGGGCAGGTGCTATAAAGGCAGCTGGAGCCCAAGAAGCAGGGATTTAGCAGATAAAGTAAAGGCAAGCAATAAAAAGAGAAAGGGGGAAAGAAATGTTCGCCAAGGGCTGTTGAAAAGAAATAAATTGGAAACCTGTTATGCATGTATCTGGGACACTGCTGTTAACTCAGGAAGGGAGGGACAGCTTACAAAGGGAGCTCCAGTGACTCCTAGAGCACCCAGGAAGCCGGACCCTTGGGTTGTGTGTGCATATGTGAGGGGACACTACCACACATTCCAGCTGTATTGACTGGCAGAAGGAAGCTGAAGCTCATCACCACGATTGTTTCATTTAGAAAAATTGTTCTCATCAAGTCGCAATTGTGACACCATAGCAGTATCTACAGGCAAATTGACACGTGCAAATTTCCTACAGGAAAATCTGCTGAGATGGAGTAAGAACCCTAAGGGCACCATTAAGGACAAAACATAAAGTGTGGAAACAGCTGAAGTTGAGCCTCAACTGTTGCACAGATTAAATCCTTGAACATATGCAGAAAACCCTATCGAGGTAACCTCACAGTCTGGTCCAAATACTAGTCTGGTAGTTAGTTGGCCTGGCCTCTGAAGTATCATTGTCATCAGTACCCAGGGAAAAATGTGCTCACTGTTCAAGAAAGGGGCAGGAAGGACAATGCTTAATACTTGCTCTCCAAAGAGGTCAGAGTCTGGATATCAAGAGACAGTAGGCCTTCTTGGAATTATGAAGCCCTCAAGGTCTCCACGAAATGTGTAGACAGATACTGAGGTGTAGAGCCACTCAGATGGGTTGTATATAATCGAGCTGCTATAATCAGGGTGTTTGCTGAAAGAGGTGGCACATGAGTTAAAGCTTGAAGAATGGGTAATGGAAACAAATAGGGTTGATAATACAAGGTAAACAATAACAATAACAAGGGTGTGTCATTAATAATAGCAAAGTTAACTCAAAGACACAATGACTCTACTCTTTCTGCTTAGTGCTTACTCAGGTATACAGGTTTTACAGGCATATGACCGTAAAACATCTATGAAAATGTTTTATTTCACCATATACAAAAATCACATTAAAATGGATGAAAGACTTTGGAACTCAGACTATGAAACTACTACGAGAAAATAAGGGAATAAATCACTAGGACATTGGTCTGGGTACACATTTCGTGAGTAATACCCCACAAGCACAGGCAACCAAAGTAAACATGGACAAATGGGATCACATCAAGTTAAGAAGCTTCTGCACAGCAAAGGAAGTAATCAACAAAGTCAAGAGACAACCCACAGAATGGAAGAAAATATTTGCAAATACTTTCTACCCATCTGACAAGGGATTAGCCAGAATGTATAAGGAGCTCAAACAACTCTATAGAAAAAAAAAAAATCTTGCAATCTGATTTTTTAAAATGGTCAAAATATTTGAACAGACATTTCTTAAAAGACATACAAATCGCAAACAGGTATATAAAAAGGTGCTCAACATCACTGATCATCAGAGAAATGCAAATCAAACTACAATGAGGTATTATTTCACCCCAGTTAAAATGGCTTATATCCAAAAGACAGTCAATAACAAATGCTAGCAAGGAAATGGAGAAAAGGGAAGCCATGTATGGGAATATAAATTAGTATACCTGCTATGTAGAAATGTTTGGAAGTCCCCCAAAACAACCTAAAAATAGAGCTACCATATGACCCAGCAATCCCACTGCTGGGTATATACCTGAAAGAAGGGAAATCAGTTTATCATAGAGATAGTCCATGCTTGTTGCAGCACTGTTCACAATAGCCAAAATTTGGAAGCAACCTACGTATCCATCAGCAGATGAATGGATAAAGGAAATTTAGTGCTTATATACAATGGAGTATTATTCAGCTATTAAAAAGGAATGACATCCTATCATTTGCAACAACATGAATGGAACTGGAGGTCATTCTGTTAAGTGAGCCAGGAACAGAAAGACACGTATCACATGTTCTCACTTATTTGTGGGACCTAAAAACCAAAACAATTGAACTCATGGAGAGAAAGAAATAGAGAGTAGAATGATGGTTACCAGAGTCTGGGAAGGGTGGGGAAGTAGGAAGGGAGGTGAGAATGGTTAGTAGTGTTATATCATCGCTCCTATCTCTTTTGGCTTAACACATTTGTGATCTCCTTTTCCAGACATACCTAAGGGACTTGACTTTACCCTACTAGTAAGTCATCAAGTCCCCTGTGGCAATACCTAGAATCAAGGTATCATAGCCTACAGCCCATGTTTGTCCCATGCACACCACACCTGACAACTTCAGCAATGTAAGTTTTCCCTCCTGGTTGGAAACAAGGTTCTTTGGGGTTGTGAACATCTACAAAATTTTCCGTATAAACTTTCATGTTCTAAGAGCACACAAGTGCTTCCCAAAGAGCACAGTCTATAGACAGAGGCTCCTAGCAGAGCTTCAACTCGAAACTCAGGGTGGATAGACCCTATTTGCTCATTACCAAACTGTTGCTGGCCACTCTTCCTTCTGCAGAGTGGCACTGCCCACATCGCCAGGAAGTGGCCTTCAACTCAAGCAGCAGCCCACCAGCATGACTCAGACAAGCTCGAGTTTTGTGTGGCATTTCATTTAGTGAAGCACCATAAAGTTGTAGCTTGCTTTGGCTCCCTTATGGCAGGCAGTTATCCTCCTAATAATGAAAATGTTGAGGAATGGAACTGCCTTTAGCATCCATTAAGTTCCTGGTTTGCATAGGGTTTTGTTTAGTTCATAAATCTCAAGCCTCAGTCTTTGTCTTCTGAATATAAGCAGACCCTTTACCTGTGGAGACTTGTATCCCATGTGAGAAACAAGAGCAGCTCCAAGCTAGAAAGCAGCACAAGAATGAGCTCATCTAGCAGACAAAGATGGGGTCCA
The DNA here is from genome assembly GCF_049350105.2 of Macaca mulatta. NCBI lineage: Eukaryota > Metazoa > Chordata > Mammalia > Primates > Cercopithecidae > Macaca > Macaca mulatta. The sequence goes on along the minus strand of NC_133418.1, from coordinate 102,106,390 downwards.
TTAGATATTCATCTCAGCCTTGCACACAGGCAGAGCAGTAGGCAAGCAAAGTGCCAACTATTAATACTATTGAAGTCAATGATGAGACATGGTGGCCGTGACCAGGAGATGACTCTGGCAAGGCAGAAGGTAGCAGGAGGGCTGGGAGGTGAGCTGGCTGCCTGGAGTGCAGAGGCATAATTTCCTCTACCTTCTTGCCGTCAATCACAGCTCTTTATATAGCACCAATGTCATGCTGCATCAGCTGCACCTGTGCCCCGTGTGATGACTTTCAGACTCAGATAAATACCATCAACGGACTTCAGGATGATGGGCACAATGGAACACCCTAGTGATTGATCTGTTTGTTTCCATCCTGGGGCTGTGGGTCTATTAAATAAACACTGGTATTTTGAAGGAAAAGCAGGAGAAAGGACTCTTAGTTAGACTTTTTATTTCTTGTTTGGTTTGGAAGATGGTGGTGGTTGTTTGCTCTTTGGTTTTGTTGTTGTTGTTTCAAATAGATGAGAGTGAATTTTTCTTTTCAAACCCATAGCTCTGGACACAAACAGCAAGACTTTATTTACCGGCTCCAACTCCTCGCTGAATATCCTCCACAGCTGACAAGAGTCAATGATTAGCTGATTTCTCTGCTCTATTGCAAAGTTCTGCTGTGTTGCCAGACTCCCATGAGAAATAAAGGGGCCATGTGATGTTCTCCAGAGGCTGCACCTCCTGAATGCTCCCAAAGACGTCCTCTCACATCAAACTGGTGGATAGAGTCTGCCGATCATATCCTTTCCCTCAGTTTACACAAAGCTAGCTCAGTTTTGAGAACAATGTTATGCCTAGCTGCTGTATAAGCCATTGCCTTTTGGATTATTTAATTTTAGGGGGAAATTATTTAAAAGGAAAATATTTATAATGGAAATTATTAGGAAATTCTAGGTCATAAAGAGCTACCATCCTTCAAACTTGGATACTGGTTTTAGTTTCCAGTTTTTAAAATCCATGGGGAAAAAAAGCACTCACAATTTGAGTGTCTCTTTTCTTATCTGTTCACCCAAAAGAGTCCCTCAGTTAATATGTGATCATTTCTTTACCTATAGAATTCAGATAATATCACTGAGAATTTCATGATTAGAGTGTTTTAAAACTACTTTAAGAAGCACTTCCTTCCTTAGACCCTCCAGAGAATACTGTACCTTGGAGAGTCATTATATCGACACTGAGTAGATGGGCCCTTGGAACATCACACGTCAACTCTGCAACCTGATCAGGCCCTGAACTGAGTGATCCTGGAAACGATGTGAAAAGAACCTGCATGTCCATGTAGCAAATAGTAAATTCTAAGTGATAAACTGGTAACTTCCAGCCTCTGCTCATCAGTTCTCCTGGAATTAGCCTAGGATTAAAGAATAAGAAGTTGGAACATAAAAGACAGTCTGTGCATTGTGAGAATACTGCCTCCAGTTTTCTCATTTTGGGTGAAAAAGTTGTGAAGAAGAGCAACTGACAACATGATTCCCTTTTACAAACTACTTCTCTGCAGTTGCACTACTCCATGTGGTCTACGTATGACAGCCAGTGTGCTAACAATTTGCCACTGATTTATAGCAAGATACATACAGAAGTGAAAAGTAAACACATAGGTACTTGTATAGCAATTTGCCATTGTTATGATATCTAAGAAAGTAACCTGTGGATTTATCTTTTTGAATAGGGTGTAGACCAGGCTGAGTGTTGTCAGACTTAGGTGGTAAATTGCATTGGCTCAAATTGTGTTCTAATCATGTGTGATAGGATGCATACGTCTGTGACAGATTGGTAATCAAAAATGATAGCTAGATGATAGACAGATAGACAGATAGATTAAAAAACATGTCTTTTGCCACAAATGGTTTGAGAAGCACAGTCTTTTCATATTCACCAAACTTATAAATTACTTGTTCATTGTCCTTCCTACTAGAGTGAATATAAGTTTCATGAGGACAGGAATGATGTCTGCCTTCTTTAAAGCTCTATCACCAAAACCTAGTACAATTCCTAGCTTTTTGAATGAATGAATGAATGAATGAATGAATGAATGAATGAGTGAAAAAAGTTTAGAATTCTGCTTCCCTCTCAGGTTTGGCAGCCATTAAATGTGAAGAGGAGATCACAGTATTAGGTACATTTGTCAAATCAAGGCAAGGATCACTCACAAGCTCTCATCTCCCCTCTCAATGCCACCCAGTCTTCAATGTCACAGCAAGAATATAGAAGACTCAGGACCACATCTCCAAATGTAGAAGGTGCAATATGATTCCCACTGCAGAATTCATTTTATTACCACTTTTTCAGAATCACAGCTACTCCTAAAGCAGAGTATAAGTGACATTTCTTATTAGACTTATTGTTTGGAAGTTATCAGTATTCCATAAACATGGCACGGTTCCTTATAAACTTCGGAGATTAAATAAAGCTAAAGTTCCAGGGTTGCTGACATTACCAAAAACCACAAAAGTCATAACTTTGTTCCCTTAGAGGACACAGGTGAGACAGACCACACTCACCTTATCATAATATTTTGATTTAAAATATATTTTCTTGATAAGCAGTAGAAAGAGAAACCATTAGGCTAGAATCTACAGTAGCTCCCACCTAAGGGTGATACAGTCCCATAAGAAGCAGATAGGGACTCCACTAACCTATTGCTGCAATCCCCCCAAGTTAAAATGGCATAAAACAACCATTGTACTATGCTCACAGATTTTGTGGGCCTGGAATTCAAACAAGGCACATTGGGAATAGATTTTCTCTGCTCCACATTATCTGGGATCTCAACTAGGAATATTCAAATAGCTGTTAATTACTCAGATAAATGAAGAATGGCTGGAATCATTTGGAGACTCTGTCACTCACAAATTTGGTAGCTGGACCAACATAACTCAAAGATGGAGCTTAGATGAGGTCAGGGCCACTGTATTTATGACCTCTGTCTATTGATGGGGCTTCCTCACAACATGGCAGCCTCAGGGTAGCTGACATTTAACATGGTGTCTCAGGCCTCCAAGATTAGGGCTCTGGCAAAGAAGGAAGAAGCTATGTGACCTTTTATGAGCAAACCCTAGAAGTGTCTCTTTCACTGCACTATGTTGGCCAAAGCACGCACAAGTACACCTAGATTTAATAAGATAGGACTCACCTGTTGATGGGAGAGTGTCAAAGAATGCATAGAGTCATTTTTAAAAGCCTCTCTATTGCAGAAAACATCTAGGAATTTAGTAAACAGCAGCCAGGAGTGCCAAAGATCCTATAAAGATTATGATAATCTCATGCCTCAAAGAATCATTCTCACCAGGATGCCAGGAGTGTCGCTGTTCACAAACACAACTTTAAGGTTCAGAACCTTAAAGTTGGAGACCTACTAATGTCCTGTATCTATAAGGAACTTAAACAAATTTACAAGAAAAAAACAACTCCATTAAAAATTGGGCAAAGGACATGAACAGACGCTTTTCAAAGGAAGACATACATGCAGCCAACAAGCATATGAGAAAAGGTCAACATCACTGTTCATTAGAGAAATGCAAGTCAAAACCACAATGAGATAACATCTCACACCAGTCAGAATGGCTATTACTAAAAAGTCAAAAAATATAACAACAGATGTTGGCGAGGTTTCAGAGAGAAGGGGATGCTTAAACACAGTTGGTGGGAATGCAATTTAGCTCAAACGTTGTGGAAAGCAGTGTAGCAATTCCTCAAAGAGCTAAAATCATAACTACCACTTGACCCAGCAATCCCATTACTGGGTATATACCCAAAGGAATATAAATCATTCTACCATAAAGATGTATGCATGTGTATGTTCATTGCAGCACTATTCACAATAGCAAAGGCATGGAATCAACCTAAACACCCATCAAAAGTAGACTAGATAAAGAAAATGTAGTATGTATACACTATGGAATATGTCACAGCCATGAAAAGAATGAGGAACAAGCAGGAACATGGAGGGAACTGGAGGCTTAGCAAACTAATGCAGGAAAAGAAAACCAAGTACCACATATTCTGACTTATAAGTGGGAGCTACATGAAAAGAACATATGGACACAAAGAGTGGAAAAACAGACACTGGGATCTAGTTGAGGGTGGAGGATGGGCGGAGGGAGATGATCAGAAAAAAATAACTATTGGGTACTAGGCTTAGTACCTGGGTGACGAAATCATCTGTAAAACAAACCCCCGTGACACAAGTTTACCTATATAAGAAACCTGCACATGTAGCCCTGAACTTAAAATTAAAGCTTAAATAAATAAATAAAAAGTTGGAGACCTGGAAGAATGATTAAAGCCATTTCACCCAAGAACACCACCCCTCCACCTATTCATTTTACAAAAGAGGAAGTAAAGCTGAAAGGTCTGTCTGAGGTTGTTGGGCTGAAACTAGACTCCAGGCCTCTTTCTTCCAAGTTTGATAGTCCTAAGCTCCTTTTTGAGATGAGACACCCTTTCGAAGAAAATCCATTTTAAAACTCCTAGTGCATAAAATCACCAATGGATTTTAATTAAAACTCATGAAAGTGTGATGAGTAACAGGATACTTACAAGATCTCAAAGTATCTGCCCACACGTTATTTACTAATTAAACAGAAGAAAAGTGTAACTTTTCAATGGAAAAATCTGGTGGCTACAACCTTTACCTAGTGATCAAAATGATAAACAGGCATTGCTTGGCTCCTGAGAGGAGGCACTGAGAAGACACAACATCACTGCTATGACATTCTTAGCCAAAATGCACAACACGAGTCTAATCCTGATTGAGGAACATTCTACAAATATTTGGTTGTTCTATTCAAAAGCTTCAAGGCTGTGAAACACAGTCTACTTATTCTCAAGTGATTCAGAAAAAAAAAAAATACTACACAGATACACACACAGAGAAAATGTAGTACGCATACACTATGGAAAGTGTCACAGTCATAAAAAGAATGAGATTGTGCCCTTTACAGGAACATGGATGGAGCTGGAGGCCATTATCCTTAACAAATTAATGCAGGAACAGAAAACCAAATACCACATAAGAGAAGGATAAATTAAATGAGACAAAATATAAACAGGTGGTAAATCTGGAAAAGGGGTTTGCACAAGCCATGGTACTATTCTTGCAACTTTTCTATACATTTTCTATCAATTTGAAATTATATAAAAATAAAAAGTTACTCAACCAGCAGCAACAACAAAGCATTTTATGTGTAAATTTCTGGGATAGCATTCTCCCAGCTGCTGCAATGAACTCTCCAAGGAGTAATCATTTAGACAAACCACAGTATCCTGAGCTGTGCTCTCACTAGGCTCTGCCTGGTGTTCAGGAAGTAAATCTGGGCTGTTTGGGGAGATGTCAACCAGAATATTTCAGGATGTAAATAAGCTTACATATAGATCTTTTAGAGCATGTCTTAGTTAGGTTACAGGTTTAGTTGGTATAACAGAGATCCGAAATCCAGAGGCTTAAATAACAGAGATGTTTCTTTCTCCCTCCCTGAACAGTCAGGAAGGTTGGGAGCTCTGCTGTCCTTAACCCGTGGCTTCCATCTCTGGATCCAAAATAATAGCTTCAATTGCCATTTCCTAGCCAGAGGGGAAGGGAAAGAAAGTGAAAAGCACAGAGCTTCATGATGGAAACTCTGCCTGGAAGTTTGCATACATCAATTTCATTATTACTTTATTGGCTAAAATTTAATTACATGCCACAGCTAGACAGTAGGAGGCTAAGCAATCAGCCTCTATCTGGGTGGACGTGAGCCACGTTCTCAGTTAAAAGTTACAGTGAGGGTCATATTCTATTATCCAAAGGAAGAGAGTGAAAAGGATAATGGTGTATAATCAGAGTCTCTGCCCAGGGAATAGAGATGGAGGAGCTTTTAGCAAAGCACCACAGCTATGTTCGCAACATGGGTGCGGATTTTCATAGGGGGTAAAAAACTCATGGGAGAAAATGGGCTCCCAAAGTAGACACTGTCCTGTTTGTTGTCCTTTTGAGTAAAGTAAGTAACAGTAAGATTTCCAAAGAGATAAGGTCCTTTATTCTGGAGACAAAGACTGATCAAAATTTTCTCTGCAATAGTCAGGATTGTCACAGTCAAAATATTTTCATTCTGTTGACAAAATAAAATGTCTCTAGGCAAACAGAGGTGTTGTCACCCAGCACATGTTCACATCCACATGCACATGCAAACAAACATGTACACACACAGACACAGCGCATGACAACATCCATAGCTAACAGTGCACCAAGTTGCTCCAGGAGCCCAGAGTCCTCTCTTAGCTCTTCTCTTCATTGATTTGGAATGCCAGGATTTCTTCTACTTCTATCATCAAGTCTCACTTTATATAGTTACTAAGTGATTTCTGCAAAATAACAGGCAAATTATTCAAACATTGTTTTTTAAGGGATTGTGTCTTGACTCATCAAATTTATGAGTGGCAAATTGCTTTATGCACATCTGAAAAAATAACATCACAGAACAGGCAAGCTAACACATCTGTATTCTGGTTGATTAAAGCTTTATTTCACTTTTGAGGGTTTTCCTTTAAAATAACATTCCCAAATGTGTCTTTCTCTTCGCTTTTGTGTTCTCACATCTCTGTAGGATGCAGACCTGTGCACGGTCAGGCTACAATGGGCTCTGCTTTTTCTCTCCAATTTCGCTGTATCCCTGTGGAGGCTGAGAGGAAGCTACATAGAGTTTGAGAAGGGACTGTCTGCTTTATTAGAATACACAGTTTGCCATTTTAACCCCAGTCATGAAGACATGTGGACCACCACATGTTAGCCATGTATCCTCATCACAGAGGCAGAAGACAAGACAGGGACACTCACACACCAGGAAGCCACAGACCCTGAAGCCTCCAAAGTGCCACAAAGAGGCCTTAAAAGTCACAATTCACCAAGGTCCACCATGCACCCTCCTTTTGGCCCTTCCAGTGCTCCAGATCTGAAGGAACTGACTCCTAGCCACCTGCCAGTTCCACATCCAAACGCCCACCTCAGATTTCTTTTGCTCCCTAAATACCAGCCTGTTCAGCCAGCCCTTCTACACTGGCACAGTCACCACCTCAAAGCAAGGACCTCCAGAGAGGCTGCCAACCCTGGCCAATGCCACAGAATTCTGAATGTCAAGAGCATCCCTAAAGTTCATTGCTCTCTCTGCCATCTTCACTGCTTTATGACACCTGCCCGCTTGCTTTTCAATGCCCATCTCCAACCAGAGATTGCTCATGGGAACAATATCCACATCTAGCAGAGGATAGCACCAAAGGAAGGGAAGTTTGCATACATCAATTTCATTATTACTTTATTAGCTATAATTTCATTACATGCCACAGCTAGACAGTAGGAGGCCAAGCAATCAGCCTTTATCTGGGTGGACGCGAGCCATGCTCAGTTAAAAGTTACGGTGAGGGTCATGTTCTATTATCAAAAGGAAGAGAGTGAAAAGGATAATGGTGTGTAATCACAGCATAATGGTTACGGGCGTGATGCCCTGGTGTGATTACCTGTGTTTGCATCCTGGCTCTGCCGCTTCCTAACTCTGTGATATGGGCATGGGCAACCTTTCTGTGCCAGTTTTCTCACCATTAAAATCTGGGTGATAATAGTATCTTCTTCACAGGATGGTGTAAAATTAAATTAGCTAATACATGTAAATACCTTAGAAGCATACCTGACATAATTAAGGTTCACTAAACATTAGCTATCATTATTATCATTATTATTATTATTATTACTATTATAGAATCTGACACTTAGAAGATCATTAATGACCTTGTCCAAAGTAATTTTAATAAATTACAAGGTATATAAGTCATTGTGACATGGACAGATGAATAAATGGAGCATGAGAAAGTAGAAACATGGAATTTTGGCAAGAGGAAGAAAACAGCTAGATAATAACTACAGAAGGTCACAGAGTCTAAAAGAATCAATTCCTTCTTTTGCCGTAAAATACCTAAACAGCAACACTATTCTAAAGCTTTGGTAATTCTGATGAATTGGTATGAATGTAAGTGAATATATTAGCAGCAATGAAAATATTAATCATAACTTAAACAAACTACCTCAAAGTTTACAAAGTAGCGCATGCATATTTCACTTTATTCTTAAGTCTGAGGATACAGGCAGGACCATTGATCCGACTTTACAAATGAGGAAATCAAGTCTCAAGGTAGATGCGTTGACCCAAGCCACACGTCCAACCAGAGTAAACTTCTCTCTGACCGCTAAATTCTATTTTCTTTCTTTCTTTTTTTTTTTTTTGAGATGAAGTCTTGCTCTGTTGCCCAGGCTGGAGTGCAGTGGTATCATCTCAGCTCACTGCAACCTCTGCCTCCCAGGTTCAAACAATTCTCCTGCCTCAGCCTCCCAAGCAGCTGGGATAACAGGCACCCACCACCACGCCTGGCTAATTTTTTTTTGTTTTGGTTTGGTTTGGTTTGGTTTGGCTTTTTTTTTTTTTTTTAGTAGAGACAGGGTTTCACCATGTTGGCCAGGCTGGTCTCAAACTCCTAACCTCAGGTGATCTGCCCACCTCAGCCTCCCAAAGTGCTGGGATTACAGGCATGAGCCACCACACCACCCAGCCTCATCTCTAAATTCTCGATATCTCAGAAATGCTTATATATGTTACCTTATACTCACAAACCTCAGAGACTCTCTGGTGTTAGTGACTAGCATCTATTTTATTGGTTTGGAATTAAAGAACTGCCACAATTTGCTGAGAGCCTTCTTGCCTAGGCTTCTCATTCAGGACATGTCCCCAACACAGTCTTCCTCAATATTCCTCCTGAGCCACCTGGAGTCCCTGAGCAGACGTATTTGCTCACACTCTTACCCCCACCCACAATCCCCACCATCTTCCACTTCTCTTTATCTCATCTCTTTTCCACTGAGCCACCTGACACCTGAGCAGAGAGTGACGCCTCCTTTGCACTTCAAAACACTGACCAGCTGGCATTCATTCAGGACTTAATAGCCATGGCTTCTTAACTCATTCTTCTGGGCAGGCATCTCATCTCTATTGGATTCTACTCTGGGAAAAGTTCTGCCTCCTAAGAGTCCTCTGCCTTCTTATAACACTAGTCTTGTATCTCTTGCTGGATGTTTTGCTCTCTCCTCTGGTTCTAGAGACGGTTTTTTATTTAAAGGTGGATATTCTCTTTGACATTTCTCTTCATTGCAATGCCCCACAGTCTCGCTGTCCAAATGGGAGAGGCTCTGTGCTGAGAGACCACAATGACCAAGATAAGCTTGGCAGCACCTGTTGCTTGCAAGATCACTCTGGGGGCCAGACAGAACAAGGGCATGGCAAGCTCCAGAGACAGCTGTTAATTTGAGGAATATTGAAGAGCATCTGACACCAGATCTTCTGAGCCGATCTTCTTTCCTGCTCACAAGTGTGTCCAAAGAAGATAGGTACTTTCTGTAGTCATCACCGTAAAGTCTTCATGGGCCTTGTGCCCATATACTAGAAGTCAGATCTGAGAGACCCTCCTTTCTCCAAAGAAGGGCCCTAACCCTTGCTCCTTCGTCACCTTGGCTTATTTTTTATTTATTTATTTATTTATTTATTTATTTTTTTGAAATGGAGTCTAACCCTGTCACTCAGGCTAGAGTGCAATGGCGCAATCTCGGCTCACTGCAAATTCCGTCTCTCGAGTTCAAACAATTCTCCTGCCTCAGCCTCCTGAGCAGCTGGGATTATAGGCATGCACCACCACGCCCAGCTAATTTTTGTATTTTTAGTAGAGATAGGTTTCATCATGTTGGCCAGGCTGGTCTCGAACTCCTGACCTCATGATCTGCCCGCCTCAGCCTCCCAAACTGCTGGGATTACAGGCGTGAGTCACCAGCCACTGCACCCGGCCCGACTTGGCTTATTAAGCCATGTACACTGTGGAGCACTTCATGCTTCTTGCTCCTTCTCTATCCATGACAGAACTGTTGTTTAAAAACTCTCCTTGGATATTTAAAGCATTGTAAACATTTGGTTGTAAAGAGGTTTGGCCCTTTATTTTACATTCCTGTAAGTGACAAGAGCAGCTCTGACACTGTATTTAAATATAAGGGAGTAAGAAAGGATTATAAAATTGGATACTAGGTTAAATAAATCTTCTAAATGTAATTTCCTTTATTAGGAAGAGGGAGGAAGTCAAGGAAGCAAGAAGGCTACTTTCCTTTTGCTGCTATAACAAATTACCACAGTGACTTTAAAAACACGCATTATCTTACAGTTCTGGTGGCCACAAGTCTGTGGCAATGTATCACTGGGCTAAAATCAAGGTTGGGGTAGGGCTGCCTTCCTTTATGGAGGCTTCAGAGGAGAATGCTTTCTAGCCTTGCCATCTTCTAGAGGATGCCCACTGTTCTTAGACCATGGTCTCCTTCAATTTCCATAGCCAGAGGTGGAGGGCCAAGTCCTTTTGACACCAAATGTCTTGGAGCTTCCCTGTAGTTACATCTTTCTCTGCTTCCCTCTCCTACTTTTAAGAACTCTCTGATTGCATTGGGCCCACAGGGATAATCCAAGTTGATCTCCCTATTTTAAAACCAGCTGATTAGCAACATTAATTCTATCTGCAACCCTAATTCCCGTTTGCCATGAAATCAAACGTATTCACAGGTTGCCAGGGTTAGGACATGGACATCTCTAGAGGGACCATTATTTTGCCTACTAGAGTAGATACAATTGCAGCTATGTCCTCCAAACTTCATGATCCTGGTATGGAGCTCTGAAATTGGGAAGACGTTTTCAGAGGGATTGTCTTCTGACCATTCCTTACACCTTCCTCCATCCATAATGTATCTGCTGAGGTTCTAGCCCCAAAGACTGATCAAGACTCAGGTCCCACAGATGTAAGCTAGAGTAGCACCCTCCATGATATGGAAAGAGCTCTGAGGACTCCAAGACAAACCTCTGTGGAATTCATTGATAAGCAAGCTCTCTGAACTGCTCTGCCCATTACCAACTACTTACTTAGCGAGTATTCTCCATGTGTTTGGTGAGTCATGTTGACTGATGGCACGGCATGCTCAAAGCTCTCTGCTAGTTGGCTAATCTCTGATATATACTTACGCTGTCACCTCCACCAGTTGAGTTGAATGCTCAGCCATGTCAGTTGTGATTGTGCCAGTTGTAGATACTCTGGCCATTATGCAATTTAATAAAATGTCACATAAACCAATGAAAGATGAACATGAAAAGAGAGTTGTTTTTATGTACATCGAACTGAACACCTTGAAAAGACTTAATAAAGATGAGTCACAGAAAAGAGACAGGAAACTTGCATGATGAAACAACAGTAAAAGATAGAAAATAAAATTATGAAAAGCAGAATTGGAACCAATAGGGGGTAACTAGCAAAGGTTACAAAACTGGAAGAACCGGATCACAGTGGAAACCAGGTTGGGGAAAGCCTTGAATATTTATGTCAGCAATGTCAGTGTCCTAATCTTGCTTTCACTGGCTGAAGAATGGGTGGGTTAGGTACGACCAATGCGAATATAACATGTAATCCACCAGAGGATAGATTTGAAGGCATTTGGGAAATGCTGTACAGAATGAGAATCATTCATAAAAGATAAAAGGTAAGCAAGACAGCTCTTTCTCAGTCATAGCAGGTGCCATTCCTTCAAATTCTCCCTGCCTCCCTGCCCAGAGCTAGCAGGAGTCTGGGAATCTCCATTCTGTCTGAAAAGCCTGTTACCCTGTGTGATCCCAAGTTGACAGATAGGGCCATTGAGATAATGCTTCCTGAAAAACTACTTCCAGAAAATCCTGGCTTTTAGCTTGGTAACCTTTCCCCCTCCAGAGACAGCTATTAATTCAAGGAATATTGAAGAGCATCTGATGCCAGATCTTTTGAGCTGATCTTCCTTCCTGCTCACAAGTGTGTTCAAAGAAGATAGATACTTTCTCAGTCATCACTGTAAAGCCTTCATGGGCCTTGTGCCCATATACTAAAAGAAGTCAGATCTGAGTCCTAAATGAATTCAAGACGCTGGAAGGCTCATCAGGAGCCCGAGCTGCACATTTTCCCAACTCTGCCTTTCCTTTCAGTGTGGGCCTTCTATTAGTTGGAACACAGAGTCTGCTGCTCCAGCAGAAACAGTTGGTTCATTGAACAAGCTAGAACCCTGGCATGTACGAACAAAGCCATGCAAAATATATGGAATCCATTGCCCTGTTTACCACCTCGGGCCCTAAGGGAGCAAGAGATATAACAGAAGCAACAGGTGTAATTGCATGTTGATGGGTCAAGAAATGGATATTTTAACATAATTTTAACATCAGAAATTAAACCAATAGATTTAAACTAAAATGTAATGATTGAAGGTTGAAAGGAAAAAGAAGTATAAGTGATGGAAATTTCTCAAATACTAAGCAAATCACAAATGATACTTTAAGTTGGTAAATCATATCTAGGTTACTACTAGAAGAACTGAGAGTAGAAATAGTTAAAAGAAGGTGTGGGACAGAAAAGAAACAATGTAACCTTTTTTCTTTTCATTGCATACACACATTTTTGATGTGTAAATAGTGAAAGGTCTAGAAAAATACACATTAAACTTTTTTAAATGTATCCAACCTGAGATGGAAGAAAGGAAAGTGACAGAGAATACTTTCAAGTATTGCTTTTCCTATTCTATTTATTGTTCCCAATGAACATGTATGCCTGTTAAACTTAAAATGTAAAAATTTAATAATAGATGATTTTACATTGATAAAGTGGAATATTGTAAAACTATTTAAAAGAACGGTGCTGTAGAAGACTAATGGCATGGAAAATGTTCACAGCATGTGATCCCACTTGATAAGAAGAGCTTTAAATCCCATTCACACATTCACACAGGAATCCCTGACCACATTCAAACCAAACTAGTTCAGGGCTTAAAATATTTATAAATTGCTTGTTTTATTAATTATAAAATTTTTTGAAACTTGCTGGAAATAGTCAAAATAGAAACATAAAAATAAATATTTCCTAATCCTTAGAGATAACATTCCATTGTATGATCTTTTTACTTTTTCCATAAAAATATAGATTTTCACTCTCTATATACATATATAGAGAAATATACATATACACATTCTATTTTCTTAAGCAAAAATGGCATAACTCCTACTATTCTATAAGAATAACAGAAGTGGTTCAAAAATGTATACATCATTCTTGCACTGGGGCTTTGTTAGTTTTTTTTTTATATCCTTCTAAGGGTTTAATATGAACTGCTTTGGTGAGGATAGTGTTTAAAATATTATCAAAATTATAAAGACTTCTGAATTTAAAATGAGTTCAAAGACAATTAGCTTTAAAAGCCCAAAAGGCTTTATTGAGTTAACAGTGAGTTTAAAAAATGAAATTAATTTTAAACCATTGATTTTTTTTTCTAAAAGAGTAAGACATTTAAATTGTTTTTTAATTCAGTGTTTCAACCCAAGAAACTGAAATTAACTCAATTTAGCATTTCTATAGTGTTTGCAAATAGGTGTTAATATTCATATGGCCTAAACCCCACAACATGCCAGCCTCCTGGACTGCTTGCTCTTCCCAGAAAGCTGAATTGTGCAGTCAGCACTGGTGCCCTGGACAGCATTGCTTGGGAGATCAGTGATAGGTTGGGAATACCATTTACTTCTAGAGACTACCAAAGCCCCATTGAGTGTGATGGTTCTATGCCACACATCCTGGAAAGAATGACATAGATATTTTAGGCTAACCTCTATTCTAGGGGAATCTAGTCTTGGAAAAACTTCATCCACCAGCTCTAATTGTTGCCATGCCCTGGAAGCTTGCTTCCTTGACCACGGTATCAGCTCTCACCTTCTGTTGTGCTTGCTCTTGATGAAGACTGACTTCACTGAGAACAGGAGAAAGAAGGCACCTCCTCCGAGTCCAGTGGCCCCTCCAGGACACTGCCATATGGCAGTTTTACATGAGAAGCAGAAGAGCAACACTGCTAATCGAGGCCACAGAGAGGAGAACCCAGGCACCTGACTAGGTCGTGAGATTCATGAAAGAATATTCTGAACCTCTCAAACATACATCAGTGAATCAGATTTTTGTGCTCCAACTCAAGGGCTCCCTAGGAAATCATTAGACGACCTAGAGAAAATGATCTAGCCCCTATGTGACTCAATTTCCTAAATGTAAAATGTGGATAATAATAATTCTGTAATATAGTATATTAAAAATGCTACCTTGACCTGGTTTTAGTTCCTGGCTAGAGGCTGGTCAGTTCCTGTTCTTGAGCAGTCAATTAAATCCATACCCACGACCATCATCCTTTGTTGGACTCTCACACTTCAGGTCTCTACACAGGCTCCCTAATCACACCAGGGCCACGTGCCAGAGAGCAGGGAGCAGTCCTTATGCCTCAGAGCCTGATAAAGTTGTTCAAACCAGCCAACGCTAGGCCTGCTTGCACCGCCTTCCCCTTCCTTGCAGCAGAAGCCATGAGAAAGTCGCCTGTTCACAGTTCCCCTCCCTCCCCCTGCCTTTTGACCCTTGTGCTTTCCCCCCACCCAGCGGCTCTGCCCCGCATGCTCTATTCTCCCCCAGGGAAGTGTGAGATAATAATACTGTAAGACTCTTTCATGCTTCTCTTTCTTGATTCGTGTCTGGCTTCACTATATCTCAACCAAGGTAACATGTCTAAAACAACCTGCCCTGCATAACTCACAGACTGATTTGGAGACATATTAAGATAATGGATACAAAAGTCCTTTGAGGCCAGACACAGTCTCTTACGCCTGTAATCCCAGCATTTTGGGAGGCTGGGGCGGGTGGATTACATGATGTCAGGAGTTCAAGACCAACCCAGGCAACATGGTGAAACCTAGCCTCTACTAAAAATACAAAAATTATCCAGGTGTGGTGGCGCATGACTGTAGTCCCAGCTACTCAGGAGACTGATGCAGGAGAATCACTTGAATCTAGGAGGTAGAGGTTACAGTGAGCTGAGATGGTGCCACAATACTCCAGCTTGGGCGACAGAGCGAGACTCCATCTCAAAAAAAAAAAAAGTCCTTTGAACAGTCAGAGGGATTACAGACATATAATATAGTCTGAGATGCCCTCTTCAGCAGCAGAGAGAAGCACGGCCTCAGGTGACAGACACACACCATGGTAAATGTCACTAGCACTCATCAACACCAAGTTCTCACCTCCCTGGGCACACTGGAAACTATATGTCCTAGATCCCTTGAATCTGGGCAGAGCCAAGTGATAATTTCTGAGCAAAGGCTGTGAGAGAAAATGATAATGTTTCACTTCCAGGTTGAGGCAAGCAAAACCCTGAAAGACACTCTACTTCTCTCTTCACTTAGCAGAGGGCATGAAAATCAAGCATGGTGAGATTGCAGAACCACAAGTTCCAACAGCCTGGATCATTGATTCAGTGCATACTTGGGAGCCCCTGAGGGTTAATCTGACCTCTAGAAAAATTTTGCTTGGGTGAGAAATAGACTACAAGTCACTGAAATTTGGGGGTACTTTTTTCATAGCATAAGCCCAACCTAGCCTCTACAATACACAAACACATGCAATATTAAAATGCCCTGCAAAGCTTCTGACTTAAAGATACAAACAAATAGAACAGTTAGAACACAGTTTTCCATATATAGTCGAAGTTACTAGAACCAGATAGCTAGCTGTTACGTTGAAGAATTTTCCAAAATAATAGCTTTAATATGGAAAGGAGAGGAAGGAAGATTAAGAATCCTAGCACAGACTTTTCTATGTTAAAAAAATTAATGCTTCGTCGTTCAAATCTAAACAAAAATCTAAAGTAAATCACTGGAGGATTTTTATCACTGGCCATAAGGAAATAACTGGGAGCAGATTTGCCCTCCCTCTACAAACAATTAGAAAACTACAAAAACATGAAACAACGCATATACTTGTACAATAAGAAGCATAGGATGGTGATCATGCAGAGAAGGGAAACAGAACAAAGCCAGCTCTAGAATTGCCCTACTTGCTTCCTAGGAGCACTTTTTGGACTACAACTTAAGGAGGTAGAACGCAAACAAAATATGGTTCTCCCTGAGGTGAGGAGTTAGTGATCAGAATTCTGGGAGACTGAAGCAGCCAAAATTTGGCCAAAGTTCCATAAAGAGAGAGGTGTACAGGAAAAAGAGACCAGAAATCAGCATTGGGCCTCCTTGAGTCTTTTGCCGGATATTAAGCTGTGCATTCATGGAGGAATATCGCACGGAGACAAGTGAGCTGTTCCATGCTGAGACATGGAACAACTCAGCATCTGTAAACTGAATAAATCTTAAAGCTTATATGAGACTGAGAGACATTTTAGTCCCAAGAAGGCAGAGTTGCAAGATTTCACTGAACCTTCAAGGAACTCACTAGAGACCAATAAAAGACCACGACTTAGAAATAAAGCTAAACTAGTCCTAAAGTAAATGTTATTCTATGCCTGCTCAAAAAAGTAAAAAAAAAAGAAAAAGAAAAAAGAAAGCCACAAAAATACTTTAACAAAAAAAACATCAAAAAGATCAAGCCATTCTGTAAGCAATTTAACCCATTTATACTGGAGGTTGCAAATTGTTTGTGTGTGTGTGTGTGTGAAAAATCAGACCTTGGCGATGACCTTGAGCAGCATATAAATAAATCCCACAAGTTCAGCATTCCAGTAATGGAATACTAGGCATAAATGGGTTAATTGCTTGCCAAAAAAAAAAAAAAAAAACTTAACACCCTTTAAAGGAAGAAAAACTAAATCCATACATTCAACAACATAATAAACAATGTCAGGCATCTAATCAAATATCACTGGAAAAAATATGGGGAATCAAATATGTATGACTTAAAATCAAAAGAAAAATTAATCAATAAAACATGCTCAGAAATCAAAGAGAAAATAGAACTAGTAGAAGCAGAAATATACATAAAAGGAGGCAGAAAATAGAAGATATTAAAAGAAACAAAAGGAATTCTGCTGAAAAATACAATACCTAAAAAGAAAAACTCACTGCATAGGCTTCATTGCAGATTAGACACTGAATAAGAAAAGCTATGTGAACGTGAAGACACTGGAATTTTAGATCTAGCAATATCAACACAAAAGAGAAAAATCTCCCCAAAATAAATAAATAAGCAGAACCTCAGTGACCTGTGTACAATGACAGTCACAGACAAACCATGGGAATGGAAAAATATTTGAGGACCTAATGCCCCAAATTATCCAAATTTGATGAAAACTACCAACATACAGGGCTAAGAAGCTCAATGAAACCAACCAATATAAACACAAAGTAATACCAAACACATCATAATGTATTAGCTCTAAAGCAGTGATACAGAGAAAATATTTAAAAACTATTAGAGTAAAAAGATACACTAGATATAAAAGAGTAAATGTAAAAATAAACACAGATTGGCCAGGCGTGGGAACTCACACCTGTAATCCCAGCACTTTGGGAGGCTGAGGCAGGTGGATCACAAGGTCAGGAGTTCAAGACCAGTCTGGCCAATATGGTGAAACCCATCTCCACTAAAAATACAAAAATTAGCCAGGTATGGTGGCATGCATGTGTAATCCCAAATACTCAGGAGGCTGAAGAAGGATAATTGCTTGAACCCAGGAGGCAGAGGTTGCAGTGAGCCAAGATCATGCTAGTACACTCCAGCCTGGGCAATAGAGCAAGACTCTTTCTCAAAAAAACAATAAATAAATAAACACAGATTTCAGGTAAAAAATAACACAAACAAGAAGAAAATGGAATATCTTTAAAGAGCTCAAAAAAAGTCCACCTAGAATTATATATTCAGTGAAAATATCAATAAAAATAAAAGTAGAATAAAGATACATTCAGACTAACAAAAGCTGAGAGAATCTATTGCTAATAGAAAACTTTACTGCAAAAAGCAGTAAAACTTCTTCTGTAAGCTGATCTTGACATAAAGGAAAGAAGACCAACAGAAATGGTAAATATATAAATAATTGTAAAAGGTTGAATCTCATGTTTCCAATGAAATGTTTAAAGGCAAAAGTAAAATTCATTGTAGGATTTACAACAAAGGTAGAAAAAGAAATTATGGCAATGATTGCACCAATAACAGGAGGCAGCAAATGAGAGCAAACTCTTTTATAACTTGTCTAGGCAAAGTGGTATAATTTAAAGGTAGACTGTGAAGTATTAAATACGCACATTTTAAGTGCTAGAGGAATGGTTTTCAAACTTTGGGATACATCAGATTCACCGAGAAGGCTTAATGAGACAGATACCTGGGTCATATCAACAGAGTTTTTGATTCAGTAAGACTGGAAATGGGCCTATGCCAAGGCTAGATAAACAAGGCTGATAAGAGAATATATCAGCTAATATTGAAGGACTATGAACCTCACTTTGAGAATCATCACCCTAGAGCAACCTCCAGTAGCAGAGATAAAATGGAATATTTCAAAATACTACATACAAATGAAGGAAGAAAAGGAAGAAAAAAAGACCAAAGAAAACATGAACAAATAGAAACCAAAAGGAATAGTAGACTTAACAAAGTGTTAAGTGATAACTACATTAAATATATTCAAAAGACAGAGATTTCCAGAACAGATAACAAAGCTGAGCTCAATTGTGTTCTCCTCAAAGACTCATTTTAAATATGAAGATTCAGATAGATTAAATGTAAAAATAGACAAATAATAAAATAGATTAAAAGAAAGAAGGTGGATTAAAAGAAAAAGGTGGACAAAAGAAAAAAGGTGGATTAAAAGGAAAAAGGTGGACAAATCACAGTAATATGAAAATTTTCATATTTTTATATCATAAGAAAATTGACCATTGTTGATCATTCATTATCATAAATGTGTAAGCATCTAACAACAGCTTCCAAATACAAAAGCTGACAGAACAAAAGTAAAAATAGAAAACTCTATTACTCTATCTTATTCATACTATGTCATAAGGATATAGAAGACTTGAAAAACACTCTCAGACTACTTGACCAAAATGACATTCATAGCATGTTATATTCAATAATGACAAAGTACACACTATTTTCAAGTACACATGGAACAGCAACCAAAATAGACTATATTCTGGGTGATACAATAAGTCTCAATAAATGTAAGATAATTTAAATTACATACAGTATATTCTCTGACTAAAATAGAATTAAACTATAAATAACAAAAACAAAAATATACAAATATTTGGAATTTAATGCATTTCTAAATATTTCATGGTTGAAATTATAAAGCAAAAGGAAATTTAGAAAATATTGTGAACTAAACAGTAATAGAAGAACAGTTTATCAAAATTTGTGAGGTACAATTAAAGTAGTAGTTGGAGTAAAATTTGTAGTTTAAATGCTACCTTAGAAAAGCAAAAATGCCTGAAATCAAGAATCCAGATTTCCCCTGTGAGTCCAAATAAATGAGCAAATTAAACCCAAAGTTAGAAAAAGATAGGAAGTAATGTATAGAAGCACAGAAATCAATGAACTAGAAAACAATTCAAAAAATAGAGAAATATTAGTGAAATTAAAAACTGGAAATTTTAAAAGCTCAATAAAATTGGTTAAAAATAGAAGATAAAAATTACCAATATCAGAAATTAATGATGGGCTATTACTATTATAATAGTCATTTTAAAAGAAGAGAATACTATGAATAATTACATGGCTATAAATTTGACAACTTAAATAGGCAAATTTTTTTAAAAACATTACAAATTAGCAAAACAGCACAAGAAATGGAAAATCTAATAGCAATAATACATTAAAATAAATGAATTTTTAATTTAAAGCCTTCTAATAAAGAAGACTGCTGACACATATGTATTCACTAGTGAAGTCTATTAAACATTTAAGAAAGTAATTTTTTTTTTTTTTTTTTTTGAGACAGAGTCTCGCTTTGTCGCCAGGCTGGAGCACAGTGGCACAATCTTGGCTCACTGCCAACTAGAAAATGCTGATTTCACACCCACTATAGGTCAGACCTTTACCATGCATTTACATTCATTATCCCATTTAACGTACTAAGCCACCCCATAAAATAATTGTTGATTTCATCATTTTAAGGATGGAAAAGCTGAGGATCAGAGAAATGACTTGTCTGTAAACACAGAACTAGGAGAAGGCACAGGGCCCATTAATATCTCTGTCTTGATCCTATAGCATCCTAATCACAGGTATCTCTCTGCTGCCTCCTACACTAGACTATATATATATATAAGAGTCATACATTATTCTTCTTTGTACTCATGCCACTAGCACAGTCCCTGTCATGGAGCTGCTACTTTTTTTTTCTTTTTTCCTAGTCTTTGCATGGTATAGAACTATCAGAGAGAGACAGGTGAGGGCTGTGGTAGTCAAATAGGGCTTCCCCGCCCCCACCCCACCCCCCACCCCACCCCCACCGAGAGAGAGTCTCGCTCTGTCACCAGATTGGAGTGCAGTGGCATGATCTCGGCTCCATGCAATCTCCGACTCTCTGGTTCAAGCAATTCTCCTGCCTCAGCCTCCCGAGTAGATGGGATTACAGGCATGCACAACCATGCCCAGCTAACTTTTGTATTTTTAGTAGAGATGGGGTTTCACCATGTTAGCCAGGATGGTCTTGATCTCCTGACCTTGTGATCCACCCTCCTCGGCCTCCCAAAGTGCTAGAATTACAGGCGTGAGCCACCACATCTGGCCGAAAGTAGTAATTTCCATGCCAAGACTCTTTCAAATGAGAAGATGTAAGAACATTTTGTATTTCATGTTATGAGGTTATAATTAACGTCATACCAAAACTAGACAAAGATATATAAGTAAAGCAAATTGAAGACCAATATATTTCATAATATAGAAACAAAGTTTCTTAACAAAATGTTAGCACATAAGATAATACAATACATGAAAGAGTAGGCCAGGTGCAGTGGCTCATGCCTGTAATCCCAGTGGTTTGGGAAGCTGAAATGGGAACATTACTTGAGGCCAGGAGCTGCAGGTCAGCCTGAGCAACATAGTGAAGCCCCATCTCTACACAAAAATTAAAAATATTAGCTTGGCATGGTGGTACACACCTGCAGTCCTAGCTACTCAGGAGGCTGAGGTGGGAGCATTGCCTGAGCTTAGGAATTTGAGGCTGCAGTGAGTTAAGATCATGCCACTACATTAGAGCCTGGGCTACCCTGTCTCTAAAATAGTTAATTAATTAATTAATTTAATAGACATAGAAAGTCCTAATAAATCTACATAAAAACTTTTAGAATAATGAGTTTAATAGAGTTACAGGAAACAAGATCAATATACAAAAATCAATTATGTACTAAAACAATTGGAAATTGAATTTTTTAAAATATCATTTAGAATACATCAAAAATGAAATAGGGATAAAATTAACAAAATATGTGCAAGCTTTGTTTACTTGAAACTGTAAAATTTGGCTTTGAAAAATTAAGGAAGACTAAAATAATATGCACACATTACATGTTTATAAATTAGAAGATTCATGATGTTAATTCTCTCCAAATTGATCTATCAATTTCAACTGAACCTAATTAAATTCTCAGCAGAATACTTTAAGAAAGTGACTTGTTTCCCAAGTGTATATGAAAATTTAAGAAACATAGAATACTTAAAACAATTTTAGAAAAAATAAAAACAGAACAATTATACAACCTAATTTCAAGATTTACTATAAACTTACAGTAAGACATAGAAATAGACACATAGATCAATAAGAAAGAATTTCAAGCTTAAAATACACACACACACACACACATATATATATATATATAAAATCAATTAATTTTTAGAGGCCAAGGTAATTCAATTGGGAAATAATTATTTTCCTAGCAAATAATGCTGGGACAACTGGATATCCATATGGAAAAATACAAAGCCCAACCAGTTACCTCACACCATAACTGTCACACATAAA
This sequence comes from Macaca mulatta, assembly GCF_049350105.2. Lineage (NCBI taxonomy): Eukaryota > Metazoa > Chordata > Mammalia > Primates > Cercopithecidae > Macaca > Macaca mulatta. The sequence goes on along the minus strand of NC_133418.1, from coordinate 102,084,474 downwards.
AACTAATATGAAATGATCATTGGGCTTAAGTATAAAAGCTTAAAACTCCAAAACTTTGGAAGAAAGCATGGGAAAAAATCTTTGTGACTTTAGATTGCTTAGAATAAAAAAACTGATTGCTTTGATAGGACCAAATATTTCTTAGACAGGACAAAAAAGAAAACGTTGATAATTTGTACTTCTTCCAAATTTTAAACATTTGTTCTTCAAAATGTGCTATTCAAATAATAATAGGCTAGGTTCATGTATTTTCAATACATATATCTGACAAATGATTTCTATCCACAATATATACCATACTCTTACAATTCAACAATATGAAGACAAACTGCAATTTTTTAAAAGGGCAACACATTTAAACAGAAATATGAGAGAGAGAGAGAGAGAGAGAAGTAAACCTGAAAAAGATGCTTAAAACCCTTAGTCATAAGGAAATGTAAATTAAAACGAATACATATATTAGAATGGCCAACACTTTAAAAGACTGGTAATACCAATCATTGGTCAAGATATGGAGCCACTGGCATTCTCATACATTGCTGGTAGAAGTATACCACTTTGGAAAACAATTTGTTGGTTTCCTATAAAGTCATGCACACTTTTACCATATTAACAAGTAGTACTCCTCCTAGATATTTACCCAAGAGAAATGAAAACGTATGTTTTCTTATGGAAATACCTGACATTGAAAATCACCCCAATAACTATCAACAGGTGAATGGATAAACAAATGTATTTTGTGTTGTATTTATACAATGGATAGTATTTTACCCCACTCCTATAAAAAGAACAAACCACTGATACATGCAACAGGTTTTTCTCAAAAACATATTCTGAGAAAGAAAAAAAAGCTAGTCACAAATAATAGGTATTGTATGGTTCCATTTATTTGAATTGCTATCATAATCCAAATCAAATCTAAAATCACATAAAGCAGATCAGTGATTGCCTGGGCCAAATATGTGGTAGTAGAGATCGACTGCAAACAAACAGGAAGGAGCTACTGCAAACAGGAAGGAACGTTCTGGAGTGATAGAAATCTCTATCTTTGTTGTGCTTGTGGTTAATGAGCATAGATATTTATCCAAAGTCATTGAATTGTATACTTAAAATGAGTTCATTTAAGATTATGTAAATACCCTGGTACACTTTAACTTTAAAAAAAAAAGGTAACCAATTAAAGGTATAGGCTGTTTGTCAATATGAAAATATGAAATGTATTTGAATCTCTATTTTATGGTAGAAATACAGACAAAAGGACTCTAGCTCAAGTTCAGATGCCTACATCTATCTCTGGTTAATGTAACAATAGAAGGAAGTTAGCATGTCTGCCCAGCTGTCCCTTCAAAGGATCATCTGAAACATAAATATCAAAGGACATCTATGAAACAAAATTTGAGCATCTTATTTTACCTAATTAACCAGGCTTTGTGGAACCGACATAGAACATGAAGAAAGATTTATCTTCTTCCACTGGTACCACTCAACTCTTTCAATAAAAGACAAAAGAAATCAAAGGAGAAGATAGAGGTGAAACCTAAGTTTGAATCCCAGCTCCTCTACTTACCAGCCATGTGATTTTGGTAAGGTTCTTAACCTCTTTCAGACTTGCTCTTCACATTTGTGAAATGAAGACAGTGTGTGACTCAAATTCTTTGGAAACATTAATGAAATACTAGATGGAAAAAATACTTAGCAATATTTGAAATGTAATATGCTTACAGTAAGTGGTAGCTATGGAAAAAGAGGTGGCCACAAAATTCATTTTTTCTTATATCAATATATGTTACTGGGAATTCCTAGGATTTCCAAAAAGTTTACTGTATTTTTCAAATATTTTAACAGTGCCTTTAAAGTCCTATAACTTTTGCTATCAGAATATACTCAAAATAAAATATTTATATATTATATAATATGTATTTATAAATAATACATTTACAAAATAAAATAATACACAGAAGTTTTACATATTGTCTTGTCATTTTTTCTTTTATCTTTTGTTTGCTTGTTCTATAGGAAAACTTTTAGAAATGCAAAAAGGATGTGTGGATGATGAATTTCAAGTACCCAGAGAAACCAGAGGGAACAGGTCAAGCAGTTTAAATTTAGTCTGGATTTCCTTTCTCCTGCAAAGTTTGGAAGGAAACGATGTCACCACTTTAAATATGAGAAAGTAGGAAATTCTTATCTGCCCTTGTGGATGATGAGACATGAACAGATCCGTATCTATAAGTCTGAAGTAAATATAATGGCTGACCATCCTCAGTGTTTAAATCCTACAAATCATCCAGGTTTATTCAAAGATGTATTTACAGTTGCTAAATGTGTTGAAATCTGTTCAACTGTTGACAGGCAACAAGCAGATGGAGTTTAGGATTAGTGAATTCAAATCATCAAGCTCACGAATTGAAAAAATGGACTCAGTCTAAGAACAGACTGCATTGTTGAAGATAAAATGAAAGGGTAACCTTTACACACCAGCATTTTACTGCTGGAAAGTTCCAAACTCTGATGAAAACAGTTGGTTGTCCATCTGGAAAACGTACTTAAAATTAGCTTAAATGCAGACTGCTATTTTAAGGTAACAATTGTTTTGCATAGATGTCCATTCTGTTCACATGTAGTCCTAACACTGGAATCTCAGTCACCTTGATGCTGAGGTACCTTCTGTAACTCTAAGAGCTACCAGTGAATGACTTTAAAATGGAAACAGTTTGCGAGTAGTAACTAATGTCAGCAATTTATGATGAATTCAGCCTATGAAAATGCCAGATGTTAGGCTATAAGATATATATGACTGCACTTAACAAGTTTTTCTTTTCACATAATAATTCTAGGCTTTTAATAAAGTCTTCTAATCAATAGTAAAATGCCTGACCAAAGCTATTAGCCTTAGCATTAGAAGGCTAAAAGGTAATACTATCCCAATTATATCATAGCTGCTAAGATGGCATGGAAGCAATTAGCCTGGAAATATGGTTAAATTACTTAAGTGTTACCTTGAATAAACCAGGAAGCAGACACACCAATTTCCAGAATTAAAGTCACAATGAACCCACATACCAAGTGTATAGCTGCTTAGTAAGTCCTTTTGGATATCTTGTTCTGCCCCCAAAATATGAAAGTCCATAATCCTTTCCACAGACTTACTGGCCAGAAGGGTTATATCAAAGTAGTATAGTCTCTTCTGTAGCTAGTAGGTTTCCTTGTACATTCATTAGCCAGGCACTCACTTTAGGAAAGGCAAGGCAGACATGTGCCCACCAAAACATCCATAGGCTCCTCTACTTTTCATAGCTTCCCTTGCTTGGTGTTGCAGCCATCTAACTAGGTTCTGGACAATGGAATAGGAGTGGAATTGATAAACCACCTGGCCTAACTGTGAACATCTCACCATGATGGGTTCCTCCAGGCCTTTCCCTTCTGTGTAATGCCAGGCAATTAGACAGAAGCAGCCTAGGACTCAGAACTCACTTTTTGGAGGAAAGACATGGGAGAAATACCCAAGACACACTGAGCAGCATTGCCTCAGAAAGATATGGACATCCTCCTTTTTGTTGTTACTGTTAAGCCACTGGGATTTCAGGCTGTACTTGTTATTGCAGCATAGCCCATCATATCCTGACAAATACAGAGCTAATAAAAGCGTCTTTCTGTTTTGGCAATAACACAGCAGACAATACTTTTGGTTCCTTTTTATGCCTGATGCATTCCTGAGAGACTTCTGTTATAAAAGAGAACCTTGCTTAATATTCAACCAACAAGAGGATTCGGATGAGTAAGAGTAATTTCAGCCACTTTCAAAAATTAAGAATAATGTAACCTTGCATTTGCGCAGCATTTTCAGCCTTTTTCATAATGCTTTCAGTACAAATCTTTACAACAGCCCTAGAACATTTTTGTGGGTTTTTTAAGTATGTAAAATTCCAATTTTACGATTGAACAAAATGTGCAACAGCAGGATTTTAGGTGAGGTGTCCAGTAACCCAGCTAGTCAGCAGCAGAGAAGAGACAGGCTGCTGCCTTTAGTCCTTTCGTAATCAAGAAATGCTCCAAGCTTGCAGGCCTGTTGCAGATTTTTACAAGCTTCCCTTTTAATAACCTTTCCTCATTGCATTCCTGACTTATTACCTCCCTGGCTCCCAGCACTCTTATTTATATTCAGACTCATTCCGGCTGCACATCCCGATGTTTATGCTGTGTTTACTGTGTTGTCTCCTAACTAGAGTCCATTATCTGCTGAAACAAGAAGGATGTTCACGAATAAAACACATCTTGCCTGCAGCTGCCAGACTAGTGGAGCCCATCACAGGGGTCAAAGATGTATCTCTGCTGCCAGGGGTAACCTGCTGTTTTCATATGAGCATCCCCTTTGGTGAAGAACTGGCTCCAACACTAGGAGAGGGACTAGAAGGCTTACTCTAGGGAAGCATGCCAAGCAACTTTTCAAAGCCTCACTTCCAGGCAAGCTTTGCCCTCTGGTCAGGAACCAGGGCTCAGGGTAAATAACCCCATTCACCACTGCTGAGTAGACCCTACAAAAGGGAGGTTGCACGTGTAGTCTTGACTTAAACAGAAGAAAGACTTTAGGAAGGTGGCTGGAAAACATCTGACCTAAATTGACTACTTGGAATCTTTAACACAGTTCAAAGCCAGGCTCAAAAGCTGTCTACCACTTCCTACCTGGATCAGGATCTGGCCCATTTAAAATACAACACCAGGGGAGAGGGCTTGCTTAGGCAGTGCAGGAGGGCCTGGAGGAGGAACTGCACACCAGGAGATCAGCTCTCACCAAGAGTCATAGGACAAGTTGCGGCCCTCCTTCCTCCTTTCTGCCAGGTATTTCTGGCCATGACAGAAGATGGTGAAACATGAGCTGAAATGCAGGGATAATGTACACCTTGTTGGCTTTGAAGTCAGACAATCACTTTTTCAAAATCTGGCTCAGTACTTAATAACTGGGTGAGCTGGGTTAAGTTATTTAACCTCTCTGTGACTTGGTTTTCTCATATATAAAATAGGGAATAAGAATGACTACCTTTGCTAGGGATTAGCTATTATATATACAAATGCATATCTATATATAAATGTATATGTATACACACATACACATAGAGTGCTTAGTGCAGCATTAGGCCTGGCCTATGACTGGCCCTCAGTAATAAATGATTCTGTGCTCTTGCTCTGATTTCTCTCTCCCTGTCCCTATGAAAACTCCCAATCCCTGAAACAAACAGGCCTTCTTTGAAGGGATCTGAAGCCTAGCACAGTGCTCAGCATTTAGTAGCACTCAATATATATTCGTTGAATTGAATTGAACTCAATTGTACCCAGAATTTTATATACACAGACGATTTCCTGGGTTTATTTTACTGGTTTCTGTATTCCTCTAAAAAATAAGTTTGACTTAGCCCTGCCTAGAGCTTCTGAGTATCTTCGCTACATTTATGGAGTGTTCACAATTTTTTGTATATGAGTAATTTTATATATGATCCTGTGTTTTCATATAAATATATTAATACCATGGTGCAATTAAAAAAAAAAAAGAACAAAATGGATCTCATTTCTATCTAAAGCCATGCATTTTGGACTGGTATTCTGAAAAAAAGCGGGAGAGACTCCCAGAAAGTCTTTCGCGTTATAGCTCTATGTGGAGGAGGGTTGATAGTTTAATGCCGCAGAATATTAGTGTCATGTCTTCTATACCTGTCATGGGATCTTAAGATTGGAAGGGAACTTAGAGGTCATCTAGTTCTACCCCTACCCAGGCAACGTCTGCCAGCTCCTATCAGGAAACTTGTGAACAGCTCTGGCTCCACAGGCTCTGGCAGCAACCCCAAGTCATATCGCCAGGCCCCAGGGCAGCAGGTGCCCACAGCTAAGGGGGAGCTAATGGGTCTGCGCAGACGGTGTTGACCACTGCTCATGAAGGAGTCCCGCCGGGTCCTCTTCATCTTACAAAGTTAAACAGGAATGTTTGAGGTTTATTCAATCAGACGTACTTTTAGGGCATAGAGCCCTAGAGTGTTACATACGCACACATGTACCTCCAAAGACTGAGATGCAGTTATACCCACAGGGAGGGGACTCAGTGAGCACAAAGCACAATGTAGTTCACAGACAACCTTCTATTCCTGGAGGTCACATACAGTCATGCATTGCTTAACGACAGGGATCTGTTCTGAGAAATGCATCCTCAGGAAATTTCATCATTGTGTGAATGTCATAGAGTGTGCTTACACAAACCTAAGTGGTATAGCCTACTATATGCCTAGGTTATATGATGTAGCCTATCGCTCCCAGGTTACAAATCTGGACAGCATGTCACTATGTTAAATACAGTGAGCAACTGTAACATGGTGGCAAGTATTTGCATATCTAAACACAGAAAAGGTACAGTAAAAATATGGTAATAATAATTTAAAAATAGCACATCTGTACAGGGCACTTAACTATAAATGGAGCTTGCAGAACTCAAAGTTCCTCTGGGTAAGTCAGTGAGTGAGTGAGTGATGCATGTGGAAGCCTAGGACGCTACCGTACTTCACTTTAGACTTTCTAAACACCATGTATATAAAGCTACACTCAAGTTATACAAATTGTTTTCTTTCTTTAATACTAAATTAACCTTAGCTTTTGTAAATATATACATTTTTTACTTTAGAGACTTTTTACTTTTTTAAAACTTTTGGACCCTTTTGTAAAAACACTTGCTTAAAGCATGAACACACTGTAGAGCTGTACAAAAACATTTTCTGGACTGGGCGCGGTGGCTCGTGCCTGTATTCCCAGCACTTTTGGAGGCCAAGGCAGGCGGGACACCTGAGCTCAGGAGCTTGAGACCAGCCTGGTCAACATGGTGAAACCCCATCTCTACTAAAACCACAAAAATTAGCTGGGCATGGTGGCACACGCCGATAGTCGCAGCTACCTAGGAGGCTGAGGCAGGAGAATCACTTGAACCCTGGAGGTGGAGGTTGCAGTGAGCTGAGATCACGCCACTGCATTCCAGCCTGGGCAACTGAGACTCCACCTCCCGACCCCCCAAAAAAATTCTTTCTTTATATCCTTATTCTATACTTTTTTTAATTTTTTTTTTAACTGTGTAAACTTTTTTGTTAAAAACTAAGACACAAACACGCATTAGTCCAGGCCTATACAGGGTCAGGATCACCAATATCACTGTCTTCCGCCTCCATGTCTTGTCCCATTGGAAGGATTTCAGGGGTAATAACCCACACAAAGCTGTCATCTCCAATTACAACAATGCCTTCTTCTGCAATATTTCCTGAAGGACCTGCCTCAGGCTGTTTTACAGTTAATTTTTTATATATAGGAGTAGGAGTACACTCTACAATAGTGGTAAAATGTATAATGTAGCAAATACATAAGCCAGTAATAGAGTCATTTATTATCATTATCAAATATTATGTACCATATGTAATTGTATGTGCTATACTTTTATAAGACTGGCAGCGCAATAGATTCATTTACACCAGCATCACCACAAACACACGAGCAATGCATTGTTCTACAATGTCCCCACAGCTAAGATATCACTAGGCAAAAGGAATTTTTCAGCTCCATTATCAGCCTACGGGACCACTGTAGTATATGCGGTCTGTCATTGACCAAAACCTTATTATACAGTGCATGACTGCATTACTTTTTCAAGAACATCTGCTTTGATTATTAACCTCGACTTCATGTACTGCATACTTCCTTTATGAAAATGTGTCCTCAGGCAGGTATTTGTCATACCTGCTTTCTATCTTTGGGAGCCAGTGGGCGAGAGTGGCACTAAATCCTGCAAATGTAGGTAGTCGAAGGCCTGGTCCAGCCAGTGACCTGGTAAGTACATGAGCCTGTCCCTTGAATGGCTAAGATTTAGCTTCTTGCTCAGAAGAACTAGGCTTGGGCCATGGCTGGTCCCTTCTCCGCATGTCTAAAGGTTTCATTTACATTTTAAATCACTGTTGTGTCATCGGGTTCCATTTTGATAGCTGCGAAGTACATTGAACATTTTTCGTCTGAACAGTAAATAGTTTACTTTTCAAACGGCATAATTTCTGAAGCTTTTATTCCACGCCATGACTGTGTTTAAGAAAGCTGTCAAGTTTTGGAATTTCGTGGAGAAATGTGAAGTGGCCTTTGTAAACTCCAGAGGAACCTTCTGAGGCCTGACATTTTGAAGGTGATGGCTCTATTTACATATATATTGTCCTTCCAAGGAAATGCTGTAGGTTTAGATTTGGGATTACTATAGGAGGCCTTATCCTTCTTATGTTCATGTATGCATTCATTCATTCACTCACTCATTCATTTTTTCATTCAAAAGAGTGTATGGTTTTGTCTTGGATATCTGGGGAGGTCAGGCTCCTGTCCTGCACGGAGGAGAGAAACAGGAGTCAGGAGCTATGGCTGCCTAAAGTAGAGTCCAGGTACCCAAGTAAATAAGCAACATGTATTCTTAACAATTAAGAGTATCTGGACTCATTCTAGAGGCCACCTCAAGAAAACCAACTTGCATTTCTCTGCGTCGTAAGACTTCGGCTTTGACCTCTGCCTGTTGGCTCCTTGGCTTGAGTTACTGAGGCTAGCAAAGCTCTAGGCAGTTTGTTCTTGCCCTTGGCTCGAGAAATAGGGCTAACGAGGGGAGGAGGCCAGGAAGGGAGGAAACAGGTTTCTGTGAGCACCACTTCTAGAAAGAAAAAGCTACCTAGTACCTCCCATGGCTGCCAGTCCAGAGCTGCTGCAGCGACTTTAACTACCATGATCTAAGCTGTAAGGACATCACAGACCCTGGGCTAAGAGCATACAGGTGCCAACCTATGGGACAGTCACGCCCACCCTGAGAGGCAGATAGCAATGTCCCACTTCTGCAGATGATAAAACCGAGGACACAAAGGTCACAGAAGCCATGCTAGTCCGTCTCAAATAGCAGGTGTCTGGGTTGGGATACAAAGCAATTGCTGGGCCACACTGCCTCCCTCAGCCAGCTACCATATTAGAAAGAAGCCAGGAATGGGAGCCAGGGCATGCCTGAAATTGTTACCCTTTTGTAATTTCAGTGGGGTTAGAGTATGTATTGCTTGTTTCCCATTACACTTCCACATGGTGATCATCAGTAAAAGTCATCGGGTCTAGGGTATATGGTGCCTCCCACACTGAATAACCTCAAGGGATACAATGGAGCTAGAGGAAGTCAAAAGAAAAATAAAGACAAAGACTGAGTTAGTGGACCACATTTAAAGAATAAAAGCAGTGTTGGACCTGGATTTAGGGAAAACTTCTAGGATGCAGCTATCACAAAGGTTCTATGTTTGGCCACAAATGCCTGAAAGTTTGATTTAAGCTTCTCACTCTTTTCATGTGAGGTTCTCCAGCACAGAGGACTTCAGGTGAAAAGAGTGAGCAGCCTAAACCTAAATATAATTTATGGATTTGTTCATTGTTTTCCCTCATTTGACCTACTTCAGCTCCCCTGAATCATGAAGTATACATAGCCACGCACCCAAGAATGGGCATGGACATTGAAATGGGGAGGAAAGCCTCTGGCCATTGTTCATTCAGTGAGCACACAGATTCTGAGTCCCATTTCCATGCTAGGTGCAGGCTCAGCACCCTCGAGGAGCTACAGAGAATCTTGTATCTGAGAAGACAAAACTCCAAAGCAGAGCCACACAGAGGGCCGAAGGCTATCACACATGGGACAGAAGGCATCGGCTTCAATGTCCACCATCGCTGATCCTTGGTGACTGAAGAAGAGGCTCACATTTTCAACTCAGCTACACAGATCTCACAGGTAGGGGTGGAGAAAACCAGAATGCCAGTGCTCTGCATGAAGTAAGATCTAGGAAGAGAGGCTCAAAGCCCTCACCTTTCCATGACTCATAGAAAGCAGTACACAAGGCCATTTCCAACAGGCCACAGGTCCGTAGATGGGATAAGGTTCATACTCTCAAAATAATCTGGTCATAGATGTCCTGGGAGATTGTGGTAACCATTACTTTTTTGCATTTTTTAGTCACATAGAGTGATAATGGAGAGATGAGATCTGGCAAAGGATTCATCAAGACAATAATAATTAGTGTGGGTACTGAAAACTCAGAAAGAGTGTAAGGAGAAAGGAAAGGAAGGTATTCCAAGTGGAGAAAATCATGTTTACAAAGGTCAAGGCCGTTCCCCTGCCTGACACTGGGGGAGGAGGAGTTCCTCCCCTCAGGGCCACCACAGATAAAGAAAGATTCCACTAGGGGTTGGTACCTCAAGATGTGTTTCCAACAATAATACTGACAACAAAATAGATGTGATTATTTTTCTTTTGCATGGGATTGTATCTCAACCACACCTAGTTCCCAAAACTGGAATGTATATCATTTATTTTTAAAATGTTTCTGAAGCACCTGTTATATTCCTGGCCCTGTGTAGGTAAGTACCAATGTGGGAAGGTAAGAACCTGGGGTGGGGGTGACAGACCTGATGTTCTGCATCATAGAGCATCAAGCTAAGGATCCAGTCATGTAGGCAGGAGGCACTCACATCTCTGCAAACAAGGCCGTGGGTAATAATGTGAAGTGATTAAAACAAACCAAATTCTGTAAGATAGCAGAAGTTAGGGGGGTGGGGGCACACTTTCTTTGCCAAATGACTTGACAAATGAAGCAAGGAAGAGGGTGTTGTACATTCCAAGATGAGAATATGTTATGTGGCAATGCAAGGAGCCACAAGTGTGGTGTAAAATTTGGGAATGATGAAAACTACAAAGTGTAGATGAGGGACTGGCAGAAAGGAGAGATTAGAGCTAGATTCAAAATCAGGCTAAGCTTAACCTTTAGTAGACAAAGGGGAGCCATCGAATTTTCTTGAGCAAAGCAATGACAAGATTAATCTGCCAGAGAGGACAGGATAAACTGGTGTGCAAGGAACAGAGAGGCAGAATGTCCAGGTCAACCACCATCATCTGAATGTAAGATGATGAGAGCTGGACCAAGGATCTGCTTGTTGACATGGAGATGAGCGATACAAATTGAGAGATGATTAGTGGTGGTGATTTACACTGTGTGAAATATTTAATGAGATAAAATGTGTGAAGAAGGGTGTAATGTTATGGGAAAGGTGCTGAGGTGTAACAAGGAAATGGATGTTCTTAACAACTGTTTACAATACTAAGCATGACTTAAACGAGTTAGGGAGAGTTATTTTAGAAGGAGTAGGGAAAGCACTCACAGGTGACACACACAACAACCTTGCCACAATAGCTAGCAAAGGCACCTCCAAGAGAGGTCAACACTCACTGCTTCTCTTTCCCTGGACCTAACTAGTCATCTCCTTTTTTCCACACCTCCCAAGATATAGGGCCAAAGAAAAGCAATTCTTTTCTGAGTAACCTGTGGGGTGCCATTTAACGTGTAGTTCATTCCGGGCAGTCAGGCCAGTAGGAGATGAAATATCATCTCATCCCAAAACTGTCCCTGGACATGAAAAAAATATTCGTCAGCTACACAGGATTCTATGTGAAAGCAGGCAGGGAATGTGTTTAGATGGAGGAATGGAGAGTAGTGGAATAGAATCACCTGGAACCATATCTGCTTCCTGGTGCCTCACTGTCAATATCATGGCTATTTGGAGCCCTGCTGATGACCTCAGGGATGAGATGATGTCCATGCTCCAGAGAGAGTGTCTTGAAAAACCAGAAGGTATGTATGAACATGTTGCAGTTCTGTTCTTTCTGTTGTAAGAAAAGTAGTTTCCACTCTCCATAATTCCTTATCTGCCTCCTTCCAGAAGGCTAACTTCCCAACACAATAACAAACAGATGTTAAGTGCTCAGAGGAAGACTGCAGGAGCCTCTGCCCTTCAAGCTGAGCACACACAAAGACTTCTGCTGAATACTTGAGGTCCCTGAGCTGGCATGGAATTAAACTCTTGCCCAGATTTTCAGTAGGAGCAGCAGACAGCTGTCTTGCAGAGGGCCCTTCTGCTGCAGACCCAAAGCCTTGCAGTAGCTTCTTGACCTCTTGCAAGTCATGGAACTTTATTGACTTCAGGATGATTCATTAAAAATATTCTGAAATCAATAAACTTAGGGTTCCAAATAGTCAGATAATACAGAAGGTTTTCTAAGTGGTTCTTTGCTCCATGCTTCCAGTGATAATGAGGCATCAGTCTTCAAATGGTTTCTCAATCACCTGGCAGGGTTTATCTGCAGAATCCCCATCATAAATAAGTGCTGCCTCTCTGAAGACAAAACTGGAAAGCAAAGCTTTAAAAGATGACATTGGGAGCCACAAATTTTTGGAGGTTTGTGCTTCTTTACAGATCACTGATATTTAAATCCCACAGTTACATACTGGGCCACCTCAATGACTGCCTTTGTTAACTTGTTTAGGAGTGGGTCTTCTTTAAGCTAAGACAGATTCAATTACCCCTGAGATGCACTATTCCAAAATCGAGGAGGGCCTACAACTTATATTTATATGCAACTCGGTGAGAGAGAGATTTTTGAATCCTGGTGGCCAGGGATATAATATTAGCTACCTTCAACTCATTAATTAATTATTGCTATTAAATGAGTGCCTACTCTCTGCAGTTTGCTAATCTAAGTGCTGGAGAATTAAAAAAAAAAAAAAAAAAAAATAGCCAATCTTTGTCTCCAAAGTGAGAAGAGTCTCACAGAGAATAGGAATCATACAAAGAAAATAGAGCTGTGGCCCAAAAGCAATAGGAGAGGAAATTTTGAAATAATAATAATGATGATGTATATATATCACATAGTATGAGCCAAACACTAGTGCAAGTATTTTAGACATGGTAATTTATTAATCTTCTCAATAGCCCTGTGAGGTTGGTGCGATATTTGTTTTCATTTTAAAGATCAGAAAACTTAGACTCATGGAAGTTAAGCTATTTACCTGAGGTCATAAAACTACCAAGTGGCAGAGCTGAGGTTTGAACTAGATTTCTACAGTCTAGCTCTGAATGTCATTCTCTGAATGACTGTGATATTGGATTTTGGAGCCAGTCAACTGCAGCATGGTGCAGAATGTTCAGGAAGGCTTCATGTAAGAACTAAGTTGGTCTTGAAAGAGCTAGTTGACTGGGCTCAGTGGCTCACACCTGTTATCCCAGCACTTTGGGAGGCCAAGGCCAGTGGATCTCCTCAGGTCAGGAGTTCAAGACCAGTGTGGCCAACATGGCGAAACCCCATCTCTACTAAAAGTATAAAAATCAGCCAGGCGTGGTGGCTGACACCTGTAATCCCAGCTACTTGGGAGGCTGAGGCAGGGAGAATTGCTTGAACCTGGGAGGTGAAGGTTGCAGTGAGCAGAGATTGGGCCCCTGCACTCCAGCCTGGGTGACAGAGCAACACTACGTCTAACAATAAAATTTAAAAATAAAAATAAAAATAAAGAAGACCTAGAATTTAGAAGTGTGAACAGAGGGAGAACAGACATTCTAGATAGGATGGGCTGTATGGGCCAAGTTAGAGTGGCAGGAATAACTGTGGAGGAGAGAATGAATGGTACAGTGGCCAAGTTTGTGGTCCCAACTTCAAGAGCTGTCATGACCATTTACTTGCTTCTGTGACTTTGGACAAGTTTCCTAACCTCTGTTGTCCTAGGTTTCTTACTGTAAAGTGGACATAAAAACAATGCATAAGAGCAAATCAGTAAATGTTTGTAAACCATTTAGAATAGACCCTGACACAGTAAGTGTCATAAGAGGCATTTTCAAGTGAATAAATGTAAGTTAAGGGCATTGAGAGACAGGCCTGGCTAAAAGGCTAAATGGTATTCAACTGCTTGCCAGTATGTGTCGTTTCTTATCGTCTTCCCCCTCAAGGGCCATCTCCTTGGCCTCCTAGTGTAATTTTTGTTTGGGAATAGAATTAGAGACAGCTCCTGGCCAAATTCCATTACACAGGACATCAGTGCAATTGACACCAAAATAATCACAAACATTTACCCAGATCTTCCATGTACAAAGCACTTTTAGGTTTAGTCAGTAATTTAGAAAAAAAGAAGAAAGTGCAGTTAGGATCCCTCCAAGTGGAACCAGTTGCATTGAAAGCCTGCGGCTATATCAAACCCATGGCTGGCTGCAGTACGGCGCAGATGTGGCTGGTTCCGAAGCTCAGAGCACTCCTGGGAGTAAGAATGAGTCAAAGGGGTCAGAAGCCCTTACTAGCTCATTAATACTATCTGGATTTAAAAGAGAGATTCCCAAATCCCAGGAGGTGGCTCACTGCTTGGAACAAAACCTGATGCATTAACATCCTAGTATTCCAAAATGATCCCTGAAGCTCTGCAGTTATGCTGATGGAATGTGATTTATACTGAAGCTAGTGCTGCCAAGACCCAGTGTGGGGAGGCAGCCTAGCAAGGGAATAATTGAGAATGCAATGACCTTCTCTAGTTTTGAACCTTTCAATTACATAGGAGAAGTGCATCTCAACAGTCCTGGGCCCCCAGCCCCAAGCCCCTGCTGACCTCTCTGTCACCACGTGCCTATGGGTGGCAGACCTAGCATGTTACCACATCAGATCTCACTCTCAGCAGCTCAGCAGATTTTGGAAAGTGTCACAGAGGCCATCTACAAAGCCTACTCTCTGTGAACTTGCTGCCTTCGACCTGAGGATGAACCCAGGAGATGATCCTAGATCCAGCTCAAAAGCTGTTTCAGTTTATTTTGGGAGGTTATACTTGGGAGGATGAGACGGGAACATGCTGGTGAAAGGAGAAAAAGAATTCACCTGATGCAACAAAAATGCCCATATGCACTGTTTAAAAATTTTTTACCAACTTAGGAGTATGATGAGTTAAGCTTTTTCCTTACGCTATCGCACAGCACCCTGTGGCTACTACTATAGCCCAGAGAGTATTAGAGAAGAAATGGATCAAGATCACGCTCCCTGAAGTCAGAGAAACCATGGTTTGCATTCATAGCTCTATGGAATTAGAAAATTGTACTATTCATGTTCCCCATCTGGGAGCATGTTCAGTTAGAAATCAAATGACTGTTATTTCCAATCTTAGAGTCAATCAATGTATTAGTTCTGAGATGCTAATTGCCATAACAAACACCTCCCAACTCTCAGTGGCTTAGCACAATAGAAGTTTCCTTCTTACTATTGTCACCCTGTCTGTCTAATGTGGGTTGGCAGCAGGGGGTTGGGGAGTGGGTGCGTGGTTCTACTCCACACGTCATAAAGGGATCCAGGCTTCTTGGATGTAGCAAGTCTCTCCAGCTCCAAGGACCTTGGCATTTTGTACTAGTTCCCTCTATAACTGAGAGACAAGCTAAAAGGAAAGTGTTAAGATCCAGGTTTGGAAAGGACTTACATCACTCCCACCCACGTTTCTATTGTCACATGGCCCCATCTAGAAAGGGACTACATTTCTGATATGGTTTGGCTGTGTCCCCACCCAAATCTCACCTTGAATAATCCCCACATGTCAAGGGCAGGGCCGGGGGGAGATCATTGAATCATGGGGACGTTTTCCCCCGTACTGTTCTCATGATTTTATAACAGGGAGTTCCCCTGCACACACTATCTTTCTCTTGCCTGCCTCCATGTGAGACGTGACGTTGCTCCTCCTTTGCCTTCCGCCATGATTGTGAGGCCTCCTTAGCCATGTGGAACTGTGAGTCAATTAAACCTCTTTCCTTTATAAATTACCCAGTTGGGAATGTCTTTATTAACAGCATGAGAAGGGACTAACAATTTCCATGAAGGGAGGGTAGGCAAATGTAGTCTTATCTCTGCATGCATTAGGAAAGGGAATGAATGGGGCTTGGTGCACATTTATGTTGCCTGCCACAGTTAGGGAGGCTTCATGGAGGCAGTAATATCTAAGCTCCCTGAGAACATATGTCCGTGCACACTGTCCTGTCTCTCAAGTTGGAAGTAACCTCAGAGTTCAGCTAAGCACGGAGTTGAGTGTGCAGTAATTGCTTGGAAAACATTTGGTGGTTGATCTTAAATGGGATCTATAGAAAGACATTGCAGACAGGGAGGCTGAGGGTGGAGGCTGGGCCCAGCATCCAAAGCTAGAGTGCTGATGCCGAGTGATTATCAGAGAGACACTGGGAGGACTCCTACAAATTAACCCTCATGGTTGGGGGAAGGAAGGCAAGAGAATCTGTCCAACACTTTACAACCATCATGTGCGTTAGAACCACTTCCTATGCAGTACAAATATCTAGACAACCCCTGTTAAACGTCATGTGTATTTGACAGGTACCTAATTTGGATTCACTAAATGGTACCTGAAATATGTAATCTGAAATACAAATAGATACTTGTTTACAATTACGCCACTGTTGCTTCTTTTACATGGAGTTAAAAGATTTCTAATCTTGCAGTTTAAAAAAATTCCAATGAAACATTTTCAGTGATAAATCTCTGTTGTTCCAGTGGGTTAGAGTCTTATGACAATGGCCTTGAAAGGTCATTTGATCCCTTTTCCATTTTCGTGGGAAGACTCCAGCTAATGATAAGGAGTACAGGTCTTGTTTTAGCACCTCAGAAAAGGATAAAACATAGAATATCAGAGTCAGGAGACTCCAAGACTGCTGTGTTCTGCTAAGACTCACCAAGTGCAGACTACTTGCCCATATCACAGCTGGCAACAAGAACCTGCACCCCTGGCCCTGACTCCTGGGGTACTTGTCCTGCCTGAGACTCCAGCCCTCATAGTCAGCCTCCATCCTCTTTGGCTTGGACTACAAAATACCACAGACTGCATGGCTTAAATCACAAAAATCTATTTCTCATGGTTCCAGAGGTTAGAGGCCCAAGATCAAGGTGCCAGCAGGCTTGGTTTCTTCCCTCTTGCTTACAGTCTCTTCTTGCTGTGGCCTGTTCTGTGTGTGCAGGTACAGAGAGAAAGAACTCTGGCTTCTCATCCTTTTCTTAGAAGGACACTAGTCCTATGAGATTAGGGCTCACCCTATGACCTTATTTAACTATAATGACCTTAATTACCTCCTTAAAGGCTCTACCTCCAAATACAGTCACAGTGAGGGTTAGGCCTTAAACAAAGCAATTTTGTTTGGGGACACAGTTCAGTTCACAACAGCTCCTCACTCCTAAGGACCACCCTAAATCCTCACGCCACCGTGCGGAGCTCAGTGCTGACACAGAGGTCCTCCTTGGTCTCAGGGCCCAGTCCGATATGTGTTGCCTGTCCATGATCATCCCCTCCTCTGCTCCTCCCAAAGCTAATCACAAACCCCTAGGTGTGCCAAAACAGTCTTCCACGAGACATCGACAAATATTCTGGCTAGACATACTTGGTAGCCACCTGCGTCCTTGTCTTCTACCTTCGAGGCTCTGACTCTAGAAAACAGGGACACAGCGGCTTCGGGGTTCTGAGTGTTAACCCTGCCTGGACCAAACACTTCCCATGATTACATGGAACTATATGAATTAGATTTCTGTGTTCTGATCTTATTCACCACCTGGTAGAGATCACTTAGTCACTCAACAAATTTTGCTGATTGTGACACACCCCCTGCCTCATGAATAGCATGGCTCTTCTTTCTGCGGTGGGCAGAGAGAGCAAAAGCAAGAGAAGACACAGCCCCTGATCTCCCTGAGCAGTGTGAAGCCTCCTAACAGGCAACGTAGGAATCATTGTTGCATTTCCTTTCAGATCAAGCCGGGACTGCTGGATGGAAGGCAGAGAAGGGAGTGCTCAGAATGAATGCCAGTGTTCTGTTTCCTGCTCACCATCCATTCTGTGTCATTCTGGGTAAGTGACAGCCCCTGCCCAAGTCTCAGTGCCTGATGTATTGACTGGGAGGGTGGTCTAAATGGAACTTCCAGCCTCCCTCAGATCTGGGGTCCCACGGAGGACCAACCTGCTGTTGCATCCCTTTTCCTTTCCTTTCTGCCCTGGGACATCCCAGAGTAGCCAATCCCAAGCACTTCGTGCACTCTGCAGAGCTTCCTGGGAAGTTTCGTAATCACACTCATTCCCTAGATTTCCCTGGATAGAACTGTGGCCCACGCACCTTTTCGTCAAGGGCCTGTCTCATTTTCCAGGTCCAAGAAGATGAATGTTCTGCATTTTCACCAAGGGAATGGAGTATTTCTTCCAGGAAGTTAATAAGATTGTATATTTTAGCCTCAGGGCACCAGAGAAGGGAAAGAAAAATTCCCTGAAACAACATGTCTCTTGTTTAATAAAGTTTTATTATTATTATATATGAGTGTGTGGGAACGAGAAATCTATATCCGTTCTTCGCCATCACAGCTTTATTGGTTCTGAGCTTAAAAAATCAGTTTGGTGACTAACAGAATAAAGAACTGACTGACCGGTGATTTTTAATATTTGGCTCTTCCTGGAAGCAATCTAATAGAGTAAGAGCTTATTGGAAAGTGTAGATGATGTGGAAATGAGTTACACAGAGGGGTGGGCTGTCTGGGCTGGCACCTTGGGAAGGACAGACAGATAGGACAGGGGCCTCTGAGTGCTGGCAGGGCCAGCTCAGTGCAGCACCCTGGCCTCTGGGAGCAAAATGACGCTGGTGGTTTTGTTTTTTACTGACTCCTATCTCTGTTTTAAATTCTCCAGCTGAGAACATCATTCTGTCTTCCTTCCATGGTGAAATACCTTCCTTCAGACAGGCCCCCCCACCGACTTCTACCTTCGTGTGTGTGTATGAATGTGCATATGTGTGCATGCACCTGTGTCCATGTGCATTGAGCCACGGTGCCCCATCCCCTGGGGCTTGTAGTCTCAGCTGGGTTCTCTCTGCAGGATAGTAAGCCCCACTTCCCACTTGGAGCTGGGCAAGGGATCTAAACAACCTTAGCCTAACCTTAGGACTCCATAGCCTCCTACACCCCAGGTTGACAATGACAGTTTTCTCTGGTCTCGGGATGGTGGTTAATGCCTTTTTTAGGAAACACCAAATCTGCTTCTGGAACCTCCACTCTGGGATCAGGCTATCTCCCCTCAATTTCCTGAGTTTCTTTGTTAGGAGTCACAGCAACTGATTTTGAAAACCTTGGACTAGATGAAACTTAAAATATTTTGAGATTAGCTTTTGCAGAGTAAAGTAGCAGATACGATTTTCCTTAGATGTTAAAGTCAGCAACCATATTCCCAGGAGACCATGATGACCAAAGGGATAGGTTGGAGAGTGTGCAGTTTTGAGATGATAGGAGACATGGGGTAGAGGAACAGAATTTGTATAGGATCAGCACCAGGGCTCGAGCTATGAGGTAGAAGAGTGTGTCTCTGCTATCTCCAGCATTCCCCCGGTGCTGTAGAGCACCTTCCCAGATCTCAGGTGCCAGGGTCCCTGCGAACCATTGTTCCTTGCCCTCTGCACATCTTATTTCAGCACATGATAATGATTGATGAGACATATAAGGCAACCCACACAGGCTTCAAGGGAATACGCTTCTAATAATGGAATTATAAACATCAATTATAGAAGATGGATACTGATTTGGATAAAGGAGATCATGTAGCAAAAGCAGCCATTCTCTCTGCCTCTGCCCAAGGCTAGGGAGGATGGGCTTTATCTGGTCCCTGCATAGCTGAGTCAGCTATATATGGCCTTGCTGCTTCTTTTCTCCAGCAGAGGAGAGTGAGAAACAAGCACCTTAAAATCCCAGAAATGCTAACTGGAGTCCACGGATGCTTATTTGGAACTAGAGGCTGTTCTTCCTGCCTGGATCTCAGAGATTCAGGTTCTACTGCCCAGACAGAGAGCAAGTATTAGGTTAGTGACATTCTAAGCCTCTTTCAGGGAAACACTGACCTGTATTACTTTTGGTGACAACATGCAGAGACGCATCACAGTTCAGCAGGTTGAAGTGACTGTCACAACCACTCTGTTGGGTAGAGGATTTGGGTCAAGGTTTTGGATTGACCTTCTAAAGGGTGGCCTCCTTCCCATCTAACACCTTCCTTCCAGACTGAGTTTCCTGTGGGGGCACCAATGAGGTGAGCGACAGTGCCATGGAGGTAGCCTCATCCCTTTCTGCTTCCACTGCCCTCTGTCCTCTGCCTTAGGGCTGTGTGTCCTGGGGATAACCATTTAATGCCCCGAGTCTTCTATATTTTTTTTTTGCATTGAGTTTTCATTACACTTTAAACATTATCATGGATAGAATTACTGAGCAGAGCCCTGACGGACATCCAGCCAGAATTCTCAGAACCCCAAAGGTCTTGACTCCGAGAGTTTGGAACTACTTGTCACTTGAATGATCTGTAATTTTGTCTCTGATTAGTACAGAGTGGTACCCTCAGCTTCTCTGGGGACCCCTCCGCCTTCTTCTTGGTCATGAGCATGCTTGACTCACTACTCTGCTCTGTGTCTTAAAGGCAAGATTCAGGTCTAGAGGGTGGGAGGTTATGACTCCAAAGGACATGAGCAACTAAGGAGATAATTCTTTTTACAGGACCATCTTCACACAAGGAAAGCCAACAGCTCCTTGCATGGATAACCAGAAAAAGCCTTTGGCCCTTCAAACTTTCCCCCTGTGTTCTTAGTGCCAGAATTATATTACTGGAACTTGACTCCTTTGGGATTATAAGGCATTTTGGTCTCTCAAAGTTCTTTATTAAGTGCAAAGTCATCTAGGAAGTTTGAAAACTTATATTACCAATAAGAATTTGAAGTCACTGAGGGCAAGAAAGATGACTTCAGTACTTTTTCTTATATATTAAATTCTTAGTTGTCCATGACTCTTAGAAGGTTAAGTCATTCTGTATAATCAAGGTACTCAGCTTGCTGAATGCTTATCTCTTCTAAGTCTAATTTGAGAAATATGAAATATTTCGGATAGAGATCTCATCTAAAATGTTTCCTTCTATCCTACTTTCTTAAATGTGCGTATCAAATACAATGAAACATTTTCTTGATAACTCAAGGTCATTATGATGAACTCCCATGACTGCCCTCTGCATTGATTCTCTGGAGGTCCATTATGGTAGGTGGGGGTTGCTTCTACCTGCAGTGGCAGTTCTTGCCTTTGTTTGTAGGCTTTGTGTCTTCTCCCTCTCATTCAGGCTGCTTTCAGTCTCTTCTTGCTCGTGCCAAGGTATTTTCCTTAAGCATTCCTTTCTTTCTTCTTCTAACCTATCCTTTCAGTCACCTATGGGTGAGAAATAAGATACCCAAGCTTTTGGGGGTCTGCACAAAAAGCAAGAGAAGACAGGCTTTAAAAAAGAATTTCTTCCATAGACAAAGGCAAAAATGTTATTACAGAAAAAAATTGATTCTTACTACACAGATATTTTTGCTTTTCTCTGGTTCTTAATTATTTGGATAAGTGAGATAGCAAGATATCCTCATGCACGATCAGGAGGGTAAGTTGCTTTAGAAAGTTAGAGACAGCAATGTCCTCCCCTAAAGCATGAGGGAGTGGGCAGCAGTTGGCAATCTCACTCTTCAATTTCTGCCCAGGGTGCAGCAAGTTTCCTAAAAATAAGGTCCTGCCCAAAGTGGGACAATTTTGAGAATTAAAGGGCACAATATCAATAATTACTTCAAGACAACAAGCATAGACCAGGACCTTCCTAGGTAAATCAGGACCTGCTGTCTCCCTACTTCTAGGAAAACTTTTGGTAACATCAGCTGATAGATAGAACTAAAAATGCAATAGTCTTCTGCACGTTTTGACTTTAGTTGTGGCATCAATCATAGACCCAGGGTGGACAACTTCTCCAGTTGCATTTAAGTTTAAGGTCATGAAGGTCATGAACTCTGGACAATGGCACAGGATGACTGACATCCCAGCAAGGCTCAAACCAAGACTTTATGGTTTCTTTTATACCTTATATGCCTACTCTTCTGCCTCTAAACACCACTTACTTTCTTGGGTTGACAAATGAAATGTGGATTATTTTTCTTGGAGTATCTGCTATAATAGTGTATGAATCAGTGGTTTGCTTGGGATGAAGAGTTACAATCATTATATTGGACAATGTATTCAAAGCACTTAGTCTAATATCTGAAATATAGTAAGCACTCAAGGTTAGCTAAAGAGAACACATGTGCACTCATGAGTATACACACACAGAGAAAAATAGATAATTCCACTTGAAAACTAAAGTACAGTCTGGCAGTATGTATCAATATTTAAGATATCCTTCAGCCCAGATATCCAGCCTCTAAGACTTTGTCCTAAGGATAAGCATTTTTATCACAATGTTGTTTATAATAGTGAAAAATTGGAAGAAACCCAATTCCATCAATAGATTAGTTACAAGAATAGCAGCACATCTAAAAACTAGAATGTCATATACAGCTACTAAAAATAAAAAAGAATTGTGATTATTGTTATAAAAAGTCAATAGCATCAAATTAAAATGAAACTTGCACAGTAGTATTTATGGTTTTTTCTATCAAAACAAAAGAATGCAAGAAAAATCAAAAAATGTCTTAAAGATATATTCCAATGTATTCTTAGTTATTATCTTTATGGGAAAGGGGGTAATCTTTACTTTCTTTTCTGAATATTCTGAATTATATACACACACATACGTATATACATTTCATAATCAGAATGAAGTTATACAGCTATTTAAAAATAACTCTTAGCTCAGATCCCAGCTCCTGTGAGAGGTGCTCCTTGGCTCCCCAGGCAGTGTTCAATGATACAGCTCTTCTCTGCTCTCATAATTCCCTGTGCACATAACTTCTCTTACATTATCTCTCTGCATTCTAGTTTTCCTTTTATATACCAATCTCATCAACAAAAACATATGAATTTGAGGGCAGAACTTTTGCCTCATTCACCTTTGATTTTTCCTTATGTAGCACTTGACTTATAGTTTATGCTCAATAAATGTTTGCTGAATGAATAGAGGAGTAAATAAATGGGCCTCCCAGAGCTTTCATTAAAAGACTCTTCTGTTGTGAATTAACTAAGTCTTGAGAGTCTAGTGAAAACGTAAGAATACAGGTGATGCTTCACTAGCTCTTCATAATCTGGTTGTATCACTTAAGACACATAGATTGGGATCCCCTGAACAGGTGCCCCCAAGTACACAGAAAATGCTCAGTATTTGTTTGTCAACAAAAACAATAAGGATTAAATGGATGACAACGAGCAGAAGAGATTATAAGGAGACCAGCTCCATCCTAAGCAGAGGATTTACTAACCGCTGGTACCAAGACCTGAGAATTGCTCCGGTATCAGAAAACAGAGAATTGTGCAAGGGAGACTTAGAGATCACATAATCCACCTTCCTCATTTCACAGGTGATAAGTCTATGGACCAATGAGGGAGATAATTTACCAAAACCATGTGGCAAGTTAGCAGCAAAATCTAGGTTAGAACCCAGAGCTCTCACTACCCAGCCTGGGGATGCTTTCTGTGAAGATGCCCCTTGCCTGAACCACAGCCTGAGGTTTCCGTTATTTCAGCATGCTCTGGTTTTCTAGTTGGATAAATAAAAGGTGAAATCAGGATGTTCCTATTCATCTCTGTTTGCTTTTTTTTTTCCTTCTTCCATTCACTCTATATGCTGTTTGAACCAGACCCCTTCCCAGAGCAACTGCCCCTCTGTCAGCAATCTGCATGTGTCTAGAGACCTCGCTGCCCTGGGTGTTGAATCTCACCTACCAGGGTTTTGTTCTGTTGAATAAAAGCAAATCCAGCATCAAGCAACAAATACTTTCCAATTCTTGAATAATTGAAAGGCTGGGCCCCAAGCCGCAGCAGGCTAAGAATTGATTAGAAATGGAGAAGTGGGGAGGCTAGGAATTGATTAGAAATGGAAAAGTGGGGAGCCGACAGCCTGCATCACCCCCGTGGGTGTGGAGCACTCTACAGGGAAACCTCCTCCCTCAGGGACTGGGCATGGGCTCATGCTTATTTGTGGGACAGCAGCAAGAATTCTGCAAGGATGAGCTGCTCTATACCTTCATAGCAAGCATGTGTTTCTGCTACCAAATTTATCCATATGGTAAAAGCAATGAAAATGCAGATTGCTTGTTCTCCATCCCCAAGCCTGTGATTACCGACCAAGGGAAATGAGAGTGTGACTCAAACAAAGAGCTTCGAATTTTCTCAGATGGAAAATTAGTGAGAAGTAGGCCCATTTCTCAGCTTAAACATGAGGACCAAGAAAATACAAAGTTCATATTAATGCTCTCCTTTTCCAGGTCAGATAAAGAATACAAAATGCATTTCACACTGACAACATTTCACAATCTGCTATGGACTCTCCAGTCTCCTTTATCTCTTGCAACAACTCCGTGAGGCAGACAGGATAGAGGCCTCCTTTATCAGTGGGAGGTTGGGGAGCAGAGCAGGAACTGGACCCAGGACTCTGGTCTCCCAACCAGACTTGTGTGATCCTCTGGAGTCAGCTGCCTCCAGTCAATACTGCAACCACACCCATCCATGCAAACTTCAAATAAGGTCATCCCACTTCTCTGTCTAAACCTATTTTTGTCAGTTATGTCCCATCATCCTTGGCATACAAACCAAAATCCTGACGAGGTTTCTCCACAATCCAGTCTCTATTTGCCTTATAGTGGTCTCCCCAGTGATTGTCATGGCCCCAACCACAGCTTAGGTCTTCATTCTGTCCTTAGAAGTACCAAATTCTGTGGCTCTGGTCCTTTCATGTGTGTCCGCCAGGCCTGGAACATTCCTAGTGAGCACCTTCTCATCACTCAAGATTTTAGTAGATGCAGCTTCCTTTAGGAAGTTCTCTAATCCCCAAGGAGATGAGCACCCCATGATGCACACTGCGATGGCACACTCTACTCCCCACTTATCTCTCTCATAATCACTGCTCCAGCAACTCCTTCCCATCAGCCTGTGAGCACCATTCTAGTCAGATCATGACTGTCAAGTTCATGTCTGTAAACCAGCACCTATTATAGTGCCTGGCTACCAGGAGGGCTTAGTAAAATAGACCATGGAATAAAAAGCAAAAACAGAAATGGAATCAAAATTGTGCCGCTAAAAGTGCTTACTATTTTTTCATTTGTGATTTTATTCCAATAAATATTAATTTCTTTTGTCCACTATGTGCCAGGAACTGCTCTAGGCACAGAAGACACAACGGTGAAAAATACCATGCAAAAATCTTTGCACTCATAGTTTGTCTTATGTTCTAGTTAAAGACGACAGGCAATGAAGAAAATTATCAAACAAAATATACAGTTAGTTACATGTTGCTTGACTTCATTGTAGGGGTGGTATAGGGAGGAACTAGGAGATGTTTAAACACAGGTGCTGACCACAGGCAGCTAGAATTAATTCTCATGCTACCTAAGAGGTCCCTGCTGTCTCTATTCCACTAAATTTCTTTTTTACCCAAGTCCCCTAATGGTGTACATTTAATTAGCTTTCTATTTTAATGCTACTTTAGCTCATTCTGGGATGATATATGGGTCAGGCATCATTTTGTTCCCATCAAATTATTTCCTTTGGATAAATTCTTAAACGAAGAATTATTTAATCAAAATGTACATTTTGTAAGATCTCACAATGTACTTCCATCTTGTTATCCCAACTAATTTTAGGAGTTTATAAGGCCATTTAAGCAAAAATGGGTGCACTACTTTCATTATATCATCAGTGGGACTGAAAACAAGTGTTGTTTGTTTGCTGTTATTATTTCAGTATATTTGGAAAAAAGGTACTTCAAGGTTGCTTTCATTTGTACTTGATTCTCTCATTTTTATTTTTAAGATCTGATTGCCTGAATACAAAACATTGCATTTTTACTTTGTGGAAGGCATAACTGTATTTATTAAACCTGAGGTCTTTGTATTTTCGACCAGAGAGCAGAGACTGCATCAAAGACCAAGACAGGGAAGTAAATTACACAAAACTACAAGGTTTTTCCATTCGGACAACTGAATCATGAAAGGTACTACAGTTGAAATATGAAAAAGAATGATGGAGTTGGCAAAGCAAAACTGCCATGTTGGCACCTTATTAAATATTGGATTATAAAATACTTAAGGTAAATAAGTAATATTCACATGCAGTACTAAGGCCTAGAGTTGAGAAAATTCCCAAGGGTTCAGAGAATATCAATAATTTTTGACCAATTGAAGAGTGGCCCTAAGGTAATTTTTTAATCCTTTATTTGCTTTTTGCTGAGTAAAAATTTTGGGGTTTACATTCTGAAGGCTTGATTATTTGGATTATGTACATATAGCTAAATAAATTTATAAGTAAAGGCTTTCTCAGTACATTATTTCATGTTATTTCATGTTAAAAGTGGTCTAATAGCTATTTAGACCACTTATGACTCTGTTTTATTGCTATGATTAGCTTTAATATACAGCTTTTAAAATTGAATATGGGCTCTATCCCAACCAACTGTCTTCAAATTTTTACTTTCAGAAACAGTGCTTGGAAATTTCAATTACTAATTTAAGTCTACTATCAAATATGAAATGCTCTGCACAATTTATGTTTTTCTTATTGTCTGGAGTTTTTATGTCGATTAGATATCACGCCTTTTAGTTTCAACTAGATTTTACGTACCTGTATTATTAAAAAAAAAAAAAAATGAAGCACAGTTTACATATAACATCAACCATTTTTGAGGTGCATTTCTATGAGTTTGAAAATAAGATTATAAATAATGTGCCAGCTTCCAGAATCAAGATGTAGAACAGTTTCATTACCTTAAAACATGTTCCCATACTCCTTTATAGTCAACCTCTCCCCCGTCTTCAGCCCCTATTAACTACTGATCTGTTTTGGCCTTTTCCAGAATATCATAGAAATGAAATTATGCAGTATACAGCCTTTTGAGTCAGCCTCTTTCAATTAGCACAATGCATCTGAGTTTTATACAGGGTGTTCCTTTATTTTGCTAAATATTGGTAAATAGTATTCCTTTGCATGCATATACCACACTTTATCTATTTATTTTACTTTAAGTACATTTGCATCATTTTCAGCTTAGACAAATCATGAATAAAGTTGCTATAAACATTCATGTACAGGTTTTTGTGTGGTTGTAAGTTTATATTTCTTGTGGACAACCAAAATTGACAAATTGCTTTCCAAAATGGCTGAACATGTTTTATTTTCATCCTGTTGCAATCTGTGATCATTCCAGTTGCTCTACATTCTCATCAGCACTTGGCATTGTCTGTTGTTTTTATTTTAGCCTATTTAGTTGGTATGTACCTCACTGTGATTTTAATCTGCATTTTTTATGACTAATTAAGCTGAGTAACCTTTCATGGGTTTATTTGTCATCCATATTTTTTGATGAAGTGCCTGTTCAGATATTTTTTCATATTTAATTGGATTAGTTGTTTTCTTATTATTGAATTTTCAGATGAATTTATATATTCCAAATACAAGTCCTTAATATTTTGCCAATGTTTTCTTTCAGTCTGTGGCTTGTCTTTTCATTTTCTTAACAGTACCTTTTGCAAAGCAGAAGTTTTCAATTGTGAAAAAGTCTAATTTATAATCCTTTTTAACAGTATGCATTTTTGTATTTTTGTTTTTTGCCCCTATCTTTTTTTACTCCTAGTGACACCTCAGCTGACCATGTTCAGCAGGAATGGTTTGGTCTGTTTCACTAGCACATCCAGTGGCTATTGAATCTCCTTAACATGAAGGAAGCTAATAAGAAGACATGGAAAGAACATCAAACTGAGAATCAAGATGTCTAGATTCTTGTTTTGCCTTTGACCTTCGGCTAATGATTTAAATTCACTAGACTTCCATTCCTTCACCTATATTTTATTTTTATTTACTTATTTATTTAAAGACAGGATTTCTCTCTGTTGCCCATGCTGGAGTGCAATAGTGTGATCATAATTCACTGCATCCTTGACCTCCTGGGATCAAGAGGTCTTCCTGCCTCAGCCTCTGATGTAGCTGGGACTACAGGCATAAGCCACCACACCCAGCTCTTATCTACACTTTAGAAATAAACCTGCTTTACTCATCTCAGGAATAATGAGGATAACGTTAAATAAAAGATTTGAAAGTACTTGCAAAGTGCTGGAAGGATTATACTTGCATAGGACATCACTAAAGAAACATTTTCTGCTTCTAAAAGCCTCCCATCAACTTTGACGAACTTACTTGGACCCCACACTACAAAGATATTTCTATAACTACAAACACAAAAACTCTCATATGTTGAGTACTCGGTGCATTCCTTTTTTTCTCTAGAATATTACTTAGCAATTTCAAACTTGCTTTTCATTCTATCAAATTTCTTTTTTTAAAATTCCATGTATTTAACACTGGATAGTACTAGAATTTTATTTCAAAAACTTGGCTGGGCGTGGTGGCTCACGCCTGTAAATCCCAGCACTTTGGGAGGCCGAGGCGGGTGGATCATAAGGTCAGGAGATCACGACCGTCCTAGCTAACTCAGTGAAACCCCGTCTCTACTTAAAATACAAAAAATTAGCCATGCACGGTGGCGGGCACCTGTAGTCCCTGCTACTTGGGAGACTGAGGCAAGAGAATGCCGTGAACCCGGGAGGCGGAGCTTGCAGTGAGCGGAGATCACGCCACTGCACTCCAGCCTGGGCGACAGAGTGAAACTCTTGTCAATAAATAAATAAATAACTTATAGATTTTTAAATTTTTCAAAAAGAAATGCCCTAACCAGCAACATAATTGAGATTCCTTTATTTGCACATTTGGCAGAAATGTCTTCTTTCACGAAATGTTGGTGTTATTCAATAATGAAGCATGATTTTTCCCCCTCTCCCTCAAAAGCGAAAATTGAAGTATAGCAGAAGATTCAACATTCTCTAGGATATATATGTGCTTCTTCTAGTAGAACTAGATTTTAAAAAACAATATTTATGTGAACAGGAATATTTGTGGTTAAGCATTTTATCTATATGGTTCTAAATATTAAAACTAATAAAGGAATATTTTTAAAGAAAAAAAGTTTAGTCTGTATAAGCATAGAGAGTGGATAATATGCCACTTTCACAAAGTTTTTTAATACATTTGCTTAATATTTTTAAGTAAGTTTTTTTAAATATTAAAAAGTCTTTTCTAAGTTGTGTAGCTAATTGTGGCAAAATTGCTGTTAGCTTATTTTGGGAAATAGGTAAATGTCACATTGAACTCTTGTGATAATGAGTCAGCACAAACCTAGAATAATTATTTTTAAATGAGAAGCAAATTGTGTCACCCCTCTAGTCAATGGCTTTGCCATCTCAATCGGAGTGAAAGCCACAGTCCTCCCCAGGGCCCAATCTCAATGCCCCCTGCCATGTCCTCTCCCATCACTCTCTTCTCTTGCCTGCCCGCTCCAGTTGACTGGTCCCCTTCCTCTTTCTTGTTCATTTCAGGCCTTATGCTCTTACTAGTGTCTTCTGCCTGGAATGCTCTTCCCTGGATAACACATTCCTGGCCCAGGACCAGCTACATAATGTTTCATGCTCAGCGTAAAATGAAAAATGCTTTTCGTTAAAAATTGGTAAGAATCACAAGATGGCAACATCAGAGCACTAAACCAAGTGTGGGGTCCTGTGCAATTGCATGTGTGGTGTATTAGTCCATTCTCCCTCTCCTATTAGGACATACCTGAGACTGGGTAATTTATAAAGGAAAGAAGTTTAACTGACTCACAGTTCCTCATGGCTAGGGAGGCCTCATGAAACTTACAATCATGGTGAAAGGGAAAGCCAACATGTCCTTCACATGGTGGCAGCAAGGAGAAGTACGGATTGTACGTGGGGAAAAACCCCTGATAAAACTCTCAGATCTCATGAGAACTCACTCACTATCACAAGAACAGCATGGAGATAACCACCCCCATGGTGCAATTACCTCCCACCAGATTCCTACCACAACACATGGGGATTATGGGAACTACAATTCAAGATGAGATCTGGGCGGGGATACAGCCAACCACATCAGATGGTGTGCTCAGGGAAGCCTAACTGCCTGGCTTCTTAC
This sequence comes from Macaca mulatta, assembly GCF_049350105.2. Lineage (NCBI taxonomy): Eukaryota > Metazoa > Chordata > Mammalia > Primates > Cercopithecidae > Macaca > Macaca mulatta. The sequence goes on along the minus strand of NC_133418.1, from coordinate 102,054,572 downwards.
TTCCTTCATCTTTGTTCCAGTGTCACCATATATTAGAGAAATCATTCTTCTCTCCATTCTATGTGGGATAGTTTCCCCTGTGGAACTCTTTGTTTCTTTCCCTTGTTTTGCAGTTCTCCTTAGCACTTGCCACCACCTAATCTACTCTGCACTAAATCATTTACATCTTTCTTTGGTGTCTATCTCCTCCTGTGGAAATATAAGGACCATATATGCTTTATCATCCAGGGTGTAGAAAATGCCCATTGCATATAGTAGCCACTCAAATATTTGCTGATTGAATGAACAAATGAATAGATGACAAGTAGTGAAAAGCAAAGTTTGTTGTTTTTTTTAAAGGATTCAAGAGTCACATCAGAATCTAAAACAGAGAATACAGAAACTGTGTTTTGTATGCATGTGGGGGTTCCAAATTTAAGAATGCAAACTGGGGAATGAGGAGAATGGATTTTGCTTCAGCTCTAACACTGGCTGGCCCTGCAACTTTGGAGCAGTCTCTTGACCTCTCTGAATCCCATGTTGTCACCAGTGTAGTGAGGGGCCTTCTAGCACTCTGTGACTTTATGGAACAATCTTACATACTTGTAAGTCCAAGCTCAACATTCTAAATAAACAGTGAAGTAATCTTGTCAGTTGAAGCTATTTCTGTATGTTTGGGTCAAAACCCAAAACTGCAGACACACTCTTTGTATTACCAGTCTAGCATGTATACAGTCCTTTTCCTTCAATATGATAGTCTAGTTATGGCCTCAGAAAACCATTTCTCCGAGGAAAAAAAGTTAGTCTACTTTGAGGAAGAGCTAGAATTATTTTAAGTGGCTTGTGCATCACGGTGTGTGGAACTTGAACCCTTAAATGGGGATATATGGATATGCTTATTCAGACCCATAGGATGTTATATGTTGGTTCCTTAGAAAGAGACAGAAATCTAAATGTAGAGCCTGCTGACTCTCAATTTCCTTACTGCTGGTTGAGACATTCTGGGGTGTCTATTGCTGAATCCATTGTAGAAAACAGAATCCTCATTTAATATGCCAAGCTCCTTTTTTGTATTATTAATTCCAAAAATCATGAAGAAATGTTCTGATCATAAATTCTCTTGGCATAGATGATAGAAAAAACACAAAACATTAAAATGCCTTCTGGCTCTGTATATGTCTGTGTTGAAAAATATTTGTTTTCCAAACCTCAGCCTCTCTCCTTTTTGGTCAATAATTGTGCAGAGTATTTGCTTTGTAGTTTGTTTTTCATGTCCATTTTGCTTAAGATAATGTCCTGTGTCCTTTTTTAATACTTCTAATACATTTTTCCTCTGTTCGCTGTGTTATTTGCAAAGAAACAAACAGATATTTTCCCCAGAACTCACATTAATCCTTCCCACTGAAATATTTTTCCATGTGCTTTTATCACTATTTTTTTAAAATCATGCTTTATCTGATGGAATGGGAGCAAGATGGACCTCAATTACATAAAAATAGACAGAGGTAAAAGGAACCAAAGTGAGACCGAATACAGATGCTGAGAACAAGGTTATAGACTTTGTCAATTGAATAGGGAAAGGTTTAAGAATTCTATAAATCTCAGTACAAGGTCAGAATAGGAATTAAGAAAGCAGAGCAAGAAAACTGAAGAGAAGGCTCCACCCATCATCCTCCCTTACAAAGACACCAATTTAACAACTATCTACATATATTTTTAAAAACACCCTCTTAAGAACCAAAAATCAGGTGAGCACTCACAGTACCTGGTTCTAGCAACTTTGTATTCCTGAAAGAGGCACTGAAGAGGTAGGAAAAGCAGTCTTGAATTGTTAACACCACCACTCCCCAACCCCAGGTAGCTGTTGCCTGGTACAGAGAGCATCTCTGTGCACTGGGGGAGGGAGAACACAGCAATGGTGACGCATTGAACTCAGTGCTGTCCTGTTAGAGCAGAAAGAAAAACTGGACCAAATCCAGCTGACTCCCGCCCATGGAGGCAATATTTAAATCCGCCCTAGCCAGAAGGGAATCCTGGATCCCAGAGGTCAGAACTTGAGATCTGGCAAACCTTGCTACTGGGGCCTAAAGTGCTCAGAGACTCTAAATAAACTTGAAATGCAGTCTAGGCCACAGAATCTGCAACTTTTAGAGGAGTTCTACTGTTGAACTGAGCCCAGAGCCAGTAGACTGTAGGGCAGGAGAATGCAACCTGCTGATACCAGCTGAGACAGCTAAAGGAGTGCTGGCATCACCCCTCCCCTATCCCCGGGCAGGAAAGCTCACGGCTCCAAAAGAGATCCCTGATTTCTCCTTAAGAAGAGGAGAGGAAAGAGTGGGGAGGAGTTTGTCTTGCATCTTGGATACCAGCTCAGCCACAGCAGGACAGGGCACTGGTCAGAGGGGTGAGATCCCCATTTCTGGCTCTAGCTCCTGGACATCATTTCTAGAATACCATGGGCCAGAAGGGAACCTGCTGCCTTGAAGGGAAGGACCCAGTCCTGGCAGCATTAATCACCTACTAACTAAAGAGCCCTTGGGCCCTGAATAACCAGCAATGGGCCCTGAATAACCAGCCAGGTACTATGATGATATGATGAGGGTCTTTTGTAGTACTCTGAGATTAGGTAAAGGAGGAATATACCTCATCATAATAAGAGCCATATATGACATACCTACAGCTAGTAACATAATGAATGGGGAAAAACGGCAATCCTTTCCACTGAGATCTGGAAAATGACAAGGATGCCCATTTTCTCACCACTGTTACTCAACATAATACTAGCAGTTCTAGCTAGAGCAACCTAATGAGAAAAAAGATAAAAGGCATCCAAATTTGAAAGGAGGAAGTCAAATTATCCTGGTTTGCACATGATACGATCTTATATTTGGAAAAATATGAAGACTCCACAAAGAAACTGTTAGAACTGATAAATTCAGTAAAGTTGCAGGGTACAAAATCAACATACAAAAATCGGTAGCATTTCTATATGCCAACAGTGAAAAATCTGAAAAAGAAATCAAAAAAGTAATCCCATTTACAGTAGCCACACATAAAATTAAATACCTAGAAATTAACCAAAGAAGTGAAAGATCTCTGTAATAAAAACTATAAGACATTGATGAAAAAGGAATTGAAGAGGACACTAAAAAATGGAAAAATATTCCATGTTCGTGGATTGGAAGAATCAATATTGTTAAAATGTCTGTACTACCCAAAGCAGCCACCTACAGATCCAATAGATCCCTATCAAAGTGCCAATGACATTCTTCACAGAAATAGAAACAATCCTAAAACTTATATGAATTCATGAAAGACCTAGAATAGCCAAAGCTATCTTAAGCAAAAAGAACAAAACTGAACAAATCACATTACCTGACTTCAGATTATACTACGAAGCAATAGTAACCAAAACAGCATGGTACTGACATAAAAACAGACACACATAGATCAACGGAATAGAATAGAGAACCCAGAAACAAACCCGCACACCTACAGTGAACTCATTTTTGGCAAAGGTGCCAAGAGCATGTATTGGGGAAAAGACATTCTCTTCAATAAATGGTGCTAGGAAAACTGGATATCCATATGCAGAAAAATGAAACTAGACCTCTATCTCTTGCCATGTACAAAAATCAAATCAAAATAGATTAAATATTTAAATCTAAGACCTCAAACTCTGAAACTACTGCAGGAGAACATTGGGGAAAATCCCCATGATATTGGTCTTGGCAAAAATTTCTTGAGTAATACCCCACAAGCACAAGCAACCAAAGCAAAAATGAACAAAATTAACATTAAGTTAAAAAGCTCCTGCACAGCAAAGGAAAGGAAACTACCGATAAAGTCAAAAGACAACCCAAAGAATGGGAGAAAATATTTTCAAACTACCTATCTGACAAGGCATTATTAACCAGAATATATGAGAAGCTCAAACAACTCTATAGGAAAAAATTCTAGTAATCAATCAAAAAATGGGCAAAAGATTTGAGTAAACATTTTTCAAAAGAAGACATACAAATGGCAAACAGGCACAAAAAAGGTGCTCAGTATCACTGATCATCAGAGAAATGCAGATCAAAACTACAATGGGATATAGTATCATCTCACCCCAGTTAAAATGGCTTATATCCAAAAGACAGGCAGTAACAAATGTTGGTGACAAAGTGGAGAAAAGGGAACCCTCATACACTGTGGATGGGAATGTAAATTAGTACAACCACTATGGAGAACAGTTTGGAGGTTCCTCAAAAAAACTAAAAGTAGAGTGTGGTGGTTAATACTAAGTGTCAACTTTGGATTGAAGGATGCAACGTATTGATCCTGGGTGTGTCTGTAACAGTGTTGCTAAAGGAAATTAACATTGGAGTCAGTAGGCTGGGAAAGGCAGACCCATCCTTAATCTGGGTGGGCACAATCTAATCAGCTGCCAGTGCAGCTAGAATATAAAGCAGGCAGAAAAATGTGAAAAAACTAAACTGGCCTAGCCTCCCAGCCTACATCTTTCTCCCATGTTGGACCCTTCTTGCCCTTGGACATCAGACTCCAAGTTCTTAAGATTTAGACTCAGACTGGCTTTCCTTGCCCCTCTGCTTGCAGACAGCCTATTGTGGGATCTTGTGATTGTGTGAGTTAATACTTAATAAACTCCCCTTTATATAAATACATTAGTTCTGTCCCCCTATTAGTTCTGTTCCTCTAGAGAACCCTAATACATAGAGCTACCATATGATCCAGGAATCCCACTACTGGGTATATGCCCAAAAGAAAGGAAATCAATATATCAAAGGATATTCCATGTTTGTTGCTGCACTATTCACAACAGCCAAAATTTGGAAGCACCCTAAATATCCATCAACAGATGAATTGATAAAGAAAATTTGGTATTTATACACAATGGAGGATTATTCAGCCATAAAAATAATGAGATCCTGTCATTTGCAATAATGTGGATGAAAAGTGGAGATTATTATGTTAAGTGAAATAAGCCAGACACAGAAAGACAAACATCACATGTTCTCCCTTATTTTTGGGATCTAAAAATAAAAACAGTTGGATTCACGGACATAGAATGGAAGGATGGTTCACAGAGGCTGGGAAGGGTGGTAGCAGGGAATGGGGAAAGGGAGTATGGTTAAAGGATACAAAGAAATGTTACAAAGAATGAATAAGACCTACTATTTGACAGCACAACAGAATGACTATAATCAATAATAACTTAATTGTACATTTTAAAATAACTAAAATAATTGGATTGTAACACAAAGGATACATGCTTCAGGGGAATGGATGTCCTATTCTCCATAATGTGATTATTACACATTGCATGCCTATATCAAACATCTCATGTGTGCCATAAATATATACACCTAATATGTACCCAGAAAAATTTAAAAATTTTTTAAAAGTAGGACTTAATACTGAACTCCATTCATATTGATTCCTTGTTATCCCCTTAATTAGGAATTCTATTTCCAGAGACTAGGAATATAGGTTCTTACTGGGCTGGGCCGCGCCCACTATAATAGGAAGATGTGGATGCAGGAGGCTTGCTTGTTCATCAGAAAGACAGGTTTGGCAGAGTTTGACCTTAGTGCATTAAAGATAAGTTATAATTGAGTGCCTTGTCCCTCAGTGAGGACAAATAAGCAAAAAAAGTGCTGTATTTATATAGTATGCCTAAGTGTGTTACCAGCATATCAGAAGCATGCCAATTCAGAACAACTCTTGGGATACACATAGATTCAAGGTTAGTTGCTTGCTTATGACGGAAACCTCCTCCTTCCTTCCCTCCTAAGAGTTTGAATAAAAGCAGAAGAAATCTTACTACAGAAAATTAAAACAGATTTGACTACCTCATGTAGAAGAAACTCTCTCTTTGGTAGAAACTAGAAAACCTAGATAACATGTCTCTTTATTTTATATATCTTCAGACCAAGAGGAACCATACTGAAACCTAGAACCATACTAGAAAACCTAGTTTCTACCAAAGAGAGAGTTTCTTCTACATGAGGTAGAAGAAACCATTTCACAAACCAGCCATTTCACAAACCAGCCATTTCACAACCATTTCACAAACCAGCCCATCTGTCAGCTGAACACCATGGTTAGGGTGACCTAGTTGATCACATGGAACAGAAGAATCACCCAGCTAAGCCCTTCTCAAATTTAAGAACAACATTGTGAAATACAGTAATATATTTGCTGTTTTAAGCTACCAAATTTGGGGGTAATTTTTTATACCAAGATGTAGTGCTAATGAAACAGATCCCTAAAGAATGTGACATTGACTTTGAAGCCAAGACGTGGGTGAAAGATAAAAAAGCCTTGAGTAGACTATTGGCAAAGTCTCAAAGGACAATGACAGAAGTGTTTTTGGAGGCTGGAGAAAAGATGTTAGTGGTGGAGAGTTTAGTAAAACTGCTATCTATAGTAATGCAGAATATAGAAAATGTGTGTAACGAACTGTTAGATCTGGCCCAAGAAATGTCATGGCAAAGTGTCAAAAGTAGCAGCTGGTTTATTTAGACTATATGTGATAAAGCACTGATAGAGAGAAATGAGATTAAGCAAGAAAATGTATAGCTTCCAAGTAGAATTTAGAAGAAATATAAGGAATCCAGTACTCACTGGTTTCAAAAACAAAAATATGTCTATTCTCAGCTTCTCTGGATGGTGAAATGATCTCAGAGTAAGAATGGTCTCAGGGAAAACATCTTGAAGATAGCGCAGTAAAAACTTCGTTGAAACTCAGAAAGATTTAAGTGTGCCTAGTATGGCTTCTAAGAATAATAAGGATATGCCCAGCAGAATCTCTTTGATAGGCAAGAGAGCCTTTAAGAATCTTAAGGGCAAAATATTGTGAAACTTTTTCATCTAGACAAAATGTCTTTAAGAATATTTATATATATATAAATATAAAATATATACATATATATATATATATTTTTTTTTTTTCTCCCATGAGACATAGTCTCGCTCTGTCACCCAGGCTGGAGTGCAGTGGTGCGATCGTGTCTCACTGCAACCTCCGCCTCCCGAGTTCAAGCAATTCTCTGCCTCAGCCTCCCAAGTAGCTGGGATTACAGGCACCTACCACCACCCCTGGCTGATTTTTTTGTATTTTTAGTAGAGACGAGGTTTCACCATTTTGACCAGGCTGATCTTTAACTCCTGACTTCATGATCCACCCGCCTCGGTCTCCCAAAGTGCTGGGATTACAGGTGGTGAGCCACCGCGCCCGGCCGCCTTAAGAATCTTGAAGGCTTTGTACCACAGCTTCTTGTGGCACAACAAGCCAGAGAGCTTTTGTGGAAGATAACTGTGAGTGACTTTTATCTAATGGAATTAACCCAAAAAAGAGTTAAAGGAAGCTCAGAGGTTTCTAAGAAAATTATACTTTGGAAGCACAGTAGCTACATAGAGAAAATGCAAAATGGAAGACCTTTGTACTCACAACTTACTTAGGGCAGAAAGCCTACTGAGAAAGCTACTCAGCCACAAACATTGCCTATTTCTTTTGTGAAAGAAAAGATGACCCGCAGGGTAGAACCAAGAGCCCAAAGAGCAGAGATAGGAGCCATGGAGAATTGTTCCCAGAGCAGAAGAGGCCTAACTAAGAAGTGACAACATATGCTCAATTGTATTTCAGCACTGGTTGGATTTCTGAATTGGCCTGGACCTGTGACTGCTAAGTGTCTCCTACTATCACCTTTTTAAGTGGGAATGTCTGTTTGTCCCATCCACACGTCACCATTGTATTTTGGCTGTGTAGGAGGAAGATAACATGTCTCTTTATTTTATATATCTTCAGACCAAGAGGAACCATACTGAAAGAACCACACCTGGGGAGCCTCATTAGCTTAGATGCTTAGATAAACAGAAACCGGGGGCCTTAGTTTAAGCTTAATGCTAGAATAGGATTAGAATTTTGAGTCTTGAAAGGCAGAAAATGTATGTGTATGTGGAGGAAATATAAAGTTTGTTGCCAAAAGGTAGACTGTGATGGGTGAAAGATGGTCACAATTCCTTTGGCACTGCTTCCCTGGAAATGAGAAGCCCGATATACTCCTCCCCTCTAATCAGAGTTGGCCTTGTGAACTTCTATGAACAATGAAATGCAATGGAATTGACATTCTGGGACTTTTGAGATGCTTTCACCTGGGCCTCTGGAAACATTTTCCAGGAACTGTGAGCCACCATGCAGGGGAGCACACAGGGAGACATTCCAGTCGGCAGTTTCAGCATAGCTCAGCCGTCCAGCTGCCCACATCAAGGGTCAGACATGGCACGAAGCTCTCTTGAACCCTGCTCTCTGAAACAGCCCATCCACCTGTCAGATACTAAAAGTGACCCCAACAAATAGCATGTAGAGTAGAAGAACTGCCCAGGTAGGCCCTGCCTGAATCTCACCCCATAAAATTGTGAGAATATTAAAGTAAATGTTTATGTAAGCCACTAAGTATTTGGGAAAATTTGTGAGGCAGCAGTAAATAACCAGAATGAGGTCTCTTCCTCCTTCTGGGTCTCAGTTTCCTCACCAACAAAATGTGAGATTTGAATCAGACCCCGGAGTTTTCTTCCAATTTTAACAAAATTAGCAAAACAACACTTAGTTTTATGCAATTGCCACAATTTTTCTTGTAAAATCATCTAAAGGTAGTAAGCATTACAAAATTAAGTCACTTTTAACTTTACCACCTGAACCAGAGTTAAAACGCTGGGGAATTGTTGCCAATACAGACCACCATTCCGGCTGAAGATAAGCTAACAAGGTTAATGTTTTTATAGAGAGACAAAGTGATTTCTCCTCAATGACACTATAGGGGTTAGTGAAATCCACCCAAGTTACCTTAAATCTAAAATATCTAAGTCTTTCGAACAAAAGTTTCCATTGAACAAGACATATGAAAATTGGTCTAGAAGATTAATTCCTATCTGCAAACAAATTGGTGACTATGTATATACAAGAGCAAATGCATGGACTTCTGTCTATTCATTTGGCATAGAAGTTCTTAGCTTGCAGTTTATGTACTCTCAAGGGGTCCATGGATAAAATTCAGGGGTTCATGTACTTTCGTGGGAACACAATTTTTTTTTAATGTTTAATTGAATTTAGAATTTCAATTATAAATACAGACAAAAAACCCAAAAACTATTAGCGGTACCTGTGATTTTTGTCACCACTAGAAATCAACAATATGTTCATATCGTATAACAGCTGTTGCAAATATCTCAAATTATTTATGCTTATCACAATGCTGAAATTAGGGTTATTAATCCCACTGATGCAGCTGTTATATAGTACATTAATTTTTAAAATCTGTGTGTATATATATACACATATAATACATATCCTACTATAAAACAAATTTGCTTTTGATATGTTGATAACCATATTTTACTATAGTTTGCTTTTTAATGCTATGTGTTTTAGTTTAAATGTTTAAAAACATTATTCTGAGAAGGTATTCAGAGGCTTCATGGACAACCAAGGATCCCTATACTATGGGAATCCTTGATGTTCATCCCATAGTATAGCTCCTAGCTCACTTGACTTTCCTGTCAGTCAGTACCTGTTGAGCACCTGCCCAGTGTCCAGGTGGTCTCAGAGGTCAGCTGGCAGATACATTAGTTTTCTCCCATTTTGCTTCCCTTTCCCAATTCCTGTAGTTGCTCTGAATATCAGGCCGTGTCTTCAGACCCTCTCCCACTCCTGGCCACCTCATTTTTCACAGACATTTCTGCCCCATATTTCATTATAGAAAAGGTAAAACTTCCTCTTTTTAATCATGCCCAATGTTTCTATTGTTACATGTGCCACTATCTCTCTAAGATATATTTCCAAACCCATCTCTCTTCTGAGTTTAACAATCTAAATTTCCAGCTGCCTACTAATCTTGAATATCCTTCACATACTTCAAATTAAGTGGAATCATTCATAAAAGGTTCCTGTCATCATAAATTGACTCACCCTGACTCCTAGGCACACATGGCCACAGCAATTCTGCACGTTAGGTCTTTGGTGTCACATCTGGATTTAACCTCCTCCACCTCACCCCCAGATATTTCTGAAATCCACTTTTGACTCAGACTCTGCTCAGCTCTTTCACTGACCACTTGACTGGCCTTTTAAAGAATCTCCCAACTTCTAGTATCTCATTTTTTTCCAATCCGATTAGAATTATCTTTCTAGAACTCAAATTTGACCATTTCACTTTTCACCTTAAAAGCTGCACTGCATAAACTGTTAGGTCTCACCTGGGTGATTCGTTAAAACACAAATTGCTTGGCCCCAACCCCAGAGTATCTGATCCAGTACATCTGCTGTGGGGCCTGAAAATGTGCATTTCAAACCAGTTTCCATGAGATACTGATGCTGCTGGTCAGGAAACCACACTTGAGAATGCCTGGCCTAGAACATCATCCTTAAATCTGTTTGACTTGCAGTTCTTCCAGTAAAAATTGTTTCAGACCCCCAATATAGGTATGCCTATTTATTTATAAATTACCTACAGGCTCTAATGCATTAACATTGCAGGTACATTATGAAACAAATTACAAATAATCATTTTAAAAGATAAAACAAAAACACATAGAAAATTTAAGAATATTCTTTCTGCACCCAAATGGATGTTATACACCCCACATCAGAATATTCTGGGAGGGGTGGAGATTAAAAATGAGCCCTGGGCTGAGATACTAAGTCCTATACTCTTTGTCATTCTAGTCAATCATAGTCAGTCTGTTTGCTTTCTAATCCTGGCTCCAGGCTATAGAAAGTTACAACCTTAGGGAAGATCCTTCACCTCTCTAAGCCTCTATGTCTTCCTCTGTAAAATGGAGATAATATTAAGCAACAACCTCATAGGATTGTTTTTAAGATTAAATAAATTAATATGCATAAATGGCTTAACAAATTCTTGGCATATAATAAATGCTTGATTAATGCTGACTATTACGATTGCTCCTGGTTAGTACCGTATGCTATAACCATGCTGTTCAGTTCACAATTTCCTGAGTAAATATCCACAACTCGATGTCTTTACTTGTGTTGTAGCCCCTGCCTGGAGTATCTTTCCTTTATCTCAACTTGGGAATATCCTTCTCATCTTTCACAATCAAGCTGAAAATGTTACGTCCCTTGTGACAGTAACCTACCTGAACATTCTGGTCTAATTAATTGCTCTCTCCTCTTTGTTCTCATAGTACTGTTACAAATCTTTAAATATTCCTTGCCACAATGTTATTATGTACAGTTTATATGCCATTTCTTCCAATATTGTGAGCTCCTTGGTATGGAGTTCATGGTGACCTATGTATCCATCACATCACCAGAGAAAATGCTTGGCACATAGCAGATGCTAGATACAGATTGTGAAAGAGAGTGAAGACATGAGGGAGCTGGAGATAGAGGAAAAAGATGTAGGAAGAGAAAGAAAAAGGGAGAGAAAGAAGAAAAATGAAGGGTAAAAAAGGAAAGGTTGGTCATCAGCTCTTCTCAAGTTCATGCTGGTATTTGGAAGAGCGTGACAATCTAGTTCCAGCACTATAGCCTAACCCAAATGCAGGTAATGTCTTACCCATGTGACTCCCCTCTTCAGCCTCACTTTCTCTGGTCCCTTGGACAAGAAGTCTTAGATTTGATTTAAAAAATGTGTGTGTGCTCCTGGATTCTAAAATCCTTGGAATCTTCAGAATGATGAGTATCTTTTGTATACCAGTAGGATGATTGGTGACTGGGGGCGCCTATATAGCTTTAGGATGGGAATTGGACCCCCAGAAAACCAAGTCTTGACTAGAATCTTAGAACTTTCAGCTCTACCTCCCAGCTTTTGGGGAGGGGAGAGGAACTGGAAATTGAGTTCAATCACCAATGGCCAATAATTTAACCAATCATGTCTATGTAATGAAACCGTCACAAAAATCCCTAAACAATGGGGTGGACAGAGCTTCCAGACTGATGAACACATCCACGTGTCGGGAGTGCAGTACATCCCAACTTCACCAGACAGAAGCTCCTGCAGCCAGGACCCTTCCAGACCTCACCCTAAGTACCTCTTCATTTGCCTGTTCATTGGTATCTCCACAACTAAAGTGTGTCCCTGAGTTTTGTGAGCTATTTTGGCAAATTATCAAACCTGAGAAGGGTGTTGTGGGAACTCCTAATTCATGGTTGGTCAGAAGTACAGACGGCAATCTGAAACTTCCAACTGGCATGTGAAGTGGGAGCAGTCTCATGGGACTGAGCCTGAGGGGTCGTCCTGAACTCTGTGTAGTCTAGAACTGAATTGAATTGTGGGACATCCAGTTGGTGTCCAGAAAGTTGGAGGATTGGTTAGTGTAGATAAAAACCACACACACATCTGGTGTCAGAAGTGTCTGGAGCAAAAACAGTTCAGAGGGGCCAATTAGGTTGCCAACGGAGTCTGCCGCTGTCTTCTAAAAATATGCTAGCTAACCCGAAAGGCACTACACCCTGAACTATTCCCTCATGGCCCCACATCCCGTTCACCTGAATGGAAAGTCCATGAAAGAGTGACAGAGCTGCTAGAACTGATACGTCAATTCTCCTTTCTGGTTTCTGTAATTTCATAGCCTTAGGATATCCAAAAAAAAAATGCCTGTTCTCAGTCTGAAAACTTCCAAACGCCATTAATAACATTGCTTAAGCTCACAGGCCCTGAAGGCATCTAACTATGTTTCCTTGAGTCAATATTTAAGTCCTTTGTTGTAGTATGTTCCAGTACACATTCACATCCATTTGAACCCTAAGTAAAATGTCTCAGAGTTCATGCTCCCCGCATTATCAACAAGATTCCTCTGTTGTCTTCAGGACTTGACAATTTTTGTAGAGTTACTACTCAATTCCCTGAGTAGGCCTGTTCTGTAAATCCTTATTATTTGCTGACTGTTTGAAAGGAAAAGTAGAATCAAATCACACTGCCATTTAATAAGCCCATCAAGGCCCTCTACCACCTGCTAATAAGGTTCACAATTGTCACCCTACCTCTGCCCAGACTCCCCCTTCAATGGAGCTCCGTTTTCCTGTGCTCATGATTACTAGGCTATATTACCGTGAAAGAAAAGCTGGCTTCATTTTATATAAAGTACATTCTTAAACTGTGGCACACAGCAGAAGGGAGCTGGATATACCCTTGTCATCCCTAATGAAAGAAGAATATTAGACCCATTAAAAGGCTAAAGTCCAATCACCCTTCAGTGATTTTTCTTCTCATCAGCAAAAATGCTCATTAATTCTAATATCTTTGCTTTCAGGCATGAACTATGAGATCTGAACAAAAATTTCATTTGTAATGAATACATTTTGTCAGAAGTAGAATTATGATGATTCTACTGGTGATAATAATAATAAGCCATATCAAGAGAACAAGAGGATTCTGTGTTCTCAGCTGGCAGGGGGTCTGTGAGACCCTCTGTCCATGACATGGTCTTGTGATGCTCCATGGCATCTATATAAATAATGAGACTACATAAACAGGAGGTTGATCTTCTAACCAACAGACCATAATGCAGACATCCATAACTGACTGCATCTGATGAGGATATGGTCTCTTCTTTTGAATAACCCTGAGAGTCTATTTATGAGCCTACATCTGGTTAGTTTACAGGGATATGTTTTCTGGAATGAAAGTTTATTGTAAGGATACTTTGATAACTAGGTAGAAGGCTACGGAGTCACCATGGAACCCAGAGGTTCCAAGCCTGGGTCATTCTAAACAGAGATCATAGCTTTCTATGGTTTAGGAATTGACTTTTATAACCTGGATCTTCTTGTTTGACTTAGCATGTATATTTTCCATTATAGGAAATCTTGGAGCTCTGTATACATGTACTTAGAAAAACTTATTTGATGAGTAAGTGAAGACGTTCAGCCTTACCATGATCCAACACTATTCAATTGCTTCCCTGGTCCTTAAGGAATAAGGCTGTTTATAAGTCTGGACAATTCTGTCATTCTCCCCCAAACCGATCCTAATCCCACAGACATGCTGAAGGCAGGGGAAGACCTCATGGAACTGCCATATCAGTCCCGGCCTCTTCACCTCCAAAGCTATTTAACATGAAAACATAGCCTACTACATTTTTTTAGCCGCTATATTTGAATCTCTGTACTAATGGTCAAGTACACTTTCTAATTGATAATGACGTGTATTAATGTTCCCATTTAGAAATAAACAAACTGGTTAAGCATGCTTAAGACACAGGCACCAAATCACAGATCTAGATAGCATGAAGTCAGGCTTTTAAACCTTGGTCCCTGATAGCAAAGCCCTGTTCTTCCTAATGTGCCCACGACTATAGTGGCCATGAATCAATAGAGCAATTAGAATTGTTATGTCTATTGTAATATTGAGTTAGAAAAAGGATTTGGTTTCAATAGATCAAAGAGAAAAGAAATTAGAAAGAGAGCCTGTGGGGAAATGTGTATGTGGAGAGTTGCCAGAAGACAGGCCAGCCAAAAAGGGATTTAACACAATTGCTTATCAAATGGGCAAAGGACGGGACATGCAATCCACAACCGAGGACACATAATTAGAAGACAAATGGAGAAAACATATTATTTTTCTAGATATCAAGGAAAGGCAAATTAAAACAACAGTTTTATGCTCTCTAAGACAACAAAGAAAAGAATGTTTGCACCCAGTGTTTCCAAGGGTGTCATGAAACCCTGCACACAAATGTACCCTGGTGAAAATATAATTGGGAAATCCCATTTAACACAAGTTTACCTATGATTATCAAGAGTCATGCCGATGTTTATGCTTTTTATCTTGAAGAACATATCTGAAAGAAAGAAATATTTTATGCATATAAAGATGCAAACCATGGCAATATTCAGAACAGCAAAAGTTTAAAGTTAATTCAAGTGCCCCTGAACACGATATTTAGGTTATATGGAATGTTAACATGGTTGAATATTACCCAGAGTTAGCTCAGGCACTACCCTCTCTGGTCTGGACCACTGCAATGGACTTGTTTCTTGCCTTCAGCTTTGTCCTCCCAAGTCTAGGCTTTACTCTGCCACCAGAGGGGTTTCATGAACGTGATATTCCTTCCACCTGCATGAGAGCATTTTGGCTCCTAAGGCTTCTGTGGGCTCTTCCCTACCTTCCTCTCTAACCTCATTCCTTTTGCCATGGCCCCACCTGGAGACCTCTGTTCCTATTGCACTAAACAAATCATAAACACCCCCATTTCCTGCATAAACATCCATAATTCAATGTCTTTGTCTTGTAGCTTCTACCTAGAATAGCCTTTATTCATCTCCTCTTGGTAAAATCCTTCTTGTCCTTAAAACTAAGCAAAAAATATTAGCTTGGCTTTACACATACATCTTTAGAATTAGTAGGGCCTTATCTGTGCAAAAAGTGCTAGTTTGCCTTCAAAATTGAGCTTACTTATTGCCTCTTTGTAAATATTTTGATTTTTCACACCTCTATTTCCAGGTGAAATCTAACATGCTTTACTCGGGGCCTCCAATGAAGCCTGTAGAGATATTTATAATGGCCCCTGTCATTTCTCGTTGTGTATATGTATTGATGTATTTGTATATATATCACTCTTTATTAAGCTTCTTGAGGTCACGAGTATATCAAGTCCAATAATAGCATCTCATTCACCAGAACTACTTAAAGCTTATTATATGCCAAGCATTGTTACGCATTTTGCATTTTATCTCCATGTCTCAATAAAATTTTATAATTCTAATAATGTATGTTGTTATTCTCAATTTAACAGATGAGAAAACTGAGGTTCAAATAAGCAACTTGCTCAAAGCCCAAAGTAAGTAAATGGCATAGCCAAGAATTGAAGACTGGTCTATCAATTCCAGCTGCCTGGCCACCATACTGTTTTATTCCCTTTTCTGACACAGTAGCTTAACACATAATAGGTGCTCAATAGTTGTCAGAAAAAGTAAATATGTGGCAGTAAGAATAAGTATTTATAATAGATGGAACATTAAGTTGAAAAATCAGAATGTAAAAATGTATCTACATGTCGATTGCAACCTGATTGCAATGATAGGTGCATACTTGGCAAAGACTGGATGGGAACCTGACAACAGCAAAAGTCAATTTGTTAGAGAAACAGAATTATGGCAGTTTTAAAATGTATTTGTCCCTTGCACAATATTTTTTAGTTGCTTACCAAGACTTTGTTCATGAGAGGCTGGCTCAGCCCTGTTCTGCCATCAGAGCTCCTAAGAACATCAAAATATTTACTGATTAGAGAAACCCAGAAGCCAGAGGTCCCAACTGGCCAGGTATCAGAATGTTCTGTTGGAAACTCTATACACATCAGCAGGCCAGGCAAATGGATATGCAGAAAGGAATAAAAATGTTGACTGTCTTTTGTATTGAATTATCATATATAAAGAGGACTTGCACAAAATATTAATTCTGTGTGCAAAAGAAAAACCAGACTCTCTCAGTACCATTTCATAAATTCCAGAGATGAATATCTTAGTGAACTCTCCACTTTTTGAAAAGAATGTGTTGAAAGAGCATAAGAGAAAGGAGAAAGAGAAAAAAAAAAAAAAGGAAAGAAAAACAGGAAAAAAATTAGATTTGACAACAAAAAGGAGACAAATTAAAACTGAAGTAAATCCATCCATTGGTTTTTCTTAAGAATCATTCCCTGAAATTTTGCATTTCAGAAGTTGCTGTTGTTTAATTTCACCCTAGGAGCAGGAAAAACTAGGGTGCCTTTAACAGAAACAGGAAATTAAGAGAAGGAGATTTTTGGCGAAGGAATACAAACCAGGAAAGGAGACTCAATAAATGCTTATGGATAGACCATTAAATGAAAGAGTCTTATTTGTTGAGTTTCAGTTTCCAACAGGACATTTTTCATGGCCTGCCAAAGTTAGGCACACCTCCGCTCAAGGGGCAAGACTGCATTTCAGTTAATTCCCTAATTCAATGAGATAGAAATTTCAAGTCAGCAAGAAACAGAGACAGGCTATACAATTTCTTTAGTTTTTTTTATTCCCAATCAAATGCAGGGCCAAACAATACCAGGATTTACCTGTACTGATCTTGCCATCTGCCTAAGGGTGGCTGATCAGGGGGATTCCTCAATTGTCCAAGTAGACCTGGACACTCTACTAGTTCAAAACATGTCGGGTTCAGATGAGGAATTTGCTTGCAACAGAGCTGAGCCAGTCTGAGCAAATGCATGATACTACCTGATATGAAGAGAGTGTCTGACCACCGCAATTGTTTCCCTCAGAGTAGAAAGGTGAGTGCATCGTGGCACCCAATGATTACTTGGGACCCCAAGGTTTAAAATTCCTTATATGTTAAATGAAAATACATAAACTAAGCATGCATGATTTCTAAACAAAGAAAAGTTTTAAACAGGAAATTTGGAATTGTATAATCCTTGTAGCAAACGTTCAACTTTGTGAAAGATATCTCTTTATCTCTGGGGCGGGGCACACAGAGCTCTGCATTACTGTTGAGAAACAATAGATGATATTGACATACTATAATCCCATTTTCTTCCATGTGCAGGAAAACCTTGTTTTATGGGAGTATCAGGGTCTCAGCTCATTAGTGGGTTTGTCTCAAAGTAAACAGAAAAGCTGGGGAGGTTAGAGCTTGAGAGGTTAGATTGGGTGGGGGTAGATTAAGGATATGTTGAGGATACCCTGGCATTGAGGCCCTGTTGAAAGATGACCACATACACCTCTTTCCAAGTTTAACCTTTTCTTACAGAGGCTGACTCCCTCCTCCCATTTGCCAGCACAACCACCTAATCTTTTCTCTACTTTTATAAGTCAACAAGAAAAATAACATTCCCTAAACAAGAGATTTCATTTTTCATCAAAACAGAACCTTCTTTTATGTAGCTACACATAAGCTTCCTTACTGAAGCACCAAATTCTAAAGCAGCTATAAGTAAAAAGAATTTGCTCTTATCATAAATAAAAGATTGTATATGTGAACTTATTTGCAGTAAAGCCTTACAATAAAAACATAATTTATACGCTAGTTTCTCCTGTGCATTTTATGTAATATCCTAGTAAAATATTTCCATTTTACAACATGTACCTATTAAAACCATTCCTTATAAAACTGTCGGCATAAAATAAAATACAAAAATTTGGAAGAAAAAGCAGAGGAAAAGAAAATATATCAAGATGAGGTGATGAAAGGCAACTGAAAGATCCTTGTAGAAATCCTCCCAGTGAGATATAAATAATAGTAATAAAGAGGCAGTGGATGATGCTGATAATTAACAAGGATATTTTAAGGTGAGAAATACTTAAATCCTTCTTAGAATGTCATTTTCCTCTATGCTAAAAAGGAATTCTATAGCAATAAAAATTGGAGACAGGACCCTACTACTGAGGTGGAATGACCTTACAAAGTAAGTCAATTAAAGTGTCCTGGAAATGGCAAATACTGTCTGTGAAAATGCTGCCTGACATATGATTGGCATTTGCTCTCTGGTGTCCAGATGCTCCTCCCACCTGTAGGTGGAGTTGTAGCCTGTTAGCCAAGGACCTCTTAAAACCTCTAATTAGATCTGTCATTCTTTGTTATGGTCATAACTATTTTTAAGTGATTTCAAATTTACAGAAAAAAAATAAAAGAATACAAGAACCGAAGGAACTTCAGATACCCTTCTTTCAGATTCGACAGCTGTTAATGTTTTACCACATTCCCTCTCTCTCTCAATCTCACATGTGAGTGTGTGTGTGTGTGTGTGTGTGTAAGATAGATAGATAGAATAGATATAGATATCGATGTATAGGTAGGTTTGATCATTTGGGAAGAAGTTGCAAATTTATCTAACCCTAAAACTTCAGTGTATATTTTGGATACTCTTTTATATAATTAGAATAAAATTATCAAAACCCGGAAAATATGTATCTAATCTATACATCTTATCCAAAGGTTGCCAATTGTCCCAATAACAACTTTCCTATTAAAAAAAAATAGAGAACTAAAGAAAAAAGAAAAAAATTCTTGTCCCAGATCCAATCCAGGATCACACACTGCATTCCATTGTCATGCCTCTTTGATCTTCTCTCAGCTGAAACATTACCCGAGTCTCTGTGTTTAGTCTAACCTTTACACTTATTAAAGAGCACAAGTCGGTTATTTTATAGAATGACTTGGTTTTGTCTGATGTTGTCTTCAGAGTTGCATTCAGATTATGCATTCTTGGCAGGAATACACAGAAGCAATCTGTCTTTCTCAGTGTATTGTATCAGGAAGCACATACTAATTTGTCCTAAAAATCTCTTGGTTAAGGTGAGGTGATATTCATCACAAAATTGCTATTTCCCCTTTTTAATAAGTGGACATATTTTGAGATTAAGTAAATATCCTGTTTCTCATCAAATGTTTGCCCAATAGTTTCAACATCTGTTGATGACCCTTGCCTACATCAATAATTACTGTGGTGGTAGCTGAATGAGAAGCAATACCTCGCTACAGGAAAGGGGTGTGCCAGTATCTCTGGGTATGGGATAGTTTCTTTACTTGAAAAATAAAGCAGTATCTATTTTTACTACGATCTATAGAAAGTAAAGATCAACAAAATTGTCCTAGTTAATGGGAGTAGCTAGAACATAAATCCATTTTCTGTGCATCAATAATTCTCAATGGAAGAGTGAGGTTTGTATTGCTATCAAAAAGTTCAGAGGTTTAGACTGAGAAACAGTCTACCAGAGACATTTCTTTCAAGAAAATTAACCTCCAGTTTAGAAAATGAAATGGATGTTTTCATCCTAAGTAATTGTTCTGTTTTTATGGAAAGACACTTCGAATTATGTAACAACCAAGTATTTTTTCTTTTGAGAACACCTGCTAGGAAATTTAAAGCCTCCACTGTGTCCAATTCACTGTGGTAGGTCTTCAGAATCTGTGTTCTTGGTCTCATTCCTGGACCACGCTATGTTTCCAGCTAGTTTTTCTTTCTTCTCTTACTCTGACTTACTTATGTTATCTTGTTTCCGTAGCTAGACTGAAACCTTGTGGAGTAAGGTGGGCATATGAATGAGTTAACAAAATGTGCTTTCTTTGTTTCATCATCTGCTCTATCTCAAATCTTCAGATATCTAATTTCTCATAAACTAGAGCTGTCTTATATTGTCCCACTTGATATGTCATTTTGGAGGATGAGAGTAGTAAAAGAACTCACGGGAAACTTTAAGTCAGTGTCACTGGTAGCTTCAGCAACTTCCTGGTTTCCAGGACTCTAAAATAATGATTGAGTTTGGTTATTGTATGTCACATGGAATGAGTCTTTGCCAGTACAGGTAAAAGAACACTGGGCCAGGGGTCAGAAGGTTCATGAACGGGACAGTTCTACCTCTGCCATTAACCAGGTATGTGACCTTGAATAGGTTGGTTCAGCTCGCTGGGCTACAAAATCCTTGTCAGAAAGGGGACACAAAAGCACCTAAGCTGTCCATTGCCCTAAACTGTTGGAAAGTGTAACATCACAGTGCTTCAAGAAGTGCACGATCCAAGGATTCTTTACCTTGCCTTCTGGTAAAAGAATCAAGCAGACATTTAACAAGAGAACAAATGTACAAATAATTTAATTTCAGATAATGGTAAATTATACAAAAACCGGATAGAATAAAATATTCAAAAATGATTGGGGGGAGTGCCTTATTTTAGATAGGATGGCCAGTGGAGGCCTCTGTAAGGAGTAGATATTTCATCAGAGACCCAGATAATGGGAAAGAGAAAGCTATGCAATGAGATGAGAGCCTGTGAAGCTGAGACACAAGCCCTGGGGCAGGAACCAACTCAAGTACCAGCCAGAGGCTGTGTGGCTGTCTCCGCCTGTGCAGGGTAGAGATGAGTAGAGAGAAGGCAGGTGTAGCTTTTGGAAGCCAATCCCTCTGCAGCCTGAATATTGAGAACATAGACTTTGAACATCTACAAACCTCGGTGCACCTCCTGGCTCTGCTTCTTACCCATCTTGGTGCAGGTACTTAACCTCTCTGGGTTGCAGTTTTCTAATACATAAAACAGGAGTAATAATAATAGCAGCTACTTCAAAAACCTGTGGTGAGAATTAAGTGGAATATTGCATAGCACTGTGCATGGCACAGGTAAGCTCTCAAGAAGCAATAGCTATTATTTTCTGGTCTACTCTGACTTCTCCATCAATTGAACATCCGTGGCCCTCACAGAATAAACTGCATAACTCAGGGTTCAGGAATATTTTCTAAAACTTTCATATAAGGATAAGCAGGAAACTCCCCAAAGGTAGGGACCATGTCTGCTTTGGTCCCATGGCACCCAGCACAGAAATGCACATAGTGGGTGTCCAATAAGATACTTAACCTGAGTAATTATTTGTGAAAGGTGGTTTCTGATAGTTGTAACAAGCCAGTCACAAAATGCAGGCAGTAAATCACACTCCCTGTACCCAACTCTCTATAAAATTCACAATGAGCACAATTTGTTTTTAAACTATGTGAAATGTTTTTAGATCACACTAACATATTCAGATGCATGCTCACCTTAAGTAATGTGTTGTCTCAGGAGTGAGTCCCTGGATCTGCCATAGTAGCTGATTTTTATCAACAATTAGGAAAAAGAGGCATTTGTTTGATTATGCGCCCAATTTCTGAACAAGCGGCTCCTCAGCCAACCATTGCAAATACCTCCCCACCACCACCAGCGTTTCCAAGTTCAGACTTCTCATTCTGATCATGCTAGGAATGTAATCAAGGCCCTCTGTGGAGATAAGTTAATTATCTCCTCAGGCAATGAACACACGGGTTTGGTTTCTGACCATGTTGCCTAATGAGAGGACACCCCAGAGGAGCTGAGAGCTTGTCAGCTACCACCCCAAGGCCCTTCGTGGCATCTGGGAGCCATGGCCCAAAGTGATTCTGGCCCCTCTGTCCCAGGTTCTGCACTGCACCTGCTTCTGGTGATGCAGCACTGGACACAGAACTTGACTGGCCCTATTCTCGTTCTCTCCGAGCCAGCCCAGCCATGCCCTGCGTTACTGGGGTTGGGCTCCTGGAGCTCACCCAGCACCTCCTGCAGCCCAGGACATCTCCCAGCACAAGATGCCCCTACGGAAAGCTGATCTGGCTCCGCTGAGCCTCCCAAGATAGATAAGGAAAGAAATCAGCTTTTCTGTCCTCCGTCACCAGGCTGCCAGGGACAGCAGGACCCAAAGACTCTAACAGAAATCACCTGCCTGTCTCCATGTTTTAAACTTCTGCTTTAATCCAGCTCAGAGTGGGATTAGCTGCCTCAGAGACTGCTAATTGCCAGATGGCCGCTGATAGCCGACTGCAGAAGTGTGTGTGTCAGAGCTTGTCATGGGGTCTTAGGAAGTCAGATCCGAAAGGGATCTTAGAGAGCCCAGCCAACCTTTCATTTTCTTGTTATGACAATGGGCAAACTGAGGCCCAGAGGGGCAAGGTGGCTTGCTCTTGGATACACAGCGAGCTTACAGCATGTGCCTGTGGATTGCATTTGCATTAGGAAGAGAAAGAAAAGAGCATTGAGAGACCTCAATATACCCCTAGCTGATTATGCCCTGCTGCCCCTAGGGAGAGGCAGAAGCAAGAGGAAGGAGAGCTAGTTTATTGAGTATCTCTTATATTCCAGACTTGACGGCAGCTGGTTTCATGAGTAATACCTGGGTTCAAGCCCTCAATCTGACAGGGCACGTGATCTTGAGTGAATCATGTCCCCTCTGGTCAGGGGGCTGGGGGATTCTTAATACCTTACATGCAGATTGAGAAGAGTAAACTGAATCATCTTGAAAAGAGTGGCTCTCATTCTTTAATGTGCACCATAATCTTTTGGAGGACTTAAAATACAGATTGCTGGGGCCCAACCTGTTTCTGATTCAGTAGGTGTGCATTAGGACCTGAGAATTTGCATTTCAAATAAGCTTCCAAGAGATGCTGATGCTATCCAGCCATGGGCCACACTTAAAGGTGTATTGCTGTAAGATGCAGCCCCTAACTCTAAAGTTAAACAGCATGAGTTGGTCCATGAACAAGAAACACACACAAACACACATGAACACACCAACACCTTTTTTAAAAGAGTAATCAAAAGAACCCGAACTAGTAAGTTAATTCCAATGGATCCAGGCTTTTATGTTTTCTTAAATTCTTCAAAAAAACTCCAACATTAACTTATGGCAACCCAAATACAAACTCAGTTTTTTGTCCTGTACCTCAAGTGCTTTCCTTAGAGAAGAATCAAGTACCATCTTACACTCAAGGAGCCTACAATCCTGAATGAGAAGAGTTCACCCACACAGTCCCACTCAGAATGAGACCCTGATGGCATCCCAGGAAAGCGTCTGAAGTACCTTTAGCACCTGGTACATCCAGACATGTGCTATAGCCCCCATGAGGACCATAACTAGTGAGTGTACCACTGAGATAAAGGCAGGCCAGAAGCACTCACCATCATTCCTGCAGTGTGACCAGAGGTACACACACTGAAATCCCCACCTGGAACACGGCCAACCTGCTAGGACATCTGCAGATTGTTTCCAGGAAACTTCTCAAACATGCATCAACCCAAATAAAGATGGGAGAAAATACATAAATATTGAAAAATCCTGGGAAAATACCTGGAGTTCTTCCAACAGCATTTGACTCTTAATAAACTGTACTTGTCTTGCTCTGATTTGAGTGAAATTTTACATACTAGAAACTTTATCCCAAAGTTCATATGTTGATTGGAGATGGAGCCTTTAGGAGATAATTAGGATTAGATAAGGTCATCAGGGTAGGGCCCCCATGATGGGACTGGTGGCTTTATAAGAAGAGGAAGAGAGAACAGAGCTGACATAGGCTCTTACTCTGTGGCCATGTGATGTCTTTGCTACGTTATAACACAGTAAGAAGTCCCTCAGCAGATGTAGACCCTTGATCTTGGACTTCCCAGCCTCCAAAACTGTAAAGAACATATTTCTTTTTAAAATAAATTAACCAGTCTGTGGTATTCTGTTATGGCAAGAGAAAATAGACTAAGACAGTACTTGTGAGACAAATATCCAAGATCAAAGCTACCTTGGAGGGGTCTTATGGATCTTGCAAAGAAAAAACAGACAGTAAGGAAGCTAAAGAGATTTGACAGGGCTCTGCCTCTCTGTTAGGATGTGTGGTGACTCGAGCTCAGGAATGGTTGATGTTGGTGTCATTTTTAGCCTCTGGCCCTATCAGCAGGTCTGCTATCATTGTAGACAGAGTAAGTGATGTGGCCAAGGATACCACATGTGGAGAGATGAGATAAAAGATATAAAGACACCTTTCCCAAATCCCTGTGAGGCACCCAAGGTGCTTGATCTAGGGCTAGAGCCAAGGTCTCTTGGCCAGAATGTAAACTAATGTTTGTCTGTCTCTCCAGCTCTCTCCTTCCTACCTTTCTAGGTAAGCACTGAAAGAATTTATGCTAAAAAGTAGTTCTATATAATTGTTATAAATGTAGTCACAAAACAGAATACAAATGTCACAGATAATCCTTCTGGTAGAATATACATAATGTAAAATAAATCAATTTAACAACATGAAACTTAGCAAAAAGTAATAATTTATCAACATGCACTCCAGAGCAGAGATGAGGGATCAAGTACAGGAAAACAGAGTGGGAAAGAAAAGTAATAATAGGCATCTGAGATGGCAGAGAGTTCATGGATTCTTGGCATTGATAATAAATGATATATAAGATTTTACTGTAATATAACCATTAATAGAATTTAAAAGGGCTTATATTCCAAAGAAATTTTCAGAAATAAAATCAGAAAATATGGATCACATAACCACCCCACCCCCCAAAAAAGGAGCCATAAATAAGACAAAACCGAAAAATAAGATAGCAGAATTAAGACAAAGCATGCTTTCCCTAAAGACAAACCAAAGCCAAGAAAAACACATTCAAAATCATTACACAATGCTCTGAATATATTTAACACCTCTGAAACGTATGCTTAAACATTGTTAAGATGACAAAGGGACAAGGCATTTCACCCTGGAGTGATGGGAATGTTTTGCACTTACGTAGAGATGAGATTGCACAACATCGTGGATGTGCTAAATGCCACTGAATTGTTCACTTCAAAATGATCGATTTTATGTTCTGGGAATTTCATCTCATAAAGAAAACACACACACACACACCCCAAAATCACTCCTTTTTGGCGATGGCACAATGTGGCTTTATAATCTTTCCCTCCTTTTCACCTCCATTCACCTTCTTACCTTTCTTCTCCACTTTTTCATTCGGGCACACACAGGACTTTTCCTCTGAGTCCTTCTATCATTCTGCATGGACCCAAGATCCTGATCCAATACAGAGACTTTGTTTTCTTCACCTCAACTTCATCTTTATTGACCTTTTCTCTGCCCCAGCCACACACGGCCATTGTCACTGACTGGACTTGTCATCACTAAAAGTGCCACACCTCCAAGAGCCACTAAGTCAAACACTGCATGCCACAGCTCTTGACATTTCAACTGTGAAAGCAGACAGTGCAGATCCAAGAAAAGGCTTTTGTTTGTTTGGGTTTTTAATAGGAGAGAATGAGATTTTGAAAAAAAAAAAAAATCCAATGGAAAGAATTGTAATCAAAGGAAGAGGATGAACACACAGGAAAGAAAAGGGAAATCAATAGTGGCGACTTTTGAAGATGGCAGGAAGAGATGGGGTCAGAGGAAAGGGTGGAGACACTGGCCTTTTGAGTTCATTAAGCCTGCAGTTTATAACTACACATCAGACTTAGAGAATGAGACCAAAGAAGTACTCAGAAAAATTTGGAGATTTGATTTTATTGCTTCAACAAGGGATGAAATACATAAGCTAAGCATCCAGCTGAAGAAGTCAGAAAAAGAGCACATTATCAGGAAATTTTTGAAAAGAAAGACATTACAAATGAATTCTTAATAAAATCTCCCCCAGAAATGAATAATTTTAAGAGTTGACTTTTTAAGAAACAGGAAAATATATAGCTGATATAATTAATAAAAAGTGATTTAATCACATTTAAATCATTTATATTTAAAGTAAATATGAACCTTATATTTTAGAAATTAAATGAATATTATTTCTACCCTAGGAATAAATTTGATAATTGCTATGAAAGTTTCTAGAAAATCTATAAATTACCACAATTGACTCAAGAATTGACCCAAGTAGCTCATTAATCAGACAACCTGAAAGAGTTGCCACAGAATATATGCCTGTACATATATATGTGCATGTGTGTATATATATATTATGTATACACATATTAGGGTTCTCCAATGAAACACCAATTTTATATATATGTATAAATATTTATATATAAGCCTTTAGATAATGATAAATGTTTCTATATATCTGCATGTATATACAATTTAAAAAGGTTTATATTCCAAAGAAATTTTGGAATGCATAAAAATGTATGTTCCATATACATACAGATACATAGAAAGATTATGAGAGATTGGCTCATGTGATTATGTAGGCTGAGAAGTCCCATGATCTCTTGTTTCTAAGCTAGAGGCCCAGGAAAGCTGGTTGTGTAGTTCCAGTCCAAGCTCAAAGGCCTGAGAACCAGGGAAGCCAATGGTATAAGTTTCAGTATGAGTCTGAAGCTCGGATAACTGGGGACTGATGATATACATCCCAGACCACATCCAAAGGCCCAAGAGCACCAATATCTGAGGACAGGAGAAGACGGATGGTCCCGCTCAAGCAGCTCATCCTCTTCTGCCTTTTTCTTCTGTTCATCTCCTCAGTGGATTGCACAATGCCCACCCACATTGGTGAGGACAATCTGCTGTACTCAGTCTACCTATTCAAATGCTAATCTCTTCCAGAAACACCTTCACAGGTACCTCCAGAAATAAGATTTTACCAGCTATCTGAGCATCCTTAGCTCAGTCAAGTTGATACATAAAATCAACCATCACAACATATATTTTATATGTATATGTGTGTATCTATATCAATATATATATCTTCTTTTGAGAAGGAGTCTCACTCCATCACCCAGGCTGGAGTGCAGTGGCACAATCACAGCTCACTACAGCCTTGACCTCCCAAGCTCAAGCAATACTCCTACCTCAGCCTCCCAAGTAGCTGACACCACAGGCAACTGCCCCCACACCCGGCTACGTTTTTTTTTTTTTTTTTTCATTGTTGTAGAAATGGGATCTCCTTTTGTTGCTCAGGCTGAATGTATCTGTTTTTAAGCAAGCTATACCCAGGTGAAACTTTCATGTTCTCAGGGCAAAGAGAATCCCACTGCTACCCAGTCTTGCAATTCCTTATTTACAATTCTAAAATTTCAAACATTCTTTTTTCATAAAACATTTAAAGGCAAAATCTGACTAGAACTCATTTAACAGTAAAATTTGACCTGAATTTATATGAAGCTATGTATATGGTCTTTTTTCTATTATTGTTACATATTATACTTTGAAATATTAATGTGCTTTATTATGCACTCTTGTCACAGACCCCACTGGGCAAGATATGTGTTCTATAGTATATGTGTGTGTGTGTGTGTGTGTGTGTAGTATATGTTTAGCACATGCTATTACCTTCCTAAAAACCCAAATGTTCTGATTTTGGAAACATATCTCAACCCAACAGTTGCAGGACAGGCCTTGTCAGCCTGCATAAACTGTTACAGAGCATAGAAAAAGATGAAAAGTTTGTCAACTACTTTTCAGAAGTTAGCATGACCCTGATCTAAAATTTGGCGAAAGGGTTTATTCCAAAATGAAAACTGCAGTGTGATTTGACTCTAGAAGCAAAATGCTTAAATAAGTGGTACTTTTCACTTTCCATCCTGTTGACAAAAAATATGATCACTGTATGGGCTTGTTTCTCCTTGAAATTTCAACAGTGCTAATGCCCAGTACCTCAGAACATGAGTGTATTTGGAGACTGAGTCTTTAAAGAAGTAATTCAGTCATAATGAGGTCATTACGGTGAGTCCTAATACAATATGAACAGTGTCCTTATAGCAAAAGGAAATGTGGACCTAGGCACAGAGAAAACGCCATGTGAGGACACAGTGAGAAGGCAGTTGTATTAGTCCATTTTCGCACTGCTGTGAAGAACTGCCCAAGACAGGGTAATTTACAAATGAAAGAGGTTTCATTGACTCACAGTTCAGCATGGCTGGGGAGGCCTCCGGAAACTTACAATCACGGTGGAAGGCGAAAGGGAAGCAAGGCACCATCTTCGCAAGGCAGCAGAAAGAAATGGCGAGCGAAAGAGGAAGAGCCCCTTATAAAACCATAGATCTCATGAGAACTCACTATCACGAGAACCGCCCTTATGATTCAATGACTGCCACCTGGTCTCTCCCTTCACACCTGGGGATTGTGGGGATTACAATTCAAGATGAGCTCAGGGTAGGGAAACAGCCTAACCATATTAGCAGTTATCTACAAACCAAAGAGAGAGGGCTCAGAAGAAGCCAATCCTGCCAACATTTTGATCTCAGACTTCCAGTCTCCAAAGCTGTGAGAAAATGCGTTTCTGTTGTTTAAGCCACCTGGTCTGCCACTTTGTTATGGCAACCCCTAGAAAACTAATACAATCACACTTTAACCTGCAAAATTTAAAAAAAAAAAAAAAAAACAAAAACAAAAAAAAAACCGTTAGTACCCATCCCACTATCATAAAAACACCTCTTTTCCTTCTCTCTGGGCACTATCTTCATGAAAACTCCAAAAATCCCAAGGACACTCACTGAGTACAAATAGTGCTGATTACTAGTTTTACAAGAAGAAAAA
Organism: Macaca mulatta; assembly: GCF_049350105.2. Lineage (NCBI taxonomy): Eukaryota > Metazoa > Chordata > Mammalia > Primates > Cercopithecidae > Macaca > Macaca mulatta. Next base: position 102,025,819 of record NC_133418.1, on the reverse strand, counting down.
AGCTAGAAAATCTGATCAGTCCACCAGAGGGCCAAGTGTACTGCTGCTTTTATTCATGGTACATACACAGTGTCTCCATTGAAAGCATGTGACCCAGTATCAGGGGTCATCCTTGTCCATGAATCAAACCTCATTGGCCCAGACAAGGGCACCAGGTAGTCCGGTGTGCAAGCATGGAGTGCTTGAGGCCAGTGCTATAGAAGTTCTCAGGACACGTTATTCAATATCTGAGCTCCCAGTGCTGCTATTTCACTATTCACCCCTTTCTCCATACACCAAGGCATTTTCCTTAAACACTTGTATTGTGCCAAAGTCACTGAGCCCAGGAGGTTCGGGCCTCAGGCACACACTCTGACCTGATACCTTGTCCCATTATCTATTTCCTGGCTCCCAGAAGAAAAAAGTTCTTCCTTCACTCAGCCCAAAGCCTGCCTATTCTGTCTAGAATTATTTGTATTATTTTCAGGCGGAATTTTTGTTGTTGTTGTTGTTGTTGTTGTTGTTGTTGTTGTTGTTGTTGTTGTTTTGAGACAAGTCTCGCTCTGTTGCCCAGGCTAGAGTGCAGTGGCACGATCCCGGCTCCCTGCAAGCTCCGCCTCCCAGGGTCACGCCATTCTCCTGCCTCAGCCTCCCGAGTAGCTGGGACTACAGGCCCCCGCCACCTCGTCTGGCTAATTTTTTGTATTTTTAGTAGAGACGGGGTTTCACCGTGTTAGCCAGGATGGTCTCCATCTCCTGACCTCATGATCCGCCCACCTCAGCCTCCCAAAGTGCTGGGATTACAGGCGTGAGCCACCGCGCCCGGCCTTCAGGGGGAAATTTGACCTTGCAGTAGCCAAGTAAAACCTTACCACATAGGATCATGCAAAGCAAAAAGAGTATTTATTGCTCCATAACTAAGTAAGGATTGTTCTAGGAATGCAAAGAAAGTTCAATATTAGGGGAAAACTTAAAACCTCGATCTTATATCACTAAGTCAAAGGAGACAGTGTAATAAGGTTAAAAAAAAAATAAGAAGAAAAGGATCTTCTACCACAAGAAATAAGAAGGTTCAATTATTACCACTTAAGGATGAGATAACTCTAGATAAAAGAATCAATTGATAAATGATTAGAAATATAATATTTTTTAAATAATTAAAATGATTATTTAGAAATTAATGACTTCTTTCTACGCTAGTGTTAGCCAGTTAGAAAGTTGTAATGGGCAAAATAAATGCCATTTACATGTTAACAAAATATGTAATATACGTAAGAATGAATTGCATATAAAATGTAAGACACCGATACAAATAATTTTAAGTGGCTTCAGCTGTGCCTTTGCCCACAATTTAGAAAAGAACCTAAGATGTTCTCTGTGATGAACACTGACCTGCACTTAGGTACATCTTTCACCCACGACTAGGCAGGTCACTACTCTCATCAGACTAACAGTTTTTAGTTTTTAGTGACTGTTGCCCTATTATCCAGCCTGAGTGGCCATTTTCCAAAAGTAACATGTAACCTATAATAAAAGAACATCAAATTCACTGTTGCTCAGTGTTGAAAATAACACTATTGATGAGGGGAATAGAACAGCATCTTTCCTCCAGAGACTAAAATCTTCCTTTGGACCAAACCAGACAGTCATATAATCACGAGGCTGCATTGCATCATTTGTTCCTCCTTGGGGATTGCTTTAAGGGGCTTCACTTTGGTGCTGCAGTGGCCTATGCTGAGGAACATTATAAGGAATGACTTTATACTTGCAGCTGTGTGTACCATTAAATGTCAAAGCACACACTGTTCACTGTATCACTCTGTCTATTATTATTATTATTATTATTATTTTGAAATGGAGTTTCGCTCTTGTTGCCCAGGCTGGAGTGCAGGGGCGTGATCTCGGCTCACCGCAACCTCCACCTCCCAGGTTCAAGCGATTCTCCTGCCTCAGCCTCCTGAGTAGCTGGGATTACAGGCATGCACCACCACACCCAGCTAATTTTGTATTTTTAGTAGAGACAGGGTTTCTCCGTGTTGGTCAGGCAGGCTGGTCTCGAACTCCTGACCTCAGGTGATCCGCCCACCTCGGCCTCCCAAAGTGCTGGGATTACAGGCGTGAGCCACCGCGCCCACCCTGTCTCCTTTTCACTTGCCTTCATGAAGAACTTTTGTCTCTGGATTCAAAAGCAGAACTTCGTTGGTTCTTCTGAGTAACTTTTGCTTTTATTGGTTTGGGGGCAGTGCAATTCATGCAATTGATTCTCTTTCCTTCATCATTGGCGGCTAGAAAACTTAGGACCAAATATGCCTCATATTTCTGCCAAATATAGTAGAATTTATGGCACATAAGTTGAGTAAAGACCCTGTTTCTGGCCCCATCTTACATTTCGTATCCTTATATTTCTTTCATTTTAATCTTTACTTACTTATCTGAGCACTGCATTGTAAAGCATGATACAGCCATTATATTGTGCACTGACTTCATGGTTTGTCTTTTGCCCTATCCCTTTAATTTTTGTATGTGGGGCTAGTTCCTCCTCTTTTCCCAGATGACATTTCTTAGGGAGCTTTAACACTTTTTCAGAGACTCTGTACAAGTCTCTGCTCCTATACTTCTGCTTTGTCATCTGAACAGACACCACTTCCTTTGCATTATGCTTACTTGAAAAATGCAACTCTTATGACTTTTAATTTTGGCCAATAATGCAGATACTGAGAAATATTTTGCCCTATGATATATCAAGGGCAGTCTTGCCTGTGCTGAAGTTCAGTAAGGATGTGAAGACATTCCTTAGCCAATAAACCTTGGCTGGCTTTATCTGGATGCTAACACAATGTCATTTAATATAGGAGGGTGTTTGTATATGGTTTCTCTGAATCCTTAATAGTGCAGTTTTAAGAGGCTGGAAAGGCAAGGCAGGGAGACCTGGGTCCATAGCAGAAGTCCACCTCCTTTCTCTTGTGTTTAGAGCAAACCTGAGAGACTCGGGGGTGCTTCCGGGACCCAGTGCTTTTGTGATTTTTTTCTTATCTGTTATTCTGGTCTGAGGCTTGGGACTTTCTTATCTCTCAGATGAAAGATGCCTTTGGTCCTCGGGGGGAAAAAAAGACCCCATAGAAACCCAAAGGGACAATTTACAAAGGCCCAAACTCATGGGAACTTTGTGGTGTTTTTCTACTCTAGATATAAGGACAGGAATCCCCCAGGACCATTTTTTTTTTCTGGGCAAGGGCCCAGAGAACAGTTGGCTGTGGGAAGTCGGGGAGACATGGGGATTCAGGTTCAGAGAGGAGGGGTGTCATTTCCTAAACTTCAAGTGATGAAGAAGCAGCAGATTTGAATGATGAGAAGTTCTGTTTGGGATCTTTTTTCATTTGATGTGGAACTACCAAGTAAAGATGCATTCACAGGCATTCAGACCTGGAATTCTGAAAGGACATGGCAGCCTATAGACACAGGCATTAACAACTATAAACCTCAAATCCAGCAGTATTTGTTGTTTTCCTCTGGCAAGTTACCTAGTTTTCATTGTCAAGAGCACACAGAGAATAAGTTTCAGATGACACACAGGAGGATTTCAGAATAACAACACTGAGGTCTTCATACAATGCACGTGACCAGGAACTCCTGAGTGGTAGGTATCTTTCCTGTTATTGCACAACAAATTATCCTAAATTCAGTGGCTTTACAAAGCACATATTTATCATCTCACAGTGTCTGTGGGTCTGCTCAGCTGGGTTCTCTTCTCAGAGTCTCATAAGGTGTAGTTGAGGTATCTGTCAGGCTGAGATCTCATCTGGAAGCTTAACTGGGGAAGATTCTGCCTCCAAGCTTGTTCTGGTTGATGGCAGAATCATTTTCCCTTGTGTTTTTGGACCGAGGGCCCCAGATTCTTGTTGGCTAATAGTTTGAGGCTGCCTTCAGTAACTAGAGGCCCTCACCATACTGCCCTCAGTAACTAGAGGCCCTCACCATGTTGGGCTTTTCCAACATGACCACTTATTCCATCAAGCCAGCAAGGAGAGTTTCTAGTTAAACCTGCTAGCAAGAGGGAGTCTCATAAAATGCAATGTAATCCTGGAAGTGACAGCTCATCCCTTTGCCATATTCTGCTGGTTAGAGGCAAGTCACAGGTCCTGCCCACACTCAAGGGAAGGGACTGTACAGGATGTGAACAGGAGCTGGGGATCATGGAGGGTCACCTCATTGTTTGCCACGTTGTCCATGGATGGGAGACACATGGAAAAATAATTGAAAAGCCATCTCCAAGGGACAAGCATGGCAATATCAGATACAAGTACATTCAACATATATTTTGGCATGGAAAGTCAGATAAGACATGCAAAAGATTAGGAGTTTTGGCAATGTCGTGGGGAAAATAAGTTTTCCAGTGCACCCATTAATCACTTCACTAGTGTTGCTCCTTGGTAAATAATTTCATTGGTATAACTCTGTTGCGATAGTCCCCATCATCTATTTTAGACGTCTTAGGGTGAAAGAGAGAGACTCAAAGAAGCCAGCCTGACAATAATACTCAACATGTATTATCTGGGGTATTCTTGAAAGATTTTATTGGCTTTGGATCTGAACATCGAGTGGGCACAGTGATTGGCCAAAGAATATTTTAGTTGATTGATGTCCCCACTTTCGAAAAGAATGGAGTTGGTGAAATTCTGGAAAATTCTGGAAAGATCTAAAACTATTTACAATTTAATAATCAAAGACCTATATGAAATATCAAATACATGCTAGGTGCTAAAAATCAGATCACAGATATCCAATTCATCAATAGCCTCCACAACAAGATGTCTAACCACTAAACACATAAAGCTTTGGCCTCAGTTGTTCCTCCTGTGGCCTAACTAACCTCCCATCCCAGGATTTCCCCTGCAAGAGCTGCTGGAGACTCTTCAGAGCTGCCCACGCAAGGGGGTTATGCATTTTCATCTCAATCTTGTCTCCCCACGACACAACCATCTGCTCCGCAACACACACCTTGGGCGCCAGGGACAGGACACTGGTTGGGATGTGAAATTGAGTCTGGGGACATTTTCTCTTGACATCTCAGAATTCATTACACTTCCAAAACAATGAAGACAAACATGCCTGTTTATCAGGAGCCCTGCTAGCATGGCTGCAAATATTTGTTTCTGTAATTCTGAGACTTCAAATATGTTTGATAGTGACTGAAGCCAGTCTACTTGAGTGACAGCTTCTGCAAAGCCAGATCCCACAAGGTAGGTGATGGTGAGAAGGCCCTGTTACCCCACCATAAACCAGCAGAGGACATGCTGATTTCTATCTGTCCAAAGAAACAAGCATGTAAGAAAGCAGGCAGATTCCCTGTCACAAACAAAGGGGACAGAAGCTGCAAGAAAAATCTGTCAAGCCAGCCAGGGTAGAAGAGGTGGGATGTGGAGGACAGATAGATAAACATCTCATTTCAGGCTTTGAAGATGGATCTTTTAGATGTCCTTGTCCCTTTTTGGTTGGTTGGTTGGTTGGTTGGTTGGTTGATTGGTTGGTTTTCTGAATGCAGGGGTGTTTGGGGAAACATGGTACCATTTTGAAAAACAGTAAGTATGAGATTTTTGTTAAAAGACAGCCCCAGGTCTAAACGCTAGCTTTGCCAATCATTTGCTGCCCACCTTTCAAAAACACCACTCTTATCCTTTTAAATCTGTTTTCTCATCTGCTTAGAAGTGAAAATTGTTAAAGTACTTAATCTCCCAGCGTTATTGCAATAGGATCAGCACAGTGCAGAAGTGTCCTACACTTTGCAGAACTGCAGGGCTAAAGCCAGCCTTGGTCCATCACACACACACTTTCACTCTCCCTATGCCTGGAAATTGAAGTCTGTGATGAGAAGGGGACTGGGCCAAACTCTGTCTACCAGGAAGACTCAGTATGGGTAATGCCTCCTGTCCATACCTGACAGGCAGGGAAGACAGAGCTGAAAAGCACACATGCCCACAGCCTTGCCTGTGATTGAGGAGCCTGATAGTTGTGGGTGGGGCTGAAGGGGAGAGGGCCAGGCCTAGAGCAGGTGCAGGACTGGCTGGGGCAACTTCACTCTCATTCCCTGAAAGGAACCCCCAGACCTAGCCATTGAGAGCTCCAATTTAACCTACAGCCGCCCCTAGATCTGTGTGCCACCTCTTGTCCTCTGCTGCTGGGCAGCAGAATGGCCCATTATCTCAGGTGCTCAGACACGTTGCAGAGGAGAGAGATGGCAGTGGAGATGGCCACGGGGCTGGCCAAGGGCGCTCAGTCATTCCCATGCAGATCAGCAGGTCTATGCCTGTGTATTGGTAAAGCCCCTCTCTCTGTGCATCCAGAAACTTCATGGACATATTTGTTTACTCCATTTGCCAATATGCAGTTTGCATAATATTGAATCTGGAAAGGACACTGCATCCACTGACAGGAGTTTTCCCAGCTGGAAAAAAGAAAAAAAAAAGGATGAAAGAATCCAGCTTTACATTTGGGGGTAAAAATAAAGACACCAACAGTATGTGCCAGGCTGTCTGATGGATGGTTCATGGCACGGGGAAGGCCACGTCTACGGTCAGGCCATGCTCCCACAGCCAACGTACTGTTGGATGGCTTTCTCGTAAACACTCTTGGCAGCTCCGGGGATGGCTCTTTTGGTAAAAAGGATGTACTGGGACAAAACATGGGCCTTCAGCCAAGACGCATTTCTTCCTATAAAATGGAAAACATGCACATGTCAGGATGCAAAGAGCCAAGCCTCTCCAAGAGTGGAGGTGTCCCCCTCCTTAGCATCCCTGGAGGAGAAGAGGACAAGAAAGAGCTGGGCTTTGACCTGAGATGCCCGTCAGGGAGCAGAGAATGCACAGCAGCCCCTCTGCACCAGGGCAGGCTTTTCCATCAGGTGCCTTTTGCCAGCTTGCTTATATTCTCAGATCGCTTAAATACCTAGCTCAAGGCTTAAATACCTAGCTCAATCACAGGGCACGATAAGGCCCTTCCAAATTTGTAAAAGCAAAGGCACAAAAGCACAAAGCCAAGGTCAGTGGAAGGAAGCCCACCAGGGATGTGCTCCACAGGCCCCAGACAACCATTCTCCTGGATGCTCTCTTCTCACTTAGACCAATAGCAGCCCCTTCTCGTCACAGACCCCTCCTCCCCCCACTGCAGGCGCTGGTGAGCTGTGGGGACTTACACCTTGTCCAAACATCACTCTATACACGATCCCCTGGGCCCTTCTTATGCAGTTTGTAGTCCTTGGGGCAATATCAGCATCCCCTGACAGTTGGTTAGACATGCGGTCTCAGGCCCCACCCCAGAGCTGTTGACTCAGGAAGGAACTGCTGGTTTACAAGATGCCCGGGTGATTTGTGTGCTTACTAATGAGATAATAGTACATGTTCATAATTGGACATGGATGCCTTCTTCAGGGTCCTGCACCTGAGGAGAATGGATAACCAGCAAGGCATGAAACAGGAAAGTCCCCCCACCCCAGGTCACAGCCCTGAGCTTAGGTAAAAGGTACTTTGGAATATAGACCCCATGAACCCAGCATCCCAGTTATCCCAGTCATCCAATCTCTATGGTAAGGAAGCATCCACTCACAATCCTGCCCCATCATAAAACCTTCCCAGAAGAGGACAGACTGTGGAAGAAAAATCCAGAATGATTTATGACCATGCTTGAAAGTTCAAATGAGGGGAAAAAAAAAATCAGATCTGGGATTATTTATTGGGAATTTCTCAATCTTTAGCCAGAGTTTGGCTTTACCTTCTCTAAGGACAAAAGTTCAGGCCCTGTGCAGTCAGGGTGAAGTTTGAAACTAAAGATGGCTGTGTCCATTGTGAGGGGAGATCCACTGCCCAGGCCACACCGCAGGAGGGCTGGCCCAGCATCAGAGACTCTAGCTGGTACCTTCGCTTGGTTCTTTCAACGCTGTTGCTCTTGTCTGTTCGCTGGAATCTGCAGAACGTATGAGCTCATTCCTGGGCAAATCACCAAGCTCTGCAGATGACTCAGTGACAAGCGCTCATCAGAAGAAAAGTAGCCCTGCACACTAGCAAGGCTCACAAACCTGAAGCCTCCCTTAACGCTTATGTGATGATGACAGAAGGGCCCATCACAACCCATCAATGGTCATTAAGCACAACTGTGTGCCCACAGTGTTATTCTGGGAGAAGCATTTCTCCACAGGCTCCCCACCAGGACCTCAGCCGTAATGATTACAGCCATCTCACTTTGTATAGTGGGCGTGGCACCTGGAAATGCCTGTTCTGTGATTTTACCTGGTTCTCTTGTGCTTATAACCTTGCAAGAGCAATGGGAACAGAATTGTGTTTACTATAGACATGACATACAAGCATTTTAGAGAGTTTGTTTGGCATCATACACATAGATTGTAGAATTGCAATTCTGGCCCATCACATGCATTTAACATTCATTATGCTTGGAAACTAAAGCCCAGGATGAGAATTGGACTTGAATAAATATCCAGAAATGGTATTGCCGGATCATATGATGATTCTATTTTTAATGTTGAGGAACCTCTGTACTGTTTTCCATAATAGCCATACCAACTTGCATTCCCATCGACGGTGTACCAAGTTCTCTTTTCTATACATCCTTGCCAATGTTTATCTTCCTGTTTTTTGTTTTTTGTTTTTTAAATAATGGCCATTCTCATAGGCATGAGGAGATATCCGTTGTGGTTTTTATTTCTATTTCCCTGATCACTGATGCATGTCTTTTTTGGAGAAGTGTCTGTTGAGGTTCTTTGTCCATTTTTTAATGACTTATTTTGTTTGGTTTTTTGCTATTGAGTTGTCTGTGTTCCTTATACATTTTGAATATTAACCCCTTATCAGATATATAGTTTGCAAATATTTTCTGCCATTCTGTAGTTTTTTTTCATTTTGCCAATTGTTTCCTTTGCTGTACAGAAGCTTCTTAGTTTGACACAATTCTGCTTATTTATTTTGGCTTTCGTTGCCTGTGTTCATGGTGTTATATCCAAAAATGTATTTCCAAGACCACTGTCACAGAGCTTTTCTCCTGTGTTTTCTTCTAGAGGTTTTATGTTTTCAGGTGTTACATTTAAGTCTTGAGTCCATTTTGAGTTCATTTTTGTGTATGGTATAAGGATCCAATTTCACTCTTTTGCATGTAGAGATCTGGTTTTCCCAACACCATTTATTGAAGAAACTATTCTTTCCCCAGTTTGTATTCTTGGTGCTCTTGTTGAAAATCAGTTAACCTTACATGCATAGATTTATTTCTTGGCTCTTTATTTTGTCCCATTGGTCTGTATGTCTATATTTATACCATCACTATACAGTTTTGATTACTATAGCTTTGTAACGTAATTTGAAATCTGGAAATATGAGGCTTCAGTTTTTTTCTTGATATTTATTCAAAGGAATTTAAATCAGCATTAGAATCTCGAAGACATAACTACACTCCCATGTTCATTGCAGCATTATTCACAATAGTCAAGAAATGGACACAACCTGAGTGTCCATTGATGGATAAATGGATACATAAAATGTAGTATATGTATGCAATAAAATATTATTCAGCCTTAAAAAAGAAGAAAATCCTGCCATGTGTAATAACATGGAGGGACCTGTAGTACATCATGTGAAGTGAAATAAGCCATGCATAGAAAGACAAATACTGCATGATCTCACTTACATATGGAATCTAAATTAGTCAAACATATATAAGTAGTAGAAGGGTAGTTGCCAGGGGGTTGGGGGAGAGGAAATGGGAAATGGGGATAGGATGGTCAAAGGGTACAGTTTCTGGAGATCTGCTATACCATATACAGCTTATAGCTCACGACACTGTATTGTATTCTTAAAATTTGCTAAGAGGGTAGATCTTATGTTAAGTGTTCTTACCACAAATAATAATAATAGAAACAAAAGCGGCATGGAAGCCTTGGGAGGTGATGGATATGTCTGCGGCCTTGAGGAGGGTGATGGTTTTATGGATGGACACTTATTATTCCCAAACTCATTAAGTTGTATACATTAAATATACATATAGTTCCTTACATGTCAACCATGCCGCAATAAAGTAGTTTTGTTGTTGTTGTTGCTGTTGTTGTTGTCGTTGTTTGAGATGGACGGAGTCTCGCTGTTTCACCCAGGCTGGAATGCAGTGGGGCGATCTAGGCTTACTTCAAGCTCCACCTCCCGGGTTCATGCCATTCTCCTGCCTCAACCTCCCAAGTAGCTGGGACTACAGGCGCCTGCCACCACACCTGGCTAACTTTTTGTATTTGTAGTGGAGACAGGGTTTCGCCATGTTGGCCAGGATGGTCTCGATCTCCTGACCTCGTGAGCTGCCCTCCTCAGCCTCCCAAAGTGCTGGGATTACAGGTGTGAGCCACCATGCCCCGCCAATAAAGTAGTCTTAAAATAAAAAAGAAGGGGACTTGGACAGGTAAACTGTGCAAGTTTTGTTTTGTTCTTAAGGGCAAAACAGTCATAGGGTTATAGCTGTTTTACATTTTCTTTCAGGCAAAAATTATTAGAGCATATTTCACCGTACAAAGCTGTGTGGCCTTGGTTATCATTGTCCCATGTGTTCAGGTAGATCCAAAATGACTTTCTGAAGAGAATCTTGGCCTTACCTACAGGTACATCCTGGCTTATCTCCAAAAGGAGATATAAGAGCTTTCTACTCAGGCAGGAGTTCTTGTAAGGTGACACAATTTTGACAAGAGTATGTTAATCTTACTCCCACCTTGGGTGACTGTTAAAACATAAGGCTCTACACCTCCCTACTTCCCTGCAACAGAGAATATTTGCACTCCTGCTAGTTGTCAGGGAATGTAACCTTGAACTTAGTGCCACTCAAACCTTTCAGTTCCTCTTGATTGAGAAGAATTGTGTTTAGGGAGTATTTCCCAGCAGGGAATTGTATTCGCTAAGGTAATGCTAGCAGTTCTAACAGATAAATACTGAATTCCCAGTTGCTTAACACAATAGAAGTTAGTTTCTCATGTACATCACAGTCCAATTAAGGTTTTCCGGTTCCAAGTCTTTCCTCTAGGCCTTCAGGAGCCCAGGCTTCTTCTTTCCTGTGACTCTACCCTCCTGTGGGTCCTGATATTCTTTTCCTTCCAGACAGCAGATAGGGAAAGGGGTTTTAGACCAAACACATTTACTTTCCAACCACTTCTGCCCACATTCAGTCTCGAGGCCACACCCAGTTGCAATGAAGGCTGGGAAAAGCACTCATGGTAAGTGTTGAGGAGGGAGGGAGACAGGCTTTGGTGAACTCAGAGTAGTTCCGCACAAAAATGCATTGATCTAAATCATTTAAACTGACCCCAGATTAAGCCAGTTTATCTGAGTGCTGAGTATGTGGGAAGCATTGTATGCTGCACAATAGCTATAGAATAGCTAGAGATAAGCCCTCAGTCTAAACAGAGGCAGGAAAGGAAACTCTGGGTGCGTGGGTAGGGAGGATTTTACACCAGAGCCCTGCTGAGGATAGCATTGAGACCAGATGATGTCTCTTTTCAAGAAGATGGGCTTCTCTCAGGCCTCTGAATGTTACAGTAATGTCCCCCACCCCGCTTCTAGCTCCTGCTTGTTTTTGTTTAATTACACTGTGATTCCCGTAACCACTGTGCTTCCCTCTTGACCTAGGCTGTTGGGAAGCTTAGATTCCAATCAATACAGCCCATCTCTAGCAATTATGCAAGACCCTAAGGCATGCACTTTTTGAACCCACTTCATACCTGATTCCATTCATCTTTCCTATTCTTACTTCTCCTCTGCCTCATGTTTTGGAATCTTTTATGTCATCTTGCCATCATCCAACTATCTTTGTAAACTACATCTCATCCATTCAAGGAATAAAATGGAATACAACCAAATAAATAAATAACAACAGACTAACAGACAGAATACAGGGGTAGTTATGATGCAGGAGCTGCTAGAGAAAATTGGAAACACTTTCCATTTTCCTTCTCTTCTTGCCACAATGTTGGCCTTATGGGTGTGGCTTCTTCATTGTGGTCGCTCTTAGTGAGCAAGGCTCTTCCTTGGGCTCCAGGCATCTGCTGCACACACAGCGTTGGGCAGTCTTCAAGAAGACACTTCCTCAGCTCTCCAAATAGCCACAAACTCTAGGAAAAGCCTTCTCCAATTTCTCAAGGGGATGGGAATCTTTGGGTTTCTCCTTGGTGTACGGGGGTGGTAGGGTCACTGGTATGTCTCCCACCATGTTTCTCCCTGTGTCTGCGCATCATGGGAACACCTCTGCTACCCAGCAGTTGTTCTAAAGCCCTACCTTCGAGGTCCTTCTGAGCTCCATGGGCAGATTAGCCAAGGCGCAGCATAGCCCACTGGTGAAGAGCAAGACTTAAAGAAGCATTGCTCAGCATGGTGGCTACTAAGCACTAGAAATGAAACTAGTCTGAACTGACATGTGCTGTTAAGTGTGAAATACACACTAATTTTGAAGAGTTAGTAGGAAAGAATATATCACATTAATACTTTTCAATATTGATTACATGTCATAATGATAACATTTTAGATTGGTAGAGAAAAAAGTTATTACAGTTAATTTCCCTGTTTATTTTTAAAATGTGTTTAATGTAGCTACTACAGAATTTTAAATTATGTACTGAACTTGTCATTGGTACCTTCCATCTTATTTGTATTGTGCAGTGTTGTTCTAGAGCCAGACTAACTGGATCTGAATCTTACCTCAGCTACTTGATAGCTGTGTGACTTTGGCCATGTTATGCAACCTCTCTGGGTCTTAGTTTCTTCATTTCTCCTTTTTTAAAATGGGGAGTATAGTGGTTGTGAGGATTAAATAATTAATTTTGTAAAACAATTGGAACAATGACTAGTGCACATTAAATGCTAGATTAGTGTCAAATAAAATACAAATTAGGAAGTGTCCTTTCAGGACCCCCTCCCTGGGGCATTCCAACACTCACACTGAGATGCCCTCTCATCCCTGTGTGAGTGTTGAGTACATCCAAGCGAAAGTGCCTCTGTGGGCTGAGAAGACAGGAAACAGAATTGTGAAAATAAAAGTACACCCATCCCTGGACTGATTACCTCTAGATGCAGAAGCGGTCACCCATGGCAATTCCAATCAGAAGCAGGAAATTAATTAACAAGGAGAAGAGGCAGGTCAAGAACGGATAACCAAGTACCAGCGCGGTGGAAGTTGTGAGTGGGGAAAGTTACCGGAGTTGACCAAGGAAGAAGTCGCCCGTGGAAACTTGCCCCTGAATGCTATGGCCCCACAGCCCCCACCCTGCCCTTGGCTGCTGACCATGGGCCTCATTCGAGTTCCTTCTAGTTCTGTCTCTCGGGCCTGAATGACCAGCCATTCATCTAGATAAACTTTCCCTCAATTGCGCAAGTTTTATTCACCTGTACATTTATCATGTGGTCGGTGGGAAATAATTCCTTTCTCACTGGAGGACACTTCCTTATCTGAGGCAATTTTTTCAGTGTTTTACAAACAGGTGGAAGGGTTGCTGCCTCCATCATGCCATGGCCCATTTTCCATCATTATCACTTCTTGGCTTTAAGATGGTGCTTTATTCTGATCAGACATCCAAAGTGAAAGATAAATAATCCCCAGAAGTCACTGCTTCAGACATGATCACCTAACACCTGGGTAGGAATTAAAAAGACTAGAATTAGAGAGGAAGGGCCAGATACCAACAGGCACCAAAGATCATTTTGCATTTATCCTCCTTCTTAGCAGAAGGTCTTCACAGGTTTCCCCCCCTGCCTTCAGCTCCACCTTGACCTCTTCCTCAGACATTCAGTAAGCCTGTTGTGCTAGAGATGGACACACTCCAATCCATCTGAAGCAGGCTCTCTCTCCACTCCTACAGAACAAAGGCAGACAAGAGCTTACAGCCTGAGAAATCGGGATCTAAACTCTTATATCAAGATCCCCAGGCACCTACGTGTGATACCTTTTCCCTCTTCCTGCCCAAGTTATCGCTTGGCAATGATGATTCTCAGGCAGAGTACAAAGGCATTCATGTCTCTGGCCTTGTACTTCTTTTTCTCTCAGATGGGAATAATAATTCATGCTATGTCATAGTTTTATCACAAAGTGCTAATAAAACAACATGCATGAAAGTGCTTTGACATAGTGCTTTGACATCAATGAGGTTCAAAGGACAAAGAATAAACCCGCATGTGTCCCTTATGTTTTGAGACTCTGTGTAATTAGCATTTAAGAAAACCCTGCCTGACCTGCTTTTCCACTTCTCCCAGTGAGGCACTGCAATACTCTCTTCATCACTAGTAATTTTAAATTGTCAATTGGGCCACAGTTCTCAAGGTCACCTTGGTGGCCTTCTTCTGGCACCTCTCATAGGGAATTTTCTCAGCCCCCTCCTCTTGCAGTAACCCAGACACTCTCATCTTACCTCCCACATCACACTTTGTTTCCTGGTGGCAGCACCTGAATCTGATTTACTCTGACATTTGCCTTCCCTCCTGACCAACAGTGCCTAGCACAGTGCTATGAACAGAAAACACCAACAAATATTTCCTGGAGAAAAGAGCAATACAGTCCCCAAAGAAAAAATAAACTCTTCTGCATCTTTGGCTATGGTTTAAAAAGTACAAGGTCAGCTCTTACACACCTGCACACACACACACACACACACACACACACACACACACACACTTCATTAGGAAGAACAGGGCCTATGGGCTCCAGTTTACCTGGAATTGTATCTAATCTCTCACCACAAAGCTTCTGATGGGCGCTTGGTCATTAGGATTTGTCCTGATGTCTTGGAAAAGCCTGAGCTTCGTGTTAAAAGGGGGAAAGTGAGGATTCCATGACTCTACCTGCATTCAGCTTTAAGTCTTTGTTAGAGAACAAAGACTTTAGGGAACTGTCTGTATTGTGTGGGTTCTGTTTTCAAGGACAAAAAATATTAACTTAAGGGGAAAATGTCATTTTCAGAATTTTCTTTAGTAAAATTAAATCTTACCTGGAGCAACTTTTCTTTCTCAAGCAGAGAAGTTCAATCACCCACCCCCAGCCCTCTGAATAGCAACTAAGAAAGAAAAAACCATTTTTCTGTTCTGAGATTATTAGTGATCAAGGGCACTAAAGAGGGGGCATATGAGCAGCTGGCTTACAGATGTTTGTTTATGATGCTTGAATCTGCTGCTTAGGAGAAGCTGGGAGGGGCTGTATGGGAAGGAGATGGTCAGGGGGTGAAAATATTCTAAGTACACATGACGACACCGACACCTCACCCATGGAGAACATATGAAAGAGCAAGAACTCACAGTGTCTGGCCAGGTGTACCTGACAATCCATATACTTGCAACACCAATCATCCTGTGAGCTTGTGTAACATCCTGGTGAGCTTGAAAGAGGCCCTACCCTGTCCCTGCAGCCCAAAAGGGCTCAAGTTCAGGTCTGGTGGATTTTCTGTTCCAGTAGCCCACCTTCCACCACCTCTTTTACCTTCCAATATGCCCCTCCCCACACACCTGCACCCTGCCTGTCCCCTAAGGCTCCTCCCTCTCGCCATGTGACTTGGCCAATTTACATCTTAAGCAGCTACAATTTCCCTTCTGGGAGGCACAGGGGATTCAGTGCTCATGTATCATTCCTTGGCCCCGTACTCAAGCTCTCAGCCTTCTTTCTTCACAGCACAGCCCAACAACATAGTACTTTTTGTCTTGCACCTGGTATACTGGAGGGTTCTCACTCCATTTCTATCCTCTTCATCCTCTTTCAATCCCTTAACAACACAGCCCTCCATGACTTCAAGAAGCCAACAAAGAGTGGCAAAGACTCCCCAAGTAAATTATAGAAGAATTTAGTAGAAGACACAAAGGTTCAGTTACATTCGTACGGAACCCATTTATTCATCAGCAAAGACTCACCAAAAGATCCGTGAAAAGAATTCAGAGGTCCAATGAACCTAGATGGGAAAAAAAGGCTCTCTTTATTTTCACAACCTTCTCACTGAACTCTAGCATTTCCTTCAATTATGAATGCAGGCAATAAACCACAGTTTTAGCAATATCTATGATTTGCCAAAGTAGAAATCAGATTTTTTAATATATTATGATTGTTAAAGATTTTTTTCAAGCATATGACAGTTATTAGGCCTCCAAATAGATCTTGCTTTGTAATGACTTAATAAAGAAGCACATGTATGACTGTACCACATACTTGTTTTATTTATATTTTGATAAATGTATTTCAATATAATTAACTTCCTTTGCAACTCTATGTATTTTATTATGTGCATTTAAAAATGTGATTCTGAGCATGAGTCCACGGACCTCATCAGATGCCAAAGGAGTCTATGAAAAAAAGGAAAACACTGGTTGAGAACTCATCCCTCTCCCCACCCTCTATAACTCCTGTGCATGCCCCTGCCCCAAAGATTCCTGTGACACGGTCTTAAGCTGCACTGTAGGTCTCTGAACACTCGGACTTGAGTTATCCTAATGCCTCTAGAAATGATAAATATTCATGCTCGTGTCAAAAGCTGGAAACTCAAAAAGTTTATATGCAGGCCGGGTGCAGTGGCTCATGCCTGTAATCCCAGCATTTTGGGAGGCCAAGGCGGGTGATCACCTGAGGTCAGGAGCTCAAAACCAGCCTGGCCAACATGGTGAGACCCCATCTCTACTAAAAATACAAAAATTAGCCAAGCATAATGGCATGCACCTGTAGTCCTGTAGTCCCAGCTACTGGGGAAGCTGAGGCAGGAGAATCGCTTGAACCCAGGAGGTAGAGGTTGCAGTAAGCTGAGATTGCACCACTGCTCTCCAGACTGAGCAACAGAGTGAGACTCCATCTAAAAAAAAAAAAAAAGTTTATATGCAGCACAGGAGTGGGAAGAGAGGAGTGGGAAGGACTGAGGCGCCAGGACCCCTGGTTTCTGGAGGTCTTCAGAGCTCTGTTTCTCTGGAGCAGGGCTAAGCAGCCTCTGCCCTGCCCCTGTGGCAGCCAGGCCACCTGTGTCATGCCCACAGGCAGGGAGTCAGAGGGGTCCATCGGAAAAGCCACCTCTTCAAAGGCCCAACCCACCTGAAAATACACCTCCAGTCATGAGGTACCTGCTGATTCCAAACCAATGAGGGCAACGTTCTCATCCCTTTCAGGAAAAGAAGAAGAAATTCTTTTGTGAACATAATTCTAAACTGGGTGAGAGATATTGTTAGCTACTCAATTCCCTACCCCTCACACTAATTAAACAAGCACTTTGGGTTAATTAATTTGTAGGAAAGGACTATATTGCTGAGTGTACATTTTTTTTTCTGGGTTTAAACTGCTCTACTTCTCAAGTTAAAATTACTTTGCTTCAACTTTTCTTTCTTTCTCTCACCTTTAACTTGAAGTCTGTTTGCATGTTTTCTTTTTGCAGTTTGGAAAAAAATTTAGGGGGAATAGAAAGAAAGGTTATTTGGTCCTTTGAAGACAGAAATCCTGCTCATGGATTTTCTGAATTTAATTCATTGGAGAGAAAACAGCGATTGAGTGAACAGAGTGGGAAAGGGAGGGACTACGAAAGGCAAAGGGGGCTTTAATCTTCTCCCAGTGGAGGCAGGGCAGCTGCCTCCAAAATTCCAGGGCACCTGGGACCCACGAGCCTTTGGAGACCCTCCCACAGCCAGGCCATGCTCGCCTGACCAGAGAACCCTGGGCCACAGCTTCCTAAAACAGCCCAGAAGAGGGGAGCATTGGGCTCAGCCAGAAATGCTCCTGCCCTCCTGGTGCTCACTGCCTCAGGCACTTTGATCAGAGGAAGAAAAGCTAAGAACTAAGAAATCATTCTGAGCTCAAGCTGAGAGGGGGAGAGCTGATAAACCAGGGAAATACTCTTTGTAACATGAGCTTGTATTTCTTCCTTCATCTTTAGGCATAAAGAGAGGAGGCAAAATTCACGATCATCAATACTGGGTGATAGATGCTCAGAACTTCTGGGTCAGCTCAAGGGCTCACTCCAGCCTGCAAAAGGGAAAACACCTAACACAGGGCGTGCCTTGAGCTGAATACATGCAGACTCCCACTGCCATTTCCCACTGCAGAGCCCTCTGGAAATGTACTCCTGATTTTGGGCAGGGTCAAGATGTCAAAGGTCTGGGAGTCCCACAGGTCAGTAATTGGGATTCATTTCAGTTCAGTTTATGAAAATCAGAAACTTCAGCACTTAATAAGTGACAGACGTTGTGCTATAGAAATCTAGGACCAAAAGATCTATAGCAGATGGGGTGCCCACACACCTGTAAACTGCCTGAACTGGGCCTGGTTAATATCCTCTATAACTACCCAATTATAACTAATTGATAAATATATTATAACTAATTGATAAATGGTATAAAGAATTATAACTAATTGATAAATATATTATAACTAATTGATAAATGGTATAAAGACTGTATTCACCAGGTCAAGGATGGCAAAGACGAGTGAGTGATTAACTGGGACAAGTGATGTCCAGGATGACTTCATGGTAGAGGTGATAAGCTGAGTTTTGATGAATGAAAAGGAGTTCCTCAGTAAAACACTGGGGAAATGATCCTCCATACCAGAGAAAGAACCCATGCTAACACACAGAGGTGTGAACCATCCTGGTGTGTTCAGCAGTTAGAGTTGACTAGAGTATGATGTCCGGGGAGGTAGGAAGACAAGAGAGATGAGTCTGGGGTCAGGCAGTTAGGGTTGACCCTAACTGGGTGATGTCTGATGTCTGGGGAGGTGGGAAGACAAGAGAGATGAGTCTGGGATCAGGTCAGTAAAAGCCTGTGCCACACCAAGGCTTGGGATTTTATCCTGGTGGAGTGGTTTTAAACAGAAAGTCACATGATCAGAAGTGTATGGATGTGAGTGTGCTACCAGAACGATATGCAATGTAATGATTTTCTTTGTGGACATGTTGATTTTAAAGCACCTCCTAGGGACATGGAGGGAGCAGTGGGATATGTGGTCCCATGGCTCAGGAAGGGAATCTGTGCTGGGGATGCAGATTTGGAGGCTGCCAGACTGATAGTGGTGGTGGAAATTACAACAAGGAAGAAACAGCCATAAGATCGCACCTCTGGACTCTGACTCAGCTGGGGAGCTCACTGCTCTGGAAATTCCTAGAACATCGGGCTTTAAAGAGTCCATCGAGATAAGCCCTCAACGCTCATTTTACAGATGCAGGAGCTGAAGACTGGTGGCAGCGCTGGCCCTAGGTTTCTGGTCCTTGACTCCCTCCCTGGTCTCAGACCTGACCTGTTGCCCCACTGTATCTAAAATAGGACAAGGGAAGGAAGAGAAAGGGGAGATAAGAAGGACGAGGTGGCAAAGGTTTGATTTAGAGGGAGTCAGTCACAGCCAAAAAGATGAGGTAAAGACAAAGGATATTAACCAGGCCCAGTTCAGGCAGTAGGAGGAAGAGAAGGAAGCTGTAGCTCCCCACTAAATGGAGAAAAGCCTCAACCCCTTTCCTACACTTAACAAATCTCATTCAGCTCTGATAAGGAAGCTGCCATCTCTTCCAAGAAGCCTTTCCAACAAGCAGAGACAGAGCCACCTCTCCCTTCCCTAACCTACATTGGTATTTCTTGCATGGCGGTTTCCATATTTGGTCATGAATTGAAATTATTCATGGGCATGTCTCACATTGCTCTTGACTGTGGATTGATGGATATCATTGTCTGAGCCCCTAGAACTGAGCGTGGGCAGCCCTGCTGCAGAGCGGGGGCTCAGTAGATGAAGCTGGAGGAGTCAAGGCTCACTGAGAGGACACGAGAGGGCAAGGCCAGCAGAACCAGAGCCATGGATTAAAAAAGTGAGTAGACAGACAAGGAAAGCCAGAACAGAGTTTGAGAAATACATGGAGCTGCCATCTCCCTGGAGGCCTGTCCCAGCTCCCGCTGAGTCACAGGCTGAAGAAAGCCCAAGTGATTTGACACCCATCATACCAGCTCTGGTAGAGGCAGGACGGGTTGATCTAATAGATATTTTCCAGCCTTCATGTCTATTATCCCCAAACAAAATGACATGTGCTTCTGAGTAGTTCCTCTCTGGTTATGTGCACTATAATTAAGCACATAGTACACACCCACCTCAGTCTGCACAGAGAGGGTGGGGAAGCCAACCCTGGCACAGCAAAGCTGCCTCACTGAATCAATGCAAAGTTTCTACATCAGACTGCTGGCTTTCAAACTCATCTGTCTCACGATGGCCTCTGAGAACTCTCAGTTAAGTTCCATTCAAGACCCCAGGGAGTTGGGGAGGGGCACTGGGCCAGGAGGAGTGGTGCCAGGACTCCAGCCTCTGTTCTGACACTAAATGGGGCCCTTTTTCTTATCTTGGGATCTCCATTTGTTCATCTGGTCTACCCACCTGGCTACTCTCTCTACTCATGAGCCCAGGTTATTCACGGTTGCTGCCCCTGCGTTACTCTGACATTGGACCCTTAGGGCTCCAGCAGTCCCCAGAGCCCCATGACAGCCCCACCCAGGTCTATCCAGAGGTTGCTTTGTAGATCCCAGCAGGGGCATTCAGTAGGGCCTGGAATCACAGCATGATTCGTCTCCCAGACCCAGTCCTAGCCCAGGCTGGAATCTATGACTCTTTTCAGGGATACTAGGTACTGTGTTGATTCAGTCTTGTCCACCCAGAAAACCCAAGGGCCTCTGCCAGGCTGCAACAAGCTGAAGAACCCTTATTGCAGACCCTCAAAGAGGTCCCTGGTGACCAACCTCCCAAAGCTGTCTCTGCTGATTTCAAGCACCAAGACGTGCCCTGGGGCTTCTTCACCATAGTGTAACCAGACTCAGGACACCTAATACCTTCAAAGCTCCTTCCCTACTAGGTCTTTCAGGAACAGAGCATGTGCATCTCCTTCAGCCCTGGGCTGACCCCAACATCTCATGCCAACCGTCTCCCAGAGTCTGTGTGATTTTGGCTGGCCAAGTCCAGGCCAGACTTAGGAAAGGAAGATTGTGGGAGGAGAGACTGAGTGGCATCCAGCAGTGGTAGCATGACATTTGACATCTGTAGAGTGTCCCTAAGCAATCAGACCTCCTGTCCCCATCCTGGAAAGTTGCCATATGTGCAAGACAGTGAAACAGGAGACCATGGCTCTGCTGAAACCCAGAGAAACACCTTCAGACTGGGGAGTAAAGTTCAGTATTAAGTTCTGTGATTCTTCCTCCCTCTCTGACATCCATCCACTCTCTCCACCCCTTAGTCACAACCTTCCAGGCATAAGGATTTCAGGCTCCTTCTTACTCCAGTACAACCCTACTGCAGCAGTCAGAAGGACCTTTACAAAGTGGCCTCTTCACAACATCACCCAGCTATGAATCACAGGAGCTCCCCATCTCCCCTGAGAGATAAGATCCACGAGCCTCTTCTCCATAGTCCCCATGGTCACTCCGACACTGCACTTCTACTCTCATCCCTTACTCCTTGCCCTCCTATATTCTGCTCCCAGGCCAGCCCACGAGTTCTACTTGCATCCTCCTTTTGCTATCCCTAAATACCCCATGATGCTACTTTCTCCATGCCCAGCCATGCCTTGCCGCCCCCTAGGAAGCCCACCCTGACCTTGCCAGCTCATTCCTCTGCCCAGGACTCTCCCTAGGCCCCTGGGGGACAGTACCTCTTGGCCATCTCTCACATGATCTTATGAATTACAGCCTTCAGCTCTGTCCT
The DNA here is from genome assembly GCF_049350105.2 of Macaca mulatta. Lineage (NCBI taxonomy): Eukaryota > Metazoa > Chordata > Mammalia > Primates > Cercopithecidae > Macaca > Macaca mulatta. Next base: position 102,004,150 of record NC_133418.1, on the reverse strand, counting down.
CCAACTCTACCTCCTACCCCTTCTCCAGGCTGGAGAGATTGTTCAGCACCCCTCACATTGCCAGAGTGGGATCACTCGTTCTGCCACTGCCCTTACTACCTTGTGAGCATCCCTGCTGGTCTCTGACAAGAGACCTGCCACAGCAGGAACCCTACACGGTCCAGTCTGTTTTTCTCCACTGTCTTTTCTGCCTTCTGACATAGTTATTTATTCATTTATTTATTTATTTATTTATTGTGTTTAATTTATGTCTCTCTCTTCTTCTCAAAAAATAGCTGCATGAAGAGACGAATGTTAGTCTGTTTTTTTTCACAGCTGTATTCCACGTCTGGCCCAGTACTTGACCCATGGCAGGCACTCTATAAATATCTTTAAACATGGCCAGGCATGGTGGCTCCTGCCTATAATACCAGCACTTTGGGAGGCCAAGGTCAGAGATCACTTGAGGCCAGAAGTTCAAGATCAGCCTGGGAAACATAGCAACAGTGTGTCTTAACAAAAGATACAAAAATTAATCAGGTGTGGTGGCAGGCACCTGTAGTGCCAGCTACTTAGGAGGCAAAGACGGGAAGATCACTTGAGCCCAGGAGTGTAAGGCTATAATGAGCTGTGATTGTGCCACCACACTCCATACTGGGTGACAGAGTGAGACTTTCTCTCTAAAAAATAAAAATAAAATATCTTTGAACAAATGAATGAATGACTGGATGAATGCATGTTATCATGAGCACCAGCCATGCAACATCCCAGTGTAGGTAGATTATTTCCATGTGAGACCCCAGGAGAAGCTGAGCTGAAAGATTCTTGGCCTAGGTGTCAGGTTCCCTGAGATCTGGGTGAGCAACTTTTTCTGTCTGTGCCCTCAGTTTACTTACCTAAAAATTCTGGAGCTGACAGGTGTACCACTGCTGAGTCTGTCAAGAGTAACTCATCAGCAGCCCACTCCTGCCCACTTGCTGAGATCCCAAAGCCTCCCTGTCAACTGCCCACAGGCCCTCGCCTAAGCCCCTAATTAGTAGTAGCTGGTCTTATAATTTTTATAATTTCATTCTCTCTGGTCAATACCACATTCATTGTAGGCTTTCAGTCATTTTATTTCCCGTACCAAGGCACACACAGCACAGGATACTCCTTAAAGGGATGAGGCACCCAGCTGATGAGACCCAGTGCTTGGGCTGCAATGCTGCCTGGCTTCCAGAGGCCTGAGGGGCCTTGGGGTCGCGCCCCCCACCTCTCATTCCACAGTGCCAGGTGGATGTCTTGCTCTGCAACGCAGTGGGTGTTCCTGGTGGTGGTGGTTTCCTGCCCTAGTCCCTCGCATCTTCCATACACACCTCTGTACTCATTGGTTTTCCTTTTTGCCTAGACCAGAGCTGCTGTTCCCTTCTTTCTGTGCCCTGTAGAAAGAATTCAAACAAGGCCCAGACCCCAGGGGTGGGCTACCTCTTGCAAAGGTTCAAGGGAAGAGTCAAGAAGGGCACTACGAATGTATCTGTCCATGCATGTCTTTCCATGGGACAGAGAGAGCCTACCTATGCAACTTGATTTTTTTTTCCATCTAGACTTGAGGTTTATATTGGTATTTCTACTGTGGGGATCCAGTTAACCCGCCAGATCAAATTGAAGCTTTTTCCCAGAGAGCACTGCTTGGGGGGTAGCCCTACCCAAAGTCTCCGTGAGTGGGTAGAATGGGAGCTGAGGCCTTAAAGGGCAGGAGGCCGGATTTGAGTGCACAAGAGGAGAGAGGCTAGAGGGAATTTCAGCAGGGTGGGGTGAGAGGTTTGAACAAGGACATGCAGCAGGCTTTGGGAAACTCTTTTTCAATTGGAAGGTTCTTGACACAGACTACATCTACCTCCAGGAAGCCCATACTGCTGTCTAAAGGGCTGCCTACGGGGCCTGGCCCACACACTAGGCATGGTGTCAAGGCCAAGAGACTGCTTAGGGAGAAAGTATGTGCAGAGGTTAGGAACACAGGCTCTAAGCCAGACCACTTAGGTTCAAACCTGGCTGTACCACCACCTACTGGCTAGATAACTAGGCAAGTTTCTTAACCTCTCTCCCCATCTGAGAATGGGAATAATTGAGCACCACCTCACAGGCTTGCTGGGGCAATTAGATGACCAAATATGAGCAAACGCTTAGGCCAGCACCTGGGACAGAAGAAGCGCTCAACAAATGCTAGCTATTAGTATCATTATAATTAGATATTCCTTCCCATCACTATTGCCCTTCACCACCACCATCAAAGATAGCCCAAATGATCACACGCGGAGCCTCGAGACACACCCTTGGGTCTCCTCTTCAGCCAGTATACCTCCCTCAATCCCCTCCTCTGTCGAAATTCTGCAGCTCCTCTGAAGGGCCAGGTTCTGGTTCCGGGGCAGCCAAGTTCCCAGGCTCTGTCTGGGGTCCCCACTGTCCTGTCAGTGAGAAATTACAAGGCAGCCTCCTATCAGAAGAAACCAGCCACATGGAAGAGGAGATGCTCCCTGAAGGACACTGGGAAAGTTACCAGGCAGCTGCCCTGGGAGGAGGCCTCAGGATCTGACTCCCCATTGGGGTTGCAAAGTCCTTCCCTGAGCCCCAGGCCTTCCCCTTTGCCATCTCTTCCTTCTCTGGAGAAGCTGAGGTCAGAGCCTTGCACTCAGGAGTACCAGCAGTCTGTCCAGACCAATCAAGAATCTGCTTCAGATGGGGAAAACCCACTACTACCCATCCCGGCCTCTAGTCTCAATGATTTCAACTGCCAGAAAAAAAAAAAAAAAATATGCAAATCAGGGCCAAATTGAAAATCTGTTCATCACTTCTTCTGGTGCCTGGGGTCCCTTGTTGGGGAATTTTTAAATGGCTCATCTCATCTGAAGCCAAAGAAGAGAGAGGAGACAGATGGAGTCATGCATTTTTACAGAGATTCTTAAGAATTGTCCTTGTGGAAACCCCTCTGCCCATCTATGCTGTGGTGGGGAAGTCTCATTCCATGACCTGCTCTTACTAAAGATATTTCTCCCTGCACCTGACAGCTCTGGCATGCTTCTGTGGGGACTCGCTTGCACAGTGGCCTTCAGGAGAGGCATTTCTCATACCACTGGCTCAGAAAAACCCAAGGCTTGCTTATTGAAAAAGCAATCTTTCTGCTGCCCAACACAATGCAGAGCATTGGTTTTAATATCCAACACAGCTACCCCCAAAAAAACGTCCACCAGTAGAGGCACTTCTTGTCAATTAAAACTGACTCCACCCAAAAAGTAGAAAAAGTGGTGTGAGCCAGGCTCTGGCCAACACATTTATCACGTGTCTACACAAACGGAAAATCTAATTTAAAGAGCCCTGGGGATTCCCTTTGCATGAGATCTTCTGAGCAGAAAGTCTTATGGGCATTGAATTTGGCTGCAGAATTTGACTCAAGGTCTGGTCTTCAAATACCCTGCAAAAGGAGGGGGCTCTCAGAGGCTGCCCTTGGGACCATGATCACTTAGCAAAGCCCTCCCTTCACTCAGTGTAGTAGTCAGGGCTCTCCAGAGAAACAGAATCAATAGGATATAAATATATACAGAGAGAAAAAGAGAGATTTATTTTAAGGAATTGGCTCATGGGATTGTGAGGGGCTGGCAAGTCCAAAATCTGCAGGGTAAGTCAGCAGGCTGATAATTCAGGTAAGAGTTATGTTGCAGGCTTGATTCTAAATTCTGCAGGGCAGCAGGCTAGAAATTCAGGCAGAGTTTCTATGTCACAGTCTTGAGGAGAGTCTTCTCTTTCTCTTTGAAAAACCTTTGTCTTTGTTCTTAAAGCCTTCAACTGATTGGATGAGACCCACTGACATTATGTAGGGTGATTGGCTTTATTCAAAGTCTATGATTTAAATTACACATTTAACAAATACCTTTGAAGCAACATCTAGGCTGATGTTTGACCAAACAACTGAGCACCATAGCCAAGCCAAGATGACACATAAATTAACCATCACACTTAGCACGTTCCTTCCACACCCTGGCCACACACCTAGCCGCTCTGCCCCACCTGCACCCCAGCAGTGCCTGGCTCCCTCTCCTTGGGTACGCATGCTCACTCGCAGTTCTGTGCTTTCTCAAGCTGCCTCTCCCTCTCCCACCGGATGGCACTCCTCCCCGCTCCCTCGCCTGTTCAAACCCTCCCTTCACCCTCTAACACCCAACTCCAGCTCCACTTCTCTGATGGAGTCTCCCTCCTGGAATGTCCATGGCCTGTAGCCAGACTTGGATCACACACCTCCTGAACTTCTCCTTTTTCCTCCTTTTGTCTCATTTCTGAATTAAGAGATTGGTACACACACCTCCACCTCCCATCTAGAGGAGGGCTGGGAAGACGAAATGGATGCAATCACCTGACTGGAGAGGATTTTCTCTGCAAAGAAAGCATAATGATGGTAAATGTTGGATTAAAAAACAAATGAACAGAATCAAAACAGAAAAAGGGAAAGTCATGAAAACTTGGAGGTTGTTCTGATTGAATTGAGATATAAATAAAAGTTGAAGAGAGGTCTGTTAAAGAAGGTGACTTCATTGTAGATAAATACATTAAATAGCTCCTATTCAAGCTAATCGTGAAAATGCAAGTTATTCTCTGGCCCTGCAACGGGAGTCGCCTCAGAACTGCAGATGGTGTTTCCGGCAGACATGGGGACAACATTAAGGGAGGACCGAGTGAGTCACTCCATGGAGACCTGTCCAAGCAAATGAGTTCGAAGTTCTGCTTTTAATCGATTCAGTGTGTGATATCACTGGGCAGCATTTCCTCTAAAGATGAGGACAGCATTGATTATCAGACAGGGAGCCCTGAGGAGCAAGGGGCCTGCGCCAGAGCAAAGGGCCAAAACCAGCTTCAAGAGGGGGGCACTGGCTGCTTTACCAGGATGAGTACAACTCCCAGCTCAAACTCCAACCCCTGACAGGCAGGAGGGCCTAGAGCCAGCCCACTGGGAGCCAGTCACCAGCTTGCAGGAAGGAGTAGAAGAGGAGGGAGATCCACAAAGACTAGGGGCATTTCTGAATGACAGAGTATGGCAAATCTCAATGTTAGCTGTATTCTCAATTAATTATTAATATTGTTGAGCATGAAAGAGTGTTACATGCCCTGTGCTAAATGCTGTGGAAATAGCAGACAGCCTGGGATCATGCCTATAGGGGGGTGCACTCTATAGCAGGAAAGAAAGACATTGGGCAAGTCCAGGTTGAGAATCCCTCATCCAAAATGCTTGGGACCAGAAGTGTTTTGGATTTCAAATTTTTTCAGATTTTGAAATATGTGCATACACCTAGTGAAATACCTGGAGTATCAGATCAACTTAACACTCAAAATTCATTTATGTTTCATATACGCCTTGGACACAGAGCCTGAAGGCAATTTTATACAATGTTTTTAATAACTGTGCATGAAAGTTTGTGTGAAGTACTTACATGTGGAATTCTCCACTTGTGATGTCATGTTGGCACTCAGAAAATTTCAAATTTTGGAATATGTCAGATTTCAGATTTTGGGATTAGGTATGCTCAACCTATACTACACATACTTGCCAAGATAAATCAGGTTGAACCATACACAACTTTGTTTTTTGTGTCTTGCATTTTGTTTTTTGAGACAGGGTCTCACTTTGTTGCTCAGGCTGGAGTGCAGTGGCACAGTCACAGCTCACTGCGGTCTCAACCCCCTGGGCTCAAATAATCCTTCTGACTCGGCCTCCCAAAGTGCTGGGATTACAGGCATGAGCCACCGTGCCCAGCCTGTACACAATTTTTAAAGGGCATAGTGACATCATGGGAGCAGCTGGCTTGTCCTTGCTGAGGATGTGGAGGGAATTGCAGGAATGGTTGCTTCTCTACAAACAGAAGGCTCCCAGCACTGCCTTTGCTCCTTATCCCTCCCTGCTCCCGGTGGGCTTTCAGAGCCTCAGTCCAGCCTGGGAAGGGACGGTAGCAGATCTTAGACTGGATTAGATATGCCTCCTACATGTTCCCTTTGTGATCTGTGATGCCCCCCACCAGCACCACCCTTCCATAGAACTTCTTGTGCTATATTTTAATTGTTTCATTGCCAGTCTCATCCATTGAATAACAAGCTCCTTGCAGGCAGAGGTATGTCAGTCTCATTCAGATTTTACCTCCAGGACCAACAGAGAATATGAGACTCTGTTAGCCATGATTTCAAGTGCTGCCTGCTGAATGCATGTTTAGAAAAACTTCACTAATAATGATAGCTGCCAGTGTTTGAACAGGCGTTGTGTGTCACATGCTGCTAAGCGCTTGGCAAATATTGGCTCATTTAGCGTTTGCAATAGTCTTTTGAGTCTGGCATTATTATCCCTATCAAGCAATTAAGGGATGCCCCGAAGTTCAGAGAAACTAAGTAATCTGCCCAAGGTCACACAGCATGAGACTAGATTCAAACTCAGAACCATCCGTGAACCCCACAAGTGCTAGTGTGAGGTCTCCTGGAATGAGAGCATAATCTGCAGATGCACAAGGAGAGAAAATTCCTTCTTGCCAGATGCAGAAAGAATCCAAGGAGCTTCGAGCGCTCAACAAATGCAACAGTAAATCCTGCCTTCCAGTTTGCTATTGCCAGGGAGAGAGGTACCCTCTCATCTTCCTCAGTGTAACAGCTGTTTTAGGACCTCTTGCTTGCAAAGGAAATGAAAAGTAGTGGTCGGCACACTCCAGTGAGTTGTTAAAGCAGCTCTGTCTAAATGTCCAGAGCAGCGCTGAGATGCAGGCTTGCCTTTGGAATGGCTTTCAGACGCCTGGATGAAGACCCCTTCTGCCTGCAAGGAGCTTGTTATTCAGTGGATGAGACTGGCAATGAAACACATGGAAGGCAGGATTTACAGCTGTCAAAATTGAAAGCTCCCAGAAATGGGGCTCCTAAGCCTGCAGGATCCTCTGTAAGGAGGTAAAAGCAGGAGCCAGACTCCACTCGTCTTCTCCAGGAGAAAAAGGAAAAACCTAAGCCAGGACATCGGGAGGCAGCCAGCCAAATAAAGTGGAAGGAGGCAGAGGTGTCCATCATCAATGTCCCTCCTCTAGGTTATCAGCATCCCTCTTTGTCTCATCAGGGCTTCTCTCCAAGACTCAGGGTCAGCAACATGCAGCAAATCCCAGAGCTAGTTCCAGACCCAATTGGGTCTGGGGAAGGAAGCAGAGAGAGAAACAGAGCATGTCACAGGTGAGGGTCAGGCACAAACTGACAGTCTAGAGGCATGGGCACAAAAGTGGCAAGTGATTTACCTGCTGTCACACTGCAGTTCTTAAGTGGAATGTGCTAAAACAATCTAGACTGCTCTGCCTGTGGAGGTATGCGTCTCCCTAAAGAGCCACTTCAGCCTACTGCTTCTCCCTGTGGAAAACTAAGAGAGGAGTTTGTCATCACAGAAAGAAAGAAAAGAAGCTTGCTCATTTCATCACAAAAACTCCAGTGAGCCTGTGGCAAATGGTCTCAATTCTTCCTTCCACCTGATTTATACCAAAGCCATTGTTCACCCAAATAGTGTTCAGTATATCACTGGAATGAACGCTGTGCATCCTGGCATTTCACCCTCTAAAGCCTCATAGAAAAATGGATGCTAATGAAGAGACCTCCCATGTTTTCCTAAGAAGACTATCACCTCTGATAATATAGAGTGCTTCAACAGATCAATAAAAGCAATAAATCAATGCAATTTATTAAATACAACAAGCACTTTCCTAGACAAGTGCTCAGCAATACTCCAGAATAGCACGTCACCAGCACTCAGCATGAGAATAGGTGCCCGTGGTCACTTACTTAGTATCAACAAAGGTTCAACAAATAGTTCAAGAACAGATTTATAGCCAGGAACAGTGACCTTCGCAATCACCCCACCCCACCCCAATCCCAAAAGGGGTCTCCCTAGGCAGATTCTCACTGTTGCTTTTCAGACAGAGCTCCACTTACCATCCTTTCCACAGAAACACTCAGGTTGGCCCTTGAGACAGAGCTATCCAGTGTTCGAGTGAAACAGGGCAAGTTCTATCAGGCAAAGAAAAGCATGGATGAGGTGAGGTCAAACATAGTGAGTCTGGAGAATGTGGGGATTCACCCTCCAGTCTGCTCATTCTCTGCTCAGAGAAGCAGCAGAGAAGGGGTCTTCATCCAGGGGTCTGAAAGCCATTTCAAAGGCAAGCCTGCATCTCAGCGCTGCTCTGCACATTTAGACAGAGCTGCTTTAACAACTCACTGGAGTGTGCCGACCACTACTTTTCATTTCCTCTGCAAGCAAGAGATCCTAAAACAGCTGTTACACTGAGGAAGATGAGAGGGTACCTCTCTCCCCAGCAATGGCAAACTGGAATTGTCATTTCCTCACCCAGATCCCTTCTTATCTTTCTCTCCAGTAAGGCCACTGAAAAGAGAAGAGTCATGGCAAGCTTGCTGTGAGGTCATGGTGCAGGGCATGACCTGAGGGCAAGCTCCTCCCCAGGCAAAGAGCCTTTGTGAAAACACTTACCTTCCTGTGTCATTCATTCCCACCACCTCCTTCCCTTCCTCCCTCCCTCCCTCCATCCATCCATCCATCAATCCATCCACCCATATCTCCCTCCATCCATCTTTCCACTCACCAATCCACCCTTCCATCTATCCACCAATCCATACATTCATCTATCCACTCATCTATTCACCAACTCACTTATCCAACAATCCATCCACCCTGCAAACACTGAGTGTTTCATGACATACAAGGCTCTGTGGGGATGCAGAGAGTTTCTCAAGGATCTAGGGTATAAAGCAAGTGATAAAACAGCCTGTTGACCAGTCATGTGATGGAATAGGCTGAGCTTGGCAGGCAGTTACCCGTGTGTCCTCATCTCAGCTGTGAGTCCTTGGGTAAGTTATCAAACCTCTCAGTGCCTCCAATGCTAAATGTGGAAAAAAGGAATAATATACCTACCTAATAGGTTATCTGCGAAGATTACATAAGATAATGAAGCATTTCCCAAAGGGTGAGAAAACACACCACCAGTGGTACAGGAAAATTTTAGTTGGCACAGGGCAAACTGTTATTTAAAATAGATAGATATTTTAGAAAAAAATTAACCAAACATCAAACATAACTTCACAGATATTACTACTTAAGATAAATCTAAAGTTTAGATTTAGTTTACATAGAGTGAGAAAGTTCATTGCAACACACGTTACCAAGAAAAGGCTTATATCCAGAATATATAAGAATTTCTGCAAATCAACAAAAATATTTTTTAAAAAAGAAAAACAGATAAAAGACTTGGACACTCACGAAAGAAGGTATCCAAATGGTCACTGTGAAAATATAACTAATCTCATTAGTAATCGGGAAATGCAAATTAAAAACACAGTAAGGTATCACATCCCCTGGATGGCTACATGAAAACAAAGATAAAACTAAGTCTTGGTAAGGATGGAGGGCAATGGAAGCTTGCATACTTGCCTAAAACTTGCATAGAATAGAACTGTAAATTGGTACAATAATTGGAAAACCTATTTGGCACTATCTGCTAAACCCAAACATACCCACGTTATAACCCAGCCAATATACTCCTAAGTACATGCTCAGCATAAATGTGCCTTAATAAATATGGAGACAATGCTAATACTACTATTGTTTCTAATAGCCAAAACTAGAAACAAATAAAATGTCCATAAACAGTAGAATAAACAAACAATGTGCTGATACACACAATGGAATACCACACAGCAATGAAAATAAATGAACCACAGCTATATGCAACAACAGAGGTAGATTTCTCAACTATATTACTGAATTATATGAGCCAGACTGTGTTAGTCCACCAATGCTGCTAAAACAGAATACCAGACACTGGGTAATTTATCAGAAGAGAAATTTATTTCTTACAGTTCTGGAGGCAGGGGAGTCCAAGACCAAGGTATCAACAGATTTGGCATCTGGTGAGGGCTGGTCCCTGCTCCTAAGATTCACCTCCTTGCTATGTCATCACATGGCAGAAGGGACGAACACTGTGTCCTCACATGGAGGAAGGCAGAAGGGCCAAATGCGTAGCTAGTCCCCTTGATTAGTGCCTTATAAAGAGCACTAATCACTCCCTACAGGCCCCACCTCTTATTACTGCCACAATGGGCATTAAGTTCCAACATGAATTTTGGAAGGGATACAAACATTCAAACCATAGCACAGACACACACAAAAGTAAACAGACTATATGATTCCATATGTACAATGAGCAAACACAGGGCAACATAAAGAACAGTTTGAAGAGTTACCTCTGGAGAGGCAGGAAGAGGACCTTGGAGGTATTTCCAAGGTCCTGGCCCTGTTTCTTGACTCGGGTGTTTGTTTCATGATAATTTCTTGATTTCTTCATTTATGCTTTTTGTGCTTTTTAATATATCTCTTCTATTCATAATTTTTTAAATATTTCAAAAAGTATTTAAATATTAACACATGGGTACATGATTATAGTAAAATTGTGAGGGTAAAAATGATCAAAGAGATGTTAGAAAGAATTAACCTTCACAAGATACAGATCCTGTTCTGTACACTTTACATAAATTGTCTCACTTAATTGTCACAACAATCCTACGAGATACATAATACTATTAGTCCCATTTTATAGATGGGAACACTAAGGCTTGGAGAAGTTATTTGACTAAGGACATTCAAGTCATCAGCAGAAAGCCAAGATTGAAACCCAGGCAATCAAGCACTGAAGTCTGTGCTCTTGGCCATCACGCCATGTTGGCCTCACATAAACGACAAGCACATTAACTGGCATAGAAGAGGTCACACTCATTCTGTGATGACTCTTGTTGTTACAGATAATGCTCTTTCCTTTTGATTCACTGCATTCTGCTCAAAAACCTGCTTGTCATTCATCACTCCTCTCTCAATTTGTTTTTTGCTTTGGTGTTGACACTCCTTCCTTCCCCTCAAATGTTGTGTCCCAATTTCAAGAAGGCTAATAAAGCACTGTCTACCTGGGGTCTAGAGGAAATCAAAGGCACAATAACACAGCATTCTGAAGCATAAAATAGCCAGGCTGATATCCATGAGCTATTAACCACAAGCTCACAAGGTGGGGTTTGGCTTCACCTGACAATGGCTGTCTCAGGGAGACCACCAGAAGGTTCTGGCTTAGGAGTAGGGTGCTGGCATGGACTCTGGCTCCTCTGGATCCCGCAGGAATCTGCTGCTACAGGATCACAGGGAGAGCCTGCTTTAAATGATGCGCATCTTTCACTCCTAGGAGAAAGCCGGGGATGGATGACGCAAGTGCATTTAGCATGAAGCAGGAAAAAATGGTTCACAAATGTTAGGAAAAGTAAGAAGATGCAGCCGGCATCCCAGGGTTTGAGGATGTTACCTGAAATAAATTCAAGCCTGCACCTGTACAGGGAAGCATTGCCCTTTGAGACTGTGAGGTCACCCACCAGGGAGAGGAACCCCTCCCCTGAGGTCATCTCCCAGGGAGACGAACCCCTCCCCTGAGGTCATCCACCAGGAAGAGGAACCCCTCCCCTGAGGTCATCCACCACGGAGAGAAACCCCTCCCCTGAGGTCATCTCCCAGGGAGACGAACCCTTCCCCTGAGGTCATCTCCCAGGGAGACGAACCCCTCCCCTGAGCTCCTCTACAGCCTGTTGGAAAGCCAGTTGGTTTGTCATCAGAAGATCGCTATTATGGCTCTGAATAACTGTACAATTCTTTTGGTGCTAAATTTATTTGTAATCATTGCAGTGGCCTGTTTAATTATAACTAATGGGTGTATTCATACTAAGTGGTATGCCGTTGGAAATCCCCTTCCCCCAACTGAGAATATCCACAAAGATGCAATAAAGATGCTGGGCCAGGAAGCAACTACGTCTAAAGAGACCAGGATTTTGCACTTGAGCCCCCACCTTAGATGGAGAAATTTCACCAAAGAAATTTCCCCACTGGACACCTGGGTGGACAGCTCCTGTACCTTCAGGCTGTGGGGACAGGGTGTCCTATTTGTGAGCTGCCATCTCTGAAAGCTTGATGACAGGGGCAGAGCCCCCCTCTGCAGGCCTCCTGCAGAGGATGTGATTTACCATGCACATTATTAATGAGCTTCATCCTAAAGTTATTCTGGCTGCATGTGGAGCTTAGAGGACTTGGGAGCACAACTTGGCAGGCAAGATAGGCTTTAAAATGCAGAACTTCTCCAGCTTGTTTAAAAAAAAGATCACAATATCAAAGAGAAAATCAGAGTGGGGGGCAGTAGTAGCAAACAAGGTTGGGAAGAGTAAATGCAGCAAAAAACTAAATATATAAATACACACACTATATGGATATCTATATCTACACACACACACACACACACACACACACACACAGAGTTCCATTTCTGTTCTGCTCTGGTCCTTCCAGCCTCGGGGCCACTCTCTTGCCAGGACCTCCCATTCTTCTCTATCTGGTCAAAAACTGCAGGTCCTTCCAGGCTACCTGAGTCATCTACAAAATTCTCCCTTGAATTTCCCAGATCTCAGCACTTTTCCTCTTAGACATTCCTTCCTAGTAGCCATTTGGCACTTCATTCATTTAATTATTCATCAAAACAGATATGGATGCCTTGCTGTGCAAGTAATTGTGGCAGACGCTAATCCCTGGGTCTTTCATAAGTCAGCTTTCCCTGTGGGTATCTTGTCTTTTTCAAGCAGCTGAGTTCCCAAAAGTAGGAAGCACCACGGGTTTATAGTCATGCTGCTCAAGGCCTGGCACAATGCTTGGCACACATCGGACCCTCAGTAACACCTGCAGGATGACCACAGTGGACTCAGCATGATGGACAGTGGCCTTGCTTGCTCTTCCACACTGACCCCTGACCGGATGTTGCCAACAGCATCATTGTCCATCTTCCCAGAGGGCAGCTGGAGGCAGAGGACTGGTCCCTCAAGAGAAAGGTTCTCAGATGTTAATTCAGCTTTGCTTGTCTAAGGATCAAGCCTCTGAAGAATCGAAGCTCCAAACATCATCCCGTCTCTTTAGTTCTCCTGTCTGGGGACTCTGCCTCCAAAGAACCAGGCCAGAGACACTGACAGTGATAGAGGTGAGGAGGGCAGCCGCTGATGGCTAACAACAGGCTGGCTGCTTCCAAAGATAAACGGACATTCATTCAGTGAACACGTGAGAGCTATAAATGAGCTTGATGAATGGGAACTTCACGAGATGATGGGAAGGGGTAGAGATTCAGACCTGGGTCCTGCCCTGTCCGCTGCAAGAAAAGATATTAAAGCTACGACATTGGAAGAATAACCAATCCTGACATGACATGACATGACATGACATGACATGACATGACATAGCTATCTCAGACTAAATCCAGGGAAGAGCTCTGAGAGAAGGCACCACCCCATTCCCCGATGGTCACAAAGGAGTCTTGTCACACGAAGGACTGACGCAAAGTGTCCAGCCTAAATTTTTCACCATCCCAAGGACCGGGCCAGGCTGTGAGATTGTGAAAGATGAAAAATACTATTTCTTCCAAGCTCTCTGCTACACACAGATTTCTACTGTAGATCACTTCTGCACTTCAGAAGGAATGGAAATTTCACAGCCAGACATACTGTTCCTATCACAAGAGGTGACAAAACAGCAGTTTGCTGGCCAAGGTAGAAAGAACTGTGGGCCCTTGGACCTTAGGCTTCATTCCTTCCTAGATCACTTCAGGGAACTGTGAGGGAAGTTTTCGTCCACTGGCAGACATCCTACTCCAAATCCCAAGAGGAGTTGCTTTCTCTAAAAGAAAACTTTGGCAAACACATCGCTGTATCAGAAAGTGCATCAAAATCGGAGATGACCCAGTGTACCTCTGTTTTGAGAGAATCTCCTAGTTACATCTGACAAACATCAACAACTCTGAACCTTTCTCTGCATGAGGCTAAAGTCTAGATTCCTGAATCCAGCAATAACACTAATCTCCCTTTCCTTTTATGAAAATCTTGATGTGTGCCAAGGACTATGCTTTGTGATAGGAGGGGTCCTCTACGCACTCTGGCACTGAATGGAGAGACAGCACAACAGCTCATCTCAGAGTGTGCATGGATCTGTCAACTTGTCCTCTTCTTTTCTGGGAAGGTTGCAGTCAGGGTTAAACAACAAATGATTACAAAATGCCTTTCTCTTTGAGATGAGAATTAATATTAATGCAATTATATGCTGATGGCTTCAGTGCTCTGCTGAAATGGATCAACATTTAAACTGTCATTTAACAAAAATAAAACTATCCTGCAATGACTATAACAGTATGTCAAAAGGCAAAAATGCACAAAGGACTCTACTGGGTGCCATTTTTTGCAAGACTATTCTAAGAATTAGAGTAGAGGAGGAAAAAAAATGCAACTCTCCCAGTTGAAAATGTTTATTCCCATAAAAGGTAAAACTTGGTTTATTTTTGTGAAATACTACAAATATGTTCTTAAAGTCACTGAATTCCTCAGCTACCTTACCCAAAATCATTGCTTTATGGAGCTTTTAAGTCCATAAAAATACCACACTGTAGCTAAAATAGGGCCATTCACCAAGCAACAGGATTGTAAACAGGATGGCAGAGAAAGAAAGGACTCTTTCAGAACAGTGGAAAGCCACTGTCCATTTCTTACAATGCAGATGGTGTGATCTGGGGACAACTGAACTGCACAAGACTCCCCACTCACAAACATCTGTGTTCCCACTCTCCAAGCTCCACATTGAGAATCGTCCCTTTGAATCTCCATCAGTTCATTGTCAAAACAAATGTACCACTCAACCCTTAGGCCTGTAGTGCTAGAAGAGACCTGGGTTGTCATCCAACTTAATCTGTCCAATGCACAGCTGCAAAAATGCAGATCTGGAGACTCAGCCAGGGTCACACAACCAGTCGTTAATAGCATTGGGATCCATTCCAAGGCCTCTGGATGCCAAGCCTGGTAACTTGTCCATTATCCAATACTATGGGTTGAATTGTATCCCCTCTAGAAAAAGATATGTTGGAATACTAACTCCTAGTACCACAGAATGTGCCCTTATTTGGAGATGAGGTCTTTACAGAGGTAATCGGGTTAAAATGAGATCATTAGGGTGGGCCCTAATCCAGTATAACTGCTGTACTTTTAAAAAAGGAAATTCTGGATACAAAAAGAGACACAGAGGGAAGATGTGAGGAGACGGGGAGAAAACAGCCATCTACAAGCCAAGAAGGAAGGCCTTGAACCAGTCCTTCTTTTACAGCCTCAGGAGGAACCAATCCTGCCAAGACAATAAATTTCTTTTGTTTAAGGCTCCCAGCTGCAGTACTTTGTTAGGGCAGCCCAAGCAAACTTATACACAAATATCAACCGTCTGGAGTACAGTATGTGTCTGTATAAATGTCTACATAGACATGTTGGCTTTATTCCACAGTTCAGATATCTATTAACCTTGACTTCCTTAAAAATGAGATAACAAAATTTTTCTAGAAGTATATTTTATAAAGCCTAGCCTTTAAAAGACACAACCTTGGTCCAAACCAAGGATAGACCAACAGCCCTATGAAGTAGAGAGTATTATTAACTCCATTTTTGAGGTAAAGACACTTAGACACAAAGAGGCGGCAAAAACTGCCAAAGAAAAACCAATTAGAAGGGGCAGAGCTGACTGCAAACCTAACTGTGTGTGGTTCCAGAGTAGGAGTTCCTACGCAGTACACTACACAAGACGTCATGAACTACCCATCGCTAGCAGTATTCAAGCAGAAGTTGGAGCCTGCAGTGAGAGATACTTTCTAAAGAATTTCTTCCTTGAAGAACAGGGAAAATAGAGTGACTTTTTTTTTTTTTTTTTTTTTTTTTTTTTTTCTAGATGGATTTTTGCTTTTGTCGCCCAGGCTGGCATGCAATGGCACAATCTCGGCTCACTGCAACCTCCACCTCCTGGGTTCAAGTGATTCTCCTACCTCAGCCTCCCGAGTAGCTGGGACTAAAGGTGCCCACCACTACACCCAGCTAATTTTTGCATTTTTAATAGAGACAGTGTTTCACCATGTTGGCCAGGCTGGTCTCAAACTCCTAACCTCAGGTGATCCACACACCTCAGCCTCCCAAAGTGCTGAGATTACAGGCATGAGCCACTGCGCCCAGCCTTTAGTACTTTTAAGACCCTTCCAGCCTTGAGCTTCCCTGAGTTTGTGATCCTACAATTACTGCTGGTTTGAGTAGTCAAGGGAAATTTCAAAGAGGAAACAAGGCAGGAATGAAAGTCAGAATTGGTGTGGACAAAAAGGAAATTAACAATGGGGGGTGGCAGATTTCAGTAGACAGGAGGAATAGCCAGGAAAGTGTTAATAGTTCTGAGTTCTCCAACTTTCCTAGTTATAAGATGCCTATAGCTTCAGACCCTCCCAGATTTATGCTGAGTGTGGAGTCATCTGAGCCTCACAGTTAAGCCTCCATCCTTTGTGCAGCCTGATTATGTTGTGCTGAATGCTTTCAACTTCCGAAAGTCACATGTTATTATGGATGAATGCAGGGGCCAGTGCTCTGAGCTCTTAATTTAGCATTTTTCGCAGCCCTAAGTTAAACACAGGCACACACATAATGTCCCTACCATGCTATGAGTTAAATTCTGCTAGCATCTGAGAGCCCACGTATTTTATATTATCCTTAATGTGAGCTACTAGCACATGCCGTGGAAAGAAAGTAGGTTTCAGAGCCCTCAGTTCCCAGAGCAGCTCCCAAATTTATGCAGAGTCGGAATCATAGTTATTGGAAGGACGGCTTTCTGTCTCTGCCACAGTTCAGGCAGCAGACGTGTGTTTCTGATGAGGTAGCTGCAGAACATGAAACTTGCTCATTTTCAAGCTAAGTTTTTATTTTCTCTGGTTTCAACAAGTTGCTGTGCAGAATATCTACTCAGCATGTGGCATTTTCTTAGCGTGCTTTAGAATAAGAAAGGTAGACTCCCAAACACCCCAAAAGGGTGTTTAGGCCAGTGGGAGAGAAAAGCTACTCAGAAGCCTGGTGCCAGATGCCTAGAGGGGTTCTGTGAGGTGGCTGCTTAGGGGACAGGAGGGGGTTCCATTCTGGCTGCTTGGGTGGGTGGGAGAGCAGGGGTTGGAGGAAAGGCTTGGATTCCACATGCAATGGGGAAGAACAGGTGCTCACCAGGGTCTGGGGATAGGAGCCCTGGAAGGGAGGCTCAGGCTTCACAGGCATCCCCGAAAGAGCCCTCTCCCACTTTCTAAAAAATGCTTTCAGCAAACCTTAAATTTGTCACCCTTCATCAGTTTCTGAGACACGTTTGCTCATTTCTGCCAAGGAAAATAGGAATTGCTAAAAGAGAAAACAAACAAAAGCTGTATGACAAAATCTTGCATTTTTATGGAAGTGCTGTTGATGAGTGGTGTCTTCTAGTGCTCTCTGTACCTCTTTCCAAGGTGCCAGTAATGCCCGGCTCTCCCATTACACAGGGCTCCCTCTGAGGAGCCGATGGGACCCTTCCCCCACTGGCAGCCAGGAAGGTCAGAGCTCTCCTTTAGTGCTTACTCAGAAAAGCCCTCTTCATCCAAGGTTTGCTATATTGTGTACTCCCACCACCACCACAACCACCACCACCTACCAAATACATTTGATCATTAATTGCTTTGTTAATGATTCCATTGCAACCACATCTCTTATGGTAACCTGACTCCAAGCCTCTTTGGAAAAAAGTCGGTTATAAATAATAAACACCATCAAAAATTGCTTAAGATAAAACAGGAGGAGGGAGGCAAACTTGAGGGAAGAACCTTCCCAGTGACTATATGAAGAAGCTTGGAGCCAGAAGAGAATGTCGAGTTCAGTGGCTCATTTTTCAGACGGGAAGGCGGATGTCCAGAAAGACAATAAAACTTGCCCAAGGTCACATAGCCAGTCTGTGGACAAATGAACTGACATGGAGGGCACCCGACCCCAACACCATGCTCTTTGCTCACAACCACACAACCACTGCATTAGGATCCATTCTGATCCATGGGCTCCAGCCACCTCCACAGATTCGGTGACAGCTCCACTACCCGTACCCAAAATAAAGGAGAAAGAGGACTCCTTTTCTCCCTTTTATTCTATCTGCTTTTTCTGAAGCCCTTGCACAGATTGCAATGGGTTTACTTTCTGTTGAAGATTCACATTGAGGAAAGAGGATAGCATCATCAGACATTGCTGGAGATGTACTTGCCACAAACAAGGCATGACCACAGCATTTTCCACGAAACCTTGCAGGATGTAATTAAGCATCCGCAAGACCTCCCAATGCCCTGCAGTGACGTGCAAAATACACTGTTTGTCCCCAGAGTCCCACATATCTTGTGTCAAGTTTCCCTTCCTCCCAGTCTGCCAACAACACTTTAGGGAAAGCACAGATTTCTCTTGAAAATTTGTTGCTCTGCTTGTTCTCAACTTGAAGTGACAACTCCTTGAGTGAAGAGCCTGAGGCTGCCATGAAAACAAGCAGACAGAGACAGTGTGCACCTAAGGACAAGGAGCAGGGATGGTGAACTCTCAGTGAACCTCGGCATGTCCCTGCCTGGTGCCCTTCGAGCCTCCCCACCCCACACCCTCACAGGGTCAAGTTCAAACACCCTATCTTACCCACAAGGTCATTCCTGGCCTGCCCCTGCCTAGCCTGCAGCCACAGCTGGTTGCCCCCTGCCTTTCACCTGGCATTCCAAAGACAATGAACTGCTTGGAGCTACCCAAACATACCAAGCCTGCTCTGCCTCTGAACCTCTGCCCCTGTGGCCTCTGCTGCCTGCCTGCCACAGTCTTGATTTCTCCCTTCTCCCCACACTGGGGACTCATGAGACCACTTCCCCGTGTCCATGTGGCTTCATGTTTTTCTTTTGGCAGTATAATCTTATTCCAACTACAACTATTAGAAAGATCTGTTTCGGCCGGGCGCGGTGGCTCAAGCCTGTAATCCCAGCACTTTGGGAGGCCGAGACGGGCGGATCACGAGGTCAGGAGATCGAGACCATCCTGGCTAACACGGTGAAACCCTGTCTCTACTAAAAAATACAAAAAAAAAAAAAAAAAAACTAGCCGGGTGAGGTGGCGGGCGCCTGTAGTCCCAGCTACTCGGGAGGCTGAGGCAGGAGAATGGCGTGAACCCGGGAGGCGGAGCTTGCAGTGAGCTGAGATCCGGCCACAGCACTCCAGCCTGGGTGACAGAGCAAGACTCCGTCTCAAAAAATAAATAAATAAATAAAATAAAATAAAATAAAATAAAATTAAAAAGAAAGATCTGTTTCATTCTAGAACTCTTCAACTTTCCTTCAAAGTTCAGGGGTCCCAGAAAGTGTTCAAAGTGGCGACACTTCCTTGTAGGTCTCAAACTCCAGGGTGGCCTCCTGGCCTCAGCACCCCATCCTCTGTGGTCTCAAGGGAGGTCCCAGGTGGGAAGGGATTAAAAGTCCTACTTCAGCATCAGGGGATTCCACTTCTGGTCCTCTTTTCCCACAGCCACAAAGGTCAAGAAAACACCTTTATTTCTTGGTTTCTGGGAAAATATTTCAGGACCATCAGTGCACACTTCTGTCTTCTACACCCCAGGATGTTTGGAGACTCCTAAAGTCCCAAGGGTCAGCTGGTCCTGGCAAAACTGAGGCATGGAGAAAGGGCAGAACTCCAGAGATATGACGGTTTCTCGAAGCATTGCTGATGAGTAAACACAAGTTGGCAGGGTAAGACCCAAACGTTTCCATGGACTGAGTCAAAATCTAAGAACTGCACTTTGTTGATAGGACCTCAAACTGAATCATCGGAGACAAATTTATTTTAAAATTCTTTGGAGTAACTCTTTATACAGTTATAGAATCATAAGCTGCTGCTAGGACTTGTGCAAAATCTTTAATCCACCCACCTTTTTCAGATTGGTTGGCCAAGGCCAAGCAAGGAAAATTAACTAAATCAAGTTTCCTCACTAGAGCCAGATTCTCTGTCCCCCAGCCCCACCCACCACCTCCTCATGCAGGAATCTGGCCTCCATTCACACGCCTCTATGTTACACACAGGGAAGGAATCTCTGCTCTTGCCACAAGGTCTGGAAACAGCTGCACATCTCCCAACTGGGGATGCTACAGTGAACACGACTAGAAAGACTGCCTGACAACAGCGAGAGCAAAATCTTATCTTCTCCCTAGTCTCCCAAAGTGACTAAATGACTACACAAGGGTGTCAGCTCATCCGAAGGCTCTTGTCCCCTTCCCTCTTCATCCTCCCACCCATCACCTTGAGCAAGACAAAATGAGGGGGATCTAGGGACACACCTTCCAGGCAGATTTTTCTGCCTAGTAGAACCCTTTCTTGTAACCAGGATCTTCTGCAGGATTAAAAGTCCAGTAGGGACAGCAACCAGAGACTTTCAGAGTTCAGCACAACTTCCAAATTGACTTTGCTGCTCAGCCTTGCATTCTTGAGCCTCAGTATGTCTTCCCAAAGACCCAGAATTTTTTTTTTTTTTTTTGAGACAGAGTCTTAATGTGTCACCCAGGCTGGAGTGCAGTGGCACAATCCCGGCTCACTGCAACCTCCGCCTCCTGGGTTCAAGCAATTCTCCTGCCTCAGCCTCGCAAGTAGCTGGGATTACAGTCACCCACCACCATGTCTGGCTAATTTTTGTATTTTTAGTAGGGACAGGGTTTCACCATGTTGGGCAGGCTTGTCTCAAACTCCTGACCTCAAGTGATCTGCCCACCTCAGCCTCCTAAAGTGCTGGGATTACAGCCATGAGCCACTGTGCCTGGCCCCAGAACTTCTGATTCTGTAATTCAGAGACAAAAGAAATATGCAAGACCTCTGTGATACATCAGAGCTTCAGGGTTCAGATTCATTATACCCCAAAGAGAAAGTTCTAACTAAGTAGAACCCCAGAGATGACTCTGACGTGGGAAGTTTGATAAGAGATTCTGTCCTTATTGAGAAAAAGGCAGTTCATTCCTAAGAAGCAACAGCACTGAGACTTTGGAGGTCCCTATATTCCTACAGGGCAGCCTATATATTCAAGGCTTTAGGAAAGATAAAGGGGACTTACTAAATCTAACAGCATTTAAAAAGAAGTAGCCATAGGTCCAGCAGCTGTAGTGTCTAACATTTTTGAGTACCTGTGCTTTGTGTGAGAGATCTCATTTTATCTTCAAAATAATCTTATGTAGTCATATGATTGTGGGAGGTAGAATAATGCCCCCTAACAAAAAAAAAAAAAAAATGTCCACAGCCTAATCCCTGGAACCTTTAAAAATGTTACCTTATATGGCAAAAGGGACTTTGCAGATGTGGTTACATGAATGACCTTAAGATGGGTGGCTGTAATGGATTAGATGGGTGGACTCAATGTCTTTGTGAGAGTCTGTAAGAGGAAGACAGGAGATTCGGAGTCAGAGAAGGAGAGGGGATGACAGAAGCAGAGGTCGTAGTGATGTGGTTGCTGGCTTGAACATGGAAAAGGACCATAAGACACAGAAGGCAGGTGCCCTCTAGAAACTGGAAAAGGTAAGGAAACAAATTCTTCCCTAGAGCCCCCAGAAGGAGTGTGGCCTTGTCACACTAGATTTTTAACCCAGTAGATCCATTTTGGAGTTCTGGCTTCCATAACTGTAAGTAAATCTGTGTTTTGTTTGGTTTTGTTTAACTTTTATTTTAAGTTCAGGGGTACATGTGCAGGTTTGTTATATATGTAAGTTTGTGTCATGGGGGTTTGTTGTACAGATTATTTCATCACCCAGGTATTAAGCCGAGTACTCATTAGTTATTTTTCCTGATCCTCTCCTTCCTCCCACCCTTCACCTCCCAATAGGCACCAATTGTGTTGTTCCCTTTATGTGTCCATGTGTTCCCATCATTTTAGCTCCCACTTATACATGAAGACATGCGGTATTTGGCTTTCTGTTCCTGTGTTAGTTTGCTAAGGATGACACCTCCAGCTCCATGCATGTTCCTGCAAAGGACATGATCTCGTTCTTTTTTATGGCTGCATAGTATTCTGTGGTGTATATGTACCACATTTTCTTTATCCGGCCTATCACTGATGGATACTTAGGTTGATTCTATGTCTTTGCTATTGTGAATAGTGCTGCAATGAACATACATGTGCATGTGTCTTCAGAATAGAATAAATCTGTGTCATTTTAAGCTACTAATACCAAATTTGTGGTAATTTGTTATAACAGAGATGAGAAACTAATGCAACTATCATTATCCTCATTTTACAGATGAAGAGATTAAGGCACAAAGTGGTGAAATAACTTGTCCCAAATCACACGCCCAGCAAAGCAGATTTAGTTCTTGAGCCCAGGTAGTTCCACTCCAGAGCTGGGATTCTTAAACTACACTGCCAATTACTAATGGAGTCCATGAATTAATAAATGAACAAATGATGAAGAAGATACTGTCTTAGGGGTTGCAGAGCCTAGAGTTGAGCTAAAAGATGATGTGTAAACAATGACAGAAATCCCACAAGGCATATAACTTGGGAAAAAATACAATAATTTCCTTTGTAAAAGAGTTATGATGAAAGAAAATAATCAAGGTTTGCTGCTGCTTATGTGCAATGGTATAGTCACTGTGGGAAACATTTTGATGGTTCCTAAAAAGGTAAACATAGAATAACCAAGATACCCAGAAGTTCCACTCCTTGGTACCTGCCTACCAGAACTGAAGGAAAAGTACTGAAACATGTATTTGTACACAATGTTTATAGAAGCAATATTCACAATAGCCAAAAGGTGGAAACAGCCCAAGTGTCCATCAACAGATAAATGAATAAACATATTTTGATATACACAAACAATGGAATATTATTCAGACATAAAAAGGGATGAAGTACAATACTGATACATGCAACAGGGCAGATGAACCTTGAAAATATCAAGCTAAGTGAAAGAAACCAAGCACAAAAAGACACATATTGCATTATTCTTTTTATGTGAAATATCCAGAATTAGTAAATCCATACCGAGAGACATAGATTTTTTATTGTTGTTGCCAGAGGCTGGAGGAAGGGGGAGAGTGGGGAGCAACTTCAGTAGATAGGGGTTTTAATCTGGGCAGTGATAAAAATCTTTTTGAATAGGATGAAGGTGGTGGTTACACAACAGTGTCACTAAATTTTTCACTTTAAAATGATTAAATTTGGGTATATACCCAAAGGATTATAAATCATTCTACTATAAAGACACATGCACATGTATTTTTATTGTAGCACTATTCACAATAGCAAAGACTTGGAACCAACCCAAATGCCCATCAATGATAGACTGGATAAAGAAAATGTGCCACATATATACCATGGAATACTATGCAGCCATAAAAAAGAATGAGTTCATGTCTTTTACAGGGACATGGATGAAGCTGGAAGCCATCATCCTCAGCAAACTAATATAAGAACAGAAAACCAAACACTGCATATTCTCACTTATAAGGGGGAGGTGAACAATAAGAAGACATGGACATAGGGAGGGGAATATCACACACCAGGGCCTGTAGGGTGGTGGGGGGCAAGGGGAGGGAGAGCATTAGGACAAATACCTAATGCATGTGGGGCTTAAACCTAGATGATGGATTGATAGTGCAGCAAACCACCATGGCACATGTATACTGATGTAACAAACCTGCATGTTCTGCACATGTATCCAGAACTTAAAGTAAAATTTTAAAAAATGATTAATTTTGTGGTAGGTGAATTTTGCCTATGTCTCCCTCTTCCCCCAGCCTCTGGCAATGACAACAAAAAATCTATGTCTGTCAGTATGGATTTACTAATTCTGGATATTTCACATAAAAAGAATAATGCAATATGTGTCTTTTTGTGCTTGGTTTCTTTCACTTAGCTTGATATTTTCAAGGTTCATCTGCCCTGTTGCATGTATCAGTATTGTACTTAATCCCTTTTTATGTCTGAGTAATATCCCATTGTTTGTGTATATCAAAATATGTTTATTAATTTATCTGTTGATGGACACTTGGGCTGTTTCCACCTTTTGGCTATTGTGAATATTGCTTCTATAAACATTGTGTACAAATACACGTTTCAGTACTTTTCCTTCAATTCTGATAGGCAGGTACCAAGGAGTGGAACTTCTGGGTAACTTGGTTATTCTGTTTACCTTTTTAGGAACCATCAAAATGTTTCCCACAGCGACTCTACCATTGTGCATAAACAGGAGCAACCCTTGATTATTTTGCATGTTCTGCACATGTATCCCAGAACTTAAAGTAAAATTTTAAAAAATGATTAATTTTATGGTAGGTGAATTTATTTTTATTAATAAAAATGAAATATTGCAAATAAAAAATATCAAGGAGGGCTTTCTAGAAGATATAGAACTTAATCAGAGCCTCGGATGATGAGTAGGATTAGGCAGGCTAGGAAGAAACGAAATAGTAAGCAAAAATAGAGAATAATTCTCCATGAATCCCATACAATAGATATTCTTGCGTATCAGCAAGTTTCCGCATAGCGTGCCCCAAGTTCACCTGGCTTTGCCTTCTCCATAACTCTACTCAGCACTCAGTGACTCTACAGGAATTAACAAGAACCACATTTACAGAAAGTTTTGTATACATGGTGTGAAACAGAGTACTTGCTGGAGAGCAATGTACTAATATCAGAAAAACTGGAGCAAGTTCCAAATAACTGAGAAAGCCCCACAGCTCCCCAAATGTGTCTAGGGCTTGCAGGCAGAAAACACGGGTGCTTGTGCACCAGGTGACCCTGCCTAGTCCCTAGAGGCACCCACAGTTCTGCCTTGCTGCCCACCATGACCTGCCCGGCCCTTTTCCTCCCCACCAAGTCACTAAGGATTCCCATCAAGAGCACAGGTCAGAGGTCCCAGCAAAGTGGAAGGGGCCTGGGGAAGGCTATCCCTGGAGAGGATAAAGCTGTTCTGCCTTTCTCTGGGCCACCACCCACACAGCCTTGGGGGCAAAGGAAATGTCAGTGGCCTCTCTGAAGGTAGAAACCCCCGACTATGGTGCTGGGCTGGACTCACCTTTCTTCAGCGAGCAGAAACAGGGGAGGGACCCAGGAATAAGCAAGGCCTGCTTTCCCTGCAGTCCCACTAGGGAAGGATCTAATGAGCAGCTCTGAGGAACCCTGAGAACAACCCATGTCTTAACCCAGTTCTCTGACTCTGGGCTCCAAGTCACTTCTGTGGGAGCTTCCCCATGCTGCCATCAGTCACGCCAGGGGTCTCTGGCTCCTTCCCACAAGCCTGAGCCATCAGTCACAGTGGGATGGAAGGCTGGAGGTGGGGGAAGTCATGAGATAGACTCTGTTCTGTTTACAAATTGCTTTTAGCCCTGTGGAGAGAAGTACTTCCAAATGTGAAGGTGTGTGTGACTGACAGCTTTGCCTGAATCCTACCAAGGTTAGTGACAAAGCCATTGCCCCTGCCTGAGTCCCTGAGTCCTTAGGCAGAAACAGGGATCCTGGCAAAATAGTCTTTCCTCTAGCTCCAGCCTGTCAATTCATCCAGGGCTAGAACTTGTCTTATTCATCCTGAAATCTCTCATTGAACCTGTCACGGTGCCTGCACACCTATATGCTGGTCGAACAAATGTTGTGCATTTATATTCTTGCTCCTGTGTCAACAACACTGCTGGCTTTTATGACCTCAAGATTTATGTAGACATGTTTTTAAAATATAAGCATTTATTGCATGCCTATTGTGTGCTTGGTGCAATGCTGGGTGCTTTATATACACTTTCTCCAACCCTTCTAACTACCCTGCAAAGCAAGTATTCTATCCTCAAGGGAAAAGTTAAGGGCCATGCCATCTCTACATACTCTGCTCATTTTCTCTCCAAGCCACGCCAACTGATTTCCACTTCCTCCTATCTCTCCACCAAAATTGCTTTTTCTGCTGTTGCCTATAACCTCTATGTTATATCTGACCATATGGACCACCCCTTCCATCTTGAAGATTCTTTTCTTCATTTTCTTGACATCACACTCCTGGTTTCCTCTGGCTGCTCTCTCTCTCTCTCTACCTCCTGACACCCCAAGCTACTCCCCTCCAGGCTCCACAGGGGTTAAGGGAAAAAGTTTTGTAGCCAGATAGCTGAGTTCATACCCTGAGCTCCCCCATCTACTAACAGTGACTTGGGCAAATATTTAATCTCTCATGACTCAGTTTACTTCATAGGGTTGTGGTAAAAATAAAAGGATACACACAGCACAATTAGCACAATGCACAGCACACAGTGAGCCTTCTATAAGAGCTAGCTCCTTATATTATCACTATTACTACAATAACCTATTATTACTCTTTCAGTAAGTGGAGAAGTTCCTTGGAGCCTTCTAATCCTCCTCTCATCTTGCTCTTGCCTAAGGCAACCTCATTCATCTCCATGACTTTCAGTGTCATCTATATGTTGACATCTCCAAATTCATATCTCCGACCCAGATCTCATTTAAGCTCCAGACTCATTTATCCAATCGCCTACTTGACACATCCATTTGGATGTCTCACAGGCATCTCAATTGACGTGTCTAAAACAGAACTCCCTTCCCTTGGCCTCTCCTCGGTCTTCTTTATCACAGACAATGGCACCATCATCCGCTGGTGACATCAGTAAGAAGCCAGGGAATGTCCTTCACACTTCTCTTTTTCTCACCGCCCATATCGAATCCATTACCACAAACTTCCCATTTCACCTCCAGGATATCTCTCTTACTTCCATTCTCTTTTTTATATCTCTATTACCATCATGCCAGTCCAGGTTGTAGGTGTCTCTATTTCATCTCTAAACCCTCCATTCCTTTCCTCACATGCAATCATGAAGAGGTGGTGGTGCTTTTCGTTTTTAAGATAAGTCAAATTATAAAGTCAATCTCTACTGAAAACCCTCCCATTGCTTTCCATTGTCTATACAAGAAAATCAAATCTTTGCAGTGGCCCTCAAGGCTCTTCAACACCCAGCCCTTCCCACGGCTCCAGCCTCACCTTGCCACCTTCTTCCTGGCTGAAGCTACCCCACAATCCCAGGGCTGCCATCCTTCCTTTCCTTCAGGGACTCAGCAGGTTGCTCTTCCTACATCCTGCTATCTTAACCCTTTGCATGCTCTGGACTTCTTTGGCCGGCTGGTGAAACCTATGGAACCCTGCTGAGAGTGTTTTTTAACGCATAAAATAAAATGCATAGGATTGTAAAAAATATATCAAAATACAGCTGCATCTGTGAGGTACCTCTTTGGTGCAGGATTTTGGTAGGAGAGGAAGCCATGCATATGTAGAGGGCAGGAGATATATGGGAAATCTCTGTATCTTCTACTCAATTTTGCTGTGGACCTAAAACTGCTCTAAAAATCGTCTATTAAAAATACATTTACCATGTAGTAACAATATATGTGCTTCTTTATCAGTGCATTTGCTGACAAGATCTTGCAATGGTTCTAGTAACTACCATAATTTCAGCGAACATGATATGAAAACAGTTGTGATCCTTATTGGTGACAAGTTCACAGTCACCACTAACACTACACTGTGAAATAAAGTGGAATTCCCCTGCAGTTGAGAGCCTTATTTGTACAAAGAAAACTCTCCTCCCACATTCTTCCCCTGAATAGCTCCTATTCATCCTCCAGCACCAGAAAGAGCTTCTTTGACACCCACCCCCAACCCTGCAATTAAGTGAGGAACCTCTTTCCCTGTTATCCTCTCTCATCAAATCTAATTTTTACAACTCAATTTGTCTCCAATTGTAATTACATATGCTTTTGTTTGCATGATTAGGATCTTTTTGTGTCACTAGATCGAAAGCTTCCATGAGGGCTGGAACGATGGTCACCCTGTTCAGTGCAGGAAATGATTCAATGAATGAGTGAATACATGACTTTGCCCATCACTGGTAAGCAGTGGAGCATGGCTACAAGAAACCCTTCTGTCTAACTCCACAGCTTTAATTCTTTTGCTGTGTCACATTGAATGAAACTTATTCAGAGATGATTTCTGCTGCACACACGTACCTTCTAGTACCATCTTCCACCGATCTTTCTACTTAACAGAAAAGTCGTCTACATCATTTTATTTAACTTGGCCTTCAGGAAGGCTACTTTTACCAAAAGTGTTTATATTTACGATGGTAGCTTTTGCTGAAAACTGATGGTGAAAAATTGGGTTCATATTTTTAACTTACTTCATTTTTGGAAAATTTTAAATGACTTTAGATATATTCAGGGCTTAAGAAATATAAAGACAATGATGAGGATGGTGATGATGATGAGCATTTATTGAGTGTTCTAAGCACTTTTCATACGTTAGCTCGTTTAATCTTAAATGTGAAGGGTTCCTACTTCAAAATTTAGAAAAGTGAGGCATAGATAGATGATGATCTCAAGCAGAAAGCTATGCTTTCCACCAGCACACATACTGATTTTAAGATTTTCTTCTCCTGCCCCAAGAGCCTAGGATTAGACAACTATTTCAAAACTAAGAATTCTGTATGCAAATAGATTCTTAAGGGGTAACACCTTAATCTATTCCACTCAACTAATACACTACCCAAGATTAGCTGATCATCAAATCAACCAGTCTTCCACCTTAGAAATCACAAAGCAATCATATAAGTTCAAAGTTCAAGACTCAGAACCCTTCCTGGGAGATGGGTCATCACATTAAGGAGCCCAGAGCAGCAGACATGGGGAGTGGAAGGACAAGTAGAGGAAGAATCATAGATCAAGGTACCAGACCCCAGCTCAGAAGAGCCAGACCTTAAAAATCATTTCTGTGTTGGCTTAGTTTTAAGGCTAGGTCAACATTAGAGTTTGAATCTGTATTGGCAAAACTTAGTAATATTAATGTCGAGTCCAGGTTAGTGTTAGAATGAGACTATAGGTTAGGATGAGAATCTTATTTACAATAAAGCGTGGTGCCTAAGTTCTAGTTAGGGGCTAGACTTCTAGAAAGACCCTAGGCTTAGGTTACATTTAGAAGCTGTTGAGATGTGGTTTAGAACTGTTATCAGAGTCCAGGTCAGCATCTGGAAAATGGGTTGGAGATTCAATCAAAAGAAGTATTTAGGTCTAAATTCAGATTGTGAGTAACAGAATACTTTCCAGTTGCTGACAAAACCCTGGGTAAGGATCTGTGCTCTGCCTGTGGTCTTGGTAGAGATATGACACAGGTATGAGGGTGCTGGCAAGATGTAGCTGGGAGTCTGTGAGTGTATCTAATGCAGATGCTTCCATCCACCTAGAGAGTAA
This sequence comes from Macaca mulatta, assembly GCF_049350105.2. NCBI lineage: Eukaryota > Metazoa > Chordata > Mammalia > Primates > Cercopithecidae > Macaca > Macaca mulatta. Next base: position 101,974,935 of record NC_133418.1, on the reverse strand, counting down.
CTGTGGACACAGCGACTGCCCAGAGCAGCTTTTGCCCCTGCATCCCTGGTACTGCCTGTGGATATGAACATGCCAGGGTTTCACACCCTCTACCACCTTGGAGTCCTGTGAACCCAGCCCTTCCACCCTGGCTTATTCACACTTCCTATGCTCCCATCAGCAGCCTTGATCCCTCAGAGAAAGTGAGGGGATGCCCTGCCCCCTAATGAAAACAGCTTATCAGGCCTTAGTCAAAGTCTTAGAGAAAGGCTTGCTTATTCCACTGACAAAAACAAGAAATTTCTCTGATTCCTTCAAACCAAATGCAAGGAACAGGTCCAGGCCCGGATGGAATCTGTAAGCCCTCTCCTCTGTGCCCCAAGACACCACCTCCCCTACACTTCAGTCCCAGCCCCAAACAGCCCCAGTCATCCACCATTCTAGCTAATGGAAAATGCTCAGGACAGTGATGGCCTCAACCCAGATACCATAGCTCTCACTCCTCCAGTGGTGGTGGGTGGGCATTGTCTAGAGCAAACAGCAAGGGAACCTCTTGAGTGGAATTCTCAGCAAAGGTGAGATTATAGGGATCTGATATGGTTTGCATTTGTGTTTCAAGCCAAATCTCATGTCAAATTGGAGGAGGGGCCTGGTTGGGGGTGATTGGACCATAAGGGCAGATTTCCCCCTTGATGGTCTCATGATAGTGAGTAGGTTCTCACAAGATCTGATGGTTTAAAGTGGGTGGCATTTCCCAATTCGTTCTCTCTCCTCTCTTCTCTCCTTTCTCTCTCTCTCTCCCCCTTTCCCCCTCCCTCTCCCTCTCCCACTCCCCCATGGTGAGATGTGCTTCCTTCCCTTTCACCTTCTGCCATGATTGTAAGTTCCCTGAGACCTCCCAGTCGTGCTTCCAGTTAAGCCTACAGAACTGTGAGTCAATTAAACCTCTTTTCTTCATAAATTACCCAGTCTCAGGTAGTTCTTTACAGCAGTGTGAAAATGGACTTAATACAGAATCCTTGGTCTCTCTTAGGAGACCTCAAATTTGCATAGGGTCTTATCCTGCTGAGGGAAAACAGGATATGATTTGCACAAGAAGTACTCACATTTTTTTTTCATGAAACTCTCCCAAAACCCAAAACCAAATTATAAATGGAATCACCCTATTCCACTGGGCAAACATTATAATTGGATATATGTTCCTCACCAAAGCCAGTGCAAAATAAGGGAAAGGGTACAGGGGACCTAGGTTCTAACCTAGAAAATCCCACTAACTGTGCCACCATGAAAGATCACATGACATAGGACTCATGTCAGCATCTGTAAAATGGGAATCACTGGGCTAAGTCCACCTCAGAGGAGTACCTGGGCAAAAACGAAAGGGAACGATCACTATGAAAGCCAGAGAGCTGAAACAAACACATCTGCTACCCTTGGAGATCTCACCTGTGAGGTTCTTAAAGTGCAGTCACCTGGGGGAAATAGCAGTGTGCAAGCATATCTCCGGTTCACCCCTCGCCCTGCAGGCCTGGCTCTGAGGAGTAGTCCTCCCCAGAGGTAAGCTCCTGTGTCTAATTGACTTGCAGTCACAAAATGTGCTCCCCACGTGGCCTGCATTTGTCCTTTCCTAATTTAGGGTCATTTCTCCTTGTTGTTCCTACACTGATGACTAAAATTAATCTCTGGCATTTCCCAGCAGCTAAATCATCATAATCAAACCCTGCAGCTGCCAGATTTGCTGACTCAAACCCCCTATGTATTCATATGATATTTGCCGGGTAATTACAGAATAGAGGTAATTATATTCATGACTCCATTACTTTCATAATTCCAGAGACCCAGAAATCACTTTAAAAAAAAACTCACAGAGCCCAGAGAAGAAATTCCTTCAATAGCTACCCTAAACTACCTCTTATTCTGTTTGCCTTTTCAGATCATTCTTTCCTCAAAACTTTCCCATTCAACAGTAGCAGCTCCTGAGCTCCTCGGTGAAGGGACAAAAGGACAGAGATGAAACACAGACTAGGATGGGGCCACTCATCTTGGTTAGGACCAAAAATTCACTGGATGATTTAAATCAATGTGCAGTGGCAACAGTAACACCAGTTACTACTGTAACAGTTAAGCGTTAAGTGCACTTAAGGCGTTTACCTCAGTGGACTCTCAGGCACTTGCCACAATGAAGATTTGTTTCCTATTCATGCCACAGTCCAATTCAGGTGCTTCTTATGACCCACCTGTCATATGCCCATTCAGGAACCCAAGCTCCTTCTGTATTGTGGCTCTGCCCACTCTAAGTCCTCAATGGTTTCTCCAATCAGCTAACAAATAGGAAGACTTTGGTAACTCCCTAGACCTAGACATGACACTCATCAATTCCTCTCATCAATTCCTATTAGCAACAGCTTGGCCCAGGGCCCCACCTACATGCAAGGTAGCCCTTGCCAGAAAGCAACTTCCTGGCAGCAGCTCTATGCAACGATACAGAACACACACCTTTGGTGGCTACCTGGCCACTTCTGCTAACAGTGTGATACTAACAGGGCATAGAGGAGCATCCCAGGGCATTTGGGAAATGAGAGATCATCACAAGCTGTGTGCCCTGCAGTACAAATTAAAGTGGTAAAACAAATACAGTTGTCCCTTGGGACAATCCAGTATTGGCTCCAGGACCCCCTGAGAATACTATAATTAGTGGGAGATTGAGTCCTGTAATTGGCCCTGTGGAACCCAAGAAATAACAAAGGAAATTCACCATCTCTATTAAATTACCGTCTACTAATTTAACATCCAAAAAGGATCGCATCGCAGTGGCATCCCAGTGTGATCCCTGAGTGATGCCTGGGCAGACTATTTAGTCTCCCTTCCCATTTCTTACTCCCATCCAGGCTTTTTTGTGTGCTGCCAGATGCTGTGACAGTGCTGCCCTCAAAATTCTCCCCTTATAACTCCTCCCTAGAGATCTGTCGACTCCTCACTGCCCGCAATTTGTGCCATGGCTGTCCCTCTCTGCAGCTCAGCCTGCTGGGGCACTCACAGAGAGGAGGTCATGTATGTCCAGCAATGGTGAGAGATGCCAGCAAGGACTCTGGTCACCAATCAAAGGGACAGGCAGGGTGACTGCTAATCCTGATTAAAGCAGAGAAGGAGTCCAGTTGTGAGGGCAGAACTCGGGAGTCAGGATGCAGTCAAGTCCCACACCTTTAGGGCTGTCCCTGGGGATGCTTGTCCCAAAATTGGTGGCAGTAGAGGAGACCCAGTAGCAGAGACACTGGAGAGTGTGGCAGGATGACTGGTTCGACTGGTTCCCTGGGCTTTGGGTCCTACTGAGTCCCAGGAGTGGCACAGAAGCTGCTTGTAGACTTGGAAGGGTTAACCAGGGACTGAGCCTGAGGCTGAGTGGCATCAGCAGATGTGCCCAAGAGGAGTTTAGAACTGGGGGGAGGGGAGATGCAGAGATGAACTGGGACTGATAATGAAGCCAAACAAAAGAGAAACTCACATGGTGGTCCTCATGAAGCATCTCACCTACATCAGAAGGGCCCAGAAGACTGGAGTCCATTGACCATCACCCAACAGATAGGTGGCCCCCACCCATGCAAACATGTGGAGTACGCAGGCATTCTCTTCCATTTTTAAAACTCCAACCTAATGGCTCTCCTATATTTTCCATTCTGAATTTTCCACTTCAGCAGTTTTCTTTTTGTTTGTTCCAGAAAAAGGATAGAATTAAGTTTTACTGTGTGTTTCACACTTGAAAACCTCTACAAGATGCAGCCTTTCCCCAGAACTGCTTTTGTGGCTGATCATGGCAACCTATGAGTGGGGAAACAAGGGGCACACTCCTGGCACAGCAATCAAAAGCCCAGGGTGAGCACTTCTCTGAGGCTGAGCTCCCTCCATGGAAATGTGAGGAAGGCAGGTCGCAACCTCTTAGGTAAGAATAAGAATTCCCCAGCTGATATGCCATCCTCCAACGCTTGATTCTACCTCGTCCACTTTCTCATCTGGGAAGCCCTTGGGATTTCCAAATACTGGTAGAAAAATATTTTTTGTAGTATCACAATTTTTTTCAAAATGCAGTGTTTAGAAGCATATATTAATAAACAACAATAAGAAGAAAAGGTCTAGTTTCATTTTTTATTCCCCTTCAAGTAGAAAATGGACCTCTGCCATCCCCTACCCCCTTTTTGGAGCCTCATGCTTTGTGTCCTCTTTCTGCACAGTTCCATTATATCCCATCTATCCAGAACTCAAGCATCCTCAACCATTCAGAGCAGAGTGGAGAACAAAAATGGTGCTGCAAGGCAGCTGAGCACCCAGGCTAGAGGTCTCGCTGTCCACCCAGAGACATTGGCAGCCACAAGGAAGCCTCACAGCCTTCTTGTTCCTACGTTTTAAACACTAGTGAGTTTAGTTCTCAACCCGTGGCATACCTAGGACAGTGCATTGGAACAGGGAGAGGGACCACCACAGGTGACAAAGGCTCTGAAAGCACAGTAGGTGAGGCTGCCCATGCCTAAACAAACAATCCAAGATTTTGCAAGAGGCTAGGAGGATTTTGGAGGAAGGGGTCTGACTCAAATGAACCAAAGTGGGCAATCCAGTCTGGCAAAATTCCACAATGAGCTGGCATTTCTGCTTAGAGGAAAGGCAGAGGAGAGCAAGAAGGGAAGGCAAGGTTTGGAAGGCAGGCCAAGCTGGTAGTGAGTGATTTGAACAGAGAGGCCATCTGACAAGGTGTTGTGTGCAGAATTTGGGTGTGGAAGCCCATGCATCATGAATACAGTAGCGATGGAGGATGCAGGCGATGTGGGGAGCTTCTGGGAGAGGGGAAGCATGAGCATCCCACAGCAACCAGGAGCACCCTGGCTTCTGAGTTAGGATACCATCAAGGGACGAGACCCCACCTGGCCTGGGGATTCCAAGGCTACCAGGTAACTCAGAATGGCAGAGCTGGCAGGAAACTGAGACATCAAAATCCACTTCCAATTTTTCACACACTGCTCTGAGACCTGGCTGGGAGTGGTGGGTATGGTAGTGGCAGGTCCACATTTTGGCAACAGGTGAGCGGGACGGCCACAGCTGCTCCCAGACCCCCACCTCCCAGCCCAGAAATCTCCCCTGCACTTGGCTGCCTCTCATTCCCTCCCCACCCCCAACCTGCGAAGTGTCCAGCCACTGTCCTGGCCCTGTATGGGGGTCAGCAGGATTTCTTAGGACCCTGTGCCCACCCAGGGAGCTGGCCTCAACCATTTAGCTTTGACTGAAGCAGGTAGTGGGACGCCTGCCGGGCTAGGGAGTTGGGAAGCTTCGTTAATCATGCTTTCAGAGCACTTTGCGATGCAGAGATGAAAGACGTCTGAGGAGAGCAAAGTACAGCCATTACAATCTCCATCTTCCTAATTGAGGAAAATGAGGTTATTTCCAAATCCTCTGTGATGCGACGGGAAATGTGCTTGATAGGCCCTCACTTACGGCTTCTCCCTCGCCACAGCTACTCAGAGCTCAGGTAGCCAGAGCACTATGTGTGCAGAGCACCCAGGTTACAGCCTCGCCACCCAGACATGCCCCCGCTGCCCTGTGTCACTCCTGATGCATCAGCCCCAAGAAGGGCAGCCTCGTCAAAACATCAAAGTTGGGCACCTTTGCGCGGCAAGGAAGTCCTCCTCCTCTGCACTGAGTAATTGGAACAAAACGACCCAGGTAGTCTTGCTGTAACATCAAAGCTGCATATAATAACCTCACAGATGAATTTAAGAGTGAATACATTCACGGCCACTGCTCAAGTTTGAAGTATGCTGCAATGTTTTTCAACTTCAGAACCTTGTAAGTAGAAGAAGAAAAAAAAATCACCCGCCATTCCTTCTTCTATTGACCCTTCCGGGCTGCAGTGGAAGGTATGGGTTTATTGTCTTTCCGTAAGAAGTCAGTCTAAGAACAATGACGAGGATAGGAACAATCAAGAATAGGACTAGGGGGCAGGAGAGAAATCCCAAAGGTAACATATATGTTCATACAAACCCCAGACCACCCACAGGCTCTGTGAGGCACAGAGAGTGATGCTGACCAAAACACCTGCCAGGGTTCCACCATCAAGGTCAGTGGGGAGGGGCCAGTCACTGATCTTGAATGAATGGCTCCCTTCATTTAGGTTAGAAGACTAAAGGTGAGTATATATTTATGAACATTAGAGCTACCAAAGAGAAGAATTCAGAATTGGTTCACAAGATAGTAGGTTGGTGTGAAAGTACTGTGGTTTTTGCCAAAGTAGTAGAAATTACTTTCGCACCAATCTAATACAGATGGCCCTTCACTGTGGGGCAGCTGAAGTCCTGGAACCTTCGAGAAGCAAGTCACAGACTCCCATTTCTGGGAGGGAACTCAGAGGTCACAGCTAAGGGGACCCAAGGACAGGATTGTGACATGCACTGTGGCCAGGAAGTGTCTGTAAAATAGCACCCTTTGGAACACAGCTGAAGGCAAAGATTCAGGACGTGTCCTTTCTCAGTGTTGCCCCGCACAGCAGCTGCTCTACTCCCTAACTGAGCACATCTAGACAGGTCCAGTTCTCTTATCCTCACAGCCTAACGAAACTCCCTGGGTCTTCTATTTCTAGTCGATCTTAACTCCCTGGCACCTAGACCTAGACATGCCCTGTGGTCAGTAGATACATTGCTACCTTTTTGTATAGCCACCACACTGTAGGACGCATGCCAGGTTAATGCACTATTTATTCAACCCACTTCACAGCTGAGAAAACAAGAGAATAAGGATATAACTTCTCTCTTCAGTGAGAGAACATGTAGGTGGCACATTATTGCTATAACAACTGGTACGTGCATCCTCTTCAAAAATCAAGGGGCCTGTAAATATCACCCTCACAGTAACTCTGTGAAGCAGCATTCACCCTGAAACCCTGAAACCATGTTGCAGGGCTACACCCCAGCCTGTTCCTAAAACCCATGCCCTTCCTCATTCACCTATGATCCAGTGGCGTCATTGTCCCTCATTATGGGGCAAACTGTGTCCCCCAAAAAGATGTTGGAGTTCTAACCCCCAGTACCTGTGAATGTGACCTAATTTGGAATGATCAAGTTCAGATGTCACTGGGGTGAACCTCTAATCCATTATGACTAGCGTCTTTACAAAATGGGAGAATTCAGACACAGAGGCTGACATGCACCAGGGAGAATGCCACATGCAGATGAAGTCGGAGACGCAGTTTGGTTGCATCTATAAGCCAAGGAACACCAAAGACCAGCAGCAAAACACCGGAAGCCATGGGTGCCAGGGAGGCCTGGAACAGATTCCTCCTCGTAGCCCTCAGAAGGAGCCACCACGGCAATGGACAGCTTGATCTTGGACCCCTGGCCTCCAGAACTAAGACCAGACACATCTTCTGTTTTTTTGTAGTGCCACCACCCAGTTTGTGGTATTTTGTTAGGGCAGCCCTAGAAAAGTGAGGTACCTCCTTATACTCACTCCAATCTTTTTGTCCTCATTGCTCATACTAAGACCTCCAACCCACCTCTCCAGCTGGCCTCCCTTGCACTGAAAAAGGTAAGGGTGGGCCAGTTTCTGGGAAGGCTTGCATATACCCTTTTATTCCAGGTCCTGCCCACCCTACACACACACACACACACACACACACACACACACACACACACACACACACCACTCCCCTAGAATGGAGAGGCAGGGATCCATGGGAGCAGAAGGCCTGGGCCAACCTTGGCACACTGGGTAAAAGTTGGAAAGTCAGGGGGAGTCTTCCTTGTTTTTTGTTTTTGTTTTGAGACAGGATCTCGCTCTGTCACCTAGACCGAGTGCAGTGACACGATCACGGCTCACTGCAGCCTCGACCTCTGGGATTCAAGCAATCTTCCCACCTCAGCCTCCCAAGTAGCTGAGACTACAGGCACACACCACCACACCCATCTAATTTTTGTATTTTTTGTAGGGACAGGGTTTCATCGTGTTGCCCAGGCTGGTCTCGAAATCCTGGGCTCAAGCAATCCTCTCACCTCGGCCTCCCAAAAGACTAAGGTGTGAGCCGCCACGCCCAGACCCGCCCTGTTCCTTGAGACTTCTGCCTGCCAGTATCAGCACCTCCCTTTGTCTCTGGGGTGAGCAGCCAGGCTCCTGAGCCAGCACACTTTTTCATCCCATACCCCACATGTCACCCTGGGGAGTCCTTTCTTGTCCCATACCTACCTCACCAAGAGGACAAACTGCTCTAGGCTACCAAGGCTGGCCATCTCTCCCCGCTACCTCCCAGCAAGGAACTTTGGTTTGAGTGTTTGCTATTAGGTGACTCTGGAAGGCAAAGAGCTCCTTGTCCCTGTGTTCCTCAGAAGGCCCAACAGAGCATTTCCTGATGCACTGTCTTCCCCTGGGAACTTTCACTACTTCACATCCCACTGCTGTCATAGAAATTCACTGCTACTTTTCACAGCAACTTTGCCTGGTCCTCATGCCCAAATTTGGAGGCTGTGTGGAAGTGCCTGCCTCTCTTGCTGTTGCCCTCTGCTCCAGTTTGGGCATCTTCACTAAGAAAAATAGATGTCCTGTGACATGCTTATAAAGCTCCAAATGATGCCAAGGCTGCCAGTTCACTAGATAAAGGAGTCAGGACAGGAATGGTGCAGTCTGCACAAGCACAAGCTCATAACCCACCAGTCCTTTTCTACTAACTGGGCCCCTGCACCTTGAGCTCTTCTCCTCCCCATCCAAGGATTCCTCTGGCATCCTCTGCAGGTCCTCAGGGCCTCGGAGATGTGGAGTTGGCTGGCAAGTTCAAACAACAAGGAAAAAAGCATTCCTTTGGATGCAAACAATCAGGCTGAAGAGCTTCTACAAAAGCCCTTGCCATATCATAATTTTGACCTAGACATTCAGTTTTAAAGTTTTTCTTTTCACTTAAATTTTGTGCTTTATTGTGACTAGCAAAGCCTTGTTGATTTAACTTTGTGCATTGTTATTTTTCCTATAAAGGGATGATTTTTTAAAAGCTTGTCAGTTAAATATGATTACATCCTACATAAACCAGAGTTACTTTTCTTCCTACAAATACATATCTGATTTTAAAATGTGCTTCATAGAAATTCCTGTATAGCCCACTTCTCTCCCATGAAGGGAGGCCTGGAGTTTGATTTACTTTGTGTTCCGTCGGTACCTGGCTCCTGCGCATGGGACATCACCACTCACATACACACAGGAATTAAATGAATTAAATGCAGGGGTGGATGATGAAAAAGCTTCTCCAGCAAATGAAGTATTTGGAGATTTATCAACATCTCTAGGGTACTCTGAGCCTCTCCAGGTTACCTCTGAAATGCACAGGATTTACGAGGGATTAAGAGAAACTTGAAAATCTCTAAAAATGCAAGAAAACAATTAATGACTTGAAAATAGGACTCCTAAAAAAAAAAAAGAAAAGAAAAGAAAATAGGACTCTTTAAGGTAGGTTAGGAATGTGGTCATATAACAGGAGACAGTGGAAGAGACAAGAATAATTTAAGGGGCCTTTGAGTCTAGAATGACATCATCTACATCTAATCTTTTCCCACTTTCATCATTAAAACAAAGCAACTACTTCTTCCCCATCAGCCTCTTGCCCCTTGATTTCTACTCAATGGCTCCCATCCCATCTATGTCAACTTAGCGTTTATCAACTCAGTGATGTATGTTTTTGGCAGCTTTTCAGTGGTTCCCTGTCTTAATTGTCATAGCACTGTAGAGATGAAAGGGTAGGGAGTTCAGTAGAAGATCAGATAACCAACTAATAACCACCCAGCCACTGATCCGTCACCCCCATTTCTGCCTAATGCCCCCAAAGCACACAGCATTATGGCATTACCTAAATCATCCCCAGTGCAGTCAGGCTTTATGTACCACCACCTTATCCCACACCCCATACACCACATCTATCCCCTATGCGCTCACTTCTACCAAGAAGTCCTTTTCCCTTTCCCCAGCCACATAACATCCTCATCCTGTCAGGTCTAGCTCAAGCCTCTAACTGTCTGTGGGTCCAACTTCCTTCCAGCCCTGAGGGAGAAATCCCTCCTCTAAGTGCCAGCACTGGGTATGCAACAGACTGTTCCCAAAGCACTTGGACTTGGGTGAAAATTGATACTTTCATGTGGACGTACTTTATCCTCACGACTCAAGTGTAGCTTCCCGGAAGTCCATGTGCTGAGCACATAGTATTCAGTAAGTATTTACTGATGTGAAGGATTGTGGTCAGTCAGTCCCTATTGAGAATACAGTAGGGGGAACTGAAATAGGCTGCATGTGGATGAAACGTAAGAAAACAATTCTATGCATTACTAGTTATACTACTTCTGCTTGATCATACTTTTCCAGCATTTTGGCAGATATTCCAACATACTCCTGAGAAGTATATAACACAAGTATCCAGGGAAGCACTGCAGAAATTATGTTGGCCTCCATACTAAGCTCTTTACCAGGTGCTAGGAGTACAAAAGTAGTCCAGATCTCACTTTCACTAATGCATTGTGGCTGACCTTCATCTGGTACCTGTAAAGCAGTAAGGCAGGCCCGTCTCACCCACTCTTTCTCAATCACGCTTCTCCCAGAGTTGTCCTAGGTCTTAGGCCTTCCCTCCTTGGAGCTACAAGACTACCACCCGTCTGTATCACAGGCTGTCAGCCCTTGCTGTTTGGGCCCCACCCCTGGAGACAGTTGTAACCAGTCCAGGTTGGGCCCAGACACTAGTATTTTTTAAAAGCCCCCACTTGTTTCTAAAGGGCATCCAGACACAAGAATTCCTGCACCATACGCCACCCCCACCACCTCCACCACAGTCAGGGCAGGGGAGGGCAAGAGTGGCCACACAACCCTCCCTCTCTGGCCCCTCCCTTTGTTCTACAAAGGCTGGAATTATGGATAGACTCTACAAAAGGTTTGTGTGCAACTCTGAGGAATGATAATAGAGAGGTGGTAAAATGTAAACGAGATACAACACGATTGTACAAAAATTCAAAAAAGCTAATAAACTCTTCACAGGAGCTATTCTCACAACCACACCCCAGTTCCTAGCATTGCTTCCCAGAGCTGAGGTCAGCTAACCCCTTCTTCTGAAAGAGTCCCTCTTCTGTCCTTCCATTTTTAACATGCCATCCACTTTATCCCTGGAGACTGGGCTCAGCCTTTCATTCAACCCTTCTGCTCAACGACAATCCTTGAGACTCCACTCTTTGCATGATTTGACTTATTCAGTCTGGAATAACCTCAGTGGTGCCTTGAATCAGCCCAGGGTTCCCCACGGTCACTTCACTTTACAAAGCTCTTCACTGGGACTCTCCTTTCCTACAAGACACTTGGGCCAAATCTACAAATATTCTTCCCTGACCACCATGAGGATCCTCTGTACATCATCACACAAAACAGCTAGAGGTCTTCTCTCCTGCTTCCAGACCACGCCCAGGGATCTACCAACGTATCTGAAATGACTTGCCAAACAAGTCACCTGCCCTCGAGGGACACCCTTTTGCACCCAGAAATCCTGAGAACTGTGGTTTATCAGTCCTGGCTGCACATTAGAATCACTTGAGGAGCTTTAAAAAAATATCCATGTCTGAACCATGAATTGGTCAAGTAGATGAGAAGCCCTGGAGGTGGAGCTCAGGCATGGTTGAGAATCACACTTGCAGATGCTTTGAAAGTAAGTTTTCTTACCTTGCAACAGAAATTCATATGCAGGCCACCTTCTCTCCCATTCTCCATAAACAGAATGGGGGACGGCTGGGTGCAGTGGCTCACGCCTATAATCCCAGCACTTTGAGAGGCCGAGGCAGGCAGATCACCAGGGGTTGGGAGTTCAAGAGCAGCCTGACCAACATGGAGAAACCCTGTCTCTACTAAAAATACAAAATTAACTGGGTGTGGTGGCACATACCTGTAATCCCAGCTACTCAGGAGGCTGAGGCAAGGGAATCGCTTGAACCAGGGAGTTGGAGGTTGCGGTGAGCCGAGATCGCGCCATTGCACTCCAGTCTGGGCGACAAGCATGAAACTCCACCTCAAAAAAAAAAAAAAAAAAAAAAAAACATAATGGGGGACAACATGAGGCTTACTTTTTGCCCCTCATGTGTTAAGCAAATATCTGGAGGCAGAATAAGTAGATGCAGTATATTTACCTTCCCAGTTATACAAACAGGTTTAAGATGCAGTCCTGTTATGGGCTGAATTGCCTCTCCCCAAAATTCTATATGTTGAAGTTCTAACCTCAAGTATGTCAGAACGAGACTGTGTTTGGAGATAAGGCCTTTAAATTGATGATTAAGGCTAAACGATGTCATCGTGGTGAGCCCTAACCCTTATAAGAATCAGGTATCCTTACAAGAAGAGGAGATGAGGACAGACACACAGAAAGCGAGGGCCGTGTGAAGACACAGCGGTAAGACAGCCATCTGCCAGCCAAGGAGAGAGATCTCAGGAGAAACCAGTCCTGACGCACTTGATCTTGGACTTCTGGCCCCCAGAACCGTGAGCAAATAAATTTCCATTGTTTAAGCCGCCCAGTCTGTGGTACTTCATTTTGGAAGCTCTAGCCAACTACGACAAGCTCCTTCCTATCTTCAAGGAGCTGGCAGCAAGAGTGTAAGGCCCCAAGAAGACTCACCATGAGTGAATGGCAAGACTCAAACCTGGCTCCTGACTCCAGGAGGTTGTGGAGCCTCTTTTCCAGAGCGATGAGCACGTAAGTATCTCTTTCTGTCAGGAACACTTTAGTTGGAGTCTCACTAGAGGCAAAAAAGAACGAGCCATGTTTCTGAGTCCCCAGGTCACCTACATCCCCAGGGGCCTAAGAACGTTAACTCTGTCCCCAAAAGGTCTTCCCGTTCCCTCGGAGGCCCTGGCTGTTCCTGGACCTTGATGTGATGGAGGGCTGCATTCTCCGCCCACGGGAGCCACCCCTCTCACTCCGCAGAGTCCGTTTCCCATTCAGACTGTATTCAGAAGCTCCCTGTGTGGGGTGTGACAGGCTTGAATGCTCTCAATGGAGCAGCTTTATCCCAGAGCCTGAAACTGTGACAAAGAGAACACCTTCACCTGTGAATTGGCTTGATTTGTCCAGCTGCTGCTGCTACCTTCTCATCAGAAGGCCGGCCTCTGTACAAACCATATTTCTGAAAACTGAAACAACATTCTCCAGCTAATAGGAGGCTTTATTTTTTCTTTTCTTTTCCCTTTTTTTAAAAAAAAGAAAAACCGTGAAATGTCCTCTTTTAGCGGGCAACTTGAAAAATGCCCTTCCAAAGAACTGAGTTGTCAGTATAAACGTCTAAATGGACCTTTATTAGAACCATAAAAAAAGGCTACTTAACATGTAATTGGCCCATTCTTCATGCTTAAATACACTGCTAAAATCGTGCCAATAGCTAACTTTGAAACCCATGGTAAAAGGCAAACGTTTTATCTACAGGCTCCATTTTATAGCCTGGTAAGATGAGATCACATCAATCTTTGTGTCTTTCAAAAGATGATAGATAGAAATTTGCCAGATACCTTTATACCATTCACTTTTGCCTCTTGGATTTACTGAAATTAGCTAGTAGACAAGTCACTCTAGCAAGATCATCCCATAAATGCTGTCTCCAAGCAGACTGGAGAGATGAACTCAAGTCCCCCTTACCCCAATGTGGCTCTGCTTCCATTTCCTTCTTTAATTCTAATGTTCATAGTACTGTTTATTATCAACCAGTTTATAGATCTCTAGTTAATATTTGCTCAGGGCTTATGTTGATTTCTCAATACATGCAATTTTCTGGTTTCATCTTTATCTTCAAGGATTAGATTGGATCGAGCTGCCTTGTAGTAATTTAGTTTTTATCTTATGCCTTACAGTTTTATGTTCTTGTAATAGCACTTGCTTTTCCTTTTTTATTTAATTAAATATATCTTATTTCACAACTACAGCATTTTTTTTTTTGAGTTTATTTATTTAACAGCTGGCAGGGTGCTGGTGTTTTGTAGAGGGAACCACGCTGAGTATTTTTAGACATTCAGAAGTTAGGGAATGCTCCAGCTGAGAAGCGGGAAGAAAAATCTGAACTTGAGAGATGAATGCTCAGAGATTAAACTTGGATTGCTTTGGTTGCATGATGGAGCTCCATAGATTAAGTCCTTAAAACAAAAACAGAAACAAAAACAAACAACCAAAACAGTATATTTAAAAGTATGTTCAAGAAAGAAGCTGCAAGACTTGATCCTTGGTCTCCTGAAGAACAGCTGGCTCTTCCCATTGGCTCAGCCAGTACAGAAATACCAGGTGTTGCTAATGCCTTAGGAACATGTATGCACATTCCCCACAGAAGGCTCTAGACCTGCAAGACTTTCCAGCCATCTCTGTGCTCAGCCCCATTCAGCAACCCTGTGCATTACAAGGTTTGGATCAATACAAGTTGTGTACAGGAGTATGGTAGCCTCTGGCTAAAGGATGATCTCATCGTTTGTTCTAATAAGGACTGAAATGCCAATGATGGGATTCAATACCAATGCTGGGCTCTGCAGCCCTCCTTTCACCATGCTGACCTCACTAGGCTCCTTCTAGGCTTGAAACAACAGCAACAGCATCACAAAAGCTTGCAGCTAGGGTGAGTCAAGTGAGGCACCTAGGTGGTAAAATTTAATGAGGAGCTCATATTCAGAGTCAGGCAGAGTTTGCATGACCCTGACAGTGGGTGTCTCTTTTAATTTTATACATTAGACATCCTGCTTAACTCACCCCAGTGCTAGCCCTATGGTACCTTCCTGGAAATATTCCCTCTGCAGGCCGCTACGGCACCAAAAAGGCCCAGCTAGAATGCAGCCACCCACCCTAGGTTTCTTGTGCCTGCACCTGGGATCATTTGGAACCATCAGCCAGACAACTTTCCTCCATCCTGACCAGGATACCTCTACTCCATGTCCTTCCCTATGAGAAGCACTATCATGCTTCTCATGTTACCAGGGGAAAAAATCTTGGAAGAGTCTCCAGTATTTCCCACTCATCCAACTGGACCATCAATTGTTACTGACCCTTCTTCTGTGCTATCTCCCCTTCTTTCTAGAGCCACAGCTTTAAATCAAGCTGGCATCATCTCACAACTGGATTATTGTACCAATTTCCTAAAGGGTTCCATGCCTCCAGGCCTACCCACCCCCAGAGCATCCTCTACAGAAGAGCAAAGTGTAGTCCTTGAACCAGCAGCATTAACATTACTTGGACACGTCATAGCAATGTAAATTCTCAGGCCCCATCCCAGAACTACTAAATCAGAAATTCCAGAGGTGGAGTTCAGCACCCATGTTTCAGCCTGCCTTCCAAATAATCCTGATGCTCAGTAAAGTTTAAGAACCACTGCTCTAGAGTATACAATTTAAGCCAAAGTCCACGCTACCTTCTAGCTTAAAAATTCTTCATTGTCCCCCTTAAGATGATGCTCAAACTTACTAGCCTAGCTCTCCATGTACTTTGCAAAATATCCTCATTCTATATCTCTGGTCACATTGCTTACTGCCCCCTGACCCATATCTCAAGCCCAGCCATGCTGCTCTCTAGACTGAACCCCAGAGTGGCACAGCTTCCTTCTCAGCTACCTCCAGGAATAGCATCTATGTGTCCAAGAACTATATTATTATCCTATTGAAAGCACACCCATGGCAGGGTTGACCATCCTGAGGATGGATTCATCATGCAGAGGCAGTAGACAAGGCTAACAGTGGAAAGAGAATTGCCATGTGCTGAGTGCCTGCTACTGGCTGACTCTGTAGTGGATTAATTTCCTTACAATGTCTCATTGAATACCTACAGAAAAATTTTAAAAAACCTGTGAAGGACTGATGGAAACAAGGAGGTAAGTGTACCCAAGCCCAAAAGCAAATGTGAGCAGGAAGACCTTTCTGGAATCAAAAGTAGAATAGAGACAGTTGTAAAAAGACAAAAAGAGCCCACTGCCTTTCTTCAGGGCCCCTCTAGGGTCCTGGAGCCCAACAACCAGCCCAGGGTCCATCCTCTGAAACCCTCCATGCATTTTCTCCCTTTGCTGACTATGGTTGAAGCAAGAAATGCAAAGGGCACTTGTTGTAAGCCCTTGATCCAAAGACCCAGCAGTACTGTTTTTGCTGAGTCAGGATAAACAGAACTAGTCACAGAAAGAACATGGGGACATCACGGCCTGTAAGTGAGCACAGAGTTCAATGCTGGGAGCCCAGGTCTCCCAGCCACAGATTTGTCATTCACCAGGTTGGAGACAACATCCAGCCCCAACACGTGCCCAGACCCCAGGGTCTGGACGTCTTTTGCTGAGTTTATGCCTAATGAGGTCATCAAATCAACCTCTCTCTAAAGGCCCATCTGACATATGTGAGCACAGCATACTGGTGAGGCAAATCCCCTGTGTCCCCAGGCATGATAAAGTGGTCACCTGAAGTTTCAGTATCCACAGAGAAACTGCTATTAAACCAATTTCCAAGTCCCAGACGGGGTCCCTGCCAGGGACCACCATCCTTCGCTGCTGGGGTTCAGCATCAGCTCCTCCTGTTGGGGTGGTATGGGGAGAGGGCCACTTTTGAACTTCTTCTCTGATAGTCTGAGGTTTTCAAGAGTGTTCTGCCTTTCAAATTTATTTCAGCAAGTTGCTGTTAATTGTGTTTTCAATTAGTTATGTTTAAAACATCTTGAGATTTGGGCAACTGAAATTGCAGTGCATTAATAATTATTAAACAGAGGTTCTAATCCATTATTTATTGAATAAATTTTTAATACTAATGCAGAATCCATTGTCACTGACACCATGAGTTTGGCCATTAAGAAAAAAAAGCTGACGAAAGGAAACTGAAGCTCCAGGATTCCTAAATGAAGGCCTGTGGAGCAGAGCTTCCTGGAGAATGGATTGGCAGCTGTTTCTCTTTTATGTCTGTTTAATCAAGGCTTTGTTGCCTAGAGGAAGGGAGGGGAGTTCCCACATAGTAGGTACTCAGTAAATGTTTGTACAGGGAGTGAATGAATGCATGAATAAATAAATGAATTTAAGAATAATTAAACCAGAAGAGATTTTTTTTTAAAGATCTAAGCTCTTTTCTGTTTTAACCATTAACAAATACTTACAGAGCATTCAGCGTGGTACTGAAGTGTCCGTGATGGATAAGACAGTAATCCTTTCCCTCTCAGTCTGACAGATCATCCTAATACACATTTAAATATAATTATGATAAAATGTGGTAATCCAAGGTGGCACGGAAGCCCATGTGAGAGGGTGACCCTGGTTGGAGAAGTCAGAGAAGGCTTTGCTGAGGAAATAATGCTAGGTCTCAGAGGCCGAATTTTCCAGATGTAGAAATGAGGAAAGGGTAAGACAGCATATCTGGGGACACAGGCAAAGACAACATGACACATACGCGGCACATTTGAGATCATCCAGAATTTGCTCGGGGCATGAGGAAGCGAGGCTGGAAAGGCAGATGGGAGCAAGAAGGTGAGGACTTCGTGAGCCATTGTTAGAAGCTTGGTTTTCAGTCTATGGACAAATCCACCAGCAGGGGTTAAAGCAAGGGACTGACGAGTCAGATTTTTCTTTCAGGCCAGCATGTCAACTTACATTCTACTAAATAACCTCAGCAGCATGCTGGCTAAGCTTCGCCGAAGTTGCAGCAATACAGGGGAAGAAAGGGCAGGATTAAGTTATTTCATAGCTAGAAGCTGAAACAGACCCCAACTCTAGGTAAAGGGTAAGCAAAGTGAAAGAAAGAGCCAGAGATGCCCTACTGTTTTGGCTATGCTGGTTTTAAGGAAGGAGGGTTAAGCTGATTGCATGTGGTGGGGTGAAGGACAATGGTGGCAGAGATGAAGAAAAGTCTTAGGACAATAAATTTGAAGTGCCAATGGGCCACACGGGTAAATGTCCAGCAAACAATCAGATATACTAATCCAGAGATCTGTAAAAAATAGGGATTGAGGTATAGATGGGGAGTAATTAATACAAGGTAGTCACTTCAGGCATTTGTTCAGAATATACTATGCCCCACACTTAGCTAAATAAACCTTATGCTATGGAGAGCCATTAAAAATGATTTCCAATAGAATTTTTAAAAATAAAATATAATTAAACATGGGGAGAGTCTACTATCTCTATTTAGGGCAAGGACATGAACACAATGAGAAAGTAAAGCAGTGGAATGAACAAAAGAGACCTTGGGGATTCTCTCCAGTCTTGAACTCAACCCAAAACTAATGCATTGATCAATCAATATTACAAAGCACCAACTCCAAACCTTGAGGAATCCAGAGACACAAAAGTGACATCATGTAACCCCTCTTAGCCTCAACATCCCTCAGAAGCTTTGAGCCCCAACCTTAACCCTCTGTCCTGCCCTCTTTCCAAAATCTTCTCTAGCCACTGCAGACTGAAGAGTCTCTACTCCTCTGGGCACCTTTAACCTTGCCAAGCTCTCGCCCACACGTGGCCTGGGAATTTTTAACTTGTCCTGCTCACCCAGATATTCCCACACACTACCCCTATGCAGCTTGCACTCCTGGAAGGCCACAGCCCATCCCCACCCCACTCACAAACTCCAGCAAGGCTCAGCACAGGATTAAGCACATAGCATTTTGCTCTGCTCATTTCTGGTTCCTTGGGAGCCTCCACTCCACCACTGCTGCCCTACCTCCAGCGTGCTCAGCTTGGCTAATACAAAGATGAGTACATGTTAGGTGTTCAGTGAAGACCCAGGTATAATGGCCCATTTGACCTATGTCCTAACACTTCCTTTTTCAAGTTCATAACAGCCCTGGGATTCAGAAAGTCTCAAACATCCCTCCATCACCAGCAGCAATCTGAGCCCTTGGCTCATGAAGCCTTGCCGGCTGGAGAGAGGAGGGGTCAGTGAAATGGGTTAGATCCAGCCTCCCTCTGCCTACCCTCCCAGAGGCCTTCCTGGAAATATTTTGGAATCCCTAAGAACAGATACCTGAAGCCTTTAAGTCACAGTCTCTGTGCTCAGAAAGGTGTAAACGAGAGCTATAGCATCTAAGACAGGAGGTGGCCACATCCACCTGAAGTTGAGAGGCCTCTGGGCTAGCAGACTATGAAGTGAGGTCTGTAGGAGTGAGCAAAGCAGGGACACGAAGAAGGATGTAGACTGGTAAGAAGTGAACCACACCAGGAAGCCGTCTGTGTCCTTCCAGGCAAAACCACCACTCCCTTTATCTTCTCACACATTTTCTAGCTGTCTGCTTGTTTTCCTGTCTGCTTCCTAGATATAAGTTCCTTGAGGCTAAGAACCTGAATTTTTCACCTTTTCATTTTCCATAATGCCTAGCAAAAGGCATGGCACATGGTAAATGCTCAGCGAATTGTTGTTGAATAAACAAATAGATGAACCCTACTTTTGAAGAAACCATAACTGCATGATTTTTAAATCATGTCTGCTCTTTGGGTCAGTGTCTTTCAGGAGACACCAATAATCCATTAATAACATTTGGATTTTAGGAAAAATCTCTTTAAAGGAAAATGTACCTTGTAAATATTCTGTGTTCTCAGGGAAAAGAAAGTCAGTGGGGGAAAACTGCAAACAGCCTACTCCAGAAGAATTGAGCTGAGGCCAGGAAATTAAAATTAGAATGAATTTAGCATTGGTGTTGTTATAACCAATTATCAGAAAGTTTCTTTTTACAAATTTTTTATGAGATGGAGGGAGGAAGGAGTGGTAGGCTTCTTTGAAATTATACCAGCCAATGAATGGCAGGATTAGAATATTCCTTTTTTAGCTAGTGGATACAGTAACGTCATCCTAGAGAGACAGGGAGACCATGTCATGTTTGATGTCTAAATCTAATGACTTTTTAAATAATAGTGACAACAATATAAACAATAAAATATGTAATGTTCTTAAAGATTACACTATCTAATTTGACTTACACACAATCCTGCAAGTACCACTACTATTGTCCCTTCCTAAAGATGACAAGTTGAAGGTCCAAAAATTAACCAGTATTAGATCTGGGACTCACACATGTGCCTTTGGACTTTGATCCTGTGATTTTTTTCTCTGTGATAACTTTCTGATAGAAAATTCCCTGGAGGTCTAGGAAATGGCAAACGTTCTTATTGCTAGATAAGAGCTTAGAGGACTGAAGTCCCAGCTCACACAGAAAAGCAGAGTTATGGAGGCACTTGGGTCTCATCTATCCACTTGGGATTTGAATCCCATAACTAGCACCCTGAAACACCTGCCTTTTCCCAGGCATGGACTCATGGTGAAGCTGGCCCTGCTTAGAAGCCACAGAGGGGTTCAGTCTGGAACGGGGCTCCCTGATGGAGCCATCAGAGGGTGGTTCATAGTTGAGACTCGAGTATCAGAGAGGGAACCTCACTTCTGAAAGTATGAAACCTACAAGGAGCAATGCCAATGGATTATCCCTGGATCACATCTGCAGCTCTGGGACCCTCTGCTCTCCTCGCCTGCCGCTGCACCGGCTTCCTCGCTGTAAAGTGGGGAAGGAAAACTGTCACAGCATAGGCTTGTTGTGAGCCCATGCTGGAACAAAGAAGCATGAACAAGCACTTGTTAGTGCAAGTCACGCTGTCCTGGGAAGACAAGTCTGAAGACTGTCACACCCCTGCCTCCTTGCTCCTTACAGCTGACCTTGAACCCCAGTGACAGCATGGGAGGGGAGGCAAAGATCAGGGACTCAGGATGATCTCCAGCCTCACATGAAACTTCCATCCTTGCTCTGTTCAACCTGCAAGTGGTTCCTAAGCAGGAAGCAGATCCGCCTGCTTGTGCTGCTTGCATTTATGTTGTTTCACTTCTAATTAGGCCCATCCTGCCCTATTACAGACAATGGAAGTGTGCTTTAAATGAAAGCCCATCTCCTTTCTCCTGACTATACTAAGCTCTTCGTTTCTCTTTGCCTCCTCTGCATTTAGTAACTTAAGTCTGCTTGGAGCTAAATGACCCAGTTAATACAGCCTAGATGGCTGACTGTCCTGTGGTCACTTAGGAGTGGCCCTCACAACGCAGAAGCTATTACACATTGCATCATTTTTTATTCTGTTTGTAGTTTACATCTCTAGACTGGGAACCCAAGAGGCTGGTGGATCTGGGTCCCCAAGGGAAGCCAGCATCACCTGAAGTATGACCTCACTTGTCAAACGATCCTCCTCCCCACAGCCTGGGATGGATGAGCAAGAGGTTTATCTTGTTTATTAAAGGAGCAATACTTTATCTTGTGGAAAAACACACTAAAATATTTATAGGTGAAATTACTTGATTTATGGGATTTCCTTCAAAATAATAGGAAAGGAAGGAAGTGTGCAGAGGGCATTGGTGTGTGGATGGGGCAGGTTTGTCTCAGGTAAATCACCATCGAGACTGGGTGATGAGAACAAAAGCGTTCAGTAAAAGATTCTGTCTACCTGTGTATCTGCTTACAGTTTCCCACAAGAAAAGACCACTGTTTAAACAGCAAGGTTTAAATCTGAAAAGCTGGAGTAAATAGTTCTTTAAAAGCACATTTTTAATTAAATAAAAGTTCAAGATGTGCTTGGTGTCACTCTCTATTTTGCACGGTTCTATATTCATTGTTTAACTTGGTTTTTACTTCCAGTCTTAATCAGAGTGCTTTCTTCTAATTTATCCTAAATCTTTATTTCAAAAACAGTCCCTCCAGAGCAGCCCCCAAATTGCAAGCCAGATTCACATCCAAAGCTGTTTTCGCAGCTTGTCTGCAGCCTTTGTCTAGCCTCACCATGAGCAGATTGTTTTCCTCAAAGGCCAATTTAGATCACGAGTGACCCCATCATTTTCTCTAGTTCATTTTCACCGGGTTGTCCTGCACCTCCCTGCTCAGGAAAAAGCAGAAAAAGAGAAAAGCAGTGATCGCGGTCATGCCTGTGACTTTAGTCTCCTCTGGAAAAGGTTCTAATTGACTGGAAAAACAAAAGAATCTTCTTCTCCACTGACCCACACCTGTATATAAACTGCTGTTTGGACCCTGGGGCCATTTCTCTGGTACTTCTGTTTATCAGCCCACAACATTCCCAAATTATAGGACTACATCCAAGAGAAAGGAGCATCCCCACAAGCCAAGTATGGCAAATATGATTCTATTAAATCAGACAAGGCCTCGCCACCTCTCTGCCTTTTTCTCTCTAAACCTAGCTAACTGCTTAATCCCATTCCATCTCTACCCACATCTACGGTTTTTATATCTTCCTATTCTGACTCTAGCACTTTCCATCCATGAGAGTGTCACCTTTCAGATAGCCCTTGCCTTTCCAACAAGAATAATCTTTCTAAAACCAATTTGTATACAAATTAGCTGAAACTTTGGCCAGGGAAATGCATGCATGTGTAGGCATACAAACTGCATTGCCTTGGAAGACTGTGCCTAGTTTCCACCCACTCACACTCAGTACCAGCACAGATAACCTTCAGCCCAGCCACTTGGAGCCCCATGCCTGAGGCCACCCTGAGCATCATGAGCTGGGCACAAGTCAGGAGCAGCTACCGTGAAAACAGTCTTCTCTTCTTTGCCCTCTTTCTTCATGTCTCACTGAAGACAACGATAGACTCCCAGAGGTGTTTAATGGGGGAAATCACCCACCCTGTGCCCAGTGTGCTCCAAACAAGGCAAAGCAAGGGTGGAGAAGGAATATTTTTGGAACAGAGAAAGCAAGACACACAGAGGGCTGCACCCCTCCAGAAATAGTTTCTCCCCTGATAGATCTCTTTTCCTTCTTCTCCCTTGCAAGGTGCCTATTACCTGGTTAGTTGATCAAAGTATCAAGTGGAGAAGCCAGAAATAATTGACAGAAATATAGGGAACCCCTGGCCTTTATTACATCCTCATCCAGGAAAGAAAAACCTCCTGCCCACAGCAGCACCTGAGTGGATCATGGTCAGTACGACGATGTGGGAGGATATTCACACACGCTGATTTTCTGAGCAAGAAACAGCTTCCTGATATTTCTTCCAAACATGTTTTCTGTACTACATTCTACATCCACCTGGCACAATGACAGATTCAGGCAAACAAGAAGAAACATGGCCAATCATGCCTCCACTGGGTCTCTGCCTCAGTCCCCAAGATTCACCCACTCTAACTTAGTATGAGCGCCTGTCATAGATGCCCACTAAACATATCTTTAGGACATAAGCCTTGATGTCAGTAAACAGGGGATAATTAGACTTCTAGTAACTCCAGGTTTCTACCCAAAAAGTGAATGCATGTTGTTGGTAATCTTGCAATATGCTTTGGCAACCTTCAAGTCCTTCATCCTCACTGAAGGAGTCGGGCCACTTTTCCCAAGCTAAGCTGCAACATACAAGTTGGGCATTCAAACAGCTCCTTCACTTTTATACGAAACCAACCTCAACCCCTCCAAACAACCGAAGCCACTTCAGTCTGCTGGTCTTTGGGGACAGGGACATGTAAACAATCTAGTGAGCAAGGCTTCTTACAGAAAGGGAAAGCAACATGACCACAAAGAACTGCCAACTAGTGTATGTGGGACATAACTTCAGCGACAAACCCCCTGCTCCTAAGAGGGCTCTACCTGGGGAAGGAAGGTGGACTTTTTTTCCTATATATTTTTAAAGATGAGGCGACTGAGATTCAAAAAAGTAAATAATTGTAAAGTTTTAAAAACAGATCTCAGCAGAGGGCTTGCAACATAGTAGGCATTCAAAAATACTTATTTAATTAATTAGCTAATGAAATAAGACAATCAGAAGTTCTATCAGCCCTTGCCCTCTTCTTTGCATCTCCTCTTTTTGAAGGGCCCTAACCTCTAAATGTAGGATATGGACACAATGAAATTCTTTTTATCATGACTTTATCTGATTTCAAAACAGATCCTATTTGTTTCTGAAAACCATCTGAAGTATGTTCAGATTCTATCCCAGAAAAGCCTTCCCCATTCTCAACTCTGCTGGTTACAGCCCAGTCCTAACCAGAGCCGTGCACAGGGCCTTTTTAAAATAAGGATCCTAAGTTTCTGGTAGGGATGCGTCCTTTGATGTTCATTTTCTTCCAGCTAAGCACCCAGCCAGCTACAAAGGCAACTTTGCTACATGTTTCTCCCACCTAATGAAAGTGGGCTTAACAGAGAACAGACTGCGAGTACCTGCCATCATTATTGCATTCAGAGAGAGAATCAGAGGCAGTACCTCGTAGTTGTATTCCTAAACTGGAGATTAAGGACAGGTCCCCAAGCTACTGAAATTATTAGGTTTGGCACTGATTCCAGTTTAGCCCCAGCCCCAGCACCACCAAGGCCCTCCACTTTTGGGGAGTGTCTCAAGAGAGATGGGAAACCTGGGTGTTTCTGATGTTCAGAACCTGAGTGTCACTCTTCACACTGAGTGTCTTGGTAAGATAGCTGCGAAGTCACCTCAATGCTACATGGTGGCTTTATATTTTTCAAGGAATACTCCCATTATGTTATCAGACCCTCATGACCCCCCGTGAGGAGGGTGGAATGGGGATTAGTGGCATCCTCGCTGTGTATATGGCAATCCTGAATCATTCAGCATCAGTCTGCAAGTCACCTGCAGTTAAACATGAGTCACTCACAGAGGCATTTCCAAATCCCAGCGTTGCCCCCACCTCTTCCTGCTGAGACCACTCTTTCACTCACTGTCACTGATTCACTCCTCCAGGCCCCCTGTAAACTGAGAGATCAGTAAAATTTGCCTTTATTTCCCCACTTTTCTCTTTTCACTGTGCTCCCAGAAATGGTACGGAACTCACAGCAATGAGGCCAGTTCTGCAGCCCGCCACATGAGCTGTCTGGGGAGAGTGCCCTGTAATGCATTCATGGATTAATTTGGGGCAGAATTATGTTCATAATGAGTGACTCGCTCATATATACAGTGTGCTGTTTTTAAAGTCTTTTTATATGTCCTTTGATAGAATGTTTCATTTGTGTTTTATGCATTCATCTGATTAATTTTTATGTATGTTATGCTTTTGTTGATAGTGCAAATGACATTTTATATTCTATTATATCTTCAAGTACATTACTTCTAATATGGAGGGGTATTATATATTTTATGTCTATCTTTTTTCTGGAAATATAACTGGAATCTTATTGGTTGTTATAGTTTGTTGGTTCAGATACTTTTTCTAAGAAAATGATAGTAATTTTGTGTTTTTCCTTTTGATGTGTGTGTGTGTGTGTGTGTGTGTATGTGCTAATGTATCAGTCTGGACCTCCCTAACTATGTAAACTGTAATGTTGATGGTGGGCGTCCTTGTCTTATTTCCAATGTTAAAGGGAGTGAGTATAAAAGGAGGCAAATATTGGATGTTTGTTGTAGGTGTTTAGTATAAGACTTTTATCAAATTGAATAAATTTCTATTTTTTCTAGTTTTCCAAGAGAGTCGTTATCATAAACAAGTATTGGATTTTATCAAATGTTTTTGCCTGCATTGTTAAAAATAATAATGTGATTTATTTTAAAAAAATAATGTGGAAAAATACAGATTTTCTGATGTAATGTCTGCTTTTAAACATGCAAGTTAGGTATCAGGGGTCCTAGGACACCTGCGTCCAGCTAGGATGCTAGGATAGAGTTGTGTAAGCAGATCAGTGTTCCTGCTGAACAGCTAGAAAAGTTAGGAAAAAACACCAAGAAATAAATCAATTTAGGACTTGAGGAGCCAAAATCTCTGAGCAAAGAGAAGCAGACAGAGGTTAGCTGGCCATGTTTCCACTAGGAGAAATAGCCAATTCTTGACACACATACCTGGCAGAGAACCACTGATAAAAAGCAGAGAAAACAGCAGAGGTTTTGGCAATCTCATGGGGCTGAGTGGATAAAAATTGAAGAAAGGTAGAAAGTAAATGGGTTGAAAAAGATAAACCAGGAAAATACCAACTAAGAGAAGGCTGATATCCCCTATATCAGATGTCAGCATCTACTATAAAGCTACAGTAATTAAGACAGACAGTGTAGTATCAGCACAAGGGTAGACAGACCAATGGAACAAAATAGAAAA
Organism: Macaca mulatta; assembly: GCF_049350105.2. NCBI lineage: Eukaryota > Metazoa > Chordata > Mammalia > Primates > Cercopithecidae > Macaca > Macaca mulatta. Next base: position 101,948,936 of record NC_133418.1, on the reverse strand, counting down.
TCCAGAAGCTGACTCACATACAGTCACTTGGCTTATGACAAACATACCACTGCAGTGCAGGAGAAAAATATTGATCTTTTAACAAATTGTACTGGATCAATTGTATATACATATGGAAAAAAGTGAATCCTAAACCCTACCTCATACTACATGCAAAAAAAAAAAAAACAAAAAAACCACATCAGATTGATTATAGAACTAGGTATGAATTATGAAACAACGCTCTTAGAAGAAAACGGGAAAATATTTTCATAACCTTGAAAGAGACAAAGCTTTTCTAAACAGGACATTTATTTAAGGCTTCTTTAATTTCTTTCAAAATATTTTGTAACTTGCAGAGTATACATTTTGCATTTCATGTGTTAAATTTACAATTATTTTTTGATGCCATGGCAATAAATTGTATATTTCATTTCTGGAGGGTTCATTACTGGAGTATGAAAATACAATTGCCTTTTCATACGTATCTTATACTCTGCAAGCTTGCTGAACTCATTTATGGGTTCCAACAATTTTTTAGTGGATTCCTTAGGATTTTATATATATAGGATTATGTTGGCTGCTAATAGAGATAGTTTTACTTTTTCCTTTCCAATCTGGATGTCTTTTCACTTTCTTGAATAATTGTCCAGTCTAGAATTCAACAACACTAAGTAGAAGTGATCAGAGTGGACATCCTCATTTTGTTTCCGAATTTAGGGAGAAAGCATTTAGTCTTTCACCATTAATTATGATATTGCCTATGGATTTTTAATAAATGACTTCTATCAGATTGAGGAAGTTCCTTCTCTTCCTAGATTATTGAATATTTTGTGAAATTGTGCTTGTCAAACACTTTTCCTGAAATTATTAAGATAACTATGTGGTTTGTCCTTTATTCTATTGACATGGTGTATTACATTAATTGGTTTTCATATGTTGAGCCAACCTTGCATTCTTCAGATAAATACCATTTGGTCGTGGTGTATAATCCAGTCTATATGTTGTTAGACCAGTTCTTTCAGTATGTCAGTGAGGATTTTGCCTCTGTATTCATAAGGAATGTTCATTGGTAGTTTTATTATTATTTTTTGTGTGTGTGATATCTTTGTCTGCTTTTGATATCAAGATAATACTGGCCTAATAGGATGACTTGAGAAATGTTCCCTTACCTTTTTTTGGAAAAGTTTGTAAAGAATTAGTATGACTTCTTCCTCACCAGTGAAGTAATTTGGGCCAGGACTTTTCTTTGCAGTTTTTTATGTACTATTTCAGTCTTGTTACTTGTTAGAAATCTGTTCACATTTTTTGTTTCTTGTTGAGTCAATTTGATAATATGTGTCTAAGAATTTGTCCATTTTACTCAAATTATTTAGTATCTAAATTGCTATGCAGATGTGCATAGTGTTCTCTTATAATTCTTTTGATTTTTGTAAGGTCAGTAGCAATGTCCCCTCCTTCATGCTTGATTTTAATAATTTGAGTCTTTTATTTTTCTTGGTCAGTTTAGCTAAAGATTTGTCAATTTTCTTGATATTTTCAAAGGAATAGCTTTTGCTTTTGCTTATGTTCTCTATTGTTTTTCTATTCTCTATTTCATTAATTTCTGTTATTTTCTTCCTTGTGCCTGCTTTAGGTTTAGTGTGCTCCTTTTTATCACTGTTTTAAGATGAAAGGTTAGGTTATTGATTTGAGATCTTCTTTAATACAATTTTTTAAAGCCACACACATTTTCCCCTAAACACTGCTTTAAGATTTTGTATGTGTGTTTTCACTTTCATTCATCTCAAAATATTTTCTAATTTCTCTTCTGATTTCTTTGACCCATTATTTAGAAGTGGGTTGTTCAATTTCTCCATGTTTATGATATTTTACTATTATTGTTTCATTCTATTGTGATCAGAAAGCATACTTTGTATAATTCTAATTCTTTTAAATGTATCAAGTCTTATTCATGGCTTACCATATGGTCTATCCTAGAGAATGTTCTATGTTCATCTGAGAATAATTTGTATTTGCTTCTTTTGGGGTAGAGTGTTCTATAGAGGTCTGTTAGGTCTACTTGGTTTATAGTATTGTTCAAGTCTTATCTTTTCTTGTTAATCTTCTGCCTAGTTGTTCTATCCGTTATTGAAAGTGGAATATTAAAGCCTCCAACTACTATTTTTTGTATTGCCTATTATCACTGCAATTCTAACAGTTTTTGCTTCATGTACTTGGAGGCACTGTTAGTTGTATATATGGTAATTTTTATATCACCATAATAGATAAACACTCCTTTTATCATTATAAAATGTTCCTGTTTATGTCTATTAATTTGATTTTTGCTTTTGTCTATTTTGTCTGTAGTACAGCCACTCCTGGTTTCTTATGTTGATGTTCACATGATATGTCCTTTTCTATCCTTTTCCATTCAGCCTATTTGTATCTTTGAATTTAAAATATTTACTCTGTAGACATCATATAGTTGAATCATGGTTTTTGTGTTTAGCCCAATTTAACAATCTCTACCTTTTGACTGGGCTGTTTAATCTGTTTACATTTAATGCTATTATTGTTATACTTGAATTCATGGCTGCCATTATAACTTTTGTTTTCTATATGTCTCTAACTTTTTCTCTATTCCTCCTTTACTGCTTTCTTTTGCATTAAGCAAATATTTTCCAATGTAACATTTTAGTTCCTTTAATAATTTACCATATTTTTGAAGTTATTTTCTTTCCTTAAATTGTGTATTTTTCATTTTTGTGGATACATAGGAGCTGTATATATTTATGGGGCACCTGACATATTTTGATATAGTCATGTAATGTGTAATATTCACATCAGGATAAATGGAGTGTCCATCACTGCAAGCATTTATCCTTTGTCTTACAAATAATCCAATTATACTCTTTTGGTTATTTTAAAATGTGCTATTAAATTATTATTGACTATAGTCACCCTGTTGTGCTATCAAGTACTAGATCTTACTCATCCTTTCTACGTTTTTGTACCCTGGAGTTATTTTCTTAGTGGTTGCTTTAGAGCTTACCATGTTCATATCAATTTATCAGAATATACTTCAGACTTATACTAATTTAGTTCCATGAGACAAAGCAGTATTACTCCTATATAGCCCTATTCACTCCTCCCCCTTTTGTGGTATTCCTGATGTACATATTACATCTAGATATGTAAAACTGATTGTATTACATCATTATACAAAAATACATAGTTATAATTACCTTATATAACTTTGTCTTTTAAAGAAGAAAACAAAGGATAACAAGTATTTATTTATAGAGTGTGTTGTATTTGCTTTTTTTTTTTTGAGACAGGGTCTAGCTCTGTCGCCCTTATTTGCCATTTCTGGTTCTTTGTTCCTGTGGATTCAAGTTACTCTCTAGTGTCATTTCATTATTCCAATACAGCTTTGCTCCCACATATCTGTTTTGTACTTGTATTGTCAAATACATTACCTTTCTATATGTAATAGGTCTGATAATACAATTACATGCATAGTTTAACACAACTGCTTCCTAAATCAGTTAAGGAAAAGAAATATGCTTTTATAGTTTATTTTATAGTTGCATAATTATCTTTACTCTTTGTTGTTGTTGTTTCCACGTACATTCAAATTACTGTCTGGGATCACTTGCTTTTCCCTGAAGAACTTCCTCAGTATTTCTTGTAAGGCAGGTCTGTTAGCAGCAAATTCTCTCAGATTTTGTTTATCAGGGAATGTTTTTCTTTTATCTTCATTTTCAAAAGACTGTTGTGTTGGTTATAAGATTGTTGGTTGACAGGTTTATTTCTCTAGCACTTTAACTATGTCATTTCATTCATTGTCTTTGATGGAAGAAAGTTAATTGATAATCTCATCGAGGTCCCCTTGTATGTGATGAGTACTTTTCTCTTGTTGCTGTCAAGGTTTTTTTTGTGTGTTGTTTGTCTTTCAGTATTTTTACTATATGTCTAGGTGTGAATTTCTTTGTGTTCATTGTATTTGGAATTTGTTGAGGCTCTTAGATGTATAGATGAATGGCTTTCATCAAATTTCAGAGGTTTTTAGCCATGATTTTTTCAAGTATTTCTTCCGCTCTCTTTTTTCTCTTTTCTTTCTGGTACTCCAATTACATATATGTGTCCCCTATTTCTCTGAGGCTCTGTTTATTTTTCTTCATTTTTTTCCTCTTAATTCTTCAGACTACATAATCTTTGTTGATCTATCTTTGAGTTCTCTGATTCTTTCTTCCATCAGCTCAAATGTACGATTAAGCCCTTCTGGTAAATTTTTAATTTTAGTTATCATACTTTCACCTTCATAATATCTATTTTCTATCATTTCTATCTCTTTCTCATTATTCTCTATTTTATGAAACATCATTATGCCTTCCTTCCTTTGTCGCTCTAAGCATAGTTTCCTACAGTTCTTTGAACATATTTATAACAGTTGCTTTGAAGTATTTGTCTGCTAAGTCTGATATCTAGGCCCTTCACAGTTTCTATGACCTGCCTTTTTTCCATGTATCAGTCACACTCTTCTACTTCTTGTCATGTCTCATAATTTTTTATTGAAAACTGGACATTTTGGATGATATATTGTAACAATTCTGCGTGCTGATCCCTTGCTCTGCAGCTTGATGTTGATGATGTTGTTGTTTGCCTATTTCAGTGACTCGACTAGGTTATTTTAGTGGTCTGTTCCCCCAGGAATGCAGCCTCTGATGTCACCGCTCAGAGGATGCATCCTTGGGCATGCACACTGTCACCCTGAGACTTCAGTGGTTTTATTCGTGCTCTCTTTGACTGTCTCCTTCACTGATATCTCTGTTGTCTGCCTCCATTTATATCATGCCCAGCTATTAGCCCCCACTAATTGCTGGCTAATTGTTCTATTATGTTTTATACTACCCTGAGGCGTAAATTGCTCCAGAGTCTGATGCAATTAAATTTAAGTCCCTTGGCAGGGGTAATCTTTGAGGCCAGCCTTTGAAGAAACTATCTCTTAGCTGTCTCTTTCCATAATTCCCTCCAGTAAATTTCTAGATGGTCTGAGGTTAAGCTTGTTGCTTTCACGGAGCAAGCAGCCCCCTCTTAATTGCATGTCACCAAAATACCCATTGTTTCTAAGAGCACTCTTAGGTTTGTACTTTCTTACGTGGTGGTAAAAATAAAGCCCCTAAGCCTTGGGAGAGCTTCAGTGCTTTTTGATCTTGTGCCCTGCCTCTCCCCTTAGGTAAAAAATCTGCAGCACTGCTCTAGAACTGAGGGTCAGAGACAGAGAACTACTTCTCTCAGAGTCACATACCTGCTTTGTGAGTTTTATGCGTGTCACCTTGGGCTGGTGTGGCAGCCTCCAGTCTTTGTGGTTCACCTCTCCTTGCATAGAGATTTTTACCCAAGCTAGGGTGAGGTGATGGGGCCCTCTATTCCCGGCTGCCATGCCTGGAATTCTGCCCTATTAGTATTAGTATTAGTATTAGTATTAGTATTAGTATGGCATGGATGGAGGAAGACAGCCCCAGATTTCTCAGCCATTCTTGCCTGGAATAGACCCTCTGATACACAGTGATGTGGTGGGAATGTAAAATGCTGGTAGCCGGCCCCTACCCCTTGGAGACACTGGAGCCCTCCACTGGAAATTGAGTGAAGAGGGAGTCCTTTATTCTTGGTTGTACCTGCCCAGTGTGGAAATTCCCTCACGGTGAGCTGAGAGAGTAGGAAGGGAGGAAGAAACTGCGGATCAAATGCCATGGATTCCCATCCTTACCAAGATGCAGTCAACTTTCTTGAATAACTATTTCTTCATCTGCTGTATGCCCCAAAGACAATGCTCAGAGACTTTTAAAAAAAATTTAATGTATATAATTTTCACCAGTTGTGGTTGTATCACTGGGGAGAGGGCCTGTGAACACCTCCATTCCACAAATGATGTCCCAAAAGTCATTCTTAGCTTCCTAGAAATAAGTGGCTGACAGGCACTGAGGGCTACTGGTTGCAGCCTGAATCCTGGGCCATTGAGAACAGAAACAAGATAAGGAAAGGGAGAAGTAAGTAGAGGATGTGTGGGAAAAAGAAGAGAGGGTGATGAGGTCTATCTCACCATGCCTTTGACAATAGAGCAACAACAAATAAAAATGAATCTTGTTTCATTTAGGGACAACATTGGACACAATCTTGAGGTGTGCAAACTTAGTCTTTGGCAGCCCTGTCTTCCATCTGTGAATATCTCATACCTGATATCCTCCAGGTGAGGGTAGTCTCACTCAGGACTTTTATTTCTCTGACCTATTCCTTTTCCAGCTCTTCATTTAATTTGTAGAGGAAGTTACCAGCCCTTAATTCACACCAAAATACATGTCATTGGCTGGGAGCTGCTTAATATGAGATCTTGCTAGAGGAATTTGCTTTTCAAAAGGGAAAACCCTATTCATCCTAAAGGCATGATCCCCTAACTGAGGAACTTGAGGCTACATCACTAGGTCAGCCCAGGCTATATGAAACCAGAGAGAAGGGGGATCTTGTAGAACCTTAACTAAGGCTGCTTCACATATTTCTGAGGCCTCTAGAGCCACACATTCTGGCTAAAAAAAAATTCTGACATGTCCACAAATCTGAGGAGGCACACTGTCTCAGTAAGCACAGCTGCTCTCCATTTGGTTAATGATAGCCCATCTCAAATTTGGTGTGTGCAAACAAAAAAGCCAGCAGGCCCAGCTCCATGGAGCTTGCCCACAGAGGCCTCTGAGCTGCAGGCTGCCACAGGATCTCTGTTAGAAACAGAATGATCTGTGTTGAATCTGGTGTGACAAGGCTGGTCTGTGTCAGGTGAAGGCCAGGTATAGACTTTGGCTTATACAGTCATGCACTGTACAATGACATTTCAATGTCTAACGGCATGTATGACAGTGGTTCCATGATCTTATAAGACCATGTTTTAACTGTACCTTTTCTATGTGCAGATATGAAAACACCTACCATTGTGTTACAATTGCCTACAGTATTAAATATAGTCACATGCAGTACAGGTGTTCAGCCTAGGAGCAATGAACTCTACCATAAAGCCCAGGTGTGTGGCAGGCTATTCCATCTAGGTCTATGTAAGAACATTCTATGATGTTTTCACAATGACAAAATTACCCAGTGGTACATTTCTCAGAACATATTCATGTCATTAAGTGACACATGACTGTAGTATGACCTGGCAGGATTTGGTAGCAGACAGGCCAGTGAAGGGATCCTAGAAAGATACCAAAGGTTGTGCCAGTAACAATGCAAATATAGGAGTAGAAAGGAGGAAAAAAGCATTGGAGAAAGATGCAGGCTACAGACCCTCAAGCCTAGGGCAAATCTGTTCAATCTTTGTCATTCTATGTGGTTTTCTTAGGCACCTCTCTGTTATCTCAAAAGTCAGCCCAATTTTCAGTCAATCCAATATTGACTTACTCTTTTTTTTTTTTTTTTTTTTTTTTTTTTTTTTTTTTTTGAGACGGAGTCTCGCTCTGTCACCCAGGCTGGAGTGCGGTGGCCGGATCTCAGCTCACTGCAAGCTCCGCCTCCCGGGTTCACGCCATTCTCCTGCCTCAGCCTCCCGAGTAGCTGGGACTATAGGCGCCCGCCACCTCGCCCGGCTAGTTTTTTGTATTTTTTAGTAGAGACGGGGTTTCACCGTGTTAGCCAGGATGGTCTCGATCTCCTGACCTCGTGATCCGCCCGTCTCGGCCTCCCAAAGTGCTGGGATTACAGGCATGAGCCACCGCGCCCGGCCGACTTACTCTTTAATTCCATATTTGAAAGAAAACTTTTTCTCTCTGAAAGTCCATTAAGTCACTGTCCCTGAGAAGCCTTCCTGAATCTTTTTGGCATTTGGTCTTCTCTGTCTTCTTGGCTCCCATTGCCCTCCATATAAACTCAAATGGGCAAGAGCCAACTAAAAAAGCCATCCCACCAGAGATCCACCCCACAGTAGAGGATTCCATCCCTGTCCTCCTGCTTGAATGTGGTCAGCTGACTATGATCTGGTACTTCAAATTCCTCCCACAAATGGGGTCCGATCCATTCCCATCTCTGATCCAAAGCGTTTCACTAAAATCTATTGAGAGCGATAAGCAGGGAGCAACCTCTGGAGACCAAGCCACTAAAACAACCCTTCTATCTGTTTCACAAGTGACCTCTATGACTGTGGAGGTTTTCGTCTACCTTGTTTGCTGCTATCTCCCTGAGGCCCAGCACAATCCTAATTCACAGCAGGTGCTCAAATAGGAATTGATTGAATAAGCAAGGCTGTTCTTGCACAAAGAGGGATGACTTCTGGGCTGCCATGTTTCATACAAAGGACAACTCACATGCGTCTTCTATAGATTCAGCTGCTTAGAGATACCTGGAGCTGGTTTAATTCCTTGCCAAACCTCCTCCCCAAATTCAACCACTCTCTGAAGGTGCTTTATACTTACGCATTCTACTCATTTCTATACACTGTCTGAATATGCCCAGGTCAATGAGACAGTTGAGCTGCCATGATCTACTTTAGGGTCTACCTCACAATCACTACCACCACTCAACTAAACCAGCATGGAAACTACTTTTTATGTTTGAAAGAATATGAGGGGCTATTGTGTCAGTCATAGGACCAGGGACTGACAAAGCCAAACACCCAAATGCAGGTCTGTATTAGTCCATTTTCACACTGTTGATAAAGACATACTCAAGACTGTACAATTTACAAAAGAGAGGAGTTTAATGGACCTACACTTCCACATGGTTGTGGAGGCCTCATAATCATGACAGAGGGCAAGCAGGAGAAAGTCACGTCTTACATGGATGGCAGCAGGCGAAAAGAGAGAGAGCTTGTGCAGGGAAACTCCCATTTTTTAAAACCATCAGATCTCATGAGACTTATTCACTATCATGAGAACAGTACAGGAAACACCCACCCTCATGATTCAATTATCTCCCACCAGGTCCCTCCCACAACACATATGGGAGCGACAAGATGAGATTTGGGTGAGGACTCAGAACCAGCCATGTCATCCCACCCCTGACCCTTCCCAAATCTCACATCTCCACATTTCAAAACCAATCATGCCTTCCCAACTGTCCCCTTAAGTCTTAACTCATTTCAGCATTAACTCAAAAGTCCACAGTCCAAAGTCTCATCTGAAACAAGGCAAGTCCCTTCCATCTATGAGCCTGTAAAATCAAAAGCAAGTAAAGTTACTTCCTACATACAATGGGGGTAACAGGAATTGCATAAATACAGCCATTCTGAACAGGAGAAATTGGCCAAAACAGAGGGGCTACATGTCCCATGCAAGTTCGAAATCCAGTGGGGCAGTCAAATCTTAAAGCTCCAAAATGATCTCCTTTGACTCCATGTCTCACATCTGGGTCACGCTGATGCAAGAAGTGGGTTCCCATGATTTTGGGCAACTCTGCCCCTGTAGCTTTGCAGGGTATAGCTTCCTTCCTGGCTTCTTTCACAGGCTGGCATCGAGTGTCTGCAGCTTTTCCAGGCAAACAGTGCAAGCTGTCAGCGGATCTACCATTCTGGGGTCTGGAGGACAGTAATGGCCCTCTTCTCATAGCTCTACTAGGCATTGCCCCAGTAGGGATTCTGTGTGGGGGCTCTGACTCCACTGCCCTAGCAGAAGTTCTCCATGAGGGTCCCACCCCTGTGGCAAACTTCTGCCTGAGCGTCCAGGCATTTCCATACATCCTCTGAAATCTGGGTGGAAGTTCCCAAACCTCAATTCTTGACTTCTGAGCACCTGTGGGTTCAACACCACGTGGAAGCTGCCAAGGATTGGGGCTTACACTCTGAAGTCACAGCCCAAGCTGTACTTTGACCCCTTTTAGTCACAGCTATAGCAGCTGAGATGCAGGGCACAAAGTCCCTAGACTGGACATAGCAGAGGTACCCGGGGACCAGCCCACAAAAACATTTTTTTTCCCCTAGGCCTCAGGTCTGTGATGGGAAGGACTGCCACAAAGGTCTCTGACATGCCCTGGAGACATTTTTCCCATTGTTTTGATGATTAACATTTGGGTCTCATTACTTATGCAAATTTCTGCAGCTGGCTTCAATTTCTCCTCAGAAAATGTGATTTTCTTTTATATTGCATTGTCATGCTGCAAATTTTCTAAACTTTTATGCTCTGTTTCCCTTTTAAAACTGAATGCCTTTAATAGCACCCAAGTCACCTTTCGAATGCTTTGCTGCCTAGAAATTTCTTCCACCAGATACCTTAAATCATCTCTCTCAAGTTCAAAGTTCCACAAATCTCTAGAGCAGGGGCAAAATGCTGTCAGTCTTTTGCTAAAACATAACAAAGAGCTCCAGTTTTCAACAAGTTCCTCATCTCCATCTGAGACCACCTCAGCCTGGACCTTATTGTCCACATCATTACCAGCATTTTGGTCAAAGCCATTCAACAAAGTCTCTAGGAAGTTCAAAACTTTTCCACATTTTCCCGCCTTCTTCTGAGCTCTCCAAACTGTTTCAGCCTCTGCCTGTTACCCAGTTCCAATCTCACTTCCACATTTTGGGGTACTTTTTCCGTAGCACTCTGCTCCTGGTACCAATTTGCTGTATTAGTCCATTTTCACACTGCTGATAAAGACGCCCAAGACTGGACAATTTACAAAAGAGAGGGGTTTAATGGCCTTACAGTTCCACATGATTAGGGAGGCCTCACAATCAAGGCAGAAGGCAAGGAGGAGCAAGTCATATCTTACATGGATGGCAGCAGGCAAAAAGAGAGAGAGCTTGTGAAGGGAAACCAGTTTTTAAAACTATCAGATCTCATGAGTCTATTCATTATGATGAGAATAGCATAGGAAAGACCTGCCCCCATGATTCAATTATCTCCCTCTGGGTTTCTCCTACAACATGTGGTAATTATAGGAGCTACAAGATGAGATTTGGGTGGGGACACAGAGCCAAACCATATCAAGGTTGAAGCTGACTTTCATATAATCTTGCCTGAGGCTCCACATGATGTGACTATATGCGTCTTATGTACATGTGCCTATGCATGTTGAGAGAGGGAGGAGAGGGGAGGGGAAAGAAGAGGAGGAGAGAGGAGGGGAGACATAATGGTTAATACTGAGTGTCAACTTGATTGGATTGAAGGAATCAAAGTATTGTTCTTGGGTGTGTCTGTGAGGGTGTTGCCAAAGGAGATTAACATTTGAGTCAGTGGACTGGGAGAGGCAGACCCACCCTACATCTGAGTGGGCATCATCTAATCAACTGCCACTGTGGCCACAATAAAGCACACAGGAGAAGATGGAAGAGCTGAGTTTTCTGGGCTTCATCTTTCTCCCATGCTGAATGCTTCCAGCCCTAAAACTTCAGACTCCAAGTTCTTCAGCTTTTGGATTCTTGGACTTATACTGGTGTTTTGCCAGGGGCTCTCAGGCCTTTGGCCACAAACTGAAATTTGCACCATTAGCTTCCCTACTTTTGAGACTTGAACTGGCTTCCTTGCTCCTCAGCTTGCAGACAGCCTATTGTGGGACTTCACTTTGTGATCCTGTGAGTCAATACTCCTTAATAAACTCCTTTTAATATATACATCTATCTTATTAGTTCTGTCCCTCTAGAGAACCCTGACTAACACAGGAAGGCAGAGGAGAGGAGAGGAGAAGAGAGGGGAGGGGAGGGGAGGGGAAGCAAGAGGAGGGGAGAGGAAAGATGAGAAGAGAAAGAGGAAAGAGGAAGGAAAACAGGAAATGGGGTAAAGGATCCCCTCATATTCCTCAGAACTTCCCTTAACCTCATTGCTCCTCAGCCCACTCACCTGCATAGAATCCTGTTTCATCAGCATCAGAAGGTGAAGACTGAAATCATACAAGCTCAATTTCTTTATGTATTCAGTGATAGCAGCTCACAGATGAGAAACCTAAACAGAAGTGAAATATTAATTCTCCCACGAGTACTGGTGTCTCTTGGCACAAATTTAGCATGAATACAATCACCAGATGCACCCCCACTACTGAGGATCTGAGACCTTTGGTCCAGGTTTGGTTGCTGGGTCCTAGGAAGACATGGCTGAATCTGTAAATAGAAAATCACAAATCAAGAGATTATTATCCAAAATTTGGGTGACCAGGTGGGTTCATTTTGTATACCTGGAATTCTCACAGGACAATTTCATTAAAAAGAATAGCAACTATGGTGTTACTGTTGACTGCTGTCAATTATTTTTTTATTATAAAAACAGATCAAGACCTGATTATTCATCTGGAGTAATAAATAAATAAATAAATAAAACGTTGAATGATACTGCTTCATTCACACCACAAGGCCCAAAGTCTGCAGCCTGGCACTCAAAGCTACCAAGATAAATCTCTAACCTACCTTCCCAGTTTCATCTCTCAATACTTGTACATAATGTTTCTTCCACTTCAAAGTACTTGGTATTTTTTCATGATCAATCCCCTATGATTTCCTACTGCCTTGTGGTTCACACCATACCTTTCAGCTAGAGACCCACTTCTTTTCCATTTGTCCATGACCAAGTTATACCCCTGCCTCAAGGCCCATCTCAAATGTGACCTCCTTTCTGAAGATATCTCCTTTCAGTCCCCAACAGAGCAATATCTCACTCCTCCTTTAAACCCCATATGTAGACAGTAACTCATCAAACTTGATAGTATAAATAATAAAAACTTACAGCAAACTCATCTAACAAATATTGAATCCCAATTATTTGCCAGACACAATATTAAATACTTAATATTTATTGATTCACTTAATTAATGATTTTCATGTATGTTTTGCATTCCCTAATGCCTGATGGCAGCCTTTAGTCTAAATATTTCTCTGCTATAATCCTTAACATTATGCCTAGATACAGTAAATTATCAATAAATGCTTACTGAGTATAAATGAATTAATGTACAATATGTGAATATATAAATGAATGAAGCAAACAGATCCCAGTTCAGAGGCACAATTTCCAAGACCATTGGGCTGAGCTTCCGGATTTCAATGCATATTATTTGAGTTCTTTTCCATTCTCAATAAGATTCCAGAGTCTCATACAGCAAATCACAACAAGCCTGCAGCTATGATGTGTGGATGGTGAGCCTTTTGCATAGTATTATGAAGAGGACTCCTACATTTAATTCTCTAAATTACACTCACCCCTTCAACAAACCAGAAAACAGTATGGCAAGCTTTTATCCTTTCTTTCCTGGCCCACTCTCCCTAGCTCTAGCACCCAGAACTTTTACATTTTTCTGTCCCACAGTAAGCGACGAACTAATTCAAACATACACAGGTGTACAAGAAAATAAATCCTCTTCCAAGGGTGCTATAAGTCTTTGAGGTCAATGCTTAATGCAAAGGAATAGAGTGATTTCAAACATCAATGAGGAAAAAAGAAAGTATAACCAGAATTATTGCATGGCTAGTCCCTGTCCAACTTTCTACACATATTATCTCATGTAATGTTTACAGTAATTTTGTTAAATAATTATAGTGATAATAATGTAGCACTTACTATATGCCATATACACTTCTAAGAATTTTTCATATAATATCTCGCTTAAGGCTCCCATCAACATTATGAATAAAGTACCTTTTTCACCTTCTTAAGAGATGAGAAAACAGCCATAGAAAATTTAAGTAACTTGTCCAAGATCCCAAAGTAAGGAATAGAGCCAGAATGCAAACCCAACTTAGAAGTATACTCTACATCTTCTCAGGGTAGTAGTTTCCCAAACATATCTGTACAGCAGAAGTTGGTTCTCAGAAAGTGTACCAGGCACAAAGTCATGTACCTAGTACATATAAAGACTGGAATTCAAATCTTAATATTTTCATTTCGATGTAAATGCTTTTTAGTAAAACTTACTTCAGCTCAGGTGTTCATTTAGTGCAGCAAAGGTGTCCTGTATAGGGCTTCTCAACTCAAAAGGCCATTCCTGAGAATAAAAGTAATCATTTTGTGCACTACTAAAACTTCCCCAGGCAGGGTTTTGCCTAACGCATCCCCGCCTCTAATCTCCTCTATCCGTGGTGCTGAATTTGAAGACCAGACTAGCTGGCCTAGAGAAAGAACTGACAAAATAATCTGAATCTCGATGGTAAAGGATTTTAAATACTTCTCTGAGCCTGGCCATTGAGAAGCAGTGAAATCTTTTCCAAGCCCCCTGCTTTAAGCCCTAAATCTCTTTTCTGTATTTCAAGATCATTAAGTTGAAAAGGGTAAAATAAGTGAGGCTTTTGATTAACAAGGATTGTTCAAACCAATATCTTTTCAATTTCATAATTCCAAAGATTCCGTTATCTGAAAATAAATCAATGAAAGGAGAACAAGAGAATGTCTATTTCATAAATATCAACACAGATCTGACAAAAATTCAAACAAAAAAGGAATCACAGACTAGGGACCCTGAAGCAGGTTCGAAGCTACAGCACTGGGCCAATGGAGGGTGCTGAGGCTAGTGCTGAGAACAAAGGCTTGAGACAGAGAATGTCTTTATATCTGGTGCTGAATTGATTTTCAAGCCATAAAAATGTTAGTTAAGGTAACACTGACATGAACTAGGGCAAGGTGGGGGGAAAAGAAGTTGGAAAATAGCAACTGCAATTTCAGGCTTATGAGAAGTGGAATTAAAGTTAAGAGAAGGGAGGCAATCTATTGTTGTCCAGAAACTGGCAAACAGAACAGCCACTGCATCATTATAGTGGCAACGACCTGCTGTGTTCATTTGTCTCTGAGCTGTCTGACCTAGGAGCTGGATGATTTATCTACTTTCCACAGCTTCAGCTGGGCCAGGCCAAGAGGATAACTTGGAGAAAAGGGTGGAGGTGTGGGGGTGGTGACAATCAAGCACCAAGCCAATGAACCCCATATGTCTTGTATTAGAGGGCATGCTCATAAATCAGCCAATATCACACATTTATTTCACACCTACTGTAAACAAATCTCTGTGCTAGAAAGCCTCTGGTCATACAAAGATTGAAAAGGGCAGAGCCATTGGCCTTGAAGAGCTTACAATCTAGTGGAAAATATTAAGCATGAGGAAAACTAATTAACAGCATATGCTAGATGATTGCTAGAGACAGCAAGAACTATCGGAATACAGAGGAGGACTGTTGACTTTCTTTGTCAGGTAAGGCTTCTGAGAGCAGGCAACACCTTAATTGAGCTTAAATAATAGGATATGCAGTCAGAAAAAAATAGGAGTAAATGTTGCAGAACGATAATTCAATTAACAAAGCCTCAGAGGCAGGAATGGGTCAATTATGTTTTGGTGAGAGCAATATTGCCTATCCTTCCCAAATTCCTAGATACAAGGTAGATAGTCTCCAAGCTCTCCACATTCAGGGAGAGGGTTGAGGCAGCAAGGAATGCTCAAGGGTCTGTACATCACTTTTTCAAAAAGTTGAATAGCTTCCAATAAAAAAAATAGATTTCTAGATTTCTGGCCACAGTGGAACATGTTTCTAAGGTAAAGATAAACATCCAGATCAAGCATTCTTTTGCCCTCTGAGGCTCTGAAAAAGTTGTCTACCTGTACATTTAACCAGGATAGCATTTCTCCCTCAAGTGAGCCTGCTCCCATCCTGATAAATAAGAAAATGTGATAATGAGGATCAACTCTGGCAAGAAAAATAGAGCATTTGTAAGGATTTTTCGAAGTTAGACAAATAACATGTTGTTTACCTGTCCTGGATTCAGTGACCTCATTGCAGAACCTGCCATTCCAACTACACATCACATCCTTATCACAAGTTAGACTACCTCATAGGGCAGCCACTACAACACAACAATTTACAAAGTCAGAAAACGGATGACAGAGAGGAAAGAAGGCTGAGGAATGCTCAAAGTACAAGGAAGAGAACACCTTATTTCTGATTCTAAACATATTTCCAAAACATATCTAATTTTTAATTCTAGCTTATAGAAGGACTGCAGGGAAGAAAGTCAAGATGAAAATTAAGATGACACATCTCAGAGTCAGTGGTTTTAAAATAACAGTTTTGTTTATATTACAACAAAAAGGTCTTGGATGTAGGGAGGAGGAGGCAGGAGGAAACAAGTACTTTGGTGTTGCAGACATGTCTGCTACAGAGGGCCCATCCTGAGGAAAGACCAAAGAGTAGTATGTCTTCAGGCAGATAGAACTAAAATAAACAAAAGCAAATAAAAAGATCTCTAGCAATCTGATATTATTCAACTAATAGAAATTCTAGAGAAAAAAAACACAAACTTCACTCAGAAAGGAGCACATCTGGACATAGACTAAGACCTGTCTGATGTGCGCCACTGAGAACACGTCCTGGAATCTGCTCAGTGGTTCCCCAATTCCAATGGCTGAAGTAGTCACATGTGTGGAACATTCAGATAAGTCATCACACCTGAGGACTTCAACTGAGATTCCCTGATCCCTTGACTTCAGCTGGCTGAAGCACAGATAAGCCGGCAGCTGGGATAACTGCAAATCCCACTGTTGCTCCCAAGAAATGTCTCAGTATGCTATTTAAGCATGAAGGCTCTGAAGTCACACTTCCTGAGTTCAAACCCCACCTTCGCCAGTATTACTTGCTTTTTGTCCTTAGGCAAATTGCCTCCAATTTCTCAACTATAATACAGAGATATTAATAACATCAACTTCATGAGACTCTTGTGATTTTTATGTAAAACAAGACATAGTTTATCTCAGACCTAATAAATATGGAAAAAATATTTGGTTTTATTTCACATAGTTATGGTGGTAACAATACCTCAGTTATTCAACAAATAATTAAGAATTAATTGGGAATCCACTTGCTCCAGGAATGGGAATACAGAGAAACCAAAAGAATATCTCAGATTTATTAGAGTCTGGTGTAGAATATAGATAAGTAAATAATAACAAACTAATACATGCAGTGTGGCAATGAAACATTTCAGAGGCACGATGATGCATCTGAGACTGAAGTATGAGAGGAGAGACTGGGTGAGGGCAGAAGGCAGGGACCAAAAGAGAAGGGTCAATGCCCCTACTCAAAGGACCCATGTAAGGTCTTTGGGAGCACATTCATATATGAACTTCTTTTGTCCTCATAACAGCCTTGAGGTGGTTGGACCCATCTACTTCATAACTATCCCTGTTTTATAGAGATCAAAATTAGGTCCCAGAGAGATATGTGAAAAAGACTGTCACAACGCTGAACTTGTCCTAATCAAACTATATTAGTGCAAGGGTGAAAATCTTAGTGAAGGAACAACAAAGCTATACATTTGTATTTGGTACTGAATATAGTTTAGCTTTACTGATGCCATGAAGAGGAAAAAAAATAAATTCCCAGTGTAACCTTAAAACATAAAGAAACAGCTAAGCCATATCCCTAAAAAGACAGTTTGGAGGCAAAGAAAAAATGTATAATTAGAAAAACACAATAAGGATGGTTAAATATGGGCCTACATTGAGTTATGCCAGCAGATAAAAATGAAATCTTGATATGATACATGCATTGAAGGGGTTGTGGATGTGTGGGTGAATTTAGTGAAATCTGTGTATTCTTCAAAGAAGAAGAAAGGTGAATAGTGAGTCAAAACTACTCCCTTAGTCCTCAAACGTTTTCGGTGGTGATTTAAGCAGCCTCCACACCCCACACATTCTTCTTAAGGATAGCAGGCCTGAGATGAGCTCTTTGAAATAAATCTGCACTGAAGGAAGGCTTCCAAAAAGTCACCAAGTTAGATCAACAACTCACATGGGGACAGGATAGGTGTTTTTACTGTACTGATACACTCTAGTGATGGGACACTGGGTAAGTTAACTAAATCTGTGTATTTTCAGCTTCACCTCACTTTCCTCCTTATAAAGTGGGGCCTTATTTAATGCAAGACTTAAGAGAGCTGCTTCTGACTTGGAGGCTGCAGAATCCTTCAGATACCATCAAGCTCTGTGACCACTCTGAACTTTGCACTGTGCAAATGTACCATAACAGATCAACACTTCCAGGTCCATGCACTCCCCAGAACAGACAAAGACAGCTGGCAGCGCCCAGCACCACCCTCTCCTTCTTTCTGAAATGAGCAAGCTAAAGTCAGAAGAACCAAGTGATGCCAAGTAAATATATTTAAGCCTGCCACTGGACAGTTCCAAATAAGGTTTCCAGGTGATTCGTTGGGTGACGGTAGGCATCTGACTCACCCAGCTTGCCCTTGCACACATCCGCAGATGTGATAGACAACTTGTCTCAGATCACACTATTTCATGGCAATCTAAGGCATTCTTTAAAGACATTGGAAACAAAACAATTACTCTGCTGAGAAATGATGTGAAGCATTAACAATTATATTATCTTCTCCAAGACAAGAGACTGGAAAGATGAAAACCAGTAAAGAGAAGATATGCCAGGAAGAGACATGCTGTTTTTCAAGCCTGTTAGGGTAAACACCAGAACCAGCAGACTCCCCCTGGACTTACTGTCAGTGGGTTGCACATGACTATATAGACATGGAGTGCTCCGTTACGGGAAATGTCACTAAGTCAAAGGATCTCAGACAGGACATCAAGTTTTGAGCTAATTCCGAGCAAAGCTAGTGGCCACATCTGGCTAGACTCCAAAAGAGAGCATCTGGGAACATGATCTTGCTCCATGGAGCCTCGAGATAGTGAGCTGAGGACAGTTTGCCAATAACAGTTGAAAAGTTACCATGGAGAACCCTGTGCCTTGTGATATCTTCCAGCCACATCCCCAAAGCTTCTCTCTACTCCCACACAGACTCTGGCACTGTTCAAGGTACTCTGCGCTATTGCATTATTTGATTTTCATTATAAGATAATGCTTATAAGATTGTACAAATGTTCTGTGTCCCTTCCTAAATTTTAAGCGTTCAAGGGCAGCCGGAAGCCATTCTCCAATTTCTCTCCTCCAAATCCTTGCCCCAGGCCTAACTTCAGCCCTAGCCTCAGTCCAGGGCACTAGGCCCAAGGGTGCCACACTGATGCTGGTGGTGTGACCCAGAGGACAGGTTCATGTTCACGTCAACCTCAAAGCACGTGGAACCCCCAGAAGAAAGGCCTCATTTACAATACCAATCAAAGCAACTTTCATGCAACAGTGTTATCACGGTGCTTATTCTTGCACATCAAGCTCCTGCTTATTCAACTGATTTTCTATGTTCATTAGCATGGTATGCAATTTGCCTACTAAAGTCTGCAATATCTGTGATGGTTTGCAAGAAATTAGAAACATGGAAAATAGGGAGACAGAATTGGTTTTAGTCAGTGCCAGGTATCAGTGGTGGAAGTAATGAGCGTAAGAGTGTGGTAGATTTCTCTGCACATTTCCCTTCTCACTTCACGCTGGTGTTGCTGAATGAAGGAGACCAGGAGACTTTGAGCGGAGAGGCAGAGAGAATTTTTTAAAGATGCAGAACTTCCACATCCACAGTCATACCATAGACAATTACACGGGTTCAGGTTCCAAATTGCAGTCCTAGGTTTTAAAGGCTTAGGAACTTATATGAGTCTAACTGCTGCTACTAGTAGGCTTCCAAAATAGTGATGTCCACACGGTAGATGTTAAGGCCTGGGAACACCCCTTTGCACACCAGTAAGCAGTCCTGGAAAAGCAAGAGACAGACAAGGAGAGAAATAGTACTTTTCGTTCTCCTGTTTTCTCTCTTTTCCAGATATTTTCTCCTTTCCAAACTCCACATAAACACTCATACTCAATGCATACTCAGAAAAAAGAGGTCAAATCTCACCAACCTTGACCCTACTCTTGGATTATTTGCCCAAAAGCAATAGAGGGCAAATGAAACCAGAAACTTTACATGTTAACTACAAAATTCACACTTTTAGTGATCTATAAAAATTAGTATTATTTTAAAAATTAAAAACAATGCAAAGAAGAAAGTAAAAGCTCACAAGTTTGTATGGTATATAAAGATCTAACAAATAGAACAGTCAACATTCTAACTTCTTTAGCCACAGATTCTGATTTACCATCTGAAAGACTGCGTATGATAAGAACATTTCTGGAAACACAGCCAAGACATTGATAATTGTAGTTTCTTCTTGGAATGGAGAAAAAATTTTCATCACCTTTTAAACTATTTGAATTTTTTGCTCTGAGCATTTTAATAGCAATGATATAAACAAATTAGGCAGTTAATCAATTGATGAATTGTTTAAAATTGTTCCTATTAATAAGGCATCAAAATCAAGTTCCTCAAATTAAAATTCTTTTCTGATTTAAAAATCTGAAAACAGAGTTTAGTCTCATCCCTCTCTTTAATTTGTCTCCTGATTTGTGTTTTCAACTCATAAACACAGAGTATCTAATTATTAATTTTCCTTGATTTTGTTCATCAGTATCATAGTTTTCCACATACAGGTCTTGTACATTTTCAGTTACATTTATACATAAGCATTTGACTTCATGTAAATTGATTTTTAAAATTTCGAACTTCAATTGTTCACTGCTGACGTATAGGGCAGCATTTGACTTTTGTATATTAGCCTTGTGTCCTATGATCTTGCTATACTCACGTATTAGTTCCAGGAGGTTTTTTGTTTTGTTTTCAATTCTTTAGGAATTTCTATATAAACAATCTTGTCATCTGGGAGCAAAGACAGTTGTATTTCTTCCTGCCCAATATGTATAACTTTATCTTCTTTCCTTCTCTTATTTCATTAGGTAGGACTGTAGTACAAAGATGAATAGGAGTGATGAGAGAAGACATCTTTGACTTGTTTCTCATTTTAGGGAGAAAGCATTCAGTTTCTCACCACTAAATGTCAGCTGTAGGTTTTTTGCAGATGTTGTTTATCAAGTTGAAGAAGTTCCCCTCTAATCCTAGTTTGCTGAGAGTTTTTATCACAAGTGGTTGTCAGATTTTTCCAAATGCTTTTGCAGCACCAATTTATATTATCGTATGATTTTGCTTTTTTATCTGTTAAGATGGTTAATTATATTGATTAATTTTCTAATGTTGAGACAGCCTTGGAATAAATTCTATTTGGTTGTGGTATATAATTATTTTTATACAATGTTGGATTTAATTTACTAATATCTTGTTCAGAATTGTTGCTTCTATATTAATGTGAACTATTGATCTGCACTTTTACTTTTTTATAATGTCTTTACCTGGTTTTAGTATTAGGATAATCCTGGCCTAACAGAATGATTTAGAAAGTATTCCCTCTGCTCTTATTTTTAATGGATGAGATTATGAAAAATTAGCATCATTTCTTCCTTAAATGCTTGGTAGAACCCGCAAGTGAAACCATCTGGGCCTGTTGCCTCTTTTTGAGAGGCTATTAACTATTTAATATTTTTAATAACTATAGAATTGTTCATATTATCTATTTGCCTACCCAACCAACATTAGAGTCCCATCTTTAAGGAAAAAAAATTCCCACAACCAAAGCAAATTCAAAAATGAGAAGTGATTATTGCTCCATATGTGCATACGTCAACATAAAGAAACAAAAAACACAAAAATGCAAGGTAATATGACACCCTCAAAGGAATACAGTCATTCATCAGTAGATCCTAGCCAAAAAGAAATCCTCAAAATGTCAGACAAAGAGTTCAAAATAGGCCTGGCACAGTGGCTTATGACTGTAATCATAACACTTTGGGAGGCTGAGGCAGGCAGATGGCTTGAACTCAAGAGTTCAAGATCAGCCTGGGCAACATGCCAAAACCCTGTCTCTATACAAAAAAAATACAAAAATTAGCTGAGTGTGGTGGTGCATGCCTGTATTCCCATCTACTCAGGAGGCTGAAGTGAGAGGATCGCTTGAGCCCAGGAGGTAAATGTTGCAGTGAGCTGTGATCACACCACTGCACTAGGCTGGGCAACAGGGTGAGATGTAGCCTCAAGAAAAAATCAATTTTTTTTAATTCCAAATATTTATTTTTAAAACATGCAATGAGATGCAAGATAAATCTGAAAACCAATACAAAGAAATTAGAAAAATCAATTCAGGATTTAAATGAGAAATTTATCAAGGAGATAGATATCTTAAAACACACACACAACAGAAATTTTTGAAAAATTCACTGAAGGAATTACAAAATACATTTGAAAACTTCAGCAATAGACAAGAAGAAGCAGAATAAAGAATTTCAGAACTTCAAGACAGGTCTTGAAATAATCTGGCCAGACAAAAATAAAGAAAAAAGAATGAACACAGCCTTAGAGATGTTTGGGACTACATAAAGCAAATAAACTTACAACTTATCAGTATTTCTGAGGGGGAAGAAAATAAAAAACTTTAGAAAGCCTATTTAATAAAATAAATGATACAAATTTCCCAGGTCTAGCAAGAAATTTAGACATCCAGGTGTAGAATACCCTAAAAGTCCCGACTTCACCACTATGTGATTAATGCATGTAACCAAATTAAACTTGTTCTCCATAAATTTATACAAATAATGCCTAGGTGATGGGTTGACAGGTGCAGCAAAACGCCATGGCATACAATTACCTATGTAACAAACCTGCACATCCTGCACATGTATCCCGGAACTTAAAAAAATAAAATAAAATAACAAAAAAATAAAGTTATTCTTCATTTTTGGTATAGTACTTCTGATTTATAGTATTGCTTTTGATTCTTTCTCAGAGTTTTTATCTCTCTGTTTGTAGTACCAATCTGTTCTTGCATGATGTTTGCTTTTCATATTAGGATGCTTAATATATTAATCATAGTATTTTAAACCCCCTATCTGGTAATTCCAACATCTGTTTTATGTCTGAGTCTGGTTGTAATGCTTACTTTGTTTCTTCAGACTCTTTTTTCTTCCTTTTTAGCATGCCTTGTGGTGTTTAGGTGAAAGCCAGACATGAGGTATGGGGCAATAGGAACTGAGGTAAATGGGTAAATGTGAGGTTTTTGTTAATCTGGCTTAGGGGTGGGTTGCGTTTAATGTGATGTAGCAGTAGATAGCAGAGACTTTGAATTTTTCGATTGCCCTTGTTTTCGTCTCCTCTGTTGTATTTGGGCTTCCCTAATAATTCCACCTTAGATGAAGTTTGCATCTTGTAGTTTTTTCAGCTGTAATCCACTGTGATTATACGGGAGCCCTGTTGGTATAATAGTAAGATGTGAGGGAAGGGAAGCGTTCCATAATCTTGTGATTAAATCTCAGTCTTTCAGTGGTTCTGTGTCCCTGGGTTGTGACTTTCACAAGTGTTTTTAGCTACTCCTCCCTACTTAGGTGAGACAGAAAGTCTAGAAGGGGCTGACGCCAAGTAAATGTCCTCCCTCCAGGTGAGATAAGTCACTGCTAAAGTCTTTTTCCCTGGAAAGTAGGCTCTTTTTTTGTGGAGATGCTTTGAATTTATTTCATAATGGTAACTTTTCATCCCTACCTGCCAGAGTCAAAGACAGATCTTTCTTGGCTCTTTACTGAGAATCTAGTAGGGTTCACAGAGGCAAAACCCAGAAAAGCTGAGGACACCCACTAAGACTGGGGACGCCAGGAGTTTTTCATTTTGATACTAGTCCACACTCGGCCTCAAGCAATTCATCACAATTACCATTTAACTGACTTCTCCTCCAGGTAAGCAGACTTCAGCTGTGATTTTGTTTGGTATTCACTTGTTTCTCTAGATTTCAAAGTGTTGGTTTGTTCTGTGACCTAATTCTCTCATGGGTCCAAGAAAAGTCATTGATTTTCAGTTTGTTCAGCTTTTTTCTTGTTGTAGAAATAAGAGCGATGACTTCCAAACGGTTTACATGTCAGAGCTGAAACCAGAAGGCCCTTGACTTGTGTTTCAATATTCTCATCTGCAAAATGGAAAATAAATTGGCCCTGGGAGCTTCCAGGGCAATGGCATCATACAGGGAGAGGGCTTTCAGGAGGATTATGAGTCAGAACATTTTATGTCATCTATCAGCCTGTCTTTCATTTTATCAATTCTGATCACTTTTTCATTCCACCCATTCAGCATACTACAGACTTATGTAACTTTGTCCACTATGCTTTCTAAATCAAGCCATAAAAGCAATAGATTATGTATTCCTTTTGGTCTCTATAAAACTTTTTAATTTACCCTGCACTCTCATGGGGAAGATTCTACCTAGAATGAAGTAAGGTTCAAGTTGGGAATAACAATGGAGGATGCATGAATCAGATGGGTTATAGGTTATGGTATTAAAAGTACAAAACTCCAAGATGGCAGGGGCAATAGAAAGCATATTTAGTCTTGGAACTGAAGCACAGCATACGATGAAGAAAGAAGAGCATCAAAGGGTCTGCATTCCTCAGTACCCCAGAAAATCTTCTCTTCCCTTGGGATTCCAACTTAACCTTTGGTTAGCCTGCCTTTTTCCCATTCTTTGAAAATTATGACAACCACTATTCCTAGCATTATAAAATATCAAATATGTAAGGAACATAAGAATTCATGCAATCCAGTCATCCATCAGAGGCAAGAATCTTCTCAAGCCTAGTGACATTACTGAGCACCTAGTTTTGCCCTCAGCCAAATCTCATCTCACAATTTCCTAAGCTCATGGTGTAGGACTTCACATTCTCAGAGACTCTTTCAGAATCCTCTATTTGAGGATCATCTGAAGCTTTTGTTCACCAAGATAATTTACTCCCTATGCAGCCATGAGCAGGATAAACTGCCACTGCCTTGTCTTTTGCTGCAGTTTTCCAGACACTCCAGATCCATGTGGCAAGGGCCCATATAGCCAAGCTACCTCAGCTTTGAAATAAATGATGTGAACCCTGGTGCCAAATGTGTAAGTAAAGTTCAAAGATTTATGCTATCTTTGAAAATTCAGCCAACTCCTGTGCACAAGAAAAAAAATCAATTGTTGGACCTCCTTTGTTCTCGAAAAAAAATCAATCATGGTTCTTGCCAATGATCCCATTACCCTCTGGATGCCAGGGTCCCTCCTTCACATCCCCCATTGCATGTTGACATCAGCTGCATTGCACTGCATTTCCATAAGCCTTCTGCTGTGGTTCAAGATTGAAACCACCTTTCGTATTCTCTTCTCTTCTTAGCATCCTTAGATCCCTATTACTTTTCCCCAAAATAACTGTAAATGTGTGAACTAATTAGCTTAGAGAGCACAAGCTCCCTTAATGCCTTCAGAATCCTGCCATCCAACACTGATTTCTCTATGTTCTGAGCTGCAAAATAGCCCCTCACTTGGTTTTGGTTTAATTATTCTTCAAGGTCATCCCTGTGCCACTTCCGTTCATGATTCTTTTCTTCTCTGCTTCTGTTTTTAAGAGGATTTTTAAATAGGTTCGGCAGCTCAGCCGTTTTTGAGTCATTACTAGCTTCAATCCCCTTTCGCACTTATTACTTGGCCTATTTTTTCTCCAGCCTTGCCTCTTTCTCTGCTATATTTGCAAGAGTGTTTCTGATTCTCTCTAAGCCCTTTGTCAAGTTGGAATCATTCTGTGTTTAGGAGGCCTGTATCTTTTCCCTTCAGTTTGAACTGATGGTACGTGGCCTGGATTTAAGAATATGCTTTCCCCTCTTTGGTTTACAGCACAGATGGGTTTCTTCCTTCAGCTTTTGATTGCTCCATCAGGACTGGACTGATTGTTCCCTGGATCTTCAGGATGTTCACTGGATAGGCAGGAGCCCCAAGAAGAGAGCTTCCCTGCCTGTGGGTTGTTCAACAGCACCTGGCCTTCAGGAATTCCATGCCATCTACTGATTTATTTCCATGTTCAACTTTAGCAGAAACCAGAATCCTAAGGTGAGAATAATAAAACAAATGCAACAATTATCATAATAATGTTACCTCCCACTGGAGAGCATTGTAGGCCTTTCAAACACTTTCCTATAAATCATCCAATTTAGAAGATGTTGCATAACAGACTTTATTTTTTGCTTTCTTCTAATTATTATTCTAATTATTTTCTATTTTCTTACCAACTCCTATTGTAATTTCTCTTTCCCACTCATTTCGCATTTTTAAGCGTTACCTTAAGGAACAATAGGATGCACTTCAGTGATGGATCCAGATCAGAGATTTTTGATGTTTTTGAAGTAACGGAACACAAAGCTCACACTCTAGCCAAGGTCTACATCTTACCAGGCGTGTGGAGGGATCATCAGAATGCCTCACAAATGAGCACACCCAACAGAAACTGGGGAAACAACTTGGAGGCACCCAGAAGACCCAAACATTGTGTGGTAATTCCAACACCAGGCTCTGAACAGCACCTCTGCCCAGACATCCCAGCTGGAATGGAAATGGGCTCCTAATTGAGGATAAGGCCTAGACAGGCATTCAGTTGAAACTGAGTGTGCCGGGTATGGGCTCCTATGGATAAGGGGTCTGAGCAACCAATCAAAATAAAAAACCATGCAGACAGGGAGGAGAAAAGAGACACTCAAGGACACAAGGCAGAAGGCCGAAAGGCCAAGAAAACAGGAGGTCTTCAGAAGTTTACCCCCAGGATAAACCAGGCAGAAGACTGTCCCCTCAAGACTTCCTGGGTTTAAATCTCATCTTCACCATTCACTAGCTATGTGGCCTTGGACAAATTATGTAACCAATCTGTGCAAACCCATTTCTTCATCTGTGTAATGGAGAGAATAATGGTACCTGCTTCACAGAGTGTCACAAGGATTCAATGACTTAATCCTTGCAATGTGCTTAGAAGAGTGTCTGGCACACGATAAAGTGCTATATAAGTGTTCACTGCTGCTATTATTACAATTATCTAAAGTACCAGGATTTTTCAAGGGCTTCTGGAGAAGGAGAAGAAAATCAGTGAGACTAGGGCAGACATGTAGAGAGAAACAGATTTTTGAGGCAGAAAGTTTGTGACCTAAAGCTTCTACCAGGCAAATATCGATAGCTAGTTCTAGGAAATAAAGACAGTCCCAGAAGATGGAGTCTTTCTCTTCTCTTTAAGTTACACTCATTGTCTGACGTATGAGCTTCCAGGAATTTACAAACATTCCAGCAATAAACATCAAGCACTAGCATCTTCAATAGCAGGAATAAAAAGAACAATAAAGAGAAATATCATCAGCGCTTATAAACTGTGGGGCAGACTTTCTACTGTCATCATAGTTCAAAAGTAGGAGAGAGAAAAATTCTGGAGTCCTATCCTTTTTTTATTTCAAATGTTCGATGTCAAATTTCTTTATGTTCTTATTTAGTTGCATATAACAAGCTATGGATGCCTTTTCCCTGGTAAAGAAGGGCCCCAGGGCAGATATGAAATGGGTGGGAGTTAGAGTCCAAGTTGCTGGACAGAGGTGGAGTGAAACTTGTTTTTTAAGCAACGATACCTGTTTTAGATGTAAAGGGTTTTTTGTGTGTAAAAGAAGTAGATATGAAAATTGCATGTCTTTAAAAAAAAAAAAGTAAGCACAGCCTCTGTGATGTGGTAATAACATAGAAGGCTAAATATTTGGCCCTTCAAATTCCCCAGTCTTCATTTCAGTCTGGCTAGAAGGGGAGATTGAAGCCACATTCCCAGAACTGTCATATTTATCGGCAGTGATAAATTTGGCAGAGTCTGAAGGACTCATCTGCACTTACTTTAACAGCAAAGACTCAGAAAATGGGCAATTGCTTCCCCAACATGAAAAAAGCATCCTGGAGCTGAGCAATTGATTGAAAAAGATGAGACTAGCCTACCAAAGATGAGAACTCTGGGAGATCATTCACGTTCAGAGAAAGAAATCAAGCATGGCTAAGAAAGGCAAGCTGACTAGTACAATGAAAGGAACTGAGTAGCCTGCATACTACAAATAGAAGGAGTATGGCTCATGGTGAAATGTTTTTATTTTTCCCGTTACTTTGAAGACTGGAATCAAACTGTGTATCTTGGAATTCTACTGGTCTACAAACCCATCTCAGAATCTCTGGGTTTGGTTCTGCTTTTTTAAGAAAAGACCACTGTTGGTTTGAAAAAAGAGATTCTGTCAAACTATTTTAGTCCAATCCACTGATAAATCAGATTTTCCAAAAATATTTCAATTAGATTTGTATCCCTGCAACCCTTTGACCCTAACAACAAAGTCTAGGAGCTGTAAATTATGAGTCTGCCAAACAGGTTCAGGAAAGAGCTCTAATAAGAGCAAGAAGGACTGATGGCTTGGTAAGGCAGGTGAGGAAGGAAATGCATACGCTATTCAGTGGTTCAGTGAGTTTTTGAGGATGTTTGCCTTCTACAGATGTAAACCACACCGTGAGTGGCTCCATTCCACATCCCGATTGATAGATTAATTGATCTATCATCCACTTCAACTCCACGCAAACTTGGCTAGGCCGCACAGCTAACCTGAGCTCTACAAATGTGAAGGCCTGTTGGCAATACTTTTCTCCCCCTTGTTTATTATTATGTGTTGACATCCAGACAGATTCTTAGTCAGGTCCTTAAGACTTCGGATTTTCACAATATTACAATTTCAGCAAGCTGAATGTTAAAAAATGGAAATTGGACAGACTGTTATCAACTTTAATCGACCATTAGAGCATCGGAGCCTGAAGGCACAGTGTTTAACGGTTGGAATGGGGTGGTCAAGTAAAATGCTGTCTCTTTCATTTGGAATCTGGGAATAAAGCCAACCCAGATAAAAAAGGGAAAAAAAAGCCATTACTTTGACAGCTGTGGCAGAGCACGAGGATCAGTGTTAAAAAGCAGGCCGAGATGCAAAGAGTGCAATGCATTTGGGCAAGGTTTGTCTCCTGAATTCTGGTTTTGCAGATTTTGTGCATAATGGAGATAAATAAGCCAAGGAATAAGATACTGACCTACCAGAATGAAGGCTATTATCTGATATCAAAATTGGGTCCTGTGACATCATATTGCATTGCCAGACTTGGCCTCAATATGTCATCACCTTTCTGTGTAGCAATTGCTGCCTTCTCAAAGAGGCAAATAATTTGCTACTTTGGTTCTGCTTCTCTGCTTCAGCCCCTGGGCATGGTACACTGTGAATGCTTTAGAGGAGTATTCTGGAATTAAGGTTTTTAATTACACCTGACATTAGTGAGCTTTCACCTCTTGGCAGCCATCTTGTTAAAACCACCCATGGGAGCAAGTTGTTTTACTGGAAGTTAAGCCTCCTTTCCCCTTGATGCCTCTGTTGGCCATGCCACAGATTCCTTCCCGACACCATTTACTCTGCTAATGCGATTTCGCACATTATGAACTTTCAGAATGTTAAACTGTACACAGTTTTTTTTCTTTTAAACAAAATATATTGTTTATGTAAAAAGTCTAATGGCCCATAGCAATCCAATTTACATGTAAAGTACAAGATTTCATATTGAATCAGTTTTATTACTTCACATATGAAAGATATTGAGCAGTGGTAGGTATATTGTATTTGTATCAGAAAAATACAAGAGCAGATTTATTGGGCCTGTGCTTAATAATATTAGAATCGATTATCCCAATGAGAGACAGACATCTATTCACTGTGGGGGAAAACATTATTTCCACCACACTACTGATGCCCAGTAAACCTTTTCCCCTCTTCACTCAGTGAACTCACCATAGTTAAAGGGTTAATAGGGTTTCCCAAAGTGGCAACATTAACTCTCTGTCAGCCGCAAGAGAATATTGTTGATACCACTTAAAATTTATTAAGCACGTTTGGTTTGCTGGGCATTATACCAAACCCATAAAACATAAGATATTTTATCATTGGTTGCTTTGTATGCTAATATGTATATGCCCTCAGTAACTAGATTTAATCTTTCTTGTATTTTCTACATTACGGAAACCCCAAACCTATTTTTCTTTATATTTTAATTTATCTTTCCTTTTATTCCAATCATTAGATGATCTCTTTGTGAAGTAACCTGTACTCTCATAAACGATCAACTATCTGTAATATTTTAGGAAAGAGCAAACAACTTTTTTATTAACCTGGAAAGTTATTCTACAAGCACTCCTATTAAGAAAGAAGACCCAACCCTTTTGAATGTTCCTAACAGATTATCTTGATAGCCACTTTCCTTTTACCACAATACATTTCCATTTAATATGATTGAAAACACCAATTTACTTATTTTTATTTTAAGTTCCAGGGTACATGTGCAGGATGTGCAGGTTTGTTATGCAGATAAAAGTGTGCCATGGTAATTTTCTGCATGGATCAACCCATCACCTAGTAATTAAGCCCAGCATGCATTAGCTATTTTTCCTGATGCTCTCCCTCCTCTTGCTCCCCTTGACAGGCCTTAGTGTGTGTTGTTCCCCTCCCTGTGTCTGTGTTCACATTGTTCAGCTACCACTTATGAGAGCATGCTGTGTTTGGTTTTCTGTTCCTATGTTAATTTGCTGAGGATCATGGCTTCCAGCTCCTTCCATGTGCCTGAAAAGGACATGATCTCTTTTTATGGCTGCATAGTATTCCATGGTATATATGTACCACATTTTCCTTATCCAGTCTATCAATGATGGGCATTTGGGTTGATTCCATGTCTTTGCTATTGTGAATAGTACTGCAATGAACATACACATGCATGTATCTTTATAGTAGAATGATTCCTATTCCTTTGGGTATATACTCAGTAGTGGGATTGCTGGGTTAAATGGTATTTCTTGTTCTAGATCCTTGAGGAATCACCACATTATCTGCCACAATGGTTAAAGTAATATATATTCCCACCAACAGTATAAAAGTGTTCCTATTTTTCTGCAGCCTCACCAGTATCTGTTGTTTCCTGACTTTTTAATCACCATTCTAATTGGTGTGAGATGATATCTCAATGTGGTTTTGATTTACATTTCTCTAATGACCAGTGATGTTGAGCTTTTTTTCATATGCTTGTTGGTCACATAAATGTCTTCTTTTGAGAAGTGTTTGCCTACTTTTTAATGGGGTTTCTTGTAAATTTAAGTTCCTTGTAGACTCTGAATATTAGACCTTTGTTAGATGGATGGACGGCAAAAATTTTCTCCGATTCTGTAGGTTGTTTGCTCTGACGATAGTTTCTATTTCTATGTAGTAGCTCTTTAATTTAGTTAGATCCCATTTGTCAATTTTTGCTTCTGTTGCAATTGCTTTTGATGTTTTCATCAAAACATCAAAAGGACCTAGGCACTTTGCCTGTGCCTAGGTCCTAAATGGTAATGCTTAGATTTTCTTCCGGTGTTTTTATTATTTTGGGTTTTACATTTAAGTTGTTAATCCATCTCGAGTTAATATTTGTATAAGGTGTAAGGAAGGGGTCCACTTTCAATTTTCTGCCTATGGCTAGCCAGTTCTCCTCACACCATTTATTAAATAGGGAATACTTTCTCCATTGCTTGTTTTTGTCTGGTTTGTTGAAAATCAGATGGCTGTAGATGTACAGTCTTATTTCTGACTTCTCTACTCTGTTCCGTTGGTCTGTGTGTCTGTTTTTTACAAGTACCATGCTGTTTTGGTTATTGTAGCTTTGTAGCATAGTTTGAAGTCAGGTAGTATAATGCCTCCAGCTTTGTTCTTTTGGCTTAAAATTGTCTTGGCTATTCAGACTCTTTTGGTTCCATATGAATTTTCAAATAGTTTTTTCTGATTCTGTGAAGAATGTCAATGGTAGTTTAATGGGAATAGCATTGAATCTACAAATTACTTCGGGTAGTATGGCCATTTTCACAATATTGATTCTCCCTATCCATGAGCATGGAATGTTTTTTCAATTTTTTCGTGTCCTCTCTGATTTTCTTGAGCAGTGGTTTATAGTTTTCCTTGAAGAGGTCCTTCACTTCCCTTGTTACCTGTATTCCTAGGTATTTTATTCTTTTTGTAGCAATTGTGAATGGGAGTTCATTCATGATTTGGCTCTCGCTTGTCTATTGTTGGTGTATAGGAATGCTTGTGATTTTTTCACATTTATTTTGTATCCTGAGACTTTGCTGAAGTTGCTTATCAATTCAAGAAACTATTGGGCTGAGACGATGGGGTTTTCTAAATATAGGATCATGTCATCTGCAAACAGAGACAATTTGAGTTCCTTTCTTCCTATTTGAATACGCTTTATTTCTTTCTCTTGTCTGATTGCCCTGGCCAGAACTTCCAATACCATGTTGAATAGGAGTGGTGAGAGAGGGCATCCTTGTCTTGTGCCAAAAACCCCTATTTATATTACATACATGAGATGGGAATAAACCATAGTCTTTATTTAACAAAAACTAAAAGTAGGAGTCAACACTGTGAGGGATACACAATAATATGAAATGGAACTAATACAAAAGTAAATTTTCTTATAATATCCTGCTAGAATTTTTTCTCCTATTTTTAGATACAAGACTTTTGCCTTATTAGTTTTCACTTGTAAACATTTTTTCCCATCTTTTCAAGGTTGGACAGAGCTTTCTTTTCCACCCTAACTTGCTTCTTGGAGTGAAAGGTGGCCCCTAGCTGTCCAGAGCTTAGTTGATACGATTTTGCTTTTGGATTTAGTTAGAAGGCACATGTTTTCCACAGCCTTCCACCCTCTGGGCATGCAAGCAAAGTTCATACACAACATTGCAAGTAAACAAAAGTAAATTGAACAGCTAAAACCTTCTTTCAGGGTAAGGCAAACAGATTAGTGAAGGCCAAACCACAGTATGATTCTTGCCTATGCCCCAAAGATAAGTCAGCCATACTCACTCTAGAGAGAGATTGTGCATGTGTTGTGGGAGGGTGTGAGTGTGTGGTGTAGCCCACACATAGTTTGCCCTTCATGGGCCCTGCACAATATGGCCTGTGATACGGATTAGTTCTAAAGTCATTATACTTGTGGATGGTGGTGATACTAGTCCTGTCTCCCTTCAGCAGAAAAAGAACATTTAGCCAAAAAAAGAAATGTTTCCTACACAAGAAATCTTTCCCCTTCCCAATCCATTCCCTTCCTGCAGATTCCCAAGTCTAGACTTAGCTATCAAATCCAACTTTTGCCACCATGGGTATGCACCAGGCAGTGAGGGAAAAGGAACAGATGAACCTCCCCACAAAGCAAGTGAGCCACCTGGGTCATAACTGCATGATGTCTAGTCTCCAAAAATGGCAATATGCCTCCATCAAATAAAGGAGCACTCAGGTGGCCCTTTCTCTTCAGACTTCAGAGACTAGCATTCACAAGGGAGGAAGGTACACATCTAATCAGCTAATAGACATTTTCAGAGGCTCTCCTTATGCCTTGACAAGGAATTTACATTTTTGATGTGTTGCCATTTCTATTTTTTAATTTTTAAGTTCTGGAGTACATGTACAGGATGTGCAGGTTTGTTACATAGGTGAACATGTGCCGTGGTGGTTTGCTGCACCTATTAACCCATTACCTAGGTATTAAGCCCAGTATGCACTAGCTATTCTTCCTGATGCTCTCCCTCCCCCAACGCCACCCCCTGAGAGGCCCCAGTGTGTGTTGTTCCCCTCCCTGTGTCCATGTGTTCTCATTGCTCAGCTCCCACTTATAAGTGAGAACATGCAGTGTTTGGTTGTCTGTTTCTGCGTCAGTTTGCTAAGGATAACAGCTTCCAGCTCCATTAGCTCCAGCCTCTTTTCTTGATCATCAATCCTTATGAGGCAAGCATCCATGGCACCTCACTTACCAGAAAATTAAAACGGCCCAAGAATTGGTGTTCCTTGGCCATTCTAGTCTGATTCACAGTTCTTTACGGGTCACTGCTAATGTCCAAGCCAACGGGCTAGGCTTCCAAGGGAGGCCAAGAGGTAGGAAACACATTCTGCTTCCCTAAGAGTTCACAGACTACTTGGGGAGGTAAGTTTCATACATGATGTAATTAGTAAATAACAAAAAGGCAAGTGTGATTAAAACATGAAAACGTGAAGCCATTGAGGTTCAGGGAAATAAATATTTCATTATCTCCACTATACTCCATTACCAAGGCAGAAAAGTAAATTAGAATTTCTTGAAATATTTTCAGTGACAAATGAAATAAAAATTCTCTTTTCCTAGCTTATGAGCAGAAAAGCCAAACAGTCATATCACATTGGTACCTCATCATTCTGTTTACTTGATGGAGCAAAAAAAAAGGATCAACAAAGCCACCATTTCTCTATGAATCCGAATATCTTTGGTTTCCACTTTGCTTTCTTTATTAACACAGAATACTTTTTTTAAAGAAAGAATGTTATACATGTAGCAATCAACACCTGTTGTATTTTAGACCTTTAAATGTATCTGACAAGTCCATGTCAGCTGTTAGGCTGTTAGGAGAACCCATAAAAAAGCAACCCTCCCAGGATGTCTCCCGGCTCCCTTTAGCCTGCCAGTACCAGTCATCCCATTCACTGGTTCACCAGTTCTGCCCCTCTTCCAGACTCTTTGATGCCAAATCTTGGTACTGCACCTATCAGGTGCCTTGGATTGGCCATATCACCCCTTCAGAACACAACATCCCAGAAAGACCTTTGCTTGCCTTGCTCCACCCAATCCTCGCCCAGAAAACACAGCCCTGCAAGACCCAAGGGTGATGGTTAGGGTGTAAGGGTCATCATAAGGGCCAAAGGTGTGGAAGTAGAAGACAACATTCTGGAAGGAACCAGGGCTTTCTCTTGACTAAAGAACTTTTTGATGCCAGAGTAGTACATATTGTAAAACATGTGTTTTACCTGCATACAGCCCTCTCCCCCAACCCCAGTGACTGAGCTCTTCATGGCATGAGGCAAGGACTTTCTTAGCTCCTCATTCTAGCACAATGCTGGGAAAAATAACATGCAAGGGGTTGCCTCATTAATTAATTAATCCATGCTCCAAGGTTAATTAACTCCCCCAAACAAAACTTTCATTTATTCCATGGTCTTGACTAGAGTGGAGAAGGAAAACAATCTAATTGAATTAATTCACTCAAAGGCATAAATTATTTTTAAAAAAATACATATCGTCCTGAAGTAGGACTTGGCAATGGTATTTTTAAAAATCTCCCCAGGAGGTTTGCATGAGCAGACTGGGTTGAGAACTACTGGCATAGAAAGCCCTGTGTGTTCTCACCCTGCTTCTCTCTTCTGTTGCTTCTGCCATCATCCACTCCATGCCTGCACATCTCTGGCTGTGCTACAATAGATGCACACCTTGCCCTCCCACACCCCCACACCTCTCCACCATACTTGGAGAAATCAAAAGTATGGGACCATGTTACTCTCTCCCCAAGATCTTCTCATCACTATTCATATTTGCCTCCTGAATTACTTTTTCCTTAGAAATGGATGTCAGAAATTATGTTTCATTTGGAACAAGAGTTAAATTATCAGAGGAAAATACCATCTCTCCATAAGGAAACTGTATCAGTAATACTTGGAAATCATGGGAAATATGATTAGACTAAATGAGAAGAAAATACAAAGATGTAGCAGCACATCTCAGTGGTAAATAGATTTTGTTGGTGTCGATTTTCTTCATCTTTGGGGTGAAACCCATTTTCTAACTACAGAAAAAGATTTATCCTAGTTGCCAGAGCTGTTAAAGGGAGTCATAATATCCAACACCTCTCCCCATTGCATCCTCATCCTCAAGCACGAAATAGCCACAGAATTTGGTAATGACTTAGGAGCTGCTGATGGTAGGGCTTACAGTTCCATTCTGATGGATTCAAGCCTGTCATCCTGCTGGATTTCTGTAATAGCAGAGGAGGTCTCAGTGACCAAATACAGTGAGCTCAGGCAGTTTTCAAGTACATAAAAATGGATGTTTATCATGAAATCATCATAATTGTACTTTCTGATGATGGAGCTGCTGCACTCATGACTCCATCTGAAATATTTAGGGCTTATTCATTTAAGATGATCCTGAAACAGCCCCTTCACATACATGCATTTTCCAAGCAATATAGATGTGGTAGGGGAAAAAGAGTTAGGGGGATTTATTCGGATTAATTAATACACAAGAGGAAAGAGATATGTGTGATTAAACTAACTTCCCAGGTTCATCATAAATATTTTATTCATTTATATGACTCTGCAATTCTGTTTTTGTCACTTAGAAAATAACCCTAGATGTGAGGACTTGAAACTTCCTATGAGTGAAAACAGGGTACAAGGATTCCTTACAGCCAGGGCTACAGCTGGAGACACACAAAGAGGGAGCTATCTTTAGTCAGAAGATATGACACTTCCAAGGAAGATAAGAAGGTCACACCATCACTGCATGCCTTGGGCCAACTCTGGCTCTCTGAAGACAACATAAGGTAAGAAAGGGGCATCAAAAGCTCTCTATGTATTAAATGCATAGTTTACACTAATATTTATCAAAACTCTCTTTTCAACTTCCTTCCAATCCCAAAGATACTCCAGCAGCACACTCTTTAACTCTTCCCTAGAAAACTCTTCATCACCCAGTCAGAGCCTTGCTTTCTTCCTTTATTTCAGGGGCAGGGTGGGGGATTCTGGTAGAGACCACATGACTACGCCCATTGAGGCAGAGATCCTCTTGAGTTCTGGGGAAAGGGGAATGTCTGTGAACACACAGGTCTCCTGAATTTGTATCCCATCATACACTCGTAATATACCCTTGTATTTTAGATATTTTCTTGTTTTCTTAAATAAATTATAGATTACTGAAGGCAAGAACTATGTTGTATTAACCTTTGCATTTTAGTGCAATGTAGGTTTTCAATAATAGTTTGTGAAATGAAAGAATTAAAATATGTACAAATAAAAGTCAAAGATTAAAATTTGTATTTTGTTCATTCTTCCTGCAAATACCACACGCTACACCCTCAATTCATATTTTATGATGATGATAAAATAGGAAGGCAAACCAATCTGAGTGAGGAGGCAAAGGTCTGTGCCCTGTTCACGGAGGACTCACTGGTATTTTCTGCCTCTGCCACCCTCGCTTTCCTATGCTGCCTTCAGTCCAAGCCTGTGATGTCCTTCAGGGTATGCCAATGGTGCTGATGCAACATCATGGAATTTATGATAGGCACCTAGCTTCCTAGAGCATCTTCAACTGAAACCAGTGGTCCAGAAGGGTGTCTCTCAGTTGATGAATTTCCAAACAGTAGGAATTTCATCAATTTTCAAAACCGCATGACACTAAGGGTCTCAGGGGTTATTTATTTCACTCTAAGTCACCAAAATTTCCTTCCTAAAGGATCTCCAGCAAGTACTGATGAGGTCTCACTACCCACAAAACATCTCAAAATTCTGCCACACAACTCTACGTATTAGATAGTGTTCCCTTGAGTTCTACCAAATCATTCACCATGAAACTTCTATCCAATAGTTCTAGTGCTGTTCTCTGGGGTTACACAGACACCTAACAGTCCCGACTGTTCTGTGACTCTTTTCTCATCCCTTCCGTCAATTCATCATGGTATATTCTGATGCTTCTCATTGTCAAGAATTGCGAACATCGGCCGGGCGCGGTGGCTCAAGCCTGTAATCCCAGCACTTTGGGAGGCCGAGACGGGCGGATCACGAGGTCAGGAGATAGAGACCATCCTGGCTGACACAGTGAAACCCCGTCTCTACTAAAAAATACAAAAAAACTAGCCGGGCGAGGTGGCGGGCGCCTGTAGTCCCAGCTACTCGGGAGGCTGAGGCAGGAGAATGGCGTGAACCCGGGAGGCGGAGCTTGCAGTGAGCCAAGATCACGCCACTGCACTCCAGCCGGGGCGGCAGAGCGAGACTCTGTCTCAAAAAAAAAAAAAAAAAAAAAGAATTGCGAACATCTAAGATTTCACCCGTTTCAAGCTAACAAGTCAGTCTTTTCATTTCATAGATGCTGGCCAAAGACACAAGATTCCCGGGTCAAAGAAAAAGGTCTTTGTTACTCATAGCACAGAAAGAAGCATGAGCTTCATGTTTGCATCAGTTCTTCTTGCTCTCCACATCCCAAAGTAGGCAAGGTGGAGGTAGGCCAAGGTGAATTCTGTGAATACAGTGCGTTTATGACACAGCTGAGGAAACCTGAGCTCAAGAAACCCCCAATATTACAAGGGAGCTGCTAGAAAGCTTGCCCAGGTTCCAAGAGGGAGACACCATCTTTATTATCCTGGTCAGGAAACAAATCTGCCCTTTCCCCTACAGTGATACTCTGTAATTTTCAAAACCTGTTGCAGATATATTATATCTTTGAAAAGCTGGTCCATAACGAAGCAATGCCTCTTGTTCAAAAGATGAGCACAAATGCAGGAGACGCCTGGAGCATTTCTCCCAACATGTGTCTTCTTGATTTCCTTGACTCCTTATCATACGCCCAAGTTGAACAATGTATTTCTGTGCCACCCAGAGCTGAGTGTCACTTTCTAGATGGGCTTGACCAGTGCAGAGGACAGAAGGACTGTCCCTTCCAAGGTCTGAACATGCACCTTTAGTAATGCAGTCGACTATTACATTGTTGATTTTGGGACTCCACAGCTTTCACAGGGACTGAAAATGTTTCA
This sequence comes from Macaca mulatta, assembly GCF_049350105.2. Taxonomy (NCBI): domain Eukaryota; kingdom Metazoa; phylum Chordata; class Mammalia; order Primates; family Cercopithecidae; genus Macaca; species Macaca mulatta. The sequence continues at coordinate 101,910,670 of NC_133418.1, read as the reverse complement.
TTAGAGATGTATTACTTTGGAACTGCAGGCACAAAACCATTTCTTTGTCAAGGGAAAATGATCTAGGAAGGAAAGCACCATGTCAGGAATTCTATAACTTCAGCATTGCTGTATTGGCCTGGGTGGAGGAAGCCCAGGAGCAAGGGGAGGAGGCAAAGGTTTGCCCCAACCCTACAGTCTTTCAGTCAGATTGAGATTGCAGTCAGCCAAACGTCTTGAGTTTCTTCCCCCTAACAGTAATTCAGCCTCTTCTCTCTTGGACTTGCACAATTGGTTGTGTGTGTGTGTGTGTGTGTGTGTGTGTGTGTGTGTGTATACATATATATAGTGTGTGTATGTGTGTGTAGTTTTTATATCTGCTGAAATTTATCAGATATTATTTGTTCTTGATTTTGTTTTTTTGTTTGTTTGTTTGTTTGTTTGTTTTTGACAACCCAGGCTGGAGTGCAGTGGTGCGATCTCAGCTCATTGCAACCTCCGCCTCCCAGGTTTAAGCAATTCTCCTGTCTCAGCCTCCTGAGTAGCTGGGACTACAGGCACCCACCACTGCACCTGGCTAATTTTTTGAACTTTTAGTAGAGATGGGGTTTCACCATATTGGTCAGGCTGGTCTCGAACTCCTGACCTCAGGTGATCCACCCACCTTGGCCTCCCAGAGTGCTGGGATTACAGGCATGAGCCACTGCACCCAGCCATCTGTTCTTTCTTTTAGTTCTTTACAACCCATTTGGCTCCTGGGTTTGTTAAACATCATGATCCCTACACTCCAAAGAATTAGTCAACTTGACTCCACAGTTGCCTTTTTATTTTTCATTATCAACAACATGGTACAAGAAACTCATTTCAACCACTGAAGGCTGTCATTTGAGTGCTATATACAGGCACATATATACATATAAATTCACATCAACAGACATACTGGAAATGTGCTCACTTCCACACAAAGGCACATGGTATGGACTCCTCTCTCAACACACACTCAGACACACACCTCAGGACAACACAAAAATGGGCTCAAAGCACACAGCAGGCAGGGAGCAGTGTGTGCTAAGTACTGCCTGGTTGGAGCTGAGAACACTAGCTCCGGTCAGGTGGGGAGGGGCGCATAGCACACAGTGAAACAGGAGGAGGTGTAGCTTTTCCAGGCATGTCTTAAATATCCCGAACCAGATATTGTTGTCATGGAGCCCCATGAGCAAAAACTTCTTGAAAAAGAGAGCAGGGCCAGTGTGCGGAGCTTCTGTGGCAGGCCAGCACTTCAGATGAGTTTGTTCTGATTGCTACCACAACACTGCAGCATGTTGTCTTCTCCTTGTTTTGCAAATAAGAAAATCAAGGCCCAAATAAGGCCATAAGACCGTGTCATAAGGTTCGAAAGTGCCAAACCAGAGCCTGGTCTGAGGGCTGTTGATCCTGGCTCACACTACCATTCAGGATGCCGCTCTAACCCCAGAGAACCTCTGAGTGAACTTCCAACCTGCAACCCAGAGCTCAGACTGCCCTTGCCCTACCACAGGCTGCAGCACATGTCCAGAGGAAAGCCCAGCTGTAGAGTGATACCCAGGCAAGCCCTGTAGGTTCCCCCAGACGCAGAGGAAGGCCGCCACCTGCTGCAGACAGTCCAGCCCTTTCCCACAGTGACACCGCCAGGTTTCCGTCATCCTACCTTAGCCGGCTCCCTTTCCTACTAGGTGAGGAACACAATGTCTAATTTACTTGGCTCACTTTTCACCAGCGACTTATCAAGAGTCAAAATTGTGTCACAAAGATTCACTCAGGAGAGCCAGACTGAGTGCAAGTCTCAGCCCCTCCATTTTCCAGTTGCGCAATTTCAAGCCTTTCTCAGCTCAGCTTCCTCACCTGTAAAATGGGAATAAGAGCAGAGTCTACCTATTGGAGATCCTGGGCACTTTGAACGGATTGATAATAAAACACACTTAGAGTAATACCTGGCCCACAGGGAGCACAAGATACATGCTAGTTCCTATTCATGTTAGCTCTGGGAATCCCCCACGACAAGATATGCACAGCCCCTGCCTCACCACCAACACTGCAGCCGATGCTAAACACATAATTGGACAAATAATTCATTAGCCTGAGATGAGTGCAAAGAAAAAGGACAAAGTGCAAAGTGCAACAAGAGCGCGCACCAGAGGGTCAGAAGGAGCAGAAACCGGCCAGATCTGGGTCGGCAAACTTCCTACAGCCAGGCTAGTCCTAATAAAGTCTATTGCAACACAGCCTTTTCATTCACAGATCGTCTGTGGCTGCTCTCACTCTACAACAACAGAGTTGAGTGGGCAGGACAAAGACCTGCCAGCCCACGAAGCCAAAAATATGTTCCACTTGGCCCTTTAAGAAAGTTTGCTGACCCCTGAGCTAGAGGAAGAAGAAAGGGAAGCTGTCCACACAGAGGGTGGAGGGAGGCTGGGCGGGGGTGGAAGGAACTTGGAAAATGTGAGTCCCTTGGGCATGCACTCCCTAAGAACCCACGTCTCAACACGCATTGACATAGACACCTTGCTTCATCTTCTTCTCTCTGGCCTCTGAGGAAAAGGCAAACCCTCCCCTCTGCTTCAGTTCCCCTCTCCACTAGGAACATTCTCTTCCAGACATTCCGTCACCTGTGTCTTCAGTCTCACTCTTTACTAGACCCCTTTCCTCACTGCCTCTCTCAGTGACAGCCATCATCGCCCTCCCCATCCACCCAGGCCAGAAACCTAGGAGACATTACTGCCAGCTTCTCCTTCACAAGTCACATGGTTTCCTTCCCATTACCACGCTCCTACTGCCCCATCCCCTCCACCTCCATTGCCACTGTCTATTTCAGGCCCTCATCAGCTCATACTAGAACCATCTCCTTCTATTCCCTCTTCCCCAGCAACTGTTCATCCTGCCTCCAGCCCCAGGCCTTCGCATCCAGCCTCCACACTCTGCCTTCAGGATCATCACCTTAAAATGCAATTCTGATCACATCACTCCCCTGCCCAAAACCCATCAGTGGCTCCCAAATGTTTACCTGCACGTTGTGCACGTGTACCCTAGAACTTAAAGTATTAAAAAAAAAAAAAAAAGAATCTGAACTTTTCAGCTCTGCATGATCTGCGCCCCCTGTGTCTCCAACTTTACCTCCTGCCAACTAGAATCATCTATCCTATTGTGACAATTACTTCTCTTTCTCCTTGGCCACCTAACAACTTTGGATGCCACTCCATTTTTCACAAGTTCCTCACCTCACAAGATTTTTGGCAAGAGAACCACCACCAGATACTTATAATCCCAGCCTCCTTTGCAAGGTGCAGGTTGCCTAAAGTGACCTAAGTTTTTCCAGTCAGAGAAACCTGAGTTAGATTCTGAGTCCGACGCTAGAAGCATGAAGAAAGAGGCACAGCCCAGAACCCATTCTGGTGTGTGTGGAGGCGGTGATGTCAGGCTCCAGGGGTATTTCCAGAGCCCAGCACTGTGGTTTCAGTGGTGAAAGCCCTGATTGCTGTGTCCAGCAAAGGCAACGCTACTTCTTCTGGACTGCACAGTCTGCAGTGCAATCTTAAACATGGTTCCTGCATCCATAGCACTGAGCCTGGGGTTTCTGTACCCCTAGAGATTCTGTGATCTCTCTGTATTTTAGTAAACTCATTTTTTTCTGCTTAATCTAGCAAAGTTAATTTCTGTTGTTTGATACTAAGAATCCTGCCTGCTATGCCTCTGAAGTCTTTTTTCATATCCTATTTCCACCTGAGAAGGAAAAACTAAGCTCTCTCTCTTCCATGCCCCCACTGTGCACATGCACACACACACACACACACACACACACACACAGAGAACTGCAGTACATGTATGACATTTATATTCCTGTCTACCTTCCTCTGTATTATGAACTCATTCGTTCATTCATTTATCAAACATCATTATGTTTCTACTAAATACCAGATACCGTCCTAAGTCCTGGAAACATAGCAGAGAATAAGATAGAGAAAGTCTCCATCTTTATTGGGCTTATATTTTAGAAGGCAGAAGCGGCATTAACTTATTAATCTTCAAGCACCCACAAGAATGCTGGACACAGAGAATATACTCCACATGTTTACTGAATGAATGAATGATAACTTTTGTGGACTAAGCCATTCCCTTGCCCCTCTTCAAGGCAGACTAAAGGTTAAGATCCTATGACGCCCATCACTTCCACTCTGAGCTTTGCTTCCCCACCAGCACACGACTATGAAAGGGGATTGACTCCATGACATGCCTTGATCCCATTTGCCTTGTATTAAGTCCTTGTAGTAAGAATAACTACCTTATTGCTTTCAAGCAGTGTGAAGTGAACACTGGCTGGTTGTGTTTGGGTTATTGGAGTTATCAGTGACCAAGGGTTTTGATTTACTTCTTTGTGTTCTCTTTAGCCTAACGCATCCCAGGACTGGGAACATAGTAGATGTTGAATAAATTGAGATTGAACTTGACTTAGTTGTTGGATCTATGTACATACATACTCACAAACAGAGCACATGAAGAGAGCCACAGGGTCTAATTTTTGCAGAAAAATTCAGAACAGCCTCTGATTAGTGAGTTTGTTCCATTTCCCAAGAAATCGTTTTAACCTTTAAACACAGAAGGTCAGCGTCTCCTCTCTCTGCTCATGCATAATTCCCCTTGCCCTCTGCTCTTCGGTGCCGCGGCTACCTGCTGGAGAAAGAGCACCGGAGTCAGCCGGAGGAAGAACACGGGTGCTCAGAAGCCCAGGCTGCCTCCCTGGGATTTACGAAGCCCTCAGAATATGTTGTCTCATTTGCTACATTATTAATAAAATTGCAAGAAGTTTGGGAGAAAAATTTCTCCCACCTAGAGAAATTAGCATTTATGCCACACACTGCACAAAGTTAGGAAGATGAACATCAGTAAAACAGAAAATGTTCCCTTTGAATCTTATTTGCAGTCAATGCCAGCAGAGGGCTTGAAACAAAGGAAAGAGTGGGATAGGTCTGGTAGGTGAGTGAGGGTTGCCAGGTGGGTACTGTGGGTGGGCCTTACATGGGGGCTGGAGGAAATCCAGCCAGCCCCAAGCATTCAAGGGTAATCACAGTTGGTGGGTGGTGGTGCTGTTGGGTGTGGTCAGTGACAGGGGGTCCTACAATGGGCAACAGCTCATAAGAGACAAAAAAAATGCACATTGACTGACCTAAAGCCAAGGTCAGAGAGGCTGGCTTGGTAATTTCCTAAAAGGCCTCAGTCGGCCTGTGGGGTTGGGCCTGCTGCAAGAGGAAGTCAGGTAGGTAGAGCCATCTAAGCAGGTTGCTCTAAACAGTGACACTAATTAGTCATAGAACCTAGGATCTCAGTCCTTTTGAGCAGCCATGTCAAACAGCTAATGGGATAAACACCTCCTCCTAGAAGTCTTCCCTGACTCCCCCATCTCACACAGCACCTCATCATCCCAGTTCCCATTGCCCTGCTTTATCTTCTCCTCTCACTTCCTACTGCCAGCTCACATAGCTACTGATTTCTGTCACATATTATGGACTGTGGATCGCATCACATCACATTATGATAGTAGAATACAAGCAGTATGAGGATGATGTCATATTTCTCACTGCTGGTTCCTAGTCCCTAGCTTCTGGATCGGTGCCTAAGACCCCACACATATTTATTAAACTTGTAAGTAACTATATCCTGAACTAAAACTCCTAACTCTTTTCACTTAAACTGTTCATAGGTTAAGTAGTTTACTTGTCCCATATTGTGCAATTATTAGCTTTTTGTTTTTTTTTGAGACGGAGTCTTGCTCTGCTACCCAGGCTGGAATGCAGTGATGTGATCTCGGCTCACTGCAACATGCACACCACCACACCCAGCTAATTTTTGTATTTTTAGCAGAGATAGGGTTTCACCATGTTGGCCAGGCTGGCCTCGAACTCCTGACCTCAAGTAATCTGCCAGCCTCGGCCTCCCAAAGTGCTGGGATTATAGGCATGAGCCACTGTACCTGGCCAATTATTAACTTTTAACTAAAAATGCAGCATTTTATCTTTCAGGTTTTAGACCTTTTCCCAGCCTTTTGTGATTCATACATTTTGATTTCAACACAGTTTCAGTTTCTCTCAACATTGGTCAGTTCCCCCAAAACCAAGGCAGCATGCAGTCACCGCTCTATCCAACTGGTTGACGAAGACTGAATATGCAGATGGAGCCTCCTGACAGGCCAGCAGATAGGTCTCTGCAGACCTCGATTAATTGTTCCAAATCATTTGAGTCAGGAGTCATGAAGACAGAGGCTCTCCACCCTGGAAAGCAGCTTAAAGATCAAGTGACTAGATGCCTCCATTTTACAGACGGGGTAGTGAGTGACAACGTGACAACCTCTCTTTGACATCGTCCAAAGTACAGTGATGAGTTTAGAAACCGTGCCCACATGAAATAAATGATTTCCAAATCCTGAAAATAACCTGTTTGCATTGAGTGGGAGCTTCCATAGTAACAAGCTTCCAGGGTGGCCTGGACTTCGATGAGCCAATCCAGAGCCTGAATTCGCCATCACCCATGCTGGATGGGTGGGATCCATCCACAAAGTTCATCTCCTCTCTTTTCTCCTCCTGAGTGTGGTCCATGCACAGCAGTGGGAAGCTTGGGAAGCCTGCACAGGGCTTTTGGTCTCTCACTTTCTCACCCTTTCCTTTCTTCTCCCCCTTCCTGAAGCAGCCAGTGCTATCCTGATCTCTTTGTTTTCCACCCTACTAAGACTGTAAACTTATTTAGGTGGGGTGCATATGTCTAGAGGCCCTGATGAGCTAGGGCCAGTGGATACTCAAAAACAAAAGTGAGGTTTCTTGGCACTCTGGAACCATAAAAACCTTTGGTTTTCAATGACTAGTTCGGAATTTACAGAAAATGTGTCTTCAAGTACCCAGAAATACAAAGGTCATGGGAAGATCCAATCATAATATGTATTGTTGAATAAATGAATGAATGAACAACTTCAGTAAATGAAAAAAGTAAGTGCACATAGTAATGGAAGCTGTTGGTTTTCTCTTGGGACTTACTTTGGTCCAAGTGGAGACATCAGGGGAAATTCCAAATAGTGTCTAAGAAAAGCCAGGTGAGGAGAGTCCAACGCTGGGATGCAATTTGTACTCCAGGGCTCACGGTGGAGCCGGTGTGTGGCTGAGACCAGATCCTTCCTCTTTCCCTCACTCCCTGAGAGTACTCCCTCAGCAAGTCACTTTCCTAAGAATCTCCTCCTCAAGCCCTGCTTCTAGGGACGCTGACCTAAGACAACATACTTCCGCCATGTGCAGTGGAGTGTTTTGTATTTGATCTGGCCCTTTACCATCCTTTTACATTCCTCCCACCCTACCGGTCATCTCCTGCCCCAGATTCCACGTCAGCAGATTTCCCTTCTGCACTCTGCTCAGGGTTAACAGCTAAGACATTCCTGATGACCACGATCACTCGTGTATCCTAACTCGAAGATGTGCAGACGTGAACGGTCTGGAGCCACACTTGTAGATACAAGGGGAGCAGCTTTGCTTGTGGAAGCCAAGAACAACACGAGAGTTTCAAAGCTGCCAAAAGGTGTCTTCAATTACACGAACAGAACCCGCTGTTGCAGTCATTAATTATGTATGGAACAGATTTGGGGAGGAGGACTAGGCAGGTGGTAAGACAAGCAACACCATGAGGGGGACAGAAAGAGGGAATTGCACATGCTTATTTTACAAGCTCATGGGGTGGTCTCCTTCCTAGAGCAGCTGGCCACTTCCCTTTCCCCTCTAGGAGGCTTGGAAGAAAGAAGGTGCTCTGGAGGCCAAGGCTTTAACCATCTTGGCCTGCTTCGTTCTAAATTCGGAAGGACTGCGGTCTGAAATTGCTCCTGCAGCTCTGTGGCCCATGCGCAGAGACCCCCTCGGTGCTACCAGAAAGTCCCCTGGCCAGCTAGTTCCTTCCTGCTCCACATGGGCAACAGCAACCATTCTCCACTCACCAATCTCTTTTTCCCACCGCCTCCTTCATCATTCCCAGGAGATCCGTACCTCCAATGTCACATACATGTAGCAGGCTGCAAATGCAAACTCCTGAGCCCCTTGCTTACACATACACACAACACACGCGGACAACACACAACACATACACACAACACACATATAACACATATGCATGCACCACCTGAATCTCTACCCATCCTCTCCTCTGAAAAGATGGCTGAGATGGCCTCCTCTTCCCACAGCCCACTCCACTGCTTCACCCCCTCTCCCACATCTGCAACCCCTCTAGCGTGGCAGCCTCCTTCCTGGGAGTATTTTACTGTGCTGGAGTTTCACTTCTTAAAAAAAAATGAGAAGAGTCATAATGAACAGATTACCTCACCTCCTACCTACAGAGAAAATAGAAAGCATCAGATGGGCATTCCTTCTCTTCCCTCCTGCATGTAAACAAACCTACCTGGGCCACTCTGAGGGAAGCCGCATCCTTCTGCTTTACCTGAACAGCATCACCTGTGTTCCACGTCCCCCTGCCAAAGGCCGTTCACTTTTCCCTTAACTATTCCCTCTCCTGAACATTGTACTTTTTGCTCTGCCATCTCCTTTCCTTTTCCCATCTTTAAATGTGGTTTTCAGTGTTAAGTCCTCAGCTCTCCTTTCTGCTCATTCACTTTCCTGCCTTAATATGTCCATGTGTCATAACCTCTTCACTGGCATCTCCAGCCCAGATCTTGTTCCTAAGCACATCTCAGGAAACGATCTTCCTAATGGACAAGAGCCTGCAGCAAAGCAAAACCAACCCAAAACTAAAATTCTCACAATGCTCCCTTACCGTTTGCTAATTTTTTTTTTTTTTTTTTTTAGACAGAGTCACTTTCTGTCACCCAGGCTGCAGTGCAGTGACGCAATCTCGGCTCACTGTAGCCTCAACATCCCTGGACTCAGGCAATCCTCCCATCTCAGCCTCCTGAGTAGCTGGAGCTACAGACCCACATCACCACACCCAGCTAAGTTTTGTATTTTTGTAGAGATGAGGTCTTGCCATGTTGTCTAGGCTGGTCTTGAACTCCTGGGCTCAAGTGAACTGCCTGCCTCATTTTTTTAAAGTGCTGACATTATAGGCGTGAGCCACTGCAACCAGCCCTTAGCTCTTTTTCCTTAATGTCTCACAGTAAATTAGCATTTCCAGCCAGCCAGATGCCCAAACCAGAAAGACCTAGAAAAGGCTCTTGACCCTTGACCGTTAGCTTCCTTCTTCCTTAACCAGCAAACCTTCATGCCCTATGTCTCCTAAGTGTCCTTCAAATCCATCTTTTTCTCCCTCACATTCTAACACTGGAATGGCCTCTGTTCAAATATGCAGCCCACCCCACCCCCACTGCAGCCAGGTATCTCTAAAATGCAAACTGGAAATTGTTAACCCTCTCCTTAAACCCCTTCCTGGCGTATCTGCCCATACTCACAGTCCTCTTCCCAGGAGAAATAGATTCAGAGAAGAGAAATTGAGCACAATACAGCAAATCCAGGGGAAAGGAAATTATCGATTCGTACATTTGTTTGTTCATTAAAGTATACCTTCAAAACTTGGAGTTAGTCCTTCTGGGACTCTCCAGGTCCAAGCAGTTAGTTTCCTTGTTTATTTCTTTCATATTTGCCTCCATTTGTTATTGTTTTCTTGACTTCACTGTTTCTGTGCTTTCTTTAACATCTGTCTCCACTTTAAGAATGCACATTCCTCGAAATACTAGACACTGGGGATTCTAAAACGGGGCAGGTGGGAGGGAGATGAGGGTTGAAAAATTACCTGTTGGGTGCAATGTTGAATATTCGGGTGGTGGGTACACCAGAAGCCCAGTGCCTACTACTAAGCAATATACCCATGTAACAAGCCTGCACGTGGACCTGCTGAATCTATAAAAATAGTTTTTAAAAAAATAATTTCAAAACTGTTTAGAAAGAACAATGTTCCTCAAAGAAAAGATCCAGCATTGGTCTGATATGGTGTCTCAGTCAGCTAGGGCTGCTTATGTAAGATACCACGGACTCGGTGACTTAAACAACAGACATGTATCTGTTATAGTTTTAGAGCCGAGAAGTCCAAGATCAGGGTGCTGGCAGGTCCAGTGTCTGGGGAGGGCCTGCTTCTGGGTTTGCAGATGGCCATCTTCTCATTGTGTCCTCACATGGCAGAGAGCAGAGACAGAGGAGGCAAGCACTCTCATCTCTTATAAGGGCACTAATCCCATTCATGAGGGCTCCACCCTCATGACCTAACTACCTCCCGAAGGCTCCATCTCCTAATACTATCCAGTTGGGGGTTAGGTTTCAACATGTGAATTTAGATGGGGGAGACACAAACATTTGGTCCATAGCATAGGGTAACCACAGCCTCTAGTACAAAGTGGGTCACATAACAGACACCCGAGAAATATTTATGGAGTAAGAATTGAATAATTGAAAGGACAGATGAATGGCAAATTGCCACATGGTAGTTGGCATATGGCATTCTGGCCAGAGTCAGTGCTACCAACACTAGGTTTTGCCATCATCTAGTGTCAAGCATTTACCAAGTACTCCCCCATGTTCAAAGCACAGGTGGAATGGGCTGGGCATCAGGTAGACAGATGCAGAAGGTTCAGTTCCTACACTCAAGTCCCTCTGGGAGGCCTAATACTGAGGTACAAAGAAAAAACTCCCAGCAGAGAATGAACAGATCTCCCCATGCCCAGGGCCTGACCAAGCCTGGGCTGTGCCCCACAGAGCTGCCCACGGGAGCCAGCTGCTAAGGAAAGTTCTCACTCTTCCCTGTGTTTTTCCAGATCCCACACACCCATTCCATCTGCTCAGCCTTGAGCAGGTGGGAGAATGTACCATGACTCAGGTCAGAGACTGTCCTATGTCCTTAAAGGAAAACATGAGGGTGTACAAATGTATAAGGACAAAAGGAGGGGAGAACAGAATTGGGTTACAAAAAAGAAATAAAGAGAAGGAAGGGGAAAGGGGAAACCACTTGAGTCAACATTGCTCACCTCTCCTCTACCTTCCCAGCCCCAGAGCCCAGCAGGGCTCACTTGGACAATACAATGTCTTTCTCATCAAATTCCTTCCTCCCACACTCCCCAGCTACAACCCAAGCTCCAGCCAGGGTCTGCAGGAATCTTTTAAAGTACACATCAGGTTGTGCAGATGTGTCCCTCCCCTGCTTACCATCCTCCTTGGCTTCCTCTGCATTGAAAATAAAAGCCAAAATTCATGCTCACTCTACAAAAATCCCTATCTGACTTGATTTCTGCCTCTGTAGACACTCCAGCCATGCTATTCTGCTTTTTGTACCTGGAAAACACCAGGCTTGGGGCAGCTTCAGGGCCTTTGCTGCCTTGGACTGCTTCTTCCCCTGATCGTCACCAGGCTGGGTCCTTCTTGACACTTCCCCAATGCCTCACATGACCACCCTTTCTAAAGAAGTCACAGTGCCCACTCTATCTTACATTCCTGGGTTTAAATCCTCTACAAAACTCTTACCACTGTTCTAATCGTTCGTGTCTACTTTTTTTCTATATTCCCCATGTATTAATTTTCTATTGCTGCAAAACAAGTGACCACACACTCAGCAACTTAGAACAATACCCATTTACCAGGTCACAGTTCTCTAGACTAGATGTCTGGACACAGAGTGGCTGAGTTCTTGGCTCGGGGTTTCACAAGGCTGCAATCAGGGCATCAAGTGGCTATATTCTCATCTACAGCTTGGGCTTCTCTTCTGAGCTCATATGGCTGTGGCAGAATTCAGTTCCTTGTGGTGGTGGGATTAAGGCTCCCATTTCCTTGGAGGCAGTCAGCCAGGGTCTGCCCTGAGTTCCTGGAGGCCACCCACATTCCCTGCCACACGGCCCCTCCAACTTCAAGGCTGGAAATGGAAGACTCTTCTCCACATCAAATCCCTCTCACACTTTGAATATCTGCCACCCAGAAGAGCTCATTCCCTCTGAAGGGATTACCTGATTATGTCAGGAACACCCAGCAGAATCACCTTTAAATTCAACTATACCATGTAACATAACCTAAACATGGCAGTGACTGTCCCATCATATTCACAGCTCACCTCCACACCCAAGGGATGGGAGGGTTACACAGGGCATGCTCACCAGCGGGTGGAAATCTTGGGGGCTATCTTAGAATTCTGCCTACCATACCCCCACTGGAGTATTTGCCTGACTTGTTATCTCTGCATCCCGAGGCCTAATATACTACCTCCAACCACATACAGAACATGCAGAAAATGACTGTACTACAGAACATAGTGTGTTCAACCAATGTGACTGCTCAGCAACTAAAGATGACCAAAGCCCAGGAGCCCCACCAACCCAAGCAGGTTCTGCTCATCCAGCCCAGGAACTGAGAGAACCGAAGTCCTGCATACCCGAATCCAATCACAGTCTTGCTAGTGTGCCACAGCACATTACAGGAAGCCTCTGACTGGGATACTTCTAGCACTTAGAAGATGCTTATTAGGCCAGGTGTGGTGGCTCACACCTGTAATCCCAGCACTTTGGGAGACCAAGGCAGGTGGATCACAAGGTCGGGAGATTGAGAACATCCTGGCTAACATGGTGAAACCCCGTCTCTACTAAAAATACAAAAAATTAGCCGGGTGTGGTGGCAGGTGCCTGTAGTCCCAGCTACTCGGGAGGCTGAGGCAGGAGAATGGCATGAACCCAGGAGGCAGAGCTTACAGTCAGCCGAGATAGCGCCACTGCACTCCAGCCTGGGCGACAGAGCGAGACTCTATCTCAAAAAAAAGGAGATGCTTAAATATTTTTATTAATGGAATGAAAAGGAAGATAAATGCTTCCAGAAACTAGAGCTGAAGAGAGTTGGAAAGATCGAGGTGTTGAGGGAGCACAAAAGGAGCCCTAAGCCAATCAGGAGACTCTGTCTCTTCCACTCAAGGCCCACCCTACACCCAACTGTGCCCAAGGCCCAGCTTGCACCCAAGCCAATCTCCTCCAGGAAGCTTCCCCTGATACCCAGCCTGCAGTCCACTGCACTGAATGCCTGCCTACCTCATTTAGCCTTTGTAGGTGGACTGCCTTTGGACATCTATTTTCTTCTATGGCAAAGTAGATCGAATTATATTTGCTGCTTAGAATTCGCCATGCCTGAGTCTTCAGTCCCTGTCTCAACTACACTCCCCTTGAGGAAGTTGGCCATCTCACCTGTCTTTGTCCCCACCTAGTACAGAGGGAGCACATTCTGGCTGTGCAGGTCACGCAGGACTTGCTTGGTGGTTTGGAATTGAGATCTGGAGAAAGCAGCAAATGGGAATTAGTCTGGGTTGGGGTAGGCACCGGGCAAAATGTGCTCGGGGAGGGACATACAGGACTCACCAGTGCTGTTGAGGTAGCAGGGACACAGTATGAGGGCCCTGGCACCCCCAAAAAGAGCATAGAAAGACCAGAAGGTCAGACGGCAGAGAAGAGGAGAGGAAGGAAAAGTAACCAGACCAAGAAGGTGATTCTGCCTAAATCAGATGTGGCACCAGGCTGCTGGCTCTGTAAATACAGGTTGCTTGCGTTTGTCCAAACCTTCCAAAAGAGACACAGGCATTCAGAACTGTCATCATTCTGCCTCATCCTTATTTGTGGTGGTGACAGTGGTCAGTATTTGGTGCACATTAAAGGATGCAGTGACATTTGTGGGGAAGATGATACAATTTGCCCTGAACATCCAAGGAGAGTAAAGAAAAATGATTTAGTCTGCTGGTGGGGTAAAAGGTGACCACAGCCCATGAATAGGACTGTCACTAACACACAAACCCCTTTCAAGTACATAACAGGAAGACGCTGTCCACACCATGGGCTCCAAGAAGATTCTCAATATATATAAGATGGGCCAGAAACGTACTAGACTCCTGTGCTTTGTCTAGGCTCCCCACCAGGGAAACTCACACTTAGAGGGAATCTGAGGGCGGCCTCAAAAGTAACAAGCAGGCTGGGCTGCAGGGCCTGGGAGAAAAAGAAGCTGGGATTATTCATTAGGGAAGACAGGCAAGCAGGATTTCATGCAATCTTCAGGTATCAGAAGAGTTCTTAGGCAGGGCAGGCTAAGTCTTGGCAGTGGCTACTGAGGATAGAATAAGAAAAGGAGCTTAATCCCCAGTATAAGGGATTTAGGATAGCTATGGGGGAGAATTTCCTGATGGTGAAAGTTGTTAAAAGTTGCAATGAATGGTCTCTAGAGAGATTCGGGTCTGCTCTGGAAGCTTTTACAAGTAGAAGAGATTATCCTCTGGCAGAGGCAGCTTATCTCTAATCCTGCCTGAAGGCAGGGGAATGGACACAATGACCTCGGGGTCTCCTTCAGACTTGTAAAGCAGGCCTTCCCATCAGCAGGCCAGCCAGCACCAGGATGTGCTTTGAGGAAAGCCCAGAGCGTTCCCAGAAATAAGAAGAGGCCAAAGCATGTGAGATTTCCTTTCCTTTTTCTATTTTTTAGCTGCATCTGCCTTACAGCAGTGGCCAAGGTCCTCTATAATCTCAGGTCTAATCAAGGGCACCTTAGACAAGAAAGCCAAGAGCAGCTGCAGACCACAGCAGAGACAGATTACGCCCCACTCTGCAAATCACCCAGACAACAGGGGCACGACCGCGGTCCGCTCCACGGAGAGCTCTGCATTTAACAAGCCGTGTGAAAACCTGGATGCCCCATCCAGGCAGAAGCAACAGAAAACTTGAGAGCATTCTCAACCTGCCACTCCCCACTAGGATGGCCAGAAGGGCTGTGCTCATTCCTGTTTTCCAAATGTCATGCTTCCACTTCCTGTCAGGCAAGTGACAGGCCTCCTGGGACAGCAGCCTGTGCCCAGCTGTTCACCCTTGGGGACCAGAGAAGAAAGGGATATGTTTTTAGGCATGACGTGGCCAGACAGTGCGGATGCCGTGGTGCAGAATGACAGCGTTAGGCACTCAGAGCACTGGCTGCCACATCCCAGAAAGCTACTCTGCTTGTGCAGGGCTGGAAGGGGACGATTTGGGCAGAGAGAAGACTGGAGAGCTTCTAGAGTGGCTTTTCAAAGTGCTTCCCAAGTATATGAAATATTTAAGGGCCACAGATGATGCAAGGTTTTCTGCAAACCAAAAAGCCAAAGAAGGAAAGACCTTTGGCCTTCCGGAAACAAGAGTTGACTCTGTGCAGTGTTCAAAGCTACAGATAAAGTTGGAAATGGGTACAGCTTTTACTTTCAGGTCTGTTCCTCCAATGAAGAAAAACCTTCTTAACCCTCATACCTTCACAGAGCTTGATCTAGAAAGGTTCTTCATTCCTGCTATTGCTTTCTTAAAACACAGCTGATATCTTTCAGTGCCTCCTTCTTGTCCTCCACATTTGTTTTCACTCTTCTGAGTGATTTTCCCCGACCCATCCCTGATTCCTACCATTCAGCACTTGATAAAGTGTATTAGTCCATTCTCATACTGCAATAAAAAAAAAAAAAAACTCCCTGAGACTGGGTAATTTGTGAAGAACAGAGGTTTAAATGACTCACAGTTCCACAGGCTGCACAGGAAGCAAGACTGGGAGGCCTCAGGAAACTTACAATCATGGTAAAAGGGCAAAAGGAAAGCAAACACGTCTACCACAGTGGCAGAAGACAGAGAGCAAAGGGGGAAGGGCTACACACTTTTAAACAAGCAAATCTCGTGAGAACTCACTCACTATCATGAGAGCAGCAAGGGGAAAATCCGCCTCCATGATCCAATCACCTCTCATAAGGTCCCTCCTTCAACACTAGGAATTACAATTCGACATGAGATTTGGGTGGGGACACAGAGTCAAACCATATCAATAAGTCACAACTTTCTACCCTCCCCCACAAAAATCACCCTGGGGCCAGTTCCCCTCACTTCAAGGATGGCCTTCCTTCTGGAGCCTTAAAACACCAGCCCTCTGTACATTGCTACCTAGACTGCACCACCCTCAGCATAGGATGGAGCTAGAGCAAATGACCATGAATATGTAGGGAAAAAAAAACAAGCATGGAAATGTATTATTCTGTCCATTGCATTATACTAGAAACAGACAGAAATTGTTGCAAAAGCATATTAAGCATGCAATCAGCTGCATTCTCATGCCCAAATAAAGCTATTTTCATTTCATAAAGCAAAAGAGCAAGTCAAGTCATTAGGGAAATAGAAATGGGGAACTTAAATGCCTAATTGGAAGCTCTACTGCACTTGCAAAGTACCTTTGGTTTGTCTAAAAATTCAGGGGAAACACATTGAGCTTATAATTGCAGATAGATCGATGCCATGTTCCTTCCTGCATTAGCACCAAAGGAAAGTCCCTTCCTGTGAGTTCATCTCAGTCCCAAGTACACTGTGTAAACAGCAGTGACAGCCCAGAAGGAAGTGAGTAGGCTCCTGGAAGCAGGGAAAATTGAGAGGAGACCAAAAATCCCTTCCCTTTCCACTGAAGAAAAAAACCTAGGTTCACAGCACATTTCTGGCTCTTTTAGTGTAACTCTTCCACCTCACAGTTAAAAAATGGATGTGTTTGATTTATTTGTTGAGCATTTCCTATGTGCACTGTGCAACGCAAGCTAAAGTAGTTCTCGGAGCCTCAGTGACTTCATCTGTAAAGTGCAAGGGTAAAGCGTGGCAAGTGTGTTTAGCCCTAGGATTCCATGGAAATGCCCTGGGAGCAGCTGCAGGGAGAGGATCATGTGGGGACTGACAGGCAAGGGAGGGCCACGTGGTGAGACTTTAGTTCTCTACCCCCTCCTCCACTTCAGTGAGATGGCCCCGCTTTTATCTGTGTAATACGTAGACATTCCACAGAAGATAAATGGGCAGCAAAAGGTTTCTGTTGCTTAAATACATGCACCTGTGCACACACACAAATCCACTGAGCTGACTAATTTCTAGGTCTAGTCCCCTAACCTTATAGTAGAAATGAGAGAAGCCCTTATTCAACAGCTCCATAGTTTGGTTAGAGAGCTCAGTTACTGGTAGGTTCTCTGGAGTACATATCCCAGGAGTTCAGAGTGAAACACGTCAATCATTGTTCTTCCTGGGAACGTTAGGCTTGACTTGTCCCTGGATCCTGCACATGTGGTCTTTCTGAGGTTGGGCAGGAGCAATTCCTGCACCACCTATTTTTTTCATCAAGAACTCATCTAAACTCATCTTTTCCCAATTCGTCTAAATCGTCAACTCAACTCATACAAGTTGGAGAAATGAGAAAATTCAGGTTTATTTGTATTTTTATTTGGGTCATGGGTCCTCTTATAGATAGTCTTTTTATTCATAAGTCTCTGTCCGGAGAGGGTTGGAGAGGCATTTTTCAACATAGGACTGTCCTATGAGAGGAGCCCGCAGGATCCACACAAAGCCCAGGAGAATCTTTTTCTCAGAGCCGACATGAAAATTCCCAAAGATCCCCACACCTGAAGGAATGAATCTCTAATGGATAAATACTGGGATCTCTGAGTGCAGATAAGAGTCACATCTAAAGCCTTCATGCAAAACTGGCTCCCTTTCAGCAGCCAGCCCTGCAGATCACACAAAGGCTTAGCCTTGACTTTGCTCATCCCTAGGATGGGTTCACACTGCACTCTGGGTAGCATTTTCCTCAGTCCATGGAATGTCTGTGCACTCCCACCCTTTTATCTTCATAGAAAAGGAGACACGAAGATAAAGTTAGAAAGCACGTTCTACCCTGTTCTTCAGGAATGACACACCAGTCTCAGGCCTGCGGTTCATGAAATTAGGAGTGATTGTGAGTAAAGCACTGACATGTACAGGTGGACATCTCTAAGTGTGATTAGGTCCCTAATTGTATTGGAAACAAAACTTCAGGTCTATCATGGAGAACACAGGTCTAGTCCCATGCATCATCTGGGCAACACCACTGAGCTTGGCATTCAGGTCTCCATCTTTAAGTGTTGTCTGTCGGAGTCATTACAGGATCTGAAACTCACTTGTTCCTGCAGCTTAAAAGATGTTTGGATTTGCATAGGCAGCAGGGACTGGTCTGTAGCTAACAAAATTCTAGCTTATCCCCAAAGACGGTAACCCCAAATGGAGATAGCATGTCCCTGGAGAAACAGAAGGATTTGGGGAGAGGAAGAGGAGAAAACGGAAGTAGCAGAGAGTGATACATGGCTAGTCTGGTTTCCTGAACTAGTTATTACTGAGCTGTTTGCCACCTGACCCCATGTATTTTTAAAGTATACAGTTAAGGAGCATTTATTAAAATGTTTTCAAGCTGTCCTTCTAAAGAAGAAACCCTGACAGGCCACTCAGTATACTGCAAAGGTGGGTTAAATACTATTATCCCTGCTTCAAAGATAGGGAGACAACAGCATAATGGATTACCTTAATTTCCCAGAGACACGCCGTGAATTTGTTACTGGGGTGAAAAAAAAAAAAAAGAAAAAGGAGAAGAAAATTAGACTAAAGAGTCCTGAAGCCTAGGCGGTCTTGCCAAAAAAGCCAACCAGCTTGAGGGAAGGAGAAACAAGCACCAAACCTCCCAAGGAGCAGCTCCAAAAACACAATCCTTACAAACACAGACACCTTCAGGAGCTCCGAATGAAAATGTGCGGTAGAAACAAATTCACCACACACAAAACCGTGATGGCTCACCACTCTGCCTTGCACTGCAGATTGAGAGAGGAGGGAAAAATAATCCAGATCCTAATTTAGTTCAGGAGCTTGTTTTCTTACACTGACAAATCTTTCTAAAAATGATTTCCTGATTAGAGTCAAACGGCTGAGGCCAAAACTCTCCGAGATTGTTGTGCTGTCAGCATGTTAATGGTGTTCCTTAGCAACTCCCTCCCCTCCACTTTTAGGAAGAAACAACACCTCTGCCAGGAATGCAAAGCTGGAGAAGCCACAGCACCTCTGATGATTCATGGCTTGGAAGGGAGGCACAGACGACTGAGGCTGACAGGAGGCTGGCACGCTGGCCAGCAGTGGCAAATGCAAAGGCAGGGGAAACTGGGGAAGAGGAGAGGAAAATGAGCTGCCACCATGTCTCTGTATCTCTTCGCTACTTGCAGCTATCATCTGCAATTGCATCAGTTGAAATGTAACAGGCACAGTAGTGATCTAGGATTAACTCAGCATTTCAGTTTGCAGGATTCTTCCCTTTACAACAGAGGGACCCCAATACTTGCACAGAACCAATCTTCTTTTCACGAGACTTAAGGATGCAAGAAATTGTCAAGAGAGATCAAGTCAGTGAAGAATAAGAAAAAGGGTTTTCTGAACTCATTTTGTTTTCTTTATCATAAACTTGGAGCATCTCCAACTTGGAGAATTGGTTGGAAATAAATGAACATCGTAATTTTATTCAGCAAATGATGTATTGATTTATTGCACACTGACAGGATGCCAGGTCTTGCCCTTTGTCATTTCAGATCACTTCTTTTAGCAATGAGTACCATTGAAAAACCCTAAAGCTGGAAGGAACATCAGTTCCAACAATCTCATTGTCCAGATGAGAAAACTGAGGCCTTGGGAAGTTGACTTCCCCGAGGTCATGAGTTATTTGTTGGCAGATCTAGATCATGAATCCAAGTATTTCCATCATGACTACTAATTCTCAAATGCTTCAAACCTGGGCTTGGACAGTCTCAGTTTAAGAAAGGAAAAAGTGAGATTCAATTTGCCAATATTCACATCCTTGGAGGAAGTGATATTTATCCTAAGCCAAAACATATTGGTAAATTCTCTAATTTAGTCAGATGATGTCTCACTTTATATGATAAATGTTTCCAAAAAGTTGCATGCAAATCAAATTTTGTAAATTGAATTACTTTTTTTAAAAGCACAAGACAGATTGCTTTGTAAAGGAACCCTGGGCTGAAAATGAGAAATATTTCTGCAATTTAAATAATAACTACCTCTATAATTTATCTCTTCTGTAAATTTATAATTTAATATTCCTTGGTTTTGTTTAGCATCTCTTGTTTAAAACAAGAAAGATCTATATGTATGCAGCTAGTGTCACCGAGGAGTTTAAAGTACATTAATAAAATAACTAATACTTCCTTATGCATATCCTAAAGAACTGATAAAGAATTGGTATTCCCATTTGGCAGATGACAACAGTGAAGGTATAGAATAAAGATAGATCCAAGACCATGGAGAAAGTCAATGATGTAGATAGGATACCTATGTTTTTGCTTAAAAATTATAAATTCTGCACTTTTATCTATTGTGATATGTTACTTCCTGCTTAGGAACCTGTGGGCAGCTAGTATCTCCCAGGGAGACATTCCCCACATCACAGATGCAGGGACTCCAAGGAAATTCATGAGCCCTCTCAAAGGCCCAGGCTTTAGGAATCCAGGAAGAGCTTCATACCCTCTGTCCAATCACTTGACTCACCTAGGAAACATGAAAGCCAAAAAAGAGTTTGCTTGATGACATATTCACAGATCAATCCAGGACAATGTGTCTTTACTAAGTCCCCATCATGCATTCAAACCCTCCTACTGTAGGGAAGAAAATGGGAGAATCTGGAGGCTCTGCCCACAAAGACTCATGGTCCAGTTAAAGAGGCAAAGCTCACACACAAAACTGAGTCCAAGTTTACCTGGGTCTCCCTCACTCAATTGTAGATTGTTTTTGGTTTATATTTTTTAAATTTTATTTTGTTTTAAGTTCTGGATACATGTGTAGGACGTGCAGGTTTGTTACATAGGTAAATGTATGCTCTGGTGGTTTCCTGCTCCTATCAACCCATCACCTAGGTATTAAGCCCCAAATGCATTAGTTATTTACCCTGATGCTCTCTGTCCCCCTACCCCCCAACTGTAGATGGTTAAGAAGGGGGATCCTCTTTATCTTTGCCAAGTTAGCATCCTGCCTTGGAAAAAGTCAGCACCTGGTGAATTTTTGGTCATAGTGAATTATTGCAACTTCATTTTATCAGCCAGAGAGGTTGGGAAGGATGTTACCTGCAAACACCTGAAGAGCTGATAGAGACTAGATGAAAGAAACACACATCATGCGTATCTCCAGAATGAAATGATCTCATCCGCAAAATATAAATGATGACAATACCAACCTCAGAGAGTTGCTGAGGTACTTGAGTGGTAAAACAAATCTAAAGTATTTAGCACGAGTCTGCACACAGTGAGTGCACAATCAGTAGTGCCTATTATTTGCATTATAAGCATCACATACTATAGTTACAGAGAAACTGGTAATAGGGCAATGTGAGAAAGGATTTTCCAAAATTATTAAAGGCTGCCCACTACTGGAAGCTACAACATGGACTGTGCTCCTTACCCGAGAAGCTGGATGAACATCTCTCATGAAGGTGTCAAGAAAAGTCTTGCTCTAGGTAATAGTTGTCTTATTGCACTAGCTCACTAACCTGGTTGAGAATCAGAATAACATAGGCAATGTTTAAAAAATAAAAGTTCTGGCGGGGCATGGTGGCTCACGCCTGTAATCCCAGCACTTTGGGAGGCCCAGGCAGGTAGATCACGAGGTCAAGAGATCGAGACCATCCTGTCCAACACTGTGAAACCCTACCTCTACTAAAAATACAAAAATTAGCTGGGCATGGTGGTGCACGCCTGTGGTCCCAGCTACCCAGGCAGTTGAGGCAGGAGAATCTCTTGAACCTGGGAGACGGAGGTTGCAGTGAGCCGGGATTGCGCCACTGCACTCCAGCCTGGCAACAGAGCGAGACTCCATCTCAAAAAAAAAAAAAAAAGTTCTGGGCCAAACCAGACTTAACAATTGTGGAAAGGCTCAGGAATCTCTATTTTAATGAGCATTCCTTGTGATTATTATGTAGTTGATCAAGCATGCATCTAATTACCAGTTTGAGAACCACCCTTGTAGAGAAATTCCAAATTCTAAGGCTCTAGGAGTTCCTTCATCCATCCCTGGTCACCTTCAGAATAGTGTCATGGAAAACAATGCAAATTGCTAACATCAGAAAGACTAAGCTCAAATCGCTGCTCTACTATTTCTTACGAGTATGAATTAAAACATTGATTACCCTCCCAGAGCCTCAGTTCCCTTGCCTATAAAATAGAGATTAACATGACTACCTTGCGCAAAGGTTCTTGAGGTTTTCCTGGCTCATACTAGGTCCTCAATAAATATTTATGAACTTAATAGAAAAGTACCTCTCATTGGTAAATAAGGACTTAACAAATAAAGGTACCTTTTCTCACCACCATCCCATGCTTATGCATTACATAGAGGAATGTGAGTTCACCTAATTCAGGGAGACAACAGGAGACAAGAAAGTGAGAAAGGAAAACTATGCCTAGGGGAAAGATGCCAGAGGAGCAGGAAAATAGCTTAAGGGATTCCTGAAAGGGAGTGAATTTCCCAAATCTAAAGTAGAACAGATAGAGAAAAAACACAATGTATTGAACTTCAGGAAAGAAGTATGAAAGTATCATAGATCTTTCTGCATTTTGTTATATACTCCAATCATTAAGTCTGCATTTAGAAATATTTATATTTGCTGAAAACCAAGAGCCTTGGCACACAGGGAGAGTAAAAAGAGCAAGGGACAGGGTCTAATTCATCATCAGGGGGCTGTCACCTTGACAGCTAGAAGAATTGGAAAGTTACAAAGTACCAACACAAAACAACATCAATCACCCAACAATGGTAAATAAATTAATCAAAAATCATTGGGTACCAAAAGGTCTGGGGGGAAAATAAAAGGCAGAAGAGAAAAATGATCAAGAGCGACAGGCAAGCAAAATTGCAGGGCCTAACCCTATTAGAGCTGAAGCCACGTACACTGGCTGATTGCCAGCCACTCTGCCTTCAAGGCCTCACCCCCAAGCAAGGTGCCAAGCATGACCGGGTGCAAAAGTAACCATGGAGGCTATTGTCACCACATCTATGACCTCTTCTGTATCTGTATGGCAGATCCACCCAGAACCCACCGCCTTCCCCTAGCAAACGGAGAATGTATCATCTTTGACATACAGGTCATCCTAAATATCACAATGCTCAAAACCATGCCCTGGCTCATTCCCAGGCTGTCATATTGTGTGCTTGAGTTAAACTCCCCAAATCCCCAATTGGTCTGCTGAGAACCACTTATCACCAGCCCCAAGCCTTTGCTGAATATATGACTCTCCCCTCTGTGATGTCAAGGGCCCTTACCCACCCAGAATTATGAACACCTAGGTTACTCTCCCCAATCTGGCCTCTACTTCCCCAATTAGTTAGATTTTTCTTTACTTGGCCAAAAAAAAAAAAAAAAAAAAAAAAGTGGCTGTAGAGGATATTAACCAGTTAACCAACTTCCCCACTGTTTTTCCAATCAAGATATACATAGCTGGCCCTCTAGCTTCACAAAAGACAATGATTCATGGGGCTCAGCAATACATTAAAAGAATTGCACTCCTGAATTTTCTATGGATCCACACAGGTCATGAAATACCCCAGCAGAGTTTAACAGATATGAGGGTTCAAGTCCCACCTTTATATTAAATATATATGCTACATCACACATCCTTTAAAATTCACCCACCAATGATAATTCACAATTTAAGTCCATTTAACAGATATTCACTGAATGTCCACAGGGATAACAGAAATGAATGAGGCTGTATCTCTGCATTCTGAGAGCTCATAGACCAGTAAGAGAGACAGGCACCATCACAGACAGCATGACCTAAGCAGACACTGACTATGGAGAACACACAGAGAACATCAACAATGCACTGTAGGAAAAAGGACAGAATCAACCCTCATGTGAGCTTCAGGAAAGGCTTCTAGTTTGGGAGAGGAGGACAGAAATTTGATGTGACTTGGGAGAAAGGACTTGGACAATGAACATAGGAGAAGGGCATTTAAGGCACAGAGATGAGCTTGAGCAAAGCTTCAGAAGTGGATAAATGCAGGACATACCCAGGGAATCATGAGGAGATTGGCTTTGCTGCACATAGAAAGCAGGTCACAAGTGGGGGACATTGAGGATAAGCACTAGGAAGAGTCCTGTAAGCACAAAAGAGTCCCCCTGTCCTGAAAACTTCTGAATGCCTTGGTGCACCATATTCCCCCTTCTCTAGACATCCATGGAGGTCAATAGGGTGAGCTTGCAGAGCACCAGGAAACCTTACCAGCTGCCTCCTCCATCTGCTGGTGGGCTGGATTCTCCAAATATGAGGGCAGCAGCAGTAACCACCAGTGGGTCCTCAGAGCTAGTCCCAGGTGGCAATGGCCACATCTGAAGTCCAGCAGGGGAGTGAACAACAACAACAAAAAATTACTTGGGTCTCAAACAGGTTACGCATAGATCACACGTGTCCAATCAGGTGATGGGTAGGTAGGCAGCAAACAGATAATGCATATGAATAAATCTTGAAAACTGAGGCACTGTGTGCATATAACTGGTTAACTGAATGAATCAACCTCAACAGAGTACAAACAAAAAGCACTAAATTATTTGTCACAGAGACCTCTTCCAGCCCGTTCTATGAAGCAATTCCTCCCTGCTCCTTAATGAGTACCCAGTACGTCTCATAACATTTTTTGTGAACACTCAGGTTAAAAGCAAATAATCTCTTTGGAGGAGGACATTAAAAAGTCCAGTTCTATGTAATATCGAAATTCTAAAATCTCCTCCAATGTACAACTGGTCAGGCCCACCACTGGACCAGTCTCGGAAGCCCAAGGGGAGAAGCCAGCACCCTCACTGTTTCCTTTTGCTCCCTCCTCCCCAGTTCCGCAGCTCTGAATGGGGGTCCTATGAGTGAGAGCAGGTGGGAGAACAGGGAAGAAAGGGACAGGCAAGGTCCTCCTGGAATGACACAGATATAATCCAACACCAATGTTCTCAGAATACAGGGAATGTCCAAAGCTCATTCTTTCCTTCGTGAGGGTTTGGATAGGAACCCCAACCCTGCATTCCCTGTAAGAGCAATGCTTCCGATAGTCTGCTGCACTCCCTCATTCTCTGTCATCTTGCAATCTACCTCTTTCTTTGGGTCCCCTCATCCCCTCACCACTCCAGCAGGTCCCCTTGGACAGCTAGACTCCATGCAGATCTCATTCTTGAAACTTCCTTTGCTCTGTTAGAAACACACACCCTAGACTGGTTACACCCTGGAAAGATAGGCAATTTCCCCAGCCTCATTCTTCCCTCTCTGCTACCTCCACCCAAGCTGACCAATAGAGTCCGGACCCTGTATCCACCAAAGGCCAGAGAATACATGTCAAGCTTCCTGGGCCTCTACCTCTCTTCCCACAAAGCCTATGGGGGAAACAGCTCACTAGACATTCACAACTTTCCCCAAAGGGATCCTTATAGTGACCTCCTCTTTCCCTCCTTTTTTCTTTATACACTAGAGGTGGGTGATGATCCAATGTGGCAGAATAGTTTGGGGTCACTTATTTTTAAGGTGCTTTGTAGATGGACTAGCATATTTCTTTGAAGTGTGAGGGTACTTGGCACATATCTTTCTTAGCCATCAGAAAAATTCTAAATATTTAACATCCCAGAACATGCCTATAAATCACAGATTTATAGAGGTTCAAAAGCCCTTAGAGATCAAACAATGCTACTCCTTCGTTTTAAATATTAGAAGACTAAGCTCCTCTCCCACACTTCACCTTATACTTCTCTTATGTCCCCCACAGAACCTACTAAAGGCTAAAAAAAGACTGAACAAGACTTGCAAGAAATGGTTCCTCCCTAGCTTCTCAGACAGTATCTCTCTTTGTAAGACTTAAACGGCTCTCCTTTTCCCAAGAGAAAGGGCCTTTGAACAGATAGGGCTACAAGGAAGCTGGAAGATTCAAGCCCATGCATTAATCAGGTGGGTTTGTTTATGCTGTGGTAACAAATAAACCCTGAAAATATCAGTGGATTAAGATAATGCAAGTGTATTTTTCATTCATTCTGTCTTAGTCTGCTTGCACTACCATAACAAAATACCATAACACAATCAAAAATGGGTGGTTTAAACATCAGAAATTTATTTTTTCATTATTTTTGATGCTAGAAGTCCTAGATCAAGGCCCCAGCAGGGCTAGTTTCTGGTGAGGTCTCTCTTCCTGGTTTGCAGATGGCCACCTTCTTGCTGTGTCTTCACAGGGCCCTTACTCAGGGTGTGCACTTGGGGGAGTGGGTGGAAAGAGAGAAAAACTCTCCAGTGCCTCTTTTTGCTAATCCTGTGAGGTAAGAGCACTAACCTTATGGCCTCATTTCACCTTAACTATCTCCACATAGACCCTGTCTCCAAAGACAATAGTCAGTTAGCTGGAGATTAGGGTTTCAACACATGAATATAGAAGACATAACTCAGTCCACAGCATACCCCAAGTTCTATGTGGGTTCATAGATCTCCTAGGCAACTCTTTTCCAAGTAGCGATTCAGGGATCCAAGCTGCTCTTCCCTTATGGTTTCACTTTATTATGGTCTTCTGGTCTTAAGATTATCCTTCAAGATTGTCAAGGATTCAGAGATGGGGCTGAAAAATAAACATGGTAATGACCATAATGGCTCATATTACTTCTGTACACATTTCATTGGCCAAAACAGGTCACATGGTGGACCTAAATCAAGGCAGACTGGGAAAAGTAGAAAAGCTCACAGCAGCCCCAAGGACCAAGTCTGTGCCATTTTCTAAGCACCAATTTCATTCTGTGAACAAAGAGATTTATTCTCTTTGCTCCAGTACTGAAATCCACCCTTTCCTTGCCTAAATGCTCACTCCTCCCGATGCTGTGATTTGATAAAGAAGAGGAATTTTATATTCTTAGTTATGGACAGCATGGCATTGAGTTTAAGAGCACAGACTCTGGAGTCAGAAGGTCAGGATTTGAATTGCAGTTTTCCCAGTTGTTTGCTCTCATCTGTAACATAGGGAGAGTAATAGTACCTGCCGCAAAGAGTCGTTGCAAAGTTTCAGTAAGATAATATACCTATAGGACTTAGGACTGGCTCATGAAAATCCCTATACCAGTGTTCACTGGTGATATCTTTGGTATTATTATCCTCCATACAAAACCCTTTGCCCCATTAATTCCACTTGCTCTTGGCTATAGAGAATTCCCTATTAGCAGACAGCACCTCACTGAAAGATAGCAGAGCACTGTAACTCATTGCTTTGGGGAAGAAGACGGCCCCATTGCCTACTCAGCTTCCACGTCATTTTTTCAAGTCACTTTTCTAAGACCCAGCCTAATCATCACAAAGTCTTCACAGTTATATTCTAGGCTCTGTGCTTCCATGGCTCAATGCCCTCACACCAGCTTTCAGTGGCCTGCAGCTCTCTGAAGAAGGAATTATGTCCTAAGGGTGAAAAGTTATTTAGTTTCCCTGCCTGACATTCTAGCTTCTGGCCTTCCAGAAACAGAGAGGCTATTGTCAGCATGCCAGGACATGAAAAATGATGTGAGGGGGCTTTTATGATACAGCCATCTATCCTCTGTCAGAGACCAGGACCACAAGGCAATGGAAAATGAACAGGGAAATTGTTAATTGTGTAGCTCTAAAGGCTGCCCAGAGAAACTTCAGAGGGAAGCATGTTTTTCTCTTACCTGGAGAGGCAGAACACTGAAAGCCTTTAGGAGGCATGCTGCGTAGCAAGGGGACAGGCAGTGCTAGGGGCAGGAAACTACCCCAGAGATAGTACAGGGAGCAAGAGGAGGAATACTGCAGACAATCATTGAAAAAGCCATGAATATACTTGGAGAGAGAACTACGGTTCTGTTTCCATCACACACCTATGGGACCCTATGCAAGCCCCTTAATGCCTGGAGTTGCCAGTATATGTAAAATGAAGAAGAGAATGTCTGACTTTCCTAAAGGCAGAGGGCCATTCTTGAGGACCTTTCAGCATTTCAAGAATCTAAGCGATTCTTGAAGTATTTGACGGCCTTTCTTTTCTCCAATTCTCTTTGCCTTTGATATAGAGTTGTTTATTTGATAAATGTGAAAAGTGGGATTTCATGATCCTGGATTTAGTCTCATTCACAAACAGTTATAAGTGAAACGGAGGGTAAATACATTTATAACCAAATTTCCTTGTGCAAATCACCTGCTCTTTCTGGAGTGTGGGCTCTACTGTCACACACAAACGTCTGCTATGCAGTGAGGTTCCAGTGCACAGGCTGGATCTTTCTAAAGAGAAAGACCTAACACATGTCATGCAGCCTTGATGCTTTCATTCTCTCTGGACCACAACAGAGATGCCCTTGAAAGGATTAGCAGTTTGACTCTGACATGAAGCCTACAGAATCCACATCAAAACAACAGTGCAAGATTTCTGCTTCTGCCCAAGAAGGAATAAGAGGAAACTTCATCCTCTTACCTAAAACAAAACAAAACGACAAGACAAGAAGCATAGGTAAGGCAACAGCTTTCAAGACACAGTGCATGAGGCAATGAAGGATGGTGATCTCTGAAAGCGGAGGAGCAAATGAGAAGTTTTATGATTGCCCTGGTGCACTGCGTTGAGAGAGTCTCTAGGCCATGACTCAAGGATAGGGAACTTAGGCATGGCCCAGCAGATACCTCTAGGTACAGCAGGTGGAACTGAAAGTCCAGGGAGACCTAGATTTTACCATTACAAGGATTTTTTCAATATTTGAAGTAGTATAATATACTTGAAGGTATGCTATAATAACTTAAAAGTGTTATATAAACCTTAAAGAAACCACTAAAATAACTAAACAGTTATAGCTGTAAGTCAAAAAAGGAGATAAAACAGAATAATTTTAAAATACTAAACAATCCAAAATAAGGTAGGAAAAGAAGAAATGGAGACATAAAAATAGATAGAACAAAGAGAAAACAAAAGGCAAGATGATAGATTTAAACTTAACCATATCAATAATCGCAATCAATAAGGTAAATTATCTAAATACAACTTTAAAGGACACAGATTACCTAAACTGACAAAGACAGTACAAAAGAAAGAAAACTACAGACCAATGTCTCCTATGAACTTAGAAACAAAGATCCTCAACAAAACATGAGCAAATCAAATCCAATGATGTATAAAAATAATTATATAGCATGGCCAAGTGGGATTTAGTCCAGGCATGCAAGGCTGACTCAACATTCAAAAACTCAAGCAATGTAACCCATAACATTAGCATGCTAAAGAAGAAAAACCATATGATAATATCAAATGATGCAGAAAAGGCATTTGACAAAATCCAATAACCATTCATGGCAACTCTCAGCAAGTTAGACATTGAAGAGAATTCAACTTGATCAAGAACATCTACAAAAAACCCCACAGCTAACATCACGCTTAATGGTGAAAGATGAATGTCAGAAAAGGAGAACAAATTAGAGGTTGCCAGGCATTAAAGATGAGGGTGGAGTGGAGGGGGAGGGACAAGACAAAGGATCTTTGTGTTAGTGGCACTATTCTACACCTCAATTTCAATGGCGAATACGTGAAACTATGCATGTGACCAAATTGGGCTGAACTGTAAACACACACGAATAAGCCCAAGTAAAACTTGGGAAATCTGAACAAATTTGATGGATTGTAGTGATGTCAATATCCTGGTTGTGATACTGTAATGTGGTTTTGCAAGATGATACTGAGGGAAATTGAACAAGGGGAACACACGATGTCTCTATTATCTCTTACAACTACATATGACTCTATCACAAAATAAAAGTTGTTTTAAAGGCAGAGATTGTCAGATTGGATTAAAAATATATAAGATCAAACTTTTGCTACCTATAAGAAACATATTTTAAATATAAAGACATAAAAAGATTAAATGTAGAAGAATGAAAATACATACAAATGAAAATTCAAAATCCAAAGTACTCCAAAATCTGAAATTTTTGAGTGCTAACATGACACTAAAAGGAACTGTTCATTGGAGCTTTTCAGATTTTTGAATTTGTGGATTAGGAATACTCAACTTATATTTATACACAAATACATGTATATACATATATACACATTATATATGTATATATTATGCTCATATTAATCAAAATAAAACTGGGATGGCTATATTAATATGAGACAAAGATTTCAGAGCAAAGAATATTATCAAGGATAAAGGAGGTGATGTCACAATGATAAAGGGGTCAACAATTTTAAATGTTAATGCAATTTATAACAGAGTTTCAAAATTATTTTGTGCAAATAATTTTGCACCTGAAGCAAAAACTGATAGAACTTCAAGAAGAAATAGATCCCCAATTATAGTCAGATAGATTAACATTCATCTCCCAATAACTGACACCACAAGCACAAAGAAAATCAGGAAAATGAGGAATCCAATACTAGAACAACACTGTCATAGTCACCTGTAAGACCAATTTTTATAAAAGCTTTATTTGTATGAGCAAAAGCTGGAAATAACCCAAATGTACCTCAACTTGTAAATAGATAAACAAATGTTGGTTATAACCATACAATGGAATATTACTCCACAACAAAGAGAATGAACTGTTTATACACATAAAACATGGATGAATACCAAAATAACTATGCCCATGGAAAAGGTCAGTCAGAAGAGTATCTACTGTTAGATTCCATTTATAGAAAATACTCAAAGATGCAAACGAATCTATAGCGACAGCAGATCACTGGGCTGCCTGGGGATGAGAAGCAGTGAGTGGTGGGAGGGAGAGAATTACAAGTGGACTCTAAGAGCCCTTTGTGGGTGGCAGATTGTTCATTATCTTGATGGTTGTGACCATCTTATGGGTGTATACATTAGTCAAATCTGATCATACTGTGTAGTTTAAGTATGTGAAGTTTATTGAATGTCAATAAAGCTGTTAAACATATACATACAGACACATACATATAAACATATACAGATGCATACACAGTATGACCAGCACTCATCAAGGGGCATCAACCATGGTCTCCAACTGATCTCCTCTGCCCTAGCCAGACCTGTATCTTCACCATTTCAGACATCTTGAGCCTCTTCCTTCTGTCTGCTGCTTCAAACTCTATTTGTCCTTCAAAAATCAAAATGAGTCCAGCTTCCTGCAGAAAATCTTTCATGACCTCTCAGTCCTGACTCTCTCTGCACCTACAGACTACAACAGTCTGATGTGAGAGTGCCTTCATCACTCAAATAGAAACTGAGCTCCCTGAGACCAGGATTCCTGACATCGGGATCCCTCCTCTACCTGTATAGGTCTGAGCCCAAGAAGTTTCAATCAATACCTGTTGATTATTTTGTTGATGAATCTCCCACTGAGAGCTCTCCCTCTGTGACAACTCTTTGATAACACAGCATTAATTTTCTTTTTTTAAAAAAGGAACATCTCAGGTACCTTTGGCCTTTGCCTCTGCCAGGGACCTCTGTATTTCCAATCAGAGGTTGCCTTAGGAAAGGTCCTGTGTGCTTGCTCATGTAAGAGTTCCCTGCAGCTGGCTTCAGTGCAGAGCTCACTGCAGCAAACCAGAGACTAAGGACTGCTTCAGTCTCCTCTGTGCTTCCCATACTCCAGGGGTTCAGCAGCCTTTGCAGAGAAACCATGCAGTGACCTGTTGTTCCCACAGCCTCAGAACATAGGATGACATCTGGTGTCAACTAACTCCTTGCCCACATGAGTAAACCAAGGCCAGGGAGGGCATGTGGCCAGTTCTGGGTCATTCACTGAACCTTGCTTTCTTCATTTGTGCTTTCTTTGTGTTAGGCTTTATCAAGAGAAGAGATCATAAGATAAACAGTGGATAGCCCTCAACCCCCTGCCCTTTCCCTAGGCAGAGAAGAGCCATCACAAGTTCTCCATGCTCTTCTACAGATGTGTCATGATCAAATTCTCCATCGTTTGGTTAAAAATCATTTCTTCTGCACCTCACACTCCAATCAACTGTTTTGTTTGGTTTTTTTTTTAAGTCAATAGGCTGACAGCCTTAGAAGTGGATAAAGATATTAGCAGGAGGCCTGCTGTTTGCAACGAGCATCAGACAAATAATAATCAATAGTTTTTATCTCCTAATGACTGGATGGCAATCGGGTAGCCTCCAGATAAGAACTTCATTGACAACCCCAGTGCTGTCTAGGACAAAAGGGAAGCCAATTTTTGCAAGGCCTGAACAGAAGTGTACCCTTCAGAAACACCTGGATCCCAGTCACTATGATGCTAGGAATTGAATTGAGCTGGATTCTTCTCTCTGTACTTTGTGACTGCCTAGTGTGTGTCTCTCTGTACCTTGTAATCACAAAGCTCTTCTCCCCATCCAGCCCCGCCCTCCCTCCCTGCAGCTGCCACTCAAGCCAGGAATTACCTCGAGTACATCTGACAGTAGAAAAAGGGGCCATGGTCCCTGAAGACTATTTGCCCTCCTTCATGGCCTCCCTGGAGGTCTGTACTAAGGTCCCTAACACCATTCATGACTCTTTCATACTCTGCGGTGAGGACTGAGTCTCCTTCCCCAGATGTCCACTGAATCTCTCCCTCCACAATAATCTTCTTTCTTCCTTATCAACACACTTCCCTGGCGCATCAGCCAGGATGAGGAACCTACTCATTCCCCACCACCTTCCATTCATTCCTTGCTTCTTCCTCACCTTTGCTGAACTGGCTATCTCCAGTTCACATGCTCTTTCCCTAGAAAATCACATCAGTCATTTTCATAAATTTTCACTTAAAAGCTCTACCAAATAGCCTCATGATTCACTCCACCTCATTTTAATGACACTTTCCCCTGAGCTCTTTCCTGTTTCCTGACACAAACTGCTGGTTGTCTTTCTCCAGGACCACACTGTTATGAGGTTGGTGATGTACCCTGTAAGATGAATTCTCAAACTAATTACCCAATGAGAGAAAGCAGCTGTCTCCCAGACTCCAAAGGCACACAATGGGCATTTGGCATGATTGTGAGTAAATGCATAGAGCATAAACATTCATAGGTATGCCACGTGGCTTAGCAAAGTACTTCCCATAATGTGCAAAATAGAATACTAATTTTCCAGGATGCTAATGGGTATCATAGTCTTCTTTTTCAACAAGTTCCATGACCAAATATGGATGATAAATGTTAAAGAAGAAAGTTCAAAAAAGATTGTTTTACTGCTAGAAGTCTCACAGCCTTCCATATGATCAGACGAGAAGTTTTCTCCAAGAAGGAGGCATACTATATGGCACTTCTAAATTATACGGTCATAGAGTACCTTATTCACAGACTATCTCAGAAGGTTACAACCTTCCATGAAGCACTATTTGGGAAACATTTTCCTGAAATATTCAGTACAAATCTTGGGTCTCTGGGATGAGAACCTCTCCTGTGCTTCTCAGTTTAGCAAATCACGATCCCAGCACAGTTTTTCTTTGCCTAGCCCTCACATAGCCTCAGTGCACCATGTCAATCTGTGCAATCACACACACACACACACACACACACACACACAAAGAGTCAAACTACTCACAAGCATTGAAATCAAAGTTATCCCACAATGAAATTACAGCATAAAACACCTTTCAGCAATAAGCCAAAAGGCAGAAAACAGAATTATACCTAAAAATCAAACTGCTCTCCTTCCACCTGCTCAGCAATCAATTCACCATTACCCCATCTACAGAAGTGGTTTGCAAGTAACCCTTTCCAGGCTGCAACAGGGGCAAAGGAAGGCTTGAAGAATTACATTGAATTTTTTGATACCATGATACCAGCCATACAGTCAAATGAATCCTTTCCACAGCTGAGGGAAGCTGGAGCAAGGTACCAAACTGGACCCTCGTCTCTGACCCTTTTGAATTTGTAGAATTGCCCATTCCTTTGCGTAAACACTCTCTGCCAAACAAATGGCTAAAACACACACACACACACACACACACACACACACACACCCCTGAGTTATAGAAGACAGTTCTGAAAAAAAAAAAAAGAGGAGAATTTAGCATAAAGAAGAGAAAACTCAAAAGTACAACTGAACATCTTCCCATGTCTGAACAGTTCTCATTTCAGAATTTCATTTGTGTCATTACAGTGGCAGCTACAAGGAGGCAAAATTGGACTTCATCATAAAAAAAAAAAACCTCATAACTTTGTGCTGAGCAAGGGTCATATTACCCTTTAGGACCTAAAAATATTGCCCTGGTTTTGAAAAATCTAATTGCTTTCTTAAGGAGCACTAATGTTGTGCTCTTGTGGGGAGGGATGCTAGATTTATACATATTTGAGCTTTTTCTAAAACTAAGCATACATGTGTTGACTGTGCCCTTTGTGCTCCACCAAGAGAGAAAAATGTACTGGAGAAGGTTTTTGCACACATGAACCACACTGAAAGGCATCCTTTGCATCAAACCTGCCATGAAAAATTTCCTGGACTGAGATAAGCAAGGTCCAACCTAGTGATGTGTATTGGGATTCTGTTATTCAGTGAGAGATGGAGATAAATTCTCCCATGGCTCTAACCTGAGAATATGTGCCAGCAGCTTCTACAAGTTAAAAAGTATCTTCTTCCCTACTGGAATGTTACCTTTGCTTAATGGAAATAAGAAACGTTCTATCAAAATAGCTCTGTAAATTTACACATTGACACTAACACCCTGGCTCCAAACAGGTAGCAATAATACATCCAAAACAAAACAAAAAATGTAGCCAGGCTCAGAAACAAGTAAATGTCTTAATGGATCAGAAACAGAACAGCAAGTCTGAAATATAAACGACTCTGAAATCATAGACTGCTGAACACCTTGACCCAAACCAAGGTATTCAATTCCTCTGGGATAATAGGGGACTAGAAATAGGCTCACTGCTTAAAGCTAAGGAAGGGATTTTCCATTCTCCCCTCCCCAAACACACATATTACTTGAGAAAGGAGGCAGAAAAGACATGCCCTGAAGTGCTCCCAGGGGCTCTGACTTATAACAGGTTACACGTCTAGAGAAGCACAGAAATATGAATCCAGCCCCAAGATCAGAACCAACTAAGGTACACACTAGCTCAGAGACAGGGTCAATAATTTCCCTGATTACACAATTGGGCAGGACACCAAAACCACTATTATAGGATCTGTTCAGAATTAAGAATTATGTGATGTCAACTACATAACCACTCAGATATGAGTAAACATTCACAAGAGAAAAGAGCGAAAAAGAAAATAACATATAACTAATAAAATCTCCCCTGAAAATGAAGCCATAATCAAAATTCCAAACCATGTAAAGAAATACAACAGTATGAATGAAAGCAAACAAAATGAGCAATTGAAACAGAAATCAATCCAGATCCCTTTATTTAAGTGTAGAAGTATGTTTAGGTGGATTAATGAAAGAATAACATCCTTTATACGAACAAAAATCTATGTGGAAGAGAAAAAAATGACACACGAAAATGATATGAAAATGAACCAGTGAGAAATCTTAGAAATGGAAATTATAATAACAGATATAAAAGACTTTCTAAATCAATAATGGGATAAACTCTAGCCTGAAAACAGAGGTGGAAGCAAATTAGTAAAACAGAGGATAGTATTGAAAAGTTCACCCAGAGGCTGTGCACAGAGAAAAATATAATAGAAAGATCCACTAAGAAAGAACGAGGGATAGACTGAGATGCACAACACAGGTTGAATAAGAATTCCAGAAGAAGTGAATGGAAGGAATGGCATGGAAACAATATTTGGAAAAGAACTTTCAAGAATTTGAGAATCTTGAGAACAATGTGCCCTCCACTTATCAGACAGAGAAAACAAAAATAAGTCTACACTAGACATATTATAGTGAAACTATAAACAACATTAAAGGTAATGAGAAAAATCTTAAAATCTACCTTTAAAAAGAGGGCTATCACATTTAGATTGAAAGCAGACTTCCCACAGTCAACATTAGATGCCAGAAGAGAAAGGAGTAACATACTCAAAATGCTGAAGGAGAAAATACTTTGCAGTGTTTACAGCCAGCAAAACTATTATTCTGGAGAAAAGGCAAAAATAAAGTCACTTTTCAGACATATAAAATTGAAAACAGATGGATGATAAGATATATAAGAAGTATTCAGGAGGAGGACACAGAAAAAGTTGATAAGATATAGCATTAAAAATACATATATACACACACACACACACATATGTTGTTATAAAAATACTGCCCCATTACCCTGCAATGAAATGTATAGATAATATAACATATAATTTCAAAAATATCAATGTAAAGCAAACTCTCAGGGCTCAAAGAGGGAGGAGTTTCTCAGCCAGGGTGGAGCAGCACGAGCTGACAATGCTTTGCCAAGGAGATGTCTCCTGGGCTCAGGAGGTTAGTTACAAGCAACGCGACTGAGAAAACAAGTGAATTGATCCTATGAGAGTCAGGCTCCTCACCAGCGAGAATGCAAGTCAAATACGGAAAGAAGGAGGCTAGAATAAACCATATAATGCTAGACTATGTTTAGGGATATGGATCTGCACTGTGACTTCTAATAGTCAGGTAAATACGCATGTCCATAGATGTAGATATAAGCATGTAGAGATCTATAGATGTAGATATTCTAGCTCTGCCTGCTGAGAAGGCCTAGAAGTCAGATAAACCAGGAGCGATTCATGCATTCAGCACCAGATCTTGATTCCTGAAAGGAGTCACGCATTCGTGGAGAAATGGCTGACTGGCTGACTGCAGGGCTGGGGCAGGAAACATACAAGCCCTGGTCATCTTGTGCTGCAATGACAGGAGCATGGCCAAAAGACACAGAATCCAGCTTGACGAGGGTCCCGTAGCCAAGTTGTGGGCAACGTGAACATCAAAATAAATGAAGATGGTAAGAGTTATAGCCCACTGAGTAACACAGGAACCCATGAGTCCATACTGAAATACAGACACATATCATACATACATAGGAGTTCTACCTTACCGTAGAATGCCAACTCATCAATGTAGAGAAAGATGGAATCAGAAAATTGCCATTTGACAACCATCATAATAATAACTGATTCAGGCAAGAATCATTAATCCCTGCTAATGCTAGAGTATGAGAGTTGATAAAAAGAGTTTACGTACTTATTCTCAAAGTATCTCTTCTTAAAAATACTCACTAATTAACTTTACAGTGCAGGAACCCAGCAGTCACCATCTTAACTAAGTGACTAGAGTTAACTTTTATATTTTAACCAGAAATGGGAAAACCCACATCATATCTCTTATGAAATGATGCACTAAGAAGAGCGCAGCATCATTTTTGTGACATTCCTGCCAGAAATGCGTGACCTGAACCTATTGACAAGGAAACATTAGAAAATCCCAAACTATGGGACGATCTCCCAAGTAACAGGCCCATACCCAAAAATCATGATGGTCATAAAAGATCTGGAAAACTGTGGAACTGCTACAGCTTGAAAGAGGCTACACAGACAAGACAACTAAATGTAATGAGTGACCCTCGATTGGTTCCTGTACCTATAAAGAGCCTGGCTGGCACAGGCAGGATCTGTGAGCGGGACCTATGGAAGTCTGTGTGTGGCGGGAGCGTGATAGTCAACGCTAATTTCCTGATTAGTGAGGTGTACCGTGGCTTTACAGGGTAATGTCTTTGTTTTTAGGAAACACGAACTAAAGTACTTAGGGACAATGGGGTATTGTTGTGGATTTAGTCGCAAATGAACTAGAAAAAAAAAAAGAAAGTGTGCGTGTGTGTGTGTGTGTGTGTGTGTGTGTGTGTGTTTACATACATTTATATACAGAAAGAGAGACAGAAGAGATAGAGGATAGTAAGGCAGATGTGGCAGTGTGTTTTGGGGAAAAAAGGCAAAAAGCATACAGGTCACCTCAATAGAAGAGAAAACTCTTGAAAGGAAGTTGAATCTAATCAACTGATCAGTTGACAAACTGCCAACTTGTATTTGGCAAATTGACCTTCAGCCAAGTCATGTGGCTGTGTAGAGAAAGAACCTGATACAGAAAGCTGGATGCCCACATCGCCCCACAAAGGGTGTGAGGCAGGTGGGCGTGTTTCCTTCATGCCAGGCTTTGGCTGCACAGCGTGTCCCCTCAATGCCTCTCATCAGAGCCCGGTTAGAGCCAATGCTCACCTTGTATAATAAGCTTTTGGTAATGCCCCTCTCCTATCCTCATATGAAAATCACAGGTAATATATCCTAACCACACAATTTTTTTAAATAGAAATATAATGTTTTAACTATAAGTTAAAGGAGAGATGAAAGGAAATACTTTGCAATTAAAAAAAAACTCAATAAGTAAATGAGAATGATTACACTAGCAAACAATAAAATCATCAGACATTTACACCTGTATTTGGAAGAATCACCATGAACGAGGCATGTAAAACCGCAAGCTGAATCAAGTGTCTTATACTTAGGATTCAAATTATCACGAGCACTGTTTCCGTCAGAAAGCTGATTTTTCAAAATGGTGAACAACTCTATGGTAAAGTTCTGGGCAAAATAAAGTACAAGCTTACCTCATTTAACAACATAATTGCATTCTTATGCAAAAGAAGCATCAAAAATGTGTAAAAATGAGCATCAACATAATGCCCTAAATATAATATCATGGAGAAATACAGGTAAAATAATAAAATAGCACACTTTTCAATCCATAAATGGTCAAGAGGATGACTAACCTAGAAGACATAATGAAGTGGCCAGATGCTTTGTGTGTCTTTACACAGACTCCTCAGGAATGAGATAGCTACAAAAGCATATGGTTATGGGTATGTTGTAGGACAACTCCGATACCAGGAGAGGCATTGCCATTGGTGATCACGATTTTCCATGACCAGAAAGATGAGTACAATTCTTGGTCAATTCCTGAACATAATGAAACACAATCTCCTCTCAATTTACACAGTAGGTACTTCCTCTGGGAAAGTCAGTGCAAACCGCAGTTGCATTTGTGCTACATGTAGAACAGTTAGAATCTTGGCTCTGCCAATCAAAAGATTTTTCAGCTACATCAATGTCCATTGAAACATTTGAGATTCCTGTAGGATTAGAGACAATTCTCCATGTACAGGACCCATCCCTATCCTTCCTCCCCATATCATTGTGTCAACCAAAGGCCTCTCTCACACATTTCCAAATCCCCCTAGAGATGGAACTTCTCCAGTCATCGAGGGGGCTCTGCAAACAACCAGTTGGGTGGGAAACAGAATAATGTATATGGCTGCTGAACAGCATTCCATCCCTGTCCTAGCAGACATCAATCCTAAAGAAAGTTGAGCATTTCAGCTCAGAGCACTTGCTTTAAGCTCTTCGACAATGATGCACCCACCACAGGCTACTGATACATCTCTATAAATGAATGAGCAGGTTACTTTTTTGATTTGCTGTAACAAAACTGATGTTTTCTGGAAAGAGGTCAGAAAGTTCAAGTAATGGGAAGTGTAAACAAGAAAGAAAACATGCCCTCAGATGCGCAGTTAGAAATGGTCAGGCATCGCAGCTGGGGAACTGAGCCAAGTTTCAAAGGCCTT
This sequence comes from Macaca mulatta, assembly GCF_049350105.2. Lineage (NCBI taxonomy): Eukaryota > Metazoa > Chordata > Mammalia > Primates > Cercopithecidae > Macaca > Macaca mulatta. Next base: position 101,871,318 of record NC_133418.1, on the reverse strand, counting down.
CTTGCTATGGCTGCTGTGGTCATTTCTCTGCTGTTTGGCAGCTCCAACTTTCTCAGGTTTGATGGTCAGTGACAGTTCTGCTGGCTTGCTGGAGAGGCAGTCCCCAGACCTCTCTGGTTCAGCTTCCTCCTCAAGTGTGGCCATGAATAACTTAAAAACCTTACAAGATTATCCTCACAACAGGAGGGCGGGGGGAGGAATCTTTCTAGAACCTGCCCTGACTTGGTGGGATGGGCATCACTGAGCACCATGAGGGATCATTCAGGATCAAGACCTTGGAGTGACAGAGTCCCCCACAAGCAGAATCACAGATTTTTCCATCTCTGTCTGTTCAAATTGATGTAAAATTCTGAGTGCTTACTGACATGTTGTAGATGTTCAAACATTCATACCTATAATTGTTATTATTTCTATTACTTTCTGTCCACAGACTAATGAGAAAATCAACAGCCTCTCAACTATTTCCTGGGTCTCCAAAATCAGTATTTATAAGATGAACCTGGGTCCGTGAATCTGTGAAGATTACTTTCAACTGATAAACATTTTACTGTCAATCTTTCTGTGTCTTTTACTGAATTTTTTTAAATGCAACAAATCCACAGCAATCTCAGCAATTAAGTGCACTAAATAGAAGTAATTTCCCAAATATAGAGCCAAACAGATTATATGCATGAATAGAAGATCACAAACTGGATACCCTTAAGGGGCCCACTTCCCAGTGGGAGATGGGGAGACTCTCCTCTTTCTTTTCCAGAAAACTTGGATTCATCAAAAACACAGCCCAAGAAACTGACCTCCTCCTTCCTATTTCCCCAGTTGGCTTCTATGCTCTGGGGGAGCCTAAAGACCACTGGGTAAGGCCACTGAGAAAGTCTCTTTTGCCTGATGCCCAAGTCTCACTCAACCTCAGCTTTGGTTCAGGCAAATCCTCTGCCCTTCATACCAAAAGAAATGTTTCTATGAATCAATAATTTTTCTAAATCTCAGTCTGCTAAGTGAGTCCCTCTTTCTTTGTGTCTCCCTGCCTATTAGTATCACTGCTAGGCACAATTTTGGGTGGAGTTAAGGCCTTTTCCAGATCCCTCAAAGGGCTGAATCACATAGCATTGGGTAAATGAATCTATTGTTTATATTTCAAAAAGGAATGTTTATTTGCAGCAAATGCATCTTTTTCTGGACTGGAGCCCCAGAAACTGTAGAATACATTCAAAAGACATTCAATAAAGATATGCCTGAGTCTTACAACACTGATGCAAAACAGATGGGCTCCTGTTTTCTCCATTCTTGGATCCTGGTATTCAACATAAACATGAATATTCCTTCTCTTTCTTTGTGCTGATTTCTGATCACAGCTAGACGAGTTAGGCTCAGTCTGAGAATGAATACAGGGCTGAAGACTCAATCATGGCAAGATTCAGGAGGTCAGCTCTCCAGACTGACAGCCCTCACCCAGCCTCACGAGCATCAAACAACTGGTGCTACCTTCTTCTCACTCATGTGTGTATGTGGGGGTGTGTGTGTGTGTGTGTGTGTGTGTGTGTGTGTATGTGTGGCTGTGAGGTGTGTGTTGTCTCCTCAGTTTTGATGGAAGAGATGTTTTGTAAAACTGTCTTTCCTACCCCCTATAGCTCTCAAAACAAGTAAAGACACACATTAGCAACCTAAATCATGTTGAACAAAGAAATGAATGAAATAAGTACTTCTGGCTCTGTTCCCAACTCTGGAAAAATAATTCCAAGCATATGTCTTCCCAGCAGACTTGCTGAAACCTCTCCATGAGATTCTGATGCTCGCTGCTGAGCCCACAAACCCTCATGCCTCTCTCTCTCTGTGCTGAACAGGAAGAAATCAGGTATCCTTGACAAGCTCCAGTTCCAAGAAACAAGGGGTGCAGTCTCCACAGATGTGCTGACTGACCCTCAGAGAAGGAAGAGAAATTATTGAAATAAATGCTAACTTTGAAAAGCACTTCATACATGCAAAAATGTCCTCATGCTACCCAGCATGCTTCTAGGATGTAGCAGGTGGCATACACTATAATTACTGCAGACCACACACATACACACGTGCGTAACACCAGGGCAAATGAAGAGTGTTGACGCAAGTACCACACCAGCCTAAAACCGTGGAGTCACAAAAAGATTGGGAGAGGATATGCTCACTCAACCAAGAAGTATATTTGTGTGACTGTCCCACCAGTCTACCAACCACACATGATACATGTGAATTTCACAGGTGAACACAGATTAGACTCAACTGTGACCACACTCCATAACACAGTGTCAGATTCACTACTGAACAATGATCTCTAGTCCTCAACAATCAAACATTCCATAGATATACAGTAGTCCAAGTGGGAGGCAAAGCAAGACATTTGCAATAGGCCCTACTGACATTATAAACTGCCTTAGTCACTGATAACAATGAGCTTGTCAAGCCAAGCCTACTATTGAGTTTATGCCACTGACTGATTAGAAGTGAGATTTAGAGAGTGATAGTTAAGGGTGGATATGAAGTACAATGGACAGTCTGAGACTTTTGTATCTGTGAGATACAAAACGAAATGTTCAGCAGCAGCAGAACAATACAATTGAGTTAGTGTTTTTCCATAAACCAGAGTAAGGCTTCTCAGGAAACAGGCACCAAGGAGTAAATGTGTCCTGAAGCAAAATTGCAAAATCTCTAAGTATAGCCTGGAGAGAAACTAAGGGCAACAGAGAGAAACTAAGTGCAACAGATATGCAAGAAGACACTGGGAGAGCAGAAAACCTGGAACATAGTGCCTGGAATGATGTGTAAAAAAGAACAAAAGAAATGAAATGGGAGCATTCTATTAATCCGAAACTGCCACCAACCTGACACTGTCCAGAGTTGGTCAGCCTGGAAGAATTATCATAGCTAGAACAACCCCCATGTAGAAAGGTGTGCTGAGTGGGTATATAATCGCTTAACATGCACAGTGTCTCTCTATGTGCACATGTGAATGGTGTTAGAAATAAATGTAACCATGAATGTGTCTGTTGAAAATAAAAATTTCATTCTTGAGCTCTAAGAATTCTTGAGCCGTTCCACAATTAGAACCATCAAATTCCAAGAAGGATTTGAGAAACTCCCACATGGCTTCCTGTTGGCAAAGAGAGGAACAGTGGCCTGGAGCATGAGGGAAGGTCAGTGACCAGTGTTTAATAAAGTGTGAGCTGCAGTGTCATCATTAAAAGATACTTGTCTCAGCCTCCTAGCTCCTGAATGTATGTAATCATCAGAGAATTTTTTTGCATGGAAATGTTTCTTCATTGCCTCCTAATGTTGGTTCTGGATGTTTGATTCTAAATATTTGCTTCTGTTGCTTCCTGACTCCCACCACTGAAACAAAAAAAAAAAAAAAATTCTCTTCCAAGAAAGAAACTGATGGGTCCCTCATACAAAGAGATTTCTTGTTGATGCCACTTACGAGCCCACCAAACACACACGAATATATTTGAATTCCACAGAGCAGCACAGGTGGGACTCACGCTAAGACCCACCACACAGTTTTGAGTAATGCTCACTGAGTTCAGACTTGGGGGCAGGAGAAAGGGCAGATGAATGTGTTCTGAAGCAAATTCACTAACTACAAGCCATAGAAACCAGACATGTTCTGGAGGGACAAAAAGCACAAGGGAAAGAAGGAGGAAGAGCTGAGGCAGGGCTTCTGTCCTCAGGAAAATTCACAGTAATTAGGGAGAACAGATGGACTCGTGCAACAAAACAATTCTGAGCTAAGTGTCAGGTATCAACCAGGGACTTTCTACCCTGGCTGTCCATTAGAGTCATTGGAGAGCTTTGAGAAAACGCAGTCACCCTGGCCCCACACCAAGAGATTTTAATGCAATTGAAATTAGATGCAGTGCAGGCAACATTAGTATTTAAAAGCTCTCTGGATATTTCTAATGTGCAGCCATGCTTGAGAACAATTTATTCCAACTACAGTGCCTGTAAGAGCTCAGATGAGAGGGAGATTCCTGAGGGTAGGAGTGGTCAGGCAAGACTTCCCAGAGGGACAGGTAGGGAAGAAAAAGAGAATCATGATTGTAAGGAAACAGGGAAAAAGGAGGTCCAGCATGTGCCTGCTTGCAGTGGCTCTGGACACAAGCCCAACACTGCATCCTTGATCTGATAGATCATAGGAAGTAAGAGGGCCCCCAAGATTAGTGCACTCCCATACACACAACATGTTTCACTCATCAGGGTGCTTTTCCATCCATGGTCTTTGATGTGAGGTGGAAAACATAAACATATCCACTGTGCAATGAGAAAATGGAGACTCAGAGAGTTAGAGTGACTCAGTAAGAGGAGTGTTTTCAGAAAATTAGTCCAGTGATGGCATGCAGTGTGAATTACAGTGTGGGAGAGACAATTCCAGGAGGGCCCTTAGAAGACTGATACTTTCCTACAAATGGGAGGTAATATCAGGCCAAGGCATGGCAGAAGCCTTGGGAAACTCAGCAGAGAGAAGATCTAAGAGCCACCTTTCCAGTATGTATCCCTCTATTTATGTTTGGTGTATGGGCACCAGTGTTTAACACAGTAGGTTTAAGTTGGAGCAACTCTGTCTGCATTAAGAATTGGGGAAGCTGAAGAACAGAGAGGATGGAGTTCACAGAGTGGAGTAGGGATAGCTGAGAACTTGATCATCCAGCAAGGAGTGCCTTTCTACGCCTGGTAATTTTAGGGATGGAGGAAGCTTTTTGTCCATTCCTGATATTTCTGTCCAAGTAGAGGGAACTCCCTTGTTGGAACGCTTTGGTCTCTGCCCTTCTCCCACCACTCCTTTGGTTACGAAATTTGAGAAAAATAACTCAGGATGCTCAGTTGAACTCAGATTTCATTAATTGTGGGAACTAGCTGCTCCATGGAAAGCAGGATTTCTCCCAAAACTCTGACCTGGTACAGCCCTTTCCCTGTGCCAGGCCTTGCCCGTTCAGTGCTGCCAGGCCTAGGGAGATGGGCCTGCCTCATTCTGAGCTTCAAATTAACAAGGCTACTTGGTTAACAGAGTAGGACTCATGGCCTCCAACTTACTTGTTATCAGTGGTGTATTTGAAACCCATTCTTGCTCTTCAGTTCACAAATTATTCAGAGCCCAGCAGAAAAGAGGAGTTCTATTCGTAGGGGACTTCCCCAGAAATCCCAACAGTTGACAACATTATTCTAGCAGGAAAACAAAGAGATTCTTGGCATGGACCCCGAGACACCGGCTGCCTCAGTGGGTGTTCGCCATTCTATAGCCCTGCACGGGAAGAGACTGGTGACCTTCTCCACAGACAAAGTCCAGTGCCAGGAAACAAGGGTGGTCCACCCACGTGCCTAGTGGAATGAGCTGCCTCTGAATCAGCTCATGGATCCACTCTGAGAAATACTATCAGGCCCTGCTATGGTTGAGTATTTGTCCCATCCAAAACTCACGTTAAAATTTAATCCTCAATGTGGCAGTATTGAGAGATGAGGCCCTTAAGAGGTGATTGGGGCTGGGCCTGGTGGCTTATGCCTGTAATCCCAGCACTTTGGGAGGCCGAGGTGGGCGGATCACCTGAAGTTGGGAGTTCAAGACCAGCCTGGTCAACATAGTGAAACCCCATCTCTACTAAAAATACAAAAATTAGCTGGGCATGGTGGCGTGCACCTGTGGTCCCAGCTACTTTGGAGGCTGAGGCAGAAGAATCACTTGAACCTAGGAGGTGGAGGTTGCAGTGAGCCAAGATTGTACCACTGTACTCCACCCTGGGCAACAGAGTGAGACTCCATTTCAAAAAAAAAAAAAAAAAACGAGAGGCGATTGGGTCATGGGGACTTTCCCCTCAGGATAGATTTATCCATTCGTGGATTAATGAATTAATAGGTTAATGGATTAATGGAATATCAAGGGAGTGGGATCAGAGGCTTTATGAGAAAAGGAAGAGGGACTTGAGCTGACACGTTAGCACACTCAGCCCCCTTGCCATGTGACATCCTGTGCTGCCTCTAGACTCTGCCGTGTCCCCACCAGCAAGACCGCCCTCACCAATGGCCCCTCAACCTTGGACTTCTCAGCCTCCAGAACTGTAAGAAATAAATTCCTTCCATTATACATTACAAGTTTCAGGTATTCTCTTATAAGCAACAGAAAACTAAGGCCACAACAGAGTCAAAATTTTGCAGGCATCTTGTTTGGTTACAGACTGTTGCCTCCATCAAATGCCTTCATCCACGCAGCCCGGTAAATGATTGGCAGGCTCTGTTTTGTGATGTTTACAGCACTGAGGAAGTGCAGAAACCAAGGCAAATATTTTAATATTCTTTACCTGTTAAACAGCCTAACAAGCCAACTGATTACACAGTGTATCCTTAAAAGGCAAAGACAGTATAAAAGATCATTTTTTTTTCTTTAGATGAGATGATTTTGCAATTCAAGTTCCTTCAATAAAGCTAAAGTCTATGCTGTTTATAGAGCAAGGGTCAACATTTGTTCTCTATTTTTCACAGGTCTTGAGATTAAATGAGTAAATATATATTCATATATATTTGATATATTTGAATATATATACAGTATATATATTTGAATATATATACTATACATTCATATATAGTACATATATGAGTAATATATATTTTATATATATATTCTTTGAGGGCTAAGCTTTTCACAAGGTCTTGGACTAAGCAATCTGGTCGTCCAGAGGCTGCAGCTACCTGCTGATGCCAGAACATATGTCTCCTTGACATTGGGTCAAAGTTCATTTGTCAATATAACTTCTTCATACCTGAGACTCCTAGGTCACTTTCTGCCCTAAGAGGACGTGGAATAAGTGCACATATTCAGCCCAAAATACAGTTAAGTCATGTGTGTAGGGAAAACAGAAACTTCATATATATATATATATATATATATATATATATATATATGTGTGTGTGTGTATATATATGTGTGTGTGTGTATATGTGTGTGTGTGTGTATATATATTATATATATATATATATATAGCTATTGGGACCTGTTTTTTAACAATGTCTACTTTTAACATTTGTTTCAGTGATTTACTCCCAATTTCCACCAGTTACATTGCCGAGCTCCCCCTACCCACCTTTATTTGCCCACTTCTGTTGCGTATCTAAATAAACTTGGCTGTGGCTCAAATTTGTACTAATTTGCCAGTTTTGTGTCCCCCCTCCCTTCCTACTCCTCAGGGCATGGGGGAAGCCAGATGAGCTAGGTGAAGGCGGGGCTTTGGCAATTCAGGAGATGTGAATTTTGGCAGGTGTTAGTTCTCACTGGACATGTGTCCCCAAAAGTGTGGCACAAGAACCTACGTGACTACACCTGTGAAGAGAGCAATTCCTCAGGAAGCTCAGTACTAGGAGTGGGGAGAGGGCTGTGTCCTATTTCCCACTCCCCTCCACATGAGGCCCTAGAGAGAAGATGTTCTGCCCTAGCCAGAGAGGTAGAAGGGAGCTGTTGCCACTTCTGGGGTTCTAAGCCTTTTGCCAGCAATGTTGTACTTAACTTTCCTCCCTTCTCCTATTTCCTTCCGAGTTTATCTATCTCTCAATGTCCAGTTCAAGTTTTGCCTCCTCCAGGAAGTCTTTCCTGACTGCTCTTGCCAGAAGCAATTGCCTCTTCAAAGACAAGAAGCATCTACCACCTGTCCAGCCCCGTAGATGCTACCAACATCTGATTTTACTGTTTCAAGAACTTTTTTCAGACACAAATAATATAAGAGAGAACCAAAAAAAATACAATTTTTTAAAAAGTATCCAGGAGCAACATGAAGTTCAAACTATGATGCTTTCAGGTGAAAACAAGGGACTAGAAAGGGCTGAGAGTCATGGAGGGACATCCGGGTTCATCTAGTTCTGTCTGACTCTATTTGAAGTCTTTTTTTTTTTTTTTTTTTTTTTTTGAGACGGAATCTCGCTCTGTCATCAGGCTGGAGTGTAGTGGTGCAATCTGGGCTCACTGCAACTTTTGCCTCCCAGGTTCAAGCGATTCTCCTGCCTCAGCTTCCTGAGTAGCTGGGACTACAGGCACATGCCACCATGCCCAGCTAATTTTTTGTATTTTTAGTAGAGACGGGGTTTCACCATATTGGCCAGGATGGTCTTGAACTCCAGATCTCGTGATCCACCTGCCTCGGCCTTATTTGAAGTCTTTTAAAAAACCATCTGTAACAAGCCCTACATACAGATCCTACTTAAAACCTTGTAGAGGCAGGGAATGTAGGTTTTCTTCCTCACTCACTTTTGGAGCATCTCTGAAAGTCAAAAATAGTTCCTTAGATTGGCTTGTAATGTATTTTCTTGTGTGATCATTGGAAAAATATTACAGCTTTAAGATGAACTTTTCCATTCATTCTTTCACACCATCTATGTAGAATATCACTGAGTATCAGATTCCATCTATCTATTTATCTATCTCTCCATCTAGTGCCAGTGCTCAACCAGCCGAATGAAACATCAACAACCAAGTCCTCCCAACCACATCTAGCCTGCAGCCTTACAACCAGACACTAAAGCTATTTGTTCATTCATTCATTCAATCCTCTATTTAGAGAATAAACCATATACCAGGCATTGTTCTTGAGACTGGCTGTGCAGCAGAGAGCAAAATAAGCAAAGAACCTACCTTCAGGGAGCCTGTGCTCTAATAAGGGAGACAGGCTAACAAGAAATCATAAGCAGACACAGGATCGGGCAGTGAAATATGCTCTGAAGGAAGATAACGCCATAATGATGGATAGACAGTGATTGAGGTTCAGAGGAGGTGACATTGGGGCGACCTGAGTGAACTGGAGAAACAAGCCATGTCACTATCTGAAAGACGAAGCTTCCGGGGGAGAAGATCTAGTGCCAAGGCCGAGGCAGGGGTTTTCTTGGTGTATAAGGCCTATGCAGTTGGAAAACAGTGATCCAGGAAAGTGGCAGGGAAGAAATGAGGTCGGGGGCTAGACAGAGCTTGACGGAGGCCCGTGGACCATGGTGAGCGTGGTGGCTTCATTCTTGGTGTGATAAGAAGCTGTTACAGGGTTTTGAGAAGAGCCATAGCCTGGTGTAAGTTTCACAATGCCACACTGTCTACTGTGTGGGGAAGAGAACAGATTGTGCAGGGCCCAGAGTGGAGGCTGGGAGCCCAAGCAAGAGTCTCTCTTGCTTATTCCTGCTGCTTCCTGTGTACCAGCTTCCCACCTCAGTTGCAATCTGTTCCAGGGCAGATTGTTCTGGTCTGTCTGGAAACCCCGCTGCTTGGCTCCAGGGAACCTTCCAGAGACCGAAACAGCTCCCTACATTCCACCCACCATGTTCCCCTTTCCTTTGTAACCCAACCTAATATGCCTGCACCACCATTTTCTAGCTTTCTGCCCTTCCCCAAACACTCAGCCTCCCCAGTTTCAGGGTCAAATCCTGTTCAGATAGTGCTAGGGAATACCAAACTAATCTCACACAGTGGTTCTCACTAAGGTGTAAATGGCAGGTGTAATGCTAATATATTACCTGTTCAGGGGGCATTTCTTCAGTGCCTATTCCAAAAGAATAGAGCTTTAGCAATATCATTTCAGAACCCATTAACAGACTTCACACAAAGTATTGGCAGGATGTTAGGCCCTCCATAAAATTACAAGAAAAAAAATAAGACCATAGATTTCAACATTGACATTATTGCAAATTAGATCATGAACACAGAATTCATTCAATGCCTGGGATGGCAAGGCTATAAAAAGCTATCTAATCAAGCCAACCCATTTTAAAGATGAGGGAACTGAGCCCCCCAAATTAGAAAGCTTTGGCAGAAAAACCACAGGATTGGTTTGCTGTAAACTGTGAAAATTGTACAATACTTTAGGAATGGCTACAATGATGCTGACAACCTTTGTTACCACTATTATTTTGCTAATTGTGCTCTATCTCCTTCAATCTCTTCCTCTCTGTGGAATCTACCACTTATGACTCAGAATTGATTTGGCGTCTAGAGTCAGGTCCCTGCGGCATGAATAGATACAACCCTACTGATCCATGTTTTGACTCATCTATCCAATGGACTCAGCACCAAAAGTAGAGGTGATCTGGCTTGGGAAAGCATCAACAGTATGAGCACAGATCCCTAACACCTGTCATTGTGCAGACTATCCACAGTGTGTTACCTGGGGACATTTAAGAAAGCATACATTTGTTCAAAAACAGCAGCTGAAAGAAGGAAATCTTCTTACTTGCCATTCACTGGACTCAGATACCACTTGGGCATTGGCTTCTCAGAGGACCCTGGCCACCTCCAAGAATCCTGGCCCTCCAGTGCATTCAGACAGAGAAGGAAGGATCCTGTGGTCTACAGCCTAAAGGATGGCTGCACCACTGAAGCTTCAGATTAAATATTTTTGTGATTCCATAAGCAGAAAACAAACTGTTCTCGATGAATGACAGGCACAGCACAGATGCCACCTATTAAATAATTAAAATAAAGTAGAAATTAAAAATAAACAGTGGGAAATGATTTGAAACACACACAACCAAAGGATGCGGAAAAAGTAACTTGGGAATGAAGAAGTGAGTAAAATTAGATTTGAGTTATTTCTAAATTCAATTGCATCTAGATTAACTGGCTGTCTTTCTGCCAGTGTCAGCATGAAATAAACAATACCTACACCAAGAAATCCTAGAAGCAAGTGTACTGCTAATGCAGCCACGGTGCCACTTCTGATGGTCCCAGCATTTGCCCATGAAGACAAGATGGGAAGGTATAAAGTGAGATATGAAGAAAGGAAAATGAAAATAGAATTTGTAATGGTTGGCAAATGCTGTGTAATGAACAATCACAGAATCTTAGTAACACACAACAATAAATACTTGTCTCTCTCAAATTTGTGGGTCAGTTATAAATTTGCTGATTTACACTGAGCTTGGCTAAGTGGCTCTGCTTCAAGCTGCGGATCAGGTTGTGCTTGACATATCTCAACTGAAGTTTGGGCTCTGGTCAATTTTATGCATGCTTATTCTAGGACTTAGGCCAAAATGGCAAAAGTAAGCCAGAGGAAACTTGCTTCCTGGTAAAGACAGAAATTTCAAGGCATATAGAAACACACAATTCCTCTGAAGCCTCAACCTGGGACTGGCATACTGCCACTTTTTTCTACATTCTACTAGCCAATAGAAGTCCCATAGTCAAGCCAATTTTGATGAGATGGGAAAATACACTCCACCTACTCTGATAACTGGTACTGCAAAGCCACATGGGAGAGAAAGTGGGCATGTAATTCTAATGTAGAAGATCATAAAGAACTGCAAACAATGGTTCATTCCACTTCAGGTTTTATTTCACATGACACTTTCCAAAGAAAATTGTTTCTGGGGTCCTTCAAGATGATGGTCTAGACCATGGTTCAGCAAACAATAGCCCACAGAGCAAATCCAGCTCGCCACCTGTTTTTGTATGTACTGCAAACCAAAATGAGTTTTTATGTTTTTAAATCATTGGGAGAAAAAAATCAAAAGAACGGTGGTTGGTAACACATGAAAATTACACGAAGTTCAAAAATCAGTATCTATAAATAAAGTTTCATTGTACCATAGCCATACTCATTTGCTTTTGTATTAACTATGGTTCTTTTGTACGACATTGCCAGAGCTGAGTCGTTACAGCAGAGACCGTATGGCCTACATAGTCTGAAATAGCAACTCTCTGACCCCTCAAAGAACAAGTTTGCTGACTCCTGGTCTAAACCACCATTGTGCAAAAGAAAAATAATGTGAGCTCACATATGGATTTTAAATAATCTAGTAGGCACATTAAAAAAGGTAAAAAGAAATATGTGACATTAATTGTAATAATATATGTATTTAACCAAATATGTCCAAAATAGTACATTTCAAAAAAGTAGAAATGAGATATTTTATTCTTTTTTTATACTAAGTCTTTAAAATCTGGGGTATATAAAATACTTTATTCTGTGGTATATAAAATCTGGGGTGTATAAAATATTATATACTTACAGCACAGATCATTTCAGACTACACACATTTCAAGTACTCAATAGCCATATGTATGTATCTGGTGGGGACCCTGTAGGAAAGTAAAAACGTACACACTTTTTATGCCCTCAGAAGATGCCTAATCCTGGTTTACTAGGGGTTTTTTTTCCCAAATCCCCTCTGAAGTCAATTTGTTGCAAATGATCTCCTAGTTTGAATGACCACAGAATGTCTATCTATACTCAACATTATGTTACCTTGTGCCTTGAGAAGAGCCCTACCTGCAGCAGAGGCTCAAAAAATGTTTGTTGTATAAATAAATGCGTGAATGAATCATGCCTTTGTTCATTATGCTTCTGAAGTCATTCTTTGGCTTCTCCCTGTATTTGACTCCTGTCCCTGCAACTAGACTGTTTGCTGCTTAAGTATGACAATCAAGTATCTCTTATTGGACTAGTTCTCCTGCAGATAAAACTATAAACCATGGGAAATACTTTTTAAATAACTACGTGAAGGCACTGAGCAACAATCAAAAATAAGAAGAACTTAAGGCCAGACACGGTGGCTCAGGTCTGTAATCCCAGCACTTTGGGAGGCTGAGGTAGGCGGATCACTTGATCCCAGGAGCTTCCGACCAGCCTAAGCAACATGGTGAAACTTCATCTCTACAAAAAAATACAAAAAAAATAGCCATGTTTGGTGGCCCATGCCTTAGTGCCAGCTACTCAGGAGGCTGAGATGGGAGAATGGCTCGAGATGGAGAGGTCAAGGCTGCAGTGAGCCACGATCCAAGCCACAGAACACAAGCCTTGAGGGGAGACTGGACTTATCTTGAAAGAAAGGAAAGGCACCTGATTTATTTCCCATTTTTACATTGTTTTTAACCTGAAGGCAGGCTTCATTCTGCAGCAAGTGGTGTGGCTGAAATTTGATAGGCATTCCACAGTCCTGTGGCTTAAAGAAGCAGAGGATACAGTTCAGGGTACCCACAGCAGCTGGATGCAGGGTCAGGAGGGTGGGGTTTGGGGTGGTGGTGAGGGCTAATGCAAATAGAAATGAGCTGAGGATAGGGAGCTGATATGGTTTGAGTCTATGTCCCCGCCCATATCTAATGACAAATTGTAATCCCCAATGGTTGGAGGTGGGGGCTGGTGGGAGGTGATTGGATCAGGAGGCAGACTTCCCCCTTGCTGTTCTCATGATACTGAGTGAGTTATCAGAGATCTGGTTGTTTAAAAGCATGTAACACCTCCCCTTCTCTCTCCTCCTCCTGTTGCAGGCATGTAGGACAAGCCTGCTTCTCCTTCGCCTTGCACCATGATTGTAAGTTTCCTGAGACCTCCTTAGCCATGCTTCTTGTACAGCCTGCAGAACCGTGAGCCAATTAAACCTCTTTTCTTTATACATTTCCCCAGTTTCAGGTATTCCTTTATAGCAGTGAGAGAACGGACTAATACAGGAGCCCTATATTCTGCACATAAATTCTGTCCAAATATCTGGCTGTCTCCTGGACTGCGCATGTGTGAGACAGACAGGAAGAAACTCAGCTGAGGGTAAAAGAAGAGACTTTTGCCACTGCCTGCAATATTGGAGGCAGTTTAGAATTTTAGTTCTGCAAGCTAAACTTCCTGCTTTAAAAAACAAACAAACCAAGTTTTCTGAGGACCATAACAGAATAAGCCAGAGTGTCTACAACATATAATTTAGAACGTCCTGGATACAATCTGAAATTACTAGACATACTTAAAAGCAGCAAAATGAAATCTGACCCTGAGATAACCCAGATGTTGGCATTAGAGAAAAAAAAGGATTTTAAATCAGCTGTTATAACGGTTATAACTATGCTCAAGGACATAAAGAAAAATGTTCGCCAAGTAAATAAAAACAGAAAATCTCAGCAGAGAAACAGACTGTTTAAAAAAGAACCAAATGAAATTGTAGAATTGAAAACTAAAATTACCTGAAATAAAATATTCACTGAATGGAGATAACAAAATGATCTGTGTAGAAAATTCCACAGAAACTACCAGAAAAAAAAAAAAAAAACCTTCTAGAACTAATATATTCCAGGATACAAACTCAATATTTTAAAAATCAATTATATTTTATTTCCTAGCAATAAGTACTCAGGACTTAAATTTTTTTTACAAAAGACATAATTTACAATAGCAATGCAAACTATGAAATACTTAGAGATAAGTCTGACAAAACATGTGACATGTGTAACTGAAAACTATAAAACATGGCTGAGAGAAACTGAAGAGCACCTCAAAAAATGAAGGAAGTTGTCATGGGTTTCTGTTTCATGGGTAGAAAAACTCAATATTGCTAAGATGTCAATTATCTCCAAACTGTTCTATACATTTAACACAACCCCAATCAAAATTGCAGCAGGCTTTGAGTTGAGAAGTTGATTCTAAAATTTGACTGAAATAGCTCAGTTGGCAGAGCATTAAACTGAAGATCTAAAATTCATATGGAAACTTAAAGGACATAGAATACCAAAATAAGTTAGAGAGGAACAAAGTTGAACGACATACTACCAAGCTTCAAGATTTATTACAAGGCTACAGTAATCAAGACGTTTAGTACTAGCATCAAGATAAACAAATAGACATGGAAGAAAACATAGAATCCAGAAACAGACCCAAAAAATTGAAAAGAAATCAATTTTTAATTGCTTTTTTGTGTTAGGCAATTCAGTGAAGAAAGGACAGTATTTCCAACAAATGACATTGGAACAATTAAGCATCCATATGCATGCATCAATTAGTTAATTAATGAATTTCAATCCATAAATCATGTGAACTGAAATCATATGGATTGCATCATATATACAAATTTACTCAAAATACGTCATGGGAATAAACATAAAATCTAAAATTATAATACCTCTAGAAAATTAAAGCACAGGATGAAATCCCTTTTTACCTAGATTAAGCAAATTCAAACCACAATGAGATACCACTACATACCCACTAGAGTGACTAAAATAAAAAACTGGCCATCCCATGCCAAATGTTGGCATGAATCTAGAGCAACTGAAACTCTTATAGACTGCTGATGGGTGTAAAATGGCACAACCACTTTGGAAAACAGTTTGCTGTTTTTTAAAATGTTAAACATTCATCTACTAGATATTTGTCCATGAGAAATGAAAGCATATTTCCATTCAAGGACTTGTACGTGAATATTCATAGCAATTTTATGTAAAATAACCAAAAACTGGAAACAACTAAATGTTCAACAGGTGAATGCATAAACAAACTATGATATATTCTTGCAATAGAATACTATTGTGCAATGAAAGTGAATGAGGTGTTGAAACATGCAACAACATAGTTGAAAAGTATAATTATGTAAGTGAAAGTTGCAGACAACGAAAGAAACAACTGTCCTATTTCATGTATATAGAATTCTAAAAAATGCAGTCTAATCTATAGTGACAGAAAGTAGATCATGGTTTCCCAGAGGACCAAGGAGCAACAAGAGAGATATTACAAAGGAGTATGAGGAAGCTTTCGGGATTGGTGAATGTGTTCATTATATTAATTGTGGTGATTGTCTCATGGGTGTATTTGGATGCAAACCTCATCAAATTATACACTTTAAGTATATGCATTTTATATTTCAATTATACCTCAATAAAGCTATTAAAAACAAACAAAAATGCACTGGATGTACTTAATAGTATTTGAAAGACAATAGAAGAAAGTCAGTAGAGAGAGCAATAGAAATTATCCAATCTAAAGAACAGGGACAAGGCATCATTACAGTAATGAAAAGAGCCTCACCAATCTATGGGATGGTATGAAAAGATCATTCTCATAATTGAAGTGCCAGAAAGAAGAGAAAGTAAAAAAAAAAAAAAAAGTGAACAATTTGAAGAAATAATTGCTGAAAATCTCGCCTATTTGGTCAAAAACATAAATTTATCCAACTCAAAATATCTGCACAGCAAGGGAAACAATCAACAGAGTGAAAATGCCACCTTTGGAATGGGAGAACTTATTTGCAAACTATGTATCTGATAAGGTGTCAGTTTCCAAAATATGTAAGGAATACCAACAACTTAATGGCAAAAAATAATAATAATTTAAAAATCCAATTTAAAAAATTAGCAAGAGACAAAAATAGACATTTCTCCAGAGAAGACATACACATGGCCAACAGATATATGAAAATGTGCTCAACATTGCCAACCATCAGGGAAATACAAGTCAAAACCACAATAAAATATCACCTCATACCTGTCAGGATGGCTACTATCAAAAAAAAAAAAAAAGACAACAAGTATTGGCAAGGTTATGAGAAAATTAGAACTCTGTATACTCTCGGTAGGAATGTAAAACGAGCCGGGCGCGGTGGCTCAAGCCTGTAATCCCAGCACTTTGGGAGGCCGAGACGGGTGGATCACGAGGTCAGGAGATCGAGACCATCCTGGCTAACACGGTGAAACCCCGTCTCTACTAAGAAATACAAAAAACTAGCCGGGCGAGGTGGCGGGCGCCTGTAGTCCCAGCTACTCAGGAGGCTGAGGCCGGAGAATGGCGTGAACCCAGGAGGCAGAGCTTGCAGTGAGCTGAGATCCGGCCACTGCACTCCAGCCTGGGCTACAGAGCGAGACTCCGTCTCAAAAAAAAAAAAAAAAAAAAAAAAGGAATGTAAAACGATACAGCCGCAATGTAAAGCAGATTGGCAATTTCTCATAAAACTAAAAATAGAGCTACCATATATCTATTTTGGGGTATAGAGTGAAAAGAATTGAAATTAGGATTTTAAAAAATTTTTTTAGACAGGGTCTCACTTTGTCATTTACTTTGGAGTACAGTGGCGCAATCATTGCTCATTGCAGCCTCAAACTCTTGGGCCCAGCCGATCCTCCCACCTCAGACTCCCAAGTAGCTGAGACTATAAGCACAAGCCACCATGCCAGGTAACTTTTTAAATTTTTGTAAAGATAGGGTCTCACTTTGTTGCCTGGGCTGCTCTTGAATTCCTGGCTTCAAGCAATCCTCGCTCCTTAGCCTCCTAAAGTGGTGGGATTACGAGTGTGAGCCACCGCATGCAGATAAAATCAAGATCTTGAAGAGGTATCTGTACTCGCACGTTCATTGTAGTATTATTCACAACAGTCGAGATATGAAAACAGTCCAAATGCCCATGGACAGATGAATGGATAAAGAAAATGTGTTGTATAGGTACAGAGGACTATTATTCCATCTTTTAAAAAGGAGAAAAAAATTACCATTTACAACAACATGGATGGACTTGGAAGATATTATGCTAAGTGGAATGAGTCAGTCACAGAAGGACAAATACTGCATGATCCTACTTACATGAAGTATCTAAAATAGTCAAACTCATAGAATAAGAAAATTAAATGGTGGCTGCCAGGGGATGAAGCCAGCGGGGGGGAAGAAGCATTGTTCAGAGGGTATAAAGCTACACCTACACAGGATGATTGAGCTTTAGAGATCTGCTGTACAGCATTGCATAACAAGAGGGTAGATCTCATGTTAAGTGTTTTGACCACTAAAAAGGGGTGTGGGGACACAAGGAAACCTGCTCTACAGTTTCAAGGTTCTTTATATGAAGTAAATAGAAACTTCTAAGTAGTTTGTGAAAATTACTGTTGTATATTTGTCATCCACAGAGCAAGACTTTTCAACCTCAGAACTTTTGATATTTTGGACCAGATAATTCTTTGCTGTGTTTCCTGTGCACTGTTGGATATTTAGTAGTATCTCTGGCTTCCACTCACCAGATGCCAGTAGTACTTCTCTAGTTGTGACAACCAACAATGTCTCCAGACATTGCCAAATTCCCCGGAGAAATAAAATTGCCCCTGTGTGAGAACCACTACCACCATAAACACACACACACACACACACACACACACACACAAACAAATAATGTAAAGAGGTATAGCTAAAAAGCCAATGAAATGAAATAAATTTGAATTCTATAAAATATTTTGTTAACCCAAAATACTTCAGGAAAGAATACAGAGGAACAAAAAGAAAAATGAGAAAAACATTGATATGGTTGGGATATTTGTCCCCTCCAAATGTCCTGTCGAAATGTCATCCCCAATGTTGGAGGTGGAGCCTAATGGGTAGTGTTTGGGTCATGGGGGCAGAACACTCATGAAGTGCCCTTCCATGGTAATGAGTTCGGACACTATTAGTTCACCCAAGAGCTGGTTGTTTGAAAAAGAGACTGGCACTTTCACTTCTCTCTCACTGCCTCTCTCATCATGTGACATGTCTGCTCCTCCTTTGCCTTCTGCAGCAAGTGGAAGCTTCTGGAGGCCCTCACCAAGAGCAGATGCCAGTGCCATGCTTCCTGTACAGCCTGCAGAACCAAATAAACCTCTTTATAAATTACCCAGGCTCAAGTATTCCTTTATAGCAATACAAATGGACTAACACAAATATAAAACAAACAGAATGAGTAGTAAAATATTATATAGAAACTCAACCATATCAATAATCACATTAAATTTAATTGGACTAAACATTTTAGTTAAAAGGCAGAGATTTTCAGAATGGTTATAAAAGCAAAACCCAACTATAAGATGTCTATAAGAGATGGACTTTAAAGATAAAGCCACAAATGGGTTAAAAACAAATGATTAATGGGCTATTTACTATGCAATCACTGAGCATAAGAACGCTGGACTGGGTGTATTGATATCAGACATATTTCAAGACTAAGAGTATTACCAGAGAAAAAGAGAGACATTTCATTAAAGCAAA
This sequence comes from Macaca mulatta, assembly GCF_049350105.2. Lineage (NCBI taxonomy): Eukaryota > Metazoa > Chordata > Mammalia > Primates > Cercopithecidae > Macaca > Macaca mulatta. Next base: position 101,852,584 of record NC_133418.1, on the reverse strand, counting down.
AAGGTCAATCCATCAGAAAGGCATAACACTGCTAATTCATATCAGCCTAATAACAGAGCCTCAAAATATACTAGGCACAAATTGTCAGAATTAAAGGGAGAAATAGACAAATCCACAATTGTATTTGGAGATTTGTAATATACTCTCAGCAACTGATAGGAAGTTCCGCCTGTCCATCTGATGAGGCAGGTGCCATAAGAAAGCAGCCCACACAGTCTAACCAGTAGAGATCAAGGAAAGCAGTCAACACTTCATTCTGGGCAGTGACATATTGGTAACTACAGAGTTACCAAATTTGAATATCTATGGGCGGGCACTGTTGTGTCAGTCACTTCAATTTATCACAATGATTCTCCACCATAGCTGCACTTCCAAATCACACAGGAGGATTTTGAACAAGACCTGGACTTGGGACTCAACACTAAAAACTTTGATCTGATTGATATGGGGATGGCTGTAAGCATCTATATTTTTCTTTTTTCTTTTTTTTTTTTTTTTTTTTTGAGATGGAGTCTCGCTCTGTCACCCAGGCTGGAGTGCAGTGGTGCGATCTCGGCTCACTGCAAGGTCCACCTTCTAGGTTCACGCCATTCTCCTGCCTCAGCCTCCCCAGTAGCTGGGACTACAGGCACCCACCACCATGACCAACTAATTTTTTTTTAAGTGGAGATGGGGTTTCACCATGTTAGCCAGGATGGTCTAGATCTCCGGACCTTGTGATCTGCCCACCTCAACCTCCCAAAGTGCTGGATTACAGGCGTGAGCCACCGCGCCCAGCCCAAGCATCTGTATTTTTCTTAAAGCTGTCCACATGATATTAATGTGCATTTATTGCTATATCATCTCATGTAATGACTTCTGTTGGCCAATTAGACTTTTAGGTCACATCACCCCATTGGGTATATGTATTGAATTTTTCGGTACATACCTGGGCTTGGCACTGTCTCCTCCACCCTATTCACAGGCAGTTTAGGTTTTGAATACAAGTGCAGAAATTTATATTTTTCTGTATTGAATGTCATTTTTTATGATCAACACTTCTCACTGTCAAGATCCTATAAGATCCCACTTCTATCTTCAATCCTCTCATCCTTTTTATCCTGTTTTATGTGAAGAATACAAGTGTCCAGTGGTCTTTCCTAACTCAGAGTCACTAAAATTACTATAAATCTGCCCCTTCTCAGGCCGGGCACGGTGGCTGACAACTGTAATCCCAGCACTTTGTGAGGTCAAGGCAGGCGGATCATAAGGTCAGGAGATCAAGACCATCCTGGCTAACATGGTGAAATCCCATCTCTACTAAAAAATACAAAAAATTAGCCGGGTGTGGTGGCAGGTGTCTGTAGTCCCAGCTACTCCGGAGGCTGAGGCAGGAGAATCGCTTGAACTCGAGAGGCGGAGGTTACAGTGAGCCAAGATTGCGCCACTGCACTCCAGCCTGGGTGACAGAGAAAGACTCGGTCTCAAAAAAAAAAAAAAAAAAAAAAAAAAAGTCCTTTCTCAAGGGCTAAAATCACAATCAAGCTCCTCCATGTGTGTGTTTTCTCCTTATCTGAACAAGCTCTATTGTCTTTTCTACCAGAAATGCCCTTCATTTCATCAAAATGTACATCTTCCTGGACAATTCCTTCAAGACCTCATGCAAGTACCAGTTTTACTAAGAAGCCCTTCCTGCCTCTACCTAATCATTCCCTCCCCTTCCCAATCTCTAAACCCAGGACATCCCTCTATCATAGTATACATCACAATTTAGAATAATCTATGTCTTCATTAATCTGTCTTCCTCGTTGGACTATGAGCTATATGAAGGCAAGGACCTGGTCTTGTTCCTCTTAGTATCCCCAGTGCCAAGTCCTCATAGTGAGTGTCCAATAAATGCGTCTCGCATGGAGGGAGGGAAAAAAGGAGAGGTACATTTTTTCTTGGAAATTGGGGATTCAAAACATCAAATAAAATCCTTTGACTCAGATGTTAGCTATCCATAATTCTCATAAGCCCAGAGTTTTAGGTAGCAATAATAACTCTTCATACATCTATAACATTTATTATTTACACAGGACTGAACAAAATCTTACCTGACCCCTTTGAAAACCCAATTATGTACTGTTACCCCAATATTACAGATGAGAAATATGATGATCAAAAACATTTATTTGTCCAAGATCTCTGACTAAAAAGGAACCAAACTTAGGTCTTCAGATTTAAGAATTGATCTGTTTTGTTTGATTTTAAAACATGCAACTCCGGAGGATTAAATTAAGCTCTCTGCCACCTGGTATGGGTGAAGCCTTATTGTGTCTCTCCCATAGATATGCAGATTATCATTGGTGATGTACAGGCTACCAAGGCCTGCTGGGTAAATAGGTTGTGAAGGCTTTAGGAGCCCCAGGCACCACTGGCTCCCAGCCTAAGTCCAAGGTCCTGGTCTAGGACCTGGCTCCCATCTTATGAGGCCAGTGCTGTTCTCAGGCTCTGCTGTGCAGAGGTGACTGCTAATTATATTCTGGAGACTTCATGGAAAATGGGATGTGTGGTGAGTCTCAGTGGACGCGTAAGTGGATACATGGAGAGGAATGTGTGCAGTGTGCTTTAACCAAAAAGAAAGATTTTTGTAAAACAAAATTTTCAATGCAGGAAAGTCCATAGTTTACTCCCAGGATTTATAGAGGCTGCCACAAGTGCGGCTACCATGGCTTAAAGAAGACCCCACCACCAACCTCTACCACTTCCACCCCAGCCTCTTTCCTTCCACCCAACCATGCATTTTTCTTTTGTTTTGTCTTTTCATTTTAGAGACAGGGTCTTTCTCTGTCACTCGGGCTTGAGTGCAGTGGTACAATCACAGCTCATTGCAGCCTCAAACTCCTGGACTCAAGCAATCCTCCCACCTCAGCCTCCCAAGTAGCTAGGACTATAGGCACGCATCACCACACCTGGCTAATTTTTAGTTTTTTTATTTTTCTGTAGTGACAGGATCTCACAATGGTGCCCAAGCTGGTCTTGAACATCATAAGCATCTTGATGCTTAAGCATCTTCCCACGTGGGCCTCCCACAGTGCTGGGATTACAGGCAGGAGCCACAGCACCAGGCCCGTCTTCTGTTCACCTTGGGCTTAAACCTGAATATGGCTTTACATCAGACAGAACAGCTTTGGGGGACAAGGATGACATCTCCAGCTATTGATGCAAAGCCAAGGACGTCTGTGAGATCACTGGCAGCCCTACCCTTGAGTAAGGAGCTCCCTGCAGCACCAGGTTGCTGTACCTCAAAAGGGAGCCCCAAAACTTTGTGGGGCAACTTGAACTAGCCATTCGTTTTTAGAAAATACCAGTCTGTGCACCAGGACCTGGCTGCCTTAGAATCACTGTGGGCCATTTTGTTTGTTTGTCTGAGATGGAGTCTCGCTCTGTTGCCCAGGCTGGAGTGTAAATGGTATAATCTTGGCTCACTGCAACCTCCATCTCCCGGTTTCAAGCAATAATCCTGCCTCAGCCTCCCAGGTAGCTGGGATTACAGGCTCACACCACCGTGCCCAGCTAATTTTTGTATTTTTAGTAGAGACAATGTTTTACCATGTTACACAGGCTGGTCTTGAACTCCTGACCTCAGGTGATCCACCCCTGCTTGGCCTCCCAAAGTGCTGGGATTACAAGTGTGAACCACCATGCCTGGCCAACCATTTTTTAAACTATGGTTCCCCACACTTCTCCTGTGGTAATTCTGATTTCCTGGGTACAGAATGGGTCTTTCAAATATGCAGATTCCCAGGCCCTGTGCCAGACAAGTTAAATAGGTATTACCTGGGGAAGGGAGTGGGAATTGGTTCTTTTTAAAACATCCCCAAGTGGCTCTACTATACAGCCTGGTTGGGAACTGCTGAATTGGAGTATTCTATTTTCCAGTCCAAATCTCCACTTGCCCCTTCTACCTGTCTCCCCCTGTTCTGCCCCCTGCAGCCACCAAGGTACCCAGGGCTTCCTCCTCAAGGCACCTGTTCAATGTTTGAAAAATAAAAGCCATCTTCTTCCCTTAAGTCTTTTCTTTTTAAGACTAAAAAGAACATCACAGCAAGAGAAAGAGTGATTTGCCTGCTAGGAGCCTCCAGAAATTAGGCTCAAAATAGTATTTGCTTCAGGGACTTTTTTTATTATTATTCAGAAACAAAGTGTTGAAAGTATAGGGAAAATGCAAACTGATTTGTTTCACCTGTGTATCAATGGATTCAAAATACCGAAGACTTTCTTTTCTGAGTCAGTTCTGTTTTGCAAGTGACCTTGTGGAAAATCAAAGGAAGTGGTTCAGGCAGATCCCTGAACTACCCCCAAGTGGGGTCACCTTGTGATGGGTCTGGGCTCCTGGCACTTCTTGAGAGGGAAGGGGTTCCGTCCTGCAGAGACAGCCTCCCTGCAGAGGTGCACCACCGCGAGGTGAGATGTGTGGCTTCATTAGGGTTCAGCTCTGGATCTGGGAAAAGGGATCATCTGTAGATTCAGTCTTGGGAACCTAGTTGGAGTGGAAAGCAGAGAAGGAAAGCCGGGGCTGCAATGTGTAAATCTCATCCCTCAATTACAGGTCTGGCCTGTGAGAATTAACTAGTACAAGGAAGGAAGACTTGGCCGGGCGCGGTGGCTCAAGCCTGTAATCCCAGCACTTTGGGAGGCCGAGACGGGCGGATCACGAGGTCAGGAGATCGAGACCATCCTGGCTAACACAGTGAAACCCCGTCTCTACTAAAAAATACAAAAAACTAGCCGGGCGAGGTGGCGGGCGCCTGTAGTCCCAGCTACTCGGGAGGCTGAGGCAGGAGAATGGCGTGAACCCGGGAGGCGGAGCTTGCAGTGAGCCGAGATCCGGCCACTGCGCTCCAGCCTGGGCGACAGAGCAAGACTCTGTCTCAAAAAAAAAAAAAAAAAAAAAAGGAAGGAAGACTTGAAAGGCAATAGTCACCTGTGAGCAGCAGCTAAAACCACAGTGACATAATGTTAAAAGCAGGTGCTTGCACCTTACACCGGATTTATCTTTTCACTGGTCAAGAATTGGTCCAGTCAGCTCCAACTGGAGTGGTGAGTTTCTCCAGTGGGCATTCCCTTTGTGTGCTGACCTCATTTCTTTTTTTTTTTTTTTTTTTTTTTTGAGATGGAGTCTCGCTCTGTTGCCCAGGCTGGAGTGCAGTGGCACGATCTCGGCTCACTGCAAGCTCCACCTCCCGGGTTCACGCCATTCTCCTGCCTCAGCCTCCCGAGTAGCTGGGACTACAGGCGCCCACCACCGCGCCCGGCTAATTTTTTTGTATTTTTAGTAGAGACGGGGTTTCACCGTGGTCTCGATCTCCTGACCTTGTGATCCACCCGCCTCGGCCTCCCAAAGTGCTGGGATTACAGGCGTGAGCCACCGCGCCCAGCCTGCTGACCTCATTTCTTCATAACAAGCTTGATGTTTAGCAGGATACCAAATGCTGGAGGAAAAAAGATGGATGTGAAAGTAAATCACCAGACATAAATAATGTTTATTTATCCTTGGTGGAGATAGTCCACCTAAAACTGCCAGGCCTCAAAACCTCATTGCCGCCTGAGAGAAAGAGAAGGGGACAGGCTAAAAACTCCGGCCATGTGTATACCATCTTCCACCTCATATTTTCACAATCCTCAAAACTCTCTCTCATGCTTTTATTGTTTGTTTGTTTTTTGAGTTTGGCCTCAAAAAAATCCAGTTCTAGAAGCAAGATAAATACTCTAATCCCATTTTACAGACAACAGATCTGAGGTTCAAAATGCATTTTTTTTAATTTATTTATTATTATTATACTTTAAGTTGTAGGGTACATGTGCATAACGTGCAGGTTTGTTACATATGTATACTTGTGCCTTGTTGGTGTGCTGCACCCATCAACTCGTCATTTACATCAGGTATAACTCCCAATGCAATCCCTCCCCCCTCCCCCCTACCCCTCCCCATGATAGGCCCCGGTGTGTGATGTTCCCCTTCCTGAGTCCAAGTGATCTCATTGTTCAGTTCCCACCTATGAGTGAGAACATGCGGTGTTTGGTTTTCTGTTCTTGTGATAGTTTGCTAAGAATGATGGTTTCCAGCTGCATCCATGTCCCTACAAAGGACACAAACTCCCATCAAAAAGTGGGCAAAGGATATGAACAGACATTTCTCAAAAGAAGACATTCATACAGTCAAAATGCATTTTACTACCAAAGGTGGCACAGGTAGAAAACAGCAGAGGCAGAGCTCGAACTCCAACTCTCCAGATTCTAGCTACAGGCGCCTTCCAAAAGATGAGCTTCTTCTTGAAGGCAAAAGGCGCAATACACCAGGGCACACCAGGATCCAAGAGCCTCATATCCTCAGGCCTCAGGGTACCCATTCTAAAAGTAATATCCCTCCTATGTGGGGTTAATGTGGTTAGTGGTTAGTGCGGCTTTGTTTCTAAGAATTTCTTGGCTCATATCCTCCCCGGAGGACCAAATTTCTAGGGAGATAGAGCCTGGTGCCTCTTCTTTCCATCAGCAATCTCACCTGAGACTTCTAGATTCATAGGCCTGGCGTTAAGACTTACCACTGAAGATTCTGGAGTCAGGGCAAGAGGTATAGCAATGTATACCGAGGATAAGGCATTTCTTTTGGAAGGAAGAGGAGACTAAGGCTCTTTGACCCCAGGAATATTTGACAAGAGAGAATGGATGGGGAAGGAGAAGTGCAGCTTAAGAATTCAGAAACAGGAGAGGTCATCCATGAAAACTACCAGGGATGTTACTCCACACATCATGTCCCAAAACACTCAGGGCAAAACTGAGACCCGAAGCCCTTTCCAGCTTGTAGCTGTGTGCCTTCTCCTGCGGCGCTCGATTTTACCTCTCGGATTCCTTCAACGACTAAGGGGAAATCTCAGAGGCACGCCAAGTGTGAGGGTGAGGGAGAAGGAAGGATGATGTGGCAAGGGACCCGGAAGGAGGAGGCTCAGGGAAGGCTAGAGAGCAGAGGGGAAGAGGCCTGGCCTGGAGGGTGGCAGCAAAAGGAGATGCAGTCTAACAGACCCCTTGATAGCCAATATGGCGACCTTGTGCAAGTTGCAAAGAGAAAACGGGCACTGCTTTCTCAAGACACTTTATGGCCATCTGCTGGAAAATTCTTATAATGGTGATATAAACTTAGGATGACAATGAATGTGAATCTTGCTCCCTGGGGTTGTGTAGGCACATTGCACAAGCAGGGGTGGAGCCCTGCCTCTCAGGGCCCAGAGCAGGACCAGTCAGGGGTATGCCCACCAAGGCCAAGGCAAGATTCCAGTATTAATCATTATTATAATTAGGGGGATAGCACCTGGAACCTGGGAAAGTTCAGACTTTTCCCTTTAGGGTTCCCTTCAGTTCTTGCTCAGATGAAGGTACCTTGTTCCACAAGGAAGAAGGGAAAAGGTATTAGGGCAATGAACCAGGACTAGAATTCTGAGGTCCTCGTCTCTGACTCTGCTTACATTCCTTCTTGCCAGCCTCTCCACATCCCAGTCTGTTCTGCTGTTTCAGACACTTCCTTCTACGTTCACTCCGACATTTACAATCTTCATTGCAAAGATGCAGCAAAAAGATGCTCAGAGGACAGGACACACTTCATCTGGATGTAAGATTTTGCTGTGGGGGGCGGAGGATATGGGATTTGTCTGATCCAGCCCTCTGTTTACAGATGGTGAAACTAAGGAACATTGAGAAAAAGTCTTTGCACTATTCCTCATTTTCCACTGATGGGGAGCCAGGATTAACTTGGACCTGTTAACTCCCTGATCAAGAGGCCCCCACAACTGCATTTGGGGGCTTCAAAGTACACAAAGTAGCTCAGTTCCAGGAGAGAGAGAAGTTGTGCTTGAAGGTTCACAGGAGCCACAAGCAGGACTTGACTCATTAAGGCTCAGGCCTGTAGCCCACAGGCACCTGCCATAGGAAGAAAGGAAAGGGGTATTAGGACAATGAACCAGGACTGGAATTCTGAGGTCCTTGTCTCTGATTCCGCTTACATTCCTTCTTGCCAACCTGTTCTGTTGTTTCAGACCTGTCTGTTCAGACCTGTTTCAACCTGTCTGTTCTGTTGTTTCAGACACTTGCTTCTAGGTTCTATGTTCAACACACACCAACAGAAACTGAACAACCAGACCCAACGCCACACAGGCCCACACAGGTACACACAACATGTGTTTGCATGGGCTACTCTGAAGAGTGACAGCTCCCACGTATTGAACTGCTCCAATGTGCAGGCTCTGTACTGGGTAATTTATAGCATTAGCCCCACCTCACAGTTAGGAAACTGAGGCTTGAAGAGAGAAGTAACGCACCAAAAGTTACACAAATACTGTGTGATTTGAGTGTCAGTGTGAGGTCTCAAACTGCCTGTCCGCAAAGCCCATGTTCTCTCAATTATGCCATGAGGTCTCATATGGAGATACATTGTCATACTGATAACATGTAATGTTAATAGAAAATGGTTCTAATATAGATGTATGATGATGATGATGATGATAATGAAAATCATAGCTAAGTTTTGAGGTATTTTTCTAAGCCACTCATTGTTCTAAGATCTTTCCATGACCACCCCATTTAATCTTAACCAGTAACACTATGAATTAGGTGCCACTTCACAGATGAGAATACAGCTGAGCGAATGTCTAGAGGCTCCACAGCTTGCAGGTGGGGGAGCCTGAATGTGATCTCAGCCATACAACCTCATGTGGATCCAGATCAGGAGGAGACTTTTGTTCAGCACACCTTGGGTTCTGGATTCAGCCCTGAGGATGACCCTTCCATCCTTCCAGGTAGGCTGTCTTGGAACAGCTGGCTCTCCTGGGAGGGCTGCCTCTCATAAGGCCATGGTTCTCAACCCCTGCTCACCTTTGCTGAATTTGCAGCTTGTCAGTCAGCTCAAAGGCAGAGTTTTGGGTCTCCTGGGAGGGGACCGCCAGCACTACCAGCCTTAGATGTTCAGCATCCCCAGGGAAGGGAGAAAAGGCAGTCAGCACTGCTTGCTTGTTCAACACTTGAGAACTTTGGCTGTCCAGAGCACAAAGGCACAAGGCAATTTTCCAGGCATCTGAGCTCAAGGCGTACGGGAGACAAGGCTGCCAACTGCTGACGGGGCTGTCCCCAGCAAGTCACCGAGTCTCTCTCTTCCCTCCCCGCCCCATCCCTGCACCTGGCCTCCCCAGCTTTTGTCTTCACACCCTCCCCTTTCCTCCTGAGACAGCCCCTCTGCAGCCCTCTCTTTCAGCAGATCAATCCATTTTGTTTGAGCAGAAGAGTGAAGAAGAGATCAAGCTACAGAGACTGAATGCACGGCCCGATAAGAGAAGCAAGAAGAACCATCTGTGGCACCAGGGACTGTGAAGGGGATAATAGCCCAGACCCTGTGTTCTGTTGGGCCACACAATGGGCTGAATCCAGCAGGCGCCCTCTAATCTAGTGGGAAGGGCATATGTGCAGTCTCTTAGCATTTATTTTCCCTGTCTGCATTGTACTGATCACCTAGTTTCTGACCCAACTTTTCTTTTCACTCCACATTACAATTCTGCTTTCTTAAAATCCTATTCAGTTATATTTAAAAAAAAAAAAAGAAAAGAAAGAAAGAAAGAAAAGAAAAAACCTCGAAACTCGAACTCTACCTTTTCAAAGCACATCAGTAATTTTTTTCCCAACTGAACCAAGGTGACTCCTACAAAAGATTTACCATTCTGGATTGTAATGATGGTTCAAGAGCTGAGGGACGGGTAGCATTCCTCAGGCTGTATTTACAAATTCACTAATAGAAATCAACATAAAGGACGAGCTCAGCAGTGAAACATACAGCTGTCGCAGACACCGGGTACTCAGGACAGGCGAACGCTCCCAATCAGCTGTCCTCTCCAAAGAGCCTGAAACTGAGCACATCACGCACTGACTCAGGCTGTGCCGCCCCATGATCGCATGGTGGTCAGCACTGTTATTCACCCTGTTATTTCTTTTTAACAGAATTTACGCAAAGTAAAATGGGGAGTTTAATCAATAGTTAATGATTCTGAAAGCAGACATTTCATGAAACCCTCTTAAGCTCTTCTTCTGAGAAAACTAGCAAATTCCTTGTAATCATAGAAAGCGGTGTTCTCCGCAGCCAATGCTTTTTGTTCATTACTGGCGCCTCCCGGACAGGAGTGAAACATATTGATCATTGGATGTTCTAAAACAACAATCGGATAAATGAGAAGACGGCTGAGATGTGACCACTGTGTGGAATGTGGAGGTTACATCTGAGCCTGAACTTTATGCCATGCATGTGCTGGTTTCGTGTTGTCTATTTGTATTCCTTCTGTGACTTAGAATAACCCACCAACATAACAAAATGAATAGGCATTTCTAACCCAAGGGAAATCTCCTAGACTCCACAGTTATGCAGTATGGTTGCATAAACATTAAGAGAAATTTGGATTCACCACTTCATCTTAGGGAGTGATTCCTCATAGAAGTCTGATCTCCCGCCACCCTTGAGGGATACAGAAATCTCCAGGAAATTGGGCACGTATTTGAGAGGACAAGAACATGGGATGAGGGACACCCCAATTCTGACCCAGGTACACTTTTTCTTTTCCTGGAAGGGTCCCAGCTTCCCAAGCATACAAGTGTGAATGGAATGAAGGATTGATTGCAAAGACCCTCGTGCCTGACACTCGTGTTATGTTGGCCCAGGGAAGTGGAAGAGGAAATGTCCCTGCTGGGGGTGACAAAGAAGGGCATAGCACCTGAGCCATGACTCCTTCCAGTCAAAATAATCCTTGGCAGATGGCCCTAAAGACCAAATTAGCAGGTCTTAATTCTGAGTCATGTCTCCAAGGGTGGTGGCTGTGGTTAACACTAGCTGGGCACCCTGTCTTCACCACATTTTTTTGAAAATGTCTGGGACATAACCAGAGAATAAGGAAGATACTGGGTTGTGGTATGATGTGACCAGGCCTAAGTGGGGACCAGGTACTGGCCCGCAAATCTCCATGAGCCTATTTAGAACTGGAGACTGATTCCAGGCTGGTGATAAAGGAAGGGCGCTAGGGAAATTCTTGCTACCTGCCTGTTCATAGGAGGGTCTCCAGATTGACCAGGGTCTCAGGTTCAGAGACCCACAGAAGCCAGGCAGGTCACGCAAATTAGTGAAATGGGCTGGGACAGAATCTTCCTTTGCCACCTGGAGAATAGCACCTTGACTTGAGGGAAGCCACTTCTCAGCTCTAGCATCAGAATGTTATTAGACAGGAATGCACATTCTGTGTTGCCAGACAACCCACACTTTCAAGAGATACAGAAAATCCACTTTGTTTTATGTTTTCAAGTAACTCAACAATTTTATAACACTGTACAGGCCAGATCGGAAATTTAGACTGTCAGTAGGCAAACTTGGCCCAAAGAACATTAAATTCATGATCTTTATCATTGCCAGACATCTTTCCAGTATCTGTTTGGAGCAATAAATTATTTCTCCAGTAAAATTAAGTAAATAATTCTGCCTCTCTGGAGCTTGGTGTCTCCTGTACAGAACATATTTAATCCCTGACTACGATTCCAGATGTTTATTTGGAGATTCATTCAGATATTCAAAGTGTCCTAAACACTAGAGAGAAAAAGCTGATAGTCAAGATCCTTGCTCACATTCTAGAGAAACAGTGAGGAGTGAGGGATAAAGTATATACCCATACGTACATATGTATATAAACACATACACATACACATATATGCACACATACACATGCACATTGCACACCGATATGCATTCACATTGTGTGTGGATTGGGATATACATTGTAGGTAAAGTCAACAGGATTTGCACATGGTTTGGATATGGAGAATAAAACAAATTTTAAAAAAGTAAAGATGGTGCTTAGATCTGTGGCTTTGAAACAGGTGAATGAGGAGAATTGGGGCTAAGGAAGTCTGAGGAAGAATCGAGAGTTCTGAATTGAACTTGTCCGGTCTGAGTTGGGTATTAGACATCCAACTGGCAACATCAAGTAGGGCTCTGAAGACCATACTCATAAAAATAGAAACAAGTTTGATGGCTTCCCTGAGACTACAGAAGTCGTCAGTGGAAGTAGATAAAAATCTATGAAGCTGCGTGTAACGTTAGTTGACAATCACCGAAGCTAGTAGCGAAATTGACCTAGGGGTCAGAGTTCATGCTCTATATCACCAGTGTCTCAGTCGTGTTATACTAGTAGTTCCAGAACGATCTTTTTTTCTGATTTTATGATAAAGTTGTTGGAAATATGCCTCTTTCAACTTTTATGGATCTGTTTAGACATACTACTGAAGAAAGTGTTTCTATCCTTCTCTAGAAATAGACCTGAAGTTTGCTCTTCCTGCTTCTTCATGACAGGCCAAACCCAAGTCCCAGACAGGGACTTTGAGGCGTGTAGTGGAGTGGCCTCTCCAGCCTGCCTGCGTGCAGACACACACCCTCCTAAGTACATTCCAGGTGAATGCACACATTCACTCTCATCTGTGAGTGTCAAGAACTACGCAGTGATCTTTATTAATTAAAATTATTACTATACTATGAAAAATGGCTCATTAGCTCTGGCATTGTAACCATGCCTACCTACCATGGTTTTTTTCTCCTAATAGAGCTCAACGGTTTACAGGAACTGTAGTACTCCTTGCAGTAGCTGTGATTTTTGTCAGGGTGCACACTTGCCACTTCCTCCTAATTAACTGAGCCCTTTTGCCCCCTAAGCTACCTTATCAGTGTCTAGTGGTCCCTCAGCACTCCTCCCAAAGGACATTGTGGGATGTCAAGTTACCATGAGAAGGAGTAGAGCCTCAAACCCAAACAAAGGCAGATCGAACTTCCAGAATAAATCAAACCCCAGTTAGAGCAGAAGCTGTTCTTATGTCAAATGGGTGGTGAATACTGGGGACCATTTAGACCAGTTGTCACTGACTACAGAAAAAATAAGAATAGAAAAGGACCTAGATAGTTCTACTTTACGAAACTATCCCCTCCTTCCCCAGAGAATGGGCCTAGCCTTCATAGAAAGGGGCAAAGGGAGTGCCTTAGTCTCTGCTGTGCTGAAGAACTGGTTCAAACCACCGCTCAAAGTCAGAGAGAAAATAACTTGCGTTATTAAACCTTCCTAGCCAAAAATCAGCCTATTCAGATTAATATGCCTCTCTGTATTGCTTTCCAAATGTTATGAGCAATGACCTGGAAAAATGAAAATCTTTATTTAAGAATGTTGATGTCTGCATCTATATGGCTGGATCTTTAGCTGTCAGAAGAATGAAACCACCATTGGTTGGAGTTAAATAATCTTTCACCATCCAGATATGAAAAGTGCTATTGCCTCAGTGAATGCTTCTAGAGAGTAGAGCTGTAAAGTATGAATGTCTGTTTAGCATGTAGAGTCACAAGGGGATATCACTGCCATTCTAACATTGGAAGAAGCCAAATAAGCTACAAAATTATAGTTTTTAAGCCCACTGGAGAGCCAGGGATGTCAATAAACCTAAATGAGTTAAATTCCAGAAAGCAACGAGCCCTTTCTTGGAGAGTACAGACGTACAGCTGCTGTCGTCCCTAGTGGTGTGGTGAAAGAAGGAGCACAAACCAAAGAGTTTTATAAGCCTCCCATGGCCATGTGTGAGCTGGTAAAGACGAGAGGTCCATGGGATCCCTTTCACAGAACAACTCAGTATCCAGCCCCCAAACATTTCCCATAGACGTAGACCAAGTGTATGGGAGTAGTGTAAAAAAGATTGGGGCAGGGCAGAGACATGAAGGATATCTCCCCTCCCAAAGCACGTGAGGCCCTTTCTAAGTGCAACACACTGAGACGCACTGCAGGTGGGGAGGGGCGGGGAAAGAGAACTGAGAAAATCTCCGTGAGACACCATAGACTTGCATCCAGTGATCAGAACAGCCGACTAAAGCTGGGACCGAGTAGGCAGGGGAAAGGAAACCCCTTTAAAACTGTGAAGGTCTTCACATAGTGTCCTGCAGTAGCTATCGAAAGGCCGGGAGTGGGTAGCCTGATGGAAAGAGACTTCCCAAGGAATAGAAGGCCAGGGGTGGGACTGGAAAAAAAAAAATACAAAATTTTTCAGTGACCCAAAAAGTTGGTGATAGGGTTGGAAAATGGAGTTTCTCATTGTTCAATAACCTATAAGGCTTAAAAAAATCTCCAAATCTCACCTCCTCTCAGATTGCAAGCCCTGCTGGAGGGAGAGTCTTGATGACACCCTCAAAACATTTAAAGCTAGAAGTGAACTAAATCTGACCAAAGCTGCAACAAAGCCAAGGCTCAGCTCAACTCCATATGGGATTAACTCATCCTTCTGCAGTACCAGCCTTGCAGGAAAAGGGGTGCACCCTTTTTGGGGATAAAGTTTATTTCTACCCCTTCAGTGCTTTTATATGTATGCTTTTGCACATGGTAAAAAAATTAGGAGATATACAAAGAACCAAGAAAGTTTTACCATGGTCCAAGAAAAGAGCCATGAAATCAGATCCAGAGAAGGTCCAGATGCTGGATTTATCATACAGGGAGTTTGGGGGGGAAAAAACCTATGATAAATACATTAAATGATCCAAAAAATTGTGGACAACATGTGAAAAGATGAGGAATTTGTCTAGGGAGAGGGACACTATAAAAGAGAACAAAATAGAAATGCTAAAAGAAAAGAAAAGAAAAGAACTACAATCTCAGAAATGGATAGCTCATTTGATAGTGTTACAAAATAAATATAGTACAAAAGATGATTTGTCAACTAGAAAACAGGAAATTATCCAAATTAAAATAGGTAGAGAGAAGACTGGAGGGAAAATAAAAGAAACAGAGCATCTGAGATCTCTGAAACAATATTAGATGGTCTAACATATATGAAGTCAAAGTCCCAGGAGAAAAGATAGAATGAAGCAAAGGGAATATTTGAAAAGATAATGGCCAAGAATTCTACATTAACTGAAAGATTCAGAAAATCTCAATAAATCACAAGCAGGGGCAAAAGAAACCGAACCATCATCCTGGCAACAAGTCAAACTGCTGAAAATCAAAGAAAAGACATAGAAGATCCATGACACTCATACATGACAAAGAATGGCTGACTTTGTTAGAAACAGTGGAGTCCAGAAATAAATTTAATGAGATATTTAATTAGATGAAAGCATTATAAATCTTGCTGGCCTTGAATTCTATATCCAGCAAATATCCTTGCAAAAATGAGGGTGGGATACAGACTTTTCCAAATAAACAAAATCTGAATTTTTTGCCAACAGATTTGCACTATAAGAAATATTAAAAGAAGTATTTCAGGCTGCAGGAAATGATCTTTACAGAAGAATAAAGAAGACCATAAAAGCTTTAAAATGTGTGTAAATACTTTTCAGAGGTTTTTTTTCTGTATTCTCTCTCTCTCATTTCTTTATTTTTTCTTTCTTCCCCTCTAAATCTATCCATAGACACACACATACACACACACTTTTAACAACCTACAGACCATATAAAGCAAAAATGTTAAAAATGTATTATGGAATTAATAACATATGTAGAAGTAAAAAATACAGAAGAACAAAGTGTAGGAAGGGTAAATGGAATTTTACTGTATAAATTTCTTACATTATTCATGAAATAATATTACAGACTGAGTATTCCTTATTTGAAATGCCTAGGACCAGAAATGTTTGGGATTTCAGATTTTTTTGGATTTTGGAATATTTGCACATAAATAATGAGATATCTTGGGGATGGGACAAGTCTAAACACAAAAATTCATTTATGTTTCATATACACCTTATATACATACCCTGAAGGTGATTGTTATGCAATATTTTTAATAATCTTGTGCAGGAAACAAACGTTTGACTCATTTTGACTGAGACCTGTCAAATGAGAGCAGGTATGTAATTTTCTATTTGTGGCATCAAGTCAGCACTCAAAAAGTGTTGGACTTGGAAGCATTTCAGATTTCTGATTTTTGGATTGGGGTGCTCAACATGTAGTCCATAATTTCCAGAAGAGAGGGGGTTGAACCATCCATAATTTCTAATGAGCAAAAATGGCACCATGGGAGTGGGAGACTGTGATAAGTTAAAGACAAACAGCGTCGTCACTACAATAATCATTTTTAAAATAGCACAAATAGGTATAACAAAAAGATCAATAGGAAAGGTACATTGGAATACTAAAAATGCTTCATTCACACAAAACAAGGAAGAAAGAATAAAGGAGAAAAAGATAAAAACATAAAAAAGAAGAGAAAATACAAAATAATAACATGATGTTAGACTTAAAACCAATCATATCGGTAAGTATGCATATTAACTAAATGTTCTTTTTAAGAAGCAGAAATTATCAGACTTAATGAAAAGCAAGAAAAGCCTTTATGTTGCTTTCAGTAAACATATTTTTAACATAAAGACACATAGGTTGAAAGTAAAATATGGAAAACAATATACTACACAAACATTAAGTATAAGAAAAATAGTGTAGCTATATTAAAGTAGACTTCAAGACACAGAATTCTAGTAGAGATATAAAAGGACATTTTATTATTATAAAAGTTTCAGTCCATTAAAGATATATAAACAACTTAAATGTGTATGCACCTTAAAACAGAGCTTCAAAATACCTGGAGCAGAAAGTGGCTGTGCTAAAAAGATAAATAGACAAATCCACAAAGACAAATGGAGACTTTACATTCTCTTCTCTCAATAGTTGATAGAACAAGTTGACCAAAAAAAAAAAAAAAAAAAAAGCAGAGAGCAGATAGAAGATCTGCACAACTCAGTCAACCAGCTTCACGGAATTGACATTTATAAAACAGACCAAAAACTGTGAAACATACATTTTTTTGCAAATGCACATAAAATGTCCCAAAAAACCATATGTTAGGTCATTAAAAAGTCTCAATAAATTTCAAAAACCAGTAACATAAAGAGTATGTTCTCTGGTGACAACAGCATTAAATTAGATACTAATCTCAATAGCACACCAAGAAAATCTCCCCAATATTTGGAAATTAAACATACTGCTAAATAGTCCAGAGATCAAAGAAGAAATCACAAAAGAAAGCACAGAATATTTTTGGTGGAATGTTAATGATTTCAAAATGTGTAGGATATACCTAAAGCAGTGCTTACAGGGAAATGTATAGCTTTAGAAGCCTATCTCAGGAAATAGGAAACACATTAAAGCAATGATCTAAACCACAACCTTAAGAGGCTAAGAAATGAAGAGTAAATTAAACCCAGAGTAGGTACAAGAAATAAGATAATAAATAAGAGGACAAATGAATGCAATGGAAAGAGACAACCAATAAACACAATCAGCAAAATCAGAAGTTGTTTTTTGGAAAAACTTAATAATGTTGATAATCTCCTTGGTTTGAATGATCAAGAAATAAAGGAGAAAGTGAATCACAAGTTGCCAGTGTCAGAAGTAAAATAAGGAAGATCTTCACAGATCCTATAGACAAATACAATAAAAGGAACAATTTTATGCCTCCAAATTTGACTTAGATAAAAGAGAAACATTTGTTGAAAGCTCAACCTAAAATGTACACAAGAAGAATTTTAAAATATAAACAGCCCTGTATCTATGAAACAAATTGATTTGTCATCAAAACTATGAATTTTATTAAACACTAAGGAGGAAGTAGTGTCAAACTTAATAGAAACACTTCCAGAAAATAAAGGAAGAGGGAACAGATCCCACCTTGCTTGATAAAGCCAGCATGACCCTGATATTAAAATCATTTGGCATCAGTTTTTACCATGTGCATTTTTCCAAGTGCTTTACCTAAATTAACCCTATCTAATCCTCACAATAGCCCTAAACTGTAAATATTTATTATTATCCCTATTTTATAGATGAGAAAACAGAGGCACAGAGAGGTATGAAACTCGCCCAAGGCTACACAGTTAGTAAGCAACGGGACCACGAGACTAACACAAGCCGACTGTTTATCAAGTCTACTTCCTAAGCACAACACTATACTTCCTCCTTAATACTAAATTAGATCAAAACAGTGAGTGTGTGCGGCACAACGCTTGGGACACCATGAACTTATTAAAGAAACTGAACGTCCAGTGGGAAGCTAGAAATACAAAACTGAAGCTCAAACTGGACCTACACATTGCAGCCGAGGACCTGTAAGCATTCCACGTCAGTTCTTGAATATGAATTCATCTGACCCAGTGCATAGGTGTGTGCACACCCATGCACACTCATGTGTGCAAGAGTCCCAGTGAGGCAGTTTACAATTTGAAAATGCAAGCCTACCACACTGGATAAGGAAACGGAAGACAACTGTCCTTATCTCTCTCTCCAGCCCTCCCTGATCCCTGCAGTCCTCACCAATGCACTAAGAGACTTGTCACACGATAATGAAAAACTGAAATGTGACGGATTCAATTACAATTTATATTTTCACTTAACAATCAATTACCTTCCCCTTATTGGTGGAACATCATTAAGTGATGATACCAGCTCTGAGAGAAATCCTCTTGGGGAGGGGAGCAGCTGGCCCAGAGAGACTTGAACAGGGTTTTTAGTCTCCCAGGAATCTGGAGAGAGGAAAGAGAGGCACGGAGCAGGAATAGTGGAAGGATTGACTTCCTGGGGCTGCCCAGGGGTGAGAAAAGAGGTGTTCTCTGCCTGTCTGTGCCCAGAAAGAAGGGGTTAGGGAATCCTCACCTTTCTC
Organism: Macaca mulatta; assembly: GCF_049350105.2. NCBI lineage: Eukaryota > Metazoa > Chordata > Mammalia > Primates > Cercopithecidae > Macaca > Macaca mulatta. The sequence goes on along the minus strand of NC_133418.1, from coordinate 101,833,876 downwards.
TGGACCCTCTTTGTGTACCTGTAGGGGTGTCCCTGGGATCTAAAATAAACAAGAAAGTTGAAGCTCCCACTTAGCATGTCACCCAGAGCAGCTGATCCTGAAGTTAAATATTTGCAAAGCGAGGGTGAGCAGGATAGACTTGCTGAGGACCCAGCAAGGATGCACTAGGGCAGAGGCAGCCTCTTGTGTGCAACCTCTGCTAAGATCCTTCAAGAGGTTGGGGAAGGCTCCATGTGTGCTTGCTTCCCAGGTGGGCTTTGTAGAACTTAAGAGGCTCTCTGGGGTTCTGCCTCTTGGAAACAGCAGCGATAAGCCCTGCACAGATGGAGCAGCCTCCAGACAGCAGCCACCTGGGAGGACGAAAATTGAAATCCCAGCTTTCCTTCAGGAAGATGGAAAGAAGGGAAGGAATCCCAATGCAGAGTTCTCCATCTCTCTCTCTCTCTCTCTCTCTCTCTCTCTCTCTCTCTCTCTCTCTCTCTCTCTCTCTCTCTCTTTCTCTCTGTCTTCTCCACAAGGGGGCACATAGTCTGAAGCATCTTCCCTTCTAACAACCCCCCAATTTTGCATTTTCAAGCATGCAAATCTGACTACATCACTTATGCTTAAAACCTCTCATTACTATAAAATGAAGCCTAAATTATTTAGCATGGCATTTGAAGGGGATCAGAATATGCCACCCTGAAATATGCCCCTTTGGCATGTGGATTATTTTGAGTTGAAGGCAATTGAGAACCAACAAACAGATGGAGGAAGAGTTCTCTGACCCCCAAATCTGCCTAAAAGCAGGGACAAATTTCCCTTTGTGAAGGTGACTTTCACCCTGCACTAGGAAGGGAGGGCAGAGTGACTCTTATCACCAGAGATGGGAGTCAATACCAGGAACAGTTTGCATAACAGACCTTACTAAAATAACCATTGTCTCCCATTAGCTCCCCCATGTATTTCCTAGTCACTTCCCCACAATTTATCATCACCTCAAAGCCCAAATTCTCTTTCCTTTGTTAAAATGGTATATAAACCCCCGAGTCTAACTGCCTCTTTGAGTTTTGCTGATTTTTTTCTGTGGACTCATGTTCACATAAATATTTATAAAAATTTTGTGCCTTTTCTCCTATTCATCTGTCCTTTGTCAGGCAAGCAGGTTCAGTAACTGAACCTAAGAGGGTAGAAGAAAAGTTTTTCCTCCCTGACACATTCAAAGTCCTTCTCAGTCTTACTTCTGTCTCACACACCTTCCAGGACTCCTAAACTTGACCCCATTCTATAACCACTAAGTACCTCCTGGAATTTACATTTTTTGCATTTCCCATCTTCTCCACTTGACCCAACTCTATTAAGCTTTTGAAGTTCCTTTAAATATTTCCCTCTCCTGAAGCCTTCCTTCAATGTCCCCAGGAGATTGATGCCTGCTTTACCTTGTTCTCAAGGCACTTTTATACTCCCACATCAGTATAATAATTATGGCATAATGAATGTTCGTTCCTTTGTTTATATCCTCTCTTCACAATGTTCACATTCTTTGTTTCATTAATTCCAAGTTGAAAAGTACACAGTAAAGAGAGAAAGCCTGAGAGCAGTAAGTTCTGCTTCTATCCAGTTGTTTGCTCAGACAAATTGCTTATCAATTCAGCACCTCAGTTTCATCATCTCTAAAATGGGATTGCTATAAACTGTCTCTTTGGTTGTAGCTGCATGAACTGAGTTGCTGCATGAAAATCACTTGGCTCAAATCCTGACACACAGTAAGTGTTTAACAAATGCTGGTTATTAGCTATTTGATTTTTTGTTTACTTGGAATTTCATGAAAGTGTCCGTTAAATCTTAATGATCTTTGTACCCAACGTCAAAAAGGCTATCGCAGAGCTTGGTGTTTCATAAGCTCTCAAAAGAAAAACAAGATGTGTACCGAATGAATGAGCAGACACTATGTACAGACATTGTGAAAACAGTCACTGCTGGTATTCGGAACTGCAAATACATAGTTTTGGGTAACATTTCAACTGCTGATCCTGTCAAATGTGCTTACATGGAAGTATTGTGAAAACATTTTAAGGGCTGATACTGTCAAATGCATTGAGGAACCACTGTGAATGTTGACATTGTCAAATGGGGTGTCAAACATGGTTATATGAAAACAATGTAACAGCAGCGTATGTGACATATAGATTTATATTAAAGATATTGTACCAAAGAGCAAGGTTAAAGCACAGCACAGTCCTAGTAAAATTCAAAGTCCTACCTTTCAGTTCATTGTGTTAAAACTACGATGGATCCAGAAATCAGGCACATGTTCATTCTTTTCAAAATATTATGCTGTTCTTGGCGGGGGGAGGGGTGTAAAATTTAGAATTAAGGCTCCTAACTTAAGATTTCCCTAGGAGGAGTGGCAAAGGCATCCCTCCTGCCCCACAGTGAGGCTTCTGCACACCTTTTAGTCTAACTTCATGGAGCTGGGGACTGCTGTGTGAGCAATGAGGCAGGATGGCCTAAGTGCTCAGATGGCAATCTGGGTCTTTGGTCATAAAGGCTGGAGTCTGCCATTACTCCGGCAAGCCCCAGTAAGGGTCAGCAATGAGATGCCCTCTGTCCCTTTGCATAGGGGTTCTGACCTGGCAGTGATGGTAGGGTTCCTGTAGGATGGCCTGGATGACGTAACTCAACCCATGCCTCACCCAGAGCTCCACTGTGATGCCATCCTAATTTCCAGGACCCTGGAATTGGCTTTCACACATTATATTATTCTCTCTTTCTCAAAGGTAGCCATTGTTTTCCAGCTCAAAATCAAAATAAACACAAAAGGCAAAAAAATATCCTTTTCTTCACATTGCATTAACTTGTCCATTGTGTCCAGGAGAGAAAAATTGTAGTTCTCTTTTACATCTACTGGTCACATCATATCTGAAATCAAACATTCAGGTTAGGGAAGGGAATCAAAGAATTACCTAAAATTTTTGGCATCAAGAATCACAAAATGTTTTCCTCTGTTTATATCCTCTGTTTACAATGTTGACATTCTCTGTTTCATTAATTCTAAGTCTGGGAATTAACTCGTAGAAAATTATCCCTGATGTGGTAAAGATGTCTGTCCAGAGATTTTCATCAGAGCATCATTAAAAATAGGAAAAAAGTTATAGGAGCTGGACATAACAAATATGTAACAATGATAGATTAGGTGAATGAAGAACAAATGGTGTAATGTGATATAGCGTGCATCTAGTGAAATGGAGTTTGAAAAAAGGTCTTGATATCAGAAAATACTTATAACATCAGGAAAACCAGGAACACAAATTTTACACAAAATGAGTATGCTCGTGTATTTATATCTGCGATATAAAACAGTACAATGGTCCTACCTGGGTATTGTCATTATGTAAGATTTTTAGTGTCTCTTCCATGTGTTTTCTATATTTTCTAAGTTTTCTACAACATTTCTTCTTGATGCTAATATGCATCCTTGCAAACAATCTGTGCATGTAATGCAGTGTTTCTTTTTTCTCCCTCCCACCCCAATTACTATTAAATTGATGGTGTGTCTTAAGTCAATTGCATTAGTTTGCTAGGGCAACTGATATGATGAAGTACAACAAACTGGGTGGTTTAGACAACAGAAGTTAGAAGCTGGAGGTTGAAGATCAAGATGTGGGCAGGGCTGTTTTCTCCTGAGGCCTCTCTCCTTGACTTGTAGCTGTGTCTTCACATAGCCTTTCCTCTGTGCATGCACATCCATGGGGTCCCTTCCTCTTACAAAGACACCAGTCCTGTTGGATCAGAGCCCCACCCTGATGACCTTGCCTCAACTTAATTACCTCTTTAAAGTCCTATCTCCAAAAACAGTCATGTTAGGGGCTAGGGTTTCAATGTATGAATTGGGGGGAAACACAATTCTGTCCATAATATCAATGGGGTCTTAGAATCAAGAAAATGCAGCATAACTTTCACAATCCATGAAAAGAATGAGCATTTATTGAAGGAAGCAAGAGCCATCAACACACCTCCTCCTATGGTTGGGATGCTATGGCAGTCAGTCTGACCCATTGCTGACCATTGCAGAGGTCAGGACAAACCATTAGGTGAGAGGTTAGACCCAGAATCCCTCTTCATCGACACGCCTCCCCCAGTTCCCCAGTTCAAAAATGGTTCCACCATATTCTTCTCTATCATCTCAACAATAACGTGACCCGCCTTCTGTATGCCCACTCTGACAACACTCACACAACACTCAGGGCCCACATTTTGGCCCAGACCATACTGAGTCTTGTATTATAATTTAACCCTTACTGAATACATCTTTTATCTTTAACCACACAGTGAAATTCTCCTAGCTCACTCCTATTCCTCCCCAACCAGCTGCTAATTTGGAAAACATTCTTTAATTATTCCTCATCCCAAAGCAAGTCTAGGATAGGTGCTCCCTTCTGAGCTCTCAGGGCCACTGTCAGTTTTGCTTTACCCATTTATTGGTCTATCAACCTTACACATATGCATGTGCACTCACATGCAAACACACACACACACAAACACACACACACACCAACACACGCACACAAACACACACACAAACACAAACACAAACACACACACATACACATGGTATGAGCTCCTCAGTGCTAGAAATTCTGTCTTAGCCAACTGTCCACCTTCATGGCCCAATACAGTCACTTATTAGCTATGTGTCCTTGGGCAAATTACTTAATACTTAACCTCTATGCCTCAGTTTCCTTCTCTGTAAATAGGGACGATGCCATTATCTACCTCATAGGACTGCTGTGAAAGCTAAATGAGATGGTGAAATTGAGAAAGTGCTGGCTCAGAGTCAGTGCTCAAACGTGACTGATGACGATTATGACGGCAATGGTGCCATACTCAGAGCATGTCAAAAGGAGGGAAGGAAGCTTCATCCCAGCAAGAGGAAAGCAGTCTCCACCTTTTCCCTCTTCTGTGAGACCTACCACAGATCTATGTACTGGAGTCATTTCTCAGACAGGATTTAAAGTAAATGAATGATTTGGGCTTCATCTTACCTGGGAACCTTGGGTTTTGTAATGACAAACAGCAGGTGGGCTCTTAAGAGTTTAACCATCATTGATCATGTCTGGGAAGAAGGGATGGATAAATGTCCTGTATTCAAAATGGAAAGTCAATCCTGTTCAACCCCAAATATTTGAACCTAAATAGTTCCTTCACAGCTCCTTGTCCTGATCAATGAGTGGCCTGCAAATATCCAAGCATTTCCTTGTTCTGTGCAGTGCACTCTGTCTATGAGAGGCCATCATGGGGCACCCCATCCACACCTCCAGGAACATCCCTGTCCCACTGTGCATGGCATAAGTCAGGACCACGGCAGGAAAGTGCTACCAGCGGCAACAAAAGCCACCTAATCTGACTCTGAAACTTCATCTCTGAGAATGTATCCTCATAACATTATTGAAAAGGAGGAGGCTCCACGTGTGTGAAGATATTCATCGCACTAGCATCTATAATTTTGAAGATCCTAATAACCATACATTAAAAGTTCAGTGTGCCCTAGCATTTACAATAGAATATTCTATCATTATGAAGAGAAGTAATTGGAAGTCTGCACTTACAGTTAGAGGAGAGACCAAAATTGTGTCTGCACTATGATTACAGTCATGTGAAAATATGTATTCTGTGGCCAAAACACAAAGTATGCCAAGTATCCAGTTATTCTCTTAGGAAGGAAGGGAATTGGGGGATTAGGAATGTGTCTTCCAACATTAAAAAAGAAAACTCCTCAATGTTTTTATAGGAAGGAGTATAGGCTAAGATCTGCTTCACAGGTGGTTCCCAGATGTTTGGGAATGCTTCCTAACACAAGGCGGTTTGCACTTGGGCAGCCCCTGTTGACTGTCACTGTTCTAAATATTCCATAAAATCCCCAGGCAAAAAGTGCTTCCCAGGAACATTATCCTGCGTGGATGGGACTCCTGTCACTGGTGCCTGCCTGTTCCTTCTTCAGAGTTTTCCCAATTTTAAGAGACTTCTGAAATCTTTCCTTTTATTTCCTCCTTGTTTTGTATACTTGACTTGTTAATTTAACTAATCAATCGGTGCTCACTGAAAATTTTTGAAGAGCTTCTCCACTTGTTTCTATAACTTGGGTGACATTCAATTCTGCACTCCAATGGGACACACTCCAAGGGTTCAATGCCACCCCCTCAAACAAGGCACCCCAAGAAGCACTGCCAGGGTCTGTCAGTTCACTCACAGTCCAGGTCAGAGCAGGGCTGGCTGGAGCCCTAATATTTTTTAGATTATGGTTCCATTTCAATAGTGTTCTAAAATGTGTCTCAACACAGTGGGATATAAACATGAGTTTTTTTTCAATTCACTGCCTTTAATCAAGCCTCATCTAATCACCCATTCCCATCTCTTAATAGCACCTTCATCAAATTTCATAACTTTCCGATCACTTTAGGTTATTAAAAGTCAGATATGTTTAAAATTTCAATCTCAAATTTAATTTAAATCCTTCTGCTCCCCTCCCCCAACCCCCAGCAAGGCTGACAGGGACCCTGACTGCTTGGAGTGAGGAACTCTGGACCCTTAGGCCTCCCAACCCTTCAAAGTTTGGCTTCTCTGGAGCTCAGGGTGGAAAGAGCATGGAACAGGAATGCAAGCTTGGTAGTTAACTCTGCTGTTGGCCTCAACTCCCACCAATAAGCCCCCATCTGGGGCTGCTCCCCTCCCCTGCTCACTCCTCTGAGATGGGAAGTCCAACTCCAGCTCTTACCTCTCCATGTACCTTGGCACACTGCAGTCTCCTGCTGCTGGGGCCCACCACCCACACAATAGCAGGTGCCAAAACAGGCAGGGCATCTCAAGCCCACCCACCTTCCACATTGTCCACTGGACCCGTGGAAAACTCATGTCCTCTTAAAACACTAAAATGCAGACACGCAGGCTTGTCTCTGGTCACCCTGTGTTCATGCTGTCCTCTCTCCCTCCTTGTCTCTCCTCCTGCTCTTCCAAGCATAGGGCCAGATCAGAAGGTTGGTGATCTAAGCAGACATTTAATTCACAAGTGAGACTATGAGCTTCTTCTTCTAGTTATAGGCACCCTCAATTCTCTTGAGCCCCTCCCTTGACTTGGGGGATTAGCGGTGAATGGAAGGGTGAGAGGTTCACCTCTTGTAATGAACCCCATGCTGCAACGACTTTAGCTCACACTTTCTCTCCCCTTCAATCCCTTCTCATATACACACTGGGAGGGGCCTGGGGGCAGAGCTGGTGGCAGCAAGGCTAGTGCTGCACTCAAGTGCTGGCAGTTCCCTCCAGTTTGCACAGGACTCACCATCTCTTTGTCCTCAGTTTCAGCCCCAGTGACCAATTCTAGATCAACAGGAAAATCCACTCAAGTTCCTATTTCAGATGTGAGTTCAGATGTGGGTCCAAATTGGCCTTCTATTTCTTTTGAGCTTAGTTCACATTTGAGAAAAGGGTAAAATCAGGTTTCACCTGGCTCTGGCTTTAGTTGAAGAGTGAAGATCAAAGACCGGCTAAACGTAAAACAGGGCTGAGCTGAGCCAGCTGGAAGGCCCAGCTGCGGAGGGTGGGTACTGCATGGGTCGGGTGGGGAGTGAGGGAAGCACCAGAAGAGCTCCCGTCTGTGGACCCACCCGGCATGTGGACACACTAAGAGATCTCCAGGGAGCCATAGAGCCTCCATCCTCAGGCACTCCCCGCTGACTCACGGCTGATGTCATTCCATTGTTCACCTCTTTGGACTTCAACATCTGTAAAATGGGAAAAAACATATCTTCCTCAACAGGATGCCAGAGAACTTCACAAGACGATACTGTATGTGAAGCACATAGGACAATGTTTAGCACATAGAGGGCACAATGAATTCCCAACCCACCATACCCCCTAGAGAGACCACATGAGCTGGAGGTACATGGTCCATCTGCCTTCATATCTCTCAATGGTTCAGCCACGTCTCAGCAGTGCCACTACACCAGGCCCACTGCAACAGCCTCCACTCTGAATCCCTGTTTCCACCCTTGCTCCCCACCATCTATTAGAATGATCCTAACGAAAGGTAAGCCAGATCATGACACTCCTTCACACAAAACCCTGAAATGGTTCCTGTCCTCATCAGAGTGGACGCCAAAGTCCTCACAAGCACCAGCAAGGCCCACATCTTCTGTCCCCTATTGCTGTCTTGTCCTATGACTCCTCCTTCCCCTTCTCCATCACACAGGCCACTTCAGATGCAGCAGACCTGTTCCTGCCTCAGGCCCTTTGACTGAATCATCCTTCTGCCTGCAATGTTTTTTCTCCCAGTATTTACTGTGCCATCCCTTACTTCTTTCCAGTCCTGCCTCAGATGTCACCTTCCGGTGCAGCCATCCCTGACCACCCTATTTATAATTGCATCATTCCCCCACCTGCCCCATGACATGCCCCATCCTGTTCCCATTTTATCTTCTCCATACCATTTTTTTCTTCTAACATACCACATAACTTACTAATTTATTTTCTTGCCTGTCTTCCCCTTCCCACACACATACATTAGCATGTCAGTTCCATGAGGGCAAGATTTTGTATCAGTGTCACTCACTGCTGTGTTCCTAGCATCTAGGGCAGTGCCTGGCATATAGTAGGTGCTTAGTAAACATCTGTTGAATGGAGGGCTGAATGAATACCAGGACATGAGTACTCATAAGCCGGAAGTGTAAGACCCAGTTAACTGCTCAAAACACCAGATCCAGTCTCTCCGCAGCTTAGGATGATGCTGAGAATGAATCAGAGGAAGGATGAAGTCAGTTTGGAAGAGAATCTCTGGGCTGAGTAATTGTTCTCCACCCCTGCCTCATCTCAATTTAGACTCCACGCTGAAAATTCATTCTGAAAACATCCTCTTTAGTCACTCAATCACTTATTTCCTCTGAACGCCAACTTGTCTGGGGACCAAAGTCCACAGCTCTTGCAAATAGAAGCTGTGCCAAGCAGAAGCAAAAATTAAATGATTCTTTAACCATTTTGACTTCAAAGAACAAACGTGCTGCCTCAAAGCCTCCCAGCTACTCCCTGGGCTCTCTCAGGTACCTGCCCTCTCAGACACTTTTGGCCCAGAACATCGACTCACCGCTTGGATTGAAGGGACACAACGCTTTTGTATAGGTGAGTCTCTTCTCCTCATGTAAACTGCAAGCAAAGCAACAGTTAGGTGCAAGACTATGATTAACTGCCAAGTGCTTGCTCCATCTAAAGGCATTTAAACTAAAATAAATAAGTAAATTGCACCGTTCAAGTCAAACAAAACACTCTCTACACCTGCAAACTGCCAGTCTTGATTGCAAGCTTAGCCCCTACAGCAATGTGGAAATATAGCAGGCACTACGTAAATACCTCCTGACTGTTGACTGACTCTCTTGGTATAAAGTACTCACTCAGGTCATGGAAAGCAGCCTAGACCAGTATTAAAAATACCTAATTCAGGAAGAGATTCTCCCATTTCATAGACACAGTGTGTGGAATGTTTGTTTCCCACTCCTCTTTCCCCTGGTCCCTAATCCAGAGGGTCTGTGGGGTATCTGTGAACTCACTAGTCAGCAGACAGAGCATGAGGATGTGTCTGTATGTATGCAGGCAATGCTGAGCACAAGAATGCAGAGGAGATAACTGGGGGTAGGGAAGGAAGAGTCAGCTATTCTCATTCTAGTGGAACCTCTATCCTAGGTTGAGTTTTTAATTGGTGTTCAAAGCCCTTCCATCAAGTACATACAGTCCATGCTTACCAGTCACACATGTGGGTACTGACCCACACACCCCCACATGCCTCGCTGACCAGGCTTCCTTCGTTCCTTTCCTAAATTCACTTTGGCTTAACCTACTCAGTAGCCTTTAGAAATCCTCAGGACATTTGTGGTGTTAAAACAAGTGTATTTTCATTTTATTGCACCTGTATTTCTTGTAAAGAGCAATTTCATTTTTTGTCTCCATTGTATTCAATCTGACTTTTGCACTCTGAAACTTCTTCAAACAAAGCTCTACTCATGAAACAGGAAATACAGCTGACAGCCTCCTGATCACCCAGTATTTTTTTTTTTTTTTTTTCAGAATGAGAAAATCCACACAGGGCTCAGCCTAAAGCAGGCCAGCCCAGTAGCAGCTTCATCCCAATGAAGGGAAGAAACAGCAGCCTCCACCAGTTGTAAGAAAAGTTTTAAAGGCTGTAGGAGGCATTACCCCCTCTCCAACTCCTCATCTCCCCACAGCACAGAGAGGAGACTCAGGAGCTGGAGAGTGAATGAGTGAACACTAGACTATTACGACAACCTCTTCAATCATCTTTTGATTCTAATCTTACTTCCATTCAAATCATTCTCCACGTTATTTCCAGAGGGATCTTCCATGTTACTCTTGTCCTTAAAGCTATTCAGTGCCCTCAGGGCCAATCCAGTCTTCTCAGCCTGGGCTTTCCTCACATAGGTGCCAAATATTTCTGTAGTTCATCTCTCACACTTACTCCCTCACCCTACCATCCACCCATCCAGCCAAATCCACCTTCTTTCATTTGGGGCATAGACCATCTTCCCTGTCACCCTTGGCCCCTCCCCCACTCCACCCCTTTTTTGGTCAGTCTTGTCCTTGGTTGAATGAAGACACAGGTAGGATAAGTGATGGGCTCAAGTAGACATGTCTGGTCTGGAAGTTCAGGAGAAATATGTCTGTCCCAGGTTGGCCTTGGGGAGTCACCATGTAGCCCCTGAGGCTTTCAGCTCATGATTGAAAAAGCTGTTCCCGCCGGTGGGCAGAGGACTCTCAGAGGGACCTCCATGGCCTAAAGGATGTCCCAAGAGAGTACACAGCAATGCTGTGCCCAAGAGGTGCAGGATCCCAGAGCTAAGCAGCTGCCCCCATTTCTTCTCCAGCTCCCACTGATTTCCATGTCAGAAATAGCCAGCATCATTCCTCAAGCAAACCTGCTCTTCCTTTCTCTAAGTAGCTACACCCCACTGGAGTCTGTGAATGGGAGGTTCTATCCACAGGACCACAGTACTTAGGGCAAAGCTCCTAACAGCCCCATTAGCAGCAGCTACTAGCTTGGACAGAACTCACAAAATCATTTCATGTGTGCTGGGTGTTCCACCTGCAGGTCACAGAATATTCAGAACACTAGAATCAAAATAAAGCCCATTGGAGAAGAACATCCCAGGGTCTGGAGAGAAACAGCTCAGATCACTGGCGAAAGAAAAGCTTCCCACACATGTGCTTTCACCATGTCCAAGGAACAGAGGCCTGAGGAAGCCCTTGGGGATCTGCAGAAGACATACTCAGATTGCCTGGGGAGTTGCTTTACATGACAGTTAGGAGATGGGAATCAGTTCAGAATAGAGAGAAAGTCTACTTCATTTTATCCGGAGTTGCAGTGCAGCAAATGGTTTATAACAAGAAATGGAAAGAAGAAAGATATTCCTTAAATAGTTCTTCTAAGTTTCAGAGCTGATACAAACAAAGCTATTGCAGGTTGAATTGCACCCCACCTCCCCAAAATTCATATGTTGAAGGCTGAACCCCCCCCCAGTACCCCAGAATGAGATCATATTTGGAAATAGAGTCATCGAAGATATCACAGTTAAGATGAGCTCATTAGGGTGCACCCTAACTCAATATGACTGGTGCCCTTATAGAAAGGAGAAATTTAGACACAGAGCCACAGACAGAGAACTCCATGTGAGAATGAAGGCAGCCATCTGGGTGATGCTTTTACAAGTCAAGGAATGCCAAAGATTGCCAGCAAACAGCCAGGACCTAGGGAAGGCACCTGGAACAGATTCTTCTTCACAGCCCTTCAAAGGGACCAATCTTGACACTAGACTCCTGGCCTACAGAATTGCAAGACAATAAATTCCTGATGTATAAGCCACCCAGCTTGTGGTAATTTGTTATGACAGCCCCAGGAAACTAATACAAAATGCAAGCAACATAACCAGAAAATATTTTATTCCTCAGTGCCCATCTCGAGCACAGCGAAACCACCTTTGAAGCCTCTGTGCCAATGCCACTCCATTGGGTATTGAAGCCTTCCCAAACGTGCAGTAGAGATCACATGCATTGCCTTACCCCATACCGTCTTGGCATCTCCCTGGTAGTCTCTGTGATGGAGAGACAGAGGAATAGAGTTGTCATGAGTGCAGGCTTTGAAACCAAACAGACCTGTCTTTGAATCCCTTTCTGACCACTTAGTGCCCATCTGGCCACTGTTTCTCATCAGTGAAATGGAGCAAACAGCAATGCACGTGAGACAATGCATGGAAGGGGCATGTGGTGAGCACTCCCTAAATGGAAGCTAGTGCGATGTTGGCTTAATCACGAAGGGTCAAAGAAGATGAAGTTAAATTAGGGGCCATCCCTTAAATCAGCTAAGCCCTTGAAGGAAAAGAAGATCCAAAACTGCAAGAAATGCGGGTTACTGCTGCAGCCCAGGGGGCTCCTCAGCAGCGTGTGCTGGCCTAGCAGAAGGTCCAGCCTGAGAGCAAGGAGAAAGTGTGAGCAGATGGTAGCCTTCAGCGGCAGAGCCTGGACGGAGGAAACACATGTGTAGGAAGAAGGAACAGGGGAGCTGGAGGTCAGAGTGGTACAGCGCATGTCTGACAAGCAGTACCACCAGGAATAGCAGCCGTCACTTGAAGGTTGATGGGCCTTTCCCCTAAATGAGAGGATACAGAATCCCCACCCTGCAGGACAGACCACAGCAGCCTGCTGCCCACCTGCCAGAGTAGAGAAAAGAAGAGAATTTAGGTCACGCCAAGTCAGGAGTGAGGCTGCCTGGAAGTCACTGATAGGAAGTACGCAAGTCTTAGCAAAATCTAGGGATGTCTAGCATCACGCTAAGAAAATCCACCTTCAGGGCAACTCTATGTAGTGCTATGCTGGTAAATGTTTAACAACTGGCTCCAGGGGACATTGCCAATTATTATGGTGTAAATATTCTCACCATGACCAATTGGAAGCTATCAAGAACATATCAATGAGTTCACCAAATTCCTGAGACTTTAATTGGTTCTTGTGAGCTTAGGAGCTGGCTGCAACCTACGCTGAATGCTAAGTGACAAGTGCTACTCAATTTATCTTCCACACCTGCCCTCTCTACCCACGGCAGGCTAATAGCAGCATTTCCCTGTGCTCAGGGCTTGGCCTGGTTTGGTACCTGTACATGCTAACAAACAACTGCCCTCTTTCCACTCCCAGGTGACTTGGTAGCTTGGGAGTAAGGGACAGAGCCACTTCAGGTATGAAACCAGGTCCCAGTCCTCACCCCATAGGTGAGGAGCCACTTCCCCGGGCACACGCCTCAGAGAAAGCCTTGCTCAATGCGGGAGTAGGCAGGCTCTCCCGGGATGTGTTATGAGAGCTGGGCAAGAGGACTCCTGCTTCAGCCCCTCTCCTGCATCCTTCCAGCCAGTTCTGAGAATGCGACATGCTTGCCACCTCCTTTTCCCACTGGGTTTCCCCAGGAGGGGGTCAGCGTTTTCCAGCCACTCTTTATTCATGACCAAACCTAGATGTGCGTGAACCTCCACACTGATTACAGCTTGGAAGCTGGCTTCTCTCAGGGGTTAATGAAAAACCTGCAGAGCTGGGTTTCTGGACCCAATAGGTCACGCTGCATGGGACCATCCACACTTGATATTTTCCTTCTTGGGTAAAACTCATCCTCAGCTTACCTCTGCCTGCAGGCTGCTTAGATGGCAGTTCAGTGGATTTACACTGAAATGTTCTTTTCTTCTCAGGTAATTAGGTCCAGAGGAAAATGTGATCGCCTGCCAGCCTGCCCAGACAGTGGGAGAGGTAAGCCTTCAGCTCTGCCTGCCTTGGTGAACTCGTGGCTGCCTGCAGCCCGCCCACCGGTTAGCACTCATCAGCTGTGCAGGGGGCCCTGACCCGGGTTAGGGAAGCGTCTGCGCCCTGCATTAACCAAAGTGCTGAAGACTCCACCAGGCAGGGGCCCAGCACTGAGAGACTGGGATTCTAATCTGTCCCCCCACTAACTCACTAGAACCTAAGGGGAGTCAACCGAGCCCTCTGGGCTTCCATGTCTTCATCGGTACAAAGATTCCTCCTTGCCTCTCGTACAAAATTATTAGGAGGCACGCATGGCATAAGGGATGTAAAGGTGCATTGGAGATGATTTACAATCAGCGTTCCTTAAGATGTTGTTTACAAAGGCAAAGTAATGCTGGGAATTTGCTGGAGGCAAAAATGGAGTTTTATCTGAAATGCTTTATTGATCATCCAACCATTGCTGACCTCAGTAAATCCCCAGCCTGTTTAGAGACAGCCAAGACACTGAGATAGCAAACACTTCCCCAAGTGCATCTCCCAGCTCAGTAATACTGAGAGGACTACTACAAATACCACTGAGTGCCTGACACACCCAAATGGGAAAATGGTAGTGAATAAAAACGGGCCCTGCTGCAACATCTGAGTGATTCCTTCCTCCCCAGCACCCAGTCCCATCCTCCGCTCAACCACTAAAACAGAAAAGGCCAATCTAAAGTCTCGCAAGTGGAGGAACACGCTGAACTAAGCACATAAGAGTTCTTTAAGGGGAGACAGGGGGTGCTTTACTCTCTTACTCCAGGAGTGAACTTAACCGGGACCACAAGCCTGATGCCTTCACGCTAGAAGGAGAAGCAGCCAAGCAAAGGTCGCTGCATGGCTCCCACCGACACTGACCAGTGCAGAGCCAGACTCCCGCCCTGCTGAGGCCAGTTGTCCACCCAGTGTCCAGGCCTAGTGAGGACATTTGCACAGCGAGGACATCTCCTATGTGCACAGCCAGAAGCAACTGCCAAGCCTGTGGACAGCTGAGACCTCAGAGAACCATTATCCAACCCCACCCCGGATGTCCGCTTGGATTTTCCTTTAGCTGAATGACACGACAGCTTTGTCTTGTAGCTGGGCCCCCACTGGATCCCAGAAAGTCTCCACAAATCAGAGGGAAAATTGTTTTGAAGCAAAAAGTCTTTTCTACATAACAGTGCTCAGGCAGATGGCAATGATTTATTCTAATTAATAAAAAGAATAGGTAACCTTCCAGAGCATGTACTATGGGAAGACACTGTTCTCAGTGTTTTATTGACTTGAACTCATCTATCCATCATTACAACCCTATGGGGTGACTACTCTTACTATTCCAGTTTATAGATGAAGAAACAGGTAAGGCCGGGAGCAGTAGCTCACACCTGTAATCCCAGCACTTTGGGAGGCCAAGGCGTGTGGATCACCTGAGGTTAGGAGTTCAAGACAACTCTGGCCAACATGGCAAAACCCATCTCCACAAAAAATACAAAAAAAAAAAAAAATAGCCAGGCATGTTGGTGGGTGCCTGTAATCCCAGCTACGCTGGAGGCTGAGGCAGGAGAATTGCTTGAACCCAGGAGGCAGAGGTTGCAGTGAACCAAGATCATGCTATTGCACTTCAGCCAGGGCTACAGGGCAAGACTCAGTCACCATTCTACCTTATGAAAAGGCAATGCAAAGCATGAGTAGTTAGCAAGCCACCTCTGTCACAGTTTGGGAGCTGGGATTCAAACCCAGACAGCCTGTGTACCATTATGCTACCTGATCTGGGTTCAAGGGCTGCTGGGGAGGCAGTCACTGGGCTCAGGAGGAACTGGGAATCAGGCCAGGGTAGAGATTGGGAGAGGGAGGTGGCAGTTGTCTCTCACATGCCCAGCACTAAGCAGTCTTTCTCAAGAATTTCTTCCACATGAGATCCAAAATCCCACCCCATTAGCATGATGACACTCTTGGTCATAGCTCAGCATTATTTAGGAGTTCCTACAGTTGCCCATACTCCTGGGAGAGACAAAACTCCAAATCATTGTTACTTTATAATTTCCCTGAGTGAATTTATCAAATGCTTTTCCAGAGGGAACCACCGGATGAGTTCACATTCCAGTGGGAATTGGAGAGTGTCTGGAAGACTCTGAAAGTGCTGTGGGTAGCAGGGATCAGGGGAATACAAATCAAGGAACAAGCCCAGTGTGTCTGGGATTGGCAAGCAGCCCAGTGTACATAAGCAGAGAAGGCTTCACCCCTGGGGGTGTGGTGGTTTTAAAATATGTCTACAAATTCTTCAATACTTCTGCCTTCAAAAAGTGGAGGTCAACTGCTCTTCTCTTGAGTATGAGCTGAGCTTAGTGCCTTACTCTAGTGAGTATGATGAGGCAGATGTGACAGGGTGCGACTGCAGAGACTACGTTATAAAGGTTGCTGAGGCATCTTCCTTGTTTTTGCTCACTCTCTCTTACATTACTTGCTCTCAGGAGGTTAGCTGCCACATTGTAAGGATGCCCAAGCTGCTTATGGAGAAGCCTACGTGGTGAGGACAAGAGGGCTCCCCCAGCAGTCATGTCAGGAGCCACCTTAGAAACAAATCCTCCAGGCCCAGGCAAGCTTTCAGATTACACAGTTATCCCTGGCAACATCCTGACTGCAACCACATGCCTGACCTGGAGCCAGAGCAACCCACGAAGCCACTCTTGAATTCCTGACCCACAGGAACTATAAGAATAAATCATTGTTGTTTTAAGCCACTGTGTTTTGGGGTAATGCACTTTGCCACTACAGATAATTAATATGGGAGTAGGAGGAAATCTGGTAGAAGCAGCACGTTCCCACACATGGAGGGCTTTCAACACCAATAAGCCAGCTTTGGTCTTCATGTCTTATAAGGAGTCAAGGAACATTTCAAGACATGAAATGAAGTAGGGAAAAGAAACAAGGACACATTCCTCTTGGCCATGGAGAAGAAGAAAACGCATATTTCTGATGTCTCAAAACCTTTCTTTAGCCCAGTGGTTCTCAGCTAGGGTTGAATTTTGCCCCCTGAGGGACATTTATCAATGTCTGGAGACATTTCTGATTGTTATAACTGGGGCAGGACAGGGCGTACTACTGTCATCTGGTGCAAAGAGACCAGGGAGACTGCTAAGCATCCTATAGCACACAGGTCAGTCCTGCAAAAAGAGAACCATTTCGCCCAAAGTGTCAGTAGTCCCAAGACTGAGAAACCCTGGTCTAGCCTTGCCTTGAACCACTGTCTGCCTTGAAACGTCTGAGGATCTGAGCTTCTCCAGAGTTGCAGTCACCATTTTGACTCTTATATGGGAACACTTACCAATTTTGAAAACTCAGAGGAGGAAAATAAATCCATGTTCAAGCAGGAAGACCTTGCCCAGTTTCAAGGAGTCGAAGACATGGCTGTGGGCATAGACTAACCTCTCCCATGGATTTTCAGAGCCAAGAAGCCAGAATAAGGTAGATTATGCCATGGTAACACATTAATTCTGAAATCTCAGTGCCTTGAAACAAAAGGATTTATTTCTCATTAACATCACAGTCCAGTGAAATCACAGGAGTCTCTCCTCCAAGCAGTGACTCAGTTTCCAAAGGTTGCTTCCATCTGTGGTGCTTTCGTCCTTTCTCTTTGGTATCCTCCACTGGCAGATAGTGGAAAGAGAGAGAAAGGAGGACCATGCCAGGGAGATGTTATGGCCAGTCCTGGAAATGTGTACATTCTATTGGCCAGAAAAAGGTAACCGCAAGAGAGGTCCAATCTAACTGCAAGAGAGGCTGGGAAACATAGTTCAACTCTGAGCCCATGCAGACGAAAAAAGTGGGCATTGGTCAACACACACAAGATCAGCTACCTGGTATAGTCCCTTCTGGACCCCACCACCAAGGCCCCACACTCAGGACACAGGCCTGGCCTAAGCCCACTGATACAATTCCAAGAGAGCTCATTGATAAAGAAAGAAGCAGAGCCTGTCATCACGGGCACGTTGCCATGAAGGAGGGGAGACGGCAAAGGACTCCTACCCATTCTTTTTGCCTCCACAGTCAGCTATACAGGAGACCTCATTACTCTTTGGTTCAGGAAGATAATGGGAGATGGGCCTCTCAACCACAGACCCAAATCAGGTAAGCACTGATGACTGGAAGGACCTCTTTTCAGACATCCTTGACTACAATTTTGTCTCTCAGTTTTCAATTCCACATCAAGGGCTTTTGAATTTCATACGTGCTTCCAAAATGAAAAACAAATCTGAAAGTTACCTTGGAATACAGACTTCTCATATCCTCAGCCCAGAACACTGTGCAGTACTTTACCATTCAGCTCAAGCAAAGGTACAGCTGAAGCTGTGTGAAGGCCAAAAGCTTAGTCATTTGATAAAAAGCAGAGGCTCAAAAGGTGACTGTCGAAGATGAAAATGGAAGTTCATCTATCAACACTGTTTATATATGTTACTTTGAACATATATTTCATTAATGATTTTATGAGCTAATTCTGTATTCTCAATTTAAAATAGTAAATATAATATTCTTGGGATAAAAGATAAATATAATATTCTTTATCAATTCACCCTAGCCCAATTCCTCATAGACATAATTCAAAAAGTTTGGATTTCACTTCTTTTTCTCTTTCCTTCTCAGGCCTGAGAAGCTACATATCTCCGCCATGCCTACCCCAAACCTCTACTAGCTTTCAGCCATGGGGGTGTGCTCTGCAATCCTATAGCACATGCTGGAATGCTGTGTGAATACAAGCTGCTATAGGTAATAAAGTTTATCAGAATGGCTTGTCATTATTTTTGCATCATTATACAATTACTGCAGCTTTGGAAGGTAATAAATCACTGCACAGGTGACAAATTGAGAAGCTAAGAAGGACAGTTTTTCTCACAGATAAAGCAACTGCTGCCACTAACGAGATGTGGTGATTTGGTGATCAACCTTTTAAAAAGCGTCCTGTGATCCTGAGAGGGTCAGTAGGAAGGCCATCCACATCCAAAAGCATGCCAGGCCATTGCCAAAACCACAGAGGAGCGTGAAACTCCAACAGCTCCTAAAATGAGTGTCCCAGTTTTACTCCTTGATTGCCAAGAGGGAGCCTTATACCAATAACCGAATTCCAGATAGTCCAAACTTCATTGGCTCAGAATAATGGCCCAGACAGCCCATTATTCACTCAACTCAACTCAGAGATGTCTCCTGTTTACGTGTGCATGCATATGTGTGTGTGCTTGTGTTTTAAGTAGGCTGAGTGCTAAACTACATCTGTGCAATTTTCTAACACACTAAGTTTTCTGTTTTGTTTTGTTTTTTACACTTGGGTAATAAAAAAATAGCACAGCATATTTTCTGCAGAAATGAAAAATAGATCTCCAGACTAAAATCAAGCAGGAGATGTTTTAGTCCAAAAAAACAGTACTCTAGGAGAGAATGTATGCAGGATATGAGAGGTTTAGGAAAGGATAACTGGTTCCACTCCACTGCAGCGTTGATGTCTGTGCTAGGTGAGATGCTGCAGATGCTCTCCAAATTAATCAATGGGCTCCTAGAGTACGAGGAAGGAGTCAGCAAGAACCCCTCCCAGAAAGTTCCAGTAAAGCCTTATATTTGATGACTAACCTGTACCACTATGTAAGAAAGTATTTTTGCTTTTGATGAACAAGCCAACCAGCCTGCACCTGGAAGTGGGACATTCTGGGTTGGGAAACTGGGCTCCAGAGAAAATGTTCTCAGAATGTGGTCCCCAGACCAAGAGCATCAGCATCATTTGGGGACTTATTAGAAATTCAAATTCTTGGACTCCACTTCGGATCTACTAAATTAGCAAGGCTCTGTAGTTGGGAGCTAGCAATCTGTGTGTCAACAATCCCTCCAGACAATTGTGATACATGCTCAAGTTTGAGAACCAGTGCTTGAGAAAAATGGGAGATTAGTTTCAGGATCCAAAGGACCTGGGAATAGAGACACCCAGGCCATGCACCCCTCCGACAAACTAGTTCAGCCTATTATTATAAATTTTCCCTTCATGCAGGGCTGCCACATCTGATTGTGCAAGTTGAGTACTACATAAATTCTCCCTGACCAGGGATTAATTAGAAGACTAAAGTATAGGCCATGGCGGCTCCTAAGTCGTGAACTTGATGGGCTACGTATCCCCTGAAGGAGTGCTTTTATCTAATATATGCAAAGACATCATATAGGCTGGCAGCTCATGTACCTTCACCTCTTTATTCAAATAAATCTCGACCTTCAAGATGAAAAGAAGATAAACTGCAGCTGGAAATCAGAATCTTATCCTTTCAGATAGATGGATAAGCAACTTAACTATGAATGGTGACTTCATTCCTCATAGTGACTTGAATACATAAAGCCAGGTTCCCACAGCCGATCTCGACTCAAGCCAAAATGAATTACAAAACAAAACTCTGAAACTCCTGGCCCTACAAGCCATCCTACAGCCTGCACCCATCCTGCAATCAGGATTCTTGATTTTAAAGTAAAGTTTGGCCCTATTGAATCCTGCTAAGGTCCAGAACCAGGAAACCACCCTAAATGACAACAGGGCTGTGTGGGGCCCACACAGAGTTCACTCAAAGAGGTCCCTTCTCATCTGGGGAAAGGCATCAGGGTATATTTTATAGGCCTCAGTGACCTCCTACATAAAGCATCAATACTTTCACCCATGAAACTTCCCAAGGTCCTAGCATCTCTAAGGACAGGCAGAGTCTTCTCTCTAAGTTAAACACGGTGGCTAAGTGTGCTGGAAAAGGTTCTGTTTCTCCTCTAACACCAACCCTTCCAGAAAGAGTCCACCAAGAGGTGGTCCAGTCCACACCTGCTCAGCCCTATGGCTCTATTCCGTCACTGAGAAAACCCACAGGGTTGAGGGGATCTGGTAGAGAGGTATTTCAAACCCTCTACTTCATTCCCATTGTTCACCACATGCAGAAAAATGATCATTTTGTGTGTTACACTCTGGGTAATCAATTCCAATCCCCTGGAGACTTCCTGGGTCTGCTAAGCACATTTATTCTCCTGTTTCTAATCTATTCCTTTGATTTCCACAACTTGAACATACTGTCATCATTTTAAAGGAGGGGAGAGAACAGGAAATGAGAAAGCAAGGGCAGAGGGAGCAGAAGAGAGGGAGGGAGAAGGAGCTTGATCCTGCCATTCTCCAGCTTTAAAAGCCCCTTTGTCTGTAAGACAAAATGCCTGTACCCCCGCTCATTCAAGGTCTTAACAGCCTGGCTCCAAAACTTGTCTGTGCACGTCTATGCTGAGTTTCCAAGGGTGAGTGTAATGACAGTGATAATATAACAATATCATCATTATCATCAGAACTGGGCTGGTCTACACTAAATACTAGAATGTGGCTGACACTCAGCTTGAAGACTCACAATAACCACACCAAAGTAGTTACTATTATTATCGCTATTTCCCTGATAAAATTGTAGCCCAAAGAGGTTAACTAGATTGCTGAAGATCAATTAGGTAGTCAGTGAAAAATCTGAAATTTGGGCTCCAGCATTCCATACAACCCCAACCTCCTAATAACTAGTTTAAGCTTTTTCTGACATGGAACTCCTGGACCCCTCTGGGCCCTGGACTTCTTGCACACCTTACAATGGGAGACTAGAGGAAGCTACAATTCAGGACTGAATTTTTCTCCCCCAAGCCAAGACTGTCTGCCCTGGTCCTCAGCCTCAAGTCAGAAGAAGGCTTGTATATATAGCCACTGGATCTAAAGTAAGCCAGAAATACAGAAATCTTTGGGACTCCCAGAGTCCCAGCACCTAAGGCAAGATTTCACAAACTAGTTGCTCGATAAATATTTGTTGAATGAACATGCTCTCAGATTCATATTCCATGAATTGCCAAGCACTTATATGTCAGGCAATGTGCTAGATGATTTCTTGAATGTTACCTCATCTAGGCATTGCAGAAATTCAAAAAAGTATTTATATCCCTGTTTTCAGATGAGGGCGCTGGAGTTCAGAAAGGGAGGTGACTTGTACTTGACTGTGGATTCATAATTGTGGGAAAGAAAGAGTTTGTGAAAAGCAGGAGCTACTTAGGGAAGTCCAACCCTCAGTCAACACTAATGTGACTGCTTTATACTCCCACCCGTCTGCCTCTCTTAAATGTCTTTTCCTGGTTACCTGAATTTTTACTTCACTGCTGAATTCAATTCCTCAAATAGAAATACCCCCAGGAGGTTTATTAAGTGCTCGCATAATATTGCTGCATAACAAATCCCCTCAAGACTTAACGCCTTAAAACAACCATTTTATTTTACTCACCATCTTGTGGGTCAGGAATTTGGACAGGGCTTGTGTGGGCAGTTCTCACTTGGGGTCTTTCATGCAGTAGAGGAAAGATGGTAGCCGGAGCTGCGCCATATGAAGGTTCAACCAACTGGACACCCAAGATGGCTCACTCACGTGGGGGCAGCTGGTGCTGGATGTGGGCTGGGGCTCAGCTGGGCTGCAGAATGGAACCTTCATACGTGGTCTCTCCAATATGGTGGCCTCAAGGTGGCCAAACTCTTACATGGCACCTGGCGTCCCCTAGGGTATACGTCCCAAGAGAGCCAGGCAGAAGCTACTTGGCTCTGTTGAGCTAGCCTTGGAAGTCACCCAGAGTCACTTCCACCACATTTGATTAAACAATCACATGACCAGCCAGATTCAAAAAGAGGGGACGACCCCTTTATGGAAGGAATGCCAAAGAATTTGCAGCCATTATTTTAATGCCACATGAAGCTATTGACCATTTACTCCAGGGCACATTTAAACCTGCCTGATTCCTTTATGGAAAAGATGGTCTCCAAAGATGGCCACCGTCCACTCCTTCCCCCACTGTCACACACATGCTGCTTTCCTCAGAAGGCGACATCTGTTTCCCTTCTCTTTGAATCTGGGTTAGCCTTAAGACTTACTTCGATGAATACAGCAGGTAGCAGAGTGACTCTGCAGTTATTGGTCTAAGCTTTAAAAAGACCAGCAGACTCTACTTCTGCTGGGGGAAGCCAGACACCATGTAGAAATGAATGAAACTGCTCA
This sequence comes from Macaca mulatta, assembly GCF_049350105.2. NCBI lineage: Eukaryota > Metazoa > Chordata > Mammalia > Primates > Cercopithecidae > Macaca > Macaca mulatta. The sequence continues at coordinate 101,810,978 of NC_133418.1, read as the reverse complement.
GACCACCATGCCATGAGGAAGCCCAGGCTGACCTCATGAAGAGGCCATGAGGAGGAGGACCAGGGAGCCCAGAGAGCAGCCAGAACCAGAGACTCAAACATACAACCCCGTTGCGCTGCCCTGGCTGGTTTTTGCCGCATGATCCTTTCTAGTCAAGACCAGACACCATAAGCACAATAATGGTCAACTGTCTCCACTCTGCCTTATCCAAATTCCTGGCCCACAAGAGCATAAGGAGATAAAATGGCAGTTGTTTCAAGCTGATAAGTTTTAACATCATTTACTGAGCATCAGTAGATAATGGAAATATTTTCTAACCACTTCCCAAGACTAGCCATGCCATAGTTTTGAAGGGGAAGAACCTGAAAGCTCTGCATTCAGAGGGCTGACTTGGGGGAGGCAGGGGCCAGAGGGGATGGAGCTGTCACTTGGATGAGGCGGGCAACATGCGGGGCAGAGCAGGGTGAGGTTGCCAGAGGGAACCTGGGAGAAAGCAAAGGACATACCTGACCTGTTTCAAAGTTTTGCCCAGAAAAATAATGGAAAGGGGATTCTTGGTCCTTCTCTAACTTCTCCTCCCTTGTCTCCACTGACCCTCCTCCCAAGACACAGGGCGATCAGATTATGTATAAAACTAAATTTTTAATTCATTTTATTTTTATATGTGAAATATTTCAAACATACAGAAAGTAATAGAAAACAATTTAACAAACACTCTTGCATTTACCACCTAGCATCTAAATAGACTTTTGAGGAATAGTGGAGAATCTTAATCTGTTTTCAAAGCACTGCTATCTACAGGAAAATATGTTCTACCTTCTAAAAAACTGACTTGGGGATGAATTCCTGGAAGACCCCTGGCACTCAACAAATGGGACTGAGTATCTGCTTCTGGCAGGTCCCAAAGTAACGCCATTGAATCCATCTTCCACATCCATAGTCCTTCCCCTTCCCCCCACCACTCAGGTGTCCAGAGCAGTTACACAGACACAGTGCAGGGCTGCTTCTCACTGAGCCATTCTGAAGCTGCACCATTGGCACCCCACCATTACTGCCATTTCTACCTTATTCATAAAATGTCCCTGTTTTGTGTTCCATCCCTGAAACAGATGATAGCCAGCCAACTTCACGGACCACCCCAGACCTTGTGCTAATATGAAGGGTGTCACTTTCCCAAGTTTGGATGTTTGCAAGTTAATGAGTGCCTTCTAGAAGAGATGCAGTACAACTCACAACAGGGTCCTGATTCTGGGCATGGAACTACAGGAGATATTTATGGGGTGCGTTGGAATCTTCCATTTGCACCTCCAGATCCACTCTCTATTCTTCTTTCCCTGGGAGGCTGACCTATATGGATAAGATCAGGGGCTTCTTTGCTCCCATCTTTCTAATTGGGTTTAATCAGTGGAGGTGGGGTAGTGCCTGCAGGAGATGAGAAAGAGGAAGGAGAGTGCAATTGGGGTTATTCGTCCCCCTGGTTCTCTCCCTGTGGAGTCACCACGGACTGTCCCTGACCCAAGCCTGCACTCCCATTAGGCAGCCAGTCCACACGGCTCTCCTGTTCTGGGTTCCAGGAACTGCTCCCTAACTGTGCTTTCTCAGACCTCAAAAAGGTAAGGCGCCTTGATGCTCTGTATTCTCCCCTGTGGGTTCCCTTTACCCCATCTGCACCTCTGTACAGAGCCTATTACAGTCCCTGCAGATGACCTGATCTGAGTGTGCCATCCTTTTCCTGCCAGGACACTAACAAGACAGGAGGGAAATGAAACCTTTTAACACCCCTCAAGTCTTGCTACTGTCCCCTCCCTTAGGCAGATGATTCAGCCAAGAGCCACCAACCACAAGGGCTGATAGCCCTGTCCTATGCCCAACCAAGGAGACATAATCCTAAGGCTCTTATCAACTATACGTGCCCTGAGCACTTCTGCTTTTGGCCACCCAGATATGTGGTGAAGGTGGGACTGCAGGTGAGGACACATCTGCACTCTTGCTCCCACAAAATAAAGTCACCCCTAATTCTGAGCAGCTCTCTCATGCTTTATGCTTCTTCATAAAAAGATAGGACGTATTATAAGCAAAATAGGCTTGCTAAATATAGTCTATTCAGCCTGGGGAAGGCTAAATTATTCATAACCAGACCAGGATATACAAGGCACGCTAAACACAAATCCATTTTTGATTTTGGTGTTTTTTTTCTGGGGTCTGTGTATTCACTGCCCCTGCATTGATCTGTAACAGCCCCCCTGATGCCTGCATTTGCTCAGGATGAAGATCTCAGGATCTGGGCCAATTACCAAGCTGTGAATAACCCCAGTCTTGCCCTCTGCAGGCCAGTAGCCCCCACAAGGTCATCAGTTGTCCATCCTGTGTACCCTGGTGCTAGAGGCATTTGCATCCCGTGAAAGGATCATCAGCTCCCTGCAGAGCTCCATGGATAAGCAAGCCTTAAAAAAGATATCATCGAAGCCAGCACAACTCTGCATCCATTGCACCATGAAAGGCAAGATGGGACAGTGTGACGGTGACAAGCAAAGCCGCCTCTGAGTCCTCAGTATGATCAATGCCAAGGAAACAATGCGCCAGTCCCCTCCAAAACGAAGTCTCAGGCTGGGTAGTATATTTCAAATTATTTTCAGCCCAAGCTCTCTTCACACAGAAGCTGCTGATTAGATTTTTTTTCTGTAGTATGAGAATCATTGCTGAAAATACAGATGTCTCTGAGACACTCACTACTGGTATTTTCCAAATAAGACAAAATAGAACCATGAAATAAAACATAGGTCTCAGCTGTTTTCTTCCTGAAGATTGCTCCAGGATCTGAAGACTCAGGCAACTGACCATGACCTAGCGGCTTCATGAGCACCTCAGAATGTTCCACGAAAAAGTTGGGGAGGGTACAATGGAATGAGCTATAATAGAGGGATCCCTAAGCAGTAATCTGCCAAATATGGTGTTTCTGTTCAAATAGTACAGAGAAATCTGTCATAAACAGATTATCTCACTACAAAAATGGTTACAGATTTCAGCAAACAGTAGTTAGAAAGAAGAGATTTTATCCAAAGACAGATTGTGATGTTCATATTGAAATGGACAACAAGATTGTTATGCATCTGTTCTAGGTATGCCGTCATTACGTAAGGCCCACGGAGATTGGGATAATTTCCACTTCCTGGACCTGGGCACAGGCTGTTCAGATTTAGAGGACAAATATGCTGCTGCTTGACTCCTGTGAGTGATTTGAGTGGTAGCCCTGAGCCTGCCAGAACCCAAAGTCAGAAAGACATCACTGGATAGATCCTCTAAACGAGGGTGAGTGAACCATAGCAAAACTCAGTGTGCCTGGTGTCTCCTGGCGTCGAAGCTGCTACTAGCAGCCCCGGAGATGGGCCCAGAGTTAAGGGTGCTTCATCTTGCAAACTATTGCCTGGTTTCCTTTCCAGTGGGAGAAGAGTGTGCTTTATTGATCAAAGCATAAGAGTCTATCATAACAGATTCTGAGGGGACTGTGGAGCAATCAACCCTCCCGGAAGCTACCAAACATTCTGTTCCATTGCTTGCATCACTGCATGAAGAGTTCCCTGAAAACTGAATCCAACAGAATGAGTCCCATCCAAAGAGAAAGAAGCAATGGACCGGTGCTGGGAGGCACCAGCATGGTAGAGGGGGGCCTGGCCTTGAACCCCATCTCCCCTGCTTGCCATCTGGGGAGCCTTCAGCAAGTCACTCAACCTCTTCATAATTAGACAAGACTTTTGTACACAGCATTAGACAGGCATTTTGTAAAGCACTATACAACTACAGGAGATAACAATAATTTTCATGTTGGAAACCATCACAGTCTTGAAACTACAACAGGCTCTTAGGATTTTTCTTTAAACCAGTGAAGTGTGGTCCTCTCACCAGCCTTACCTAGAAATTGGTTAATAACTCAAATTATCAAACCCTGAACCCACTGAATCAGAAATCATGGTGGGGAAAAGAGGGCAGGTGGAGAAATCGGTGTTTAACCAGCCCTGCACTAGCGATGTGTCTGAAGTAGGCATGATTCCATCCCAAGATGACCTCCACTGCCTTGTTTAGCTCACCACACCCTCCTCAGCTGGGGACAAACAGAGGGGTGATCGAGAATCAGAGAAGAGGGGCCATCCCTGGTACCTTCCTTTGGAGGAGTTCAGGCTGAATGGAAGTAAGAACAGTATGTGTAGAAAATTGGCAAATGATCAGAGGTCACCAGAAAGTGTGCTGATGTGCCCTGCAGGGACTGTCACTGCCACAGAGGGTGATGGGTAAGGAAGGCGAGCGTGGGTCACCAGGGAAGTTTGTTGGATGTGAAAAGGCAGAGAAGAGGAAGGAGCTCCTGGTGTGTGTTTGGTTGAGGGGCAGGAGGGGTGGGGAGGAGTAGGCATGAAGGCCCAAGTAGGAAGCAGGGCATGTGGGATGAAAGACAAGAAAAATCAGCTCACAGGGTCCAAGTAATTCCCTTAAGGGCACCTCTGAGCCTGAAGCTGGTTTTTCTCATTCAGTTCAGATGGAGATTCTCTTAAATTAGTAAACTGCACAGGCCCTTCCAAGTTATATACTGTGCTTAATCCTCAAGCCCCCCCGAATCTATCTTCTCCCCGATGCCAACCACATCAGGCCTATAAATAGACAAGCTTCAGGGGAAGGAGTGGCTGAAATTACATGGTTTATTGGGATGATTATATATTATTTATGTAATAATTACATACATGATTATATAACATTATAATCATGTCTGTATTCTAGCTTTATTAACCATAAAATATCATTTTTGTTTTTAAGTATTTTATGGTGTCCTAAAAGATTTTAATTACTTGTAATTGTATTCAAATGCACCCTGAGGTTTTACGATGAAGGATGCTGCTCTAAAAATCTAAAAAATAAATAAATATTTGGCATCTACTATCATTTCAAGAAATGTAGAGTCTAATATCAAAAGGTCTGGTTGTTCCAGTGCATGGTTGAGAAGGATGCTATCTGGTTTGAAACCATCATGGATGAAATCATTTATTTATTAATTCATTCAACCCTCAAAAATGTACTGAGTGCCTGCTATATGCCAGGCAATGCACAGGAGCACCTTGGGATATATTTCCTCTGCCACTAGGAGAGACTGAAGGGGACCCCTGGGTTCTAGAGAAGAGCCTGTGGTCAGCTCTCAGCAGGCTTTTGTTTGTTTGTTTCTTGTTTTTGTTTTGCTTTTGTTTGTTGTTTGTTTGTTTTGTTTCTTTTTGAGACAGAGTCTCCAGTTCAGGCTGGAGTACAATGGCATAATCTCAATTCACTGCTGTCTCCACCTCCTGGGTTCAAACTATTCTGCTGCCTCAGCCTCCTAAGTAGCTGGGATTACAGGCACCCGCCACCATGCCCAGCTAATTTTTGTATTTTTAGTAGAGATGTGGTAGCACCCTGTTGGCCAGGCTGGTCTCGAACTCCTGTCCTCAAGTCCCAAAGCGCTGGGGTTATAGGCGTGAGCCACCATGCCTGGCCTCTGCAGACTTTTTTAAATGTTGCTCTAAACCAAAGGTGTTGGTCAGGGCAGACCGACACTCTGCCCTCTCTGTGAGCACTGTGTCCGTAACAGGTATTCTGATGCGGGTCACTAAAAAGAACATAGAAGGAGAAAAACAGACCAAGAGATTGCCCTCCAGGAGCTGTGCAGGAACTGGAGAACAGCCCAGGAGTTCTGAAATGCAGAAGCCAGTGACCTCACACCAGAGACCAGCAATGAAATGCCCAGTGCCTCCTCAGAGTGCTCTTCTCCCTCCGTCGCCCCTCACCCATGCACACCTTACAGCTCTGATGGGCCACTCATCAGCCCATCTAAGCCACAATCCAGACACTGACAAAATAGAAGCACCAAAATACACATTAGAAAGACTTTGCTATTTGGAATACTTCAAAAATTATCCACAATTATCTGATAAAGTCTATTAAAAACTCATCTCCTTTATAAGCACATGTGTGTGAGGCCAGATTTTCTTCATATAATTCAAGCAGATATGAGAATCCAGTTTCTTCCATTAAGGCACACATTAAAGAGACTTGGAGCAACGCCACTCTTTGCATTACATTTTTGGGTACATATATTTTCACGAAAATATGTAATTTATGTTAATATGCAATGGATTATTGTTTTGAAATAGCTTAATAAATATCTTCATGTCTGAAAAAAAATTAACCAAGTAATCATCATGGGGGAAATGAGAATTTTGCTGGCCCTTCTTATACTTGTTTGATGGTTTCATGTTTGTTTTGTTTTGTTTTGTTTTCTTGAGATGGAGTCTCACTCTGTCGCCCAGGCTAGAGTGCAGTGGCGTGATCTCCGCTCACTGCAACCTCCGCCTCCCGGGTTCAAGTGATTCTCCTGCCTCAGCCTCCTAAGTAGCTGGGACCACAGGCACAGGAAACCACACCCGGCTAATTGCTTTTGCATGTTTAGTAGAGATGGGGTTTCACTGAGTTAGGCAGGTTGGTCTCGATCTCCTGACCTCATGATCCGCCAGCCTCGGCCTCCCAAAGTGCTGGGATTACAGGTGGGAGCCACCACGCCCAGTCTCATGTTATTTTTTAATTTTGATTATATATCCAGAGCTCCTTTATCTGTTTAGTTTCCTAAAGACTGCGTTAGCAGGAGAAAAAGAACATAATAACCTAATTCACACTTGGGTGTTCATGACTCTTCCAGCTTAGACCTCTGCCAAGCACAGTTCTATTGAAAAGCAAAGCCTATACTGTTAGACTTGGGATAGGTGCAGATGACTCATGGCACAGACAGTTTAAATAGGACAGTTCTCAGAACTCCCCTCAAACCATATCTTGGGTGGCGATTGCCTGTTTCATGCACTTGCCAGGGAGAGCGGGAAGGGTAGTTGCTGTCATGATTCCTGTGCAGTGGAGTTTTTCATATCTACTCAACATGGAAGTTACCCTCCTTCCATCAGAATCCAGGGCTAACTGCAGAGCTCCTGGTTCTTCTGCAGCAAAACAAGAGACCCCCACAAAATAGTGAGAACAAAAGTCATTTTAAAATTCTGCATCAGAGAGCCATGGTAAAGACTTTGAGGGTCACTTCCTGGAGAAAAGGAAACTCCTTTAGTTCTGCGTGAGTAGGAACTGGTGGCATTGGAGCCAGCCAAATGCAGCTGATAGCAACACAACATAAAAATGACCCTGAGAAACCACATTTGGGACTCAGAATGACTTTTCTGGCACAGACTAGCACAGAACATGGAGCAGCATGAAACACAGAAGAAAATGTGTTCATGATGCAGAAATAAAACCACAGCAGTAAAAGGTGAAGAACAAAGTAGGGCCCTATGGGAGATATTTCCCTGGGTCAGGTGTTTCTAAGAGATTCATCAATTTCACTCCAAAAAGAGATTGGAAATTAAAGCAGACCCTAAAATGTGTAGTGAATAGAGTGACTTGTATGTCCTCATGCTTAGGTTAACTGGCCAGTAAACACCACCCAGCTCTTCTTTCATAGTGTGGATATCCTTAATTAATCATTCCATGCCCACCATACCCAGCGTGCATTGAAGAGCGAGTTTGGGAATTTTTGCAGATGCAGATCTCAGTGAGGAACACTCAACTGGCAAAAACAGTCAAGATAATAAAGCCCCACACAGGCAGATCAACTCACTTCGTTTTCTCCCAGAACAGAGTCTGAAGAAAGCCTAACCCTGTCTAAAAATGTATTTCATTTTTATACCAGTCCCAGATCTGGAAAGAGGATTGATATTCCAAGGGAAGCCTTACCTCTGTTGATTTTTAGGACAAGTTGCCAAAAGATGTTTATCCTAAGAAGACACATAGCACATCCTTCCAGGTCTCTGGACCCCTCAGGTTTCAAAGATCTGATGCCAGCCCAAGTTTAGCCCATCATCCTCCAGGCCTTCACCTCCCCTCCCCTTCTCTGTGCATCAGATCAGCAACATCTTGTAGAAACTATCTTACAGAAAACGAACGCAAGCCACATATCGTTTTAAATTTTCTACTAACTACCCTTAAGAAAAGCAAAATGAAATAGGCAAAATTAATTTTAATGGAATATTTTATCTAACCCAATATACTCAAAATGCTATTATTTCAGCATGTAATCAACATGAAAAATTATTAATGAGATACTTTACTTTTTCTTTTTTCTTTTTTTTTTTTCTTTTTTTTTTTTTTTTTTTTTTTGAGACAGAGTCTTACTCTGTCACTCAGGCTGAAGTGCAGTGGCATGATCTCAGCTCTCTGCAACCTCCATCTCCTGAGTTCAAGTGATTCTCCTTCCTCAGCCTCCTGAGTGGCTGCAATTACAGGTGTGCACCACTACATCCAGCTAATTTTTGTATTTTTAGTAGAGATGGGGGTTTCACCATGTCGGCCAGGCTAGTCTTGAATTCCTGACCTCAAGTGATCCGCCTGCCTCAGCCTCCCAAAGTACCGGGATTACAGGCATAAGCCACCATGCCCGGCCTGAGATACTTCACATTTTATTCTTTCTTTTGTACTAAGTCTTTGAGACCCAGTGTGTATATTTTACGGCACTGCACATCTCAATTGGGACTAGCCACCTTCCATGTGCACAGTAGTTTTGTGCCTAAGTGCTCACCATTGACACTTGCCGGTGCGCCTTCCCTGTCAGTCCAAAATGGCCCAGAGAAAGCCAGGCCTCTGTGCCTGAACGACTTGGCCTGGCAGTCAATGCCACTCCCCTCCTCGGCCCAGGAGAGGACCTCTCTTCTCATCTTGGCTTTGCTATCTGAGCCACTAGTCTAAGGTCCAGCAAAACAGTTAAATCCTTTTCTAAAATTTCTGAGAGGCTGTCTTGTTTCTTCATGTGAATTAGAAAAGACTATTTTTAAAACCAAAGAGCAATCTTTAGGGGAAAGCAGGTCCTCACTGGTGACCTGTGTGTGCACTTTACACCTAAGTAGCGCTGGCCTCCAGAAGGAGCCCACATCCCATCTAGGGAAGGTGGATGTCGAGCCCTCTTCAGGCCAGGCAGCCAGCCACAGGTCAGTGGAGCAGCCCGCCGAAAGGCCAGGAGATGAGAGTGGGTTCCTAGAGGGCTAAGTGGGAAAACGTGCCTGAGACACTTCTTCAAAAGTCGAATCCAGGGTGTATAGGAAGATCAGAACCTCCTGTACCTGGAAGCAGTGACTAGATAATTCACGAAATGATTTAGTGGCCCCATAACCTCCTCAAAGGGCTCAGGGATTTCACCGTTAGCACTTCTGCCTGAAATTGAAGACAGTGCTACCCAGGAGGACTCAGCCCTTACCACCACAGGGTGAAGCAGGAACCGAGGCACAGGTTCTGAAAGAGAAAAATCCAGGAAAGAATGCAGACTGGCAGACAGGGTGTGGTGGGCCACACTGCCTGGGTCTCTGTCAGTGCCAGACATGGTGCACAGGGCTAGGCAGGCAAGAAAGGAGCCGGGGCTATGGCAGCAAATCAGGCAACGATTCAAGCCATTCTTTGGAATTCTTCAAGCTGTTTCAGGGCAGACTTAGAACAAATACCCACCACCACAAGGCCAGCAGTTAATGCCAAGTGGCAAAGTCCTAGGTTTATCAATCCATGTATTCACATGTTCAATAAATACATATTGAACAGCAAGGTCCCAATTTAACTCCTTAAAAAGCTCATCCATCTCCCCACATAACTGTGTTTCCTTTTATCTGGAATCCTGAATCTGTGACCCCCTCCCTCTCCCTTCCTTGCTCTTTCTCACCTGGGTTGTTTGAGTGCTCATTGTATGAACAAAGTTCTGTAGGAGCAGAGGGCAGAGAGCAACTAACTCTTCCAGAGCCGTTGGCCAAGGCTTTGGAGCAATGACATACAAGGCAGGTCTTAAAGGCTGAATGGGAATTTGCCATGCAGAAAAAATGAAAGAAGAGCATCCCAGGCAAAAGACACAATGGTTGTAAACAACAGAGCTGAGAGAAGGGTCAGCAAGGTGGGGATCCAACTGTAAGACCTCACATGCTGCCCCAGGCCAACTCAGAGAATGGACTTGCACAAAGGGTCTCCCAGCTTGTGTAGGTTTCTTTCGGCACATGCTGAGCTGAAATGTGTTTGGTCTCTTCTACAATTTCACTTGCAAACATCTGATTTCACATTTCTTTTTTTCTAAACAGACACAAAAATAATCCCCAAATTTGACATGCCCAGAACTTCCAAACATCATCAAGTCTGTGAGCTATTCTCACAAACAACATAAGTGACTTCGACATTTTCCACCAACGCAGCTGTAGCACTTTTAATGTTTACAATCCTGTGTCACCCTGGGTCTGAGATGTTCTTCCAATTAAACTCTGGTTACACTTCTCTTTCCAAGTGCGAAAGAATCCAATTAAAGTTAATGAAAGCAATCAGTTTGCAAGTCTCGGGGTGTTCTGCCCCATTTGTGAATATAGGTAATAACACCACTGACCTCATGGAGAGAGAGGAGGCACCATCGTTCTCTGCAAATGAGCCAGACCTGAGCCATCCAGTGAAACCTGGAATTTAGGAGGTCACCCTGTGTGGGTTCCCCAACAATGCTCAGGATCCCATTAAGCATTAGCTGTGGGAGTCTGTCCTCTAAGGGGCTTCAGACTCATTTGGCTGCCATATGGCTTGAGCTTAGCAGTGCTTCTTTTCCCATAAGCCTGAAATCTTGGGTCACCCTACACTTTTTTTCAGGAAGTCATTCATTGCACTATCCTAGATTTCCTAACCGGCTTCAATGAGGCAGCTCTTATCCCCCAAAGAATAATACCATTAGCGCACCACCAGGCCCTGAGGTTGAATGAGCTCAAGTTCTTTGAGTTCACCTGACCTCTCCAGCCCTTGATTTTAAATCTCAAAGCATCAGGGGAACCTGGTGGGGCTCTGCTCAGAGGTTCAACCTAGGACCCTTCAGGAAGCATCCATGAGGCTCACATCCCCGTCATATTGGTAGCTTCCCAGACACATCCCTCAGACATATACAGAAGTCAGGAGCGAGACTCACCATCACTCATTCCCAAGAGGGCCTGTTTTCCCTGAGCCTCTCTTCCTGCCCTGTTGAGTTGAATAACCTCACACTCCTCTAAGTAGCGTTGGCTCTTCACTATTCTGCACCTATGTGAAGGCTGACTCTTGACAGTCATTTCTTGGCAGAATCGTGCCATTTTGACCGTAAGAAAATTGTCCCATCGTTTCTGTTTCCTTGTAACACTGCCCTTAGACGTGAGGATCTGACATGAGTAAATGAGCCCAGCCCTGTTCTCGGGGAGCTTCTGCTCTGGCTGGGGAAACAGAGCTGACTCTGAGAGCAGCTGGAACCGAACAAGGCAGTAAACAATTAAGTGCTACTCAATTACATAATTGATTAATTATAACTAATTGCTACTTAAATGAACTGCTCTAGTCCACATTGATCTCCTTGGCTCTGACCTCCTCGAGCAGCAGCCACGGTCTGAGCTACTCACTGGGGCTTTCACACATTGTCTGGAACCCTCTCCATCCTCTCATGGGTGAGTCTCCCCTCTCCTGACTGCCAGTGCCCCCAAGGGCCGTGCCAGGGCTTTTCCAGCTAATGACGGGCCCTGTTCTCTCTCTAGCTCTCACAGCAGAATCAGCCCAGTCAAAGCATAAGACTCCTTGCATAATGAACACTTCCCTAGTAAGGTCAAAAACATGGACCAGTGTTCATGTAGACTTTGTGCCCCATCTTCTTGTGCCTATGAGTATAAACTAGGGTCTCACAATTAGAATTGGTTTTGCTTCAGGAGCTCCCATAGCATGTCACTAGGTTACCTCAGGGAGCCTCTGGGAATGGCACCAGATGTGCTCTTCCATTCCTCAGCCCTGTACTGTTGAGCCACCAAGATGGTGCTTCTACAGCCCATGTCGCTGGCCACACTGCCCTGCTGGGTCTGTCCTGTGGCCTCCACTCTGACGGCTCCTGCGAGACCCTCCCTTCCCTCGTGCTTTGTTTGACAGATGATGGAAGGAAGAGCAAGCCAGGGAGTTGCCCACCTCCCTAAGTCTGCCTGTATTTCTTTAGGGTTTGAATCCCCCACTAGGCGCTAAGCAACTTGAGAAGTCTTCACTCATCACCAGGTCACCAGATGCTGGAAGAGCCACTGCATTTACTTGCTGTGGCTGCCATAATAAAATCCCACTGACTGGGTGGCTTAAACAACAGGAATGTATTTTCTCCCAATTCCGGGAGGAGAAGTTCAAGGTCAAGATGTCAGGAGGTTTGATTTCATTCTGAAGCCCCTTCTGGACTTGTACATGTCCACTTTCCCACTGTCTTCCCATGGTTTTTTTCTGTGTTTGTCTCTGTCCTAATCTCTTCTTCTTATAAAGATGCCTGTCATACTGGATTAGGTCCTAACTAGATGATGTCATTTTATATTAATTACCTTTTTAAGAGCCTTATCTCCAAATACAGTCACATTCTGAGGTACTGGGGGTTAGTCAGGAGTTCAACATACGAGTTTTAGGAGGAACACTACAGCCCACTCCAACTGCTAGTAGTCTTCGTGCTTAATAAATGTGTGGGCTTGGTGGAATGGTGGGATGGGCAGCCAGCCAGATGGTTGGACTGAAAAACAGAACAGCTGCTAAACAGGTGTTGGCTGGATACAGAGCAGAAGGTGGGATGAGAGGCTTGCCCAGTCTGGGTCTTTCATACTCAGTCACACCCTCTCCTTTCTCCCTGAAAGGGGCCTGCTTTTTAGGATGACAATTCCTTTTGTTTCCTTCACAGCCCAAGAACAGAGTCACAGTGCTGGCAAGGCCTGGAGAGTAATGATAAGGAATGTGCCACCTGAGATGTGCCGTCCCCATGCGAGCCACCCTCTGGGGACGGCCCTGCTCTCTTTGGAGGAGAGAGAAGACAGGTGAGCACTGAAAGACAGGTGAGCGAGACCTGAATGCCACACAGGCCGGTTTCCCAGTGGCTCCAGGAAATTCTCTCTAACCCAACACTGAGAAGCAGACTTTGTGAATAACAAACATCTGCAAGGGACACAAAGCCCCGCAAACCAGAGCCTTTTCTCTCCCTATGCAGCGGACTCACTGCTGTCGTAAAACAGGCACCGCACTCCCAGTGGCAGGAGAGGCCCATAATTACGGCAGGGCTGAGAGAGTGCTCAGGGTCAGCAAAACAGAGGGGAGGAAATTGCTGCACAGATTGGCTCAAATATCAGACTCAACGAAGAAGAAAACACAATTTGTTCATTTGGAAAATGACTCTAGTGACGTGAATGCCCCAGGCATTGTCGGAATACCAGGGAAACAGCGACAGCCTGCAGAGCTGGGGGTTCTCTAGGGGAGGAAAGGCCACATGCTGCTTTGAGACAGGAGAACGGCTTGGTGGGCCAATAGCAGAGGTTACCCTCTCTTGCGTTCATGAGTTCAGGCATTCATGAGCCATCAGTCAGCTGGGCTCGCCAGCATCTTTGAGGGTACCAGACTCTGGCCTGAGCTCCCAGAACAGGCGACACTGCAGGGCACAGCACAACACTTCCAGGACACAGGGCCCTTGGAAGGACAGCAGGTGGGGCATGGGGTTGTGCACAATGGCCATCTCCGCATCTGTCAACCCCGGGACCCATCTTGCAAGCCCCTTTCCCACCATTTCCTCCTCTGTTGCAGTGACCCAGGACAGAGGACAGGGGCAGGGTTGGCCATGAGTAGACAGAGGCCTGAATGCTGTGGGCCAGCATCATACTAGATGGCTTCTGGGTCAGGTGACCACCCACCTGGTTTGCCCAGGATGGCCCAGGTTCACACCTATGGTCCCAGAATGATCATTAACATCCAAAGTATCCCCATTTGAATACTAAATTAAACAGATGTCCTAATTCTCTTGAATATTACAGGACAAGATCCCCACCCTCCCACACCTTTTAGCCATGACATTTATGATGGGTCCAAGCTCTGCCTGGAAAAGGGACAGTGGGCCAGGGCCTCTCCACAGGGCAGGTGGGCTCTCCCTTTAGGAATTATGAACATAGGGCTGACTAGGGGATCAGTGTGTGCATGGAGACATCACTCAGCCCAGGTGGCTGCTCCAGCCAAGCCCACGCTGAGCACACAGTGCTGTTGTCTCAGTGGTCTGAGAGCCCACCAACCATTGCAGCCCCGCCGAGGTAAGGCCTAGCTGAATTCCTGCAGATGAGCTGCCCCCAACCTTCTCCTACTCCCATGTCTTTGCCTGAAAGCCCCATCTTCAAATGTCCTGCAGATAGGGCTCTACCTTCACATCCTGCCTAGGCTGAGGCTAGATCCATCTTCAGACAGAGACAAATAGCTATTTCCCAACTATAGCTGGGGGGTTTGTCATCATTAGGGGCTGGCAAAAACCAGGGAACAGGGGATGGTTCTGTGAATGAGTGACAGAAGTTGGAACTTGAAGAGTAGGGAAGTTTTAGGTCTTTAAGGGGGGTGCAGCAGGAAGAAAGACATGAGGTCATTGTGGCCTCAATGTGGGAAAGTCACCAGGACAGGCACTGTAGGCCAGGCCCTGAACCCATTCTGAGAGGCCCAGGATGCCTGGCACTCGCTCTCACCCCGCCTCGGATCCTGCTAGCCACACCATTTCATCTAATGACACTGCCTGGGATTTAATGGACTCTTAAACATAATGCTGCTACTGTGGACAAAGTTTAGTTTTAGCTAATTAAGTCATCGAAAGTTGAAATAAAGAGCAAAGATTGAAATGCTCACCATCATTCAGTGAAATGGAATGACTTCATAATCTGCACAAAACATGGGACACTCTCTCCTAGTCTTCCCCCGGGGGTTTCTGGCCAGGCTGTCGGTGAGAGTGAGTGGGTTTGGCAGATCCGGGGAGGCACAGGCCTCCTGCACTCATTCACATGATCTCATGGTTTCCACTGCTTTCTGTTTGCACAGAAACTGTCTCTGTGTTGAATGGCCTTTAAAATTCCAATTTTTATTCTAATTATTCTAGTTTTGCTTTTGAAAGTTCACTTAGCAGCTCTAAGCATGAAGTTACATAAAGAGAGGGGTATTTCCTTTGACCACCTGGAGAAAGCACTAGAAAGTAGGTAATACCTACCACTTTAGAAATAGAAAGCAAATATGAAGGATTTTTTTTAATCCCAGCAGTTATTTAAAAGATAAACAGTAAATACAAGTGGAATTATACCAACTAACCATACTACCAGCAGTCAATTGCTGTAGAATAAACATCCTTATTTCCAGGGCGTTCTAATATATTCAAAGACATGGAGAATGGCACCAAAAGAATTTATCACTGACATTTGCTAAATTAGATATTCCCGAGGTTTGCCTATATGGATGACAACATTTTTAGCACTTCAAGGTCCTTGGAAGAAAAACTCTGTATAAAAATTCAGAACAGTATTGTTATCATCAACATGTTAAAATTGACTGTGATTGTTACAGCAGTCTTAAAATCAAAGAGACCTAAAAAGAAGGGGAAAATTATATGTGTACTCTATATTTGGATTTTTATACATGAGATTTAAAACATAATGTTGTGATGTTTGTTTCAGATAAATTCCCTTTTACCAAAGGTGTTTCTTCTGAGCCAGTCAATGCATAGCTTAGCAGGACCCATCAACCAAATAATATCCTTTAACAACACTTCAATTAGCCAGGGCACCATATTTGACAGTTCAGTTCTCAACCTGTTCAACCGTTCATTCCATTTTGGCTGCTGTCCTAATTAATGGCTAATCTATAAAAATGAGATGATAATACATACCTTATACATGCCACACACACATAGTTATAAGAACAGAACCGGATTACACACATGGTAGCACCTGGTATGGGAAGGGCTTGATAAACATTTGGATTTTCTGTTTCTCTGCCTTTTTTCATAATATTCTGTAAACTCTTATTATCTTTACTCTTGTATTTCCAAGGCTATTTAGAAATAAATAACAACAAGATTTAAAAATCCTTTTGTATAGTAAAATCGCCTAGTATGGATATTTTCCAAAAACAAGTCAAAGGACTCAGAGGCCTCTATAGCAGTTTGAGGCTCTTTGGCTGGGATCCCTATTCCTCAGTGGCTCAAGACCAAATTCCCACTATCAACACCATCCATCTTTATCCCAGAGCACAATTGGAGATTAAAGTCTAGAAATGGACTGAATTACAAACATTTTTAAACTGTGTCACCAGAAATGTATTTGTACTCTTACATCACTTTTGTTTCTCTCCCTACATTGGATATTCAGTATCCCACTTTTAGACTATTTTCAAAATAGACAATGCTCCCAAACCTTCTCCCAGCAACAGATTTGGTCTTCCAGATCATTGGTTTCCCAGTCTTTCTCTCCTCTCCTTTCTCCAATGACCCCTCCGCAGGATTTATTGCTCTTCTAAGTCTTTACTAAAACTATGTAAAATGTTTTAAAGTCAGCTGCAACCTCCAAAATTCACAAACAATACATTCCTTAGGACAAGGGCCATGACTCGCATTTGTTTAAAATCCTCTCTATGTGCTGTCATAGCTAGTTCTCAATGATCTTTGAATGAAACTTAATCTTTTTGAATGCAAAGCTGGCAACAGATATTAACGATGCTATGATTTGGACTCTGGACATTATGTGGGTGTCTCAAGTTGAGCCTGCTTTCTGAAAGATGGGCCTTATCCAGACCCTCTCAGCTTTAGATACAGTTGGCCCTTCCTGGACGCCATATGCAAACATGAACCTGGTCAGGGGATATGTAGCTTCAGCCAATGACCCAGTCCTGCAATGGTCAACAATGGCTGTTAAGAGGGGCAACCTGAAATTTATAAACCTACTACAAAGCATAAATAAAAGCTTTAATCTTGTTTCTTGGTGATAAATTTTTCCCACTTTTTATTGTATTTATACTTGCCATATATATTTGTGTGTACATACGTGCATACCAACTCATTCACCTAACGCTTTATGGATGCATAAAATCAGATTACATGTAATTTTTCACCATTTTATTATACATAACATCAGATATAAAGCATGGCCGTGGCCTTATAATGACATGCAATGGAACATATCAGAATGCAGCTATAATCAGCAAAGCCCATTTCAGTTACCATAGCAGGACACAAGGGGATTTGAATCATGAGTAAATGTTCTGATCTGTGGGTAATTCCTAACCACAATTTCAGTTTAAGCAACCCCATAACTTTGACTTTCTTTAGCAGAGAACCCACAATGCATAAAAATAAAGAATCTAATCCTGGTTTTTCTTCTCTGGGGTATCTCTTTATGTGAGGAGACGTTATATGTTCAGACCCATGAAAAGCACTTGAATTAGATTCCTGTGATCGTTTTTATGGGTTGAGGCCATACATGCCTTCTAAGAGGCCAAACTTTCTCCCAGCAGAAACTTGGGCCCTGGCTGGGATCACTACAACGTGTTCTTGTCTTTGACCTCTTTCATCTTTCACGTGATGTCGTCCCACCTGCATGGAATATAAACTTCTCTGTATGCTGTGCATACCTAATCCAGAGTCTAGAGTCTACTTTTGAAACTTTCATTTACAAACCAGACCTTTCAACAGAAAAGAGAACCCACAAATATCAGACACCTCTCCACCCAGAACTTCCCCTGGATTCACAATTCTAAGTTGTGCCTATTTTAGTACTAAAGCAACATGTGACTTGCTGTGATGAAAAATTAGAACAGGAGAAATAAGTATCTCCATTAAGGTTTTGTGAGTCTCAAATATTACAACCTGTAATATTACAATTGCCTTTGACGATCACTCCAGTCAACTCCTGTCATTTCATAAATGAGGACACTAATGTGTAAGAGTTTATGCCAGTCACAGTGGCTCATACCTGTAATCCCAGGACTCTGGGAGGCCAATGCAGGAGGATTGCTTGAGCCCAGGAGTTCGAGACCAGCCTGGGCAACATGGCAAAACCCCGTCTCTACAAAAAATAATAATAATAATAATACAAAAATTAGCTGGGCATGGTGGTGCATGCCTGTAGTCCCAGCTACTTGGGAGGCTGAGGTAGGAGGATCGTTTGAGCCCAGAAGGTTAAGGCTGCCGTGAACCAAGATCACACCACTGCACTCCAGCCTAGGTGACAGAGCCAGATCCTGTCTCAAAAAAAGAAAAAAAAAAAAAAGGTTTAAAGACCAGCTGAGGTCCCACTCAGTGAGTACCAAGCAGGAGCCAGGTGTCTGCTCCGGTACCTGTTTCATGACCTTTCACCATGACATTTTCCACCCCTACTCTACCCCTAATGCTAATCACCCACTTAATCAATACATGCTCAAACCTCTAATGTGCCAAAGTGACTTTTCAACACAGGTCTGCTCTCTTCTTTGCTCAATTAACTTCCCACCTCCCTTGATAAGCAGACCCATGTTAGAATTCTATGGTGTTAACAGTTTTATAAACTAATGCCTTTGTTAGGTCCTTCAAAATAGGTGCTGGCAAAATAAACATAACCCTCTACATCGTAGAGCCCTCTGCATTTTACAAAACACGTTCATGGACATTATCTCACTTGATCAAGTATGTCAATAAAAGGTTTATTTGCATAGAGAGAGAGGAATGGAAGAGGCAGAGAAAGCTAAACAACAGAAGCATCCATCAGAAAAAAGAAAAAGAGATTTAAAATACAGGTGGGGACTCAACAAAAACATAGTTTTTCCTTCTCAATCTGGGAGCTGAAAAGCCTCCAGTCACTTCCCCATGGCAATCTCTTTTTTTGAGGAGCTCAAGCCTGAGAATCTGCCTGAAACAGAAATCACTGACATCTCCTCCAGGCCCTGACCTCAGAGCCTGTAGAGTTCCCATAACTGGAGTTAGCAAACTGTGCTCCCAGGAACCCTGCAATGCTTCCAGGGAGGGCTGGGCAGGGCAGGGGTGCTGTGTTTGTGCAAAAAGTAAAGACTTCTGATGACAGAGGCTGGAATCCTAGGAGAGGTCTCCAGTGGCCAGGGGCCAGATCCAGCCTCTTCTGACCCAAGGAACTCATTGGTCTCTCAGGGCTAGTTGGAGCTCATGAATCTGAAGGTCAAGGTATCTTTTGTTCATTTATGATGAAAATGTATTTATGATGTCAGGGAAAAATTATGACACCCAAAATCCCACTATCTACTCATGTCAAATTTACATTTCTCCATCATCTCTGGCCCTCCTTATCTTCCCACCTACATTTTTTACAGCTATAAGAAGGTTCTATGTAAATTGTATATCCTTTTTTCTGTGGTATTATGTTTGGTATTTTTTCCAAGTTTTTACTGTTCTGTCATAATGATCTTCATTTTTATAATCTTCTTAGCGTAAGGTGAAAAGGTCAGGTTATCCCTAAATTTGTAAATAAAAGGAACTTGTAGGTATAAAATTAATGAATCATTTTACCAAGGAAGGGCTAATTCTGCCCTGGAAGGAATTTGTTAAATGGAGCCTGAGATGCTGGAGACCCCAACATAACTGGGTGTAGCCTCAGGAAGCTCAAAGATCCAGAATGCAGATCAGTGCCTGTGGGAGAGAGGCATGGCATCTGGGGACAGGGACATCTGGCCACCAGGGAGGGGGCCTTCCTCTATGAGCTGGGAATAGTTCAACAGACTCCTCCAGGACCCAGACAAAGTATCCACCTCGGCTCTCATGCACTGCAGTCACCATCTGAGAGTTTGCCACTGCAAATGTGTGATCTGGTCTAGATTCACACAGAAGAATTACATGGGAAAGGTCAGTGTCTTCACCCCTGAGGACCTGGCCACCTCTGGGCATAAAGACATCACTGAGTTTCAGGGCACAGAAAAGAACAACAGTGACCACATCAAGTTGTGTGATGTCAAGGGCAGGATGGCCTTCCCTCTAGGGCTTGGCCTTCTCTCCCTGCAACTTGTAGCACTCCATGGAGTAACCTAACCAGAATATGGTCATGGTTCCCCAGGGCTGGGTATCTGGCTTATTCATTGCTTTATGGTCTTCTATATAAGACTGTCATCAATACCCTTGTGCCTTTGGCTTTTGTATCTGAGGGACGGTTAGGACAGTGGATGGTGATATCCCCACATCTCAGGGGCTTTTTCCTCACAAGGCTGAAAAATTCCAGGATGGCAATTTATAGTATGTCAGAGGAATCTAGGAGTGAGTACAGAGCAGTTTCATTTTTGTGGAGTTCTATGGGCAATACCTTTGATGCCATGGGCAGAGCACCAGCTTCCCTGCCAGGGTATCATTGATCTGAACTTCTCCTTCCCCTATCCTCAGACAGGCCTGGGCCTAGCCCAGAAGAAAACATAAGCTGCTCTAGACCTACACCCTGGAAATGTCCTTCTCATCGTCAAATTCCCATCCCCTATTAAATTTAAATTTGAATTATGTATTTTTTGCTTTCCCTCCAGATAACATTGTCTTCTTCAATATGAAATTAGATTGAGGTAAGAGAAATGATTGCTGAGTTGTTTGAATTTTAATCATTAGACTCAAAGAAGAAACGGTGACTCAACTAACTCTTCATTAAAAGTCCTATATTTCATCCAAGATAGAACATACCAGAATAAAAGGTTTTGGGGCACTTTTTATGGTGCATGTTCTTAAAACACTGTAAAATCCAATGACATTTATTTTCCTAAGTATATTTCACCTTTTAATAAGATTAAAACTAATCTGGCTGATTGTCTCAAAGAAAAAGCCATCCTTTCATATATCAGAGGCCAGCGGCCAGTGACCAGCCTGCCAAAGGTGACCCGCATGGGGATTCGGAGGGATGCCAGGGAACTCATACTGCATTGATTTTCCTAACTTGACTCTCAGCATTACTAAGGGCTTTGGCTTGGACTCACAATTCTGGCTCTTTCTTCTCCTGGCTCACTCACAGAAGAAGCTGGAGTCCCAGAGGACCAACTCTCTGTCTACAACTGCCTTGGCTGGAGCCTGAACCACGCCTGTCCTGGCCCAAGGGAGGGTTTGGTCAATGTGTACTTACAAAGTAACCTATCCAAAATGGAATGCATTGTCTCCTCATCCCCTAGACACACACACACACACACACACACACACTTATGCAACACATACACACTCACTCCTTCTATATTCTCTAGCTCAGTGAAAAGTGTCACTATCCTCCTAGTTACTCAAACCAAAACCTGGATAATTCTGGACTTTTTCCTCCTCTGTTCTCCAATAACCATGACCTCAAAGAACTATGTATTCTAACCCATCAATGCCTTCTTCTCTACTCCATGGCCAGAGTTCTTATTGTCTCTCATCTGAACTATTGCAATATCAGGACATGCTATAACTAAAGCAAGGGGCTTCCAAAATACCTTTCAATTCAATCCATCCAGTAATGAGTGAGTGCCCTGTGCTGAGTTGCAGGGAACACTCCTGACCTTGAGTAGTTCACGGTCTCCTTAGATATGTGCTACCTGACCATGCAGAAATGAGAGAAAGAAGCAGCGTAATGATAAAGTGACAACCAAATTATGATAGCATCCCCAAATAAGTTCTCTGGAAGAGAAAAGACTAATGGGGCAGAAGTTATCAGGAAGGCTCCCTGGAAGAAGTGGGAATTTGAGCTAAGCTGCCAAGACTGTGTAAAACTTGAATCTGTGAATTAAAAGGAACAGTGGAGAAAAGTCTTAAGAGCCAGAAGAACTCTTGGCAATACAGAGACAAAGGAGAGTAGGCTCTGTGTTGGGGATGGTAAAAAATGGGGAAAAGCAGGAAGTAGGTGCTTCTGAACAGATCAGAGACCAGGAAGGCTGAAGTTCCTGGAGGAGGGGAGAATGAGTATGGCCTCCTGCATGCTGAGTTTAGAAAAGGCAAAATGGGTGAGTAGCCAGTAAAATTCACCCTGAAATTAAAATGATTGCTTCTGGCTATACCACCTCTTTGGCCAAGGCCCCAGTGTCTTGCCTAGTCTGCTGCCAGCCTGTCCAGTCTGCCAGGATGAGTGTCGGGGCATGCCATTCTGTTCCCAATCAGTAGCCGGTTTCTCCCAGGACTCATAAAAGCATCCACTTAAGCTCTGAAGTCTGCAAGTTCCAAGGTCAATGTGTGCCACATTGGACAGTATATGGGGTTAACAGTGGGGAGTTCAGGAAGGAGCTCCCAATAGAAAAGCTCTTTATTCTCTTAGGAGAGGAAAGCAAGCCTCCCCATGCCCAGGGAAGCTGCACATCCCCTGTGGCTTGGAAACCAGCTATCTAGGCCCATGGCATTCAAGTTAGTATCCAAGCAATGGCAGAGGGACATTGAGAATGTAGTTCCTGGAGCCTGGAGATGATCAGCCAATGATAGAGGCTGGGCTTGTTTTTCAAGAGCAGGTGCACATTTGTGTCTTCTGACCCACTGGGCAAATAAACCCATGGGGCAGCACCGCTGGCCTCCAGAGTCATGTGCATACTTTTAGGCTGGAGAGGGAACAGTCAAGGCAGCTGTGCCCAGAGGCTGAATCAACAAGGGTAAGGGAGGAACGGGCAAGCTCAGGCCAAGGAATTGGGGCTTGCAACTATTCCCCTAGTCTTTGACAGGACAGAGGAACCATGGCTAGCCCTTGGGATACCTATATTCTAATACCTGCTGTGACACTTGCTGGTTCTTGTATTCAAGGAAGCTGCCTACCCAGTGTCGGCTTCCACACACTTCCCTGTAAAATAGAGATCAAAGACCTGCTCTTCCCACAATCACCACCACTGCTGAGGGTTTGCTGATGAATGTACCAATACTTATGGAAGCAATTCTTACACTGTGTGGTCCTACACTCAAATGACATCATGTTATTACCATCTGTGCTCAACATGGCCCTGGCCACAGAATGAGGAATGTAGAATCTGGCATTGTCCTCAAGAAGTTCATAATCAGATGTGAAGGAGAGAAACATCACCCACAGACCATCATTCGACTGGCTGAAGTGATACTATCCAGGCTACTGTGTGCTGCAGGAGCTCAGAAAGATGGTGGTGGGTATAACCAGAGAAGATCACTCAAAAGAGTTTGAACATAAGCTGGACCACAAAGGATAGAGTAAATTTGGAAAGATGGAAAAGAAAAAAAGAAATCTACAGACATCAGAAATATAGGCCAAAAGCCCAGCTTCTATAACTTGTTCATGGCTACCATACATAGAAGCACCCAGGACTGCAATCCTTTTTGTATACAAGTTTCTTTTCTTTCTGAGCAAAGTCAAGAAACCTGAAAACTGTAAGGCAGGAAAAAAGAAGATTAAGATTAGCCATGATTTCATCACTCAGGATGATCAGTGTTCTTGTATTAATTATCTTAAAAGTCTTTTTCAAATATTTTTCTACAACATCATTTTTAAATGCTTGCATAAATTTTATACCTATATGTAAACTAGTTAACAAATTCCTCTATTGCTGGGATTTTAAGACGTCTCTAAGTGATATAAACAATATTTCAAATTTTGTGATTGGGAATGTGGATTTTAGAATATGAGTGTTGAGGTCCAAGTTTTGTCTCCACTGTTTATTAGGTGAGTTGCATAAACTCTATAAACTGTTTCCTACTTTGAAAAACAGAGGTGTGTCAGTAACAGTGGTGTATGCCTGTAGTCCTAGCTATTTTAGAGGCTGAGGGGAGATGATCACTTGAGTCCAGGAGTTCAAAGCTTTAGTGTGCCTAGTGTGCCATGACCTCACCTGTAAATAGCCACTGCACTCCAGCCTGGACAACACAGTGAGACCCCATCTCTAAAAATGAAAATAGGGGGCCGGGCGCAGTGGCTCATGCCTGTAATCCCAGCACTTTGGGAGGCCAAGTGTGGGGGGGTGGATCACAAGGTCAGGAGTTCAAGACCAGCCTGGCCAACATGGTGAAACTCTGTCCCTGCTAAAATTACAAAACTTAGCTGGGCATGGAGGTGCGTGCCTGTAATCCCAGCTACTTGGGAGGCTGAGGCAGGAGAATCGCTTGGACCCAGGAGGTAGAGGTTGCAGTGAGCCAAAAGCACGCCATTGCACTCCAGCCTGGGTAACAGGGTGAGACTCTGTCTCAAAAAAACAAAAAGCAGTGAAAATAGCACCTAACATACAACATTGATTATTTTAGACACTTTATTTTGACATATCATGCAAAACACTTAACAAAGTTCCCACTGCATGATAGGAACCTAAGAAACAACTGTTATTCTCATCATCATTATACCTATATGTTATCTTTCAGTACACCTAAGATTATATTATTGGGATAATCTGTCCACATTAAAGTTTTTTTAATACATTTCCTAAATTGCAGACCAAAAATATGTACTAGGATTGAAATGTTTCTAATCAAGATGGATTAACAGGAACTAGATTTACCCTACCACCATAAACAAACAATCTCTAAGAATATATAAAACTACAATTTTCATATATTGCATATGGGAAGCACAGGACAATGACCCTTGAGAGAAGTAAAATAAATTAGATGAGTCCTCTGATGACCCCAGCTTACTGCAGGGAGTTATTGGATGATAGCAGAAGAAAAAAGAACCCAGACAGAGCTCAGCATGCTACCTGAGCTGAAGAAACAAAGCTGGTAAACAAAGTTTGGTCCAGGAAGACCAAAGAAACTAAAATGTATAGGACAGAGTACTGGAGAGGAAAGAACTACACAGAAAAAGAGCTCCGGAGTGGTGTAGAGTGCCTCCCTAAAGTCTTCAGCCGAGTATAGATCAGACATGTACGTGAGAAGACTACCCAAGGCCAAGGAAAGAACTGTCAAAAGGAACAGGGAGAACAATCCCAGAAACTCACACAAACTTAGAAAGACTTTGTGTTTCTACCAGCCCTAGAGGAAAACTTTATAATTAATGGTGCACTGGATAGAGAATCAAAATGATATTTGCCTTATTTATGGTCAAAATTAGCTGTGGAGTAAAGCCTATACTGGACCCAACTGAAAAAGCTTTTTAAAAAGGCTAGATGAGCAAACTATTTCCAAGTAACTTTGCTGTGTCCCTGAACTTAAAATTTTGTATAGGAATATAAATATGGACAGCACCCAACAAGGTAAAATAAACAATGTTAACAACAAATAAAAAACTATCAGACATGGGGAGAAGACAACCCGCGATGAGGGAGACACATGAACTAAGAAGACATTCCCAGAAATGGCACAAATGATAGAACTGGCAACCAAGGGTGTTAAAACAATTACTTTAACCATATCCCGTATGCTCAAGAAGGCATGGGAAAGATTATGCATAAGTAGAAGCTTGGAAGATATTTAAAAGACTGAAAGTGAACTCCCACAGATGAAAAATACAATTTATGAAACGAAAAAAAATACTAGATAGCATTAACAGGGAGATTAGAAACTGCAGAAGAAACAATTATGGAACTTGAAAATAAGCAATAGAAACCAACCAAAATGAAACAAAGAAGAAAAAACGCTGAAAAGAAAACCTAAGAAGAACTCACTTTGATTAAACTTCAAGTAGCCTAATATGTGCTGAATCACAAAATGAAAAGAGGTAGGTGAGTAGAGTCAAAAAAAATTGAAAAATAATGCCTCCAAATTTTCCAAATTAACACAACTATAAACCTATAGATCCAAGAAGATCAACAAAGACCAAACACAAGAAGAGTAAAGAAAACTAGATCAAAACCATCCTAATCAAGTTATTTAAAACCAGTGAGAAATAAAAACTTTGAAAGCATTCAGAGAATACACATTACATACAGAAGAACAAGGATAGGATAATGGCAGACTTCTCATTGAGAAAAAGGCAAGCCAGAAGACAGTGTTAAAGCATCTTTAAGTACTGAAAGTAGGTCAAACTAAAATTCTATAAACAGTAAAAACATTTTTCAAAAATGAAAACAAAGTAAAGATTTTTACGACAAACAAAAGCTGAAAGAATTCATCACCAACAAAACTTTAGTACAAGAAATGTTGAAGAAAGTCCTTTAAGCAGAAGGAAAATTATACTAGGCATAAAAATCAATGCCTACACAAAGGAATAAAGATCATGCTAAAATGGTAAATATAGAAGTAAACTTTTGGCTGGGTGCGGTGACTCACGCCTGTAATCCCAGCACTTTGGGAGGCCAAGGTGGGTGGATCACGAGATCAGGAGTTCCAGACCAGCCTGGCCAAGATGGTGAAACCCTGTCTCTACTAAAAATACAAAAATTAGCTGGGCGCAGTGGCAGGCGCCTGTAATCCCAACTGCTCAGGAGGCTGAGGCAGGAGAATTGCTTGAACTGGGGGTGTGGAGGTTGCAGTGAGCCGAGATCACGCCACTGCACTCCAGCCTAGTGGCAAAGTGAGACTCCGTCTCAAAAAAAAAAAAAAAAAAAAAAGTAAACTCTTTTTAAAAAACTCTTCTTTATATCTCACTAAAAATAACTGACTATTAAGGCAATAACAGTAACACTCTATTGTGAGATTTATAACATATTTAAAGGTAAAATGTAAAACAATAATAGTACAAAGACTAGGGAGGAGAGATGGAAGTGAATGGTGAAAAATTAAAAATGGAGCAGCAAACTACAGCACATGGGCCAAATATGACCAGACACCTGTTTTTTCTTAAAACATTTTACTAGAAGCTAAACACATTGGCTGGGTGTGGTGGCTCATGCCTGTAATCCACGCACTTTGGGAGGCCGAGGTGGGTGGATCGCAAGGTCAGGCATTCAAGACCAGCCTGACCAACATAGTGAAACCCTGTCTCTACTGAAACTACAGAAAATTAGCTAGGCATGGTGGTGGGCACCTGTAATCCCAGCTACTCAGGAGGCTGAGGCAAGAGAATCGCCTGAATCTGGGAAGCAGAGGTTGCAGTGAACCAAAATCACCCCACTGTGCTCCAGCCCAGGCGACAGTGCAAGACTCCGTCTCAAAAAAAAAAAAAAGAAGAAGAAGAAGAAGAAGAAGAAGAAGAAGAAGAAGAAGAAGAAGAAGAAGAAGAAGAAGAAGAAGAAGAAGCAGCAGCTAAACATATTTACTTATTTATATCTACATATTTATTTATGTCTGTTTATTGTCTATGGCTGCTTCCATACTACAATGGCAGAATTCACTGTTAATAGAGAACATACAGCCTACAAGCCCTGAAATACTTACCATCTGGCTCTTTACAAATAATGATTCTCTATCCCTTCCATAAACCCTGAAACAGCTACAGAGTTATGACTAATACATCAACAACAGAGATAAAATGGAATCATACTAAAAAAATTAATCCACAAGATAGAAGACAAAAAGATGGCAGAGAAAAAAAAAACCCTAAAGAATGATGGGATAAAGAAAAAAATAGCATGATTGTGGAATTAAAGATAACCACAACAATCACATTAAATATGAATGATCTCAACATTCCAAGAAAAGCCACAGATTGTAAGATTGGAAGAAAAGTAACATACATTTATATGCAGCACTCAAGAAGTTTACTATAAATACAAAGACACAATAGATTGTAACTATTAATAAAAGCATGGAAACAGATAATACCATGCTAACCCTAATGAAAACAAATATGGTGTGGCTATATTAACGGCAAACAAAGATTTCAGAGACGAGAATATTACTAGGCATAAAAAGAGATACTTACTACTTAAAAAGAGTTAATTCAGAAAAGGAACATAATAACCCTAAATTTAGGCACTTAATAACGAAGCGTCAAAATGTATGAAGAAAACTTAGATAAATGTTAGTTAGAAATAGACAAATCCACAATTATGTTGATGATTTAAATACTCCCCTCCCAATAATTGATTAAACAAAGATGCATAATATCAAGAAAAATATAGAAGACTTTAACAATACTATCACTCCATTTAAACTAACTGACATTTATATGGCACTCCAGTCAAGTATAAAACGCACTTTCTTTTCAAGAACACATAAATGCATTTATATGATATCATATTTGGGGCCATAAAACAAGTCTCAATAAATTTTAAACAATTAAATTCATACAAAGTATGTTCTCTAACCAAAATATGATAAAGTTGAAAACAAACAACAGAAAGATATCTGGAAAATTTTCAAAAAGCGAATGGGTGAAAGAATAACATTTTTAAAGAAAATTAGAAAGTATCCAGAAAATAACAAAATGAAAATATATCACTTACAAATGTATAGCACTAAAGGTCTATATTAGAACTGAAGAAAGCTCTCAAATCAATAATCTCCATAAGAAACTAGAAAAAGAAGAAAAAATTAAACATCACAATAAGCAGAAAGAAAAAAATAAACAAAGATGAAAGTAGAAATCAATGAAATAGAAAATCAACAGAGAAGATTGATGAAATCAAAATCTAGTTCTTTGAAGAGATCAATAAAATGTATCAATCCTTAGCAAAACTGATCAGGAAAAAAAGAGAGAATTGCCAATATCAGAAATGATAAAAATGATATAATTACAGATTCAATGGATATTAAAAGAATAAAAACAGAATATTATGAACAACTTCATGATATAAATGTTGACAACATAGATGAAATAAACAAATTCCTTAAAAGACACAAACCACCAAAGTTCATTCAAGACAACATAGATATCCTGGAAAACTCTACAGTTATTAAAGAAACTGAACTGATAATTAATAATCTTTTGCCCCCTCCCAAAAAAATGCACAAAGCCAGATGGACTCAAAGGTGAATTGTATCAAATATTTAAATTTGAAATAATACCAATTCTACATGAAGTCTTTCAGAAAACTGAGGAGCAGAAGATACTTCTTATGTCTTTCAGAGGCCAGAATTACTTTGTTACCAAAACCAAGTGAAGACATCAGAAAAGAGAAAACTATGGAGAGTCCTTATGACATTAATAAAATGTAATGTTTTTAGAAAATTGAATTCAATAATATATTTAAGAGATAGTAAGTACATGAAGACCAAGTAGACTTTATCCCAAAACTGTGAAGTTGGTTTAACATTGGAAATTATAATTCCAATTATAATTTAATTGGAATTAATTATATTTAGTTTATGTTTATTATATTTAGTTAATTAATTAATTATATTAGTTAATTATATTTAGTTTATTTAGTTAATGATTAACTAAATAAAAATAACATGACCATCTCAGTAAATGCAGAGAAAGTATTTTACAAAATCCAACATGAATTATTACTTGTAAACGCAAAGAAACATCCAAAAACTTATGCAAAAAAGGAATAGAAGGGAACTTCCTCAAAATCTACAGCTAACATCATACTTAATGGTGAAAGACTGAGTGCTCTTGCCCTAAGCTAAGGAACAAAAAAACGGATGTCTGTTTTCAGCACTTCTATTCAAAACTGTACTGGAGATTTTGAACAGTGAATTCAGCCAGGAAAAAGGAATCCAGACTTGAAAGGAAGAAGAACAACTTTCTGTGTTGACAAATGACATCCATGTAGAAAACCCCATGGATTACACAAAAAAAGCAACTGGAACCGGTAAATGAGTTTAACAATGTTTCAGGATGCAAGATCAATGAATAAAAGTGAACTTTATTTCTATATAATAGCAACAATCAGAAAGAGGAATTTCTTAAAAATAACATTTATCATAGCATCCAAAAATATGAAATACCTAAAGAGAAATTTGACAAAAAGTTTGCAAGGCTTGAACACCAAAAACTACAAAATATTACTGACAGACATTTAAAAAGCATAAATAAATGGAGATATAAACCACGTTCATGAATCAGAAAACACAATGCTGTTAAGAAGTCAATTCTCAGCCAGGCATGGTGGCTCATGCCTATAATCCAAGCACTTTGGGAGGCTGAGGTGGCCTGATCATGAGGTCAGGAGTTTGAGACCATCCTAACCAACATGGTGAAATCGTCTCTACTAAAAATACAAAAATTAGTTGGGCATGGTGGCATGCATCTGTGGTCCCAGCTACTTGGAGGGCTGAAGCGGGAGAATCACTTGAACTTGGGAGGCGGAGGTTGCAGTGAGCCAAGATTACACCACTGCACTCCAGCCCCGGTCACAGAGAGAGACTCCATCTCAAAAAAAAAAGAAGTCAATTATTTTCAAATTGATGTAAATGTTCAATCCAATCCCATCAAAACCCTGACAGGCTTCTTTTCCTAGACATTGACTAGCTGATTCTGAAGTTTATAAGGAAAAGCAAAATATCTGGAATAGCCAAAACAACTTTAAAAAGAGGATGAAGTCTAATTTCAATATTGATTATAAAGCTAGAGTAATCAAGATAGTATAGTGTGGGCATAATAGATAGAAAGTTATATAAATGGATAAATTTAGACAAATGGAGAGCACAGGGATAGATACATATATATTGCTAGCTGTCTTTCTACAAAGATTCTAATGCAATTCAATAGGAAAATGATTATTTTTCAACAAATGATGCAGAACAATTTGATAGACATATGCAAAAAAGGACATCAACTCTTACTTCATTGGATATACAAAAATGAATCCAAGTCAGGTATGGTGGCTCACGCCTGTAATCCCAGCGCTTTGGAAGGCTGAGGCAGGTGGATTACTTGAGGTCAGGCGTACAAGACCCACTGGCCAACATGGTGAAAGCTCGTCTCTACGAAAAATACAAAAATTAGCTGGGCATGGTGACGCATGCCTATAATCCCAGCTACTTGGGAGTCTGAGGCATGACAACCACTTGAACCCGGGAGACGGAGGTTGCAGTGAGTCAAGACCACGCCACTGCACTGCAGCCTGGGCAACGAGAGCAAGGCTCCATCTCGAAAAAACAAAAATAACAAAAATTAATTCAAACAGATCATAGATATAAATGTAAGAACTAAAACTATAAAACTTTTAGGAGAAATATTAGTGCCCACAGTTTGGGAAAAGTTTTCTTAAATGGGTCCAGAAATGCATAAATTATCAATGTAAAACTCAGTAAATTAGATTTCATCACAAATACAAACTTTTATTCTTCCAAGACAAAGTTACAAAAATGTAACTTGATTTTTGTCATGATTTAATGCATGCATACATATGACAAATTTTATCTCATTTTACACTTTAAAGAGTATGCACCTTGTATACATTGTGCACAGTATACTGCGTGCCAGTTTTTCTGTTAATTATACCTCAGTAAGGTTGTGATAAATGTATATATTTTAAAATATGTACCAAAATACACTACCACCGGTTGTGTACATACATGCCTTGTGTCTTCTGTCTCACTAACGCTGGGCATTTCTTTATATCGAGCATTTTCCCCAAACTGATAAGCAAATATAAAGCTATCTCATTGTCATTTTAAATTTTTGCTGTGATTAAAAATGAAGTTTAAAATATTCACTTATTTTGGTGTATTTACATTGCTTTTTTATGAATTATATGTATGCTTTGCTCATTTTTATTGGTGTGTTTACCTTTTTTCTCATTTATTTCTTTGTATGATAATGCCAGTACATTTTTCCAGACTTTTCCTATGCAAATACACATACTTTCCTTAAACAAAAATAGGATCATACTTTATATTCTATTTTTCAACCTACTTTTTACACTAACATAATGTGACTCTCTCTCCACCTAGATAAATGTGCAGCTACATCATAGTTTTAATGGTTATAGCAGCAATTCTTAATGCTGCTTCTTAACTTAAACCATATTTCGGTTTCAGAAAATGGAACGAAGCTCTCCCTCATTTCCAAGGGAGTTAAGAGTAATTTTACAAATCACTTTTTTATTTGCTACAGCATCATAGAAATTATAGTAGATTCTTCTATGAGTGACAACCAATAATCCTCCTCAGCCTGAAAGAGAACTTTATAAAACTGACTTTTGCTAACTTCTTTCATAGCTGTCCTAGAATGGTGCCAATAATAAAATTTTCAGCTATCCACACTTCACTCGACAAATTATGAAGAGACCAATTTGTTCCCCTAAGTCTCCACTCCATTAATAGCCAAGATGAGGTGCACTCTGGCAACTAGTGGGCTAGAGTAGAGAAGTCTCTTTGTGAAGATCTTAAGAGGAGTAAATCAGCAACCCTTCCTTAGTTCAAAAGGAAATACACTGATCAAAATTAAAAGCTGTTCCTCTTGAAGGTCAGACAAAAAAAAATGGGCCATGTTCTGTGAGAAATACAATTATTATTCAATGCAGTGCAATGCTATGACATTGGGGCCGAGGACTTCAAAGTAGCACAGCTTTGGAATGAAAAGTTATGGTTTACCTAGAAATAGTAATCTATCTTCGTTGCCGGTTACCTTTGAGTGACACTTAATATCCAGGCTCCGTCACCCAATGGTCTGAAAGACCTTCTCAAACTGGGATCAGTAGAACCTTACTTAAAATCATCATTCCATTCCCTTTTGGACTGTGTTTCAAACAACCCAACCATACAAATGAGGAAATATTCAGGATGAAGGTTAGATTGACTGACTGACCACACTGGCTTGGATTTTTATGTTTGAAACCACTGATGAGAAACAAAGCTTTGTTTTTGAAAAGAAAAAATTCAGGCATTGGGTTGAAGTAACAAGTCTGTAGCAGCCTGAGCATTTCAAGTAGCTTTTTTCTCCAATGATTAGAAAGCCATTGAGCATTCAGCAAACACTGGGGCCACCTCTGTGCCCTACATAATTCTGAGTATTGATAAAAATATGAAATTAAGCACACATGTCCACCCGTCGTCAGCTGAGTGGATTAAGAGGCATGTGTGTGAACAACTCACTCCCTGGCAAGGCTGATGGGGTTGAGTGTGTGAGAAAGCCAGCGTCCACTGTAAGCATAAGACCGCAGCAGTGGCTGGGACTGACAGGAGATGGGAGGGGCTCTATGCAGGAGACGGCGTTTCAACATGAGAAGAGGAGGAAACGTGACTATTCAAGCCCACCATCTTTCTACCTCTTGATGCATAACACCAATGCTGGAAATAACTATTTTGAGGGATATTTTTAAATCCCAGTGATTCTTAAAACAAATAGAAGAGGGAAAAGTGCATTTCAAGTAGCTAGGCTAACGATCACTTTTTGCATAAAGGTGATAAAAGCAATTACACCTTAACAGAAAAGCTCTCAGTTTGTCTAGGGATGTTTCCTCCCCCGATTTAACACTTTATCAAGCTTCACACAAATATTAGATGTTTCCAATAACTAGAGACTTACAGCTCATTTGAGAGTGAGAGGACTCTTCTGCGTGACATGAGCTACCTGAGAGGAAAACGCCTGATGCATGAGGAGCTGGGTGCCCTTCAGAGCAGGTGCCAAGGTGAGTGGGCAGGTAGGAAACAGAGCAGCCCTCCTGGAGGCCCCTCCTTGGATGACAAGGACAGGTGCTTTGCAGAAATCAGAGCCACAGTGGTTGAGACCGAGATGCAAGACTAATAGGCTAAGAGGAACTTAGGCAGACCAGTAAGTGTGACCATCCAACTTGTGGGCCATCAGTGGGTCCAGGAAAGCCTCTCCATTTCCAATACCTTCAGCTAAGGGCGGCAACCCGGAGAAGGATCTGGGCTTAATGAAATAGAGCCCCAACTTGGGAGAGGAGGCTTGATGACAAATATCAAATCCTTTTCTGAAATCTGTGTTTGGAATGAAGGTAGACAGAATGTATGGGAAAGGGATGTTGAAAGGAAGGACAGAAGACAACGGAAAACCTGGCCCACCTACAGTGAAGTTTTTGCTGCTGCTGCTGGAAAGCCTATGTTCGAGCTTGTGCTGGTTCCCTGGGGTAGGAGTTGGGGTCCTTCTGCAGACGTGGTGATGCCCTGGCCTGATCTTGTAATCCTGGGTTATGTAAAAGGTCTGCTGTCAGAGGCCCTGGGTCTTGAAATATCAGAGAAGGAGAGAGAGCTGGACACCTGTGTACTGGGACAAATATATTAAAATAATTGGAAGACGATAGATGTCATCCCAATAGTATTAACAGAGCAAAGACTAACTGGTATCCCTCAAGGGGGGAAACAAGTGGCACCAAAAATTAAAGATGTAATAGGGAAAAAAACGTGCCTTAAATGAAGGCAGAATCAAATCTACATATGGAAAGAACCTTCCAAGCAGACCATATTATAGGAAATTTGATACAAAATAGGCACGACCAAGACGAATCCTCATAAATTACTGATCACCCAAAAAGTTGAGACAATTCTCAGGCATTTGAAAAGAAACACAAAAACATTTACTTAAAAGGCAGATAAATGAAGCCAGGATCATGTTTCTTTATAGCAATATTAAAATCCGGAAATAAAATGGCACAGCATCTATGAGTTTGAGAAAGGGGAAAAAAGTGTAATCCAAAAATCGCAGGCCCAACAAGGTGTGGTTCAGGTATAAAGATGTGAAACATGCACTCACAGACTTGTAAGACCTCGGGAAATATATCTGCCATTCGTCCCTTATGAAGAAAGTTTTGATGACAAAGTCGAGCCATTCAAGAATGAATACAGTTATAGTGAAGGACCTCTAGTGAGCACTGACTCAGTGTTAGACGGAAATTGTGATGGTTGATTCTATGTGTCAACTCAACTAGGCACAGAGTACCCTGATTAAACATGATTTCTGGGTGTCTGGGAGGCTGTTTCCAGATGTGACTAGCATTTAAATCAGTGTACTCAGTAACACTGACTGTCCTCCCCATTGGGAGTGGGCACCATCCAACCTGCTGAGGGTCTGAATACAACAAAAGGCAGAAGAAGGAGCAACTCACACGTTTTGCTTCCTACCTGTCCATTTGAGCTGGGACATCGCATCTCATCTTCTGCCCACAGACTGCGATTTACACCATTAGCTCCCTCGGTTCCCGGGCCTTCAGACCGAAACTGAATTACACCACCAGCTTTCCTGAGTCTCCAACTTGCAAAAGGTAAGTCATGGGACATCTGCATCTCCATATCACATAAGCCAATACCTTATCATAAATATCCATCTCCATCTCTCTCTTTCCATATACATATATATATGTGAGGTTTTATACATATATACACACACAGTAAGTTCTCACTTAGTGTTATCCATAGGTTCTTGGAAATTGCAACTTTAAGCAAAACAACATAAGCAGGTCCTAAATATGTCATTTCATTCAACATTATTTTGTTATAACATTGATTAGAAAAAAATTGATTTTATTATACATCATTTCACTTAAAGTCAAAGAATATATCTTCTATAAATATATGATACATATATATCATATATAGAACCCTAATACAAAAGCTAAACAATTTTATATATTTTATATTACCATATTATATATACACACAACTTTAGAGACATGCTATTATAAAGAGGTATGGTTAATGATATCTTTGAATATAGAAACAGTCAAAGGAGACAGGAAAACGCAATTTTACTTGTTTTTTTCCTCTCATACTATTTTTGACTGAGGTGTAAATTACACATAATACATAGATTTCAATCACATATTTTCATTAATTTTGAAAAATATATAAACCCATGTAATCACTACCCCAATAAAAAAGTATAGAACATTTCCATCTTCCTGGGGAAGTTCCTTCAAACCCCTTTCAGTCAATTCCCCAGACCCCAGAAGTAGCCATTGCTCTGATTTTCCATCACCTGTTCTAGATCTTTATGTAAACAGCAACAAATGATGTGTTTTGTTTCTTTCCTTCAAGATATTTTTTAAATGCATTCATGCTGTTGCATATGTCAGTAATTTGTTTTTTACTATTGAGTAATATTCTGTGGATATACAACAACGTATTTATACATTCTCCTTTTGTCTCCAGCTTTTGCCTCTTAAAAATAAATCTACCATACACATTCTTGTACATTGCCATTCCTCTTGGATAAACACCTAGCAGTGAGCTTGCTGGGATATCATGTAGTTGTACATGTAACATGTAACTCCATAAAGAATAGACTAACAGTTTTCAAAGTGGTTATACCATTTTGCCAGAATGCCAGAGGCTCAACATCCTCTCCAACATCCTTAGACTTTTTCATTTTTAACCATGCTAGTGGGTCTAAGTATCTCTTTGTGGTTTTAGTGTGTGTTGCCATTTCTGATGAGTAATAATGCTGAGCTTTTTTTTTTTTTTTAACAGAAATGGTCTGTTCAAAACTGTTTTGCAAATACTTTCACCAAACTTACATTTGCCTTTGAACTTTCTGGAGAATCGCTTTGGAAGAGCAGATAGTTTTAATTTTAATGAATTTACCAATTTTTCAATTTATCTATTTTTTTCTCTTTTATGGGTAGTTCTTTTTAATGTCCTTTAAGAAAATTTTGCTTACTGTATGTTCAAGAAGATATTATTCTAAGTTTCCTTCTAGGAGCTTTATAGTTTTACCTTGTACATTTAGTTTTGTACACATCTTGAATAATTTTTTGTGTATAGTATGAGTCAGGATTTGTTTATGGGGAGATTTTATACATGTATACTGAGTTGTCTCAACATTGCTTATTAAAAAGACTTTGTCTTCTCCATCAAAACACATTGACATCATTGTTGAAAGTCAATTGACAATATTTATATGGCTTTATCTTGAGATCTTAAAATCTGTACCACTGATTGATTTGTCTACCCTAAAAATTACCACATAGCTTTGAAAATGTAGTGTTATAAGTCTTGATATCAAGTAGGATAAGTCTTCCAACTTTGTTCAACTTTTTCAAAAGTTTTAACTAACCTAAGCATCATAGAATGCTTAGAATTTCATATAATTTTATATATTAGCATTTTCATGCAATTTTAAAGTCAGCTTGCTAAAATTTTTTTTTAAAGCTGGTGTGATTTCGATTGAGACTGTGTTGAATCTATACACCAATTTAGGGAGCATGAACATAATAATATTGAATTTGCCAGTGTATTAAAATGGCATATCCCTCCATTTATTCATTCTTAATTTCTTTGCTCCATATTCTATAGTGGTCACTGTAAAAATCTAGCACATCTTTTACACTTATTCCCATGTATTTTGCTTTTAATTCAATTTTATGTAAATGATATCTTATTTCATTTTATTTTATTGTTTGTTGCTAAAACATAGAAGTAAAAGTAAATTTTGCATATTGAACTTGACTCTTGTGGAATTGCTAAATTCACTTCTTTGCTCTAGTAGGTTTTTTTCTCCTATAGATTTCTTAGGACTGTTTATATACATTATCATGTCATATAGAAATTAGTTCTACTCCTTCCTTTTTCATCTTTTCTGTTTTGTTTTGTTTTTTTTCTTACCTTATTATACTGGCTGGGACCTCCCCCATAATGAAATGATGAGGATAGATAGCCTTGTTTCTTGGAGGAAAGCAAGCATTCGCTGTTTTACTGTATGATGTTCAATGTTTAATGTACGATGCCTGCTGTAGGTTTTCATAAATTCCTTTTATCAGACTGACAAAATTGCCTTCAATTTCTAGTTTGTCAACAGTCTTTACTAAGAATGTGTTGATTTTCTGCATCTATTGCGATGATCATGTGGGGGTTTTTGACTCTTATAATATGGTAACTGATACTGGTTTTCTTTTTTTTTTTTTAATTTATTTATTATTATTATACTTTAAGTTGTAGGGTACATGTGCATAACGTGCAGGTTTGTTACATATGTATACTTGTGCCTTGTTGGTGTGCTGCACCCATCAACTCGTCATTTACATCAGGTATAACTCCCAATGCAATCCCTCCCCCCTCCCCCCTCCCCATGATAGGCCCCGGTGTGTGATGTTCCCCTTCCTGAGTCCAAGTGATCTCATTGTTCAGTTCCCACCTATGAGTGAGAACATGCGGTGTTTGGTTTTCTGTTCTTGTGATAGTTTGCTAAGAATGATGGTTTCCAGCTGCATCCATGTCCCTACAAAGGACACAAACTCATCCTTTTTTATGGCTGCATAGTATTCCATGGTGTATATATGCCACATTTTCTTTTTTTTTTTTTTTTTTTTTTTTTTTGAGATGGAGTCTTGCTCTGTCACCCAGGCTGGAGTGCAGTGGCCGGATCTCAGCTCACTGCAAGCTCCGCCTCCCGGGTTCACGCCATTCTCCTGCCTCAGCCTCCCGAGTAGCTGGGACTACAGGCACCCGCCACTTCGCCCGGCTAGTTTTTTGTATTTTTTAGTAGAGACGGGGTTTCACCGTATTAGCCAGGATGGTCTCGATCTCCTGACCTCATGATCCGCCCGTCTCGGCCTCCCAAAGTGCTGGGATTACAGGCTTGAGCCACCGCGCCCGGCCCACATTTTCTTAATCCAATCTGTCACTGATGGACATTTGGGTTGATTCCAAGTCTTTGCTATTGTGAATAGTGCCGCAATAAACATACGTGTGCATGTGTCTTTATAGCAGCATAATTTATAATCCTTTGGGTATATACCCAGTAATGGGATGGCTGGGTCATATGGTACATCTAGTTCTAGATCCTTGAGGAATCGCCATACTGTTTTCCATAATGGTTGAACTAGTTTACAATCCCACTAACAGCGTAAAAGTGTTCCTATTTCTCCACATCCTCTCCAGCACCTGTTGTTTCCTGACTTTTTAATGATCGCCATTCTAACTGGTGTGAGATGGTATCTCATTGTGGTTTTGATTTGCATTTCTCTGATGGCCAGTGATGATGAGCATTTTTTCATGTGTCTATTGGCTGTATGAATGTCTTCTTTTGAGAAATGTCTGTTCATATCCTTTGCCCACTTTTTGATGGGGTTGTTTGTTTTTTTCTTGTAAATTTGTTTGAGTTCTTTGTAGGTTCTGGATATTAGCCCTTTGTCCGATGAGTAGATTGCAAAAATTTTCTCCCATTCTGTAGGTTGCCTGTTCACTCTGATGGTAGTTTCTTTTGCTGTGCAGAAGCTCTTTAGTTTAATTAGATCCCGTTTGTCAATTTTGGCTTTTGCTGCTGTTGCTTTTGGTGTTTTAGACATGAAGTCTTTGCCCATGCCTATGTCCTGAATGGTACTACCTAGGTTTTCCTCTAGGATTTTTATGGTATTAGGTCTAACATTTAAGTCTCTAATCCATCTTGAATTAATTTTCGTATAAGGAGTAAGGAAAGGATCCAGTTTCAGCTTTCTACTTACGGCTAGCCAATTTTCCCAGCACCATTTATTAAATAGGGAATCCTTTCACCGACCCCACAGAAATACAAACTACCATCAGAGAATACTATAATCACCTCTACGCAAATAAACTGGAAAATCTAGAAGAAATGGATAATTTCCTGGACACTTACACTCTTCCAAGACTAAACCAGGAAGAAGTTGAATCCCTGAATAGACCAATAGCAGGCTCTGAAATTGAGGCAATAATTAATAGCCTACCAACCAAAAAAAGTCCAGGACCAGATGGATTCACAGCTGAATTCTACCAGAGGTACAAGGAGGAGTTGGTACCATTCCTTCTGAAACTATTCCAATCAATAGAAAAAGAGGGAATCCTCCCTAACTCATTTTATGAGGCCAACATCATCCTGATACCAAAGCCTGGCAGAGACACAACAAAAAAAGAGAATTTTAGACCAATATCCCTGATGAACATCGATGCAAAAATCCTCAATAAAGTACTGGCAAACCGGATTCAGCAACACATCAAAAAGCTTATCCACCATGATCAAGTGGGCTTCATCCCTGGGATGCAAGGCTGGTTCAACATTCGCAAATCAATAAACATAATCCAGCATATAAACAGAACCAAAGACAAGAACCACATGATTATCTCAATAGATGCAGAAAAGGTTTTTGACAAAATTCAACAGCCCTTCATGCTAAAAATGCTCAATAAATTCGGTATTGACGGAACGTACCTCAAAATAATAAGAGCTATCTATGACAAACCCACAGCCAATATCATACTGAATGGGCAAAAACTGGAAAAATTCCCTTTGAAAACTGGCACAAGACAGGGATGCCCTCTCTCACCACTCCTATTCAACATAGTGTTGGAAGTTCTGGCTAGGGCAATTAGGCAAGAGAAAGAAATCAAGGGTATTCAGTTAGGAAAAGAAGAAGTCAATTTGTCCCTGTTTGCAGATGACATGATTGTATATTTAGAAAACCCCATTGTCTCAGCCCAAAATCTCCTTAAGCTGATAAGCAACTTCAGCAAAGTCTCAGGATACAAAATTAATGTGCAAAAATCACAAGCATTCTTATACACCAGTAACAGACAAACAGAGAGCCAAATCAGGAATGAACTTCCATTCACAATTGCTTCAAAGAGAATAAAATACCTAGGAATCCAACTTACAAGGGATGTAAAGGACCTCTTCAAGGAGAACTACAAACCACTGCTCAGTGAAATCAAAGAGGACACAAACAAATGGAAGAACATACCATGCTCATGGATAGGAAGAATCAATATCGTGAAAATGGCCATACTGCCCAAGGTAATTTATAGATTCAATGCCATCCCCATCAAGCTACCAACGAGTTTCTTCACAGAATTGGAAAAAACTGCTTTAAAGTTCATATGGAACCAAAAAAGAGCCCGCATCTCCAAGA
The DNA here is from genome assembly GCF_049350105.2 of Macaca mulatta. NCBI lineage: Eukaryota > Metazoa > Chordata > Mammalia > Primates > Cercopithecidae > Macaca > Macaca mulatta. Next base: position 101,770,658 of record NC_133418.1, on the reverse strand, counting down.
CAATCCTAAGTCAAAAGAACAAAGCTGGAGGCATCACGCTACCTGACTTCAAACTATACTACAAGGCTACAGTAACCAAAACAGCATGGTACTGGTACCAAAACAGAGATATAGACCAATGGAACAGAACAGAGTCCTCAGAAATAATACCACACATCTACAGCCATCTGATCTTTGACAAACCTGAGAGAAACAAGAAATGGAGAAAGATACTGGTTTTCTAATGTTAAACAAACCTTGCATTCTCAAACCAAACAATTGGTCCTTTTCCTATTTGCTGGACTTGATGATTTTTGTGTCATTGTGTATAGGGATATTGGCCTGTACTTTTCTTACATTGTCCTTATTAGGTTCAGCCCTTTGGATTGTCTTTTTTGTTTTGTTTTGTTTCTATTTTGTTGACTTCTGCTTTTATCTCTTTTACATCTTTCTCCTTAGATTGATGTAAACTAGGTCTCCATTTTCTAGCTTCTTAGATATAACCTTAAATCTTAATATATTTAAACATTTCTTCATTTATAATATAAGCATTTAAAGGTACAAATTTCCCTTTAAGAACTGGTTTAACAATATTTCACACATTTTGTTAACTTTTATTTTCATTGTTATTTTGTTTGAAATATTTTCTTATTTCTCTTCTGATTTCTTCTTTGACCCATTAGTTATTTATGAATGTAGTTTTATTTCCAAAAATTAGGGGATTTTCTATATATCTAATTTCAAAACTTTGAAATTTACTGAGTCTTGTTTTACAATTCAGAATATGATCCGGCTTAGCGAATAGTCCACATGCATTTCATTCAAAGAATTTGGAGGGATTTTTCTACAACTCAACTAGGTCAATTTGGATAACATTGTTGTTCAAGCATTCTATATCCTTAATGACTTTTTGCCTTTTTTATTCCATCAATGTTGAAGCTATGGATGCTAAAATCCCAATTTATGACTATTGATTTGTCTATTTCTCTGTTTAGTTTTCTCAATTTGGGTTCAGGTATTTTTGTTTTTGATTTACTGGCAGTAACTTGCTTCTTTTACAGCTTTATTGTGGTACAATTAATTTACAATAAACAGGACGCATTTAAAGTTTACAATTTGATAACTTTTGACATATGTATGCACATGGGAAATCACCCACAATCAAGATTATGCCCTTTTGTAATCCAAGCTTACCTCACTCTTTCCCCACCTCCAGTAATTCACTGATATTCTGTCACCTTAAATTAGTTTTCATTTTCAAGAATTTCATATATATGGAAAAATATAGCATGTTCCCATTCTGTCTGGATTCTTCCACTCTGGAAAATCATTTGGGATTCATCCATGTTGTTGCATGTACTAATAATTTATTCCTTTTGTTATTGAGTATTATTCTATCACATGAGTATATTGCAACTTCTTTAGCTATTCATTTGTTGATGGACATTTGGGTTGTTTCTAGATTTAAGCTATAACAAATAAAGCTGCTATAGACATTTTTGTACAAGTCTGTGTTGATGTGTGCTTTCCTTTCTCTTGGGTAAATATCTAGAAGTGGAATTGGGTTGCATGGTAGATGTACATTTAACTTATTTTTAAAACCGCCAATTTTTTCCAAAATGGTTGTATCCTTCCACATTCTTATGAAGCATTATGAGAATTTCAATTGTTCCACATACTTGACAACAATTAGTAGTCAGTCTTTTGTACTTTTAGCCATTGCAGCTGGTGTGTCGTGATATGTTATTATGTTTCTAATGGCATTTCCCTAATAGTTAATGACGGTAACTATATTTTCAGGTATTTTCCTACCATTGATATATCTTCTTTGGTGAAGACTGTGCAAATCTTTTGTCCTTTTTTAAATTGGGTCAATTGTCTTTTTACAATTGAGTGGGAGGAGTTTTCATATGATCTTCATACAAGTCCTTTGTAAGATAAGTTTTGCAAATATTTTCTTGTAGTCTATGGCATGCCTTTTCTTTTGAAGAATAAAAGTTTTTAATTTTGATAATTTTCTATTTTTATTTATGTTTATAATTTGTTTTCTTTGGTACATACTTAAGAAATCTTTGCCAAACCCAAGTATGAAGATTTTCTCCTATGTTATCTGCTAAAAGCTCTATCGTTTAACCTTGCATTTAGGCCTATCATTCATTTCAAATTTATTTTTGCATATGGTGTGAGGTAAAGATGAAAATTCATTTTTCCGCAAATTGCAATCTCTCTGGCACCATTTATTGGAGAAATATCTCATTTTCCAACTAAATTGCTTTGAGACCGTAGGAAATCAGTTGATCAAAAATATGTATATCTATTTCTCTACTCTTTCTTCTGTTCCATTTATCTAAGTATATATTTATGTCAATACTACACTTTCTTGATTATTGTGGCTTTATAATAAACTTGAAATCAAACTTTGTTCCTGTTTTCAATGTTGTTTTGGCTCTTCTAGATTCTAAGCATTTCCATATAAATTTAAAATAAGCTTATGCATATTTAGAAAAAGAAAGCTGCTGGGATTTCTTTGGACTCATGATGAATCTACACATCAATTTGGAGAGAACTGACATCTTACGACTATTGTGTCTTTTGATCCATGAACATAGTTTACATCTCCATTTACTTCTGCCTTCTTTAACACTCTCAGCAATGCTTAGAGTTTTCATAATTTATATTCTTGCTTTGTTTCTAGTCTTAGGAAGAAAGTATTAATTTTTTCAGGATCAAGCATGATTTTGCTGTAGGCTTTTTGCAGATGTACTTTCATTGAATATCCTTACTGTTTTTTTATGTCATTGCTTTCTGCTTTTATCTTCATTATGTCCCTTTTTCTGCTAACTTTAGATTTCATTTGTTCTTTTTTTTCTATATTCTAAAGTAGAAGCATTGATTAGAAGTCAGCAAACTTTTTTCACGAAGATTAGAGGATAATTATTTTAGGTTTTGCTATGCATACAGTTAATCAACTTTATTGTTATAGCATGAAAGCAGCCATAGGCCAAGCACAAACAAATCAACATGGCTGTGTTTCAGTCAAACTTTATTTACAGAAACAGGCGGCAGGTTGGATTTGGCTCATCTGTTATAGTTTGATAACCCTGGTTTAGATCACTTATTTAAGGCCTTTCTTTTTTTCTAGTGTAGGCATTTAGTACTATAAATTTTCCTCTAACTATTGCTTTATATGCATTCCACAAATTTTCATATGTCATATTTTCACATTTATTGAGTTCAAAATGTTTTCTAATTTATTTCTTCTTTGAAGAAATATTTCAACATATTATCTAGTGTCTAAATACTTGGGGTTTTCCAGATGTCTTGCTGTGATTAATATTTAACTTAAATCCATTTTGACCATAGAACATGCTTGGCATGATTTGAATTCTTTTAAATATATTAAGACTTGTTTTATGGCCCAGAATATAAATGTGTTGAGGTTTGTTTTATGGGCCGGAATATAGTTTTTCTTGGCAAATGTTCCCTGTGCACCTAAAATGAATCTATTCTGCTCCTGTTGAGCGGAGTGTTCCATAAATGTCAATTAGGTAGTTGATTGATAGTGTTACTCAATTCCTCTCTATCATTCCTGATTTTATGTCTACTTTTTCTATCAATTATTGACAGAGAGGTGTGAAATCTTAGGCTGTAATGGTAGATTTGTTTATGTCTCCTTTTAGCTTTATCAGTTTTTGCTTCATGTATTTTGAAGCTCTATTTTTAGGTGTATAAACATTTTTCATTGTTATTTTCCATTGATGTGATGACCTCTTTTTCATTAGGAAATGGCCTTCCTCATCCCTGATACTTTGCTTATGTTACTTTTTATCTTACAAAATAGCTATTCCAGCTTTCTTTTGATTGTTGTTAGCATGGAACACCTTTTTTTCCATCCGTGTGCTTTTAATGTACTTGTGAATTTTATTTAAAAAGTATTTTTATAATTCTATTTTATCTCCCATAGTCATAGCTATGGCTTTCTTTTGTGTCTTAGTGGTTCCTTCACATTTCATGATATATATCTTTAATTTATCACAGCCTACCTTCAAGTTATATATTACCACTTTATACATAATGTAAGAACATTTATCCTCCACCTCCTGGGCTTTGTATTATTTTATTTCTATATACAGTATGTTATAAACCCCACAGTGACATTTCATTAAGCTTACCTTAAAAAATCACTTACCTTTTAGAGATTTTTAAAATACGAAAATGTACTTTAATCTTTTCCACATGGTTTTGATTTTCTATACTCTTCATTCCTTTGTGTAGATTCGGATTTGCCATTGGTATCATGTTTCTTCTGCCTGAAGGACTAACTCTTAACCTGCAGCACAGGTCTCTGGTGACAACTTCTTTAAGCTTTTTTATTGCCTGTAAAACTCATTATTTGGACTTCATTTTGGAAATAGATTATCACTGGCAATATAAATCAAAGTTAACTATTTTTTCTTTGATACTTGACAGAAATTGATCTTCTGTCTTTCGGATTACATTGTTTCTAGTGAGAAATTTGCTATTATTCTGATTTTTGTTCTCTGTTCACATGTGCTTTGTGTCTCTTACTGTTTTTAAGATATTCCTTACTACTGGTTTTAAACACTTTGATTTTTATTTGCTTTAGTGCAGTTTTCTTCATGTTTCTTTACTTGAAGTTTGTCGAGCTTCTTGAAATTGTGGGCTTAAACTTTTTATCAGATTAGAAAATTTGCGTCCATTACTTCTTCATATAATTTTTCTGACTCCCCACCCTGCTTCTTTTATGGGCTACAATTACATGGAGGAGAGGTTCCTTGAGGTTGTCCCCCATTTCACTGTTGCTCTGTTTCTTTTCAGTTTTTTGTCTTTTTGGGTTTCATTTGTAATGATTTGTATTGCTATGTCTTCAAGTTCAGTAATCTTTTCTTCTGCAATGTCATATCTGCTGTCTTCATCCCACATCTTTTCCATCCAACACCTTTTCCATCTCAAATACTGTATTTTGCCCCTCTAGAAGTTCAATTTGAGTCTTTCTAAAATATTTTCTTTGTCTATGTTTTCTTGGCCTCGGGGGTCAGAAAACTTATTCTTCAAAGGACCAGATGGTAAACATTTTAGGTTTAAGGAGTTATAAATGTTTTTGTCACATTTTTTACAATATTTTTAAAGTAATCTTTAAAATTTTTAAATAAAAGGAACAACTATTCTTAGCACTCGGACCATATGAAAACAGACTCCAGGCTGGATTTGACCCACAGACCATTGTTGGAAAACCTTGCTCTCTCTTCTTGAACATAGGAGATACATTTATGACATTTTCAACTCCTTCTATCATCTATGTCATTTTGAGTCTGCTTATATTGATGGATTGACTGATCCCCTCAGTATGGTAATATTTTTCTGATTCTTTGTATACCTGGTAATTTTGGTAATTTTTGATTGAGTTGCAAAAATTGTGAATTTTACCTTAATACCTGATTTTTGTATTTCTTCAAATATTCTTGAGCATTGCATTGGAACCCTGTTAAATTGCTTGAAAACATCTTGATCCTTTCAAGGCTTTCTTTTAAGATTTTTTTTATTGCTTTGTTTTGTTTTTGGCAGAACCAAGGTAGTCTTTAACTGACGGCTGATTCTGGCCCACCACTGAGGCAACAACTGAATACTTTATAAACTGAATAAACTGAACATTTTATCCAGTGCCCTGTGCATTGCAATGTTATTTTTACTCTGGTTGGCAGGAATACAATCTATTCCTGGCCCTGTGTGATCATCAAGAATTGTTTCACCTGCTCTTTTCTGGGCCTTGGAAAGTTTCCTCACAGGCGTGTGTTGATCCTTACTAGGCAGAACCTCTAAGGTGAACCCTCTGGGACTCTCTGGAGCTCTCTCTCCATGCAGCATTCTCCCTGCTGTGCTATTTTCTCCTTTCTGATATTCTGCTCTGAGTATCCTAGCTGTCCCAGCCTCCCCAGATTCTCAATTCTATCTCCTCAACTCAGGGAGACTCCCAGGATCTGAGTGATCCCCTTCTCCTCCTAGAAGGTCTCTTGGGGCAGTTCAAGGGCAATCATACTGCTCCCTTGTTGTGCTTCACTCAGGAACCCGAGCGCACTCCAGCAATGCCTGTTGTCCAATGACTGAAAACTGTAATTTCATTTAATTTTTTTTCTCATTTTTTTGAAGGAGGAAGGTAAATCTGGCCCCTGTTACTCCATCCTGCTCAGTGGTGAAGTCCCACTTTACGGATTTTGAAGCTCCAGCATTGGCTTCATTCTAGGATCGCCTGGAAGAACTGACTTGACTTTATTTCAAACTTTTCTCTGCTACTTTTTATGCATGTATCACCTTGATATTTCTTCTAAAACTTAGTAAGGATTGCCTGGCTGGTGGTATTGTGAGTCATTTTAATTTTCTTCTTTATGCTCTCAGCATTTTTTTTTTTTTTTTTTTTTTTTTTTTTGAGACAGAGTCTTTCTCTGTCACCGAGGCTGGAGTGCAATGGTGTGATCTCAGCTCACTGCAAACTCCACCTCCTGAGTTCAAGCGATTCTCCTGCCTCAGCCTTTTGAGTAGCTGGGATTAGAGGTGTGCACCACCACACGCGACCAATTTTTGTATTTTTAGTAGAGACGGGGTTTCACTATGTTGGTCAGGCTGGTCTCAAACTCCTGACCTCACGATCGACACCCCCACCTTTGGCCTCCCAAAGTGCTGGGATTACAGGCATGAGTCACCGCACCGGGCCAGAATTTCTTTTTAATTAATGACTGCTACTATTTTACAAATTAAGATGTGAGCACTCTCATTGATAGTTATGTTAAACAATGCAAAATCATTCTGTCATTCCAAAATATGAACAAAACACACAAATAGATTATGGAGTAGAATGCAAGGCCATAAATTGTATCCTGCTGCAGGCTACTTCTGACTCTACCCTTACCTCCTGGAAGCACACCCTTTCCTTTGTCATCAGAGGTGCATCAGCTGAAAAACTCAAGGTGAAGTGCCTCTGCTCCTCCAGAGTGGTCTCCTGTTCTCACGTGGAAATATGCCTTCACTCTGCCTGTGCACAGAGACCTGTGAACTCCATAGTCTCATCTGGGAAGACCTGCTCCAGTCCTTCAGTGCCTTCTTCATGTGTGCAGGCACTGCTGTCCAGGAGCTGACCGCAGTAGAGTCCTCAGTCAGTGTTTGGGGACTTGACTCATACTCTCAATCTCCAAGAGCCATTCCCTTACTTAGATTTGACTTTCTTCCATAAAGAAGCACAGCCTGACTCCCACACTCTGCATATGGTTATAATTCCAGCCTCAGTCACTGTTCTTGGGAACAGGTGTCATTTCACTGTTTTCCCTCCAGTTGTTTGAAGAGCCTGCCCATTCTGACAAGCATGTAGATGTTTTGTCTGGACTTTTTCATACTTAGATATCAGAACTGTAGGATCATCTTGTTTTTCTACATCATATTTAACCTGACTCTGGGCCTCAACTAACCAGGATGTTGGATAAATTCAGTCTCTGTCATTTTAAGAGATGGTTGGATGTAAATGTTTGGGACTTCCGCTGTGTGCCTGCAAAATGGTGAATGATATGTTGATCTATGATTCTGGTCCTTACCATTCTCAATTGCTACCATACCTGTGAGCTCAGAGGTACTCCTTACTGTGCTGTTCCTAAATGAAGGCAGGCCAGGCCATGACACTGTTGCCCCTGGTATCACTATTGCTCTGTACTCGCCCCTCTATGGAGCATGAATATGATCAGCTTCTACAATTTTCACAGATGACAAAACCCCAGGCCCCTTTCCAGTCTCCCTTCTCCAATTCTGTCTCCTCCACCTCTTGAATACTGGCTTCACTCCTAGCACCAACAATCTGAAATGTACGTTTTTTACTTATCCCTGAGAATGGATAGATAGGGGAAGTGAATGCATTCATTTAAGTCCTTGAGAAGCAGACATTAAAACAAGGTGAGACATGCAAGAGAGTTGTTGGAGGATGGGGCAGGAGAAGAGGAGGAAGTGTTCAGCCGATGACTTAGATCTGACACCGCTGAAAGGAGAGAAGGAAGGAAGAAGGATTCAAACCAGAAGAGGCTTGGAATGCAGCACTGTCTCAATAGTTTAGCAAGACCACTGGAAGGACTGAGGCCAAAGTCATCTATCAGGGACAACCTGCATCTTATGGGGATGGACCTGCCTTGGTACCAGGGCCGTGCTCAGGCATTAGCTGGGAGCAGCCATCAGGAAGTGTAACCTTAGCATCAATGCAGTAGGGAATCTCTTAAGGTCATTGGAGTCAAATTCCAAACTGTCCATAGCCTCTGACTTATATTTCCTGTTGGTAAAGGAAGTGTATGGGAAAAGCAGCTGTTGGTTTACAGCTGCTGCAATCACCAAGAAGTGAATCTTGCTGCTTTCACCATGAGTCATCAGTGCCAACAGCACCACACATCACACTGACCATTTCTGCCCTCCATAGGAATGACATCTGTCAAACAATACTTGACAGACATACTTTGCTTTGTTCAAACAATATGAGCCACAGAAAACTAAACCTGCTCCAATAACGTAGTTAAGTGTTATTATCAAAGCCACTAAATGTACTTCTTGGCACATTATCAGCAGAATGTGGCGGCAGTAGTGTCTGCTATTATGAGCATCATAGCTATGAATTTCTTGACTGTTGGCCAATTGTAAGAGCCACTGGAGCATTACAAGATGCAACCAGTATAGTGGTAGCTGGGTACAAGTTCTATGCTTACTTAGATGGAAATCTAAGTTGGGTGATGGGTCTTTGAAGGTGCTATGGTCTGAATGTTTCTCTTCTCTAAAAAGTCTTATGCTGAATCCTAATCCTCAAAGTGATGGTACTTTCATGAACCAGATTAGTGCTCTTATAAAAGAGACTCCAGAGAGCTACCTAACCCCTTCCACCATGTGAGGATGCAGCAAGAAGGCAACGTCTGTGAAGCAGAGTGGGCCCTCCCCAGACACTGAAACGCTGGCACCTTGATCCTGTATTTCCCAAACTCTATAAATGTAAGAAATAAATTTCTGGGTGTTTTTGTTTTTGTTTTGTTTTTGAGATGGAGTCTCACTCTGTCACCCAGTCTAGAGGGCAGTAGCATGATCTCAGCTCACTACAACCTCCACCTCCCAGGTTCAAGTGATTCTCCTGCCCCAGTCTCCCGAGTAGCTGGGATTACAGGTGTGCATCACCATGCCTGGTTAATTTTTGTATTTTTAGTAGAGATGTGTTTTCACTGGCCAGGCTGGTCTCAAACTCCTGTCCTCAAGTGATCTGCCCACCTCGGCCTTTCAAAGTGCTGGGATTACAAGTGTGAGCCACCATGCCCAGCCCTGTCATTTCTAAGTCACCCAATTTATAGTATTTTTGTTATAACAACCACAGTGAGTAAGACAAAAGGTAATGCAGATTCAGCCTAATGGACCTTTTTGTCTGCCCTGAGAATTCATGAGGCCACAGTGGCAGAGGCTCAGCCAGCCAGATCACAGGCAGCCTTGCACAACCTCTTCAGAAGTAATTTCTTCGTACCCTCCAGCAAATCTCCTAGAGACCCATACCTCCCTGTGTAAACTGAGGTAGAGGAGTCAAGCCAAACCCAACACCACTCTCTCTATACTCCTCCCCTTCATGTGTAAGCTATTGGGCCACATCGCTTGTTTCCGATGTGACCTGCAATAAACATCACTGAAGAATGGATGGGTCTTTGTTTCTGGTAACAAACTGCTCCTTGGCCATTCAAATGCCTCAGGGACAGCTTCCCCCTCTGAAGCCTCTCTGGTCCCCCAGTGCATCTGTGGCCTGCAGCTGGGCCCTGCCTAGGTGAAGGGTGGGGCAGAATAGTCTAAGCAGGGCAGTATAGCTGGAGTGGGGCAGTACTGCCTGAGTGGAGCAGCCCACACGGATTAGCCCAGGGATCTGACCGCCTGCTGGCAGAGGCCAGAGTACAGAAGTGATTAATTCCTGGAGATACTTGTCAGTGGTATACCTGGGAGCCACTTTAACTTGCAGAACTGGCAACAGACTCTCTTTAAGACTATTTTTCCTACTTACTTAATTAGTTCATTTATTCATCATATTCCTGCTGAGGTCCTGCTCCATGTCAAACCCACCACTAGGCACCTGGAATACAAGGACAAACAGAAGCTGCTGAAATTGTTGAAGGGAGGAGCCTGGTCCTGGATTTGGGTCATGGAAGTGGAAAAGAAGGAACTTGGCCCCATTCCCTAGACCCCTGTCCACCAAGAAAAATAAATAAATAAATAAATAAATAATAAAAGGAAGAAAAAGAAGAAACATGGGTGGATTTGAGAGCTACATAAGAGGACTAAAACTCAGCTATTTTTGGCACATACTATATGGCCAGGCAGGACCAGCTACCTGATAGGCAGGGCTCATTGCAACATGAAAATGTGAGAACAGTTGTTCCAAAAGCAGGAAAAGCTTTTTCCTTCCTTCCTCAGTCTCTCCATCTCTCTGGACTGCAGCACAATTCGAGAAAGATTTAGCAAGGCTAATGGAAGTCCTCAAGCCAATGTCAAGCAAAGGAAGAAACCTGAATCTTACTGGAATGGGCTTGCCTTAGGGATATTCACTGGGTGAGGCACAGACCCTCACAAGTGCCTGGGTTCCCGTCCTATGACTCAGAGCTACGCCCTCACCCAGGTCTCTGCTGGGCACAGAAAGCACCAGAAGTTGCTGAGCCAAGAGAGGCAACCAAGCACCTGAGAATCCATTCTAGAGATGTGGTGGATGGGCGGGACCCTCAGTGTTTGTGCCACTCACAACGGACTTCGGTTACAAAACATGTTCAAAGATAGTATTATGAGCTGGGTGCCGTGGATCACACCTGTAATCCCAGCACTTTCGGAGGCTGACGCAGGCAGATCACCTGAGGTCAGGAGTTCAAGACCAGTCTGGCCAACGTCGCAAAACCCCATCTCTACTAAAAATACAAAAATTAGCCAGGCATGGTGCCACACACCTATAGTCCCAGCTACTTGGGAGGCTGAGGCAGGAGAATCACTTGAACCCAGGAGGCGGAGGTTGCAGTGAGCCGAGATGGCACCACTGCACTCCAGCCTAGGCGACAGAGACTCCATGTCATATATATATATACACACACACACACACACACACACACACAAAATGTATATATACATATGTATTATATCTATTATATATAATTAATATATTATATATAATATATATTATATATACATATATAATGTAATACATATATATTTTAGAGAGAGAGAGAGATGTGGTAGATGGGTGGAACCCCAAGTGCTTGTGCCACTCACATCGTACTTCAGTTACAAAACATGTTCAAAGATAGTATTATGGGCTGGGCACTGTGGCTCACACCTGTAATCCCAGCACTTTCAGAGTAAGTTTCATCAGGAAACTAGGGGGATACTCTTGGGACTTAGGGGAGGGTGGATAGAGAGAGTGAGATCTACCTGAGGTATAAACTCTAAGTAGTTGCTGGGAGGAAGAGGAAGTGGAGCAGAGGAACCTTCCAGCAGAAGGAACAGCATCTGCCAAGGTTCTGTCTGAAGGTGAGGCAGGAGAAAGCAGGGTACAGCTGGGAAACTGCAGCTTCTCTAGCTCAGAGTAATTGAAGTGAAAGCAGGGAGTGGGCAGAAACCAGACTGGACACAGGTAAAAGGGCCATGCAAGGATTTTTTTTTTTTTTTATCCTAAAAGCAAGGGGGGAAGTCCTAAGATGTTTCAAGCTGGGAAGTGAGATGATCAGGAAATTTCACTATGGGAAGGTCACCTTGTCACACTTGCAGAAGTTGGATTGAAGTTGGGCAAGACTGGAGGCAAGGAAGCCAGTAGGGAAACTGGTACCATCGTCCTAGCTTGGTGGCCTGTGGGATTGGAGAGATATTAAGAGGGCAAAACTGCAGGATGTGGTAGACAACTGAACATGACAGGTGAAACAGAGGAGGGGGTCATAGAGGATGCTCCTGTCTCTCCTCATAAACTGTGTGGATAGTGGTGTCAATTCCCTGAGTGAGGCACTGTGGGGAGAGGAGCGGATTGGGGGGAAGGAGGAGAAGAGCTCAGCTTTTCCATCCACTCCTGGAGCTGCTCGGGGAGGCATCCAGATGGGAATGTTTGGCAGACACTGGGATGCAGGGCTCTAGTGTCAGGTGAGGATTCCTGGCTTAGGTGAGGCGCTGAGAATTTTCAGCATTTCCCTGGTAATTGTTATGAGTTGAACTGTGTCCCCCAAAAAGATGTTGACATTCTCACCGCCAGTACCTGTGAACGTGACTTCTTTTGGAAATAGAGTCTTTGCAGATGATGGAGTTAAGATGAGGCTAAGGTAGGCCCTAACCCAATAGGACTATGTTCTTGAGAAAGAATAAATGTGGATGCAAAGGCAAACATGCATGCAGGGGAGAACGGCATGTGATGATGAGGGCAGAGGTTGGGGTGATGCCTCTGCAAGTCAAGGAGTGGCAAAGTTGCCAGAAAACTACCGGAAGCTAGAAGAGCCCCAGAAATTAACACAGCAATGAAACGACGAGAGGGCAGGAGGTCCTTCCAACCATTCAAATGCCCAATGAGGGAGCAGCAGCCTCTCTGATAAGGAAGCACCATCACCCACGCTTCCAAGCAGATGCTGGGATCGCCAAGCTAAAGGGAGACTGGGTCACAAAAATTCCTTCACTTAAGCCTCTGAGTCATCAGTCTCCTCCGTCATTTCATACTTATTTTCCTTTTCACATCATAACAAAGTTCACTTTAACTTTGGAGTCAGACACTGTAGTGCTAAAGCACCATAACTACAGTTTCTAGAAGATTACATCCTATCTCATGATACCTGCTGGGGCTTTTCGTCCCCTTGGGGATCTCACCCTTCTCTTGGCAGTTTCCCATCTTCTTTTACCCCAAAACCCTGATCTTCCATCTGCCATCTCACTTCCCCCTAGCCTGCCTGCCCTCCCTCCTGCCTGCCCTGCTAATTCCCATCATATATCTCTGTGACTGATGAATAGGAAGTTAATCAGAGTGCAGTCAGCTGTACCTTCGAATCATAGACTCATTTTGAGGTGTCTTAATTGAACCATCTCCCTGGGAAAGATGAACTGTAGATAACAATCAGGAAGGCTTGTGCAAAGGGTAAAGAGATGAGCCTTCTAAAAAGAATATACGTCAAAGTCAGATGACAGGAAACTTAGGTTCACCAAAATCATTCAATCAACCAGTTATTCGCTCAACAAATGTTTACTGTGAGCCCCAGACCAGGTTAGGAGCTGGAGGGTATATCTCCAGGAATGTGGGTCTGTGGCTGTCACGCCCTCAAGCTATTTTCTCTGCCTCTGCAGGAAGAAAGCTGAAGGCCATTCAGGGAAGGATGCAGCTGGAGTGGGCTTCCTTGTGACACCAAAGAAAGAGATGACAGGCTGAGAAAGTGGCCCGAGTGTGAAAACTCTCTCAGCACTGGCTAGCTTCACCTGCCAGAAAGAAGCAAAGGAGATTGCCGCAGACACCAGTGAGTTCTTTTCAAAACTGTTTCTCTTTTTTGCCAGATAGAGCTGTCAGGTCACATTTCCCACTCTTCTTGCAGTTGTTTGTATGCATGTTCTGGCCAATGGGAATATAGGCAGGATGGATGGGTGCTCCTCCAGGCCCAACCCACAGAGCCGAGCCTCCCACACAATCTTCCACCTCCATTTGCCCAGGTTGTAGGCAGGGTCACAGAGAAGACTGGGGAGGACCCCAAGGCCCTTGGAGGTGGAAGAGCCACCAGAAGGAAGTAGCCTTTAGAGTAGAGCCCCACCCTCCCAGCCACTGGCCACCCAACATTGGATGTGAGATGCTAAGCCTTTGAGATTTGGGGGCTGTATTCCAATAGTTCATCTTCCCTAATTAACACAGAGAGTGAAGGGTGGGCTTCACCCCTGCTCTCCATTCCCTGCATCTAAAACATAGTTTCATTGGTGCCAGGTACATTCAGGCCAAACGTCCCCAAATGAGGGCACAGCTGAAGGGCATGACCCACTCAGAGAGGGCTTTGAAAAGCAGTCTCTTCCTCATTGGCAGAAGCTGTGTCCAGGTGAAGCCAAGCTCTGAGGTGCAAATTTTATTCCCAAATATTTCAAAGAGAAAATGAGCCCATTCCACCTCCCTGCTAGAGGAAAGTTAAAAGCAGGGTCTGTAGGCACTGAAGCCTTCTTAGACCCCCTGGGACTCCTGCTCAGGAGTCTCTGGTCATTCAAAATCAGATAAGGACAGAGGCCAAATTCAACTCAAGGTAAATTCCAGCCAGTGTCTATGTTCAGGAAGACTAATTAGCAAAGGCAATCAGGTCCTGTTTATCGTGGAAAAATCATTGGCCCCCTTCAGCAAGTCCATGTATCACCATTCTAGATGTCAGTCCCAGAGAGTGCTAATTTAGCTTGGGCCCCTGCTATGAAATGCAACCCAGCTGATATTCAAACATGCATAAACATCGTCATTTGCTAATAGCGGCTAATGGCTTTAATCACAGAATAAAACAAATCAATAATTAACCTTAGCAAGTAGAAGTGCAACTAGGATTCAAAAATAATGAATTCGTTAATGGTTCTTGCTGCCATTAGTGCAAATATGTCAAGGTAAATATGCAGAAATGTGCCCATTTGCAAGGAGCTAATCTGTTCATAAATGATCAGATTATGACTTAAATTGGACCATGTCTTAAAGGAGGGTAATAGGTAACACATCCACCAAGTTATCTCTAACATATGAAGATACCTATAAGCGACTGGGCGTGGTGACTCACGCCTGTAATCCCAGCACTTTGGGAGACCGAGGCAAGTGGATCACAAGGTCAGGAGATTGAGACCATCCTGACTAATCCAGTAACCCTGTCTCTACTGAAAATACAAAAAAAATTAGCCAGGCGTGGTGGTGGGCACCTGTAGTTCCAGCTACTCGGGAGGCCGAGGCAGGAGAATGGCATGAACCCGGGAGGCGGAGCTTGCAGGGAGCTGAGATCGCGCCACTGCACGCCAGCCTGGGTGACACAGCCATACTCCATCTCAAGAAAAGAAAGAAAGAAAAAGAAAACTATAAGCTTACACATGAAACCATTTATTTACCACCCTTATCTCTATGATGTGTACTGGGTCTATGCCAGAAGAAAGTGGCAGAGAATGTAGGAGTGGCCCCTCAGCTTCAGGAGACCAGGTGCCAGCAGATAACAGAATTACGGCAACATGGCAATGGCTCCAACAGAGCGGTGCTTTAAGGCTGAGCCATACACAGGCAGAGGCACAATGACCTGCCTGGGAAGGCCTAGAAAAGGTCATGCTTCTGACAAAGGAGGTGACAATTGAATTAGGTCTTAGGATGGGTAGAAGTTGCCAGATAGACAAAGAAAGAAAGGCCAAAAATACAAAAATTAAGAAAAAGAACCTGACGTGTCCAATGCATTCAAGTATATCCACGTGGCTGCAAAGCCAGGAGCTCTTGGGCACAGGGGGCGACAGGCTGGTGAGTCAGAGTGAGCCCAGGCGCAGAAGGCCTTGGGCATTTTGCTGAGGTTCTTTGTTTTGTTTTGGTTTGGTTTGGTTTTGGTTTTCTAGCAGACAACGAAATACACTGAAAGACTGACCCATGGTTAACTAGAAATAAGATATGGCCAGGCGCGGTGGCTCACGCCTGTAATCCCAGCACTTTGGGAGGCCAAAGCAGGCAGATCACGCGGTCAGGAGATCAAGACCAGCCTGGCTGACATGGTGAAACCTCATCTCTACTAAAAATACTAAAAATTAGCAGGGCGTGGTGGTGCGCACCTGTAGTCCCAACTACTCAGGAGGCTGAGGCAGGAGAACTACTTGAACCCGGGAGGCAGAGGTTGCAGTGAGCTGAGATCATGCCAGTCTGCACTCCAGACTGGGTGACAGAGCAAGACTCCATCTCAAAAAACTAAAAAAATAAACAGAAATAAGACATAACAGCACTGAGAATTTTGTTTGTATGCCTTTATAGCTGGTAGAAGTAGGCCTTTCTTTGAAGAAATGTATGTTTATCTTGTCTCAAATCATAAGCAATTACCCTGGAGGCTCAAGTGATGGAATAATTTTCAGGATTTGGGGGGTATGGAGCTGGACAACTTCTGATAAATGCAGAGGTTTTTCACCCAAAGGCCAGCCTGTATTTGGATCATATTCAGTTTTATTTACAGGTGAATATGATTTGTTTGGTGATGTTTGTTTTTCATCTAAAATTTGAATAAGTACAAGATTTATTTAGATGCGGTGGCAGAGTCTCTCTCCTGTTTATGAAGAGTGATATGGCAGATGTCTTTGGTTATCTGTGGCCAAAATCCTCTTCCTTCAGGCTGAGAGAGCCTTGATTTTGTTCCAGTGTCCATTCCTCTTCCTCCTGACTTGAGTAAATTCTGATTGGTAAAATCTAACATGGAGGTTGCATTCTCCTTACTGGTGATTGGTTTAGGCACAGTCCTGTGGCTAAACTCTGACCAACAGTATGTCAGATGAGATCTGTTGGGGCTGCAGGGTAAAGTTTCTCTTTCTGATAAAAACGAGCACACGTTCTTGTATTCTGTCTCAGGAACTGTCAGGAGGCTATCATGGGAGGACAGCCTGAAGACAGCCAGTTCCTAGGAACAGAGCCTGGGTCCTCCATCATGCAGTTGAGTCCTGGTCACTAACGTGGAGTGACCCTATGTTCAGGCTTCTTATCTGAGAGAGTAAATCCCTTCTTGTTCAAGGCAGTTGACTCAGATTTCTCCTGTTTGGCCCAGGACATCCTCACTATCTCAGGGGGGGGCCGTGGCATACCTGGTTCAGCTGGGACACACCAGTGCCACCATCTTGGTGGTTTGTGCCAGCCTTCATTCTGATGAGTCAGAGCCTGTGCTGTTAAATATTTCACCACCCCTTGTCTCAGTGACCTGCAGTAGTCTCTCAGCATGTTCCAGGAGCATCTGAGTTGATTGTTTCCAGATGAGCAGAAAGTCCAGATCTTTACAATCTCAAAGAGAAGAAGTACACAATCACAGATTCATTTATTGCTATTTATTGCACTACTCATTGTTCTGGGTGCTGAGGAAGACACCTAAAACATGTTTTTTACCTCTAAGAACTTAAAGTTTATTAAAGTAAATATGAGAGTAACAATAAAATAAGGCAAAATGTGATAAATGCCAAAGGGTGACCCCACAGAAGATTCAATGTCTAGCTTTGGGTGTTTAGGAAATTCTTGATAAAGGAAATTCAGGGAAGAGGGCATCTAATCTGGATATACATAAAAGGATTGAAAAACATTAATAGGCCTAGCGCAGTGGCTCACAACTGTAATCCCAGCACTTTGGGAGGCCAAGGCAGCCTGATCACTTGAGGTCAGGAGTTCGAGACCAACCTGGCCAACATGGCAAGACCTTGTCTCTACTAAAAATACAAAAATTAGCCTGGCATGGTGGCATGTGCCTGTAATCCTAACTTTGGGAGGCTGAGGCAGGAGAATCACTTGAACCTGGGAGGTGGAGATTGTAGTGAGCTGAGACTGCGCCACTGCACTCCAGCCTGGATGACAGAGTGAGACTCGGTCTCAAAAAAAAAAAAAATTAATAACAGTAATGATTAAGTGCTTGGTAGGGGTCAGGCAGTTTTATATGTCCTCTATATTAATTAACTCTTTTAATCTTCGCTGCAACCTGATAAGGTAGGCGTACTGTTTATCCAATTTACAGAAGAAGAAACTGAGGCACAGAGCAGTTAGGTAACTCACCTAAAATGACACACTCCTTGGATTATGGAGCCAGTATTCACATTCACACAGCCTGTGAGTGTCCAATGGTAAGAGTGGCATGAATAAAGAAGGAGCCAAGTGAGGGGCTGGGGAATAGGGTTAAAAGGGAAGCGCTGGGAGACAAGGGGTAAAAAGTGGTCAGGGCTAAATCCCAGACACCTGGAATGAGAATATGAGATTTCAATTGCATTTGGAAAATGTAAAGTGCCATTGCCAATTTTCAGGTCTTGGAAAAGGAGGCTGACATGATCGTTCTGTGCTAGAGTAATCAGTTTGATTACAGGGTTGAGAATGGATTCACCAGGGGCACCCCTCTGGAGGCAGGAAGGCCAGGGCCACAGCTCTAATGGGAGCAGTGGTGATGGAGAGAAGGGGACGGGTTAGGGGATAATTAGGAAGTGATGCCATAGGACTTGGTGACTGTGGAACAAGAGAAGGGGAGAGACTCAGGTAAGTCTCAAGTTTGAGGTTTGGGAGGTAGTTTAAGATGACACCAATAATAAGGGCCATTTCTTGAGCCAAGAATAGTAAGCTCAGCAGGTAAGGGGAATAAAGTTCAGCTCGGGAGCCACTGCAAATATTTGGAGCACTAGCTTGATTAGATAAGACAACCAACAAAGAACTGACCAGAAGGTGATCTATGGAGCCACTGGGAAACTAACATATAAGATCAAAAAGCAGGAGCCCTGTGCCATTGTTACAGCCAGATACCTCCTATCACCACTACTGATAGATCCACCATATCACCATAGCTGGTAGGTATGGTGTCACAGTGACAGGTATACCATGGTGACTAACAGGCATACCTGGTCACCTTAACAGATATTCTGTGTCATCATGATGGAAAAATACTACAATGACACCTTGACAGATACTTCATGTCATAGTGAGAGACAGATACCATCCATCATGATGATACACAAATATACCAATTATTATGGCAGGTACACCATGTCATAGTGACAGACATGACCTCTTTGGCACTGTCTTTACAACCTACCATGGAATGACCACAGCACAAATTTAGTATATCATCACAGCATAACAATACGATGAGTCAGTGTGGGAGAGCGAACTAGCCTGTTGTATGTCAGACAAACAACATCTTAGCAAGTAAAAGACGCAGAGCAGTGGTGTGACAAGTTTACAATGTCATTGTTCTAAGTGAGCTGGATCGCATCCACGCTCGAGGAAAGTGATACTACTCATGTACATAGTTATAAAGCTACTGTATGGTTTTAAACAATGGTGCAGATTTGCATTTTGCTCAAACAGTCCTTGCAATAGGTGCTGAGAACTCACTACTCAGGTTAGAGGCCCCTGTGATGGTTGGTGTTACTGCTATCTGTCCCATCCCTCCATGGAGGCAGCAGTCAGAGGGAAACCAAGAGCTCCTCTAGAATGGCAACCAAGTGTTTTTCACCACTATACTCAGTTTTTTAAAACTACATGGCATTTACTATATGCTGAGCACCATTTTACGTGCTTTCACATTCTAACTTAATCCTTACACCAACCCCATGGGGCAGGAATATTACTCCCATTTTTCTCAGGAAGAAAATGAGGCATGAGAAGGTCATACTGCTATTGGGCAGTGAAGTTGGGATTCGAAGTCAAGCAGCTTGGCCCAAGGCCCATGCTCTTTGTTTATCCCAGATTCCTGGCTCTTAACCTCTACACAAATGCTGCCTCTGCATCTGTTTAGAATGCTTTCAGTTGCAAGCAACAGAACGCGTGTTAAACTGGCTTGAACAGTAAAAGGAATATACTGGCTCCCAAAACTAAACTGGGTGTGGCCTCAGACAAAGCTTGGTTCAAAGACTTCAGGGATGTGAGCAGGACCTGACTTCTCTTTTTCCCCTTTTTAAACTTTTGTTATTTTAGATTAGGGGGTGCAGGTTTGTTACAAGGGTATGTTGTATGATGCTGAGGTTTTGGCTTCTATTGATCCTGTTGCTGAAATAGTGAACGCAGTACTCAATAGGAAGTTTTTCAGCCTTTGCTCTCTCCCTCTCTCACCACTTTTGGAGTCCCCAGTATCTATTTTCCCCATCTTTATGCTGATGGGTACCCAATGTTTAGCTCCCACTTATAAGTGAGAACATGCAATATTTGGTTTTCTGTTTCTATATTAATTCACTTAGCTAATGGTCTCCAGCTGCATCCATGTTGCTGCAAAGGACATAATTTCATTCTTCTTTATGGCTGCATAGTGTTCCATGGTGTATATGTACCATATTTTCTTTATCCAGTCCACCACTGATGAGCACCTAGGTTGATTCTATGTCTTTGCTATTGTGAATAGTGCTACAATAAACATATCAGTGCAGGCATTTCTTTTTTGTTTTTTTTGTTTGGTTGGTTGGTTTTTTTGGTAAAACAATTTATTTTCCTCTGGGTATATACCCAGTAATGGAGTTGCTGGGTCAAATGGTAGTTCTATTTTTACTTCTTTGAGAAATCTCCAAACTGATTTCCACAGGGGCTGAACTAATTTACATTTTTACCAACAGTATATAAGCATTCTCCTTTCTCTGCAACCTCACCAACATCTGTTGCTTTCTGACTTTTCAGTAATAGCCATTTGGGCTGGTATGAAATCATGTCTCATTGTGGTTTTCATTTGCATTTCTCTGATAGTGACGTTGAGCATTTTTTCATATGTTTGTTAGCTGTTTATATGTCTTCTTTTGATAAGTGTCTGTTCGTGTCCTCTGCCTACTTTTTAATGGGGTTGTTTTTTGCTTGTTGATTTGAGTTTCTTATCGATTATGGATATTAGTTATTTGTCAGGTACATAGTCTGCAAATATTATCTCCTATTCTGTATATTGTCTGTTTACTCTGTTGATAGCTTCTTTTTTTGTGTAGAGGCACTTTAGTTTAATTAGGTACAACTGTCAATATTCGGTCTTGTATTTGCTTTTGAGGACTTAGTCATAAATTCTTTGCCTAGGCTGATGTCTAAAAGAGTATTTCCTAGGTTTTCTTCTATAATTTTTATAGTTTGAGTTTTTACTCTTAAGTCTTTAAACCATCTCAAGTTAATTTTTGTATATGCTGAGAGCTAGGAGTAAAGTTTCATTCTTCTGCATATGGCTAGCCAGTTTTCCAAGCACCATTTATTGAATAGGGGGTCTTTTTCCCATTGTTTATTTTTGTTAACTTTGTCAAAGATCAGTTGGTTGTAGATGTGCAGCTTTATTTCTGAGTTCTCTATTCTGTTCCATTGATCTATGTGTCTATTTGTGTACCAGTGCCATGCTATTCTAGCTACTATAGCCTTGTAGTAGAGTTTGACTGACTTCTCACTCGTAATATCTCATTTAAACCTTCTTGGCCTTGGCTCTGTCCTCTGCAGACTCCCTGTGATTGTTGCCAAATGACAGCCCTCAGCCCCTGGAATGCTTTCAGGTCCTGATCCAGAGGAAGAGAGAGGTCCACATATCTAATATCTCAAATAAAAGTCTTTGGATTGACTCCTGCTCATTGTTAATAACCTGAATTAAGTCATGGGATGTTCATCCAACTAATCACTGTGACCAGCTGCTGGGAGAATGGTGTATGCCAGTGGGATTCACTGATCCAGTTAAGGACCCACACCTAAAACTGGGGAGAAAAGCAACCTTTTCTAAACCAGAGCCATGGCAAACTTCCTTTTGGTAGAGAAAATGGTGAAATAAAGCAAGAGAAGAAAACCAAAAAAATGTCCATTATGCCATCTTATCCCCACCACCTAGGTTAATACCTGGCACACAGTAAATGCTCACAGTGTATTTGCTGTATTGACAGATGGACAGAGGGATGGAAGGAGGGAGGGAGGGATGGAGGGAGGGAGGGAGGGAGGGAGGGATGGATGGATGGATGGATAGATGGTAGATGCATGAAAAACTAATGATTAGGACAGAAGAGCTGTGTTGGAACGTTTTCTAACCTTCAGAAACTCCAAAATGGTTGCCAGGAAGAGTTACCTGGATCATGGAAGAAGGGGGAACCGACTGAAATCCCTGACCTGAATGAGACATGTTTCTCCCAGAACTCACAACTTTGCCCACAAAGTCCCTCTGTGGTTACGATGAGGCTGTTGGCTTAGGTAACCATTCTAGACTTTTGAATTTGAGAGAAGACTTATTTGCATCTCCTCAGGGTCCGAAGTGAGTCCAGTTCTTCCCTCTAGAGTGAAATTCACGGATCATAATGTAAGGCTCAACTGCCTCCCCCTTGCGCAGTCATGGTCCTTGGGTACCTCCAGGGAAAACTATTGTGTCCCCACCTCCGCTTGAAAGCCTCCTGGATTTGGTTTCTGTTTTTAAGATGATTTATTCTGCATTTGGTTTAAGTGTATTTCATTTTAAATCACTTGGAAGGCCACTAAGGAAAATATAAAGGAAAACATACTTTCCATGAAGGAAAATGTCAGTTCTCCTCTTTACAGCACCAAACATAAAAGGTTAGAATTTACTCCACTCTAGTCCCCTTAAATAAATCAGCCCACCTGTGCACACTGGGCCCAGGAATAATTAAAGGACCCTATAGGCATGGGCATAAGAGCAACCCTGGTTCCTTGATGTCTGTCTCCTTGCCCCATCACCCACACCCAGGCACTGCACCCTGGCACCCAGGGTTTCCCTGGAGCTAATTGATGGACAACATATTTGGACTCAATTTTCAGCTTTGGGTCCAAAACCCCCAGTAGATATGACTTGCCATATTGACATTTCCACTCCACATCACACCCTAGGCCCAGGGGACCACTGTCAAACTCTAGCCCCTGCCTGATACCAAGAGAGGCCAATGAGATAGAAAGGAAGATTCTTAGAATCATAGAAAGTTCTTAGAGGTTGTATTGCCAAACACCTAGTAATGCAATTGAGAAACATAAAATGCAAAAGGGAAAGGAACTTGCCTAGGGCCACACTGAGATAAAAACCAGACTTAAAACTGAAGCCTCCCAGCTCCCAGGCCAGGGCTTTGTCCAGCACTTCATGGCCTTACAAGCTTGGTCTTGCAAAATAGCCACACCTTCCCCATGCCATGTACATCTTGAGGATCCTATATGTCTCCATTTGTGTGTTCATGTATGTACATGCACATATAGGAAAACAGGATGGTAAAGAGAAAAGATATGAAGACTTTCAGAGGACATTTACAGGACATAGCACAAACATCCCTCCAGCCTGGCAATCCCCACCTAGTTAAAGAGATGAGAGAGAACTAAAAATACAACAGCCTCTCTGGGCACAGGGACATAAAGCTGTTTCTAACAGAAACCCAAAGGAATTCAACCCTTGGATTCCTGAATGCATATTCTTAAAGGGGCTTTCCTCCCCTCCCACCCTCACAGCAGTACTCAAGGGGTCAGGCAAGCAAGGACTGGTGGTTAATGGCTTGGAAGATAAGGTGAAAATCTGTCGTGTCCTTTTTTCCAAGGTCTCTGTCCTTATTTAAAAGCTATTTTGTCAAATTAAGAGACCCAAGACACCTGCAACTATATTGAAAATTGAAGTCACTTAGGAACCTAGAAAATGGAAATGACCAGAACCTGGTTTGGAGAAAGGATGGAAAGGTACAATTACCAAAGCTAAGGTGGTTGCAGTGTTGCTGGTCATCCCTTCCAGCTGTGGCTGGAAATTGAGACTTTCTAGAAACATCATTAACTCCCAGAGGCCATCTGCCCACCACACAGTGGGAGAAGCGGATGACTAGGGCCTAATTGGACAGTGACTGCTGGCCACACCTCATAATCTCAGGATTATGCCTCTCTCTAGACAAGAATTCGCAGTGTACTGCATGAGCCTCCTCTTTTATTGGATTGTCAATTCCTTGAGGCTAGGGATCGAGATGGATTCTTCTCTTTGTCTCCTTCAGTCCCTGCAGAAGCCTTTACCAAGGATCAAAGCTCAGGAAATGCTGTAGGTAGATTACCATGTCTGCTTCATTCTCAGCAAGCAATATCCTCCTGCCCACGAACCCAGAGACTTTGCTTGTGACACCTTTGTGCTGCTGAGATAGAACTCTGCTGTGAGTACATACATCTTAAATCCAGGTGTGTTTAAACTCCTAAAAAGTAGACTATGTTTCTTTATTACTCCTCAGTGCCTACTGCAGTGCTAGGACACAGAACACCCAAGCACAAGAATGAACAAATGAAGATGAAGCTGTTGTCTCAATGGAGGCTCCACTTTATGTGCCCTTCATAGAGTAGGTATCCCGCGAATGTTTGTCTATGGAAATGTTTGATGAGCCCCGTCTTTCAGAAAGCCACAGATTGATCACTGCCATCCCTGGCTCAGAGGCACATAGACTGCCTATGAAAATCCAGGACAGGAGGTGAAGGAAGCCAGGGAGAAGGCCCATGTCTATAGGAGTGACAGATTTTCTGTCTAAATGCTAGGAAAGGGAGGGAGTAAATTCTGGTTGATCCCAAAGTAACATCAGGCAATTAAACTCAGGGGGACTCTTGTAAGGTCAGAAGTCAGCAAAGTCAAACTTCCAAACAAAGCTGGAATACATTTAAAGTAATGCTTAAAAATCTCCAAAGACAAAAATAAATAGCTGAAGAATGATGTTTCAAAACTCAGATTTAACTCGGCAAGTGACAGTCCAGCAAGATGAGCTATGAGCCGGGCAGTGAGACAAGGGCATGAGCTCATCTTCCGGCCACCCACAGCCTGACCCAGCCTGCTGCAGGCCAGAGCGGTGCAAGCTCAGGCTGGCTTTTTAAAAGGTAGAGAGAAATGGATGTGACTGACCCCAGGGTCCAGAGTAAAGACTTGCTTGGATATCTAATGCAGCTGGTTCCAGATAAGACACGGTTTTGAGGTGGGGGTGGTGGGGGAGAAGACTAAAGAGGAAGGATAGAAATGCAATTTGTAAAATCTTTGTATTGTGATAAAAATCCAATACAGTTTGGCTGAGTGAGGGCTTGAAATTTCATCAGTTCTATGAACCATTCCCAGAGTGGAAGGGAAGGGGATGGGTTTTATCGTGTCAAAAAGCCAGCACTAAAAGAACTGTCCTGCAGTCGGGGCACAGCCAAGCTGACATTTCAACCCAAGATGCATTCCTTTTAAGGGCCAAGATTTTAAAGAATGTGCTTTCCAGCCTCTCCCACAAGCTCACACAGGCAAAGCCGAGGCAAAAGGATCTGTGTGTGCAGTGAGATGTGTTTTTCTCATTACCCTCAGATGCCTTCTGAGGCTTGCTCAGGGACTCTTCCCTCCTGGCACCTTTCCCAGACAGAGGGGGCTTGGCTGGAGGGCTGCGGAGGGGAGCACACTTTGAAAGGAGGGTGAAGGGTGATGTTTTCAAGTCTAGCTATTCTGAGGACTCACTGGATTTCATCTCATCAGGTTTATAACAAATGTAGAAGACAAGGAGAGAGGGCTGCCCTGCCTCAGACATTCACTGATCTACCCTCTGGTCTGTGAAATATTCAAGTCTGAACATTGCTCAAGCTGACCTGGCATGCATTCATTCATTCACTCCTTCATTCATTTAACAAATACTTCGCAAACCCTCTTTATCTAAATACATGCAAAGGAAATAGTGTCAGCCCTGAAAGAATCTCCTCTCAATCACAAAGCCACCACTTGGGATGCTGTTCTGCTCATAGGCTGCAATACTTTGCTCAACTCTGCTATAGTCTCTTTCTGGAGTGAAAGGAGGAGAATGTGCTTCTGGAAGGCTAGAGATTGATTGTGGCTGTTACTTTAATGTTCTCTGTCAACCAAGCAAGATGTAGAAATTGAGTATGGCCTACGGGTCTGTGAATCAAACTAGACCAGAAATAGACCCCAGTTCTGGTTAAACTGGAAATCTGTGTTTGGGATATGAGATTTCACTTTATAGACATGTTTCACAGGGATATACGAATCCAAAATATTAATGATCAAACAGTCAAAGTCATTCCAAATCTTCCATGCACAGTAGACTCTTCAGAGTAAGTGTACTGGTGAGCATTTATTGTTATTGCTCAGGTAAAGCTGAACTTGTTTCATTATAACAATAGGAATCCTTCTTGCTTTGAGCTTTATAACAATCAGCAACCAAGATGAAACATCTCCAGGTAATTTGACAAGGAATTTTTCTGCATTGTTACCAAAATTATATATAAAAGTCTAAGAAAGCATTGCAAATAGCCAGGCCTTAGAAGCCCCTAGTAGAAGTACTCACGAAGCACAGTGGCCAATGCCTATGCATTTTTTCAGTTTCTAAATTATTTCATAAACATCCTTTGCATTTTACAGTGCAATGAATGATGGTTGATCTCAATATAACACTCCTTCCCACACAAAATTATATGGCTTTTGAGGCAGAGTTATCTCTGGCTTGGTCACAAATATTTTAAGAATCATCTTCGCCCTGTAGATTTACTTTGACCCACCCATGTAAAGATGGTCCCTCCCTCCTTGTAACTCCACAGCACTTTATATTTTTGTGTTAATTTTGGATACTGAAAGGCACAAACCATGCTTATGAGCACACATGTTCCTATACATATGACAAATATCAATTCTCAATGAGAACTCTAAGAAGAGCAGAAACCCATAGTATTAGGAAGGACATCCAATGCTTCTTGGCCTCAGAGAAGCCCCCACCCAAAACAGGTCATCAGTCATGCTCCCTAAACTGTAACATGAAGAAATTAATAGGTGTGATACCTTAATAGGTGTTCAGATAGTAACAGGTATTCTGCCATAGAAAGATTCAGTGGTCAGCTAAGTCTGGAAAATGGTAGATTTCACAAGCCAAATAAGTTGGGGGCTTTTTGTTTGTTTGTTTGCTTGTTTGTACTGTTGGTCTTCAATATGCCTTTAATATGCTAATACACACTGTGCATTCCACGGAGTACACACCATTTTCTGCACCCTTGTTTGATAGGGGCTACCACTCTTCTGGAGGAAATACATTTATAGAGGACGGTTATCTCTGGCTTGGTCACAAATGTTTTAAGAATCATCTTGGCCCTGTAGATTTTCTTTGACCCACCCATGTAAAGATGGTCTCTCCCTCCTTGTACCTCCACAATACTTTGAATGTAACACTCTGAATCCCAAATACTTTCTATTGTACAAATTCCTTATATATTCATGTATCCAAATTTACATATGTGGATATACACAGATCTCTCTCCCCCCATTAGACTGTGATCTCCTTCAAGATACAAATTCTGCAACATTCATCCCATGTGTCCTCAGTGCCTGGTACATGGTCATCATCCATTAATCCTAGTAGAATCTATGAATGAGTGAATGAATGAATGAATGCCACTATGAAAACATAACCTACTTTACTGAAGTTCCAGGTGTATCAGGTTCTCCATTTGGATAACCTCATCTGGTATATGGTTAATAGTAACCAATTCATTTTGCCACATTGTCCTCTGTGACTCAGTGTCCAAGTTGGATTACACGTAGATGCCCTGAAATAGTCTAGGCCAGGTTCTGCACAAGCAAATAGTCTCCCTTCTGGTAGTACTCAAGGCTCTCCATTACCTGGCACCGGCCTACAGTCATGTTCCAGCTTCCCACTGCTTCCTCTCATACATTGTCCACCTCAGCCAAGCAGCACAATTCCACCTTCTTCAAATCCGGCTGACCTTTCCCCGCCCCTGAACGTTCCTGCCCTGTTCTCTTCAACCTCAATCTTTTGCCAAACATTCACCCAAAATCTAGTCATTGCACAATGCACTAGGGTTACTAAGATGACAGTTCTCAATGAGGACACAGTAAATAGAGCCTCACCATACAGCATGGAATGTGCTACGACAGAGCTAAGTACCAGGTATGATGCTCGCACAGCAAGATTACTGGGTAAGACTTTCTGGAGCAGTAGCTCTTTAAGTTGACCATTCATTGAGCCACATTTTACTAGTGAGTGCAGTTGCTGGGCCTTAAAGGCAAGAATCTAGACTTCACCATCCCTCTTCCACTTCTCATTTCCATGGAATAAACATACAGGGACTGGCAAGTAGAATATCAGGCATCCTTATCCATGCATCTGATGAATTATACATAAGATTTCTCTGCAAATAATGGCTATGTGAGATTAGGGAGGAAGGAAGTAGGAAGCAACTTACCAGGACAGCCCAACACAATGCTGGTAGTGGCATCTTAAACTGTTGCTAAACAAGATGAAGGTCATGGCCTTGCCAGTGCCCACCCATGAGGACACCTGGTTGTTGTTCTAGTGGAAGAATGAGACCATTGCAAACCCTAATTTTTCAGTCAGCAAACCATTTAAGAATCATTTGAGGAAAGAACATGAGTCCTGGGTTTTTACCTTCTGGTAAGATCAGGAAAGCACCAGTTCTAGAGCTTATAAATTGGCGTGAGGGTCTGGGAAGAAAACCCCAGATCAATAGTGCAGTGATGTAGGAAGAGATGATGATTAACACTGCTCTTGATGTCACGGAGGGAGGCGCTGCATAGAGACCCACAGACATCAGCAACTCAGAGTCAGAGAGTATTCAGAAGAGCCTGTTGTGTGAAAATAGCTTAGGAATATTGCAGCCAACTTATTTTGCTTATATGTTCATTTTAATGTATGCACAGTATCTAAATAAACTTAAAGGGCTTTTTTAATAAATCTAAAATTATAATTCTAAGTTATAAAGCATTGTGGTCATAGTCTAATTGACAGGACTTTTATATTCTTAGAGGTATATAAAATAACGATGCATCTTAAAATCAATAGTTTCTTAGATACTATGAAATACAGCGGCGACTCTATGGTGGCTATTTGTCTACCAAGTTAACCCACTGAATCCTGACTGTAATTAAGTTTTCTCTTTATGTATCACTCCAGTTGAGTTGAAACTTCTCCAGTCCATTAGCTATCCACCTGAGCTCCGGAAAATATGTCAGTGTTCTTTGTGTTCTCTGGAAGAGAACAGCAAAATGTGGGGGGGAAAAAAAAAAACCTTTAATATTTAATACTGGCCTGTTACCCTCATTTCAGGTTTTAGGAATTAGATAAGAATGACTTCATTGCACTGCAGGCAACTATATTGATGGAATGGGCTTCACTCTGTGCAACAGATGTGCTCCTGGAGAAGATGTGTTTAATTTAGATTTTTTTAACTCAATTGTGTTCCCACAGAAAAACAGTTTGCTTAAGACATCACTCCCTCACACACATAGTGTTGCTTGAACATGCTACAAACAGAGGTTACACAATAGTTAGGAGGCAAGCCCAGTTCTGCACGCCAGGTTTCCTGACCCCGGACCCCACAGCCAGTCTTTGGAAAGACAATTATCTCTAGATTTACAAACCCAGGAAAATTGAGACCTCTTTCCATATTACCTCTTGAACATGAGGCAACATGTGTTACTAAGATGGTGTTACTAACAAGTATGTAATTCATGGATCTACAAGCCTTTGCTATAGGCTTTTGTGTCAAGAAATAGGAAAGTAAAAACCAGATACTCGACCTCAAGGAGGGATTGCAATTGATGGGATTTTAAAAATGAGAAAACAGTCCAGGTCCAAGGAAATGGTGTTCAGTCACAATATCCTAAGAGTGTTCACTGGAAAGATTTTCTCTTCCTGTCATTCTGAGAATCTTAATGGGTTTCAATTGATTCACTGAGCCATGCCATGGAAAGGGAAGAGAAATGTCAAGACCCCACGTTTCCAGTCATGCATTTGGGGCCAGACCAAAATGCACTTCAGAACTTCTAGGTTTAAATGTTTCCACCACAACAAATAAATCGTTTGACAAGTCTTCCCACGCACCTATAGTGTTCCCAGCCTTGCCCTAAGGTCCCTCTATATGGAGCACAGAAGGTGGGGCCAGCCTGGTCCTCCCTCTCAGGAGCTGACCACTGGGATGTAGGCGTCAGCCTCATGCCTAAGGATAAGGGAGCTATCTAAGCAGCTTCACTACTCCAAGGGACCTGGGACTAATGCATGTGGTGAGGGTGGCAGGGAGAGGGCATCCAGCACCCCTTGCATGAGCCAAGAAGACCTCCTGCAGTAGCTTGCATGGGTCCCTGGGAGGTTGCAGGAGACTCCACCCTGGGAACTTTCTGTTACCTGGCAGTTGCCAGCTGGGTGCTCTTTCTCCTCACTAAACAACCTGCACACCATTCTGGAGGCCTTGGGTGGCTGCTGGTCACTCTGTTCAAACCAAGAACTGGTTTGAATCAGGGAATCCAAGAAGTGGGTAGAAAAGGGCATTGCTATATAGGATAAGGTATTGCATTGCTGAGAACTCACAACAACCCTATGGGAAACACAAGATGGGTTCATTACCTACGCTGGCATCGAGGCGTTGGTGTTAAAGGATGAATCTCAGGGACAAGCTGGATGAGGGCCCTTTCTTGAATATCCCTACATATGACTTCAAGAGCTTCCCTTCTTTCCTCTTATGCAGGTTTTTATCTAAATAGCTACAAGTATCTCACTGCAGTGAGGAAAACAGGACCTGGCACAAGATCCTGTCCTGCTAGTGATTTAGTGGAGTTAGGGCCACAGGTAGGGGGTTCAGGGGGACTGAAAATCAGTGAGGCTCTCACCTGAGGATTGGAGACCATGAGCTCAGATTCTCCCCAGTTAAAAATGATGTATTTTCCCATCTGCCCCAGAACAGCAGCTGAGCCCACACTGCTCAGGTGTGTTGCTCCCACCCCCTCTTCCCAAAATGAGGGGACAGGGACAGAGGAAGGAACAAAACACCAAGAACAGAGCCATCTAGCCCAAGCTCCTCCTCTACCTTTCTGGACACAACTTTGTGGGCTCCCTAAATCCACGGCCACATGTTCTCACCCCGATGAACCCCAGAGAGGTGCACTGTTCAGGTTTCAACATGGCCTAATCCCAGCTGAGGGCTCAGCTCTGGGCTCTCCCTGAACCACACAGATCTCCAAGCCCGAGATACCTCATGTCGGTGCTGGCAGATGAAACAGTGGGGACCATCACATTTTTTATTTATAGGCTGCCCAGGGAATGTCCCGAAGCTGGAAGGCCAAGTTTCATAATTGGCTCCTTGGTCTGAGGCCAAACCATCAGGCCACAACAGTTCCTGCTAACATGTTGGACTTTTCCAACATATAATTACTTATTCATGAATTATTTGGACCTAAATACTGTACAAGCTTTTTCATTTCCTTACCTCCCCTGATAATCTCTCATTGGAATTATACGTTTGATTCCTAATTATAAGCTAAGACTTACCTCTGGGGCCCTGATATTGTCTTAGTAAATGCAGAGTTGAACCCAAAACAAAGCCAATAAAGGAGGCATCTAAAATTCCATGGCACCACCGTGTAATTTGAGTCTTATTTAAAATAACTATTCATTTTAATGACTGTTCAAGTTTATTTTCATAAAAATGTGTTTTACATAAGCCCCAAAGTTTCATATACAATTAATTCCCTTCATAAAGAAAGTGCGTTTCAAACCCAGAATGGTCATGCTGGTCTCCATGACCGTGGAGCTAGTTTCTTTCAAGTTGTAGTTGCCTTTTTAACACTGTAATTAAGCTTGGGGGAAAAAATCATAATGCAAACCAAACAAATCCTACCCTTCATACAATTATGTATGGTATGCAGTGAGAAAAAAAAATGATCTAGGCTTTGTTCGTCTTAAAATACACTTGGCAGCCACTTCACTTAATAAGCTCCTTTCTCCTTCTGAGGACAAGGGAGTCATAAAGTCCAAGCAATAATGGAGGAGGGCTGGCAGCTTCAGAGGGAAGTGACAACATCCCACGGCAGCGACCTGCACGCAGGGTTCTGAGCAATGCTCTGACTTGGCTTCTTCACAATCATGAGTTCATCTTGTCTCTAAGCATATCTCTCTAGGACTTGTTTTAATTGTAGTTTCCCCCTTTGGTAGAATCTAACTTTTCCATAATGATGCAAGGCCGAACAGAGAGGGCTCACAAACCCTCATTCTCCTACAGAACCTCATAGGTTTCACTGAACACCAGCCGGCCTGATCAGGTCTCCCCGTTTCCATCCCCATCACCAAGGACCTGGCACGAGATCCTGTTCTGCAGAAGCCCAACAGCCATCTCTCAGTGGGGCCTGCACTCCACACCCCAGGACTTTCTCTGCCCCCATCATGATGAAGCTGGCCTCTTGTTGCTTCCCCTCATGCTCTAGAAGGGGCCCACTCCTAGGTGCCACCCACTTGCTACACACCCTGGTGGCCACTGCTGACATTCAGAACATCCAACCAGGACTCCTCCAAAGCTACCCTACATCATACTGTCTCCATGTTTTGCTTCCTCCAACCCAAACAGCACTGTGATCGGAGAGGTCTAGGGTTCCAAAATGCCCATCTGAGCACTTCACACTTCCAGCTTAGCAACTGTTATCACCATTGGTGACCAAAGTGCTGACAGATCATTACATTGACTTTCAAGAGCCTGGATCCCACCTCTTTTTCAAAGTTGCTTTTTCTAACATCTTCCTGCTTGTATAGTATATAAGATAAACTGGACAACCTGCTGATCCCTGCAAATACTCTTTGATTTTCTCCCTCCAAGCCTTTGCTGATGCTGTTCTTTCTACCTAGAAGGCCAAGTCAGTATCTATTGGTTTGTATGCTATTTGCCATTCAAGGCTTGCCTCAAATACCACTTCCTCCCCTTAACAAGAAGTTTTTTCTTCCCCATATGAACCCTCTAAAACTCTAACATAGCTCACTTAGAGCTCTTACCTTGTTTCAACACCAAGCAACAACCATGCCCATCCCTGCCCCCCAGATGTCTGCTATTTATGCCCTACCCAGCATACTAATCTGAATGCTCCTTGAGGGCAGAAGCCACATCCTATTAATCTTTGCATTTCTCCTGCCTAGTAAAGTGGTTTGCATTTAATAGGCATTAAATATATATTTGTTGACAGAATAACTGAATGAAAGTCTTCCTTGGAGTTTTATTTTATACAGAAGAAGGTTAAAGAGGGAAGAAGTGTGATGTTGCTTAATTTGTTCTGGATTATGATGGGCACTTTATCCCATCAAGGTTGGGAGCAATCCTTGAAGTCTCAGATTAAATGTCACTTGTGCATAGAGAAGAAGCCTTCCATTACTCCTATACTAGGTTATGTTCCTCTCCTGTGCACTGTCACACACACACACCTGTTGTGAGTGGTGTTCCAGGTGGAGGGGTTGGAGGAGACACTTCCCCACTCCCGGTATTTTCCATCAGATGAAGCCTGCCTCCACTAGCACCATACACCTGGCCTCTCTCTCCACCCTTCACTCATTTATACGGAATTTATGTCAATTAGTGGCCTTGGAAGGGAGACACGGGTCTCAGTAACCTAGGCCTCCTCCTCCTCCCTCATCTTAGAAGCAAGTTCTTCTAGGAAGCCCATCCTATGCACAGTTGCTGAGCTATACTGTAGGATTTACCCGGATGCAGGCTCTCTGGCTGCAAGTGGGAGCCTTGCTTGGCCCAGGCTGCCTGGGACTGCTGGGCCAGCTGGGCCAACTCTGAGATTTAGCATCAGGCAGCCCACGTGCCTGAAGATACACACTCCATTCTCCAATGGCAGCTTCCTTGTTAATTTTAGTGCTATTTTGATTTCCCATCTGCCTTACTCTTTTATCTTTTTTCAGTTGGCTCAGGTCTTGGGTGAGAAAAAGGAGAGTTCATCATTGGACCTTCTCCAGACCCGCCTCTGTCTCCTAATAATTATGTGTTTAATCACCAGTGTCCCACTCGAGACCCTCCACTCCAAGAGGACTGGTGCATCTCTCTTTTTCAGTGTGTTCCCCGTGCCAAGCAATGACTGGTGTTTTGGATGCTAAATCCCAGTAGATGTTAAAGAGGTAGCTAAATGCTATTGAGAAAAAAATTAGAAGAAATGAAAAGGAGGAAAGAAAAAAAGGAGAGAAGAAAAAAGGAAAGGGAAGGCATCTTACAAGAAGGAGAAAGGAGAGGAAGAGAAGGAAAAAGAAAATGCGGTAATAAGGAAAGAGGACGAGAAGAAAGAATGTGGAAGAGGGTGTTAAGAAAAAAAAAAAAAAACAGAGAAAAGGGTAACCAAGTAAGAGGAAAAATAAAGTGCCAGAACAGCCCCTGCACCCAGGCTAGAGAGCCCAGCAAAAATGAGAGCAAGACCATGGCTGACCTCTCACCCTTCATCCTTCCCTGCCTCAAGGGGCTTCCTTTCCCACCCCGACTCTCACCTTCGCTTTTCAGTAGATCCATCTGAACAATTAGCTTTCGCCGCCTCCTCTCTGTCCGCAGGGCTGCTGGGATGTAGGACTGGGATGAATGCAGAGGGAAGCGATTTGGGAGGAGGAAGCCTCACGGAGAGAAGGGTTAATAGTGTTTGGAAGCTACATCCAGAAACTCTTATCTGCCATGTGAGCCCAGGGATCATCCTGGGACCCCAGCCCTGCAAAGGTCAGGAAGCTCAGAAAACGAGCTCCTCTAAGAAAGCAAAAGCCATCAGCTCCTCCCACAACACCTTCCCCAAGGCCCAGCCTACCCTCTTCCCCCAGGCCCCCCTTCCTGTTCAATTCTCATTATCCTCTGCTAATCGAATAGAGCTGGGCACTTGATCAAAACTATTGGTTCTGTAACTCACCCCGACGCATCATAAGCCGAGACATTTATGGCTGTCCTGGGATATATATCTCTGTGATCTAGCTCCTCCGCCAGCTCTTTGGCTGCCCCTGGAGTCCAGACAAGTCTCATTTCAAAGTATGTTTAGAAGAAGGAAGCTGAGACCTGGGTAGGTCTTCTTCTGACACTCTGCCTCCCTGATCACAATGGCCAAAGGAAAGGGCCACAAGCACTTCCCAGGAAATAAACAGATGAATTAACGTTAATTATTTTGTATGAGTTTGATCTGTAGGTGAACTCGTATCATCAGGCAGCACTCACTTGTGAATATTCCCTGGGACTTCAGCATGGTGGGGATTTTTAAAAGAAATGTAGCTCTATCAATAAGAAACATGTCATCCTGTTTGTACCTAAATTGCATCACCCACAAAACGGCCTTTCAATATTCTCAGCTGCAAGGTACGTTCACAATGATGATTAACATTGTTACTGTGATTAAAACCTTCAGTTTTCCTCCCTGGGCTTCAGATGACAGGAATAACATACTGTATTCACCTGCTGGGGCTGCCATAACAAAGCACAGACTGGGTGGCTTCAACAAGGATGTTTATTTTCTCACGGTCCTGGAGGCTGTAAGTCCAAGATCAAGGTGTCATCAAGATTAGTTTCTCTGGAGGCCTCTCTCCTTGGTTGGTAGATGGCTGTGTCCTCTCTGCGTCTACACATGGTCTTCCCTCCGAGTGTTTGCATCCTAATCCCCTCTTCTTATAAGGACACCAGCCGTATTGGCCTCATTTACTTTAATCACCTCTTTAAAGGCCCTGTCTCCAATTCCAGTCGCATTTGAGATTCAGGGAGCTGAGGCTTCAGTGTAGGAATTTTGTAGGGGCCACAATTCAGCCCAGACCACCCTCTGTTCCAAATTATTTCCTGAAGTTAGAGCTGAGTCACTGGGGGGCGACGAAGGGGGAATGTAAAGGCCTGGCTTCCAATCTCTGCCAGAAACATGAATATTGTTCACAGACATCAGAAGCACAGCCACCAGCAGGCACCCCCAGCTGCACAGCCTCAGCCTGTGAGGGCAACAGAGTAGGAACCAACTGCCCACCCGATGGTGAGGCTGCCCAGGTCTGAGGCACTGAGCAGGGACAAATGGCTCCCACCAGAGATGCCAGCTCAGCAGCACACGGGGTGTCAGGCCGCGTGTAGAATCTTTTATCCTTCCATGGAGGGAAAGTAAGCCCTGGGGAGAGGCTGCAGAGCCTCTGCTGGCTGGTGAACTTCCTGAGTCTCAGGCTCTCGTCTGTCAGTAGAGGAGATCACTAGAGCTGCTGTATTCCACCATATGAAGATTAGACCAGAACATCTCTACTCCAGCGCAGTGCAACATGGCACATGGCATGTGCTTGAAACACAGTGGCCAGAGCAGCAGTGGTGGCAGCGGTGGCAGCAGCAGCAGGCATCAGGGTCGGATTTTGTCATCCCCAGAGCCTGCTCTAGCTTTCCCATTTCTGCAGGCTGGCTCAGACTCTCCTGCCCATGCCACGCAGATGCCCCCCTCCTCTGCTCAAGGACCAGCTCCCCAACTTCTCCCAGATGGCTTTCCAGAACACCCTAGAGCACAGAATCTCTGTCTCTGAGCTCCAGCAGCTCAGGCCAGCAGTGTGTTCATCTGGCTTGAGTCCAGTCTTGAATCACTGACTTTCATGTGGGCTCTCCTAAGCCTCCCATGGAAACTTCAGGGTGTGGAGACTCCACATCATCACCCCTTTGCATTCTTCTGGGTTTGTCCTTACAATGCCTACATTTGCACCCCTCTGTTTTTGCCCACACGATGCCCTGATGTTCTCCCTAGGCATGGCTAATGCCTTCCCTGACACACAGAAAATAAAGGGAGCTGTCTGCCTCAGCACCCACAGCAACCCACGTGACCCTCATATCCCTTTGTCATCATGGTTGCATTGGCTGAATGCCTACTCTGTGCCAAGGGCTGCGCCAGAGGCTTTACACACATTCGCTCCCATGCTCACACTATGAGATTAGTATAATAGCCCCGTTCTGCAAGTGATGAAACCAAGGCTCCAGGTAAAGTGACTTGCTGTAGGCCACGTGATCATAAGAAAAAGAAGTTGTCCTTTTCTGTCTGTCTCCGAAGACAGCTATTTTTCTATCACACCAATGGTCTCAAGTAAGAAAAATGGACACTTAAATTATGTGGGCAGCAGAGTGTGGGAGGTCACATGTTGGAATACTGCATAACCATGAGAAAGAATCAACCACTGTTAGATGCAACAACATGTAATATAAGCAAAGGAAGCCAGACACGGATCATAAATACATGATTGTGTGCAGATGAAGGTCAAGGGCAGGTGAAGCTAATCCACACTGATGGAAGTTAGAATAGAGTTTACTTCTGGATGACTGGGTGAGAGGCACTGACTTGGAAGGAGCGTGAAGGAGCTTCTTGGGGCAGTGGAAATCTTCCTTTTATAGCCGGATGGTATTCATACAAACGCATATGTATGTAAAATTCATGTATGTACATTATCCCTCAATAAAAAAAATGTTTAAAACATCCTCAGGGAGGACATATGTAGTTTTTTAAATATATTCAATATTATAATTTCATATTTGGAAACCAAAAAATAAATCACTCTATTGCTTTTGAAACACAAACTTTAAAAGAATTTTCAAGATGTATATGTTTCTCCAAAGGAGACATATGTTTAAAAGACTGAGACACGCTGCACTGCATGGATCACATTCTGCCTCCATTCCTTGTGTATTTCTGGCTCCCCTGTCAGACTCGGGGCACCTTTGAGGAAACACCATCCTGGCATGGCCACAGCATAGGGTCTGCACAGCTCACAAGAAGGGTCTAGTAAGGGATTTTCAAATGGGTCATCTCCATCCTCCAGAACTCATAACATGCGGACGAGTCCAGGAATTCAGGACTAAGGCTGCTTCTCCCAGTCCTGTCTGTTATTCAGCCACATTTTATAACTCAGACAAAGAAAAGAATGCCACTGCTGTGGAAAGCCTTGCTCTGAAAGAAGGGGTGGCTGCTCAGTGGGCCTGGCAGGGCGCTGAGCTGCTGAGAGCCTGTCTCCACCCCAGCAATCATATAAAATTTCCCCCGCCAGTGCCTCTGCGCCCTGTGGGCAGTTTGCTCTGCATACTGAATCCAGGCACAGAGAAGCTGCTGGAAGTTGCTCTTGCAGGCAATGGCCTTTGCTGTTCTTAGAGCAAAGCCTTTAATTTGCGTGGCAGGAAGCTTAGTGTATTTCACACTGTCATTCTCATCATGAACTCCTAGGGGAGGAGCGTGGGGAGGAGCATGAGTGTGAACCTTCTATATTGGGCATTCGGTTTGTCAAGCCCTAGCACACGTCCTAGGACATGGTGGACACATACAGGTAAGTTCCCGCCCCTACTCTCCTGAGAGTTCATGATGAGAAAAACAGCACTTGGGGGCTTGGCATTACCAGCCAGCCAAGACACAAATTTTTCTCAAGAACCTGTTATATGCCATGACGGTTGTCAAGAGGATGCAGTGTTTTTGGTGGATGACAATGCCAAGCCCCCTGAGTAGCTGAGCCATGCTGAACAATGGAGAGAAAATGTGGAGGCTACTTTGCTTTATTTTAATGGGGCAAAATGTGGGTCTGCGGCCCCTTTCTGCAGTCTTTATTTTGTATTAGATCTCATAAAAGTTCCTGGAAAGTTCCTGCCCGGCTGTCACTTTGAGTTATAGGTGGACAACAAGGCATTTTCTGGTTCAGTGAGGTTGCAGACAGTGCAGGCTCTTACCTTCACCACAAAGACACCTACATTGTCTTTGTCAGATTCTGGAACATTCTCAGGCTTCCACTCATTACTTTGTATCAGTCCTTTGGAGAAGTTAGAGAAACTCCAGGAACTAATGATTATCCAGCCTCTCGGGACCCTTATCATTCTTAATTAGAACCAGGTAGACAGATTAATTGGATGATCCTCCTTGAATACCACAAGAGGCACCAAATGCACTCAAGTCATCAAGCAATGGGAAGAAAGGGAGATGACGGACCAAAAGGTCATGTCCGGAGAGGCCCCAAAGACTGTCAGAGTGAACAGGGTCCAAAATCATCCCTAGAGATCTCAAAGTGGGGGTGGGCCTAGGACTGGGTCAAATCTTATTCTCAGGCCAAGGCTAGTAACCAAGATCAGGAGCACCTCCCTCTTGCAATGAAGCTGTAAAGATGCTCTCCCAGTTAGTTCTATCTCACTCCTTTTCTGCTACTCAAGTTTTCAGAATGAGTTATGTGGCTTTTTCATAAGCCAGGGCTGAATGAGGAGTCCAGTGTGAGGTCTACTCCCACTCTCAGGCCCACAGACACTCTACATAAGTTGCAAGAGACCTGCAGGCCACCCAGTTAGTAGAAACACTTCTCATAATTCTTGGCAACAACCTCATACTGATGTAAATACAAATCCCTTTCACATTCATTCACTGATGGCCATTTGGAGATATGTCTAACGTATGAGGTATGCTGAAGGTCACAGAGATGAATTAGACATGTTCTAACTGCCCTAACAAGTTTTTAGTCTGGTAGAAGAAACTTATATTCAATAACAAAATACAAGCAAGCTGTGAGGACTATTGCCAGGAAGGACCCAAATC
This sequence comes from Macaca mulatta, assembly GCF_049350105.2. Lineage (NCBI taxonomy): Eukaryota > Metazoa > Chordata > Mammalia > Primates > Cercopithecidae > Macaca > Macaca mulatta. The sequence goes on along the minus strand of NC_133418.1, from coordinate 101,731,701 downwards.
TCTATGGGGGAACGGAAAGGGGTAATTCCTTCTAGTTGGATGAATCAAGAAAGGAGAACAGCAGAAGAGGTTTAGACTGGACCCTGAATGAGAGATATCTGGATATATGAGAAAATGGGGAGGAACTAGCCTACCAGGATGAAAGGACTCAGGACCAAAAATGGGGAGATGAGAACACGTAGAGCATGTTCAGAAAACACCAAGTCAATTAATTTCACTAATCAGAGTATGTAAAAAGGAGAAATGGGAGATAAGACTATTCAAGAAATGGTCTAATTTAAGAAAATTCTAAACCTCAAAGGACCTTGAATGTCATATTGGAAGCTTAGACTTTGTTCATTAGGTGATAAGAAGTTATTGAAGAACATGATCAGGGCCAAGGTCAGGGGGGTGGGGGGAGTTGAGGGTGGCTTGAGTGAATTTCACCTTCAGAAGAAAGATCTGGAAGTTCGACAATCAAAGGCAGAAAATACAGAGTCCCCAGCTCAGAGAAGGAAAAGTTCTGCTTCATTTTCAAGCCTCCATGATGTCCATTTCATCAGTTTTCTCTTCTCTTTTTATGTATTCAGACTCCACCACCCTCCCCCCCGCCCCCTCCGCACTTTGGGTTCTTTCTGCACAGATTACAAATAGTCAGGTCTATCTCTTGTATTAACAAAACCAAATATATATAAACTTCCCACCTTTTCCACTCTTTTATTCACAGGCAAGCTTCTTAAAATGATAGCAAGCCTCCTAAATGGAATGATTTTGTGCATACCCCCACTTTTTAAACCCCAGGGTATTCATACATAACATCATCCATTGAGGGTAGGAATAAAGTATCAGAATCTTAACTTTTATTTATTTTATCTAAGAATAACAAAGTAAAATTATGTTTTACTGATTCAGTAAAACTCTGCCATAACTCATAAACAGAGTCCAAAAAACTCAATCATGCAAAATTCAGAGTGGTGTTTTGTGATGTTAACGAAAAATAGAAATTGAGGGGTCAGTTTCTGCCATTAGTAAACACAGTACTAGATGAAAATGACACACTACCTGCAAAGAGTATCAGGAAACTTCTTAACAACCCCAGTAGAAACCAGAAGACAATAGAATATTATTTTCATAGCACTGATTAAAAGTAAAAATAACTGTCCACTTAGAATTCTATACCTTGCAAAGTTATCACTGAAGATTAAGCATTGAAACTGAAAGAATTTACCACCAACAGACTTTTGCTGAAGGAATTAGTTTCTTTCTCCAAAAAGGATGAAAGGAAAAAGGAAACTGAAACCAGAAGAGTCAGATGTAAGAAGAAATGTGAACAAAACATGAGTACGCATGTGTATGAACCTAAATAATATAAATAATAATACTCATGATTAATTTGGAGGTCATAAAAATCAAAATGGAACTAAAACATTGGACAAAAAATACCTATAATAGAAAACTGTTAAAGCTTTCTAAATTCCTTGTATTGTTCAGAGGATGATAGAGTTATTGATTGGCTTTGACCATTAGGTAAAATATACATGAAATGGTTTTAAAAGTAACTGCTAGAAAGTGGGAAAATAATATATAACTTTCAAATATCTTGGGAAATAATATATAACTTTTGAATCCCTTAGAAGGGATAAGGGAGAATAAGTAAAATGCTACCTATGCATAGAAGGTAGAAAGGGAGAGGGGAAAATCAAAGCAAAGAAAAATATGATAGAATAAATACAAATATGTCACTAATCACAATAAATTAAATGAGTTAAATTCAGCTGTTAAAACCCAGATCATCAGATTGGATCAAACAGTAAACTAGTTTTCTGCTCTTTACAAGAGACAAATCCAAAGCAAAAAGAAAGTTATTGTTTGTAAAAAGATGGCGAAAAGATCTGCCAGTTAAATACCAACCAAAAGAAGCTTCATAAAATGGAATTTCAGGGGAAAAGATTATTAGAAACAAAGATGTTCACTGCCAAAAATAAAAAGAATAATTTCTCAAGAAGGTACTACAATTCTAACATTGTTCACACCTGATAATAAAATCACAAAATATATAAAGCAAAGATTGACAAAATTAGCGTGTGAAATTGACAAATCAGCAATCACAATGGGGAATTTTAGCACCTCTCTCAATAATTAACAAATTAAGAAGAGCAAAATTTAGTAAAGATTTAGAAGATTTGAATAACATGATTAAAGACTTGATCTAATGAAAATAGAGCGTTCTCTGGCCACATTCTCTGTCTATACTTCCTCATCTCCTATTCACCTTTCAACCTGATATCATGACTTCTATGACCCAAGATTTTTGTTTCTTCTAGCTCTCTCTCTCTCTCTGCCCATTCACCATTTCCTTTAGGTGGTTGGCTTCCCCTGTTGATTTTCTCCAAGGTTCTGTCCTCATTTTTTTCTTCCCATTCCACACACCTTCCCGGCAACCTCATCTCACACCAAGGATTTACATCAGAAATGCAAGTTCGGTAGGCAAGGACTTAGCTAGGAGCTAGCACAGATTCAGGTGCAGCCCACAGACTTGCTTAGTGAGCATCCTGGTGAATACCAGGCTCAGGGATGCATGGAGGGTGAGAGGACCAGAATGATGACAGTCTCTCCCTAGATTCAGGGGAGGGACCATGCGTGCCTTATTCACCTGAACACCCAGCTCAGTGCCTAGTCCACAGTAGATATTTGATTAAAATGTGCTACTTGGTTGAGTATACACTAAGTTTTACATGTCCTCTAGAGAGCTCCAGAAATAGAGTTTGTTGAGGGATGGGAAGTTATCTTCAGGCTCTGAGCTTCATCAAAGGCTTCTGAGTCAGGCTAGGAGCTCTAGCCCAAATAATAGCCAAGACTGTGGTCAAAAGTCAATCTAAACCAACTCCCCAGTGAGACCACTTCTTAGACATAGCTTCTACAGTTCTGTGAAGCCAGAGCACTGTCTTAAATCGTAAGACATTGTGTTCCTGCTCATTTCTTCCTACACCTCTTTCCCCCCAACCCCGGTGCAGAAACTCCCCTTCCTCCACCACCCACATAGCTGCAGATATGCTATCAGTCACTGAGAAACAGGACATGGGCACCCTTTGCCTCAGTGACTGCAGCCCAGGGAAAGCCATCTTCTGGCAAAGCAAAGTGGCCATTTTCACAGACATCTTATAAGCACATAAGCCAAACCCCAAACTGCTGAAAAATCCGTCTCCTGTCTTTTCACATTCCTGCAGCAATAGAAGTTCATTTTCTCATCACATACTGTAAATTACAGGCTGAAAAGGTGGGTCGCGTCTGATTTCAGCCTATAAATAGCTGATCTTCCTTCCCTTCCTCGGAGGGGCCATTCTCAACAGTGGCTTAGCTCAACGCATCCCCAGCAGAGGGACAAAAATGCAGGAATAGAAATCAAATCTCCCTCCAGTGAGCCCAGGGGCAGAACCCGGAGTTCTTCATGCCTCTGAATCAGAGAAGCCCCTACCCAGTGCACACATATTTTTCTACGAGGCAACATCTAGGTAAATCCACTTCCAGTCTCTCTTCATCTCTCTTACGCACCCCTTCTGCAAATAGCTCCCAGCACTGCCCCAGCATCTTGTAAAATAAAAATCAAAGCTGAGCAAATAATTTAAGACTCATGTTTAAACCTTTTCCAGGTCCCTGAATTCATTGCCTCTTAAAGTGAAATGCCTGTGCCAGAGGCTCCCAGGCCGTCAGGGATTACAGCACTTCCCCTCCCCACCAAGTATTTTGTTTAGCATTTAGGCAGCTCCTCACAGGGCACATGAAAGTTGGCTTTTAATCAATCGACAATATTATTTATCACCAGCCACATGCTTGACACTAAACAGATGTAAATGTGAACAGAAAACATGACTTTTGTCTTCAAGGAGCACAGAGCCAAGCAGAATAGACACAACCCCCTCAGCGAAACAACAGAGAACAGAAGAAAACTGGGATTAAGTGTTCGATCAAGTGGAACAGACAGAAAGCATGGTAGGAGTCAAGGAGAGTGGTCTCTGAAGACAGAAGTTTCATGCTGGAGGGGCCCTGAACTGGTAGGATTTGGAGAGACGGAGAAGATGGAAGGAAGCACTGAAAGCTGGGAAAAGAGCATGAGCAAATGCAAGAAAGCAAAATAAACATCATGTTTCAGGACATGTGTCACCTGGATGTATTACATGCAGAAAAATGCATGGTCACTGTCATGGGCTGAGCTTTGACCTCTCCAAAATTCATGTATTGAAATCCTAACCACTAGTACCTAGAATATGACTGTATTTGGAGACAAGGCCTTTAAAGAGGTGATTACAGTAAAATGAGGTCAAACGGGTGGTCCCTCATTCAGGATAACTCACATTCTTAGAAGAGATTACGACAAGGATAGGCACAGAGGGAAGACCCTGGGGAGACACAGAAGGAAGACAGCCATCTACAAGCCAAGGGAGAGGCCTCATAAGGAGCCAACCCTGCCAATACCTTGATCTGCCAATGCTTCTAGTAGCCAGGACTGTGAAAAGCAACTTTCTGTTGTTTAAGTCACCCAGCTTGGAATGCTTTGTTATGGCAGCTGGAGCAAACTAACATACTCAGGTTCTCTTGGCAAGAGGTCTCAGGAGGCAGCAGGGGGCTACCCCAAGAATTTAGGCACAAGGCCATCTTGGCCTGAACCAATGCAGACGTTGTGAGACCAGAGATGCTAACATGGGTGAAAGGGAATTTAAGGGTTCTGGAGACCTTGGCCACAGGTTACATACAAGGATGAAGGAGGGGGTGGAGGGGGGCATCTCTGAAATCTGAGAAAAAAGGACTCCAGGGAAGCAGGCTACTATTTCAGTTCCTAGGAGTGACCTTGTCCACAGAAACCAGGTGCCCTCTCTCTGCCCTCTCCCAACTCCCTGTCTCTGAGCAGCATGAGACACTCTAGGGTGCAGGATGCTGAGGAACTGGACTCCAATGCCCAGTGCTCCATGCTGACTCTCTAAAGCTTGGAGCATCTTTTTAGAAAAATAAATAAATAAATAAAAATAAACCTAAATCATAAATTAGCACCTGCTCCAGCACTTCTCTGCCCAGCTGAATCAGAAGAGATGGGAAGTCAGGGAAGAAATCGCTTCACAGGAAATCAGTTATTAAGAGACACTGAGAAGTAGAGTGTCTGCCTCTTCATTCAGTCTCTGAGATCCTGGGCTCCTCACTCACTCAGTTCTAAGAATCTTAGCTGCAATCACTGACAGCTTCAAACCCCAGACACAACAGCTCCTGCTGGAAGGAGAGAGTCAGTAAATGTGTACCATGTCTCGAGAGGAGTGCCTCCAGGGACATCCCTGACTTCCCAAGATACCTAACCAGCTAACACGGAGCTTACGCTGCAGGTACTAAGTGCCAGTCTCACACTGATACATTTAATTCTCCAACAGCCCAAGGGCAGCAGTGCAAATTGTACCCCCAATGCAGTACCACTCTGCACCCATCAGAAGGGCCACAATAAAAAAGAAAATCCCAAAGGTTGGTGTGGACATAGAGCAGCTGAACATCTCCCTCACTGATGGTTGTACAACCATTGTGCAAAATTGTCCAGGAGCGTTCATGAAAGCTGAACATACGTCTTACCTTATGTATTAGTCTTTCTCACACTGCTATAATGACATATCCGAGCTGGGAAATTTATAAAGGAAAGAGGTTTAATTGACTCACAGTTCAGTATGGCTGAGGAGGCCTCAAGAAACTCACAATCATGGCAGAAGGGGAAGCAAACGCATCCTTCTTCACAGGGCGGTAGGATGGAGAAGAATGAGAGCTGAGCAAAGGGGGAAGCCCCTTTTAAAACCACTGGATCTTGTGAGAACTTACTCACTATCACGAGAAGAGCATGGGGAAAACGGCCCCCATGATTCAATTACCTCCCACCAGGTCCCTCCCACAACACATGGGGATTATGGGAACTACAATTCAAGATGAGATTTGGCTGGGGACACAGCCAAACCATATCACCTTATGACCCCGCCATTTCATTCCCAGGTACACACTCAACAGAAATGTGTGCATAAGTGCACCAAAAGATATGTACGATAGCAGCACTGTTGTATCAGTACACTCCCAGATTAAATGAGAATGAATAACCACAATTATACACAACAATATGAAGGAATCTCAAGAACATGATGTTGAAAAAATAAGTTAAACACAAAAGACTATCTATTGTATTATTCTATCTATACAAAGCTTGCAAACAGGCAAAACTAATTAATCCATGGCGTTAGAAGTCAGGTTAGCCTTTATCCTTCGGGCAGGGAATAGTGTACCCTCTCCTACCCTGGAGGGATGAGGGAGGTTTCTGAGGTGCTAGTGACTGTTTCTTGAATGAGGTGTTGGGTGTATGTGTGTGTATACTTTGTGAAAATTCAATCAACTATACACCTATATATGTGTACTTTTCTGTATGTATATTTCAATAACAAAATTTTCAAAATTAAAACCCCATATGATAGGAAAATTACTCTCTACATTAAGGAAAACAGGGCACACAGGACTAAAGTGATATTCCCAAAGTCAGAGTCATAATTTGAACCCAAGACACTGGCCCTCAAGCTTAGGTATTCAACCACTGTTGTACGTGCATCTTAGTAGCTGTTGTCTACTGACTCTTCTGCAAACCCTGTAGAACCCTAACCACAGTGCTTGGTACTTAAAAGTACCAATCATGACTGTACTTGTAAAAGTACCAAGTCATGACAAGCATGACTACATGTCATATTTTGAATAAATCCCACTGGAAATCACTTTCAATGGGTAACATGATTTTCACAAGCCACAGCATGGCCACTGTGTAAGAGCCACATCAGAAGATAACTACATTTATATCTCAGACATCAGAAATGATGCTTTAGACCCAGAAATCATTTCTCACCCACCCCATCCCTCCTAGAAACCTCATAGCATGGACCAGCCCAGGCCCGCATTTCCTCTGGGTTGAACACTTCTACTGACATTTGATGATGGACTCTCCTTCTTGGAAAACCGATTTTGTCCTGGCATTTAGAACGATATCTCTAGATCTCAGGGATCAATTCACAGGTCAGGTGGGTGCTTGAAGAATTTCAAACACAGAATTTGGGATGTAAAAACCAGTAGAAATCAAATTGGATAATCTCTTTTCTGGAGAAAAGTGGGTGCCTGGCTCCAATCTGTTCACTCACACACTCATCCATTCAACGAGCAAATGGCTTCACACCCCAGCACACAAGGAGAATAAGCCCAGTCCACGCCACTGTGAGCTCAAATAGGTTAGAGGAATCAGACATGGAAAACAGTGAACCTGACCTTTGTGAGCCTCAGAGAGTTCCCTCCTCAAAGTGCTGCTGTGAGATTTCCATGAGGCAGTGCTGGAGACTGGCACACAGTAAGCCCTTTATCATTGTTAGCCATTATTATTATTATTTGTAATAACATGTTGCAGAAGTATTTGGGGGTTTCACTGAGGATCAGAAGAGATCGTGGTCAGTTAAGCTGGTGCAGGGTGACCAGAGAAAGCATCATAGCTCTGATGCTCAAACAGGCTACTTCTTAGTGGAGCATTGCAAGGGCATCAGGGGGCCTTCCTGCCTGGGAGACCGCTTCCCACCTGCCCAAGGCCTCATACCTCCTCCTTCCACAGAAAACAAGGGAGATCAGAGCCCAGGAGTACTCAGGATATCTCTGTCCACTCAGCAGAGGCTCCAGCCTCCAGGCACCTGCCCTTCAGCGAGATTGGTGCCCCAGGTCCAGTTGCTCACCATCAAGCCCCTCATCTCATTCCACTAAGCAAAGCCCCTGCTGCCGCACCTCCAGCTCAGCTCCCGCATGTCCTCTCCATCCAGGACCACTGTGACTTTGCAGAGTCAGACCTGGATTTCTGCTCAGAGGCTGAAAGTGACCACTCCACACCCCAAAGAGCTCCCTCCCCCTTCCTCCCCTCACAGGAACCAGTCCTCCCCACTGGGGTTTTCTGACACCCAGGACTGGCTTCTCAGCAACTTCCCTGTGACCCAGAGAGGCTTCCCAGCTGGACAGAACCCCAAGCAGAGTCAGATCATCTGGGGAGCTTGTCTCCCCCTCCCAATCTCCCAGGGGAGAAAAAAATTATGCCTGTCAAAAACGTGATAGAACTGTCAAAAGTACACCCAAACAGCTATATACATTGTGATCGCCGAGTCACAGTTCCATTTGTTCCGTGACAGTGTAAAAATAACAAAATTTCCACAAGATGGAAAATAAAAACAAAGAAAGTACTCCAACAGTGTTTGAAAACAATGTCTAAACAAAAGTCCCCTTTTACCTCCTCAGCAGCCCCAGAGTGGTAGCCCCTATCCAGTGACATCTCCTTCCTGTTCTCCCTCTCAGCCCACTTCCTCCTTCTTGTCCGGTCTCCTTCCCTTCTTTCTCTTCTACCTGGGCCTTTTTTCCATACCTAGCACAGTCAGGGGACAAGAGACCTCAACCACCTGGATCTGAGAACAGATCCAGACATTGCCCAGTCTCCCTCAAGTCAGCTTTGCCTGTGCAAACTCACAAGCAACCAGCCCAAGAAGACACCCAGACCATGCAGCTGTAGGACTTTCATATTTAAGTTGGCCAGAAAGAAAACTGTGGGTGGGGGTACTCTTCTAGAAGCCACCAAGAGAAAATTCCCCAGAGCTAGGTCCCCATTCTCTGTGATCATATCTGCTATAGCACTGATCATCCAGGGCTGTCTGCTCTCCAACTAAACCTCAAAGTATGTGACATGATCAATCTTTGCTTCTCCATCCCACATCCCAGTCCAATTTTTGCCCAAGAGGAGGAAGGAGCTGGAGAAATATTTATTAAATGACTGAACAAATGAATAAGGGCTGCCATGAATGTATGAATTGATGAATGCCTTGATCACAGGGGAAAGATTATTTGAATATTTACCTTTAATGCTTATCTGTATCAAAATAATCCATGCATGTGGTCTAAATAAAGCTCACATAGAGCTAATACTTCAAGGGGAAACAGCCGTCTCCTTCTTTACTTCTCCCCATCACCCCCACCAGTTCTGGTCTCAAGAGATAACCACTCCCATCAATTTGACCTGTTTCTTCTCATATATAGCTTCATATACCTTGATTTGTCCATTTTAAACATTATGCATTGATTTCCTTTCATGCTGGATAGGGATTTAATGATCACATACCCTCATAACCTCCCTTCTCCTCCTCCCAACCTCCCATAAAAGGTACACAGAATAGGTTATTAAATCAAGAATCAGTAATTTTGTTGTTGTGACAGTATTTGCATTATTTGCAAATAGCCTTTGCTGCTAAGACAGATAGTGAGTCATGCCTTCAAGGGGTAGATCATGGTACTGGGACTCCAAGCCCTTCATACACAGCTATCAACGAACCCTGTATTTTCGGGTCCACAGCTTACTCCTGTCTCCCCTGAGGCTCTTCATCTCCAGCTCCTGAACCCTTTTCCCAGAAGAGCAAACTGGTCCACTTCTCATTGGTATCATCCTTTGCAGACACTTAAATTGCAATGCCTCTACTTAGTTTAATTAGTTACCACTTCATTCAGTTTCTGTTTTCCAAATATTTGTTGTAATTACTCATCTACTGTTACCTCCATTTCTAGCCTCTTTAGCCTCATAGCATTATAACACTTTTATTCCCTTACTAGCATTTTAGTGGTGTTTCAAGAGGGAGAAAAGAAAAATACATGTGGTCAATCTACTTATGCTTAAAGTAGAACAAACTGTTATAGAAATGGACAGTTACGCAGTCAGTGTTGAATGGCTAAAATCATTTCCGTGATAGTTTCAGCAGCCTTTTCAAGGTGGAAAGTTGTAGTGTATACTGTGGTATTACTCTCAGATCCTCCTCTTATGACAGAGACATTCATTCCCCCAGTGACTAGAACTGTGATGAGTTAAGGCTTCTGTGTTCCTAGGGGTAAGATAGACAGGTGGCTAATAAGGGTATTGCATAATTTATACAATCCAAAGAAAAAAGGCGGTGGGGGTGGGGGAGGTGATCAGGAGGCAAGTTGCCCTGATTTAAAAAAAAAAAAAAAAAAAAAAAGGAATGATCCCTTGACCAGCTTCTAGACCTAAGCCAACTCTCAGACCCATAGCCCATTGACTAAAGGAAAGGCCGTGTCCCCAGGAGGAAGGGCCCTAAAACTACACAACAAGTTTATATAGTAACAATTCTCCCAAGGAAAGGACTAGCAGGAAAACCATACCTTGGAGAAATAAGATTACTCAGACATTTCAAAGACTATGAACACACTCCAAGTTGCAATTGATATGCAGGGAACTGAAGTGGATTCCAAGGTCCCCTGTTAGAGCAGGAGGAAAAGACACCATGTGAAGTTAACAGCACGTTCCAGTAGAAGAATCACAGCATAGTCATCTGGGGTTCTGGGACATGGCCATGCCGTCTGCTCCCAAGAACCACACACTGCTCAGAAAGTAGTTCCTGGCACAATACTGGACGTTGGTTGAGACAAGGAATGTGATTCTCATGTGTTAAGTAGACCTTGCGGGCCAGGTGTGGTGGCTCACGCCTGTAATCCCAGCACTTTGGGCGGCTGAGGCAGGCAGATCATGAGGTCAAGAGATTGAGACCACCCTGGCCAACATGGTGAAACCTCATCTCTACTAAAAATACATTAAATAATACATAAAATATATTAGCTGGGCATGGTGACATGCGCCTGTAGTCTCAGCTATTCGGGAAGCTGAGGTAGGGAGAATCACTTGAACCCAGGAGACAGAAGCCACAGTAAGCCAAGATCGCACTACTGCACTCCAGCCTGGCGACAGAGAGAAACTCCGTCTCAAAAAAAAGAAGAGGACCATGTGGGCAGAAACACACACCATGACTGGCTTCTGTCAGACCCTCTGAGTCCAAAGGTCAGGTGGGCCCAGCAGCAATCCCTAGTGAGATCAAAGTGACACATCTGGGCCTGGGCACAAACAGAGCCAAGGGGCACAGGACACTCCATGAGCAGATAGCTCCAACCCCTGTCACCCACCACTGTTGCCTTGGTGCTGATCCTTCAGCGTATGCCCACAGCCCCATGAGGGGTCCTTATGACCTGCAGATGGAGGCTGAAGTCAGCCCTGTTCACTCTTGGGTCAGCTTCACAAGCCAGGGTCAAGCAAACGGGCTGCTGCAGTGCCACGCATCTCCACTAGGGGCGGTCCTCGCCCAGAGCCCACCTCTCTCAGGCTCCTCAGATGACCAGATGGTAGAAAATAAGGGCAAATACAGTCCTTTTAGTTTCCAGAAAGACTTGAGCTAACCAAATAATGACCAAAGGACCCCATTTTCACTTCAGAGTGCTCTGGGCAGAGAGCCATGATGCACCCACCCTGAGAAATACACGATGACTTTTTAAATTAACCATGAATTCATGTATATTATCAAGAAGAAAAGAGGTTTCATTCTCAGCCACAGGAAAGCTGATTGGTAGACACTCCTTCACTACCGCAATTATAAAAGAAAACTTAAGCTCAGTGAGGATGGCCTGACAGCTTTACCGAATCCTCCAGAAACTCAAATGGAGTTTGAACAGTGTGCGGGGCGGGGAACTAATTTACCGGAAGGAAACACAGGAAATATTAACCCTACACATGGTGCAGACAAAGCAAGACTCAGCAAACCAGTTAGCGCGCCTCCACGATCCTCGTGGGGTGGAGGCTGCCATGCTGCAGGCTCAACATGGTGTCGATGTGTGAACGACCAATTTCCCATAATGAGACAAAAAGATAAATGGGGTCAGAGGAGAGGCATGAGCAAAGGTTTACATACAACAGACTCTTCTTTTTCTTTTCCCTTCCACCTCTGCCAAAAGCAGCCCTCTACCTTTCTCCCAGAAACTCAACACAAAACTTTGGTGTGTTCTCCTACTTCATCACACCAACATCGGATTACTCCCATAAACCAGCAGATCCCACGTCTGAAAAGTTCTGTGCTCCATTCCCTCAGCCTCGTCCCTTCTCCCCACCTCACATATACAGGGATCCCATTATTGTCCCAAAGCAGAAATGGGATAAATGCTCATGTATCTCATTTCCTCTGCCTGGGCCTAGGAGAAGACTTCATTTCCCAGCCTCCCATGCAGTTACATTGGAGCCAAAGGATGTGGGCTGTGAGCAGAAATTAAATATTGGATTTGCTGTCCTGGTCATAAACCTCCCTCCATAATTGCCCATACTGTCTCTTCCTCTTATACAACAACTGTGGAAGCCACATATTGTAAATGGCAGCAGGACAAGATGGAGCAAGTATGGATCCTTCCAGAAGAGCCTCCCAAACTATATCAGATTGAGACTGAGTGAGAAAGAGAACTTTTTTAAGTTAAGTCACTGAGAGTTGAGGGCTCCTCATTGCAGCCACATAGCATAGCATTTCCTGACCAACACAGATCTCTCCATCTTACCTGGATAACCCTAGTCACTAACAAAGATTCCTTCTCAGCTCACTTGGGACATTAGCTGGTTAAACTAACTAGGATTTCAAGAGTATATGAAACTCTACCCTAAAGCTAAACTTCACTAGATATTCTTCTGGCCTAATGTTAAGATGTGAAGACTAGAGATTTTTATGTGAACATAGTCCCAAGGATGGTCCACAATAACCACAGAATATAAATGTTTTATTTTATATTTAGTGGCATTTCAGCCATTGAACTGGACATGCTCAGCTATCTACTTAAAAAAAGTTTTAATACTATTGTGTTCTACATGACATACAAAGTATGCATCACCTGATTTCACTGTAAGAATGATTGCCACAACCTGTCCCTTTACGAATGTGCTTCCAAGACTGATGTTAAAATCAATCAGTCACCATGGAAATTCAATCAGTCAGAACTGGGCACTCTGAACTGCTCACACACAGTCTTTGTCTACACTCATTTTCAGAACTCAATACCTTAGCTGTAGTATTAATTAATGACACGCTTTGTAAACAGCAAAGATCAATTGAAAACTTATCCATAATCTGTGGCTAACAATAAAATAATACTCATCTCAAGAATGCCAAGAGCATTTATCACAACAAGCCCAGAAACTTGGGTTCAGACACAGGGCCATGGGAGGGAGAGATGATACTAGTCAAAGTGGTCAAAGGTAAGGGGGAAGTGAAGCAGGCAGGCTCGCTTGGGACAGATGGAGACAGCAGAACAATTGGTGTGCACAACGCCAGAAATAGAAAGTATGTGTTGTACCCCTCCCACCTCCATGATGGGACAGCAGATGAAGCAACAGATAAAGCAATAGATAATCAGAGGTTGGAAAGATGGAGACCCACGTCATGCAATGGCAAGACATTCTGAACTGTCCTCTGCCATTACTAGAGGAACAGACTGAGTCCCTCCTTAAGGAAAGTGGTTGAGGAGAGCCAGAGTTTAAGAAGGAGGAAAAGAAAGGTATCAGCTCAGAAAAAACAATGGCTGGTTTGCAATCCAAAATGAAAGTGAATAGAAAGGATCCAGAAATTAGGGCCCAACTGCTAAACCCCACACAGTAGCAGATAACACTGAAAACTGCTTTAAGCAACTGAGGTCTTTTAAGGCTTCTTAGTCAAGCAGCAAAGAGTAAATCAAGAATGATTGTTTGCTTTCCGCCCAAGCCTATTGTTTTAGATGGTGTCAAGATAGCTTCCATTGAGCTAAGACAGAGGAATGAAGAAAAATAAGCAAATTAATAAGCCTGGCTTAATAATTATATTTAGGAAAAAAAAATTTGGGTGAAGTTATGGACACATTCAACTGTTTACAAACCTGTTGAGTTTTTGACAAAACTGTATTACCAAAGAAACTATAATCCTAGCCTTTAAAAAAACTTATGATTATTAAATAACCCTCAAGCCACTTCATCTTACACGAAGAAGAAATAAGCAAGATATGCCCATGAAAGATGAAAGGGAAAAACCTCCCAGTGCATGGAGACAGGGGCCATGGGAATAGTGGACAAGAAGTTCCTCCCAGAGAACAGAATCAGGGCTGATCAAGAAACTTCCCCCAGCTGTGCAGGGGTGTTCAGCATGGGCCAGTGGCTACTGAGTCTCCCGTTCCTCATTGGTGAATGGAGGGTCCTCACCCTCTACTGCTCCACCACTGTCACTGGGTTGGTGTGGGGCGAGGGCAAGTTGCACGTCTTTTGGTTCATTGGTTACTGGGTCACAGTGAGCCATATCCAGACCTGATGGTTCAAGTTCCTGGAATTTTAACTGGATGCATGAATTGGACATTGGGGAGGAGGAGTAAGGATGGTCCAGGTATGAAAAGAGGGATGTGCAAAGACCTTGGGTATCCAGAGGACAGATTGTGGCAGTGACTGCTAGCTGTCCTCCAATGCATGCTGCCCCGCCACAGTAGGGAAATGTCACTGGGAGGCAGCTGTCACTAGGGGCTGCATTTCCCAGCTCCCCCCTTGCATTTGTGTGTGGCCACTCTTGCATTTAGATGTGTTCCCACTCTTCCCAAAGGAATGTGTATGGAAGTGAGTGTTTTCATCTCCATTCTTCTTTTCTCCTCCAGCCAGCCAGAAGCAGAAGACTCCAAAGTCTTAGGCAATGGTGGAGCCTGGAGCTAAAACATATCTGGATCCCTGAACCGCCATTTGGAAGAATGTCATCTGCCAATCAGGAGCACCCAAAGTAGATTGTTCCATAGATTAGAAATAAACCTATTGAGTTAAGCCATTGAAATCTGAACAGCATGTAAAAAGGCTAGAGTTACTTTAACCAATACACTAACAGACTATTTGAAGCAATGTCTTCTAATTTCTGCGTTTATGGCATACTTTCAAATGTGAGAATTTTTGCCAGCACAATTGAAGGGACCACATTCCACACAAATGATCACACTACTCACTTCAGCATTGTGTTACTGCCTGAGTGCATCGATTTACTTGTCTTTTACATATAATGGAAGCAAAATTCCTGCATTTGTGGAGAGCATGTGATCTCCCTGTGGCATAGATGTGTAATGACGCTATCACTCTCGCAACACATTCTACCACAGCTATGCTGGGTCACGAGACCCATTCAGCTCATCATCCCATTCCTGTCCCCACCAGACTGGGTTGTCACAAAAGTTAATTTTACACACTGCTTAATATTCTGGCTGCTCACATGTAAGGGTTCACAATTCCCTCTCTAGTATCCCCAGGGCACACTGGTGGAGAACTACTGGTTCAAAGGTTGGAAATACTAGAGTACAAAATACATTAGCCCCCATGAGTTTCTTCAAGTCCAGGGAGACAGGGTCTCAATGAATAATTTCAGCTAGGTTAATTCTAGCTTTCACTCGTACAGAAAAGTATTTCTGCAAAGGTCAATCTTGACCTTATGGCTCAAGGTGAAGAGAGGCTGAAATTTCTATTTCTATTTCAGAATGTTAGGTGCCCCTGGAGTGAAGGAGGCAGAAATTCACTACAACGCTGACAGCTAAAATGAAACAGACAGCAGCCTGTGGTGGTGCAAGTATAAAATCAACAAACATCAAAAGGTGAATTTAAAAAATCACCAAATGCATCAATAACTAAATACATACATACTAGGAATCAAACCATGCATACAAGTCACAGTCCACATTAACTGACTTCACCTTTCCAGGATATTCTTGCCCAGGAAGGTAAAAGTTGTTCAAAGCAACAACTTTCTGAAAGCGTCAACTTTCAAATAGAAAGCATCAAATGGCAGTTTATACTCTAAGACTCTTGAAACCCTTCTCCTCAAACTCTTCAAACACCTTGCTATGGTTATGCATTTTAAACTATTAGATCATGATTCTTACCCAGTCCTAATGAAGCTTCCACATTGAAAGGTCTACTTTAAATCAGATTGCAAGATGGCAGTAAATATTCCAACTTTGCTCTTCCTGCAATGAGACATGTCCAGATTCTGTCAAGCTGGGGCTCGCTTATCATGAACTAAATGCTTACATCCCCTTCAAATGCATATGTTGAAGCCAAACCCCCAGTGAGACAGTATTTGGAGGTGGAACCTTTGGGAGGTATTAGGTTGGTGCAAAAGTAATTGCGGTTTTTGCTGCTTTCAATGGTGAAAACCACAATTACTTTTGCACCTACCTAATAATGATGCCATGAAGGTGGAGCCCTCATGAATGGGATTAGTGCTTTGTGTTTTGTGTTTTTTTGTGTTTTTTTGTTTTTGGTTTTGGTTTTGTTTTTTTTTGAGATGGAGTCTCGCTCTATCACCCAGGCTGGAGTGCAGTGGCATGATCTTGGCTCACTGCAACCTCTGCCTTCCAGGTTCAAGCGATTCTCCTGCCCCAGCCTCCCAAGTAGCTGGGATTGCAGGCGCCCACTACCACAACCAGCTAATTTTTTGTATCTTCAGTAGACATGGGGTTTCACCATGTTGGCTAGACTAGTCTTGAACTTCTCACCTCGTGATCCGCCCACCTCAGCTTCCAAAGTGCTGGGATTATAGGCGGGAGCCACCATGCCTGGCCAGTGTTTTTTTCAAGAAGAAATAGGGGAACACTTGCTTCCTTTTACTTTGCCCTCTGCCATGTGAGGACACAATGAGAAAAAGGCCATCTGCAAAGCCAGAAAAAAACCCTTACCGGACACTGGATCTGTCAAGCACCTTGATCTTGGACTTTGCAGCCTTCAGAATTGTGAGAAAAAAAGTTTGCTGTTTAACCCACTCAGTCTACAATATGTGTGTTATAGCAGCCTGAACTAAGACACACAGTCAGCAATAAACTCAGCTTTGCATATCAGCAGTTTGTTGTGGTGATATTGGGGGAAGCCAGCATTTGATAACCCATATGTACATACATTCTGGTCCTGTTTCCATAATTAAATCACTGGGTATTCTAGGGAAAGTATCTTAACCTCTCTGTTCACTCACAATAAATCTGGAGATGCTAGATAAACACATTCCACTTGCTATTTCAGACAAGTCTAAGCATGACATACTATGGCCTGAAGCAAAAAATAATAATAATAATAACCCTTCAGCATCACAGACATCTTTATCAGTGAGACCAGTCACTAAATCCTTTGAGGATTCTTGTAAACATCACTACAAAACAGACATATGCATTCACTCTGGTCAACCAGGAAACAAAAACCACTTAAACAGAGAAAGAGTCAAAATTGGAAAGAGGTTTGGATGACAGGGAATAAAAAATTAAGAGTTACGTTAAGAGGAAAAATCTAAAATATTACCAGTAGAGTGAGAGAACCTTTTCAACAGTTTTATAAACTGAGCAATCATTTTTTTCCCCATGGCCAGCATATTGAAGCTAATGGTAAAGGCATTAATTTATCATGAGATTTTTAAAGATCTCTCTTGTCAGTAATGAAATAAACACGTGATAGGGTAGCCAGACAGTTATTGTTTATAGGAAGGTTATTATAATAATTAAGATTAATAGCAATTACTTGTCATGTTTGTGGATTTTTTTTCCTTGGGAAATAACTGTAGCCATATTAAATAACTAATTAACACATCTCTGTGTCTGGCTAAGACTGCATGGATTCACAAGCTCTCCCATATTCTCTAGTGCTCGACAGCCAAATAAATAAATCAGCACTGCAAAACAACCAGCTCACATTTTGAAAGGAAACTTCAAAATTAAACCAGTTACTGGATCAGTGATGGGGGCCTAACATAAATGGGGATCTAACATCAAGACTTTCTCCTATTCATGTTCTTTGGAACCTTGGTGAACCCACTGATGGCTGACAAAACGTAGATCCCAGATCTCATTGCCTGTTTGCGTGTTTCTGTGTATGTACATAAATAAATATATATCTTGAGTGTTATATATCTTATATAATAACCTGGATAATTTTATCTTCACACAAAATGAGATTTTTTACTCTTCAGTCACAGAACTATAAGAGAAATCTTAACGCCTCAAGTATTAAAGCCTTAAAGCTATTTTTATTGAACATTTTTCAGAGCAGCATGAAAATAGATAGGAAAGGAACGTTTCCTCATATTAGAATTCTTTTTTTTTTAAGGGGGCCTTACCACTTATACAGCTTAATACTGAGGGAGGGAAGGGAGGTCAAGGAAATCACTTATCCTCTCCCAAAAAACGCAGTGGGTCCTTCCAGGAAACACTTGAGGCCCTGTGCGGTGTCTTCACGAGGGAGGTAGAGAAGCAGGCAGGGCCTGCCTGTTAATGAACAAAAGCAGATCATGTTTGCAAATGAAGAAAGCCTTGGTGGAACAGGGAAAGGAAGCATCTGCTCACTCCCAGATAACCCCTTCCTACAACCCCAGGCCCACAGCTAAATCAGCACCGTGGGCAGGAAAGCGGCCATTGGCCAAGGCTGGAGACAAACTGGATAGTGGGGACCCCTGTGGTCCGCGCAGGCTCTCCCCCTCCCCACCTGGCCGTTACGCTTGGCCTGACATACCTCCTTTCTATTCTCCATCCCTCCACACACACACAGAGAGAGAAAGAGAGAGAGAGAGACAGCTATCCCCTGCAAAAGTACATAGACTTCCACTTCTCTCTGAACCCTCATTCTCAAACTGGTCAATCATATTCATTCCACAATAAAAGCGTGTTTATGTAGACAGGAGGAGGAGAGGAAGGAAAGATGGGAAGAAAATAAAGGGTATTTACTGAGCCTTCTTCAAACAAGGCTCAGGGCTTGGGCTCCAGGCTCAGATGAAAATGACAAAGACACAGCCCCTGACCGTCAAGACGCCAACATGGAGTGGATGGATAGATGCTGTAAGAGAACTGCCTTCTCAGCCAGACAACAGCTAGCACTTTGCAAGTTCTGCTCCAAGAAAGACTCTTGAGAGGGGGCTGGTGTGAAAGGGCAGACCATTCGCCAACTTTGCCTTCCTTAAGGGCCCCTCACTCTGGCCACATCACCGCTGAGCCTCCAAAGCTGCTGGTGTCACCAGGATAGGCAAACACTCTCCCCTTGGCTTCTCCAAGACCAGCTGAAACAGGGTGGAATTTGCAAAACAACTCCACTATATGCTGGAACAAAGGGAGGTAAATATGGAGGGAGAGAATGGGAACCTAAGACGGAAAAGCTCACATACCCCAGCAATCAGACTCCCTGGTAACTCACTCCCAGGGCACTTCTGGGCCACTCCCACTCTCTAACCTCAACCAGTACACAGCCTTGACTGGGCTCCTGCTCCCGGTTCCTGGCCTGTCTTCTCCTGGCATGAATCATCTTGCTTCCCAACCTCTTCGCACTCTTGATTCTTTCAACCCCAGGGCTACAACAACCCTCAGTCTGTGAGTTGCCTAAGGGCCCCATGTGCTTTGAGCATTTCACCACACAGAATTATGATGGGCAAGAGGCATGATTTCCCCTTAGGATAAAGCCCACCCATTATGTACAGGAGATGGCCTGGTTCCCGAAGAGCCACACTGTCCTAGAGCTTTAACCAGCATCCACCCTGGAGAAACAGACAGGCAAGGGAGCAGGGTTCACTTCCAGCTTCACACGCACAGCACGGCAAGACGAAGCAAGTGAACGGCCATGGAGCTCGGAGGAAGGAGAACCTTCTGGGAGGAGCCAACATTTGAGCCTGCTTTGGACCCAAGAAGGATTTCTACAGGCAGAGATAAAGGGGAGGGGTGGCAAATAAGTGAGAGATAAAGAAGTATGAACAGAGGAAGGGTGATAGAAAGGCCAGAGGTGTTAACAAGTTTAAGGGTCCAGAAGGAAAAAGAAATTCCAGCATGCTGCATAGAACACAGGAGTGAAGATGGAACACCTTCTAAAACCAGGGTGAGTTTGTCATGGAATTAAGTACTGAGGCCTCCAGGGTGGCTCACGGGTGTGGACCGACACTCCTGCCATGAGGCTCCTCAAGGAGGCAGGGCAAGTGCATGTGCAACTGGGTACCAACAACGGGTGTTCAGAGGAGAGTATGAGCACAAGATGAAGAGCTGCATGTCAGCAACACAGGGTGACAGCTGTGACTGGGAGAATTGGTGAGGTCATCAGGCAGAGTGTGCAGAGGGAAATGGGTATTAAGCAGAGGACAGAACCCTGGAGAACCCTCATTTACAAGGAACAGGCTAAGTAGGTGATGAAGGACCAGGAGAATGAATAGTGAAGGTAGGAGGAAAGCCAAAAAGCTGAGGAGCTCAGAAAGATGGAAGGAGAAAACTCAGCAAGAAGTCCCACTTGGATGTAACTGGCTCCAGTGTCTCCCCCAATCTATCCTCCAATCTGACATCGCATTAATCCTCTGAAAGTGCTGTGCGACCATGACATCAACCTACTGCGAATGCCTTAAAAGACAACCCACCTAGACTCTCCACTTTAGACTCTGGCATTAAGGTTCCTCATGAACTGAGTCTCGCAAAACTCTCCCCCTCCATCCTGTCACTGCTCCCACACAGAATGCTCTAGCGAAATCATACTATCCTGTTTCCTCGACATTCCCCCTACTTTCTTGCTGCCACTATTTTGTTCATGCTGTTTCATCTTCTGCAACGCCTTTCCTGCCTGCCTATCTGGCCTATGAGAGAAGTTAGTGAGCATGCTCCCTTGGATTTGTCTTATGACTCCATCAATACTTAAGTCACCCAGAAGCTGACAGGCATGTACACTATATCATGATGGGGACAGGCATGGCCAGATGGACCAGCCTTTTCTCTGATCACCTTGGTTAGATATTGGCCAATTGATGGCCAATCGCTAGGACACGAGCTAACACAGCCAGCTGGACACACAGAGATGCGAGCAGATGAGCTCATGCCCTACAACCATGGTAATCTATGTGCTTGTTGCAGCCCCAGAACAATGGTTCCCCAGCAGCTTTAAAAAATCCTGTTGACTGTTCTCTGGGTCTTTGTTGTCTCTTTGGGTGGAAGAAGCCTATTCGGCATCTGCAGGAGCTGGCTCAGGGATGCTTGGGCTATTGCCTGAAGAAATCAGAGCCCTCCTGCAGAATGCTTGGAGATGTCCCAAGGTGAGGCCCAGTATCCAAATTAATAAAAAGCAAGTATGACTGCATTGCTCTGGACTCTGTCACAGCCTGGGAATCCTTATCAAACAAATACCAGCGTGGGAGGAGAGGTCACTGTGGATATCCCAGTGCTAACATTCAAACGTTAATAACTTTACCGCGTAGATTAATTTTAAATGTCAGGCCACGGTGCTGTGTAAAGCTAAGGAGCTCGGGAAATAACGCACATTTTCAGGCTTCCTGACAACACCAGCACATTCCGTATCTGGTTGCTTGTGGAGTGGGCAGGATCAGAGGAGAGGAGGGCGTTTCCTTAACAGTTGCTACCCCTGCAATGCAAACACAAGGAATAAATGGCATCAGAACGCGTCGACTGCCTAGTTTCTCAACCAGGAAAATGGCCGAACTGACAGTAATGAGATTTCACACAGAACCGCAAGGCTGTGCGAGGTCTGAGACCTTGCCCAGAATATCAGGTTCCAAGCCCAAACAAATGTGTGTAACTTGGTTAAGAGCCCCTGGAAAATGGCATTTGTAATGGAAACACTGGTAACACACAGCTGCTGATCCCGCCTGGGTTTAGGAGGCAGAGTTGGTCGGGGCTGCTGGAGGATGTTCAGCACAAGGAGGGGGAAGGAAAAAAAAGGGGGCAGCCCTAGCCCAGGAAAACCCTTGAAAGGAAAAGGGATGCAAAGCAGAGACTGCAGAGGAACAGGGAGGAAGGAACAGATGCTACACACAAAACCCACCCAGGGCTGCCAGGATTGCAATTAAAAATTCACATATTTTGGACTGAAATTCTCATATTTCAAGAGAACTTGGGCAAAACCCTCCTTCCACCAATATTAGCAATGCAAAACCGGCAGTCAAGACAGACCCAAATTATCATCCATTTTGCAAAAAGGATGAAAATTGTGTAGCTGGGAGTCCAAAATCCTTCCATGAAACAATCATTGGAGCGCACCTGGCAGCCCTTGGCCAGGCCCCCTGGTCTCCAGGGACCCGGGACAAAGCCTGCTCCCCACAGGGCACCGGGCCCCAGATCTGGAACAGTCGAGGTGGCCACCAGTTACTAGGCGTTCTCAGGATTCTTTTTCAGTTTGAGAGGCCACCCTGATTTGGATAAACGTGCGTACCGAACTCAAGAGGCACTAATACCACGGTGCGATGAAGTGAAAAGGCAAACACGCGCAGTGCCAGATCTCCCAACACAAACATGGTCCCAAGCCTGGCGCACCTGGATTGGGCTTGGGATTTTTAAGCCAACAAATAGGGTGGGAGACAGGGAAAGAGAGGGCCAGGAAGAAAAACCACAGGCTCCCAGAATCCAAAGGAAAGTGGCATCCTCGCCCGACGAGCAGGGTCTGGCGCGAGGCTGAGCACATAACAGCCAGTAAGTCTCTGCTGAAGGATGCCTGAAATCTTCGCGGTTCTACCTCCAAAACGAATCCCGACTATGTCTCCCGCCTCCTCCCTACCGTCATTCTCCCTACTCCAGCCTTCTTCCTCCCTGCCTCCAGAGTGATCTTCCATAAATACCCATCTCATTCTGTCACTGCCATGCTTAAAAGCCTCAAGTGGCCACCACCGCAAACAGAATTAACTTCCAGCTCTAGCCAGGCTCTCTGGGGACTGGTTGGAGATGGCAGCCCCCACAGGGCAGGCTAGCACAGAAAAGGTAGGGAAGCACGATGCCCGATGAGGGGGAAACAGTCTTATCAAATAATAACAATACATTTATACACATAAATATGAATATGAATGCAAGTGTAATATGTATATAAATGCATTCTGAATTCCACGCGGCACATGGTAAGGCCCAGCTGGAGTCCTTTAGTCACAGGATTCAAGAGGGGATGGGCCTTGGCAATACTCATGTACCTGATGCAAAGACCAGGGGCTGCTGCGAAGGCGTCAGGATTGCCAGCAAGTGCCTGTCTGTCTCACCAGGGTGCCAGGGCTTCCAAGAAGTAGCTGAGCCCTAAGGAGAGTAGAGGCTTCTGTGTGTTGGCCCTGAGCTCATACATCGTAAGTTCAAACTCAGCCTACGGTTTCCCATTTGTAAGAACTCGGGCAAGTCACATAATCTCTCTGAGCCTCAGTTTCCTCACCTGCAAAATGGGATCATGATAGCACCTACTTCATAGGTTTGTTGGCAAATATCAAGGAGATAATCTACATAATGTTTTTAGTTCACTGCCACAAGACTCAATGTTCTCTATTGTTTTTAGAAATGCCCCCAAGCCGTATGGGAGGCTAAGATTAGAGGATCACCTAAGTCTGGGACATTGAGGCTGGGAGATCGAGGCTGCAGTGAGCCATGATCACATCACCGTACTCCAGCTTGGGGGACAGAGTGAGATGCTTTCTTGGAAAAAAAGAAAAGAAAAGGAAGAAAGAAAGGAAGTGAGAGATAAAGAAAGAAAAAGGAAGGAAGGAAAGGAAAGGAAAGGAAAGGAAAGGAAAGGAAAGGAAAGGAAAGGAAAGGAAAGGAAAGGAAAGGAAAGGAAAGGAAAGGAAGGGAAAGGAAAGGAGGAAAAAAGACAAATTTGAGACTAAGATCAAAAGGAGGAAAATCCCACCCAAGGTCACCTGGTGAGCTGGTGACAGAGCTAGGGCCACAGCTCAGCTCCTGATTCCCCACACCAGATTCCTTCCCTTTGCTGCAAAGCCAGAGGCAAAAACATTACATCAGGAGCCAGGAGATAATAAACCTAATTGGGCCATTAGGACCAGTCACTTCCCTCTACATCGAGCCTTTGGGGGATGTTATGGGTGATCAATATAATAAATAATGATGCAGAGTCTGAGGCACCTCTCAAGGGAGCATCTTGGAAGCCAAGGAAGGAAAGAGATTGAGATCATAACAAGAGATTCAGCTGAAAAGCACAATCTCTGAGCATTGGTGAGTTTCTCCCTTGCCTCACTTGCCTTACTCTATGCCAGACACAAGGGGACAGAGGAAGGTGCCAAAACAGAGGGCAGGTAACCTAGGTGCTTCAGGTTTTGTCATTCAACGTTTTTGTTATCCCAGGTACACCTACCAGTCATGCCAGCAATGCACAGGCATGGCTCACAGGTAATAGGGGCAGGCTTTGGGGATCTCTGCCCTAACAAAGGCTTTCTTCTCTCTAGGAGGAAACTTAAATGCCTGAAAAAAAAAACTCACAAAGCCCAGGTACATGCTCAGTAGCAGCTCCCAACCCTGGTGTACTGACCAGCTCCCCAACATTCAGAACCTGTCCTAAATAAATGTTTCTCTGGTTCCCTAGAATAACTCTGGGTTCAAAGGGCATAGTTTGAACTTACAGAACCAGTTCAGAGAGACAAAGACGTGTCCTCTGGGAATCCCTAGAAAATCAAGGAACTGGCCAATGTACCAAAATCAGAAGTCCCCATTCCTTCCCTGGATTCCAGTGCAAGTTATGGCTATGACCTCAGTGTGCATAATAACAAAGGTTCTGAGACACTGAGGTCACAGACCCAGAGACGAGTCAGGAGTTACTGGAAATGAAATGGTTGAACCAGACACATTTGAGTGTTTCATGCTAATGTATATATTCATGGTGTACACAAGAGTTGCTCTGAGGGCCATGTCTGGCGAAGGATGAATATATTGTAAGCTTGGACTTCAGTCAGCAGCTTACTTACGTGCAGGTGTTCATTTGGTGAATGCAGAGCTTTGCCATATCACACCAACTAGCAGAGAAGTCCAGTCCCAAAGAAGACAGATCATGGCCATGTGCAGAGAGGACTCCAGGGATGCCAAGCTTCTTGGCAATATAATGACAAAGATTTGGTACATAAAGAACCTCTGAGCAAGCACAGATTCAGGGACAGAGAATTTTCCCTGGGTCAAAATGCTAAAATCCAGAGCTGAGCAGATGACAACTGCACAAGAGAAATCATGAATCTTAACTGAACCAGCAGAGATTTTTATTTAAGTGAGAAGGAATTAGAAATGAGTAACAAGGACTGGGCACGGTGGTTCACGCCTGTAATCCCAGCACTTTGGAAGGCCAAGGCAGGTGGATCATTTGAGGTCAGGAGTTAGAGACCAGCTTGGCAAATATGGTGAAACCCTGTCTCTGCTAAAAATACAAAAATTAGCCAGGCATGGTGGTGCGTACCTGTAGTCTCAGCTACTTAGGAGGCTGAGGCAGAAGAATCTCTTGAACCCAGGAGGCAGAGGTAGCAGTGAGCCGAGATCACGCCACTGCACTCCAGCCCGGGCTACCAAGTAAGACTCCGTCTCAAGAAAAAAAAAAAAAAAGAAATGAGTAGCAGGACCCAGTACATTATTATTTGCTATATTAATCATGCTAATATTCCCTGTTTAGTAACCACTTATGGTTCTTTCTCATTGCACGCTTCTCAACTAATCTCTACCAATACCTTCACTGAAAGCATTCCTCCACATACTGCTATTGACAAACATGTGTCTTGGGTGAGCCCTGATACCACTTCAGGATACTGTCTCCAGGCAGGGCAAAGCCCATACGCAGCCTCCGTAGAGAAGCCACTTTAGCACGGTGGCTGCTGTCTGAGAGCTCTCCATTACCCACTCACCAGGTGCCTGCTCACACATCCGTGAGCACTCAACAGTGATGATAACCAAAGACGCCGCCTGGGAGAAACCCTCCCCACATCTTATCTTGGGCCTCTTACCCCTTTACAGAGTGCCTAACGCACCATGAACTAGATTCCCTGCAATTTCCATCCCATACCCGTCAGAGGAAGTATGCCAGCTTCCCAGGAACCGGAGGAAGCCAGGGAGCTGGGAACAAGAGGCAGAACCTAAAGCACTGGGTTTCTTTTGTTATTCTCCAGAATATAAAAAGCTTCATCCCTCTGAAATACCATCTTCCAAAAGCGTCAGCAAGAAAGCTCTAGGGTGGTTTGGTTTGTGACTGAGACTGTGTGCCTGTGTGTGGCGGTGTTCAGTGCCTGCTTTGTGCCATTCTCCTGTGACTGTGGGGCCTTCCTGAGGGTGCACCTGCGCCTGCACCTCTGCTTCTCATCATTGGGTTGGAGCCTTTGCCTCTGAGCCTGTGTTCTGAGCCTAGAGCTGTCCAAGACTGACCATATCTGTGATCCATCCCATGACTTCCCAGGTCCACAGCTATGTCTGTGCATAATTACTGCCTGTTCCTGGAATGGTGATTGTTTGATTATACTTGTGGTTGTTTCTATTTTCACTGTCCTGGTGAATGTTTCCTGCCATGGTGATTATACCTGTCTATGGGAGTGACAGTCAGAATATTTAACAACTGATCCAGCACCAACCAATCCAAACAGATGGCCACTGTGAACTGGTGTGGATACACTGGGGCATTTCCACTGGTTCAGACACAGTTTATTAAAGCAATCTCAATTCAGTGATATATGACCTTGAAAGTGATTTATTTTTTCCCAATCCCTGATTTCAACCATGCTCCATCAAAACCCTTCCCTGTCACTTAGTGAGCAGAACCCACTGCTCTCTGGTCACTCTCAGTGATGGCAAGTCTGGTACAGCCCACAGGCCCACATCTGATTTAATCCCCCCACCCCAGCAATTGTCTGGTGGCTGCTGGAACTCAGAGGGAAGAGTGTGGGGTCTCTGTCTCGCTCATCCTCCCATCTGTCTTCTGATAACAGAAGTTAAGGAGGTGGCAGGTGTCCTCCTCCATGATTGATCACCTGTGGTGCTGGGGAGGCATCCCTGGTTTTTCCTGCCTCCAACTGGTTTCACTGGCCAGTGGTTGTAGCTGCTATATGTTGACAGGTAGGTGGTGCTGTGTCCAGAGTCCCCACAACTTCCCCCATTGCTAAGGACAGCTCCCTTTGTCCCATCAGCAGTCTACACCCCAACTTCCCTCAGAGGACATCACTGAGCCACTGCAGCAGCCACCTCGGCAGCCCCATGGCCCCTGCGTCTTTCCCTGGTAGCCATGCGAGCCATTGGCACCTCTTTTTTTATCCAGTCCTCAGAAGACCTAATGGGAACAGCCCTCTGCTCTCATCCTTCTTCTCCAGAGCGCTCACCAGGTCCTTCCCAGAAGCCCTCTGACTTTAGAGATCTCCAGGGGAGAAGCAGGAACCACCCTATGGTTAGGTAGGCCCTGAAACTCCAAGGTCATGGGTTAAGTTTGCCCATGATCTCTTTTGCTGCCCTCTGCAATCCGGAGCACTGAGGACCAAGACGTCGCATCAGCCCCCCACAGGCAACCCTCCGGAAAACCTCCGCGCTGGGCTTTCAAGAAGGAGTGGGCAGCAGAACAGAGGCCTCCTGCCACTAACTGAGCACTCCTGTCAACTTGAACAAGAGCCCCCTCCCCTACTCATCTCTTTAATGGAAAGGGAAGCTGGTGGTGAGGACGGGTGGGGGTGCTGATTGTCAGGGTCAGCATTTGGCCTTCCTTAAG
This sequence comes from Macaca mulatta, assembly GCF_049350105.2. NCBI lineage: Eukaryota > Metazoa > Chordata > Mammalia > Primates > Cercopithecidae > Macaca > Macaca mulatta. The sequence continues at coordinate 101,704,364 of NC_133418.1, read as the reverse complement.
GGAGAGACCCGGTCCCCATTGTTGGCAAACTCCATCTTTAGAATGTGGAGTCCACAACTCAGCTGTGGATCCTGTTCCCTGTGACCCTGTCTTTGTCTGCTCCCCTGCCTATACTGAAGGAAGAGAATGTGTAATGGCACAAGGATAGAAGGATTGTAAATGGGAGCCCAGCCTGGCTGTTGACTGTAGTAGCGCTGGGCAGGAGGGAGCAGAGATGAAAGGCAGAAGGCTTGAACTTAACCCTGGAAATGATGGGGAGTCATTCAAGAGATGAGGTAAGGGAAGGGTGCCTCTGAAGAGATGCCTCAGAGAGTTCCCCAGAGGTTGATAGAAGCAGGGAGACCAAGCCAGAAATGATGCTGATCTAACCAGTGCAATGGCAGGGAATTCTGAGGGGGAAATGGGAGCCAAATCCCAACACAGAGCCACACCCCCTGCCGTGGACCCTCCGGGCCAGTCTCATTGCCATCTGTCTCCACACTTCTGCCCCTGCAGCTCCTTCATCTATAACATATCCCCTTCTTTTCTGCACTGGTTTAAAGTTTCCCTATCTTGCAAGGCTGACTTCAGGAGCAGTCCTTTCTGACTCCTGTTTCCACCCTGCCGGCCTGTTCTCTGAACCTGGGCCCTTAAACTCTAAAATTTAGACCCTAAAGATGCCTAGTTGCACCACCCAACCTAGGATTCTTGGTGTATAGATGTGTATGTATATATAAATGCACGTTTAGTGGGTGACACTCTCCTAAGGTCTGCATGGGCAAGGGTCCTCTCACTGTCGCTTTAGTAGCTGGCTTGTGACACCCCGAAGGCACTCTGTCAATACTTGTCAATATGTAGGATCTGTCTTGACCCTGGGAAGTTCAGCACTTTTGGCAGGGACAGCTCCTGTGGACACAGGAGGAGACAGCCATAAGCTGTAGGTCACACAATGCCTCAGGACCCCAGCTAAGATGGGGTTACGTACAGGCAGCCTCTGACCCGCCAGCAGACAAGGCAGTTTTCCCATTTCTCTTGCTTGTCTTTAATGGCACAGACCAAAGGGAAAGCTTTAGAAAATTCAGTTCAGTGATACATTTTCTCTCTTTCATTGCTCTCCCTTTCTTTGTTTTAAGAACAGGTAGGCTAGCCCTTCCCTTTCTTTGGTTTACAAAGACTTTATTCCAAAATGAATTATAAATAATTAAAACTTCACTCCATTTGTTCTATATTGTTGTTAATTGAAAAAATTAAAGATGCATGTGCTGTAACCTCCAGGGTGGCCCTAAGAGAAGCCAGTGGGTGTCTTGGGGGCGGGAAAGACGTGCACCAGCACCTCCCAGGCTGCTGCCAGCTCTGCCTCTGAGCAGAGCACCCGGCTGACTGACCTCTGGAAGCACTTTCCTTGCCTGTCTTCCCGTCCCACTTCAGCACACTGAAATACAACATCACTTCTTTCCTAAATGCACATTTCCCTCTGACTCAGACAGAAGGCAAGAGGTGAAAGGGGTGTATTCATCACTTAAGAAATGGGGAAAGCTGTTCTCATTCTTCTCCAGTGACCTCTCAGAGTGATCCAGGACCCCACATGCCAGAGTGACCTGCTGGGAATGGGATGTGACATAGTCTAAGGATCCCCCATAAAGTTTGACATCTGATGACCAGACTAATCACCCTGCCCAGCCCTTATTCCCCTCTGCTGATGGATACAGGCCTGGAGCTGAACAAAGTGAGGTCAACGTCTCTTTCTTCTAATCTGGGCCCAGTGTGTGCTCGCCCGATTCGATGGGGTGGCATCCGCATCCTTGTTATCTAATGTGCTCTCCATCACTGTCTCCTTAGCTCGCCAGGCTGCCCACTGCCTGCTCAGCACACAATTGGTGCTCAACAAGCGTTTGTTGAAGGAATGAGTTATGTCCATAGGCAAGGTTAACACCGTGAAGTCAGAAGCAGATGTCAGCCCTGTATTAGGCAGGTACCGTAACTATTGTAACAAACAACCCCAAATCCCGGTAGCCTAACACAACAAACATTTAGTTCTCAACTATCCTTGTGCAATGATCCATTGTCTCCCAGGTGGCCCCCCTCAAACAGCATCTCAGACCCCCAGCATCCTTCCTGCCTGCCACCTACCTTGGAAGGTGAGCTCCTTGGGATGGTCTCCATTCAGATGGCTGGTGGGTTAGGAGAGGGAAGGGAGGAACTGCGTGCTCTGCCATCACCCCCACCCTCCCCTCCTGGCAAGAATCCCCTCTCCAAGACCCCAGGGACGCTTTCCTCCAGGCCTTCCTCGATCTGTCTAGCATGGGTCCGTGCAATGCCTAGTCTTCCAGAGTCCCCAAGAACAATCTCTCCTTGCTTCAAGCCTGGTCTTGGGGGGCTTCTCCAGCACGCTCCATCTCAACAAGCTTCCCTTGACACGAGATGAGCCGTCAGGGCTGAGGAGACACCCCTGGCTCTGAGGAGAGAACATGACTGGGGCTCAGGTTCCCCCCAGCTCAGATTCCTGCCCTCTTGCCCTGTGTCCATTTACTTTGCGGGCAGAAAGGTCTTTCCCCAGGTCCCCCACCACAAGGGCCAGGCTCAAGTATCCCTGCAAAAGGGAGCGTTCCCTTCCCCAGCAGGCACGTCACAGGTGGGGCCGGTGAAAATGATGGTTCCCTGGGATGATTGCCCAATTTGAGTTTTGCTTCCCTGTTCACTGGAGGCAGTCCTGTGAGGCAAGGAGTCGAGAATTCGCATCCAGGCACCCCGGGAGAGCCTCATTCTAATTAGCTGCTCTTCTCCTTGGTCTGTGAGCAGGGCTTGCTCAAGGTTGTGCCTTGCTGTGAGTTCTGCTTAACACATTTCGCTCCACCACCTTTAATGTTCTCCCGATCCAATTTCCTTTGCAATAAATAAATAAATAAAATAAAATGTTTTCATTGAATACAAACCCACTCACTGCAAGAGGCCTGGGTGGCATCTCAACTATGAAAGGTTCGTTTTCTTCATTAAAGCCGTCAGTTCTTAATCCTCACACTTTCTTCTTCCCCACTGCCTGGCTCGCTCCCATGGAAATAAAACTCCAGCCTCCTCTCAGGAAGGTCACTCCCAGGAGTTCAGACACGCATAAGCCTCAGAGGTGGAGGATTGCACAGGCATCGCAAATGTTAGAGCCAGCCCGGGACCTGAGGAAGGCAGGCAGCCAGAGACCTCAGGGGCAGGAACGGTGCTCCTGGCAGCCTCTCCCTGAAGTCTGGTTTTCTGGGTGTCTCAGCAGCCCCAGAAGAAACCTTTGAGAGACCCCACAGTGCGCACAGTGCTGTGTAACAGGAGCTGGGAAGCAGGCCCCAGTGACCACTGGCTTTCATCAGGCCATGGGCCATTGGCTCCCTGCCCTTGCTTGTGATGAAAGTCTGTGTGGCCTCATGATGCACTGTGAATAATGCCCCACACCAACATCGCCTCCCGGACCTCCCATACTGATTCCAGAAGGGCCTAGCTGCATCTCCAAGTCCTCTCCTTCCCTCTCAGCTGCATCTCCAAGCCCTCTCCTTCCCTCTCAGATCGGCAGCACCGTCACCTGCGGCTGGGCTGACTTGCAGATGGATCCCCAGCTTTCCAGGAGAGCTCTGGGCGTGTCTCCCACCTCTCAGGGGACTGAGCCCTGCTTTTGTGCCTTTCAAAGGCCATGAGGGAGAGAAGAGGCAGTTTGGGGAATAATTGCTGTCCCGTTCACTACAGGCCCACCAGGCTTGGCAAATCAATGCTGAATCTGAACTATTTGCAAAGTTGCTTTAATTCAGCTACTTATGTGGCAAGTGTTTTCTCATAGGTTTGAATCAATCACCCACTGATGAGTATGTATGGTGCACCCAGCCCTCCTAAGAATAATGAGGTAGAGATAGAGATGAAGTTGCTGCCTTTCCCTCCAAGAGCCTAGTCTAGCTGAGTGGACCAGACACACCTGAAACACGAGATGAAATAAGAGCAATTTAAGGCCAAATGAGAAGTTTAAAGGAGACAGAAAGTAAAATTATAACAAGAGCTACTATTCCCAAATGCACGCCCACTCTGTGCTTCAAAAATCGTTGATCGTCACAATGACTTTCTGAAATAAGTATTATTATCAGCCCCATTTTGCAACAAGAAAACTCGTGCTTAGAGAGGTTAAGTGATTTTCCTGAGGTCACACAGCCATTAAATGAGAGTTGAAATTTAAACTCCACTCGATTGATTCTGAAGCCTGTGTTCCTACCCACTACGCAATCCCAGAGGCTGCATACCAGGGGAGAGGAGACTCACAGGCAGATTTGAGCACGACATAAAGAAGACATTTCTAATGGCTCAGGTTTCCCAACAATGGAATAGGCTGTGTGTTGAGTAAATGAGAGGTTAAGAGGCTGGAAGGTCCCTAGCAACTGAAAGAAGATCCCAAACCTGAAAGGAGGTTTAATGAATCCATTTCAGAGGAGAGGTGCCATAATTATTAGGGAAGTGGGATTTGAAAGGACATACTTTGATTAATTAGAAAGGTCAGGAAGGTGGCAAATGTGTTGGCAAAGATTCAGCAGTAGGGATCACAGGTATGTCTGGGGGTAGTGAGTAAAGCTGATTGGCTGAGGTGAAGACTTTGGGTTGCCCAAATCTCCCCTTGCAATGCGAAAGGCCTAGTAAGGTGCAGGGGTTGGGTTAAGAAAACCGATTATTTGAAGAAGCCAGAAATATTTAAAGGAGTGAGAGAGGTGGGGAGAAATGAGGGCCAGATCTCGAAAGAGCCACAGTTCAAAAGTAAAAAAACTCAATTTCTACCTTCAAGACCAAGAAGCCACCAACCGCATCCAGAAACAAGAGGTCAAGTGACCACAGGATCAGAAACTAGGAAGCAAGAACCAGGCGGGGGTCGTCGGAAGTGCTTCTGGCTGCAACGTCAGTGTCAAGGGTGTCCTTCCTGCAGCTGCGTGGTTTAAAGGTGCTCAGCGGGTGAGGGCAAACAGCATTGAGAATAGTGGGCTCACTTCTACGCAGTGGGGCTGGCCTCACAGCACAGGGGACAGGCTGACCACAGATGTGCCCCCCACCCACAGCACAGCAAACCCTTGAAGGATGAATAGAGACTCCGACCCTGAGACCAGGATGCCCGGCACAGTCCAGGGCTTGGTGACATGGCTCCTGTCCCAGGACATCCATCTGGGCAGAGACAACAAAATTGCAGGCCCGAATCTGCTCTTTGCCATTTTCTAGAAAATGGCTTCACTTATAAAAAGAAGGAAGGGAAGGAATATGGGCCAATTCTGAGGGCTAATTGCCTTTGCTCTCAACAAGAGCCCATGCTTTTTCCAGCAAACGTTCCCTCCTGTTACTGTGCTGCCAGAGCCACTCTTCGTTTCCAATCAGCCCTGAAAATAGCCCTTGATAGAGATAATAGGAAGAACAAAGAGAAATTTAGAGGACCAGAGAAAGGAAAGAAAAGTCATGCCTAACTGGCAGCACAGAAGTTGTTTTCAGAAAGAACCCTTCAGTTAGTTCCTGATTTGTCTTCAAACAGCAAGGTGTTAAATAAATCCCAGGGAGCGGACTTGGATTGAGACCAAGGATTCTGTGGCTTTTTTTAGGTCATAGACTCCTTTGAGAACCTAGAAAAGTCACAGACCCTCTCTCATACTGGGAAAATGCACATAAACAAGTATTCTGAATATTAATTCAGGGTTTCACGAACTCCTCCTCAACAAGCCCAACCACAGATTCTGGTTAAAAAGCCATGAAGCAATCTCTCTTTTAAAGGCTTTCCCTCCTCTCTGTCTCTCTCTCTGTCTCTCTGTGTGTGTGTGTGTGTGTGTGTGTGTGTGTGTGTCTGTGTGTCTGTGTGTCTGTGTGTCTGTGTGTGTGTGTGTGTGTGTGTACAAGGGAAAGGCTGAGCTGCACTTCTTCAGGCATGATCTGATAGGCACAGAAGCCTTGAAAGTCTTTCTGAAAATAGGTGAGTGTGGAAGTCCAAAGAGTAGACTAGAATTCCATTTCACATGAGCCAAATTCAGCAACGACAGACACTGAGGGGTCAATACCTGGCCCCAGTACTATGAGAAGAGCCTGGAGGCCTGAGTCTGTCACCTATAGGCCTCAGCAAGAACAAGAGTACCCCCTAAAAGGGTGGTAATGGCCATGAGCTACAGAGTGGCTGTGAGAGCCCTGAACCTCATGCCTGGGGAAAGGGCCTATACCATGGCTTGGAAAATTCCATGTGTATCCAAATCACCTGAGAACTTGTGAAAATGCAGATACCAATTCAGTAGGCCTGGGTTGTGGGCTGAGATCCTGCATTTCTAACCAGCTCCCTGGTGATGCTGATACTGCTTTGGGTAGCAAGAGTCTCTGCAATTATCTGCTCCTGGCTGAAGTCCCAGCAGAAACCTTGAACTTCTGCCCTAGTGGAACTCTGGACGATGGAACACTGTCAGGATGCCCTAAGGTATCAGTGTTTCCTGAATTGAGTGTGATGCCACCAAAGTCTCTAAGACAAGCATGCCCACCTAACCAGGGGCTGGGACTGGGACTTTATTTGGGGTCAGACAGGGGTGGCAACTGATGAGATGGTGTGTCTTTTATCTCTGAATCCCCACAGCCCAAACAGGCTAGGGCCATGTACACAGTAAGAATCCTTCAAGTGAGGGTGTGACTGAACCAGAGCCATCAGTTTTCTGGGCAGGCAGAGGGGAGACAGTGGAATGCACCAAGAGCCTAGGGGAAGATCAGTGCCTATCAGGCAATGATCTGTGACTGTTGGACAAACCCATGGCAAAGGCAGGAGATCTGGCCTCTGAGCCAGTTAGCCTGACCTGCCTGCTCTCTCACGCAAGCTCACTCCTGGAGATGAGGAGGAAAAATGAAAATTGGATTTTCCCCATGGCCATCAAAGTGGCCCCTCTTCCACCATTTTTGTCTAAAAACACTGTTAAGAAGAAACTGAAGGTTTGGTTCCCTTGAGACCCTGAGCTGCTGATGCTCGGAGTATCAGCAAACCTCTAGCCAGTGTAGCCCAGCCCCAAACTCCTGGCCTGTTCCTCTGCACTTAGGGGCCTCAGATCTATGGTCATGGCTCCTAAGCAAATCAGACAGGTCCCTTACAAAAGTGGAAGTCACCCCACCCCAACCTCTCCATCCCCTGCTGATCCCAGATCACAAACGCCTATCTGAAAGGGGCATAAGAGATATTGTGAATGCCAGGCCATGACTAAGACAGAGGGAGAGCTATCGACGTTTTCAGATACATACACACACACTGGCAGGTGTACATCCCTAAGTAGGAGCTCAGATTAATTCCACAAATAATTAAACACCTACTGCGTGCTGCTCTGTGTTTTGGAGCTGAGGCAGCTTGCCTGAGCTGGTCTTCTCACACATCAACTGAAAGAAGCTGGTGTTCTGCTGTCCCACTTTCTGCACTGGAAACACTGCAGGGATTTGGGGATGGTGTGGCTAAATTTAAAAGCAAATGCTTTCATCAGCCTTTCAAAAAATGTGTAAGAACCATTTGGAAATCTTCCTTTTTCCACCCTGAATCAGCCTCTCTCCCCCTTGAAACCCTTCTTACCATCTCCTCTTGCTCCCAACTTTAAGGCTACGAAAAAAATCCGCATCAAGCCCACGGTTCACAGAAGCAGACCTCTTCCCTCCAACCTCCATATGCATGCTGGAGTGACAAATTCCCCTCTGAGTCCTCTAGAAGCGTCGGTTTCCTCTGATGTGAGCAGTAGCTACTTCTTAGGATTGGTGTGAAAACCACATGAGATCATTCAGTTAAAGCACTGAGCACAGGACTGGTATCTAGTAAGGCCTCCATAAAGGGCAGCTATATCATCAAAAGGATGAAAGATAACAAGTACTGGCGAGGATGTGGAGAAAAGAGAGCCCTTGCACACTGTTGGTGGGAATGTAAATTAGTGCAGCCATTTTGGAAAACAGTATAGAGGCTCCTCAAATGATCTAAATACAGAATGACCATATGATCCAACAGTCCCACTTCTGGGTATCTATCCAAAGGCATTGAAATCAGTGTGTTGAATAGATATCTGCCCGCCCACATTTATTCCAGCACTCTTCACAGTAGCCAAGGTATGGAAACAACCTAAGTGCCCATCAATGGGTGAATGGATTTTTTTTTAATGTGATACATACATACACAATAGAATAGTATTCAGCCTTTAAAAAGAAATGCTATCATTTGCAACAACATGGACAAATCTGTGGACATCATGTTAAGTGAAATAAGCCAGGCACAGAAAGACAAATACCACATGATCTCATGCATATGCTGCTGTGGTTTCAATGTGTCCCCTCCAAAGTTCAGGTGCTGCCAATGTGATAGTATTAAGAAGTGAGGCCTCTCAGAGGCAATGGGGCCGTCAGGGCTCTTCCCTAATGAAAGAGATTATAAGACCCTTATAAAACGGGCCTCATTCAGGGTTCCACCAGCTTGCCCTTCTGCCTTCCACCACGTGAGGAGGACCCAGGGTTCCTCCCCTCTGGAGCAAGACGGTGTCATCTTGGAAGCAGAGCGCAGCCCTCGCCAGACACCAAAACTGATAGCACCTTGATCTCGGACCTCCCAGCCTCTAGAACTATGAGAAATAAATTTCTGTTCTTTATCAAATCCCATCTCAGGTATTTTGTTATAGCAGCACTGAATAGAGTAAGACATATGTGAAATCTAGAAAAGTCAAACTCACGGAAGTAGACAGCAGAAGGGTGGTTGCCAGCGGCTGGTGTGGAGAGGGAGAGTGGACGGGGAAAGCGGAAATGTGTCAGTTAGTCAGGAGGAATCAGTTCTGGTGATCTATTGCACAGTGTGGTGACTACAGTCAATGATAACATATTACATATTTCAAAATTGCTAAAAGAGGGGATCTTAAATGCTCTTACCACAAAGAATGATAAGTATGTGAGATGATGGATGTTAACCAGCCTGATTTGGTCACTCCACAAAGAATACATATACCATAGTATCACATTGTACCGCATAAATAGATATAATTCTGATTTGTCCATTCAAAATAAACAAATACCAAAACAAAATAAATAGTAGCTAGTATGGCCATGGTCCTGATGAAGAGAGCAGAATGTACACTCAGATACACAGTTTCCCGTAGCTAGGTCCTCTCTGCTCCTACCCCGCTGGGCACAGGAGATGGTTACGGTCAGTCTGGAACTGGAAACCACTGGATTCCAGGTGTTTTGTGCTAAACCAAGAGCCATCCTTATTCCTGCACTCTACTATTGTCCTTAAAATGACCCACTGAGTGAGAATATCTCAATGGACCACTCCAGGTAGGAGGCCTTGGGACAGGGCCTGAGGGATGTGAATGGGCTCCAAAGGCTCTCTGGGGTGTATGACATGCTCTGGGTTATTAAAGCATAAACATACAATTCCTTTGTCAATCACCTCCAAGGAAAGGGAGCCCTGTGGAATTTTTTTTTTTTTTTTTTTATTTTTTTATTTTTTGAGATGGAGTCTCGCTCTGTCGCCCAGGCTGGAGTGCAGTGGCACGATCTCAGCTCACTGCAAACTCCGCCTCCCAGGTTCATGCCATTCTCCTGCCTCAGCCTCCCTCCCAGGTAGCTGGGACTATAGGCGCCCGCCACCATGCCCGGCTCTTTTTTTTTTTTTTTTCTTTTTAGTAGAGACAGGGTTTCACCATGTTAGCCAGGATGGTCTCAATCTCCTGACCTCGTGATCTGCCTGCTTCGGCCTCCCAAAGTGGTGGGATTACAGGCGTGAGCCAGAGGCCTGGTGGAATTTTAAGACCCCATTGGTGCTGCCATTGGAGCCTCATCTTTTGTATCCACTATTTGTAGCGTAAATAACGTATACTCTGTTGTATTGTCAAACTGACAGATGAGCATTGAGCATGCTTCTGGCATCCACAGACCACTCATTCAATTCAGAAAATGCTAGAAAGTATTAAATGAGCTTCTCTAAACCCTGATGCAGCAAGCTGCTGCATACCATGGGCCATGGCCTCTGAACTTCATGGCAAGTGGCTCTGCCCTCTGAGCTCTGCCACCAGGCCCTGGCCTCTGAACTCTGCAGCAGGGACTGCAACTCTGAACTCCATGGCAGGTGCCATCTTGGTTAAATATTTGACCAGGGGAAGCTGAGTCCAGGGAGTCCAGTTAGGCAAAGCATTTGCAAAAGCATATATTAAGGAGAGACAGACTCCATAGTCATCATGAGCCTGGAAAATCACCTTTGAGTTCCCATCATCCAGCCTCATAGCTGTGGCATCCCCTCCCTTGGCCTTACCCAAAAGGAGGCTCTGCTTGGGCTCAACCTGGGCGGGCAGGCGAGAAGTTCAGTGTGTCCATCAAATATGAAGGCCCAGATGAGCCCATTCATTCCTCAGATTCCATGGTCAGTCAGCATGTGGTTTTTATTTTGTAACCCCATTATTCACTATGATCCCTCTGGGATCTACCTATATTCGAGTTCCCTGCCTACTTTATTCTGCCCAGAAGTTTTCTTCCCCCTTATTACCCAGTTGCCCCTAAAAAGAGAGCTCTGCACTCCACCCAGCATGACTATGATAGGGTCCATGGCTGGGCATGCTCAGTCAAAGCTAGTTACTTTATTTCTTGATTGTGATTACAGGAATAGTTGGAGCATTTTGGATTTTGAATTTTTGGACTAGGGATGTTCGAACCAGTAAGAATAATGCAAATATTACAAAATATTTTTCAACCATAAGAGAAGATTAAGAAAGCTGCGATAGCATGGCATATTTAGAAAAGAAAAAATAAAAGCAAGGTAGAAATAAGGAGAAAGAAAATAGCAAGCGGAAGTGCCTGCCGCCCAGTATAGAATGACTTGGATCTCTGCCCATTGCATTTGTTCAGCCGAGCCACTGTGCCTCTCTAGTGTGTGCCAGGCTCTGTGCTGGGGATGGACTGTGGAAGGAAAAGGGCAGGAAAGGGTGCATGGGGCAAGCAGGCAGGCCCTGCCTGGCAGAGGCTCCGGGTCTGGAAGATGCTAAAGATGGGCACTCATGTTTCTGCAGCCTGAGGCAGGCCAGGAAGAGACCCAGGGAGGACTGAGAACAGGCCTCACATGTGGCAAGGGACTCCAGCAAGTCTGGCCTCAGTGACATCCCCAGAACATTCTTACCTTCCTGAGGTTGGGAGTCAACCTGAAAATTACCAAACAAGAAGTGAACCAGGCTTGAGGGCAAGTGGACCACCAAGAACTGGACTGGAAGGAAGAGAAGCAGCACAGGACACACCTGCAGGAGAAAGGAGTGGGAAGCAACTGAGTGGGAAGGGAGACGGAGTTAGAGCCAAAAGCCCTGGCGCAGACATCTCCTTGTAGAGCAGGGGATGGCAGAGTGCCATGGAACCCAGAGATCTCCTCCCTAGAGAAAGGGGAAGAGATAAAATTTCCAGTCCTCTCATGAGGCCCAGAGATACAGAAAATTCCAACGGGAAGAAGTTCAGGGGAGGCAGAGTAAGTGAGAGTGCACATGAGAGCTCGCTAAGAGAAAGCTGCTGCCCAGGTTGTTACCAAGCACAACACCGGCCTCCTACAAGCGGGCATAACCTTGACCCCAGCCCAGGACAGCCACTAGTCTCCTTTGCTGAGTTCACTAACAAGAGTTGTGAAGGGTTCTACATTTTATCCTGCTTGCAAGCTAACATGTTACCCTGCCACAGATTCATGGATGCTGGCAAAAGACACAAGACTCCTGGGTCAGAAACAAAGCACTTTGTTACTTACAGTGCAGGAAGCAGCATGGCTGTCACATCTGCATCAGTTCCTCTTGCCTACCCAAGTCCCATGAGGGTAATAAGGAGGGGCCCAGGAAAACGCTGCACATGCAGTGGGTTTGCTGCACACCTGAGGGACCCCAAACTCAGAAAATCCAAGCCTTTTAAAATGAGCATAAGCCTACCTTACCTTTGCTCTAGAGGGAGACCTTATCTTTACTATAACGGACAATAAAAATACTTGCTTACCCCAGAAGGAGACACCAACTGTATGTTCCAAGGCTGTTTGCGATACAAATATCCCAGAGGACATAGCCTGGAACAAAGATTATCAGTGTCCCCGCTCACAAGACATGCAGAAATGCAAGAAACCCAAGAAACCCTTGGAGAATTGTCTTACAACATTCAAAAACTACAGAGGCAGTCCTCGCCTCCCATGACAGTTCCCACCTCATCCCTAGGGAGAGCACAAGGATGGAAGAAGGCAGGGATGCTTGGCAAAGAGAAAGTCCTTGAGCGTGACCTTGAAGAATGGCAGAGACAACCTCCCATTATGGGGTGGCTTGTTTTGAATTTAGAGAATTCTTTCTCTAAATTCTGCTCTAAAAGCAAGGAATCGTGCATGACCAAACAGAATCCCCCTGTCCTTCCCCAGAGAAAAAGAGGGTCTAGGTCTTAGTTTAGGATCACCTAGACTCCGAATCACATTTGAGGCTGTTCTCTGGCCACTAGACAAGCACTCCTTACAGACCTCAATCTCTTTGTGTTCTGCCTGCGGCACACCCCACTCCCACTCCCTGCCCCCATCATATTAATAGCATTCCCCAGAGTTATACAAATAAAGCCTCAAGTATCCTGCTCTCCAGGTTCATGTGCTAAAGCAGCCAGACAGGGAAAGGTACCCACAAATGTGCCTCCCTTTTCACAACAGGTAAGTGGTGAGAAATGTAGATTTGGATCATCTGGTTTCTCTTCTATGCTCATAGAGGAGATCATTAGTTCACAAACCTTACACTTGGAAGATGGGCTGAACAGCCATTTCGGTGACTCCTCCCATCACTTTGCATTTTCCTGTGGTGCCTGCCCAGCAGCCAGAATCACTCAGGGTCACTCTTCTCACTTCCACATTCCTAATCATAAACCACAGCCCAGTCCCCCACCCTGTCCTTTCTCATAGAATTTACAGCAGGGAGTGCAGAAGCCCAGTCACAGAAGTCTCCACCTGAACAGCCCTCTTCTAGTATCTCTCTAGCAGTTTCTGCAAGCCCCTAATCTTCTCCCCCTCTCCCCAGGATCTCTTAAATAAATGTTATGTGATCAGTTACAGCATTGCCCTATTTAATTGATTTATACGCACTTTAAAAAGCTTTACACTGCACAGGAAACACATCTATCATAATGCTTGATTGAATTGGAGAAAGGAGAAGGAAGAAAGGGAATTAAAATTTATTGAGCACTTATTATGTGCCAGGTAATGCACAAGGCACTTTACATACATTATTGAGTTTAATCCTCACAACAGCCCTGCAAGGTGGGTATTTCTCCCTATTTGAGGACACAAAGGCCTACAGAGGTTAAAAGACTTACCCAAGTTTGCAAAGCTCTTAGCTGGAAGGAGCAGACTTCAATTGCAGGTCTACCTGACTCCAAGCCAACATTGACTTCAGGATTTAGATAACATATGTTCCAAAAAAACAATGACTAGGGAATATACCCCTTATTGTAACATTGTTTCACTGAGGAAATAAGATGCAATTCGCATTGCTGCCTCCTACCACATCTTTCCCCTTAACTCAATGCTCCTGTGGGCACCATTTGACACCGAAGGCTGATGGATGGGCTGGAGAGTGAGGAAGGGGGTGCTAGCAGATAAGTCAGATGTGTTTACAAAACCAGAGAGTTTCTCTCCAAACATTAACATCTTTTAGAAAATTTTAGCTGTTTAAAAAAAAAAAAAAAAAAAAAAAAACTCTAGTCGAACGCGGTGGCTCACACCTGTAATCCCAGCATTTGGGAGGCCAAGGTGGGCAGATCACTTGAGGTCAGGAGTTCAAGACCAGCCTGGCCAACATGGTGAAACCCCATCTTTACTAAAAATACAAAAATTAGCCGGGCATGGTGGCCAGGACTTGTCATCCCAGCTACTCAGAAGGCTGAGGCAGGAGAATTGCTTGAACCCAGGAGGAAGAGCTTGCAGTGAGCCAAGAGATCGTGCCACTGCATTCCAGCCGGGGTAGCAGAGGGAGACTCCATCTCAAAAAAGCAAACAAACAAACAAAAAAACCCTCAAACTATTTATATTTAATACTATTGTGAAAGTTACAGAGAACACGTATTCAGTATTCATTCAATATGTATTTCTAGGGGATAATTCATTGTGGGGAAGCACCAAGAGACAGCAAAGAACAAGCCACTCCAGGTGCCTCCGGGATCATACTCTGTAGTCCAGGGTGATGTTAAAATCTGCAATGGCCAATTAGAAACGCCCCAGGCAGGTGGAACAGACATGGGCTCAGTGCCTACCTGGGTCCCCAGGAAGTGGACCCCTGGATAAGGAGGAACCCTGTACCTTCCCTCGCGACACAGGGAGAGAACTACACATTCAACCACCCGGATCCCCAAGACTGAAGTGAGATTTTGGCAAGTACTTACCCTTTTACTGCATAGAACCAAACTGCTGAGTCCTGTGAGTTTGCGGCTGTTTTGCAGTTTTTCTGCCTCTGATTACCAGACTGTCACCTGTCACTTCTGACGATCACTGCCCCTGCACATAGAAGCACCTCTCTTCACTTCTAATTCACTGTGGGTTTTAATACAAGAGTGCGGCTCTTGTTGGAATGTAAGAGTCTTGAATGAGTCCACAGGCCTGCACGTAATGCAGGAATGCCTGAGATTTAGGGAAAACACTGTGTGGCATCTCTTCCGTCTTCTGGGGGAAACTTTTTGCTTCCATCCTGATGCTGAGAGCTGTGATCTAGATAGTGGAACTTACCGGATAGTATCAGGATGAATCCAAAGAAAACTGAAACGATAATTTGAGGGCAACTCTTAGGCAGCGATGTTTTCACAACTTCAGAGGGCAATTTGGTATTCAGGAATATTATAAAACAGAGCAAATGCGAAAACCAGGTAGCTAAACAAAAACGATCCCTGCAGCTTTTTCATTTATTTAAATTATCTTGGAAAGATAATTTTCTGTGAAACCAACCAAGTGAAACTTTGCTGTGATCTCCCATAAACAACCTGGCCGGATCCTACTGGAGTTTCCAAAAACAACGGGTTTTTACGTTTAAAAATGATCAGAACATTCAGTACTTAACACACAAAAAAGTGGCAACCATTCTGCTTGGCACCATTTAATCAAGTGTGAGTGTCAAATCCTTTATAGCTTCAAATTAACAACAAGGAACTGTAATTTTTGTGTTTGTTTGTTTAAAAGACCAGCCGAGATTTTTCTTTTTGCCTGTTTAAGCTTCATTTAATTCAAGCTCCAATCTGCCCCTCTTTGATTGCATTTCCAAACCCTAAATAAAAGTGATAACTCTTTCTGCCAATTGTAACAAACTGCTGGTGCCAGTTATTGCTTTTTGAAAAAAAAAAAAAAAGCAAATGCAAAACCAAAAAAAAAAACAAATACATATATTTTAATACTTAGCGGACAGCTTTATCCAAAAGCGGGGAGAAAACCCCGGCCTTTCAAAACCGTCTGATATATTTGTAACAACCTCTTTACTGAGTTCATGTATCTTCTTTATTGTTCTTCATAAACAGGCTATTGGATCTCTCTAGCTTGCGATGTGAAAAATGAAAGAATTTCCTCCCATCCATGCCTCTCTTATCTCATAATTGTTTTGTTCTGAGAGGTAGGGGAGACCCGTATAAATGTCTCTGCTATTTTATTTTGTCCTCTCCAAGCCTATGCATGCTTTTCTCCAGGGCTTTTGACTCCTTCTGTTCTGTTTCTGCCTGAACCTGGATCTACTTACTGTTCTCTGCATCAAACCCTGCTAAATTGTTTGAGATTTCATTTCTGAGGGTGATGGAAGAGAGATAAGAGTCAAAGTCATTTTAAAAGCCACTTTTTGGCATGTCTGTGCTGGGTAGTCAGAGGCAGAGGTGCTTAAGTAGCTGCTCACCTGACATCACAGAACACCTTGGCTGGGGTCTGCAAGGACATCCTCGTGCAGCAGGAGCATCCGCCACCTCCCTGCCCACTTCCTTGCGGGGGCCCTGCCCACTGGGCTTTCTTCACTTCTGCTGCAGCTTCCAAGGTTCCTCCGTCTCTCCAACTTCCATCCTTTCAGTCTTCCTCGTAAAGCTGATGTCTTCCAGAACAGAAATCACCCTTGTCAGGGACAGACAGTTCCAAGAGTCTGTTGAGGTGGGTTATTGGAGAGGAGGTGGGGTTTTGTAAATGTGGTTAATTGTCCTGCAAATGCAGGAGCTGCACACTCCAGGGAGAGGCCACGGAAAGGGGTCTGGAGGAAAACAGAATAACTATTTACTAAACCCTGATTCTTCATTGCAACAGAGCAAGCACCTCAGACCAGAGGCCCTCTGCAAGCAGCCCTGAGTATTGAAGTCGTTCTATCTAAAGAATTCCATGAACACTCATCAGCCAGGTTTTGCTGTGATAATGCTGAGTAACAAATAATCCTCAAATCTCAGTGGCTTCCAACAACAGATTCTTTCTTTTCACTCACGGGTCTGCAGGTTGACCGGAGTTAGCTGAACTTGGCTGGGCTTGGACACAGCTTGTTCCATGGGTCTCTTTATTTTGGAACTGCAACTACCTTGTCTTATGGTGGGGGCAGGAGCACCAGAGGACAAACATGGACATCTGACCCGCTCACTTTCATGCAGTGGTTGCACAGCCATGCCCAAAGTGAGTGGGGCAAATATATGCCATCAGCAAAGGAAGGAGTAATATTGAGTGAACATTTGCTCAATAATAATATAACCTATCACAAATGCTGTACACACACACTCACACTCTCTCTCACACACACATGGATCTTTACAGGCCCAGACAGAACTGCTTCAGAGAGGCACTAAGTCTTGTGAAAGAGGAATTGTCCACTCTTCCATCTGTCCCAGGTAAGACGACTTCTCAGAACCCTATAAGGATATTTCAAAATCATTTTTGGATGCAGAGACACTTCAGGCTGAGAGCAACTTTAAATGTCATCTAGTCCCACATCCTCCCCAAGAGAAGTTTCTAGTACCAGCTCCAGTGATGGCAAGATCACTTCCTTCAAGGCACCCACCATTTGCACACAAAATGAGTCTTCTCCTCCTACAACACACAACGCCTCGGACATCTGTGGACACCTCTTAGGGATCCCCGAGCTGGTCCTTCTTCAACAGAAAGACCTTGAGCTGCCCTTCCTCAAAGCCCATGGTTTCTAGCCACACTGTCCTCCAGGCATGTGCCATTTTTTCATGCATGACTTATTCTGTGAACCTAGAACTGTGCCCAGGGATCCAGAACACCAATCGGAGAGTGACGGGTTATACGTCTTACCCAGGTTGAGCTTAAAGTCACCTAGAGCCAAGCCGTTCTTACACCTGTTGCTCAACTATTCATCAACTCACTATTCATGGAGCACTTCTTATATGCCTTGCATCCCACTGGTTGCTGGGGACACAGTGGTGAACGACATTGACATGGTCCTGGTTCTCATGGAGAATACTTCCAGAGACAGATAATAAATAAGTACAGAAACCAAATAGATGAAATCTGAAACACATGCTATGAAGAAAAAGATCAGATGATATGGGAGGAAGGGAAGCTACTTTAAATGATGTGGCCAGGGAAGGACTCCCCAAAGAGGTAACATCTGAGCTGAGACTGGAAGCATGGGAAGGAGGCTGACCAGGGAGCATGAGAGAGGGGCATTCAGGACCCTCGCTGGGCAGGGGTCAGGCTCAGGGCTAGAAAGAGCCTGAGATGTTCAGGAAGCTGAAGGCAGATCAGAGTGGCAGGAGTGTGGTGAGCAGGAAAGGGGAGCACAAGGAGAGGACGCCGCATCGGCAGCTCTGGTCAGCTGTGAAAGATGCACAGAGCATATTCTCAGTGCCAGAAGCCACAGGTGCACTTGAAGCAGGTGAGGCCCTATGTCACTTGGATCCTGAGCAGCGTCTTCAGCATTCCCTGTGCGTGTATCCATGCAGGTCTTTGTGGAGGGGCAGCCTCACTGAAGAACTTCACGTTTGTCCCAACTGAGTTTCTTTGTCCATATAGGCCCCTGGTCCAGCCTGTCAGTGACAAACCAGCCTTCTCTCCAGGCTCTCTGCCCCCCAACACAGAAACAGCATTTGCTCCACAGCTTTCTCCAAGCCAAGAGGAAGTGTGACAATAAGAGGGTGAACAGCAGCCCTCGACGTAGAGAAAGTATAAAAGACTGACAGCAGAACTTTAAAAGCAGAGACTTTAGGGGGCATGGTTTTCAGGACCAAACAGTTCATCTTACCCAGCAGCCCGCCAATGGCTGGGAACAGGTGCTGGGCAATGCGTCACAGGTGTGCCGGCCACACCCTCAGGGAAGGAGAAGACAGAGTGTTCATGCCAGAGGACCTGCAGCCAAATGCCCCTGGGGTCTTGTCATGCCCAGCCCAGGAGGACGAGGTCTGTGTGTCCTGCATCTCCAGGCCTCTTCAGCATGTTGTTTGGGACCACCTGCTCAGCAGGCTACGACTGTACCCGGATTGCTTCACCTCCGCCTTCTCTCTCACCATTAACATGGGCTGCTGTGTAAGTATGGGCGATATGGAGAGGGTGCGTGGAGACCAGAGGGCCAGTGAGGAAGTAGGCAGTCCTCAGAGAGCAGCTCGGTGGCCAAGAAGACTTGGGATTCAGAGCCCTGGAGATAAAGGTGGAGCCGTCTGCACAGATGAGGCATGGGAGGAAGGGCTGCGGCAGCTAGAGGCTAACAGCACATAGTAAGGAAGGCTCTCGGGTACACAGGGAGAATGCCAGGAGGCCCCCGAGAAGCTCAGCTGACCAAAGACACCCTTCCCAACTCAAACCTCAGAATTCGAAACCACAGATTCAGGAGAGCCTGTTGCAGTATAATCCTATTATTAAAAGTACATTATATAGGCCGCCTGTAATCCCAGCACTTTGGGAAGCCAAGGTGGGCAAATGGCTTGAACCCAGGAGTTTGAGACCAGCCTGGGCAACACAGTGAAGCCTAATCTCTACTAAAAATATTTTTTAAATAATCCAGGAGTGGTGGTGTGCACCTGTAGCTACTTGAGCGTCTGAGGTAGGAGGACCGTTTGAGCCCAGGGGGTGGAAGTTACACTGAGCTGTGATTGCACCACTGCACTCCAGTCTGGGTGAGAAAGCAAGACCCTATTTCCAAAAGAAAGTGTCTTATATATGAATATAATAAGTATTTATGTGTGCATATATACAGAGGAGGAAACTGTCTGGCAGATGTTTACCGATGGTTTATCCTCTTCTGAGTTCATTCATTCCCTTCAATACTTATAAAGACCTTTCATATTAGAAACTGTACTGAAACTCAGTGTCAAAATGTTATTAATTTGATATAACTAATTTAATTTTTTCTTCATTCCTTTTTTATGTATATTCGTGTTTTCTCAGTTTTAAAGAATAATGATAACGCACCAAAGAAAAAGCTTCAAAACCAGGTCCCTAAGCCCAGGGGCAGACTCTCTGCCCACCTCTCCTGCTTCCTTCTCCCCAGCTCCTCTCTCCCCAGCTCCTCCCCTCCAGGCTAGGCACCCTGTTTGAGAATCTTCAGACTTCTGCAGGAGCATTTGCACCTGAAGTTCCCGTTCCATTTTTTTCCCTTCTGATCCCCACATCCCCTTGGAGCTCAGATGAAGCCCCACCTGGCCTCTCCAAGTCCCAGGACTCCCCAGCGTTGGGGTCTGGACAGTTGTGCAGGGCCCTGTCATCTTGCAGAGGTGATATCGCTCTCAGTTCACGCAGCACCAAAGAGGCAGTAAAGGAGATAAATGGAATTTCTGCTCAATGAGTTGATGATAATAATAAATAAGGCCTTTTCTCCAAAGACTTGAAATCTGTTGGCTCATTTCAATGCACAAAATTATTCGTTTAAAGAATCCTCCCCACAGACTTGAAATAGGTGGGGGATTAGTAATCATTAACCCCATTTTGCAGATGGAGAAACCAGGACCCAGCGGGAGCTGGAGCCCATAATGACTGACAAAGCAGGTGCCCTGACTCCCTGGCCAGCACCCTATTTGGACAGGGTACAGTCACAGTCCCAAGCTGCCACTGTAGGCACAGGACCAGAAAGCCATTCCTAGATCCTCAAGAATCGATGCTGAATCCACCACCCAGCTTACAAAGCGCTTCCTTCCTCTGACTCAGAGCTCCCTAAGGACCAGACCAGCATCTTCTCTTCCCTTTCTCTATCCTTCCAAGACTGAGCAAAGCAAAGGCAAGGCCCAGAATCCCCTTCTGCCTCCCCCCGCCACTGAATGTGCTAAGAACAGGGTTCCCTGAAGGCCCCCGGCCCTTGGGGATGGTTGACCCACGGATCAGCTGAATCCCGGCAGGACAATATCTCTGGTCCAGGCACTTTTATTTTTCGGAAGAATCCTGCCTACCCAGGGAGACTGAGAAGCAGCCATGTGGCTCGGAGCAGGGAGAGGACATCCTTCTCCTGCTCTGCCTTTGACTGTCAGAGCTTCCAGCCTCCGGGTAACCATGGTAATCGGCAGCATTAACCACAGCAGTGACAGGAGCCTCAGCAGGCCCACTCTGACCTGCTCCACTGCAGATGGTGCGCCACCGGCTTCCCGCAGCTTCGGTGGGGAGCTGTGACCGGCTGCCAGGCCCCTGGTGCACTCACCTGCACACCTACTGCCTGGGCCCAGAGGTTGCAAAGGGTGGTCTGTCTCCGAGACCCAAGAGTCAATGCTAGAGAGAAAAGGGGCCTCGAACCTCCTGCAACCCTTCACAAGGCCTGGTCAGAAGAGGTCTAGGATGCAGTCCAAAAGCATAGTTGCCATGTCAGTGGGGGCTGTGAGCCTGGGCTTTTTCTCTGGACCCACCACATTTCCAGTCTTAGTTCTGCCACCAAAGGTGGCAGCCATCCTCCAGTCACCTCAGGAGGCCAACCCGACCTGAACCAGTGAGGGCCTCTCATGTCAGAAATTGGGGCCATCCACAGTCATCTTCTGCTCCCTTTACCTAAGGGCCATGCCGAGGAAGCCACAGCAGAGCCATTCTTGACCAGCTGGGTGCTGCCACCCACTCACCCCACGGGGCCCATCAGCTCACTGGCCATGTGTTTCCAGGTCTCTGACACCAGCTCCATGTCCTGCCAGCCTGATCGTTCTTATTCCTGAGTCCCCTTTCCTCCTTTTAAGCACTGAACGAATCCCAAAGCTGAGCCCCTGCCCAGAACCCTGGGGTCTGTCCTTTGCAGCTCTGAGGGCCAGACGGGACTGCACAAAACAAAACCAAGGCCTTCTACATTTCCCAGGTCCTTGAGTGCTTCTCTCTGCTCCCAGCCTCCCTGCCCTCCGGAGACCAGCCCCGGGGTACACAGGGGTTGCACAGGCCAGAGACCACATCCCGGATTCCAGACCCACGCGGCTGGAACGGGCTCCGCAAATTCTGCCAAACTATGCGAAGCATTCTTAGGTCCAGCTTCTTCTGAGAAATCTCAAAATGGAGAGGGCAAAGGCAAAGAGAGTGAGTTTCCCAGGAAGCCCCAAAGCCCTGGCTTCCGCCCAAACTGGTTTGCGGCCCTGGGAGTCCGTGCTGGGGACGGAGAACGACGTGGCACTCCCTCTAGCGGCAAACGGCTCGCACAGAGCCCGGCATCTCTGAGGCCGGAGCCTCGCCTGCCGCACGCTCTCCTGCCAGGGCCACGCAGCCTGCCCTCCTTTCCCGGGGAGGGGAGACCTGCTCAGCAACTCCCCTGTGCCCATGCAAGAGAGGCTGTCGGGGGAGGAGATCCCCCTCCGGCCTCAAAGCAATTCCCAGCCAGGCCTTCACAGCTGCATCCCGGCGCCTGGGAGGGAGGTCACCACGCTGCCTTCTGCCTTGATTAGGCCGGTAACAGTCAGGAAAGCCCTGGGGTTCACTCAACCCAGCTGTCTACAGACAAATCACAGGCTCGAGCTGCTTCACCAAGCCGAGCACAGTCTCCTGTTTCCAGCACTGACTTCCCAGGAAGCCTGGCCGGTTGCCCTGCCTCTGGACCTTCCTCACCCTCTGACACCCCTGCTAGGATTCCATGGTTAGCTCCTGTGCCCCCACCCCACTCTTTGGGGACACATATTCTTACCCATCTCTGTACCCCAGCACCCCGCACAGTAATTGTCTACTGAATTCATATAAGAATGAAGAAATAAAACAGTATTTGCTGTGACAAAAGACGTTTCTCCAAGCACAGAGTTCTTCACCAGAATCCCCAGGAGGCTCTGTCTGCACCCAGGGAGCTCCATGAGGTCTTCACCGGGCTCCTCCCTTTGTTCCACCCTGTCCCGCCCCAACTAAACTTAGTTCCTTGAAGATAAAGGCTAAGTCTAATCCATCTCTGGTCCAGAGTCCTGAAATACACTGAGAAACATTTAAAGGAGGGAGGAAGCGAGGAAGAGATGGAAGGGGAAAGAGAGGGAGGATGGACCCTAATCAAAGTGGGCATTTGACACAAAGCCAATCTCCTTGGCCTGTTTAGCCATTCTGTCTGTCATCAGAGAGCAAGGGTGCTCTTAATTCCATTAATTAATTAATTTTAATTGTAACAGTTTTACTGAAATATAATTCACATATCATTAGAATTCACCCATTTAAAATACAAGTTGACTGTGCACGGTGGCTCATGCCTGTAATCTCAGCACTTTGGGAGGCCAAGGCGGGCAGATCACCTGAGGTCGGGAGCTCGAGACCAGCCTGACCAACAAGGAGAAACCTCGTCTCTACTAAAAATACAAAATTAGCCTTGCGTGGTGGCGCATGCCTATAATCCCAGCTATTCGTGAGGCTTAGGCAGGAGAATTGCTTGAACCAGGGAGGCGGAGGTTGTGGTGAACCAAGATCGCATCATTGCACTCCAGTCTGGGCAACAAGAGTGAAACTCTGTCTCAAAAAATAAAATAGAATAAAATACAAGTCAGTGGTTTTGAGTGTATTCAAAAAGTTGCACATTCATCAACACCATTTTGGAACATTTTCATTACCTCCAAACATCCACTAGCAGTCGCTTCCCATTCCCTCCAAACCCCTCAGTCCAAGGCAACCACTCTTCTACTGTCTGTCTCTGGACTGGCCTATTCCAGACATTTCATAAAGTGGAATCTCACAATCTATGTTCTTTTGTGACTGGCTTCTTTCACTTAGCAGAATGTTTTCAAGGTTCTTCCATGGTGTCCATGTATCAGTAATCCATTTATTTTTATTGCCGAATATTATGTGATAAATACATGGGGTTTTGGGTTTTTTTTTTTTTTTTTTTGAAACGGAGTCTCACTCTGTCTCCAGGCTGGAGTGCAGTGGCGCGATCTCAGCTCACTGCAACCTGCAAGCTGTACATGTTATTTTTCCATGATAGACATTTGGGTTGTTTCCACTTTTCAGAATTATGAATAATTTTATTTTTATGGTATTAAAAAACTGTTTGAAGCTTTCCCTGCTTCCAAAGAGGATCTATGATAGTCTATCATAAAAATGGTGAAAACATAATAAAATATTACACTATTCATATGGACATTAATATTTAATATTGAGCTTCCTCTGTGTCAGGCAGGGCAGCAGGTGTTTTCACATAACATTATCTATTTTTAACAGAACATTTTGAGCTAATTTTTGCATGACAATTGAGACCCAAGTTTACCTTTAAGCTTCTTAGCGGCCAAGGCAAGAAAGGAAGTATTAGAAAATATATATTACAAAGTTGTCCCATTGTCACCACTGTGGGGCTGGAAACTCTACTTCTAGAATTAGGAGAGCAGGGCTGCTTTTTTGTTTTCAACCAAGCATAACACCATTTTCCTCCACATTTGTTTATCCGCCTGGACTCAGCTAATCACTGACATTGTTGATATTATTTGCTAGCACATGTACAACCTAAGAGCAATTTTTTTTTTTTTTTTTTTTTTGAGACAGAGTCTGGCTCTGTTGCCAGGCGGGAGTGCAGTGGCACAATCTCGGCTCACTGCAACATCTGCCTCCCAGGTTCAAGCGATTCTCCTGCCTCAGCCTCCCAACCCAGTGGCTGGGACTACAGGTGCGCGCCACCACAGCTAATTTTTGTATTTTTAGTAGAGACGGAGTTTCACCATGTTGGCCAAGACGGTCTCGATCACTTGACCTTGTGATCCACCCGCCTCAGCCTCCCATGGGATTACAGGCACGAGCCACCGCACCTGGCCCCTACACAGTACTTTCATGCCCATGATCTTTTTTAACTCAGTGTAGTAAACTGGGCAGTATTACTAGCCCTGTTCTGCAGGTCTTCAGAGTTGATTCAACATATGTTTATTACAAGGTGAATACTGTGAGCCATGCCCTCTGCTAGGCCTATTATTTTTATGGTATTAAAAAAAATTGTTTGAAGCTTTCCCTACTTCCAAAGAGGGTCTGGGTAGTCTACCATAAAAAATGGTAAAGACATACTAAAATCTTACACTATTCATATGGACATTGATATTTAATATTGAGCTTTCTCGGCTCACTGCAACCTCTGCCTCCTGGGTTCAAGTGATTCTCCTGCCTCAGCTTCCCAACCGAGTAGCTGGGACTACAGGCATGTGCCACCACAACCAGCTAATTTTTGTATTTTTAGTAGAGATGGAGTTTCACCATGTGGACCAGGATGGTCTCGATCACTTGGGGTATCATGGTGAACAAGACGAATACAGCCTTGCCCTTTGAAACTTATGTATGATCCAGGGACGGAGCATGGCCCTAATAGGGACAACTCGGTATTTCCAAAATTGAAGAGCTGCAAGGAAAAGGAAAAGGGAGCTGCAATGAGGAGCCTCAAAGAGGGCAGAGAACATGCTCACATGAGTGGTCAGGGAAGTCCCAGGAAGGAGGTAGCTTGGAAGTTGAGACCCTAAGAAGGAGCCAGCCATCTGGTCAGAGGGAGGGTGGTATTTATGGCGCAGGGAATGGCATGAGCAAGAGCTCTGGGGTGAAAGGGAGCCTGGTGTGGTCCAGGAACAGGGAAAAGCATTGAGGCTGGACTGTGGGGAAAGGGCAGGAGACACAAGACAGGGTTGCAGAGATCCACAGGTGCCTCATGGATCAAGATAGCGAGCTGGAATTTTACTCAGGTACAACAGGAATTCAATGGGAAGTTTTGTAAAGGAGAGTGATGGGAACTGACTTAAGTTTTGAAAAGACTGTTGTGTGGAGACTGAATTGAAAATCAAGAGAAGACAAAGGAAACCCTGCTGGGAGGCTCTCCTGTGTCCAGAAGGGATGCCTGTGGGGGATGGTGGTCAAGTTGGAGAGAAGTGAGGAGACTCAACATATATGGTGGAAGTAAAAAGAACCAGACTACCTGGGAAATTGCTCATGGGGCAGAAAGAAAACCTAAAGAAGAGGGAAGCATCGCAGACAGCTCCCAGATTTTAGTTTATGGAACTAGGTAAAAGATAGCACCAACTACTGAGGTGGAAAGAATGGAACAGGTATGGGGAAAGATCCAGAGCTCTATTAGGGATACGCCTGGTTTAAGTCATGTGTGCAACACCTGCATGCAGCTGCCAAGCAGGCCACTGGATATAAGAGGCTGGAGCGCTAAGAGGAGGCCTTCCTGGAGATGCAAATTAGGGACTGTCAGAATACACGTGACATTTGCAGGCTTGGGTATGGATGAGATCACCTGGGGAGATCTTTGAAGCTTATGAAGCTTTTCTCTATAGCTCTACCTCCCAGGTACCAAAACAATAAGTCAGTTCTGCCCATTTGGAGGGAGAAAAAAATTCCCAGATGAGTCTAGCCTTTTGGTGCATGTAAATTAATGAGTTTGATGGAGCCATCTTTTCTCCAGTCAGTTACGGGTTCATTTCCATGCATGCCCACAGAGATACACAAATCAGCACTCATGACCCCCGAGGAGCCAGGCCCTCACCAAGTGGACAACTCAGTACTTCCAAAATGTGAAGTGCTGCAAGGAAAAGGAAGAACGAGATGCAACGAGGAACCTCAAAGTGGGCAGACAACATGCTCACATGAGTGGTCAGGGAAGTCCCAGCAAGGAGGTGGCCAGGAAGTTGAGACCCTAAGAAGGAGTCAGCCATGTGGTCAGAGGGAGGATGATATTTATAGCGCAGGGAATGCCATGAGCAAGAGCTCCAAGGTGAAAAGAGCCTGGTGTGGTCCAGGAACTGGGAAAGAAGAGGGATACTTGGGCAGGCAGCCAGACTTGGGTTAGCAAGGGAGTTAGTCCCCAACATGGGAAGAAATGTTCCAATCCAGCAGTTAGATTGTATGTCAACAGGCTACCACTGCAGCAGAAACGTTGCAGCACAACCACTACCAACCACCAATGCAGACTGCAATGATGCTCTCAAGACTATATAAGAAGGCGAGAGATTAAGCTCCCTGTATTCACACTCAGCTGCAGAGGCGAAGGAA
Source organism: Macaca mulatta (assembly GCF_049350105.2). Lineage (NCBI taxonomy): Eukaryota > Metazoa > Chordata > Mammalia > Primates > Cercopithecidae > Macaca > Macaca mulatta. The sequence continues at coordinate 101,678,053 of NC_133418.1, read as the reverse complement.
GAAGTTCCATCCATATGTCGCACCCCAGCCTGGGTGAGAGAGCAAGACCCTATCTCAAAAAAAAAAAAGTATCTCATATATGAATATAACAAGTATTTATACCTGCATATATACGGAAGAGGGAAATGACTGGCAGATATTTACCAATGGCTTATCCTCTTCTGAGTTCATTCAATCCCTTTGATACTTATAAAGACCTCCATATTAGACACTGTACTGAAACTCAGTGTCAAATGTTGTTAATTTATATAACTAATTTAATTTTTCTTCATTCCTCTTTTTATGTTATCCGTATTTTCTCAGTTTTAAAGAATAATGATAACTTACCAAAGAAAAAGCTTCAGGCCGGGTGTGGTGGTTCACGCCTGTAATCCCAGCACTTTGGGAGGCCGAGGCAGGTGGATCACAAGGTCAGGAGTCTGAGACCAGCCTGGACAATATGGTGAAACTCCATCTCTACTAAAAATACAAAAGTTAGCTGGGCGTGGTGGCAGACACTTGTAATCCCAGCTACTTGGGAGGCTGAGGCAGGAGAATTGCTTGAACCCTGGAGGCAGAGGTTGCAGTGAGCTGAGATCACGCCACTGCACTCAAGCCTGGGCAACAGAGCAAGGCTCTGTCTCAAAAAAAGAAAGAAAGAAAGAAAGAAAGAAAGAAAGAAAGAAAGAAAGAAAGAAAGAAAGAAAGAAAGAAAGAAAATTTCGAGAGCAGACCCCTCAGCACCCATCATCCTCATCGTCATCCTCGTCACCATCACTTTGCTAATAAAAGGATTGTTTTGTCCACCAAAACCTACAGAAAACTTCCCAAGTTTTATTTTTCTGGAAAATCAACATATACTAAAGAATTTGCTCAGGGTCCACTGAGGAAAGATAGTATATTGCTGTATTTCTGAGACATGTTTCTATTTTTTTTTTTTTTATGATTTTACCAGAAAACCTGGGTAGAAAACAAAAGGCTTCTCAAGAATCCCATTCCAGAGGTAAAGATGCTAACTTCTGCTGTTTGTGAATGGGGTGACTTGGCCTTCTGTCTCAGCCACAGAGACCCTGCGATGCGGGGAGTGTGGGCTGCCAGTACAAGCTGAGCGACGGGAGAAGAAATTAGCAGGGATTCGGCTTTGTCCAGTCGTTTCTCAATGATGAGGGTGATTCAGATATACAAGAACTAGTGTCAGCTGGGTTTTAATTTATGGAGGGAAAGAAAGATGCCATCCATTACCCAGTTGTCTGTTATGGATCAGGATGATGGGCCAGCGCACAAAGTGGACGGCAGGAGCACAGGGAGGAGAGGGACACCCTGGCCTCATCTCAGGACAGACAAAGCACAATGGAGGCCAAGGCAGGGGCCCAGCAGAACCAGCAGCAGAGCTAGCCTATGAGCATTCAAGGCCAAGTGCTTCCAAATCCAGTTCGGCAGGAGTGCTGCAGGGAGGCAGCACTGCAGGATTCCAGAGGCAAGCCCCAGAAGGATGAAGATCTAGGGTTGAAAGGGCCCTGGATGATTCTGAGAGAGGATGGAGGGTGCATCACCAGTGGGAAGGGGCTGAGCAAAGCTCCAAAGCTGGAAGGTAGCGGTGTGTTTTGGGGCAGCGGGAAGAGCAAGGTTGGGAGGGCCCAGAAGGTAAGGGTGGGACGTGGCAGGTGGAACAATGAGGTGAGAACTAGAAGGAGGGACTCCTGTCCTCAGATGGAAGCCCATCTGACCTGAAGCCATGTGGCTGTATCTTTTCACCCTAGGACCCCACCAGGAGTCCCTCAACAGGCCCAGATGAACTCTGTTCTGACTCCACATTCACTCTTCAAACACAGGAATGTGACCATAGACAAGCTGGTTTAAGTTTTAATGTAACCCGCCAAACCAATTCCCAGGGAGAACTGATTCTTATAAAGTCTTGGCATTTACCACCCACTATTCATCTTTATTTTAAAAGATCCTAAGAAGTCCACAAATTGCAGGGTGCAGAATACCTCAGGTTCTGTTTACTCCAGGGTTGGCCCTAAATTAACAAAAACTTGTTTTACTTAAAAACATTCTGAAGAGTGTTCTTTCAGGATTTCCTGGCTTAACTGCATGTAAAGAGAGATTCAGAAATGAAAATAGTAAGTACGAAACCTTATCCATTACTTACCAACCCAATCTTCGGCAAATTTCTGTTGTAAGTGGGCTGGGCCCATAAGAAAAGCTGAGCCTGGAAAAGTGGCCTGAGGCATTGAGGTCACTCTTGCGGCTTGACTGCAGATTATGCTGTGGCCAAGTGGAGAAGGGAGATGGCCCAGCCAGGCACAGCTGGGGCTTCAGAGAAGTCATCCAAAGTCCAGGGGGCTTGTCAATCCATGCTGACTGACCTTGATGTTATAAAGTGCCATGATATTTTAGGGGTGACGTGGAAAAAAATGGAATTACTTTTGGAAATGTAATTTCACTCATCCAGTTTTTTTTTCCTTTTCCCTGAATCTCTTCTTCCAGACTACACTAAAAAAGTATGCTGCCCAGAGAAGGTGGAGGAAGACATCGATGAAGGTCACAGAGTTTAGAAGCAGAATATGACATACAGATGCTCCCAGCTAACCAAAAATGAAATAGAACATCCTTCCACTGCTAGTGGAAGAGCCAGGAGAGAGAAAATGAAAGGGAAAGAGGTCAGATAGGAATTTCTGGCTCTCTCCAGTGGTTGCAACCTCTGGGGGTAGAAAAGAAATTGATAGCGTCAGACAGGTTTGCAGGGAAATGCCAGTACATAGCTGCTCATGCCTGGCTTCCCTGCATATCCTAGGAAAATCAGAGGGGCCTCAAAAAAACCTTCTGTTGGGCAAGGTGTCTACCATGGTACAGGGTGGCAAATTAGAAATGACCGAGGGAGTGGTCTAGGTGGCCACAGACGACACCCCCCGCCACTGTCCTCCTATCCTAGGAGTGCGACATAGGAATCTAGAAGCTCCCTCATGCCAAGCTCCCAGCATCATTCACCAAGCTCAGCCTGAACCAAGAAAACAGACTACAGGATCCCCCCAGGAGTGGGCACTTTAGCAGTGGAGCTAGCGAGGACAGAGCTGCCCTGGGACAAGCAGCGGTGAGCAGGTCAGCCAGAGGACAGCGCCCAGGCAGACAAGCCCATCAAAGCCAGAACCCAGACGTCCTCTTGGGAAAGTGGGGGAGGAGGAGAAGAGCCTGCTTGAGAGGGGAATCACAGACCTGAAAAAGAATACGAATTTTCATTGGTTTATTATTTACTGGGTCATGGGGGCTCTTTTAAGCTAGAAGAAAGAATGCTACCTTCCATTGTTAAAGAGAAAGGAAGTTTTTGGTGGTGGTGCTGGTAGTGGTATTTGTGTTTTTGTTATCATTTCTATTTTTCCTGCCATCAGCAAGAAAGTAAGATCAAACCAGTTCTGGAAGATTAAAACAGCAATGTTTTTCTGCACATGCCATAATTTAACTGCTAAATTTGAGCCCCTCTACAACATACAATTGTCTTTTTTTATTTTCTTTCTTTCTTTGAGATGGGGTCTTTCTATCACCTAGGCTGGAGTACAGTAGTGTGATCTTGGCTCACTGCAAACTCTGCCTCCCAGATTCAAACAATTCTCCCTCAGACTCTCAGGAAGCTGGGATTACAGGCATGCGCCACCACGCCCAGTTAATTTTTGTATTTTTAATAGAGATGGGGTTTCAGCACGTTGGCCAGGCTGGTCTCGAACTCCTGACCTGACCTCAAGTGATCCGTCCACCTCAGCCTCCCAAAATGCTGGGATTACAGGTATGAGCCACCATGCCCGGCCCCTACAATTGTCTAAAGGGTCTCTAAGGAATAGGCACACACCGCAGATGGACTCTCAAGACAGTGGCAACTCACAAAGTCCAGTTGGTAGCAGCCATTTCATCCCAGTGTGAGTCCAGCTCTGTTGAAGGAAGACTCTAGCAGCAGCCACAGCTGAAGGACAGGGCCCAGCACTTAGCAGAGTGGCCTGCAAGGGCTGGAAATGATATCCAGCACCAACCAAGGAGAAATGAGGTTCTGGACAGGAAAACCAGTGCAGACTACCCAGCTTCTGGTCTGGAGAGGCTTGCTAAAGGTTTCATGGAAAACACTAACTCTGGGGATTGTCCTCTGCTGGACATTCTCAGCAAGAATAACTTCAGCCTGCCTGCTGCCCACCCGCGTGATCAGGCTCGACTCCTTGGGGAACCACGGCTGTTCATTCCCCAAGGATGCCAGCCTCATTGCTCTCCCACTTCATACAATGAGAAGAGATAATGGACTCAAAAGCACGTCATGAACTGCAAAGGGCTGCACAAAAGCTGGCATGGTTATTAATATTAGCCGTGTTTCTTTTTCTCCAAGAGAGGGAGACGGCAGCATTTATGTGTCGGTAAATCTCAAAAGGCGTCCTGCCTGGGCCGCCTTCTCCTTCTCTCCTTTGGCCTGTGAACTTCTCAGTCTGACCCAATAAGTCATTCTGATGGAGGTGTTGTTCATTATCGTGAACAAAGAGTTCATGCCTGTCTCAGCGCCCAGGACACAGGAGGCCTTTGCTCAGTACATGCTGGTGGAACTGAACAGAACTAAAAGAGATGCTACTCCTGTACTGATGTGAAAAAGCCTGGGCAAGCATATTCTGACAACAAGCAGGTACTTCATGAGACAGCATTTCATCATTCTTCTGTGAACCTTATCTCTGGAGTGTTCCAGAGGGCAGGACCCATTTCTTCTGCATATCTCAAACAGTGTCCATCCCAGGCCTCCAGCCTTGTTTGGTGAAGGAGTGCTCAATCGATCATCCAAGTGATTGCTCAATTGAAGATATGTTAGTCAAAATTCATAAATCAATCCATGGGCCCACGTCCCAGATATTGCAGAAGAGGTGTGGGGCTGAGAGCCAGGAGACCACAGTTCTGGCTCTTAACTGCCACAGGTTTAATGTGTGGCTTTGGAAAAGTCACCTCCCTTCTTTGGGCTCTGGTTTATTCATATGTAAATTCAGGAAAGAGGATTTTAAAAATCTTTTGATTGTGTGAATCCGTATTCTGTCATTTTTATCTACCCCCTGCCCCACCCTCCTAGGCAACGTGAACAAAACAAAACCAGATAAAATCATCTCCAGCAATTTCACACAAAAAAGAGCTGCCCTCTTCTTAATGAGATTCCAATGAGGTTAAGACTAGTTTTCATTAGATTCTGCAACTGTTTAACGCCATTAGAATGTTGTTTGTAGAATGATTTTTAAATGTGAGTAAAATGTAAGTAAATGATGCATTTAAATCTGAATCCAAAGAGGTGACAAGGCCACTAGGAGGCCCCAGCACGTGGTCAAGCAGGAGAGGCAGGGGCAGCAGGAAATGGACCTAGGGCATGAGGGGATGCATCAGGAGACTTGCCACACACAGCCTCAAGGGTGGGAGCAAAGAATAGAGGCTGATGAATCCGGGCCTCTGTCTCTAACTGCAACAACCTATGAGTCCCTCTAATTCATGTGAAATCCCAATTTTCAAAAACTAGCAACACAATTCGTGTTAAATTTTTACTCAGCACAGCTTAATCTTGAATCTTTGATGATTTGAAATCATGCAACTTTCAATTATTGTGGCACATGCAGGTTTATACACACACACACACAAACACACACACACACACACACACACACAAACTTCTCCCTCCCTCTCTAGAAATCATTAGATGTTTTGGTCTTAACGATGTGGAGAAATAAAAAAGCACCAGACTTGAGCTGCTACCCCGACTCTGCCATAAGAAGCCATAGCACAATGTCTGGAAAGCAGTGTGAGTGCATGCCCAGCGAATGTTAGCGACGATGATGATGCTGATTATGATGATGATGGAGATGTTGATGGCAATGTTTACAACTATGACAGGAGAATTACGGAAGTACCAGGGACACCCAACTCAGACTAGAAGTTAGTGAGCCCTTTCTGGAGGGAGTGACATTTGGCCAAGCAAAGAGGAGAGAAGGGTCCCCACTCACACACAGGCCAGGGTGGCTGTGCATTTCTTCCAGCAGAACTCACCATGGGCGTAACCCTAACCTGGTGACTGAGAGCTCCTCCTAGCAACTGTCTCTGTCCAAAATTTGGACTTCAGCCCTTCTTGCCCTATTTCCAGGCTCACCTCACCTTCCCCACTTGACTCTCAGCAGTGCTGAATGTGTGCTCCCTGGAAGCTCTTTTTAAAAAATAAATCTTTAAGGTGAGTTTGTTTCCTGGGCATTTGTCTCTTTCTCCAGTAGCAACTCATTTAATCATGAACAGCCTTGCAAAGTTAGTAACATTAGCATCCTCACCATACATGTAAAATGGTTAGGAGTGGCATGAGCTGGATAACTGAATACTCTCCTAAAGAAGAGGAAACTAAGGCATGAGTAGGTGAAGTACGTTGCCCATGTTGATACAGCCTAGAGTAAGTTGCAGGGCTGAGGTATAAACCCAATTCTGTCTGTCTCCTAAGTCTGTGAGTTACAACAATGTCTCATTCTCAACACCCTTTATTCTAAGGATTTCAGGCTGTCTTACCTGCAAAGCTGTAAGCTCTGCAAGGTCAGAGACATTGCCTGTTTTGCTCGCTGCTGTATCCCTTAGCACAGTACTTGGCTAGGGTATTCAGCAGTGTCTCAACAAATATTTGTTGAATGAATATATAATGCCATCCACCTTAGGAGGTGATAAAGGAAAGCAAATGTGTTTCTGTGATGCTTAAATTATATATCTATGAAAGTAAAAGGTATTTGAAGTACAGTTTTTAGCAACTAAATTAGTCAGGATCTGAACAAGCAGCAGCAGCCCTCCAAGTCTCCATACAGAGGGGACTTAATAACACTTATTGATATTACACATGATGAAGAAGCTGGAGAGAGAGCAGCGGTGCCAGGAGCTCTAGAGATGAGCACGACAAGAAACGACTACCACCCTTTGGATGGAGGAACAAAGAAAAGCCACAAAGTTGCCCAGGTCAGGGGGCTGGAATCACCTGGTAGGTAGACAGTGAGTCCATCCACAAGGAGCTGGGGCCATGGACACTGCTGCTTCTGCCAAGGACTCCATCTAAGGCAAGGAGAAAAGGAGAAAAATGCACCGGCTTCTCCCTGCCTCTTGCTGTCAGTCTCCTTCCAGGGCTTTTCATTGCCCAAACCAGCTAGAAGTCCACAGACGGGGGAGTCTGGAAGAGCATTCAACCTATGCCACTGCCTACGGTGACATGGAGCTGGGCAGGGGAGGGGAGGAAACCGGCTCAGGACAGCACAGAGGTGGATTCTGAACCTAAGATTTGAAAACTATCACGGGGAAAAGGAAGGGTCAGAGTTTTTCAGACATTTCTTATATGACAGCATATTATATTCAGGAATATCCAGAAGAGGATGTTTTGGACAAATTGGAGAAGTGGCCACCTCTGGCTTTGAAATTCCCAACTGAAATGGGTGAATGATGCAGGTTTGGGAACGGGGAGCAGGTGCAGCGTGAGATGTTTTCTCTCATTCTTCATTCCACTGGGATGTTGGTCCCCTTGAGACCCACTGCCCGGGCCATTGCCTGTTCACAAAGACAGCCTGAGCCTGGTCCCTTTAGCTCCCTCCTGCTTACAAACTGGCTGCACAGGCTAACTGACTTAGCAGAGGGAGTTCTATGGCCCCAAGTAAAGACCTCTGGCTCAGAGCAGGCTAAATGCCTCGTTTCACCAAGGTTCCCCAGTCCAAGTCATGGAAGAGAGATTGACCACCAGAGCAGGAAAGACCCAATAAGCTTGTCTGGTTCGAACTCACTCTCCACCTCTACCTACCTCCTATTCCAAATGCAGGCACTGAGAGCCAGAGATTGAAAGAGGTTGGACCACAGTCACATGGCTCCCAGGGGAGGAGGGACAGACGTGTGTGTGTGTGTGTGTGTGCGCTTGAAACTGAATGTTTCACAATATAAAAGTGAAAGACTATAAAACCTTGAAAGTTGGAGAATTGGTGTTATGGTAAACTGAGTGATTTGATTAAAAATGATCATACTTGGCACATTAATCTCAATTTTTAAATATTTATAGTTAATACATACAAATCATACTCAACAGAGCTTAACAATTTATTTTTGATGATGCTAAAGACACCAAAGACCTTGCCAGCCCTCCGTTGGGGATGCCTCAAAAAGATGCAGGAGATATAGCTAAATGTGCGATGGCCTCAGGACATGTCCTGGAAACCACTTTTAAAAATAAATCTCTGGAGACTTTGCCTTCTGTCTATGACAGAGTAGCTTGTGTCAGGTTAACCATCCTGCAGAGAACAACTATAAAAGCTAAATATATTTCAGAAAACAGCTGTTAAGAGTCATCAGAGAGTAACAAAGGCAGCCAGGACTTTAGGGGCCAAGATCCTGGAGTGAAGGGAAATGCAGTGAGTAAATCCTCCATTTCCCCCACGTTTTCCCCTCAGGGCATTTGCCGGCTCTCAAAGGATGTCATTGAGACAGAGCAGAAACATTGGCCTAGACCTGCATCAGCCTTGCTAATCTGGACAGACAAAAATTAGAGTTCAAAGCTACCAAGGTGACCAGAATATTAGGGACCCTTATCCTGGAGAAAGAGGCTGTATAGAAATGAGCTAGGCATTCTGCGTATGATTCCCCCTCAAGGGATTCTCTCATTCCTCACATTGCATTTGATGGGCAAGAGACCAGGAAACTAAGCCATAAATAGGCTGAAACCCAGCAGAGGTTGAGCAATCTCAAAGTAATGGGGAGAAAATATACTGAAGTTCAGGGCCCACAGAGAAGGAGAGATGTTGGTAAATAACCTAGATTTTCCACTGAGACAACAGAAGGATTATACTGTAGATGGACACTAAGAGTAAAACCAAGCCAGACGTACACCATCCCTCACAAAGCCTAAAACTCAGTCTCAAAATATCTCAATTCATGATTAGATCAAGGTGATTTGCCCCCTCTTTAACTGCTGCTAGGGAAAAAATAAACACCTCTGTAAAGGAAAACAACATCATCCAGAGCTTCAGCAATGTTTCATTCACAATATACAGTATTCAATCAAAAATCACCCAGCATTCCAGGAGACATGAAATGAAGTCAAGTTTAAAAAGGAGAGAGAATTTAGACAGATATAGGTGGCCCAGATACTAGAGTTAACAACAAAGACAGTATTAATAGTTTATTAATATGAATAAATATTTTCATCAAAAAATAGATGAAAAGGTAGAGAATTGGAATCTATCTAAGAAGAAACAAATAGGAACTGAGAAAGACAATAACTAAAATTAAAAATTCAACAGAGGTAGGGTGCAGTGGCTCACAGCTATAATCCCAGAACTCTGGGAGGCGCAAGGAGGATGACTGCTTGAGGCCAGGAGTTCAAGACCAGCCTAGGCAGTATACTGAGACCCCCATCTCTACTTTTTAAAAAATTTAAAAATTAGCTGAGTGTGGTGGCACACACCTGTAGTCCTAGCTGTTGGGGAGGCTGAGATGGGAGGATTGCTTGAGCCCAGGAGTTCAAGACTGAAATGACCTATGATTACACCACCATACTCCAGCCTGGGTGACACAGCAAGACTCTGTCTTGAAGGAAAGAGAGAGAAAGAGAGAGAGAGACAGAGAGAGAGCGAGAGAGAGAAGCGAGGGAGGGAGGGAGAGAAGGAGGGAGGAAGGAAGGAAGGAAAGGAAGGAAGGAAGGAAGGAAGGAAGGAAGGAAGGAAGGAAGGAAGGAAGGAAGGAAGGAAGGGAGGGAGGAGAAAGAAAGAGACAGACAGACAGACAGAAAGAAAGAAAGAAAGAAGAAAGAAAGAAAGAAAGAAAGAAATTCAATAGATGGATTTAACAGCAGAAGAAAGGATTAGCAAATTAGCAATTAGGTCAGTAGAAAAATAACCAAATTAAAGCAGAAGGAAAAAAGATTAAACACATATGTATGTACAGAGAAGGAGAGAGACACAGAGAGAGAGAGAGAGAAGCATAAGAAAGATGTGGGACACAATGAAAAGAACCAACATAAATGGAATTTAAGCTCAAGAAGCAGAGAAGAGAGAAATGGACAGAAGCCATGTCTGAGGAGATAAAACCCAAGAATTACATTAATATACAGATTCAAGGAGCTCGAACAAAATTCAAACACATGAAAACAAAACAAAACAAAAAAACTATACAAAGGCACATTAGAGTAGAGCTCCAAAAAAATCAAAGACAAGAGAAAAATTTTAAATAGCCATAGGAGGTGAAAAAAAAGATACATTAAGGAGCCACAAGACCTACTCCACACAAGCAATGAAAGCCAGAAGACAAGAGAAGGATGAAGATAAACGCCAAAATTAAATAACTGGTAGTCTAGAATTCTACATCCAGTGAAAATACCCTTACAAATGAAGGTTAACAAATATCTCAGGTGAATAAAAACTGAGTGAATGTGTTGTCAATGAGTGGATAAAGAAAATGTGGTGTATATACACACCATGGATTACTGCACAGTCATTAAAAGGAACAAAATAATTTATTTAGCAGCAACTTGGATGGAGCTGAAGGCTGTTATTCTAGGTGGAGTAACACAGGAGTGGAAAACCAAATACATATGTTCTCACTTATAAGTGGGAGCTAAGCTATGAGTATGCAAAGGCATACAGAATGATATAATGGACTTCAGAGTCTCAGAAGGGGGAGGATGGGAAGGAGACCAGGGATTTTTTAAAAATACACATTAGGTACAATGTACACGACTAGGGTGACTGGTACACTAAAATCTCAGAATTCACCACTGTATAACTCATCCATGTAACCAAAAACCACTTGTACTCCAACAGCTATTGACATTTTTTTAATTAAAAAAAAATGTTGTCAACATAGACACACTAAAAAAATACTTTAAAGGGAGTTTACTCAGACAAAACAATCTAAGTTAGAAGAACGGCAATGCAGAAAGCAATAGAGAGCAAGAAATGGTACATACGAGAGTACACTGAAATGCACATAGTCTATTTCAAACAATAAACATAAGAATGTCTTATAGGATTTCAAATACGTAGAGAAAAAAAAGCATGACCAAACTAGCATAACAGAAGAAGAGAGCTAGGTAAATGGAATTAAAGTTGTGTAAGGTTCCTGTATTGCCCAGAAAGTGGTGAAATTATTAATTGAAGGGTAAATTCTGTTAAGACATATGGTAAATCTCTAGTACAGGTTGTTAAACTGTCACCATTGCCAAAATCAAACCCAGAGCCTGTTTTGTACAGTTGAAGAGCTAAGAATGTTTTTCATATTTTTAAAGAATAGTGGGGGTAGGAAGAGAAGGAAGAGGAGGAGGAGGAGGAGAAGGATTGGGAAGAAGAAGGAAAGTCACAGACTGAAGGTGGTGCTCAAAGCCTAAAATATTTACTTTTTTTTTTTTTTTTTTTTTTTGAGATGGAGTCTCGCTCTGTCACCAGGCTGGAGTTCAGTGGCACGATCTCGGCTTATTACAATCTCGGCCTACTGGGTTCAAGTGATTCTCCTGCCTCAGCCTCCTGAGTAGCTGGGACTAGAGGTGTGCACCACCACACCCAGCTGATTTTTATATTTTTAGTAGAGACGAGGTTTCACCATGTTGGCCAGGATGGTCTCGATCTCCTGACCTTGTGATTCGCCCACCTCGACCTCCCAAAGTGCTGGGATTACAGGCGTGAGCCACCGCGCCCGGCCAATATTTACTATTTAACCCTTTACAGAAGAAGTTCATCATTCCCCACTCTGGGTAATACTGAACAAATAATAAAAGAATGTATAACTAACAAACTAATAGAGGGAGGAAATAGAATAATAAAAAACAATTAAAAGAAGGCTGCAAAGAGAAAAAGGGAACAAAAGTAAATAGAACAAATATAAAAACAAATAATAAAATCACAGAATGAATACCAAAAATATCAGGAATGTATTAAAATTTAACTAGACTCAATAATCCATTAAAGTAAAAAGATTGCCAGACTAGAAAAACCAAACAAAACAAGAAGACTCAGCTATATGTTACTTACAACAGACAGAAACAGAAACAATTTGCCATGAAAACACTAACCAAAAGAAAGCTGGCTTAGCTATCCCGATATCAGACAAAGCAAGACTGTAAGGCAAGAAGTATCTCCAGAGATAAAGAGGAGCATTTCATAATGACAAAAAGTCAATTCAGCTGGAAGATTTGATAATCTGAAGTTTGTATGCACCTAAAAAGAAAACCTAAAACGTGCAAAGCAAAAACTGACAAAAGTAAAAGTAAAAACACATCCATTATCATAGTTGAAGATTTCAAATACATCTTTCAGCAACTGATAGAATAAACTTTCAGACAATAAATCAGTAAAGATACAGACTTGAACAAGATGATAAACAAGGGTGAACTTAGTGACTTATACAGAACATGGAGCCCAACAATAATGGGATTACATTCTTCTCAAGTGTGTGTGGAACATTTAACAAAATAAATCATATTCTGAGTCATGATGCAGATTTCAGTACATTTCAAAGGGCTGAAATCATACAGAGTATGTCCTCTTACAAGAGTGAAAATGTAGTAAAAATTAATAGGAAACATTCTTTAAATCCCCAAATGTTTGAAAATGACTAAATAACAGTTCTAAATAAGCCATGTTTCCAAACAACAAATCAGAAATTTAAAATTTTAATGGAAATTAGAAAGTATTCTGAACTGAATAATAATGAAGAACCAACATGTTAAAACTTGTAGAATAGAGTTGAAACTATGCTTAAAGGAATAATGTATACCCTTAAATATGTATTTTAAGAAAAAAAGAATGAGAGAAAATCATTGATCTAGTGACTATTTCTAGGAGACAGAGAACAGCAAATTAAGACAAATAAATTAGAAGGAAAAAATCATAAAATATAAGCCAAAAAATGAAATAAACATAAAATAGAAAAAAAAATCAACAGAGCCAAAAATCGGTTCTTTGAAAAAAACTAATACAATTTGCAAATCTCTCAAAAGACTGATCAAGAAAAAAGAAGGAATGAGCTACTAATATAAATCATGAAAAAGGTGCCATCACTAAAAATCCACACAAGCATCAAAGTGGCAATGAGATGATGTTCTGAACAACTTTCTGCCCCAAAATTTGACAATTTAGATGAAATACACAATTTCTTTTTTTAAAAAAAGCACACATACAACTTGCAAATATTGACACAAGAATTAGAAAGCCTTTATTTTTCTTTGTTCTATTTTTAGTAAAGACAAGCTCTCACTATGTTGTCCAGGCTTGTCTTAAACTCCTGGACTCAAGTGATCCTCCCGCCTCAGCCTCCCAAAGTGCTGGGATTCCAGGCATGAGCCACCTCAGCTGGCCAGAATTAGAAAGTCTTTATCATCCTATCCACTAAAGCTGAATGTTGCATTGCCATGATCCAGTGATTCAATCTGAGAAATGACTACCGAGACATACTGAATATGCCCTGAAATGTTCTTAGGGAAACTATTTCTAAGAGATTAAAAAACACTGGAAGCTACCCAAATGTTCATCAATAGTAAAAACATTAAATATATCACGGTGTATTCATGCAGTGGAATACTATACAACAATGTAAACATTGAACTACTCCTCTAGGCAACAACATAAATGAATTTCAGTCACTAATGTTGAACGAAAAAAGTCGGATACAAAAAAATAATACTGTGTGAGATTCCATTCATGAAACAAAACCATTTTGATGAAAGGCAGATGTCGGTTACTTTGTGGAGGTAACAGGTGGGAGGAGCATAGGAAGCCTTGGGGATGTGGGTGATGTTACCTATCTTGAAATGAGTTTGTCTACTATGTAAACATTTATCAGGCTGTACTCTTAAAATTGTGTACTTTTCTGAATATATGATAATGTCAACCTTTTAAATTTACAAATAAATATTAGTCCAGGCACAGTGGCTCACACCTGTAATCCAGCACTTTGAAAGGCCAAGGTGGGCTGATCACCCGAGGTCAGGAGTTCAAGACCAGCCTGGCCAACATAGCAAAACCCCATCTCTACTAAAAATACAAAAATTAGCCAGGCACAGTGGCGGGCGCCTGTAATCCCAGCTACCTGGGAGGCTAAGGCAGGAGAACTGCTTGAGCCCGGGAGGCAGAGGTTGCAGTGAACAGAGATTGCGCCACTGCACTCCAGCCTGGGTGACAGGGAGAGACTCTCTCTCAAAAATAAAATAAAATAAAATAAAAATTAAATAAGTCTCTGATGCAAGGTTGTTTCTGGGTGTCTGTGTCTTTCTAATAAAAGTAAACAGCAACACAATATTTACCCCTTCATATCCTTATAATAGAACTTGAGAGCACTTTAAAAGCTTGACCCTGGGATCACGTTTTTCCCAATACTCGACTGGAAGAACGACTCCCCTCCCGCTTGGGAAGAGACAGTTCTCTCTATCTGTTGACCTACAGCATAAGGAGGATAAGGTGTGGGATTTTAGGAGGAAGGGGATTTGACCCCCATCTAAGAAGCCATATCAGAAGGATCCACCCATGAAAGCAGCGGAGTACCCAACAGAGAAGCTAGCAACAGATTCTCAACTTTCTGACTATTGGGTTTTCTAAAATGGGTATTTACAATATGATAGAAACCATTTGAGCCTTCGTTATTCAGTGTACCCTTCGCCTCTAAGAGTTTGGATGATTGAATGGTGCCTTTCATGCCAGAGGGGTGACTGCTTTTGCAAAGGCATCAGATCGGGGTACTTTTCACCAGAGAAATCCTTCCTCCAAACAATCAGGAGAGAAAAGAGAATCCGAACGAAAATTAATACACTAAATTTTAAAGACAAAAAGGTAAAGCTGTTTTTGCCATGGTTTTCCCATACCTAGATTTACTTTCTTGATTGAAGTAGTTTTGTGGGTGTAAGTGATTTTTTTGAAGAGCAAATTTAAAGACTTTTTATGTGTCCCAATAGAAAACATGTCATCTCGAAAATAATTATTTTTGTAATAATCTGTTTATTAATGAAGTGATCTGCAAAATAGATAATGGTTTCTCAGGATTTCAGGCACAGAGATCCTTCCTTCTGCTGCATTTTACTTTGTTTTGCAAAAGTATATCAAGAAGCAACTCAAAATTTGCTGACAGATTTTCTTAAGTACAACAGTTTCAGAAATGCATGCTCAAGTGGGTTAAATATGCCCACACTCATTGGATTGTGCCCCTAAATTATTCTCTCTGGTAATGGAAATGTTTTAAAACTGGTTGTGATGGCTGCACACCTCTGTAAATTTACTAAAATTCATTGAGTTGCACACACAAAACAGATGAATTTTATGATATGTAATAATTCAAAAAAGGTGTCTTTTTAAAAAAGGAAATCAATTGAACATTTTTAAAAAATTATTTCCTCTATTTCCCCATCTTGTTATGGCAATACTGAGTGTTGAGAAAGAAACATTTCAGGGAAAGACAGCAACTATGCAAATGCTAATTAGATGCAAATATGGGGAAAGAAGATTCAAGAGTCCTAGTGGCCCACAAGTTGATAAATGAACACAAGTCAGCAGCAGAACGTTATTTTTTCTGCTGTTTTGTGCTATGTCTTAGAACATATCCCCTTTTAGGGGACACAGTATCTCTTATGCCTTAACACCAGAGATTTGGCATAAAAATGGAGCCTGGGTACTCCCAAAGTCAGTACTTAGTTTAATACTTATTCTCACTTATTACTTGTTACTCTTTCTACTTCTTTCATCTTCATTAATTACCACGCTGTTCAGTCCTTATGTTGTCTGTGTAAAGGCTAGTATCCACAGGCATGCGAACTTTTCCATCTCTGAGGACAGGAATCATATTGTATTCTTCCTTGTACCTGGAGTCAGTGAAAGCACTTGGCCAGAAAGGGCCCCATTTTTCTCCTTCCTGGTCCAGTGCCTGGCAAAAAGAATAGGTTCAAAAATGTTCATTTCCTTCCTTTCTAGAATCCAGGTGCTCCATCAATACCAAACCTATAACATAGGCCTGATAAAAGAGGCCATGGCACTGCCGTGTGGCCCATAGAGGAAGCATCATTCAGGAGGGTCACCGTGGTCCCTGCAGTTGAATAGGATCTGAATCCAGTGGACAGGAGGCCCTTCCCCTTTTCTCCAGCCATCCAGCCATTCCTTGCATCACAGTCAGTGCACAGCCCCCCAACCCCAGGCAAGCCTGTCCTGCACCCTGTGGACTCTTTCGTCCACCTGCTGGAGTCTGGCAACCTCTTCCTGGCATCACAGTGACCCCTCCACCTGTGTCTGAGGCTCTGTCCAACAGGCTTTGAGCAGCCCACATCCAGCTCAACTTGGACCCAGGGCCCAGCCCAGTCCAGCCCAGCACGGAGAGAATTGTGCCTCAGCTGGAGGGTGGATGGTGCTCTGTGGTTCCAAATGGCCAAGGCTGGGCACACTGGAAGGACGCCCACAGAAGAGATGGGACACACTCACTGTCCCAGCCACTTGCTCACTGCCCACCTCCATAGGCCCTCCTAAGCTCCAGGAGGAGTGGGGGCTTCAACCGGATCTGTGCTTTTCTATGCCTGCCTAGGGCCTAAATGCCATAATCACAGAGCGCTTCCTGCTGCCTGGAAGAATCAGTAGGTTTTTAACCTGCATTTCTAGAATCTTTTTACATTCTCCCTGACAACTCTGTTACTTTGGGTTAAAAACAAACTTTAGCAGCTGTGTAACCTTTAGTCTACAAAGATTGTCAGATCCAAATTCAGAAAATAACACTGCTTCAAACTCCTGTAGCTGAGAAGGCCCAAGGTGACAAAATCCAGGAGGGGAGAAAGCTGTTAGCTGAGGATGCTAAGGACAGAACAGGGGGAGGTCAGTTACATTTCATATTAGCCAGAAGTGTCTAACTTATGTTACATTTTGGAAAAAAACAAGCTGCAATAATGTCACCACTAAATTAACACCATTAAAGAAAAGCAATTACTAGTGCTTAGAGTTATAGACTCTAATAACAATAATAACACACACAGTATAGCATCTGAGTGGTTAAGGGTCTGGCTTTGAGAGTTACAACCAGATTCGAATCCCAGTCTCACCATTTTATGGCAATGCTGTGTGTTTACCTAACTTCTCTGTGTCTCTGTTTCTCTATTTGTGCAGTGGAAATGATGCCCAACTCTTCAAGGTAATGAGAGATTAAATGAATGGAAGCGAGATTCAAAGGACTTGAGGTAGACAGAATACCAGCCCCTCAAAGATGTTGTCTTCCACATTCCCCAAAGCTGTGCATATGTTACCTTATATGGCAAAAGGAACTTCACAGATTTGCTTAAATGAAGAGAGGGACCTAGACTAGCTGGGTGGACCTAGCATAATCACAAGGGTCCTTCTGAGAAGGAGGCAGGCAGTTCGGAGTCAGAGATAGCAATGCCATGGCAGAAGAGAGGTCAGAGAAAGAGTTAAAGACACTTTGCTGCTGGCCTTGAAGACCGAGGAAGGAGCCAAGAGCCAAGGAGTGCAGGCAGCTCCTGGCAGCTGGAAAAGGCAAGGGAAGCCTCCTAGAGCCTCCTGAAGGAACACAGCCCTGCAGATTCCTCGATTTTGGCCTCTGGTTTCCAGAACTGTAAGATAATCCATGTATGTTGCTTTAAGCCACAGATTTTGGGGTAATTTGCTACAGGAGCAAAAGAAAACTACATGGGGCTTTGAGCCTACTTTAGCACAGTGCCCAGCACATTCTAAAATGTCTCCAAGTGCAGCCAGTGCTAGTAGCTACTAATACCTGGAGGGACATTAACGATTCCTTTGTGACCAAACACCCATCACAGGCCTTCAGCTCTTCCAAGGGACTTTCTTCTCTCCACTCGGTCATCTCCACTGACAGGCGCTCTCACCCCGAGAAGCTCCTCTGTTTTAGGAAGCTGTGAGATGGGTATAGAAGGGTCACTCTGGGGTGGACCTGAAATTTGCCTGCTAGGCCTTTCCCGAAACCAGGGCCCCTCTGCTAATGACATGCCTTCGGATCATTGCATGCAGGTCTCAGCTAACCCCAGAGGCTTCATACCTAAACTCTGAGTTTTCTTACCTTCAGACTGACCTCTTCCAGTTCCTTAAATGTTTCTCAGATGACAGGATTCAGAGCTCCCTCCCCGAGACACATCGCTCATCTTCGTCTCCACACTCTCGGGCATCTCACAAAGGGGAACTCACCACCAAATGTAACATTTCAGGTGTCAAGAGCATCTCTTTCATGCTTCCCTCAATTCAACCCAAGGCCACAATGGGCTTAGAGCAGCTGAACAACGTGCCGTGTTACTGTCAGCTGAGATTCTTGTTTTTTTTTTCTCTCTGCCGATGATTTTTCCTCTTGGCCCTGCACTCACACAGGGACTATTTGGACGGGAGCATCTCACCCTACCGTTTCCCTGTTTCATCTTTTTTTTTTTTTTTTTTTTCCTGTTTCATCTTATATCATCACATTTAGCTTAGCACTGTAGTCTGTTCTTTGGGCCCTGGTGTGTCAACCAAAGTATTCTCTGCATGTCGTCTCCAAATGTGTCAGGTATTAACTAAGTCATCTATGTCCACACACTAATAAAAATATCAAATGCGAAAATGACTGTGCCTTCAACTAGAAATGCACTTCCGCAAGGACATTGACTAGCATCTTTGGGAATGGCCATAAAAACAGTTCTAAATCCACCTAACAGGCATGCTGGTCTGCAGCTGAAATTACTTCATCTCATGCACAAATTTATCATGAGATTCCTTGACAGACAGACAAGCCGAGGTGTACTTTGTCTCTACCATAGCTAACACAATTCCCTGACATAATAATCTAGCAAGCCCACCACGAAACTGGGAACACAGTTACCTTGTCGTGGCTTGCTCTTAAAGAACCCACACAGGCTTCTAGAGGATTCTGCTCCATTTTTCACGTGCTCACAAGTCAGCCTTAAGTAGTCTGATCAGAGAACTTAATGAGGATGGATAGGAGAGCCCCACTTCTGTAGTTTGCAGGAGCTTTCCCCCTCTTTACTAATCAGACCTATATTTTGCCATCTCTAGCGTTCCAGTTTCTTTCACAGTCTCCATGTTCTGTAAAGATTATCAGCAGAGGCTTTACAGCTTCAGAGGCGAGTTCTCTCTACTCCCTGGAGTGTAATTTGTCCTGGCCAAGAGACTTGAGCTCATTTACGGCAGCT
This sequence comes from Macaca mulatta, assembly GCF_049350105.2. Classification (NCBI taxonomy): domain Eukaryota; kingdom Metazoa; phylum Chordata; class Mammalia; order Primates; family Cercopithecidae; genus Macaca; species Macaca mulatta. The sequence continues at coordinate 101,658,915 of NC_133418.1, read as the reverse complement.
TGGTACTGTTAGAATCTTTTTACTCATCTAGAGCTTCAATTTTCTCTTACCAAAGTTTCTTTTTCTTTTGAGTCAATAGATTGTTCTCCTTGGCAAAGAAGAAGGGAGCAGAGTTCTGCTCCCTTGCTGTCATTCTAAAATGTAAATAGCGTGGTGTTCCTTGGTCAGCGTTAAATCCTTGGGTGACTGGCTCCCCTTGGCTTTCAGCAGTGATTCTCAAACTCCCCTGGGGTACTTGTTAAAAAAGCAGATTCTCCAAATCTCCTCTCAGAGGCTGTCAATTGCCATGTTAGTCAGGGTAAAACTAGCAGTTAAAACAAATCCAAAGATGTACGGAGTCTCAAGCATGACAGAATTTCTCATTCTCCTAAAGCCCAATAATGAGTGTTCTGGATCAGTGGGTGGTCATCTCCAAATAATAGTTCAGGGATTCAGGGCTTCCTCAATTTTTGTTGCTCTGCCACCTTCAACATGGGGCTTCCAAGATCCCTGTGCAAAAACATAAAGAGAAGGAAAAGTGCATGGAGAAGGTGCAGGGCAATTTTAATGACTCAGGTCTGGAAATGGCAAGCATTAGCTGCATTCACATTCTATTGGCTAGATCTCAGTCACATGAGTGCACCTACCTGCAAAGGAGACTAGAAAATCGTCTAACTGCAAGGATAGTCTCACTCCAAAGGATGCTGGGAAATGTAGTCAAGCTCAGGAAGAAAAGAGAGTTATGCTGAGCAGTCTGCCCATATGGACATAAGATAAGGCTTAAGAATCTGCATTTTCACAAACCTCCCAAGAGATTCTGATGTAAGACCCCATTTTGACCAACACCGCCCTGTCCACTCACAGTACAGGCACCCAAGGCCTTGCAAAGTGGGTTCCACAGTCCTCCCCAGCCCTGTCTGCTCCTCCACCTTGCTCTAATCATATAAAACACTGGCAGCTCCCCCAGCCTGCCCAGCTACTTCATGCCTCTGTGCTGTGTGTCTCCTTTTTCTTTGCCCTTTCTCCTTTGGTTCACTTGGCAAATTCCTGCTGATCCTTTGAGACTCAGTTCAAGTGTAATCTCTTCGGCCAGGTCATCCCTGACTCACCTGCCCCAGGTAGCACTGCAGAGCCTTTCCTCGTGTCCCTGACCTTCCTGGCCAGAATCTCATTATGGTATTGATTATGCTGAATGGCATTTTGCATTTGCCTTCCCATTTGACTGGGAGACCTCTGAGGGCAGTGACCTTTCCTTTGTGTACTTTGTACCTTACACCTTACCTGGTACCTCGTGGCAGTCAGGCAGTCAGGAAGAGTTGACTCCACAGAAGCCATAGAGAAGTTCCTTTCTTGATTTTCTGCCCATGCCAAAAAAAAAAAGAAAGCTTTTTTTGGTTGTTGTTATCCTTACAATTTCACTGCCTTAATTAATTAGACCTAATTAGCAAACTAGGTTTGTGTGACTCTGCTACACTATGCTCCTTGTTCCCTTTTGCCAGCTCTACTCAAAGGTGAGCTTCTCCAGGAGCTGCCCTGGTCTCATCAGCAACCTGTTCCCACCTTACTATTTCTCTTCAAGAGCACTGGCAATTTACACATTTGGAATTTTACCAGGAGTTCTCCCACCTTCTTGAGCCATCTCTCTTCTTTTGGAGTCTCATGTCCTCTGATTTCTTGGGGACCATCAGAAGCCTGAATTCCTGAAATCTGGGAAGTACATCCTGTCATCCTTCCATTGTCGAGAAATCATGGAATCTAAGAAGATTGTTGAGGTAGCCAGCCTCCAAGATGGCGTCCAATGATCCCCACCTCCTGGTGTTCATAGCCTGTGTCCTTTCTCACAGTCAACCAGGGTCAACTGTGTGGTCAGTCCACGATTGGGCTCACTCTCTTGCTCTCTCATACGCTCACTCTCCTTCAACACTTGCTGCTCAGGCAGAAACCAGGTAGCCCTGTAAAGAGAGCCACATGGCAAAGAACTGAGGCCTCCAGCCAACAGCCATGCGAGTAAACTTGGCAGTGAATCCATCAGCCCCAGTAGAGCCTCGAGAAGACTGTAGCCTCAGCTGACGTCTGACTGCAACTTTGTGAGAAACATGGAGCCAGGACCACCGAGCCACAATGCTCTTGGATTCCTGACCCTCAGACAGTGTGAGGAAATAAATCTTGTTTGTTTTAAGCTGCTAAGTTTTGGGCAAATTTGATAGGCAGCAATAAATGACTAATACAGTTGGGCTTCTTTCATTCATTCTCATCTTATCTTTCAGTCTCCTTTAGGTCAGACTTTAGCAGCATGCAAGATGCAGCCATCATCTAGGAATGCCCGGAGCTTCCTAGAGCAAGGCACTGTTCAACTTCCACTCTGGTTTTGAGACAGATGAAGCTTTAGCCTTCATCTAACCGGACTCCCTCCTTCTATATGTCTGCATGAAAATTATTACATATTTAAATATGTACATATTTACATATAAAAATACGTAATATTTTTAAATATTACTAAATATTTAAAATAAAAAGAAATAAGAAAAATAGAGTTTTAAACCGTGTCTGTTGCATAGTAAGTGCTGAACTAATATCTGCTTTTGCTGACATTGTCATCATTCGTACATCGTTATTTCACGTACTGTCGCCCCAACTCAACGTTCCATTGCTTTTGAACAATACATACACATGAACTGCCACACCTCAATTTTGATTCCCAGTAAAACTGGCCTTGAGGATAATGATAAGTCATAGCTGTACCCTTTTAAAATCTCAAATTCAGTTTAATTGAATTTGCCTGTAGACTGCCGGGCACAGTGTCTCACGCCTATAATCCCAGAACTTTGGGAGGCCGAGGCAGGTGGATCACTTAAGACCAGGAGTTCCAGACTAACCTGGTCAACATGGAGAAACCCCATCTGTACTAAAAATGAGCCGGGTGTGGTGGCACACTCGTGTAATCCCAGCTACTCGGAAGGATGAGTCATGAGAATCGCTTGTACCTGGAAGCAGAGGTTGCAGTGAGCCAAGATCGCACCACTGCACTCTAGGCTGGGCACAGGGTGAAACTGTGTCTCAAAAAAAAAAAAAAAAAAAAAAAAAAAAAAAAAGAATTTACCTGTAGATTGGTATAGAAATATCTTAGATTTCAAATCTTGTTCTGACTCTTTCCTAAACCTGTCTATTTTCCTATTTAAATTCTGGGTGTATCTAGTGAAATTTTACATTAGCCAGAACTCTCTAATTTTGAAATTGTCCTGAAGCCATATCGACATTATTGAGGGTTTAGACTTTAACTAGAAAATACTCATTGCATTCTAGGAAAATTCACAGCCACCTAAAGGAGATGTGTCTGATTTGCAATCATTTCCCTGAATCTGCAATAAATGAATCTACAAAGGATTGAAATTTTTTTAACAAAAATTGTCTGATAAATATTTTGTAAGGGTTTGAGAGTAGTGAAAAATGTTAACATAACAGGCCTATAGCGTTACTACTTTTCCACAGTTAGCATTTGTTTCCAATAGTCTAGAGGAGAAACCTTTTTTTTTTTTTTTTTTTTTTTTTTTATTATTTTATTTTATTTTTTTTTTTATTTATTTATTTATTATTATTATACTTTAAGTTGTAGGGTACATGTGCATAACGTGCAGTTTTGTTACATATGTATACTTGTGCCATGTTGCTGTGCTGCACCCATCAACTCGTCATTTACATCAGGTATAACTCCCAATGCAATCCCTCCCCCCTCCCCCCTCCCCATGATAGGCCCCGGTGTGTGATGTTCCCCTTCCTGAGTCCGAGTGATCTCATTGTTCAGTTCCCACCTATGAGTGAGAACATGCGGTGTTTGGTTTTCTGTTCTTGTGATAGTTTGCTAAGAATGATGGATTCCAGCTGTATCCAAGTCCCTACAAAGGAGTCAAACTCATCCTTTTTTATGGCTGCATAGTATTCCATGGTGTATATGTGCCACATTTTCTTAATCCAATCTGTCACTGATGGACATTTGGGTTGATTCCAAGTCTTTGCTATTGTGAATAGTGCTGCAATAAACATACGTGTGCATGTGTCTTTATAGCAGCATAATTTATAATCCTTTGGGTATATACCCAGTAATGGGATGGCTGGGTCATATGGTACATCTAGTTCTAGATCCTTGAGGAATCGCCATACTGTTTTCCATAATGGTTGAACTAGCTTACAATCCCACCAACAGTGTAAAAGTGTTCCTATTTCTCCACATCCTCTCCAGCACCTGTTGTTTCCTGACTTTTTAATGATTGCCATTCTAACTGGTGTGAGATGGTATCTCATTGTGGTTTTGATTTGCATTTCTCTGATGGCCAGTGATGATGAGCATTTTTTCATGTGTCTGTTGGCTGTATGAATGTCTTCTTTTGAGAAATATCTGTTCATGTCCTTTGCCCACTTTTTGATGGGGTTGTTTGTTTTTTTCTTGTAAATTTGTTTGAGTTCTTTGTAGGTTCTGGATATTAGCCCTTTGTCAGATGAGTAGATTGCAAAAATTGAGGAGAAACCTTTTATCTCAACAATACTACATTCTTCCATTTGTAATAGTCTCTGATTTTTAAGCAGTTACTATTCAAAACATTTTATAACCTGATAGAAATATTCCTTTCTTTATACAGTCAGGTAACCCGGCATACTTGCACTATTTTCCTTAGAGCCTAATTGTGGCAAACCATTCATCGTGAGTGCCTGAGGCCTCTACCTCATCACCTGTCTGTTCTGTTTCATTCCTAAAAGGCTTCTTTTGCCCCATGTTTTAACCTGTGAGTTGCTCAAGGCCTCTTGGAAGTAGGTAGGTGATACATCTTAAATAAATGAAAATAAATTAGTGTGTTTCTGACCAGTTGGATGTGAACTGAATTTCCAGTAAATCAGCCACAGATTAAGTATCTAAGGGAATAGGTTCACTCAAGGGAAGCCCATGCATCCTTTTGTGATGCAAACTAGAAAATCCTTCTGCTTTACAATTTTGAATTTTCATATATCATATTTTCTTACAGTAAGGTACACCTGGACCAGATGGTGGCTTGTATCACAGACTTTAGGCTATTTTTAAGACCCTCAGTAAATATTCAGCAGGTACCCTGGTGAAATCATCACTTCCTTGTCACCCTCTGTTCCCTGGGCGTGAAGCCTCAGCAATGCTGTTGACGTTCATGTTTCCACTAGGTGTGGTCTCACAGATGTTTCCCCCTGGACCCCTCAGCATAGAAAACGTGTGCAGCTTCACAGATTCTGGTAGGGGTGAACATGAAGAGGAGACACGGATTTACATAGTCCAGAGGACCCAAAATAGCTGAAACCATTAGATACTTCACACCGTAAACCAAGGTTAATCTCAAACTCTGAGGCTGCATGAAACGTGACCCCCAACACTTCCATCTGCAGGGAGAATAGAGAATGTGTGTCTTGGAAGACAGGCTGTCATTTGCTTGTGACCATGACAGGCTACTTCAGTTGTGGGGGTACGGTGATTGCCAGTAACTCTGGAGACAGAGCCCTGGACCCAGGTGTGTTCAATAAATTGCTGATGAAAATGAGATTCACTGCCAAGACTCCACGAGGTCATCCAGTCTCCTCCTGCTGTGCTCCACGTGCAGCCCGTGTGGACTGGGTTCCCTCTCAGGCTGCCTGGGTCCCAGCAGAGGGCAGAGGACAGTGGAGGGCCCTTGTCCTGGGGACAGTCAAGGCAGAGCAGTCACCACTTGTGCTGGGTGAGTGGTCACTGGCCTTCCCCTGGCCCTACTGGGGGCTCCAAAATGACCATAATCACAAGCCTGATACTGGCCCTAAGTCCTACTGAAAACCCAGAGGGAGATGGAAACAGTGGCACTGATGGATTCTAAAGCTGAACAGGAGGTAGGTGGGAACCTTACCTCTTTTTTCTTAAAAACAGCTTAAAAATACGTTTATGCCAAGAGCTATCAGGGCTCAATCATCTCTCAAAAGTCTCCTGAATTTTGGCCAGACGTAGTGGCTCAGGCCTGTAATCCCAGCACTTTGGGAGGCAGAGGCAGGCAGATCACTTGAGGTCAGGAGTTCGAGAGCAGCCTGGCCAACATGGTGAAACTTCATCTCTACTAAAAATAAAAATAAAAATTCGCTGGCGTGGTGGTGCACACCTGTAGTCTCAGCTACGTGGGAGGCTAAGGCAGAAGAATCTCTTGAACCTGGAAGGTAGAGGTTGCAGTGGGCCAAGATCGTGCCACTGCACTCCAGCCTGGGTGATAGAGTGAGATTCTGTCTCAAAAAAAAAAAAAAGTCTCCTGAATTGTATCATTAGTGAACATGCTTCAATGAGTGTAAAAAAAAAAAATCACTCTAAAATTCAAACTAAATTTTCCTTGCAATCTATCCTAACAATCATCTGGGTCTTATTTTTAATAATCTGTCATAGAGGAACACCGGCCCCTTCTTTAACACTGAAAAAGGAAAGTGACATTTCAATCACTGTCAACAATTTAACAACCAATAAATATATACTGAGCAACTCTTCAGTCCATTCCTCCGGACACCATGGATGAAGAATCACATTACCAATGGAGAGAGCAGAAGCTGCTCTCTTAAAACGCCCAAGCAGTGTCTCATGTCAGTTTGGGAGTCAGAGCCACCCAGGAAAATTGTTAGTGGCTCCGTTTAATTAGCACTCCTGCCACCTGCAAACAAGTGGTACTAAAAAAAGGTGCTGAATTCTTGCCATTGAGAATGCCAAAAAAAGACACCACTGGTTTCATTCTGACTACTAGAATCTAATATTTCACTGATTTGGCGGGCAGGGGGTGGGGGGAGGAGGGAGGAAGAAAATACACTTTCACTTTCACCCAAAGGAAATGACTTAACAAGTCACGTTTTAGAAAGGATCATATGGTAATGAGTCCTGCGATCCAGCAATCCTCCCTCCCCCGACCTCCTGGCCTCTGCCTTCCCCTCTGCCTGGTCTGGGCTCCCTCTGCCTCCCACAGAAACTGCCTTCTCCTCAGGTCCACTCTTAGACCTTCCTCCACCAGGAAGCCATCCGGAATCGTCTCTGTAACCCCACAACACTTGAGAGTCTCTTCCCCACAGGTAAGCACTAAGTTATATTTCTTGATAACAACTGCTATTACCTTAACCCTTGTCAAGAACAAGAGCCAAGTATTGTAATAGGAAACCTTGACCACCTTTTGGAAAATAGGCAGGGTAAAAGTGATTGGCATATAAGCCGCTTTATACCTTCCCTGTCTTCCTGAGAGTTGCCAGCACAGAGTTGAGCAACCAAGCAGGTTCTCAGTAAATGGTTGATTGCATGATTGGCAAATGCCTTTGTGACACATCACAGAGCAGGTGGCCGTGGTGAAAATTTGGCAGCTGTGACTCCTTACTTCCTGCTTTAATCAACGTCGTGGGATTGAAATGCTGGACACACAGTAGGTGCTAAATAGATTTTTATGGATTGATTAACCACTGGAGGGACTGTGCCTTATGTGGGATTTATTAATGCTTTTGATGCCAAATAGGGGTAGTTCTAATAGAGCATAATGTGTTTTAAAAAAAAACAAAAAAACAAAAAAACCCAGCAAACACAAAACCCCAACCAGGACAGAGGCTGGCAGCTGCTCTGTTTACACCCACTGTGCTCCTAGAAACAGATGTCCTGTCAAATCCGGAGGTTTCTGATGAGGCTTCCACTCTTCCGAGTGACCTGCGTGTTCAGTAATCAAAGGGGCCCATGCCCTTCTCCTGCATTAGTGCTCTCTGTTCTAAGACTGATCTCCAGTTATGTGTCTGGGGTAAAGACTTTTGCTGATGAAGGCAAAAATCAGCATCCACTGTGTCTACGCCAAGGGAAAAGCACTGGGCTAATGACAAAAGAAACTGCATTTGTGTGTTTGGTGTGGTAAAAAGAACAGAGGCTTTGGGAAAACCGGGCTCAAATTCCAGCACTGTCACTTACTGTGTGATTGCAGGTGCTCATCTACCCTCCGGTGAACTCGGTTCATCATTCATCACCTACCTCTCTGGAACTCAGTTTTGGGGCTGATAATACCGATTCCACAGGTTGCTGTGAGGATTATCAGGATATCATGGGTAGAGTTCTTGGCACAGTGCTGACACATAGTAGCCACTGGGTAAAGGTCCTTTTGTTGTGGCTATTACTATAAACACAGATAAGGACAGAAGTCCACCTTGGCCACTGTGGGTTCATGTGGCGCCCCAGGTGATCCTGATGTGACTTCCTCTGGTTCCTCCTTAGGTGACAGTGGCCTTTGCAGCACAAGTCCTTGTCTGATGGACTGCACAGATAATGGTCTGTGATCTGAGTGGGGAATGGATGTTCTGGAGTGTTCCAGTCCACTTCCCTATGCACTATGAGTCTGCTCCTTCACTACCCATCTGCTTGGAGTGTACACATTAGCCCTGATCCCAGTGCCCAGCTTGGGGCTCAGGACAGGGAGGGTTGGCTTTTGGAGTACACACCACCAAGTTGATCCTGTGCTTCATGGAGAAATCTCTGACCATGGTGGAAGAGGTTCCTGGGCACAACACACGAGTCCCATGAACCACACAGAGAGATCCATGCCAATCACGGGGCCCATCCCATGGGCCACAGAGCAGAGCAAAGAATGACCCAGAAAAGATCCCAGACTGCAGCAAGATCTACGTAGAGAGAGAGAGACAGAGGAGACTCCTGACACAATGCAAATCCAGTTTATGTTGCCAAGACACTAGATGCGCTGGGACAGATCACGTGAACAACAGCACTCTGAAATGGAGTTCATGTGCAGACCAGCGCAGACCCTTCATAAATGACTGTGTCCACACTAAACAGCTCCCAGCAGGGCAGCTGGGCAGAGCATTAATGACAAGGAAGGCCTTGGTATCTAACTCTGGAAATCCTTATTTGCATTCAGGCTCTGAGGGATAAAACGAGGATGGGTGAGGACAGGGTAGATAAGCCCACTGGGAGTCTAATTCACACAGCTTTTCTCATTCTCCCTGACAAGCTGGCTCACTTGGTGAGCTGTTACCAAACTCCAGCCCTGAAGACTTTACGGTGCTCCAGAACCAGCACCCTTCGCACCACCACAGCCCGAGGCGGTTTTCCTCTGGATGAGAACTCAACACAGCTCTCTTTTCTGATCCTGCCAGCAGGGAAACTGGGAGCATCCTTTCTCCTTCATCTGGAGAGGGAGCTGAAGAAGGATTCTTGGAGTGCCTATTTTCTTCTTTCAATTGAGGATCATTCAAAATCATCTGTAAGACACTGTGAGTGCCTCACATTGCCAGATCTTAACCTATCCCAGACCCTGCAAACCTTGGCCACATTTCTGTAGTGCCTACGGCTGTCTCATAGGGCGCTACTCCAGAAGGCGGCTGGGTGGACTTTTGTATGTTCAGTCAGTGGATCCATGGAGATTATCTCAGAGGACAGCTTCCTACAGCGTGGAGGAACAGATACACGCCTGTGGCTTTGTTCTCCTTCTTTTTGCGTTGAGTTGACCTGTGTATCAATTTGAAATCCCAAGAAATCCCTCTTTTTTCCATTTTGCTATCTGGTAGTCTTCTATCACTTTTCATTCACCATTTTAAGAACATAGTACTCAAGCCAAAGCTATCAATCACCTTCAGGTGTTGTCTGAGGACCCTTGGGGAGTTTTTCTCCTCCTCCTCCCACTCCTGCTCCCCTCTTTGGCACCTCTGTCATGCTCTCTTAAGGACACGCCAGTTTTCCCGGCTGTCCTCCTCATGAAGGGTGGTTTCCTCCCTGAAGTGCTCCGCTCTGTCCCCTCCCGAGTCCCCGGCTTCACACACACAAACTTTGTTGGATGTTTTTTCCAGGAAATTCAGTTATTCTGACACCAGTGGGCCATTTCCCCGGCGTCCTCATTCTGTTTCTGACAGTGCTCCTGCTACCCTCAATAGATTATTATTATTTATTATTTATCAGCCACGACACTGTACTCTGCTTCCTACAAGATATTAAAGAAGACACAATCCGTGCGCTGAGTTTACAGCCAAGGAGAGCAGAGGCCTGGATCAGACATCACAGGGGGGAGCTGTGAGGAAGGGATTTACCGGCGCAGTCCTCCCTGGCCCTGGCAGATGGGGGCAGCGACTGGCAAAGCCCTCCCCAGGCCAGCTCCTCCCACCTGGGCCTCCATAGCCAGCTCCCCACACTACCTACCGCACTCTCTCCCGAATTTCTAGCAAGGCCTCAGGCCTTTACCTGGGGAAGCAGAGGGAGGGTGGAGGATAAGGATAAGGCCCTCAGGCCTTTACATTCAGGCGGGGGTGGAGGAGGAGGACGAGTACAGATATTTCCTCTGAAACTCAAAACCAGGTAAAGGGGAGGTAGGCGAGGAGGGAGAGGTTGGGGAATAAAAACCAGACCCGGAGAGCAGTCAGGGGTGGGGAAGATTGTGCCCAGAGTGGAATATTCTAGCATAAGGGAAAAGCCCTCATTGGGGGTCCCACACGCCTCCGGCCAAATCTCTTCTATTAGGGTTAGAAGTTAGGGTCCGTGTAGACAGCACGTGTAGACCGACAGGGGGTGGGACTGAGAAATCAGTGTAGACAGTGTGAGAGCCAGCGAGCTGTGGTGGGGGTGGGTAGTCAGTGTAGACATCAAAGGCTGGTCAGGCTGTTAAACAGAGAAGGCTTCGGGGATTCCTAAGGGTCAGTATGAACAGAAAAGTTCGCGCTCCTCGAGGAGAGGCAGGGCTGACTCAGAAGGCTGGTGGACACTATTTGCAGGGCTCTCCCTGGTCCTTCAGAGGGGTGGGCAATTCCTGCTTCTTTCCAAGGTTGGAGTGTTATAAGGAGGTCGGAAGCTGAAAGACGATTGGACTTTTCCTTCTCAAACTTTTCCGCCAGTTTCCTCAGGTGTTGAGAGCAGACGGGGAGCTCGCCTTGGTCCCGGTCCCCCAACCCTGAGCCGGCAGGGCCGGGAGGCAGCGGCGGAGAAGCCCGTGCCACGCGCCGTGCGTCTGCCGGGCGCGGCCGTGGAGCCAGGCGAGCCGGGGGCCACCGCGGGGGGCGGGGGCGGCGGACGGACGGAACGACAGATGCACCCGCGAGCACTCAGCTCCGGACCGGGCGCGCCGCGGCCAGGGATCCCTCCGGCCCGGGGAGCTGCGCGCCGCGCCGGGCCGGGCCGGGCCGGGCCGGGCCGGGGGGCCCCGCCTCCCCCACCCGCCACCCCCGCCCACTCGGGCGCCCGTGATTGGCTCCGCCCGCCCCTGGCTGCGCGCCGAAGCCCGCCTCCCTCGCAGCTAAAGCAGACGGTACCCGGAGCGGAGCGAGCCAGAAGGGAGCATGGTCCCCGCGCCGCGGCCGCGCCAGCCCCCGCGCCGCCGCCGCCGTCCCCGCCACCGCGGATCTCGCCGCAGCTCCAGCCCCGGCCCCGGCTCCGCAGCGCCCGTCCGCAGCCCCGGCGGTCGCCGCGCCTGAGCGCAGCCCCCGCCCGGAGCCCGAGCCGCGAGCCCGGAGCCAGCCCCAACCCCGCGGCCGCCGCGGCTGCGGGGAGAGGGCGGGGGCGATGCTGCCGGAGCCGCCGCCGCCGCCGCCGCCTCGATGAGAGCCGCGCCGCACCGCGCATAGCCGCACAGGCTGACAGGCAGGAGGACCGACTTCCCTCTCCCGGGCATCCTCCCTGGGCTGCCGGGAGGCGGCGGCGGCGGAGGAGGAGGAGGAAGAACGAGGGGAGAAGGCGGAGAGCAGGAACGCGAGGAGGAGGACCTGGATCCGTTTCCTCCGGCCAGGACCCGAGCGGCCCCAGCCACCGCTACTCGCCGGCGCCGTCCGCTCTCCATCAGCCCTCCTGCGCCCACCCGCGACCCCGGGCTCTCTGCGCGTCGGGCCGGGGCCGGAGCCGCGCGGCCGGAGGTAAGAGCCGGGCCGGGCGGGAGCGCCTCGGATGCGGCGCTGAAGGGAGACCCAGGTCCTGGCCGCCGCGCGGGGCCGGGCCGGGCCGGGCGTGGGAGCGGGGCCGGAACCCGGAACGCTGGGCTCGGCTCCGGCGGCGGCGGCGGCGGAGACAGGAGCCTCCCGCGTCTGGACTCGCAGGCTGCAGGAGCCCTTGCGCCTGCGCTGCTCCAGGGGGAAAAAAAGGAGGGGGGGATAAAAACTTCCTGCCCCCGGGTGTGTATGCACTGGGGCTGCCTGGGGACACTGTCACGGTGGTCGGAGGTGCTGGAGGCGAGTGTGACCCCTGGCCGGAGCAGCCCCCCTTCTGGGCCCGGCGGCGCGCGCCCCTCTCCAGGCCACGTTCCCCTGAGCGGCCCAGGGCCCCGGCCGGGCAGGGGGCCTGGAGGCGCCAGAGGGCTGGCCCCCAGGGGCGGCCGCGCGCACTGCCCTTTGGGGATGTGCGCGCCTCTGTGCAGCGAGAAGCCAGGTTGGGGTTTTCTGCCCCTCGCGTCCTCTGATCCCGCATTTGGGGACAGGGTCTCTTTACTCAATCCCAAGTAACTTTCGAGGTAGAGGAGCTCGAAAACCGTCGGGAGGGAACCGCACAGACCTTGTTGTGACCCCCCCCCCCGACACACAGACACACACACACACACACACACACACACACACACACACACACTCTTGACATCTTGTGGGTGCCAGCGTGTTGTGGGGGAACGCGGAAAGGAGAGCTCACGGGGATGGCAAAGGAGCCAGGAGGTGGTGTCGGTGGGGAGGGGTTGTTGATGTGTGGGACAGGGTGGACCTGGAGATGTGTAGTGTGGGAGTGTGAACGCGCGCCCCAGTGGCCGCGTGGGGCCCGGGGTGGGGGGCCCAGGGCTCGCGTCCCGGTCTCCGTGGCCTGGAGCGGGCTGAGAGCGCGAGGGTTATCTGCGGTCGCCGCGCGGTTGCCCGCGCTGGACAGCGTCGGCCCCGGGCCCCGAGGGAGGGACGTGCTAGCCCGGGGCCGGAGCGCTGTGCTTGGAGCCGGAGTAGGTCGGAGGCGGCTCCCAGGGCAGGTCGCCTCTGCGTTGGCTGGGGAAGGCGGGGACGCGCTGCCTGCCTGCGGCCAGCCGTCTCGGAGGAGGGGGTGGCGGCCATGCGCGAGTCTCGGATGCCTGGGTCCGCCCGCTGAGAAGCCAGTTGTCGTCCCCGGGCTCTGGAACCGAGCGGCAGACGCGGTCCGTTGGCGGGCCCTCGCGCGGGCCCCCAGGGATACTGATGGGTGAGGAGCTGCCGCCGCCGCCGCTGCCATCCCTGCCGCTCTGCAAACGTTCTCCTCCCTCCCTCCCGTGCTTGCGCCGCGGCGCGCCCCGGGCGAATCGTGGACGCAGGTATTTATGTAGCATTAGGCGAGACCTCGGCGCTGGAGGGACCAGACCGTAGAGGACGCCCAGCTGCCGCTGCCCGCGAAACTTCCACTTCGGCAGCTCAGCGGCATCCCGGCCCCGCTGCTGCAGGTTCCAGCCTCTCTCCAGTCCAGCAAAGCTGGGATTCGGACCCCTCTTGCGATGACAGATCTGTCCTGGTTACGGCTTTATTTATCCTAGTTTCAGTCTCTTTAAAGCCATCTGTCTAGTCACTACAGAGTTTCTTCTTCGCCGTGTGATCTTATCACTAACTCAGCCCTGGGAGGTCAGATTTGAGGAATTGCTTCATTTTCAGATGAATGACAGCAGACTTGTCTCACCTTACTCCTGATTTATTATTATTATTATTATTATTGAAGGTATAGAGCTTTTTAATTTTTTTGTGAGGGAGGAGAATGAACAATTTTATAGATTGTTCATTCTGACACTTAGAGAAAACATGTCCAGTAAGCACTGGTGAATACTTTAAAGGCTGGTTGGCATGCATGTATTTGATTAGTCCGTAATCTAGGTGTTTATACAGGTATGGAGCTGTGTGCTACTGATGAATAGTCTCCGTCCCATACATTGTGCTGTAGTGTACTTGATTTATCACCCTGCTATAAATCAGGGAATTACTAGCACGTGTGCCTTTAAACTCTATATGAATTTAATGGCATTAAATTGGTTTATGGGCTGATGCATCTAACCAATTTTAATAACTTTTCTGCACAAACAGCTTATAAACCATATTTGCCTATGATTAAGAAAAACATTTTCTTCTCGGTCTCTCTATATCTAGTGCGGTTATGGAAATTTATAGGTCTCCAACTTTCATTTGCAAGCAGCAATCCAAACGAAATACCTAGAGTTTTACTGAAATAAAATATCCTATGGTAGCCATGGTAACAAATAGATTAAGGGTTATTGGTTTTCATCTGAATGTGATGGGGGGTGGGGATCTAGTGTTGTGTCTTTTTAATTATGTTTCTAATGAGTGGTGGTCATACTTCAAGTACTCAGAGTGGAAGACAAGCAAGACTGAGAATTCAGTTTTGTGGGAGGTTTATTGAAACAAAGACTAGTAGAGCCCAGGAGAATGACTTCTGCTATCTGCAGCTCCTCATACCTAGAACAAAATGGATAAAAACCTTTTTTTTGTTTTTCCGGTAGATGAGCATTCAGTCAGTCACTTTAAGACTGGAAAATGCATTTTGCTTATAAACTATTACCACAGGAACCTTAAAATCCAGCCTGTTTTCTAGGAATAAGCATGTTGGAAGTATGGCGGTTGGTGTGGATTCAGTGTCACCGTTGTTATCAACACCTGTCAGTTTAAGTGAGGCACATCATTAGTCTATTCAAATCTTGCCTATTTCAATATTCATGCATTTCCATGGTGATCCATTCATTTTTGTTTATTTAGTCAATCTTATAAATCTTTGGCATCAATTTTAGTTGTGCCATCTTTTTATTTCTTTTATCAATTGATTTGGCTACAAACCATTCCTAGTTTAAAGTATTTCCTTCTTTTTTCCTGCTAGTTTCTAAAAGCCTACACTATTCCCAGCTACATACAGATATAAAGGAGTTAATTTTTTTTTCATCGACTCAAATAGCACCCCTAATACTAATGTCATTTTTTTAGCATCTCATTTGATATGTATGTGTACATGGGTTATTTTTTTTTCTTTTAGCAGGCTTACTGTAAAGCTTTCTCACTTTTTGGCTGGGAGATATCAATTCAGTCCAGCAGAACTAACTAAAGTTTGTCCTTCCTTCCTCCTTTTCCCTTCCTTCCTTTTTTTTCTTTCTTTCTTCTTCTTTTTTTTTTTTTTTAATCCCAGTACTGTTGTGGCTTAGGGATTCTTTGTGTCATCGGTTGTATCTGGCTTGGAGAGACTTCGAGACTATATTATAGCCGGTCTGTCCTGGGGTCTTTTCTAGTAGTGGTCAAAGCCAGAAGGTTTCGGAACAGCAGAGGATTTTCCAAATATGATATATATTTAGTCACAGCATGTAGTATCCCTAGGATCATAGTAACATTGTAAGTCTACTGAACAGGCAGTTTTACTTAAATGCGAGTGGTGATTTTGCTCACCCGCTTTCAACTTAGCTTTCTAATGATGCAATCCCATGCTAATCACAGCCCTGTATATTTCAGAAATATCAAGGCAAGCATTAGCACGCTACTGACTTATTAGGATCAGGCAAAGTAATTGGAACACTTAAGTTCAAAGTCAGATGAAGAAATGGAATTATAACCAACTTTGTGATTCTATAATCAGTCAACTAAGTGCCTACTTGCGGGTAGGAGGAGGAAGAAACATCATGAATAAGAAATCCAGCCTTTAGTTGTGATGCATGAGGATAAACCAAGGCAGTTACTGTGTAAGAGGACTGGAGAACAAGAAATGTGTTAGTGAATGGGAGGACCGCGGAGCCCAGGAAGTTGAGGCTGCAGTGAACCGTGATCACGCCACTACACTGGGCGACAGAGCAAGACCCAGTCTCAGGAAAAAAAAAAAAAAAAGATAGAAAGGAAAAAAGAGGGGGGGGGGGATGTATTTGTAAACAGATAAATCATATTTTTTCCAGGCCTGTCTTAGCATCTTTCACTGTGCTAGACACATATCCACGCAAATGTTTGGAAGCTGGTAGAATATCTGTAGTTTCTGTAGAAGATAGTCAGTTTTTATTTCTTAAGTAATCTGGGGTCATCTCCTGATATGCTAAAAGATTAGGTAGCAGAATCCCTGGAATGTACTTTTGTCGAAAGTAGATTTTACCATAGAAAATGGTCTTAATTTTGGTTAAGAAGGAAAGATGTATCCCAATTCTTTACCTGCACCTTAGATCAAAAATGCTGAGATCAGGACCACCCTGAAAGCAAACTCCGTGGTTCTTCCACGGAGTTAAAGAAGTAAACAGGCTTACTTCTCCCACAGGAAACGCAGCCTGTGCTTTCTTCAAGGAAACCACTTGAAAACAGGAAAACTGAAACTGCCAATTAAGATGAGGCAAGTTGATCACTGGAAGTAGCAACAGAGTTCTTTGTGAAATCAATTTTATCGTTTGGGAGCATTTCCACCTTTAGGGTAGAAGGGGGAAGAGTTCTCATTTTCTGTGCAAGAGGGTATCTGCATAAAATTCAAGTAGTTCGGAGACTCTGGACTGTGCAGCAGCAGATGACGACTCACAAGCTGGAACAAGAAGGGTGAGCATGTTTGTGGCCGGGGATCCAGTGTGTGCAAAGAAGACGGCCTCCAGGACATTTATAGGCTGCCATTAGCCTCACAGGTGTCTATTGTTATAATTTATAGGTTTTTGACATTTTAAAATCCTTGATCATTTTGAGGATATATGTATGTGTATATATATTTGTAAACAGATAATCACACCTGTATATACACAAACATACAGATATATATACACAAATATATATTGTCACTTTTTTTTAACCATGGTTTAAAAACACATAAAATTTACCATCTTTACGGTTTTTTTTTTTTGAGATGGAGTTTCACCCTGTCACTCAGGCTGGAGTGCAATGACACAATCTCGGCTCACTGCAACCCCTGCCTCCCGGGTTCATGCAATTCTCCTGCCTCAGCCTCCAGAGTAGCTGGGATTACAGGCACCTGCCACCACGCCCAGCAAATTTTTTGTGTTTTTAGTAGAGACGGGGTTTCATCATGTTGGCTAGGCTGGTCTAGAACTCCTGACCTCAGGTGATCTACCCACCTCGGCTTCCCAAAGTGCTGTGATTACAGGCGTGAGACACCTTTACCATTTTTAACTGTGCATTCGTAGCATTCACATTGTTGTGCAAGCAAGCTCCAGAACCCTTCATCTTGCAGAACTCAAAGTCTATACCCATTAAACATCATGTCCCCATTCCCACCTCCCTCAGCCCCTGACAGCTGCCATTCTACTTCCTGTTTATACATTTAACTACCTTAGATCCCTCACGTGAGTGGAATCATGCCACGTTCGTCCTTTTGTGATGGGCTTGTTAAATTTAGCATAATGTCTTACAGGTTTATCACATCTCGTGGCACGGGACAGGATTTCCTTCCTTTTTAGGGTTGAATAGTATTGCATTGCATGTATGGACTACATTTTGTTTGTCCATTCATCTGTTGATGGAGATTTGGATTGCTTCCGTGTTGTAGCTACTGGGAATAATGCTGCTGTGAACAGGAGTATAAGACATCCCGCTTTCAGTACTTCTGGGTCTGTACCCAGAAGTGGAATTGCTGTTGTTTTGATTTTTTCTTCGTTTTGACATGGAGTTTTGCTTTTGTTGCCCAGGCTGGAGTGCAATGGTGCGATCTTGGCTCACTACCACCTTCGCCTCCCGGGTTCAAGGGTTCAAGCAATTCTTCTGCCTCAGCCTACCGAGGAGCTGGGATGACAGGCATGTGCTACTATGCGCGGCTAATTTTGTATTTTTAGTAGAGACGGGGTTTCTCCATGTTGGTCAGGCTGGTCTTGAACTCCCAACCTCAGGTGATCCGCCTGTCTCTGCCTCCCAAAGTTCACTCTGGGATTATAGGCGTGAGCTGCCACGCCCAGCCCTATTTTGACTTTTAACACTAACAAATTACATAAGTTTTCTATTGAAGAGACTTGGTGAGAATGCAGTCACACAGAATACTGTCCAATAAAGAATGCAGTAGATGTTACTGACATTTGTTCTTCCTTTTCTGTGTGTGCATTTCCTCCTGAGTCTCTCAGATCTCATGCTTCGCTTGGGGGCTTGTCCTAGTTGCAGTGATACTGCAGAGGGATTAGAAACACGGCTTCCTGTCCATGTTGAAGTCCCATCTCCAGTGCCTCCTAGCTGTGTGACCTTGAACAGATCCTTAATCTCACCCAGCCTCAGTTTTCTTTTTTTTTTTTTTTTTTTTTTTTTTTTGAGACGGAGTCTCATGCTGTTGCCCAGGCTGGAGTGCAGTGGCGCGATCTCGGCTCACTGCAAGCTCCGCCTCCCGGGTTCCCGCCATTCTCCTGCCTTAGCCTCCTGAGTAGCTGGGACTACAGGCGCCCGCCACCGCGCCCGGCTAATTTTTTGTATTTTTAGTAGAGACGGGGTTTCACTGTGGTTTCGATCTCCTGACCTTGTGATCCGCCCGCCTCGGCCTCCCAAAGTGCTGGGATTACAGGCTTGAGCCACCGCGCCTGGCCAGTTTTCTTTTAAGAAATTGGAAGGAGCAGTAGTGGCTATCTAGGGTGGTTGTGAGGGTGAAAACAGATAACCTCCATAAACCCACATTACAGTGGCCTGGGGAAGTGCTCTACAAAGAGGGCTTAGGAAAATTAGCTGTGGAAGAAGAGAGAGCAGCAACCCCTAGAGATCTCAGAAACTGTAGATGTCAATCCTGTTCAATTTCAATCATAAATGTTTTAATCGTACGCCAGGGCTTGTATATATATTGTGTTCTGTAAGTCTCACTATCAGTACTTATTCTGAAAAGCATAAGACATTTGCATCACAATTCCAATAGTTAAAAATACCCTTGAGTTGATTTGATGTGTGAACTTTTAATTCCATCTTTAGTGTCATAATTTTAGAGTTGATGTGAATTTTTGAGGTCAGCTAATCTACCTATTATTCAATCACCAAACCTTTATTAAGCCCCAATAATATAATAATAATAGCTTCCAGTTATGGCTGCTCACTGTATCCGAGTACTTTACATATATTATCTCTAATCCTCATATCAATGCTGCGAGGTAGGGATTATCCACATTTTACGAATGAAGATGAGGCTCAGAGGTAATCAACTGGCCGAAGGCCACAAACCTAGCCACGTTGTTCAGCTGGGTTTGAACACAGATCCCTCAGCTACCAGTCTGTCTGTGTTTTCCTTTCCGCACACACATCCCTATTCGTGTGCACACAGGCGCCTGTGTCTTTGTTTTTTCCCATGCATCTGCACCACTTCACACTGCCTATACCAGGTACTATGTTGACTTCACTAATTAACATTTTATGTAAAATCAATCTAATAGAAGGAATGTGAGCTAAAATAACAGTATTAATCAAGTCTGAGCAACATTCATGATACCTTTTGGATTTGCACACCTGCTTCCATTTACTGTGGTTTCTGGAAGGCTAATGAGAAAAACTTGTAGGTGTTTGAATGGCATCTGTTTCCTTCTTGAGCCAGCATAGTAAATAAACAGCAAATCAAAGAATAAAAACAATGTAGAAAGGGTTAAGGATTCATCCAGAACTACTAACCATTGACCTGGGCTTGTTCATTTTTGCATACCAATGCATAGCCAGGCGCCTGGCACAAAACTCTTCCCCGTAAAAATGTTTGCCCAGAGAAGGTGTCAGATAACAGACATCAAAGCCGACTTTTTGGATGTTCTTTTCACTCCGTGGCTGTGTAGTCACATGTTCATGGCTTGTCATTGTGTGGAATTTTTGATGCTATATTTGGGCATATATCTATTAAATATGCTTATTGATGAATTCTAATCTGGATGGAATCTTCTAGGATTTATGACTTGAGACTTTGAAGACTAATTCTTTCTTGGAACTTCATCATTGCAGTGACAACCTGGGTCTCTCTGGTGCTTCTGAGCATCCATGCAGTCTGTCCTCTCTCAGGGACTTTCTTTGTGGGGTGTTGTCCCCGCTCAGATTTCAAAATTTGTAGTAGTTCATAAAAGCCTCGTTTTAAGGAAAAAATGAAACACCTGGAAATCACAGAGGCAGTTTGGGAAGGGCGATAACACTGTATTTTCCAACTTCTTCTGTTCTATTTTTATTCTTTATATTAGTTTTTTCTCGAGATGGGTGTGAACAGAGCTTGGAGCACACACCACAAAAATGTGTTTGCTCTGTTTTAACTCTTTCAACCCATGTTCAGTCAAGGAGGGACTTCTTCATTTTGAGATTCTCCTTGAGAAAGGCGTGGCTGCAGTGCCTGGGATCTGGACCACACAGGAGGTGAGGGGTGGCGGGAGGCTGGCCCTGCCTGACTGCTGGCCCGGCACTGGCACGGTCACTCCTGTGTAGCTCTGCTGCTGCCCCTCCCTCCCTGCTGGGCTTGTAACGTCAAGCACGAAGCTTCCTCTTCTTGAGGCTTCCCCGCAAAGCTCCTAGAAGCAAGTTGGAGGTGTGGGCGGTGAAGGAAGAACAGACAAGAGGACCCTATATCTCGGTTTTGTGCAAAGCAACCGCCAAAGGCTTAGACCAAATTAAAGACCCAACAGCTGCCAGAACATCCCTTTTTCCTTTTGGTCATTTAGTAACACGGAGAAGTGGTGAGGAATGGTGAAATTCGATTAAAAACAAAAAACAAAAACAATCTTCCCCTTCTCCTTTACCTTCACTTTTCACATCTTCCAACTTTAAGCATCTGCTTCTGGATCAAACCTGCAGCTGAGCTTAGCCTCCCAAGGAACTTTAAGGATATATATTCAGCTCCTGGAGCTTCTAAATGAGGATAGATTCAATAACTGTTTGTTGAGAAGGCACAGTGGGAAGAGTACTGCCTTTCCTGTGGCATCTCATGTTTGCTCCCCTTGTCGCATGGGTGACTTCACAGTGGTGGTCTTCCTATTCTGCAGCTGATGTAGAGAGACCCAAGCGTTTGCCCAAGGTCAGATCAACAAACATGGGTGCCAGGCCTATGATGGGTGCTGGGTGGGTTACAGGGAGGAAGGAGCCTGTCCTCCAGACACCTGCCTACCTATGGAGAAGGAAGAGAGCCAATATTCCCTTTTCTAGGGAATATAAATTGCCTATTTGAAAAAAGAAATAATCACATGTTTAGCCACATTGCTCACTGATTATCACAGTTGACATAATAAGTTGAGGTCCAGCTAATTTTCTTTTCAAGTGTGAAATAAATTTAAAGAGACTCACCAGTATGATTTCAAGTACCTTCAGACTTAAATGTGCTGGCCTCATCTTTGCAAATGGAACAAAAATTCAATTCTGAATTTGCCTGCAAGGCTTAGGTTTATCTGACTCCTTTCTTTGTGGTCAGAAGGCTTCCTGGGGTGTGCTGATTTGGATCTATGATGATTGAATACTTGAGGATTAAATGAGTTCCTGTTTGCAAAGTGCTTAGAACTGTGCCAGCATATGCCAAATTGGTAACATCAGTGGTTATTTCTGGACTCATCTTGGGGATCATGGTCCTTGAAGGCAAGGACTTTGTCTTTTAGCCTTGGTCCTGGCACAGACTGGGTATTCATTGTTCAGATACTGTGAGCTCAATGAAGTGTGCTGAGGTGATAGAGGAAGGAGACAGAGCACCCCATCTAACCAGGAAGTCCATGGAAATGAGTGGTCCAGTCCAGGAATTTCCTGAGAAATTCTGTGAGACAGTCCAGAGCAGAGAGAATCAGGTCGTGAATGCTGCTGTGGCCATGACCCATAGGTCCACTGGGTTCTGCCTAACCACCTACATTGGCCGCTGCTGCTATTGACTTGTCTCTCCATCACGGTAGAGAGGGGTAGAAAATGGTGCTACTCCAGGTAGGGTCACAGATAGGTGTCTGTTTCTACACTGTTACCAGTATGTGCTGAGATAAATTAGGAATAAGCATTTAGAAACTACGATTGCAAGCCGAGCAAGGTGGCTCAAACCTGTAATCCCAGCACTTCGGGAGGCCAAGGTGTGCGGATCATGAGGGCAACAGTTTGAGACCAGCCTCATCAACATGGTGAAACCCCATCTCTACTAAAACTACAAAAATTAGCCAGACATGGCGGCATGTGCCTGTAATTCCAGCTCAGGAGGCTGAGACAGGAGAATCGCTTGAACCGGAGAGGCAGAGGTTGCAGTGAGCTGAGATGGTGCCACTGCACTGCAGCCTGGGCAACGAGCGAGACTCCGTCTCAAAAAAGAAAAAAAAAAAAAAGAAACTCTGATTGCATTCAACACTGCCTTGGCAGCATGATGCCAAGGCTCCCCTCATTAACTAGGTACAGACCAGTTTGGGTGGTCTCGGACTCACAGGGTGAGTTACCAGGAGAGCCATCTATGGTGTGAGTGTGGGCTAATCATGCAAGGTAGGGCCACATTTTGGTTCTTGACAGATTGGTGATGTAAACAAAAACCCAAAACCTGATCCTTCACCTCAGATAAGCATAAGAAACCTAGCTGCAGTTGTCTTGCCAAAGCAAGATGTGTCTCATGATTTTATAACACTTGGGTCTAGAATCCCTCATCAGTGAGGCCAACGTTGCCACCTTTAGGTTAACAAGTGGGCTGAATTCTGTCCAACTTAGTGTTGCTCACATTAGCAGGGGCAGCAGCCTGGTCTGTCTTGCCCGGAACTTGACTGGCATTGTTGGTGACCATAAGGAGGGCTGCGTCCCCTGAGTTTAGGTGCCTCCTCTGTCGGTCTCCTGGATGCTGAGTGAGAGCCTCAGGATCTTGGCTCGGGACCCTTGTACCCACCCACATACATCCTGAGGCCAATTTGTTGCAATGCTGCCTGTTTTGACCTCTTGAGACTTGGGTAGGCTATTTTGCCATTGAATTAGCTTATTTGTTTTGGGTCAGTTATTTTGCAATTGACTTAGCTTATTTAGCCAATATGAAGACATGTAAGATGAGCTTGCCCTGGCTTTTCAAACCAAAATTAAGGGCCATGGAATTTGGGAAATGTACATACCTCATTTGGAAGCTGGGCTGGTCGGACCAGGAGGCTGCGTGCAGTGCGCTTGTCCGGCTGATCCCTCTAGAGGAGAGCCTGCTGTAATCTCTTCGGTTCATGCTGTTCCAGCCAGCTTTAATCACCAAAACCAGTTTTAATCACCAAAACTTGAATAATATTCAAACTGCGAAAGGAACATATTTCTTGCTGAAACCTTTGCTAACAGGAAGCACCTAAGCTTCTCCGTCTACCCATCTATGGCAACATGTTGTAAAAAAAGAAGCACCTGAATGGCTTCATATGATGTGGGGAAACTGCCTTTTTCTACGATGATTCTCAGTTTTAAAATTTCCTCTCTTCCCCCAAAAAGAGAAAAATGATTTTCATGGAAAGCATGTTTCAGGGAAGTCGCTTTTTTCCTCTGTATAAGGTCACCACCTCACTTGTGACCTTGAGGGAGGCTTCCTCCCTGGCCCCAAGTGTCTGACAAGGTCTGCTCTAGTGGCCGCTGGGTAGAGGTCTGGCAGTGCGGGGGATTTGTGCTGTGAGACCTGGAAGGTACCTGTGACTGAGACAGAAGGAAGGTCACAGGCAGCCATGGAGAGCCTCATCAGGAGAGCAGCTCCTGCTGCTGCCTTGCTGGGATAAAGGCACACAAACGGCCCTCCCGTGGCAAGGGCTCCAGCCCCCATTCTAGATGAGGGCTGTAGCGATGGCCCCTGGCCCTTGCCCCTCCCCACGCGCTCTCCCTCACATCACTGAGTGAGCAGGGCTTTCCAGAGCCATGGCCTTGCTCAAGTTTTAAAATTTAAAGCTTGATTCTACAGACACCACAATAAGCCATATTTTTTCACAAGGACCCCTGGGGGAGGCAGCAGGGGTGGGGTGGTCACTCACTGACTGTGAAGTCACAATTTGACAGCTGTAACTGTCTGCTGTTTTTATTCCTGGTACACGTCCCAGAATGCCTGGTCTCCAGAAACATTTTTCGATAGCTCAAATAGACACCTGAGCCAAGTCTCCTTGGTCCCAGGAAAATGGGAGGCAGTTGCCCATCGGGCCCTTACTCCTGTGCTGGGAGTGACCAGTGGGCCGCTGGGATGGGGTCAGGTGGAGGATGTGACACTACTGCCTGGAAACTGAGCATGCGGCAGTGGGGAGGGTGGGGCTTGGCTGTCAGGCCAGCACAGCAGCAATTAAAACATACTTTCAATGCAACAAACAAATGCTTCTATTTAAAAATGGGCAAAGGACCTGAATAGACACCTCTCCAGAGAAGGTATACCAATGGCCAATAAGGACACAAAAAGATGGTCCACATCACTAATCAGTGGGGAAATGGAAGTCAAAACCACAATGAGATTACCGCTTCATGTCCATTAGCATGACTATAAACAACAACAGAAAATAGCAAGTGTTGGTGAGGTTGTGGAGAAACTGCAACCCTTATGCACTGCTCATGAAAATGCAAAATGGTGCAACCGCTATGGAAAACATTATGGCCATTCTTCAAAGAATTAAACATAGAATTATCATCTGATCTAGCAATTCTGCTTCTGAGCCTATACCCAAAAAAAGTGAAAGCTGGGACCCGAACAGATGTTCATACACCAGTGTTGCTCATAGCAACCACATTCACAATAGCCAAAAGGTAGAAGTAACCCAAGTGTCCATCAATGATGAATGAATAAACAAAATACACTAGATGCATACAATGGAAGATGATTTAGCCTTAAAAAGGAAGGAAGTTTTGATACACGCTATAGCGTGGATGAACCTTGAAGACATTATGCTAAGTGAAATAAGCCAGTCACGAAAGGACCAATACTGGAGGATTCCACTTACATGAGGTACTTAGAGTAGTTTGGATTGGATTCACAGACAGAAGTAGAATGGTAGTTGCCAGGGGATGTGGGGAGAGAGCTATCATTTAATGGGCAAAGGGTTTCAGTTTAAGAAAATGAAATGCTCTGGAGATAGATGGTAGAGAAGGTTGAAAAACAATGTGCATGCAGGCTTTGCAGATGCTGCTGCCACTGCTGGATCCCCGTACTGTCAGCCATGGTCAACCCTGCCATGTTCTTTGACATTGCTGTTGACGGTGAGCCCTTGGGCCACGTCTCCTTTGAGCTATTTGCAGACAAGATTCCAAAGACAGCAGAAAACTTTCATGCTCTGAGCACTGGAGAGGAAGGATTTGGTTATAAGGGTTTCTGCTTTCACAGAATTATTCCAGGGTTTTATGTGTCAGGGTGGTGACTTCACACGCCATATTGGCACTGGTGGCAAGTCTGTCTACAGGGAGAAATTTGATGAGGAGAACTTCATCCTAAAGCATACAGGCCCTGGCATCTTACCATGGCAAATGCTGGACCCAACATGAACGCTTCCCAGTTTTTCATCTGCACTGCCAAGACTGAGTGGTTGGATGGCAAGCATGTGGTCTTTGGCAAGGTGAAAGAGGGCATGAAGATTGTTGAGGTCATGGAGGGTCCAGGAATGGCAAGACCAGCAAGAAGATCACCACTGCTGACAGTGGACAACTCCAGTAAATTTGACTTGTGTTTTATCTTCATCACCCGACCATTCCTTTGTAGCTCAGGAGAGCACCTCTGCTCCCCATTTGCTTGCAGTATCCTAGAATCTTTGTGCTGTTGCTGTAGTTCCCTTTGCGTTCCATGTTTTCCTTGTTCCTTCCATGCCTAACTGGATTACAGAGTTAAATTTATGATTATGAAATAAAAACTAAATAGCAAAATAGTGTGCATGCACTTAATGCCACTGAACTGTACGTTTAAACACGGTTAAAATGGTAAATGTTATGGCATGTATGTTTCATCACAATAAAAAAATAGATTTCCAAACATATTCCAAAGTGATTCTCCTAGTAAAGTCTTTTTAAAATTCACTTAGGAAAAAAATGTGTTTAACAATTTAGCAACTCTTCTAGGGCACTTGCCGTGTTACCCGCTCTGTGCTGAGCATTGCATTGCATTTATTTATTATTCTTTTATTTGAAGTATACTCGTTGAGAAGCAACACAATGAAATCTACAGCCTCAAGTGTTCAGTTCACTGAGTTTCAATAATTGTGAGCCTGTGTAACTGTGTAACTGCATGATGAACCTGTGTAACTTTCATCACCCCAGAAAGTTCCCTCCTGCCTCCTTCTGGTCAACCCCCATCTGCTTCCCAACCACTTTCCGATGTCAGTCACCATGGGTTTCTGCCTGTTCTCGACGTTCTTGTAGACAGAAGCACACAGTTTGCACTCTTGTGTGCCTTGCTGGTCTTGTTCAGCCTGCCGTCTGCGGTTGACCTGTGCTGATGTATGTCCCTGGAGTTAACTCTACTGCTAGCTAGTACTCCATCCCATGCACAGTTTGTGCATCCTTTCTCCTGTGGGTGGGCACTGGGATGGCACTGTGGTTTGGAGACCGCCGGCAGTGAGTGAAGATGTCAGCTGACCACTGGGGAGTGTCCAGGCAGAGTGGGCTTGCCACACTTCAAGTTTTCGGTGCTGGGGGTTTTGCTCTTTGACTGGCAGCCCACCCGGAGGTGAACAGTCTCCAGGTAATGGTGCTTTGTTGGTTTACACTACAAGTATGACATCTAGCAGACCAGACACTTGTGTGCCACTGAGCAGATTTCTCCCCAAAGGCCGTCATGTGGCTAAATCGCTGTTGGGAGACTGCTTGGTGACTCAGCACTAGGGACAGGAAGTGGGCGGATGGCCTTAACAGGTTGACATCCGTGAGCTGTGATAGCTGCCACACCCATCCCCAGCTCAGATGGCCACCTGCAGATGTGATCAGATACCCAAGGGGGCTAGGGTGGAGGTGGAGGTGGAGGAGTAGAGTGCCCCCTCCCCCACACCGAGTTTGGGTGGCCTGTCCCCAGCTTGGCCTTTTCCATTCTGGATCGAAGCCTT
Source organism: Macaca mulatta (assembly GCF_049350105.2). NCBI lineage: Eukaryota > Metazoa > Chordata > Mammalia > Primates > Cercopithecidae > Macaca > Macaca mulatta. The sequence continues at coordinate 101,632,081 of NC_133418.1, read as the reverse complement.
GAGGCTGGTTGAGATGCTCCTTAGCCATGTTAAAGCCATTAGCCTGGGATTGAAGCACCACAGCTTTTCTGTCTTTCCAGTGGCTTTGCTCTCTCTGCTGTGACCCGTTCTTGGGTGAGTTTGTAGCCTCTGAGTCCAACACTGAGGTCAGTGTCCCCCCATTTCCCCAATGCTGGGCAGTATCGCATCTCAGGACGTGGTGAGACCTAACGCAGAGCCATGCAGCTGGGCGTGTGGCTCGCACCTGTAATCCCAGCACTTTGGGAGGCCACCGTGGGAGGGTTGCTTAAAACCAGGAGTTAATGAAGATCAGCGTGGGAAATATAATAGTGAGACCCCATCTCTACAAAAAAAAAAAAAAAAGCCAGATGTGGTGGTGCACACCTGTAGTCCCAGCTGCTTGGGAGGCAGAGGCAGAAGGATTAACCTCCTGGTTAAGGGTGCAATGAGCCAAGATTGTACCCCTGTACTCCAGCCTGAGTGCTAGAGCAAGATCCTGTCTCTAAGTGGTGTAGGAAGGGGAAAGCTACACCTTTATTGCAAATAGATCTGGGCTCAAAACACTAGCTGGCCACCTGGACATGGTGTAGTCATAGGCAAGTTAATCTCTTAGAGCATAGCTACCTCATATGATAGCATCAAGAATACCTTTGTTGTCCCATGTCTGCCTTCATAGGCCTGTTGGAGGTGGGAGGGTAATTCCTGCCTTCCAGGAACCTGGACAGATTCATCAATGTGAAAGCCAGTTTCAGCTGAGGTCAGTTTCCTCTGCTTTCACATTCCTCGTCTCATGACATAGACAATACAAGTTGAGAGTGTGTGGGTGACAACTTCAACTGTTGCTCTACAGTAGAGAGCTGTGGAGACAGGACAAGCTAATCAGGGTGGGCTGTGGTCACTGGGGAACCTCATGGAGCAGAGAAAATTTGGAGGCCCTCCAAGAGAAAAAGTATTTACGCCGGTTTCCCTCCTTCCATTCAGAAACCTTACTCTATACACCCCTGGTCCCCACCCTAAGTCCACCAGGTCACTGACAGCTAACAACGGACCCTTACCTGGGAGAGGTAAGCTTGCAAGGCCCAGCTTGGACATGCACCTGTGATTTCTAAAGGACTTCTTCTGAATTCACCTCTGAACGAGGTTGGCAGCACTGCTACGGTGTCTGAGCCTATTCAGGAGCCGAGGGCTGTGTGGTCATCAGAGCCTCAGTGTAGAGGCTCACATGACAGAGACATGGAGTGTGGAGCCCATCTCAGCAAGTCAGGGCCTGACGTGTTATGCCTGCTCACATGTGGGCACAAGAGACCTGGGACAGAGGAAGCGATCTGCTCCTGCCTGAGGTAGTGGGAGGGGCAGGAAGGTGCACTGCTGAGCAGAGGGACTGTCTGCTGGTCCAAGGAGCCTCTGTCTGGCCGGGCCGAGTCTACCCTCAGCTTCCATCTCTCCTCTTCATTGTCTAGACGGCTCTGCCCGGTTCAGATCCTGCCTGTCCTCTGCAGATTTGTGTAGGGAGCAGTCCCCATGCCTGTGAGGATTGCCCGATGCAGGTTCTCGAGGTAACTGCTTCAGGGCTGTGCGGGAGTCCCCGGCTGACCTGACCATGTGCTCCTGCGGAAACTGATCACCTCACTTTTTATTTATATTCTGTTGTTGATTTTCCTCTAAGGATCTAGGCCAATGCTGGGCACATTTTGCACTTTCAACAGGCAAGGGGCAGAAAAAGAGAATTGCCATACCTGAGGCTTGCCAGTCAGGGGCAGAGTCAGAACTGGAATTCCAGCAGCCCAGACATGGGAAGAGCATCGAGGACTGGTGGGAGGAGGGGGCGGGGGGGGCCGTCTGGGTGAAGGGTCACTGGGTGAAACAGCACCCAGTGCTGTTTCACACTGTCCTGGGTGGAAAATGCAAACCCTGTGGATTTTCTCCCTCTCAGTGTTGACTATTGTCCTGTGGAAATAAGGGTGATTTCCTAAAACGTGTGGCTCAGTAAAGGATCCCTTCACTGGGACGTGAAATGACTGTGCATCTGAATCTGAGCCAGAAAAGATAAACTTTGCTCCATTTTCCCACACATCGGATTAGAATCTTTCCAGGACACTAACCTAGTGTGTGCTTATCTAGATCCTTGTGCCTAGGGGCCCCTGGTGAAAGCCCAGGCCATGTGATCCGAGTCCCAGGCCCCCCGTCCCTCCCGGTCTCTCCCGTGGGTTTGTATCTCCCTGACACCCCCCGGCAGACTGCTCTGCCCAGCTATGAACTGAACAGCCTGGGTGGTCTTAGGGCAGAACCTGTTCTCACAGGTGTGTTTGGGCACTGCAGGAGGGTTGGGGAAAAGTGGTGTAAATAACCCTCCTTGCCTTTCTGCTGATCAGAAAACCATGGGGAAAATATAAAACATTTCTATGGATATTGAGAACAAAGTTTCTAAAGTGACTTCACTGTAAGTCTGGTTATTTGAGAGAATAGTTTTTAATTAAGAAGGAAACTTGATTAATACATATGTGTCCCTGATTTCTTATATATGTGCATATATATGTACATATACATATATATCCCTGATTTTTTAAAATTTATGTATGTGTGTATATCTTATATATCATATAATCATATATATGTATGTATATATCTTATATATGTATATATACATATATTTTCACTTAGATATATATATAGTTTTCACTATACTATATAGTGTACACTATAATGTCAAGTATATGAAAACAAAGAACATAGATAAAAAGGTTGAAAATGTGCCATAATATTAACAGTGATCATCTTTCTACCTTAAAATTTTCTGTTTTTTAAAATAATAAGTGTATTTTTCATATTGGGAAAAATAAAAATTTACCTAACAAGGAAAAAGAATTGACTATCATAGAAGGGTTAATTTTGCCACGCCCGTCCCCGTCCCGTAGTGAGCAGTATGTGTTTATGTCCATGCTGACATTAAGATTGATGAAAACAGAAAAAAGACAGGCCGCCATGTAGAAGAAATTTTTAAACTACCAGTTTCTAAAATGGGAAAGGAACCAAATAGTTTTGTATAATCCCAGATAAAAATGTCCCTCATAATGAATCTCAGGCTCACCTTAAAGGAATAATTCTCAGGATTCTCTCCCATTCTGGGGCTCTGGTAAGAGTCAAGATTTGGGGCTTTCTTAAAGCAGGCTTCAAACCTTAAAAGCATACCTTATTGAAGTGCCAGCATTCTCAAATAACTGTGCCCCCAAGTGGTCACATGTACCTGTAAATTACATGCAGCAAAAAGGTGCAATTAACCAGGTCCTAGACTGCAGAGTTTGCAATTTATTAGTAATAATGATGATGAAAACAATAATACATCCAAAAAAGAAAAGAAAGGGGAAAAAGAAACCCAGAGAGAGAGAGAGAGAGAGAGAGAGAGAGAGAGAGAGAGAGTGTGTGTGTGCGCGCGCGCGCAAAAGACAGGGAAGAATTTTCTCAGTGTTTATTTTTGCCATGCTTCTCCCAGAAAGAGAGTGTGTGTGCGTGTACGTGTGTGTGCATGTGTGTTTGCATTTGAGGCGGGAGGCCTGGCCAGAAGAGGTGGGGGTAGCTGTGGGCAGAGCCCTCCCAAGAATTCTGGAGACTTTGCATCCTTCCTCAGGAGCAATCCTCGATGCCTTTGACTGCCTGCTTCTCTGCAGCGGTGGTTCCATGATAGTCTCCTTGGCAGCCTGCCAGAGGCTGTAAGTGTACAGAGAATTGTGTTTTAATAGAAGGCTTTACCTCTGATACAGATTTAAAATGAAGAAGAAACTTTCTGTTCCTCAGCCAGAATGAAATGCGTTTTGCTTCTTGTGAAATGCTGGTGATTACAAGCTCATCTTACATAATTTTATTATTTTCAATTGCTGCCCGTCAATCTCAGGTGATGGTTTCCTGGGAGCAGAAAAGAGGCAGATTCTGGGCGATGATTATTTAAAAAAAAAAAAAAAGTCACCCAGTCATTAGCAAATCATACAGAAGTTTAGAAAGGAGAATAATTATCTTTGTGATGATGCTGTTTAAGATAATCAGAACTTGCATTGCTAAGTTAGATACGCTGAAGTGAATTGAGGACTGTTTAATGGCCTCTTAGAAAATGAATTTTTGCTTTAACAAAGCATTGATGTTTGAGATTGAAAAAAAAGAAACCCTTTAAATCTCGTGAAGGAATTCTCTGGAATAACCACATTTTCAGAAATCCGTGACATGATCGAGGTGGTCCACTGTCACGCCCACAAGAGGGCATTTTCTCATCAACTACTGTAAAAACGATTTGTTTTCTAAAGGGAAGCTGAGAGGCCTGGGGGAAGGAGAGCATTCTGTAGAGCAGGGAATGGAGAGCTGCTCACAATTGAGTTGTATGTATGCTTCCACTTAATACGCCCTGCGGAGCCTGCGAGCCAACGCTTCCGGCCAGGAATCTGCCCTCTGTGTTTACCTACTCTCTTTTTATGTCTTATTCCCAGAATGACTGGGGACCAAAGGAATCCTTTGCAGGAATTTTCTCCAGACGCACTGTTCCACATGCTAGTACATTGTCGACCCCATCAATGACTTCCGCACAAAACCTGAATCTCTAATATTTTAAGATACCTTCTCTAGGTCCAAGTTCCTTCTTTTATGTATGTAACACATACTGGTTGAGTACCTACTGCGTGTCAACTTGAGCCAGACGGAGACCCTGTCCTCGTGGAACACACATCCTCCACAGGAAGACTTGGCATAAAAAAGGAGAACAAATACTGGAGTATGATTTAGATAATTGTAAATGTTATAAGGAAAAATAACTGGGATAAGGAAAGGTAGCTATTTTGATTGGATAATTAGGCATACTTCTCTCATGAGTAACAAATAATATTCTAATTTTGTTCAATCCATACCAATATTGTTTGGATTACAAGGGTAATACCTTTTATTCAACTCCCTTTTTTTCTAAAAAAGTTAGTTTTATTGTGTATTATTTTATGAACTATGAAACATGATGGAAACCAGGGAATCGAGATGTGGCCAGTTGTTAGTTTGTAAAATGACATTTAAAAATTACCATCTATTCATCACCTCGTCATTTGACAAAACAATGCATGTTTTAACACCAAAGAGTAGGAAGGATGTAATCCCAGAATAGAGGACAGTTGAATATGTTTAGTGTTTTGGAAAATTTGCTATGTTATCTGAGGTTTTCTCCTCTTCCATGGCCTATGAGAGCTTCATCAGGGATTGGTCAGGGGCCGGCATCCAGTTCCACAGGTCCTGCTGACGACATTGTGCACACTTTCCCCAACCACGAGGACCAACAATGTTGGCACCAGTTCTGCACGCTCAGCTCCCAACCACAACACACAAGACCCAAGAGCCAGAGATGGTTTGCTCCCCTTCCTAGGGGTTCTGGGATACTTGATAAGGAGCTCAGCCCAAGAGCTACAATGCTGCTGTGAGAGTTTCTGAAGCCAGGAGTCAGTGCTTTACTTTGAGCACATGGTTTTGGAGGTTAAGCAGAATGGGCTGGGCAAATCCAGGAAGGCTTCATGGGGGAAATGAACTTTGAACTTGGCCTTAAAGGATGGGTAGGTGTAAGGAAGAGGGTTATAGGATTATAGTGGGTGATATACACATTTTTTGAAAGTTAATGTGGAATAGTTTTTGGTAATAAAAGGCAACATCCATTGTGTAAAATGTTCAGGTATAACAACAAAGTAATAATCTCTAATAAACATATTGTCTAGGCTGGGCACGGTGGCTCACGCCTGTAATCCCACTACTATGGGAGGCCAAGCGAGGCGGATCATTTGAGGTCAGGAGTTCAAGACCAGCCTGACCAACATGATGAAAGCCCATCTCTACTAAAATACAAAAATTAATCGGGCATGGTGGCAGGCAGCTGTGATCTCAGCTACTCAGGAGGCTGAGACAGGAGAATCACTTGAACCCAGGAGGCGGAGGTTGCAGTGAGCCAAGATCGCACCACTGCACTCCAGCCTGGGTGACAGAGCAAGACTCCATCTCAAAAAAAAAAAAGAAAACACACATATTGTCTAGAGGTGATTGCTAATATTTTAACATATTGTCCTCCAGTCTTTTGCTTTGCATTTTTACATTAGTTGGGACCATGTTGCACATGAAATTTTTGCATCTTGCTTTTTTACTTTAGTATACAACACACATTGTCTCGTGTCATTGAAAATTATTCTTAAACATGACTTCCGGATGGCTTCATTTATTCCATCCTGCCTGCATGCCATTCCCATCAGATGTATTTTTTTTCCTAGTATAACTCTCTGGTGGATAGTCTTTTATATCATTTTGGTTCACAATTTTGGTATCAGACACATCTGCCAAGGTCCAGCTCTGAGGGTAATATTGAGCCTGTCACAATATCCACCCTGGTCTGTATCTGTGCAGGTCAAGTGAAGGTAATAGTACCAACCTCATGGGTAGGTATGAGACTACGTGAGCTCATGTTTGCGTAGAGCTCTAGAAATAGAATTACCAAGGATTGATCTCTTTAAAATTATATAACTTTTCATTTATAAAAGTAACATCCTTTATGGAAAATTTTAACAAAAGAAAACGGTGCAAATTTCATCACCTAGAGATAAAAAAACAATTAACATTTTAGAATCTATTATTTGTCACTTTGTAGCAAAATTGGGATCGTACTATATATATCATTGTCTCTTCTACTTTTTTTCCTCTTAACCTTGTATTGCTTCTCCCTTGTCATTATTCATTTGGAAACAATCTTAAAAGACCATGTTTCGTTATATTCTGTTATATTAATGTGTCTTATTTAACTCTTTCCTTTTGTTTGCCATTTAGATAATTCAGTAATTTGCTATTCTAAATAACGTTGCAATAAAATATTGGTGAACAAAGATCTGTGGACATTTTGGGTTACTTCTTTAGGATTAATTCCTGGAACTGGCTTTACCAAGTCAGAGGTAGAAACATACTGAAGATGTTGATCTATTTGGTTACATTGTTCCCAGAAAGACTGTGCTATTTTTCTCTCCCATAAGCAGCATGTGAATACTCATTTTACCCTATTCTGTTCTATCCTATTATAATTTTGTTTTAATCTTAGTCTGTTAGGGAGGTGAGTAATGGTATCTCATGGTCTCGGTTGCGTTTCCTTGATTACCAGTGGGTTGGAGAATTTGTTTTTGTTTATTGACATACCTGTCCTCTGTTTGTCCTTCTATTTATATTCATCTTTTTTCTTATCGATTTTTAAGAGCTCTTTATGCATAAGAGGATATTAACCTTTTGGTATAATGTTGGAAATATTTTTTTCAGTTTGTCATTTGCTTTCTAAATTCATTTATGGTTTCTCGGTTGTGTAGATGCCTTTACTTTTGCTTATACGAATCATCAACGTTTTCCACTTCCGTGTTTCCTCTTGTTTCTAGGCTTAGAAAGCACTTCCCCATCCTGGCTGTAGATATCTGTGCAGTTGCATTTTCTTCTAATTGTTTTGTGATTCATTTTGCAAATTCAATTTTTTATCAGGTTTTCTCATTTTGTTATAAGATATGATCGGAATTTAACTTTTTCTTAATAGTTATTTAATTCTTCCAGTTGTGTTTAGTGAATGATTTTTCTGTCCTCCCTGATGCTACCTCTCATACATGAAATTCTTGTTTTTTGTTTTTTTTGTTTTTTTTTGTTTTTTTGAGATGGAGTTTCTCATCGCCTAGGCTGGAGTGCAATGGTGTGATCTCGACTCACCGCAACCTCCACCTCCAGGATTCAAGCAGTTATCCTGCGTCGGCCTCCTGATACATTAAATTCTTGTATAGACTAGAGGGTGTTTCCAGGCTGTTTATTCTGTTTCATTCAGACTTAGTTCTATACCACACTGTTTCAATTACAGAAGTTTTCATTTTGTGTTTTAAAATCTGGTAGTACAAAGCATCTTCATTATTATTATTTCCCAAAGTATTTTTGGCTACTATCTCTGACATATCTCGTATAGCCCAGAGGAACTTTAGAAGCATTTCATGCTAAAAAAAAATACCTTGTTGAGTTTTTTTTACATAATATTCATGTGAATTCGATGAGATCTGTAAATTGATTTATAAAGAATTGACATTTGGACTACAACGTTGAGTCTTCTCATTCAGGAATGTGCTATTCCATTTACTCTTGCTCTCTCTGTGTTTATTTGAGTTTACTTCCATATCTCTCTGTAAACATTTGTGGCTTTCTTCATATGAGCTCTGTGCTGCTCTTAGAAACTTCATTCTTAGATGTTACATATACATAGAGTGAGATCGTTCTGTCCCATTTTCATTCTTAGATGTTACATATACATAGAGTGAGATCGTTCTGTCCCATCGTATTTGCTAATGAGTTATTACTGGCAAATAGAAAAGCTGTTAATGTTTGTACATTGATTTTGTATCTTGCTGGGTTACTGAACTTTCTGATGAATGGAACTCTTTTTAAGGCCTTCAAACATGTTGAATATTGTACTAAAAGATTGTCTGTATACCCAGGGGTGTCTGGGAGACCTTGTATTATCATTTTTAAGAAGTTTTTCTAATTTGAAGGAAAACGGCCCCTCGTTGTGTCTGCATAGTGAAGTTTCTTTGTGACTCTAATCCTGAATCCTGGTAGCATAATGTATTTGGGGCATAGAGTGTTCGTGTGCAGTAATCCTTCCTTGTAGGCCTCCTCTGAAGCAACAGACAACCATGACGGCTCCGATGAGCAATTTTCAGATGGGAGTTTGGGGTTCACAGCTCTGCCTTGTGGGGAGTGTGTGAGGACTAATCATAAAGAATAATTTGGGAGCTAGTTCTGGACACAGGTTCCCAGACTGATTGGGTAGAGCTTGTTGTTGTTGAGCTTGGGTTTAATTTTACCCAGATGTATACTCACAGCCAGACAAACTTGAGTACGAAGAACCAATCAGATATCACTTTCCCCATTGGTGATCCCTGAAGGACTTTCCATTCGCAGCACAAAGATAACCCCTTAAAGTGAGCAAAGAAGAAGAGAAAGGCTGACCAGAAATATGACCATAATATCTAGGCACTTCACTCTCAGCAGCTATACTGAGCGCACATTATATTGTCATCTTCTCCAAATTAAGGCCTTCTATCAGTTATAGGAAAGGCAAGGATTTCTCCTACCCTGATTCTTCCTAGCATATGGCTGGAAGTGGGGGCGGAATCTCCCCACATCCCCACACAGACGGCTTGTGAATGTTCCGATGGAGTGCGTTTCCTCTGTTGGACGAACAACTCATCTTTTACTCTTTGCTTTTTATGCCAGTTTGGGAAGGTTGTTTTTCTCCCACTTGAAAATCTTCCTCGGAAGGAATATGTTGCCATCAGCAATTTCTCTGTGTTGTAACTATCTCCTATGAAGCCAGACTGTAAGGCAGTGCGTCTTCCCTCAATAGAACCCAAGCCCATTCTTCATGGTTCAGCAAATTTCTGAGTGCCTTCTGCGTGCCAGGCACTGGGCTTGGTGTTGGAACTCGACCAGGAGAAAACCATGCCTGGTTCTTTCCCTCAAGGAGTTTACAGTCTAGTGGGGGAGACAGATGTTTTTCAGATAGTGCAAAAGGCAATAAACACTGTGAAGGAAGATGGTCAGTGCCGTTACAGGGAGCTCTACCTCTTTTTGGATTCAGGGAGTAGGGGGAACTGATCTGAGATTTAAAGGAATGATAAGCTTAGCATTTAAAGGGAGGGTGAACTGGGGAAGGAGCAGGGATGGTGCATTCCAGGCAGAGGAGGTACATGTGCAGGAGAGAGTATGGCACCTTCAAGGAGAGGCAAAAAGGTCAGAGAAGCTGGCGTTAAGAAAGCAGAGGGGAGCATGGCACAGGTGGAGAGTGGAGAATTAGGAGGGAGAGACCATGCAGGTTTTGTCTAGCTGCATAGGTACACTGTGTCTTTATTGCAAGAGCACTGACTGACTGTTTTTAAGCAAGGGAATGGCATTTTGCAAAGACAGCCCTGACTACCATGTGGTAAGTCACTATGAAACGCTAAGGAAGAAGAAATGGGGTACAGTTAGCAAAGGACTGCAGGAGTCTGGGAGAGAGTTGAGGGGATGGTGTAGGTGGAGACAGGTAAATGGGCAGGCTGAGGTGGAGGGTTCGAGGGTGGAAAGTAAAGGGGAGGGATGTCTCAAGGTGACCCCTAGATTACTGGATGGATGTGGTGCTGTGCTGGGCACTAGGAACAGTGGAAGCAGTCAGGTATATTGGAGAAAACTGAGCTTTGTTTAGGACTGGGTGTGAGGGCTCCTGAGGCATGGCAGCGGTGGCAGATAGGCGGTTATATGTATGGGTCTGGCTTTCCCTCACAGGAGAAATCAGGGCCAGAGACAGAAATTTCGAGGAATCATTCACATAAGATTCCGAGAGAAGAAGCTTAGTGATAAGGGTCAGGCTGTTGGTCCACAGTCCTCTTCAGACCTCTTGCTGCTTCTTGCTGTGACGACACTCTAGATCCCAGAGACGGCGCTTCCCAGATGTGGAGGAGGGCATTGCATTTCCTGTGTATCCTCCACCATGTGCTGGCTGAGTCAAGAATGGAGGTAATAAAAGAGACATAAACACGGGAAACCACACGTCTAAAGCATCCCATCTGTAAACTCTTGCTTACTCTCCAGACTCACAGGTCCCACCCTTCAGACTGAGTCTCTTGAGTACGGAGATGGAACTTGGAAGTCTCTCCTGCTCCCTGTCTCCTCTGACCAGAGCGTTCCCGTCCTCCCCCAGCTCCTCCTTCTTGAACAACGAGCCTTCAAATACCTTGCCCATTAAATTACTTGCTTAAATTTGAGATCATTTATCTAATTATACATGTAATAATATTTATTAAACACCTGCTCTGTGCCAGGCACAGTGGTATGGATAAAGATGGTGAAGGCACAAGATGGGATTATAATGTCGATGTAACAAATGCTGAAATACAGGGATGTCCAAATCTCCTGTGAGGCCAGGTGAGGGAGGGGCCATTCAAGGGAGTGAGAGAAGGCCTAGGGATGTGTGACATGTAGCAAAGGTTGAGGACAGGGTGGTGAGAGCATTTAGGGCAGAACAAACAGATGTGTCAGAGGAAGTGTTGTGGGACTGTGAGGTGGTTTCCATGCCCGGAGTATATTGGGTATGTATGTTGCAAAAGTAATTGTGTGTGTGTGTGGAGGGGGAGGGGGTTGAGGTAGCATGGAAGGGCCAGGTAATGGGTCATGGGGGTAGAGAGAGGGAGATGGGTTATGACCTCTAAGCTGCCAAGGTGGGTAGCATCCAAATAAGGCAGGACCTCAAGAACAGAGTTGTGAGATCGGCCAGATTTCCTTCTGTTGTATGTGTGCCGTGAGAGTTTTCTCAGCCTCATCCATTCCTGCTGTCAGGAGATGAGACAAAAATATCCTTATTATTCTTGCATTGAGAAATACAAGCTTGGACTGGAATCTTAACAGGTACTGCTGGTTCTGCCTTCTCCACTTCCCAGATGTGAGCATGGCAGCTCCCAGCATCAGCAGCGTTGAGTGATTGGTTCTGAGGGTCTCCTTGGGCTCTTTTGGCAGAGTGGAAATAATTTCTAATCTGAGTCACTCAGGGTTCTGTGCATGGGCCTAGTCTAATAACTAAAAACTTTCTGGAGGAGCCAGAATTTTCGTCATGGATGTTTTCTGACTCATGTTGTCATTGGAATGACTTTTAGTTCCCTTTGGGCATGTCTGACTTCTACACTTCTTAGGAAACGTAGCAAAGGTTGAGGACAGGGTGGTGAGAGCATTTGGGGCAGAAGAAACAGATGTGTCAGAGGAGGCGTTGTGGGAATGTGAAGTGGTTTCCATGCCTGGAGTATATCAGGTATGTATGTTGCAAAAATTTGTGTGTGTCGGGGGCAGGGGGCGGGGGTAGAGGTAGGATGGAAGGGTCATCTCTGACCTGAGACCACTGGGCTGAACAGTTCCAGGGTTGGGGTGCTGTGGGCTTGTCAAGTGGCCAGATCACGCCTATATCTGCTCAGGGCGCGTCAATGGTTGAGGAATTTCCGAGAACTAATACAAACAAGTTCATGCCATTGCTCTGAATTTAGGTCCCAGCAGTGTTTATGATTGCTCAACCAGGCCCTCAACAGCTCTTTCTGGAATACTCAGTCCAGTGAGACGTGGGCACTGGGGGACAGAGAAGGAAGAGGAGAGGAATCATGAAGAATGCTGGATATGCCAGTGGGCTGCAGGGCTTGAACTTGAACCAGTGCATCTAGATGGGCCAACTATGCCTTGTGAACTGAATGTTCTCCAAGGCTGAGGAGAGGTGGGAGGACCCCAGGACCACTACACTGAGGGAAGGAGAGAGCTTGGGACCCCTGGAGCTGGGGACAGAGCTATGAGAACCAGAGGGAGTGGAGATTACTGTGGACAAGAAGCATCTTGGAAGGTCTTTCAAGCACCTGGGTCTGGACAAAAAAGTTCCACATGGGTCAAAGACAACACTGCAGAGATCCTCTGCCAGACTGGGTGTAGCTGGCCAGGGTGGTCCATGGGATGCTCTGAGAACCATTTGTCTTCTCCTCAAGAAGCTTGCAAAATGGGAAATGGCAGGTGTCAGCCTTGGAGGGAGATGGCTGGTTCAGCAGCGCAGGCATCCTTCTCCCTCTGCTTCTGTTTGACTGTTTCCAAGTCAGCTTTAATGTTGTAAACCACTGCTTGTCACTTTGCCAAATTCCTATGCTCTTACTTAAGCGTGATTCACGCACTAGATGTTTTTGACATTTGAAGATTACTTGGTTCTTTGGGCAATTTTCTCGTTTGCCTTCAAAAAAATGCCTGCAGTTCTCTATTTCATCTGGTGGAAAGGTGAGGCCCAGGATGCATGTAATGAACTGATGGCACAGTGAGGCGTTGGGCCCGGTGAACTCGTGGGGTGTAGCTGAGATACAAGGCAGTTTCTACTAAAAGGATCAAGGCAGCTCCTCGACCTCACGTTGGGGATCATTTGTACTGAATGAAGATAATTCATCAGTGGAGTTGTGCTGGCACTGAGTTGGCCTGATGAGCCCATCTCCATGCTGAAGCCAACCATGGGGCCAGCCATTTCCATCCTGACTGCCCACATGCTGTGTGATCCATGTTCTCTGTGGCAGAGGGCTGGTCACTGCAGACCCATGGACATGGGTGTCACCATATGGTCACTCCAGACCCATGGACATGGGTTTCACAATATCATCCTTTCTACTCCACTGAGCCAGGACTGCCATCACCGGGCAGAGATTAATTGAAAATTCATGTAACTATCCGCTCATTTATTAAGATGCACCTCGTTTTCTTCCTTCCCCCAATGCCTCTCCAATGCCAAACTGAGTCCCCGCCCCTGGGAGAGACGGCAGAAAGAACAACCTGATCCCCACCTTGAAAGAAACCACTGGTCTCATGGAAAAAACCACAGATCCGTGGCCGTGCAGTGTTTGTCTTGGAATGTTTGTTCATTTTCCCATTCGTTCCCTGTGTAAGCTGTGCATCTCTCCCCACCAAGCCCGGTGCTCTGAAGGTGGCATTGAGGGCCCTGAGTTTGTCCCTAGCTCCCTCCCTCCCTTTGTAATGTGTCCCTTCCTTCCCCACAGATGTGGTGGGAGGCCTCTGCACCCTGCTGTGGGGTAAGGTGGCATCGGGCACACAGAGAGTGACCTGGGGTAGTCTTTGGTCACTCACAAGGTGATTTCACTTGGCAAATGATCTGAAAAGAGGCTGCTGTTCTCACAGACGTCTGTGAACCCCATGCCTGAGCTTCTTAGTCCTCCCAGCTGTGCCGTTCCCCGGATGGAGTCCATTCCATTAAAGGACCGGAAAACAGAACTCTTGAAGACAGGATAAAGGATTAGGGATAATTTCATTTCAGAAGAAAGAGGCTGAGGAGGGACTTAATTGTCTTTGAAGGATCCTCCTGTGGAGGACAGAGATGAGTTGTTCTCCATCTCACTGAGTGAGAGGAGACAAAGTGGATCTCAAATGAATGTGCAAAGCTTCCAGTGAGTTGGGGCTGGCCCCCTTCAGGGAAGGTTCAGGGAGACTGGGCAGACAGAGTGGGTGGCACCAGGGAGTGCGGGGGCCGCGCAGACGGATGTGTTTGTGCGGGGTGGCGGGGGAGGTGGGAGGGATGCTGTGGGAGAAAGAGATGTCTCCATCCCCTCTCAGAAAGAAAATTGTAGAAAGCAAGAAATTAACAGACAGTAAGTAGGAGAGACCCCCAGTGGCAGGGCAAGCAGGTGTGGAGTGGGTTCAGGCTGGCTGGGTCCTGCAGACTGGGTGGAAAGCATGTCAGCTGAAGTACAGCGGTCACACAGGGACAGCAGGAGGGGCCGATGGGGCTGCAGAGCTCAGTTTGAGCCTCTTTCCCCCAGAGGCATGGGGATCCACTGGAGATGCTTCAGCCAGGGAGCGACCCATGATGGGGCTTCTGATTCTGGTGGGTCCTCCCTTGACAATGGGGGAAGCCACACAGCGTAGCCCCCAATGCCAGTCTACAGATGCTTGCCAGTCTCAGACTGGCTTGCAGCAAACGGAGGAAAATACTGATACCATGCAGTGAGTTTTTCATAGAACTAAATGCATTGCATTTAAAGTGCTGTCCTTATTCTAAGATTATGTTCTATGAGCCAAGATTCTTTGTAGCAAGCAACAGAAACCAATCCTGCGTAATTGAAGCAGAAAAGGAATTTATTAAAAGGGTATTAGTCAGCCCAGAGTCTCCAGGGTGATTGGCGAACCAGGCTCAGAGGCCACATGGCCAGGAATGACAACAGTCATACCCAGATCTGGCCCCACAAGGCCCCACAGCTGCCCTGCTGGTCAGACCTCCAGTTGGTCCAGACCAGCACCACCAAGCTTCCAACAGTGGGTGCTGCACATGCTGCAGTTCTACACTCTCCCCACTCCTGTGGGTCACCGGCTTCTGATTTAAAGTGTGTGTCTGTGCGTCCTGTTGGTGGGGCAAGGGAGGTAAGCAAATTTGCCGTTTTCAGCTTCTATAACGCAAGATGGGCTTAGCTTCCACAGCAAGGGCCTTCCTAGACACAAGGCAGGAGCTCAGGTGCTGAGAACCCGCCCTGGAAGGAAAGGTATTTCTTCTCTGTCTCTTTGACTGTATGTGCATGTGTGAATTTTTAAAATGTTCTTTGTTTTGTGAAGCGAAGGTGATTAGGTTGTTTGATGTTTAAAGCATTATTATTACTTGGCAGAATGTGAAGTTGGAAAGCTATTATTTGTTCCCAAAAGTTTTGAAGGTTTAGTAGTCCATGAAATTCAAAAGACTAGGACTTTAGTGCCAGACAGGCTGGGCCTAAATCCCAGGGTTGCCCCTTACTAATCACGTAGCCTTGAATGAAGGTTTCTGAGGTCCTGTTTTTTGTTGTTGTTTTTTAAAATCCCCTTAACCTATTTATGTATCTTTAGATCTAAAGGTAGTCTTTTTTTTTTTTTTTTGACATAGACTCTCACTCTGTTGCCCAGGCTAAAACGCGGTGGCATGATCACAGCTCACTGCAGCCTTAACCTCCTGGGCTCAGGCGATCCTCACATCTCAGACTCCTGTGTAGCTGGGACCGCAGGTGTGCATCGCCACACCCTGTATGTATTTTTTAGTTTTTTTTTGTAAAAGATAGTAATACTCACTGCTCAGAGTTGCAGTGAGCAGTGAATAAGAAGACATGGGTGAAAAGTGTAATCAACAGCCGGTAACAAATTGGCGACACTGTTGGGTTGAGGGGTCGACATTGATCAAAACAGCTTTCTGGAGGCAGATCCTAAATCATCCAGAATGGCTTAGAATCTGTTCCTGTGCCTGCTGGAGTTACACCTTCGTGGCAACAAGCACCTGAGAGCACATTGATAACATCCCGAGAGCCTGGGGAGTCTTGTGCATTTCTTCTCTGCTAATGCTTGTATGCTGGAAGGAAGCTGTTGTATTCTGAAACACTGATGCATCCCAGGTTCAGAAACCCTGACCTCACAGAGCTCCACTTCTAGAAAAACACCTAGGGCAATCCAAGCCCCACCCCCCGATGGGACAGGATGTCTTACAACTGCGGTTTGGTGGGCATTTTCCCCCTTTGTCCCCCTCCCTCCTCTGTCGGGATGGACAGGACAGGCTGAGTTGTCCTCTGCAGGCCCATGCCTCAGTTTCTTCATCTAGCAAAATGCAAGTGATACACCAAGGTCACCAGGGCAGTGAGTTGGTGGCAGAGCCGGGAATCAAGTGCAGGATCTCTTCATGCAAATGTAAGAGATGCTACGTGGTGTTGAGCTGGAGGGACTCAGTCCTCTTTTGCCTGATGAGATTCACATCACCCTGTCTTTTGAGCTGTTGCCAACTCTCTGTCAGTAGATCCATTGTCTGTGATTTACTGAAACTCTTCCTGGAGAAGCTGCGTTTTATCCATTGCTACCTGTCGTGTATGGTGGGTGTCTAGCGTGTTGCCAGCTAAATAAACATGGTGGCCTTCCTGGCCAAGTTCACTTTTTCTACCCCTCCTGGGGCTCCATCTTTGTTCTTCTCACTCTATACGTTCTCTCTTCAGTATTGTTATGGGCTCCCTAAAACAGTGGTTCCCGAATCCGTATCTTCAGTACTGACCCCACTGCTGACTGTGAGACCCTTCAGGCCATCTCCTCTGGATACTCCACAGGCAACTCCATTGGAGCCGTTCTGAAGCTGATCTTAGCCTCTTTCCCCAACCCCAACCCAAGTCTCTTCCTCCACCTGGGTTCCTATCTCACGGCCCTGACAGAAGCCTGGGAGTCTTCCTGAACGCTCTTCCTTCTGCCCCCAACGTAGAGCCATTCCCGGGGCCATCAGCCTTCTTCCCATCGTTACCTCCATCCTCTCTGTCCATTCCCACCAAGACCCCTGCTTGATTCAGGCTCTATCCTCTCTTATGGGATTTGACAGCAACTTAACTCATCTCCTGGCCTCAGAGCTTTTCCCCACCCATTCATTCTCCATCCAGAGCCAGGGCACAAATTCTTTCCTGACAGCCTTCTGCTAGAGCCATGGCTTAGAGATCTCGTTTGGGGATACACGTTTGTTGTGTGGTCACCATGTGTGGCTACATGGAGAGACCGAAGTGAATCGTCTGCCTGCAAGCGTTTACGCTCGGGTGAGCACAATTCACACACTCCTTGGCTTAGCACATGGGACCAAACTTACATATATTGAACCTTGAGCTTTAGGTACCTTGTCTTGATCCTGGCAATAGTGCCATGCAGTAGGCACTGCCATGATCCCCACTTTCCTGATGGAGACACTGAAGCAGACAGACATGAAGTCGTTTGTCCAGGGGAACAGAGCAAGTCAGTCGTGGAAGGAGCCACTGTGCCCAGGCAGCCTTGACCCTGGGATTTTCATTTTTATCACTGCATTGTCTCCCCTCCAGCCTCACCTTTCTCTCCCCTCTAGCCTCACCTTTCTCTGCTCTTTACCCCTTGTAGACCTTTAGAGCTCTGCTGAAGTGCTTGTAGTCTCCCAACACCGTGGACTTGTTCAGCCTGGATTTTTAGCATTGAGTTTCTTCTGCTTGGAACCTTCACTGCCACCATGACCCCCACCCTCTACTGAGGCTGTGTCCAGTGTGGTGGGAGAGACCACCTGGGGCTCTTTCTTTAAGCACGTCCCTCCCCCAGGGCTGGGAAAGACGCCCCTCCCCAGTGCCCCTGTCTCGTTCTGTCCATCGCCTTGGAGTAGTTAGTTCATCTTTCCCGTCAGCTAAACTGTGATTTCCTTGAGGGCGGGGTCTGTCTTGCTCATTTCTGTCGCCGAAGCCCAGCACAGTCCCTGGCATATTGTAGACACACTGTAAGTATCTGTTGAAAGAGTGGATGAATCCAGACACACCTTCCACTGTGGGGTCCTGCCCTCTCACTGCGGCAGTGGGGTTTCCAAACTAAGAGGCTTTGTGCTTCCACCTGCCCTCCTGCCTGATTCCCCACCCCATCCTACCTGGACCCCGCCATGAAGCCAGGGCCTGATCCTTGGTCTTTGTTGCTGTAGCGCTTGGTGATGGAGTGGGCATGGGCACTGTAAGGAACCCCCCTTGGGAGGGTGTCCCAAGGCTGGCAATCCCTAATTGGGTCTGGGGGCAGATCCTTCCTGACTCCTGCCCCTGTCCAAGCAATTTGTGGCCTGTGCAGCCTCCACATAGGCGTCTCGGAGGGGCCTGCAGACCCAGTGCTTTGGTTTTGAAATGTTAGGCTTCAGCATGATTTAGTGCCCTGGCATTTCTGAGCTAGTTTACAGTAATCAGGCATTTGTTAATGCTCACTTTCTCCTCCATGGACTGTTGCTGACACAGGAATTTTCTTTGTTGATTAGATTTAGCCCTGTGCAAAACAGTAACCAGGGTAGGGTAGTAAGGGAAGCCCAGATGCCAGCAGTGATGGTAACTGGGGCCCAGGGATGCTGGGGCCACTGCTTATGAACTTTGTTAGTGACTTAACCCCTCTGAGTCTCAGCTGTTTCATCTGTGAGTCAGGGATAACCCTACCCAATACGCTGGGGTTACTGTGAGGATTAAAAAAGAAAGACTACAGAGCCTTGTGTTTGACTCAGCATGCGCTTCGTCAATCCTGAGCCCCCTTCCCTGCCCCTTAGTGCCCATGTTTGGACTGACTTATTGGTACATGAGTTCCACAAGGTGCCAGATGGTACTTTTCATGGTAAAGGAATCTATAGGTAAAGAACGGGCTTTCTCTTTCTCCTAGCACTGTTTGGATTCATTACTGCCTCCACCTCCTGCCCCGTCACACACCCCATTGGTGTCTTCTAGAGTCTGGAGTTGCAGACCACAGATACTAGCAAATGGTCCTACTGACTAAATTAAAACAGGCCAAGTCAGAAAACTCAGCTTCCAGATTGCCAGGCCAGTATGATTTTCCCAAAAAGAAGAACTTCCATGAGGTCACATTTGTGACTTGTAATTTTGAACTCTGCAGACACCAGCCCTGCCCTCTGGCCAGAACTGTCCCGCTCCCCTGCCTTCTCTTCTTTCCCTCTCTTGAGTCATTTCTGCTACCTCTGAGCCAGTGAAAGTGGAGGCCAGGTAAAGGCTCCTGGTCTGTCCTGGCGCTCCCCAGGCTGGAGGGTCCCACCTGAGAGGGCACAGCCATCGCAGGAGCTACAGGGCTGTCTGTGGCCTGCACTGTCGGTGGGAGCCCACGGCCGGGTTGATTGTGCTCATGTACACATGTGACTTTCCCCCTCTTCCCTATCTTGCTGGGCTTGACTCATCTCTTTAATCACTGTGGACTTGGATGTTCTGTTATTTCCAGGGCATCTTCTCAATTTCATTCTAAAAGTACATCCTCGCTCTGTTCAGAATAGATTTTTAATTGTCCTTTCCCTGAAAAATGTTGAGCAGAATGAGTCCTCAGGATAACAGTGGCCTTAACTGGAGTCTGGTGTTGGGCTCAGTGCTGAGGCCCATGTTGCAGTGGGGCTGGGGGCTGAGGGCTCCGGTGGGCTGCACTTCGGGGTGTGGCTGGTCTCTGCATGGCCCTTTCTCCACTCAGGAGATTCTATTCCTGGCTCATAGGTTGTTTGTTGAGAGGAAGGGACTTGGGGCCAGTCATTACTCCAGCATTAGGCTGCCTGTCCCAGCTCGGCTGTTTGGCTGGCCGACTTCACCACTCCCTTCTCCCCACTGAGCCACAGAGGCCTCGTCGTGTAACATGTCACAAAGGTTAGATAAGGGTGCGCGGTGCTTTCACTCGTGGAATGCCTGCAGAATAACATGGTTTCCCACACATGGAGACACAGGCTGCTTGTGTGGCCAGCACGGGGGGTCCTGCGTCAGCATGTGGTGACCCTTGGCCTCGCCCACCATCAGCTCACTCTGCCTGTGTCTCCTCCTGCCTAGCGACCCTCACGGACTCCCCATTGTCTATCCAGTAAGAACAATCCCTCAGCCATTTCAGAGCTGTCTACAGCTGGAACTCGCCCACCCTGTGGCCGCCCCTCGAAGCCCTGTTTGCTCTCCTTCCTTGCTGCGTCCACACCAATCCTGTCACTGCTTCCTCTTGCCTGAAATTCTTACTGTGTGCAGCCCGTTGAGGTAAAGGGCCAGAGACTCACTTAAGCTGTGTCAAGGAACGGGGTTTGGTTTTTTTTTTTTTTGAGACAGAGTCTCGCTCTGTCGCCCAGGCTGGAGTGCAGTGGCACGATCTCTGCTCACTGCAAGCGCCACCTCCCGGGTTCACGCCATTCTCCTGCCTCAGCCTCCCAAGTAGCTGGGACTACAGGCACCCGCCACCACGCCCGGCTAATTTTTTTGTATTTTTAGTAGAGACGGGGTTTCACCGTGTTAGCCAGGGTGGTCTCGGTCTCCTGACCTCGTGATCCACACACCTTGGCCTCCCAAAGTGCTAGGATTACAGGCGTGAGCCACCGCATCTGGCCAACAGGGTTTGTTTTATAGGAGGCAGAATCCCACAGGAACACAGGGCCCGATGGCTCCTGAGACCAGGCCGCCTGGAGTCCTCCATGCGTCTTCATTTCAGGGCCCTGCTGACATGGCGACTGCTGCCCTCCAAGCAAATTCTTCCGCAACTTTCTTAGTTTTCTTCCTGATGTCAACTGATAGATCGTGTGTATTCTCTGGCAAAAAATTCCAAAGGAAGAGTCCAGTGGGCTTAGCTGCCTGCTGCTGGCCCACCTGGCAGAGCTCCCGGTGCCAGGGTGTCTGCAGAGTGCCTGCTGGACCTTGCGCTGGCCGCCTTTGGGTCTGAGGCCATCTCTGGTCCCAGCCGCATCCACCCTTTTCTGGAAATGGCACTGCTGAGGCCCATCTGTCAGCGGGGGCTCTGGGTGGGGCAGTCACTATGGGTGGCAGGTGTACAAGTCATCTTTCCGCCACCCCTCCACCCGAATCCTACCCAACCTTCAAAGCTGAGCATCAATCTCACACCCTCCCAGAAGCCCTGGCTGCCTCCTTCTCCTCCTTTATCAGTCGACAGAGACCTTAGAGACCGGGCCAGGTGCCAGGCCAGGGGCTTTCATTAGCATCTTCGCACGACAGTCCTCACAGCAACCTTCTGGGAAGTAGGTATCATTGTGTCCCCTCCTTACAGAGAGGGAAACAGAGGCTCAGAAGGGCTGGGTGACTCACTCAGTAGTGTAGACAAGGCTCCAGCCCACCCTGTAATTCCACTCAATGCTTCTTCCACCTGTTCCAGGTCCTTTGAGCCCCTCCAATCCTCCTGGTCTGTCACATGCTAGACAATGGTTGGGGCCTGTCTTGTGGTGTCTCCCGGGGTGGCCTGAATTGTAGGGACCTGTGGTCTGTCCATTGCTGAAGGGGTGTCTGCTCCTGAAGATCACATGGTCAGGGCAGAGTCAGAGGCCGGGTTGGGGGCCCAGTAGGGCCTCCCTGCAGAGCACAGGGAAGTGGAGGCCGTCTCTGCGTCTCCTCTCCCCTCCTCCTCTTTTGGGCTGGCTGCTCCTAGAGGGCAGAAGTGAAGAATTTCTGGTACAAAGTCATTCTGCTTGTCCTGAGTGTCAGGAAGGAAGATTTAGACAAGATTGTGTGTGTGTGTGTGTCTGTAGCTTGTGTGTCTGTGTCAGCATGTCTGCTTGTGTGTCTGAGTGTGTGTTCATGTGCCTGTGTGTCTTGGTGTGTGAACCTGTGTATGTGATATGTTGTGTGCGTGACTGTGTTTGTGTGTGTCTGTGTGTTACTGTGTCCGTGTGTGACTGTGTCTGTGTTCATATGCATCTGTGTCTCTGTGTGTCTGTGTGTTGTGTGTACGTCCGTGTGTGTGTTCATGTGTGTGTGTCTGTGGGTCTGTGTGCGCATGTGTTCATACATCTGTGTGTGTGTCCATTTGTCTGTGTGTATGTACATCTCTGGCTCCAAAGACCAGGTCTGTGTGTGAATGTGTATTTCTGTATGCATGTGTGTGTCTGTGTGTCTGTGTTTGTGTCAGTTTATCTGCCTCTGTGTCTGAGTCAGTGTGTCTGCCTTTGTGTGTCTATGTCACTGCATCTGTGTGTCATATGTTGTGTGTGTGTTGGTGTGTTTGTGTGTCTGTCACTGTGTGTGTCTTATGTTGTATGTCTGTGTGTTCATGTGTTTGAGTCTCTGTGTCAGTGTGTCTGTGTGTCATGTGTGTGTGTTCGTGTGTTTGTGTGTCTGTCAGTGTGTCTGTGTGTCATGTTGTATGTCTGTGTTCATGTGTTTGTGTGTGTGTCAGTGTGTCTCCCTCTGCTGTCTGTATGTTTGAGTGTGTCAGTATGTCTGGGTGGGTCTTTGTGTGTTCTGTGTGTCTGTGTGAGTGTGCGTTCTTTGTGTATCTGTGTCTGTGTCTTTGTGTGTAGTGTGTTTGTGTGTGTGTTCATGGGTCCGTGTGTGCCTATGTATCTGTGTGTCTCTGTGTATCTTGTGTTTCCCTATGTGTGTACATGTGCCAGTGTGTCTATGTATGTCTTTGTGTGTTGTGTTTGTGTGTGTGTCTGTGTGTGTCTCTGTATTTTCATATGCCTATGTGTCTGTGTGTTGTGTGTGTGCCTGTGTGTGTTGTGTGTCCCTGTGTGTGTCCGTGTGTCTGTGTCTCTGTGTGTTGTGTGCGTCCGTGTGTCTGTGTCTCTCTGTGTTGTGTGCCTGTGTGTATGTCCCTGTCTTGTGTCTGTTATGTGTGTGTCTGTGTATCTTTGTCTCTGTGTTGTGTGCCTTTGTGTGCGTCCCTGCCTGTGTCTGTGTTGTCTGTGTGCCTGTGTATGTGTCCATGTGTCTGTGTCTGTGTTGTGTGTGTGTCCAGGTGTCATGTGGTCCATGTGTGCAGGCGAAAGGGCAGTGCCTGTGTCTGTGTCCCTGTCTGTGTCTGTGTTGTGTATGTGCCTGTGTGTGTCCATGTGTCTGTGTCTGTGTTGTGCGTGTGTCCAGATGTCATGTGGTCCGCGTGTGCAGGCGAGAGGGCAGTGCCTGTGTGTGTCTGTGTGTGTGTGTCTCTCTGTGCTGTGTATGTGCCTGTGTGCGTGTCCATGTGTCTGTACGGTCTGCGTGTGCAGGCGAGAGGGCAGTGCCTGTGTGTGTGTCTGTGTGTGTGTGTCTCTCTGTGCTGTGTATATACCTGTGTGTACGTCCGTGTGTCTGTACGGTCTGCGTGTGCAGGCGGGCAGGCAGGGCTGTGCTCTGCGTTCCTGATGGACGACGCTGTGCTCCTCCAGGAGGCCTTGAATTCCCCATTCAGCGCCAAGCCTGCGAGGGATCCAGTCACTCGCCCACACCTCTGTGGGTGAAATGCCAGCAAGCCATTTATGTCCCTATTGCTTAGAAAATGCAAACTCAAGTCATTCAACAAAAGCAGTCCTTGAATGGGTCTTGCTGACTTGCCCTTCAGGGCCTCAGGGCCCGGCTGTTGTGGAGCCGTGGCGGGGAGCCACAGGCCTCAGAGTGGACAGTGGGGTTTGGCGGGTCCCACAGGGGGTCCCTGGGAAGCTCCTGGTCATGGGAAGCGTTTTTCACTCGCCCGCTTACTGTTTCTTTTTTCCCTGCGAACAGAAAAGCCTGGATGGTTCTCCCAGCTGCTGTGTGGGGCAGGGCTCTGCAGGGCTCTTCTGGGGCCGCGAGAGGCGCTGCTGCGTGGGTCATCCTGGCCGACTGACCTCCCCGGGCCTGACCTCCCCGGGCCTGAGCCTCCCACCCCAGGGTCTTCTCTCTTCACTGAAGGGGTCCCTTCCACCCTGTCCCGAGGGCTGCTGTGCCGTGGGCTGCCCCAGCTCCATCTGCGCTTGCATTCAGATCCTCTCTGAGAACTTCTTAAGCAGTGGCACAGCCCATGCCTTTTCCTCGCAGATTCTCAAAGGGCTTAAAGAAGAACTCTAGGCTGGTGTTTCTCTCAAAGGGAAACAGCCTCTGTGATTTCTGGAGTGTGTCATTCCGCTACTACTTGGCGGATCTGTTGCTGGCTGTGGGGTCAGTCAGAAAGGCCTGGCTTCAGCCTGGCGGGCAGGGGTCCTATGGGAACACCATTCCACTCTCCACGGGCTAGGGGTGCAGTGTGGGATCTTGCTGGTCCTCCCAGGCCTCGGCTGGTGCCCAGGGGCCTCCCCCTGAGCTCCTTCTCCATCCTGGAGTGTCCTAGCCAGGTAACTCCAGCACAAACCATGTGTCCCCATAAGCCAGGCTCCTCCACCACACATATGAAACAGCAGCAGCGTGTCTTTCTCCCTGAAGACGAGTGTGGAGCTTTGTCACAGGTTTAACGGCTCCAACCTCTCCCCTACCCCATTCACCATCCTTAGTGGCTTTGCTGGGGCATCTGCTCTCTCTCCTTTCCTGCCCAGCTGTCCACCTGTCACACCCAGCACAGCCCCGAGGTGCTGCCTCTTCACACGTGGCTCCCTGAAGGACAGTGGGGCTCTTGCTCCTTTTCTCGTAATAACAGCACCATCCACCATTCCTCTCCGAGGAACGGTGGGTAGAACCGATACTTCTAGAACAAGTGCTTAGGGCTTATTGCTGTCAAAGGTGGGAAATGCATCAGATTTAAACGACCTATTGTAAAAGTCAGTCAATAATTCCTTACGTAGTTTCCCCTAAAATGGAACTTTGGGAGCCTCTGAGTATGCACGCGTGCAGGTGTGTGTATGGGCAGGTGCATTTGTGTGTGCATGTTTCCTGTGAGAGAATGAGCAGCAAATGGAAATCAGACTCAGTCACCATTTGGTGTATCTCCTTGGTTCACTTTGACTGCTCTACATTGTTAAATTGTTTCTATTATTTGTCATCTATGGTTTCATTTATAACCAAAGTGGACCGCTTTGGCTATAAAAAGTGACAAAGACAGGAAACATAAAAAACATTTATGTGGAGCCACCCCAAGTTAATGAGGAGCCTAAGAATGATAATTCTGCAAGTTTGCCTCAAGGTTATTTTTACCAGATCCATAAGTTGTGATCATCTGATCCAAGTTCTTATATAGGTCATCTAAATGTCTTTAGTACGTCAAATGAGAGGAAGAAAGAAGGGCATGGGGGACAGATAATACAGAGATAATTTAACCAGCTTGCCTTTTATTGATTGGAAAAAATTATTACCAGCAATGTGTTATTTGGAAGAAGAACTTATAAATCTCTCTCTGAATCTCGCTTTATCTCATCATTTAGATAACATTTGAACGTTACTAAAACACTGCAGTTGATTTTTCTTACACTCAAAAATGCACGAATTCTAAAGATCGGGTCACAAAAGCAGTTTTTATCTGTTTTTAAAGCAGATGCACATAATTAAGTTTCAATTATGTTTTAGATATGTTGGTCCCCAAACCAAAATGTCGTTTTTTATTTGTCAACAAATCAGTCTTTCCTTGCACAACTAATTTAAAGGAAATGAAATGTTGTGTATAACTTGTTAAATGGGAAAATGTTGAAATGTGTCTTTGTATATAATGAACGTTATTTAAAAATGATCTTTTAATGCTCATTTAATATAATCTTTGAATAATATACTCATATAAAATATTTAACTAAAAATCTTTTTTACCATAAGCCATGCAAAAATGATAAAATGATTTTTTTTTTAATTGTAGGGGGTTTGTGAAATTACAGATTACTGTGAAAGGAGTTCATTAGTCAAAAACAGGATTGGAAATGCTGATCTAGAGACACAAAGTCCAGGGATTTCAGGAGGGAGCTGGAGAAGGGGAGAGAAGTGAGGGCGGGGAAGAACCAGTCCCCGTCTGGTAAGGAGTGTGCGGCTTCCTCCTTGGGCTCCAGCAAATACCTCTCTCGCCAGGGCCCGCCAGACCAGGGCTCCATAGCAAATGCCAAAAGCTAGCCAGAGGTGAGGGCATTTAGGAGTGCTGCCTTTGAGCTCATCCTTCAAAGAATGCAACCCTGGGCGGGTAGCAGGGTGAGCCCCCTACCTGCGTCTTACCCTGCTGTGGGGATAGGGAGTGAGCTGGAGACACGGATGAAAGGAAGCCAGTGTCCCCCTAGATAGCAGCCCCGAAAGGAGCAGCCCTTGGCTGATCCCCGCTAAGCTGCTTTGCCGGCTTGCCTTAGATTAGACTGGGTGTACCGGGTGCAGGCGGCATCATTTCTGAGAACTGGCTGTCACATGACTTGGCAGAACAATAGCAGCCAGGTGGAATTTTGTCCCCTGTACTATTTGTGAGCAGTGGAAGGACCACAGGACACTGGTGATCCAGGCTGGGTCTCTTTCTTTATAGGACACATATCAAAGCCCAGAGAGGTGGGAAGAGGCCGCCTAGGGTCTCAGGGTGGCCAAGAGCGTGCTGTGTACACATTCTCCCAGGCTCCCATGTATGCATTCTTCCAGTGTTCTGGGACAAGGGTATGTGCCATTTCAAAGATACTGATCACAGAGGACGACTGTGCCCTTCCCATGTCTGGGGGGTGCCTTTGAGGTGGGGAGATGGCCTCAGAGTCATGGAAAAGGCTCTTGGGAGGGACAGCTGGGTTCTGGAAGGCTGTGGGAAGGGGAGGAAGGGATGAGTAGGGCAGAGGTTTAATTTACGCAACAGCAGAAACCATTCTACTGTGCTCAGGCTCTGCAGGTGTTTTGTGACCCTCCTGCAGGAACATTTATTTGTATCTATTCCAGCTGGTTGACCTGCCACAGCCCATCCTCAAATGTATCAATCCAAGGTACTATTATTTATAGAATCATTAACTCATGAGCTCCCCAAGGCTCCCCTGCCAAGTGACTTCCCGGCGGCCACTGGTCACCTCCAGGAGCAGGAGCTCCTAGCCCAACTGAGGGGAGGCCCCTCCTCCCTCAGCTTTTCTTTCTGCCCCTCGGGGTCTCCCAGAGCGCACCTGGTCCGCCTGCTTCTGGACGGCCTTTCAGGCATGTACAGAGGCAAAGACACCCTCCCCGCTGCTGCAAATAAATGCCCAATCTGCGAGAACGTCTCCTGCCCCGGCTCTTCACACATACTTTTCATGTCCTTTTGGCATCTGAGTCACATCTCTAAACGGCCTGCAGTTTGTCAACATCCCATGGAAAGTATGGCCCGAGAATCCAGGGCAGCGCTCAGAGCTGTGACCAGGACAGCAAAGGGCCAGGTTGCCAGCTCTTTCTGCCAAGGTCTCAGTGCACAGCTGGACCCAGCCTCAGCTGACAGCTCTTCTGGAAGCTTCTGAGTTCTAGCAGGGGGTGATACAGTCTGCCATGAGGGTGAGGTACACATGACACACCCTGAAATCTAACCTCTAACAGAGCCACATGTGTCATTCAGAAAAGAACATTGCTTTCAAGGCCTTTTCCTATTCTAACCAGACAAGTGATAGCACTCTTTTATAGAGTGATGTGGATTTGAGCCATTAAACGATTTGCTTACTGATACCCAGGCCTCTTGATCTGACGTTTCATGTCCCAGGGGACCACTGCATGGTGCCTCTGAACGTCCCTACTCTCTTTCCCAAAACAGTTCCTAACAGGAGCTCAGGTCTCCTGACTCCACAAGAAGGTGCTGGCTAATTGCACAGCCGAAAACTGTGCAGGAGCCAGCTCGAAAGGGGGCCACACATTGATCATTCTGGGCTGAATATTTTTACGGCATTCTATATTTACACCAAAATGGAGGTGAACTTAACAATACGGTGTTATCACAGGAAATGAATGAATCTGTCAAAAATCACTCTTTTACTGAATGACTTCTTTAACCTGAGCTGCCAGAAAAGTCTCTCACAGTGGGAAGCCATGCTTTAGATGGTGTGTCCTGATGAAAAATTGATATTGGCGGAAATAACATTTTTTTAAACTTCTAGGTGTTAACGGTAACTTTGAGTTCTCTGTGAGGCTCAGAGGGGTGGCGTGTTCTGCGTGGCCACATCCGTGTTTATTAGTTTATGACCTTCTGCTGTGGCATTTCATCATCACAGCAAAATTGCAACCTTTCAGCGCCTACGGACAGTCACGTTAAAATGGCTTTGAGGGAGAGATGGCTCATGTGGTCAGGCGTTTTGGTGTCACACTCAATTGGCTAAACATAGTCATTTTGGGTTCTATTATTGACTAATTTGGGTAATTCACCTACTGGGAAATATTTAAAGATAAAAATGTAAAACCCTGTCAGTGTATGAGCAAGGTCCTTGATGTCAGTTTTGTGACATATTTTTAAACACTGGAATCTGTTCTGCGGAATATTCTGGCATGTTGTAGTTAAGTAAAACAATGTTGGGAGCCCATCAGCTGCCTGTTTGCCCATCTTCCTGTGCTCACGGAGGCTCCTATTAAAGGCTGGTTATTTTATACCTGGGCGGCTCCCATTTAATAGAGAATGCCATTAACAAGCATGCCAGAGTCTGTCCCTGCCTGCAGCCTTGATTAGCCATCAGCATGCGTGAAAGCTTATTTCTTGATTGGTGTTGAAATATGTCACACCCTGATGGAGCGTTGGAGGCTATCACTGCTGACGGATTAATGACAGAGCACCTGCCGCATGGCCTCATCCACGACAACTGCCATCCAGAGACAACAGAGTTTGGACCGTGCCCACAGAAGGCCTTGGAGTGTTGACGTGGGCAGGTCTAGGAATCTGTGTGGGCAGAAATGTAGGGGAGCTGAGTCACTCTGGGGCAAGCGGCTGTGTCTTTCGCTGTCCCCCAGCATGTGAGACTTGGGACCTGAAGGCCCATTTTCCCCCAGTGATGTTTCGAGGTAGGTATTTAAGGTCTGGCATGGGTATAGGACTTCACTAGTTTCCCCCACCCTCTATCCCTCCTTCCTGGCACTTCATAGTCACTTTACTATGCTTTGTCCTTTGCTGTGGTGGGTGTCCCGGTCTCAGCTCTTCTCGTCTACCTACACCAACAATGACCACACACCCGCTGTGTGTAGGCACCATTGCCAGAGTGCATCATACAGGTTGTCAGTCCCTTGGAGGCAAGAAAGGTGCCTTGTTTACCACCCTCCCCCCCCCCACCACACACGCACTTAATTATGTTATATGATTGATACTCAGTGTTTAAGTGGCTGATGCGAGTCAAATTGTCATGTATGGCTGAGTGGTGAACAATGTCCCTCTTCTCGTGCCCAAACCTGAGGGCTGAATTGGAGCTTGGCAAACCCTGAAAATTTCAAAAGATTTTACATGATGCAAGGAATGATTTGGGGCCATTGACTTCCCCAGCAGAACCAGCAAAGCCTCCCAGTACTTCTTTGGTATTTTGCTTTGCAATGTCCCAGCCTTTCCCTTTAAGTCTCCTTTTTGGGCTTATATAGCACTTATATAGAAAGTGCTACACACCATCTCTCAGCCCAGGTTAAGTGAGGCTGGACTCTGGGTTCTCATCCTGATTCTGCTGCTAACTCAAGGTATAGCTTTGGTTGGGCTAGTGTCTTCTTTCTGGGCTTTGGATCCCCTGTGTGCACAGCAAGGGAGTTTGGAACTCATGGCCAACTCTTTGAGTGAGGATTGCGAGCATCCACCTCTCCCCAACACCAGCCTGCACTTGGGCACATGTGTTCACACACACACAGGCACACACTTGTGCACACATGCTCAGCTGGCCATGCTCTGTCACTGATAAGCCAGTGCCTCTAAGGTCTGTTCTCTACATGTGAGTTGCTTTTGTGCAGCCCGGGGAGCCGTGGTTGCTGGTGCTGGGGCCTTGGTGCCCACATGTCCCTGGGAGTGATATGTGCTCCTTGGTGCCCTGAGGGACAGAGCTTCAGTTGTGGGGTCTCACTGCACTCTACAGATGTTTCTTTTTTGCTTTCAAAGGAACATAACTGCCTTATCAAAAGCTTGGGAAACAGGCCGGGCACGGTGGCTCACTCCTATAATCCTAGCACTTTGGGAGGCCAAGGTGGGTGGATCACCTGAGGTCAGGAGTTTGAGACCAGCCTGGCCAACATGGTGAAACCTCGTCTCTACTAAAAATACAAAAATTAGCCAGGCATGGTGGCGGGCACCTGTAATCCCAGCTACCTTGGAAGCTAAGGCAGGGAGAATTGCTTGAACCTGAGAGGCAGAGGTTGCAGTGAGCTGAGATTTCGCCACTGTACTCCAGCCTGGACAACAGAGCAAGACCCAGTCTCAAAAAAAAAAAAAAAAAAAAGTTTGGGAAACAGGAGGGGAAGGCAAATCACTTATAACACCCCTTTGCCTTCCAACAGCTACTGCTATCATTTTGTAAGTTTCCTTCTAGTGACTTTTTAAATTTATATTTTTTCAATTTTTTTATACTTGGCACTGTAATAGGCACTTTACATATATTAACTACTTGAATCTTCTCAACAATCCTCCTGGATAAAAATGAGTGAATCTCATTTTACAGATGAGAAAACCAAGTGGAAGTTGAGTTGCTGGGTATACTCAGCTTGCCGGGGCTGGGATTAGAACCCTTGCCGTGTGACTCTGGACCCTCTCTTCCTTCCCCCGGTGAAGTGGTTATCAAATTTCACCTGTCTGAAAGTCACCTGGAAGACTTGTTAAACCTCTTCCTGGGCCTCACTTCCACAGTGTGTGATTCAGTGAAGCTGGGTGAGGGAGGCCTGCCATCCTGCACTTCCAGCAAACCCCCCAAGCAATGCCAGTGGTATGCTGGTATGGAAACTATACATTGAGAACGATTGTACTAGTCCATACTGCTGCCTTCTGGAGACCTCCTCCTCTATCCTGATTTCCCCACTCATTCTGAAAGAATTCCACTGTGTTACTATTTGGCTTCACACAGATCACTTTTAGTGACTACATGAGGTGACGCATGTTATAAAAGGAATCTATTGCTTGTTTGATGCTTTGGAATTCACAAACCTGCCTTAGCTTAGAGCCCAGGAAAATCACCCGTAGTTAAATCCCTCCCTGAGAAGGGCTCTCTGGGCCCTCCAGCTGGCCCAAAAGGGACAGGTGCCTGAGATCATTACATCAGTGCCCAGTGCCGTTCAGTTACTAAATCTAGCCCATTCTTCAAGGCGCTGTTCAGCCTTCACCTTCCCCAGGAAACTCACCCGGCCTGCCTCAGCCCGCAGGATCTCTTCCTTGCTGAGCCTCTGATACCTGTGCTACTGTGGTCAGTCATCTAGGTGAGAACCTGGGAACTAATTTTTTCTCTTCTAGATAGTGAGCCTCAGATCCAAGAGGCACAGACTATCAGCCCTGCAGGGCCCTTGGGTGGCATTTGGTCCAGCCCTTCCATTTTACAGATGGTAAAACCGAGGCCCAGAGGCAAAGAGAATTGTCTCAGGTCAGAGTGCTGTGTCTATAAACTCCATTTGGAATTAATTCTTGACAACCACAGTTAGACCTTATAGTTGGGTTACATTTACTGCTTAAAATGACTTCCCAGATATCCCTACACTGAAAGAATGCAGACTTGAGATAGACGGCCATGACAGCTACCCCTTTCTCCCTGCTGTGCAGCCTGGAGAGTGTTCCCAGAGCTGCTGCGGTGGTCTTGCTGGAAAACCCCTCTAGCACCTGTGTAGAAGCGTCAGGAGGAGCTGCCTCTATTCGGTATCCCGTTCCAGACATTTCAGAGGTGTACGTGGAGCCCACGGCACCAACAGGTCTTCCTGCTCTCCCGAGGCTGGAGCTGAGTTTACAGGTGTCCAGAGTTGGCAGATGGGTCCTTTATCTAAATGTGTGACCCTGTGTTCAGAGCTCAAGGCATAGAACAGCAGTGCAGTGAATAAGACCACAGCTGGTTTTTCTCCGTGGGAAGGAAATATGCCTGGAGGCTTCTGATTTCATTATCTAACAAGTGTATTTTCTCTGATGTGGGCTCAAAATGGGGAAAGAATAATTATTCCCAGCAGCCCCACCTCCGCCGTCTCCCGTTCCGGGACTCCCTTGACAGGCTCCTCGCCAGCCCTGCTCCTCTGCCTGTAGCCGCCCCTCAGTAGCTGCCGTGAACATGGGCAGTGGGAGATTATTCATTTCAATTTAATTCTTTTTTTTCTTATTAAAAAAAGCAGTGAAAACACACGTTCGTTATTTAAAAATCAGAAAATATGAACCAAAAAGAAAGGAATGAGAATACCTTATAATACCACCCGCCCCAGGGATAACCACAGTTTAAAACTATGGATGTCAATTCCAGATCACTGTTTCTCGAAGTTTCCTCAGTCTCTTTCTTGTTTCAGGTTTTGATGCACACACACACACGCTATTTAGTGCTATCGTTTCATTTCACCATGCATGAAAGTATGCTTATGCATAGTGGAACCTGCTTTTTTCACTTAGAGAATCTTGGGCACCTTTCATGTCGATGCTTGAAAATCTAATTCGTCCTTGTTAAATAGTATTTAATAATTAATAATACCAAAGCATTGATTGACATAATCCACCTTTATTGGTTATTTAAATTATCTTCAAATTTTGCCTTACGAACAACACACCTGTCTGTGCTCTTGGCTGGTTACCACTAGTTATTTCCCTGGTTATTTTTTAAATAGGGAAGCTTATCTATTCATTTGTTAGAGGAAATATTTTCAGGTCACATGCTGTGTGCCAGCCATGGTGCCCCATTCTGGGGATTCAACAGTGCCTGAGACAAGGTCCCTGTCCTTGCAGTTGAGGAACAGGGACATGGTTTATAAATAATACACATGTAGGTTTAAAAGACCATTGCAGATTGTGATAAGTGCTATAAAAAATCAACAGGGTGGTGGGATTGAGGGAGAAGGAAGCAGAGCTCCTGTGACAGAGCTCAGGGAAACCTCTCTGAGGAGGCGTTTTTGAGCTGAGACCTGCAAGAGAGGCAGCCAGGGCTGGATGAGCTGTGCAGGCGCTAAGGCAGGAGGGGCTGGTGCCCCTGAGGCTGGGAAGGCACCAGAGCAGAGGGAGTTGGGGACAACTGGTCTAAGAAGTTGAAGTTGGCTGGAGCCAGGTCACTCGGGTTTCCACTGGCTGCAGCCAGTATGCATATTTCATTCCAAGAGCAATCAATGGCAGGGAGGATGAAGAGACAGGAAAGGGCATGGTGAGGGGGACAGGGGTTGGGGGGAGTGGTGTGGAGGCACAAAGAAAGGAAGGAATCAAAGGGGACTTTAGGGTTCATCCAGGAGGGGCCTGGTACTGATTGCTTGCTGACATTCACAGTGTGTGCCCTCCGTTGTCTTGATAAAGGGAAGGGGGCACCTCCTGCCCTCTGGCTGGTGCACCTTCTGGTGGCAGAGCACCCTTGGGTCAGCCATCGCTTTTCTGCTCCTCTGAAGTCTCGCCAGCCTCTAAGAGGATGGATGTCTATGCCAGGCCTGGGTCTCCACCAGCGAAAGAGTGAGGTCTATGGCAAGAAACCGCTCTAGAACATGTGTTGAAATCCTTTTGCAGAGTTACCAGTGCACCAGAATTATGGTGGCTACAAAGCTGCTAGGGTGTTGCCCGGATCCCAGCTGGGAGGAGGCCAAGCCCTGGCTATTTTTCTGACTTTACTGCACAACCATCCCCACGAGGAAATCTGACATTGGGGGAGGAGGGGCAGGTAGTGGCCTTGGAGTCCACTGGCTCATACTTGACCTGGCAGTGCTGTCCAGGTGTCCTGGCACCTGTGGGACATTGGCTTGGGGATAAACTGCATCCCCAGCAGCAGCTGGTAAGAGAAGGGTGCTGCCGACATTATGTAGGCAAATGGATTCCCAACTAAATTTCACAAAGCAATAATGGTGTCTTAACAAAAAATGAGCGCTGGGCAGGGTGGCTTACACGTGTAATCCCAGCACTTTGCGAGGCTGAGGCGGGAAGATTGCTTGAAGCCAGGAGTTCAAGACTAGCCCGGGCAACATAATGAGACTCCCATCTCTATGAAAAAAAAATTCTTTTTAATTGCTGGGCATGGTGGTGCTCCCCTGTAGTCCAAGCTATTCCGGTGGCTGAGGAGGGAGACTTGCCTGAGCTCAAGAGTTTGAGGCTGCAGTAAGTTACAATCACACCACCGCACTCCAGCCTGGGCAATAGAACAAGACCATGTATCTTAGAGAAAAGATAAATAAGATGAAAGTGCAATGTTCAAGGTCCAAGTGCAGTAAGTTTTGTTAGTCATTGACGGTATGTGTCTGTGGGTGAGTGCAAGTGTGTAGAGCTCTTTAAAAAAAGCCAGCCTCCATGAGTCATGGCCCAAATCCAGGAGCCCTGGGCTCTGACAAAGTGCAGAGCCATGGTTCCATTCCCCTGGTGGGGAGAGAAAGGTCTATTCCAAACCCTCCCCTTGGGTTAGGGCACCAGTCAAGAATGCAACCCTAATTAAAACGTGAGGCAGTCAATCAATTATAGTTCCATTGTGGATGGAAGTTCTCCTGATTTCATACTTGGGCCCTGTAGATAGGAAGAAAGAAAGAAGAGACATTGAGAGTCCTTCCCCCAGGCTATTCTTGTGAGCCAGTTACTTGGGTTTTATACACATTTTCTACAAAAGGACAAATATATGGGTCAGATGAAGTGGCTTTCCAGCGGGCTGGGTTTTGAGATGCTGTGAATAGTCATCCATAATGGGGCGAGGATGGCTACACTGAGCCATTGCTGTGCTTAAATCCTGGTTCTCCTCGGGGCCCATGGGCAGTCAGTCCAGCTGTGAGCTGATCACCCCTGTCTCAGGTTCGTGTCGTTGAGACAGGCTGTGCCTGTCAAGGCCTGAGAGGGGGTAGAGAGTGTCAGACCATCTTACCACCTGCTGGAGAGAGGCTCTGGAAGTGGGAAGAAGGTTTGGGCTGAGGCTGGCTGAGGAAACGGATGCCATTGGCATAAACAAGACATACCTCTGCTTTCACAGAGCTGATGGAAACTCCATCCCATAGCTCCGTGTCCTCAGGCCTGGTGTGAGGCCTAAACTGGGTGTGATGGGAGTGAGGAGGATGTGAATTCACTGGGGAAAGCACCTTAAAAGTGGCAGCATTGGAGTGTGGCCTTCAGAATGGGGCACGTCAGCAGCCATGGCAGGGAGGTGAGATGCATTCTGGGGAGCAGGACCTGAGGG
The DNA here is from genome assembly GCF_049350105.2 of Macaca mulatta. Lineage (NCBI taxonomy): Eukaryota > Metazoa > Chordata > Mammalia > Primates > Cercopithecidae > Macaca > Macaca mulatta. The sequence goes on along the minus strand of NC_133418.1, from coordinate 101,597,172 downwards.
ACCGGTGCCATGGAGACGGGGAATGTGTGGTGTTGAGAAAGGTCGGGCATTAGGAGATGGCTCTGGGGAGGCAGACAGAGTCAGATTTTAGATGATTGTGAAGGCCATCCTGAGGTGTATCTCCTCAGGATACAGGGAGCCGTTTGGGGACTTCTGTGCATACAAGTGATGGGTCACGGTGCTCATTTGGAAGATGGCCCTGTCAAGTGGAGGCTGAGCTAGGCTGGATCAGGGAAAGGCTATAGGCTGGATCAGGGAGAGGCTAGAGACCACTGGGAGCCATAGAGTCCAGGTGGATATGATAGTCCTAAACAGGACAGTCATAGAGAGCGTGACAAAGAATCCACAGGGCTGGGGAATGGTTTGGGTGATATGATGAAGGGGAAGTCAAGTTCAACTCCCAAGTTTGGGGAATGAGCTGCAGTTGCACGTAAATCAATTTTCTGCTCCACTAAGTTTATTCATTTAAATACCCAAACTTAAATTAACTCTTTTTGGATGGAAAGCTTTCTAAATAGTGACCACTGAACATCACCCTCTGTCTTTTTCAGAAAAGGAAGTAGAACATATTGTAAGCATAGTGCGATGGGATAGTTGCTGTGAATAATTGCAACGATCCTTATTGTCGGTTGCCTCCAGGCCTGGTGAGGTGTTTGGAACCCTTTGCCCCAGCAATGAATGGCCCCAGGCTGTTGTACTCAGCTAGTTCTGGGTTCTCTCTCTCTCTCTCTTTTTTTTTTTTTTTTTAAAAAAAGGAAGAAAATCTTTTTAAAAAAAAGAAGAAAAGCTGTTGCTTCCCTCCTGGCTCTTCCCTTCTTTGCTTTCAGCTGTCATTTCTCAGTCCTAGAGCTTTCGAGACCCTCATCCTCCGGCTATTTCTAATCTTCTGCCCCGGGCTTTTCAAATCTCCAACTCCTCCTAAAGTATACAGCCTCTGTGATGGCTGTTTCCTTAACTTGTGGGTTTCTTCTTGTTGCTTCCCCTTCTAATAGCTTTATTGCAGATGACTGAGCTTTCAGTGCATGGCTCGGGTATTCCCCGCAGTGCGTAGATGGTGCTGAGCACGTTGCTGATACTCAGTAAACATCCATAGATTTAAGAGAAGTAAATAGCCAATCTGCTTTGTGTGTGTGTGTGTGTGTGTGTGTGTGTGTGTGTGTGTTTCTCAGCACCAAAGAACTTTACCTTCAGTTTCTCAAAAGCTGGAGTTGCAAAGCCATCTTTGAAAGCCAAATTTTTTTGTGTGGTGATAGCCACAGACACCGCCTGGAAGCCTGTGCTTCAGGAGCGGAATGACTCTGCCACTCCTCATTGTCTGTGAGTTTAGGCACTGAGAGCTGCATGGATAAAAGCAGATGAGTCACAGGTGTGGATCTGCTGGGCGGCTCTTGTTGTTAGCAGTACAAAGCCACAGGTGCGCATTCAGTGCTGCGAAGCAGGAAGAGGAGCCCTGACGATTCTGAGGGTCTCAGGTCAAGTTAGTTATGTGGAGACTTGAAAATGTATTGGAGATGCAGCCTGGCTTCCGCAGCCTTGGAGAAAATGAGAATGATTTTTGCTATTTGCTTTTGGGGCACCATTTAAGCCCATGTCTTGCTAGGTCAATGTTTTCATGCCCATAGCTATAAATTAAAGAGATGCCTTAGACTTGGGAGCTGTTTCTCTGACTAGAAGCTACTCTGTTTATTCCCTTGCAGTTGCTAGGAGCATTGCAGACCAGAAGGAAGGAAATGGAGGATGAATGATTTTAAGCATATTTTCCAAGAGTAATGAAACCGAAAACACAAATTCCCACACACCAGAAAGGAACTGGTTTCCATCCAGTGTAGAAAAAGCTCCTGGCAAGATCCAGACTCTCTGATAATCATTCCCCTGTGCTAGGGTTTAGCTGGGCCACTGGCTTGATTGAAAGCCCGGGTTCAGCGGAATGTGTGGGCAAAGTGTAGTAAGCAGGCCAAGTCTATGCAAACCAGGATCTGAATCAGTTATTTAAAACAACAGACTTGGGTAAAATCAACAGTCATTCTAACCTAGTTTATCAGGGAGCAGCAGTTTATCTCACAGAATCTCACTTAGTTCCATGAAATTGAGGTTTGTTTCTTGATCTATGAGACTGCAACTTGCGGTGGTATTGTGGCCTTCTGTCATTTTAATGAGGTCCTTAATGATTTACCCCCATTCTTGGATGAGTTGAAGGTGGCATCCCTCTTGCTGGAGAGACTAGGATGAAAGGCATTTTCTTTTATGTAGATGACCTGGTTTTTGTTTTCATGAATTCAGAAAGGACTTAGTAGACAACAGGTTCTGCTATGTAATTATTGCCATAAAGAAGGGTTGCTGGATACTTAGGCTAAATTTGAAGTCAGCACTTTCGGTGTAAGCTCTCCAGCATTCAGTTGGCTTACGAGCCTACAGCCTGTCTCAGTTTATATATTGCTGTGCAGAAATCCACATTAAAACTTAGTGGTCTAAAAGAACATTTATTTGCTCAGAATTCTGCAGTTTGGGCAGGGCTCAGCAAGGATGGTTCATCTTTGTTCTTCATGATGCCAGCTAACATGGCTTGACTGAGGCTGGAAGATGCACTTCCAGGATGGCTCACTCACATGGCTGGGAAGTTGGAGCTGGCTGTTGACTGGGAACTCAACTACTGCTGTTGACCACAGCTTCAGTTCCTTTCCTTGTGGCCTCTCCATGTGGTTATGTTGGGCTTTTCACAGCATGGTGGTTGGATTCTGAAAGAAAGGATACTAAAAGTTTTAAGAGGACAAGCCCCACTGTGCAAGCACTTATTCAGCCTCTGCTTGTATCATGTTTGGTCATATCTCATTGACTAAAACCAGTCACATAGTATGATGAGCAGCATAATGGTTTCCCAAAGATGTCCATGTCCTAATTGCAGAAAACTGAATATGTTATCTTACAGGGCAATAGAGGTTTTGCAGATGTGATTAATGTTAGGCTCTTAAGATGGAGAAGCTATCTTGGGTTATGTGGTGGGCTCAGTGTAATCACCAAGGTCCTTTATTTTTAATTTTTGAGACAGGGTATTGTAGGCTAGAATGCAGTGACACAAAAAATGGCTTACTGTATCTTCTATCTCCCACCTCCCAGGCTCAAGCAATCCTCCCACCTCAGCCTTCTGAGTAGCTGAGACCACAGACTTGTGCCACCATGCCCTGCTACTTTTTAAAAAAAATTTTTGTAGAGTTGGGGTCTCCCTGTGTTGCCCCAGCTGGTCTCAAACTCCTGGGCTCAAGTGATCCTCCCATCTCTGCCTCCCAAAGTGCTGGATTTACAGGTGTGAGCCACCGTGTCCAGCCCAAGGTCCTTATAAGTGAAAGACAGAGGCAGGAGAGTCAGAGTCAGAGAACAAGATGTGATGACAGGAGCAATGATGAGAGTGATGCAGAGTTTGGCTTTGAAGATGGAGGAAGGGGCCACAAGCAAAGGAATCCATGCAGGCTTTAAAGCCCAGAAAAGGCAAGAAAATGGGCCTTCCCCTGGAGCCTCTAGAAGGAACATCCCTGCCAACACTTTGACTTCAGCCAAGTGAGACTCTTATTAGACTGCTGACTTCCAGAACCATGAGGTAATAAATCTGTGTTGTTTTAAGCTACTGAGTTTGTGGTAATTCGTTAGAGCAGTGGGAGGAAACAAATGCACATGGACAACCCCAGAGTCCATGTGGGAGGGGCCATACACAGAGGCTGGGATCTAGGAGCCATGTTTTGTTGGGGGGTCACCAAAGTAACAGTCCATTATTCAAACTGGCAGACATTTGACAGACCAGAATCTCATGGTGTTTTCTTCAGGAAGTAGTTTTGCCCAGAGTTGAATATTTTATGGATGCCTTACAGTCTTTCTAGTCAAGGTAAATGTTGCATTATCCATGCTTCCCACTGGTTCCAAGTTGAAATTGTAGCTGCCACGCTGAATGTGATACCACTTCAGGCCCTTGTGTTGGAGCCACTCTAAGCTCCCCTTTCCCTTCCCCAATTTTTATTATGAAACATTTCAAACACAGAGAAAAGTTTAAAGAATAGTACAATGCATTTAGGGATACCTACCACCTAGATTCAAAAATTATTAATATTCTGCCACATTTGCTTAATGTATATGTGCATGCATATCTATGTATATTTTTTGCTGAGCTGTTTGAAAGTTTCAGACATCAAGACCCTTCACCCCTAAGTACTTTAGCACATGTTTCCTAACTATAGGGACGTTCTCCTGCATTGCCACAGTGGTCATTACACCTAATAAGATAAAAAAATTATCCACAATCATCTAACAGTCTACATTCAAATTTCCCCAATGGCCAAAACAAATTTTTAGAATTGTTTTTTTAAAATCTATTCATATGTTACATTTAGTTATTGTCCCTCTAGTCTCTTATTCTAAAATAACCCTCCACCTTTTTCCCTTTCATAGCATTGACTGTTGGAAGAGACCAGGCCAGTTATCTTGCAGAATGTCCCACATACTAAATTTGCCTAGTTATTTCCTTGCAGTGCTGTCTAACTTGTTCTTCTATCACCTGTATCTCCTGTAAATTGAAAGTTATATTCAAAGGCTAGACTAGATGCAGGTTATGCACTTGTAGTAAGAATATTTTTATAAACGATACCATGTCCTGCATATGGCATCACATCCAGCACGTAATGTCAGGTGTCCCCTATAGTTGACTTGGTTTAATCATTAGTTTAAAGGAATGAACATGAGGCGATGCCATTGTGAAGGTAGATTTTTTTCCTTCTGTAATTAGCAAGTAATCTGTTGGGGTGATACTTTGGTAAGGAGCAGATATGCTGTTTCCCAAGAACTTGTCACCTAATGGCTTTTGCATCCCTTGGTAACCTTTATGTGAGGCAGCAGGGGTATCGTAAAATGGTAATTTTTTAAATCCTATCATTGTTTCTACATTTATTAGCTGAAAGTTTTTGTAAGGAAAGGCTCATATCTCTCTTTGAGTCCTTCCTTGCTTTTAGGCACAATATGCCTGAGACAAATTGTATTTTTACTGTTACAGGCATAGAATCAGTGATTTTTCTAAAGAATCCTGGTTCTTTCAGTGGGACTTTAAAACCAAGGCTTAGGCACTAGGGATGCTCATTCTAAGGCCATTTAGTGGATAGAGCTAGGAAACGTATTTAATAAATTATGTGTTCAAACTGATAGTTTTGAATTCAGATTTAGTACTCAAGATTTTTTTCCTTAACTTTTTACTTTATATATATATATATATAAAGTAAAAATATATATAAATATATATATAAATATATATAAATATATATATAAAGTAAAAAGTATATATGTATAAACATACAGTATATATATATAAACATACAGATATATATAAATATATATATATTTATATATATATATGTATGTTTTCTCAAACTGAATTTTTTTGTTTGCTTTTGCTCTTGTTACCCAGGCCTGGAGTGCAATGGCAAAATCTTGGCTCACTGCAACCTCCGCCTCCTGGGTTCAAGCGATTCTTCTGCTTCAGCCTCCCGGGTAGCTGAGATTACAGGTGCCTGCCACCATGCCCAGCTAATTTTTTGTCTTTTTAGTAGAGATGGGGTTTCATCATGTTGACCAGGCTGGTCTCAAACTCCTGACCTCAGTTGATCCACCCGCCTCAGCCTCCCAAAGTGCTGGGATTACAGGCATGAACCACTGTACTCGGCATCAAACTGAAATTTTGATTCCTGTGCATTAACATGTTTACCTGTTTGTGTAATACATACATTCATATAAAATAGTTTTAAACTTATAACACCAATATTATTACTAACAATAAAACTACCAAGTGGAGCTTTCCTTGGCACTTTCTTTTGTCCTTAGAATATATCCTATTACAGATGTATGATCAGAGTTCAAATGAGTTGAAAAGTCATTTGAAAAAATTATTTTCTTTATGTGATTATGTTATCAATTTTATAAACAGTTAGCTTCATGTGTTTTGGACTGTAAGGTTTACCCCCCTTTTAAAATTAATTTTGTTTCTTAGAAAATATAAAACATTATATAGCAAGTCCTCAAGGTCATCAGTAAGTTCTTGGAAACTGTGACTTGAAGTGAAATGACACATAATAAAACCAGTTTTTTTCCTCACAGTGCTATGAAACAATGTTGAATTAAATGATATTATTCCAGGACCTGCTGTATGTCATTTCACTTAAAGTTGCAGTTTCCAAGAACCTTAGCAAGGGCATTACATGAAGACTTAATATATGTGGTTTAAAAGTCAAAACCATATAATACAGTAACCTCATAGAAATCTTGATTCCATACCTGTCTTTTCTGCTCCATTCCCCTATATGGATAACCATTTTGCTAGTTTTTTTTGTCTTTTCAGTGCATCTTTTTGTAAGAAAAAATTTCATACTCATTCTTATTTCTCCTTCTTTCTTAGACAAGAGCAGCAGCATGTCCTCTATGTTCTTCGTCACCCTGCATTGTCCACTTTTTAATATAGCCTTGAAATCCCTCCATACCAGCCCTTCAAGGCTATCCTCTTTGTCCATTGCCTGTACTTCTCCACTGTGTGGCTACCCTGGAAGGGATTCGGCAAATTTCCTGTCTATGGGCTCTTGGGTTGTTCCCAGTCTTTTTCTTGCACAAACAGTGCTGCAATGTGTAATCTCTAGTGCATGTCATTTCGTACATGTGAAGGTGTATCAAGGGGATTGATTGGTCAAAAGATGAAAACAGATGTAATTTGTCAGATATTGCTACGTTCTCCTCTCCGGGGGCTGTACCATTTTGCATTCCCCCAGCAATGTGTGAGAACACATGTGTCTCCACAGCCTTAACCACAAAATGCTTGTCAAACTTTTGGCTCTTTGCCAATATGATGAATAAGAAATGGTGTTTCTGTTTTGTTTTATGTTTGTCTTATGAATAAGGTTACACATTTTTTTATAGGTCTAAGGGCCATCTCCCCTTTTCTTTCTATAAACTGTGTACATCTTTTGTTCATTTTTCTGTCATGTGATTAGTCTTTTTCCTTTCAGAGAATTTCTAAGTTAGAGAGATTAAGCGTTTTTCTCTAAGTTGCAAATGGTTTCCTTTCTTAGTTTTATCATTTTTTAACTTATATTTTTGCAATGCATTTATTTTATTTTTATTTTATCAATCTTGTATTTCAAATCAGAATTAGAAAGACTTTTCCACCCCCTGGTGATTAAGGAACAATCCACTCATATTTTCTTCTAGTACATATAGAACTTCATTATTTAGTTAGCTATCTAATGCATTTGGAGTTGTTGTTGTTGTTTTTCTGGTGGATGGTATGATAGGGATTCAGTTTTGTTTTTCCAAAAAGTTACCCATCTTTCCCTCAAAGGTTTGAGATGCTACCTTTATCATATACCAGATTTCCACATGGGGTCTATTTGCCCACTTTCTCTTCTCTTCCATTGATCTGTCAGACCCAAGGTTCTTGAAGTTCATCTTGACCCAGGACAGTGTGCCTCTCTCGTATTCTTCAATGGTGCAGAGCCAGCCCACCCCAAGATGGTGAAAGCCCAAAACTGGGCACTTAGCCTGCAACGTGGAGTGGCACATCTATTCCTCTGCAATACTCTAAAAGCTCTTCCTGGCTCTCGCTGGACTGTCAGGGTATTGTGTACCAATCTGTGCTATTTTGGCTCCTTGTGGAATTGCTTTTGATAAACAACACATATTAGTGACAGGTCATGTTCTTATACTGAGGGATGTGCTAAGGAAAAGCCCCGTAAAACCCAAGGTATTGAGAATTCACTACATCATTCTCTCATTCCTCATTTTATCTTATTTTTCCTCTTTTTACCCGGCTTTCCTGACATTATTTTCCTTTTATTTTTTTTAAATAATATGCATCTTTGCAAGCAGTTCTGGAGTATATATTGTTGAAAGAGGAGGGAAGAAAGGAAAGCAATTACACAAGACTGATGACTTTATGCTGCAGTGAAATATGGAAACGGTGCACAGTCCTTGATTTCAGGCTAGATTTACTGTACTCCTCAAAGGAACTTTTCTTAGACAGGTTTACCTAATGCAGAAAAACACCTTTGCTTCCAGGTCAAGCAGCTTTCATCCTTTAAATCTAATCATTTTCAATGAGATAGGAATACATGCAGAAGGGTTTTCAAACTGATACAGATTCAGACATGTGTATTAGACACCACAGACAGCTTGAAGCATTTGCGTTTGACTTTGTTGAACACATCTGCACCTCGACTCATCTTGGCCATCGTGGATGTGTGCTGGAGTAAATGCTGTGTTGTCCCTGGGACAAAATGCAGACCTTTCTGCAGGCATCCGCTGCCATCCAGTTACTTGTTTTTGTACATGACGTGCTATCTCCCTCACCTTATGATACTTCTCCTTGGTCCAGTGCCCTTTGAACCTGTGCATGGACCACACCACCTTGAGGAGGCCTTGACTACTTTGTTCCCTTTAGGCCCCCATTTGCTTCAGTCCCCAGCCCTGGGCCCTGCTGGTACCTAAGGTAGCTGCATTGGCCTTGCTTCCTGCTTCATCAATGCCTCTACACCTCTCTCCTTGTTTGGGAAATTTCTGCATGTGTTGCATTTGATCAAGCAACCTTGTAAATATAAAAATCCCCCCATCACAAATCAGTCTGCTGCGTCTTCCTAACACTGATGATGGCCTTGGCTGGGCCCAGTGGTCCCTTCCTGGCTGACCAGGCTCCCCTGAGTCTCGGTGCCTAAGCCATTATTGTGTCATTATTTCTTATCCAAAGGGCCCATGTCCCTTAGCCAAAATTCTGAAACAGAAAAGGCTCTGCAAACAGGAAATCATTTGACAGCAAAACTCAGCCTAAACTGACATGAGGCCATTTATATTCCTTATTTATCCCAACAGATGTGAATGTTTATATCTTTTGCTGTGGAAATATGACTGTGTCTGATTCTGGGGTGTTGTCCCAGAACCTGCTGGGAGTATCATGATATATGACATTTGTCATCTGAATTTCAAAACAGATCTGGTCCCAAGGACTTGTGATAAGGGATTATGGGCCTGGAGAAAATCGGAGGCAGGAGATGCCTGTAATTTCATGCCATATGACTGTCAGGATAGGTCGTGCATAGAAATGACCCATGCCTAGGTAAGTAAGAGTATATGAGGCCCAAGACTTTGAAAATACTCAAGTCCAGTTAGTATACTGAGGGTTTCCCCATTCCTGGAAGATCCACAGGACACGTAAGACGGCTAGGAAAGAGGTTCCCAAATCAGAATATATTAGATGTCTCCAGTCCCCAGAGTTGGTCAATTCTGGGTGCCCTGATACCAGCAGGTTTCTGGATTTACAAATCTAAGAATAATAAGATTTGAAACACTTTCCTTATGCCAGGCACTCTTCTAAGTGCTCAGTATGGGTAATCTAATCAGATCCTTGTGACAACGCTTTGAGGCAGTTGATATCACCATCCCTTAAACCGTAAGGAAACTGAGGCCCACGCACATTAAGTGAATCCATAACAGTTCAGATTCCAGAAAACACAAACCTCTCCAGCTATTTAAGAAGAGATTAATAGAGGGGATTGGGAGTTTCCAGAATTAGAAGGGCCTAGAGGAGCAGGATGGAGGCTCAGCTTCCAGGAATGATTCTCAATAGAACACTGCATGGCCTGACCCTCAAGAATGCTGCTTCCACAGTCAGGAAAGTTGGGAATCAGGACTCCACTGCAGGAACTATCAACCCCGGGAACACCCACTCAACCACCTTCTGGGGACCAGGAGAGGTGACCATGACTGTTGGCTTCAGAGTTGGCATGCGTTTTGCCGCACCTGCACTCTGCTTTTCAGCACACCTGCAAAACTGGTGACCGGTCTCCTTGCCTCTGCTTGCCAGAGAACGGCAGAATCTACCGCCATATGGCCTCCACCTCATTTGCTTAGCCTCTCAAAGCGTATGCAAACATGTCTGTTTGGTAGAATCTTAAACACATCTAGAACCTGGAGGTGCAAAGGAATAGGTCGTTGTCACTTTGCCAACTTTGGCATACAGGAAGGCACAGGGGGAAGAAGGTCCAATGGATGTTGATTGAGCCAGTCTGCAGACCCACACATTAAATAACTTCCCAGAGCTTACACAGGAAGTGGTAGAACCAGGATTTGAAGCCAGGCTGTGTGTTCCCAGCATCTAAGCTCTGTGAAATGTGCTGCCTCACAGGAATCCCATGAGCTCATGCCTGGGGCTGGCTGGACCCCATGACAAACATGTCTTCTCCATATTCTGTTTCTTCGGTAGGTTTACAGCTCTGGCCCATGTGTTTGTATGGTACAAGGAGGACTCTTGAGCTGGCTCTGAATCCTTTGGGGACTGGTTTTGATGGTGTCCATCTAATGTCTATTGACTGGTTGTATCCGTTACCCTTTGATCTAACAATGCTGCCTAACAAGTCGCCCTAAAATTCACTCACTTAAAACAGTAGAAATGTAATATTGTTCACCTAGTCTATAGGTTGGCTGGTTCTTCTCAGCTGGGTTCACTCATGCATCGGTGGTCAGCTGCAGGTCACTTAGGTGGCTGGCTCTGCTCATCTTGACTGGGACCTATCACATGCTTGGGGTTAGCTGGCTGATCTCTCACTAAGTAGGCTGGTTTCTCATCCTTCAATAGCCCGGCCAGTGTGTTCTTATAGCAATTTCTCAGAAATGAAAGAGGAAGTTGAAATGTGCATGCGTTTTCCTAAAGCCAGTCACACAGTCATGCTCAAGGTCATGGTGAAAAGGGTACCTGAAAGTTGCACCCCTCTGGATACAGAGAGGCCGTTAGTTGGGGTCATCAACTAATTAGAGAACCTTAGGGACAATATTTAACCTCTCCAATGGCCCACACAACTGAACTCCTTGGAAAGCATAGCTTGGATGGGAGGCATGGAGAGCCAAGTCCTCTGGAACCCTGCACGTTAAATCTAATGTGGAATTCAGCACCCAGGGCCTATCTAGCGAGGCTCTGCATAAATGAAATCATCTGTTCTTTTGGCTGGCTTTATTCTGTGCTCAAGCCAGGGCTCCCCAGCTGACTCAGGGACACAGCCATTAACTTGTGGGGCCTGTACTTAACAGAGCTGCTTCTCAACAAAGACAGTCTTTTGACATCTCAAGCGGCAAGCTCCATCGCCAATTAAAAAGCTCATGTCCTCAATGTGACAAATACTGGGGAAAACAATTCTGCGATTCAGAACACAAGTGGAGGAACATGAAGCAAGTTCAGCATGACGGCAGCACCCGCCTTGTCGGAGCTTCCATCTCGCCTCTCGGTGAGACAGAGCACGACTCTCCCAAGATTTCCCAGATCATGCCACTTAGCTGGACAAGACATGCCGCCAGGCCAAGATAGTTCATCCTGCTTCATGGGGTCATGTGAAAGGCCAGGGTTGTTTTTCTGTAGCTTAGATTTCGGCCTGCACATCTTACATTTTCTTAATTCATATTTAATAACCTTACAGGGCTCTCCGGTGGCTGTGCTGTGAGACAGATCAGGGGGCCAAGGTCGTCCATGCAGCCGGGATCCTGGGGTTCCTTCGGGCCCTGATCCCTTCTCTGCAGAACATGAGGGGCTGTCCCCAAGACTTCAGCCCTAGCAATTCAATTGGCAGCTTCCATATTGAAAGACTCTAAAGAAAACGGACATTCCTCCCGTTTTTCTTGTGGATCCATTTCCCTTTGAAGTGAAGTTGCGCCGTCTCCCCAGGTCCGCAGTGAAAGCAGAGTTGTGTATCCTCTGGTTTGTTTCTCAGGAGATGTGTTTTAAGTAAGTTAATAATAATAATAACAACAGCTTTATTGAGAAATAATTCACATACCCTACAGTTGACCCGTTCAAGGTATACAATTCAGTGGTTTTTAATATAGTTATAGATATGTGCAACCATCCCTGTGGCTTATATTAGAGCATTTTCATCATCTCAAGAAGAAACCCCATATACATTAGCAGTCAATCCCCATTTTTCCTTCCCCCAATCCCTGGCAACCACTAATCTGTTATGTTTTTCTTTTTCACTCAAACAGATTTCTGACAGATCCACTTTCTGTGTCTATTGATTTCCCTATTCTGGACAGTGGATATCAATGGAATTATATAATAATGTGATCTTTTGTGACTTGATTCTTTCACTTAGCATAAACTAAGGAAATTTTTTAAAATTTGTCTTTGAAGGCAAATGGCTGAGTTTGAATCCTGGCTCCACAGCCTACTGGCTGTGTGTTTTTAGGTAAGTGACTTAACCTCTCTGTGTCTGTCTTCTCAACTTAATACAGAGAGGATTCCAGTGCTCACTCCCATAGAGCTCCCTGGATCAGTCCATGTAAAGGCTGTATTTGAGCTGTGCCTGGAACACAGTAGGGACCCAGGGAATGTGAGTTCTCATCATCTTTCTTGTCCTGTGTTCCCTGAAGGCCTTTCTAGCTCTGTTTGGGGAGCCTTGCCTGTTTGTTTTTGTTCCCACAGCAAATATCAGTGGCAGTGTGGACAGTTCTTCCCATATGAATGGCACCTGTGTCATGGGGACTGGGAAGCTGTGCATGTGCCTTGCAAGCTCTCACCCAAGTCTAGAGCCTCCTGCATCCCCCTCTTCCCAAGGCAGCCTTGTGGCCCCACTTGAGGCTCTGAGGTTCTGCCTTTAAGGGAATAGAAAGTTTTTCTCCCGAGCTCCCAGTGAAAGCAGCTATTTCCTTGTGAGTGTCCTCCAGGTGGGGGACGGAGGGATTTTGGACAGGCACATTAGTCCATTTTACTCCTCAGGGTTTAAGTTAACAGGAATAGTAGAAGGAATCAATGTTGACCCAGAAAACTGGCCCACAGGCCTGCTGCTATTGGGTAATGTACTAGTCCATTCTTTAGTTGCTATAAAGAAGTACCTGAAGCTGGGTAGTTTATAAAGAAATGAGTTCATTTGGCTCATGGTTCTGCAGGGTGTCTAGGAAGCATGGCACTGGCATCCTCTCCTGGAGAGGCCTCAGGATGCTTCCAATCATGGCAGAAGGCGAAGAAGGAGCAGGCTGTCACATGATGAGAGGGGGAGCAAGAGAAGGGGGAGATGCCACTCATTTTTATTTTTTCTTGAAACAGGTCTTGCATTTTCACCCAGTCTAGAGAGCAGTGGTGCGATCACATCTCATTCAAGCCCCAGGCTCCTGCCCTCAGTTGATCCTCCCACCTCAGCCTCTTGAGTAGCTGGAACCACAAGCATGTGCCACCGTGCCCAGAAAAAAAAAATTTTTTTTTTTTTTTAGAGATGGGGTCTCACTGTGTTGTGCCCAGTCTGGTCTCCAATTCCTGAGCCCAAGTGATCCTCCCACGGCAGTCTCCCAAAGTGCTAGGATTACAGGTGTGAGCCATCATGCCTTACTCTTAAACAGCCAGCACTCTCATGAACTGAGCAAGAACTCACTCATCACCAAGGGGATGGTGCTGAGCCATTCACAAGGGATCGTCCAGGATCCAATGCCTCCCACCAGGCCCCACCTCCAGCGTCGGGGATCTCATTTCAACATGAGGTTCGGAGGGGTGACACATGCAAACCGTGTCGGATGGGAAGCTGAGAAAAGTGACATCTGCCTCTGAAAGAGTTCTGGGAACGTCACTGGAGGGTGACTGCCAGGTTCACTCATGCTATCAGCCCTACCTTTGTGTCCTCAGTCATTTTTACTCTGAGCATAATCACAGCCCTCGTTGAGAGGAGCCACCGTCCCTGTTGGTCTTCTTTCTAGAAGTATGTCTTATGTACCGATGTACAGCAATGCATTTACATTGTTAACTATAAAAATGACACCAACACATGTAGAAAGGCCACCAGATAGAATAAAGGAAAATGTATCCCTCAACGCTGACATACTTACTGGCTTGCTTTTGGAGCGTTCTTTCTGTCTCCAGGTGCTAGCACTTTAGGAGAGTAAGCAGGCTCTGTTGGGGGACTCTGAAGACTGGTCACCCTCCCACATCCACATCCGCCAGCACTTGACTGCGTTTCTGCGTCACCACTCCATTTATGCTGGGACTGTGGTTTCTTTGTGTGTTTTTATGTCTTTTCCATGTCTGGGTCTGGGTTTGCCTCCCCTGAGAGACTGTAAACTTCTAAAGAACAAGAACTGTGTTGTCTCCTTTTATAGGAGTGTGTGTTTCGTTTTAAAAAAAAAAAAGGAAAAGTAAATTTTAAAAAATGTTTCTTGTCTATGCCTACGATGTTCTTATTGACTTGAGGGTTAGACAGTGTCTCTGAAAATTGTCTGGCAAACATTCCCTGGCCCCGACCACGACCAGCTGGTTGATGTAACCCCGTGGTGGCTCAGTCACCACGTCGCAGGAGCTGTGTCTTCTTCTGCCCGGGAACTGCCTGTCCTGTGTGACAGCAAAATGCAGCGGTTGCCAGCCCAGGGCCCACAGGCAGGATTCCCCTGAAGCCGTGGGACTTTGCTAACAATGCATCTCCCACACTGAGGCTTTTCAGAAATGTGATTGAAAATAGAAGTGTGGGTGCAGCATTTTCCTCCCTGCCACATGGGAATATTCTGGGGAGAGAACTTACCTTGAAGGAGCGTCCTTGCTGGGAGTGTGGCAGAGGGATCTTCCCCTGGAGCCAGAGCCCCTGCCAGGTCCTGTCAGCCCCGGGATGCCCACCGAGCTCTGCTTCCGTGGGCGCCCTGAGAAATGGAAGGCAGCGGCCCTGACTCCGGGCTAAGGCAGGGCTTCAATTAAGCCAGAGAAACACGATTTATTAACAGCATGTTTTCAGTTCCAGGCCGTGCCTTGAAAAGGTCACCTTATATGAATATTTAGAAAAAGCAAGATCATAAAATAAGAGGGACTTGGTGTTTTGTTTATTTTTTTTAGAAGAAGAAAATTCAGGCTCACTGGTAACTTACAATGGGCAAACTCCAGCACTTTTTATTTAACCTGCATTTACCCTTTAAAAATGGGGAGGAGGTTTTAGAACTGCATTTGAGGAGACTTTCTGTGTCCGTGGGATTTTACAGCGTTTGAAACCAGGGCAGTGAGCCTTACACCCGGGACCCGAGGTCCACTTGCTGACTAAATGTCCATTAAAACAGCAAATGAGGAGGCCAGGTCTGCTTTGAAGAGCCTAGCCTGATTGTGTTGTATTTGTGTCAGCTGATGGCTACTCTTTTCATTAGGGGCTTTTAACTTGTAGGTCATCTTTTGAAATACACATTTGATTGAGTCAGTTCTTCCTTTAAGACCTGAATTGGCTCCCCTTGCCCGAGGAGAGAGCTGGGCCCCTGACCCTCCTGCCCCGGCCCCTTGAGATCTGGACACAGCCTTGCCTCAGAGCTCGGCCTGTCCCCTCCCCTCCCCTCCTGTCATGTCTTATGTCCCATTCCAGTCCCATAGTGAGGGGACTTAGTGGATTATATTGTAGGATGAGCTTAGTTAAAGATTAAACGAGTATGTTTATTCTTTATTTCACAGAGTAATTGTTTTAAAAAGAATTTTATTTTTATGCTTAGTAGGATGGGTTTTATTTAAAGCCCCAGGCAGACTCCATTTAAATCTGTCTATAAATTATATAGTCTTGATGTTTTTGTATAACTTTGATATACATTCTTTACAAAATCCCGGTTTTATTTTTACAAGATGAAGATTATACATTTTAAAGCAGTTATTTCGTCAGCTTTTCCTGTCTCCTTGTATAATCATATCAGAGGACTGAATAATGATTTCGTTATTTCATTTGCACAATCTCTCGTGACTGTTAAGCACTCTGCTTGTAGTTCCTCTGTTTTTTGCTATTCCTCTGTTCTTGCGTTTTTTTCTGCAGTCTCTCCCCGTCTTGCCCAGATCTCTTCCTCGGTGAATTTTTTTTGTTAATTTTGTACAACAAATATTCCTCGGTGCCTCCTGCCCACCATACACTGTGTCAGGTGCCAAGTGTAAAATGCAAATTAAACAGCCAGGTTGTCTACTCCTTGGCACTTGGCATGGAATTCCGTGGAGCCTTTCCATTAAAGAGGGCTAAGGGCTGTTAGCTGAATTTGACAACTTGTAGAAATAGGAACAGTGGGTGGGGATGGGGGCACATTTCTTTCTCTCGCATCTGCAACCTCTGTGCAATCAGTTTGTCATCTCCGAAGACAAATTCATTGTGAATTAAATAAGATCTCCCTTTGATGTCTCTTGAATGTGCCCTCTTCTCGGGCCTGGCTCCTTCTGGGGGAGCTGTTGTCTTTAGTTTCTTGCATTATCAATGACAAAATCTTGGCCCACCCATAAAATTGTCCCACTTCCATAATCCTTGACCTCTTGTGACTGATTAATAAATCTCTGTAAAAAGGTTACCTAGAAATATATTTTACAAATACTGTGTATTATGATTCAGAGTTACACGTCGTGTCTGAAGTATTTCTTCAGCTTGAACCTATTTTAAGTTGAAATAGTTTTGCTAGGTTTGGTCGGTTTATCGTTACTGTTGTTATCAGCATTGATTTGGTCTGTTGTTAGTGAAGGTCTTTGTTAAAAAAACAAATAAATAAGTGGAAATCCAGGTAATGTAAGATATTTTGGGTTGTGAATTTTATTTACCTTTCTGCTTAAGAACTTCCCCTGAGGACAAGCAGACAAGTTTGCCATTGAGTGATGAAGAAAAACAGCAGCTGAGGGATGGTCTCCTGATTTTTTTTTTTTTTTGAAACAGAGTCTCCCTCTGTCACCCAGGCTGGAGTGCAGTGGCACCATCTCGGCTCACTGCAACCTCTGCCTCCTGGGTTCAAGAGATTCTCTTGCCTCAGCCTTCCAAGTAGAGTCTCCTGATTTTGTAAATTCTGCCATGTGGTTCATTTGTTAGTCAGCCACAGTTAGGCACTGAATTGTGTCTCCCCAAAATTCACATGCTGAAACCCTAACTCCCAGTCCCTCAGAATGTGACTGTATTTGGACATAGGGCCTTTAAGGGGTGATTAAGGTGAAACCTGACTTGTGTCCTTACAAAAAGAAGACACACAGAGGGAAACAGGAATGTGCATGCAAAGAGAAAAGACTGTGTGAGGACATCGTGAGAAGGTGGCCACCTGCAAACCAAGGAGAAGAGGCCCTGGAAGAAACCAAACCTGCTGACGCTTTGATCTTGGACTTCTGGCCTCCAGAACTGTGAGAAAATAAATTCCCATGGTTTCAACCACCCAGCCTGTAGTATTTTGTTATGGCAGCCCTAGCAAATTAATGCAACCACCAAGCCTGTTGCAAAGGATTTTTCTTCCAAGCAGATTCCTGTTTGATGGTAGGAGCCAGTATCCTCCCCGTTGTTGTAGCTGGAGGGGGCCAAGGCAGAGAAGACTGCCGACTGGCCTTGGGCCCTTGGTGCGGTGACAGCAATGGGACAGCAATGGGACTGAGAGGGAGCTACCTCCACAGAACCCCCAGCATGCTCCCCATAGCAGCTGAGTGCTTGTAGAGCGGTGCCAGGAACCCAGGAAGATGCAGGTGGAAACATTTGTTCTAGAATCCTTGGAGCAGTGATTTGGGCTGTGCTCAGGAGTGTTCATTCTCTTTTTCATGGATCTTCACAAAATATCCGAGAACTAAATCTGAAACTTCTCTAGTAAGGCCACGTGATGCGTGCGTCTAGCACCCACGAGTGAGGAGCCGGAACCATTCTCCCGCGCCAGCTCTGCGGGGTTCTGGCTACTTGTGCTTGGGTGTAAATGCTCGCATTGCGTTTTCTGTTCCTGCCACATTGCATGCTTCAGCCTGAATGCAGCATTATCGCTGCTGTGTGAATTTTTGACAATTTATTTATGAGTATTAAGATTCTGGAGTCTTCCCCCACCAAAAAAAGAGGGGGTAGCTACGCCTGCACTTTGAGATGTTGCCAGGATGGCAGCCCTCGTGGGGTCCGGTCACCCAGAGCTGGCAATAGATGCTACCTCCCTTGTGCATCCAGGCTGGTTTGAAGTGTGCTGACAGGGACTTGTGGAAACAGCCCGGTAGAGGGAGAAGAAAGGTGGTAGGGTTGCTCCAGGTCACACAGGCCACCGCAGAAGCAGGCCTGGCTACATGGAAGGGAGCAGGGTGGCAGCATCTCGAGTGTCAGGGCCAGAGCAGCAGAGGTCGAGGCCTTCCCAGGCCCCCCCCCATGCATCTGCTGAGACCCTCCCTTGTTGCAGGCCCTGTGCCTTCCCCACCCTGGGGTTGAAGCTAGAGGCATCTGGTGACAGGAACAGGAGGAGGTTAAAGTAATCCATGCCCTGAATGAGCGCAGGGTGCAGAGTAACCGTCACATGCACAGTGACTGGTGTAAGATGATGTTTGACCAACGCTGAACTCACATGGACTCTGAGCCCGGAGGGGCCAGGTCTTTGGAGTCTGGAATGACTAAGGCAGGCCTTTCCTGTGAGAAGTGGTGGCTTTGAGCTGTGGAGACCTGGAGAAGAGACAGCCAGAGGTTCTTAATTCTTTCCTTCGTCTTCCTCTCCTTTAATTCTGTCCCATTAAGGGGTTTTGGCATGGTTCTGGGGCCCTTCCCCTGTAGGACCCCTGCAGTGTGGGTGCTACTCCTTTGGACCCATGGATCACCCCTCAGCCCCTCACCTTGTGTTCCCCAAGGTGGGGGTACATCTGGAATTCCCTGTTCTGCTTTTAGGGCTGTCACAAGGATTGTAACAGGGTCCCGCTGGTGCTGGATGGCCAACAATATATTCCCAGGCTCTGAAGCACCAGGAACAAGCTCCCTGCAGTCAGATGAAAGCTCCCGTCCTTGCCTGGCAAGACCTATTAGCTAGGACTCTAAAGAAAACATAAGGCCGGGCGCGGTGGCTCACGCCTGTAATCCCAACACTTTGGGAGGCCGAGACGGGCGGATCACGAGGTCAGGAGATTGAGACCATCCTGGCTAACACGGTGAAACCCTGTCTCTACTAAAAATACAAAAAATTAGCCAGGCGCGGTGGCGGGCGCCTGTAGTCCCATCTTCTCGGGAGGCTGAGGCAGGAGAGTGGCGTGAACCCGGGAGGCAGAGCTTGCAGTGAGCCGGGATCGTGCCACTGCACCGCAGGCTGTGCGACAGAGCGAGACTCCATCTCAAAAAAATAAAGAAAGAAAGAAAATAAAGAAAATGTAAGGATGCCCGCTCCTGGGGAAAAGCACGAGGGTCAGCGAGTCAGTAACGGTGCCAGAGGCGCCCGTGCCCCCATCTGCAGGTGGCCGCTGTTGCCCCAGAGAGGGCCTGTTTGAGTCACTCACTCAGCAGACACCAGGGACCTACTGGAAGCTCATTTATTCAGCTTGCCCACTTGCTCATTAATTTAACACATTTGTATTGAATGTCTGCTTTCTGCAAGGCACTGGTGCTCCCACTGGAGCTGGGCTGGCAGACTGTTTCTATAAAGTAAGTATTTTAGGCTTTGAGGGCCATTTTGTCTCTGTTGCAACTACTCAACTCTTGTAGAACAAAAGCAGCCATAGACAATACATAAACACATGGGTGTAGCCTTGTTCCAAAAAGACTCTATTGACAAAACCAGCTGCATTTGGCCCACAGGCTATTGTGTGCTGGACCCTGGACTGTGTACAGAGGTAATCAGAAGTGGGCATCCTCTATCTACCTAGAGCTTATGCTCTAGGCAAGGAAGATAGGAAATTAATCATACAATCACAAACAAATTATAATTATGAACACATGTTCTCATAGCTCTACAGTCAGGATGGTGTGTGGCAACCTCAGGTCAAGAAAGACTTCCCTCAAGAGTTGCTGCTTTTGTTGGCATCTGAATCAGTGTAAACCCGGTGAAGAGAGAAAGAAACGAGCATGTGGAAACACCCGCAGTACAAGTGCAGCATCCCAGGGACGGAGAGAAGGCCAGTGGTCATAGCGGAGAGAACAGGGACGGGTTGAGATGAGGCAGGAGAGGACGTGCAGCTGGTGGATGCATGGTCTTGGAGCCATGCTGTGCCTCCAGTCTTTATCTGAGTCTAATGGGGAAGGCTAAAGCAGAGGAGAAACAGGATCAGATTTGCACTTTGCTGCAACACGAAAACAGACTGGGGCAGAGCAAGCAAGGATTCAGGAAAACCAAGTGAAAAGACCATTGCAAGAGAGGACAGCGGCAGTGGGGAGGTAAAGAAGTAGCTGGAGGCAAGAGGTATGTCGGGGGGGTCATAATGGACTGGGTGTGGAGGGAGAAAGCCTCCACAGGATGGCTTCTAGGTATCAGGGTTGTGCCTGATTAGATGGCAACCATCTAGATATAAGATGGTTGGCGTGCTGTATTCTGAGACAGGAAGCACTGGAGAAGCCCAGAGTTCTTTGATTTGTTTGGGTGGGAGGAAGAGGCATGATCAGTCTGAGTTGCCTTTGAAACATCACATTAAAGGTGTCAGATAAGTAGGTGAGATGTACAGATCCAGAGCTCAGAGGAAAGGTGGGACTGGAGAGAATATGTTTTGGAGAGTCATCAGCATATGGAGGGTGATTGAAGCCTTGAGCATGGATTAGATCATCCAGGGGAAGAAGAGAATGGAGTGAAAAAAGAGAAGAGGACCTGACAAAACATCCTCCAGGAGCTCTGATGTCTAATAGCCAGGGAGGCAAGGGTGATTCTGCAAAACGGAGAAATAACGACCAGTGAAATAGGAATAAAAATAGGAGATTGTTGTGTTGTGGAAGCAAAGGGAAGCAAGGGCTTCAAGCAAGACTTGCATTCAGCCTGTATGCACAGGCACCGGGAGACAGGCCACAGATGCCCGGTGACCATCCTGACTGGTCAGTGCGTGCACTGTGACTGTGGTTAGTGCCTATGCACTAGCAGTTGTTAAAAATCTTGATTTTCATCCCTGCTTTTAAGGAGTAGCCACCAGTGTTGAAAGCTTCTGGGATAGCACACAAGATAAAGAGTGGAAACCGTCCATTGGATTTAGCACCATGGAGGTCACGGGTGAACTTAACAAGAGAACTTTGGATAGCGATGGGCTAAGGGGTGAAGGGAAGGTGAGGATGTGGACGGGAGGCCTAGGCAGCCTTTCCAGAAGTTTCACCATGAAGCAGAGGCGCTAAGCAGGACAGGTAGAGGAGAAGCCAGAAGGGTATCCTGGAGTCGAAATTTTACTTTAAAATGTGGAAATGATGAGAAGTATTTGTTCAACATACCTACTGTGTATTTATTCAGTTAGCAAACTCTGTATCTCATTCATTTATTCATTACTTGATCCAACATGCCTATCTCAACCTTGAGTAGGATATTTATTATGAACACTAAATTTATTTTATTTCATTTCCTTCTTTCCTTGTCAACAGCCATTTATTGAGCATATATTATTTGCCAAGTACTGGACCAGGTCCCAGTGATAGAGACATGAATAAGTTATACCCTGTATGTTCACGGGGCTTATAGTTTTTTCTAGTGCAGTGGTTCTCAACCAGGGATGATTTTGTTCCTTTCCCCATCCTAGGGAACATTGGGCAATGTCTGGAGATATTTTTGTCGTGATGTAGTGGGGAAGGGATGCTACTGGCATCTAGTGGGTGGAGGCTAGAAATGCTGCTAAGCATCCTGCAATGCACAGGACAAGCCCATTGCAAAGAATTCTCTGGCCCCAAACAAGAATGGGGTGAAAAGGACTAGATTAATATGTACATGTGGTAACTACAGGAGCTCAGAGGATAGGCACTTGGACACACAGTGGAGCTGGCCAAGCAGAAGATGAGGGACAGACAAGACAGGTGGAGGCCACAGGTGTGGAAAGGCATGGAGCCGTGAAGGGAGCATCGTGCAGACTCAGGAGCTTCCAGCAGTTCCGGGCGGAGGCACCGTGGCTAGTAAGGGCGGAAGTCTGCAGAATAGCTGTGGTGGTAAGGGCAGAAGTTTGCAGAGTAGCTGTGTCGGTAAGGGCAGAAGTTTGCAGAGTAGCTGTGGCCACAGATACCGTACCAAGCGTCTTGGATTTTGTTTCTGCACTGAGAGGCCACTAAAGGATTTCAAATGAGAGGAAACCAGGTTGGTGTCTTAGAAAGATCGTCCCGTTGGCCGACAAGATCAAACAATAATCACCAACATCTGTTAAGAACCAAATCTGTGTCCAGCACTTTTTTGAGTACTTTATTGTATTATCCTGTTTCATCTCCCAGCAACCCAATGGAGAAAACACTCTTGTTATCCCCATCTCACAGCTGAAGCAACTGAGGCAGAGGGGTTGGGTAGCTTGCTTGACATCACATGAGTAGTAACTGCAGGGCCAGGATGTGGCTCCCAGACTGGGCCCATAAACAAACATGAGATGCCCTGTGGTTCTTTCTGTCTCCTACTTTGGGTCTGAGCTCTGGGACCAGATTTGAGCAGCCACAGGATCTCAATTCATAATTCATATGTTTCAACACTTTTGCAGCTGCTCTAAAAATTCTATGCCTCTAGCCTGAAAGAGTACGGCCTTGAGGTAACCACTTTACTTCTTCTTGATTAGGAGTTCTCGTGTAGCTGTTAATTTTTTAGGTGCTCTGGCTGTAATGCCCCATCAACAGAGAAACACTTGAGTGAAGTGTGCTAATGGGAAGTCAAATCCACTTTTTGCTGCCTAAGCCTTTTAAGTGGACCTGGTATCCACACGTGACCCCTCTATCTTGTATGACTCGCTCTGCCTTCTCTGTCGGATACCCCATCCCACTATTCAGTGTACCCCTTCTTTATCTTTGCTGGGGAGGGGAGCGGGAAATAGATGACTTTGCCTAATAAAATTTAAAGTAGGTCTCAGTGCACAAAGCTGCATCATTAGCCAGTGAAGATCCTGCTTTTCAGGGTTTTTAATTACAGTGGTTCCCCGCTCCGCATCGGGAGGCCCTAATGAGAAGTGACACCCCCTCCTTGCCCAGGACTGACAGCCCCTAGGGAGAGGGAAACGGAGGTTCCCAGGTATTAGTTCGGTGCAAAAGTAATTGCGGTTTTTGCCATTTTAATGACAAACATGCAATTACTTTTGCACCAACCTAATAGAAGGGGCTGCACCTGTGTTCCTTCCACCCATGAGAAGAGATTTTTGTCTGAATCTCAGCTGCTTGGAGAGGCAGGTGACTGACAGGTGGGACTCAAGGATGACTCCCACCTGGCAAATTTCAGCAGCACTCCTCCCATTTGGAAAGAAGAGCCCAGAC
The DNA here is from genome assembly GCF_049350105.2 of Macaca mulatta. Classification (NCBI taxonomy): domain Eukaryota; kingdom Metazoa; phylum Chordata; class Mammalia; order Primates; family Cercopithecidae; genus Macaca; species Macaca mulatta. The sequence goes on along the minus strand of NC_133418.1, from coordinate 101,574,055 downwards.
ACATTTTTATATGTATGTAGGCTTTTAAATACATGTGTCTCTCTGTTTTTTAAAACAGTGGCAGAGTTCTGGCAAAGTATAGGAAATGCTACCTGGTCTGTGATCTGGAGGGAGCTCCCTCCTGAGAGGAGACAGGCTCTGTGCTACACTGGATGGCTGGCCTAGCCTACTGCAGGTGGGTTCCTTGAGGCTGGTTCACAGCCCCAGATGATCCCCAGCTGATAGAAAGAGCCCCAGGCTGTGGCCTCTGTCACTAGGGGATCTGTAGGGGAAGCCAGCTCTGATTTCTAGGCTTTTTCCTATAATGATTCCGTGGTAGGACAGAGAATTCTCTGGGCTTCCGTTTTCCCATCTACAAAATGTAGTGGTGTTGGACTAAAGACCTTCTAGTGTCCCTCGTGGCTTTGACTGGTGGATTAAATTAGACCTTTGACAGGATAAGGACTGCCCATCAGTGCTAAGAAAATTAATCTTATGCCCAAACATAAGGCAGTTCCCCACTTTCCCAAAGAAAAGCTTTCCAAAAACTTTTTAGCCAACCTGAATATATTAAATTTTTTTGGAATATAGATGCAACAAAAAAGTATACTTACAATGTTTAACTATTTTAGTTTCAAGTGTTAAAAATTACAAACTATATAAAATGCTAGCTGGGCATAGTGGCTCATGCCTGTAATCCCAGCACTTTGGGATGCCCAGGTGGGAGGATTGCTTGAGCTCAGGAGTTCGAGGCCAGCCTGGGCAACATAGCAAGACCCCCATCTTTGATTAAAAAATAAAAAATAAATAAAATGTTAATTTCAAAATATTTTCACTTATATTTCATGAGTAATTATTCAAACTTGTTCTGGGCAGCTTTGCCTCCCCTGTGTGGTTTTTTTTTTTTTTTTTTAAACCACTAGAGTGACTTTTTGAGTCCTCTGACAATTTTTCTGAATGTCATGGTCCTTACTTTCATCCCAGCTTTTGAGAGATGGCACTTTTTGAATGTGAGGATTAGACCTTCCCTGGGAATTCTATCCCAAGTTGAAGCAGGTGTTTTTGGCTTTTTTTTTTTTTTTTCATTTGGTTTATAGGTAAATCTTCACAGTCTCTTTGCAATAATTTGTTATGATTCTTATTAAAGTGACCTTCAAAAATCTGTTTATAATAACATACAGACACTAAAATTTGTTACTACATCACATTTGTGTTTTAATTAGAGTCTTCTTACTGATATAGAATCTATCAGTGCATTTATTGGATGTCTTGAATAGAAAGCAACACCTTGTTGAGGGCTAATGAGGGAGGAGGGAAAAGATGGCATAGACAAAAAAATTTACTGTACAAAATTATCATTTAAAGCCCCTCAGCTTGTTATGTTGCACATAGAAGCACTTCTGTAGTGGCCGTTTGGTAGCCTATGTCTGTGAACGTAGGCAGAGGTCTCTTGATGGAGCCCAAAGACAGGCCAGGTCTTCTGCTGGGTCTTTTGGGCCCCGCAAGAACTCTGACCAACATCCTTCACCACTTTCCAAACACAAGAAGCTGTAAGCCCCTTCTGACCACCTTTCTGCCAATCTGCTGTTGGGCTTTTGTGTAGTTTAATGAGCATAGAGTCGTTTGGAAATACGCACTGCACTTCACAAAAAGAAATAGTAATATAATCAGAAATGATTATATTTCAGCACTTCAGCACTATTGCTACTATTAATGTCCATTATCACTATATTACCTGAAATGTGTTTAACAATCACAGTCACTAATCAAGGTGCCTGTCCTGGAAAATGTGTATTCTCTCCATCTGGATCACACTATGTATTGTGCTGTTACTGTTTAAAATTTTTTTCAGATAATTGGAACCTGCTACTTCATACTTTGAAAAGTAATATAGCGGGTGAAGCCCTGAGAGGTTCAAAGCCTATGCTTCCATCAGGGAAATAATGCAATTTCCATGCAAAATGATTATAATATTATTCAGTGATTACATGGGGGTGGAGGGTAGTCTGTTTTTGTTAGACTTTTGAAAGTGGCAAATTGAATTCCATCCAAGTAATCAGAGGTTATGAGTTTCCAGCACAGTGTGTTTGCACTTGTTGGAAGCTCATTTCCCCAGGGTATCTGCAAGCCTGGAGCCCCCAGAGCCTTTGCTGACCACTTGGGACAGACGTGAAGGGCCAGGGAATTAATTCCCCGCCAGCAGCTTTCAGCCCATGATAAATGGGAGGTGGAGGAAACACTCCAGCTGCCTTCGGGTGGGATAACTCTGAGACCCCCTCCTCCCTGTCTCCCACAGGTCCCCAGTGGGTGAGATTGGCCCCACTTGCCTGCTCATTTGGAGCAATCTGTGTTGACTTCCTTCACTCCCTCCCCACTCCCCTCCCTATGCTTTCTGGAACCACTGTCCAAACAGAACACTAGCCTCAGATCCTCATCCAGGTTCTGCTTGACAAGAGAAGTACACGTGGCCTCCCCACTTTCCCCTTCCCCTTTTTGAGGGCATGCAGGGGCCTCTCTGGATCCTTCTTTCCTATAACCCATTTTGTGGAGGGTTCTTGGCAGCACCCAGAAGTATTTGTGTTTTAAGGCGTCGTCATTCTGAAAAATGAAAAGTCTGAACATTTCTTATGGTCAGGAAGTTGATGGGTATAATTTATTTTTCCCACCTCTTCTCTTAATTATTATTACTCCATTCAAGTGAGACAAGATGATTTAATCCAGGCTGTATTTAAAATGCCCATAATCAATGCCCTCATTCTGAGCATGTATCTATGTGCTCTTAGATAATTTATGTATAATTTTAATAGATTCGTCAACAGCAGCCCTTCCTCATCTAAACAGGCTGCTTGCAGACAGATCGCTTAATTTGCTTCTCAATGTTATTTTTCATACATGGTTGCTGCACGGCCGACAGATAGTAGATGATCCCATTACGAACACATTTGACACGGCCTCTACTGTGAGGATGAGCAAACTCGAGGTCTCGTACTGTGGCAGGCAGGGTATGGCCCCCTCTCACTCAGAAGGGTCGGATCCCAGAGAATGAAGCCACCAGGAAGGTACTGAAGCCAGTCCTGGCAGCATTTGGGTGCTGATGGGAGCCCTGGCTTCCTGCTAGAGCAAACAGAAGGCTGTTGGTGCTGCACCCATCTCCCAGCCAGGGCTTCACCTTGCTCCTGCCTCTCACCTGCTCACGCCTCTCACGTCCTGCCTCTCTGTGTGTGAGGGCGCCTAGCAGGCAGGCTGGAGGTGTGGGGGCATTCATACTGCAGAAGCAGCCCTCTACCAGCAAGAGGCGGGAGGCAATGCATAAATACCCCGGCTTCCTCGCCTCGTCGTGAGACAATTTCAGGTGCACTCTGCACGACAGAGGGTTCCCAGCAGGACAGAGCCCCAGCTGGCCCCAGTGGTGACCCCACGGCGAACGCGTCCTCAGCTGGCTTCTCTCCTGGCCTGTCTCACACCCTAGTGCTTCCTTGGATCAACTCCCAAAGAAACCACTTCTGTCGAAATCTTTTTTCAGGATCCACTTTAGGAGGAGCCCAAACAAAGGCATTTGTCCCTCTCAATTTCTTCACATTGATCTTTCAGGCGCCACCTTCCTCCAGGACCCCGCTTAAGCCCTGCTGTGAAGTCCTCCTAGTCCCTCTGGCCCAGAAACTCTCCTCCTCTGGCCATCTTCAGTCCCGCTAACTTAGTTAACTTAGCCTGCACCATCAGCAGCCTTGTCTGTCCCCTGTTTCTGCATGTGGGTGTGCGCTCGGGCAGGTGCCAACCCCACCACCTTCCTGCTGACTTGCACATGTGTCTCAGGGGTGACGGTGCTCACCTCAGTCCTCAGTCTGGAGTGCAGACAAGAGACATCGAGCAGGGTAAAGGATGGGTGGCCGGATAATGCCAACAGTACACTCTTTAAGGGAAAAACAATAATAGAGAAACGCCTCCTTCCAAAGACTAATGTGAGTACTGATGGATTACTTGCACCATTTCCGTCCGCTGGGGTAATTGCGAGATGAGTGCATTGTGTTCCAAAGGAAAAATGTTCTGTAGATGTGGTAATCTTCGCCATGCAGGCTCGTGACAGAGAGAACCACATCAACTTCTAAATTTTCTCAATGGAGTGCAATGTGTGTAATGTGTAATAAAATATAAATAAGCCTTTAAGAAGCATCTATGTGTTTCTTTTTATCAACCTTTAGATGCGTTAAAGCCAAGTACAATTTTATATGAATTCTAGATGATATGTAGTATTTTTATTTGCTAGTTCATTGCTAAATGTTTCATATAAAACTGAAGAGGAAAAAAATACACAGTCCCACATATAAAAGAAGAAGCAGATGGCTAAATGTGACCGTGGGAGAGAAGCAGTGAATGGTGTAGGTTCAGAAAGGAGGCTCTCCCCTACCGTGTACGGGCCCGAGATGGAGTGGAGGGAAATTTGTGCGTGCAGTTACCTGTGTTCATTAGCTGTTTGTTTCCACTGTGTTAAAGCAGGCCATTAGTATTCATAAGAATCTACAGGTATCTTTGTTATTTTTTTTTTGTCTTTTAAATGTACATATAAATGAGTATGTATTATTTATAGATGTATTTGGATTTAGAAACATCAAGCTTGAAAAATAATACAGCAAGGAATATTTGATTTAATGCTCACCAGGGAGGAGAGGGGACCAGGACTTCCTGCAGGAAGGAAGACTGGGTTGGGATGTTATCTGACCTTTCTGAGGGACTTTCCTGGCAGCTCTTTAGTGACAGTTACACTGTAGAAAGATCTTGGGTGAAAGAAAGGACAGTGGCCAGAGAGTTAGGAACTCTCTCGTGCCAACCCTCCTGCTGACTGGCTGTGGGACCTGAGCTTGTCACTCACCCTCTGCTGTCACTCAGCCTCTCCTGTCACTCACCCCCTCCTGTCACTCACCCTCTCCTGCCTTTGGTGACCCTGCCTGGATTTGGACATCAATTCCTGCCAGGCCGTGGCTCCATGATGGGTACCTCCGTGCTGACTGCTGCTCGGCTGCTGGCCTCCTTTGCAGAAGAGCAGTCGGGGTGGTAAGCCGTCCCGCATGTGTCTTCAGATGGATCACAGAGCCACGGTGCGATCAAGCCACTTACCTACACACATTGGTAGAGACCAGGAAAACAGAATTCGCTTCTCATTCTATTTCCAGCTCCTAGGCTCTTTCCACATTGGCCAAGAAAAGCAGAGTACTTACAGAAATTCCTGGTTAATGGCTTCTTTCTGCCTGGGTATGGAGAAACATGCCTGTCTGTAGTTTATTTTTAAATGAATAACTCATCATATTTGGGTAAAAAGTCCTGTAATCTCAAAAGCCTTTCACAATTTTTTTTTTGTTGTTGTTCTGAGAGTGTAGAAAACAGCCTCAGATCTATTCAAATAAAATAGCTTTTTTACTGAGTGAGGAAGCAATGCCTTTTAAGACCCACTTGTGTTGGGGAAGGGGTTTTCGGCCACCAGCTCTGTAGGCTTGGGCTCAAAGGCAAGGCAGAATCATGAAATAGAAGTTGTAGCAGCATCTGCCTGAAGGCCTGGATTTTGGTTTACCAATCGCTGGCTGCAGGCGGGGCGGGAGCAGGGGCTCTGTGAAGGCTGAAATTCAGGGAGACAGCTGGAGGGAGCAGAGAGTGGTCGCTGACCAGTGTGAAACCAACCCAGGACTCTTGCACATGTGATCAGCCCGTTGGTTCTACCACCTTCTGAGGAAGACCCCTCTTCATTCATTTGTGCCCTCCATGCCTACTTCTTTGGTAGGGTGATGGAAGAGAAGGCTCCATCTACTGTGACTCCCAACCATCCCCAAGGCGCTGTAGGTATTTTTTTCTTCAGTGAGCAGGCATGGTCATTATAATGGTTATTGCTGCCATGTGTCTGTGCCATGAAATGTGTTCAGTTTCTTTCTTATGGTAGAACATTCAAGTCTCAGAACAACCATGGATGTTTAGTGGTATCATCCCCATTGTATAGGTGAGGAGCTTGAGGCAGGGAGTAGGAGTGGAGGGTGGGCAGACGTGGTCATTGCCATCAAATGGCAGAGCTGAGATTTCGACCCAGCTCCCTCAGATTATAAATCTTCCATGCTCCTGACCGCTATACAGGCTGAGCCAGTCTCTGAACTGGTGTCTCCGAGACTAGGATGGAAACCCAAAATGAAGCTCGGGTGGTGCCGCGCAGACCAGGAGCGAGGCTACAGGATTCAGACTTGGGAGAAGACCTCTCTGCATCTCTGTAAGGGGACCAGCAAATCATGAAGTCTAATAGCCCACCTTGTTTTACCCTGTGAAGCCATTCTGTTCCTAGGGCTCCTCTTCAAAGCTGTCAAGAGGTCATGCCCTAAAGGGGTGGGGCTTAAGAGACACCCCCTGCCCCCAGCATCAGCAGCTCCATCTGTGGACCAGACTGGCTCATTCCAGACCCTAGCAGTGAGCTAGTGCGGTGCCTGTTTCTCCTGTCCCCACAGCCGTCTCTCAGCCCCCCGACACTGACAGCTTCCGTCTGGCTAGAGGGCTCGTGGTGTTTTCTGATGTGGCTGGCTACTTGAGTGCTTGGGGTGCAGGTCACAGGCTCCCCTGAAGAATGGGGCAAACAGTCCCAGGGCTCATCTCCAGGGAAGAGACAGACCTCAGATGAGAAACTGGAACAGGGAAGGCAGAAGGCAACAGGGAAGCCCTACTCTCTCTGGGCTCTGCTTGTGGCGTCCAGACTTGAGCTGGCCTCTTTCCTGGGTTCGAGTTCCTGTCTGGTGGATGCTGAGGTGATGTCGCCCCCTGGACTTGGGATGGGCCTGACCAGGCACCCGGGGCCCTCCTGGAAAACCGGCCAGGAGCCGAGTTGTCTGGCTGCGTGTTGCTTTCTTCTCATTGCTCTCGCCTACTTCTTTGCCTGTTGTTTTGTTTTACTCCGCCAGACTCCAGTCAAGTCTTATTTAAATGTTATAGCCTGGTCCCAGGAGTGTCAGGGAGAGTCGAGGAAAGCCGTGTCCACAGTGGAGTCAGACTTTTAAAGGGGCAGTGCCCCTGAGGGCACCAAGGCAGTGGGAGTAGAGCCTCCATAGATGGGAGTGGGCACTGTGAGTCTCTGACGCCCCACCCATGTGGTGACCTGGAGGGTGTTGGAGAAAAGGCTACTGTGCGTTGCTCAACACCCGCACCCGCCACAGTCCAACTTGGGCCGGCAGCTGGCCTGCCCGTCAGGGAATCAGGGATGTGGGCACCTGCCCTGCCTCGCGGGGTTCGTGTGACATCTAATGAGGGAGAGAAGATGCAGGAGCACTCCACGCAGCCCGCAGCACCAGGCAGAGGCGAAGCGTCCTTATGAAAAGCTGAGATTTATGGGTCTGAAGGAGAAGCAACATCTGGGAAGGAATTATTGCAATTTACAGGGAGGATGGAGGCCTGTTTATAAGAGCAAAATCTGGAAGCAATGTCTGATTTTTTTTTTAACTGGTTTATATTCCAATCATGAACCTGTGGTGTGAACATCTTCCAGATGTTCAAAGAAAAATTGTGGAAAATGAGTTGAACTGTGGATTTCCTTTTTTGAACAGAGCCTTACTCTTTACTGAGCATCTACTACATGCCAGGTGGGTCCTCCCTGCGGACATCTTCAGTGCTGCTGTGGGTGAGTCAGGCTTCAGTAGGTCCAGGCTTCTTTCTCTTCATCTTGTGGAAATGCAAGGGTCATCCCAGCCCTGCTTCCAGTGATGGGCGAATCTGTATTAGCTGGTAGAGTGAGGGTGGGGGGATATTTGCCAGCACTGAGTGGTAGGATTGAGTTGGGTGAGTTCCAGTTCATTTCATTTTGGGGGGATCTGCTGTGTATCAAAATTTAAAAAAAAAAAAAAAAAAAAAAAGAGATTTTTAAGAGGATTTTGGTTTGCGACGTTTTTTTCCTGAAACCTTTCATGCTGGCTGTCTGATAGAGTCATGTCATGGCATAACTTAGGATCCAGTCCAACTATGAACACCTCATTTTCTCTATCTTCCCATTCTCCTTGCCCCAAACCATCCAAGGGAACTAGGAGATGGGCCCCTTTGGTGCTGTGCTGGCCCAACCGGGAGCCTCCTTGGGTGGCACGTGTGTCCCAATTGTGATGGTCTCCAGCGTTTTGCCTGGAAAGTTTCTGTACTCCAGAGAGTGCAGGAGGAAGCCTCCAGGGACGAGTTTTCAGGAGGAGAAGGGTGACAGCAGGTGGAGGCCCAGGAACAAAAGCCTGGATGGGAGGCGCAAAATCTAGGCTTCCTGTTCAGGCTCCCTCTTTGACTTGCTGTGTGACTTTGGACAACCTTTATTTTTGCCGTGAGCCTCTGTTCCCTCATCTGTGAAATGAGGATTACAAAAGTAATCAACTCATAAATTTGTTGGAACAGATAAATGAGAAAATAAGAATGGGCTAGGCTTTGTAAACTTCGAGCCTTAGGAAAACATGGTTACCTCTCAATCGGCAGCCTGACTTCTGCAGACACTGTCTTTCTTTGAATACATGCCTACAAAAAGCAGGCCAGGAGATGCATCCCTACCAGCTGAAAATAAGGAATGGATCTCATCAGTGGCCAATTGTGGCTCCTTAATGGAATAGGCGATCTCCGCGTTGTGCTGGGTGGACTCTCATGACTTACTCCATCTTTGCGCCTTCACTCTCCCCTTTAAAATGCAGTGCCTTCCGGACCCCGGCTCGTGAACTGTCATGAACCTGATGGATAAACCTTCTGAGAGTGTTTATTTTTGTGTTGGCAAGAAGCCTGCAGGCTTTGGTGAACCCACAGTTGATATTATTAATGGATGGATGGCCTGTTTTCCTCTCGTCTTAAAAGTAAAAGAATATGAATGAGCGTTCCCCTTGCAGGACACATTGGGAGCAGGCATTCCTGCCCAGGGTCAGAGGTGCCGCGGAGTCCCGTACCTGGGCTGACAGGAGGGTGGGCTCGGGAGCCGGTTTCCTCCCTACAGTTTACAGCCTCCGGTTGCTTTGCTTTTCTTTTCCAAGGAAGAGAGACTCTTTGTTGCCCCGTTTGCTGAGGGGTGCTGAAATTCTGGGTTCTGGACCCATAATTGGAGAGTGTGGTTAAGACCCCAGCGGGGCTGCTTTCTGATCCTGTGTCAAACTGGAGGCTCCTAATTGGTTTCTCCTCCCTTAAGGCAGTTTCTCTCCCCAAAAACATGGTGTATTTTATAAAGAAGTAAAAAATCCTGGGGCCCTCGTTCATAATTCTCTTGACCATCAGTTTGGTTCATGTTGGGAACTTTCTTTATTTATAGACTTAGAGGTAAAATGGATCTCAAAATTTTTCTCTAGTTTCATTTTGAAGCTCTCCCAGCATTTAACCCAAATAGCCCATTCAAGGGTCTTGCTTTCATATTGGTCTTAATGCCCTGTCAAAGTCAATTAGCATTTCCCAAGTACCTTGGGAAGCTGAACGTCCTAAGACCCCTTTCACAAGCGGCGACTGACTACCTGCTGTATTTTTAAAAATAAGAGTCCTCTGTCCTTCAGCTTTTACGAATTGTTTTCCTTAAGACTATAAGCTGCCCTTTGATGAAATTAGTGGAAAGGAAAAGGTCAATTTGGCCAAAAGTGTCACAAATTAAGCCCTGAAGCAGTCTCTTTATCGACCTGGAGATAGAAAACCATACCTACCTCCCTGTGATTTCCTGGGTTCGTTCCTGGGATTCATTTTCCCAGGCCATGATCTTTGGAAACATAAGATTTTACAGTGTTAACTTGGGAACAAAATTATTACTAAAAATTGGTTTCTAGCAATTTCTTTTGAAATCACTTTTAAATACCATGTATCTCATTAGAGTGGAACGTGCTTCGGTGCCCGGATATAGCTTATAGGCCTCCCAGGAAGGACAATAATGAGTCAAGGATCGATTATACACCACCACGCGACGGGTGCTGTGGACCAGATTCCAAAAGATACTGTCTGTTAAGCCCAGGGTCTAACTGCAAGGTGTGGAGGTTTGGTGGGTGGGAAAAGAACAAGAAAAGAAAGATGTGAAAAAATAAACAAAATCACTGAGGCATAAACTGATGCCAAATGTGAACCGAGAACAGTTAGAAACCCTTTCAAGGGAAGAGTTTCTGGTTGGGGTGGGCAAAGATGTCAGGAAGCAGGTGCTGCTTGCCCTGGACTTGAGCAGGTGATGGCACTGCTGAGATGGTGATGCTGAGGAGGAGGAAGAGGAGGAGGATGTCACGGGTTCTCTAGTTTTAGCACTTTGGGAGGCCGAGGCGGGCGGATCACAAAGTCAGAAGATCAAGACCATCGTGACCAACATGATGAAACTCTGTCTCTACTAAAAATACACAAATTAGCCAGGCATGGCAGCGCGTGCCTATGGTCCCAGCTACTTGGGAGGCTAAAGCAGGAGAATTGCTTGAACCTGTGAGGTGGAGGCTGCAGTGGGCCGAGATCGCGCTGCTGCACTCCAGCCTGGGCAACAGAGTGAGACTCCATCTCAAAAACAAAACAAAACAAAAAAAAACATTATGTGTCTTGGGGTTGCTCTTCTCAAGTAGTGTCTTTGTGGTATTCTCTGTATTTCCTCAGTTTGAATGTTGGCCTGAAAAGAAAGGGAAACAGAGGTTCCTAGGAGTTAAAGAACTTACCTGCTGTCACAAAACTAAATGTCAGTGTTAGAATTCTAATTCAGATGTGTCTGATTCCAGGTTCTTGCTTTTAACCCTCTCTGTGAATGTCTCCGTTGGGGTCTTGAAATAGACATATTCAAACGTGTAATTTGAAGAGAGTTAAGTAAAACGACTATCCACAAAGGTGAACAGGCACAGTATAGAGAAACCATCATAGCACAGTGCCCCCGGGCTGATGATGGGATGGGGGGAATTACTGCCTTTGGGCATAATGGTCAGGGGAGGGAGCTATTACAGGAATCCAGAGAGAGAGCCTTGTGGAGCTCCTTGTTCCCCAACTAGAGGCATGACCTCCAGGTGAGGGACAGCCTGGTCATGAAGACACAGAGAGGGAGGGGAGCAGGGGAACCAACAGCCAACCCCAACCCTGTCCCCAGTCTCCTGCTGGTGTCTGCATGGGCTGAACCTAAGCAGAAGTCAGAGGGTCCAAAACATGAGGGATGCTCTCCATACAGGTCAGGTGAGCCTTCCAGGTCTTGCCTGGGAGAGGTGGGGAAAAACAGGGTGGGGAAGAAAGGCAGGCCGAGAGGGGCCAACACAAGACACCCAGTGCAGTCTATAATAGCCAATGGGTCATTCACTTCCAGACCTTTTCATCAGCACATGAGGAAAAGTCCCAGAGAACTCAGCTGTGCATGTGGTTTATTTTTGTTCAGAACTGTTTCACTTGTCTCCCCTAGAGGTAGGGACCGTAGAGAAGGAAGGGCAAGGCCACTGTCGTCAGAACAGGCATAGACAGCCTGTGCTTCCTTCCCACCACTGTCCCTCTAGGCTGCGGTCTAGCCTATACCATATTCATTCGGCACAGCCTGGAAAGGAAGTGGATTAACCTGACATGAACTCTGACGGTTTTGGCTCAAGAAATTGGGAGCCCCTTCTAAAGATGGCGACTGGGATCTTTGGGCTTACAGTGGCCTACAGGGCCCTACACAATCAGGATGCTCACCGCTCTGGCCTCACCTCTTACCAGAACCTCCCTCCGCCAACCACAATGGCTTCCTTGGTGGTCCTGGAACATACCAGCCATGTTCACACTGACTCTTCCCTCTGCCTGGAACAGGTAGGGCCAGATGCCCACACGACCTACTCCTCATCTTGAAGTGTGTGCTCAAATGTCCTCCACTCATGAGACTGACCCTGCCCACCCTATTTAAACTGCACCACAGGCCCGCCCACAACATGCACCCTACCCTGCTCCATTTCTTCTCTAATACATTGCACTACTACTTTCCAAAATATGATACAATTTTCACTACTTTTTAAGTGTATTGTATATTCTATGTTTCCACCCTCTAGAATATGAGCTCCCTGAGGGCAGGAATATTTTTCTCTTTTGTTCGCTCATGTATTCCCAGTGCCTTGAACGTACTGCCTGACACATAGAGGGAATCAGTATTTATTGAATGAATGAATGAATGAATGAGATTCTCAAGCACCTAAAAATGGTTTGACCCCTATCTCCTAGGCCTCTCTCTTCACCAGCACTTATCTGCCAAGGATCTTTCCCAGAACGACATCGATCACCAGTATTGCCAATACCTTGTGGTCAAAGTGATCAATTTCTCCTTGTGCTTCTCGTAGGCTTGGTAGAGGAAATGTACTTGCCACTTTGGTTCTGTGTCAGAATTAAATGGCGACCTTGGCTTATTTTGCTGCCCCGCAGAGGTTATTTCTTAGTCGTAAAGAGAACATTCCATCCTTGGGAAAAATAATATTTTTGCCACCTTCAGCTTTAAAATGGCTATTTGATATGGCTCACGTGCGTCTCTATCAGCGGCCGCTGGAAAAGCTTAGGTTGAGAGGATCTGAGAAAGACTCGTCGCGTTGTCAGAGGGAAGCTGGCCATAAGGGAAAATGAGTTTACAATAACTTATTTACCTGTCCAAATCCTTCATATCACATTAAAGCTTTCCCCTGCTACCCGGGACTCTGGAGTGCTAAGAGGAAAAAGGAAAATCAATTGATAATGATATATTTGGTTTAAAAAAATATATTGATTCCCAGGTAATGACAGTCGTGCGTTTTGCAGTGGGGGATGCCATTTCCCGTCGTGAAGATGGCTTTCTCATAGATTACGTTTAAAAGAAGGAACCAGGAGTAGCTCTGCCTCCCCATAATAGATAGCCTCTTTCTCCTAGGTATTAAATCTATAATTTAAAAAAAAAAAAAAATTTCTCCCCAGGGAACCTATTCTTTGCCTCCTCAAGGTCTTCTTGCCCATTGTGTGAAAAAAGTAATGATTTGTTTTTGTAATTCTAGAGTTTGTGTCCTTCTCAGTATTAGATTAAAGACTTAAATTTTTTCTTTCTCCCCATTGCTGGAGTTTCTTAGTTTGGATTAGATGGAAGACAATACCATTGTTCTCTCTCTTATTCAGTGTCAGTGGCTCAATGGTGGGGATTAGGGCTGTGTATATTCGGAGGATGGGCGAGGGATGCCTCATATCTGCCACTAGGAGTACTCTGCTACCCACGTCGCTGGCCGTTTGTGCACAGCCCGTGTGAGATAATCCACAGTATGCAACTCAGCATCGGGGACATCTGAGGCGGAGACTAGCATCCAGTTAGTGTGGGGACCACCTGGGATGGTGGAATTCAAAAGAGATTTTTTTGCAAAAAAAAAAAAAAAAGAAAGAAAAAAGAAAGAAAGAAAGAAAAAATTAGACCTTTCCCCTACCCCTACCCTACTCTTTTTCCCTCTCTTTCTAGACTATCTGGATTCCTGGTGATGCTCACGCTTTGCTAAGTGTTGACGGCCATCGAGGTTTTTGCATCCTGGGGACGAATCCTGAGCTTGCCAGAGACGGGCGGCGCAAGGTAGGTCTCTGCTCGGCTCACCTGGAAATAAAGTCATCAGGCCTGAGCATAGCCAGCTCTCTCCTCTCACACTAAATGTGTGGGGGAAGGGGAGAAAGCGCAGTAGGTCCCCTCGCCGTCTTCCTCAGGGCAGTTTTTACCACAGGCGTGTGATCAACCGGTACTGGGGCTTAGCTAAGCCATGTTAGCCTCAATCCTTCTAGAATCAACCAAAGAGAATATCTATGACTCTTTTTTTTTTGGAGACACAGTCTCACTGTGCCGCCCAGGCTGGAGCACAGTGGCGCAATCTCGGCTCACTGCAACCTCTGCCTCTGGGTTCAAGCGATTCTTTCACTTCAGCCTCCCAAGTAGCTGGGACTACAGGCATGTGCTATCATGACTGGCTATCACGTGTGCTCTCACGACATAGTTTCGCCATGTTGGCCAGGCTGGTCTTGAACTCCTGACCTCAGGTGATCCACCCACCTCGGCCTCCCAAAGTGCTGGGATTGCAGGCATGAGCCACCGTGCCACACCAAAGAATCTCTGTGACCTTCCTTGCTTACCTGGGCCTTGGCTTTCCCCAGGAGGTTAGATCTAAGGATGGCCAGCAGCTAGGTGACCTTTAACCTCCTTAAAAACTGTAATTAAGTTTTATAATTAAGTTTTGTTATTAAAATGTATTATTAAATATGAAAATATTATTTATTCATTGTAAAGGGATTTTAAAGCATAGTGGCTAAAAGTATATAAATGACTTATAATCCCGTTCCCCAGAGATAACCATTTTAGTGTTTCTTTCCTGGCTTTTTCTTACACACATATGTAAACAGTGCACACAGGCACACACATGCACACAGGATCTGACTGTGGGTACTGTGTGGGGGGCACGTTATTTAGATTCAACAATGTGTCAAGCCATTTTGTATGTCAGTAAATAGAAATCTATGTCACCATTTTTACAGACTGTCTACTCTGTGGATGTAATAGCATACATGATTCACTTAATGCCCTATTGTTGGACATTTAACATATTTTAAGTATTTCACTATTACAAATAACAGCACAACAAACATTGTTGCATATGTATCTGCATAGTCATTTGATGACTTCCTTGGGTTAAATTTTCAGAGTCCTGGCCTAAACTTTTGATTCCAGGTTCTCCAAGCAAGATCAGGCAGCCAGAAGTGTGGGGGAACCTGGCCTGCCTTGGGAGGGCACAATCTTGTGAACAGAATCTCTGGTCTGGGATCTGCTTTAGTTCCCACCGGGCAGGCCAGGAATGTGCCTGCAGAGGCAAGGAGGCCTGGAGCTAGAGTTGACAACATTCGCCACATTTCATGCTACTGAAGGGACAGGAACTGGGCCTGGAATAAAGCAGGCTGGAGGGCAGAGGAGTGTGCTCTCGGATCCAGGACAGTAGAGGCCCAGCTGGCCCAGCCTCATATGTTCTTGTGCGACTTGAGCCTTTAGAAGTACAGGCTGCGTCCGCATAACACACGGGGCCTAGTGCTGGGTGAGCACAGGTCATAGCAGCCCCGGGACTGCTGTATTCAGCGGCCCACCCTCATGCCCTCTGACCGGTGGCCTCCTGGCCTCTGCCTGAGTCCAAACTCCAGCTTCCATCTGCAGCGGGGGCAGAGTGTCAGACCAACAAGGCTCCTGCCACATCCAGATTCTCTGCTGGTCAGAGAGCTTTCTCTTTGGACTCAGAGACTGTGAGGTTGGGGATGGCTGTCCCCAGCCAGAACCCTTGCACAGAGAGGAGAAAATATGGCTTTGGAATCTCAGGCTAGGGGTAGCCTTGGTTGTCAGCAGGAAGTGGGAGAAGGCTGTGGGCTGGGCCAGGATCAGCGCTGACATGGAAGGTTCCCCACCCTGTGACCCCACGGTGCATCCAGCCTGCAGCCTCCCAGCAGCCCAGTAGGGGCAGCCAGAGGAGAGGTGGGTTCCTGACCTAGGAAGCTGGTGGGCTGTTGGCACACGCCCATGGCACCACTGGCGGGGGATGGCTGTCCTTGCTAGCGATATCCCCAGCACTGGGGAATCCTTTGCCTCCAGGCCTCCTATTGGGTCAGAGAAGGGGAGTTGGAAAACAAGACAGCAAAACGTGGGTTTGGCAGCCAGGGCATCCCCGCTCCTACACGGGGCAAAGAAAAGATTGAGGACATGTTCTTCACAGAAGCCAGCTCTCCTTGGATGTACCTGTGAGTTTGGCGAGAGGGAAGGGAACAGAGACACCCCAGGAGAGTGGGTTTTGGTTTCTTAAATGTTGACCCTTAGTCTGGGGTTTAATCTTCCCTGCTGCTGATGCAGGGTGGCACATGGCTCTTGTTCTCTTGTTCATCCCGAACTCTGGCAATCATGTACTTTAGGATGGGGAGGGACCTTGAGGGTGGTTTCACCAGGTATAGCTGGTAAGATGCACCCTATGTGGGCCTCTATCTCTGCGCCCCCAGACCAGGGTCCCCATTGTGAACTCAAGTCTGTCTTCCCTAGCACTTGGCCAGTTCCTGGAGGATGGGAATCGTACCTGATCTGTCTCTGAGTTCCGCCCGCTCCGCCACTCATACCAGCACCTGCCTAGCTCTCAGTAAACAAATCACCGTGTGCAGCCAGGACTGTGCCTGGGAGTGCCCGCGACACGACACACGGCCTGGTGCTGGCTGTGCGCTCCCCTCACATGCAGGAGTCCCATTGATTTCCAAGATGATAGGAAGGTTCCGAGGCCCCTAGATGGTTCTGTGACCCCTGGGGATCAGTGGAAGCAGCTATCAGTTTGCTGTGGAAACTGGGCCAGCTCACAGGGCCCTGTGTAACCTGCTACGAAACAGGCCAGTTCAAGAGCCAAGCGTAGAGGGCTGCGCTCTGCTTTTCTGTGGTTTGGTGGAAAGAAGACCATACTGGAACCAGCTAGCAGGAGTGAAATCTGATACCTGCACTGCAGGGAAGAGGGGTGGGGGGAGTTGAGCGGAGGACTCAGTTTGCGCAGAGCCCAAGGCTGAGCCAAGAATGGCATTAGCAGACACCTCGGGCTCTGGAGGTGGTAAAGGGCAGTGCTGATCGCCACTGGTGCTGGAGCTGCCCTGGGCGGCATCTGCTGCCTCCGTCACTGAGACCCTCTCAGTACTGTCTGTCCAGGCCGTTTGTCCCCCTGCCCTCAGCAAATGAGATGACCTAGATGCCGCCTGCGTCTTCGGAGGGGGTTGCAAATGTCTCCAGAGCTAATGGCAATTAGAGAACACCGTGTGCCGTGCCCTGGGCTTCCACACCCCCCACCTTCACTTCCCCCAGTCCATCCTGCAGGCATCCTCTCTGATCGCACTCCCCTGCCCTCTGCCTGTCTTCCCTCCCTCGCGCCGTGGACAGCCTTGCTCTCCCCTTGTCCACTCCCCTCTTGGCCTCCGTGGTGTCCACCTCAAGGAGGGACCTGCCGGCAGACATCCCAGTGTTTCTCTGGCCGACGCAGACACTCTGCCCTTGTCTTCTGACTGTATCTGCTTTTCCTGGCCCGCTCTGGGGACCTCTGCAGCCCCTTCTTCAAATAGGTATCTGGGTGCTCACACCCCTGAGAAGGCCATGTGA
Organism: Macaca mulatta; assembly: GCF_049350105.2. Classification (NCBI taxonomy): domain Eukaryota; kingdom Metazoa; phylum Chordata; class Mammalia; order Primates; family Cercopithecidae; genus Macaca; species Macaca mulatta. The sequence continues at coordinate 101,557,023 of NC_133418.1, read as the reverse complement.
CCACACCTACTAGCTGGGGCTCAGATCCCTCAACAGAAACTTAGCCGAGCCCTCAGCCCTATGCAGGCATTTGGGATTCTGGTCCGTTCCCTGCTTGGTACCCTGCAGCTGTTCCGCACCTTTCCATCGACAGGGCTGCAGACCCCCAGCCTGTGCTGTCCACCTCGGTGCCAGCAAGTGGCCTCTTCTCCTGCTTCCTGTCCATCTTGCTTATGTGAGCTGCCGTCCTCCAGCTCCACCGCCTCCTCCCGCCAGGAAGAGGAGGTGTTGATGCCACAAGGCTTTCCTCGGCTCCCCGTATCCCCAGCCCTCCCTCCCCTCCCTCTGCTTCAGCTGTTCCCCTGCTTGACTCCCAAATGGCACTTCTGTCCTAAGGTCCGGACCACTTCAGCAGCCTCTGCGTAGCGGATCCCTGCTGTCTGATTCACATATCAGACTCCGCCTGTCCAAGACAAAGCTGCTTCCTTGCTCTCCAAGGAAGCCTTGTACTTGGACTGTGTCAGCCCTCCTCCCTCCCTTAGCCATGCATCTCCATCTCCTTTGCCTTAGGCTGCTCACCTTCCTTCCTGGACCCTGAGCTTACTGAGGATAGGAGCCATTCTCTTTTCTCTACAAGCCCAGCACAGGGCCCAGCACAGGGCCCTGTTCATGCATACTTCTTGGGGTCAGATAATTTTATTCGGTTCAGAGATTACAGAACCGCAGACAGCATGTCCTCACAGGCAGCGTGGTGGCAGGGAACCTGGGATTGGAGGCAAGCTCTGGATTCTAGTCCCAAATCTACCACTCACTCTGGGAAAGCCCTCAGTATCCTCTGAGCCTCAGTATCCTCAGCTGTGAAATGGGAATAACCCCGGCCTTCCCACCTCTCAGGACCTTGAACAGTGACAAGGGAGGAATGGTGCCACCAGGGCCAGCAGTTCTCAGCCCTTGGTGCACATTGGAATTGCCTAGAGAGCTTTAAGAACTACAGATGGGCCAGGCACGATGGCTCACGCCCGTAATCCCAGCGCTTCGGGAGGCTGAGGCGGGCAGATCACTTGAGGCCAGGAGTTTGGGACCAGCCTGGCCAACATAGTGAAACCCTGTCTCTACTAAAAATACAAAAATTAGCCAGGCATGGTGGCACATGCCTGTAGTCCCAGCTACTCAGGAGGCTGAGGTAGGAGAATCACTTGAAACCGGGAGGCGGAGGTTGCAGTGAGCCAAGATCGCACCACTGCACTCCAGCCTAGGTGACAGAGGGAGACTCCGTCTCAAAAAAAAAAAAGGTACAGATGCCTGGCTCCTTCCCCCAGATATTCTAATTGTTCTCATGAGGATATCAGTGTGTTTTAAAACTTTAACCACTACTGTCAACTCATAGGTGTTATTAGCAGGTTCCTGAATTCTGTGGCTTGAGGAACTCAGATGGGAGTTATAAAGATTTTGCAAAACAATATTCCCGGATGATGTGTAATTTGTCTAGTCTTTCAGATCCTTTAAAATCTACCCCCGGATCAAGCTATCCAAAAGCTGGATACCTTGGCTATGTTGTACTGTGTTCATCTTGCCCCACCCGGAATGCTTTTACATGAACTCTCCGGGCTGTTAGAATATCTGCTGCCCTCCAGGTCACAACAGTGTACCCTCATTTAGGATTCTGTGGCAGTTAATGTTTATCCTGTCACTTGTGACTCCTTTGCTAGGACCCTTGGGAGAGGTGTCTCTGATTTCACCATAGACATATTCTTCTCCCAAGCCACCATCATAGGATCTCATGGACCCACAAATCATGTTGTAACAGATTGCCTCTTCCAAGCTCTCGAAACAGTAACTCTCAACTCTGGCTGCATATGACATCACCCAGGGAGATTTTTTAAATTCTCATACCCAGGCTACATACCAGATGCGTGAGTTCACAGTCAGTCTCTGGGAGGTGGATCCAGGCATCTGGATTTTTGTAAAGCTCTCCAGGTGGTTCTGACGGGTGGCCAAGGTCAGAAGCACTGCCAAGCCTGGAGGCAGATTTGTGGCCCACCTGTAGCCTGTGTATGGCACTTTCTAAATATGGTTTCATGTAGGCAACATTCCCTTCTCCGTTTCCTGCTCCTACACTTGTGATTCTCTCTCCTACTTTTGATTTATGGTGTCTTAATGTATCCTTTTAAGTCCCCTGCAATCCTTTCTGGAACTTAGCAAAGTGAAAACAAATAGAGTAGAAAGGTTCCTGCTTTTCTCTGGCTGGGACCTGGGCACAGCTCCCACCCCAGTCAGGCCTCCCTGGAAAGAGTGTAGGAGCCTCCTGTTTCCCCAGCCACAGTAACTGGTCAGCAGCCTCGTTCTGTAACCCCACAATGGGGAATTGTAGCTAGTTCTGCCAAGAGCCCTCCAAGATCCCATAGAAGAGGCTGGTTTGGGCTGAGAACGGTGGCTCAAGCCTGTAATCCCAGCACTTTGGGAGGCTGAGGCAGGCGGATCATCTGAGGTCAGGAGTTCGAGACCAGCCTGACCAACATGGCAAAACCCTGTCTCTACTAGAAAATACAGAAATTAGCCAGGTGTAGTGGCACATGCCTGTAATCCCAGCTATTCGGGTGGCTGAGGCGGGAGAATTGCTTGAACCCGGGAGGCAGAGGTTGCAGTGAGCTGAGGCTGCCGGGAACAGTTGTGAGTTTGTGTCCTCTGTGAGGGCACCTGGCCAAGGAGACATGGGTTCTGACCCCCAGCCTGTGCTCTGGGAGTATCGCTGTGCCCTTGAGAGTTTGGAGGGAGGAGTGCCTCTTTCTAGCTTGCATAAAAACATCCGTCAGGGGAAAGTACCGTGTGTGCATCCTGCTCAGGGAAAGCACCGTGTATGCATACATTGAGTGACCATGCTCTGAAATTGATGGACTTCTGTCCTGTAGGGATGACCTCACTTACTCATACTCAGAGGCCACTCAGAAAGACTTTTAAGCTTTTGTCTTATAATCACAAATTTCTTCTCTCTCTCTCTCCAACTCCACCCCCTCTCTCTCTCTTACAACAGGACAAATAGTGCCAGGAGTACTGGGGACTATAGGATGAATACCCAGCACATGGTGCAACAAAAGAGTGTTGCAACACCTTTTTTGTTTAAAAAAAAAAAAAAAGAAGAGGCTGGTTTGGTTCACAGCATCTGAGTGCTGAGACTGGACTAGGGGAGATCAGAGATGGCTAATGATGGCCACCAAAGCGCCACCCAGTTCAGGATTGTGGAAGGCCATGGCCCCCTTTTCAGTCTTCCTTGTCAGCTCCACTCAGCCCCATGCTAGACAGTGGGCGGAGATTGTCGGCAAGAGGCTGGAGATGCCTGGGATGGACTCTTTCCCCAGTCCTGGAAGCCAGGGAACTGAGGATAGCATGCACGTGGGTAGTTTCTCTTAGTGAATGGTGGGAGGTGGAGGGGCGCACAGCCGTCCAGTCTAGCTGCAGAACCTCATTTGGCACGTGGGCTAGAAATAGCTTCTCCACAAACCTCAGAGTTTATTTTTATGGCAAAATTTGATGTTCTAAGCGGCCTGTCTCCTTGCTTACCTTGCACCTGCTCCTGTGGCTGGGGCTGCCGGGAACAGTTGTGAGTTTGTGTCCTCTGTGAGGGCACCTGACCAAGGAGACATGGGTTCTGACCCCCAGCCTGTGCTCTGGGAGTATCGCTGTGCCTTTGAGAGTTTGGAGGGAGGAGTGCCTCTTTCTAACTTGCATAAAAACATCCATCAGGGGAAAGCATCGTGTGTGCATCCTGCTCAGGGAAAGCACCGTGTATGCATACATTGAGTGACCATGCTCTGAAACTGATGGACTTCTGTCCTGTAGGGATGATCTCACTTACTCATACTCAGAGGCCACTCAGAAAGGCTTTTAAGCTTTTGTCTTCTAATCATAAATTTCTCCTGTCTCTCTCCAACTCCACCCCTCTCTCTCTCTCTTACAACAGGACAAATAGTGCCAGGAGTACTGGGGACTATAGGATGAATACCCAGCACATGGTGCAACAAAAGAGTGTTGCAACACTCATTCATTCATTCCTTCAACACTTCCTGGTAGTCACATTGTACATTGTCCTAGGTCTGGGATCCAGAGAGGTCAGACGAAAGCCCTGCCTACAAGGAGCTCTCAGTCTGGTGGGGCAGCAAGTACATACAAATTCTTACATGATAAATGCGATCCATTCTTATGTGGCAAATATGTGATAAATGCAACAAGAAGAATGTATACCAAGTGCTACGGAAGAGCAGCTCATTTACTCAACAATACTTAGTTAGCATCTACTATAATGCTAGGCATTGTTGTAGGCACTGGGGGTATCACAGTGACTATATGAGACAAAAACCCCTGACCCAGACCACACATTTGAGGGGAGGAGAATATTCAGCAACTAGCTTAGTTTGATCAAAACCATAGGCTTCAAAGAAGAGGTGCCTTAAAGCTGGAAATCGAAATCTATGCATTTATATATGTGTGCAGGGAACACTGTAGGCAATGGGAACAGCTTGTGTAAAAGCCTGAAGATATAAAAAGACCAAAGATATCAGAGCAGAAATGCTAAGGGAAACCTAAGAATTGGGAGACACAGCCTTGAATGCCATGCTAACCCTCCCAAGGTCACTCTCTCATATAATGGGGATGTAGCTGAAAGCTCACAGGGCATTGGCCAGAGCCACTCTCACAGCTAGGCTCCATGTGGACTCCCCGACCCCAAAACAGAGACTCCTTGGCAACTCCTACTCCAACTCCAATTTGTTGGAACCTCTAAGGCTAAAGATAGACGATTTATGTTACCTCCTCCTGTGACCTAGTGCTTTTAGATTGCAAAGTGTTTTCACAGCTTCCTCTCCTGGATCATGAGAGGGACTCTAGGAGGTAGACAAAAAGGGGTTCTTGTTGCCATTTATTGTACCAAGGAGCAAGCCAAAGCCCAGAGAGGTCTAGTATCTTGCTCAAGGTCACACAACCCATCAAGGCAGAGCAGAAACTAAAGTCCCTGTCTCCTGGTTCCTAATATAACCTAGGGACCCTTCTTGTCCCCGTGTCAGCTGCCACTCCTTATTTTGAAGCCTAAAAAGCTCTGAGCAAGTATCAAGCACGCGCCTGCCTACCTCCCACGACCATTAGTGCAGCACATACGACGTGTCAAGCTAGGCATTGACCATCTGCTGGGCTGCAGTGCGGTCCCAACCCCCACTCAGGAGGATAACTGAAGGAGCCACGTGTGGGCTGCCCTTCTTCCCACCCACCATGACCCAAGAGGCCTAAAGACCACGGGTCAACTAGACCCAGGCTGTCACCTTCCTGAGCCAAGTGGAACAGGACACAGAATGACCATCACAGGCTGGAGACCCCTCCACTTGCTCCCAGACCACCTGGAGGTCATTCATGACAGCCGCCAATACCTATTTTCACCCTTTCCTGTAAACAGGCTGGATGCAAAGAGAATGGGGAGATTTCAGCCTCACTCACAGAGCCTGAGCTCACCTGTGGAAGACAGATGCAGCCTAGCAGTCCTCACAGGCCACCCTTGATTTGTAGTAACTCATTTAGATAAAAGCATCTGGCTCATAAGGTGGCAGCAACAGCAAAAATCATTAGAAGCACATTTCTGCTTTTACGAAGTAACCTAGTAACAGCACAGGAGGTAACAATTAAGCCGGCACTCCCTTCTCTAGGTACACAGGCACATGCTGAAAGTGGGAAACGGAAGTCAGAACACGGAGAGGTTCTGTCCAGGCCTTTCTGGGATCAGCACTCCAGGATGTGGGATGTGCTGGTGTCGGCCCCGCCAGCCAGAGAGCCGCGCCCCTGCCATTAGCACAGAGAGGAGGTGTCCTCCCTCTCCATCTCAGAATAAACAGTGTGATTATTTATTTAGCACCAGTTCAAGGCTTTCTGAAATGCATTTGTGGTGCGCTGCCATCTTGCTCAGGTCCTCCCTTAACTACAGCTGCTGCTTCTGTGGATCAGGTAAAGGAAATCTGGCCTGCACCAGTCTCTGCTGGGCTCTTGCTCACATCTCTGCAGACTCCTGTACTGTCTGACCTACCTGAGTGTTTATATCCCACCTTGGGGCACTTGGTCCTACTGAGCGAGTCTCCCAGAAGCACCTCTCCCATCCCTACCTATCTCCTGGCATAGAGCTCCAGGGCCGCCCCCGAGGGAATTCTCTCTCCTCTGATGCCGTGATGCCATTTCTCTCCCCAGCACCCTTGTAGTACTTGCTGCTTCCTGGTTCCGGTATGGTCCCGTCACTGTCCAGGATGCTCAAGGCTCATTCCCACCCCCAGTACTGAGGGGAGCCTGCAAAGCCAAACACCCCACACATGCTGAAAGGAATTGATGAATGGAAAAAGTCAGTTCCCACGGCCTCTGGCTGTGCTCCTGGGCCCCTCAGCCCCACCTTCTCAGATCACAGAACCCTCCCAGGAGACTACCGGGAGTTCCTTGGTGGCAGGGACTGTCGCAGTCAGTGTGTCTCAGTCACAAAGACTGGCACAAAGAAGGCTCTCAAGTGTTTCTGAGATGAGTGAATGATCTGAAGTGGCTCCTTTAACCTATCTAAACTGTGTGTGAAAGGAGCCAGCCACACCCATCAAGGCAGCTAACAGCCGCCCTTGTTAGGGCAGAGGGTGACGCACTGACCCTGCCCTCCCAAGGCCACCACCTCTGGGGACATGGTGCACCCAGCCAGAGCTCTCCTTCCCACTGTTCCAAGCATAGTCCATGGCCCAAGAGGAAGCTAGGCCTCCCAGATCTTACTAGAACCCAGGCTCTCAGTATGCTTAACATCGCATTCAAGCCATGTTTAGAAAGGTACGTTCCATATTCAGGGGGTCCTCATGACCTTTGTTCATTCATTCAGGCAACAGCAAGCAGCAAAAAGTAATGGTCACAAGCACAGCTGCTGGACTGCCTTGGTCCTAATCCCAGCCCTGCCCCTTTCCAGCTGTGCAACCTCTGGGCGCAGTCCTTAACCTCCCTGTGTCTCTGTTTCTTCATGTGCAAAATAGAGATTTTCATAAAATTATCTGGTGTTTGTAAGGACTAAATGAGTTAACATAATAAAGTGCCTAGAATAGTGCGTAAGACATGGTGCTGTACAAGGCTTTGCTCTTACTATTCCAAATGACTAGGACCCTAACTGAGTCATGGACTTAATTCATACTTTCTTTGAGACCAAATGCATCTTCAAGGAAGGTGTTGGCGTGCCCACCTCCCACCCTCACCTGTCAGTCATCCTGCAGCCTTCGCTTGCTGAATGCAGCCAGTCGCAGGGGATATCTGTCTGCTCCCAGGGAGGTGGTGCTCCTCGGCCCACAAGATCCCAGACAGCCACTGGGCTGCATCCTATTCCAGTTCTCCATAGGCCACAGCAGAGGGTCCTGGGGCCCCTCCCACTTACTTCTGGTAGGGAATCTCCAAGCACCTATCACAGCTCCATTTCATTTAGCCCCTCACCCCATGAAGAGGATCTGAACTCCTGCTCAGCTCACAGTGTCCAGCAGCCCAAAGCTGGACAGTGACGAATGGGCCATCCAAGACACTGAGGCTTATCCCTCCCATGATTGCCACTGACAGGCTTTGAGACCTGGAGGCATGTCTGTGCCCCTCTTTGAATGTTGCTCTCTTTATCTGCATCATGAGGGGACTGGATTCATGACTGATCTCCAAGGACCAGTCAGGCTCTGTCCCTAGGAGTGACACTCTGGATGGGGCCACGTGGGGGCTTCTGGGACTCCACCACAATTAGCACTGTGGCCTCAGAAGTTATGTCAGCCTGTCCTTGGGGCATCTGTCATTAACAATTATGAAGTCATTATCTGGTAAATAATTCATAACCCGAGAGATGGGATAAGCTGCCAATAAACAATAATCCATTTAGAATGAGGCTTGATGAGGGCGAGCACAGCTGCAGAAATGCAGCCACCTCCTGCAGGGCAGCTCCCTGCTCACCTCTGGTGTCAACAGGGCCCATCCTTAGGGCCCTGCTCAGGCCACACTTCCTCCCTGAAGCCCTCCCTCACCACTCCTGACCAAAGGTATCACCCCTCCCCGGAGCTCACGAAGGACTGTGTCTCTGAACCCAGTGAGTGCTGGCCAAGTGCCCAAGGCTGTGCTAAGCAACTTGCATGCACTTTCTTGTGGAATGCTCCCAGCGGCATTAGGGCTGTAGCTACTGTTGTTATCTCCTGTACCGAGAAGTAAACTGAGGTTTAGAGACTAAATAACTTATCCAAGGTCGCTGAACTAGAAAGCCCAGGTCTGGAGTTCACATCTGTATATTGTGAGAGCTCTCACTCTTAGCTAGGGCGTCCCACTCCCTCGTGCGAGCAGCTGTACCTCTTGTCATGTGTCCAGCCTTTATTTCTGTGTGACCTTTGTCTCTCCAGCAAGACTGTGAGCCCTAGATGGGTTCCAGGAGGTGCTTCCCAGAGGCCGTAGAGCAGAGCAGCTCCTTGCTGGCTGCCTACTTCATGTTGCAGTGAGGCTTCTAGTGGTGTTTGGAGGCCAAACCAAGGACGCTGGGGAGAGGGGCAGGAGGGGATGGCTTCTGCACGCACAGAATTAGAATTTCCATCTTCTAATGAGCCTATTGCATTTCTCCTGCCCAGGGGACACCTTGCATATATATCTCTGGCTATACCCCCTAGAAGTACTTCATTCTGGGGAAGAAGTTCTTTGCTCAGATGCCGGGAACCCTGGCTGCGTGGGTTGGTCATTAGGACTGGGTTAGCTCTGCCAAGAGCTCCTCCTCTCCCGCCATGCCATCACCTACCAGCAAGGCCAGCAGCCCACCCTGTATCATCTGCAGGACCTGCCCCCCGTGCCCCAGGCTAGAAGGGGTCCTCGGGGGGTGTCCCACTCCGCCTGCTAAAAGGCTCTGTTCTTTTTCTCCTGGGTAGGGGCACTGCAGACATTGTTGGCCCCCGTATTGTAACGAGCCTGTCAAGGCCCATAGTCATGAAGGTCTCTGTTTTTTCTTCTCAGGGAAACAGAACTGCCCTGAGTTGCAAGTGTCAAGGAACAGGGTGGAATTTCTAGATGTTGAGCCTCTAATTGTCACACATCTGGAATGTTGCACAAAGCTCTGCAGCCGGGCCATGTGGTGGGAGAAGCCACAGTGGCTCGGTGCATGCTCATTCCTCGATAACCACAGTAACCAGCCCAAGGGGAGGCCCCTTCTCGCCTTTTAACCTCCTGTGGCCAGTGACGTGGTCAGGACTGGCAGATGTGTGGCAAGACAGTGGGTCACTTGTGCTTTCTAGAACAGCTTGAAACAGCTGGAATCTTCCCATCTCCTTTGAACAGAATTGCCTCACGGGAGGCGCTGGCCCCGTCTTATGTGTCAGGCAAGCTTCACAATGGCACACCTCCTGCCCCTGGCCTGAGCTCCTTGCTTTCAGGATTGGGGAAAAATTCCACCCCTGGGCGCCCCTGGCCTCTTGCTGACAGTCTCCACCTTCTATTCAGCGTGGGGCTGAGGAGTGGACATGGGAGGCAGAGAGGGGGGCCCAGCTACTGCCAGCCTGGACTGGATGATGCTCTGGCAGCCATCTCTGGGCTTCCCCCGTCTCCCGCTCAGTCTCGTCTCAGCACGCAGTTGCTGGGAACCAGACCAGCCTCTTCTATGGGGCCTTGGAGGACTCTTGGCAGAACTGGCTACAATTCCCCATTGCAGGATTACAGAATGAGACCGTGACCCAGCTCCTGTGTCTGGGGAAGGGGAGGCCTGATGGGTGGGAGCTGTGCCCAGGCCCTAGCTGGAGAAAAGCAGGAAGGTTTTCTATTTTCTCTACTCTACTCTACTTGTTTTCACCTCATTGAGTTCCAGGAAGAATTGCAGGGGACTTAAAAGGACTCATGAAGACATCATAAATCAAAAGGAGGAGACAGAATCACAGGTGTAGGAACAGGGAGTGTCGCCTACACAAAATCACATCCAGAAAGTCCTACCGATGGGCCACAAGTGGGCCACACATTTTCCTCCAGCCTTGGCAGTGCCTCTGACCTCAGCTGCTCATTGGAATTGCCTGGGCATTCTGGTGACTAATGCAAAGCCGTCGACCTCTTGCTTACCCCAAAGAAGAAGGGACCACATTCCAAAATCTCTATTAAGGGTCTTGTTTTACTCTCGGGCTTGGCCAGTCCCAGGGAGGTTAGGAAGCTCTGGCTCCTGGGGTGGCTACTGCAGTCCATCAGGACAGGACTTTACATGCCCTGGTTGTGGCCAGATTGACAGAAAATAACAGTATTGCTTAGGGAAGGGAGGGGTAGTTTCCAACCCCAGCAATAAAGGAATGAGAGAAACTGGCGTTTATCCCAAAGCAGAGAACATGGCGTTTCCGTGGGCTCTAACAATCTGACATCCCCAAGGAAGGATGGGTCTGTGACTGTGGGTCCCCTTGGAAGGTGCCCTCCTGTTCTCCAGCGGGGTGCTGAGTGATGTGCTGGGAGGAAGGGCCTACCTGCGAGGCTGGCTGGTCCTTCTACAGAAAGCCCTGGGGATGGATTGTCCCTGACACTGAAGCCTCTTCCCAAAGGTCTCCAGGGAAAGAAATTCCATCAGCTTCCAGAGTCCCTATTCCGGTGGCTCCTGCAGGCTTTTCTTCTATCTGACCTGAATCTCCCTTGCTGCAATTGAAGCCCATTTTCCCTTATTTTGTTTTGAGTGGAAATGGAGAAGAGCTCGTCCCCAGCTGCCTCCGAAAGCAGGGTGAGTCAGAAGTCCTTGTGTACCTCCTGCCACGCCGAAGCATTCTCAGAAACCTGTGCTGTTGAATCTGTCCTCGTGAAAGCCTCTCAAGAGAATGGCTTCGCGTTAATGCATGAGACAAGGCTCCACTCTGGGATGGGGGCATGGTGGTGGCAGGGCCCCTCCTGCAGGGACAGCACTAGATGGCCCCGAGTGAATGGGCTTGACCCCTGCAGCGGCTGGGGAGATGGGCACGTGAACGGATCAGCACCTCACAGTGAAACGTGCATGCGTGGAGTCTGGTCAGGGACCTGGGCTGGTAGGGGTGCCCACACCAAGGAGGAGGTGCCCACGTCAGGTCCTAAGGGAGAGGAAGAGGTGGCTGGGGAAGGAGGAGGGCCTCTCAGGCGGGTGCCAGGAGACTCCTCGTCCACTCTAGGCTCCACATTTGTGTTTGAAAAAACAGTCTTATTTATACTCCCCTCACTCTAGTGTTGGCAATGGATTGTTTCCCTGCCTGCCTCAGCCGATGTTGAATGGAAAGATGATTCGCTTATTTAGTGAGTGTGCACTGGGGGAGCCACCGTGGGCGAGGATGCGCGTGCAGGCACATACATTCTCTGGAGGATTCTTTTGGCCTCTTGATCTCCTGAACCACTAGGTTTCTATCTTGTTTTTGGGCCTTTTTACTTCTGGGAACAAAAAACCCCTACTTATTTCTGCTAAAGATAAGCTATTTTGTAGGCCATTGAAGCCAATTCCTGGAAGAGTTGGGTTGGTGGTTAAAAAAAAAAAAATCTGATTGGAAAGCAGTAGATCACAGCAGCTAAGTGACTGAGTTTAAAAAGCAATGATGCTGAGTGGTCCTGACAACACTCGGACAGCACACAGTGGATACAAGAGAAGAATTTTTATTTTTCCTAGGCCAGTGGAATTAAAACCTTCCTACTCTGCAGGATAAATGGAGAGAAACCGAATCTCTTTTTCCTAAGCAGGTATCTAAGTGTGATACTGAGATGTGAGCAAGGTCATTAGGCTTTATTTTTTCCATTGCTTAGTCAAAAGCCCCCTTTTCAAACTACTTAGCTCCAATGCCATGGGGGGAAAAAACCCACCTGCATTGATTGGATTTAAAAAATGGAATTGCCATTAATATATTCCATAAAAGATGATTGATTTCTGACTTTGGATTTATGGAAAGTTGGGGCTTGTAAAAGTAAACAGAGTGGCAGCCATTCAGTATTAATGCTGGTTGATACCCCTCCCTCCTCAGGGCTGGTTAAATGGACGGCTCCCAACCTAAACCCCACATGCCAGCTGCTAGGTCACAGGGATCTCTGGAGGATATAACGGGCAGCCCTAGGCCCATCCAGTTGCCAGCTCTGCTGGTCCAGGAGGCTGGGCTGAAACCTAGCCCTCTCTCCTTCTTTACATCAGATTTTTTTTTCACCTGATATGATTTTTTAAAATTTTACTTTTAAGTTCTGGGATACATGTGCAGAACACACAGGTTTGTTTCATAGGTATACATGTGCCATGGTGGTTTGCTGCACCTATAAACCCATCATCTAGGTTCTAAGCCCTGCATGCATTAGGTATATGTCCTAATGCTCTCCCTCCCCTTTCCCCCGACCCTATGTCAGATTCTAGTATGAAACTCAGTGCTCCAGCCCCTAGGGACACCAGCAGCTTCCGCCTGTGCTCTGTGGAAGCCCATTGCCCCTCATAGGATGGAGAACCGCTGATGACCCGGAGAGGCCCTCTGCAGGTGGGTGGGTATGTGAGTGACACAGCCTCTGAGCTCTGCTCTCCTACGCCTGGGAGCTCAGGTGGACTGGCCTTTAGTGCAGGAACCTGCGCGAATGTGGTCTGGTGGTTCAGTATGAGTTCCTCCAGTGATGCTTTTCTCCTGCCTGGGGAAACGCAGAAGGAACGCCTAGGCACACCAGCAAAGCAGAGGCAGGGCGCTACATGGCCTCAGGTGCCTGGGGGGCTGGGGGATATGAATCGGGTCTCAAGGCCTATAACTCCCATGCATGCAAGCATTCCCCCCGCTGGGCCAGCAGCTCTGCTCCTGCTCCTCTTGCCCTCAGGTAACAGCCCCTTTTGTCCCTGTCCCAGCAGTGGGAATCCCATATCACTGTCTTCCAGCCCTCCAGGTGCTACTTATCTCCTGTTCCTCAGCTCTATGCTGGAGCCTCCCGGATCTATCTCTAGGGATTGGTCCTGTTGACATGGCTGTCCACTGCCCCTCCCCCCGGATGCCACTCAGGTGCCATGCGACCTCGCTGAACTCCGTGTTTCCTCAAGCCCCCTCCTCCTCCCTTGCCCCCCACCTCTGGAAATGGCAACACCATTTGCCCAGTCCCCTAGTTAGAAACCTGAGAGTGTATCTCGCCTCCACATACTACAGGCTCTCAGCTCTGTCTCCTAACCATCCCTCCCACCTGTCCTTCCCCTCCATCCCCACTGCTCTTGACTTCCTTCAGCAGACCCTCACCAACTGGCACCTGAGCAGCCACCATGGGCTCCCTGCCTCCACCTTTTTCCCTCCAGCTCCTCCGGCGCACTAGCCCCAGAGGGAGATCTGCAGATCACGCCACTAGCCTCCCCAGACCCTGGAGGCCAAGTTCCAGACACCTGTGCCAAAAGCACACCACCCACAATCACCCTGAGACCTCATGGCACTGTGCCTCTTCTGCGTGATCTCTGCCTGGGATGCTATTCCCATGGCCCTCTCTGGACTGGCCCCCTGGATGTCCTCCCAAGGAAGACCTCCTTGCTCCTTGCACGCTGTTCATGCCTCTAGTGCCGAAGAGGAAACGAGCCTGTGAGGGCCTTTTCTGTTCGACCAGTTTGGGGCTGCCGGTCTTGCTCACCCCACCTCCTAAAACCCCTGCACCCACCCACAAGCCTTGCTGTTTGATAGCAGTCACGTGGCCCACCCTCCAGCCTCAGCTTACTGGATGAGGGGCAGATACCTGGCTTCAGGCCACCCTTCCATTGTCTGGCAGCAACGCAGGGCTGGTGGGCCGTGACTTTAAGAAATTAGCTGAAGCATCAGATTAAATCTCCTTTGCAATGGGAAGTAAGGGAATTAAGAACCAGAGAGTTCCATTTGGGGCTGGGTCCTTTAGCCTGATGCTTATATGAATATAAGGAAAGCATGAGTTTTCTGGGGCTCTGTGCAAAACAAAGTTGAATCTCAAAGGCTGGTTGGGAAGGAAGGAAAAAGGGAGCTAATATCCTAAGAGAAGGGGTTTGTAGAGCAAGACAGAGCTAGTTCTGGCTGGTCCCAAACCTCCTCTTGTTTTTGCCAATCAGCTGGGTTCCTTGGAGGCCCTCCTTACCATAGCCTCACAATAGATGCAGCCCACAGGAAAAGCACGGGTGTCTGAGCCCAAAAGCCAGAAGTCAAGTCCTGCCTCTCTCCATTGCAGCTGTATAACCTTTTGGGCAAATCACTTTCATCTCTCCCTCATCTGCAACAGTGGAAATAGTCCAGGATCTAATGGGCAGTTGGACAAGATGATGTTCAAGCTCTGTTCCTGCTCTGACATCTCACAGCCCTGTCGTCTTTGCCCTGCCTCCCACACAGGAATGACGTAAGGTAGAGCACTTCCCAAGCCTGGCCAGCTCAGTGTTTGCCCCAGCCTGTTCTTGCAAATAGCATTGCCCTTTCCTGTTAGCACAGTTCCCAGGGGGCCTCTAGGAGCTTTTGCTTCTCTGCTTGCTGTTTAAGAGGGATTTATGCCATGGCCAGGCAGGCCATGATGTTCATGCACCCCCAGTAGCAGCTTTATCTAATGAGGATGAGATGCTTACGCATATTTTCATTTTTTAAAAAATCGGCTATTAATTTGTCAGAATTATTCATATTTTACTGATGATATTTTCCATGTATCTAATCAGGGAGCTCATGAATAGAAATGAAACTATTTAAATACAGAGATGGTGTACATTGTACGGTCTTGTTTTCTCAAGCTGTTTCATAATGCAGTGAATACATTTATTTCTTCTAAAAACAGGTTTTGCAATCATCAAAAACTATTTTTTAAATCTTTGATTAAATATGACTCTATTCGAATATGCTAAATCTCTGGGAGCGGGGTGTGCATGTGTGTCTGTGTGTGAGAGAGTATGTGTGTGTGTGCGCGTGTGTGCGTGTGTGCGTGTGTGTGTGTGTGTGTCTGTGTCTGTGTGTCCATGTGGTCACTTGAAGAAGTACGTTGTTTTCTGGCCTTCTCTATAGGGACAGGAGACTTTTTCTTTTAGTGAGAAAAATGGAAAACACATTTTGGGTCAAATCTTTAGGATGGATAGATGGCAAAGTAAAAGCACAAATGGAAATTGAGCTGAGTAATATTGGAGATAATTATTTGTACAGTGTAGACTTTTAAACTGCTCAAAATTCCAGCAGCACTTACCTACACCGAAAGAGGTTTAGAATCATTAAACAAAGCCAGATATTAAATATACTACTGCTATCTCTCGAAACATTAGCAAGTAATGTAAAACACATGGCATCTACTCAATGGAAAAATCTGAGAATACAAATTATAATAGTTGTCTTATAAGACCTCTGGGAAGCTTGAACTAAATTGCTTAATTCCATTAATAACAAACTATTACTCTAGCTATTAAAGTAACATAAGGTAATAGAGATCATGTCGAGAGATTGTACTGAGGCTCTTTCTTCACCTAGCACAAATTTATTCAGGGGCATTGATAGATTTTAATTGACTATGGCAACTGAATAGCAACAAAGGAAATTGAACGTCTTTTGAAAAGCTCCACATTTTGTAGAAGCAAATAGCAACACCGAAATGAAGGTCTGGGGGGCTGGGACAGGCAGGGAAGGGTGCTGGGAACATTGCCACCAGCAGCTCCTCCACAGAGACGCTTTCCTGTGACCTTAAGGAAGCGCTTCCTGGGAACGGGCACGCCACAGGCCCGAGCATGTTTTTCAGCTGCCTGCAGTCCAAGTGGAAAGGCAACCAATCCAGCCTGCTCTAAAAGCACGTGCTTCGTCGTGAATATCCATCAGGCACGTTTCCAAGATATAGGACTGCAGGGACCTTCGTGCAGACTGCCGAAGCCTCTCTGGAGAGTTCTGAGAACAGGATTTGCTTTGGCCCCAAGGCTTGGCAGTGGCATGAGCGACCCCTACCCCGCAGTCATGATTCTGGGGCTGAGGATCACGAAAGGCCCCCTCGGCTTCCATCTGGTCCAGGATGGATTCTGGTGACCCGTCACCTAGTTTTCTCTCCCACTTCTTGGTCCTCTCCCTGCTTCCCGGGCTCCTTCTGTCTTCTTGCCACCCCCAGTTGCCATCAGCATATCTGTCGTGCGCCTCACACTGGCCTTGCACTATTGCAGTATACCGGTCTTGATGAAGCGGCAGTGCTCCTTTCATCTCCGTAAGCTAATCTCTCCTTCCCTCTCACCCAGCCCCAAGCACCTGGGCCTTTAATGCGCCTCTGTGCCTCTGTTGGAAGGAAATCTCGTTTTTTTATTTATTTCTATTTTTATTTTATTTTTTGGAGACGGAGTCTCGAACTCCTGGCCTCAAGCAACTTTCACACCTCAGTTTCCCATAGTGCTGGGATCACAGGCGTGCATCACTGTACCTGGCTGGAAACCCCATTTATCAGGGAAATGATAAAAGATGTGAGGGGCTGCAGGAGGTGGCCCCTGTAGTGACGTTCTAGTAGGTTCCTCTGTGGGTGTGGGCTGTCAGGGAGGAGGCAGGGAAGTCAATGGAGCCCCCCAATCCTGGTGCCTATGCCATGCTTTTTGGTGAGGTGGGTCCAGGTCATTGCCCCTACCTGGCCCTGGGACACATGATAATTTTGCCGCAGGGGTGTTGAGGTTGTGTCTTCTGACGTTTGGCTGGAGTTCCCATTTGTTTTCGTGAATGTCTGGAATGACATCTCACTTAAACCATACAGTGTTCTTTATCTTCTGCCCTGGGTGGCAGTGGGTATAACAGTCAACCCCGCTGTGTCCCCTGGGACTGGGGACATGCTCCCAGCCCTCATTGGTCCCAGCTTCTCTCCAGGACATCACAGAGGAGCTTTGGGGTTGGGCCTGCACGGTACCCACCTCCACTGTACCCACAGCTCCAATGAGAGTGACGGCCCCTTCTGGCGTCGTGTCAGGGCCAGGGCTCCGGGTGTGACACCCCAGAATGGGCTCCGACTCATGGCTGTGGACGCCTACCTTGTTGGCGCTGGGAGAGTCTAATCCCGCCACGACTGTAGCACGCGCATGTGTTTGAAAACCTCCTTGGCAGGCAGGACCTCCTAATTTTTTCCACTTCTTGTGATTAGCGTTGCAGACTAATCCTAGCACCAGACTCAACACCAGCTGTTCTTCCCCCACTGCTTGTTTTTACTTATGAACCAAATTCTGGAGTTGCTGCCGAATTGGCCAGCCCCGCTCCGCTCCTCCCTCAGCCCGAGCTGCAGCCAGTCACCTATGGCATGGCCTCAGATGAGCTGTCTTTTCAACCTGGCCACCCATGTGTCCTTCACACTGCCCGGACGGCACTGCTCAGTCTCAGGGGTCGCAAGAGGGGCTCACTGGGTTCCAAAGAGGACTCCGGCTTACCCGCTGCAGCAGTGGGATATCAGCTGTTCCTGGAGCCAAACTGATGTTAGAAATTTGGTTTTGCATCGTTAGACACCAGGCAGCCCTGCATACCACTTATAATTTTTTATGTAATATGGTATTTTCAGAATAAGATATGTAACATTTAGATATGTTGTATGACAACAATGAAATGAACACGCATGATCCATCCCACCTCTGAACTTAAGAGCTGAAACATCACCAGACTATTGAAACTGCCTGTTTTCCTGCTCCATTCATTCAAGGTCCTCTTCAATTTGGAAGGAGGTGTGCGGGAAGAGCACAGCCCTGGTACCTGTCTCCTTCTCTCCCATCCTGCCCCCACTGGAAAGATATGTGTTCCCCCAGAAAGGGTCCCCCGCCAGTGTGCAGCAGCAGCACCCCCTCTAACCTTCAGCGGGGCCAGCAGTGGAGGAAGGCAGGGGGTGGGGGTGCACAGCCTGGGCAGGAAGCAAGGCCTCAAGTGGCCTCCAGACCTGCACGATGGGCCAGAGCTGCCCTAGGGGGCCCAGGGACCACTGCTGTCTCTGCTTTGTAAATTTCTCTGGCATGCTCCCTCTTCCCCTGACTTCTATGGCAATGCTTGGGGGAAAGTTATTTACTGAATGCAGACCCAGGGACTCAGACTTCTGCATCCATACATACCATCCATTTGCATTTCTATGAGAGTCTCTCACATACCTGGAAGGCCCAAAAAACAAATCAGAGAGTGTGGCATATGGGACATTTGCCCTCCAAACACTGCAGCGTCAAGAAGAATTGCAATTGTCAGAAGTATCATATTCCTGTCAAAAGCGCATGAAATCAGCTCTGTAAATTGGGAAACATAAGTCACACTTATATTTGTTCTGCAACCATATAAGAATCACGAGTTTCTCCTAGGGTAGGGGAAAAAAAAAAAACTATGAGCCCTTTAGAAATGACTTAATGTCCAATCATAGCCACCTTTACCAGGCAGTGCTGTTTCTCTTGGCGTGAAAGTTCTGACTCCCTTCAGTCGGTGGGTATTTCCGCTGGGTTGGTTGCTTTCTTGGCAACTGCAATTACTTGAAAACGGGATGAAAGTAAGTGACTCCTTTTTTTCCCTCCTTGGCAATCTCTCTGTGGTTTTGTGGCTGCCCATGTGGTTCTCTTTCCTTCCTCTGGCCCTCTATGACTAGAGCACCACAGCAGGGGGCCGAGGGTTTCCTGGGGTTGGTTGGGTAGTCACTCAGCCCCTCCCTCTAGCAATGCACGTGCTCTGGAGTTCCACATACCTGGACCCCGTTACCCCATTTTAGTTGCACAGGCCTGCTGGGGGAGACGGTATAACAATCATTTGGTCAAGATGAGCCAAACCTCCTTTGGGCCGAGCACGGAGATCACAGAAATGGACTCCAACTCACCTCCGCGCAAAGAGGCAGGGCCAAGCCAAAAGGTTTTGTAGGGATTAGGGAAGGGAGGGAGCAAAGGGCTGGGAGAGCCAGGGAAGGTTCATTAGCCCAGGAGCGTCTTCCCCTGCCTCCTAAAGGAATATAGCCTCAAGCTCTTTGGAGAAGAGGGGAGAATTCCAGCTGGGCCAAGAGAGAGACTGGCCTGAGGCTGGTGTGTATATGTGACCTGAGGGGCACTGAGCTGTAAGCTCGAGGTGTCGAGTGGGCTTAGCACTGAAGTCAGGGGAAATCAACCATATGGATGCCTTCTGAAAGACAGCCTATATTACAGGAGCACCGGGTAGAGAGTATTCAGGGAGACAGAGATCTGTCTGGGACTACGTACGGGAAGGGCTGATTTAAGATTTCTGGCCAGAATCCTAGGATTTTTCTTTTTTATTTAAGGTGTGCAGCACAATGTTTTGATAAACTTATACATAGTGAAATGGTTATTATAGCTAAGTGAATTAACATATCCATCATCTCACATAGTTACCCTTTTCTGTGTGTGATAAAAGCACCAAAATCTACTCTTAGCAAACTTCCAGCATACAATATAATATTATCCTATACACTGACAGTGAACACCATCCTATTCATCTATTGGGCAGGATAGGTTTGTTTGTTTTGGATGTAGAGGTCATCGCCAGGAAAGCAGGCTAGAATTCCCTGAAAATGAAGAAGTCTGAGATTTGAGCAGCAGTAAATCTGTTTTCTCTGAAGTGCCGGTGTAGACTCCGTTCTGCTGTCTCTACCTTGGCCTCCACACCCAGTGAGCTGGGGGCTGTGGCACCAGTGAGATGCCCTGACATCCAGCTGGCTGTGACAAGTCAGAACAAACAGCCGACCGGGCAGGAGACCGCTACCTGGGGGCCTCACCCTGCCTGCCCTGCCAAGCAAGGTGCTCCAGGCTTTTGGGGCCGAGGGAAGCCCCTCTGCTGGGGCTCAGGAAGGCTTTCAGGGTTGGGGAACAGACTGGAAGAACTTAGTCTTGCCCTGACCAACACCCAGCTTTCTCAGTGCCTTTGTTAGGACATTTAAGAAGGTAGGGGGCTTCCTTCCACACTCACAACTCTGCAGTAATGCGGATGTCCTGTACTGTGCTGGCAAGTGCTGTTGAACACTTAGAAGGTGGCACGTGTGACTGGGGAACTGAATTTTGAATTCTCTTTGAGCTAAATTAATGTTAAATGAAAGTCACACTGGCGAGTGGCTACCCATATTGGACAGTGTAACCTTAGAAGATTCAAGGCAGAACCTGGGTGAGGCCGCCCCTCTGCCTCCCAAGACTGGGGACCTTTCACTGTGTCTCTTTCCATTGCTGAAAGTGACAGAGCCTACAGAGCTCTCAGGGAGAAATTATCCTGAAAATCAGACCGAATGGCTGAACGCTTACAGAGGTCCCTGCCACCGAGCACGTTTCCTTTCGTGACTGTAAGAATTGTATTAAATATTAGGCATAGGAGGAATCTTACCAGGTTTTCTCTAAAGCCCTTTTCTCTCTTGCTGCATGAAGTTTCCTCTCCTACAGCTGCCTGAGGAAATGGTTTTGCAAGACTTTATTATTTTTGGATTTTTTGGCATATTCGCTGAAGCCAGGCCTGGGTACTCAGTTTCCATTTGATTGCTGGCTGCTCAGGGCTCACTCCTCCTGCCCAGGGTGGTGGGATTTCTTGTAGGCCAGACAGTGGAATGGTGTAGAGCAGCCCTACCTCTCCCTTCTTGGGGGTGACTGGAGAGGGAATCGAGGGGCCAGCTATCACTACTTACAGGAAATGGACAGATTAGGGCAATTGGATAAGCATTGCATTGAAAATACCTGGCTTCTATGGGTGTAAGTCAGGACCACCTGGATAGATACTTACTTTCTTGTTCCAGAGCTGTCGGACTCAAGCAGTGGCTGCGCTTTAGGTGACTTGGTGAAGTTCCCTGGCTCTGGGGTAGCTATGGAGTAATCAGAATCACCGTCTGGTTTCAGCAATTGCACTTCTCAGAGTTGGGCAAGGAGGCTGGGCTCTGACGGCTGGAGCAAGTCAGAGGTGGGAAGAGGAGAAAGGTCTTCAGCCCCTTGGGCTCATAGAGGCAGCACTATTGGCCCCCACCCGGAGAAGGGAAAGCATGACTTGGAGATCCAGAGTCTCCCAGACCCCAGGGCAGTCTCTCAGGAGATGAGGGAGGGGTGGCGCGGAGCAGCGCAGCTGCTGTGTTTATGACACATCTTTTTCTGTGGACTGCTTAGGATGCTTCAACCTTAATATTTGAGGCGCATTCTCTAGAAATACAGTCCTTGTCCACTGGCTGAGATGGGTGGGAACAGAGGAGTGGGAGGTGTTGGCTTTTTTTAGGGTAGAAGGTTATTGGTTTATTTAAGGGCATTTGCTTTGGTTTTAGCATTGCGAGGGTAATTAATTTATATATGACCCTCCTTAGACCTGTAAATATGTATTGGTACCAACGGTGCAGCAGGCCTTGTGCTGTCCACCGGTGAGATAACAGTGAATGAAAACATCTCTGGTCTAAAGTAGATCTTCTCCCCAGCTCTTCCCAGCATGGTCTGGAAGGGAAGAGCAGGATACTCAGATGGTGCCTTAGCAAGGAAGGACACAGAGTGATGTGTTCATGTCAAACACTGGTGTACAGAAGGCAGGCAGTCCAGGAGGGCGTCATGGAAAAGGGAGACTTGACTGCGCCTTGAGATGTCTGGAAGGAGTACAGAGGGCTCTTCAGGAATCAGAACAAAGATGGAGAGAAAAAAGAAACGGGTAAGTGATCAGAAGCTGTGGAGAAAGTTTCACTGTTAGAATTTCCATTTATTTGGGTGTGTATTTGCTGTGTTTAAACCTTGGGAATTTGCATACCACTTGGTATCATTTTATTAGATCCTAGTTTTGTAGATCTAGCAATCAAGACCAGTGTTAGGACAACTGCCCTCGATACGTAGAGACACCCCCCGGCCGTCTCCTGCCTTCCCCAGCAGAAGGATGGAGAAACAGACAGGCTCCTGATAGCAGTGACATGATGTGTGTGTGATGGGCAACCAGCTGTGACTGTGAAGCCACTTTAAACACTGTTTCTCTGATTTAAAAACCTGTTTGGAACTTTGGAAGTTGATTTTTAGGTATATAAAAAAACTGGACTATTTTGAGTTTGGAAACATAATTTACTATTTCCAAGAAAAGAGTTTTAAAAACTGATTACTTTCCCTAACCCCTCATCCCCTTGCGACAATTTGTAAAAGAGAAATCAGGATTTCAGATCATGCACATGGAGTGAGTAGCTTTTTCGAGTTCAGTTCACGAGGTTGCACTTTGACCTGCTTTTTAAGATTTGAATATTTTTATAAATCATGATTATGCTACTGTTTAATGAGAACAAAAGTGGAAATCGCATCTGTTTGTCTGTGGCGGAGCGTCTCCCTGCCTGTGTGTGCTGTCTGGGAAAGTGGTGGCCCAGTCTGGAGAGCTGATGAGCAGCTTGATTAGCTGAAATTACTTCCTGCGGTAGTTTGTGGGTGTCAGTCCTGGGATGAACTGGGTCATCTCAGGGATCTGGGACACGGGAGCCACTCTGAGACTCAGGGTGGCTGATGGCCCAGACTCCAATCAGAAATCTCCAACTCTTCCCCACGCGAAGACATCGGGCAGCTTCCCTTCCAGCCCAGGTTGGGATCTCAGGGTCTGTTCCTTGCTAGACCGGGTCCTATTGGTATCAGTCCGCTGTTCCTGCTGTGGAATAAGGGGCTGATACAAATTGGATTGAATCTAACTGAGATGCACTGTAGCATCAGCTGGTCCTGGGGAAAGAGGTTGTACAGGTGCAGGCAGATTCCCTGAGGGTGGGAGATAGAAGTGGCCGAGAGACAGCAGTGGAAATAGACCTATAGCGTAGGCATCGAGGACAGGACTTCGGAGTCAAAATGCTTAATTCCATTATCACCGAGCCCGTCATCGATGTTCAGGTTGAAGAGCCTGTGTCAGCAGAAGAGTTGAAGTAATTTGGAGTCCTTTGTTCACTCAGCTTTAGAACGCTGCTGTATTTTCGTTTTCCTTTAAACTAGTAAAACTAAAAACGTTTTTAACTGTTACTGTTTTTATCTGGAAAACTCATTAATCTAGATTTCGTTACCACTGACAGCCTGTAGGTCTTCTCCAAATATTGTTTTTAATATAACTTCTCTACAATGAAATGCCTGGATCTTTGGTGTGCGGTTCAATCAGTTTTGCACTGATAAATGCAGACATCTGTGTAACCCACATTCCTATCAAGTAAAACAGCGTTCCCATCAACTCAGAAAGCCCTCTCGTGCCCCTTCCCAGGCATTCCCCTGCCTACAGAAGCAGCCACTGATGGTTTGTTTTTAACATGCATCTTAAAACATCACCTGCATTTTGAAACTGAAAAAAAAAACTCCTTCCTCTGAGAAAGGTCTCCTGCTGGCTTCTGGGGCCATCGGGGTGCTGTGGCTGTAGCCAGGCCGGGTGCACATTCTTCACAGGTTGCACTGCCCCTGGCTCAGACCGGGAGGTTGTCTGAAGTCTAGTCAGCTACACAACTCTACACCTGGAATGTCAGACATTCACAATACCTCCAGAACAATGGATGGCAAAAAAATTCATTCTGTGCTTTTTCCAGGATCGCTTGCATGCAATTGTGCCTGCTGAGCAGGAGGACTCCAGATTAGAGGGAGAGAGCGAGAGAGGCCTACTCATCGGTCTGCATAATCAGCATCGAACATATTTCTGCCCCAACAAAGAGAACAGTGTGTTCCTGAGACGCTGCCGTGCAGCTCAGAGGCTCACTGGTGGGCGGTTCTCCTGGGAGGGAGCCGGGTTTTTCAGCAGCTCTCCCCATACCTACCACCCCCCTTTTTGGGGGGCCCCAGATTTTCTGGTCCCTAAGGGGGAGGACACTTGCACAGGGCCTGGCAGAGGGCAGAGACGGCTCTGGCCCCTGTGTCCCTTCGTCTCCTGACCCCCATGAAATAAAATTCCTGCACATCTACCTATATGACCAGTTCATCCCCTCGTGTTTGGCCTTTCCAGCACCTGTCATTAGGCGCAGGCGGTCAGCGGGGATTCAGACCACCCTTGGGCCGCTTTGCTGATCTCTTTAAATGCAGTATATGTCTTATTCCCATGATGCTGGTGGCCACTGCACATTCTTACGGGGGACCTGTTGGGTTCCCAACGCCACCCCCTCATTTGTCTCTCCAAGCACCATGGACACTTCCAGATAGAAGCAGCCAGGCTGCAGTGTGGTCCAAGCCCCCTCTAGGTCTCTCCCTTTTCAGCCCTCTCTAGCTGGCTCCGCTGGCTCGGTTACTGAAATTCTAGCAGGATTTAGGTCTGTTGGGGGTGGCCAACCTTGAAATATTTCTTTTTTCTTTTTCTTTTTTTTTTTTGGCTTGTCTTACCTACAATTTTATTTTCTTCTTTAATCATAAGGGTTTACATCAGGAAAAATAACCTGAGAATAGATGTGTTTTGTTTGAATGTCGCAGTTGTGCCCTTTGTAAAATTACCCCAGGGCATGATAAGAAAAGGAATAAGCAATTAAAATGCACGGGGCTACGGCAAGGGCAGGCAGATCTGAGTGGAGGCTGCTGTCCTGTGAAGGAGACCTGGCAGGGGATGGCTGCCCCAGGCTGGCCTGGGCCTCGCTCTGCCTCTGTTGTTGCTCTGACCTTTGACAAATCATTCCCTTGCCTGTGTCTCGGTCGCCCCATCTGAGTGAGAGGTTGGACTAAAAGGTTGCTAAGGTCACTTCTAGCCTGACTTTCCATGGCTCTATGATTCTCTTTGTTATCTTTGGCCACTTACCTGTTTGCCATGATCATTGCCAATCAAACTGGGAATGTTTAGCAGGTTTTAGACACTCAGACTGGAAAATACAAGGCCATAGAAGTTAGTGTTGTCCTAGGGACGGCTCCTGGTTCACGCAGGCTCCTCATAGGGTCCCTGCTGCTGCACACCATGAACCCGCTGAGACTGCTGCAGCCTCGCTCATCCAGAACAGAGGCGCCGTGGCCAGGAGGCCCTTCCTTTGTTGGGTGGGAGCTACCCCTATCCATGTTCCAGCTCCTCCCAGGCCCCCATGGATAAAATAGGGCCACAGGTGACAAGTGAGTTCTGTGACCCTGAGCGGCAGCAGCTGCCAGCAAAGGAGGAAGGAAACACAGACAGGAGGTCTCAGAGCACAGCATGCCGGGCCACTAGTCCACACAGTCCTGCACACATTGCCATCTTTGTTTAAACAGAGGCGGAGGCAGACCCCGGGCATTTAAATGATAGAATGCTTCTGCTGTGCCTGCATCCTTCCCTCCTCCACTAGGACCCTCTGGTTCCAGCCCAGATGAACCCACTGGGCTGGGAATGCCACACAAAAGCACTCTCCAGGCCAGCCAGAGGTCCCTGAGGGCCGAGACAGGGCTGGCCAGAGGCGGTGTCTGGACATCCTACTGGGAACTCAGGAGGAGGCAGTGACAGCTCAGGCCAGTAATGGGTATTCTTGAGAGCAATCCCAGGTCATCGAGGGAAGAGAAGGTTATGCTTTGTATACTCTGTTCAGGGGCCAGATAAGTTCTAATACATTTCAGAAGTGTGCTCAAGCAAAAAAAAATTATTAGAATTTTTTTAAATTAATATTTGTGCTTAAAGAGACAAATGTCAGAGACCTAGAGCATTCACTTATTTGGAAAAAATTCCAGCAGAGGGTGAGAGCTCTGATCGCCCACCAGCCTTAGCGTTCTGGAGTTTTTTTAGGGTCGGGGTGGGGGCCACTTGTGGGCACTAAGAGGAGCTACAGGCAGGGATGTCTACACAGGTGCCCCACTGCCCGCGGGGTCCGAGGCCTGGAGCTTCAGGCAAAGGCCTCGCCTCGGGGCAGCAAAGGCGGCTGTCTGGAGCCTCGGGGCCTCCCTAGGGTTTCCATGGTTAAGTCCCAGTGTTTCCAGTTAGGAAGGCTGGAGGGAGGGGGAACAGGGGGCAGGGAAAGAGGCCTAGCCTTCCCTGAAAGGGGGTCATGGCTCCTGTTTGCAGCTGGAACTGGAAGGGGGTAGGCACTAACTGGGTCAGAAAAAGAAGCTGGAGCAAGGTTCTAGTGCCAGGGCTGGGCTTGGGTTAGACTCAGTAATTCTGGGCCTCTGGGGCTGGCTGTCCTCGAGCCAGCACGTGCCGGGCACAAGCCAGGAGCCGTGGCAGCTCCCCTCAGTCTGCTCAGGGGCTTTGTGCGCCGAGCCTGTGGGCCGCAAGTCTGGCCGGTGAGTGTGCCCAGGCCTCTCCTCCTCAAACCACCAAGCCTGGTTGATGGTGGCCCTGGTGGCCCAGCTCCTCCTAGGCAGCCAACCAAAACCTCCATGGGGCAGGCACTGAGCAGCTTTGATCTGCCTACCTGCTGCCACGAGGTCAACGGTCATTTCAGAGCATCCTTTTGCCTCTCACCTTCCTGCGGGGAACAAAACCCTTAAATCCTCTCCTCCCCTCTACCAGAATGCTCTGTCTTCTCTCGTGTTTGGCCTTTTATACACTATATTTGACAATGTCTCTCCCTTCGAGGTTAAGTGTCATTCACCGTGGTCCCTCACTTTCTGCTGCTAGGGGCCTTTACAGGTAGAGAAACTGAGGCCCAGACACTGAGAGGAGATCTGAGAGCCCTGTGATGCAGGGTATCAGAAGAGACAGGCCTTGTCCCCTGGCTGCCAACAGCTGCCTCCCCAACCTCCGCGGAGGTGTCCTCTTGAGGCATGCGCTCACAGGCTCTCCCAGGCTGGGGCCTTGATGGACACTTTGCTCAGAGGGCTCTCCAGCTCTCTGCACCACTCCTTCCCCTCCTGCAGGGGCAGCATGGCCCCAGGTGTGCCGCTTCTCCCCTCTGTTCCTGCCTATCTTTTTTGTCCACATGTGGCTTCATCCCTCTGCCTCTTAAGGTGGACTCTTTGGTTGGGTTGACTGGGTGGCCACAAGCATGGCTGCCCCATCCCTGCATCCCAACAGGCTCTCAAAGTCTCCACCCAGGGCTCCCTTGTCCAGGAGGGAAGTCATCCCAAGAACCCCTGGAGAACCACCTACACAAAATTCCAGAGAACAGATGGAAGCTCCTACTAGACCAACTTTGGTGACTGGAAAGAGCATGCTCAAAAGGCACCCCCATACTAGTGTCGCGTGGAAGAGAGGCCAGAGAATGGCAGGGATTTGAACTTGCATGTTCTCTGGGTTTACATCAAAAACATCCTCCCAGCCCTTCCCCTAGCGGGTGGGTTCAGAGGACACCTAACCCAGTTCGGGAAAAACCAAAGGGCCTGGAGGTCTCTGAAGAGGATGTTCCGTCTGTCGCTGCCAATGCCAGGCAGCTCCCAGCCAGGCTAATTAGGTCAGCCTCCCCTCATCACTCAGCCCAGAGCCTGACCACGAGGACCACGCTGGGGCCTGCGGAATGGCTTCATTACCAGCCACTCTGCAGCAACAGGAACACTCTGGGCTTGAGAACCCCTGGAATCCTTTCATCTTCTTTTAAGAAAATGCTGAGAAAACAGGCAAACTTCCCTGGGAGTGGTGGGCGGGCCCAGACGTATTCCAGATGGGCATGATTTTGGTTCGTGTTGCAACAGGCTGGACAGCTTGCCTTTGTTCACAGGTCATCGCTAGACAACAGAGCAGCTTATCTTCTTGAAGTTGAAGGCAGAGGAAGGCTTATGGCCTGACACTTCACCTACAGATTTGATAGAGACCCATTGTCACGATGCACCTCTGCCATGGAACTAATACCTTCCCTAGTAACAGAGCCAGGCCCTACAGCTTGCCACTGGGGAGAGAATCTCTGCACAGGGCAGGACCTTTCAACCTGATTCTTATCCCCCAAGAGCCGCTGCTCCTGTAGGGGTCTTTTATTAATTGTTGTTACTCCACCGCCTTGCCGGGGACAAGGACCCTAGCTCCTCCCTTTTTGACCACTGTGGCCTAAGCGGGGTACTAAAGGCTGTTTCCTTCCTCTTTGTGGCTGCTGAAATCACACTAGGACATTTAAAGGGGCTGCAGCCACAGCCACGGGGAGCAGCAGGGAACTCATTACATCAGACCATTACATCACGGGACCATCTGGCTCAGCAGCCGTCGTCTCTCCTCCTGGAACCACCGGCTCCTCCTTTCCTGGTTCCAGCATGTAGGGGACACCATCAAAGCTCCCAGGAGTGCAAACCTGAACAGCCTGACTCCTCAAAAGAACCATGAGCCTGCCTTCTGCAGCCAGCCCTGCTGAACGCCAAAACCCCTGACACCTACAGGGCGGGGTAGAGGTCTCTCTTCCAGAGCCGCACAGCCTTCCCAGGGTGGGATTTGGGAAAGGGAGAAGAATGCTGAACTTACGCCAGAGAACCTTCCGCACTCAGAGCCTTTAGAGTCTCTTTATAGAATGCAGAAAAGCTGTGACCAAAGCTAGAATGGAGCCGACCCTGGGGTTCTAAGCAAAGGTGTGAAGGCGGCCACATTTTCTTAGGCTCAACATCGCTATCTGGGTGGAGCTGCACGGGTGTGCCCAGCTGTTGGTGGCACTCACTCCTGTGCGTGCCATCATAGCCTTCCTGGCACAGGGACCCACACACCTGTAAGCACCATCAGCATCCAGATCCTGTAACATAAGAGGCAGGAAAATAAATAGCAAGGACTTGCAGAACGGCTAAGGTGGGGAAGAAAATGAAGAAAGGAGCAGGGCCCATTTCAGGGGCCTGTTTGTGTGTGCTTACCCACCAGATAATAGGATTACCCATTTCTTATCTCCGCCCCAAATGGCCTCACTGCCACCCCCGTCCCGGAGCAGCATGACAGTGCACGGGTGTCCTTCCATCCTTCCCTCTCCTGCTGCCTGTCCTTAATGACAGTCACAAGAGCAACAGCAACAACTGGCTTCAGGGGATGTCATAGCACCTGGGACTCACCTACCCCGACTTTGTAGTGCCTCTCGGCAGAGGCTACATTCTTGAAGTCTAAATGTTTAAACATCTGCTCTTGAGTGCGACTGCACCCCTCCCTTGACTCAAGCCTAGATGGGGACCCAGGATGTGCGTCTCTGGGAGCAGTTTGGAGGGATCCAGCCTCACTTCGGGCGTGACCTTTGGAAATTCACCCAGAGCAGCATGTTTGTTCCTGGGGTGCCATCTGTCTGTCCATCTGTCCATCAGACCCCTATTCTCAGCCTCTCAGCAGGGGCCTGGGCCTGAGGCCTCTAAGACCCCATGCTTAGGGCAGGAAGGCATTGGCCAGTGGCAGGCACCCGAGAGACTGTGTGGCTCAACACCGTCCCAGTCCTGTTGTTGTGTAACAAACCACCCCCCAAACCTGGAGGTGTGAGCAACCGCCTTATTACTCGCAGATTCTGTGGGTCAGGACTTCAGACAGAACATGGTGGGGAGAGCTTGTCTTCAGTGTCTGGGACCTCAGCTGGGAACACTCACAGATTGGGTGGTCCACCTGCAGAGGCTAGAGATCCTCCAAAGCATCTTCACTCAGATGGCTGGCAGTGATGCTGCCCGATGGGACCTCTGCTGGGCTTTCTCTGCTCATATGGAAGCACAGGGCCACGAGGAAGGGTCCCAGCTAACAGATGGGAGCTGCGCTGCCTTTGAGGATTTAGCCTCAGAAGCACACCTGTGCTCCATTCCATTAGTTACAAGTGAATCACAAGTCCACGTAGATTCAAGAGGAGAGAATTAGGCTAGGCCTCTTGATGGGGGAGTGTCGAGGTTCTAGAAGAACTTGAGATTGCCGTTTGCCGCAGTATCTCGGCCGCAGGATCCCCCAATCTTGCAGTCAAAACCCAAAGTCTTGATAAAGATGCCTGTGTGTCTGTTCTGTGCAGACTCCTGGAGTGGGACCCCACCCTGGGTTCCCACAACCTATGGACTTAATACAGGCAATTCAGCAAACCAGCTCCTAACATCTATCCCTGACTGCAGGGACATTTAACATAAAGCACAGCCTAGCTCAGCCAAAGGCTGCTTCCCTGTCATGGAGAAAGCAGAGAATCTGGAGCTAGATTGGGCGGTTTCAGTCCTGGCTCTGTCACTTACTGTGTGACCTTGGGTAGGTGACTTTCTGTGCCTCCATTCCCTCATCTGTAAAAGATTTGGGTGATAAAACAGTACCTATGTACCTCCGTCGTGAGAATCAATTGGGTTACTGCTTGGAAGTGCCTGGGATGGCATAGAAATAAAATAAAACATCCATCAGCTCCTTCAGGCCCGGAATGTGTGATGGTGGGTGCTCCAGATACTCTACGCAAGAAAAGGGCTCAGGGCAGGAGCAGCCGCTCCAGGTAGACTGGGGCTGGTGGAGACCTGGGGATACAGTGTTATTTCTGTCTCTGCACTGCAAGGATTCTCATCTCTTACGAGAAAGGCAAATAACACCCAACTGAGGCTGGGAAGTGCTGTAACGTGGGTGGGGTGATGGGGCTGGCTGCCATGTCCAGAGTCTTCATTGGACTGCGATGTGGAAAGTCTACCTCTCCCTTGCCTTACTCTGTGTGTGTGTTTAAGTTCATAACTTATTCTTGTCTGTGGATCTGGGAGAGTGAGGGAGAGGGGCGGATGATATCTTTAATTAAATATTGCCACTCCTTCCTCTTTAAGGTCATTGTAGTCAATAAGGGGGAGGAGAACTATCTCTTTAGGAGGTCTTTCAAATGAAAAACAATGAATTACTGAACGCAAAAACAGTCTTATCTCTCTGGCATCCTTCCTTTGGTTGTGATTTAATATGTGCATGGTGCAATACAGAAATACAAAGCAGCTTGGGAAAAAGTCTCAGCCCTAAGAATCTTATAGTATTAAAACTCGAGTAATCCTACGCAAGAGAAAAATACAGCAAAGCCTGAGCTTGGCCCCTGCAAACCAGTGCACTCCACCCACTGTGACCCGGGGGGCGGTGGGAGGCCTCTGGAGAGCGGCCGCATGCTGCTTTTGACAGCTGAATTTTATTAACTGTTTTTTCATTCCTCCTGACGGACCTGGCAGTGAACTCTTATCAGTGTATTGTGGCGAGTACAAGTCAATTAATTTCTTTTAAATAACTTCAACTGAAATTCTATTTGATTTATATTCCAAAAATGATTTCCATTCCATTCCTTCCTGAGAGTATAGTCCCAGCAGAGTTAATCACACTGGCTACACAGTCACCCATACCCCAGGGAGAAAACAGGATCAAGGAGAGGAGGAAATGAGACGGAGGTGGAGCTGAGAGCATCCTAAAGACCCTTTATTCAATGTGAGGCCATGTGCTCAGTGACAAGGGAGTTTGCTGAAATCTTGCCCTCAGAAGAACTTATTTCTAGTGGTTATGTCAGGGGATGGATTGGGGAGCGACAGTAAATGTCTGGAAGATGGGGGACACTTGACCAAGGAGCATGACTGGGGGCACCAGGGCCACTGAGGTTCGCTGCTGAGCCACCCCCTCATTTAGTATCCAGTTTCTAGGGCTGGCGTCCCAGGACGCCTTCCCTTAGCTCATCCCCAGTTGTGAGCACCCGACCCTTCTACAGCCTGCTACGACCCTTCTACGGCTACCCCAGCCATGGTGGGGACGATGGTGAGCTGTCCCTGTTGGCATAGCCTCGACAGGCTTTGCTGTGGGTCTGCCCATCCCTTAAACACAGGCAGGGACAAGCAGAGCTGCCCCCTTCCTGAGGGTCTGCCCACAGGGCCCCCCAGTTGTCACCAGCCAAGCCTTACACGCAATAATGCCTGGCTTATCTGGGAGAGAGGGAGCAGGAGCTGGGTGGCACCTGGTCCAGAGAGCAGAACTTAGTGAGTGGCTGGTGACAATGACAAGAGGTTGGAGCTCCAGAGGGAGGGCAGCTCCTGCCCTCAGGGAGACAAGTGGTGGCTGGATCCCAAGACTGGGCAGGTGTAGGACTGAGAGAGATGCCTTCTCAAGCCATCTTCTGCCCCAACGCCAGGCGGCCAAGTCAGGGCTGGCAGGCTTCTAGGGGACAGCACGTCACTGCCCTGGGGTAGGAATACTCTGGTGAAGAATTCCAGGCAGTCACACAGTTTGACCAATATGAGTTTGGACAAAAAAATAAATATTTGCAAAATATCTCCTGTGGATGCTGTATTAGTTTGCTAGGGCCACCGTAACAAGGTTCCACTGACAGGGTGTGGCTTACACAACAGAAATGTATTTTCTCACAGTCCTGGAGCTTAGAAGTCCAAGATGAGCCATTGGCAGGGTTGGTTCCTTCGGAGGCTCTCAGACCTCTGGCATCAGAAGTTTCTAGGTTATTTGATAAAAATGTGAACTTTGAGACACTGAGTCAAAATCTTTAGGAGTGTGGCCCAGGATTTGACATTTAAATAAACAAAATAAGCTCCCCAGGTGACTCCCAGTAGTGCC
This sequence comes from Macaca mulatta, assembly GCF_049350105.2. Taxonomy (NCBI): domain Eukaryota; kingdom Metazoa; phylum Chordata; class Mammalia; order Primates; family Cercopithecidae; genus Macaca; species Macaca mulatta. Next base: position 101,524,909 of record NC_133418.1, on the reverse strand, counting down.
CCCTGAAGTGCCATCACACAGGTAAGTAAAGGGTACAGCACAGCCTCACCTTCAAGGAGCTCCCTAGTCAAGGAATCAAGACCTGCACAAGACAATCAGAGAAAGTGTCATGCAGTATAATAATCCAGTCACCGGCCAGATGGAGGGCGCAGACCAAAAAGTGCCTCAGGAGCTTGGAGAAGGAAGGCGGGTCCCCTTGGAGCAGGGAGTGTCAGGGAAGCAGTCCCTGGAAGGCGGTGTTTCTCACGTCTTCCTCTGCACACAGATGATTCGAGGCTGAGGGTTAGCTGTGTGTGAGGACAGGGAGGCTGGGAGATACAAGGATCTGGATAAAACCTTATCACAGCGTTGAGAGTATCTTTGAGCAGTGTATCACTTTTGTCTTTATCAAAACACAAATTTTGTTTTTTCTGAAATTCCTGTTTGCTGTCTGGGGATGTGATATCGGTGCCTGGCACATCGACATTCAACAAAGGTTTGCTGGCTTGAGGGTTTCGGATGTTCTGTGTCGGTTCATGGCTGTGGTGACTTTATCTCTCAGGAGGGAGGTGTGTGGCTGGTGGGGGTGGTGGGGGAACCCAGCCGGTGAACAACACATGCTGCTGGCGAGTTCCGACTCCTGCGGGTGAGAGTTGATGTTGTTTTAAGTAGTATTCACTCCACCCGTCTTCCTATACACATATTGATCCCGGCCAACGAAGAGTTGACAGGAGACCACACAGAGAGAAATATGTCAGGGCTCTCGGCGGAAAACAACATGCATGGCGATGGCAGAACCCGCAGTGGATGCAGCAGACTTTGGAACTGCACTTCTACTTATTGACTGGGTGACCTCGGCCAATGACCTAACTTCTCTGAGCCTCAGTTTCCTCGTCTTTAAGATCAGGATAATAAGCCGTGTGCGGTGGCTCACGCCTGTAATCCCAGCACTTTGGAAGGCCAAGGTGGTTGGATCACCTGGGGTTGGGAGTTCAAGACCAGCCTGACCCACATGGAGAAACCCTGTCTCTACTAAAACTACAAAATTAGCTGGGCATAGTGGCACATCCCTGTAATCCCAGCTACTCGGGAGGCTGAGGCAAGAGAATTGCTTGAACCTGGGAGGCGGAGGTTGCCGTGAGCTGAGATCGCGCCATTGCACTGCAGCCTGGGCAACAAGACTAAAATTCTGTCTCAAAAAAAAAAAAAAGATTAGGATGATAAAAATACCTATCACATTGTGATATGGCGAGGATTAAGCTAATTATAAAAGAAGTTTAGAATAGTACCTGGAATATAAGTATGCAATAAATGTTAGCAATCAATATGGTTTTTTCCACCCGGATGAGTGATGTTCTACGAATTTACTTCAAACAAGATATCACGGCTGTTCTCTAAGGACTGGGTAGTCACTAACAAATCCATTTTCCTTATCGTGATCTATATAGCTCAGTGATTTTTCTGCTCTCTGCTCCAAGCTAAGAACAGAGAGTTTTGCCTCCCAGACTGAAATGGAGCATCCGCCGGTACAGGGCTGTGTATGCGCCTCTGCCTGGAGGGGGCTGTCTGTTGGTTAAAGGGTGTCTTTTCCAGGCCCTGGAGATTGCAGGCATTAACAGTCTGCTCAGGTGACAACGTGTTGTACTTCTCTGTGCCTGCTGTGGGGACTTGGCCTCACACCAGGATATGTCCCTTCAAACCAGGTTCCTGGGGGCACACAGGCTGTGGGCTGTGGGATGTGGCTCAGGAGGCTTGGGGAGTCCACTGTCAGCCATCCTTGGCATGCTTCACGCATGGTGACCCCCAAGAGGGGAGGGGGCCATACCTCCTGAGAGCGTGGTGCTTCTCAAAGGGTCTCACTGTAGTACTGTCTTGGAGTGGATTCATCCTGGTGCCTGGACTTTTAAATCATGGGGAAATGGTAAATTTGGGGAGGGCAGAAAAAGGGTCAGAGAGGCAGAACTTGCTGACTCCTATTTTGGGGCTAGTTCTGCAATCCAATTTCTTTTTTCCTAAACAATCTTATAGAAATCTGCCAGAGACAATGAATAAAGGCAGAACTCCCTGGGCGAAGCAGAGGTGCCTCTTTCTGGAGTCCCTGAATTACCCACATGGGACCAAGGCTTCCTCTGAGCCGGTTTGAAAATGCCTGCCCTGAGAAATCCTCCTTGCCTTCTGAGCCATGCCCTCTGTCAGGGTGGCTGGGGTCCAGAAGAGAAGGGACTGCCGCTTCTGTGAGAACTAGGCAGGTTTCGTTTTGGATGATCATTACCGAACTCTTGGCTCAGATGCATTGTTTAACTTTTCTGCATTCTCCCAGAACCTGAGTACTAACTAAGGCCTGAGCAGGTAAGCTGAAACGCTTGACGTGTTAATCCAAATTGTCAGGATTGTCAGCTGGTTACGAATCTCCTCCTCCTTCCCACGTCACTCAGAGGACAGGAGGGCAGAGGGAGAGATCCAAAGTGCTGGGCGTTAGAATCGAGGATGCGCTGGGTGCAGGACCCACCGAGGAGGTGTGGACTCTGGCAAGAGGGGCTGCAAATCCCAAAAGGCTCCATCTTTAGACTTTCCACATCAGCCTACAGCCACCCCAAATTTTCTATGATTATTATTTTAACAACACATTGGCCTTATTTTTAAAATCTGCTGCACTTGAGCAATTTCATGTGACGTCAGCTGGCTGCCGGCAACTCTGCTTGAAAACAAGAATAACCAAATCTTCTAAGGAGTAATGCTGAACCTGCTTCAAACGCAATAAATCACAAAAACCATTGTTTACGATAAGTGGTATCTGATTGCTGTTAGAACCTGTGTTTATTGCTTTTGCGCATTATGGTCTCTTGTAATTTGGACAGCCAGAAATTGTATTCCTTTATGCAGTGCGTAGGCAGGGTTTGTAAGGGGGGAGGCATCTGTAATTATGCTGCCAGGGAGTGAGGTTGAGGAGCCTCCAAGGAGCCAGAAAATGCAATGGTTTGCTTTTCATCTGAGGAGCTGGGCATCAGGCTTCCCACTTTCCAGTTCTTGGAACCCTCAGGGCTCCATTGGAGGGAGACCTGGGCAGGGGAGGATAAGGAGGGGACCTTAGAGCTATAGTGCCCCAGATCAGAGAGCCCTTAAGTGGCCTCAGGGTGCCAGGTGGGTGAGTAGACGCCGGCCCCACAGGAAGCTGGGCTGATGGTTTTCCTGGAAGTTGCCTTGGTCTCTCCTGCACGTTTCTTCCTCATTCTCCCCCATCCTGGTGAGTACCCTGACTGGACTTTGTAGGTGAAGGCTAGCAGCAGGGATCTAGGAACAGCTGATGGCAGAATGTTTTGGCGCCTCTGTCTGCAAATTTGAGAAGCAGTCACTTGACCATGTGGCCTGGATCTTGCCATCGTCAGTGAGTAAATGGATGATGTTGCTTGATTTCTTTGAGGCACCATTAGGAAGAAGGGCAGTGTGTCTGGGTGTGGTGATCTGTCATTCTCCTAATTCAAAACCTCTGGACTCGAAGAAGAGGGTCTAGTTTCTCTTTCATGAAAATAGACCACGTTCCATCTGTCCTTGCTGCTTTGGCTTCAGTTGGTTCTTCCACCTGGAATGCTCTTTTCTGTCTGTTTCACTGGTGTGAAACCCACCCATCCTGCACTTTCATTAATGACTTCCCTGAACTTCTCCCTCCTCCTATGTCCTCAATCTCAGTAGAATTTCACCACCATTCCCCCAACCTCTCAAGCCTAAAACCTAGAGTTCATCTGAGACATGTCTTTTTCCCTCCACCCAACACTAGCCCAGCACACAGAGACACTTGGGAACTGTTTGTTGAATGAATTAATGAACTTGATAGTCAACTGCAAACTCTAACCCAAATCGCTTTCTGGGTATTTCTCCAAATTGTCCCTCTTCGCATTTCTACCGCCACAGCCCAAGGGAGGGTCCTATTCAACAGGACCACCTCTGAACAGCCTGTAAAGCCCCCCATATCCCCTTGCACTCTGGGACCTGGTGCTCAGGGTCATGTCTTAGCCTGTGACCCCCACTCCCACAATCTCTACTCCCCCACTTGCTCATTCACTCCAAGTCTCTCCCAGTTCCTGAGCACAACATACATGCGATTTCATTACTAAGGATGTTTCTCTGCCCAGAATATCCCTACCTCTTCTTTACCTGACTTCCCCTCTTCAGAGACTTGGCTCAGGCACCATCTCCTCCAGGAAGTCTTTTCCAGCTGTGCCCATGGGCCTGCGGGGACCCCAGTCTCTACTTCCACAGCTCCTGTGTTTTTCGGTATAGTAACTCTTGTCACAATTATAACAAACTGTAAAGGTCTGCCCTTAAAGGCAGGAATATTGTGTTGTCTGTCTGAACATCCCCCATGCCCAGCACAAGTCCTGGCCCCCAGAAGGTCTCCTGTGAATGAGGATCTAAATGGAATTGGCACGAATGCTCAAATGGCACATGAAGTGCAGAGAGCACCAAATTGTATTAATACACAGTTGTGTGTTGACTTAGACCAAGTTCATAGACAGTTCCCCAATGAAACCACATGAAACCACAAGGACTAGATCTGAGAAGCTGCAGCTCCCCACCCCCTACCCCGGCATCTGAGTAGAGTGGCTGTTCCTCCGTGGTGTCTCCATGAGTGAGTTAGTGGGCACAGAAGGAGCCTAGTCTGCCATGTTGATTGATAGCTATCCCCACAAAGGATGGGACTAGCCAAGCATGCTTTATTAAGAAGATAAATGAATCAATTTTGTGTTTCTAAAACTATAGTCTATTGGTCAATTTGTCCAAGCCCTGGCATTAATTAGACGCCAAGCTGGACAGCAGGGTCCCCTCGCCCTCCTAGAGCTTAGAAGGGTTCTCTGAGGCTCTAGGACTTGAGTTTCAGTGAGAACTATGGATCCCTCCTGCCCTGCCCAGCCTGGCTGGCTGAGCAGTAAAGGAAGTGGGGAGAGAAGCTAAGGCAGGGCTCCACTTACAGAAGACCCTTGCTTCTGGGGCCATGGGCACCTGCTGGGCCCGGGACTGGGAAGGGCTGACCAGGAGCAGCTGTTCAAAGGCAGCACCCTGCACACAGCCCAGCACGTGCACTGCTCAAGGCCAAGGGTCATGATTTCTAGATTCATTTATTTTAACAAACCTCCCCTTAATACACACACACGCACACACATGTGGGAATGCTACACTGGCCAAGCTTGCCCCAGCACCGAGAAACAAAATGGACACACTCCTTTCTCTTTCTCTTCCTCTTCCCCTGCACATGGCAGACCCTCCAGGGACAATGCACATAATTCAGGCTTTTGTGCCATGGCTCAGCAAACTAGATTATGATTATACCAGCCTATGGGATCTAGCCGGGTAGCCCCATGGCCATTGATGGCTTTGTCTCTACAGGAAAATACATTTGGAGTTACAAACAGCTGACTTCTTGGCAGACTTCTTGGAATTCAAGCAGCTCATAGGCAAGGGCCTGGGAAGTGGACCCTCGAGGCGGTTGGCCAATCAGCAGGTCCTCCAGGGCCCTCGTCCATGCCTGCCCTGGCACTGGGGAGGCCACGGAGGAATTAGTGAACAGATCCCAGCTTACAAAGCCTCACAGTTTGATCTGGGGTGAGGCAGGAAGCAGGGACTCCCTCCAGACCCTCAGAGCAGAACCAAGTCTTGCGTGTGGTGTCCCGCCAGCCCATATCTCTGAAGACAGTGGAGGGTGGGGCTCGAGGGCAGGGGAGGCAGCGTGGGCTTTGTCAGGCTGGTGACGGACGTGCCTGGGAGCAAGAGCCTGGGTCCAGAGCCTGCCTGTCACAGGGAAAGAGCAGAGCTCCCCGTTCGTCAGCTGCTTCGTGGTGCGGAGCCTGCAAAGTCCGGGGAGAGGTTTTGTGCAGAAAGCCCTGTCTTCCTGTGCCCGCTGTGGGCGTGGAAGGCAGAGGCGCGTCCTCTCAGCTGCTCTCCTCCAGCCCAGGGGTCTGCCATCTGCTGAGCTCTTTTTTCTTTAAACTTAGGAACAGAAGCCATTTGACAGAAACTCTTAAAAACAACCTAACTAGGCCGGGTGTGGTGGCTCATGCCTGTAATCCCAGCACTTTGGGAGGCTGAGGCAGGTGGATCACGAGGTCAGGAGATCGAGACCATCCTGGCCAACATGGTGAAACGCCATCTTTGCTAAAAATACAAAAATTAGCCAGGCGTGGTGGCACGTGCCTATAGTCCCAGTTACTCAGGAGGCTGAGGCAGGAGAATCACTTGTACCCGGGACGCAAAGGTTGCAGTGAGCTGAGATCGCGCCACTACACTACTCTAGCCTGGCAACAGAGCAAGACTCTGTCTCAATAAATAAATAAATAGAACCTAACTAATATAACATTTGAAATTTGGGGCTTTCCAAAATCTTTTCCCGTCTTTTTAACATGCAGGTGCAGAGTGGATACAAGGCTGCCTCGTGTTTCCCATTTTTCTCCTAATGGGATTTGCGTCCGGGTCTCCATGTGTTACCGGAGGCCACTCCCACTGAATGGATGGCTGCCCGGGGGTCTCTGCTCCTAGACCACATTTGCTCAGCAGCTTCCTGTGGTAGAAAACTGGCTGGGCCCATTCCCACCACTGGAAAGTCACTTTAGTGCAGTGTCTTCTTGCCTCTAAGATATTTTGGCCTCCCATTCTTTGAGCCTTGTGGGGTCAATGAGATGGAGAGTGAAGTGGGTATTTCTGTTTCCCCTCAGACCCTCTGGACAAGTCATGTTTTGCCTCTGTGCTTCAGTGTTCTCATCTTCAAAACGGGGAGGATGAGACTTCCCCTTTCCCAGGGGACTGTGAAGATTAAATGAGATAGTGCGTGGCTTATCGTAAATGCTCAAGAAAGGGGAGCATAGAAGCAGTAATTAGAGTAACCCCTCGAATTGTCCTTGTTCTGGGAAAGCAGGCAGGTCCGGTGGACTGGGGGCCAACTTCCCCATCCCCTCTGTGGGGACCCGGCCTGGAGGGAACCTAAGACGGCCTATGGCTCCTCCTCCCACATGACCCTGACGCTGTATCGCCTAACAGTCTCAAGCAGATTTCACTGTGACCTGTTGTTATTTTCCTTGCTTAGAGGTAAAGATGTAAGAACTGGAGCCTACTCATTGACTTGTGAGAGAACCCAGTGGTCCTCTGGGAGGGCAAATGTTTGGGCCACTGGGGATTAGGGAGCAAGATCCTGGCTGCAAAGAGAGGGAGGAGCTTCCCTCCTCCAGGAGATGCTCACGGATCTCAGGCCCTCGCTTCCCTCTGTCTGCTGAGCCCCATTTGGGCCTCTGCCTCTGCTACTTCCTTGGCCTTTGAGAAAGGCAACCCTAAAAAAGAGACCCCAGCTGTCTCCTCTGGGAAGCCTTTGTGCACCTTCTTCATGCTGGTGTGGGTGCTGTCCCTCCTGGAGTGCTGTGTCCTACACGTTAGCACTCCCTGGCCAGTACCCAGGACACCTGACCTCCCCACCAGGCACTGCGTGTGCTCACTCCCCACTGGGCCTGGTCCACAGCTGCACACGCCAACACATGCACCTGGTCCGGGGTCCTAGCCATCCCCTGCCCTCCACAGTCACTCCTAAGTCTCAGCCACCCCACAGCTGTCACTTTCCTTTCTTCTATCCCGATACCATGAATTGGATGACCATCTTCCAAGAAAGTGGCTCCAGATGTCCTGAGCAGGCATCAGAAGCAGCCAAAGTGTTCAGTCTCCTTTGCTTTCTTGGAAAAATGTTTTCTTTTTATTAGCGACTTCCCCCAGGCAATCCTTAACCCAGGGAAAGGGCCTGCTCTGTGGGCCTAGTGAGGGCCGGGCTGCCAGGCGGCATGTGGAGAGCCCGCTTCTCCCCTTTCTGGGAGTCCTGCACAGACCACGCCCTGGAATGCACTTTCCAGTCTCAAGGCTGTTCTGATGCTCTGTTGGGTCTGTGCCCAGAGGCTGTGTCAGAAGCTGCAGCCACCAGGTGGGGACGGCCTCCCTAGGTAAACTGACACCAACCCTCTGTTGTCAGGCTTGGACCTGTCCACTATTGAGCCATCCACCGAGGACTTCTTCCAGCCAGATCCAGCTCCTACCTTGTCAGCCTTGGCAATCCCCCAGGGTCCCTGGTCCCCCACCCTCCCCTCCCCTCCCTGCCAGGCTCCCTCCCACCCTGGCATTCTCACCTGCTAGCTCAGACCCAGAATCCTGCCTCCCATGGCATCTGATGACTCCCCCGGCCAGTGTGCCAGGGCCTCTAGACAGCTGCTGCCACACCCCCCAAATCTGGCCAGCCCCGCAGCAGAACGAGGCTTGGGCCCAGGACCAGGATGTTGCCCTGTTTGAGGACTGTCAGCAGAGGGAGTGTTGGCATAAACCACCCTTGGGTATGTGAACCCAGAAAATCTGAGACAGGTCTCAGTGAATTTAGAAAGTTTATTTTGCCAGGCTGAGGACGCGCCCGTGACACAGCCTCAGGAGGTAGGTCCTGACGACATGTGCCCAAGGTGGTCAGGGCACAACTTGGTTTTATCCATTTGAGGGAGACACGAGACATCAATCAATATGTGTAAGAAGTACATCGGTTCCGCCTGGAAAGGCAGGGCAGCTTGAAGCAAAGGCAGGAAGACCTGAAGCGCGGAGGGAGCTTCCAGGTCCCAGATAGGTGAGACACAAAGATTGCATTGTTTTGAGTTTCTGATCAGCCTTTCCAAAGGAGGCAATCAGATACGTGTCTATCTCAGTGAGCAGAGGAACTTTTATTAATGAACTTGATTTTATTAATGAACAAATTTATTTTGAATAGAATGGGAAGCAGTTTTGCCCTAAGCAATTTCCAGCCTGAGTTTTCCTTAGAGATTTTGGGGTCCCCAAGATATTTTCATTTCACTGGTATCACCCACCCAGGAGAGGAGCCAGGTCAAGGAGTGGCAGAGAGAGAAGGACAGGTCTAAAGACTTCCTAGTCTCATTGAAGGTGGTCAGCGACCCCCCCAGGGGAGGGTGAAGCCCTCTGCTAAATAGAAAGCAGCCCAGACAAGGCCAAATCCCCCTCAAAACAGGGTACGGGGCAGGGGTGTTCGTTGTGTTAATTCTGTTGGGCTTGGCCTCTGCCCTTTCATGGGTTCAGATGCCTAAGCCTTCCAGGGCCTCAGGTGCCTGATCTGCACCCGGGGAGGGCTGGAGGGAAAGGAGCCTGAAGGGGCTTTCAGGGCTTTCTGTGATTCATTGACTACTTCAAACAAAAACAAAGCCTTCCCAGCCGGGGTGATGGAGGAGAGGAAGAACAAAGCTGGCTGTGTTTGCTTGTGTTGGAATCCAAGGAGGGGACCTACTGGAACTTCCCTCCCCTTGCTGGAGGCCAGGATCAGGCCACTGCCCTGACCTCTGTTTCCTGGGCCCTGAGACCGTGGCACTGTCAGAGCCCATTGGGAAAGACAGGCACAGGTGATTATTTATACAAGTCTTTTTCAGTGGACTGTTTACATACGCCCAACTCTTTAAGGAAAGAAACTTTTGTTTCACAGTGAATGAAAGTTTTCCCATGCTTTAAGGTCACTCTTTCATACATTTCTTCTTAGTACAACACAAATCTCATTATAGGAATTTCGGTATTTTAACAAAAGGAACCACAGTCATCATAATGAGATCCCCGAATAAAGTTCAGTTCATTTTCGTCTGCCTTTCCTCCCCGAATATTATTGCTGGAAATGTTACATTATCATAAACCCGAGTTCAGGATGCATAGTGTTCACAATTGTCTTCTTTTCTCCATATACAAATTCTGATGACTGCCTTCATTTTACAAAGACCCCCTCCCCCCATGGGTGTTTCCATCTTCTCAGATATTTTTATTTGCCTTACCCCGAGCTACGTACATAACCTGATGGCTAGAATTAGGAGAGTCAATGATGGATATTCCTGTATCTGTCTGTGCCCTCCCTGCCTGCCACGTGGTGTGGGATACGTGCAGGAGGTAACCTGGGAGGGGACTGCTTCGAGGGGCTTCCCCAAGGACCTTCCTTGTGGCCATGCAGAAGGCCATGCAGAAGGACTCTCAGGGAAGGCTCTGGGCCCAAGCCCTGCTAGCCAGCTCTGCCTGCAGGAGGAAGGATAAGGGACTCCTACATGGCACCCTTGGAGGCAAGGTTCATGCACTGGAAGTTTGCAAGCAGACTTTATTTACCCTCAACCACGTCAGAAACCTCTAGCAGGACCAATGCTCTAACTTCACACAAGATTTCAGAGTCAGGGCCTTCTCCCTGATACTCTGAAGCTGCAGGTGCGGCCTGCCCTCTAGGCCCATGTGCTGCATCGGACCAGCTGGGCAGTCGTGAGCTCCTCCAGCATCCTCAGACCCAGCAGCCACTCCTCTCTGCCTCCTCCCTGGTGTCTGTTGATGTCTCTGTAGGGAACATGCTCCAGGTGACCCAGACACTGAGCGCTTTGCAGGCAGGCAGCATCCTCCCCATAGCTAAGAGTAGGAACTACCTGTACCCCATTTCTTGGCAGGAAACAGAGGCTCAGAGTTTCAGCACATTGTTCAATAGACTGCAGCCAGATGATAAACATCAGAGCCAGGACATAAGCCTCTGTTGAATTCCAAAGCCCACACTCTTAAGCAGTCTATGGCCTTAGTAGTATCATTAATTATGCAGTGATGTATCAATACTCGGGGTCCCGTAGAGGTAGTTGGGACGTTTGCCCCTGAACTAAATGGTCAAAGCTCACTGTGCTTACTAAGGTTGTGCACCTGCTTTTCACAGCCTTTCTGCATCTCCCCTTATTCTCATTCTTTAAACTTGCCATCGTCATTGTTGTTGCCTAAAGCACCAGTACCCACCTGACCTGCTGTGGACCTGCTTGTTAGAATTGTTTGCAAAGGAAGCATCCATAGGCTATGAACAAGGATGCTGGGGCTTGCCTGTGAACACCAAGCTTCAGTGTGTTTATTCTAAGGCTTTTTTTTTTTTTTTTTTTTTTTGAGACAGAGTCTAGCTCTGGTGCCCAGGCTGGAGTGCAGTGGCACGATCTTGGCTCATGGCAACCTCCCCCCCACCGGGCTCAAGCAATTCTTCCGCCTCAGTCTCTGAGTAGTTGGGACTACAGACATGTACCATCACGCCTGGCTAATTTTTGTATTTTTAGTAGAGATGGAGTTTCACTGTGTTGGCCAGGCTGGTCTCAAACTCCTGAGCTCAAGTGATCCGCCTGCCTCAGCCTCTCAAAGTGCTGGGATTACAGGTGTGAGCCACCACACCCGGCCTCTAAGGCTCTTTTGATTGCTTTTTGAATTTTGGTTATGTTTGGGATCAAAGAAGGATGCTTGTTCTTATTTCTGGGCAAATGGAAGACCTTTTACCTTCTTGAAATCTGATCAGAAAAAAAAAAAAGAAAAACTTTTTGCAAGGTTGGAGAGTCATTAAGTGGGGTGGGAAGGTGAGGCGGGTCTTTTGGGTTCTCTTCCCACAAAGTAGGCTGGTAGCCTTGAGTATGAGATGGGAAACCCATGGCTCCATCTCTGGGGGGAGAGTTTCTTCTCCTCCAACCCAAGCCCTGAGTCTGGACGCCCGAGCTTTTATTCCTGACTCCAGTGGCAACTCTCTCTAAAGTCATCTCCCACCTCCGGGCCAGGCTGTTGGACATGCAGCTCTTCCCCTGCCGCCGCCACAGAGTTTGCAGAGTAAGCCCAGCGCTGCAGAGGTGACCAGTGCCGTGCAGATGTGAGGACTTGCGTGGACTCGACTTTGTCAGTGCCGTGATTGCGTTCCCCCCGGAGCTGACCATGTGAGCAGGTGTTAGAGCTGTCTCTGGAGAACTGAGTGTTAGAACCTGTGCGCCTGCCTGTCAGGGTGGTTATGGGCATTTAGTCAGGAGGGTGGATGGTTCTCAGAACCCAGGGGGGCAGAGGCATTCGGAACTGCCTGGCATTCTCACTTCCACTGGTTTCTTTACCAGCACCCACTTGCATTTTGTTTAGCAAACCCGGAACTCAGCGGCAGCATGGTCCACCCAAGGGTGGGCCAGGGCAGAGGGCCTGCATGCCACAGGGAGAACAGAAAGGGAGCAGAGGCATTTTGTAGAGTGAGTTTTCCAACCCCTCTTATGATCCTTCCTCCATTCTAAAGCAAAGGACATAAATACTAAACTGTGGTTCTTGCCAGTGCTGATAAGGAAAACCAGTGAATGCAGGAGTCTCATTAAGAAAATCCTAAAATTTTAGTCTTATCACTGCTGCAACATAATACAGTAAGTATGTTAATTCTAACCTCCCTCGGCTTCCCCCACCCAAAATCCCTTTCAGCTAAGGCTGGCAGGAATGAACTGCGCTCTGGCCATTGACTGAAGTCACGTCTGTTTGGATTTTTTCCCTCGCCTTGGCTTCGTGTAGTGAGTCTCCTATTTGGGTGGACATGGCTTTTACCCCCTCACACTTCCAGCTGCCTTTGCCATTATTCAGTTCAACAAACATTGAGGAAATACCTACTGTGTGCAGGCCACAGTCATAGGAGCTGGGAAATGTCAGAGTCAGCTGAGTTCATCTCTTTGCAAGAGCCAATAAGCCGACGAGGGAGCAATGATTTATAGGCCAAGCCTGCCAGCCGGCCTTGTCCCCAGCAAAGACTCATTTCAACAAGCTTCTCTTCCAAGTGATTATTTGCTGTTTGTACTGCTTGGACTTGGCACGCTTCTACAATTCCTTTTACCAAAGAGGAAAGAGGAACCTTGAAGTAAGTACTTATCTCGTAAAGAAAAGATTCCATGCGTCTTTCGGGAGCTCGCCTAAACACCACCAGCGTAGTCGCTCTGTCATGTGAATGGTTTGTTTTTGTTTTTGTTTTTGTTTTTGTTTTTTTTACCAGCGTGCCTTCCTCTTCCAAAGGCCTTCCCCATCTAGGGCTTTTTCTCCCCATGACACCTTTGTGCCATAGGTAGTAGAGATGCGGGTGTTCCCATTTCTCAGAAAAGGAAGCCGATGCCAGAGCGGGGCATGACTTGCTCGGTGCTGTGCTAAGGAGTGGCAGGGCCACCCAGGCCCAAGTGCCCGGCCCCTCATCCGCGTCTCTTTCCATTACACCAAACCCAGAGCAGGCGGGCAGGACAGAAGAGACTACGGCAGCACCGGTGCCTGCTGGGCTGGCCTTGGCTGGGAGGGGCTCAGGAAGACCCAGGAAATAGCAGGCCGGGAAATACTGTTCCGTCCTGCCCCGGACTCCCAGGAGGCATCAGCAGGAGAAGCAGGGCAGCAGCTGTGAGTCACGGTGATGGATGTTCACGGCTCACGGGTGGGCGGCTCGCGCATGCACTGGTGCCAGGGTGGCCACACGGCTGGCAGGCCAGTGGGCTGGGTGTCACATTTCAGCAACATGATCTCAGCTCTGCCCAAGTGAGGAGGAACATGCATGCGGGCATCTGTGGCCTTCAACTCAGAGAGGGAGTGGGTGGAGGGACCAGGCGGTGGAGGGGACCCCCCTGGTTCGATCCTTTCCGTTCCTTTGCTGGCCTTGCCAGCCTTTTCAGGACCACCAGTGCTGTGCGTGTGTCCCTCCGAAGAGTCCAGAAAGCTAGATTTAAAAGTCAGAGTTTCTGAAGGACTTCGTGGTGAGCAGAACACATTTGGCATGAAAATATTACAGGAAAACAAAAGCCTCCCAGGCTTCCTGCCTCTGAGCAAAAGAATCAGAAGGCATTTTCCACGTTGTGGGGGAGGCCATTTCTGTTTCATGGGGATCTTAAAAGTAATTTTCCTGCCTGTATTTTTTTAATCCAAACTCAGACTTTGGTTCTCAGTTGGGTGACTTAGTGATCTCTAAAATTTGCTGACATTCTGGCTCGTGAGAATACATACTGTTACTTTTACTTTTAATGAATGAGATTTGTTTTTAAAAGATCTCCTCAAATCAGCTGAGCACTCCAGGTGCAGCTGCGGCACTGGTGCTGGGAGGGGAGGCCAAATGCCTGACTTCAAGGTGCTGGGAGCTAAGAATTCCCGTCTCGACACATAGGAGGGAGGAAAAAGCCAGAGAAGACTTGACAACTGAGAATACAGGCTAAGGCCAGGCCCACGCTTGGAAGAGAAGAACTTTCTCTTTGTCTCCTTGCCCTCTGCCTATCCCTGAGCCTGCGGGACCAGGAGGGCAGGGGACACTTCTGGGGTTTGGCCCAGAGCATTTTTTTCTTCTTTTCTTGTTTTCCGCTAAACCATGTGGCTTCAGACCATGACATTTCTGTTCGATGCCGTCATTGCCTTGGTTTGAAGAGGATGTCTGTGTACCCAGCTTCCTTGGCCAAGAAGAAATGGTGCCCGGAGCTTGCTGGCATCTGCTCTTGCCCTGTCTCCCTTCTTCTCTCTCCTGCATGACCAGCAGCCAAGGGACCGTTCCTTCTGGCCAGGCAGTGAGATGGAGCTAAGGGGGGGGGTGATGCAAGAGCAGGGCCCAGACCCCCGTCCTGAGCTTGGCAAGGGGCCTGGTTTTGCCCTGCCTGGGAAGAGAAAGGCATGGAACCTGCTGGGACTTGCCTCGCTCCCCAGAGGCCAAGTGAGCCCCAGCCCCTGCCCCTCCCCCAGGCAATCCAGCAGAGCCAGGGCCCACCGCTATTTTTAGAAAGCTATCAGGTGCGCAGGACGCCCAGTTGCCTTTTTCCACCTGTTTGGGCTCATTCTAGGGATCCTGTGTCGCTGCCCCAGGCCCTGCCTGTCCTGATGTGATTGTCTTACTGTGGCCTGGAGCTGGCACGAAGCTCCCTCCCGATGCAACCCAGCCACCCTTCTGGCCTCACCTGGCCATGGCAAGTCGCATCCCTGGGCCTGCAGCCATTGTGTCTTCAGAAGCATAGACGTTGGGCCCTAATGTTTGCCCTCCTCTGCTTCCTTGAGAGGAAGGTAAAGGCTGAAAAGTAAAAGCAGGTTAGGAAGAACCTGGAATTGGGAGCTCATTGTGAGGAGTGTTGAGTCATTGAGTGGAAGATTCTGGAACCTTTGTCCTAAAGGAAGCTGCATGGAGTGTGCAGTCTGGCAGGGGATGCCCACGTGCACCCATGGAGTTCATTGCCAGCGCATGCAGTTCAGAGGAACGTGGGTGGTCAGAGGAAGCGTCTCAGGGGAGGGGAAACCAGAGCTGTGATCATGTGGGCATGCAGGAGGGGTGGCATCGAAGGCAGAGGGACCACAAACGCTGCGCTCTTGGCCTGGCAATGGGACAGCCCATGCGTGACTAAGGAACCCCGAGGAGGCATGAGGCTGGTGCAGAGGGCTCCGCATGGGGCAGGGAAAGGAGAGCCGGGAGAGTGAGGGGTCGCCAGGCCTGAGACACCCTGAATTCCAGGTGAGGTGTCTGGACAAGATCCAGCAGATGGCAGGAAAAACCACTGAAGGTTGGAGGGGAGAGACAGGAACCTAGTGGGCTGGTGGCCTGCTCTGCCCCCTGCCTACCAGAGTGACCTGGCCGCCTCATGGTCACAGAGCAGCCGCAGCAGCTGTGGGTCCAGAGCATCACCTTCGTGACCTGCCCTCCACACCCAGTTCACAAGTGTCTAGGGTGGGGTGAGCTGGGACTGGCTCCGTGGCTCCCAAGAGCCCATTGTTAACATCTCTTCCCAACTCCTCGTTAGGAAACAGCACGTTGGTAGCTCGAAACGGCCACAGTGGGAATATTTGTACAACAGAGACTGGTGAACGCTGCATGCGCCTCAGGGTCTGGGTGGGGGTTTTTTTGTCCACCACCACCAGCAGAGCCGGGTGTTAAACATTTACCAGCATAGCTCTGGGTAATGGTGCGCCCCCGCAGAGTTTCATGCTGGAGGTTAGCATGGTGGGCTGAGCAGTGGCCACACGGGGCTGGTATCCTGCGTTGGTGGACTTGCGTCGTGTCACTTCCCTGCTAGGAAGCTAGGGAGCGGGGATGGAGCCTCAACCAGGAGAACTGGGTGACCTCGGCCGTGTTGGCCCATTCTGAAACCAGGCTCCTTAACGTGGGCTCCCAGACCCTGGACACAGCTCACACGGAGGACACGTGTGTTTCCTGCCTCTCTGCTTCGTCACCTGAGCAGGCCTTGCCCAGCTACCCTGGACCTCTTTCCAGTCCTTAAATGCGACCTGCTTCTCCTCCGCTTTAGAGCCAGCACATGCTTGCCTCTCCCTCAGAATCCCGCCCCCCAGCCACCCCAGTGAGGGGCCAGGCAGCATTAGTATATACCACACCGTGTCTGCAGGGCCCTCATGGGTCTGGCGCAGCACAGAAGCCGCGCCATGCTGTCTGCAGCACCCCTCCTGCCTGCTCGGAGACTGTGGAGCCCGGAGCCGGGAGGGACGGCCCTTTCCTGGGGTGGGTGGAGAGGCTTGCCGGCTTAGAAAGCTGTGAGAAGAACTTACAGGCTGTTGTCTCCGGACACAGAGCTAGAGCCTTTCTCAGCGAAGAGTCGGCTTCGTCTTGATGGCGTGGTGAAAGCAGCAGGATTGGTTGTGTGCTCTTGAGTTCCAAAACATGCAGCCCACAAAATCGTCCAACCACCTCGCCACATGGGTTGTGCTGTCATTTCAGAGGTGAGGAAACTGAGGGCCAGGTGGTTAGCTTACACCCCAAGGCTCCATAGAAGCAACTGGTAGTTCCCAGGCCTTGATCTTGATTCCTGGAGCCCTAAACCCCAGGCCAGCTTTCTGCATTGAAGGTTTTGGACCATTCATCCCAAGCAAACGCAGACATCAGGAGCAGCCCAGGCTCTGCCAGGAGATCAAGGTACAAGGCCCCGGGGCTACTGCAGACCCCATCACCACCACCCCTCCAGGACCTGCCACTAAAATGGGAGTTAATGGTGGCAGTGAATACACTGTTACATTTGTTGCTCTTTTGGGAAAAGAAAAACCTGGCTTCTAAGAGCTGTTGTATTTTATTTTTCTGTAAAGAAGAAATTAATTTTAGTCTTTCTTTTTGGTTTAAAATGTTGTTCTTTGCTTTTTCTGCCCTACAATTTAAAAGGAAACATTTGTCTGTTGAGAAAAGAAATGGTAATTATAGACTAAAAATTGTTTCTATTCTGATTTGAAAAAGTGACAAAAAAAAATTCCATCGCACAGATGGGGCTCTGCTGACGGAGGGTGTTTAACAATGAGGCCCTGGGCCGGTTTGGGGCTCGGAATGGCTGGAGGTGGGTGTGGGATTGGGTGTCGTGGGGCGAGGGGCTGTTTCCGAGGCTGGTCTCCATTTCCGATGCTGGTTAGTCACTAGTTTCTGTGCCCTCCGTGTGGTTTACCAGTGGGAGGAAGAAGACGTGACTGGAGATGTCACCTGTGGACACTGCAGCCCCTGTAAGGTGGGCTGTACAGGATGAGGCCACGCACTCCCTTGCACGACCCCTGAACCCAGAGAGCCTCCAGGCTTTATTCCCTTAGCCCAGAATTTCACTTTTCAGCCTCACGAAATTACAATTGCTCCAAGTCCTTTGATCAATAAAGCAGGAAACTGATTAGACTGTGAAATTAAACTAATAATGTCACGCTGTTAACCCTCAATCAATGGGGACTGAACTCAAAGTGAAGGCTATTTCCAAGATCCATGTTACCCTTTGGACACATGTATTTACTTTTTTATAGAAATCCTAGGGACGCGCACATCCCCAGACCGCCTTTCCTTCCTGCCACTGCAACCTGATTCGCAGTGCTATCTCTACGGCCACCCTGGCGGTGCTGCCACGTGTGTGGTGTGGAAGGCCAAGATAGAGCCGAGTCTGCAAGTTGGCTGGAGTAGAGCTGCCCCTTGGACCTTGGGAGCAGGACTCAGAGCTTCTGCTGCGAGTGTGATCCTCGTGGCCCCCAGCCCACCCTTAAGCTGAAACCTCTCTTTGGAGTTGATGCCGAGCCACCCTCTAACCATACATAGGGCCGAAGTATATAGTACTGGCTGAAAAGCTCCTTTTTACTTAATTTTTTTAGACACAAGTTCTCGCTCTGTCACCCAGGCTGGAGTGTACAGTGGCACGATCAATAGCTCACTGAGGCCTAGAACTCCTGGGATCAAGGGATCTTACAGCCTCAGCCTCCCAAGTAGCTGGGACTACATATGAACACCACCACGCCTGGCTAATTTTTTTCCCATTTTCTGTAGAGATGGGGTCTTGCTATGTTGCCCAGGCTGGTCTTGAACTCCTCACCTAACACGATCCTCCCACCTCAGCCTCCCAAGGCACTGGGATTGTAGGCATGAGCCCCTGCAGCTGGCTAAGAGCTCCATTTTAAAATGGATATTGGGTTCACTCCACCACTATGCACGCTGCAGTATGGGGTTCGCTGAGACCTTTGTGTGTTCAGTCTCATGAGACAGAACAGAAGTCATGGTTCTTATTTTCCTCCTTCTTTCCCCCCACCTCAGCCCCTGTTGCCCACCTGCCCCGACCAAAGCATAGGCTCGGTATAGACCTGGCTGACTGGAGGTGATGAGCATATCGAAGAGGCGAGTGAGGGCAGGTGTTAGGGCTGTTTTCAAGGGCTGGTTTGGGGAGTAGAGTGTAATAGGTCTAGTACGGAAACAGGATCTAGCTTAGACCACTCTCCACCCGTGGGCTGGCTCTGGGGCTCGTGGAGGCTGGGCTGAGCCCCCCACCCCTTCTGAGACAGCCTGGGCAGCCCACATTTGCAGACTGGGCTCTGGTCACAGCATGACAAAGGCTTGCCCGTTGGCAGCATCAAGGACTGAGTCTCAGGTGTGCCCATGTCCTGAGAGGCCACGGCTTGTCACTCACCGAAGTGGTGAGCATGGGTCAAGCTGGGTGTCAAACACAGCCATCAGGACCAGCTCAGCCACAGCACTTGAGTCCAGCTCTTTCCATGTGCTCTTCAATATGTAGCTTCAGCTCTGCAGGACCAGAAGGGCAGTTGCTATTACCCCCATTTAAGGGATAAATAAATTGAGACTGGGTGATTGAGGGGCGTACACAGTCACACCGCTAAAGAGGCAGGGCCACCTCTAGAACTGTGGCGTACAGCCCTCTGGGCGCCTGAGTTCTCTCCAGGAGGCTGTTCTGGAATCAGCGAAGTCTTTGTCCTCTTCTGGCCTTGCCATTGAAGAGGAGGAGCTCCTAAGCCCTTTCCATGGGCCCTCCCACGGTTTGTCCTCCCAACCTGTCAGTTCCATCACGCTGGAACGTTGCCAAGGATCAGACCCCCTCTCTAAAAGTGGTGATGGTATTTAATAACTAATTACTCTAATGATCCTGCAGAAATGCTGGAGACCTGTTTTAGGAGAGATGTCAATTAGAGCCATCTGCACGGTGAATAAAGGAGCCCTACCCCAGCTGTACTGTTGAAACATGTTAGCGTTTTCCTACCAGCGGCCATATGGTACTTAACGAAAGTGAATTGTTCACACTGCACAACCCGCGCCTCCTGATGAATACTAGCATTTTGTTTTGGAAAATAGTTCTTCCATCGTGTGGAATATTTTTCAATGCAGTAAGTAGCAAGTTGGAAGCCAGCAAGCCCTTGAATGCAAAAAGACTCCCATCACCTCAAGATGCTCTTCCCTCCATCCCAGCCCATCCCCTGCCCCTGCCCAGCTGCCAAGCCCAGCTCCACCCCAGCTCCCACATCCCTCCTGAGCCCAGTTCTTAGCATGTGTTTCTGAATCTGCTCAGAAGAGCGGAGGCCACCGAGGGTTCTTGCCCCACCCCGCCAGCTTTTGTGTGTGTATGAACTTAGAAATGGGAAACCTGAGCCGTACACAGGGCACCAAGCTCTGTCTGGAAGGATGCAGACATGGGCAAAGTCTCCCCAGTGTTGAAAAGTAGGGTGGGGTGTTTCACTGGGTGTGTAGCCTCAAAGAAGGGTTTGTTTTCTATTTGAGGGATGTTCGTTTTAAGAAGTGCAAAGCTCAGGTTGACACCTGGATGCGCCATGAGGTAGAGGGGGAGCTGGGACTGTATCTGGGACTCGGCAGAAGCCTGGCTGAGAAGCCTCTCTCCTCCTTGTCACCTGTACAGACAAGTTTCAGATAAATAGTGAGCCAAAGTCATTGCCATGATGGCCAGACAGCTGGGGCCAGGGTGCAGCCACCCCGTGGGTTCTGTTAACCAAAAACAGACATGTTGGGTTCTTGTTGTCTGGGACGTTTTGAAAGCAGACCAGTGCCAACATGGAACCTATCTGGGGGGTGAGGCTCAGTGTTGTGATGCACAAGGGAGAATAACAGGTGACCGCCCCCACCAGTTCCATCCCCCACCTACCCACTGCCAGATTGCACTGGCAAGGGGACCCTCCACCTCCCTCATGGGGCTCTGTGACCTCAGTGAGCTGACACCCTGCCTCAGAGCCGCCAGGACGGAGCTGCTTTATTGCAGTCTGTCCTGGAACCAAAGGGATTTCTCTTGCCAGTATTATCTATTCCGGAACTTTCCCTAAAACGAGAGTCCCTTATTAAAGCTTAATAAAAGGCCAGATTGACTGCAGTTAGTGACAGAGAAGACCTGCCGCAAGTCCTGGTACCCAAGACGCTCTTCACAAAACCATGGGCCCATAAATCTCACTTATTTCCAATTCCGCAGCAACTGATCCCAAGTTACAATAATGATCCTAGGTTCAGCTGAACATGTCCTTAAAGGAAATCCTTCTGGGTGAAAAATAGCAGAAATGTGCTCCCATCTGTTCCTTGTCAGCAGACTGCACTATTTGCTTTCCACGTCTGTGCCCTGGGTATTTTCTCACCCTCTTTGACACCTGGGACCATAGAGATGTGAACCCGAGAGAACCAAGTCACCACGACTCCCAAGTGACCACCTCAGTAAGGGACCTCAACAGGACGACCAAGGCCCAGTGGAGGCCTCAACGGCCCTTGACCATGGAAGCTGCCCAGAGCATCTCAAATAAGTCAGCAGCCTTTCCACTGGGCCTATTCCAGAATGACCGCCACAGACCAGAACCCGCTCCACTGGGGCCATGCCTGGGAGTTACTCCAAAGAGTTAACCTTTCCTGGTGGGAGAGGGGTGGAGGGGAAGGCTGAGGCCATTTGACATATGCTGCCTGGTCTGAACATGATGCTGTGCTCAGACACTGAATTTGATGAAGTGCATTGTAAAATTTAAAAACAAATTTAAAACTCTATTAACTCCCTGTAATGGCCTCCTCCTGCAGTACATAGACAGCACCGGCTCACTGGCAAGGAGAGAAAGTACTCTGGTTTGCAATGTGCTTGGCGTGCAGCAGAATGAAGACGGTGGGAGCTGGTGAAGGGAGTGGGAGGCCCACGCACCCCCTGCACCGTGCGCTGCGGCCTGCACCCAGGGCAGCACCCAGGGCGGCACCCAGGCCCCTGCCAGTGGGGCTTCGTGGAATGTGCATCGCCAAGGTTAGACTTTTTCTTGCTCCTGTGTTAAAATCTCAATTCCACTTTTTTTTGAAGCTAAAATACTTCCTTCAAGAATGAACCACTGGAGTGACAAGATTCTAAGATTATCTTAACTTGGGACTGAGGCCTGGGTGGTGGGGAGCTCACGAGAGGCCTGTGGTTTGGGGTCGGGTGTCAGGTGGGAGTAGGTGTGTTCCCAGCCTCACCCGCTACACCCTCTGCACAGGGAGAAGGGTCAGGGCAGGGAGACTGTTCGCCACAGGCCTCTGCAAATCGAGGCGCGCGTTCAGGGTAACGGGAGGATTGGCCCTGCTCCAGGCTACCAACTGGAGAGAGACGAACTTTTGTTGAGAAGGGAGACAGACCCGCAGCTGTGTGTGCACGTGGGCCGAGAGGAGGAGCTCAGCTGGCGGTGAGAAAGCCTGGGGGCCGAGGGGAGGGCTCCCTCCGTGTCTCTGCAACTCACAGGCCCCCAAGCTGAGGAGCAGAAGGTGCTGCCTGGCCTGGTCTTTGGCAAGTTCAAGGGATTTTCTGCCAACCAGTGGCTTCCCTGTGTGAGAACGTCTCTCGGTTTTTCCTGAGCACACAAAGTGGTTTGGAGATATTCGGGGAGGAAAAGGTGTATACATACGGCAGGCCTGGGTGTCAAAGGCAGCAGAGAAACCATGCGTATGTGTGAGTGTGTGCATAGGGCGACTGTGTAAGAGTGTGGTGTGTGTGTGTGTGTGTGTGCAGATCTGTGTGTGCACCAGTAAGCGGTACTTTCTGATATGGCTGCTTGTGGGCTCGCCCTAGGGCATGGGTTTGATGTGGACTCTTGCATCCAGGGAAGTCTTTTTCTGAGAGTTCCCCCACCGTCTGGGGCTGGCATTCTACCTGCTTTGGAAAGAAAGCTGGGATGGTCTAAGCAGGGAGGGGTCCTGTGGAGACTTGTAGCTCCTGGCCCAGCAGGATTCATGGCATTTGGCGTCAGAGAAAACGTGAGCCTCTGCCGGGAGTGAAGCAGCTGATGCAAAACAAGGAGCTGTGGGTCGTAGATGCAGCTCTGTGCAGCCTCCGGGGAGCCTTGGCTCGCAGATCAAAGCTGGGAGATCTGGGAGCTCCCTGAAAGCTCCTTCCCTGGCAGCTGCTGATGGGGTGAGGCGTTTGGGCTGGGTGGGGTACAGGGAAGGGAGATGGCATTTGTAACAGTGTGAGGACCCCCCACTCTCACGGGACTAACTGTAAATAAGAATTGGGGCATTTATGCCAATGAAGAGAATAGAATTTCCTTGTGCTGACAATCTAGAAGATCCGCTTGTGGACAGTTGAAATGCTCATTACAAGCCAACTCTGTTTTCAACCTTTGTGAACCCGGTTTGGGCTATTTTGTATCAATAAGACTGCTTTTAGAAAAAACAGATTTACTAATTAACTCCCTTTATTTCAAATACATGAGACTTTCCTAGGGTGTGTGTTTTGTTAAAAGAAATATATGTGTACACCATGAGGTGTTCCCACAGCTCTTTCTGGGGTATGTAACATTGCTCCTGACATTTTAATTGATATTTGAACCAAGTGAGGACCCGCCAATCGTTGAAAGTCCCCAGTTTTGGGGATGCCTTTCTGAGCAACCAGGGGTTCCTTTCCCACATCCGCTGGGCAGCACACGTTTTATCGTATTTCTTCCCACAGTACAGGAAACAGAACAGCCGGGGCTTCAGATCGTGAGACCTTGTGTTGAATCCAGGTACAATGCTTTGTGAACCTGGGAAGTCACTTGGCCACGTTGCAGTTAATATGACTTACCTTGTAGGGTCCTCCTTATCTTTATTATTTTTATTAGACAAAATCACATTTGTGCAAAACCTGGCCCAATGCCTGTTGCTTAACAGGCATTTAGTAAGTGATTATTATTATGTCTCAATGCCTTTATTGACACATTATGTCTTCCCAGCCTGGAATTTTCCTTTTTTTCTTGTTTTCTGTTGAAATCCTGTGCGTCCTTTCAGAGGCTACTATGAATGCCCCCGCCTCCAAGAAGCCTTCATGTTTGGCCTTAGCCAGAATGACTTATTTCTTTGCGGCATCACAGATGCTAACTTCTGTTCCAGCCCGAGTTCCCGTCTTCCTTCTCTTCTGCTCAGTGTCTCTCCAGCTACGCAGAGCTGCCCCTTCCCTGCCGCAGCAGGGCCCAGCCCTATGTATGGCACAGAGGCTAGTAGAGTGGATGTGTTTGGAGTTGTCGAGTTAAGCTGAGGTCCCACAGTCTCTTTGGGGCTCTAGTGCTTTAAAACTTCCCTTGCCAGACTACTGTGGGTGGCTAGTCAGCGGCAGAATTAGAAAAGTGACCTTTTCTGGTCACTTAGAGCTGAGGGCATCTTGGATTTCACAGCCTAGAACCCCCTGCAGGCTTTTTGGATCCCCTAATCCTGTTGATGCTGCAGCAGTATCGACTGGCCCTAAAAGCAGCTGCTAAAATGCGGTCTGGCACGAAGGAACTTTCTGGGCCGGTGGACATGGTCTGTATCGTGATTGGGGTGGTAGTTAGGCAGATGCATGCATTTGTCAAAACTCTTCAGACTGTGCACTTAAGATTTGTACAGTTACTTTATGGATGTTATATCTCCATCAAATTAGTTAATTTTTTTTAAATGTGGCCTGACCAGACAGACTGGGTACAGGGCCTGTTGTGGTCTTTCTGTGGCCTTGGGAAATGCAGCTCATGCCAGCATGTCACTGGATTGCTCTGGGAGGAAAAGAGAACAGTCTCTGCATTTGTGGAACTTAACCCTTTAAGTTCTGAGCTAGGCCTCCATGCACAGGTGCCTCCCCACCCTCTCCCAGGAGACCCCACCCTGGCCTGCCTCCAAAGAATCAGAGCCAAGCCTCACACGGCCACAGGCTGAGGCCTGCCTCTCACAGGAGAAGAGACGATTAAAATTAATGTAAAACCCAGGGCTCCTCTAACAGATATTTGTACACCCATGTTAATAGCACCATTGTTCACAATAGCCAAAAGGTAGAAGCAACTCTAGTGTCCATTGATGAATGAATGGATTCACAAAATGTGTTGTATACATACAACTGAATATTATCTAGCTTTGAAAAGGAAGGGAATGCTATAGTCATGGATACCTACTACAACATAGATGAACCTTGAAGACATTATGCTAAATGAGATGAGCCAGACAAAAGAAAGGATAAATATGATATGAATCCACTTATATGAGATACCTAGAGCAAATTCATTGAGACAGAAAGTACAACGGTGGGTGCCAGGGTCTCGGGGAGGCAAGAAAGGGGAATTATTGTTTAGTGGGCATAGAGTTTCAGTTTGGAAAGATGAAACATTTTGGAGGTAGATGGTGGTGATGGTTACACAACATTGAGAATGTACTTAATGCCATTGAAGTATACACGTAAAATGGCTAAAATGGTCAGTTTTACATTTTGTATATTTGACTACAATAAAAAAAATTTAAAGAAAGAAGAGCAATGAAAGAATCTAAGGCCTAAGGCAGCCTTCTGGCCCCCTTAAATTTCAACATTTTAAATCTCATTCAGGGGACTGCTTAGCGGAGGATGTGGTTTCTGGTCTGAGAATCCAAATGTGGGAAACGGAAGCCCTCACTGCTGCCAGGCCCATTCAGAGCGACAGGTATCCTTCCTAAATGCCAGGTCCTTTTGTCAAGACAAAGGCGAGTGACCACATATTGCGCCACTGGTTTAACTTAATTTTCCCATGTGACTCTCTCGGGTAACGTGTAGCCTGAACCTGATGACGGAGGGCTGGATTTTACTTTACACCCCAGCGACTCCCAGCATCGTGATTGGGGTAACCCCATCCTCAAGACCCAGGGGGCTCCAAGCTGCAGAGATTAGAGTATGCTTTGTGAACGGCAGCTTCGCTGTCAGAGTGGGTTGGCTCCTGGCCTGTAATTCAGAGTGACACCCGGGTACTTGTCACAGCAGGGGGCTGGTGCTGGTGCCGTCAGGGCCGTGCCGGCCAGAGCAGGTGTGCCGTGGAGAGTTTAAAGGAGGCTGACTCTCCCCGTTTTGCCTCAGGGACCATTTTTGATTTGTTCTTCGAATGGAAGAAGGCTTGGCCCATCAGACTCACAGGCAACGCTTCCCATTCTCAGAGGAGAGAGAGCCTCAGCACAGCAGCCTGTGAAGGGGGCTGCCGACCTTTTCGTTTATAAAATAATACTGGATTCTTGAGTCCTGCTCTCTCTCCATGAAGGGTTGCTGCACTCAGGCCGTTAGGAGGACAAAGAGAGAATCTACTGGAAGGGCCTGAGCCTGTGCTGTGAAAAGAAGCTCTGTACTGTTTATGTCCTGGTTGATGTAGATAAGTAGGTACCACGCCTATAGTAAAGGAAGGATAGCAACATTTTGAGACAAACTTCTGGTTCCCTTCCTCCCTAACGAAATAGTGAAAGACAGATCTGACACACACCTACTCTCTCTCTCTCCCTCTCTCGCTCGCTCTCCTTCAGGTGTGGTAGAAAGGGCTGTTCTGGACCTGCTGGTTTCCCTATTTTGTCCATTATGTCCCTGTTCTTGGCAGAAACTTGAAGTGCACCTGCTGCTCTGGTCCAACTCCACCTTGCTCCTGGAAGCCACTTTCTTGCAGTCTGACTTTCTGTCTCTGAATTTGCATTTGTCCTGAGTTCCCTTTCAGTCACTGGTTGCCCTCGGGCTCTGTCGGCTAATTCAGTTGGTGGGTGCCGCTGCCACCACCCTTCATGGCAGTGTTGTCGCTTCTGTGCCCCTGGCTGCCCTCTGAATACTCTGTTGCCTCAGAGGGAGGGGTCTGCTTCCCCCTTTTGCCTTTTCCATCATATTACAGTGCAAGGAAGGGCATTTCAGGTCCTTTAGGAAGGATGAGTAACTTCTAGTTGAGTTTGAGCTGCCGATTCCTGCAGTGGGCAGAAATGTGGACAACTACACACACACACACAGAGGCACGCACACGCTTCTCCGGCAGATCAGGAGGAGGTATCCTGTGTAACCACTCATGCCCAATATTATGTCAGCTGCATTAGTGCTTAGAATGCAGAGTTGTTATAACCATACGAGATACTAGGATTCATCTGTTGGCAGAATTTGGAGTACAGAACTGCAGGGACTAAAGGAAGTAGGAGGCCCCATCTGGGTATTTGGGAAGGGATGGTTCATCGCTCTTTGCTGAGATCTGGGGCATCTGGAGCTTGGCCACCTGCAAGAAGCCGCGTGTGGGGTGGGAAGCTGGAGAGGCAGGGCTTACGGCAGCTGGCACCACCAAGTCTACTTAGGGATGGAAGGTTGGGTTCTCAAGGAGCTCATTGGATCCTGGTTTGATGCTTTGGGCTGTTAGAGGCTTTGGAATGTGTCCAAAGGGTGGCGGGATTCATGCCACAGCCTTCATGACAGTCGGAAATACTTCCAAAATCCCATGATTTGTGTGTGAGGAAAAAGGAGGCTGTGGTCTGTAAAGGAAAGTTGTTCTGGAAGCACTGAGGGTACCTACAGATCTCACTTTGAGAATTAGAACAAGGGTGGATCACTGAGCCCATTTGGCTGGACCCCAATTAGTATTTGGGAAAACAGACCAGAAGGAGCAAGGTCTTACTCAAATTCACACCACCAATAAGTAACAGAACTAGGACGGAGCTCAGGTTTCTCTTGATTCATAGTCCAGGATTCCTTTGGCCACAGAAATAGAATTATGAACCGAGTAAGGCAGCCCTTCTCAGTGGATTCTGCATTTCTAAAAGCTCTCAAGTGATGCTGGACCTAAGGACCACACTTTGAGAAACAGAGATGTCTGACGTCAGTTTCACTTGCAAGGAAGCCAGATGGCATGGGTGCAAAGCTGGAATTCCTAATTCTCCATCCTATCTGTTTGGCTCCATTCTTGTTCTGTTTTATCTTTATCAAGATGTCTAAAAGCTTTTGGCCTAGACCCTCAACAAGGAGATTATCTGTCATCCTTTGTCAGCTACTTGCTACCCAGATCCCAGCCTCTCTCTGCCATACAGGAAGCTAAAATCGTGACTGAAACATACATTCCAAACACTCAGAAGAGTATGCCTGTGGCTTTGTGGGGGTGAATGTGAGAATGATCTTTGGTTGTGGGGAGGGACACACTGTGGAATATGTCACTCTGTTAGCTGTCTGGGCTGTACATTTGTGACAGTGTGACAATTTGTGCCATTGATCTATTTCAGAATAGGAGGTTCTGAGTGGCAAGATTGTCAGGGCCTTTGCTTGTTCCACCAGTTCTCACTGATCTGGAAACTTTTCCTAGAGATTTGGAGCCTAGACTGAGAGAAAGAACAGAAGGCACCTCTGAGTTACTGACAAAACAAATAGGCATCACCAAATGTGTGCACACAAAATCTCGTTCTTTCTTCATCATCAATCCCTCCGGCTTTAATTCAGAATTGTTCTTTAAAAAATACAAATTGACTATAAGATTGATTACATGCATTCCAAATTCAGAGCAAATTCTGCAAACTCCTGCTCTGGCAAGGGTGAGGAGAAGCGTTGGGAAAGATTGTACCAGCAAGAAAATTTTGCTAGAAGCTAATCAGAGGTGAAGCAACTGCCAAACTCTAAAATTTTACATCCGTGCTTAGAAAACCGGCAGCCGCCCGGGGCCAATGAGTGTAGGGACACTGGGTCCTGGGGATCATACTGGCTCACAGCCCTAGGTGCCTCTGGTACGTTCAATTCTGTTCAGCTTATTGGGAAGTATGCAGTGTACTGCAGAATATTTTCTCTTTTAAACAGCTAAAATGTTTTGTTCTTGTTTAAGATTGGATGTTGAAAGGAATCGATTTCAGTTATCTCAAAAATACGTCTGTATATAAGAAAAAGGAGACACTTAATAATAATCCTAGGAGACTGATGACGCTTTGCTATCTTTATCCTACCTCCTTTTTTTTTTTTTTTTTTTTTTTTTGAGACAGGGTCTCACTTTGTCACCCAGGCTGGAGTACAGTGATGTGATCTTGGCTCACTGCAGCCTCCGCCTCCCAGGCTTAAGCCATCCTCCTGCCCCAGCCTTATGAGTTGCTGGGATTATAGATGTGCACCATCACACCAGCTGATTTTTGTATTTTTTTAAGAGATGGGATCTCACTATGTTGCCCAGGCTGGTCTTGAACTCCTGGGCTCAAGTGACCCTTCTTCCTCAGTCTCCCAAAGTGATAGGATTGTAGTCATGAGCCACTATGCCTGGCCATTATCCTACCTCCTTCTGACTCCTTCATATATTGTATTTCCTCATTCTCCTTTTCCAGCCACTTCATGGCAGTCTCCATAGTTTAGCTTAGGTATACTTTTGTCTTTCCACAGTCTGAGCGATTATCCCCTAAACTCCAATGATTCCAACAGCTTGTTTCTCTAGGCTCCAACTTCTGTTAAGCAACCTTCATCCCATCATTCCACCTCAGACCTCCATCCTCCTCTGTAATCCTCATTTCAGGGAATAGCCATGCCGCCCACCAGCCCTGCGAGTTGACTCTGACGTCCTCCCACTTTGGAACTTCCTTGTTTCTGGCTCCTAGTTGTTTCCTCTGCCCCATGTTAGACCCTCCTCAGTCCTCACCTGGGCCATTTACCTTAGTGTCCCCCAGGGTCTTCTGTGTCCAGGCTCCCATCCTGTAGTCCCACCCCTGATACCTGCCCAGTCCCTCAGAAGTGCTCACTTTTCCTCATACTTCCTCCCCCAGGGCTGTGGTCCACACCTGCACTGTCCAATACAGTAGCCACTAGCCAGTATTTAAATCAATTACAATTAAATAAAATGTAAACTTCAGTTCCTCAGTCATACTGGCCAATTGCCAAGTGTCAACAGCCCCTGGGGGCTTCTGGCTGCCAAATTAGACAGCACAGATCACAGAAGCATTTCCACCATTGCAGAAAATCATACTGGCTAATGCTGGTCCACATTGTCCTTTCCTCTTGAGCATCTTTCTTTCCCTCTCCTTCTCTCCGAATCCTCTCTCTTTCCCAAAGAGTCACAAAGACACATCCTTACATCCCAAACCTCATCTTCAGCAGCACGGAAGTTGGCACTTCTCTGAGGGTACACTGGAACATAGAACTCTTTTGGTTGCAGTAGATGGGAACCCAACTCAAACTAACGTAAGCACAAAAGAAAATGTGTTAGCTCTTGTACCGGAGAGACACAGCTCAGGCTTTAGCACAGCCAGGTTCAGTCGCTCATGTACTATTGGACCTCACCCATCCCTCCTCCACTGCCCTCTGTGGCCAGCTTCATCCTCTGCCCTGCAGACCGTCCCCTCCCCATGACCAGAGAACACGGCCAGGAGCAGGCTCTGCTTACAACATCTTTACTGGGCATGATCCCGAAGGAAGAGAGACCTTTGTTTTTGGAGTTCATATATCATGTCTATGGGATTTGGGTCTGTTTGGGTCAGGAACCGTGAATCAATCCTTATGGCCAGGGGGATAGAACACCCTGATTTGCCTGGCCTGGTCACATGCTTACCCCAGGGGTGCGGCACAACACCCAACCGTAGCTAATGGGCTCCCTGTGGGAGAGAAAGATCACAGGATCTTGCTCATATCAGATGAAGGAGGGAATGGGTCAGACAAAACGCAGATTTCACAACTGAATTCTGTTTGGAACCTTTCTCACTTTCTTCATTTGACAGGAATCTGGATGCCTGACAAAGTATCTGAACAGATGTTCAACGAATATTTGGTGCGTTAACAGAGGGAGACGTGAATGGATGGATGCACGGGTGGATGCATGGGTAGATGGATGGATGGATAAGTAGATGGACAGAAGATGGGCAGTTATATGCCTAGCTACGGAGAAGGCCAGGGGAGAGAACCAGGCTCCAGAACTCAAGGAGCTTCCCTTACATGCTCATCAGAAGCCTCTGCCTGTCTCATGGTCTCAGATCTCCTTGAGGATTGATTCAGCCCTGCCAGGCCATGGGCTCCTTGAGGGCAGTCCTCAGCTAAACCCATCTCTGCCAGCACTCACAGCCCCAGCACAGGGCTGAGTGCCTGGCCAGGGCTGGCTGGTGGACTGAAAGTCGGCAGCAGCTCTGTGCATCTCTTTGTTGTAGTTGGACGGTAAGATACGAGCTAACCAGCAATGCAGGGTGATCTCATCTGAGTGTCAGAGGCAGCAGTCCTCCCCAGACTGCTGGTCTCGGACACAGTGCATTCACCGTTCTTTCTCAAGCCCCTCTCAATCAAAAACAGGATTTTTAAAAAAGCTTTTAAAAGCCCTAGCAAAAAAAAAAAGAACCATAAAAATGGTGCTCCCAGCAGACAGCAGCAGGGCTGGTGCCTTCTTGTGTGAGATGATTTGTGGATTGAGGCCCCAGGTCCATTTCCTGGGAAACAGTAGGTGTGTCTTCCATCCAGAAGCTCTTGTTTCTGGCAATGGCCGTAGTGGTGCAGCTGCTCGAACTGTCTAGAAAACTGAAGAATTAATCCTGGGAAGTAATTAGCTCTCCTGGGAGGGGTTGGGCTGCGTGCTGCCTGTTGTTAAGTCATTGTCGTCATACTGATGGCCTTGGGAAGTGGCATTAAGAAGTCTAAAGGGCTGAGTCAGGCAACCAGGGTGGTGGCAGTGTTACCTTTTGTTTTATTTTAATTTCCAACCCTTTGATCTCTTGTCTAAAATAGCCTCTCAGAATTTAGCAATTATATTTCTTCCCTGGTTAATACTGTTCCCTTCGTCTCTTCAATTGCATCTTTTTCTGTGCATGTATTTATTAAGGAACAAAAATGAGTTAGGCATTTAGAGGACTTATTTTAGTCCCAGTAGACCCACCTGCCTGGAAAATTGGATGCCCAGGGAGGCTTCTACAGATGAGAGGGCTCCATCTGCACAGGGGTTCACCAATTGGCTATAACCAGGCCTGCTGGGGAAGCTCTCCCGCCTTGGTGTCTCAGGTTCTCTCCCTCTGTCTCTTGTTCTGTTTCCGTGGGGCATGTGTGCTCTGATGGGGACAGCCCGAGTTCAGGGTTTGGCTATTTGGGGAATTGCTGAGTCTCCTGCTTTCTGGCGTTGACCTTTTCTGCAAAGCATGTGCCATCCTCGGGGCTTGTCAGGCATTTGGAAGGAGACAGTCTCCAGGGAGCCAACATCCAGCCACTGTCCTTCCTGCATTCTCTTCCCAGGGTGGAGGCCAGAGAGAGATCATTCCTGCAGAGGAGGGGCAGGCTTCTGCCTGAATCCTCAGAGAGCCTCACCTGGACCAACTACAAGTTGCTCAGCCCCGGGGAGTTGAATCTGGAAGGTGGTCTCATAGCAGCCACCTGGGCTTTTCACCGGGGACACCTGGGAAGGGA
This sequence comes from Macaca mulatta, assembly GCF_049350105.2. NCBI lineage: Eukaryota > Metazoa > Chordata > Mammalia > Primates > Cercopithecidae > Macaca > Macaca mulatta. The sequence goes on along the minus strand of NC_133418.1, from coordinate 101,493,323 downwards.
ACCAGGTCTAGTTACCACTCAGGCAGCTCCTGCTGCATCGGACCCAGGCTCTTTGTGACCTTGGGCAAGTCGCTTCCAACTCTCTGAGCTTCTGCTTCCTCCCCTGGGAAATAAAGATTGCATTAGTCCGGGCAGGTTAACGATTGGAACAAAGCACCCCAAACGGTAGTGGCTTAATCATGTAGCTTCTTTCTCAAGCCACGGTGTGGGGTGGGTCAGTGAGAAGCAGCTTTGCTCTAGGAGCAGAGCCCGACAAGAACCAAGGCTCCCTGTGCAGCGTGTCCCTGCCGTCTGCGCCTCATCCTCCTCTGCAATGGACAGAGAAAGAGATGAAGAAGACATCTCTGGTCTAACCATATGGTCTGGAGGGACCCGAGTCACTTGCACACGCATTCTGCGCATGTCGGCAAGAACTCATTACACGGCTCCAGCTAGCATCAAAGGGGGACTGGAGAGTGTTGTCCAGCCGTGGTCCCGCAGAAGGAGGAGGGCACAGACATGGGCAGCGCCGGCGACCTCTGCCACAGAGACGGTGATGAAAAGTGCCTGCCCGGGATGTGCGTGAGGGTTAAATGTAAAATGTCGTCATTCTTCAAGCACAGTGCCTGACCCCCAGTAGGCACGGAGATATTGTTATTTTTCTTGTTTCTTCTCGCGGATGTTCCCTTGAGGTTTATGCAAATAGCAGACCAAGGCAAGAAATGAAATCTATGTCCCTGCCCTCTGAAGTTACTGATTTCCGTGTTTCCTCGCAGTGTAACATTTCATTAGACCTTCCAGATGGGGGAAAGAACAAGCAGATTAAAAGTCAGATAGTGCCTAGGAGCCTGCTTCATCGGTTTCTGGGACGTCTGGAGCTTCAAAGCTATTTGGTATTTCCACTGCCGAAAGGCCTCCTCGGGAGCAGTTGTGTTTTAATAAATGGCTGCCTGAGTAATTTTCCTCGGAGGAATTGCATCGTGGATGTGTATGCTCCTGGGGGAGAGCTGGCTGCTCCCTCCGCCGCTCCAGATGCTGGTACATTATGAATAGGATGCTTGGGGCTGGAGGAACCCGGCAAGCCTGCCCACCCCGGGCCGGTGATGTCATCTTCCAGATCCACCAGGCGGACTCTTCAGGGCTCTGGGTCGGGGCTTGCTGGACAGGGAGAGTGGGAGACAGTTTGTGCAACTGGCCTGAACTGCCCTTCCCCATGGCCACTGGCAAAAGCAACCGCTTGAAGATCCAGGGAAAGAATTCATTTCTTTGACATACCCTGACTGATGCTGCCCGCATCAGATAGCGGCAGTCTGGTAGGTGGGGCAGGGAAGGAGGGAAGAACAGGATCCTGAGTCCAGGATCTTGCCCATCTGTGGGGAGACAAGACAGGCATGAGAACCACAGTGATGTGGCACTGCAGCGTTCTTCATTCATTTGTTATTTATGGAGCCCTACAAGAGGCCGGGTACTGCCTGAGCCAAGATACAGCAGTGAACAGAGCTGGCAGGTGGAGACTGTGGTGCCTGAGATCAGGGCTCCGGGACTGCGCTCCCAGAGCATGAATTCTCCTTTGCTACTTTCTAGCTGGGAGACTTTGGGCCAATTGCTTGAGCTTTCTGTGCCTCAGTTACCTGGTCTGGAAGATGGAGATAGCCATCGGAATAGCTGCCGCACGGAGTCGTTATGTAGATTAAATGAGTCTGTGTTTAGGAGCACTGCCCTTAGGGAACTCACATTCCAGAGAGGGGGACACACAGAAATCTAAGTAAGTAAACTGTATAGGCCAAGAGAAGGCAATGAGAGTGATCTAAAAAAAAGCAGAGAAAGAAGTTGCCATTTTACAATAGGATGGGCAGAGAAGGCCTCACTGAGAAGGTAACATTTGAGAAGAAGCTGGAATGCAATAAGAACCCTGGCCATGTGGGTAGTGGGGAGGATGGGCCAGGCACACGGAGCCGTATGTGCAAAGGTCCTGAGGTAGAAGGGGCCTAAAGTGATGGAGCCACTGCAAGGAGGCCAGCATGCTGGAACAGAGGGGCAGGGGGAGATTGAACAAGAGAGGGGAGTGGGCACCAGGGCCTCATGGGTCTTAGAAGGCCTTTGGCTTTTTCTTAGGGTAGGTTGGGAGCCATTGCAGGGGCTTGAGAGAAATGATCTGGCTTGTGTTTTAACAGGATCACTCTGGCTGCTGGGTGGAGAATACCCTGAATGAGGGTGAGGAAGGAAGGAAAGAGACGTGTTAGGAGGCTGTGGCAGAAAGTCAGCTGAGAGATGACAGGGGCCCAGACCAGGGTGGCCAGGGTGGAGATGGGAAGAAGTGGTTGGTGTTAGGAGGAAGCACAGCTGCCGGCCGAGGGAGCTGAATGTATAAGAAGCATTGTGAGTGCGAGACGAAAGGTCTGCAGGCCGGGGCTGGACATGAGTCCGGGAGAAGATAAAGAAGAGCATTAGCTTCAGAGTCAGGCACAAGAGCTTCTTTCCAAGCACCACTGCTTCCCCCAAGTGGACTTGAGCAAGCCACCTCATCACTGAGCCTCAGTTTCCCCCTTCTATAAAATGGAGGCAGTGCTATGACACACACAGTTCAAGTGACTTGCAGAGTGGCAGGCATGCTATAGGTGCTCCGTAAATGCTCCCTGCTTCCCCTTTCTGCTGCCTGTTTGCAGCTGGGTAAGGAAGGCTCGGCGTCGTTGGGGTGGGGCATCCCCAGGCCAGGAGGCTGACGCCCGCAGAGCTCAGGGGTGTGGAGAGGGATGCGGCACCGCCTTGTAGTAAGCAAAAGGGGGTGTTGGCATCTCCGTCTCTGATTTCATCGTGAAATTCTCCAGGCACTTCCTCTAGGCAGGAGGCCCTGGAGTATGGGGTGAGTAGGCCCCAGCTACGCTGCTCCTGGGGACGAGTCACTTCCTTTGTAGCCAGGGAGTGGGTGCCAGCCCAGTCCTCTTCTCAGGCGTGAAGAATACTGAGCTCCTTTTATTCTAGCCCCTGAAAGCCATCCTGATGGTGCCAGGCTGGCGTCTGACACCATAGTCCCCCAGCCTCAGGTGGGGACCACGGTTTTCTCCAGGCTCCCTTCCTCCCGCCTCATCCAAGACCAGCCCTGTGCAGCCCCCTTTGTTGAGTGGGTGTCAGCCCTGCTCTGTGTGCCGCTGCAGGGCCAGCCCTCTGTAAATGGACTGCCTGTGCCTACAGACTGGGCTGGGCTGAGCCAAGAGCAGATGGTTGTCTCCCTCCCTCTCCCAGGGCCTGCTGCAGCTGAGATCTGGCCTGCAGACAGCTCTCCAGAACCCTCTCAGGGGCCCTGACCCCATCATCCCAATTGTCCTTAGGGTGCCCACTCCCTTGCCTGAGGCTGGGCTCAGTGCAGCCACACATGTGACTGTGGGCAGGGAATGTGACTGATGGGCGTGACTAGGGCTTCCCCCCAGGCAACTGGCAGGGGTGGCCAATGCAGTGTGTTTCCAGAGCTTAGTATGTCATCAGATACAGGGGACCCTGCAGAATGAGGGCTAGAAAAGATTAGGGCCAAGGGATGAGGCAGCAGAGTGACCTGGAATCATCAGGAAGACTTCGTGGAGGAGGCAAGAGCTGAGCTGGAGGAGTAGTGAATCATTTGTATCAAGATGTGAAATAAAGCTATTCCTGTTGTTTTGGGGTCTCAGGTAAGGCCCCAGGCTGTGCCTGAAAGGTATCGGGTATCCCCGCGTTAGAAAGAGGAGCTAGATAGCCCCAGGGCCCGTCTCTACTTCCATGAGAAAAGCTTTGGGCTGACTACAGGGAGCAGCGACCCTAGAAGAGAGCTGGCCTAGGAGGGAAGCTGAGGCTTCTCTCCCCGCCCACGGAGGAGCTCCCCACTCCACCAGCCCCTCAACCAGTCCTCTGTGGGAGCTGCTGCTACCCCAAGACTGGGGTACCCCGAGCACTTAGAAGGACGTGACCTGGGTTCCTTGGAATTTGGGGGACACCAAGGCTGTGTGCCTGAATCTTACCAGGAAGTGTCCAGATGCAAAAGGCTCCTGGGGATTTCTGGACTGTGCAGTGGAGAGTGAGGGTTGTGCTGGGGGCAGCGGGACCAGAGTTTGTCATCAAGGGAGAGTCGTGGTTGTGAGTCCAGAGTGGACACTGCACAGTGAGCCAGACTCCAGCCGTCTTGGAAGACCCTGCCCAGGAGGACAGCCTGCCGGGGTGTGAACCATCAGAGCCACCCGAGGGAGTGTTTCCAGCAGAGCACAGACCCTCATGGAGCTCCCACAGAGAACCCACCAAAGTGCTGCAGAGGAATGAGAGCCGGCACCGGGTCTGTGCGCACAGAGGCTGTCTCTGCCCGTTTACATCACTCTGCTCACACCTTGCCCTTGTGCTCCCAGCCCCACTGCCTGGCCACTCTGGGGAGGCTGAAGCAGCAGTTAGTGAGAAGGAGGCAAAACCAGAGAACGGCGACGCTGCCATTCTCATTACCCGATTCTGAGCTTGGGTCCAGCCAGAGCTGGGGCAGAGGGGAGAGGCTGTGGACCAGATACGATAAGAGTTCTGATGAAAGGACTGGGCTTTGGAGAAGCCAAGGATGTGATCATGTTTAGGACTGACCTAGCCATACTAGCTATGTGGCCCCACAGGTCACTGAAACCTTTACATCACTTAAACCCCTCCCTGCCTCGGTTCAGTTAAAGTACCTGGAGATTAAAAGAGCTGATGCGTGCGTGGCCCTTGGTGCGGTAGCCAGCACGCAGTAAGCGCTCGGGAAGTGTTCGCTTTTAGTAGTAGAAGTAGTAGCAGCAGCAGTAGTTGTGGCAGCAGCAGTAGTACTTCTACTAATAGACATTGTGCCCAAAAGTGACCACCCCTCCCGCCTCCCCCGAAGAAAACCCCAAATGCTATTCGGGCCTAACAGAGTGAGTCTGGAAAGAAGTAGTGGGAGGAAAAAATACTTGTTTACTGCTTGTTTACTGCTTACATCCTGCTGAGTTCAGAAAGTAACTCAGAGGAAGAAGCCAGTTACATGGTCATCATTTCACAGGCTCTGTATTGAGAAGACAGCAGTGCTGGATGAGGCCAAGAGCAACTATCTCTGCAGTCTAGGTGGTCCAGGAAGGCTTCCAGGAAGAGGTGGCACAGAGTAAGGCCTCCAGCAATACACAGGTGGTGCTACGCCACTGGGAGAAGAGTGGTCTGAGGCCTGTGTGCGTGGCCACGTCCCTCTCACTCACACACCCTCTCCTGGGACAGTTCAGCTCAGCAGACATCAGTGGAACCCCTGCACTATGTCAAGCTGAGGGTGGGGCCCTGGGGACACTGAGATAAGGAGCAGGCAGGCTCTGTCTTCAAGGAGCTGCCAGCCTCATGAGGTTAAAGAGAAAAAGCATGGAATGCCAAAGGAATTTTGCTAAGATGAATTCAGGGGTACTGCAGGGCTCAGAGGAGAATGCAGCCCAGCTTGGGGACCCTTTGAACACAGGCACACACAGACACACACAGGCACACACACACAGGCACACAGACACACGCATGCACGCACCCTCTTCCCTGGCTGTCTTTTCCCCCAAAACCATTTCTCCTTCTGGGCACGTGATAGAGTTGCATGTCCCCACCCACTTAGAGTTAGATCGTGACCACATGGCTTGCTTTGGCCAATGACATCAGAGCAGAAAGGACACATGCTTTCCAAGTGAAAACCTTGAGAGCCAGTGTGCGACGCACTAACCCATCTCTCCTTTTGCCACAGTGGCCAGTCTGACAGCCAGGGTCCTAGAGCGTGGATGACCTGGCACAGGGCCCCCAGCCGACCAGCAGTGAGAGCATGGCATGAGTGAAAAGCATACCTCGCTGAACCCATTGAGTTTTTGGGGACTGTTGAGCATCATAGCATCGCCTACCTATCCAGGCTGATGCAACTGGCCATTTTTTTTAAGTGGCCAAAACAGAAAACTGGCCCTGATTGAGTCTTCTGGGAGCTATGTGGGTTCTTCTCTGTTGCAGTCTCCCTGCCCTGGGAGTGGAAGGTCTGGATTCTAATTCATCTCTGTCCTAAGGCTCTGAGACTCCGTTACCACCATTGTCGAAGGGGGTCACTGATCCCTGCCCCGCCTGCCTCCCCAAGCTGCTGGGGGAGTCCAACATGGTGGGTACGGGGATGTCTTCAGAGACCTGGGAGTTAGGAAACAGCCTCCGAGCACTGCATTCATCAGCGTCCCTGCCTTGGGCCTTGGAGGTCACAGGGAAGGTCACCCTTGCTCAGAGTCAGGCAAAGGACACATCAGGAGGGGAAGACCCCGGGGGGGGGGGGTGCCCCTTGCTGCTGCCAGTATGCAAGGGGCCAGCAGTCCCAGGCTGCCCAGCGGGGGTGGAAGTGGCAGCCTGGAAGCAAAGTATCCCTGCTTGGTTAATCTAAAAATAAACAGAAAGGCAACAAAATCTATGTTTCAATTACTGCACACAAGCTGTTCAAACAGCCAGCTCTGCACTGGAGATGTGAACTTGTCAACAGAGGCTGCCTCGTTTGCATGCTTGGGTGGTGATAAAACACACAACCTCGCAACAGGCTGCCCTCTGGTCTGGGCTGCTTTTTTTTTTTTTTTAATTAAATTAAATTAAAAACACGGACGTAGAATAAAGACAATGAAAATCTGAAGCAAGTACATCAAGATAGGGTAGCAGCTCCCAACTTGAAAACAAAGAAGCCTGTGGGTTGGAGACAGCCTGGTACTGAGGTCAGCAGGGGAGTGGGCAAAACAGGGCCCCGTGGCCAGGAACAGAGGACAGAAGTCTCTCCCGAGTGACCAAAAGCAACTCCTTCCTTGGGGGTCGCTTCTGATCCTGGAGGAAGCTCCAGTGGACAGTGTGGACCTTTAGTTCCCAAAGCCAAAGTCGAGGCCCCGGAGGTCCCCCTGTGGGGGAGAGGTGGGCTACAGGCCAGCCAGCAGGGGCTCTGGGGCTGAGCCAGCAGGCTGCTTGCATGGCGGGCGGAGCTGGGACTGCCATCCTTGGCCATGCTGCCTTTCGTCTCCCATCTTAATTAGACACTGTCCTAACTAAGACGCAGTCTCCTTTCTGGTGAATGGGAAGTGAATGGAGCCCCAGGGAGCTGGGCCACCCTGGGATTCTGGGGCTCCCCTGACCGACCCTGCCTGCTCCAGCCCAGCGTGGTCCCTCCCCTGCCCCCCAGGGAGTTTTTCCGTTTTATGGCTGTGCCCTCCAGAGCAGCCCTCCCTCCCTGAAGGCAGGAGCTGCGTGCCCTGTTCTTATTTCCTCTCAGTATCTTGCATTGAGCCGGGTATAATGGGGGAGGGAGGTGGGCAGTGAACTTGACGTAATTTGATGAGAAAAGGGCAGACCGTGCGTTAACCCAAGGGCATGCCTGGGGAATTGCTTGAGAGGGAAAGGGGGGCACGAAGGCCTGACTCATGGAGTGGAGCCCCAGAACAGGAAGTGGGCTACGTCATGGTTTCCTGGGGAGGGATTTGGACAAACAGGAGGCCCGCCAGGTCCCACTAGAGATGGAGACCAGAAAGGTGGGCACTGGTGCTTAATACTGGTGAAAGTTCGTTCCACAAATCCTGCTCACGGAAGTGGCTGTCGGTTTTGCATTCACTCCAGACGGGAATTTTAACGTCCCCAGCCCTCGGAGCAATTCTGCAGCCATCAACCCAGACGCCAGTTACTCGGTGAAATAAAAGAGTGGTCGAGTCTCTCCTAAGGAAGATAATATCCTGTCACAGGCAGTATGATCTGCCGGCCATGTGACAGCCGTTCCCTAATGTTTCCAAATAGACTTTTGAATAGACTCTTGTCTAGAAGAAAGCAAATTGCAAGAGCATTTTTGGCAGCCAAATAGAGAGAAGGCATCAGTCTTTCTTCTTTGCAACTCTTGCCACTGGGTCTGGCTCCCGGCACCGAGTAGGATTCATTCATCAGCGTGGTCCACTGATGAACACCATTTCCTGTGAAGAGGAGCTCATTGAATTAGTCAATTCTGCAAGATCTAGAATAATCGGGCATGCCTGAGAGGCAGCCCTGGGAGGGGGGAAGCCTGCTTGGAGAAGGAAAGTAACAGCAAAATCCAGCTCAAAAGACTGTGATCGTGTGTTTGCAGGACTACAGGGAAACAGGGCTGGAGTTTCCAGTGTTTGCAGCCTCTGTGGAGCCACAAGAAGGAGGAGTTAGAAGGAGCCACAATGGTTATTCGTAATGATAACTCTGGTTAATCCTCCTCTAAGTAATCAAACGGTAGTCACCACAGCTCCCTCATCGATCCTGATGTTTACGAGTTCCTAATTTATACACGCCTCCCTTCTTCCCTCAGTTTACGCTGATATTATGTTTCCAACTGTCATTTCCAATATCTTTTTTATTTTTCATTATCACCATTTTAATGATTTACACCAGGAGCAATAGCACAAATGCCTAGTCAATTAGTCCCGTGAGAAAAGTCTCTGGATCATGTGTGCTTTTTTGAAAAAAAATCACTACATCAAAACCCACAGCCCGATTTTCTCAAAGCAAAGGTGCACATGGGAAGGGAGGGAAATGGGAGGCCTGTTCTTTTAATATTGTTCATCTAAAACGGGCACTAGTACTGCCTTTCCAAGACGGGGAGATTGCTTTTTGTGCAAGAAATTGTGCCCAGAAATGGAATCGGTGGCATTTTTCCTGAAACGTAACCACCAGAAAAGCATTTTGAACATTTGTCTTTTTAGATCACGTATTAAGCCCTGTCATTATGGAATATGGCTTTTTCCAAATATATATCTGTCCCTTAGGGCCATCCAGGGAGTTAGAACGCCTGGGTCCTAGGGCCGAATCCAGGCCTGCTAACTCGCCAGATCTTAGGCTGGTGCGTCTCGAACTTTAACTTGCATGTGAGTGGATCCGTGAGTGGATCCTGTCCCATTCCCCACCCCTCACCCTGTTAAAAAGGCAGATTCTGACTCAGTAGTCCTGGGGCAAGGCCTAAGACTCCGCATGTCTCGCAAGTCCCCAGGCGATGCTGTGGCTGCTGGCCTACCGACCACACTTTGAGCTGGGAGGAGGTAGGCCACTGTGCCCAGCCCTGGGCTTCACCCTCTTCCTTTTCCCGGGTTATAAAATGCGAAGGTCAGTGCTGGACTGCTTACACCGGCAGGATGTTGTGAGGCAAATGATGTAGTGGCTCTGAAAGAACCTTGTGTGGTGAGGGCACTTCCCAGAAGACCTCCCCTCTGAGCGAAGGCTGAAGCACACAGCACAAACACAGCGCTGTTAATCACGGGTCCTGTGCTGTTACAGGGGCTCTCCAAATCCTGTTTGGCTTTGTGTAACTGAAACTTCGTGTCTTGAGACCAGCACCGCCCATTTAAGTGCTCTAACTACAAAAAGAAAGCAAGGCAGGAACAGAGCACAGAAGAAACTTGTGGCCATGCTGGCTGTGCTTGTGGCACGGATAGTGATGATGGTTTGATGCTTTGGGGGATGGATACATTCCCAAATACATTAAGTTGTACACATTAAATATCTGCAGCTTTCTGTACATCAATCACACCTCAATAAAGCGGTTAAAGAAAAAAGAAGAGGCCGGGCATGGTGGCTCACGCCTGTAATCCCAGCACTTTGGGAGGCCAAGGCAGGTGGATCACAAGGTCAGGAGATCAAGACCATCCTGGCTAACACTGTGAAACCCCGTCTCTACTAAAAATACAAAAAAATCAGCCAGGTGTGGTGGCGGGCACCTGTAATCCCAGCTTCTCGGGAAGTTGAGGCAGGAGAATGGCGTGAACCGGGAGGGCGGAGCTTGCAGCGAGCCAAGATCGCGCCACTGCACTCCAGCCTGGGAGACAGAGCGAGACTCCGTCTCAAAAAAAAAAAAAAAAAAAAGAAAAAAGAAGAGCCTTGTGAAGGGTGAGGACTTGCTGCTGCTGTACTGGCCACTGTGGGGTGTTTAGGGTGAGGGCCTTTCCCACTCCCCCGAGACCAGCCGCACCCACTGCTGCTGAGGAAGATTCGGCTCTGCCAGGCGTGCTTCCCTCAAAGCTTTGGACTGGCTGAGACCTGGGAACGTGTGCAGGTTTCACTGGCATTGGAGAAAGCAGGCTCCCTATCTTTAAATAACAAAGACAATGCCCTAAAGCCTTTGGTTCCAGAGATTGATGCCACCTGTGGTCCCCGGAGTGGATGCAAACGTCAGAGGTCACAGCTCTAGCTCTGGTTTCTTTTCTTTTCTTTCGGGTTTTTTGTTTGTTTGTTTGTTTGTTTGTTTGTTTGTTTTTAGAGGGAGTTTTGTTCTGTCGCCAGGCTGGAGTACAATGGCACAATCTTGGCTCACTGCAACCTCCGCCTCCCAGGTTCAAGCGATTCTCCTGCCTCAGCCTCTCAAGTAGCTGGGATTACAGGAGCCTGTCATCACGCCTCGCCAATTTTTGTAGAGGCGTGGTTTCACCATCTTGGCCAGGCTGGTCTCGAACTCCTGACCTCAAGTAATCCACCCACCTCGGCCTGCCAAAGTGGTGGGATTACAGGCGTGAGCCACCACTCCCGGCCACAGCTCTGGTTTCTAATGGGACTTGTCGAATCCCCGCCTCCCCTCTTTCCCTCGCCTGGAGAGCCTGGTAGAGGCTGCTCATTTGGGTTCAGACCCTGGATCCTGCAGCAGGTGTTGCTGGAAACTTCTGGCTGCCAAGCCACAGGACCTGGTTGGGCAATCTTCACATTAGCCCTGGCTGAGTGGGGTCTGATGGCGAGGTGGCTGGTGAGAACTGGGGGCCAGGGATGGGAGTGGAAATGTGACAACGAGAAGCTTTCAGTTCACCTGGGGCCTTGATATTTTAAGAAAAGGAGCTAAAAATAAATCCACATCTTAGGTTCCTCATCCTAGAGTGGAACTGGAGAAGGCTGGCATCAGCCTGGGGTACTCCAGAGTTTCCTGGGTTTCTGCTGCCTCAGAGGATTTAAATGTGAAGTCTTGGGTCCAGGCTGGCACCTACACGTGGCCCCCATGACCCCCACATTTCATTTGGAGGTGCCAAACACCTCACCCTTGAGGAATACGTCACCCTTAGAGGCTGTGTGAAGGGTCAGGACCAGGGCTAGATGGTGAGGCATCATTTAAGGACTCATCCCCTCATCCCTTTCAGGGCAATATAAATGCAGACGGACCTTGATGGGGGGGGTCTCCATACATTTTGGCCCCACCTGTCACTCTCCTCAGCCTAGTCCTGGCCCTGCCATGTGTCCCATACTGGGAGGGTCACTTTGGTCTGCCAAATGTTCCCTGAGCCCCCCACCCCGGGTGCCCAGCCCTGTGCTCAGGCAGCTCCGGTGAAGGAAACGAAGAGGGAGAGGTAGCCCTGTCTTTAGGGACAGGATCAGAACTCACACGGTGAGTGGAACATGCCAGTCTGTCGCTGGGGTCCTAGGCCTGGTGAGTCTGGCTTCTGTGGGCTCCGAGAAGAGAGGGCTCATCAAAGAAGGTGTCCAGCAGGGTAGGGCAGTGTGGGGCTCACCCCCAGCCTCAGCCAGAAGCAAGACTTCTGAGCTAGTGGGGGCTCCGTGGGGATGGGGGTCACCGGGGGCTGGAGCAGCCCCAGGAGGCAGGGAGGCATTTCTGAGGGGCATCCCCACCTCCCGCTAACATCCACGTCAAGTCGTGGCCAAGCTGCCTCTCCAGAAACGCCCAGAGAGTTCCTTTGTGTTGCATTTGCCAAGATGGTGTTCTGGCTGCTGTTTAGTATTTTGCTCCAGAAGAAAGGCTAAAAGATGCAGAGAGGGAAACTAAAATAATAAAGACAAGCACAGACTGTTCCAATCGACTTGGCAGCACGTCTCCCCCAAATGAGGCAATCATACATTTTCCGATCGGGGCCGGCCGGCCGAGGCTCATTCCTCAGCCAGCCACCTCGGCTTCCCTATCTGGAGGCAGCGCGGGCCCCCTGCCTTCCTGTGGATTAATCATGCCTTCGGGGCCCTCACAGCCGGCCGCCCACTCCTTCGGCGTGTCTTAATGATAGGAACGAGGAAAGGGTCATTAGCCACCTGTGATCCTGTGTACAGTGTGTACACACAGTGCATGTTAATGTGTGTGGGCCACCACCAGCATCCAGAATACAGTGTGTCACCGGACACAGCCTCCATCCCGCCCGTGAGCTGAGGTGCACGAAGCATCCTGTTCCTGAGCAGGGACTCTCGGGGCCCAGGGCTGAGGGCTCCTGGACACTGTTTCCTCTGTTCCAGCCCCACATGGACTATACAAACACATGGAAGCTCTTAATTATTTACTCATGAATTATTCATGGTGAGGGTTTTCCAGGCAGGTCTGTGTAGCAGGGCTGCTGATCCGATCTCTAGCAAGTGTCCAGGAGTCCGACATCCCCGACAACACACCAGCTGGTGAGCAGTTAGAGACACAGTCTGGGCCTGGGGCACCAGGATTTCCTTCCTGCAATATCCTCAGGCCCCAGGTAGCCCAAGCCTTTTGCAAGCCTGGGCCTGGGACATGAGGCCCTTGGGCCGCAGGGAGAAGCTCTTCCATTAAGACAGGCCCTGGGGCTAGTGATACGAGGTCCCCTGTGTCATGGGTATTTATGGTGGATGACCTTCCCCCACCCTCAGCTTGTGTCTCCCAGTGTCCCTGAGTGAGATCACCCTACAGGAAGGATCCTGGCTGACCTAGCACAGAGGGCCTCAGGAGCTGTGCGTGTTCGCAGACAACAGGCCACACATACTGCTTCGGATTTGACAGTGTCTTTTTCCTTATCCCAGTAAACCTGCCCGGTTCCTGTTGGGACGTGAGGATTCTAGGGACAGGTAGTGGGAGAAGGCTTAGGAGGGAGCTAAAAGTCAGGGGCTGAGGCTACTTTGTCATCTTTATTTTGATCCTAGTTAAGACTCACCTGCCTTCTGCAAAGGGAACAGAAGGAGCCCCTGGGGACAGGGTGACCGCTCCCTCATTCCTGCCTCTCCCAGGTGCTCTGGCACCCCATGAAGCTGAAGATTTGGCCCCATGTGCCAACAGGAAAGGAAGCGGCCAGTTTCCATTCATTCCTGAGGAACAGGCAGCCTGAAGGGAGGTTTGTCTGTGGAGGTGTGAGGTCAGGGCTCTGTCAGGTGGAGGACACTTTTTGGTGAGCAGGTGAGCCAGAAGGGAAGGCCAGGCCTCATCCCTTGGAAGTAGGGAGGTGGCAGGAATACACCTTTCATTGTCTCCTGGAGATAAGTGATGGGAGGGAAAGACCTTTCTAGCGGGGCTGGGGATGCTGTCGGGCACACCCCAGCGCTGGCCTCTGCCCCACCTCCTCTGGTGGGGCTGGGGATGCTGTCGGGCACACCTCCTCTGAGGGATGATCCGAATTGTGAGGCAGTTGCACTCGACTGTTGGGATTTTCCCCAGAGCTGGTGGATGTGGCATTGCTGCATTTGGGGATGCTGGGGGACCTTGTCCTGAGGTTTGGGGTGCACCTGTGTGCATTGAGACGCCAGCATGTGGCTCTGAAGCGGGGCCTGGGTTGCAGCGGGATCAACAACTGAACATTCCGAGAAGTGCTTCTGCCTGTCAGGAGCTCCCAGTGACATGTTCCCCCCGTTCTTCACATTTGCTCCCGTTCTGTAAGGAGGTCTTCCACTTCCCCTCTCTGCTCCCTGGAGGCGGAGAGGTGCATCACAGAGAAGGGAACGGGGAGCCCGACAGCCTGAGCCGGCTTCCTAAGCTGTGTGTGCAGGGCCCAGGCTCCAGACTCTGAATCTGGGCCCAGAGCTGAGAGGCCAAAGCCTGATGTCTGTCCCGGACTGCTGTGAAGATGACCCCCCTCATGGAGGCGCAGGCGCGGTGTTGACTGGCAGGCTCTGTGCACAGGGGAGACTTCAGGAGGCCGGGCGTGGTAGCTCACACCTGTAATCCCAGCACTTTGCGAGGCCAAGGTGGGCGGATCACTTGAGGCCAGGAGTTTGAGTTTGAGACCAACCTGGCCAAAATGGCGAAACCCCATTTCTACTAAAAAAAATATATATATATATATTAGGCGGGTGTGGTGGTGGGTGCCTGTAATCCTATAATACTCGAGATGCTGAGGCAGGAGACTCGCTTGAACCTGGGAGTTGGAGGCTGCGGTGAGCTGAGGTCGCACCACTACACTCCAGCCTGGGTGACAGAGTAAGACTCCATCTCAAACAAACAAACAAACAAACAAAAAACAGACTTCAGGGTTCTGCCCTCCCCTGGGAAAGGCCGGCCCTCCTCGCCTCCCGTCTCCTGGCCAGCATCGGTTTTGCTGCCTGCAAGATCCCAAAGGCCAGAGCCAAGTTGGCACATAAAATACCAGTGAGGCCTTTCACATTTCACCCAGGACGAGCACTGAACTGTCTCTACCTGCACCTCAGCGTGGCCTATTTCCACCTGTTAATACAAGATTTTCTAGGCTCTAGAGCGTTTTCTTCACATGTGCGTGGAATGTAAACAGGTGCTAGCAAGGCACTAACCCCACCCAGGTTCGAGTCCTAGTGTCTTTGTAAATGGTCCCCTCCATACAAAGGGATGGCTGCTGCTCAGCCTGCTCCCCACCTTGGTGAAGGGCCCTGTGCCAGGTTCTGCCAGTTCGTGGGCAGCCTGCCAGGAAAGGGGGCTCACCTTGACAAGGAAGCTTTTTGATGTGTTTTGTCGGTAATTGCTTGACCAGTCTCATCTAAGGTACCTCGTCCATTCCAGGCCTCCTTCTGCCACAACTAGCACTTCCGATGCCTCCCTCGACACCACTCTGGGCACACCTGTATGCCCATGGGACCTTGTGGCACAGTGGCTCGGTGCCCAGCAGAAAATACTTAAGTTGCCACCTCTGGTGCTGGCAGTCTGCCATCTCACTCAGGGTAAACCGTGCAACACCTTTCTTTCATGACGTTTGAGAGGGGAAATTAAATTGAGGAATGAAGTCTCACCGAAATGCTGGCATGCAAATTCTTGACCTTTGTTTTGAGTACACCTAATGAGGCTGAAACTAGATTCTGGGCTCCAGGCTCCAAGTCTCCATCTCCTGCCTGGCATTTAAAGGAGACTTGAGGAGCTAAGCATCAGGGTGGGGGGTGGGAGTGTTGGGAGGTGAAGGGCGCTGGGGCCTGGGCTTTGCTTTCATGCACCAGAACTGTAAGGTGCGGGCACGGCATGGCCCAGCAGGTGGTCCCCAAGGCAAAGAGTGGAGAGGTTTTACTGGGGTCTAGGAGACCCCTTTGACCTGATCCCAAGCACATCCAGGCATGTCTCAGGGGAGCAGTGTTGCTGGCCACCCTCAGTGCATACCCTCCTCACCTCCACCCTCCCCAGCTGGAAGGAGATGGCTTCTTTGGCAATATGTGAGGTTGTGTTGTTTTGTAGGAAGGTAGAGGCTGATTTATCACATCAGTCAGGCCAGGCTAGGCTGTGCTTAGGTAACACATAGACTGCCAATCTCAGCGTGTTATCACAACAAAGATTCACGCCCCCATTATGCAACATCCAGTGTGCGCAGAGAAACGCTCTTCCATCAGATGGTGGCACCATCTGGAACATGTGGCCTCCAAGGTTGCCATGACGAGCACAGGGAACTGAGGGTCATAGATGTTTGTAAAGGACCAGGTCTGGAAGCAGTCTCCATCCCCTCCCCACCCATCCTATCCGCCAGACTCCAGACACAGGAGCCCAGCTTAACTGCAATGGCAGCTGGGAGAGTTCCTCCTTGTGCCCAGAAAGAGGACATACTGTGGTGAATACATAACATCCTCTCTGCCACATTAGGATCCAACCCTAGGGAGGCAGTGTCCCTGAGGCCGTGATAATCAGCATGAGCCCCTTGTTAGCAGGTCAGCCTTGGGAGAGGCGTCTACACTGTGAGCCCAGCTCACCTCGACATGCAGATATTCTCTGTTCAGGCCTGTCCTTGGAGGCTCAAGGTCTGATTTACTAGGACTGTAGGACATTTTCTCTCTCTCTCTCTCTTTTTTAATTTTTGTCTCATTCTGTCACCCAGGCTGACGTACAGTGGCACGATCTTGGCTTACTGCAACCTCCACCTCCTGGGTTCAAGCGATTCTCATGCCTCAGCTTCCTGAGTAGCTGGGACTACAGACACATGCCACCATGCCCAGTTAATTTTCGTTTTTTTTTTTTTTTTTTTTTTTTGGTAGAGATGGGGTTTTACCATGTCGGCCAGGCTGGTCTTGAACTCCTAGCCTCAAGTGATCCTCCTGCCTTGGCCTCCCAAAGTGCTGGGATTACAGGCATGAGCCCCCACGCCCAGGCTAAGATAGGATGTTTTCTTACTCCAGCACCTACATGGAACTTCCAGTCAGGAGACTCAACGTTTCTTTCTTTGTCTAAGGTTTTCTCTTCACACAAATGTGTTTGTCCTCTCTGGAAGTGCTCAGCAATTAAGAAAAAACAAGCATTTGTTTAATCATTCATTCAGCACACAGGTACTGAACACCCTTCTTTGACAGGCACTGTTCAGGTTGCTGGGGTCACACAGAGAATGAGGACCCAGGCCCTGTTCTGAAGGTAGCAGATAGACAGCAGCCGTGGCTGTAGGGAGGGTGGGTACCGTTTGCTCAGGGACTGGAGGAGAGTCTCTCACCTGACCCAGAAGGGGAAAAGTAAGTACAGGCTTCTAGAAGAATCCGTGCCTGAGCTGGGTGGGGTCATAGGCAGTAGCGGGGGGACGGTCAGAAGCCATTCCTGGCAAAAGAGCAGCGTGGACTTGGACCCTGAGCTGAAAGGGGACATGAGGCTTCAGAAACCATAAGGCATTTGGAATGATGGGCCATAGCCTCTGGGGCAGGACGGGATGAATGAGAGGGGATGCTAGAAAAGGGAGCCCGACCAGATCCTCTTCTGGGCTACCAGGAAGAGCTGGAACCTTATATTGATGGACAGGATTTAAAGCAGGAAAGTCAAGTATCATGATCAGAGTTGCCCTTTGCAAAACTCCTGTGGGCATTTGAGTAGAGAATGGCTGAGAAGGGCAAGACTGGGGGCAGGCAGGCAGGCAAGCTGAAATAAGGAGACACTGGGCGACAGTGACGGAAGGTCGTGGCTGCAGATGGAGAAGGGGGTAGATTTGAGAGCAGCTGAGGCAGAGGAATCTAAGACCTATAGGGGGATGGAGGTGAGGAGATAGAGGCGACTTTCTCTGAGGGAGGGAATGCCTGAGGATGGGTGTTTGGACAAAGGAATGTTGCGCTAATTTAGCAACTCTGGGTGTTTAGGCACCTGTGGAACAGCTGGGGGAAGGTGTGCGGCAGGCTGCAGGGAGGTGGGGGTGGTGCTTAAGAGAGAGGAGAGCTGCAAAGGTAGCCTTGGGAGTTATCCGGAAAGAGGGGAGGAGGGATGAGATCATCCAGGGAGAAGCGGAGGAGATCTGGAACCCCGAGGAGCCCCAGCTTTTAAATAATGAGCTGAGGAAGAAGAGCCCGCCAAGGAGACTGAGAAGGAGCAGCCGAGAGGGAGGCGGAGGACTAGGAGAGGGCTGGTATCACCAAAACTGCAGAGGAGGGCTCTGGAAAACAAGGAAGATCAGCCATGTCGCATGTGAGGGAAGTCGAGGACAGCGGCATAAATGTCCCCTTGGACTTAGCAAGCAGGTCACCCTTGACTTCAATGAGAACAGTTCCCATGGAGTGGCCAGGGCGAAGGCCACAGCGGAGCAGGTCACAGAGTGAACAGGATGAGGAAACTGGAGCTAAGTTTAGACAATGCCATC
Organism: Macaca mulatta; assembly: GCF_049350105.2. Classification (NCBI taxonomy): domain Eukaryota; kingdom Metazoa; phylum Chordata; class Mammalia; order Primates; family Cercopithecidae; genus Macaca; species Macaca mulatta. Next base: position 101,475,660 of record NC_133418.1, on the reverse strand, counting down.
AAGAAGCTCAGCTGAAAAAGTTTATGTGGGGAGATCAAAAGGGAATTGATTTTCATTTTTTAACCAGGTAATATTGGATAGACTTTTTTTCTTTTCTTTTTTTTAATTTTGAGACGGAGTCTTGCTCTGTCGACAGGCTGGAGTGCAGTGGCGCAATCTCGGATCACTGCGACATCTGCCTCCCAGGTTCAAGCGATTCTCCTGCCTCAGCCCCTGAGTAGCTGGTACTACAGGTGCATGCCACCACACCCAACTAATTTTTGTATTTTTAGTAGAGTCGGAGTTTCACCATGTTGGCCAGGATGGTCCCGATCTCTTGCCCTCGTAATCCACCCGCCTTGGCCTCCCAAAGTGCTGGGATTGCAGGCGTGAGCCACCACACCCAGCCTGGATAGACTTTTTAAAAATAATTTCTGTGACATTGTGTAAGCCAGAAAGCATAATGGTGAAATAAATAGTGACACCACACCCAGCTGAAGAAGTTATGGTCAGCTCTATTTCAGGCGGGGCTGCAGGCTTCAACCGGGCTGCAGGGTGGGTTCAGGTCTGCCCGGTGTGCCTGGCAGAGGGGATGATGGCCACCAGGGCACAGGCCAGCATGCAAGTACAACATGGGTAGGAGGCTTTTGGGTTGGGCACAGGCCCTGGCTCCATGGCACCAGAAGTTGACAACTAGGTCTGGATGTGCAAAGTCCGCAGTAGGAACAGGCTTTATAGATAGATATTTTTAAAATAAAGTGGCTCATCTGTCCACTGGCCAAAAATTCCAGGGTGCCTCCCCAAGGCTGAGCTGGACTGGCAGGGTAGGAAAAGGAGCTGGGAACCAGGACTTCTGGGCGCTCACCCCCAGACTGGAAAACAGTTGGAGAATGCAAAAGGCCAAAGGCAACCAAGCTGCAGCTGGGCCATGCCCAGGGTTGTGGGTGTGATGCAGACCCCTACCCTAACCCACCATCACTCGTGCCCTGGCACTGCCACACCCTCTCCCTTCTGCCTCTGCCTCTCCGTGGCCTCTGCAACCAACACCTCCCCTGTGTCTTTACAGCCTTCCTGATCAAGGGTGGGCAGGGAACCCAGCAAATCATGGTAATACTGAGCAAAATGCAATCTTTGGTGATTCAGAAGCCCTTCCAAATATCATGGCGTGTCCAGGTCTCCATGACAACATGGAAGGGCCTTATGCTTAGAGGCTCAGGAGAGCCGTGTGGGAGATGGTCTGGTTAACAGAGGCCAGGGTACACGGGGTCTCTGATGCTGCCCAAGATCAAATCATAGGGCTGTGACAATGAAAGGGAACTCCACTCCTAGAGGCTAACACCCTTTGCGACTTGAGTTGTGCATTTAGCTAGGATCTGAAGGCTGGGGATCCTGGACTCTTTATCACTTTCTAGTACTCGAACCTCGAGGGATAACTTATTCTTAGTGAGGTCCCTCGACCCTCAACTGGGAACCGTCCATGCCCTGCCACCTCACAGGCCACTATAGGAGGAAGAGAGCTTTCTGTAAAGGGCTTTGTCCACTATAAAGTGAGTCTGCACACGCGGGTGACCGTATCCTATCATGTGGTTGAGGAAAACATGTCCTGAGGAGTTCACGGCTCTTTTTTCACAGTGGGGGTGGAGGGGATAAAGTCCCAACCGTAATTAAAATATGCACATTTGTGTTGTTCAGGGCAGTGAGACGTGGCAGAACCAACAGTATCACTTTTAACTGTGGCTGGGTTCAAATCCTGCCTACTTACTTTGGCCACAGGATCCTGGGCAAATCATGTATTCCTTGTCTGCGAAGTGGGGCTAATTAATGATCCATGCTTTGTGGGCTTGCATGACTCTGAAATGAGCTAATGTTTGAAGCCTGTTATTGAACCCAGAGAAGGGGCTTCATGGATGCTGTCCGTTGTCGCTGCCTGCTCCAGTCCTAAATCACCCTTCTCTCCACCCTGTCACCGCAGGTCCGGGCTCTGTTTCCCTGTGAGAAGCCGCCTCGGCCCACCGAGATGTCCCGGCACCACAGCCGCTTCGAAAGAGATTACCGGGTGGGCTGGGACCGCCGCGAGTGGAGCGTCAACGGGACGCATGGGACCACCAGCATCTGCAGCGTCACCTCGGGGGCCGGTGGCGGCACAGCCAGCAGCCTCAGTGCCCGGCCTGGCCTCCTGCCGCTGCCCGTGGTGCCCTCCCGGCTGCCCACCCCCGCTACAGCTCCTGCTCCCTGCACCACCGGCAGCAGCGAGGCCATCACCAGCCTCGTGGCCAGCTCTGCCTCTGCGGTCACCACCAAGGTAAGACCTGGTGTCATCTCTGAGCAGGAGCCGGGTAGAGGGGCCCTGTCTCCCTGCAGGCTCAGGCCAGCCCCACAGGCTCCAGAGCGGCAGCCTGTGCTCCAGACCCTGAGTCCTCCAGAGTCTTGTCCTCCCAGGACCTGGGCCTGGCAACTGTTTGCGAGCGTTCATGAGGGTTTTATTATCCATGAAGTCTTTCTCTGTGACTGACTTGTAGGAAGATAAGCAGGTGCTGAGGCCACTCATTGTCCTATGCCATGTTGATTAGATGTTATTTAATGAGTGAAGTAACAGTGGAACTCCAAGATGGCAATACGGGGTTCCTAAATAGATAACTTGAGACCATGCAAGCGTCCCTGGGGGTGCCAGTAACTTGGGTTTGCAAGAAGATACTGACAAGTAGTAAGTCATAAAGGTGATAAACCCACCCTTTATTAACCACTGGGCCGCGTGTTCTCATATCTATTGTCTCTTCTGAGCCTTGCCACAGCACGATGAGTCAGTACTTTTATCATCCCTGCCTTACAGTTGAGGACACTGAGGCACAGCAAGGGCTCAGTGGGCCTTCTAAGGGCTGGTCCAAGGCTGCTGGTCCAAGGCTGTGGGACCTTTCTGCAGAGGACCCAGGACTTATCCCCACAGCTGACCTCAGGGATGTCAGCTCCAGGTCATTCCCATTTCTTTTAGAAGAGGCGGCTCCAGCCTCGGGAATGGCAACAGAGGCCAGCCTGTGTTGCTGAACGGAATGTGGAAAACAGTGTTGCCACGGCTCTTGCTTGGCCTTGGGCTGAGCTGGTCCCCAGTCGTGCTGGCTGCTCAGAGCCCCTCAGGCAGCCTGAGTCCTGGAGGGACGGGCCCCTGGCCATGGCTGTGGCAGGAAGCCCATTGGTCCCTATCCTGCTTCCTCAGCGAGCAGGGGCTATGCAGGCTGCCTTTGCCTCTGCTGGCCATTCAGAGCCGCCTCCCAGGAGCCCCCTTGGGGCAGTGTGCACGTACGCTCGTGTATGTGCAAGGATGTGTATGTGTGCGTGCATGTGTGTGTGCACATGTGGGTGTGTCTAGGCTTTTCTTTTCCTGCTTTCAGAAAAGTTGCCAGAGAAGTTAAAGGCGGGGAGCCCCAGCCTGGCCATTGTGAGGTGGCTGTGGCACTGGAAAGCCGCACTCCAGGTGTGCTGCGCCTTTGTCTCCTGGTTTTCAAAACTCCCTTTCAGCCCTGCTTCCCATTAATAACTGTGAGTGCTGCTGGCCGCAGAGCCTGGTGGAGGCCGAGACAATGGAGCTATTGGAGGCTGGCTCGGAGCGCACTGACATCTTGCTGCAGTGCCTTATTGATTTTATTTTCCTGTTATGAAAACACTACCCCACTGAGGCGGGGAGGGAAAGAATGTTGGACAGGGGAGAGGAGATGGAGGATTATTTGGGCATGCTGCCCCCAGGCCAGCCAAACACATTCCTCCCCTGGGCGCCAGCCCAAGCGCTGGTCTGACTCGGTGACCTCTGCCCAGTAGGGCCAGCCGCTAGCCCTGCTGGCCACATCTGGCAGGTGCTCTGCAGGGCCAGCTGTTGGCCATATGGAGAATGGCAGCCACTGGAACCGACTGCTCGGGGCTCCAGGTGGGAGAGAGAGGCTGGGCCCGGAGGCCCTCTTGAAGACGTCTGTCCTTTTAAGGATGCATGTGTTTTTTGGGATGGTGTCGGGCTGCTCTGGGGGATGAAGTGGAGGGGCTCGGTGCTGGGGCTCCCCTCCAGGGCTGTCCTGTCCACAGAGCTCCCCCTTTGCTCCAGAGTGGTTTGATAGTCACCATCCTTGACTGGCCTGACCCCAAACCACAGCCACATGAGAGGAAAGGAACCCAGCCACAGACAGAAAACAACAGCTGGGGCAGGGACTGGGCAGGGTGGCCAGGAAGGGGAGAGGGGCCGAAAGTTCATGCCTGTGAGGACAGCCCGCTCCTTGGCATGTCACAACAGAGGAACTGAATTCTGCCTCCAGCCCAGCCTCTTTCCTGCAGGGGCTTGTTTGATTCCCCAGAATACGCCCCGGTCCCTTGACGCCCAGGAGCACTGGGTTGGGGGAGGGAGGACAGCAGTACTGGCTTCCCAGGCACCCCTGGCACATTTGGGCCACAGTGCCTTCCTGCCGTTCTAGCCTGGCTCCTGCCCGCCCAGAGGCCTGTCCTCTAGCCTATGTATTTGACCCCGTGCCAAGACCACATCAATTCATGGGCAGGCCCAGGCCCAGGTATTTGCAGTTTCCCTGGTCAACAATGTGGGTCTTTACTGAGCAGGCCAGGGCTGGCTGGCTCTTGTCCTCGGGGAGCTCACGGCTCCTTGTGTATAACAAATCTGTGGCCTGGACAGTGTGACCAAATGACCCAAGAATGTCTCTCCCCCTGAAGTTATTGGCAGGGGAAGCTTAGTGCAGTGGATAGGGCCAGACTTTGGAGACAGACTGCCTGGATTTGAATTCCATTCTACCGCTTGCTATATGAGTGACCCTGGACAGGTTACCTGACCTCTCTGGGCCTCACTTCTGTAAAATGGGAAGAGGTCATTGTACTTGCGAGCAGAGTTGCTGTGAGGACTGTGTGGGTTAAAACCTGTGTAAAGTGCTCAGAACAAGCAGAACCTGGCATGTGGTAAGTCGAGACCCGTATCGGTGCTGACCTCTTCCTATCACCGTTGTTACTGTCATCCAGGTGAGGCCTATGGGACGAGACTCTACCCCCTTAGGGAAAGGTGTTCATGTCCTTTTTTTTTCTTGTCTTCAGTCGAGACAGGGTTTCACCATGTTGTCCAGGCTGGTCTTGAACTCCTGTCCTCAAGTGATCCACCCACCTTGGCCTCCCAAAGTGCTGGGATTATACACGTGAGCCACCATGCCCAGCCTGAAAGGTGTTCATTTCTAACCTTACCAAGAGGAAAAGGCAGGTCTTCAGAAAAGACACAGCAGCCAGGCCCCAAGAAAGCAAGGAAAGGAAAGGGCATCTCAAACCTACTCCTTGGCTGGGATTCCAGATGCTCTGTAGGCAGGAGGGAGCTGCGGGGAAGAGGCCATCTAGTGAACTCCAGACTGAGACTGATACAGCCAGGTGACCGAGGGAAGGGAGTTTAAAGCTTTTATTCAACTCTGGGGCCCTTTCCTCTAAGGAAAGCCTATTGTGGAAACAGAGCTGAAACCGCACTCCAGGGGATGGTGGGGTGGGTGGGCGAGGTCGGCCGGGTGGAAGCCAGGAGCAGAGCTGCGTCCCAGCTTGCCAGAGTGTGGGGACAGCTGCTGGAATGTATCCACCGGGTTTCCTGGGTGAAAGGTCTAGAGCCACATGCGGGCCAGAGCCACACTTGGAAACGCAGCAACTGTCCCTGAGGAAGGTGACTGGGGGACTAGTGTCAGTACTGTCAGGCCTTAGTGTCCCCTCTTGGCTGGGCAGGGCGCAGGGTGAACATCACGTGCCCTGGGGGCTGAGGCATCCCATGCCATCACCCTCCCCACCCAGCCCTGTGGGCCTGGTCACCTTCCCAGGCAGGGGCCGGCTTCTGCCAGGCTCTCTGGGTGGGGAGGCTGGCTGTGCTCCCAGCGACTGGCTGATGAGGTGATGACAATTCTTTCCATCACTGCTACTTCAGGCCTGAATTGATTTTTCTACTTCTTCATTTGTCTGTGGCCTAAAGATTCCTCGCGTGTCTTGAAGAAAGGCCAGTTGGACAAGCAGACTCCTGGGCTGCTGAAGTGCAAGGAGGGTCTGGTGGACTCACCCTAGCCCCCCAACACACACTCATGGCTCAGACCAATCAATGGCCTCCCCAGGTCACAAGTTCCAAGAGCCTAAGAGGAGCAGAGTGACCACGTCCTCCAGCCCCTCATTCTACAGGTCACAGTAGTGAGGCCCAAAGAAAATGTGGCCTGCCGAGGTCACCCAGTGAGTTAGAATCAGAACCAGCCTGGGCCAGCTCCTCTTCCCACTCCAGGCTGCCTGGCAGAATGCATTCACCATGGTAACCATGATTGCAGCATTGTTATGGTAACTTTTCCATCCGCTCATCCACCCAGCTGATAGCAAGCAAGAGATTTCAGGCCAGAAAGTGGGCACATTTACCTCTGTGGTATAGGTGAGAAAATTTAAGCCAAAGGTTACGTCGACTCAGCATTTCACCACTGCTGAGAGCTTCAAGCTTTTGAGTCTGACAGTACTGGGACTGAATCCTAGCTCCACCACTTAGAAGCTGAGTATGTCTCTGAACCTGTTGCTTTGTCTCTAAGAATTGGGAATAATCAGTATCCTCCTCATGGGGATGATGTGAGAGCTGGTTAAATTAATATGCATAGAAAAGCTTAAAACACTACCTACCAGGTGGTAAGCACTTGATAAAAGTTAATTTTAGAAAGTTAAACCATTGACTGGGTCTACCCAGTTATCCATACATTTGCGGGGAAACCTGTCCCCTGCTGGTGGTTGGTGCTGGGAGGCTGAAGAAAGATGCATTGGCCTGTCCCCATCCCCTGTCTGATGCGGCACGAGGTCACGCTGAGAAACCGGCATGGCATCCCGTCCCTGGCCCACCACTGTGTGTCTGGTCTGTAGATGGTCTGGACCGCAGGGGCAGGGTGCTCCCGAGAAGCAGAACTGTGACTCCACTGCCAGACCTGTTTGTGGGCCCGAAGGGAAGCCCCAATGCCCCACAGTCGCTGCTGCATGAAATTTAAATTATTCTCAGAAAACCTGCTTGACAGATGAAACAGAAAAGGGACGGCTTCATAAAATGCAATTTTGTTCGTGAAAGAATGGACTCTGCAGAATCCTGGCTGATGTCTTTGTGAAATGTACTGGGGGCTTTTTTTCCTTGTGGTCAGGAGCACTCATGCTGAAACATTCCCATCGTCCCTCAGAGCTAAGCCCTTGAAAATAAATCTAGCTGGGAAGCAGAGGGACTTCGCCTGTGTCGGAGGCCCGAGGAGAACCGAAAGGGGCCGTGAAATCTGCGGGCTTCATCATCAACACTCAAACACCCGGGTTTTGACATTTATGAGCATTTAGGGCTGTCAGGGTGGATATGTGTCATCATAGAGACAACGCTGGGACGATATCTTCCCCATGCACTCCAGCTTCTCTGGAGGAATGCTCCCCTTGAGGGAGAGGATCTGGGATTTCTGTGGGGATCATGTGAGTGACCGCAGGGCCAATGTGGCAGCCCCTCCTGTTGTGTGCTTCTGGGGCCCATGAATGAAGAGAGGATGCTTGTGCACAGAACTCTCATGCCTCTTGTATTCACATTGAAAATCGAAGGCTGCCTTGCCGAGTGGGCTCAGTTAGGAGAATCATTCAAGCCCCTTTCGCCATGAATTTCCAGACTGCAAGTGATTTTATCCAAAGACTGTTGCTTTCTCCATGAACAAGAGTTGTGATTTGCCTTGTGATAAATTATCAGGGAACAATAATGCATTGTGAGATAACACAACCTGTGCACTTTAGTACTGAGCTAATGGATTTTGCCTGTACCTTAAGTTGCAGTTACAGTTTGATCATGTATTCATTGACTTAAAACCTACCTGTCAGTCACAAAGTGTGTACAAAATTGAAATGTCATGATTTCCAAAGCACCCATTTCAAAGCCTGCAGTTTGGGCTGAGTGGTCCGAACTTAAATTTCTGATTAAGGAGGCAAAAAGAGGGAAGAAGATGTATTTTGCCACATTTGTAAGAGACAAGCCTTAGTCTGGGCAAAAAAGGTCCATACATGGATTCCAAAATAAAGATATCCAAAGACTGCATTGACTGGAGCCAGTTGTGTGTGTAAGTTAGCTTTTGCTGCTTGATAATACCCCCAAAACCTGGTGTTTTAAAGCCATAACAGTTCTGTGGTTTGACTGGTCAATACTGGTCTGGGCTGGCTCAGCTGATCTCTGCTGGGCTGTCTCATTTATCTGTGGTCTGCTGTAGATTGGCTAGTGGCTGGGTGATCAGGGATGGTCTCACACACCTGTGATTGGCCAACTGTTGGCCAAGGTGCCTCAGTCCTTTGTGGCCTGTCATCCTCCATCCAGCTATCTCAGGCTCATTCACACGGTGGTCTCAGGGGACCAAGAGCAGCAAGAGAGCAAGGTTAATGCACAGATGTTTTTCCAACCTCTTCCTGGGGCATGTTTGCTAAAATCCCATTGGCCAAAGCAGGAGGCATGGCCAAGCCAGATTCAAGGAGTGGGCAAAGAGACCCCGCTTCTTGATGGGAGATACCGCAACACCACATTGCAAAGGGACAGGCATCTAAGGTTGGAAAGAATTGTGATCATTTTTGCAATCTACCCACGGAGTGTTCCCAGCATGTTTGTTTAGGCACAGTCATTCACCCTTCAGTTCTGGCCAAGGCTGGCATGCCTCAGGCAGAAAGGATTACTCTCTCATATGGCCTGATATAGATGTGGGACACTTAGGACCCACGCACATCTATCTACTCAAAGAACTGGCTAATGAGGTTGAAAAGAAGACACGCGGCAAGGATTATGCTGCTAGGGAATGGACTGTCCGGTTGGCTCTCAGGGGACCTCGCAGGTACACTGACCTTGGCTTCTAAGTTCAGAAGTGCCAATGCTTGATCCTGTCGCTGCTCCCGGGTTGGTGGGACTGGAACACTGCTGTCCCCAGGACATGCACAAGGACAGATAGATGCTAACCTATTGATTTGGAATTTAAAAATCACCCCAAGGAGGCCACCTTCATGGACTTTGACCAGAGGCTTTCTCCCTGTGAAAATCTACTTGGGAAAACAAATTCTGGTAGGGAGACTTCCTGATGAGTCTGAAATCAGGAAAGGGAGCCTGTTGCATGATGCAGTATTCATTAACCACAGATTCGGATAGCCCAGTGCCTGTTTCTCCTAATAGGATAAATCCTGTGCAGTTCCCCAAAAGCCCTTAGAAGGACCTCTTCTTAAATTAAATTAGGTTTTCTGCAAAGAGCATCACTCAAGATGAACATAAATCTACTTCTTATTCAGTTCTAATGGTTTTCTCTGTTTTGTTTAATTACTCATGTTGCAATTAAACAATTTTTTTCCCTTGAGGAAGGACAGTATTTTAGCTACATTATGGGTTAAATAGGCTTTGGAGAACTAGCCTGGGAGTCTCATCACCATTTATAACATTGTTTTTTTATAGGGAAAGTATGTTCTAAAATCTAAACAGCCAAATTACAAATGAACTTTCAGAACCCAACCCATTTGTTAACTAGGAACTGTCTGTAATGCTAAAAATAACTTGGGGAAATAAACTTAAAAAGGAGAGCTTAATGCATCTCAGTATCATTTATCTACCATCAGCCCCTACACAGTTAGTTTAATTTCATTGAGGGAATGTCCTCCAAACCCAGACTGACCCTATCCCTGTTCTTCTTACTTTCATGGTACAGCCAGCCAGACTGGCCTGAGACTTCCAAAAGTGCAATGCCATGGGGAAGAGGCATTGTGGAAGTCTCTGCAGAGAAGAGCTGATGTAACTTAATGGATTACCAATCAGTTTCAACACTCCGTTTGTTGCCCTAAAAGGAAGGTTTAGGAGAATTCCGTGTACTGCTCTGGCTGCAGTCTCAACTAGTCGTGGCATATTAATTTGCATTGTGAATCTGCCTCTCTAGAACCCGTAGGCAAGAAACCTCATTTTCCTCTGGTAAATAAAGAGCCCTGAGAATTGAGCAGAGTGAGTGGGCCAGGCATCTGTATGCACTCAGAGACTGCTGTCACACGCCTTTCCTATTGATGGCAGCAAAATTCTGCATGCCCAGCTTCCCCTCCTCTGCTTCCCGGAAAAGGTGGGTGAATACTTTGTACCCTTCTGGAACTGTAAAAAGGAGTCCCGGGAGCTGGGGAATGGTGCGAGGTGCACGTCTCAATAGCAGAAGGCCAGTTGTCCGCACCTCTGTCCCTTGACTTAAATTGTTGGCTGCTGTTCCCTGCAGTCCCTTAAGAAAACACCCCTCAGCCACCCACGGGGCCACCCTTGCTAGACCTGCTCCCCAAGGCTCAAGTGTCAAGGTTAGGTTTGTGGTTCTCTGTCCTCCACTCCTGCCTTCCTTTGCCCTTAGAGGGCCACACAGTTTCCCCCTGGCCCCGCAACCCCAGGCTGCCAGCAGGTAGGGCTCTTGCCCGGCCCAGATGGAGCTGTGGATGGATAGAGAAAGTCACTCACATTCCACGTTCTTATTTTTTTTCACACCTGGAGGGGTGGAGACTCAAAACCCACCTGGGCCCCCCTTGTCTAAGGCAGTCGGCTAGGGTAGGGAATGGGGGGATCCTGTTGGGGTATCCCGGTGGCTCATGCTTTCAGATTTGATTGCTTTATTTTAAAAACATGGATTTGAATGACCGAGAGTCACCTGGGGCAGAAAGGACAAACCTTTGAGTCCAGCTTCATGGATGGCCAGATCCATCCGGAGCATCCTGAACTCGTTCTCTTCCCACTGGCCATGAGGTCAGGTCCTCCCAGTGTGACGCTTCTCTCCTTTGTCCAGAGTGGATCTGCCCAGCTCTCCCAGCATTCGGGCCAGCCCTGGGCCATGGCTCTGGTGTCTCTGTGATTATCTTTGCAATTCTAGAACAGCACTGGCCTTGAGGCTGCCCTCAGGAGACTTCTCTGGCACGACAAAGGGACTCAGTATAGGACAGCCTCTTTACGAAAACACACCCAGTCGAGGGCCAGACTGATGGTGAACACGACCCAGATTCTTCACCTACTACTTAAAGTATCCCTAGTTCAGGTTAGAAGTGGCCCTCAGGCTGGAGGGTGGCAGGGGATGGAGGTAGGAATGGGGGCATGGGCTGAGCCTACCTGGTGAGTTGGTTGTGCCAGCTGCAGGCAGAGCTGGAGAATGAGCCAGGCCTGACAAAGTGACCTCGTGGTCTGTAATGGGCATTGCTGCCCATTTGTCCGACATTCATTTTCTCTCCTTCTCCCTTCCCAGTGGAACCCCCATTCTGCTTAGGTATCCACCACCTCGTATGCTCAAAGAAAAGTGAATCCCAGCCCCTGGTGAGAATATGATTCTGGCCAGGCATGGTGATGGCGCTTCCCCTCCCCGTCGTTAGTTTAGGAAAGGGTCATGTGAGGCAGTTCTGGAATAGAATATGAGGATAATCCCGCCTGGGGTTTCTGGAAAAGGTTTCCTTGCTTTTAAGGAAGAGTCACAAGAAAAAAAGTCATCCTTCGCCCTCCAGACATTGTCATGACTGGAATATGGTGCCTTGAACTGTTGTAACCTTCCTGCTACAAGCCTGAGGATGAAGCCAGCACATGAGCAGAGAGAAAGCAAGAGGAGAAAACATGAGGAGAAAACAGGAGAGTTCCAGATATACAAGAGAGTTCTCACATGAGGAGAAAACAAGAGAGTTCCAGATGTACCAAACCAGAGCCCTGGTTGCTCTGGGCTTCTTGTTGTGTGAGCCAATACATTTTCTAGTTGTGTGAAAAAGAAATAAAAAACAACCGCCTCCATTGCACAGACGGCTCCCAAGCGACAGCCGTGGGTGCCTCCTCTCTCTCCTAGACCTCACCAGGCGTGTTGGTTTGCTAAAAGCAGCTGCAGTGACCTTCGTGAGTACCCTCTCCTATTACTCATTCATCCCAGCACTCGCTGCTGCATACAGGGTTGCTGCTATCTGTTGCTTCCCTGAATGTCAATACCAGGACACAGCTTACTATCGCCACACTCCTATGTGTCAGTGGGTCTGTGTTTCTGTCTGAGGGAAATCCACTAACACACTGGTACGTGAGCCAGGAGGTCACTGGAGAGCATCACCCCACCACCCACTTTAGCCACCCTGAAATTCCCAAACATAGGAAGATCTCTCATGCCCCAGGGCCTTTGCACCTGCCACTCCGTCTTCCTAGCATTGTCATTTCCTCTCTTTCCTGCCCAGAAAAAGTTCACCCTACAACTGAGAACCTAAAGGTTACCACCCCCTATGATGGGGAAACATTTTTTGCTATTATTTCTCTTGTTCCTATAACACTTTTGTTTACGTTCCTATTATAATACCTCAATATTATGTGAAGCTTACCCATTTATTTATTTGTCTCCTTATGAGGCAGCGAACTCTGTAAAAATCAGCGGCTCATGATGCCCAGTCTATAGAGGCTCTCAGTATGTGTTGGAGGTCAGAATGAATGGATTAATGTACATGAATATTTATTAATGTATTTAACCACTATTGTTGAGTTAGGGAAGTCGAATCCTTTGACATCATCTCAACTTGCCTACTAACTGAGAGAAGATAGTGGAGCAGCCTCCAAAAACAGTAATTTCTGTGGGTGCCATGATGAGGATGATGAAGACGTAACCCCGTGGTGAGCTAGCATGAAGCCCTCATGGGTTCATAGTTGGGGCCTGAGCCCGGATGATAAAGCTGTGTTGGGGGCGCAGATTTTACATCATCGGGGCTTTTGCTGTAGTTACTGTGCCCTTCCCATCTCTCGTAGAGCATTTGGAGTCACAGTATCACAACCCTTTCCTTCAAATATTTGCATCTTCTCAAGATTTTACTCTGACTTTCTTGTAATCCTCTGCAGCTTTTTGCATTTATTTATTTTATTTAAGGCACTCATCTAGTAATTACTTTATTGCAGGCACTGTTGTAAGTACTTTACCAATGTGAACTTTTTTAATCCTCATTATAACTCTCCGAGTAATTATTATTAGCACCACTTCAGACATGAGAAAGACTAAGAAACTTGCCCCAGATCACTCAGCAGAGTGGGATTCATCACCTAGAGCTGCTCTGGGTAGGCCCAGCCCAGGACAACCCTGGTGAAACTGGTTGGATGAGCAGCTGGATGCATACAGGTTCAAGGCACATCCTTCCCCAGTGCTGGCGACACCACCTGAAGGTGCAACCACACACTCCCCACAGGAACAGTTTTGCTCATAACGGTTTGAAACAACCAACAAATGTCAGGACCAAAAGGCACAAGGATTGCATGGTCGAGCCCCAGACCTCATAGACAGCCAGCTGCAGTCCTCTTCCTTTTGTCTGATCAGGCGACCTTTTTTCCTTAACAGCCAGGTAGGGTGGTACAGATAGCACTCACGTGCAGGATGCTTGGGCCTTAGAGCTCTGGCCTCTCTTTCTTTCTGAGGGTTTCTTGTTTTGCCCCCAAGACATAGTGCATGGCCAGTGTTTGCGCTCCAGGCCCCGCTTTCAGAGGCGATGGCCCAGTTCCGTCGCAGAAGGGCAGTCACAGCCATCAAGACCGTCCGCAGGTGTTGCTGGGCAGGCCTTGAATATATCCAAGCTCAGGAAAGCAGCTGCCTCTCGCTGGTCCCTCAGTCGTTCTTGGTGGATTTGAACCTGGGCTGGGAATGGGAGGTACAGCAGAATCATTGGCAGGACGTTTGTGTATGTCGGGGGCAGGGCAGCCACAATTTGCCGCTGTCTTCCCTGTGAGCTCAGCACCACTTTGGAGGAGGAGAGAGAAGAAGGAAAAGGTCACTGTGGTTATGGCTTTCGTCTCAAGCCCTGTTTCCATGAGATCTTTCCTGGGTTGGGGAAGGAGAGACCCTATTTGAGGAGGCTGCTCAGAGTGATGAAAAGCACCCTAGGCTGGGGTCAGGAGGTGGCAGTCAGGACCCATGTTCATACTTGACCGACTGAGTGACTTTAAGGTGCAACGCTGAAGCTCTCTGAGACTGTTTCCATATCTATAAGCTGTGCACAAGAATGTCCACCTCACCGGGCTGTTGTGGGGTCTAAGTGAAACAGCTGGGTGAAAGCGCTTTATTAAAATAAATGCCCTGGTTCGTGGAGACAAAAGGTAGATTAGAGGTTACCAGGGGCTAGTGTGGAGGGAAGGGACAGGGAGTTTTTGCTTAACGGGTAGAGTTTCTGTTTGGGATGATGCAAAAGCTTTGGAAATAGTGGTGACAGTCACATGGCACTGCGACTGCAGTGAATGCCACTAAACTGTATGCTTGAAAATGGGGAAAATGGCAAATTTTATGTTAGCACATTTTGCTACAGTGAAAAAAAGAAAACTCAAACCTAAAGAATAATGAATGAATGAATACCCACCATGGGAAGAGAGAAGCAATGTCTGAGCATAAATTCAGGGACAGCTGATGCACCACGCCATTTCCTTGATGAAGAGAAATAGGGTGTCGGTCACAGGGAGCAGAATGGAAGCCCATCAGATGACGGGTCTTCATGCAGACCAGCGTGTGCTTGACTGAATATGAGGAAGGGCTTTTGAGGAATGGGCGGGAGGGTGGCCCAGCCCCCAGGGAAGGTTCCTGGGAAAATGTGGGATTGGCATGACTGAGGATCCCCATCAGGACTCACCAGGTAACCTGATCTGGGTAGAAGGGCTCTCCACTCTCCTATTTGCTCCTCCCCCAACAGCAGCAGCTCTGCAGGCTCAGAGCTACCCGGCCACAGGGTTACTGCCAAGCACAGTGGGCAGGCCCTTAAGAAAGAGAGTTATGGTGGACACCAGAGCTGTGGAGGAGCATCTTTGTGGTCCATTTCTCTAGCACCCCAGAAAGCGGGGCCGAAGGTGAGGCGTCAGCTATGCGTATTCAGAGGCAGGTTATATGTCTCACTAGCATCAAGCCCACCAGAGCCCAGCTCTGGGCTTGAAATATGCACCTGGCACAAGTGTGCGCTTTAACCCTGTGTACTCAGCAACCTTTCTAAGAAGCAAGTCTGGGCTGCCAGCCAGCCAGGACCTGAGATGTGTCCTTGGGGTTGCCGCCAGCATCATCATTGTCATTGTCACCATCACTGACATTTACTGAGTGCTCACTGGGAGCCAGCCACTGCTGCAAGTGTTTTTGCCTGTGAACCTCTCCACTCTCACAATTGCATGAGGTTGGGGCCATAACTGTCCTCATTAAATAACCTCGGGAGGTGGTATCATGTCCAGGGTCACAGAGCCCCAGAACCGGGTTCACGGCCTCTTTATGATGCTGCCGGTAATGTGGAGACACAGGCCTGCCTCAGGGCAGAAACAGCCCCTGCTTTGAAGATGAGTCTGATCCTGAGAAGAAAGTGACAGAGGAGGAGAGAGAGAGGGGAAAAGATGCAGGCCCCAGCAGCTCACCCACCGGAGCTCCGGAACCTGCCCACTCCACCCGGTGCAGGAACCTCCACCCAGCCAGTTGCTCAGAGCGTGGCAGATAGAGTCCCTGGTGGACGCCGGAGCCATGGAGGGGCATGTTTGTGGTCAATTCCTCTCGCACCCCCAAGAGCTGGGCTGAAAGTGAAGCCTCAGCTATACCGCGTCACCATCGCCTCTTCCATTGTAAATATGCTGAGAGGACTGGGCGCGGTGGCTCATGCCTGTAGTCCCAGCACCTTGGGAGGCCGAGGCAGGTGGATCACCTGAGGTCAGGAGTTGGAGACCAGCCTGACCAACAGTGAAACCCCGTCTCTAGTAAAAATTAGCTGGGCGTGGTGGTGGGCACCTGTACTCTCAGCTGCTTGGGAGGCTGAGGCAGGAGAATTGCTTGAACCCAGGAGGCGGAGGTTGCCGTGAGCCAAGATAGTGCCATTGTGCTCCAGCCTGGGCAACAGAGCAAGACTCTATCTCAAAACAACAACAACAACAACAAAAACCCAGAAATATGCTGAGCGTGTAAGTTTTATTCTTCCACAATATTAGGCTGAGGAGATGATATTGAGCAAAATATATTATACCCATAACTCATATTAATGGGAATTCAATAGTGGCAACTTGTCATCTGCTGAGACTAGAAGGGAATATTATGAATATTGCATTATAATGGCGTTAAAAAGGCGTTATGAATTAGGTTCTATGTATCACATCGGGTTCCTTGTAAATAACTGAGGAAGAAACTGGTACTTGGAATTTGGGGTTATCCATTTTTGAGACCCCAGCAGTTCCCTCACCGAGCTGATGGGGCCCCATTGATCTGACCACTCACTGGGCCACAGGGGAAGTCTGCACCTGTCATGAGCGATGGCTTTGTAAAATGAGCACCGAGCAGAAATGAGTAACCGCCGCGTCCAGCAACGGACTGTGCGTTTTTCCTCCAAAATCTTCCCAAGTCCGGATATTCTGTGTCCCTCGCCTTCAGTCACTAGAACTCTGGTGGCATCTGAGTTGGCAGCAGCCTCCCCACCACCACTCACACCCGCCTCTGGCCCCCTCAGTGGCAAAGACTTGAGCCTTGATATACCCACGGTCAGATAGTCAGTCAGGCACCAGCATCTTTGTCCCTGGTGGAAGAGCCAGGGTGTCCAGCCACCACCCATCTTCACGTGGGCTTCTCTGTCCTGTCCTGAAGGACTCCACCACCTGCTGGCTGTGCCTCCAGATCCTCAAGGCCCCGGGATGGAAGGCAGCCAGGAGCTTCACAGGCGGCTCCACTGTAGTGCGTCTTCTTTAGTTCAGAACTGGTATCTCCACATGGTCCCATGAAAGATCAGTAGGAGCCGGTGCAGTGGCTCACGCCTATAATCCCAGCACTTTGGGAGGCCAAGGTGGGCGGATCACCTGAGGTTAGGAGTTCAAGACCAGCCTGGCCAACATGGTGAAACCCCCATCTCTACTAAAAATACACAAATTAGCTAGGCATGTTGGCATGAGTCTTTAATCTCAGCTCCTCGGGAGGCTGAGGCAGGAGAATTGCTTGAACCAAGGAGGCGGAGGTTGCAGTGAGCTGAGATTGCTCCATTGCACTCCAGCCTGGGCAATAGAGCAAGACTTTGTCTAAAAAAAGGGGGGCGGGCATGCACAGTGGCTCACACCTGTAATCCCAACACTTTGGGAGGCCGAGGCAGGTGGATCACCTGTGATCAGGAGTTCAAGACCAGCCTGGCAAACATGACAAAACCCCCGTCTCTACTAAAAATACAAAAATTAGCTGAGTGTGGTGGTGGGCGCCTGTAATCCCAGCTACTCTGGAGGCTGAGGCAAGAGAATTGCTTGAACCTGGGAAGCAGAGGTTGCAATGAGCCAAGATCGCGCCATTGCACTCCTGCCTGGGCGACTAGGCGAAACTTCATCTCAAAAAAAAAAAAGAAAGATCAGTAGGGCTTCCTGGCTAGTCAGGTCTGTCATTTAGTTATCAAAGCCCAGAACTTGGCTTGGAGCAGGGGAGTGGCTGCCTCCAAGGAAAATCTGAAAGCAGAGTAGGGGAGGAGCAGGCAGACGCTCATCCTGTCTCTCTTCGGAATGCCCTTGAGATCTGACCCTGTGCCATGGAGGGACTCCAGGAGCAGAAGAAAGCTTCCTGTGACCGTGGCCGACCCTGTGGGCCATTCTGAAGCCACTGAGCATCGGTAAATGATGTGATTCCTCCCTGTCATTGGGGTGTTGTTTGTCCCTGGATTTTCAGTTTGACTTCTGTCCTATGGCGTGCCTGAGGGTGCCAAGAGACAGGAAGAAGCTGCTGTGGTTTGAGAGGCAGTCAGGGCCAAAAGGTTTCTTTGCCTGCAGGTAAAACCATCAGTCGCTTAGCCAACCACATTAATCCTAGCTGGGATACCACTGCACGCCAGCAACATAAGTTCTTAACATACCTCTTGGCCTGCACAGCGATGGGATTAGGAGCCCAGACTCTCCCACTTTCTGTGTGACCTTAGCAAGTTGCTTACCCTCTCAGAACATTGGTTTCCTCTTCTATAAAATGAGATCATAATACTATCCATTTCATTGGGTTGTGGGAAAGATTAAATGAGTTAATGATACAAAGCACTTACATCAGTGTCTGCATCCAGAACAGACTCCATAAGTGTGATCCGTTATTATTACCCTGGTCTTCATTGGGTGACCTCCTCCTCTCTGCCTGTCGCTTTCCCTCCAGAATGAAGGTCCTTCAGACAAAAGACCTGTCCTCTTAGGTTCTGCATTGCTGGCACCTTCCGCTTGCCTGTCATGTGCTCAGTAAATATGTGTTGAATTATCAAGTTGAATTGTGGGTAGAAGGGGTAGTCATGGAAATCCACTCGCTTTACTGAAAAATAGCTGTGCACTTTTGAAAATTATGTTTCTTTTCCACGGTCGTATATTCTCATTTCAGAGGAGCCCTGTGGCCGCCTCTCGTCCTTTGTGTGGCTGGCATCTCGGCGACAGTGCTCAACAGTCTACAGATCAATTAGGCATGTATTGGCATGCATGTAGCGCCTCGCTAATTAAAGGAATCCCAAAGTCAGGCATTTTGCAGAGCACTTGCTGTGCCTGCATGAAATGGGAAATCATCACCTCTATCTGATGTTCTCAAACCCAGCACCGTGCCCCCCGTAGTCCTGGGCTCTGGCTCCCGTTCTGTTTGTTGGTGGTTGTAGTTATGGTTGTTTTTGTTGTCATTGTTCTTTTGTTTTGTTTTTTAAGCCATTTGTGGAGGGCCAGGCCCTGTGCCAAGAGCTTTATATGTTTTGTCTCCATTCTTAAAGCAACCCCATGTGGTAAGTCTATAGTTCTGCCCATTTACACAGAAGGAAACTGAGTTTTGAAAAGCCTGAGAACTTGCTCCATGTGCTAGCTCATACGTGGTATTACAGAAATGGGGCTTGAACTCAGACCTTTTTTACTTTGAAGCCTATGACTCTAACTCGCAATTCCTTTCCCCAGATGTCTGCCCTTAGGTATCTGCCCGAACCTCAAATATTAAATTCCCAGAACAGAGCTTCCTATCCTCAGCCTCAAAGCTGTGCCTTCTTCTGCACGCCTGGCTCAGGGCTCAGGCTTCCCGCCCACCCAACAGGTGCGGCCACATGACTTTTCCCTCCCTCGCCATCCTCATTACTGCCCATCAGTGAGCCGAGGTCCACCTTCGGAGATTTCTGGAATCCATCCTTTTCCCTCCAGTCCCCACTCCACTGCCATAGTCCAGGCCCATCATATCTCACTTGGGACAGAGATGGCCTCTCCTAGCTTCCTGCCTCCAATCTGCCCACTCTGTCACATCCATTCTTTTTTTTATTTTTTTGAAACAGAGTCTCGCTCTGTTGCCCAGGCTGGAGTGCAGTGGCGCCATCTCGGATCACTGCAAGCTCCGCCTCCCGGGTTCACACTGTTCTCCTGCCTCAGCCTCCCGAGTAGCTGGGACTACAGGCACCCGCCACCACGCCCGGCTAATTTTTTGTATTTTTAGTAGAGGCGGGGTTTCACCGAGTTGGCCAGAATGGTCTCAATCTCCTGACCCTGTGATCTGCCCGCCTCAGCCTCCCAAAGTGCTGGGATTATAGGTGTGAGCCACTACGCCCAGCCCATCCTTTTTTTTCAAGTTTGCAGTTACTCCATATTTGCCCTGAAGGAAAAGTGGCTTAAGACCCTTGGCGATCCCACCTCTTCCGGCTTCACCAAGCCTCATCTGTCACTTCTGCACCCCCACCCCCGTTGGGTCTTACATTTCAGCCAGACAGCTGCATGCCCCAACCCTGACGTGGGTGAGTTCAACTGGCGCGTGTGTGAGTGACTCCTGGTCCTGTGTCAGGCAGAACACAAATCAGAAAGAACACTGTCCTTAAAGACAGGCAGCCTCGGGTTCATTCCACTGGTAAGCTGCTTAACCATTGTGTGGCCTCATTTTCCTCATCTATAAAATGGAGATAATAACAGTACTACCTTAAAAGAAATTCCACATAAAAAATCTAGCCCAGGCCGGGCGCGGTGGCTCACACCTGTAATCCCAGCACTCTGGGAGGCCGAGGCGGGCGGATCACAAGGTCAGGAGATCAAGACCATCCTGTCTAACACAGTGAAACCTGGTCTCTACTAAAAATACAAAAAAAATTAGCCAGGCATGGTGGCAGGCGGCTATAGTCCCAGCTACTCGGGAGGCCAAGGCAGGAGAATGGCGTGAACCCAGGAGGCAGAACTTGCAGTGAGCCGAAATCACGCCACTGCACTCCAGCCTGGGCGACAGAGTGAGACTCCGTCTCAAAAAACAAACAAAAAAAATATAGCCCATTAGGCTGGGCGCAGTGGCTCACACCTGTAATCCCGGTGCTTTGGGAGGCCAAGGCAGGCAGATCACGAGGTCAGGAGATCAAGACCATTCTGGCCAACATGGTGAAACCTCGTCTCTACTAAAAATACAAAAAATTAGCTTGGCGTGGTGGCACACACCTGTAGTGCCAGCTGCTCGGGAGGCTGAGGTGGGAGGATTGCTTGAACCCAGGAGGCGGAGGTTGCAGTGAGCCGAGATCGTGCCATTGCACTCCAGCCTGGTGACAGAGCAACACTCCATCTCAAAAAAGAAAAAAAATTCTAGCCCATTACTAAGCAAACGATAAGTGTCCAATAAATGCTGGTGATCGTAGTGAAATACAAATTTTGTCTTAAGAATAAATTCCTGGAGGCTCATTTTTTTTTTTAAGAAATGGACTCACATCCGAGAAAATAAGGAGTGTAGCATTTAAACAATGACATCTTGCTGGTTTCTTCTGGGAGGAAGATATTTGTCTGTTCTTCTGAGGAAGTCAGACACCCCTTGCACCGTGGCACAGCTCGAGTACACTGCGGCATCTCCATGTATATGATTGGTCCTCCCTTCTGGTCCCCACTCCCCACCCTGCCTGCCTTCCCACCATTCTGAACATCACATGGATTCTCTTTCATGTATTCATTCAACAAACACTCATGCTTTGTTAACTTAGGAGGTTCTGTGGCTCAGCTGGTTGAGGATGAACTTCTGGGAAGGCAGCTTCCCTAATGTCAATGACTCCACTTGTGATACAGGGTGCGCTGAGTCCCAGGCAGTGACTCCTGATCCACCTTCCACTGTGGCCACACACACCTGGTACTGCATTGTGCTGGGGCTTTTTAAAAACTTTTAGGCTGGAGGCAGTGGCTCACGCCTATAATCCCAGCACTTTGGGAGGCCAAGGTGGGCGGATCACCTGAGGTCAGGACTTTGAGATCAGCCTGCCTAACATGGTGAAACCCCGTCTCTACTAAAAATACAAAAAAAATTAGCCGGGCGTGGTGATGCGTACCTGTAATCCCAGGTAGTTGGGAGGCTGAGGCAGGAGAATCACTTGAACCTGGGAGGTGGAGGTTGCCGTGAGCCGAGACCACGCCATTGCACTCCAGCAACAAGAACGAAACTCTGCCTCAAAAAAAATAAAAATAAAAAATAAAAAAAACATTTATTTGAGGTTCAGGGCTCGTTGTGCCGTTTTTAAGTGCTGGTGTTCACCTTCCAAGCTCCACCTTTGAAAAACTCTCCCACAAGACATCCACTGATCTAGTGGGTTGCATTCTGATTACCTGGAGGGTAGCTTGTCCTCCAGCCTTCTCCATCCAAGTCCAACCCTCTGGCTGCTCCAGCTTTGTGGCCTCAGACGCCATGCCAGGGTCTAGGAGCAAAGGCAGTGCTCAGGGGCAAAATGGCTCCTATCAGCCTCACGCCTGTAGTGACTCCCAGCGCCAACAGTTTTCTCATCAGGGCAGGCCACAAAATGAAGAAGAAAAATCTTTTTCGAATGGAAAAATAGGGCTGCTGCTGTGTTATGGTGGTGTGCTTTATGGTTTTCAAACATTTTAATTAGTTTCATTTTTTAATATAAATGCACCCTGATGTTTTGTGCAGGAAGGGCTCCGTTCTTAAAATCTCAGAAATAAAGTAGGAAAATGACAGATTGGCTATTAAAGCGTCACACTCAGATGTGTTATTATTATTATTGTTATTTAACATTTCTGAACGCCAACACTGAGCCAGGAGTGGGGGTGGAGGATGGGGGTGCTGAGAAGATCTGGAGACCCTATGACTCAGGGTGGTGGTGTCAGGGGTCCCCGGGGGCTTGGCGGTTGCTTTCTCAGCCACCTGAGATTGTTCTGCCCCTCCAGGAACTTCACAAGATGCCAGTCATCTGGTTTATAGGCTGAAGAGACAACTGGGTGGCCTAGGCTTTGTCTTCCAACCCTGTTCTTGGCTTACCTGTGAGCTTGCTACAATTTCCCAGTTCCACTCCCCATCACATCCAGGTAGGGATTTAAGCTATATTTTAGGGTGGTAAGGTGGGCCATTTCTAAAGGAACCCATCTCTTCTTGAAAGCATTCAAATTGATGAGAAAGCAGAATTTTACTTTCAGGGCACTCCCCATGTAGTAGGTTAAATAGCGCCCCACCCCCAGCCAAATACATGTCCACCCAGCATCTCTAAATGTGACCTTGTTTGGAAATAGGGTCTTTGCAGAGGTAACTAAGGTAAGGCTCAAGATGAGCCCATCTAGATTGGGGTGGGCCCTAAATCCAATGACGGATGTCTATATAAGAGAACAGGGGGAGATTTGACAACACAGAGAAGGCCACGTGAAGACGGAGCAGAGAGGAATGATGCCACCACAAAGCAAGGAATGCCTGGAGCCACCAGAACTGGAAGAGGCAAAGGACCCTCCCCTGGAGCATCCAGAGGGGCTGTGGCCCTGCTGACAGCTTCACTTCAGACTTCAGACCTCCAGAACGGTGCGAAGGGACCTTTCTGTCCTGTAAACCACCCACTGTGTGGTCGTTTGTCGCTGCAGCCCCAGAAGAATCATACATCCCGTGGACACCCCATGGAAGTGTCTCTTCCTAGCATCTCCTTCAAGAAGGTCCATCTGAGTGGGGCTGGATTTTTGCAGAAGATGCTCTTGATGCTGTGAGTTTAATCCAGGAGCAGCGGGCTGACCTGCTGACCTCGTCTCTGCTGGGTTGAAATGAAACTCCATCACACCTTCTTCCTCGGTGTCGAAAAATGTTTCTACAAGCTTCCTAATGACCACCTGCCTGCTTCCTATAACATATGGACTCCAATTTGGAAAAGTTTCAAAGGGCAATTAAAGCGAGAAGCTCTGGTACTCCCACATCCCTCTCAGAAGGGAAGGCGCTGGGTGCATCGTTTACGTGCAGTGGTGTCTCCAAGGAGGGGCAGACGTGTGAGTGGGATCAGACGCTCATTGTGGCCTCCATTTAAAAGGAGCCGACATCGGGACTCTTATGTAGCTGGAGTAAGAAGATGGAAACAGACGTGCTGTACTGGTTATTCCCCTCGCAGAAAGCTCTTGATCAGACTCAGAGAGCATCAGGGAAATACTTTAAATCAAAAAACCGCATAAGCCAAATAAAAGCTCTGAGCCCCAACCACTCCCCTCTTCTCACAGACTTTAATTCAGAAGAAAATTCTCTTTGCTGCCATCTCTGCTCCTCTTTATCTCACTGTAATTGAAAGGAGAAAAAGTGGGCAGATTCATGGACTGGGACACTCCTTCCTGTTAAGGTCTGTGCTTTGACTGTGTTGTTGCCAGCAGGTCATTTTATAGAATTCCAGGAAGGAACGGCTTCCAGTGATCCACGGTGGGCCTTCTAGAAACAGAAGGCCTCCACAAACCCACACACCTGCCTGGAGGAAACTGAACCCAAATGTCAGCCAAGGCTTATGGGCCTATTTTAGAAGACAAGCGATCCCCAGGCAGGCTCCAGCCGGCCTCCTGGGTCTGTGCCGTGTTCTTCTCCAGCTGCTCCCCTGGGCCTGGGTATGAAATTAGATGGCAGCCCACTGTTTACCCAGCTGTTGCTGGTGCCCAGAGCCCATACCAGGGCAGGCGGCAGTGCTGCTCAAAGGATATTTGTTCTTTAACCGACCAGGGACTGGGGGCAGAGCTGTGTGCCCTGCTCCTGGAAACAGGCACCCTCCTCCGAGCTTCGCCCTCTGGGGATTAGAACAGCAGAAACTCTGAGACTCGGGAGGATCCAAATTTGGAAAGTGTTGGCTCTGCCCAGCGGTGTTCGTGCTGGTAATTTACGTCTTGGAAGTGATTTAATAACTTGAGTTTAATTTCTTTGGAGAAATATGGCAACAGCCTGAGCTCATCACGTCCTTCCAAGCCTTTGGCGACATTGTAATCCCAAACTGGCAGTGCTGGAGAAAGTGCCTAGACTTACTCTGGGCACAGAGGCTGGGGCAGGGGGGGCGGTGCCCATGAGGGACAGAGGAAGTCAAGGGGCACAGCACTTGGTCTAGGAAGTTTTATTCAGCCTTTATTTTATTTTATTTATTATTGTTTCTTGTTTTGAGACAGAGTCTTGCTATGTTGCCCAGGCCGGAGTGCAATGGCACGATTTCGGCTCTCTGCAACCTCCGCCTCCAGGGTTCAAGTGATTCTCCCACATCAGCCTCCTAACTGGGATTACAGGTGCACGCCACCACACCTGGCTAATTTTTGTATTTTTAATAGAGATGAGGTTTCACCACATTGGCCGGGCTAGTCTCAAACACCTGATCTCAGGTGATCCACCTGCCTCAGCCTCCCAAAGTGCTGGGATTACAGGTATGAGCCACTGCAGCCAGCCTACTCAGCCTTTAAAACAAGGAGATTATGCAGAAGACACAGATGGTAGCACCAGACCCCAAGAGCAGGAAACGGCCGTCAGAGCGGGTACACACCCGAGTAGGCTGAATGATCAGGCTCCGTCGGCCTAATCTGCAAGTGACTGCTCCCCAAGAAACCACGCCTGTAAAGGTTAGGACAGCTCTCCCACGTGCTCGGCAACATGGCAGCTGAAATCGGTATAAGAAAGGAGATGGATTACAGGAGGAGGAATCCGTTACTGAAAGATTCTTGGAGTCTAGCGGCGATAGCTGCAGCTCACTGCTAACTGGGAGATTTATGTGACAAGATTATCGATGGTATTAAGACATTTAGAAGAGAGGATTATACCTACTCCTGGGTCAGTTCTGTGCCACCAGGCCCTGTTCTGGCCAGCGTGTTAACAGATGGACTGCCGGCTGCACGAAGGTGAAGCTAAACATTTGCAGAGTCACGAGAAGAGGGGAGGCTCAGATGATGAGTTCATTGCTGGGTGGCTAAGTTCAAATCCAAGGGAAGGATCTGGTTTTGGGTCTCTGCCAAATCCTAGGAAAGCTCTATTTTCACCTCCTCCTTTTCTGCTCCCCAAGCTCCCCACCACCATGCCCACCCCTGCCAGCCTGCCCGGATTTTTGGCTTGGTGAACTCCCTCACCAAGGGGAAGGGACCCGTATGTAACTAGAAGCAGGAGGGCGGTGTCAGAGGCTCTGAGGGGTGATAGGAAGGAAACAGTGCCAAGCCCACCAGTCACCCTCCCAGAAATGAACTTCTAAGCAATAGCAGACTCTCCTCCAGAGAAGGAGAAACACTTTATTCGCTTTACCACCAGGGAGAGTTTAAAATTAGACCAGGCAAAGCTCAGGAGGATATGCCGTTGGGAGCAGTTCTGGTGGCCTTTGGAAGGGTTGGCTGGGATGTGGCTTTTTTCATTCCCGATGTTTAAGCCTAGCCTGGAGCCAGGACTATGCAGAACAAGAGCACACAGAAGGCCTCTGGGGAGGCTTAACTATCTAGGGACACCCCTCAGCCCTGTCTCAGGAATTGTTGCAGAACCCTTGAAGTTGTAAGCAGAGCTTAAATGGAGTGTGACCTCCGAAAATGCTACTTAAAAAACTTGTGGTAAGCTATACATAACATAAAAGTTGTCATTTTAAAGTGTACAATTCAGGGGCGTTTCGTACGTTCCCAAGGCTGTGGGACCATCACCACTATCTAGTTCCGGAATGTCTTTATCACCCCAACAGGGATCCCCATACCCATTAAGCAGCCTCCCCCCATTCCCTCTATCTAAAAGCATTATTTTATTTTATTATTATTATTTTTTGAGACGGACTCTTGTTGTCCAGGCTGGAGTGCAATGGCATAGTCTTGGCTCACTGCAACCTCCATGTCCTGGGTTCAAGCAATCCTCCTGCCTCAGCCTCCAAGTAGCTGGGATTACAGGCACCTGCCACCATGCCCGGCTAATTTTTGTATTTTTTAGTAGAGATGGGGTTTCACCATATTGGTCAGGCTGGTCTTGAACTCCTGACCTCAGGTGATCCATCTGCCTGGGCCTCCCAAAGTGCTGGGATTACAGGCATGAGCCACCGCGCCCAGCCAGCATTACTTTTTAAAGTAAGGGTCAGGGGATGACCTCAGGAAACGTCCATTTAGCTGATATAGGGGAGGGAGAAACCCTTGTGCTTGAGCTGAGCCCCTCCTTGGTGCCCCTCAGCCTCGAGAGGGCTGCTGCCCCTCTCCCTTGGCACACACCACATTGTAGTTAGTTGTCTAAATTCTCTCTCTTTCCCCTACGGGCACTGCCAGCGTCTGATTCCTCTCTGTGACCTCAGCTCCTAAAACAGCAGGGAGTACCTCGCAAGCCTCAGCGACATTCGTTGGCCGGAAGGATATAAAAACCAGTCATCCAGTAGCTGGTGTGCTCCGTCTTATTGTTGGGGGATGTAACTCTTTGTCCCAGAGTTGTCATACTTTTGATCCCTGCACAGAAAGAAGCAAACCCAGAGTAGGAAGAACAGGCCTTTCATGTTGCTCCTTTTAATTAGACGCCCTGTTAAATTGCAGCAATTTTGCACTGTGGTTCCCTCTCAGCATGTCGAGAAGCTCTGAAGAAGCTCTTAACCAGGAAAGCCAGGAGTTCATTTTATTCTTTTCCTCCTTATTTTCTTCCAAAGGCCAATTTACTTTTTTTTTTAGACGTTTTGCTTTTCGCCAGTGCTGTTCGTTGATATTTGTGTATATAACAATGCTCCTTTCATAAAGGAGGTGAGTGTGGTGGAGCGGAATCCTCAGGGCCCCCCACTAATCACTTTTGATGGAGTAAGACTTGGAGAATCAATGATTTTGCCTTAGAGTAGGAGGAAATTTGCTGTTCTCAAGCCCTCTTACATGGAAATATAAGCCACCAGGAGAGCCCAGCCTCCCCCGGGCTACCCAAGTCCCCCCTCCACTGCCTGGCAGGAGCTGGAAAGATCAAAGGGACAGATGACAGTGCTTGGCGCCCATTTGTCACTCCATTGGAGGGAACCAGTTGCAGTGTTAACAGTCAGGCCTGGTCCCATGTTTCATGAATATTTGAGAATGTTTGCTGGCAGAATTCTAACTGCGCTGTGTCCTCCACGGCGTACGTGTCACCCATATTCCAGAGCCTAATCGGAGCTCTGGGGGACGGAAGCACCACTTCTCCATTAGATTCCTTTATTATCCTAAAACATGCCTGCTAAGCGGTTCCGTGTCTGGGGTCTAAAGCCCGTGTGGTCCTTCTCATTCTTGCTCCTCCAAGAATCCTAACGCATAGGCAGGGAAAGTGTTTTATTTTTATGGACTAATAATTTAGAGGCTAGGGAAGGAATGGCCTTGTGTGCTGGCCTCGATGCAACAATTTTTCTCATGTGCCTTCCAGCCTGTTCATCTGTGGCGTTTGTTTCTGAAAAGTCCTCTCACCTGCCCTCTGCTCACACCAACCCCACCTGTCTTCTAATCCCATCCACGGCCCTCACCTCCCTCATCCTCTGTAACCTCTGACAATTCTGGATGGCCTGGTCCCCACCATGTACTCTGGGCTTGCCGCTGCCCCTATGAGTAGCCTGATGACCCTGCATGTGCCCCTGGGGTGGTGGCAGGGCCTGCTCCTCCTCCTGGCCTCCCTGCCACCCAGCCCAGCATGAAGCCGAACATGGAGTGGGCCCCAGGAGAGAGGCTGAGTTGGTATGGCCAGGACTCTCCCTTGGCCCAGTGGGAAGGTGCACCTGCCCACTTGGGAGCAGGCCTCAGCACCTCTCACCAGTTTCAGGTCGCCTCCTCTCAACAGCAGCTAAGCCAGAGCTCCGAGGGCTGCTCCCCACCCACCCTCAGCCTCCCAGGCCTCCCCTTACCCACCTGGGCCCTGGAGACGCATACTTCAGCCACAGGCGAGTCTGTTTCCCTTCCACGGGGTTTTCTCCACACCACGGCAGTGATACCTCTGGGCTTCTCTCCCTGGCCCCTGTCCCAAGGAGCCCAGATCCAGTGTGGTGCTTCTCAGACTGTGGTCTGAGGCCTCCTGCTTGTAGAACAGGCAGATTCCCAGACATCGCCTCTTCCCCAACCAAAGTTTATTGATTCTGAGTCTCTAGGGCTGTGGCCTAGATTTGCATTTTTAGCAATCTCCCTCGGGACTTTTTATGCACTGAGATTTGAGCCCAGGGTTGTTCTAGGCCGTACCGGCAGGTGGACTGGAGGCCACGGAGAAGAGGCAGAGTGAAATTGTGCTGGGCCTGGCTTGGAGCACCCACCAGCCCCCAGAGGACACATCTCACCTGGAGCTCTCCGGTTAAGCCTGCCGAGAGCGAGGCGCCAGGAGGCTATCTCCACACTCTCAGACACCAGCTGTACCCAAAGATTGATGGTTTCAGACACCGGGCCTCCCGGCCGCATCCTCACTGCCTCACTCACGCGTCACACCATAGCTCTTGGTTTATGTGTTTGTCTCCTGGTTACACGTGTGTTCCTCAAGGCCCAGGATGCGTCTTATTCATTCTTCTCTCCACCCGCCCACTGGGGTTTGATATGTTGAAGTTGCTCAATAAATGTCTGTTGAATTTAATATAATCAAATGGCTGAATTGAGGCAGAGATGAGCCAGGCAGCGTTTGTGCCCCATCCCTGGGCTTGCGCCTTGCCTGCAGGAATGGAGAAAGGCCTGGCCTGCCTACACCTCCCCTGGTGAAGGAAATATTGATTTTGCTGTTTGTTTTGCAAGGAAGCTGTCCCCACTGGGACAGCCAGATCTAGAGCACATGAAATGGAAACTGAAGAAGGCAGGGCTCTTGCAGCTGGTCTATTAATAGGGCGGCCTGGGTGTGTCCAGGCAGAGGCAGCCCTGGGCCTGTGGGGCACCCTTGGAGCTGTGGCCTTGGGGACCAGGGTTATCCTGGAATCCTGCCACCCACCCACCTCGGTTTAGCTCCACTCCACACTGCTGTGGAGATGTGAAACGTGGCAAAGTCATTTGCAGGTTGCCTTTTCAGTGGGAGCCAAGTTGAGCAGCCTTGGCCCCAGGACCCCAGAGAAGATCTCCTGCCACCCCTGTTGGTTGGAACACAAGGGTCAGCAGACAGAAAGCCCATTTGGGACCTGCAGAGAAGTAGGCTTTTCCTCTCTGCCTCAGGGGAAAGTTTGAGTTGAGCAAACAGTCCACCTCAGCAGCCATCTGGATGTTACATGGTCCAGAAGCTAAATCCAGCACTCTCGTTACTCAGAACAATTCTCTGAGGAGCCTTCCCAAAATTTGGAACTCAGTGACCTTTAAAGGGGGTGCTAGATCTGTAAGCACAGGGTAGGTGAGGCTGCCATGTACAGCTGTACAAGCTGTGCACTGAACAACTGTCAACATCTATTCTGGGTCCTGCCATATTATGATAACTTGCAAAGGCACACAGCTGGCATCCTGGGAGAGTCCAGCCAGCCCTTCCAAAGGGAGGCTGCCTAAAGACCAGGAAATGGAGTAGCCAACTGAGCTGGAAGGCCTAGTGTTCAGACCCCTCACTTTGGACAAAAGCAGAGGGCTAGAGAGGGAAGAGAGATGTTCAAGGTCACACAGCATCTATGGAAGAGCCAACTGCGAGGCTGGGCTCCCTGGCCCCAAGCCCGCTCCTGCCTCTTGCCGGATACTCTCCGTTGTATTTTCTTTTTCTGTTGTATTGCTCTGATACTCTCCCTGCCCTGGGACCAGGAAGGGATACAGCTTTGAAGGAAGCACACATTCTGGAGTTTTTGGTTTTTTGCCTCTGCCTAAGCGGTGTTCTAGCTTCTGGTTTTTCTCGAAGGCCCTCGGTCGGGCAGGCCCTTCTCCCTACTGTTTGTTCCGGCTCAGGCCCATATGTTTTGTCCATTTCACTCTCCACTTCCTGCTCTCCCCAGATTGTTTCTTGTAGGTTTTATTTTTGCATCTGCCCCTGCCAAAGTATGTGGGTTGGCGTTGAAGACCTGAACACTCTGGGAGCCTTTGGAGCAAGTATGGATTTATTCCGTTCAGGCAGCGGACGCCCTGCCCAGGCCCTGGTTCTGCTCCAGACCTGTGCGAGGCCCCGGGCATGGCCCAGTGCATGCTAAAATCCCCGCCACACAGAGGCTGCGGATCCGTCCCCGAACTTCAGGGGCAGCTTCTGAAGTCCAGGCCACGTAGAGCCAGGGTCCCCAGCACCCTTCTGGAACCCAATCCCTTCCACGGCCCAGGCCCCAAGCAAGGCTGGGAGAGTGCACTGTGAGTCAACAGCAGACCAAGTGGTCTTTATTCAGGGGCGATGACAGCCAGAGGCCCGCATCCATTCATTCACTACATACATAAGTGTTTATTTAGGATTTATTGTGTGCCTGTGCTGAAGTGAGAGTCTCTGATCGCCACGAACATCCCTGCCGCTGGGAGCTCGCGTGCTAATGGTTGAAAACAGATGACAAAATAAGTCAGGAAATCTCAGATGGGCTAACGACACCCCGAGGAATAAAGCAGGAAAAGAAGTCCCAGAGTGCCAGGTCGGAAGGTGGGGAGCGTGCGACTTTAAACGGCACATTTAGGGGACTCTGAGCAAAGACCTGGCAAGGTGAGGGGCAGCCACCTGGGTATCTGGACAAGCATGTTGAGGCCAGGGGTGTAAAGGAGCAACGGCCCTGAGGGAGGGGTGAGGAACAGACAGGAGGCCGGTGCCCTTGGGGCAATTTAGCTGCATCCCTCTGGCTGCCTTGCAGACTGAACAGGACAAGGAATGAGCCTGGACACAGTCCGCAGGCTCGTGTGTCCTGTCCCATCCCAGGCCAGCCCTGTCTGTGCTCCCGAGCTGCACGACAGCAGCTTCCTGGGCCGAGTCTTGGGCGTCCACAGCACTTCAGACTCACTTCTTCCCCCACGTGACTCTTCCCATCTCAGCCTCCCCCTGGGTTTCCTGATGTGGATCCCACAATCCAACTCCCATGTTCCCACCCACGTGTCCCTGACTCCTCCTGCACCTTACCCCCCTCCAGCCAGTGACTACTCTAGGTTCGTCCATTCTGTTGTTAAACCTGTCCACCGTCGATCCCGTCACTGCATCTGCTCAGCCACCGTGCTGGCCAAGGTCCTCGCCCAGTCTCCCCTGGACCGCTGTAAAGCCTCCCATGGGTCTCCCAGCATTCCATCCTGCCCCTCCAGCCTGCCCTCTCCACCCTCCAGAGACCCCCGTCCACAATCAAGATAGAACTCGCCTTTCTCGTGGCGTTCCAGCCTCATCTGCTGCCCCCCCACCTGCCCCTCAGGGCTGCCCCCTGGGAGTGGCGCACATTCCCATGCTGCCCATTTCAGCCTTTGCCCTCACTCCTTCCTCTTTCTTCATCTCCAGAAACCTGGTCCTAACCATCTCTTCCCTGAAGTCTTTCTTGTCAAGCCCGTTTAGCCTTGGAGCAGCTCCCCTTGGGACTGCCAAACAAGCATCTGCCATGACTGGGGAGCACAGAAGGTTTTCAGCAAACGTTTGTTGAATGAGTGAATGATGGGCTTTTCCTGAGCACCTACTGGAAGCACGCTGCACCCACTCACTGCTGTGGAAAGAAAGAAATTAGAGACCCTCTGGAGAGGGGCCCATCCTCATCAGTGGATGGCAGTCCCAGCTGGCCTGCGGAGCAGTGGCATTCACAAAGGGAGCCAGCCAAGGGCGCAGGAGCATGTCAGAAGCACAGCAGGCTGCATGACCCCAGCTCCAGGGCCCCATTAGTCCTGAGGGTGCTGATTCCTATCCTGAGCCCCTGGTTGCCCACCCAAAGCTCCGGGCCACTCTGACCCTAAGACCCAGGAGTCCTGGAAGCTGAGCCCCGCTGTCTCTGAGCTCTGCTTCCTGGAGCTGTCATTTGTGTCCTGGGGCAGCTGCTCGGGAACATACTGACCTGGGGGAACCAAGCAGGGACCTAGCAGTTGAGCTGCCCAGAGAGAGGCCCAGGGTCCACGTGGCCGCAGGCCAGGGGCCTCTCCAGGAGCACAGAGACGTGTGCAGGCCCTGCCAGGCCGGCTGCGGCCTGGGTTTCCTCTGAAGTCAGCCCTGCTTTGGGGTCACATGGAATTTGTAGTGGGAAGGAAGAATCCATCCTCTTTCCGTAGTAGACATGACAGGGTTGTGGCTTATCTGCCCAAAAGAGAGGGAAGAACTGAGAGCTTGCAATGCCCTTGCTCCTTCTCAGGGACAGCCAAGAGGACATGATTCTTTATGAATCTGTTGGAGCAAACAGACTGTCTCCTGGCCCCCAAAGGGGAATGGGAGTCCCCGTGACCTTCTGCAGGTAAGCTGGTGTCCCCTCCCTGCAGGCACGTTGGTCCAGGAGCTTTACGCTTGACCCGAAAGTCTTTCTTGGGAGATTTTCACCATTTGGTTATGCAGGTCTTTAAGACTTCCCAGCTACCCCACTGGTCTTCTCAGGGCTTCATTGTTCTCTGCTCAAGCCCTGTGGTTTGTGTCCACCATGGAGTCACGTGGAAATTAGCAAGCAGGAGCAGGTGGGGATATCGACGTCCTAGATGAGTTGGAGCAGAGTAGAGTTGTCCTTTGGAAAGGGGGCTGCCCCTGCTTCCGGGAGTCCTTGGGCTGGAGGTTGTCAAGCAGGCTGGAGAAACAACATCTTCGTCACCAGGGTGCCTCCTCTGGTGGCTTGTTGACTGTCCAGGACTTCCAGTGTGATCCTGAGGCTCAAAAATGAAGAAAATCAGTCACTGATCCCAATGTTTTCTTTACTAACCCTGTGGATACTTGGGAGCGTTCAGACACTGGAGGGTGTGCGTTGGATTTTTCCCATGCTGTCCTGTGTGGAAGAGTGGGGGTGGTCATACAAGAAGGGTGAAAACAGGGCCTGCGTGAATAGATGCACAGCCCTTCTACTCTCCCCAAGCCCAGTCTCCAGGCCCGTGTGTCTAATAGATGCTTCTATTCAGTGCATCTGTTTGGTGCTGGCGCTTCTGGGTCCCCTTGGACAGCAGAATGTATGGGGGTCCCACTTTCCTGTGGGGTGGTTCCTCTCACCACTCCTTTGGGGCAGTGGTGAGGGGAAGAAGTGATGGAAGGACGTCAGACCCCTTGGGGAACGTAGCGTCAGGACCAGGGTGGTCCAGGGAGCCTGCTCCCATCTACTATGCCTTGACCCCTAAAACTCAGCGTGAAATGCAGCATCTGCACCTCGGAAAGGCCTCCCAGGGGCTGCTCTTACAGTTTCGGTATCTCAGCCTGCACAACTCCAAGGCAGTGAATTCTAAGGGAGGACCCTCATTTTACACATAAGAGGTGGGAGGACCAGGGCACCTTTTGGCCAGGCATGTCGCTTACATGCTCCTTGTCCACAAGCTTTTCCTTCAGAGCCCCTCCCTCCCTGATTACACAGAGCACTGGCCTGGGAGAAGGGTCTGATCATTTCCCGGCCACGTCTTCTCTGTGAGCCCTTGTGCCTCAGTGTCCCTACCTGTCAAACAGGAATAACCGTGTCTTCCTCGTCCACTTCACAAGGTAGTTGTGAGACTGAAATTAAAGGCTGGGTGTGGCAGCCCTTGGAGGAAGGGATTTAATGAAAAGGGTGTCTAGGAGTTGATTATACAGCAGAGGTGGGAAGGTTCTGGTTTCTCTGCCTGGCGCGTTACCCTGTGGTTTACCAGACTGGCCTTATTTGGGAGCGCTCCGGGGAGCCACCGGCTTCATGGAACATGCAGCGATTTGATGGTAAAGCCGGGCACTGGGAGGTGGAGGTGTCACCATCTGGAACCAATTCGCGTTTTCCTGAAGTCTGAGGCTGCCCGCAGACTTCCTGGCCGGCTCCTCCGGGCCCTGGAATGGCTCCCACCTGGACCCAAGACCAGGGACATTTCGTTCCTCCTGGATTGGTCAAATCCCAGACACTCAAGAGCTCACCCCCAGCCAACACCAGTGCCCTTCTTCGCTGACTTCTTTTCACCGTGTTTCTGTAAACACATTAAAAATGGCCTTCCTGCGTTTCAGTTCTCCGCCTCTCCTGCTGTTTTCTCTGTCTCCTGATTTCAGCCTCCAGGATTGAAATTCTTTCTCCTGGTCTCCATGAGGAATTGGTGAAACAGAAAAAGCAGGAAATTAATGTCCCAGCCTCCAGGCTCCACACAGCATTAGATGGAATTAAAGTAGAATAATGAGTCAATGCACACACAACTCTGTTGTTCTTTGATTTTTCCTTTCAAAATTCATGTAGTGAACACTGCTCCCATTCTACATCATCTTGGGCTGAGAGACGCACTAGTGTCCTGAATGAATTTACATACCAAATGGGTTTTAATTTTATATTTTTGCTTAAGGTCAGGACATTTATTTATTATCATTATTTATTACTGAAGCACGAGTGGTTTTAATTATTTTAGTGTTCCTCCTACAAAGCAGGATAGCTGCTAGCTACGGACCATTTTCCGTTTCCGCTCACATAAATAATATAGTTTTTAATTTCATGAAGATTTAGCATTCGTCTGCTTTGTAAATTAAAGTCATCGTTTACCACAACAGAGATGGAGTGTTTGGAATGTCTGGGTGGACTTCTCTGTCAGTTTCTGGAGGATCACTTTTCCTAACTTTGATTTCCTGATGCAGGTGCCCAGAAAGAGGCACCCACAGAGGGCCTGGGAAGGGAAGGGGCTGTGGGGTGTGGAAAGGAGAGGGGAAGGAACCCTTCTTTCCTGCAACGTCATTTGCCTTTCCATGTATTATTCTATCTCATTTCTCCCACAAAACCCTACCAAAGCCAGCATTTTTGTCTCTATTTTATGGATAAGGAAACTGAGGTCCCAGCATGTTAACTAACTTGCCCAAGGTCACTCAAATCCAAGTGACAGGTTCAAATGCTGATATTCCTGACCCAAGGCATAGCCCTTTGTTCTCCTACCTGCCCTCTCTGTGCCAAGGCTTGGGAAGGTGGGCAGGTGTCTCTACACAGGCCTGGATCTGGACGCTGGCAGAGGTGCAGTCAGCGGTAGAAGGATGAGAGATGGACGCAGAGAAGGAGTGGGCAGGAAGGGTGGCAGGCAGCGGGCACTGCCAGGCTGTGGTGTGACTGTGTGGATGCAAGTAGAGGGGAGCAGTGTCCTGGTCACTTGGGGGGCAGAGGACGTGACCTCCTAGGAGGCAGTGTCCCCAACACACAGCCAGGGGACTCCGTCTGGACACCCTAGAGCCACCAAATCTTGCAGACTCTCCTCTGCAGGTCCTTCTCCATCCCTTCCCACGCTCTCTCTCCACTGGGATCCCAGCTGTCCCAGGGTGGTTGCCAGGCCAGTGAATTGTGAGCTCCCTAGCGCAAGGAGCCTGCCCCTTCCGGACACTGTGACTCTCTGTCTGTAAATCACTCTCCTGCATCCCCGTCCCATCCCCAGCTATCCCTGGGCCGGCCTCTTCCTCAGAAGCATTCCAGAAGGTTTTCACACTCCCCGTGGTTTGTCAGGAGGACACCGTTTTGTGGCATTGGGTCCACGTTTGCTGCCAGCATAGCCTCTGGAATGCACAGGCTGCTTGGGGTTGCCATGGAGAAGCTGGGTCCGTTGGTGGTTTGAACTGAGCCGCATACAATAGAGGACCCTCGGCAGCCAGCTGGATGGGCAGGCCTGGGGCGGGGCGGGGCAGCAGCCTCGCACCCTGCTGCCATCTGCTTTGACCCTGCCAGGCAGCTGCAGCCCTATCCCTTAGGGTTGTTGGCAGATTAAAAACGTAATGGATTTAAATCATGCCCATCTCATTTTGCAAGGGTTTTCTTGAGTTCTCCTCCAGGCTCCAGCTACCAGTCTGCCCCTATGAGTCTCTGTCTCCAAGCAGAGGTCTTGGTGTCCTGGTGGCTGCATCCCAGGGGAGAGGAAGGAACCCGTTTCATAAGCGCACTCACGTTGGAGCAGAACAGAGTCGCTAGGAGGCTCGCTGTGATTTATCAGGGGCCATGCCACATTGTCCTTGCGCACAACGTGGCTTAAGTCTAAACAGAAAATAGACCTCACGCTGAGTCATCCTTCTCCATCATGGAAGATGAGATTGTGCTGGCGGGAACACATCGTGTCTGGGGACGCACGCTGCCGTCGTGGGAATGTTCCTCTTTAGCACGCCTTTAATCCCTCTCCTGCGAGCGTCTCCCTCTAAAACGAGGGCGATAGGAAGACTCCGACGCTGGGGCAGAGCCGTCTCTTACACACAACGGCGAAATTATTTTCTTCATCTCAGAAACAGGCTCCCCCAGGAGGACATAAATAAATAAGAGATTCCTGGTACATACTTTACCCATTTTTCAGATTTTCTTCCTTCTTACTCATGGAACTAATGTAAGTGCTACTTCTGGAGTGGTCCCAGCCAGATAGGTGCCTAGGGATACAGGAAAGCTCAGGGCTGCGTTTAGAATCAAACAGAGCTAATGGTGAAGTCTCTTCCCGCTGAAAAGAGAAGCAAAATACTTCTCAGCGCTGGATCGCTTGCTGCTTTATATAGAGGGCTCTGCTTTGGGGGGACGAGCTGTCTCTGAAACCCAGACCCACATATTTTTAAAGTCTTCAGGGAAGGCTGTCTTTTAAAAAGGTGCAATTAGGCAGGCATTTGCTTATCGTTTTTCCAATATAATAGGTGGAGAGATTGAGGTCACATCTCTGGGAAGAGTCTGGTGAGGGCACTGTTTCCTCTGGGCCAGGTTGCAGACTTGCTGCGTGTCTGTTCACCCCTCTCTCTCTCTCTCTCTCTCTCTCTCTCTCTCTCTCTTTATATATATATATATATATGGTTTTTTTTCCAAGTCAGAGTCTCGCTGTGTCACCCAGGCTGGAGTGCAGTGGCGCGATCTTGGCTCACTGCAACCTCTGCCTCCCAGGTTCAAGCGATTCTCCTGCCTCAGCCTCCCAAGTAGCTGGGATTATAGGCATGCGCCACCATGCTTAGCTAACTTTTGTATTTTTAGTAGCGATGGGGTTTCACAGTGTCGGCCAGACTGGTCTTGAACTCCTGGCCTCAAGTGATCTGCCCACCTTGGCCTCGCAAAGTGATGGGATTACAGGCGTGAGCCACGGCGCCCAGCCCTGTTCACCCATCTCTAAAATGAGTCTCTGTAAGGTTCCTTCCAGCCCTGACATGCTCTCAGTCTAGAGAAGGAGATGGGGAGCTCTTGTAGGTTCTTCTGCAGAAAAGATGCGTCTTCCTGGTCTCCATCCCCGACCTATGGTCTTTCCGCAACCCTGCCCATTCATGGCCTCTGGGCTGGTCCCCCTCACTCCTCCATCTCAGTGGGAGAGATGCACAGGATGCCTCTGGAGCTGGTGCCACGAGTAAGGCCTCTTCCCATGCAGGGAGCACTTGGTTCTGCAGGGCTTGGAGGCATCCGAAAGTCAGTGAGAGATGAGGCTGGGTCGCTCTGAAGTTCAAGGGTTTGGAAACGGTGTCCTGGGTACAAATAATAACCAGCCTGAGTACCTAAGAGGTTGGTAATAAGAGGCACAGTAATAATGCCTGGCATTTATTAAATCTTTACTACCTGCCAGGCATGAGTAAGTGCCTTGCACACATTTTGCATCAAATCCTGTAGGGCAGGTATTATCATCCCTATTTTAAGATGAAAAAACCGAGGGTTAGGGAAGTTCATTTACCAAGATCGTTTGCAAAGTAAGTGACCTTGCAGGAAGTTGAAGTCAGGTCCATCTGACTTCAGGACAGAGTGGAAGAGTTTAACATCCTTGTGTTTGCCTCAAGCAAAAAGGAAAATTCAGATGACGTTCATTGTACTGCATGTGCGCACAGTCACATATACGCTGTGCACAAGCACATACATGCCTGCCCTGGCTGTTCCCTGCCAGTCACGTTCCCTGGTGCACAGTGCCTGCTACAGCCATGGACAGCTGTGCGGAAGTCATCACTACACGGTCACAAAAAGAGTTGATCACCTCTCTCCAAGGACTGATCACAAATTCACAAGCACAGTGGGGTCTGCCGCAGAGAAGACTTCCAGGCTGCTCATCCAGAGCACCTGTCTGCAGCCCGTGGTGGCCCAGGGCAGGGCGTTAGTGGAGTCCAAGGCTCCCTGTGTTTTGCTTATGACTGCGAGTGTTCATCATGCGTGGCCCCTGGGCTGTCTTTCTTCCAATAATGGGATGCAGCCTGATAGCGCCGAGCGGCTAGCATTGAGATTAGGCTGGAGGGTCTAGAACTGCAGTGTCTGTGTCCCCCAAATCACAGGGGTGGACCTCTTCAGGCCCAGAAGGCTGGGGGTAGAGCGGTGTGGGCAAGGGAAAGCCAGGCTTGGCCTGGAGCCCCATGGAGCTGCCATCCCCCAGCCCAGCTTGCATGAAAGAAGGGTCATGGGAAACTCCAGGATTCCCATCCCAGGCATTCTTTCCTATTTAAGGAGTATTTTTTACTTAAGCAGCCACTTTGGAGCAGACAGGGGCAAAAGAAGTAGAAAATGTTGGGTTTCTCAGCCTCAGAGGATGATGAAGATAAATGCGTATCCCACAGAATCATCTGACGCCGGCGGCAAGGACTCTGGGCTGAGCTCCAAGATGTGGGTTCAAGGCCCGTGTTGCCCCCAGCCTTGCCTAAGTTCTTGGCGTGCCCTGGTCCCTGTTTCTTCATTTATCAAGTAGGGAAAGTAAAACAGCCCTGACAAATCAATGTAGAAAATGTCAAGGAGCTCTCCCAATGAGGAAACCAGGGCTTTTCTCATCCGTAATAACAAGAAGAAAAATTATAGAAGGAAACGTCTGTTTATTTAGTCATCTTTTCAGTTATCATTGACTCCTAAAGTAGTGAAATATCTTTGAATAGGTATTTTAAAAATATATACCTAATCTAATGAAATATAATTTTCTATATTGCATTCTATATAAATATTTCTATATTTAATAATTTATCATATTATGACATGTAAATATTTACATATATAAATATTTATATACTTTAGTCCATGTGTGTACATATACACAGACACAGACACATATGCATATGTATTTTGGAAAAGTCAGAACAAGAAGAATTATAAATGAAGATATTGGCATTCTTAATAGCATGCATAGTTGTTTTCCTCCAGCATTTTCTGTTCCGTGGATAGGGAGTGTGTGCGTTACTGTTTGTAATTTAAAGACAAAGGAAACATGAGCCCAGCTTCTTTGTGTGGTGCCCAATGGATGCCACATCCCTCCTCCTGTGCCTCCATCCACGTGCTGGTTTACACAGAACAGCTCTGGGTCAGCCATGGCTGCCCGGGTTCCTCATACCAGGGTCCTCCTTAGGATGTACCCCAAAGGCCCAAACCCCCGATTCACTTCTTTCATTCTGCAGGGTGTGCATATGCATGTGCAGGAGATACGCCACACTAACCAGAAACTTGCTCCGTGTTTCAACTTGAGGCTAGGCTAGGAGGGAAGAGGACATGTGTCCCCGTGTGTTAGCTAGAATGCAGCCCAAGCTGGAGGTTGGTGACACTGCAGTAATTGGAGGTAAGAGCTCTGAAGCCATTCAGATAAATTTTTGACATAAAGATGTAGGCTGGTTCATAAAAGGTTGCAGTGACAATAGGTTATAGTGACAGCTTTTCAACAATTGTCTAAGCTG
Source organism: Macaca mulatta (assembly GCF_049350105.2). Classification (NCBI taxonomy): domain Eukaryota; kingdom Metazoa; phylum Chordata; class Mammalia; order Primates; family Cercopithecidae; genus Macaca; species Macaca mulatta. The sequence goes on along the minus strand of NC_133418.1, from coordinate 101,436,013 downwards.
CCAGATGGAAGGGGATTCAGCATAAGGAATTATGGGTGGTCTGGACAACACAGTATCCTTTCATAGGGATGGATCTAAGGGAAGAATAAAGTTATCCAGGATGGCCCACATTGAATAACACTATTGTTAAAACATGGACTGGAGAAGGAGAAAAAAGATTAGACGCTTGAAAGACTCAGCGACTGTAGCTGCAAGGCCTTGGTCTTGCGACCTGAGCACTGGGTGTTCGCAGCTCCCATCCTCTGGTGTAATGAACGCTTTATCTGCCAGATTCCAGGTTGAACATCACGCCTGTCTGGCAGGGCTCCCGGGCTTTCCTGCAAAGGGGGCGTTGTTCCTCTACCAGCGCAGCTGTTTGTGCGGTTTTGCCCTTTTGATTAAATTGCCTCTCTCAGCTCCTGGATGGGACTTGTGGGACCCTTCCTAAGTGGATGTCTTCTGGAGGGGAGACTTTGCCAGAAGGAGGGGGGCTCAAAGAAGGAGTGGGATCCATCAGGTTGGGAGAGGGGAAAAGCCCTGGCTCCCACAGAGTCCTCTCTGCCAGAATCCACCCTTGGCCTCTGATCAGGTACCGGCTGCTCGGTCGGAGAGCAGAAGCAGCCACCTTTGATCCTGTCTTTACTTAGGTGAGAATAATAACAGCCGCTATGATAACATAATGACAACCATCACTTACTGAGTGCCTACAGTGTATGTGAAACTAAGCACTTGCATCATCTCATTTAAACTGAACTCACAACAACCCTGTGATGTAGGTATTACCATTCCCATTTTATAGATAAGAAAACTGAGGCCTAGGGAAGCTAATCTGTATCTCACAGATGTTCAAATCGTTTGGAGGTGAAATTGGGGTCTGTCCTGCCCCCAGGTTTGCGCTCCTGGCCACTCATTGTGCTGTACTAACTCCTGAACACTCACGCTCCAAGACTTAACAAAAAGGCCTCGTCGAAAGCGGAGAGGAGTTTGTGAGTGCCTCCTAGGACCATTGAGGGGGTTCGGCAAGTAGGGGTACGAGATTTGCTCAGCAGAGAAAATTCATTTTAAATGGGTTTTGGCTGGGAGTAAAGCATCCTTGGGAGTGAAATGTCTGCATTCAGTGACTTCAAGCTGGGCTTGTGAATTTACATGAATAATTTGTTAATGGCAGTTTCAGGAGATGAAGTAATTTACGTGGTCATAAGGGAGTAAAATTCTGCCCTGGAATGAGCATGTGTATTCAAGCCTCCCGCTCTGTGGTTTGCCACGGGAAAGCATGGCAGGTCTGAGGTTTTTTGAAGCCTTGCTCGTGATTGCAAACGAGACCAGGCCACGGTCTATGAGAGCTTAGCCATGCATCCAACCTCATCATGATGTCCTGCCATCTTCTAGACTCTAAACATCAACATGTTCCTTTAGGCAAGACCCGTGGGGTGGGAGGGTTACTCTTAGCTCTGAGGTACCCAGTGAGAAGCGTGAGGGCACCTCCCCCACTCAATAGTGCATCTGAGGTTGGTAGGTTCCCAGGCTAGCCCACCACACTGGCTGACATGATCTTGTCTGATGGGGACCCAGGGGTTTCCATCCCACATCCTAGCATGTTGTTATTCATGCCCCAGCCTCGCACAGGGCCGTGCTGTTGGCACACCAAGCCCTCTGCAGTGTTGGGCACGTGGTGGGGGTTGGGGGTGGCAGTGGAGGGCTCAGTTAATAGCTGCTGCTTTGATATCAGGCTGTGAAGGACACTCTTGGGGCGCTGGGGCCAGGGGAGGACAATTGGCTGGGGCTGAGGCAGGGCAGAGGGAGCAGAATCCAGTGGCTATGGCAGTCACTACCCTGGAGAAACTCACGCAGGGGCAGGGGCCACAGCAAGGGTCCCCCAGTGCATCCCTGGTCCCCTTGTGCCAAGATGAGCACAGAGCATCCACTGCTCATTTTCCCCAGAATTTGGAGACAACCAGAGTGTGGGGCCTTTTCATCCTAACACACCAGAGACAGCCCGTGCCCATCGGCAAGACATGACATCGTTCCTGTGCCTCCCAGAGCATCTCCTGAGTCATCCGTCCCACCCCGCTTGCCCCAGGGCCTGCCCAAAGCAGGCGTGTTGTGTTACCCTTTCTCCTTGCACTTTTCTTAGTAACAGCATTGGCTGTGGCTCCTGCACAGAGGCCTCCTGGAGACATTCTGTCCTGGTCGGCCCCAAAGGCTGGCTTTGAGTCAGCACGTCCATCCCCACCCTGCAAGCTCTTCCTCACTCTGCCCAGAGTCCTTTGTGAGGCCAGTGGGGAACTTTCAGGAAACCACAACGGGGGTCGGGGGTCAGGAAAGCTGTGACTGTGGCTTAAAAGCAGGTGAATGTCCCTCCTGGCCAAGGGGCAGTTCCAGGCAGCTGCTCTATATCTCTATGTGAATTTTCTTTTTTTTTTTTTTTTTTTTTTTTTTTTTAGCAACAGGGTCTTGCCGTGTTGTCCAGACTGGTCTCGAACTCCTGGGCTCCAAGCAGTCCACCCATCTCAGCCTCCAAAAGTGCCGGGATTACAGGCATCACGCACCACTCCTGACCTCTACATGGGAGAGTTCTGTCCTGAGGGTCTGAATCCCGGGTCGAGGGAAGGCCTGGAAGTGTGTGAGGTTGGATCTCAGGTGCTACTCAGGCCAAGCCCAGGGGAGCCATACCCCATTGGCTCAGAGAGATCAGGAAGCAGGAGAGGGTCTGCCCAGCCTGGGCCAACTTGGACTTGCCAGCAATTCTGGGGCTTCATAGATCCCTCAGATTTCTTAGGAAAAGACATCACAGCTCTTGCCAATCCATGAGTCACTGAGTATGGTGTGAGCCACCCTCTGTGCCCGGCCCAATGGTGGGCAGTCGGGTGAGGTCAGGACAGTGCCTCTCTTCAGGGTAGGTCAAAGTCAGGGAAGTGACCCCCCACCCCAGGGCAAACAAGGGCTCGAGAAAGCAGGTTTGAGGTCAGAGGTGAGGTTGGACAGCCTTCCCCGGACCCTGGAACTGTGAGGAATGCCCACCCTGTGGGAGTTTCTGTAGTTGCTGGAGCCAGAAAAGGCAACCAGAAGTAGGGCCTCAACCCAGAAACCCTGTTCATCCCACGTGGCTGGATCCCACCTCCAACCAGCAGTCAAGGCATTTCCTGGGCCGGAAGATGAAGGCTGCAGCGTGGGGGGAGTGGGAGGGGTAGTCAGGGTCTGACAGCAGGATAGTGCATGTCCTCTGAGTTCTAGGGGGACCTCTGCTGGGCCCTGAGCTCTGTGTCTCAGGACAAAAATCCCAGATTCCAGAACTGATGGCGCTTCCCAGGTCTCCTACCCAGCCACTTGCTTTCCAGGTGGGGTCTGAGGCCCAGGCCTTTTGAAAGGCCTTGGCATGTTTGGAATAAGAATTCTGAAAGTACTGATTTTCTAAAAGAGGGAGATTGAGGAGGCTGGCCGGGAAAGCGTACCGTTCCTCAGGTGCTGGAGCCCAGGAAAGCCGTAAACACTGTGAGTCCACACCCTACCCCTTCCCTGTCTCCAGACCAGCCAGCATTGTGCCCAGCCCTGGGGAGCAGGCCAGGCCAAGGAGCCCTGGTGGACTCCATCAGAGGCCCTGGTGCAGCTGCATTCACGGTCCAGTGGGAAAGGGAGGCTGCACTCAGCCCATCCCCGAGCTCAGTGCAGGAACAGCTCTTACGGGGTCCCCCCCGGCCACGCAATGTTGCCCTGTCTCCTCCTGAGGGACTGTGCCCAGAGCAGGTGCCTGGATTTGTGGCAAGGTTAACCACAGCACCATGAAGTCAGTTCTGTGAGCTCAGGCCTGGGTACTGGGTGCACAGTTCTAGTGTGGGTCTGGTCTTCAGTGCCCAGGGTCTAGGGCAGCTCCCGAGGGGACCGTGTTACTATCCAGCATGAAGCATCTAGACTAAGGACCATTAGACAACAGTAAGATCATTTCTTTTTTTTTTTTTTTTTTTTGAGACAGAGTCTCACTCTCTTGCCCAGGCTGGAGTGCAGTGGTGCAATCTTGGCCTCCTGAGTAGCTGGGACTACAGGCGCCCACCACCACGCCCGGCTAATTTTTTTTTGTATTTTTAGTAGAGACGGGGTTTCACCATGTTAGCCAAGGTGATCTCAATCTCCTGACCTCGTGATCCGCCCACCTCGGCCTCCCAAAGTGCTGGGATTACAGGCGTGAGCCACCGCGCCCAGCCTGGAAGATCATTTCTGTTCTCTATAACTGAGGCAGTTGCTGCTGGTTACAGGGCTTGCTGATAAATGGCCCCATTGGGATGCAGGTGTCACAGGGGGAAACACTGGACAGGGATGAAAATGACTGATTTCCTGGGAGCCCGCATCCCCTTCAGCAGCAGCAGGAGCCCCGGAGGTGGCCTTGGGGGACTTTTCCTTCTGGTTCTGACACTAACCATGTCCTGAGAGCTCAGGCCCCTGGAGCACTGAGTGCCCATCTGCAAAATGGAGAGACCAAGTCACTTTGAGTCATTTTAGACCATCGTAGATGTAAGCAAGAGGCAGGGTGAGAACAGAAAGGACACTCTGAGGTTAGAGGGGACCCCTTCCCTGGAGGTGGTATCCTCCCACGCCTCTCCAGTGCCTCCTCTGCTCTGCTCCTTGCTGCCTGTTGGCCTGAGGTTCCCATCCTGACCCATGCTTCCTGCCCCTCAGCCATGGGCTGCAGCCAAGGCCAGGGAAGCAGTTGTCCCCTCAGCCATTTGCAGTACAAGGGCCAGGCCCCTCTGATGGGGAAACAGGAAGGGCTATTGGGAGGGTCCGCTGAGTGCCCCAACTCCACCTGGCCCTGCCTGCTAGATCAGGCCTGATCCGACCCGCCACCGCCTTCCCTGGAGCAAGGCCTCAGCCACTGGGGGGACAGCATGGCCTGTTCCTTTTCCTTTTTTTTTTTTTTTTTTTTTTTTTTGGAGACAAGGGTCACTCTGTCACCCAGATTGCAGTGCAGTGGCACGGTCTCAGCTCACTACAACCTCCGCTTCCCAGGCTCAAGGGATCTTCCCACCTCAGCCTCCTAAGTAGCTGGGACTACACAGCCAGCTAATTTTTTAATTTTTTGAAGAGACGAAGTCTCACTGTACTGCTCAGGCTGGTCTTGAACTCCTGGGCTCAAGCAATCCTCCCACCTCAACCTCCCAAAGTACTGGGATTACAGGCGTGAGCCACCACGCCCCACCTGCCTGCCCCTTATGGAGCGATTTCCACGCGACTCTTGTGTCACAGCTGAAGGAGGCTCCACGGGACCCAGACCAGGCCTTCCACAGAACACAGCCCCTGGTGCCCCAGGAACTGCGCACAGTGAAGGACCATAAGAAGCCCTCGCCATTCATCTTCTCTCAGTATTTTTTGAGCTATAAAGTCGATTTGGTCATATTTCAGAACATGTAACTCCTTAGTGATTAGACTGCCCATGAAAATAGACACATATCCTAGCCTCTGGGCCCAAAAGAAAGAGGAACTATAATAAAAGCAAAGAAGTCATTCAAGCCCTCCTCCTTCTCAGATGCTTAGCACACATGAAATCCAAATCCTTAGGAATGGGGAAAACCTTTTTATTTATTTATTTATTTATTTATTTATTTTGAGACGGAGTCTCACTCTGTCGCCCAGGCTGGAGTGCAGTGGTATGATCTTGGCTTACTGCAAGCTCCGCCTCCTGGGTTCAAGTGATTCTCGTGCCTCAGCCTCCCAAGTAGCTGGAATTATAGGCGCCTGCCAACACACCCGGTCAATTTTTGTATTTTTAGTAGAGACAGGGTTTTGCCATGTTGGCCAGGCTGGTCACGAATTCCTGACCTCGGGAGATCCACTGGCCTTGGCCTCCCAAAGTGCTGGGATTACAGGCATGAACCACGGCACCTGGCCAAGGGAAAACCTTTCTTAAAGGAAGAGTGGCAGTATGGGAGTTTCAGGTAGGGGGTCAATCTGTGGGCGAGTGTGTGTGTGTGTGTGTATATGTGTGTTTGTGTGTGAGAGAGAGAGAGGGAGAGAGACAGAGAAAGGAGAGAGGGAAGAATGGAAAGAGATGATTGATTCCAGAACATTCCCAGGCCTTGCACACAGTTTGCTCAGGAAGGCTGGAAGGTCCTCCTCCCAGCCGCTCTGCTGCTGGGTGCAGGGGTCTCTGGCCTCGTTTGTTTCATGTCCCTTGTGTGATTGCAAGGTGCCCTTCCTGTGACTCACTGTGTCCTTGCCTTTCCTGATTTCCAACTCAGTTTAGCCAAGGGATCTAAGGCACGGGGTTAGGCACTGCCTCATAGCATCTTAAGGAATCTGCCCAAAATTTTCTGTTCATCCTGACCGATTTAACAATTAAAGGATCACTTTATGAAATTCCTTGTCTTATAAATGCAATTAGCAGTTTTAATCTCCTGAGGGAACAAATCATTCACTACTTGATGGGAGTTGGTTTTATCGGAGAATTTTGCTTCTAAAGTTAAACTGAAATAAAAGCAGAGGGGAAGAGGAGAGTCATTTATGGGGCATCTGAGGGCACTTGTGGGCAGCTCAGGGAGAGCAGAAGGGAGTTTGATGCTTGCAGAACCCACACTTAATGGCAGACACTGTCCTAGTCCCTTAGACACCCTTAACTAGGGCTTATCTTAGCCCATTCAGGCTGCCATAACAAAATACTGTAAACAGCATGGCTTAGAAACAACAGAAATGTATTTCTCATAGTCTTGGAAGATGAGAATTCTATGATCAAGGCACTGGCCAATGTGGTGCCTGGTAAGGGCTGGGACTGGCTTATGGACAGCACCTTCTCACTATCCTCCATGGTGGAAGGGGCAAGCTCTGGTCTCATGAACCCCATATGAGGGCACTAACCCATTGGTGAGGGCCCCACCCTCATGACCTAATCACTTCCCTAAGGCTTCCCCTTTTCACACCATCACACCAGGAGTTAGGTTTCAACATGGATTTTGAGGAGACACAAATATTCAGAGCACAGCTCTGCCACCCACAGACCAGGAGGTGGTGATTCTGAGAGGGCCTGCAAACTGCCCAGACTACACAGAAGCTCAGAGATCAGCTGGGGATTTGAAAGGAGGTCACTCTGACCCCAGAGAAGAATCTCTTCCCACTGTCCCAAGCTGGGAACACCAAAAGGAAGATGGGATTGAGAAAGATTTGAGAAGCAGAGGGGATGCAGACAAGGCCGCAGGAGACCATCAGCAATCCATTTTGGTGTTTTAGTCTTGAGCCAAATGGAAAAGTTACTTTTAATGAAATATCTGAAATCCAGTCATACCCTATCTTTTACATATTTGGGACTACATTCTTTAGAGCAGGGGTCACCCACCCCCACAAACTGGTACAGTCCATGGCCTGTTAGGAACCAGCTACATAGCAGGTGAGTGGCAGGCAAGCCAGCATGACCGCCCAAGATCCACCTCCTGTCAGATCAGCAATGACAATAGATTCTCATAGGAGCGCAAACCCTATTGTGAACTGTGCATGTGAGGGATCTAGGTTGCATGCTCCTTGTGAGAATCTAATGCCTAATGATCTGAGGTGGAGCAGTTTCATCCCAGAACCATCTCCCCACACCCCCAGCCCCGTCCATGGAAAAATTGTCATCCATAAAAGTGGTGCCTGCTGCCAAAAAGTTTGGGGACCGCTGCTTTAGAGAGCTCTGAACTTGTTTCTTTTGTGAGCAAGCCTCTGTCATGTGAAGTGCTGTTCCCCCAACTTATATGTTTAGTCACTTTAGATTCTCTCACACTCATCTCTTTCTAGGGACCCTGGAATTGTCCCAGGATGAGGAAGGAGGGAGGGCGGGAGGGTGATTCTCCAGCCTACAGGTTGTCAGTAGTTGACCCAAAATGTCACCTTTTGGTGTCCACACAAGGACAGTAATTTCCGTCTCCATTCCCAGCATGATGGGAGGGAAAAAGGAATGCACAGAAGTCATTTGGAGGAAGTTCCCACATACAGAAGAGAGTAAAACTGTGTCTGTAAACATGAAAATAACAGCATCTGCTGGTGAAGTTTTGGTCTTTTATTTTGTTTTCTCCCAAACATGTCTATAGCTTACTGTCTGCACCAGGAACTCCCACACGCCCATGAGGTCTCTTGCCTGTTGCCCTGACTTACAGTTGAATATTTCGTTTTTGTGTTCATCCTTCTTCCCCCGCAAGACTGCAGTCTCCTTGGAGGTAGGGCCCAGTCTTTTTTTTTTTTCCTCTGTCTTATCTTCTATGCCTAGAATATCATAAGAGCTCAGAAAATGTTTGTTGTTTTGTTTTTATTCAAAGTTAGAGCTATAATTCACAAAATACACACCTCACATTTACTCTGTTAAATTCTTCCTTTAATTGAAATGCATTCATTTGGAGAAAGCGATGCTGATAGGAACCAGATAACTGGAGAACTGATGATTTTCTAAGTGCTGTGGGCCCCTTAGGATGTGAATTACAATATGGAGCGTTTAGATACCAAACCCACTGGGGGAGGCACTGAGGATTATCCATTCTCGCACAGAGCACTCAATACAAACCCCAATTCATATTAATTAAAAATTCTAAATCACACAATTGTTTTTTTCTGCAAATCCTTATATGCTCTGTTTTATTTGTCACCATTAATAATAACAATAAAGATAATAATAATAATATAACTACTATGTGATTAAGGTACAAAATATTTACAGGTTTTTAGGGAGCCCTGTGCTCAGAATGGGAATAGGATAATTACAACGGAGGTTTAGTATGAGAGCTCGTTCCAGAAGATTCTCCACTGAGAGTTGAAGTCAGTCACTGGGTTCTATTTTGTCTGTGATTCTATCAACCTGTTCCCCTGATATCAATCATGTAGTCACTCATTCATTTGACACAAATGTATTAAGTGTCTCGAGCATGCCAGGCAGCGTGCTAGATGCTGGAACACAAGGGTAAACAGAACATTCCCCACTCCTGTGGTCTGGGGGTGCTTATGTCATTACAGCCAGGAGGGAGATGGCCGGCAGTGGCAGGGCACTATGTCTAAGCCCAGTCCTGTAGGATGAGTTGGAGATCTCCAGGAGAAAGTGTGGGAGAGAGAATTCCCTGGAGAGACCTGGTGAAGAGTTGCAAGCTTGGTACTTGTGAGGACTGAAAAGTCATTGAGCCCTTTTGCTGGAGAAGGCAGCAATCAGAGATGAGCTGGAGAGGTCAGCTGGGACCACATTCTGAGGGCTGTGGGGAGCCACAGATGGGTTTTTGTGAAATAGAGAGCAGGTGTGCTCTTCAGAATGCCTGCCCCTCCCCGCACCTTGGCTGATTGTGGAGTGAGGGAATAGGAATCAAGGATGCCTGTGTGGAGCCGGGCACAGAATTTCATGATAGCTGTGGCCTAGAGATAGGTAATAGTGAGAAAAGGGGGAATGGGAGAATTTCAGAAATTCAGGACAGATGATGATAGTAATGATGAAAAATACATAATACACACTTACCATGTGCCAGAGCCTATTGCAAGCACTTTGCATGTTTATTTGGTTCAACCTTCCAACAAAACCTATGAGGTAGTGACTGTTATCCCCATTGTATGGGCGAGGAGACTGAGACACAAAGAGATTAAATAGTTGGTGCAAGACTACACTACTAATCTAAGTAGCAAATGGGAATCAGACTCCTGTTTGAATGTGAACCCATCCCCCACCCCCCATTTATTTCCAGAACCCATGGTCCACACTACTGTCGTCAGTGACCTGGGGCGATGTGAAGTCTGCTACTCAGGTAGGGAGGGTGGGCTGAGCAGATGAGTTGCTTTTGTGACACATACCCCCGACAGTCCCTCGGGGATCACGTGGTATCAGAAGCAGTGGAGAGTCCTCATCCCTGGCTGGCCATCTCCCTCCCCATAAAGCCCTTTTTCCCAACACTTGGAAATCAAGCCTTTCAACTGGATGCTAGTAGTCAGGGACTGTCTTGGGGCGGCGTGAGGGGATACTGCTGCTGGGCCTGTTGGGCCCATGGCCAGTCCTCAGCTCCAAACCCAACTCTTGCTGGCCTCTCGGTACTGAATTGCACCTTGCTGTATTCATTCTGGTGTGCTTTGGAGAACCAATTGATTTCCCAGCTCCCTAACTTGTCACTATCTGAGTGAGCTTTTATGGAGAATCTGCTACTTTTTGAGAAGTTTCATGGACATTTTCTTCATCTTTTGCCTGGAATGAAGTTCATAAATTGGTGCTTTAAGAGGTTTGGTCTGGAATGAGCTGCAGGGAATGGCTAAAGACGTGGTCATCTCTCCTCAGTTCCCCACTTCCCCATAGGCCCTCTGTCTGCATTTTCACCGTGGGACTTATGTGGTTTCTGACTCTGAAATTTTTGGTTTCATCCGCCATCTGATCAGCAGATTGCCTCTTGCCATCACTCCAGCCTTGTCCTTTGTAAGGCTTGGTCCTGGGATAAGAAATAGCCCTGTGGGGTGGGGCAGGTGCCCTGAAATGCTATGCAGGAAGCCTGGGTCCTAACTGTGTCTCAATTCACTACAGAAACTTGGCCCAGATCACCTTCCATTCTGGACCTCACTTGCCTCTGCAAAAGTAGAAATGCAAGTTCATGTTGTTGAGTAAATATTTGCAGCAGTAAAGTCAGATAATAGATTCATGTATTTATTCACCATTTATTGATCATTTATTCTGTGCCAAGCACAGTTTCAGGTGCTTTGGTTAGAGTAATAATTAGCAAGATAAACAAAAATTACTGCCCACATGGAGCTTACCTTCAAGTGGATGGAAAGACAACGAATAAGTAACAAAAATATCTAGTATGTTAGATGTTAGTAAGTTTTGGCAAGTTCCATGTTCAAAATGATCAACTAGGAAATGCTGAGCAAGCCTTGTGTTGAAGACAGTTAGAAAAGCAGGCAATGTCTAGTAACCATTGTCTTGAAGGTACTGGAGAGGTAACAAGACACAGTGAGCTGCTATTCGATTAGGGTCTGGGAAGAATAGAGGCCTGTGGAGGTGAGCCTTATGCTTACAGCCAGTTTTCCTCTAGGAGTATTTGGCAGTTCTGAAGGGACAGATGAGAGCTGAGCAGGGTGCTCAACAGCAGGCTTGCAGGGTCAGAGGACCAGGATTGGAACCCAGAGTCTGCCAAGGGGACTAGCAGGTTTCACTGACCCCTCCACTTTCTTTGGCCTGGGACTCTGAAGGGCTGTACACTGGGCCCTCTGAGGAGCTGCCTCTCTGCTTCAAATCCTCTGGGTTCTCCAAAATGAATTAAGGTGATCCCATATTGCTAGTATCCCTAGGTGCCCAGCAGAAGCAGACAAATAATCTTAGGAGAAAGATACCATCTTGACCTCAAATTATTTCTAAAAACAATGTGCAAAGGTAGAATCTGTAACATAATTTTAAAAATAACCAGATACAAGGAGACCACATTAACAAATATCAGTAGAAACAACAGAAAATAGAGAGACCCATAGGGGTTCCAGATACATTGGAATTCTCAGATACAGACTTTAAAATAACTCTGCCTTACTATGTTCCAGATGTGAAAAGACCAAAATTGTAATTTTCATTAGAGAACCAGAAACTATATCTTTTTTCAAAGCCAAATGTAAATAACCACATAATACCCCAAATGAAGAATTCAATGACAAGTTTAACAGATGCAACCAAAAAAAAAAGAATTATGAACTGAAAGATTGATTAGAAAAAAAATCCGCATTAAGTACAGAGAGACCAGAGAAAAAATGCAAAAAAAAAAGGCAGGGAGGTGGGGCAGTAGGAGTTACAGTGAAAATGTCTAACACACGTATAACTGGAATTCCAGAAAGAGAGGAGGAGGAAACTGTGTCAGAAGCAGTATTTCAAGAAAATGGGTGAGAACATTTCTCAACTGTTGAAAGATACCAATTCATAGATTCAAGAAACACTAAACTACAAGCAGGATAAATGAAATCTACACCAAGGCACTCAGAGTAAAACTGCTGAAAATTAAAGACAACGAAAAATCTAAAAAGTAGGTGGAAGGGAAAGACAGATTACTTTGAAAGGTACAGTGATGAAATATATAACTGACTTCTCAATAAAACATTGAAAGTCAGAAGTCAGTGGTGTGATATCTTTAAAGTGCTGAAAGAAATTGCCAGCTCAGAATTCTATACCCGGTGAAAATGCCCTTAGAAGAAAGAACAAAGATGAGATTTTTTAAAAGTTCAGACAAACCGTGAAATAATTTGTCACCAAAAAGCCTGGCTGGGTGTGGTGGCTCATGCCTGTAATCCCAGCACTTTGGGAGGCCAAAGCGGGTCGATCACCTGAGGTCAGGAGTTGGAGACCAGCCTGGCCAACATGGGGAAACCATGTCTCTACTGCAAATACAAAAATTAGGTGGTCATGGTGGCGAACACCTGTAATACCAGCTACTCAGTAGGTTAAGGCAGGAGAACTGCTTGAACCCAGGAGGCAGAGATTGCAGTGAGCCAAGGTCACACCATTGCACACCAGCGTGGGCAACAGAGCAAGACTCCATCTCAAAAAAGAAAAGAAAAGGGAAAAAAGCCTGCACTGAAGGAAATCCAAAAGTATGTTTTTCAGGCAGATGAAATTAATTCAAAAGAAAGGTTAGAGTTTCAGGAAGCAATGAAAAAGCAACAAAAAAATGTAAAAATAAGGCTATATCAATTGTACACAAAGATAAAAAAACTCTCATGAAACAACATGTATAGAGAGAAATAAAATAAATGAAAAAAAGGTTTAGAAATGGGGTGGGGAACAAATGAAGTGAAATTATTTTAAGGCCCTTGAATTATTTTAAGGCCAAGGAAGAGAGTATAAGTATCTACATTACACTTCAATAAGTCAAGGATGAGGGATGTAATATCTATGGATATTACAATGAAATACAAAATACCTAATCCAAAAGAAGACAAAGGAGAAAAGAAACAAGGAACATAGAGCAAGTGAGACACAGAAAGCATTTAGCAAAATGATCAATTTAAACCCGAGTACATCATTAATTACGTCAAATGTATATGCTCTAACCAAAAGATAAAGCTTTCCAGACTGAAATTTTAAATTCTCACTCTATGCTATTTATAAAAAACACATTAAAAGAGAAAAGGTATAGAAAGATTAAAGGGAAAAGGATGAAGGAAGGCAAAAAGATACACTGTGCATAAAAGCAGGTGTAGCTACATCAGTGTCACACAAAATTGTCTAAGACAAGAAGCAATACTTCATAATTACTATTTTTTAAAAACCCACCCTTGGCCGGGCACGGTGGCTCATGCCTGTAATCCCAGCACTTTGGGAGGCTGAGGTGGATGGATCACAAGGTCAGGAGTTCAAGACCAGCCTGGTCAACATGGTGAAATCCCATCTCTATTAAAAATACAAAAATTAGCTGGGTGTGGTGACGTGCGCCTGTAATCCCAGCTACTCAGGAGGCTGAAGCAGGAGAATGGTTTGAACCCGGGAGGTGGAGGTTGCAGTGAGCCAAGATCGCACCACTGCACTCCAGCCTGGACAACAAGGCGAGACTCCATCTCAAAAAAAAAAAAAAAACACCACCCTCAGCTCACCAGGAAGATGCAACAATTGTGTGCATCTAAGAACTGCGAAAGGAAAATAAATCTTGGGACCCCAAAATCACTAAGCTGAAAGGAAAAGTCAAGCTTAGAGCCAACCTGCCTCTCATTCTATCCCTTTAAAAAAGATAACTACTAAGATTTTAAAAACAAGCTACAGCTGGGCACGGTGGCTCACACCTGTAATCTCAGCACTTTGGGAGGCCAAGGCGGGTGGATCACGAGGTCAGGAGTTCAAGACCAGCCTGGCCAAGATGGTGAAACCCTGTCTCTACTAAAAATACAAAAAATTAGCCGGGCGTGGTGGCAGGTGCCTGTAATCCCAGCTACTTGGGAGGCTGAGGCAGAGAATTCCTTGAACCCAGAAGGCAGAGGTTGCAGTGAGCCAAGACCGTACCACTGCACTCCAGCCTGGGCGACAGAGTGAGACTCTGTCTCAAAAAAAATAAATAAATAAAAATAAAAATGAAAAAATAAAAACAGGCTGCATACCTCCCTCACAAAGAATTTCCTTGTGGACAAAGGACAGATAGAACTCAAAGTCACCCCTCTGCTCACTGAGATAGATGCATATCTGACTGCCTCCTTTGGAAAGGCTAATCAGAAACTCAAAAGAATGCACCCATTTGTCGCTTACCTACCTATGACTTGGAAGCCCCCTTCCCGCTTGGAGTTGTCCCACCCCTTTCCAGGCAGAACCAATGTACATCTTACATGTATTGATTGATGTCTCATGTCTCCCTAAAATGTATAAAACCAACCTGTGCCCCGACCACCCTGGACACATGCCATCAGGACCTCCTGAGGCTGTGTCACTGGCATGCGTCCTTAACTTTGGCAAAATAAATTTCCTAAATTGAGACACGTCTCAGATACCCAAAGGGTTCACAGAACATAGAACACAGCCTCAAAATATAAAAGGCAGAAATTGACAGAACTAGAAGGGAAAAAATAAATTCACAGTCACATTTAACACATTCTCTAAATAACAAGACAAACAGACAAAAATAATGATAAAAATAAAGGTATAGAAGATTTGCAAACACAATTAGTAAACATGACAATGGCATAGAGAATATTGTACATAAAATCTAGATAATATACATTCTTCAGAATCACACACATAACGTTGATAAGTGCAATGGAGAAAAATGAATACGGAGTGTTAGCTGTGAGATTTGAAATAGCAGCGTTTGGAAAGAGCTCTCTATGTTTGCGTTTGGGCAGAGGCCTGAGGAGGTAAGAAAGGAGGTCACTCGGGTCGCTGATGGCTGAGGGAGGAACATTGCAGGCTCCAGGCTGAGGCAGGGTGGGCTGGTGTATTCAGGAAATAGCAGGGACCGCAAAGCCATCGGGGGATGGGAAGATGTGGGCTGTAAGCCCCCCAGGTGAGGGGCGCCCTGGGATCTGGGCATTGATGATGGGAATGGAGCCTGCTGCTCCCTGTAGCCCCAGGCCAGCTGCGCCTCCAGCAAAACAAGACTCCTCGAAAGCCCATTCCAGCCATCAGGTCCCTCTCTCTCTGTCTGCTTGGCGCTCTCCCTAGAACCTGCACTACCTTTCACAGCTCCGCGCTTCTTCCATGTCTTATCCAGTCGCCTTTTCAGGAAAGACACTAAACCTGGTGCCTGGGGAGCAGCACTGTGGGTCTGCAGTGAGCCAGGCCTTCCCCAGGGCTTCAGCTCGTCCTCACAAGCCCAGGGGCAGGCTTTGTTATTAGCATTTTGCAGATGAGAAAACTGCTGCCTCGACTTCTGCTCTTGTATAAATGCAACCTCCTCTTAGAGGCTCACTCTCACTTCCATTTTCACTGAACCAGGTGCTGCTGGGGACCCCACTTCCAGAGGAGGTTGCTGCCCTCCATCCACCCTGGACCATCCAACCTGGGATCCTGAGACCCTGGGTCATATCTCTGGGACCAGAGAATAAGTCAGGACCCTCAGAGCGTCTCCTGTGTGTCTCCGCTGCAGGGAGCTCTGAGTCAGCCTGTAGAAAGGGGTGCAGTGGCCAGGGAGGCGTGTCCGGGCTCTGTGTGAGCCCCGCTGCCTCTCACGGTGGACCCGCGAGCCAGGCTGGAGCAGGTGCTCTGGGTGGAGGGAAGTTGCTGGAGTTGCACCTTCTGCGAGCTGCCCACCCCAGCTCCTGGGGCCCTTTGAGAAATCCCATTATTCCAGTCTAGGGGGCTTCACATCCATAGACCCCTTGTTTGCTGCCTGATGGTTATGCACCTGTTAGAGTCACTGCGTGGACACAGCCTGTGCTGAGAATGTCAGATTAGAGTGAAGTGACCGTGACCTGGTTCAGCTGCGCCAGCCTTCTTGCACGTCAGCATCACTGTTCCTTTCTGATCAGCGTAGCCAGTGCCTGTGTCTGTCCCCTGTCAGATGAAAGATGGCAGATATTCCCTCCCCAGACCCCCTCTGCTTCTCTTTTGGGAATCAGGCTTGCTGTGGCCTCTGGGCTTCCAGTCCTGGTGGCCTTGATCCCTCCTCCTAAGGGATTCAGGGGTCAGTCCCCTTGGAGCTCTCAGCAAGGAAGACCTCGCTGGGCCTATGGGTCCTGGCCTGGAGGGTGGACCTCTCTGCTTCTGGCCACTGAGCCAGGTCTGCTTCTGCCATGCCCCCCGAGTGGCAGCCTGACCACGAGGTTGCACCCCCTACCCTGCCCTCCCACACTCCAAGTCTGCCCCTCCCTCCTCAGCTTGGGGTTCTGTTCTCTTGAGCCCTACAAAAAGTTCATACTCAGCCTGGGGTTCATTCTGCTCTTCGAGCCTGTGACAGAAAGGCTGCGGAGGTTGTGGGAGCCTTGTAATGCTCATTTTACCTAAACTAACCTTTCTTAAATTGAGGGAGCGAGGGAAAGATGAAAGGAGAAAAACACGCACACACACGGCAATGTAAGTTAAAGAAGAAAACATTTACCAAGTCTCTAAATATTGTCTTCACCCCGCGTCCTATTCTACTGAATAAAAAAAAACAGAGGTGCCTTCGGGCTTTTTAAAATCAAGATTTTATTAAAAAGAAACAAGTTTCAATCAAGCAAACAATTCACAAAGATATTTTCTAGAATAATGAGAATAATAAAAACCATCATTTTTGGAAAGGCTGATTCCTTTCCAGGGCCTGGGGTGGTGGGCTTGGCACCCATCGTTCTTGCCCACCCCCTGAACTGTCAGAGAGATCTTACCCCTTCCTGGAAATGAGCAAACGGGTTCAGAGAAGTCTAGTGACCTGTCCAAAGACACAGGGCCCCTGAAAGGGAGCTCTGTGGTCCGCACCAAGTCTGTGTGGCTCTGGCACCGTTCCCAGGGTCATTCACAGCAGGGCCCGGCTCAGACCTCAGCGGGCGGCGAGAAGAACACACGGGGTGTCTGACTTCCAGCACGAAGGGGCATCCTGCCTTGCGTTTCTATTTCCCATTTCTGAGCATTCTCTCTGGATTATAGCCGTGACCGCCGTATCGCAGCGTGTTTGCCCAGCCCGGTTTGAGTTGTAAGCTGGTGAAATAGAAAAATCCTTGTGAAAATATGAACACACTTTTATTTACCAAAGGTAAATGAAACCTTTCACTGTTCTGAAGGGTTTCCATTTTTCTGTCTTTTGTCTCCTCCCTTTGATTACCCATAACATTAACCTTCAAACAACCTGGCAAATTCAAGTCTCTGATTTCCCGGCAGCCTCCTCCTTCAGCCAGTCAGGGCACCTGTTGCCGGTCCTCTTGGGATCACCAGACAGAGAAGCCTCCCTGTGCCTCACACCCACCCACACCTGTCCCCCCGTCCTGGGGGAAGGCAGTTCCTGGCTGGCCCATGGTCACTGTGAAGCGCTCCTACTTAACAATGCAAGTAGCCATTCCTCTGTCCAGCTGGCTTTGACGAGGCTCCGCTGCCACAGCTTCTTGCCTGTGGCTCTGTGGTGGGGAAAAACGGAAGGAAAAATGCGTTCCATGCAGGGCCTGTCACTGCTGTAGAAACAGCAGTATTATTTTCAGGGATGTTGCGTTAATAGGGGAAGGCTATTTCTTGGAAAATACTGCCTTCAAGTACTGTGACTCTTTTCAGGTTATATAAAAGGGCATTAGGCAAACACTCAGAAATTCAGCAGCTTCCCTGGTTGGGAGTGTGGAGGGTGGGTGGACCAGCTCCTGTGCACCTCCAGCGGCAGCCACGCAGAATACGAATTGGCTGCAGTCACCGTCCTCATCAGCCCGCAGTCTGGATAGTATCAGCAATAGGAAAGGTTACAGCTTTTCCTGTGATGTATTGCTTCTTCAGAGAGTATTAAAGATGTTTTGAATCTATTTTTTTAGGAATCTTGAAACCACCAGTGGAACATTTTTGCTGTTGTGGGTAATGCACAACGTAGCAGCGTAGGAAGGCCGGGCCGCGAGGAGGACCCGAGGGTGTTGGAAGCACCGAAGACAGCGCCCGTTGTCATTTTAACAGTGAGGAAGCAAGCGAGGCAGAGCATATGCTGAGGTGTGGAGCAGCTGCGACTGGGAAGCGTGTTATTTCTTTTATTTGCTGGGGGGCGGAGAAGAGGCAGACACCGCATCTCCTGGGAGTGGGCAGGATTTATTTATTGGGAAGGGAGTGCCAGAGGAAAAGTTCCGTCATCATGGAAGGAATTCTCCAGCCCTGCTTAGTATTCTTACTGTTTGGGCTTTTTTTTTTTCCCCCTGCCTGGACGCTCCCTGCCCAAAGGACAGATTCAAAGAAAAATTGTAGCCAGAGCCGACGTCTTTGTAGTAGATGGTGGGACAGTGAATTTTACACGTCAACTTGACCAGTCCACAAGGTGCCCAGATATTTGGGCCAAAGATGATTCTGGGTGTGTCCGTGACGGGGTTTCTGGATGAGATTAAGATTCGAATCAGTAGACTGAGTAAAGCAGCTCGCCGTCCCCGGTGTGGGAGGGCCTCATCCAATCAGTCAGTCGGCCTGAATAGAACAAAAGCTGACCCTGCTGTAAGTAAGAGGGGTTTCTCCCGACCGCCTTTGAGTCGGGCCATTGGTCTTTTGCTGCCTTCGGACTGGAACTGAAACATCCGCCCTTCTTGGGTCTCCAGCCTGCAGGCTTTTGGACTGGAACTATACCAGTTCCCGCTCCTGGGTCTCCAGCTTGCTAACTGCAGATCTCAGGACTTCTCGGCCTCCATGATTACAGGAGCTGATTCCTTATAATAAATTCTACATTATATATATAATTTATGTCCTATTAGTTCTGTTTCTCTGGAGAACCCTGGCTGACATAGAAGGCATCCATTAAGGCAGGAGTTGAAATCTTAACATCCTTCCTGAACCCATAGCTTGATCAGGCTACCTGTGTCCTCTAGGAGAAGAAAGGGTGACTGAATCCCAAAGTATTTGGAAGGAGGCCAGAGAAAAGCTCTGTAGCCACCACTCCTCTCTGCTGAGAACATCAGAGGCCATGAACTGTATGAATGGAAATGAGGATGCTTTGCCAGACATCCCCCTTTACAGGCAAATGCTGGTCCTTCCCCTCTAGGAGACCAAGGCTTGGAGCACCCTGGTCCCTCCTCCAAGGCAGCCAGATACAAGCCTGGCAGCCACAGGCCCCTCGGCCCAGGGAAAGGCAGCCTCTCTGTTGCAGGAGGCTCCAGCTACAGCCTCCAGCCATTGCTCCCTAGACATGGTGTCCACTCCTTGCTCACCCCCTGCTAGAAGGTAAAGGAAAGCATACATGAAATGGTTTTAAGCAGCAGGTTTGTGACTATTCCTGCAGCAGGTGAGGCTCTGAGCTGAATACGTCACACCTGGGGTCTTCTGTGGGCCTGGATTGAAAGCTGGCTTCTCCTGCAGTGTTAAGGGTCTGGTTCCAGCCTGGGCTGTTGGGGAAATCTTGAGGCTGGTGGGTGTTCTCAGAGGGGTCTGGTGCCTCACAGTGATTGGCAGTGATAGGAGAGCGGGAAGAAATGGGTGAGGGAAATGGGTCCACTCATGAAGGCCTTACCCGTGATTCCTCTTGAAATCTGAGCATCCCAGGGATGGGGGCACTGACACTGATGTGAGGAAATTAGGCCCCAGGGCAGCTGAAGCAGGCCGTGCCCATGATAATAGGAGAGACTGCAGCCTAAAAATCTGAATTGACTGCTGGGGTGCAGAACACAGAGGGGAAGCCTCCTCCCCTTTGGCGAAAAATCAATGCCTGATGTCAGGACTCCCCTATTGACAGCTTGATTAGAAAGGACTCAGAAGTTCCTTTGCCCTGGAATTGCATCAGGAAAAGAGAGATGGAAGCATGTGTGGGGTGCTGGTAAAGCTAACAAGGATGTTGATGGAAGCATGTCTGGGGTGCTGATAAAGCTAGCAAGGGTGTTAAGTCCAGACTGCCTCTTCCCAGCCTGTTAGTGCCTAGTTCACACTCCCAACTTTTACTGACCACCTACTATGTACCAGGCCTTATCCTGGAAATAAGGCATGGTTTGTCCTTCAAGGAATTCATAGTGTAAAGTATGGGGATAAGCAAATAGGACTTTGAGTCCAGTAGCTCATACAGGCTCCAGGGATCCCCATGGGGTGTGCTGGGGAACCAGGGGAAACGCATCTGACCCAGATAAAGGGAGGCCAGAGAAGGGAGCTGTCGGGGGAGGCTTCTCCGAGGGGAGGCCACTGAGCTGAGTCCCTGAGGATAAGACAGAGCGAGCCTCGGTGAGGGGGCCCAGTGGACACACAGAGGCCAGGCTTAGGCTGATGTGTGGAGACAGGACGCAGCAGACCACATGAGGGTGCTGGCAGAGCATGAAGTGCCAGCCCAGGAGTGGTGAGAGGGGGCACCAGGAGGCCAGTGCGGCCCATCAGGGGGTTGGCACTTGATCCCTTTGACTATGGGATTGGAAGCTGTTAGGGAGGAGGGTGACATGGTCATATTTACATTTTAGGAAAAGAACTGCCTTGCCACACCAAGGACAGCTTCCGGTAGACCCCCCAGGTGACACCTCTTGGAGGTCAGGAGAAGGCAGAGGTGAGGGTCAGGGAGGTCAGGGCTGCTAGAAGAAATATTAAGGAGGGCATCAGCAAGGCTGCTGGGGTGAGGGGCGGGGGAGAGAGTTAAAGCCAAGTCCTGAATTCCTGCCTTGGGAACAGGGTGGTGAGGCCAGCTCTGGGACAGAGCATACAGTGGAGGGAGCTGACCCAGGGTGGGGAGGGAGAGAGCAGAGGCCAGTCCCAGACGCACAGAGTGTGAGGTGCAGGCACGACGTCCCGGACGCACAGAGTGTGAAGTACAGGCAGGACGTCACAGATACACAGAGTGTGAGGTGCAGGCAGGACGTCCCAGACACACAGAGCGTGAGGTGCAGGCAGGACGTCCCAGACACACAGAGTGTGAGGTGCAGGTACAGGCAGGACGTCCTGGACACACAAAGTGTGAGGTGCAGGCAGGACGTCCCGGACACACAGAGTGTGAGCTGGAGGTGCAGGCAGGATGTCCCGGACACACAGAGTGTGAGGTGCAGGCAGGACGTCCCGGACACACAGTGTGCGCGGTGCAGGCAGGACGTCCCAGACACACAGAGTGTGAGGTGCAGGCAGGACGTCCCGGACACACAGAGTGTGCGGTGCAGGCAGGACGTCCCGGACACACAGAGCGTGAGGTGCAGGCAGGACGTCCCGGACACACAGAGTGTGAGGTGCAGGTGCAGGCAGGACGTCCTGAACACACAGAGTGTGAGGTGCAGGCAGGACATCCCGGACACACAGAGTGTGAGCTGCAGGTGCAGGCAGGACGTCCCAGACGCACAGAGTGTGAGGTGCAGGCAGGACGTCCCAGACACACAGTGTGCGCGGTGCAGGCAGGACGTCCCAGACACACAGAGCGTGAAGTGCAGGCAGGACGTCCCGGACACACAGAGTGTGAGGTGCAGGCAGGACATCCCGGACACACAGAGTGTGAGGTGGAAGTGCAGGTAGGATGTCCCAAACACACAGAGTGTGAGGTGCAGGTGCAGGCAGGATGTCCCAGACGCACAGAGTGTGAGGTGCAGGCAGGACATCCCGGACACACAGAGTGTGAGGTGCAGGCAGGACGTCCCAGACACACAGAGTATGAGGTGCAGGCAGGATGTCCCAGACACACAGAGTGTGAGGTGGAAGTGCAGGTAGGATGTCCCAGACACACAGAGTGTGAGGTGCAGGTGCAGGCAGGACGTCCCAGACGCACAGAGTGTGAGGTGCAGGCAGGACGTCCCGGACACACAGAGTGTGAGGTGGAGGTGCAGGCAGGACGTCCCGGATGCACAGAGTGTGAGGTGCAGGCAGGACATCCCGGACACACAGAGTGTGAGGTGCAGGTGCAGGCAGGACGTCCTGGACACACAGAGTGTGAATTGCAGGTGCAAGCAGGACGTCCTGGACACACAGAGTGTGAGGTGCAGGTGCAGGCAGGACGTCCTGGACGCACAGAGTGTGAGGTGCAGGCAGGATGTCCCGGACACACAAGAGTGTGAGGTGGAGGTGCAGGCAGGATGTCCCGGACACACAGAGTGTGAGGTGCAGGTATAGCCAGGACGTCTCGGACACACAGAGTGTGAGGTGCAGGTCCAGGCAGGACGTCCCGGACGCACAGAGTGTGAGGTGCAGGCAGCACGTCCCGGACGCACAGAGTGTGAGGTGCAGGCAGCACGTCCCGGACGCACAGAGTGTGAGGTGCAGGCAGGACGTCCCGGACGCACAGAGTGTGAAGTGCAGGCAGGACGTCCCGGACGCACAGAGTGTGAGGTGCAGGCAGCACGTCCCGGAACCACAGAGTGTGAGCTGCAGGTCCAGGCAGGACGTCCCGGACGCACAGAGTGTGAGGTGCAGGCAGGACGTCCCAGACACACAGAGTGTGAGGAGCAGGCAGGACGTCCTGGATGCACAGAGTGTGAGGTGCAGGCAGGACGTCCCGGACACACACAGTGTGAGGTGCAGGCAGGATGTCCCGGACACACACAGTGTGAGGTGCAGGCAGGATGTCCCGGACACACACAGTGTGAGGTGCAGGCAGGACGTCCCAGACACATAGAGTGTGAGGTGCAGGCAGGACATCCCGGACACACAGAGTGTGAGGTGCAGGTGCAGGCAGGACGTCCCGGACACACACCGTGTGAGGTGCAGGCAGGACGTCCCAGACACACAGAGTGTGAGGTGCAGGCAGGACATCCCGGACACACAGAGTGTGAGGTGCAGGTGCAGGCAGGATGTCCTGGACACACAGAGTGTGAGGTGCAGGTGCAGGCAGGACGTCCCGGACGCACAGAGTGTGAGCTGCAGGTGCAGGCAGGACGTCCAAGCGGAGGCGTCGAGTGGGCTTGTGAGCATCTGGAAAGGTGACAGTGATGTGGCAATTAGGCAACAAGACCAGACACAGGAACAGGGTCCCTGTCCAGAGGTGGGAGAGGGAGGCAGGAGAAGAACGTTACAGAACCCAGATAAACATCATTGAAAGAGAAAAGGCCAAGCCTGCAGTGCCGGGTGTATAAACAGGCCAGCGTGTGCCACTGTGATGGGAACTCAGCATCCTGCTGGCCGGAGCGCTGCTGCCACTCTGACCAGTGCCTTCTACCCACAGGGATGACCCTGCACGGGAAGCCGGACTCCCGTCATGAAACCAGTGTTCAGGGAGCCGGGGGAAGGTCTTTCTCGTTGCTCAGGCTGGCAGCTTGAGGCACACACTTCCACTGCAGAAACACCTTTGGCTGGGGGACTGCAGTGCTCCAAGCCCTGGTCCCCTGGCGGGGAAGCATTTGCCTGTGAAGGGGACTTGTATTGGAAAGCGTCCAGTCTGTGGGGCCCAGTTCTCACCCAGCAGCAGCAGCAGCAGCAGCAACTGAGGAACTCTGCAGCAGAGTCCCGGGTCCCACCTGCAGCCTGCCTGAGCCAGACCTCCCAGGGAAGACTGGGGAAGCCCAGCCGGGTTAAGACCTGCTGCCGACTTCCATCTGCTGATTCTCACATGAGACCCAGCAGGGAGAAGCCTCTTGTCCAGGTTAGCTCAGGCCTCCCAAGTCCCTGCCCTCCTGAGCACGTTTGGCAATGGCCTTGGCAGGGGCTGAAGCAGCAGTAACTGCAGTTAGGAGCACCTAGGGAGAAAAAAGGAAGAGAGGAGGGTGAGGAGAGGTAAGGGAGGAGAAGACACGGAGGAAGAGGAAGAGCTGAGGAGGAGGAAGAGGAGGAGATAAGGAGGAGGGGAGCTGGAGGAGGAGGAGTTGAGGAGGATGGAGAGGAAATGGGGAGATGAGGAGGGGAGATGGGGAGGAGGGGGAAGAGATGAGGAGGAGAGAAGGAGGAGGAGGAGGGGAGGTGAGGGAGGAGGAGATGAGTGGGAGGGGAGATGGGGAGGAGATGAGGATGGGAGAAGTGGGGAGGAGGAGGAGAGAAGGAGGAGGAAGAGGAGAGGAGGGGAGGAGCACGCTCACGCCCTGGTGCTAACGGGACAGACCCACCAGACAGGAAATGCAGACTGGAGAGAATGGAGATGCTGAGCCCCCAGGAGAATAAGTGAGGGCATCAGTATATTTCAAGATGAAGAAAAGGCACTGCCAAAATGAAATGCAGCAGAAAGCTGCCCCTCTCCACTTTGGGAGTGCCTAGACAAGCTGCTGTGCACATTGGCATCAAGTAGGCACCAAGGGGGGTCTGGCATACCCTCCTCCCTGTGGTGGTTAAATGCAGCTTGCTGTATCCAGGAGTCCAAATAGGGGCAGCTACTGCATATCCCTGGGAGCATAAAGGTGGGGACACTGTGGCCACTGGCACGACAGCTTGTGTGTAAATGTATGTAAGAACAGGACACATGAGAGAGAAAGTCTGGTCCAAAAGGCAGGTGCACAGTGGCCCCTGCATTGATCCCCTTGGGACATGCTGGGAGCCAGCTGGGTACCTGCGATGCACATCCTTCCAACACCCCCTCATCAGGCTTGGGACACAGGGAACTGTGATTCTCATTGTGTGGATGAGGAAACTGAGGCTCAGAGACATTAAATCCTTGCCTGGGGCACTCAAGTAATGAAGGAACATGGACTCAAACCCCTCACTCTTGATGCCCTGTTGTTCTGGCCCCCAAAGGCATCACACTCCCTGTGCCCAGCACAACGCATCATGCTCTCTGTTCATGCCCACACCCCTTGTCCTGAAGTCAGGACTCAGCCCCCTCCTCCAGGCAGCTTTCCTGGACTCACAAGGCCAGGATAGGCCACCACCACCCCATTCACATCACAGCATGTGATTTCTCTGGGTTGCACCTGTTTTCTTACCTGACTCCACCCATCTGATCTGCTGGAGAGCAGAGCCTTTGTCCTACCTAATCACAAAGGATGGACAAATGCAAACGGTGGTTCCCAAGAGGGAAGGAGCATGGAAAACTCCCACTCAGGACCCCGGACCCTGGCCATCTCTCCTGGACTCTCCCAACAACAGGGGTGACTCCTCCCAGCCCTGAAGTCAGTGCAGGGCTTCCTCTGCCTGGAATGCTCAGTCTTTCCTTCATGGCCCAGCCTAAGGCCTGCCCCTCATCCCTGCACTCGGGGGCCTTTAGGACGCCTGCTGAGCATTCAACCAGACGCTGGACATCTGCATGGGTGATAACACTGGGAGCTTCCACATATAGCACCCGCGTGTTCTGGGCATGGTTCTAAGTCCTTTGTGCGTATTAATTCATAATTCTATGGTGTAGATACTTGAATTATCTCTGTTTTAGAGGTGAGAAAAGGAGGGCACGGAGTGGTCTGTGAGCTTGCTTGGCTTTCCTTACTTGAAAGTAGCAGAGGCCGGGCACGGTGGCTCACGCCTATAATCCCAGCACTTTGGGAAGCCGAGGAGGGTGGATCACGAGGTCAGGAGATCGAGACCATCCTGGCTAACACGGTGAAACCCTGTCTCTACTAAAAATACAAAAAAATTAGCCAGGCGTGGTGGCGGGCGCCTGTAGTCCTAGCTGCTGGGGAGACTGAGGCAGGAGAATGACGTGAACCCAGGAGGCGGAGCTTGCAGTGAGCCGAGATTGCGCCACTGCACTCCAGCCTGGGTGATAGAGCGAGACTCCGTCTCAAAAAAAAAAAAAGAAAGTGGTAGAACTTGGATTTGAACCAGGCAGCCAGGCTCCAGAGTCCTACTCCTACCCACCACCCTGAGTGAGAAACCTCGTCCTGCCCTCAGGAGCTCACAGTCCTGGGTGAGACAGGCTTCTGCACAGTGACATGAGGAGGTGACAAGAGCTGGTTACAGGTGGACCCAGTGTGCAGAGGAAGAAGCTGTCCCACCCTGATCTCGGGTCTTGGATGTGGCATGTCTCATGTGAGGTGGCCTGGGATGTGCTGGAATGTCTTTCCTTCCCCACCCTGGGGACCTGGCAGGTCCCAGGTTCCAGTGGACCCGCCTGGTGGTGCCCAGCATCGCTCATGGACCCTACAGTGCTGGCCTATCCCCTGCAGTGGCGATGAGCCCTGGGAGCCTTGCACCCAGGTTTACACATTAGTGGCAGGAGGACAGTCCGCTGTCTGGGGAACAATATGTTTGCCTGCCCCTTGTAGAGGGAGCAAGCTCTGTTTTCTCCCTCCTGTAATTGTTACCATCTGTTTCCCTCCATCATGTTTGTTGATGTTTTCTTGTTTTAAAACTGAAATGAGTCAGATTGGAAGCTGATTTAGGAAAAAGTATCTGGGAGGAAAGCTCAAAGTGGCCATGGGGGACTCTGTGTTCTGGAGCCATTGGAAAAGAAAAGATTCTGTGGGGCCAGCAGCTAGGGTGTCTGCCAGCTACTCCTGCCCTGTGGGGGCCGGAGTCCCCCCGCAGCCCAAGAAGGCTGGGGCTGTGTGGGTTTGTGTGGAATGCATGTGTGTGGGCTCAGTTATGTAAGTAGGTGAGTGGACATGTGCACACTTGTGCACCTGTGTGATAGTGTGTGCATATGTGAATGTGAATATCATCCCGGGAGTGGGGTTGTACAGCATGGACTGTGTGAGAGGTTGGAGTCTTGTATTCAGAAGGAGGCAGACGCAGAAGGAGAGAGCTGCCAGCTAGCTGTGACCAAGGTCTGGGTTTGGAGGGTCCCCCATTTCTGCAGCTGACTTAAATGTGACCTCAAGTGAATCCATGAACTAACTCCCCATGAATAACCAATAGAAGAGAATTTTGATGCCAGTGCTAACTCCAGATGAAGATGAGTGGGTTGGCTGGGCTTACTTGGAGGTATTTATAGATGTTTCTCCAGGGAGAATGGCCCCTGGAGGTGATCCCCAGGCGTCTCACAAGGGGCCATTGGTATTCCACATGAACTGTGCATGGCTGGAAGTCTAGCAATTACTACCTGGACTGTTGATCTCTGGGGCAGTTATGACCCAAAATATTTGACCAGCACTCCCCTGCCTGCCCCACCCAGCCCCAGATGTACGCTTAGGGTTCCTCTGTGGTACAGGAGGTTTCAGGGTCCTAGAAGGACCAGGTACCAGATAGGAACTGGCTTCCTGAGCCATTAAAACAGGGTTTCAACTGCCTTCTTCTCAGGGATTTTACATCTCTGCCACACCCCTTCCCAATCCCATGCTGGTATCCACCAATTACCTGGACTCTTGCTTCTTCATTGTCATTATTTAGCCAAAGAAAGATGCCCTGAGGCATTGCCCCTCACTGTCTATATCTATGAGCCTGGCTCAGCTGTTTCTTGACCTGCAATTCAGACCACCCACCACCAGAGGTCGTGATGCTTTGGTCTCACAGCCAACCGCTACATTTCCCATAGATGTGGTTTTGAATCAGCATCCAGCCTGCTTTCCAGTCCTTTGCTTTTGTTTCTTGATAATCCACAGCCTGTGGAGGAGTCTCTGGCTGCAGCAACCCAGAGAAAACTGATGGAGAAAGACTGTGCCTCTGGCACAGCATCCTTCTTATAAAAGGCTACTAAATATTCCTGCATTCTCGGGTCCCCTAAAAGTAATAATAGCTGCCATTTGCTGAGCCCCTGCCTTGTCCCAGGTACTTCGCTAGGTCCTGGAAGTAGAAGATTCCCACTGCTTGTTGAAATCAGCCTTTCAAAGGAGGGATTGTCCTGCCTACTTTATAGATGAAGGAGAGAAGCAGGGGCTCAGAGAGGTGGAGTGACTTGTGCAAGGTCACAAGGCCAGTTAGGAGTGGGCCAGGTCTCAAATCCAGACCTGCTGAATGCTGGCCACAGCTCTGATCATTATGAAGAAGGGAGGCAAGTCCAGGAGAGCCAGGGTGCTGTCAATTGGGAAATATGAGCTATGGTCATCCAGGCTGGTTGGGTTTTCACCAGAAGTTCTCAGATCCTGCTCCTGCCCTTGAGCCTTTGATCCAGAGTTTCTCCTTCCTGGGAAGCCACATGATCTGCGCTCAGCCTTATAACAGGACATGGGGTATAACTCACTCCACTTACTGTGATGTTTAGGAGCAAGCTAAGGAAACTTCTCGTGTCTGCATATTTAAATGCTTTTATTAAGTGGAACAAGCTATTTCTGAACATGAGAGTGGCCAACAGCCTTAGAGGAAATTAAAATGAACCATGACAATGGAAAATTGCACAGGGGCACGGTGGATTCTCCGGAGATAAATACAACAAGCCTTTCAACAGCATTCGGGAAAGACTAGAGATCATGGAGATTATGTCGTGAGAGGAAAAAAGCAAACCATCAGAAAATTAGAGCTCAGGCTGGTAGGAGGACCAACTGGCATGCTAGTCAGGTCTGTGGGTGTCTGTCTCCATTCAACACTCCCTGGGGTCTAGTGGGCAAGGTGGAGCCAGAGAAACAACAGGCGGATTGATCTCCACTCGATTTGGCCAGCATTTCTGAACACCTACTTTGTGCAGGCTGCGTGGATCTTATGGACTGAATTGTGCCCCCAGCAAAATTCACAGGTTGAAGCCCTAATTACCGTTGTGATGGCATTTGGAGATGGGGCCTTTGGGAGATAATTAGGTTTTGGTGAGATTGTGAGGGTGGGGCCCTCCTGATGGGATTAGTACTCTTGTAAGATGAACAAGAGACACCAGAGCTCACTGCCCAGTGAGGACACAGCAAGAAGGCAGCAGTCTGCAAGCCAGGAAGAGAGCCATCCCCAGAACCTGCCCATGCTAGTCCCCCCACCCTGATCTCAGAGGTCCCAGCCTCCTTGACTGTGAGGAATGCATTTCTGTTGTTTAAGCCAGTGGTCCCCAACCTTTTTGGCACCAGGGACCGGTTTCATGGAAGACAATATTTCCATGCACAGGGGTAGGAGGGCGGGGGGCAGTTTCTGGATGAAACTGTTCCACCTCCGATCATCAGGCATTAGATTCTCATAAGGAGTACACAACCTGGATCCCTCGCATGCACAGTTCACAACAGGGTTCGTGCTCCTATGGGAATCTAATGCTGCAACTGATCTGACAGGAGGCACAGCTCAGGCAGTAATGCCAGCAATGGGGAGCAGTTGCAAATACAGATGAAGCTTCACTCACTTGCCCATCACTCGCCTCCTGCTGTGTGGCCTAGTTCCTAAGAGGCCACAGGGTGGTACTGGTCTGTGGCCCAGAGGTTGGGGACCCCTGGTTTAAGCCATCCAGTGATATTTTGTTTTGGCAGCCTGAGCTGACTAATGTAGTGAGGAGCAGAGCTGGGCCCTTAGATCTTGGCCTCAGAGAACTGCCAGGCCTCGAGGGGCTGTCAACTGGACCATCTAAAGTTTCCATAGATATCAGCTGTTGTAATTATGATCCTGACTCTCCTACTAGCCTGTGCACTCCCCTAGGCCAGAGACTATTGATAGCTGTGTCTGCAGAACAGGATTGCCTCTCAGTAAGTGTGGGGTGGGAGGGGGACTGGATGGATGGATGACGCTCCTGCAGGCGATGGGCCCCAGCACTGAGGGAGTGGAGCTGTGGTAGCCGGACCACAGTGCACATGCAGACAGAAGCCCTCCCTTGGACATGAAGGGAGGAAACCTTGGCCTAGGCAGTCCGGGTTCCTGCTGAGGAGGGGACATCAGTGGAGGGCATTTGTTTGGGATCCCATCTCCAAGGGTGGGCCAGGCCCAGCCTCTTGAGGAGTTGGCACCGTGGCTACCCAGCCTCTTGCAGAGAAGACCAGAGCCTCATGCTGCCCTGGTTACCCACAGCCCCTGTGTGCAATGCCCATCCCCGCCCCGCTACTCCCCAGCACCACACCCGGGGAAGGGAAGTATCTGTCTGTCTGCCCCAAGAGGGCTGTTTCTGTGTCCCCTGCCTCTTCCACCGCTGCTTACGATCTCTCCGCCGTGCCTCTTGCTGTGGGCCTCCAGTGAATGTAGATGGCATCTGGCTGCCCCCGTGTTTCCTGAAGGCTGAAGAGCTGGGCTGCTGCTAAATACCAGTTCTTTTTAAACATCACTTTAACCACCTCAATTCTGAACCAAGATGGGGCCAAAGAGAATGCCTCTGCCTCAAGACCCTGCCTGGCCACACGTGGCTCTCATTACAGACAGCCTAAGCAGGCACAAAGCAGCCAGCACCCAGGAGCTGGAGGAAGGCACGCCGAGGCCCTCGCTGCGTCTTCTGGAACATTCCCACCGAAGAGCGGTCATTTCTGCCCAGCTCCGACCCCTATACCATGTCAGAATCTAGGCTTCCGTCCTGAGACCCGCACTCAGGTGCTGACTTGCTTGGGTGAGTCTTGAAGTCCCCACAATAAAACTGCTGTATCTCCTTCGGCGCGCCTTGCGTCTGAGGAGCCGCCTCCGAGGCCGTGTGTGCTGCCCTGTTTGTCTCTTTGTCTCGCTGCCCCTCGGTGTGACTCTGCCGCGTTCCCTCTCTTGTTAGGCCTCTAATGAGGTCGCTGAGGATGTCGTGTCAGGACTGTTGTTTGGCGTCAAGAGTCGAGCTCTCCGTCGACTCCGTGCTCTGGGTGTCAGTGCCGCGAGTCACACAGCAGAGGTTTTAGAACGTGGAGCTGTTCCCTTTTCCCAGTGAGTCTTTGTTTGCAATTAAAAAAAAAAAAAAAAATGAGGAACGCTCTGCCCCCGACTAGAAGGGAGGAGGCCAGGAGTCTTTTTTCTTTTTTTTTTTTTTTTTTTGAGATGGAGTCTCGCTCTTGTCACCCAGGCTGGAGTACAATGGCACGATCTCAGCTCACCGCAACCTCCACCTCCCAGGGAACAGGGCAGCAATTCTCCTGCCTCAGCCTCCTGAGTAGCTGGGATTACAGGCACCTGCCACTGTGCCCGGCTAATTTTTGTATTTTTAGTAGAGATGAGGTTTCGCCATCTTGGCCAGGCTGGTCTTGAACTCCTGACCTCGTGATCCACCCACATAGGCCTCCCAAAGGGCTGGAATTACAGACATAAGCCACCGCACCCAGCCCGAGCCCAGGAGTCTTAATGAGTGTGTTAAGCGACTACTGAGGAAGGTCACAAAGGGAGTCACAGACAATGGGGACTTGGTCTTGGGGTTTTTTCTGGCTCTGGGAGGTCCTGCACACAGGAGGGCTTAGTTAATCCTAGAATGCCCTCTGGGGAGGCACTGGGAAGGCCCTGGGGGTGGGGCAGAGGGGCCAGGGCAGCCCCTAGCCAAGCCGTTGGAAACAGCCTGCTGCTTCTTCTGGGGTCATTGCGAGTCATCTCCATGCAGGCCCAAGTAGCTGGGCTCACAATTAATGTTGAGGCCAGGCATGGTGGCTCACACCTGTAATCCCAGTGTTTTGGGAGGCCAAGGTAGGAGGATTGCTTGAGCCCAGGAGTTCGAGGCTGCACTAAGCTGTGATGGCACCACCACACTCCAGCCTGGATGACAGATCCAGACCCTGTATCAAAAATAGTAATAATAATGTTGGCTGTTCAGACTGTAGTCTCTGAGGGCCAGGCCCCATCCACAAATGGTTCAGTAAGGGAGTCCACCTGTGGCCCCACACCGGCCGGTAGCCCTGTACAGCGGACTTTTCCTCGCCACCTTCACTACGGATTTCAAATCTGAAAATAACAAAGGCTCCCGGAAATGGGCGTTGTGTGATGTGCGTCTGCGAGTCTGCAGCTGACCCTGGGGAGGGCGGGGGGTGGGCCCGGAGTCACTGCCCGCAGGGCCGGCAGTTGGAAAATGTCCTATCAAAGGCCAGAGCGGGGGCTGCCCCTGCCGTGCCCACCTCCCCGCCCACTCTGGCGACACGAATGGAGAGGGTCGCCGTGCTCAGGAGGGCGCTGCCTTGTCACCAATGCCACGGTGACCAGAAACAGGCAGGGCGGCGGGGCCTCTGAGCAGGCCGGACCGCTACAAGGAACGCGGCTGTTGGGGGAGCGGTGCGGCCTGATTGAACGGGGATGAAAGGCCCGGCCCTGCTCTGTGAGAGGTGCCCCTCGCGCTCCTCCGCGTCCCTGTCTGTCCGTCTGGGCCACTGGCTCCCGCACATCACAGGCATCTGCTGAGGGCCAGGCCTGCCCTGCACCTTTCCGCAGAATGAAAGGGAAACTGGTATCAGAGGGGAGCTGAAGCACAGGAAACGGCCTCTTTCTTTTCAAAGACTTCCGTTTGTGATGGGCTTTTTTTTTCTAGGTGATCTTATTTCAAAGCCCCTTTGAAAATTTTGTGGGTTTTGTAATGGATGAAAAGTTACTTGGAAATGGGACTAAGAAGTTTTCGGTTGAAAGTTGTTAGAGGAAAGTTGAAAGCTTTTGAGTTGTAAGGTTCTGCCAGATTTATCATTTCCTTTGTCCACAAGGCGCATCCACTGGGAGGGGGGCTTGGAGGAAGGGGCTGGGGGCCCGGACAGGGCACATTCCAGAGCACGGTGCAAAAATCAGCCCCATCTGTGGTTGCTTTATGTGTGCAAGGGAGGCCATCTGTGCTGCACTTTCAGCAAAAGTGTCTCCAAGGTATAGACTTTGATGTTGGAAAAGGGAAAAGCAAACATACTTCCAGGATACTATAGAAAGCTGGGTTCTATCAAAGATGCGGGCTACCACACAGGTGTTTCACATCAGAAACATCATTAAGAAAGAAGACAGGGCCCCAACAATCCTGAGAGAGGCCTGGCACGAGCCTGGAGCACGTCCATGCTTGAGATCCGAGGAGAGGAGACACCGGCGAACAGCACCGGGAGGAGGCGCTGGGAAGAGGTTTAGGTCAAGAACCAGGAAAAGCATTGTTGCTGAAAATGGAGGGGGAGGGGCAGGGAGTTTCCAGAAGGAAGGAGGAGGAAGCCATTGTTAGGGATCAGAGAAAGAGGATGTGAAATGCTCCCGTATTTGGCATCAGAAGGTGATTGTTCATTTAAAGGGGGTGGTTTCACTGAAGTACAGAGGTGGGCGGCACCAGGAGTGCAACCCAGGGAGATAACAGATAGCCCCAGTGGGCTGGCAGAGTCACAGCAGGAGGCCCCATCGGGCTGACACAGTGTGGGAAGGAGAGGCCGTGGCCCGTGTGCTTGCAGGTACCTAGGGTGGGCTTTAGTATTATCCTGACAGAATGGCGTGGGCACAGCCTTAATATGGCTGAGTCTGTTTATGGGGCTACCGGCCACAGCCGGGGAGGCTGGGGAAGAGGTAGCCTGGGAACGTTCCAGCCATCCTAGAGCACCTCTGAAGGTCTTGTGATAAAATAGTAGACATGGGTTAGAGTCCCAGGCTTGCCATGCTTTGAGTTTTTTGTTTGGTTTTGTTTTTGAAATGGAGTCTCTCTTTGTCACCCAGGCTGGAGGGCAATGGTGCTATTTTGGCTCACTGCAACCTCCACCTCCCAGGTTCAAGTGATTCTCCTGCCTCAGTCTCCCAAGTAGCTAGGACTACAGGTGCACACCACCATGCCCAGCAGATTTTTTTGTATTTTTAGTAAAGATGGGGTTTCGGCATGTTGGCCAGGCTGGTCTCGAACTCCCGACCTCCAGTGACCCACCTGCCTCAGCCTCCCAAAGTACTGAGATTATAGGCATGAGCCACCGCACCTGGCTGCCCTGAGTACTTTTGAGCTTCTCTGGGCCTTATTACTCTCATCTGTGAAATGAAGGTAAG
The DNA here is from genome assembly GCF_049350105.2 of Macaca mulatta. Classification (NCBI taxonomy): domain Eukaryota; kingdom Metazoa; phylum Chordata; class Mammalia; order Primates; family Cercopithecidae; genus Macaca; species Macaca mulatta. The sequence continues at coordinate 101,402,529 of NC_133418.1, read as the reverse complement.
AACGCAGAATTCGTCATGGAAGGAAATCAGCACATGCTGGCACCTGGCATGGAAGAGGCTGTTAGGACAGTGGCTGGCCAGGGAGGACCAGTTCACCTGTGCCTGGCATCCGTTTATGGCTTGGGTCTTCACGGTGATCCAGTGAGAAAGGGCATAGGAAGTGACTGGTGGTTTCCACTTAAAGTATTTACAGATGACCCTCAGGGCTGGACACCAAGCCCAGGATCACAGGGCAAGGACAGGGCCAGGCCTGGGGCCCAGACGGGATCTGCAGTTGTAGCTCCCAGCCCAGCACGTGGCTGCCCTCACCAAGCCTGTCCTCTGTCTCTCACTTGCTACTCAGCCCCTCATACCACCTGCCCCATCACGTCCTCTGTCCCCACCTAGGCTCTCAGCAGGACCATTTAGCCTTCAAAGACATCATCATATTCTGTAATATGATTGGAATCTGAATATATATTTTAAATGACAAGATTGAAATTAAAATTTAAATAAAGAATTACTTTTCTGTAAGTTGCTCCGAAAGCAGTAATTTAGCAGCAAATTGATAGAGAAAGGTAAGCACTGGTCCTTTAAACCATCATGCAGTTTCCGGCATGCGAGCCAGAAGTGTCTCAATTTAACACATCATTGGTTAGTATTATTAGAAATTTCATCAGGCACCGGAGCGCATTATGGCAGGGCTCTGAAGGGGAGGCCGAGGGTGCAGACCTGGGGCCAGGGGGCCAGAGAGGGCAGCCTCATTAATGAGGGCAGGTGGGGCTCGGGAGACCCTCCCCTGGCCCCACGTAGGGATTTGACTGCGATTATCTTCTCATTTGTAGTTCAGTAGCAATCAGGAAATGAGAATGGAGAGAACCGTAAATGTCATTTGCGCTTCCCGGAGACCACAGATTTCCAGCTTTGGCGGCTCTCAACATGTCCTTCTGACCCCCTGAAACCTAGGCTCAGAACAGAAGTCCTCAGACGTGGCCTCGCGAAGGAGCTGGTTCCCATGAGCCACATAAGCAAGACCCAGAACTCTCCCAGTCAGGACCTGATGAGCAGCATCAACCCCGCGGTCCCCATGCACAGGCCCAAGAACTTAAACGCGAAGACTTTCATTGATCCCCAGAGCGAGTCCATGGACTACCTGCCGAGCATCCCCTGTAGGTTTATTAAAGGGGCACATTTTGGGGTCCCTCACCCCACACCAACTGAATCAGAACCTTCAGGGTAGGGTCCAGAAACTTCCATTCCTCTAGTCTTCCAGATGCTGCTTTTGTGCACTCACATTGGAGATCCCCGTGGTGGTGGTCGGAAGCCCTCCCTAAGTGATCTTGGAATCAGTGTTCTCAGTGATAACCTGCCAACACTAGAAAGCCTAACAGCCCAGCTATAAACCTATGAACTGTCATCTGAAAGATCCCAGACACCAAGATATCTCCCTAAGCCTGACTTTCTACCATTGGAACGTAATTCCTTTCAAGTAAGAACTGTCTTCCTGGGGCTTCACCTTTGTAGTGCAAGAGCCCCTGAGAGGCCCACATGCTCAGTCCCCAACACCCTGGTCTGAATATGTTTGCCAAAAGCTGGATGCCATCATTCCCCACAGGTGGACCTGGCACCATGAAGACCTCAAGTGCCCTGCAGAGGGAGGGAAGCTGAAAGAAAGTGAAATATCCACTCTTTGCAGGGAATGGCCTGCCCAGCAATGCCCCCTCCTGGAGCTCATATCTGGTGTGATATGATTCCCCCCAGGGCAAGCCAGGGCCCGGTGGTCAGAGGTGCCTGCAACAAATGCACTTCTGCTAGGAGCACTGTGCAAATTTGCTCTTGCTATTCTCAGAAGAGCCTGGGAATAACCCTGCAGAGTGAGAAGAAAAAGGAAATGACAGCATTCACCCCCCAGTGCTGGGCTGAGGACACTAGAGCCTCCCCCACCCATGTGCTCCCAAATCCCTGTTCCTCTGCCACCAGCCTCTGCAGAGCATGGATTCTGAGCAGTGCTGGCCTCCTCATGTCACCCAGCTTTCCAGACTGCAGTCTCACCTAAGTGGGTTTGAGTTACAGGTCACATGCCATGCCCTAGCTGCAAGGGAAGCTGGTAGAGCAAGTTTTCTGATGTAGGGAGTTCCAAACGCGTGGGGCAATCAGAACCATGCCAGAGTTGCAGGGAGGGCCAGTGCATGTGAGCATCCCTTGCCAGAAGGAGCCATCAGAACTCAGAGCCAGGTGGGTGGGATGGGCACACCAAAGCTTGTCTTCCCCAAATGAGCTGGGTGTTGTGGGGAGTCCAGAGATGCAAACAAGGCTCCAGATGAAGCTCCGGGTACAGGGAACTCCAGGCTACCCCCGGCATTGTCCTCCCTGGGGCTCCTCAAGTTTTCATCCAAGACCACTTCACACCCACCACCCAGCTGGGCTGTGTTAGGGAAATGCTGCACTAACTTTAGTTTTGGCATTTATGTAATTAGAGTCCCACTATATTTATGCTGCCCCCAATCCTCTACAGAACGCAAAGAGATGCATGTAACACTATGCATTTTTATGTCCAGGATAAGGCACAAATGACTTTACCCTTTACTATTTTGCAATACATACAAAATAGTAAGATACACACACAGTAGACTGTGTATCCTTTTTTTTTTTTTTACCTGTTTCTTTTTTAGTGGCTGTAAATGACACATTTTATAATATCTCCCAAATTTGTGCACAGGAATTCTGAGAGAGCTTGGCTGAACAGTTCTGCTGAGCCCATGATGTTGACTAGTAACCCTTGGTGATGTTCAGCTGATTTGCTGATGGTCTGGAGGGTCTAAGATACCAAGGCAGAAGCTTCAAGCCTCTTAAAAACATAGGCCCAGGACTGTCATAGTGTCGCATCTGACATACTATGTCAAGAGTCACAGGACTGTGTGTGTGTGCATGTGTGTGTGTGTGTGTGTGTGTGTGTGTGTTTTAATTTGGCTACATGGAAGCTCCGTGCTATGCTGAAGGCTCCACTGTAGCAGTTCCAGGAGCCCCGTGGCCTGCATGTGTGCAGTGTTCTCTCTACCCATGTTCCCTGGTCTGGTCTCCCCTTTGCATTTCGTCGTGATTTTACTGTACCTTTTCTTAACGGTAGCACCAGTCTCTCTGTTAACAGGGGTGGGAGTGAGACAACATCATGGGTCTGTTCCTTGGGGTCTCTCTCCAAGCCTGTGTCACCCCCACGGCTCCCTGGTGCAGGTGTCCCATTATACTGGTTGTAAATTCCTCCAGGGCAAGACTTTGCCCAGTACGGATCCCTGGTACCTGATGGTGCCTCTGGCCCAGAGAGGGTGCTCAGTGATGCTCAGCAGAAGGCCGCCCTGCCAGCCGTGTCTGCACCACATGGTACAGGGCATCGTGGCCTGCAGGTTCCGGTCTGGGAGACAGTTTCCTTGGCAGGAGAGAGCTGTGGGTGCTGGCATCATCATCCCTCCAGAAAAGGCCCATGTGTACCCCGGAAGTGGACTCTGAAGCCTGTCTCTGCCAGATGTATCTAGGCTGAAAGTGCACTGTTTGCTGTGGGGTCCTTTGGTGACTTGGGCCCCAATCCATCTGCCAGATTGAATCCTGCCTAGCTTTTGTGGCCCAGCCCCAGCCCATCTCTTCTGGAAGCTTCTTCTCGAGGCTTCATTGATTCACCCTCTTCTGACATCCTTGGGCAAATAGTGGAGGGTGCTGTGTTCTGTTTTCTCCGGGAGACTCCCCCAGGTCCCCCCAGCTCAACAGAGGCAGTAGTCACCCCTCAGTGTCCATGCCTTGATTGTGTCCAGGCATCCGGAGGGGCTGACGGGTTCTGCTGGTCAGTGGATTGGGCCATCCAGGGCTCCAGCAGCATCCAGGACAACGGTGTTAAGGGCCCCAGCATACACAGCCCCCATGATATGGAAACCTCAGCCCCCCAGTGAGGGAACCGTGCTGTTTCACTGCTCTGCTCTGTGACTCGTGTCATTCACTCTCCCTGGAATCCACCCTGTGCATTCATTCATTCATCGAGCCAACAGTGATGCATGCTTCTTCCATTGGCCAACACTGTAGCTCAGAGACCCTGCCCTCTTGGAGTTATGGAGCTTTGCCTGCAAAGATGGGGCAGAAACAAGGTCCTGGGGGTAGTGCGCTAAGTACTGTGGTCATTGGGTGCACAGAGAGTAGAAGTGAGAACAAGTGAGGCCTGGGAGGACCCCAGGGGAGTCCCTGCCATCTCTCAAACCTCAAACCTCCCTTGCCACGCAGGACACTGCTAGTCTATGCTGTACCTTTCTGCAAAGTAGAAAAAGGGGTTTCCTCTGGGCGGACAAATTAGCAAAAGCATCTCAGGGCTATGTGTCACAGACTCCTGGGTCCACAGCCTGCTGAGCAAAGGGTACTCCATGGGCATCCACTGCTCCTGCCTCCCCGGGTGAGTGTCAGCCCCTCGCCCTCTACTAGGCATCTTTCATTGCACACCACCTACGGCCCTACACACTTTTCCCTAAATTAAGCAGGTCCCTCAGAGCAGCTCTGTGGGCCATGCACGGCTGGTTCCCCCCAAGCTGGTGGAGTGAACCCACGTGTCCTCTGAGACTGCTGCAATGTGGAGGCCCCCAGCCCCCATGGTCAGCAGGTGCCTCCCGCTCTGCACTGCCTCACAGAGAGCTTCAACCACACAGGCCCTGGGTCTTTAGTGTTCTTCAGTTGCTGAAAGAAGCAGGATGCTGTCAGCTGCCATAAAACTGTGACCTTTGAAAATTTACAAGAGCTCAGGGTTTAAAAAGCGTCTGCGTTAATGATGCATCCCATTAGCATCTCATTAAAGGAAAGCCAAGAGAAGCCTGCTCAGGCCCGATGATGGGCAGATAGGGCCACTCTGTGGGGCCAGGCACGGAGAGGCTCTCCTGGTCTGCCTCTCTCTGCCAAGTGGCATCATGTCACTGGAGCAGAAGGCATGGCAAGGAACACTGGGGAACGGCCAAAGGTCTGGGTGGCTTCACTGGTGTCCCAGATGATGGCAGTGGAAGGGCATGAGGTGAGGCTTGCTCAACTCTGCCTTCCTCCCTGCTGCCCAGGCTAAGTTCTCCTGGTTGGTTTTCATGGCATTCTTGTGTCGTCAGCACCCCCCGACCAGGAGGCATGGAAATCAGGGTGGCCTGGGCTTGCGGGGATTGTGAACCACGGGAGGAAAGAGTTAGCAGGAGCTGGGCTCAGAGCTGGACCCACGGACCTGAACATGGTCCCCTAGAAGCTTCCAGAACCCAGGGACCATGTGGCTTTACTGAGGGCCTGGAACTCATTGCAAGAGGGGGCTGTGGTCAGGCTGCGCTGACGCACATCACCAGTGGCTCTGCATGTCACCCACCCGGGGGCCCAGGCTCCTCGGCAAAGGGCACACCCCGTGTCCAGGTTTTTTCTGGAGAAAGTGGAGGAAGGAATGTCATTGCATTATTTTAATAAAATAAATAAAATTCCTGAACTACAGGTTGCTTGTAGCTTCAGATGTTGTGAGTGCTTAGTAGAAAATGGGTAGCCTTGTGTATCTTTCCTAAAGAAGAAAAAAAAAAGACTTTTGGTTCTCACCACAGAGCTGCTTTCTTATACATAAGAAATTGCTTGTAGTATTCATGAACGACACAGCCAAATAGCAGGCCGGTTGTAGCCCACTTCGCCTGCTCACAGCCCATCTGGGCCCGCCTCTGCACACCCGGGACACCCCAGCGTCTTTGCCTCAAGCTGTTCATGTATCGAGTCCTCCCACTGTGACGCAGCAGCCACTTGAGGGCAGGGCTGAGTCTCGGTCATCCGCATCCCCAGTGCCTAGAGCAGTGCCCGATATAGACCTAAGGCAGAAGAAACAAACTAAATGAATGAGCGGCAGGAGTGCTCTGAAGCCAAGGGGCTGAGCAATCTGTGTTGGAAAAGTGAGATTTTTTCAAGTTCAGAAACTCCAACAATTTTAGGGTGACCGTTGGAACTCCTGAAGTTTTAGTGCTCAGAACATGAGGACCCAAACTTGAGGAGACCCCAGCCTCCTCTCCTGGAGGCAGGGGCTATTCCAGGGCAAGTTTCCAGATGCTTCCCTTCCCTGTCAAGTTGCCAGGCCGGAGTGTGATTCAAGAGGGGAGAAGAGTGTCTGTCGGAGGATGCTGGAAACCTCAACAGCCTCTTGCCTGGGACACCTCCAGGATCCCGCACGGCGGAGAGGGGCTGCAGCACCTCCTCCAAGCAGGAGGGGCTTCTGTGCTGTCCGTGAAGGGAGTGCTGGTCATGAGGCTGGGATCTTAGCATTCACACTTTGCTGCCGGGGACGGCATTGGACTTGGCATAGGCTCCTTCTCCCTCGGATGCCTCTGATTCCGAGGAAAGCAGTCTCCCCACCTCTGAGCCACCAGGACCTGAGAGCCTGGAAATACAACGAAAGCTGCAGAGTGGACAGATCCTTCAGACAGGGCACACGTTAAAAGCTGTCTATTTGGAGAATGCTGGAAAAACCATGCTATTGTTCCCTAAGACTATTAGTGAGTGCAGCGAAGTCCCCAACCCCCTCTCCTCCCAGCTTCTGCCTGTCCCACAGATAGAAATGGGGCAGGCCCTCTGATAAGGAAGCTTGTCCCTTGAATTGTTCTTTTCTCAGGAGATTCACCCTTTTCCTTTGTTTCTTGCTCTGTTCACAGAAGCAAAGCATCTGAAATGCAGGCCAGAGATAAAGTGCAGCCTGATGCAATTAGCGGAGCGCAGCCCACAGGTCCTAATGGGATACGGCTCCCGCTCCTCCAGCAGGCCCTTATGGAGGCGCTGTGTGTCGTCTGCACTATGCGTCAAAGCCCCAAGTGTTGCCCAGCCTCCCTATCCACACCCCCTCTCTGTGCCTGGCACAGAACCCAGGAGAGCCACTCTGGTCAGAGGGGCTCAGCAGCAGGCCCTGCCTCCCACCAGCTGGGTTCCTGGGTCAGGTTTCATCAGAAGTCACGGTAAGGACCATGGTCCTCACCTGAGAGGCCTACAGATGCCCCTGGAGGCTCCTGTGTTCTTCTGTGGCTGTTCCCGGTGGGCTTCCGTGTCCACCCCTCATCCCACACCTGGTTGGGCTCTGGCTGTGCTCTGGGGAACTGTGCTCACTCTTCCCAGGGCCACCTGTCCTGACACCCACACCCCCGCATATCCCAGGTATCTTATCCCAACCTCTCCAGCATGTTTCCAGGAGTATTTTCATTTGTTTGTTTTTTGCCTATATATATAATGGCCATAGTAAAAAAAAAAAAAAAAGGAAAATACGGAAAAGTATAGATAATAAAATAAGTTACCCATAATCCCCTCACCCAAGAATAACATCCCTGTTAACATTTTGGTCATTTCCCTCCTACATATATTGTCTGACACAGGCGTGTTTGCATAGGGAGGCCATTTGTGTGTCATTCTGGGGCCTGTTTTTCTCATTAAACATTATACTGTAAGCATTTTGTCATCAAGAATTCTTCACACATGATTTTTGATAGCTATATAATATTCCGTTATAAGGCTGTGGCTCAGGGAGACAAATGCTGTCCTGGTGGTTTTGGTTTTTGTTTTTGTTTTTTCACTCTGAGGTTTATTTTTTCATTCATCTGCAAATCTGAGCTAGAGAGTGGGCTCACAGAGCGGAAAGCCTGCCTCCTTCCTGCACAGAGGAGCTGAGGGTCCCACCGTCCACCTAGGAGCAGTATCTGAGCTGTCCCCGCCATGGGCCTCAGCTCCCACCTTCCCCACGCCTCCTCCATAGGACGACTGGGCCTCAGAGGCTGGGGTGGGGGCAGGATGGGAAAGGTATAAAGTCCCTCACCTGCTGCCTGCCGGTGGCCCCTTGGAAAGCTGTCCTCTCCCGTGTCCAAGAGCCAGCCAGTGGTGACACAGAGGCTGGGCTGGGCACACAGTGCTCAGCACATGCCCTGATAAGTTGGTAGCATCTGTGTGCCTGTGGTTTGTGGATGGTCCGAGGGCCGGAGATCCCATCTCATAGCTCAGAACGCTCTTCGCATTGTGATAGGGCTGGTAGAGTGAGTGGCCACGGAGGGTGTCCAGGGAGGCACTAGCCTGGGTGTTCTTAGAGGCAGGAGCTTAGCAGAGGTCCCAGCTGCTACTACTATGGCAGAACCATAGTAGGCTCTGTCTCTGACCCTGTGCTCAGTGGGTGAAGCTTAGGCAACGGGAGGCTTGTTTCGGAGGCTAGGTCCCTCCTAGGGAGTCTTGTTCTGGAGAATGGTCCCTGGCCAGGCCATGCTCACCTCCTCATCTGCTTCCCACAGGCTCCTGGCATCTCCAAGGCAGACAGTCAGTCCCAGGGACTGGCGACCAGCATCCGGTGGGGGCAGACGCCTATCAATCAGTCCACACCCTGGGACACTGATGAGCCACCCTCCAAACAGATGAGGGAGAGTGACAATCCAGGTACGTCCCTCGTCAGCAGATAGAAACGACTGAGCCCAGGGCTTGGTGGGAAGCTAGGGGCTTCCTGGGGACCCCAACTCCTGCACAGCAGGTCTTGACCCCAGGGCCTTCAGAAGCCCCCTCGTCAGGTTCGGGGGAAAGGCACTGTGTGTAATTCCCTGTGAAGGAGCTGTCTCTCTACTTCTTTCTCTGCTACTCAAGGACTCCAGAGAGCAAAGGGAGTGAGAATGACATTATCGGGGTGACTTTGAATTGGCTCCGGATTCTTTTGAATCATCGTTCCCAAACCTGGGTACTCTGATTCATAACAAATTTCTCAAGACATGCCTTCCAGTAAGGTTTTTCCTTGCTAATGGTTGTATGACAACTGGGGTGTTCTACCCTGGGGAACTGGGAATTAACTCACCAGCTCGTACAACATCCCAGCCCTTCTTTGGACAGCTCCAGCCATAATGAATGCCCTCTCTTTTATCTCCCGTTGGCCCCAGAGCCCCCCCTTAGGATCCACAGAACACCTCAGTTTGCCCCTCCACACAACAGCCCCACAGGTGCCAGGAGACCCCTTTCATGCCCCTCTCAAAGTCTTAGGATAAACACCCCAGGCCATTCAGCCATGCCCCACAGCCCATAGATTCCAGGCCCTTTGCCTTCCAGGGCTTTGCTCTGCCCCCTGCATCCCTCTTGAAGTGCAGCGTCCAGAACTCAATGCAAATAGCCCATGAGTGGTCTGCCTGGCACGTGCTTCCTTCAGCACCTCTGGTCTCATCACTGCTCAGCTAGTAGCCCCGTCACATGCTGCCTCAACAGCACCCCAAGATGCCCCAGCAGCTACAGTTACCCCTGTTCATGTCCTCACAGTTGGGCTTAGGCAGCTGGGTTTGGGGACCCGATAGCAAGCCCTCATCAGTGTCCCCCTGTTTGCTGTTAGGATCTCTTAGACACCAGCTTCTGTTGCTGACCCCACCCCTCCCAAGTATGTTCCCTGCAGACGTGGTCCTGTCTTCCACGTCAGGACCAAGTCACGGATTAAAATGCTGGGAGCTTGCCACATATAACTAGAGGCTTCTCTTTAGGTCCCTTGTACCCTTGGACCATTCACCACATCATAAGTAAATCACCTCCATGGCACTGTGTCTCTGTGTCTCCGCCACAGAGTCCCCTGGGGCCCCACCCATTGTGCTCTGAAGTTGTGACGCATTTTTCCAGGCTCCCTGGCTAATCCTGGAAAGAGCAGAGCTTGGGATGACATGCCTCGTGCCTAAGACACCCAGGCTGGCTCATAATGACACCACCTCCCCTCTTCAGGTTTGGGGACAGTTCTCATCAGCAGCCCGTTCTAGAATCTTGCCATGACTTCACTGAAGTTTCTTGGCTTCCAGTTCTCCCTGACCTCTCTCATTATCAAAATCATAAATATGTGTTGCACATGTATCACGTGTCCTGTTCTGTGCATCATCGCAATGCTTACGGAACTGGCTCGGGAAAAGCTTGGGCCTACGGTCCCTCGGCTGGGAAGGGGCGACCCAGGCTTCGTACCGTGGTCTATGTGACTCTGAGCCTCGCTCCTCACCACCAGCCAGTGGCTCTCCCTTGGACAGTGGTCTGGTAGTGACCCGCCATCTTAGCTCCTGCCCCACGTTGGTGCCATTTTCTTTCTGAGAGGGAGCTCCCAGCTCCACATTCTATCCTGTGGGGCTTGTGGTGCTGAGTGGCCCTCTGCCCCCTACTCCCTCTCTCTCCCCATCCTCAGTCTACACTGCCACCCCAGAGCAGCTGTGAAAGCCAAGGTAGCATTTGGGCCATGGAGACCTGGACCCAGGCCCATTCAGTCAGAGGCAGCCCAGATTGGCCTCCCCTGTCATGGTGTCTCCCAGTTTCCCTCACAAGCCCCCTTAGGTCACCCCTCCTGGCACAGCTGACCTCGCCTCTGTGTCGGCTCTCAAGAGGTGTATCTGGACCCCACCTTGTTCAGCCAAAGTTTTCTTAAGGACTAAAGTGGAGTTCTCTTGTTTCCCCCAGGGCTGGCCGTGCCTACATTGCCTAGCACAAGGCCCGCCCTCGCCAGCAAGGCCTGGCCAGCCTTTCCACACGTCCCCCACCCGGGCCCCTCCCTTCCTGCGAGGACCAGGCTCCAGTGCCCTCACCTGAGGGCCCAGCGAACACCCCCGTCTCCACCATCCCCTTCCCCTGCCTCCCTCAGAGGCGAGCTTGCAGAAAGGGAGGAGAAACCCCAGCATTTATGGAGAATTCACCACCTGCCAGACACTCTGCTAGTTTTGTTTTGTTTTGTTCTGAATACATCTTCCTCATTCAGTTCTTCCCAGTAGTCCCCCGAGGTAGGTATTGCTAATGGCATTTAATAGATGAGAAGAATGAGGCTCAGAGGAAAGAAGAACTTGCTGAGGTCAGGCGCGGTGGCTCATACCTGTAGTCCCAGCACTTTGGGAAGCTGAGGTGGGCAGATCACCTGAGCTCAGGAGTTCGAGACTAGCCCGGCCAACATGGAAAAATCCCGTCTCTACTAAAAATACAAAAATTAAGCAGGCATGGTGGTGCACACCTGTAATCCCAGCTACTCAGGAGGCTGAGGCAGGAGAATCACTTGAACCTAGAAGGTGGAGGTTGCAGTGAGCTGAGATCACACCACTGTACTCCAGCCTGGGCAACAGAGTGAGACTCTGTCTCAAAAAATAAAATAAAAAAGAACTTGCTCCTGAGGCTCTTAACTACTAAATGGCAGAGCTGAGAGTGGAACCCAAGTCCCCAAGTCTCTCAAAGGGCTCTGCTTCCTTCTCTCTGCTCTGCTGCCTCGCACCTCTCCCAGGCATGCCTTGCTTCCTCCTCTGAGCCCCAATAGCTGTTTGTTCATAGACCCCCAGCACACTTATCCTGGGCTGCCACGATCACAGATTCCTAATCGGTCAGTTCCTGTTCGCAGGTGTCTCATTCACCTCTGTGACCCAGCACCCAGTGCAGGGCCTGGGGTGGTCAGTGTTTGTTGAGTGAATATGTAACCGGCAGATGACGTTTCTTCCATCTCCCTTGCAGGCACAGGGCCATGGGTGACCACGGTGGCCGCCGGGAACCAGCCCACCCTGATCGCACACTCCTATGGAGTGGCCCAGCCTCCCACCTTCAGCCCGGCTGTGAACGTCCAGGCCCCGGTCATTGGGGTGACCCCCTCACTGCCTCCCCACGTGGGGCCCCAACTCCCGCTGATGCCAGGCCACTACTCGCTCCCTCAGCCGCCCTCTCAGCCACTGAGCAGCGTGGTGGTGAACATGCCCGCCCAGGCCCTGTATGCCAGCCCTCAGCCCCTGGCCGTGTCCACACTGCCCGGTGTGGGGCAGGTGGCCCGCCCAGGACCCACCGCTGTGGGCAACGGCCACATGGCAGGGCCCCTGCTGCCTCCACCGCCGCCAGCCCAGCCGTCCGCCACTCTCCCCAGTGGTGCCCCTGCCACCAATGGGCCCCCCACAACTGACTCGGCCCACGGGCTGCAGATGCTGCGGACCATTGGCGTGGGGAAGTATGAGTTCACCGACCCAGGGCACCCCAGAGGTAAGTCCTGCTGCCACGTGCCTGCCCACAGGCCTGCGTCTGCACCTCCCTGCGCGGTCACTGCAACACCACCAGGACAGGAGTGTGCTTCATGCCAGCTCCTTCACTGGCCTCCCCAACCCAGAGGCTGCAGTGGAGCCTCTGCCTGCCCAAGACAACTGGCCTGAGATGGGGGAAGGAGGGGAAAAGTGTGGAGGGCGGGACAAGGAAGGTGGGGAAATGCGCCTGGGTAAGAAGAGGGAGCCCGGGAAGAGGAAGGAAGGGAGAGCCTGCAAAGCCCAGAGCCCGCCCCCTCCAGCCCAAGCCCTGGCCATTCTCACCTCCAACCCCCAAGGTCAGGCCAAGATGCAAAAGGGTGAGAGTAATCCACTCTTCGGGCACCACAGAACAGTCCCTTTTGGGGCCTTCTCCATGTTCCACCCACGAGGAAATTCAGAGCATGAACTGTGTCCTTCCCAGGGAAAGCACCCTCGGTCATGCCATCAGATGAGAGCAGTGCCCAAGGCAATTTAGTTAGGCCCAGGAGACGTTCCCAGACCATCTTGAGGCACTTGAATGTTTCATTTCAAGGATCCAGGGGTGACTTTGTGAGACCTTGGGAAAGAGCACCTCCAGCCTCAGCCTTCAGTTAACCCTCTTCCCCCAGCCTCAGAGGAGTTTCACTCCAGGGAACTTGAAGGTAAAGCCTTCAGAACAGAGCCTCTGGAAGGATGCATGCTGGACTTGGTCCTAGCTGGAGTTCCCAGTCTCAGGATTACGGTTCTTGATGTCTGTATGAGGGATCAGTCCAGACTGGAAGGCAGAAGGGGACAGGAGGACCAGGGCACACATATGAGGCTTGCTGGGTTCCTCTGCTATATGTTTGCCTAGCCCTTAGCGCCCCAGACAAGCCAAGTCCCTGCTCCTGCTGGATGCGGTGGGGAAGGCTGCTGGGCCACTGCCAGGTACAGGCAGCTCCCTGGCGGGAGGGGGCAGGAGAGTCCGCGGCAAGCAGTCTGCCCCAGTGGGGTATCTACATCTCCTTTGAAAGAGGAGACTAGACGGTCCTAGAAAGTATGCATCTCTGGGCACAGCTTCCCAGCCTTCCCACATAAAACCCCTCGAGATAGCATTTTGGGGGGGCTCTGCCTCTCAGCAGAGCAAGGAACCCCACTGGCCACTCTCCTGTGTTCTCTCCCAAGTCTCTTCCTTTGTCATTTTAAGCAATTTTAAGGCCTTGTCAAGCATCCCAACAATAAAGCTCGTGTCTGGTTGCGGTCGGGTTTAATTCCCAATCTGACTGAGCCCTGACTGCTTTTGTTTTGGAAATCAGCACTAGTTTTAAATGACGAAATTATAGAAAATTACCTCTAAATTCTGGTAAACTCTTGCTTTAAGATCTTTTTAAAAAAATGACTAAATTGATTTTTTGTTTGAATTGTTTTGGTTAAGCTCCGTCTCCCTTTAAAAAAAGAAAAAGAAAGAAAGAAAGAAACTTACTCCCAGCTCCAGTTCATGAGTCACCAACTCTGACAACTGGGCAGTGGGAATCCTGCTTCCAAGGCTATGCCAAAGCCCAAGGCACCAGGAGGCATATTCTCTCCCCACATCGCCCCTCTGGGGTCTTCTAGGGCTAATGCAAGATCTTGCTGGCTTGCCACGTTCCAGGCATGCATCTGGGAAAAGGAGCTGTTTTGTGCAAAAAGATAACTAGCTGAGATAGGACTGGAGTCCCTAGTTTGGGGCTCAGCATCAAGCTGGGATCCACCCCACTGAAGCTGCTGGGTGCAGGCAGCTAAACATTGTCAGCCCTGAGCCCATGAGATCAGAAAGACACAGGTGGCAGGGACAGGACCTTGTAGGACTTCTGTGCCCACGGGGTCCATGACCATTGCAGAGCTGTTCCTGTAACCTCTGTGTGGGGGTCTGAGGGTGTGAACCATCCTCTGTGGTCCTGAGCCAATGGACAGGAGGGGACAAGAAATAGGGGCCCTGCTAATATTCCCTCTGCCAGGCCCCACTGGGCAGACTGAGGGCCAGGTGAGGGCCAGGGATGGGGTGAACCTAGAAAGTGTGGTGCAGCCCTGCCTTCTGGTGAGCCAGCGAGACCCACCAGTCAGTGACAACAACTGACCCGTCCATCACCCTGATTTCCAGAGGTTGCCAGCACACTGGCTCTTTCCTTGAAATTCCATGTGACTCGCTTCTCTATTTACGGCCTCATCAGTTGATTTATCCCCTTGTATTTGTGGGGAAGAAAGAGTGATGCATGCGCCTACAAATGCCTCCAAACTCAAGCCTGGGTGGGTTTTGTTTTGTTTTGTTTTTAAATGTATAAGTAAATCTCTTTTCATTTCTAATCTTAAAAGCCTTTATTGCTGAAGCTATAATTTGTCTGTCAGACCTAATGTCAAACAACTGCATATTTTTTAAAATAAGAAACCCGAATTTTGAAACTAAATCTTTGAAACTTGCCATGTGAGAGTCATGCTCCTAACAGGACCACGTGGGCTTGGATTTGGGTCACTTTTAATTTTGCCCCTTAGGATTTTACATCTCTGAAGCCCAATTGATTTCACACTCCTAAATGACAGACAGCTGGCTCCAGGCGGGAACAGGAGGCTCTGCGTGATGGCGTCAACACAAGTCAGAACTCCACTTTGGAAAAGAAAAGAACTTTCCTTTTCTCCTGTTCTCTGTTTGAAACCTTGCCCAGCATTATAATAAGATCCACCATGCAACGCCTTGAGATCTAGCTCATTAAAGTCCCTGATTTTCCCGGCTATTGTTTGACGTGACAACCTGGCCTCTCCCAGGGTTGAGTAATTATGGGGAGATTCCCCTCTACGAAGAACAGGTCTTGCTAGCCAGAGGGATGGGCCACTGGTATTTTTAGACTTCATTAGTGCCCTGATTTAAAATTTCACATTTTGTTTCTTGTAATTATCTTCCGATCCACTGAGCTAAAATTTCAGTTGGGGTCCTATTAGTCTGCTTTTCCAAAAAGGGCATTGGGACTTTAATTTAAAACTTAACCAGTTGAAAAATAAAGGTGGCGTGGAAATGCTTTTTGATTTGCAATAGGTCAAGCGATTGTCTCTCATCTGTGACTAGAGAAGCCAGCTTGTGCGCCGTTCACTTTAATGAGTGTTATTTAAATGCATTGAGCACATATAGATTTTCTTGAGAAACGTACAAGACAAGTCTTTCTCTAAGAACAATTTGGGGGTGGGAGCAAGCTGTAGGATTTTTTTTTAGATGATATATTGAAAGCTAATTAAAAATAGATTTCATGTGTGCAAAGTGATAAGGGAGGAAAAAAGAATTCGTTCCATTTGAATCCTGTTATGAAGTACCTAAGACATTTGTCTCGTCGTTGGATTGGAACCGCTGAGCTAACACGTGGGGAGAGGTGTGGCCAAGCTCAGGCCTGGGTGAGACCTGGAGTCAGTGTTACTACGCCTGGGACCCCGTGAACCCAGCTGTGCGTGCCTGATGCCATAGCACGGGCTATGAATGTAGCTATTTCTACCCCTGCCGCCTTTGGCAGACAGTTTTTGGTGGCTCAGAGGATGCATGGGGACCTTTTAAAGTACCAGGCTCCAGGCCTAGTGGTGCGCCGCAGAAAGGCTATTGTGTCTTCACCTGCCTGGCTTGGAGTGAAAAGCCAGGCTGCACCTGCTCCCACCTGCTTCTAGACCAGAAAGCAAAGCCCGTGTCAACCTGAGCAGGGAAAGGTATCTCTTCCTACTTTATATTTTGCAGGCCTAGGGTGAGGGGTCATGAGGATCCATCTACAGGCTTGGCCTCCCTTCTGGGAAGCCGTACTGGAAGAGAGGGATGGCTCAGCCCCTTCCTTTGGTTCTCCAGCTCCTCCCTTCCCATTTTGGCACTGGACCTCCACCCCATGGCACGGTGTTCATCCTCGCTGCCACATTCGCCCGTGTCTTCACAGGTAACAGTGATGAGATCTTGTGAAAATACTCTGAGGCACAGGGAATAGCCGTGTGACTGGGACAAGCCTCCTCACTTCTCTGATCCTTTCTTTCCTCGTCTTTAGAATGGGGGTGACAGTACCACCCTCATAGGGCCTCGGGGAGGATTGAGTGAGATTGTGGACATGACCGTACGTAGCACTGTGCCTGCTTACCACCAAAAGCAGCTCTGACTGTTGCCTCTGGCCCAGGATCTAGAGAGTTCAGCAGAGAAGGAGGCTAGGGAAGGGGCAGAAGGCCAGGCCCTCCCCAGCGCAGAGGAGATGGAAGAAGCCCATGCTTGTTCACAGGGCTGGCAATCCCTGTCAAGCCATTTAACTTAGGGATGGGGACCCCTTCCCTAAAAGGGAGGTTGGATGCATCCCTTTTCTGGCAGGAGGACTCAGGATGGCTCTCCCCAGGCATGAGGCCTGGCACTGATCTCATCTCTCCTTGCCCCACACTCTGACATGTCCAGGGCACATTGTTCTTCCGCAGCCTCCATAAATATTCTGGAAGAAGCTGGGAATGCATGATAAAGCTGTTCGCCTACACTCAGGCCAGAGGCACAGAATGTTATCCAGACGGAAATTGTCTTCCCACAGACCTATTCTTCCTGTGTCTGTGCCTTAGAAGTGCCAACATGAATTCATCCAGGGTTCAAACTCAAGGCCTGCGTCGTCTGTGGCCAGCCCTTTGTCCACCTCTAGCACTAAGTCTGAAAACTCAATTAATTCAGGTTTCTACGTATCTCTCCTCTGCTCTTCTGTTCCCTCACCACCCCACCATCAGGCCATCGTCACCTCTGGCCTGCACGCTGGCCTCCCAGCCCACAGTACATTCCTTCCAGTCCGGCTCTATGGTGCAGCCAGAGTGATTTTTCAAAATGCAGGTCTGGCCCTGCCACACGCTGTCCAACGACCCAGCTGCTCTGGGGATGATGACCAGTGCTGACTCGTCCTTTGCTGTTCTGCTCGCAGGCTGCCTACAGCACCCCAGGCCTTGGCTCTCCAGTCTAGCTGTGCGCTGTGCCTTGGTCGAGTGCCTGTGAGACTGTTCGACTGTGAGCCCCTGAGGTCGGGGGTACCAAGGACGCTATCTCATCCCCACTCCCCGCTCAGCATCCGAGCCAGTGCTCGCACTCAGAGATGCCCCAGAAGCATCTGATGAATGTGAGCACAAAGCACTGGGCTGAGAATTACCCACCAGGGTTCTGTGACTTCCCACTTCCCTTCACATGAAAGCAGGTCAGTGCTCAGGGCCCCAGGCATACGAGGATGGAAAGTGCCCTTAGGAGAGCTTGTTCTGCAACCCGTCACCCACCTACACCTGACCCACACCTCTGGGAACAGAAGTCCATCTGTTTCAGACTTCCTTCTGTACCCAAGCACCTCCACTACATCCTGCCCCAGACCGTACAGGCTCTGGAACTCTGCCTCAGTTTCCTCATCTGTAAAAGGGGGAGAAGAATAGGACCCACTTCTTACAGTTGTGAGGATTGAGTTATTTTACGTACTCCTAGGCTTAGTATATTGCCTAGCATGCAGGAATCACTATAAAACTGTTCACTGTGATTATTTTACTGGTACCAGGGCCATCTTTCAGTGTCCATGGCCTTTTAGCATCCCAGGTTAATGAGTCCCAGGAGATATCATGATATTTAAAGCATCTAGCTCCCAGGGCATCCACCGTGAACAGAAGAAAATCCCCTTCTCCCATTGTAATGTTTGACAATCCTCCACTGGCCATAACAACCAGCAGGAAGCAGCCTGTTGCTAGGAGCTTCTCCCTAATTCTGGGAGCTATCTGTCTTGAGAGAGCTCCTCCTACCTCCACCCAGGGGCTCTCAGTATCCCGTGGCATTCAGCTTGATAATCAGGGTTCCAGGGACACCGCCGGGGCCAGGTCCTCCATGGCCACATCAATAGATGGGACCAAAAGAATTCTCTGGCTCCTCCAGACCAAACAGCCAAAGCTGCAGGCAGAGAGAGTTGATTAGGAGGGTGTGGCTGGCAGCATGGATGGTGGTTGAGAGCCCAGATTCTGCAGCAGACTGCTTGGCTAGAATTCAAACTCCACTTCCCACTAACCCCATGAACTTCTGCTAGAAAACGGGTGTTTCTAAGCCTCAGTTTCCACATCTATAACTTGGAGGTAATAGTGCCATCCTCATAGACATGCTTTGAGGATTTAATAATGTATGTAAAGTCTTAGCCCAGTGCCTGGCACACAGTAGGCTCAAATAATATTAGCCGTTGTTATGACCACTACTGTAAATCCTAAAGACTTCTGGAGAAGAAAGCAGGTCTGGAGCACCTTAACCTCAGGACCACCACTGCTTTTAAAGCAGGGTTGTCCAAAATAATCTCCAAGTCTGACTAAATGGCTCACAACATGGATCTGAAACCAAACCGCCATCCCACCCTTGCCCTGACTTTCCAGCTCCGACCCCTGACACACACACCCTCCTGCAGGCAGTGTGTGTCTCAGAGCCTGTGAAATTCAAAACTCCATCTGCACAAGGCTCTTCCTCCTCGCCTGAGCTGTACCTGCCCCAGCCCTGCTCAGGAAGCCTCCCCTCCTCGCGGGGCTCTGTCCTCACGGGGCTTGTTCATCAGTAATTGGAGAGTTGTCCAGGGCTTAACGGTTTTGTTAACAGATCATTTGACTATGAGTGAACCAGGCAAGCGGAAAGATGCCGCAAAGGCCGCTGGACCACCCAGGAACAGTGTCATCCTGGGAGCAGGAGGTGACCCCTGGCTGCCCCAGCCTGCTCAGCAGGGCACAGGCAGAGCGAGGCACCCAGGGCCCGCTCTCTATGGGGCTGCGGGAGCATATGGCCTTTCAGCCCCAAATCTCTACTGAGTATCTTCAAGGTCAGAAGCCCTGCTCTGGCCCCAGTTGTCTGACAGGGCCAGAGGTCACGCTGCCCATGGGGATGAGAGGGCTCTTCCGACGGGAGCCAAGGGCGGGGACATTTCCTTCCTGGGGGCTTCAGGTGATGGTGCTGACCCGCGGCAGGAAGCCAGCTGCCCTGATCCTAGACACTGTCTTCCCTCAGGAGCAGCAGGCCCCAGCAGAGACGGGCAGGGTAACCCGTGAGGTTCCAGGTCAGTGACACGCAGAGGCCACTCAGGAGCTTGAGTCCCGTCCCCTCCCTCCCTGCTGCACCACCAGGTTTTTACTGAGCCATCACGTTGTGGTCTTAGGCACCTCCTGTGCACAGAGCCCACACGTGGCTTCTCTCCTGAGCCAGGCAAAAGAAACAGGCAGGGTGCCAGCTGCATGCCCCAGGCAGTCTGCGCTCCTGTGCACATGAGCCCTGTGGCCATGCCGGGCCCTGGGAGAGAGGTGCAAGTCTGCCCTGGGGGAGCTGGGGAGACCAGGGGGTGCCAGCAATAAGGGCTCAGGGGCTGGAGAAAAGAGGGGCCAGGTTAGACAGAGCCTGCAGGAAAGTTAAGGGGACAGTGAGTGGTTCTACAAATGCCCGATCTTAGGAAAGAATGCTTGAGGGAAGTGCCAGAGACACAGAATTATGATTTTCCAATAGATCCATCTATCATAGAGTCACACACACACGTGTGTGCACACAGTTTGCAGGGCCTGTCCTGATTTGAGACAGGGTCAGCTAGTGAGTTAAGCACAAAGGCCCAAGCCATCCCTTTCTCTGAATGCTTGGCACGCCAAGCCCAGGGAGCCTGCTGGGGCTACTTGGCTGACTTCTTAGCCTCATCAGTCAGTGTTTGCTGGGGTAACAACCCAAGATCTTGCCCAAGAGTCCATCGTCTCCGAGGCCATCCTGGTCTTGCAAGGTGAAGACCTCCTTGATCCTCAGGGGCTTTGAGCTGGGTAGAAAACACTGGGGGCCATTAACCCCCGACAGGGAAATCAGGTGCATATCCATGGGCAGGAAGTTCTCTGTGCACCCCGCTCTCTCCTGTCATGACAGGGGTTTAATGGCGAGTTTCCCATTGCCTAACCACTATTTAAATATCTGGCATCTGCTGTCTGTGCCAGGAAAAGCATGCCATGCTGGACTGAGCCCTAGAGTTTTCTAGAGGTTGGGAGGAGTTTTGCGAGAAGGTGAGCTGGGCCACGGCGTGGGATGTGTGCTGCTTGTCCCCGTGTGATGGGGAGGGAAGGACATCATGGCACCCCAAATAGGAAACAAAACTGGAGAAAACATGGCACAAAACTGGTTCAATGAGAAACGATCTGGTTGAAATTACATTCCATTCAGGAGAACACTCACTATTCTAGAAATATAAGGGGTAAAAATAATACAAGCAGAGTATTTTAGGAGCACAAAACATTGTGTAAATTGCTTGAAGAAAAAATGGCTGAAAGGTCGCCATCCATTGAAATCGTTGTCATTGCCTGTTTTCTTCGTGTAACTCTCTTCTTTGAAAAAGAATATATGTTTATATTTTTAAACCATTTGTATTATGTCTGTGTTCAAGGGAAGCCCAAGTGTTTTCAGTACACCACAAGGCAAATGCTCCTTCCTTTTACAGTGTCCTGGCAGCCTCTTGGATGACTAAGCACAGCACTGTGAACAGTCTGGTTCTGCCCACAGGCCTCTCACTACCTTGCCCTCCCCTCCTCCAAATGACCTCTCAGTGTCATTGCTTAATGCCCTAGATCCAGGGCTACACACAATGCCAGTGTATATTCATTTTCACCAACATCAGCAAAGTCAACACCATGGCTACATCTTAGTCTGCTAAGGTGTGTCTTCCCTGGTCATGCTCCAGCCTGTCAAGTGCCTTTTAAAGGGACACGAGGAGACAGGCTAGGTGGCCTAGGGAGAGGGACTATCACCTCCTTGGTCTTGAGCATCACACTGCAGATATTCTAACTTTTCATTTTGTGCTGCCATCACAAAATACCACAAATTGGGTGGCTTAAACAACAGAAATGTATTTTCTCACAGTTCTGCAGGCTGGAAGTCCAACATGAAGGCGCGGGCAGGGTTGGCTTCTGGTGAGGCCTCGATTCTTGGCTTGCAAACAGCCGCCTTCTCGCTGTATCCTCACATGGCCTTTCCTCTGTGCATGAGCACTCCTGGTGTCTCTTCCTGGTCTTAGAAGGACACCAGTCCGACTGGGTAGGGACCCACCCTATGACCTCATTTAACCTTAATTTCCTCTTTAAAGGCTCTTTCTCCAGACACAGTCACACTGGGGATTAGGGCTTTGACATAGGAATTTGGGATGGGAGGGTACACGTTTCAGTCCATAACAGTCTACGAGTCTGTCTAGCTGGTGGATGGAAAGGGTAGCCCCTCACAAGGCACAGTTCCCATGTAGTTACAATGTCTGACTTCTACCTGTGGGTGTTTTCAGTGGTTAGCTTGAACCTTTTCATAAGTGCACTTTTGCCATTTTTATCCTGGTTTAGCTACAGGCTGCTCCCTCTGCTTTGTTAACTAAGCATTGAATATATTTCCCATGATTAGAATCATCCACACTTGGGGTTAATTGTTTTTCCATAGAACTTTCATGCTGGGAGGGAATCTACCGTCACCACTGGGAACTAAGCAGGAACCACCGATTGCTAGACAGTCTGTCCTGTTAAATGGTTAAGAGCTGTCTCTTCCTGTCACTCCATGGCCCTGCCCTCTGGAGCCATCCAGAGCAAAGCTGGTTCCTGTTCTACATGACAGCCCTTCAGCTTTGGGAGGATGGCAGAATTTCCTTCTCTCCAGACCAAAAATCTCCAGTGGCCTCAGCTGCCCATCCTGCGAAGGACCCGTTTACCATGTGCATGTCCTCCCTGGTCATGCTCCAGCCTGTCAAGTGCCTCTTAAAGGGATACCAGGCGACAGTTGAGGTGGCCCAGGGAGAGGGACTGTCACTTCCTTGGTCTTGAGCATCATACTGCAGATATTCTAACTTTTCTCTAATAATTGTGGCTTATTTGGTTAAAACACACATTTATACACACAGAGATATACAAATATACACTTAAACTTCCAAATGAAATGAAAAGAGAAAAAATTCTCTCCAAAGTCCTGCTGTCCACTCTGCTGGTTTCTTCGGTGTCCCCACCTCCTCCTTTTTATCAGGATCGAGACACCCCCAACCTCACCTTCATTCCAGCAGCTTTTTGCCCCTAACTTGGGAGCAAGCGAACTTTCCCTCTGAATTTTTGAATTATTTCCTTTTGAAGTCTAGGAGGTAGGTGTGTCTCAGCCCACCTACCCTACTCCCATGCTCCAGCTGTGCACACTGAAGCAACTCACCACCTTCCTCTCTGCTGATGGGAGTTTACTCCTGAGCAGCAACACATCTGCTCCGTTCAAACCCTTCTACCTCCGTCCTTCACCACCATAGTGCGTGTCAGAGTAGGATGCTACCCACGGTCATCCAGGAAAACCTCACTTTACAGGTGAGGAAACTGAGGCTCAGAAGTATCACCTAGCTATCACATTTCCCCCAGAATCTGTCACTGGAAAGCTCCCTGTGAAACCACCCCTATGCCATGGTGCCCTGTGGAATTGCTTCATTTGCTGCTAGGAGTTGTCCATCTGAGACCCCTTCTCTCCTCCCACAGACCGAGAACTCCACAGGGACAAGCCCCGCATCTGCATGGGCCGCACTGGGCCAGCTCTTGAGCCTCTCCAAGCTCACCCATGTGGTGCACGCTGCCAGCCGCTGGGATCAGAGCAGCGCATCCCACCGGGAGCCCTCTGTACTCACTGGCAGCTCCACAAGGAATGAATGGGAGGAAGAGCAGGGACAAGACACGCACGACTCACAGGGGCCAAGTCTCACATGACGCCACATGGGCAAGGTCAGCCAGGGCCGCAGAGGATGATTTGATGAGGGAGGAGACATCGTCCCAAAAGGAGAGGAAAAGGTGACAAGGGCAAACTCTCACTCGAGAATACAGGAGCCCCCACCTTATCACTTCCCATGTCAGCAGCTTCTCTGGAATTCCTGCCTGGCGAACTCTCCTGGGCGGATTCCCACCCTCCAGGTCTCTACAAATATCAGATGAGTGTTTTTTGTGGCGACAGTGGTTTCCAAAAACGGCCCTTATATCCTGGTTAAATTGCCCAGCTTCGGCCGGGTGCAGTGGTTTGCAACCTGTAATCCCAGCACTTTGGGAGGCTGAGGCGGGTAGATTGCTTGAGATCAGGAGTTCAAGACCAGCCTGGCCAACATGGCAAAACCCCATCTCTACTAAAACTACAAAAATTAGCCGGGTATGGTGACAGGTTCCTGTAATCCCAGCTACCTGGGAGGCTGAGACACGAGAATCGCTTGAACCCAGGAGGTAGAGGTTGCAGTGAGCCAAGATTGCACCACTGCACTCTGGCCTGAGTAACAGAGTGAGACTCTATCTCAAAAAATAAATTTAAAAAACACTAAATCACCCAGCTCCTTCCTGGGAGCCATGTTTCTCCAGTGGAGGCCAGAGCACCTTCAAGAGCCAGGCCCTGGCCCAGTTAGCATCCCCGGCTTGCCTTGCTTTCTTTTCAGACCCCAAATAGAACCTGTTACTGCAGACCTCACACGCCCCTCAGTTTAGGAATTGCCATGGTGATTCTGAAGGCTCCTGATCCATCTGCTCATGTGAACAGGCAGGTTTCAGAAATTCTGATTGATCCAAAAATAATTTCTATGTTTTCAGTCTTTTCTTTTATATGGAGATATTCATTACCTTCAAGATTCCTAGTTGATGGCACTGATCCCAGAAAGCAGAGACGTGGACATGTGGCCTCCCCCTGGGTCTTTGTAGTAGTGATGCCGCCTGAGGATTTGAAGTGATGCCGCCTGAGGAACCCTGCTGTTGGTCTCAGGCTGGGGTCGGGAGTGCCGTTCCAGGGAAGCTGGTGGGCAGAGCTGGGAGATGCAGCCTTATCTTCCGGAAGGGAACAGAGGTGGGGGTGGATGTTTTGTAGGTGCCTACCACTTTATATTAATTGTATATTCACCCCGTATTTATGTATTCCTTGCTTCTGCCCTGTGAGGCAGAGTCATGGATGCAAAACCAAGGCCTGGCTTAAGACCCTGCCCAGGTATAGCTGGTAACGTGGGTCAGTCTCAAGGCTGCCTGCCTCCAGTGCCCATACCCTATCCACCTCACCACACCTTGAGGCTTACTGTTGTAGCCTGTGTGGTCACCAGGCATGTCTGGGCTAAGGACGGGCAAGTCCCACAAGTGGCTGTTTCACGTCTCCTACAGTCTCGTGGCTGATATTTCTCTGTATAAGCTGGCGATTCTCGGGCTCTTTCCTCATCTCCAAAACTGTTGTTGGAATGGTTGGGTGGATGGATGGGTGGGTAGGTAGATGGAATTCCCAAAGTAGCACAGGGGGCATTGGGCCATTTGAGGAAGCTGCAGACAGAGCACTGGCCACTGCCAAAGCCACTGGAGCTTGGGAGTCCGGCGGCCCTGGGGAGTCCTTGCTGTTGCTCCGTCTCCCACGCCTTAATCAGAGCGTCGCCAATGCAGTAAAGTTAATGGAGCCAGTCATCCTGTGAAGGAGCCAATTCCGTGCAAAGATGATACATCTTTGAAGTTGATGAGGCCTATTAATTGAGCTTATGCCCTTTAAAATGAATTAAATTCTTGAAATCTACCAGACAGCAGTACATCCATTTAGTGTTCCTGTCACCGATGAATGAGGAGCCACCAGCACAGAGCTCTAGGAACTGGCTTCCCGCCGACATCTAGCACAGCCTACGGCTCCTTGGGAGCTCCACAGATGTCTTGCCTGGCCAGCCATTCTTGTTCTTAGCAAGGTCCCCAAATCGGCATAAATAGCTCCAGGAAGAAAGTGATACCAATGGTCCGTGGGCCTCTGGAAGAGCATCCACCCAGCCCTCAGCCTTTAGCCCCTACCTCAGGATCAGCTAGCAGAGCTGCACAAGAGTACAGCTAGACTGCCAGCACTTCAGAAATGGCCACCGCACAGGCGGAACTGGTGCGGGGCGGTCCCCGGGCTCTGGTAGGGTAAGCAGACATGGTTTCCAGGAAGTGTGTAGACCTGGAACTGCCTGAGCAGAGACGTGAGATCTGACTGCAGCCTGAACGGGAATCGTCATGCGACAGCCCCTAGACCCCCAAAGGTGCACCAAAGCTCTGCCCAGTCTCAGACTCCTCCCGGTTACCACCACTCGCAGTTGCTTAAGAGCACAAAGTGGCACTTGTTGTGCCCACAGAACATCTGCTGAAGACAAAACTTGTGTTTATAGCTCTTCACTTCAAAAGACTGGCCGTGTTATAAAAAGAAAGGGACCATCTGTCCCTCTTCTGGACCCCAGCGCCTCTTGGAAGAGATTTCTGTGCAAGAAGGCAGTGAGAAGTCAGCGTCGACTTCAGGGAACTATTTTGGGGCCGGAAAAGAATAGTGCCTACCCGCCAAGGGGACCGTCACCGGCAGATGAAAGCCGGCTTTGAGGAGGCCACGCGATGGGAGATGCTGGCCCGGAGGAGGTGGGCTGTGCTCCAGTGATGCTGCCCAGATGTTGCAGCAGAGCAGAGGCCCTGGAGCAGAGGGCCAACTGGTAGGACCGAAGGATGTGAGGGAAGGCGAAGGGGAAGGGCTGTGAGGCACTGCAGCTCCCCGGAGCAGGAATGAGAAATGTCAGCAGCAGCTTGCTGCCACGCAGAGTCAGATATCATGTTCGCATCATCCATGTGCGTTCCTCCACCCGACTTCTGGGGCCATTCTTGTCTGCAAAGCCCCTTAGGACAGTTCTGCCTCTTTGGAACACCTTAGGCTGAGTGATCGCCTTCCCATGGCTGACAGCTGAGAAGTTCTTCCAGACTGCACAGGTGTCCAGTCTGTCTGCGATGCCCGCTTAAGACTCGTCTGCCTTAAGCTCCTGGGCACCAATATAGAAAAGTCATGTGAGTCCAGGAGAAGCTGGGCGGAGGTGAGGTGGAGCCAGGATTAGCACGGGGTGGGGCTTGCAGAGGGGAGGAATTTCCCAGCTTTCTGGCTGGCATCTCCCAGGCTGAGCATCTTCCACACTGAAACTCCCTAAGAAGGGCTTGGCCCTCCCCACCTGCATGGTGTTTCATCAGTTTGGAGCAGTCCTGTTTCCTTCCCCTCCGCTCGTCCCCAACAGGAAAAAAAATTAAAAACTGGTTTCTACCATCCTCCGTGAACATTCCAGAAATCTTTGGTCTATGAACCTCTAGTCTTAGGGCTTACTTTGTTTCAGATCAAAACCTGCTTCTGTCCTAGGGTGGAAATGGGGGTTTGGGGAGTAGAAGCCAGAAGTGGGGTCCTCTGAGGACACCCCTTACTCCCTTTTCCTGCTTGTCTCTGACAAGGCACCCCTGCCAGCTCTTCCTGGGCTGAACAAATTTGAGGCTTCCTGAGGAAGGTTTACAAGTTTTCAGCATCATCCTTAAATGTACTGAATTCCCCCAACCCGGGCACATGCATTTAGATTCTCAGGACGAAGGCAGTTTGCGGTGTAGCATATTCAGGGCTCTCCATATCCTAAAAGGGCACAGTCCTTTTATTCTTGCCTCTTTTCACTTCTTTACTGTTCTTATTGATTTCTCCTGGCACATAAGAAAACACAGTAGGCAAAGCCCACTACTTCTATTGAAATAAAGTATTCTGCAGTCAAACCACACACCATAAAGAAATAATTGCCGTCTGTATATATTGCTAATGGACATCTCTCAGCAATTCTCTGTCTCATAAGCTTTAAACACAGACATTAGTATAAATATGCAGAAATCCCCATTTGGGCAAATTACTCTGCATTTCTGAACGGAAGGAAGATTAACCATGTGCTGATAGCTTTGAAGGAGCCCAGTAGAGCAGGAAGAACTCACTGGCACTCTCTGGGAGGGAGGTTGGGACTCCCTGAGAGAGTCCTGGCTGCCATCTCCTCACCCCCTGGGCCCGGTGCTCCCCCGGAGCACTGAGAGCTATGCCTCGGGAGTAGGGGACCAGTCTCGCCTGAGAAGGCTGGTTGGTCACCGGGGTGTCCTTGCTGAGCCTTCCAGGCTTCTGAGGCTCTGACAGGAGCAGGAGCAAGAAGGCTAAAGGTGGATGCTTTGGCCTGGTCTCTCAGCTGCCTAACAGAAGCCGTTAGGGGTGGTCCAGGCCTCTGAGACCAATGGGCCTTGAGGAGCCATGGGGCAGTGTAGCCAGCTGGCTGTGCATCTCGGCCCCTCAAGCTCCACCGCACCCAGAACAGCCTGTGAGCTCCCTTTCTGTGTCCCCTGTCCACACTTGGCCCTCCTCCCTCCTCCCCCTCCTGCCCACTCATCCGCCTCTTCCCATCCTTCCTCTACCCTCCTCCCCATCGTCCTCCCCAACCCTACTCACTCCCTTCAAGGGTTCCACCCTCCCCCACCAAGGCCAGCTCCAGGATGGGGGTCTGCATCTTCCAGAGCTCCCCGCCTGTGCCACCAGAGCCAAAGCCCTGCCTGAGCGTCAGAGGCTGGTGAGGAAAAGCCCCTGAGCCCTGGACACCAGGGTGGGGAAGATGCCCCCGTCAGCACAGGCTGCTGAGTCTGGGGGTGACAGAGTGACAAGGTCTGGCCTCGCCGATTGCTGGGGGGCAGCAGATTAGAGGGCAAGCAGCCTCACTCTGGCTCCCCACAAGGCTCACAGAAGCGCCTCCCAGGTGCTCAGCACAGGCCCCACCTCCCCTTGACACCGGCCGAGGCTCCTCTGCCCAGAGCCACGAGGTTCCGTTCTCCTGGGCTGAAGCAGCCTGGAGGGGCAGGGGAGGTGGCCGTCCATGAGGGGCCGTCCCGTTGTCCGTCATGGGAGGTGAATGATGAGCCATTCAGGGGCCGCCGCTGCTGAGAGGCCTTCCGGTTGTTGAGTTTGTGTCCGCCTGCCTCTCCCGCGGCGGAACTGAGGGCAGAGGCGGCGGAACTGAGGGCAGAGGCGGAGGAACTGAGTGCAGAGGCGGAGGAACTGAGTGCAGAGGCGGAGGAACTCACACTGACACGCTGACACAGAGGAAAGGGGACTTCAGCCTCTGGGAACTGAAGCCACAGCCTCACGGCCTGGCCCCGCTCAAATTGCTGGGCCGGTCGGAGGGCCTGGGAGCCAGGTCTCCTCAGGAGAGACCTGTGAGGCCCAGGGTGTCTGTGACATCCCGGTTTTCTGGTCAGAATTGAGAGGCCCCAGCCTCAGCGTGGAAGAGTAAGCCTCTCCTCAGCTCACCCCAGCGCAGCGCAGCCTTCACTCATCCTCCCCACCAGCCAGCATCTTGATGGTCTATTTTCATGTCTGTCTCCCCCACTCAACTGAGTGACTTTAGAACACCCCCGCCGCTGACCGATTTAGCAACTGTGTATGAAATGTAAAAAGGTACCCTTTTCTAGGACCCTTGCCTGCCACCTACCAGAAAATTGTCATGATAACGAAGGAAACCTAGGATGTGGGTGAGCTGAATGGCACCCCCTGGAGTTGTGCAGTGTGTAACTTGAGCAACCCGTCGGCAGTGGCGCTGGGGGACTTACTGAGCTTATTACCTTCCAGACACTCTTCTAGCATGTTCCATGTGTTGACCCATTTAATTCTTACAACTCTGAAGTGGGTACGTTCATGACCTCCGTTTACAGGGGAGGAAACTTCGGTTCAGAAATGTCAGATAACTTTCCCATGCTTACCCAGTGGGTCAGCGGGTGGACACCAGGCAGTTGAGTGACAGCAGGGCCCTCACCCCAGAGCCTTGTCCTCAACCCCATATTCACTGTTCCATTCTCAGCGCTGAGTCCCAGGTCTGGTCATTTGGGTAGTTGGCAGGTGCATGTCCGGTGTGAGGACAGAGGGGCCTGGCTTCGGCTCAGTTCAGCTCCTGCTTCCCTTCCCCATTTGGAAAATGAGCAGCTGGTCCCAGATCAGAGGCGGTGCCCTCACTCGTGCCCAACTGTGCCTGGCGCTAAAGAGCCTTGAGCCTCCCATGAGATCATCCAGCCCACCAGGCTTCCTCCCCAGGGCCTCCTGCAGCCAGGCCCTCCTCCAGGCCTGGCCAGCCTCTGTGGTCTCAGTTCTCCCTCCCACCCCTCACGGTTCCCTGAGTGGCGTGCTGCCTCCTCATTTCCTCCAGCCTCCGTGGTCGGAGCAATCCTCCTAACGCGCCACTGGCCAGGCCCTCCCCTGATTGGAGCCCTTCAGGGGTCCTCCTTTCTCACTAAGCCCCTCACCTGTTGCTCAGGCCACCTGTGCGCCGCAGCGCTGCACCTGCTCACAGGGCCCCTCATATCACTCCTATCTAGACCTGTGTTTAGCCTGTTCCTCCTCCAGAAAGCTTCCCTGGACCCTCACACCATGTGGAAGCCCCCAGGCCCAAGTGCCAGCCTAGGGCAGACAGGTCTTTTCTCTGTGACTCACTCTTCTCTCCCAGGTGGAGGGTCCTGGGGACATGGCCTGGGCCAGAGACCAGGCAGGCATGGACCACCCCCTGCCTCACCAACTGAGAGACAGTATGCTGACATCACATCTGGCTTTACCCAAGGTGGCTCAGGTCACCTCAGCTCCCTGCCGCCTCCCCCTCAGCCCATCTCTTCTGATTTACACAGGTGCTCCCACCCGAGCCAAGGCAGCTTGTCCTCCCTGGGAAAGTCGGGTGTGGGCTCATCAGGGTTCCCAGCCACCATCCCCGGAACCCCTGCAGCTGCCAAACAGAAACCAGAGCTTCCACATGAGGAGCTGCCAAAAACAAGTGTTCAAGCCCCACCAGAGAGGCCTGGGGAGGCAGGAGAATTCCAGGAAGGCGAACACTCCATCCCAACAAGAGCTGGTTCTCATAGCCCAAAAGGGACAAGGGGCACAGGTTACTGTCCCCACAACCCCCAGCTCATCAGGCTCCAGCCTTCTGGGAGTCCAGCCCCTCCCCTGTGGCAGGTGGCAGTTGGGGCTCACGTGGAAGCTGGGGGTTCCACAGCCTCTTCCCAGGTCAGTAAGGAGAGAAGCTGGCCGGGCATGGTGGCTCATGCCTGTAATCCCAGCACTTTGGGAGGCCGAGGTGGGTGGATCACCTGAGATCAGGAGTTCAAGATCAGCCTGGCCACCATGGTGAAACCCACCTCTACTAAAAATACAAAAAAAAAAAAAAAAAATAGCCAGGCGTGGTGGCAGGCGCTTGTAATCCCAGCTACTTGGGAGGCTGAGGCAGGAGAATCGCTTGAACTCGGGAGGTGGAGGTTGCAGTAAGCTGAGATCGAGCCATTGCACTCCAGCCTAGGCAACAAGAGCAAAACTCTATCTCAGAAAAAAAAAAAAAGAGAGAGAGAGAAAGAGAAGCCAGGCATGATGTCTCACACCTGTCATGCCAGCACTTTGGGAGGCTGAGGTGGGAGGATCACTTGAAGCCAGGAGTTTAAGACCAGCCTGGGCAACATAGCAAGACCCCATCTCTACAAAAAACTTAAACATTTAGCTGGGTATGGTGGCATGCATCTGTAGTCCCAACTACTTGGGAAGCTGAAGTGGAAGTATTGCCTGAGCCGAGGAGTTTGAGGTTACAGTGAGCTATGATCACACTATTGCACTCCAGTCTGGGTGACAGAACAAGACCCTGTCTCAAAAAAAAAAAAAAACCATGAAAAATGTTTTAACAGGAGAGAAGCCCAACCTCAGAAGGTCCCACACGCCTGATAAGGGGCCCGCTGTATCCCCACCCGCAGACAGACTGCACCTGCACACCTGGCATGGCCTCGCCCTGCGTGCGTTCATCACAGGGCCAGGCCCCTGCCCTGCTGAGCTGCACCTGGGGCTGGGCCTGAATCCTTCCTGGCATGGGCAGTGGCAGAAGGACAATGAGTGTGTAATCCTGCTCCTGGGACTAGGTCAGTTTTCTGGAAGGACATGGCCTTACTCGTGGTGGAGTAGAGGTGCCCCCACAGTGCCCCCGGGCACTTGTCCTGGGAAGGATCTCCAAACCCATGAGCAACCCCCAGGCCCACTAGGAAGAGGGAAAGAGAGATGATGAGTCACTGACGCTTGAGACCCTGAAAAGCTATTTACTGGGAGCTCTGGAACCAACTGCCCCCAAATGCATGCTCAAGGGCCTCTCTCTGCCTGGCTGCCCTGCGCTTCTGAGCCAGCCAAACTGTGCCTGCCCTTGTATAGGACGAGACCTTGGGCAGGTCGCCAGGTATCCTCTAGAATCCATGCTCCAAGGGGACAGCCAGTTGCTGTATCCAGTGCTTGGCACATGACAGATGCTCAGTAAACACTTGTTGAGTGTATGAGTGAATGAATGCCTCCAGCTGAAAGGATCAATGCTGCCCACAGTACTGAAGCACAAGCTCCAGGTGCTCTGTAGGCACCAGAGCAGGGAGGGTAGAACCCAGGAGGAGGGGACAGCTTCAGCAAGGGTGCAGAGGGGGCTCTCTGGGCCCTTAGGGGGTCTTTCAGCAAAAGTCATCCTGAAAAAATTTGACTTTCAGTCATCAGCTTCAATGGTCTTAACACAAAGTTAATTCAGTTTTTCTGCCCTCTCACATTGTCTCGTCCAGATATTTTTGTAGGATTTAACCTCACTGTCTTACTATCACCCACTGACCATAGGAAATTCCCTTTTTGATGGATCTTCGCTCTGTGCAGGGCCACATCGTGCTCTGAGCAGTGATCAGTGTTCCTCTTTCTCCTGGAGGCATTTGTTGTTTGTTGATCGATCGATCGATAGATGGTGGGGGCTTTGGCCAAGATAAGCCCTTGGCCATGTGAGGCCTTGACAGTTTCTAGGACTGCAGCTTCTCATCTCTGGCGGTTGAGTTCACCAGCCCCTCCTGGGGTTCCAGCGCCTCCTGGTAGGTGCTTCTGGCCTTCCCTCCCTCCCAAAGGCAAGAGGCCCCCTTACCACCTAAGGACAGAGCCCTGCCCTGTCCCCACTTCCAGATCCCCCTGGGTTTTGCCTTGGCTCCTCCATCCAGCTTCTGCTCCTTCCAGGGGTCCCACCCAGCTCGCCTCCCGAGCCACCTCTCCTCAGCCTGGACCCACCTACAGACTGTCGGTGGTGCTCCTTGGACTTGGGCTTCACCTTCCCAAGGGACCCCTAAATCTTCCTGGGGCCCGAGCTTGCCTTCCCGGGGCAGGGTGAGCAGGAAGCAGGGAAACACAGTGGTGGGTTGAAAGCCATACATGCAGGGCTTTGAATTAAGCAGAACCTGATTCAAATCTCCGCTCTGCCACTCACTTGCTGTGTGGCCTGGGACCAGTGACACTCTGCGCCTCATTTTCCTGGCCTGTACCATGGGGGCAATCTGTCATAGAGCTGCCCTGAGGATTCCAAGAGTGGATCTCATCAGCAGTCTGGTCTCTGAGAGGGTGGCAGGTGGGAGGAAGCGTTTCAAAGTGCTGGGCTTCCCCTGCCCCGCCCTGCTCCTGACCACTCCCAGTCCCCAAACTCCCCAGCTGAGGACGAATGCTATGGAGTGAGATAGATGGTTGCAGGCACGAGGCGGGGGTCATCAAAGCGCCCCTTTGGACCATTAGCAAGCAACCAGAAGTGTGCTTGTTATCTTGAGCTTATTGGGGTTTCCAAGTAGGGGTCCCCTCCTCGCCTGCCTTACGCCCCAGTCCTAGACCCCTCGGGTCCCCGCGGGCTGGGGCGGGGTTGCTTGTGCCCGGCAGGAGAAGGAGGTGGTGACGAGTCCACTCGGGCCGCCCCGCCCCGCGGCGCCCCGCCCCGCGGCCCCGCCGTCACGTGCGCCGGGGAGGGGACCACCGGGAGGTTCCCGGGCGCGCGGAGGTGGCGCGTCTGTGAGCGCCTATTTGCATATGCGCACCCTGGATATTTATAACTTCTCTTCAGCCAGTTCCAAGTTATTGATGTCTTAAAGTGACTTTAATCTGAGCCTTCTTTTCTCCAAATGGGCTTTTGATTTCCGGAGTGATATTATACATGGCTGTAAGCTATTGACTGAGCGATTGCCGTTGTGTTCTCAATGTGCTGATGCTGAAAATCTGCGATATAAATAAACTTCCTCTGGTAGAATCATTATAAAGCACAAGCAGCAGAAATTTATGGAAAGAACAGATTAAATGCTTAGACTTAAATTCTTCAGTGTGCTGGTTGCCCTAAACTGCTGTGTCTGGAGTTTGGGCTGCTGATTCAGGTGGAAAAAATCAAACGGACACATCGCTTGTCGGTGCATTTTTACTATGATGTATTGTGTTGCCAAAAGAGAAAGCTCAAAAGCTGCCATTGATAATCCTGGTTAAAACTTGGAACATAAATTATTAAGACGTGTAGTTTCTTTTCCGAGTGGTTGGGGACTGAGGCACATAGCACACTAAAGAAATATAACATCAATATGCGCTTATGCATTGTAATGCGGGACATTTTTATGCCCATAATAAAACATTGCGCCTACAACTATGTTTATGAAAGCAACAGATAGAAAGATCCATAATGCCACTTAATAGAGTTAATCACCTCCCATCGGAACGTTTTAAAAAGCTTTTTATTGCATGTTGAAAAGCTCTGACCATAATTAATACAATGCACACTGTCAGGTGCCAATCAGAGGGCTCAAGGCAGCAAAAGGAACTTTCCAGCACACTGGGGCAGGGAGGGTTTTCGGGACTCTGTCCAGGTGTCTCAGCGCCAGGATTTTAGGTCGACTTTAGCCTCTGGTTGAACTGTGTCAAACATTGGGCTCTGGCTGGGGCTTTGGGTTCTAAATTTTAAGCTCTGAGCTGTAGATGTAAATTCTGAGTTTGCTTCTGTTTCTGGCTTCTGGGCTTTGGACTGGATCCTGGGTGGGCCCCCCCCCTCGGTCCCTGGGTCCTGAGCAAGATCGCCACACAGAACATGTTTACCCAGGGCCAGGAGGCAGGGATAGATGTTTCCTAACAGTCTTGGGTTTGTTTGCCATCGATTTGATGAGTCCGGTTGACCATAAAAAAGGATCCAGTGGGCCCTCCCTGCACCTCTCCCCTTCCAGCCAGTTTTCCACAAAGGGGAGGGCAGCACCCGCTGTGCCCAGGGCTGGCATGTGGGTGAGGGCCAGTCCCTCAAGACAGTAGCCTGCCATGGGACAGACCCCAGAGTCACTGGCAGGGCCAACCTCACCAACCAGCCAGGAGGCTCCGGGACCAATCACTCCCCTTCCCCTCCAAAGGAGATGCTTTATCTCCTTTTTCCCTTTTCCCACAACCATGGAGTGACAGGAGCCACTGGGAATCTCCCAAACAGCCCAGAAAAGCTGAGGAGGTAAAGGGCCAGCCTGAGGTAATAAAATAATAAAATGGTCTTTTAAAAGTGCACGGAGAGGGCCAGATGCGGTGGCTCACGCTTGTAATCCCAGCACTTTGGGAGGCCGAGGCAGGCAGGTCACGAGGTCAGGAGACCGAGACCATCCTGGCTAACATGGTGAAACCCCGTCTCTACTAAAACTACAAAAAAATTAGCCAGGCGTGGTGGTGGGCACCTGTAGTCCCAGCTACTCAGGAGACTGAGGCAGGAGAATGGCATGAACCTGGGAGGTGGAGCTTGCAGTGAGCCAAGATTGCGCTGCTGGACTCCAGCCTGGGCGACAGAGCGAGACTCTGTCTCAAAAAAAAAAAAAAGAGTACACGGAGATAGTGCTCCCCATGGCCTGGGCCTCGCTCCCATGCCTGGGTGGTGACTCGGGTGGCTGGTGGCTGAGCTAGGGCCTCTGGTACTCAGACAGGGAATGTTCTGAGTGTGAGAGCTCTTTTTCTTCCTGAAAAGTTGGACCAACAAGAACTGGGAGTGAGGACAGTGAGGCCAGGCTTGTCTCCCAACACCACGTGGCGGATTTCTCTCCACTGGACTGGAATCCACCGTGTGTTACAACTCGAAGGGCTGGGTTGCCACCAGGGGCCCAGGGTTTGGAGGGATGTGTTGTCACCAGGGCCCAGAGATTTCTATGCTTGAAAAGTTGCTGTCACAGGCCTTTGGTGAGACAGAGTCATACCTGAACTGACTTCTGGTGCCCAATAGGACACTAGTCACTGAATTTCCATCATGGCCTGAAGGGTTTGACACCCCTCTGCCATCTCCCTACCACCAGTACCCCTGCCAAAAGTGAGACCCATGCTGAAATGAACTTACCTTTTCAACTAGGGAACTATCTTGGTCCATTTTGCATTGCTATAAAGGAAGACCTAAGGCTGGGTAATTTATAAAGAAAAGAGGTTGATTTGGCTCATGGTTCTGCAGGCTGTACGGGAAGCGTGACACCAGCATCTGCTTCTTTAGAGGCCTCAGGGAGAGGCCTCTAAAGGGGTTGCAGATGAGTGCTGGATATGCAAGAAGCGTCCATTGAGGAAATAGGCATGGGGCACTCACCTCTGATCATGACTGGGTGAGTTTCCTTCTGAAGTCCAGTGCCTCCTGCTTTATGAAAGTGAGCCATAGGGTGTGGTCAGGCTCCCCTCGTGGTGGAGAGCACAGGGGAGCAGGCATCACAAGGTGAGGGTGGACGGAAGAGAGAGGGAAGGAGCACCAAGCTTCTTTAAACAACCAGGCCTAGCATGAACTAATAGAGGGAGAGGCCTCTCAAGACAGGGAGAGGTGCACCAAGCTATTCACCAGGGGTCCGCACCCATAACCCAGACACCTCCCACCAGGCCCCACCTCCAACACATTTCCATGTGAGATTTGGAGGGGACAAATATCCAAACTATATCAATAACCTTTTCCAAATCGAGCTGTATACTGGGTCCATGGGGGACACTGTCCATTCTTGCCCTTTTGGAGGTGAGTACCATGGTGGGACAGGCCCACACCTCACCCCAAGTTGTGCATGAAGTCACAAGGACAACTGGAGAAAATATTGAGGCATAGGTGTTGCAGAGGAAAAACTCATTCTATGCATCAGTCAACAAAACTGTACTGAGCACCTACCCTGCATAACAAGCCAACCTCCCTGCCCTCAGGGGGCTCACATTCGAGCTCCCCAGAGCCTCCCAAATGATGACGGCAACCACATCCCAGATGCAGCAACTAGAGAAATAACAAGTTGCATGTCCCTTTTCCAAGGCTGCCTAAGACAGGCTGAGCTACGATCCCCAAAACCAGGGCAGGGGTCTCGGGTGGATCTTCAGAGCCACATCCCAACCCCCTTGCCAAGCTCCCTCTGCCCCAGGCAGCAACTAGAGAAGTGTGCCCAGCCTCAGCTCAGGAAGGACAGTGTGCGGTGACCCTGTGGGAAGAGAGCAGTTCCTTTCAGTCTTTCTCGGGGACCAAGGCCAAAAGCCAGAAGGTTGCAGAAGTTGCTTATCCTGGAGGCAACAAAGCGAGGGTGCCTTGAAGTTATGGAGATCATGACTGTTCCACAAAGCCTGGCAGAAGGGGTTGCAAATGAGTGCTGGATATGCAAGGAGCGTCCATTGAGGAAATAGGCATGGGGCACTCACCTCTGATCGTGACTGGGTGAGTTTCCTTCTGAAGTCCAGCGCCTCCTGCTTTATGAAAGTGAGCCGTAGGGTGTGGTCAGGCAGACAGCGCATGTGGAGCACCCAAGACCAAGTGCTCAACCACAAGCTGGCCCACCCAGACTGGCACAGAGGTAAAGGCAGCCCGACCCTCAGTAGTCACAGCTGTCCTCCCAGCAGCGATCAGGCACCTGGCAGTTGCCAGGGCCCCTCTCTCTCTGCCCAGCCCTGGTGGCCTTGGAGTGCCTGCTGGACAGTTGCTCCCAATTCCTCCCTGGCCAGTGGCCTTGAAAGAGTCCTGAGTCCTGAGTGAGTAGGGGAGGCGTTTGTAGTGGGCAGAGCCAGGCTCAATGAGGTTCCCTGGGGGACTTCTGGGATGAGTTTGCTAATAGAGATGTCTGTTCTGGGAGGTCGTGATACCACCTGTCATTAACCCAGGCACTCTGCCCGGGGTTCTCAACCAAGAATTCGTAGGTGGCTGCTTGCAGGCGGGTGAGTGATTTGCAAGGACCACAAGAATATTTGCATAAACATATGTATGGAAGTGTGTATTTATTTGCATTCATTTGCATAAATTGCTGGCTCTTTGAGCTGTTGTTCCTTAATTTTATATTTTTTAGTAAATTTCTTTGAGCTCTGAGCACAGATCCGGACACTTCAGGAGTGAGAATAAAAAGGCAAAAACATACTTGTGAATCAGAAACTTGGGGGGTGAAGCCTGAGCCTCTGTATATTTTTAAAGCCTTCAGGTGAGCCCAGTACACTGGCCAGGAACCAACGCGAGACAGGACAGGCCTATGTCAGATCAGATCAGCCTCCCTCC
Source organism: Macaca mulatta (assembly GCF_049350105.2). NCBI lineage: Eukaryota > Metazoa > Chordata > Mammalia > Primates > Cercopithecidae > Macaca > Macaca mulatta. The sequence goes on along the minus strand of NC_133418.1, from coordinate 101,365,433 downwards.
ACTGGGCAGGTCACCTCACCTCTCCCAAAACTCAAAAGCAATGAGGAGTGTGAAGTGCCAGTGCCATGCCAGCCCGCGGCGATCACCCAGCAAGCACTCACTGGGCCCTGCTCAGCATCACCACCACTGCACGGTGCCATCCTGTGTAGACCCGGCTGCTCCTCCTGGCCCTGCCACCCAGTGGCCCTGGACTCCACCCCTAGGACCCTGAGCTCTTGGGTAGTGAGTGCTCCACGCTGAGGCCTGGGGTCTGTTCTGTCTGAGGCACACGGTCATTTCTCCTTCGAGGTGACTTCCAGGCTGACAATTCCATCACTGCCCAGATGCCTGGGAAATGTATGCTTGTGATCAGGAGACCACCCAGCCCTGCTGGCCTCCCTCTGTTCCTCTTTCCAGGCCAGGAGAGGGCCAGGCACTGAACGACCCTGCAGCTTGCAGGCTTTTGCTTTCCCTTGCAGGCGCTGCCCAGGGGAGAAGAACACTGGATTTCTGGAAATGTCTAAAGCACTTCAGTGCAATTGTTGCCAGGGTCCTGCCCCTCTCTGCGTAATTTTTTTCTCCTCCTCCCTGTTCGACATCTTCCCTCCATCGTCCCCCACCCAGCTGGCCCAGCTGTAGCATCCCTGGTCACTCTGTGCTTCTCTACCTTGAGTCTCTGCTTGTGGACAGCCCTTCCTCCATGGCTGATGGCTCAAACCCTGTCCATTCAAGACCCAACTCAGTGCCTTCTATCCCACAGCACCTTCTCCAAGCCAGCACCTGTTTCCCTCAATCACTCATTCAAACCTTACCTGAAACCTGCTTGAGGCCAGAAGCTATGCTAGGCACTGGGGTGCAGAGACCGGTCAGATGCAGGCTTTGCTTTTGAGAGCTTTCCTGAGGAGTGAGAGCTTTTCGGAGTGGTGAGCAAGTCCATGACTTCCCCTGCCCCAGCGCCTACCTGTGCACCCCTGTCGAACAGGTGCACCACATTGGAGGATGCTGCTCAGAGCAATGCTGCAGACCTTGCTAACGGGAGACAGAGCAGTCATACCTTGGCCTGCAGAAGTCCAGGGAGGAGGGAAGTGGTTTCAGAAGCTCCAGGGGCAGAGGGGAACAGATAGGAGCTGAAGGGGCAGCTTCTGGTGGCAGCCGAGGTGGCCAAGCCCACTCCTCTCCTGGATCCACCTTTGCTGGGACAGGCGGGGTTCTTCCTGGAACCTCAAGGAGTCCCAGAGCTTGATTCGCAGACCTTCCTGATCCCCCAGGCCAGCCAGGCTGGGGAAAAGGCTGTCCCCAGCCTGCCCCAGGCCTGGCTGCAGCCCCCACTTACCCAGACCCTCAGATGTGCGTGGTCCCCACTGCTGCTCCAGCAAGGCCCCTCAGGGCCATCCTTAGTCCCTTCCCCTCACCTCCACCCTCCAGAGGCAGCACCCACCCTGAGAGGGAGCCAGCCTGGGCCTCCGCAGCAGAGCGTGGGAGCCCAGAGAGCCCGGAAGTGGCACAGCAGGGGCAGCGTGATTCACCACCAAGGCTGAGCTGAGCAGGAAGGCCGTGGCCCATGGTGGGCAGTGGCCACTCCCATGTCAGGCCGAGCAGCACCTTCCTCATCCCTGGGCTGGCGACTGTGGAGTCTAGGAGGACCTGGTCCTGTGTGACCACAGGGGACTGCAGACTCAGCTGGTGACGACCCCCACACGGCCAGCCTGCAGCGTCTCAGTGCCCCCAGGCCAGGAAGGCCCCTGTCTTCCCATTTGGTCAGGGTCATTCACTCAGCCAGCAGATACCTCTCTGCCCCTGCTGGGTGCTCAGTGCTGGAAGTCCCTGTCCATGAGCCACCCCCGGTCCAGAGAGAAGCAAACAGACTCAGCAGAGTGCTGAGCCAAGTGTGGTGGGACCACAGAGTGGCAGCTGATCTTACCGAATGGGCAGATGTTTTCTGAACGAGGACGAAGGAATTCCCAGGCGGAGGGAATAGCCTAGGTGCCACCCTCCTCTTCCAGGCTCCCACGCAGCCTCCGTTTCCCTTCTGCACAGTCCTGCCCCCCTGAATGGATAACTGTACATGCAGAGAAGGCTCCGAGAGGGCAGAAAGCCAGGTTGTTGCATCCCTTCTGCCCCCTGCACAGGGCCTGGCACACAGCGGGGGCCCTGCCCCGTGAGCCGCGCCCGTGGCCGGTGCTGGACACAGCCTGCTGGGGAGACTGGTCCTTCTCAGCGTTTGTGTTCACGTAGGGGATGGTACCCCCACCGTGTGGCTGCCCTGCCACCCCCGGTCAGCCTCTGAGCACAGTGGCCGGTGCCCGGCTCATTTAGAGCTGAGGCCCCCAGAACCCGGGGCTGCAACCGAGTACACCAGCCTGGCCACGCCAGTGCAGGACAGCAACTCTTGGGTAACTGTGTCCAATGGATTTGTAAAAACAGGACCGTGGTATTATCACAGAATCTGGTAGGTTCTGCTTCCCAAGAAAAACAGACTGTCACGTTAAATACATATGGGGAGGGACCCAGGCAGAGACGGGTGTCAGTAAAACCGGAAGCTCAGCTGAAATGGTAGGGACACATGAATGGTCCCACGCAGGGAGAATTGAGCCAGAAGGCCGTGGAGCATGGGCCGTGTGCCCAGTCAGGCCTCTCCTTCCTGCATCTGGGGTATCAGTCGTGTTGATCGTCACGTGGAGCCCAGTAAGTGTCAGAGGCTGCAGAGGGCTCTGGGAGTATCGGGGGAGGGAAAGGCGGCGGCTCCACCTGCCTGAGCTGGCAGGCTAACTGGAAGATAGGATTCAGCAGGCAGAGATTACACACCCAGGAGGAGGGATTGGCCTGGGACGAGGGGAGACCAGGCACAACCTGGGGGTTGGGAGGAGGGGGGTGTCAGTACAGCCCATCTGTTGGTTCTTTCTGGGACCTCATGGAACCAGGCCGGGTGCCTCCTCACAGGCTGGGGAACAACATGGACTCGCCGACCGGTGTGATGGGCAGGGGGCATGCTGGGCACCGTGTCTGCTACATGGGGGCACTGCAGCAGCGTGTCACCCTTGGCAGGATGAGGGGCTGACTCCCCGCCGTTGCATGATCCCCCCGGCCCCTAGGCCTGACATAGGCCTTCTAAGGCAGACCTGACCCCCTGACTCTGCGCCAGGGCCTGCGGCAGGGGGCAGATCACCTGGAGGGCACAATTCCACTTTCTTCTTTCATGCCTGTAAAGATTTTCTAATATTCCTATAATGATGTGGAGATTACTTGTATCATCTTAAAAGGTCGTTAGAAATATGAAAAACTAGAAATGACTCTTGGGCTTTTACCCCCCCCTGAAATGGCAGGAGGCAGATGTATTGTCCTAAACTGACCCGGGCCAGGATGGGCAGGAGGGGTGGGCACAGAGAACCAGGGGCAGACACTCCTCCTGGAAGACCATGAAGGGCACAGGGTGGGCAGAGAGGGGAGGGGTCTCTACACACACACACTCACACACTCACACACACACACTCTCTCTTCTCCCCTCTCTCCTAACCCCACATCCTCTCAGCTGTGACTCCTCCCTGGATGGGATTCACAGTGTTCTGAGCTGACATTAGCTCCTGGCATCTGGGGTTTCCATTTCATTTCCCTCTTTACCTAGGTAACTAAACTGATTGTACTCCTGGCTCTGGTTCACTAATTCTTGCAAATCCTTTAAAACTATTGATTTATTTACTGGGACTGTGGCTCTCAGAATTCTTGGGAAATAATGGCTTTTACTGAAGCAGGAGGAGGAGACCCATGTTTTCCCGTCTCCTGTGACTCTCTCCTGCCTGCCCCTATCCCCAGTTCTCCCTGAATCTCTTTCCACTCCTTCTCTAAACCGGCCTGTCACCTGGCGCAGGTGGCTGACTTTCCCAAAGCCGTAGCTGGCCAGATCTTGGAAAGATTAGGTCTCCAGGAAGAATACAACAAAGTGAGGTTTCATGAGCACATGAGAATTTAGGCTTTGGGTTTGCATCTGTGGCTGTCGGGCTCCTCATCCCTTATGGAGGAATACCATTTCCTCGTCCAGGTCCCTGTGGCCCTTCTATTTCCAAAGTACACCATTCTTGTGGGTCTGCAGCTTTGGATGCCGAAGTCCTGAGGCTGCTCACTCGGCCTCTTCCCAGCCAGCCCCTCCCCACACCCCACAACAGCTGTTCACCCAGCTCCCCAGGACCCCCAGTGGAGGCCAGTCAGCCAGGGCCTCTGAATGGATAGAGAGTAGGGGGTGGTCTCATGGTAGCTGCAGAGCCACGCACTCCTGGAACCCAGGGCTGCCCGCTGGCTGGGAATGGAGGGCAGCAGGCTCCCGGGGGAGACTGTGCCTGTATAGGACCCCAGGGGGACTGTCTCTGTGACAGACCTGGCTGCACTGCCTCAATTCCTGCCCCAATTCCCAGCCTCGTTCACCAGCCTCCAATATATACCTTTCTGCTTCGCTGTCAGAACTGGGTCCTGTGGTTGGCATCCCAGGCCCTGACTGGGACAGATGCATGGATATGTCAGGCCTATGATAAATGCCACTTATGGCAGAGCCTGCCCAGGTCCTGGGGGAGCATAGCTTTGCAAGTTCATCACAGCCAACATGGTCATCACTGTCTTTGCACTCCTGAAGGAACTTCGAAGTCTGGGGCCGGAGCACCCAACCGGCCAAGCCCAGGCCTCATGACCACATGCCAGCTACCAGGGAGCTACCTCCCCTGGGCCCCACAGTGACAGGGCCCAGATCCCCACATCTTGGGATTGTCCCCAGTAGGAAGGGGTTCCAGTGCTGAGCAGCCAAACTCACCTCTGTCTACTCCAGTGGCTCCTTTCCCATCAGATTTGAGCTCCTTGGGGACAGAAGGTGGCTTCCTCTCCATGGTCCAGGCCTGGCATGAAGGAGGCCTGTAAATACGCACTGAGGTGTTGAGCTAGTTGATTCGGAGTGACTCACCCCTCTCACGTGTCCGGTTCTCCACTGGAGACAGCCAGCGGTTGCCCCACAGTCCTGCGCTTCCTGGCCCCACTCCTGGCCCCCCGGTCCTGGCCACCCACCCCTCTTTCCTCAGAAGGCCTCTAGCACCACAGCTGACCATCCTGCAGCTCTCTCATCCAGCTCCTCACTGTGGGCACCTGTGTCTGCACTGAGCTGCGTCCTCCCCCGGGACAGGAGCTGTCTTGCTCACCTCTTGCCCCCTCTTCCTCCGAAGCTCTCACCCCACCCCAGCTCCAGGTGTCGGCCTGGGGCCCTGTGCCTTGTGGCACCTGATGATATGCTTTGGGTGCTTGCCTAAGGCCTGGGAAATTCAGAGGAGGGGTCAGAATGGGCTGGAATGGCAGGGGCAGCCCGGAAGAAGGGAGCTCATGATGGTGTGAGAAAGCCCGCCCCAGGCCAGGGGAGCGTGGGGAGGTGGGCCCGCACGTGCAGGGGCAGGCCACTCGCAGCTGCTTCCCAGCAACCTTTCCAGTGTCAGAGACAAACCTGACGCTCTCAGCCTCCCTCGTGAAATCCACCAGTGGCCCCCAGCCTCCTGTGGGAAAAAGAAGATGGGTTGGTTTGCTTGGTTCACTGTCAGATACGGGTTTGCCTTGATCTGCAACTTTTCCCTCTGCTTCTCATATGCAGAGGCCTCATGCTCACACACACATATACAAGGGCGTAGACACGCACCCATGCCACATGCTGTCTCCCACACACAACTGCACAGACACGGGCACAGACACACACCCACACCACGTGCTCACATGCACTATGCACACGAGGACACACATACACCCATCCTCACACACACAGACACAGACACATACACAGGGGTGCGTGCATGCTTGCATGTACATATACATACAGGCACGTGCTGTCTCTCACACATACACATACACACACGGGCATATTCACAGGGGTGCATACAGACCCCCATACCACGTACTTATATACACACACACACACACCCCTACATGGGCAATACACAGGGGTGCGTACACACACCCATACCACATCCTCTCTCACACACACACCCCTACACAGGCACATACACAGGGGTGCATACACACACCCATACCACATGCTCACATGCACAACACACCCCTACACAGGCACATACACAGGGGTGCATGCACACACCCACACAACATGCTCTCACACACACACACACACATTGGCACACATGGCTGCATACACACGCCCACCCACGGGCTTGCACACACCATATGTTCACACCCACACCTTTGTACCCACCACATGCTTGAACACACATGTAGATACACATGCGTGCACACACACAGCCATGTGTGCACACAGCACATGCCAGCCATACCAGTGACCTTCAGTCCCTAACGTGGCCCTCTCACACCTCAGCCTGTGTGTTCACATCTCGCCCCTGCAGCTAGCTGGGGCGCTCCTGCTCACCTTTTGAGTCTTCCCTTGACTGTCACCTTCCCTGTGGACACTCTCCTCAGCTCCGTCGGGTAGAACCAGCCATCCCCTCCTCGTTGCCACATCCGCCCAGCACTTGCCCCAGTCAGACTCCTCTTGCAGGGCATTCCAGGCAGACACACACTCTGTGAGTGTGTCTCCCGTTAAACTGTGAGCTCCCCCAGCTCTGCACACGTGCCGATTTCCATGTGACCCCAGCACCCCCTTCTCCCCCAACCAGTGCCCGGCACACAGGAAACAGCAGTTTAATGAATAAATGAAGGGGCCAAACAGACACAAGCCATCTGAGGTTCCCAGAACTCGGGGTCTGAGTCTGCCTCTGAAGGAGGATGTCAGGGCCCCAGCCCCACTCAGTGGTGGACGTCGTCAGCTGCTCCAGGGCACCCTCTAACCTCTATAGAGTTCCCCTGTCGTTCTGGCCTGACCCCAGGGCACTCAGAGCTCTCCAAGGTGCTGAACTTGGCTCTTGCATTTGGCCCCAACTATCTATCCTGGCTTCTTCAATCCCTCCAGCCAAGAACCACCCCATCTTCCAAGAGCCCACCCTCCAATGGAAAAGAAGCAGTACCTCTAAATAAATAACGCTGTAGACAGAACACAGTTCTTCCACATGAAGACGTGGAGGGCTATGAGCACGGGGGTGGAGTGAGACCCACCCATCCTCACCCCCACCCCAGACATTGGATTCAGTTCAGTTTCTGAGGCCAGATTCGAGTCTCTTCCTCTTCTGGCCCTGAGGACCAAGGCACCTCAGGATACCTCACTTCCTGGTAACAAGTTCTAACCCCTGGTGGGGCCAGCTACCTCACAAAAGGATGGTAGGGCCACCCTGCCCCTAAATGCCTGCCCCTCTGTCTGCTCCCATCTGCCTTGGCCCCTCACCTGGCCCTCCCCCAGCCCACCTTCAGGCTTCCAGGCCCCACAGAGCTCTTCCAGGTCCTGCCTTGAATCCCCTGGATGTTTAATTCCCCACACAAAGTCCCCTCCACCTCCAGCTCTGGCCACTCTAGAACTCTTCACACTACTGGCCTTGACCCTATTTCTCACCCAAGTCTCCTGAGCCCTGGCCTTCTCCCAAGGTCTCTCAGCCCTGCCCTCACCCCATGACATGTTCCTTCTCTCCTGCTCAGAATATTCCCATCATCCCTCGGCCTCCATCCTCCAAGCAGGGGAAGGAGCCAAGCGGCAGCCTTTTTGCTGGAGGCAGGAGGGACTACATGCTGCTAGTGTCAACCAAACCAGGCACTTGCTCCAGCGGCAGCCACAGAATTTGCCCATGGCCTTCCCTGCTTAGCTCAGAACCCACCCCCACCTCTGCAGTGCCCACCCTCTGGCCAGGTTCCTTGGGCTGGGGATGGGATCCTGACACTCTGCCCCCGTCCTCCTCCATTCCTTCCTAAACAAGAGACCATACCCTTTGACTCCTACTCTGAGCCCACAAGGCACGAGTTGTCCAGGAAGATTATCTGTTTTTGGCTTTCTTTTTTTTTTTTTTTTTTTTTTTTGGGTCGAGGGGTAGATCTTATGATCCAGGCAGCTAGGACCCAAAGCCTGGAGAGAACCCTGTTCTGCAGAGTGGCCTCAAGGGCTCCAGGCTGCACCTGTATTCGGCGGCTGCTGGGGTGGTCATTTCTTCCCAGGAAGACCATTTAAGACTCTTCAAAGCCATTGGAGCTGAACAGATAATTAAATCTCTCCCCAAGGAGGACCTAAATAATTAATGTGCCAATGCTTTAGCAACTGTAGATTGCATACGAATTGCAGGGTTATCGCCGTTATTAGCACCAATGTTGCCTGAAGTTAGAGGGGCTTGACTTTTACATTCTGTCCATCCAATTCCACACAACTGTGGTATTTCAAATAGTTCCAGTGGATCACATTTGAGGGAATGTCATCTAACTCCCTAGCACACATCTGCATGTGGTCTGTAACCCACAATGAATTCCAATCGGAAAGGAACTTTTTGTGCAAAACATGGTGCCAGGTGTTCGGGGGCCAGAGAAACAAGCCCTCCAGAAGATCAAAAACTAGAAAGGAGATGGACAGACAGACAGACATTCCTCCGTAATAAGGCAGCCAAAGGTCTCTACTCCAATGAAGGTACCAGGTCTCATGGGACCACAGGAGAGGGTGAAGTTAATGGCAACTGGAGAATTCTGTAAGAATTTTTGGAGGATGGGATTTTAAGCGAGGCTTACAGCCAGGCATGGTGGCTCACACCTGTAATCCCAATGCTTTGAGAAGCCGAGCCAGGAGAATCACTTGAGGTCAGGAGTTTGAGACCAGCCTGTGCAACATGGCGAGACCCTGTCTCTACAAAATAATAATAATAATAGAGTGAGGCTTAAGGAATGGATGGGACCCTAGGAAGCAAGTGTAGGAGAAACCTTGGCCAAGGCAGAAAGAGAAACATTCAAAGTGAAGGAACAGAATGAACTGGGTGTGAACTTAGAGTGGGGGATGTGTGGAACATGATAGAATATGAAGCTGTGAGCACAGGTCAGGTCAGGTCATAGAAGCCTACAGGAGCCCACAGTACAGAGTTTGGAAGTAAGGGATCCAGGCAGTCGTTGGTCTGGTGGACCCTAGATGAAGAAAGAGCTCCCACACAAGGTCACAGGAGGATTGAGGTGAATCTGTGACTAGATCTAGGTCTCCCAGTCGCACTACCCACGGCCCAAGCTGGCAGCTGCCTCTGTTCAGTCCTTGGACCTAAGGGTCAAGGGCACAAACCCAGGGAAAGAGAAGGGAATATTTCTGTTAGTTTTATGATGATTTCAAAAAATGTTAAGGAGAAAAATAGAAGTGAATTTTCTATCATCTTAGAGGACATGAGAATGTTCCAGCTGGAAGGCAGTCTTCAGTCCCACCCACACCCACGGGTGTGCAGCCCTGGGTCAGGGGCTGTAGGCACAGAGGGGACCTCTGGGGCCAGCTATCACTGCTCAGTAAATAGGCCTTGTCATCCAGTGTCATCAGTTTGGAAACGGCAGGCTAGTGGGAGAGGTTGTGACTGTTCCTAGGACTTTGGCTCCCTTTTAGACAAATGGCAGAAATTCCCATTTAGACAACAGGAAAGCCAGAAGGGCTCCTCACTAAAACCCTAAGTCCAGGCAAGAAGTCAGAGTGTTTCACGGTTCCTAGGAGGGTTTGCCTGCGTGGGGCCTCAGGTGTCACACGTCCAACTCAGGCTGGATGAGGGATCCACAGGTACCGCCCACAGGTGGTTTCATTCTGTCTCACCTGGAAGCTGGAGCCTGCTCTTGGCCTCCAAGGTTCATTCTGAGGCCAACTCTTCTTTGGAAAAGAAGTAGGGGAAGAAATGCATATCTGATCAGACGGGGGAGGGAGGGCAACGTTCCGCTCGGGAGGCGCGTGGAGCAGCAGTGGGATGCTCTGTTTGCGTAAAGCCTCCATTTGTCCCCACAGTGTCAGCATGCGTCGGCCTCACTGCTGCTGGATGAATTGCCCTATGGGCCCGCCTGACACTGTCTTCGCTGGGCCTTCTCAGTATATTTCATAACTGCTCTGAGTTTATGATTTTTTCAGGTCCTTTATCAAATATGTGTCATACATACCAATGGGATGGGAAGCATTTATCACCTAGCTGGGTTCTTACTTGAGCTCTGAAAAAAATGATTTGGCCACACAACCTTTCTCAAGGCTCTGATTTAATGGACTTCTCTGTGGCAAAGCCACTGAAATTCTTTGCCTTTTAATATTGACATCTCTTCCTCTTTATTACCATCTCACACAGCTCTTGTAGTCCAGCCGGAACGAGCCCATTAGTCTCTGACAAATAACTTATGTCGTTTGGTGAAAAATATGCAGAAGTTTGGCTGCAACTTCATCTCCAGCCTTGGTTCTGTTTGTGGCTTCACTCTCCTCTAGGCAAAGCATCCAGCCCCAGGCAGAGCCTCCTCAAGTCCCCATTCCCTCATGCCCATTGCTGCTGCATCCACAGAGCCATTTCATACTAACCACTTAGAATGAACGGGGTTCGAGACGGGTCGCAAGAGGGGATATCTGGTCCGTAACTCGGGGGTGAGAACTGAACGTGAGCCATGGCCTCAAGAAGCTTTGCTCACTTTCACTCACTCTCCAGGGACCCCTGGCACCACCACCATAGAAACGAGCCTGGGCTAGCCTGTTGGAGCATGAGAGACTGCGTGGAGGAGAAATGAGCTGTCCCAGATGAGACATTTAGACCAGCCAGTCTCTGCCAATATCAGCCAGGCCTGACCTAGATCTGCTGAATGTAGCCCAAACTGCCAAACCAGAATCACAGTCTAAATAAGTGCCCATAGCAGCATTGTTTACAACAGCAAAATGGTGGCAGCAACCCAAGTGTCCATCAAAGGATGAATGTTAAACAGTATGTGGTATCTACATACAGTGGAATATTAGCCAGCCTTAAAAAGGAGGGAAATCCTGATGCATGCTACCATGTGGGTGAACCTTAAGGACATTATGCTAGGTGAAATAAAGCCACTCACAGAAGGACAAATATTGCATAATTTCACTTATAAGAGGGTCTAAAATAGTCAAACTCATAGAGACAGGAAGTAGAATGATGGTTGCCAGGGCTGGGTGGAGGGGAGGTGGGGAGTGGTTGTTTAATGGGTGTGGAGTTTCTGTTCGTGAAGATGAAAAGGATTCCAGTGGTTTGCCCAACAGTGTGAATATACTTAACACTACTGAGCTGGACACTTTAAAATGGGTACATTTTACCAAAACTTAAAAAAAAAAAAAAAAGAATTAGCCTCAAACTGTACTAGCAAAGGTGAAACCAACACAGGGAAAGTTCCCTGAGCACTGGAGTCCATCATCTATTCATGCTTTGTGTATCAGTTAGCTCTTGCTGTTTAACGAACAATTCTAAATTGAGTGACTTAAAATTGAGTGTTTCAACAACAGCCACTTATTTAGACTGTGATCCTGGCCTGGCAGTTTGGGATACACTCAGCCGATCTAGGTCAGCCTGGCTGATACTGGCAGAGACTGGCTGGTCTAAATGTCTCATCTGGGACCGCTCGTTTCTGCTCCACGTGGTCTCTCATGCTCCAACAGGTTAGCCCAGGCTCGCTCCTATGGTGGTGGTGCCAGGGGGCCCTGGAGAGTGAGTGAAAGTGAGCAAAGCTTCTTGAGGCCATGGCTAACATTTACACAGGGTCAACTTCCACCACTTTCTGTGGTCCAAAGCAAATCACAAAGCCAGCCAAGATTCAAAGGGTGGGGAAATCATCTCCACCTCTTGACGGGGGAAGCTACAAAGAATTTTTGCTATCCATCACACCAGCTATATATATGCCAGGCCCTGTGCTGAGTGTTGAAGATAAAAATATAAATAAAACACAGTCTAGTGCAGGAGGCAGACATGTAAATAAATAATTACAACTCCTAGTATCTATAAAGAAGTGAGCACAGGTTGCTCTGCCAGCCTGCGAAAGGGGGTGGAGGGCAGGGGTATGGGAGGAAGAGGGGAAGGAGGCAAAAAGGCCCAGGACAAAATAACACTTTCCCTGGTGGTGAAGGATAAATACTGTTTGGCCGGATGGAGGAAGGGGATGGAAGATCCAGGCAGAGAGGAGTGGGGACATGTGTGGGGTGCATGGAAGCTTTGCTGGGGAGCAAAGGGCCCCCTGGGAGTGGAGGAGGAGCTGAGGGAACGGGGAGACCCCCAGAGGGCCGTGCTGCCCCTGCTCAGACCCGAAGGATTTGTGCGGCCGGAGGCTGTGAGGAGCTGCAGTGTGGAGGTGGCCTGGAGGGGGACAGGCTGGAAACAGGGAGACGTCCTCAGAGGCTGTTGCAGTGACTCAGGTGAAAGATGAGGGCAGCTCACTCAGGGTGCTGAAGGGCCTGGGGCAGGAGCGGCTGGATCCTGAGAATTCTAGGAGGTGAAAAGATGGGACTTGGTGTGATGAGGGGTGGGAGGAGTCCGGGGAAGGCCTGCAGCATGCAGGCAGTGGACTGTCTTCTGTGGGAAGAGAAGCTCCATGCTGAGTCGGGCATCCTGGGCGTGCGGGAGGAAGTGGGAAAAGGGGCAAAGAGGCCTGGGACAAAAATCTGAGCCTGGGGGCAGCCACTTCAGTGAGCAGCGCCAGGGTGTGCAGTCCCACAGGCGCAGGTGGGCGGCCCACTCGAAGCCGAGGAGACCCAAAAACAACCCCTGGGGCTGGCCAACAGGGACGGATGCTGAGGCCAAGTCTTCACCCCACCTGGTAGGCTCAGCTGCCAGCACTCCGCTCGCCAGACCCCAACGAGCCTCCATCCAGGGAAGGCCATAGCGTCTCTGGGCCATCTTCTCCCGCGGAAACCTGGAGCAGCAGAATAGTGCAGGGTGCCAGGTGCTTCTGGAAGTCCGCTCTGAAGGCCCAGCCCTGAGGCCTGCAGACCTCCCCACACCTGGGAACAGGCCTGGTTGCTGGAGGCCTCCTCACAGCGCCCCACACACCTCACTGGGAAGCTCCTCAGAAATCAGGGAGTGTCCTTTGCCAAAACATGGGGCAGGGAGGAGGGCAGCCTGTGCCCGGCGGGTCCTGGTGCCCCCTTGTGGATTCTGGGTCTGCCGCCCCCCAACAGGCACAGCCTGAGAGCCTGCTTTGCCAGCTGGGCAGGCGATGGGCAGCAGCCCGCACACACCAGCCGATCGATACCTGGAATGCACTTGGGGCCTGCTGGGAAAAGGAGTCCCCTGGTGAGCACTTTCATAAATTGACAAATTCTTCTGAAAGTGAATAAATAATCTTCCCCAACTATTAAATCCAGATTTCCACCAAGTGAGATTCAGAGAGAACAGAAAGCACCTACATTAGGAGGGGGACACCTGAACCTCCAAGCGCCTTCCAGGTCTGGCTGCAGAATTCCTGGAGCAGCAGGTGTCACGGCCGGGGCTGGGGCTGCTGATAGAATCACTGCCGGGACCTCGATTTGAAGGGAAGGTCTTCAGAAACCCTCGGGATGCCTCGGGCCCAGAAGGAGTAGGCATGTGTGTGCTGCTGTGTTTTCCAGGCCCCTAAGCACTGATTAACTCAGCAGGCATGTGGGGCCACATCTGTCACTCTCTGCAGTGTGACACCCAGGGGGTTACCGAGCAGTTATCTCTGCCCTCCTGTGCTAGAGGAAATGGAGGCCCAGAAAGCTGGGGTGGCTGGCCCAGGGTCACACACCTATTAGTGGCAATGCTGGAACAAGAACCAGGATCCAGGTCTTCAGAATCCCAGCCCAGAATTCTCTCCCATCCCCTACCACTTCACTCAAAAAGGTGACATCATCTACCTCGCTTCACTCAAAAAGGTGATGTCATCTACCTGGCTCATGGTTTGGGCATTAATTCAGCTGGTGACTTTCTGGAGACGCGTGTGAGTGCGGCAGCTGAGCCTTATCCAGCCTGGCCCTACAACTGGCCCTGTGCTGTCTCCCCTGTGCCCCGGCTGTCTGAGGCACCGCCAGGCTCTCTCCAGCCCAGGCCTCTATCCACTGCCTCCTACCCCAAACCCCGGGTGTCCCACAGGCCCCACCCCACAACTGATCTTCTAGTTCCCTCCCTTCCTGATGTCCCACCACCATCCCCTCCAAAATCCTGTCAATGGTCTCCACGCCTCCCCCTCCCCACTTCCTTCCTGCACTGAGCCCCACGGGGTCCACACACTCCTGTTTCTCTGTCGTGCTGCTGCTGTGTAATTCCGGCCTTCTCACCTCTCCCTTGGAAAGACCGTCACCGTCACCAGCACTGCACTCGCCCCCACGCTGAACTCCCTGTGTGCCCGCCACATGCTGTCTTACGGAACCTTCAACAAGGGTGGACCCCGAGGCTCTGAGAATGTAGGTCCCCTTTCCCAAGGTCACACAGCTGATAGGAGGCCCAGTGCAGGTTCACCCTCAGGTCTGGCTTCGAGGCTCAACTCTCCGCACGTCACTTTCTTGCCTCCCATTGGCTTCCTAAGCCACTCCCCATCCTGCCTCTGTGTGGATTTGTCTGAAACCCAAGTCTAACCTCACCACTTCCTATCCAGAATCCCCTGTGGCTCCCTGGTGCCCTGGATGAAGCTGGAGCTCCCAGGCAAGACTGCTGCGATCTGGCCCCACCCAGCGCCTCATTGTGTTCCCTGTTGCCTGTGGCCCTTTTGGCCACCAGCACCTGCCCCCTCGTGCTTCTGCGCCCTCCCGCACCCTCCCGCTGGTGATCTGAGCCTGTTGGTCTCTGTCTTAGCTCCCACCCTCTTTGCTCCGGGTCTGAGCTCACCCCATGTAGATCCTTCCTGAAGTCCCAGCCAGAGCCCCCTTCCGCACCCCTGGAGATGCTCTGCTACGACTCCAGACTCAGTGTGACTTGGGGTTGGCAGGGTCAGTGATTCGGCCTTGCCCATGGCTCCCAGAAGGCAGGGCCCCAGACCCCACTCCCTGAACATGCATGTGGCATGTTCTCCAGGAGCCCCTCCCACTGTCTTCCTTGGTCTTCAGCAGAGCCCAGTGTGTCCTCACCAAAAGGGCCTGCCTGGCAGTCAGGGAGCAGAAGCAGGATCCTCAATCCCCATTTTATAGATACAGAAGTAGAGGCTAAGAGAGACAAAGGGGCTTGGCCAAGTGTCAGAAGCAGGACTGGGGCCAAGAAGAAGTCCTGGCGGGCAGCCAGCCCTGGCCCATGTGGACAGCGATAGCCAATGAGGCTGGAGCATGGGCGATGGCAGGGGGTGCTGAAGAGCAGGGCTCAGCTCTGCAGGCCACCCTCTCCCATACATCTGCTAAGGGAAATCGCCTGGCCTGAAGACAGGTCATTCTGGCCCAAAGATCAGGGGCCTTAGGCACAGCTACCAGCAACATTAAGGGCAGTCCTGGAGGCAGACAGATGAGGCAAGGCTGTGGGAAGCAGTGGTCACATGAAGGCCCTAACTTTGGCCAGTGAAAGAGAGTGTGCAACCCCAACAGGGTGGCTGGCAGGCTCTTCCCTCCTTCTCCTTTCTAAGCTTTGGGGTGGGTCTGGGAGAAGCTTCTGACATCCCCAGGTCTGGAGCCCATGGGCCCGGGCACTGTCTGTGCCAGCCCCAGGTCCGAGACACCGGGCACAGGTAGGTGCGCAGCAGAGTGGGAGCCTCCGAGGCCACTTCCTGGGACCTGCTGGGCTGTAAAGCAGGCTCTGCCCAATGTCAAAGCCCCAGGAGAGGGTGGGCGTCCTGAGAGACTCGCCTGGGACATGGGAGGAGGCGCAGAGGGTCCCTGTCCCTTGCTTGCTTGCTTTCCCGAAAAGTCCCCACAAATGTGAAACAGAAGGAGGTGTTTGCCAGTTCTCCCATGGCCCCCTCCTTTCTCGGGGTCCGCTGCCATGCCATGGCTGTGAGTGTCTAACATAAGGGACGCTGTTTTTGCAGGTTTTGTGGTTGTGATTCCTTTGAACCATATCCAGCCCATCTTACATCACAATGCCATGCTTGACTTGGTCTCCAATACATCGGCACCCATTGGCATTTGGAGAACTTGCTCCGTGGTTATTTAACAGTTTTTAGTTGTCTGTGATAATGTATTCTCTATGTTTCCAATCGTCAGTATGGGAATCTCTCCCCCAACCTTTCAATTTCTGGGTTTGATTTTTTGTATCATATTTGGTTTTTTTGCTTTTTGAAGTTGTGATGCCTTTGGTTATTAGCCCCTCCCAGTGGCTGCTTGTTTATGCATTATGTTTGTGACTTCTTTTGACTGTCAGTGTTGAGCCAGTCTTGCCAAGAAACAATATCAAGTATTTCCTATTTCTCTACTTCTTGAAAGAAAAAAAAAATACTTTTTTTAATTTAAAAAAAAAAAAAACTCTTAATGGGAACCTGGCCCTGTCTGTCTTCTCTGTTCTGCAGAAATGTTGAAGGAATTGAACCAGCAACGCAGAGCGAAAGCGTTTACAGACCTGAAAATTGTTGTTGAAGGCAGAGAGTTTGAAGTCCACCAAAATGTTCTAGCTTCCTGCAGCTTGTATTTCAAGGACCTGATTCAAAGGTTTGCCTTCCTTCCAGCTGTGGTCGGGTCTGTTCCTTTGTAGGACGCTTTTGTGTCGCTTTTCTCTTCCCCTCTCTTGCAGGTTCCTGAAGCGTGACTCCCTGTCACAGAGCCAGTAGCCATCTCTCCTCCTCCTCCTCCCCAGTACCCTCTCACACACAGCCTCAGAGCAGCCACTGCCCCCAGCATCTGCCCCCACCCACAGCTTTGCTGGTCACCAGGGGCCTCTGCCAGCAGTAGACAACACCCCGCCCCACCCCTGAGATCCCAGGTTCTCAGTGGCTCACAAGCCCTCCCTGAGATTAGGGGGACTGTAGGCTCCATTTTAAGGGATCACTGCACACTGCCCCCACTGGACCAGAGCAGGATCCCCAGTGCCATCGTCCCTGCTGTCAGTGATGACTAATGCCAGGAAAGCACATCGATCAGGCCATCCCTGCTGAGGAGCACAGGGTGCCCCCGGGGCCGCTTTTCCCCAGCCCAAGTCGGGGAGAAGAGACTTGTAGCAAAGCCTGGGCCACACTGCATGTCTGATCCTTGTGCACTGAGCCTAAACCGGCGCTGTGGAGCATAGACCAGGTGTGTCCTAAACACGGTCTCTCTCAACCCTTGCTCCCTCCCTCCTGCCCTCTGCCCTGGCTATTTCTACCTGAATGAGTCTTATTGGTGCATGAGCATCTTTTTTTTTTTTTTTTTCTCCATTATGTTGATTTTTTTAATTTGTCTGCTTCATACCTTTGCAAAGAAGTCAGGGGCCACCTTCCAGCTCCGTAGTAAGGGAGAGCAGCCAAGGGGCCAGCCCAGGGTAACGCTCACATTTCTCTCAGCCCTCAGCAGATTAACGCCGCTGCTCCTCTTGCCTTGCAGCCTCTCCGGGGCAGACGCTGAGCCAGGACTGTGCTCAGAGGGAGGACAGGACCTCTGCTTCCCAATGCCGTGTTTGGACTTGCCAACTAACCCCGGAGTGACTGTGTTTTGTTTCAGGATGGATCCCTGGCTGGCATCTCCTCTCCGATCCGTCCTTTCACATAGAGCCCAGCTGCCCTGTGGGCGGGCTCCGCCTGGCCCCATGCCGGCCCTCAGCCTCGCAGGAAGGGGCAGGCTCTTTGGGACTTCCCATCTCATGGACACCTCGGGTCTCCTGCCCCCGGTGCTTGGGCTCTCTCTGTCCAAGCACAGGGGTTAGGGGCATGTGGTCTGGGGTGAAGGGATATGTCTAGTGCCCTCACCAGGCCAGGGAGGACTTTGTGCTTCCACTCTTGACAAATCCTGGAAGCAGGGGCCCGCATCTGGCTGCTGGATCACGGATGAGCGTCCTAGGGTCTTGGGCCTGGCTCCAAACCAGCTGGAGAGAACAGAAAGGGGGCAGGTCAGTGCTGAGCGGCAGCCTCATCCCCAGCTAGAACGTGGTGGGCGAGAGGAGCACAGCGCCCTCCGATGGCTTTCAGAGACCACACATGGAAAGCCAGACTTGCACGCAACAGAGAAGAACACGTGCTAGGTGGGAACCCAAAGTAGTGAAGGCTTCTTGGGCTGATAAGAGGGAGGAAGAGCATTCCAGGCCAGGGGTGGGGCATGAGTGGGGAAGGGCAGGGTGGGGCAGATGGCCCTCCCAGAGTGGGCTGCGCTGGGGCAGGCAAGCCCTGACCCCATGCTAGGACCTGGGCATGGTCTGAGGTGGGTAATGTCAAGAGCAGTGAGGAAGGGACACCCACCTGAAGGCGGGAGAACAGTAGGATGTGTCTCGGTGGCCCTGATCAGAAAGGATGGGGCTGGAGGAGAGAGGACATCCCCGCCTTGGCAGGTCGGAGACCTGGGTCCTACACCTGACTCTGCCATTTGTCCTGTGACCTCAGACTGGTCACTTCCTCTCCTGCACCCTGGGCTTTCTCATCTATAAATCAGAATTGGTTCACATGATGCCCAGGTCTCCTGCAGCTCTGACACCTCAGAGTGATGGGCAGAGGATGGGCAGGACCAGGACAGAGAGGCTTCCCACGTGCAAGCACCAGGACCCAAGAAGCTGAGGTGTCATGGGCATCAGAGGTCACAGGGAGGAGAGCAGGTCCACAGGCCAGCGTTGGGAAAGCTGGGGAGATGAGCAGTTGAGCATCTGGCGTGTCAAGCTGAGCAGCCTGATGGACGCCCAGGTCCCCAGGTTGGGCCGCCTGTAGGCAGCCAGGTGCATGGATCTGAACCCAGAGAGGTCTGAGGTTTGTAGAGTCAGGGCTGGGGGGCCTTCAGCATACAGGAGGGTCACACGGGAAAAAGGAGGGAAGCCAAAGCCAAGCCCCAGGGTGCCCTGTGACTGAAGGTCGCCGTGTGAGTTTGCAGCCACAGAGCACACGTGACCATTGGTGCTGATGAGTGCAAACAAGTGCCTTCTCAGGAGGAAAGCCAGGTCTTTACAGGAAGATGGTTTCCTTTCCCGCCGTGTAAAATCACAGAGAATTTCACATTCTTGGTGGTCAAGAGAGAAGCTGATGTCACCATGTCTTTTCAGTCCCCTTCACATCCATGACCCTGGAGACTTACTGTGCAGCAGCCGGACTGGCCCAGTGCGGAGCTGTGGCCCTGCCCTTTAACCCCAAGCAGTGGCTCCCCCCTCAGGCAGCTGCACTCTTGTAAGGGAGGGAGGAGGGACCATTTCTGGGACCTCTGCTCTGTGGGGATCAACATTGGCCCTCCCTGGGTGAGCCCTGCCAGGGGCAGGTGACCCCTCCCTGCTGTCCCAGCATCCCTGAGCCTCCTGTCTGGAGGCTCAGGCTAGACTCCCACCCCCAGCCTGGGACAGGTGATGTGTCTACCACTCCAGCCCCAGGGAGGACAATGACCCAGCACCCGAGCCTGGCAAGGACAGTGCCTGCCAGACCCAACCCCAGTGCAGACACCCTGCCCTGGAGCCACAGGACAGAATGTGGGAATCCAAGTCATTCACTCGCTGGTCACTCAGCAAACACACGGGAGCCCCTCCTGGGGCCAGGACTCACACCAAACACCAGCAGAGCCCACAGTCTGGTGGGGACACGCTGCAGACAGGCAAGGAGACGAGCGGAGATGACGCTTCAGAGACTCGTGGGCCAAGGGCCTGGCTGTGAGGGAGGGGCATTCAGGGAGGCACCTTGGAGAGGTGGCATCTGATGTGGGTTATGAAGAACAGGCATCGGCCGGGCAGACACGTGGGGGAGAGCAAGGTCGAAAGGCAGGAGGGGGTCTCAGGTCCCACAGGTGACTCCACGTTGCTGCAGGGCCAGGCATGACGGTGGCTTGCAGGGGACGCGGCTGGAGGGAGGCTGGACCTGGGTCACAGGAGCCTGGGGGTGTTGCGACCAGATGTGTGTTTTGTAGAGATGACGGTCAGACCGTGACTGGGAGCGCTGGATCTCAGTGTCCTCTCCCAGGGTGCGGCCAAGTCCCTTTGGGCTTGGCTGCCCCCCATGGCCATGCAGAAGGGTCCCAGCAAAGTCCTGCCCAGAGCCCCACACCCTTCACCCTCTTCCCTGAGCATGTGTGGGTGGCAGCGCCTGCCACCTTGCTTGGTAGACAGGTGTGGCTTGGAAGCCAGATAACGAGACTCCCATGTCTCACTTTGGATGCTGGCACAATGGCATGACCCACACCTGTTGCCAAGTTACCAAGGGTGGGCCTGAGCCACACAAATCCCCAAGACCCAGGGAAACTCGTGCATGCCCATGCATGTGTCCTGCAGCTGAGGACATGCCCAGGTGTTCATTCACGGGCAGAGTCCTCTCTTCTGAGCAGAGCTGGGTACCAGCCACCTGCCCCATGCCTGTGCCTCACCCGCCGCTGCCCACGGATTCTGCCCATCGCTCCAGAGGGTGCCCAGTTCCACCTTGCAAAATGAACATCTGACCTCCGAGGTGCGTGAGGGTGGATGAGGGCCTCCAACCTGGTGTCTGAAAGGAAGGGCATTTCTAATCCTGGATGAGTCCATGGCTAATGGTGGGATTGCAAACGTCCCGGTAGTTGGACCTAGCCATTCCTCTGCTGAGTAGAGGCTTCGTCTCGAACTCTGGCCTCTCCTGGGCATTCCCAACCTGAGAAGGAAGTGACTCTAGGAAGCTCTGGTCTTCTGACAGACCCCATGGGACCCGTGTGGCTGGGCAGCACCAGCCTGCCCCTCACTCTGCACCCCAGCCCCTGTGTCAGCTTCATAGAGAAGGTTAGTGCTGCCCGTCTGCCCTGCTGCAGTCCCTCCAAAGCCACGTCGTGACCTGGCAGGCCAGCAGCACCCCACACCATTCACTCCATGGAGCCCAGTAGGACAGGACAAGAAATGGCTCAGGGCAGGGACGGAACAGCCACCTGTACCCCCTCCTCAGGGACCAGGGTCACCCATCACAGGGGTGTCCCTCTGGGGTCCCTGCTCAGAGGGAAGCCTAAGGAGCACTGGGGTCCAGTCCCAAGACAGTCTGGTGTTCAGGGATAGAGAGGCGCCCCCACCCCCTCACAGCTCTCCAGGCCACGCACAAAGGCCTGTGTGGATGAGAACCATGTGTGTTGGTAAGAGGCACAGGCCTCGCCCTTTGAGGCCTCATCTCCTCCTTGAACTCAGATTCTGACAGAGCCCCCATCACATTCCCCTGTGCCTCTATGGCCATTCCCTGCAGATCATCTGCCCAGCACCCCCTCCACCCCATAGGTGGCCCTCACAAGGGGCCAGGAGGAACAGAGCCACAGCCATGCCTCCTGTGGTCAAGGGTCCTCCTCAGTCTAGACAGCACCTGCGATGCTCTACGGCACCTGGTGCCCCTCCTCCTGCGCCTGGCGGCCAGGACCCACTCCCTAGCTCAGACTGTGGGCAAGACAGGCAGCACCCCTCAGCAGCCATGTGGGTCCCATCGCACCTGTCACTCAGCCATGGACTGTCCATCTGCCCAGCACCCCTCCCCACAGTACATCTGTGTGCGTGTGTGCTCACACATCCTGAAGTCCCCTGGGCTCAGCCCTTCACTGTCTTTGAGCTCCTCCACCTGAGGACTCCTGGGTAGACAAGTGAGCTGGCCAGAGGTGAAGGCAGCAGTGACTGGGGGCCTCGGGAGCAGGCTGTGGCCCCGTGTGACCTCCACAGGGCAGAGGAGAGGCCAGGCAGCGGCTTGCAGGAATGAAGGCCCGGGCAGCAAAGACAGGAGTATGAGGTTGACCAGATGGCTCTGGGGCTGGGGGTGTTAAGGATTTCTGTGGTTTCAAGTGATCACGTAGTAGATTACTTTTACACTTAACAAAGCCACCGAGGTATGGAAATCCATCCCAACAGCAGAAGACTAGGTGTGTGAAGTCACTTTAGGAGTCACTCTGTGTTGCAGGGGTTTGGAGGGGCCTCTGTGGAGCCCACACCTTGCCCCCTCTGCCTTCTGGGCTGGCCCAGGGCTTGGAGGCAGAGGCCCCTTGGGGTCCTGGTGGGATGAGCCATTGTGTGGGGACGGCCTACCATGGCCGCCCTGGGAGGGAGCCTGGACGCCGGCTCTGTGGCAGGATTGCATCTCCCCCTCTCCTCCTGGCCATGCCTTCGCTGAGGCTCTGGGAGGGCGGTGCCTGACCTGAGAGAATGTCGCTCTAATGATGGAGTTTCAGGTACTGCCACATAGAGAAGAGTCTCGTGGGAACGGCATTTTCCAGCCTCTGCCACAAAATCTCCACGGGAGTTCAGACCTCATCTAGGTCCACCCTCTTGTTTTGCAGAAGAGGAGGCTGAGGGCCTGGGAGGCCAAGGCTGCCCACCTGTTGGTGGCAGAGCCCGGGCACCCAGCGCCCCCAGCTCTCTGCCCTGTGCTCTTTCCGCTCACCCACACACCCAGCAGCTGGTCTGTCTGCAGCCAGCCTGCCCGCTTGCTGGACACCTCGACAGCCCCACCGCCAGCCACAGGTGCACGCAAGGGACCCATCACAAGCATCTTGCCCTGTGGCCTCCTCGGAAGCGAGTGAGTGGACCACAGAGGTCATTTCCCAGCCATGTGGCCAAGCTCAGCCCCAGGCAGGACCGGGCTCCGGGCAGGAAGCAAGGCTGCTCGGAGGAGCCAGGACAGGGCAGCCAAGCCGACGGCCTACGAGGCCTCCAGACTCCCGACGCGCCGGGTGTTTTTACTCCTGCTGTCACTTATGCATCGGTGTCACTCTTGCTTCATCTTATCTGTTTCCTTCCAGGTCCAGCTTTAGGGGCGGCTGCCAGGCCTTAGGAGCCTTTGCAATGGTTTTGTATTCCTGTAGACACCAGATATAAACAGATTGATATATTTGTGTCCCTCCCCTGCTCCCCCCAGTTCCCAAGCCCGATGCACACTCTACACGCAGGCCACTCTGACCTCTGACCCCGTGTTCCATGTGGCAGGAGGGCCCCGCCCCGGGCCAGGCCCCAGGTCATGGCTGCTGGCTGTCTGTGGCGGAAGTCCTTGGTTGTTTCCTCTCCCCTCCTCCCGGCTCTGACCATTCTGTCCGTCTATCTCGTCTTGTCCTCAGTTTCAAAGCAATGTCATGAAGGGCTTCCTTTCCATGCCTAAAAGGAAACAATATGTTTTTGGAAAGAGGTGGGGCTGGAGAAGGTTCTGGGGCAACTTGGGGCCCTCGGTCTTGGGGCGATCAGAGGATATCTCTGGATTGGCTGGGATCACAGCCAGTTGGGAGCCTCCCAAGCCTGGGTCACATTGGAGAATCTGCCACCCAAGGCAGGCAAGGCCGGGCTGGGATGCGTCGGCCTGCTTTGGTGGAGATGCCAGGGCCTGCAGTGGGCTGAACCGTATTGTTTCCCTTTGAGGCCAGTCCTGGTCCTCGTCCCCATCCATAGCTCATGCTTTTTGATTTGCATCTTTTTTTGCATGGACATGCCGAGTAGTGATAAGCAGGGTTTTCTGTTCTTTTGGGCGTCTCTGGTCAGACTCTTCTCTTTCAGATCCCGTGTCAGAGCATTAGGTTCAGGTGTGTCATTGCTGTGTCCTTTGAGTCCTAAAACCAAGGGCGTGACCAAGGTGTGCAGGGAGATCTAGCCCTGTGAGGAAGCGGCACGATGGCCGCAGGGCAGCAGGTAAGGACACCCTGGTCTCTGTGCCTAGGTCCGTGCAAGACAGCGGCCAGGGTGGCCGGGAGAAGTTGGAGCTCGTCCTGTCGAACCTGCAAGCAGACGTCCTGGAGTTGCTGCTGGAGTTTGTCTACACGGGCTCCCTGGTCATCGACTCGGCCAACGCCAAGACACTGCTGGAGGCGGCCAGCAAGTTCCAGTTCCACACCTTCTGCAAAGTCTGTGTGTCCTTTCTCGGTGAGCCCGGAGGCCATGTGTGTCACTTGCGGGGAGGAGTGCAGATGGGCAGACAACTCCATAAACAGGAAGGACTGAGCGGGGAGGACTGAGCGGGGAGGGCTGAGCGGGGAGGACTGAGCGGGGAGGGCTGTGTGTGCACACCCGAAGCTCCCTCACATGTGGCTGGGTTTGGCAGGGCTGTTTTAAGATGGTAATTTGGATACACATGCAAAGACTCTTTCCCTGGCATGAAATGAAGGGGATTCCGTGTCATTTCTCTGTAGGTGGGAGAGGCACACTGTGCCCCGCCAGGCCTTGTGGGAACAAATGGTACCATGAGGGCTGTGCACGTGCTCTGCTTGTGGGGAGAGGCCGTGGCCCTGGCCTCACCGCCCTGTTCTCTAGACCCGAACAAAGCAGCCCAAACTTGCTTTCCCTTTACCTTATTCATACCTGGGCTGCCCCAGATGTCTGCCCAGGCCTAGACATCTGAACTGTCCCTTGAGTACCCATGTCTGCTGCCCAGGATGGGGACTGAGTGTCAGGAGCTCCCGGGGGGTCCCTGAGCCAAACAACATGCTGCCTTTACACTTGATGCTGCCCCGCATGGGCGACGGCAAGGTGAGGGAGGGACAAAGACGAAAGCCCCCAAAGAACCAGTGGCCTGGGGTATGGAGTGCAGAGAGAAAGCCAGAGCCCAGCCTAGCGATGGGGCAGATCCGTGAGGACAGAGGGGGACCAGGCAGTCTCGAAGTGCCGGGAACCACAGCAGCGATGAGGCTCGCACACAGATAGGCCTCCAAGAACCCAGACACACCTAGGCTGGAAGAACTACTAGCATGGAGGGGGGAAGAGTGTGAGGTCCTGGGAGGGACAGTATTGGGTAAACAGGGTATGGAGATGGCTCCCACCCTGGACCTAGCCACTAAGCCCAGGAGAGCTGGCCAGATGGACCCCAGAGCCTAGCCGGCCAGATTGGGTGGGGCGGAAGCCTATGCAAGAAGCTGGGAGGTGGACGAGGGCCACTACAGCTGACACAGCTTAACGAAGGAGTCTGGGACCGCAGACATGCCTGGCATGGAAGACATACAACATGGAAGATGCTGTAAGCCTCAGTGCTACCCTCAACCTCAGCGACAGTGTGACTCCTGGCCCCAGCCCAGGCCCAGGCTCTGAGCAGGACTCACACTCCATGCCTCCCAGTCTCGGTCCTTCTGCCAGGACCTGTACACACAGAGGGAGGCCCCTGGGAATCAGCATGAGATGGGATAAGGGAGAACCCAGGAGAAGGATCGAAGGCTCCAGACACCCAGGAAGGGGGCCTGCAGGGACTCTGAATGCTGGAGGCAGGGTCCCCAGGATGTGGGTTCAGAGAAGGATCCAGGGTGACAGCGATGGGAACAGGTGGAAACTGCTTCCAAGGCCCTTGGCTCAGTGGTCCTGTGCTCTTGCCCCCAGAGAAGCAGCTGACGGCCAGCAACTGCCTGGGTGTGCTGGCCATGGCCGAGGCCATGCAGTGCAGCGAGCTCTACCACATGGCCAAGGCCTTCGCACTGCAGATCTTCCCCGAAGTGGCCGCCCAGGAGGAGATCCTCAGCATCTCCAAGGACGACTTCATTGCCTACGTCTCTAACGACAGCCTCAACACCAAGGCCGAGGAGCTGGTGTATGAGACGGTCATCAAGTGGATCAAGAAGGACCCCGCGACACGCACACAGGTGGGGCCTGCCCTGCCCCCGCCCCTTCTCTCTGGGTTTGGGCTCCCGCTGCAGCAATGGGGTCTGCATCAAGGGTGAAGGAAGTGAACTTTCCTTGTCCTGCTCCCCCTGAGTGGCAGAGAGGAGAAGGGAGGGCAGAGAGATGAGAACCCAGTCACCAAAGGATCCTCAAGGGCTGGCATTCCACCCCAAAGGAGACCCAAGTGGGCCAAGAGCCGCAGCACCTGCACTCTGCAGGGAGAAGTGGGTGCCTGAGCCAGGGGGCTCTGGGGCTCCCAGGAACACGGACCCAGCTGGAGGAGCCCACACCTGCTCCAGTTGTTGAGGGGATGGACAGCCCCTGATGGACCAAATGGAAACCTCTGTACTCAGGAAGGGGGAGAATGTGAGGTCCTGGGGAGACTGTGTTGGATAAACAGAGGATACAGAGAGGGCTCCTGCCCCAGACCTAGCCACTGAGCCCCGGAGAAAGGGGTCCTCAGATCAGGTGGGAAAGCAGGGTTTCTTTTCAGAGGTAGGAAGTTAGATGGGGCAGCTAATAACAGTGACGGCCACAATTCCCTATGACTCCCAGATCTGTGTCTCGGGCTCAGAACCCTCTCCTGAGCTCCAGACCCCTCTGCTCAGTGGCCTTCTGGGCCTCTCCAGCAGAATGTCCCGCAGATCCATCTAATTCACCAAGCCCAAAGCCTACACTTCTTCCTGTGCTCCTGATTTCAGCCACGCCTGGTCCCCAAAACTGAAGCCTATCTTCTTCCCATGTCGCCCACAGCCATTTGGCTACACAGCGCTCGTTCCTGCCTCCTTCCTCCCCTTTAAGTGAATCGACTTCCCTCTCCCCATCGAGACCTTCCTCCTCTCGCCAGGATTACTGCAGCACCTCCTAAGTGGTTTCCCTGCCTCTGTCTTGCTCCCTCCAAATCCATTTTCCACCCTCCAGCCTGAGTGGTCTCTCTAAAAGCACACTGAACATCTCATCCGTCTGCTCAAAACCCTCGTCAGTTGCCTGATCGACTCCGCAGGGGAAACTGTGCCGTCCTTGTTGAGCATGAGCCGGCCTCCCCAGCCTCTCTCCTCTCACTTCTCCCTGTCTCCCTAAATGCCTCCTCAACAAAATCCTGTTGCATCTCGTAAGAATAAACCCCATACAATTCTCCAGACGCACCATTCTCTTTCACTCTCTGACACCTCTACACAGGCTTCAAATGTCCGCCCTCCCCTCCACCTTGTGCCTGGCAGAAGTCTGCCCATTTTGCATACCCCATCCAGACGCCACTCCCTCTGCAAAACCTCTTACTCCTGCATCCACTACAAACCCTCACTACACCCTCCTCTTGCCCCCGTGAATTTTTTGTAGCAGATCCCCTCCCTTTAAACTGTGTACCCCTTGAGGTCAGAGACTGGGTCGCATTGGTCCTTGTACCCCCAGTGATGAGCTTCATGCCTGGCCTATGGTGGTCGCCAGTTACTCATGGCATAAAACGAAAGTGGAGTGATGAGCAGAGTCTGTTAGGAGGGGAGATTCAAGTGAGCCTCTGAAACCTCCTCGGTGCAGGGTGACAGTTTGAGGCCGTGGGACGTGGGACACCACTGAAACAGTTTTCGGTGCTGGGGAGACACAGGCTTCCACAGCTGGAACTTGGCAAGCTCAACAGTCGCCATCTTCTTGAAGCTTTCGTGGGTCCTCCCACCTGTTCCTGAGTCCTTGCCATACTCACGGCTCTTTAATAATCGTGTCTTCCTCATTTTAACCACCCCGCCCCTACCCCCAGTGGCCTGATCTGCAGCGGGGGTCCACGGCCCAGGGTGGAGTGCGAGAATGGGGTGCTGGGGGGATGAACAGGTGCTCCCACTCCTGCAGGGCTGGCTGCTGCCTGCCAGCCTCCCCTCCCCATCCCTGTGCTCCCTGCCCTCCCCTCCACACCTCCAGCTAACAGTACCTCCCTTTACCTCTGTCTAGGCTAGCAGAACATCTACACTCCCAAGCCCGACACAGCCTGGAATTACGCGTTCTTGTGCAGCCACACACCGTTTCTTTCCTTCCAGGAGGTGGCTCTCTCTTGCTAGTCTAAGAAGATTCCATGTCTCCTTTACCCTGCAGTATGCAGCCGAGCTTCTGGCCGTGGTCCGCCTCCCCTTCATCCACCCCAGCTATCTGCTCAATGTGGTTGACAATGAAGAGCTGATCAAGTCATCAGAAGCCTGCCGGGACCTGGTGAACGAGGCCAAACGCTACCATATGCTGCCCCACGCCCGCCAGGAGATGCAGACGCCCAGAACCCGGCCACGCCTCTCCGCAGGTTTGAAGGGGCACGCCCCGAACCTCCCCAGAAGCAGTGTCTTAGGCTCAGTGGTCCCAGTGAGGTGCCAGGCACAGATGCCGACAG
This sequence comes from Macaca mulatta, assembly GCF_049350105.2. Classification (NCBI taxonomy): domain Eukaryota; kingdom Metazoa; phylum Chordata; class Mammalia; order Primates; family Cercopithecidae; genus Macaca; species Macaca mulatta. The sequence goes on along the minus strand of NC_133418.1, from coordinate 101,337,692 downwards.
TCTTCGGGTGTGTCCCAAGGGCGCCCATCCATGTCCCTGCAGGTGTGGCTGAGGTCATCGTCCTGGTTGGGGGCCGTCAGATGGTGGGGATGACCCAGCGCTCGCTGGTGGCCGTCACCTGCTGGAACCCGCAGAACAACAAGTGGTACCCCTTAGCCTCGCTGCCCTTCTACGACCGCGAGTTCTTCAGTGTAGTGAGTGCCGGGGACAACATCTACCTCTCAGGTGAGGCCCCCCGGGGCTGGGGCGGGACCAGGCATGGGGATCCCAAGGAGACTGCTCCCCATGTCAGGGCCGAGGAAGGCTGCAGCCCAGAAGTGTCTACTTTGCAGATGAAGGCTTCCTCTGCCCCTGGGGCTGGGCTTGCTGACCCCAGGCCCCTCCTCACCCCGCCTGCTCTCTCTGCCTCCCACACTGCCTCCAGGTGGGATGGAATCAGGGGTGACGCTGGCTGATGTCTGGTGCTACATGTCCCTGCTTGATAACTGGAACCTCGTCTCCAGAATGACAGTCCCCCGCTGCCGGCACAATAGCCTCGTCTACGATGGGAAGATTTACACCCTCGGGGGACTTGGCGTGGCGGGCAACGTGGACCACGTGGAGAGGTAATGAGGCCATGGTCAGGACAGGGGCATGCTCTATGCTCACCAAGAACTGAAATCACATCACTGTACCTCCTGACACCCACTCAGTGGCGATGGAGCAGAGCCTGGACCATTCATAAGGGCAGTCATCCCAGGCTCTTCAATCATAGCACCAGGGGGCACCAGGGTGTGGGGTACAAGCAGGCGGGAGGACATCTGTGTCACCTTTGCAGTCGCTGAGATGGGAGATGGGGCGCTTCTGTCCCGACAGCCCATTTAGGTGTCAGACAAGCTGGAGGCCCAAGATCCAGTTGCAGAAGGCCTGGGATGAGCCAGACCCTCCCGGCCAGGCAGTCAGGGAACACCCTGCACATGAGCACCAGCCCAGAGACCACTGGGGTTTCGGGCAAAGCTGGAAGCAATGTTTAAAATGCGGGTCATGCCGGTGGCAGTGCCTCCTTGTCCTGCCAAGCGGGGGTCCTACACCAGGGAGCTCCCTTCCTCCCTCCAGCCACACACATACTAGGACATCTGTTCATAATACAGGGAAAGGCCACTGCACACAAACTAAGCAATTTAGGGAGCACATTCTTGCCAACCCTCTAGAACTTTCCAGAAAAAAAAAGCCAAAGGACCACGTGTGTGAACCTGCCCTCTGCTGGGAGTCCCCGGCTGGCTTCCTCCCGAGGCCATTGTGGAGGGTTAGATACAGGCATGAGGGGTGTGGGCTGAAGCGCGTGCTTCCAGGTGAGAATACAAAATCCTTTTCCCTTGAGCCAGGGAGACTGTTCTTACACAGAACGGACGCCTGGGGGAAGAGCTCAGGAAGCTTCGTCAGGCAGCAGAATGGAAGCTTAGTCCTGCTTTTGGAGAAACTAGTGCCTGGAGGGTAACCCATCAGGCTGACCTGGCCCAAAGCACAACCCAGGGGAGACAGCTAAGATCGCCAGAGCCCTTCCTGCACCTGAGCCCACCACCCCCACCGCCACGTGCCACCAGAAAGCACATCTTCCCGTGGGACATCATGTTGCCTATGAAGCCACACATACCCCTCAATTTGTATTTTTCCCCCTTGGTGGCTAATTGGACACTTGACAAATGTTACAGCAAAGATGGCTTACAGAGTGAGACAGGCTCTGAATGCTCATTGTGGGCTTTTAACTCCCCCAAGTGGAGCCCAGAGACAGCTCAGTAACAACATTTAATTGTCCTATTGATCTGGCAATCGTGGGCATTCCTGGGTGATGATGAGGATATTAGCGCTGTTGCTGGACCTGGGTTGGCCCCGGTGCTGGCGGCCTTCAGTGTGACCCACTGCCCAGCTATGCATACCCCAAGCATTCTGGAAGCATCCGCTTCCGATCATTTGTCATCCAATAATAAATACATGAAAAAGGAGACATTTTCTCTGTAGGAGTAAACTGAGCTGGATCCGTCATTCTGTCTTGCTTTTGTCAGCTATTTTTAATCTCCTAAGACACTGATTACTCATTTTGCAAACTTATACTTGTTGATAAATATAGAGATTTGTTCAAGGATCAAATGTACCAACTAAGCAGTGAGACAAGCTCAGCTTTTCTGGGGTCCTGGAGCAGTCTGCAAGGCCCAGGGGTTGCCTGTTAGGGCCTTCCCTGGGGGGCGAGGCCTTACTTCTGGCCGTGAAAGGTCAGCATGGGCACAGTGTGAGCAAGACCACCCCGGGAGCCCCAAGAGATGATGGAGCCATCCAGGATGAAAGGGTGCCCTGAAGGGCCCTGAGCCCTTCCTCAGCCCACCGGACTCTGCCAGCTATCCTTGCAGGGGTAGTGCAGGCTTGAAGACCCCTGGGCAGTGTGCATGCAAGTTGGTTGGAGGGTGCAGGCAAAGGAGCACTCACTGCTTTCCAAGAAGTGTAGCTAGACCCCCTTCGGGTGAGTGGCTTTCTGTGGCACACAGTGGCAATGATGAGAATTCAGGGTGACAGGAAGGTCAGGGTAATGGGGATAGACACGAGGGTGCTTTGTTCCCCAGGAAGCACTAATGGTACAAATGGCTATTATATTGATAATGAATGAGATATATGGTGCATTATAATTATATTACATTACGGTATTACAGAAATAGAGCAAGATTATATAATTATAGATTAAGACAACAGCGCAATAGACAAACCTGTATTATATCATTATATAAATAACTGGGTCTAATATTTTATAGCAATATATTGCAGTCGCTGTGGTTACTGGATAAATGATAGCAGAGCGCCTCACTCGGCAGGGTCATTTGCATGTCATTAGCATATCCTTCTCAAGCAGGAAGCTGACAGATTGAGCTGACGGGAGGGCTCATGGCTTGGCAATCAGCCACCTGGAATAACAAGCTCTCAGGAAATTCACATTTGGTGCAATGTGCCATCATACTGAAAGACTGAGGACTAACAGCCACATAATCTTCCACTGTCTCCCAGCTCCTTCTGCAGGAGCTCTTTGGAGCCCTGCCATATTGGCTTAAAAAGCAGATATCTGAACTTCTGACACTGTCCAAAAAGACACTTACTCCATTGCATATAAGCCACATGTCATTCGTCTGGGGCTTAATTGAATCTGCCCCACTGCTGCCCTTTGAGACATTCCAGCCTCTTCTCAAATCCAAGTACAGAACTGGACGTCATATCACCCTCGCTTGGAGGCAGACGCACGGGCTCTGGGAGGCCAGCTTCCTGGGGCTCTGGGCTGTGACCGAGGCTCACAGAAAGAAAGCAGGCCCCGTGTGCCTCCCAGGAAAGATGTGCTGGGGACAGACCCAACCCTGGTGGCACAGCACGCCATGCCCAGGCCTCAAGTTGCATCCAGGCACTCACCGAACAGTGAGCAGCGTGGTGGGTGGTAGATGTGTCCCCTGCTGGGAGGGCCTAAGTATGGAGGCAACTGGAGTTGGGAGAGCAGCCCCCAAGGAACCCAACAGAAACACTGAGGACCAATATTCCAGCTTCCCCATGAAGTAAGACCTCAAACCTCCCAGTGACCTGGCTAGGCTGCTGAACCTCAAGTCTGCTTTTCCCAGCAGCTGCCTCCTGTTGTCCTTTCTCCCATCTTGTCTGGAACTCATGTTGTCATTTCATCCTCTTCCTCTGCTGCTTTGTCCTGCACCCCACATCAGCAGATCTGTTCAATCCAACCGTTTGCATTCTTGGCGCCCAGCCTTGGGGGCTGAATGGTGATGGAGGAAATCCCACTCCACAACACACTGGCCCCACCACGCGGGAAGGGAAGGCCCCCATCTGCTACTGGCTCCTTCACGCTACAAGGCAGCCTTTCTGGGTTTCCTTCTTTAGCACTTTCTCCCACTCTCAAGAGCAGTTATTTCTTGTCTTGACCTCTCTCCTCAGAGAGCTGACCCTACAGACTCCTCCACTACTTTGGTCAACCCTGACTCCTGCTTCACAAAGAAAATGGAGCCATCAGTCAAGAACTTGCTCACCTTCCTGTGGTCACTCCTGCAAATACAGCTACACTCTTGCCATCCTTGACTTCCTTTCTCCTGTGCAAATGGACTCCACATTCCCTCCACACTTTGGATTCCATTTGCATCCACCTCCTGAAAGCTTCCATCATCAGCTCTCCCCTCTCATATACACTTAATCTTTCACTATCCAGTTGGACTCCTTCCTATTTTAGCACGTACATACACACAAGTAAACATTCCCCTTAAAAGTTAAAACAAGACCTGTTTTTCACTGGCTCGTGAGATCTGAATGTTAAAATTACAGGAACTCTGAGCCAGTTGTTAACCACAAAAATTTAACAATTTCTAATTATTAAAAATTATGTACACAATATTAAAAACAAAGGTAATTCATACTCACAATTCATCACTTCCTAATTTTTTACTACATTTTACTGCTCTCTTGGGCCTTGAGGTTTATATATGCCCATTGCACCTCTCCAGGGAGGAGATTCCAGAGAATGGTGGCCACAGCACATCTCTTTCCAACTCCATGTTCAGCAACATCCCTATGGTAGCTTGAAATCAACCAAGTGGGAGGAGTGACATCACAGAAACCAGCAAATGCTGCAAACCATGACGTTTTCCCTAGAGAGCTGGCTGTTAAACATTCATCAGCATTCCACTGATCCCTCTCAGCTCCGGATTCTTTTCTAGGTCCTACCTTCTATGCCTCTTCATAGCTAAGTTTCTTCCAAAAGAAGTCTACACCCACGGTCTCCACCGACACAAATGGCTTCTGCACCTCTTGTTCCAGTTGAAGTGCCCTTGACTACAGAGCAGTGGCCTGCTGGAGATTCCATCCTCCATCCTTGAAGCCCTCGCCTTTGGGGGCATAGCCACTCACTCGCTGTTGGGACCTTGGCTGCCCTCCGAGGATACCTCTCAGCTCCCCTCTTAAAGGCTGCATTTCCCCAGTTTGTCCTCAGCCCCCACACACTTCACATCTCCCCAACGCACTCCTGAGCTTCCATTTCCAGCTTTGTGCCAGAGATCCCACAGCTGAATATTTAATCCACACCCAAATATCTGACTGTCTGCTGCACATCCCCAGTCTGTTGCCCACAAATACTGTAAATTTCCTGTGAAAAAAACTGAAATCACCCTCCTCCCTCAACCTCCCCATCCCACCAGTAGTGTCACCATCCACCAGTCTCCCAAGCCAGACCCTGAACCATTCTTGGCAACTGTCTCCTTTAGCACCAGCATCTCACCAATGAGCAGCCACACCCATTCGCCTCTCCTTCTGTTCCTGTGTCCTCATACTCTTGTCATCCCTTGGTCCCAGGCACTGTCGCATCTCACCAAATTTCTTACGCAGATTAGTCTAACTAGTCTCCCTGCTTCTGACCTCCTCACTCCAGGACATACCCCACCCTGCAGACACAGTGATCTCTCTAGAGGCCAAATTTGATCACATTATTTCCCTGCTTAAAACCTTCAGGACAGCCAGGCACTGTGGCTCACATCTGTAATCCCAGCACTTTAGGAGGCCAAGGTGGGAGGATTGCTTAAGCTCAAGGGTTCAAGACCAGCCTGGGCAACATAGGGAGACCTCATCTCTATGAAAAATCAAAAAATTAGCCAGGCATGATGCTGCACACCTGTAGTCCCAGCTACTCAGGAGGCTGAGGTGGGAGAATTGCTTAAGACCAGAAGATCAAGGCTGCAGTGAGCTGTGACCATGCTGCTGCATTCTAGCCTGGGCGACAGAGCAAGACCCTGTCTCAAACAAACAAACCTTCACCCACTGCACTCTAGATAAAGCCCAACTCCCTTAGCTTTGCACACATGGCCATTTTGTTTTTGTTTTTGTTTTTTTGAGACAGAGTTTTGCTCTTGTTGCCCAGGCTGGAGTGTAATGGCGCAACCTTGGTTCACCGCAGCCTCTGCCTCCCAGGTTTCAGCAGTTCTCCTGCCTCAGCCTCTGGAGTAGCTGGGATTACAGGCATGTGCCACCACGCCCAGCTAATTTTTTTTTTCTTTTTTTTTTTTTTTTTTGGATTTTTAGTAGAGACGGTGTTTCTCCATGTTGGTCAGGCTGGTCTCAAACTCTCGACTCAACTCAGGTGATCAAACTCAGGTGATCCACCCGCCTCGGCCTCTCAAAGTGCTGGGATTACAGGCATGAGCCACCGCACCTGGCCCTTTTTAACTTTTTAACTAACCCCCACTTCTAACTTTTAACTTTTTAACTAACCCCTGGCCCTTTTTAACTAACCCCCACTTCCAGCCATTCCATACTATGGAAGCACCTTGACTGACGATGGGGTTATTTCCTGATAAACTCATTAAAAGTTGAAAATATTCTAAATCAAAAATACATCTAATACACCTGCCCTACTGAACATCATAGTTTAGCCAGCTTACCTTAAACATGCTCTGAACACTTACATTAGCCTACAGCTGGGCAAGAGCATCTAACACAAAGCCTATTTTATAATAAAATGTCAAATATCTCATGGATTTTATTGAACACTGCACATTACATCAAAATTGCAATCGTTTTGCACCATCATAAAGTTGAAAAATCGTAAGTCGGGGACTGTCTGTACTCTAAATTCTCCCAAAATGCCACCTTTGCCTACTGCTCTCCCTTCACCTGTAATGCTTTCCCTGTGCCCGCTCAGCCCTGCTTCCCATCCACCTAGCTAGTAGCTTATTCACCCTTCAAGGCCCAGCCTGGTTATCGGCACCTCTAGGAAGCTAATATGACCTATTGGAGCTGCTGGGTGCTCCCTGCCATGTGCACCTTGGGTTTCTCGCCTTCAGACCACTCAGCATCCTGCATGTAATTGTTCTTTGTGTGTTTTATTTGGCTTGCCTTCTTCATGAGGCCATAAGCGCCTTGAGGGCAGGAATGGTACTTCATCCAGCACATTTCTCCAGTTTCCAGCCCAGGGCCTAGCTATAAAGCACATGCTCAGTGCAGCATTGCCAAATGCAAGGGCAGGATTGAGCTGGATAGAGAGGAGGGGAGCACTGTGTGAGCAACGGGATGGTGACAGGAATTCTGCAGAGGCTGCCACAGGCAGAAAGAGCCCACTGATGTTCCAGAGGAAGGCTGAGAGGGCTAATTTGGACCAGACCCTACAAGGCCTTGAGTGTCTCATCGCAGTACCTCCCATCGCTGTGTGATCTCAGGCTATGCTGGCCATGCTGAGGGCAAGGAGCAAATGGTAGTCTGCTGCCCTTGCCTGTGACCTCTGCCCCGCGCAAGGTCCATCTTGACCCTGGGCTCTTTTTCTCCTCTCCTGCAGGTATGACACCATCACAAACCAATGGGAGGCAGTGGCCCCTCTGCCCAAGGCAGTGCACTCTGCTGCAGCCACAGTGTGTGGTGGCAAGATCTACGTGTTTGGTGGGGTGAATGAGGCAGGCCGAGCTGCCGGTGTCCTCCAGTCTTACGTTCCTCAGACCAACACGTGGAGCTTCATCGAGTCCCCAATGATTGGTGAGAACCAGTGGTGTCCTCAGCCCAGGGCCAGGGTCGCACCCCTGCCTCGCTGATTTGTTCAGTATCCATGCCCAGAAGTCAGGCTAAGCCCAACAGCTCTGCAGACCCAGATCTAGAGGGTGGCAGGAGTTGCTGAGCCCCCAGTTCAGGTGTCTGGAGAAGGGCAAGTGAGTCAAGGCTCCAGGTTCCCCTGGGCCCCAGACCTGTCTCCAGGCCAGTCAGTCACTTGTTGGAAGTCTTTCCAGCTTCCTTCCCTGGAGGGTCTGCTGGGAAAGAAAAGGAGAGGGAAGTCCAAGACAAGATGCCGTGACCTGCCTGCTCTGCTCTCCTCACAGACAACAAGTATGCCCCCGCTGTCACACTCAATGGCTTCGTTTTCATCCTGGGCGGGGCTTATGCCAGAGCCACCACCATCTACGACCCTGAGAAAGGAAACATTAAGGCGGGCCCAAACATGAACCACTCTCGCCAGTTTTGCAGGTGAGAGGCTGTGGCACCTTGGTTAGGGCTGGGACGGAGGAGCGGGAGGAGGAGGGGTGTGACCACAATGATTTCCCACCATTCAGTGACCATAATGATTCCCAGGCCCACAGCAGTGGCCCTCCCCATCCAACCACAGGAGTGGGCATTAGCCCAGACCAGTAGGGTGGAGCACCCAGAGCAGCCCACAGCAGCCTCTGGCCCAGGAGCCTATCCCCAGGGCTCCAGCTGACCCCAGCTCCAGCAGAAAGGAACTATTTCCTGAAGGCATCAAGGCTACCCTGTTCTCAGTGAGAGGTGAGGTCTGCTTCCCCCAGGACCACCTGCCCCATCACAGACGGGAGGCAGTGCCAGGCCAGAGCAGTGCCAGGCCAGTGTGATGCCCTACAGGGACAAGTGATTTCTTGGGGGAATGCTCTGACAGCATGAATGACAGCATGAATGATCCTGATTGGCCTTGGGAGCTGTGCTTGGGGCTCAGAGTCCCAAAGGCTGACTGGGTAAAAGCACACAGAAACCTGCCCCTGCAGGCAGAGAAGGTAGAGGGCCAAGTGTGGCTCGGTCCCCAGGCTTCCTGGCCCTGTGGCAATGAGACACCAGTCCCTGCTCTTCCAACCCCATCCTTTCCTGGACTAAGAGGAACAAGGAATAAGAAGGGGCCCCAAGGCCGGGCACAGTGGCTCACGTCTATAATCCCAGCACTTTGGGAGGCCGAGGTGGGTGGATAACTTGAGATCAGGAGTTCGAGACCAGCCTGACCAACATGGTAAAACCCCGACTCTACTAAAAATACAAAAATTTGCCAAGCGTGGTGGTGTGTGCCTGTAATCCCAGCTACTCAGGAGGCTGAGGCAGGAGAATCGCTTGAACCCGGGAGGCGGAGGTTGCAGTGAGCCGAGATCATGCCACAGCACTCCAGCCTGGGTGACAGAACGAGACTCCATCTAAAAAAAGAAAAAGGGGGGCCTCAGAAACCCCATTGTCAGGACTCCCATAGCAGATGCTTCCTGAAGATATCTTGTGCCTGTGCAGAGGTAACTGCAGAATCTTCAGAGTGGGAATAGCATGAAGTACTTACTGAGTGCCCATTGTCTGTGTAGCATAGCTAGAAAAGATACAACCTACTAGCACGTCAGTGACCTTGGACACATCCCTTCCCCTCTCTGGGGAAGTTCTGTCTGTAAAACAGGCAGTTGGAGCAGACAACTGCTAAGCTCCTGTTGGACTGAGATTTTACAATTCCTGAGCCATACTTCCATGTCACATACCCTAATGGTGGCAGTGTGCAGAGCACAGTCTGACTGCCCTGTCCACTGATGCAGACAACTGGAGCATTACACTTCACTTGGGAGGATGCCCGCACCTCCTCTGAGACTAGAAATGAATGGGAAACGGCCAGGTATGGTGGCTCATGCCTGTAATCCCAGCACTTTGGGAGGCTGAGGTGGACAATTCACAAGGTCAGGAGTTTGAGACCAGCCTGGCCAACATGGTGAAACCCCATCTCTAATAACAATACAAACATTAGCTGGGGTGGTGACACATGCCTGTAATCCCAGCTACTTGGAAGGCTAAGGCAGGAGAATCGCTTGAACCCAGGAGGTGGAGGTTGCAGTGAGATTGCACCATTGCACTCCAGCCTGAGCAACAAGAGCGAAACTCCATATTAAAAAAAAAAAAAAAAAAACACACAGAGGCTGGGTGCGGTGGCTCATGCCTGTAATCCCAGCACTTTGGGAGGCCGAGGTGGATGGATCACAAGGTCAGGAGTTCAAGACCAGCCTGACCAACATGGTGAAACCCCGTCTCTACTAAAAATACAAAAATTAGCCAGGTGTGGTGGCAGTCACCTGTAATCCCAGCTACTCAGGAGGCTGAGGCAGGAGAATTGCTTGAACCCGGCAGGCAGAGGTTGTAGTGAGCCAAGATCACACCACTACACTCCAGCCAGAGTGACAGAGCATGACTCTATGTCAAAAAAAAAAAAAAAAAAAAAAATGGGAAAGACTTAATGGCAAATGGGAGAGTTAAGCTAGGTCTTGCAAGAGAATCAGGGAATAGGTGCACCACAGAAGGAAAATATGAGGGCCCCAGATGGCATGAAACTAAGGGAGAGAAGACTAGAAGCTCCAGGGTCTGGTAAGAAGTCCCTCTTTAAGACATTTCAGAAACGGGTGGAGCCTTTGAAAAGGTATGTGTCCAATGTCAGGGAATAGCCAAGAAGAAATGGCCATTAGCTAAAAGAGATTCAGGGCCAGTAACAAGATGTGGATGTCAGTGCAAAGAGGTAGCTGAAATGCATTAAGGAATTCCGTCAGTGCAGAGAGGGGCCAGATGCTGAGCCCTCATGATGAAACTGACTGAGACAACAGGAGCAAGCCAGTGAGTGTCACACAGGGAAGGGGTCCAGGCACAACCATCGGTCACCCTGCAGAGCATGCTCGGCCCTTGCAATCCTGGGTGGGCAGCAGCACCAGGTCACACAGGAGCACCTTGGCAGGTGGAGCTCCCAGTCGAGTGGCTGACGTTCAATTCCAGCTGAGCTCCTTATTATTCTCTCCCGTCATTCTTGTGAGTCATGTTCCCAATTTGATTTGAGCAGTAGGAAGGCTGCGTGTGCCACACAAAAGAGACTCCAGAAAGCCTCAGTGACCTGAGCTGAGTGCCTGCACAGAGATCTTTCCTCTCCCAGCCATGGTTAGTCACTCTGGCGGGGCAGGGAGGGAGCGCCTTCTGCCGCTCGCAGGGTGACATAGCACAGCTTCCTGACTGGCCCTAGAGGACAGGTGTTTTTCATGTCAGCCCGGGTCAGAGGGCAAAGAAGGGCAGCAAGATCCCAGATGACTTTTGCAAAAGGCACAGGCAACCTACAACAGGACACGATGTTGAGAACCTATCTCCAGGGCCAAGTTGGAAGTGAAATGCCTAACTCTGTCCTTGCTTTCCCCCAACAGTGCCGTGGTGCTTGATGGCAAGATTTATGCAACTGGAGGCATTGTCAGCAGTGAGGGGCCCGCACTGGGCAACATGGAGGCCTATGAGCCCACAACCAATACATGGACCCTCCTCCCCCACATGCCCTGCCCTGTCTTCAGACACGGCTGCGTCGTGATAAAGAAATATATTCAAAGCGGCTGACATCAGCAGAAAGCCCATGATAAGACTGTGGACAAGTCTGGTGAGGCAAGTGCCACGCAATGATAATTTTCCAGCGACACCAACAAGAGGCCAACAAAACACAATCAAGGAACTCACTGCGCTCAACATGTTGAATATTCTCTACACTGAATGTAGAAAATCATCCTCACCTTTGGGTGAAACCGAGGCACCATGCATGGAGCCGCAGGAACCACAATCCCACTGTGGGGCTGGCTGCCTCCTGACCAGGCGCCCGCCCTGAACAGGGGCACCCGCTCTGCCAGGTGCAATAGAGTTTCACATATTTTTCAACTGGGAGAGAGAAGCCGTCTTTTCCTTCCTGCAGAGCAAGCTTGATCCCTAAACAACCATAGATCAGTTATCTTATGACGACATTAGGCATCAGGCTCTCTTGGAATAAGATCAAAGTGTCCTTATCACTTTGATTCCTACTTTTGTTTTTTAACCAATCTACACTTTCAGTGGCCGACAGAAAACAAGGGACAATACTGTGCATCATCACAAGGCCTAGGAGGCTGCTGGTCCCCACTGGGGCCGAAGAGAAGCCCAGCTGCCCACGCTGAGCCAGGGGTGGCAGCCGTGGGAGAGCCGGGGAGCGAGGACAGTGGTCTGTCCTTCACAGGTTTTTCTACTGTGTTTTTGCTGGAGAAGGACAAAGTGATTGCGCTAGCTTTCTCTTACCCAGTATGAATTATTTAGATTTCTGAGGCATTTTCTTGATAAACAAAAGGCTATTTTTAAGTACTGAGAGGAGAAGCAGGCCACAAGAGGGATAATGTTGTGGGAATTCCCAAAGCTCTTTGTAGGTAGTGCCAGAGGGGGGCTTTTGCTCTCATTTTTCTATGTGCAAAATAGAGGATCTCTCCTGGGGTGGGCAATGCCCCCATTTTATTTTTAGAAAAAGTAACTCCCAGACAGCCCCATAAAAGCTGTGCCCAAGGAAGAAGAGTCTGCTCTAGAAGGAGCCCGGTTCTGGCTCAGGACACCGGCCCAGCTCCCTCCATGAGGTCAAGCTGAGGACCCAGGCCAGTGGGAAGGGAAGGAGGGAGAATAAGCATCTATAAAGCACAGGAGACTATTTTTGATATTCATAGCTATATATTAAGGCACCTGCCGCAAGAGCTCTCAGGATGGGGACAGCCTTCTTAGTGGAGCCATGGCAGCAAGGCCTGAGGGCATGAGCAGAACCACTCTTCTTGTCACATATGAACCTGAGAAAAGGGAAGCCAGGAGGGAGGTCACACCGTGGCTCAAAAGGGAAAGGCCTTCCCGCTAGTCCTTAGCCCCTCAAACCTCACACGGTCAACAGTTTCCATTCCAGGGCAGGAAGAATGCTGCCGCCACCACCGCCACCACTGCGCTGTTGAGTTGAAGTTGGTACCAAATACACATTTACCACTTTTATATCTGGGAAGTCAACTTGCCATCGTTTCATGATGATAACCATTTATAAGAGAAAAAGACAGGACATGCTTTCCATCTTTTAGTATTTGATGACACAAAATTCCAGTTCTAATGCTGGGCATCAACTTCTAGCACTACGAGTGTGGCTCCCACTTGGACAAGATACCGAGCTTCGTTATGCAGTTTTTAATATTATTTATTATTTTAAAAAGTAATAAGCACAAAACTACATACATTGTATGTCATTTAAAGTATTTATGTCAAACAGGGTGCAAGTGTGAACCCAAGGACTGGAGCACAAATTCCTAACTGCCTGGGGCAGGGCTAATGTTAGCATTGGTGTGCGTCTGCCTCCAAAGGAGGTTCTAGTGGTCAGCGAGACTCAACACAGATGACATTGAAATTCCGTTTCTCTCCTCATCTATCACACTGGAGCAAAACTGGCTATTTCTGTGAATGATATAAAACAGGGTTCTCTGTAATGGTATTGTACATAGTATATGTTTATTGTTAAGTTCTTGTTATATTATAATAAATATATTTATAGATCTAGACTTGGAAGCCAGCGTAATCTTTGTGTGCCATCATCCTGCCACAGGGATGCAAAACCTGTTCTACCCCTCATATATCAGCTGTACGGGTTCTCTTATAGACTTTAGTGCAGATCTTGATGATTAGAAAGGATAGGACTCCATATTGAGGGAAGGTTTAGAGTTGAAAAGCCAAGAAGAAAAGACAATTGAAGGTCAAAGTTGAAAGGGACTTGCAAACACACTGACACTGACTCTGAGGCTCTTTCTTTCATTGAAGTGCTCTTCTTATTACACCTGTGCAACTGAAAGCTTCAAAACTGTTAGCTTCCCACTGGTATCACTCCTGTGCTGGGGACCGACTTAGAGCCACATGGCAATTCCAGCTCATGAGCCTAAGAAGAGACGCAACACACTTTCTCTAGGAAGAGGAATACAGGGTGATTTCTTTTCTTTTCTTTTCTTTTTTTTTTTTTTTGAGATGGAGTTTCACTCTTGTTGCCCAAGCTGGAGTGCAATGGCGCAATCTCAGGCTCACCACAACCTCTGCCTCCCAGGTTCAAGCAATTCTCCTGCCTCAGCTTCCTGAGTAGCTGGGATTACAAGCCTGTGCCACCACACCCGGCTAATTTTGTATTTTTAGTAGAGACAGGGGTTTCTCCATGTTGGTCAGGGTGGTCTCAAACTCCCAACCTCAGGTGATCCGCCCGCCTCGGCCTCCCAAAGTGCTGAGCTTACAGGCATGAGCCACTGCGCCCAGCCAGGGTGATTTCCATCCTATCCTAAAATCCAGTCAGGGGGCCTCACTGCCTTCTTCAGTCATGGCTGGGGCTGCTCTCTAGGCTGCTGTATAGACCTGTCTTGCTATGCTAAGGACTCCATGCCAGGCTCCCCAGGAAGAAAAGGTAGAGCACCAGATGGGAGTGCCTATCCTCTGGCAAGGAAAGAAGTTTAGATTTCACAGATTCACAGAAGGCAGATTGGCCAGCTTTGTCATCCCTGTGAAGAGCCTCACACCATTAATCCACAAATCTCACCAAGACTAAGGGTCTCCTTGCCAAAAAAAAAAAAAAAAAAAAAAAAAAAAATCTGAAGGCAGTGGTCAGGGTAGGTGAGAGAGGGAGATGTTGAGAGAACTTGGCCGAGGCTTTATGATGAGTGGACCATACTCTTGTCAAATAAATATTTGCAATGATACCTTCAGTCCTAAAGGATGGAGAATGTCTAGAGGATGCCAGTCATGAAGAGCTGAAATTATAACTTGAGACAAAAATCAAGCAATCGTCCTGTTAACTCCTTTCCTGTCTACCTCATTTCCCTAAATCAAGAGAAACATGTTCTCTGAGTCTATGAAGAGTCTGTGTATTTCAGACTTAACTCAGGGACGGGGGGTGGGTGAATAAACTGCATTTTGCCATAAAAGCCATGTATGTCCACTATATCAGGAGTCTGTGAGAAAAGGGGAGGGTCCAGGTGCAACCATCAGAGCTGACATGGATAGTGAAAAAGTTCACTGTGGTGGCTACAAACAGGACATGGTTCACATTATGCATCTGTATGATTTTTTTAAAACCCATAGCCAAAGTAAGAAGAGAACAGTCAAGAAAAATATTTGCAGTCTATATGACAAAGGATTTGTATCTTTATTAAAGAACCCATGTAATTCAATAAGAAAAGGCTAAGTGATTCCAACAGTTGAAGAGAATAGGTCTTAAACAGACCTAACAAAGAAGAAACGTTGCCAGTAAACATACAACAAAAAAGCTCAACAATGGTAGTTGTTAAATATGAAAATCATAACAATGAGGTAGTAACATCTTTTAGCTACTAGATTAGCTCCCCAAACCTCAGACAAATGAGGGGGAGAGAGACTCCAAGTGCTCATGAGCTGTGAACCCCGTGAGCAGTGAAGGGTTCTGTCAACCAAAACAGCACTTTTAGAGAGCAGTGAGGCAGGGGCCAGTTATCAGGAGCCACAGGAGCATTCACACCTGACCTGGTGAATCCACTCTGAGCATCCATGAGGAAATCATAAAACTATGAGAAAAGTCATACACAGCTGCCCTCCGTATCCACAGGTTTCCCATCCAGATTCAACCAACCATGCATGGAAAAACTTGGGGGGCAAAAAACCAATACAGACTAATACAAATGAAAAAACAGTATAGTGTAACAACCATCTACATTGCCTTTACGTTGTATTAGGTATTATAAGTAATCTAGAGATGATTTAACGTACACTGGAGGATGTGCAGAGGTTATATGCAAATACTACCCCATTTAATATCAGGGACTTGAGCATCCAGGGTTTTGGTATCCCTGGGGGTCCAGGAACCAATCCCCTGTGGATGCTGAGGGATAACCATCACAATAACTTGCTCTCATTTACTGACACTAACAACATGCCCGACACTCTGCTAAGCACTGGCAGCATGAAGTGCTGTGTCCGTGAGACAGGTAATACTAAAGACATGCCACCATATGGAAAACACTTAGAAAAGGGAAAACAATGTATATTTTTATATGATTGTGGGTATGTGATATATGTATATAAAGATATATAAGATACACATCTAAAGATAGGTAAGATATGTATATTTTTAATGACCAGATTTGCAGTCAGAAAAAAAAACTATTAGTTGTATTCATGGAATTGTGGGCAATTTTTCTTCTTTCTCGTCCAGAATTTCTATAATGACATTATTTAAAAAAATGGGTAGTGAGGGACAGAGAGTAATCTTTCCCCAGAATTTTTTTTCTTTCTTTCTTTTTTTTTTTTTTTTTTTTTTGGAGACAGAGTCTCTCTCTGTCGCCCAAGCTGGAGTGCAATGGCATGATCTTGGCTCATTGCAACCTCCGCCTCCCGGGTTCAAGCGATTCTCCTGCCTCAGCCTCCCACGTTTACAAGCCCCTGCCACCACGTCCAGCTAATTTTTGTATTTTTAGTAGAGATGGGGGTTTTACTATGTTGGCCAGACTGGTCTTGAACTCCTGACCTCAGGTGATTCACCCACCTCACAATCCCAAAATGCTGGGATTACAGGAGTGAGCCACTGCGTCTGGCCCTTTCCCCAGAATTTCAGTCTGAGATTCTCTTTTGTGAAGATCATCTCCTATTTTGGGTACCACAAGCAATGGAGAAGTTGGAGAGGGTTCACTATCAAGTAGCAAAGAGAATTACAAATAAAAAATATGCTGCCATGTATTCGTGCTAAAACTCTGGAATGGGTTATTAAGATCCCTGTACGTCTCCTCTAATTGAACCTTAATGTATGTATATAACATAATTACACACATTAACTCATTCTATCCTCTCAACTACCATAAAGGCATAGGGCCTCTTCACCCTTTAAGAAGAGGAAACAGTCTCAGAAAAGTGGCTTGCCCGGTTATAGTTAGGCCGTGCCCCAAGTGCTCTATGTACACTGTTGAGTTTCATGCTCATTACAGTTTTGCACAGGATGGTCATCCCCACTGCAGGCATGAGGCCGCGGAGCCCTGAGACCTTAAGCAGAGAGCAGGCTTACAGCATCTCAGCCTTCAAACCCAGCTCAGTGAGACTCCAGGAGCTCACACTACACAGCCCCTCCAAATCTGCCTGGAGTTTTTAAGGCACAATCCTCTTCCCCAAGCTACCTCAAAAATCCGTAATAAGGAAACAAAGAACTCTGTGAATGGGATAGACATTCAGCTCTGTTAAAAAGTCCTCTTTATAAGTGCTTTTAAAAACACCTGGTAAGAGTCTCAGCAACATAATGAAGGCTTTGGCTTTAAACAGAAAACCTGGGACTGAGGTAAGGAAAGAGTCCACTCACTGAGATGTCAGACCATCCACTGCCGCCTCATTAGAAACTCCTGCTGTGAGCCTGCACTGTGTGATGGACTCTCAAGGAGTTCCTCACATTCTTGTGGAACCACAACCCCGGCCTGGGAGAGCAGAGGAGAGGAGAGAACAGCGTGACCACAGCAGCCTTGGTCCCAAAGGGAATATCATGGCTTAGGCATCCAAGGATACAGAAAGTTTTCCCAGCTGGGTCAAGGAGCTGAATAACATAAGGACTCAACTCCAAGAAGCCTGCTGTTTTCATACAATGGTAAAAAGAGTGAGATGTGCTGTTGGGAGGAGACACAGAGGAATCCCATGGATCTCTTTACAAAAAAAAATAAGACTCCAAGAATGTGTGTTTACCATCCAAACTTGCCATGCATATGCCCTGCTGCCCACTCTGGAACATATGCAGGTCATTTGGGTGTGTTTCCTCCTAGAAAATGAGCACAGCCTTTGAGTGGCTCATACTAGGTCGAAAAGACTGCCTTTTCCACCTCCCACCGTGGGCCGCCTCACCCTGGTGCGCAGCGCCAGCCAGATTACCCCAACTCCATTGGCGACAGCACCTGAAAAAGTATAAGCGAGTGTGCTGCTGTAGCCAGCCCTGCAGTCTACAGATGACTGAAGAAGTATTAGGTTTGTGCACAAGTAGTGGCAGTTTTTGCCATAAGAAGTTTTAGTTAAAGGGTTTTCATTCACTCTGTGTACGGAATTCCTTCATTCTCGGTGAAGCTGGCCACTGCTCAAATGCAAACCTGGGCACCAGAGGACCCATGAGCACTGTCTCCTTAGGGTGTTAGCCCTGGGACTTTACATTCCTGTGAGTATAAATCAGTCACTGATGCTCTTCAAGTCACCCCCTAAATTCTCCAGTCCCTTTCTATCACCACTGCCTTATTTTTAAACCCTTATCACTTCTTGCCCTAATTGTTGCTATAACCCCTTTTTTATGGATTTTTTTTTAAGTAACAGCTTCACTGACATATAATTCACATACCATACACTTCACCCTTTTAAAGTGATTTTTCAGTATATTCACTAATTGAGCAACAATAACCACTAATTGCAGAACACTTTCATTACCCCAAAAAGAAACCTGTACCCATTAGCATACTCCTCATTCTCCCTCACCCCTAACCCTGAACAACCACTAATTTACTTTCTGTCTCTGTGGATTGCCCACTGCAAATGTTTCATAAAAATGGAATCATACAATACTTGGCCTTGTGTTTCTGGCTTCTTTCACTTAACAAAGTGTTCTCAAGGTTCATCCATGCTGGAACATATGTCAGCATTTCATTCTTTTATGGCTCCATACTATTCCACTATACAGATACACACAATGGATATATACAAAAATGAATACATTTTGTTTATCCATTCATCAATTATTGAACATTTGGGTTATTTCTACATTTTGGGTATTATTAATAATGCTGCTACGAACAGTGATATACAAGGTTTTGAGATTAAATAAATTTGGGAAATGCTGGGTTTATCAAGGTTAAATAGGTTTTTTTACTGCAGATTTCTCAGAATCAAAAACAGACTAACAGTCACTCTAACTTTACTAAACTGGATAGAAAAGGCAGAGTTTTCCCAATGTATCTGGCCATTATCCCCAACCCGAAGTTTTCTTCTCTTCTAAATTATGACACAAGCTCAAATAATCATGGAATTCTGAGGTCAACACATTCTGCCCTCATTCCTGAAAGAAGCAAAACAGAAAGTAATTGTAATCTTGTGAAGACTCAGAAGCAAATTCTAATTTAGAATTCTCAAAACATTTCTTAAGAAAAATTGATAGAGGGTCCAGGCACAGTGGCTCACACCTATAATCCCAGCACTTTGGGAGGTCAAGGCAGGTGAATCACTTGAGGTCAGGAGTTCAAGACCAGCTTGGCCAACATGGTGAAACCCTGTCTCTACTAAAAATGCAAAAATTAGCCAGGCGTGGTGGTACATGCTTGTAATCCCAGCTACTCAGGAGGCTGAGGCAGGAGAATCACTTAAACCCAGGAGGCGGAGGCTACAGTGAGCCAAGATTGTACCACTGCACTCCAGCCTGAGTGACAGAGCAAGACTCTGTCTCAAAAATGTTTCATAGGAATCATCTGTCCAGAAGACTTCAGTCTCTCTCTACTCATACTGTAATATTTTTAATTGAAAAAATTCCAATACACACACCTACAATAACTACTCTACATATAAACTAAAACACCCAACCCACATATCCAATGACAGCTGCAAAAGTGTGACCTGACAATTTCTGGAAAAGGCTCTTAGATATTTTATATTTTGTTAATTTTGAACATGACAATCTTTTTAAGTCACCTGCAGCAAAGAATAGAGAAATCAGTCATTTGTCCCACCTATATTTAAGCATTGAAAACTTTCACATTAACTCCAGTATTATCATTAAAATATCATATTAAAGGCCAGGCATGGTGGCTTATGCCTGTAATCCCAGCACTTTGGGAGGCCAAGGTGGGCATATCACAAGGTCAGGAGATCGAGACCATTCTGGTTGACATGGTGAAACCCCATCTCGACTAAAAATACAAAAAATTAGCCCGGCGTGGTGGTGGGTGTCTGTAGTCCCAGCTACTCAAGAGGCTGAGGCAGAAGAATGGCATGAACCCAGAGGGCAGAGCTTGCAGTGAGCCGAGATCACGCCAGTGCACTCCAGCCTGGGTGACAGAGCAAGACTTTGTCTCAAAAAAAAAAAAAAAAAAAAAAAAAAAACATATTAAAGCATAAAATTTTTTTAAATATTTGTATTTAGATTAACATTGGTATTAATAGACAGCCAAAGTCGCATCCAATTCTAGCCATAAAATCTTGAGAACGTAGGGTTGATTTTCTGTTTCTGTGGTTAAACACTGAAGTTCAAACAATGTGGAAATTAGTGTAAAGAAACATTCCAAAGATCTGTAACTGATTTTTTACAGTGTGATAGGCAATTACTCCTTTCTTTGCTCCATTTTAAACATAATCTGTTAAATTTCTTTATTAAAGTATGATAAACTACAGAGCTGACAGCTTACTGATGTTTCCATTAAATATGTGACATAAGTTGAGACTCCCCACCACAAATAGCCTTTATTTCAGTAACATACTAAGTATAATGTTACTGCAGATTGTCACATTTCTTTCTAAAGGGATGTTCTGTTTGCAAAGTCTTGTTAAAATACTTGCACTCATTAAAAGGCTAAAATAGAAATTTGTAATTAATTTCCAACACTTTCTCAAGAAATGTTCAGCTATAAGGGTAACCATACACAATGTTTAGAAAGAGTATTATCTCATATCAAAATTAACTTTGCTTTGTTGCCACAGTGAAAATGTTAGAAAAGCTCTGTGCTCTATGTAGATACCATATTATAGACATATGACTAGGGCTATTTATGTATTTTCAGGAATACTTGCAAAGTTTCTTGAGCCTATGATCTTCTTTGTGGCTCTTAAACTGCTGTGATGATACACAGGCAAGGTTTACTGATTTACCATTTGCTGAGAAATTGGAAATTCCAGGGCATCTAATAATTTACAGAGATCAGGTATATTAGCCCGCACCTAACGTGGGACCTTTCGTTGTTGTTGCTGTTGTTGTTACCCACGAAATCTCTGGCAGGCCTCCATCCAGCACGTTCACAAGGTCTACGACTACATTTGCTCTTTAGTTTCATTAGAGACATTCAGTTTCTTGATCCTTTCCATTGCCTCCGAATTTAGCAGCCCCACCCTGGTTTCACTTCCCAAGAATGGAATTCTTCTCCCCTAAATTATCTGACTTTCCTAACATTGTCATCTTTCTGTTGGATAAACAAGACAAAACTTCAATACTAACTTAATTCAACTTTCAGCCTCCTCTGATGTTTCATTTGGGGAGACAGTTGCAAGCAGGGGAAAAAGCCCATATTCACACAGACTGGTGCTGGTGCCACCATGAATACATGGCCCCCACCCCCAACTGTGCCCTCACCTTACTCTCAGATAGCTCTCTTTCCTATTTCCATCAGTGACTGTGCTAATCTTCACTTCTCTCCCGTGAGTTTCCTACCTAGAACCTGTGCTTGGCAGAAGAACACACTTTTTCACCAAAATAACTTAGGAGGATGGAGGCAGTGGCCACGCAGTGTTTTTAATCGTCCAGAATTGCCCATTAAAAACAGAGAAACCAGGATGAAAAAGACTCCTGGACAACATTGAAAACAAAATTAAATAGTAAAGACTCCCTGGAACTCCAAATCCCAAGTGAGTAGGAACGCGCCACTGATACCTGTGAGACTCTGTGGTACACCTGTGTGAGGAAGAAAGTAGAGACAAGTAATTGGCATGGAATGGAACTGAGAACCTAACAGGGACTCACGGGAATGCTCAGGGGCCACGCTGAGGAGGGCAGCGGGCAGTGAGAGGAGCTTTGTGCCCCAGCACTCAGGGTAGTGCAAGGGTTCCACGGCAAGGATGAGCCTTGTGAATCCTCAAAACTAACCAGCTCAAGCCTTCTTCCAGGACAGAGCCTAGATTAAGGAAAAACTACCAGGGAGAGAATTTGAATTGAACAGCATGGGGACAGAAGAAACAAAGAAAAAAGAAGTCCAAATAGAAGGAGGCAAGGGGAGCAAAGTGAGATTTCAGAAAGTCAGCAGCCATGTATTTCAACACTTCACAAAAATAACAGGAGAGAGAGCTCCAGAGCCTTGAAATCCAGGCTTCCTTCTAAAAGTTCAAGAAACATAATTCCATGTAAAAATAAGCAACAAAAGGATTGAGAGGAAATACTATATAAATATAAGAAAAGACTTCAAAAGGAGAAGGCTACCCCATAGGCAATAAAAGCACTGCAGAAAGACATGGCTACAAAAGAAAATGATAACCTAATATCTTCAACACAAGCAAAAGGGCATATGACAATAATATAGGAAATGAAAGAACAATATAACCCCAAAATTGGAAAAACTCACAAATGAAGTAAAACAGCTCAGGGAGAATTAGCAAAAAAAAATATTTTAGAAATGCAGGCTAAACTAGAAAGGACACAACCGTGAATAAAAAAACAAATAATGCCTTAAGACAGAAGGGGAAAGAGAAGGGCAGGAAGTAACAAAGAAATGAAGAAACTTCTGGTTCTGGTTAAGATGTTATAGGTACATTCTACTGCATCTTTCCCATTGATTACAACTAAAAATCTTGAACAGAAGATAGAAAACAATTATCAATGGGCTCTGAGAAATTTTTTTTTAAAAAGCCAATAAACTGGGTAGGAAAATGAAGTCAAAGAATGACCCACATGGTGGTGACTTCCCTGGGTTTGCCTTTTACTCCTTATCTCCTAGTTTATTCTCTAGGGCAGCCAGAACCCCAGAAGAAAAACGCTCTCTCATTAGACTCTCCAGACCCAGACCCAGATGAGCCCTAGGAAAGCATTCATCTCCTCACAGCAGCAGTGGCCATGATAGCAGAAGTATCCCTAAGAGTTCTTGTCTCTCTGGCCAAACCACCAGGAAAGGGGTCTCGTAGGAGCCTGAGAGTCAGGGGAAGATCATAGAGAGTAAGGAGCTGGAGAAAGAGGTCCTTTCAATTATGACACAAAATCCTGAGCTGCACATGTGTAGAACTGACCAGGACCAAGACGGAAAAGGCTGTGAGATCTGAACTATGATGTAAGCCACCACCAGGTTCTTAGACTTACCCCTGCGTGGTGCACATGGAGAACTGTATTAGTTTCCTAGGATTGCTATAAAAAAAATCACCGCAAACTTAGCGGCTTTAAGACAACACATTTATTATCTTACAATTTGGGAGGTCAGAAGTCTAAAATGGGACTTAGGAGCTAAAACCAAGGTGTTGGCAGACCTGTGTTCTGGAGGCTCTAGGAAAGAATCCACTTGCCTTTTCTAACTTCCAGAGGCTGCATGCACTCCATGGCTCCTGGCCCCTTCTTCCATCGTCAGATCACATCACGCCAACCTCTGCTTTGGCCATCACATCTCCGTTTCCTCATTCTCCTGTCTCTCTCCTATGAGGATCCTTGTGATTACACTGGGTCCACACACTAATCCACAATAATCTCCCATATTAAGATCCTTTATCACATCTGCAAAGTCCCCTTTACCACTAAGACAACATATTCACAGGTTCTGGGGATTCGGCCATGGACACCTTTGGGGAACCATTATTCAGCCTAACACAGAGACTGAACATAAAGGCACTATACAGTTTTGGAAACTAAACTGACAATGGAAACACCGCCCACAGGAACTAGGCCAGGACTTTTGGTCTGAACCTAGCCGGGTTGACTGCTAAAACAAAAAAGGTCAGCCTTCTCCCCAAGACTGTAACAGGGCCCAGAACAGTATAAAAAATATTCAAAATGTTCAGGACACAATCCAAAATGACTTGACATGCAAGGAACTAGGAATACATTAAACAACCCTCAAGAGGAAAAGCAATCAACAAAGCTAACCACAAGACTGCTCAGATGCTGAAATAATTAAAAACTTTAAAAGAAATTCTCAGCTCCAAAATGGCAGCATAGAAGCAAGCTTGTTTCACTTCCCCCACTCCATCCAGAAAACCAAAAACAAATATACACTGCCAGGACCATCACCAGAAATATCCCAGAACTCATATATGAAAATGAGACAGTTCCCAGGGTTGCAGAGAAGGGAAAAAACTCCAAGCAGATGGTAAGAGAATAGGACTTCCACATCCATGACACCCTTACCCCCATTCTGCCTGGCACCAAGCATGTGGAAAAC
The DNA here is from genome assembly GCF_049350105.2 of Macaca mulatta. Lineage (NCBI taxonomy): Eukaryota > Metazoa > Chordata > Mammalia > Primates > Cercopithecidae > Macaca > Macaca mulatta. The sequence continues at coordinate 101,314,002 of NC_133418.1, read as the reverse complement.
TTCCCCCCAACTCACTGTTTCTACACCAGGAAAAGTGAGATTAAGGTAGACAACCAGCTTCCCCACCATCCTGGGTTCCTGGCAGGAATCCTGTCCTTATCTTAACCCACAGAAAGCATCACAAGTACCTACAGGGAGGAATATCCCTGAGGACTGGCAGAGACAAAGTGGGAAGGCAGGACATCCCCAGCCCTGGAAACTGCTCTGTAACTCTGTCAAATGAGACACCAAAGCAAATGTCTGTTAAGCAGCGCCATGCTGTAGGAGGTTTGTCCCACACGTCCCCTGGGCATGAGTTCTTAGCCAACCTTCCCACACGTCCTGGATATCCCCTTTAGGACCTCCCTCATTTGAAAGGGCAGCTCTCCAATCATTTACTAGGGCTGAGGTAAACCTGGGCTTAAGGTGCTACCAAAAGCCAGAAAGGAGGCAGTGACCTAGCAGCAAAAAACCTCTGAGCTCAGGAGCAAAATGACTGACTAGAGATATCTGGCATTCATTCTTCCCATAAGAAAGGGCAAAAACAACAAATAAACAGCTAAGAATTGACTGGAGTGTCAAAGGGAGAGTGCTGGAGTACAACAGGGGAGTGTAGACCTACCTATGGCGATCAAAAGTCCAGGAGGGCAGGCCAGGCATGGTGGCTCATGCCTGTAATCCCAGCACTTTGGGAGGCTGAGGCGGGTGAATCAGCTGAGGTCAGGAGTTTGAGACCAGCCCAGCCAGCATAGTGAAACCCCATCCCTATTAAAAGTGCAAAAATTAGCTGGACATGATGGCACATGACTGTAATCCCAGCTATTCAGGAGGCTGAAGCAGGAGAATCACTTGAACCCAGGAGACAGAGGTTGCAAGATCTCTACAAGAGATTGCCCCACTGCACTCCGGCCTAGGCGACAGAGTAAGACTCTGTCTCAAAAAAAAAAAAAAAAAAGTTTAGAGGGCAGTATGGTGGCACCCAGTGTCTGCAGCCCTGTCTCCCATGCCCAAATCAGATCTGCCTGGAGTCAGGAGGGACTTCCCATCACAGAGAAAAGGTAAGCAGAAGATCCCCATCAACCCCACTGCCACTGTTGATGCCTACAGTCCTTAGAAAAAGAGAATCCCATGGTCTCCCAGTTTGGAGAGCTGCCAGGAATTCATCCAGTTGCACTGCCCCGGATTAGGAACACAAAGTGTGCCATCCATACCCCCAACCCCACCCGCTGTGAGCCAAGCTACTGCAGCACTCTACTATCTTGAGACCAGAGCCACCTCTGAAGTGCACCCTCCTCTGCAGGCCAGTAGCCACTGCACCTCTCCAGCACCAGGGCTCCATCTTCATTCCACCAATCCCACACTGGCGGCTTAACACCACATCCCAGCAGCATAAAGCCCCAGTATCAGCTGTAACACTGGTCCTGCACAATAGGAAACTGACTCCCACCACCCTCACTTCCAGCCAGAGGAACAGTGTGGGAGTCCTGCCCAGGGTGAACATGCTCTTGAGCCAGCCAAACTGCTACGTGCCCTACCCCTCAAGCCTCCAAGCAACTGACATACTTCTAGGCCAGAAGAGCAGCTAAACTTTTAGCCTGTACCCAGGGCCAATGTAATAGCCCTGAGGTGCCCCACCCCATGCAGACAAGTCCTTGATCTGCTCAACAATCAGAACATGACAAGCAGCTCCACAGATTACCCCTGGCAGAAATGGCCCCAGGCCAGCTGAGCAGCTATGTGCCCATACCCAGGACTAAGAAACAGCTCCACAGGCTGCTCCTGGAGGTTAAGCCCCAAGGCCAGCCGAGTAGCTGTGCACCAGTGTTCCTGGCCTAAGAAACAGCCCAATGGGTCACCCCCTGCAGACACATCCCCAGGCCAGCTGAACCTGTGTGCCTGTGTACCTACATCCCAGGCCTAAGAAATAGCCCCACGAGCGGCCGCAGGCAGACATACCCCCAGGTCAGCCAAGCAGCTGTGCAACCATATTCTACCATATCCTAGACCTGAGAAGCATCCCTCTGGGCCACTACCCACTAGACACACTCCAGGCCAACCAAGCAGCTATATGCCCACACGCTAAGCCAGAGAAACAGTCCCACGGGCCACGCTCAGCAGACATGTCTCCAGGCCAACTGAGCAGTCATGCAGCTGTGTCCCAAGCCTGAAAAACAGCCTTGTGGGCCTGCCCCCAGGCCAGCCAAGTGACCAATAACGGAGCACGACCCCAAGCTGGCTGACCCACCATGTGCACACACACACCCTCAATCTGAGAAACAGGCTGGTAAGCCCATCCCTGGCAAGGCTGGGCCACTATTGCCACAAACTCTCTCAGCCTAGGCCACTGAGAAATTTGCAAACACCACTAGTGTGGACTGCAGCTGAAGAAACTATATGGAGACTACACTACTGTGTCCACCTAGAACCAAGGCCAAGGACCCTCACCAAACTGATAAGAACCCATTCATACAAATAAGTCTTTCCCTGTGAAACCTACTCCATAAAATTGGAAGAGGCAACTTGTCTACCAGATCCATAGAAATCAGCATAAGGACACATCAACCATGAAAATGCAAGGAAACATGTAACCTCCAAAGAAAACAATAATTCTATAGGAACAGACCCCAATTATAAGGAAATATATACATATGAAATGCCAGAAAAAGAATTCAAAATAATCTTAAGGAAACTCAGTGAGATACAAGAAAATAAAGATAGATAACAAAATCAGAAAAACAATTCATTTTTTGAATGAGAAGTTTAATAAAGAGGTAGTTAACACAAAGAACCAAACAGAAATCCTAGAGCTGAAGATTTCAGTGAATGAAAAAATACAACTTAGAGCTTTAACAACAAACTAGACCAAGCAGAATTTCTGAACTTGAAGACAGGTCTTTTGAAATAACACAGACAAAATAAATAATAATAAAGAACAAAAAAGAATGAAGAAGATTTATAGGACACCATTAAGCAAACAAATATTCACATCATGGGCATTCCAGAAGATAAAAAGGGAAAAGTTGAGTAAAATGTATTTAATGAAATAATAGCAGAAAACTTTCCAAGTCTTGGGAGAAAGATGGACATTTAGGCCCAGGAAGCTCAAAGTACTTCAAACAGATTCAACGCAAACAGGTCCTCACCAAGACACATTATAATAAAATTGACAGGCCGGGTGCAGTGGCTCAAGCCTGTAATCCCAGCACTTTGGGAGGCCGAGACGGGCGGATCACGAGGTCAGGAGATCGAGACCATCCTGGCTAACCTGGTGAAACCCCGTCTCTACTAAAAAATACAAAAAAACTAGCCAGGCGAGGTGGCAGGCACCTGTAGTCCCAGCTACTCAGGAGGCTGAGGCAGGAGAATGGCGTAAACCCAGGAGGCGGAGCTTGCAGTGAGCTGAGATCCGGCCACTGCACTCCAGCCTGGGCGACAGAGCGAGACTCCGTCTCAAAATAAATAAATAAATAAATAAATAAATAAATAAATAAATAAATAAAATTGACAAACTTTAAAAAAGAAAAAATTTTTAAAAGCGGCAAGAGAAAACTGTCAAGTCACAAAAAAGGGAATCTCCGTTAGACTAACAGCAGATTTCTTAGAAGAAACCTTACAGGCTTTGCGAACTACTCATCTGACAGGGGATTAATATCTAGAATATACAAGGAACTGAAATATCTTAACAGGAAAAAGACAAACTATCTGATTTAAAATTGGGCAAACAGCCAGGCACGGTGGCTCACACCTGTAATCCCAGCACTTTGGGAGGCTGAGGTGGGTGGATCATGAGGTCAGGAGATCGAGACCATCCTGGCTAACAGAGTGAAACCCCGTCTCTACTAAAAATACAAAAAATTAGCTGGGCGTGGTGGCAGGCGCCTGTAGTCCCAGCTACTCGGGAGGCTGAGGCAGGAGAATGGCGTGAACCCAGGAGGCAGAGCTTGCAGTGAGCTGAGACCATGCCACTGCACTCCAGCCTGGGCGACAGAGTGAGACTCCATCTCAAAAAAAAAAAAAACAGGCAAATAGCCAGGTACAGGGGCTCATATCTGTAATCTCATCACTTTGGGAGGCCAAGGTGGGAGGATCACATGAGCCCAGGAGTTTGAGACAAGCCTGGGCAACATAGCGAAACCCCACCTCTACAAAAAGTACAAAAAATTAGCCAGACATGGTGGCATGTGCCTAGAGTCCCAGCTCCCCAGAGGGCTGAGATGGGAGAATCACCTGAGGCCAGGAAGCTGAGACTGTGGTGAGCTATGACTGCACCACTGCATTCCAGCCTGGGTGACAGAGTGAGAGAACCTGTCTCAACCAAAAAACAACAACAACAAAGGAAAGAGAAGAAGAGAAAGGAAAGGAAGAGGAAGGAATGGGAGGAGAGGGGAAGGGAAGGGCAGAAGGATAGGGAGGGGAGGGGCAGGGAGAGGAGAGGCAGGGAGAGGAGAGGCAGGGAGAGGAGGGGAGAGGAGGAAAAGGAGGAAGGAGGGAAGGAGGGAAGGAGAAAGGGAGGGAGGGAGGGAAAGGGAAGGAAGAAAGGGAGAAGAAGAGGCAGGGAGGGAGGGAGGGAATCTGAACAGATGTTTTTCAAAAGAACACATACAAATGGCCAACAAATATATGAAAAAATGCTCAACATCCCTAATCCTCAGGAAAATACAAATCAAAACCACAGTGAGGATGTAAAGAAAAGGGAATTCTTATACACCATTGGTGGGAATGCAAACTAGTACAGTCACAATGGAGAATAGTATGGAGGGTCCTCACTGAAAATGAATTACCATATGATCCAGGAATCCCACTACTGGGAATTTACTCAAAGGAAAGGAAATCATTATATTGGAAAGACATCTGCACTCCCATATTTACTGCAGCACTATTGACAATAACCAAGATACAGAATCAGATACAGAATCAATCCAAGTGTCCAACAACAGATGAACAAATAAAGAAAATGTGGTATATACACACCATGGAATATTATTCAGCCATAATAAAGAATGAAATCCTGCCATTTGCAGCAACATGGATGGAATTTGGAATTTGAGGACATTATGTTAAGTGAAGTAAGCCAGGAACAAAAAGTTAAACACCACATATTCTCCTGTATCTGTGGAAGTTAAAAAAAAAAAGTTTATCTCATGAAAACGAAAAGTAGAATAGCAGATACTACAGACTGGGAAGGGTAGAGGGAAGGGAGGAATACGGAGAGATTTGTTAAGGATTCAAAATCACAGCTAGATAGGAGGAACAGGTTCTAGTGTTCTATACCAGTTCAGGATGACTATAGATGTAACAATACTATATAGTTTCAAATAGCTAGAAGAATATTGAATGTTCCCAACATAAAAAAAGATAAATGTCTGATACGATGAATATATTAATTATCCTGATCTGATCACCATACATTGTATGTGCTGAAACATCCCCATGTACCCAATGAATATGTACAATTATTGCCAATTTAAAATAAATAAATAAAAAATAAAAGTAAAAAGAAAATTCTGTATTCTGAATAACAGAAAAAGATATATATATTTTTTAAATTGAAAAGAGCCTCAGAGACCTGCAAGACAATACTGAAAGGTCTAACATTCATGTCACTGAAATTACAACAGGAAAAGAGAAAGATATTGGTACAGACAGAGGATTTAAAGAAATGATTACTGAAAACTTCCCAAGCTTGGTAGAATGTATTAACTTATAGATTTACAAAGATCAGCAAATCCCAAACAGGTTAAACTCAAAGAAATCTATGCCTAGATACATCATAATCAAGTGGCTGAATATCAAGATAGAAAAAAAAAATCTTTAAAAGCAGCCAGAGGAAAACAATGCATTATATGTAAATCATAATTCAAATGACTGTGAATTTCTCATTAGAAACCATGAAGGCTAGAAGGCCATGAAATAACATTTTAAAGTGCTGACAGGGCAGAATTGTCAACCCAGAATTCTAGATCCAGTGAACATATTATTCGGAAATAAAGGCAAAATAAAGAAATTCTCAAATGAAGGAAAACTAAGAATTTGTCACTACTAGACCTTCTCCAAAAGAAATGCTAAAGGAAATTCTTTAGGTGGAAGGAGAATAAAACCTGGACTTCAGCAACAAAGGAAGAGCAACACAAACAATAAATGTCTGTGTAAATATAACAGATTATGTCTTACCCTTTAAGTTCTTAAAAATATTTGTGGCTATTGGAAGCAAAAATTATAACCTTGTCTAGTAGAGTTTTCAATGTATGTAAATGTAATTCATATGTCAATTATAACATATGGCTGGAAGATTTCCACATATTACTTAAGGTAGAAAAATATTAACTTTAGGTATATTGTGAAAAGTTAGGTATATATATTGTAAGCCCCAGAGAAACCCCTAAAAGCTATATGAAGAAATATAGCCAAAAAGTCAATAAAGAAATAAAAGGAAATACTACAACTTTAAATAATTTGAAAGAATCCAGAGGAATAAGAAACAGATGAGACGAACAGAAAACCTACAATACAATGGTAGAGTTAAATCTAAACACATAAATAATTACATTAAATGTAAACATGGAAACCACCTAACAACCATTAGGATGGCTGCTATATGAAACACACACACAAACAAAACTCCAGAAAATAAGTATCAGTGAGATTATGGAGAAATTAGAACCTTGTGCACTGTTGGTGGGAAAGTAAAATGACACAGATGCTATGGAAAACAGCATGACAATTCCTTAAAAAAATAAAATGGGAGTGACACTACACACACACACCCAAAAAAACTAAAAATGGAAATACTCTATGATCCATAAAAATGGAATTCCATTTCTGGGATATACACACAAAAGAAATGAAAGTGGGAACTTCACACTCATGCACACTCATGTTATATTTGTATACTCATGTTCATAGCATTATTTCCAACAGCCAAAACCTGGAAGCAACCCAAGCGTCCATCAAAGGATGAGTGGATAAACAAAATTTGTTATATACAGCTGACTCTTCCACAACATGAGGTTTAAGGGTACTGACTCGTGTGTAGTCAAAAACTCTATGTGTAACTTTTGACTCCCCCAAAACTACTAATAGCCTGCTGTTGACTGATAGCCTTACTGATAGCATAAACAGTTGATTAGTACATTTTGTGTGTTAATATCTGAATATACTGTATTCTTACAATAAAGTAAGCTAGAGAAAAGAAAGTACTATTAAGAAAATGATAATGAAGAGAAAATGTATTTACTTTTCATTAGCTGAAGTATCATCCTTGTCATCTTCATGTTGAGCAGGCTGAGGGTGAGAGGCAGGAGGAACGGGTTGGTCTTGCTGTCTCAGGGGTGGCAGTGGTGAAAGAAACTCCACATAATAAGTGGAAATGCATGATTCAAACGCATGTTGTTCAAGGGTCAACTATACATAAAATGAAATATTATTCAACCTTAAAAAGGAAGGAAATTCTGACATGTGCTACAACATAGATGAAACCTAAGGACACTATGCTAAATTAAATAAGCCAGACACAAAAGGAAAAATACTACCTGAGTCCACTTACATGAAGGTCAAATGGACAGTTTTTGTGTAATGAGTACAAAGCTTCAGTTTTACAAGATGAAAAGTGTTCCGGAGACGGATGCTGCTGATGGCTGCACAACAATGTGAATGTCCTTAATGCCACTGAACTATACACTTAAAAATGGTTAAGATGGTAAATTTTATGCTATGTGTATTTTACCAAAAACTTTAAAAAATACATTAAATGTAAATTATCTAAACACCAATTAAAAAGCAGATTGTTAGATTAAAAAAAAAAGAAGATCAAGGTTTCTTTCTAAAAGCAATCTACTTGAAATACAATAATATAGATAAGCTAAAAAGTAAAAGTAAAATGACAAAGACTGCAAAGAGAATGAAAAGACGAGCCCCAGACTGGCAGAAAATATCTGCAAAATACATATGTGATAAAAAGACTAATATCCAAAACAAAGAACTCTAAAAACTCAACAAATGCCACAATTTAAAAATAGGCAAAAGATCTAACCAGACACCTTACCATCCACAGACAGCAAGTAAGCATATGAGAACATGCTCAACATCATATATCATTAGAGAATTACAAATTAAAACAACAAAACACTACCTCACACCTATTAGAATGGCCAAAATCCAAACCACACATAGCACCAACTGCTGATAAGAATGTGGGACAAACGAGAACACTGTTGGTGGGAATGCAAAATGGCACGGCAACTTTGGAAGGCAGTTTGGCTCTTACGAAACTAAACCTACCCTTTCCAAATAACCCAGCAATCATGATACTTGAGTTGAAAACATGCCCACACACACAAAAAAAAAACCTGCACATGTGTAGCAGCTTTATTCATAATTGACAAAACCTGGAAACAACCAAGATATGCTTCAACAGGTGAATGGATAACAGACTCTGGCATATCCATACAATGGAATATTACTCAGTGCTAAAAAAAAAAAATGAGCTATCAAGCCACAAAAAGGCATGAAGGAACCTTAAATGCATATTGCTAAGTGAATGAACAAATCTGAAAAGCCTACATACTCTATGATTCTAACTATACAACATTCTGGAAAGACAAAACTATGACGACAGTAAAAATATTAGTGGTTGTCAGGGGCAGGAAGGGAGGAACGAATAGGTGGAAAACAAGGGATTTTTAGGGCAGCAAAACTATTCTGAATGATACTGCAATAATGGTACATGGTATCTAACATTTGTCAAAGCCCACAGAATGTAAAACACAGAGTGAGCCCTAATGCAAACTATGGGCCTTAGTTAATAATGATGTATGAATATTTGCTTATCAATTGTAACAAATGCATCACACTAATGCAAGATGTTAATAATAGGGGAAATAGGGCAGGGGGTGGAGCAGGAGACGAGATATAAGGGAACTTTCAGTATGTTATGTTCAATTTTTCTGTAAATCTAAAACTGCTTTTAAAAAGGTCTATTAAGTTTTTTTGAAACTATGCAAAGGAGTATCTATATAATAGTTCCATTTTGTTTTTTGTTTTTTTTTTTTGTTGTTTTTTTTTTTTGAGACGGAGTCTCGCTCTGTCGCCCAGGCTGGAGTGCAGTGGCACGATCTCGGCTCACTGCAAGCTCCGCCTCCTGGGTTCACGCCATTCTCCTGCCTCAGCCTCCCGAGTAGCTGGGACTACAGGCGCCCACAACCGCGCCTGGCTAATTTTTTGTATTTTTAGTAGAGACGGGGTTTCACCGTGGTCTCGATCTCCTGACCTTGTGATCCGCCCGCCTCGGCCTCCCAAAGCGCTGGGATTACAGGCGTGAGCCACCGCGCCCGGCAGTTCCATTTTGTATAAACAAAGCGGGGAAATAAAATATGCATGTACAACACTTGTTTATTTTCACAAAAGAAACATCAGGTAGATAAACTAATGAGACTGGTACATGGTAGAGGGGTTGGGACACTGACACTTCTCTGGATCTAACTTGTTGGCATAGTTATGACTTTTGTGACTATGTTAATATTTTACATACTACAAAAAAAATCAACAAAGATAGGAGGAACATTAAAACCTAACATGAACTAAAACAAAAATTAACTAACTAAATTTTGTTTCAAAGAATAACATAATCACAGTAAATGGTGCTGGAGAGGGAGACTAAGCCAAGTAACTTTTGAAAACAATATTTACACTATATGTCCTCGGACTAAAGACAAAAAACACTAACTAGAGTTCAAATTTTGAACTCGTTAGTAGGGGGCGTTCTTTGTTTCTTTGTTTGTTTTGGTGATATGGGTTAATTCTTATTTAGTACTTCATATGTATTTGGGGAATTAAAAAATTCCAAAATATATATGAAGGATAATAAGAGACATAATTATCCTTGTTGAAGAAGGAAATTGTATTAGTTCATTCTTGCACTGCTATAAAGAAATACCTGAGACTGGGTAATTTATAAAGAAAAGAGGTTTTAATTGGCTTATGGTTATGCAAACATGGCTCGGGAGGCCTCAGGAAACTTACAATCATGGCGGAAGGTGAAGAGGAAGGAGGCATGTCTTACATGGCAGGAGTAGGAGGAAGAAAAAGCAAGGGGAGGTGCTATACACTTTTACACAACCAAATATTGTGAGAACTCACTATCACAAGAACAGTGAGGGGGATGTCTGTCCCCATGACCCAATCACCTCTCACCAGGTCCTTCCTCCAACATTGGGGATTAAAATTCAACATGAGATTTGGGTGAGGACACAAATCCAAACCATATCAGAAATTAAATATGCTAAATGAATTTTGTGGGACGCTACTGTTTTGGACTGAGCTCCTGTCCAAAGATCAGAGTAAACCAGAATGGAGTCACTCATATTAAGTGCAAGGTAATCACAGTGAACTTTGAAATGAGCCAATTAAAACAAAATGAAACAGGAGACTCACAGCAACTAATCAGAAGGGGACTCAGCTTGTCTGAACTAGCATAAGGAAGTCCCCCTCTGTTTTTACCGTGTAAGAAAGTAACCTGAAGTAACTGATGCTAATAATCCCCTTTTGTTCCATTTCTGCTTTCTGCAGCCCTTTTCTGCTTGTAAAGCCAGCCTCCTCTGTGCAACTCATCAGAATATCCATTCTGTTTTATGGAATAAGATGTTGCCCCATTCTAGAATTGCCAATAAAAGCGAATTAAGTATTTGCACTAAATTTGTTGTAATTTTGACTTTTGACACATATATGGAAAGATGAAAGTCTAGTGGGGAAAAAAGCAAAATGATGGGGAAAGCTGTATCATCCAAATATTCATTGTTTAAAAAAGAATGAGGTAGCTATATTAGTAACAAAGTAGAATCTGAACAAGGACAATTACCAGGGATAAAGAATATTACATTATAATAAAATGTTCAATTCACCAAGAACTCATAACAATCCAAAATGTGATACAACTAACAACAGAGCTTCAAGATATATGAAGCAAAAACTGATAGAACTGAAAACAGAAACAGACAAATCCACAATTATACTTGGAGATTTCGATACTTCTCTCTCAGTAACTGGTATAAGTAGACAGAAAATCAGCAAGGATATGGAAGACCTGAACAACACGAGCAATCAATGCGATATAACTGCTACTAAAAGAACACTCCACTCAATGACAACAGAATACACAGTTTTTTTTCAAGTGCATGTAAAACATTCACCAAGACAGATTGCATTCTGGGTAACAAAACAAACCAGAATAAATTTAAATTAATTAAAATAATACATAGTATATTCTTTGACTATCATAATTAAATGAGAAATTGGTAACACAATATCTGAGAAATCCTAAATATTTAAAAATTAAACAATACACATCTAAATTTTTCAGAGGTCAAAGAAGAAATCTCAAGGGAAAGTAGAAAATAATCTGAACTGAATGAAAATGAAAATACAACATGTCAGGCCAGGTGCGGTGGCTCATGGCCTGTAATCCCAGCACTTTGGGAGGCAGAGGCAGCTGTATCACAAGGTCAGGAGATCGAGACCATCCTAGCCAACACGGTGAAACCCCGTCTCTACTAAAAATACAAAAAATTAGCCGGGTGTGGTAGTGGGCACCTTTAGTCCCAGCTACTTGGGAGGCTGAGGCAGGAAAATGGCGTGAACCCAAGAGGCAGAGCTTGCAGTGAGCCGAAATCGTGCCACTGCACTCCAGCCTGGGCAACACAGTGAGACTCCGTCTCAAAAAAAAAAAAAAAAAAAACCATGTCAAAATGTATGGAATACAGGTAAAGCAGTGTTTAGAAATTTTCAACATTAAATGTTTACATTAGAAAAGACGAAAGGTCTCAAACCAATAATCTAATCTTTCAGCTTAAGAATCTAAGCATAAAGCAAGCAGAAGTGTAGAAATCAGAAAACGAAAGAAACAATACCAAAAAAATTCATGAAATCAAAAACTAGTTTTTTAAAAAAAAAAAAAAAAAAAGATAAATAAAAAGAGACCAATCAAGGAAAAAAAAAAAAAGAGAGAGAGAGAGAAGAGATACAAATTGCCAATATCAGGAACAAAAGAGGGGATATCACTACAGATGAAACAGAGATTACAAACTTACAAAGATTACTAGAGTTGTGTCAAAAGGACTGGGGCAATTTGAAAAGACTCTGAGAGGCCAAAAATGGTACCATTTTAGCAGTAATAAGCATCATAATAGCGATGCATTGTAATACATCAAATATATTTAAATCTATGAATTCATAATGATACCGAAGAAACTAACTCATCACCTTTGGATTGGTAAGGAAATAATTCATTAAATTCATTGAAAACTAGTTAATGAAGGCAAAGAAGCTTTCATTAATCCTACCTTTCCTATATGACTTGCACTATTAGATAAGCAGGTAATAAAGAAACATTTCTTTGTAGCATTTTCCACTGACAAATGAATAAGGAATAAGATTACTTTAGAACTCACCATTCTGCAGGTTCTAATGAATTTGGGCATCAAGTATCAATCACTGATGACATCACAATAAGGAGGATAGCCAGACTTTATGTGCCTCCTAATGAGAACACACAACCACTTATGAAGTAGTCTTACAAAAACCAATAATAAAACCAGAGTTAAGTCTCTAGATGAGTGCTATCCAATAGAAATACAATGCCAGCTACACATATATTTAAATCTTCTAGTAGCTGCATTATTAATAGTAAAAATAACAAGGTGGAAATTATTTTTAATAAATGTAACCCAATATATCCAAAATATTATTTCAATGCAATCAATAAAGAAACTATTAAGGGCAGGGTGCAGTTGTTCATGCATATAATCCTTCTGGGCTCAAGCACTTTGGGATTGAGGCCAGAAGTTCAAGACCAGTTTGGGCAATACAGTAAAACCCCACCTCTGTGAAAAATTTAAAAATTAGCTGGGCATTGGTGGCATGTGCCTTTAGTCCTAGCCACTTGGGAGGCTGAGGCAGGAAAATCATTTGAGCCCAGGAGTTTCAGGTTACAGTGAGCTACGATTGTACAACTACACTCCAGTATGGGTGACAAAGCAAGACTGTCTCCTAGGACGGGGAAAAAAAACTATTAATGAGATATTTCATATTATTTTTTGTAATGAATCTTCAAAATTAGTGTGCATTTTGACACAGCACATCTCAATTTGTACTAGCCACATTTCGAGTGCTCAGTAGCTACCATATGAAACAGCACAGCTCTAGATCCAAGTACCAGTTTATGAGAAATACAAAAGGTAAATGAATATAGCCTCACCATAGGGATTCAATCAGTAAAATCCAGACTGTGGGAAATTCAGTAAGTCAAAACCTGGTTTCCTCAACAAATTAATAGCAAAGAAAAAGGAGAGATTGAGGAGGAATTTGTAGATTAAGAGATTTAAATGATAAAGGAGAAAAAAATTGAAATGTGTTTAGAAATGCACACAGGTGATAAAACTATTAAGAAAAGCAAAAAAGTCATTACCATAACTGTTAGGATAGTGGTTACATTTGGAGGAAAAAAGATTTCAATTGGAGTAGAGCACAGGCAGCACTTTTGGATTGTCTAACAATGTTATTTTCTGTACCTGAGTAGTGGTTACATCTTATAAATTCATGATTAACCTATACATTTGTTTCAAGCAGTTTTCCAGGTATGTGTTACATTTTATAATAAAAAGGTGTTAATTCATAAATATTTGATGGAAAAAATTGATGTCATTACATATAAATTTCCTAAACTTCACAATATCCCACTGTACCCCCAAACTTACCATCTCTATCTATACCCCCAGTTTCTGATCTTCTGGAATAAAATACTCTTACTCTTTCTTATTCAAGACCAACACTCCTTCTGGACTCTTTTGGAATCTTGACTCATTAATATCACTCCTCTTTCCCATCTTCAATCTCCATCTTTCTATCAAGGCAATATAGGACAGCGGTAAATAACTAGGCTCTTTCGTCAGAATCCCAGGGTTCAAATCCTGGTTACGCTGTTTAACTAGCTGTCTCATCTTCAGCAAGTAAAAATCGCTCTGTGACTAGCTCTCCTCATTAGCAGAAGGGTGATAACAGTATCTAATTCACAGGGCCGATATCAAAATTAAAAGAGTTAACAGATGCAAAGCCCTTTAAAGAAGGCCTGGACATTTTCACTAAGTATTAGTTGCTATCATTATTCTCACCAACCCTAGCATCTCCATTCTCTCAGTGTATGAACATGCTCAGTTTTTTCACTTTTATCAAAATCTTTTCCTCAACGCTGTGTCCCTGTCTAGTTATGTGCTCACTCCTTCCCTTTTTCCTCAAAGCAACAAAGATCACCCAACTGCCACACCTCCTGGCAGCATTTTAGTACCTCTAATATCTTACTGACCTGCACTGGAGCATTTGACACTGTTGTCCATTTTGAACATAAAATCATCTCCTCGAGTTCTGTGACCCCACTCTTTTGGCTGTCCCACTTTTGAGAAGGTATGATTAGTCTCAATTGTTAGACATCCTCTACCTGCTGCTTAAACTTTGCTGTTTCTCTACTTGCCATTTTCATTTCATTTCAAAAGCTGCCTAAGTGATCTGATTTGCACTCATGGTTTGAACAATCATTTATAAGTAGCTAACCTTAAAAGTCTCCAGTTCTGAACCTCTCAAGCTTTAGATATATTTATCTAAATGTGTGCTGAACCTGGATGCCAAAATGCCTAATACTGTATTCACTACAGACTGGGTCCTCCCTCTCATTCATTCTCAGTTAACATCTAATCACCCAGGCAGAAACCTAAGAGCAATTCCAGGCCCTTTCTTTATCCTCATCCCCAATATCCAATTGCTGAGTCCTACTGATTCTACCTCTAAATTTCCTAGAAATGATCTTTTTCGCACCATCCCTACTATACCTTCCCCAGTCCCGGCCTACAGCATCTCTCACCTGGAATACAGGAACAATATATAAAGTCTTTACTGACCTCTAATGCTACTTTCTTCCTTACTTTGCTTTATTCTAAAGTAAACTAGAAACACCCATAGTTGCCTAAACTTGTTTGCCTGTTTCTACGCCTTTCTACTGTTTCCCCTGCCTGGAGTGTTCTTCCCTGATTTTTACTGCATTCTTTCATTTTTTGAGATGCTGTTAAGATAACTTATCCACAGGGGGGAAAAAAAGCCTTCCATGAATTACTAGGTTGGGTTAAGTTCCTGTATTAGTCTGTTTACACATTGCTATAAGAGAACTACCAGATACTGGGTAACTCACTTATTTTTGAGACAGAGTCTTACTCGTCACCCAGGCTGGACTGCAGTGGCATGATCTCAGCTCACTGCAACCTCCACCTCCCAGGTTCAAGTGATTCTCCTGCCTCAGTCTCCTGAGTAGCTGGGACTACAGGCTCATGTCACCACGCCCGGCTAATTCTTTTTTGTATTTTTTAATAGAGACGGGGTTTCACCATGTTGGCCAGGCTGGTCTCGAACTCCTGACCTCAAGTGATCTGCCCACCTTGGCCTCCCAAAGTGCTGGGATTACATGCATGAGCCACTGCACCCAGTCAATACTGGGTAATTTATAAAGAAAAGAGGTTTGATTGACTCACAGTTCCACAGGCTATACAGGAAGCATGGCTGGGGAGGCCTCAGGAAACTTACAATCATGGCAAAGATGCAGGAGAAGCAGGCACGTCTTACATGGCCAGAGAAGGAGGAAGAGAGAAAGTGGGAGGTGCTACACACTTTTAAAACCATCAGATCTTGTGGGAATCCCTTCACTATCATGAGAACAGCAGGGGGAAGTCGGCCTCCATGTTCCAATCGCCTCCCGCCAGGTCCCTCCTCCAACACTGGAGATTACAATTCAACATGAGATTTGGGTGGGGACACAGACCCAAACCATATCAGTTCTTTTCCTCTATGCTCCCACAGCACCTCACCCAAACCATTATCACTGTATTTAACCAAATTTATTCATAATTTTTCTTAATATGTCTTTTACTGAACAGTTATTTCCAAGGGCAGACACTGTGTTTTACTTAGCTTTGTAACTTCAGTGTCTATCATACTTGGCAAATGGTAGGTAGTTACTATATCTTGTTGAAAGGAAGTCATTACTTTCCATTTCATATATTACTGCCAAATTAATATTTCTAAAATTATATTTTCATCATGTCATGGTGCTGTTCAAAAACACTGTCACACGATAAAGTACAAATATCTTTGCACTTGTCCTCCATAATAAGACCCCAAACTACCTATACAGCATTATCTTCCACCATAATCCCTTGTATTTACTCTTGATTCTAAACTGGTCTACTCAGTTTTCCAAACTGAGTTTTTTACCTCTAACTCTTCAAACCATTACAACTCATAAAAATGTTGGCCCTTTAAATTCAATACTTAGCAACTTACTAGCAATTAATTTATGATGCTGTGTGATATTAAAAGCATTGTTGTGATGCACACCTAAATGGAATGGTCACTAGTAACTTCCATATCATCAGCAGATGAGTGGTAGGAAAAAGGCCTAGATAACTTTTTGTTCAACTTATAAAATACATCACAAACGCAAGAAAAACATTAAACTTTTATTTTCCATTTTACCCACCTCTTTTTCCTCCAATCTCGCCTTCCTTTACCTTCCATGGCTTGAAGCTCATCAGAGAAGAGATGAAAAGGACTAGCTGACACAGAATTTCTTTCCCTAAAGCAAAGAGATGAAGTTTGCTTCATCTGTTAATCAAAATACTACCTTGAAAAGATTCTAGACAACCAGAATTCCAGTAAGGAGGAGAAATTTCAGTAGGA
Source organism: Macaca mulatta (assembly GCF_049350105.2). NCBI lineage: Eukaryota > Metazoa > Chordata > Mammalia > Primates > Cercopithecidae > Macaca > Macaca mulatta. Next base: position 101,297,256 of record NC_133418.1, on the reverse strand, counting down.
AAATCAGGATGTCTTATGACCCAAGTGGTCCTACACAGACCAATCATTTGTTTCTGGAACAAGAGGAGCTGTCAGGAAAACAAATGGCATTAAGTCAAGGAAAGGTGAAAGAAAGCCCGACTCCATCACCTCCAAGCACTCTGAAGGTAACTCTTGCTCCTATAGAGGAGGATGGGACCATCTGTGTAAAATCTTGCAAAGAACTCTTTAATTCCCTGTGAGTTCTTCTATCTAATATACTGGCCTAATGGAAGGAAAATAAGGGTAGGAGGGCAAAGGTGGGGAGAGAACAAAAGGATTACATCTAAGTATTCAAAAATCTCAAAATCATTTGTAAAAATAATACAACACTAAGCATTCCCACTGAGAGGCTTCTATTGTGATAATCAAGCAAACTACCAAGTTTCAGGGTCAGTTCTTAAAACAGAGAATACTATTAAAGTAGCCAATATTTATGCAACTTTGCATAAATTATTTCTCATCTATACAACTCTGTCAGCTGATCGCTATAGCTGAACAGTTCCATAAAGGAACCCCCTCAATGTTACTATCTTCAGCATTCTTCTCTTGGGCTGGTTTTATTTCCCAGGGAAGACTCTGCTACTCTCCTGTCTGGAGAATTTTGCCTTCTGAAAGCAGCTTTTCAGTCCCCAACTCTTAAATAGGAGCAGAAAGCAAATAATTACCAAATATTTGAGGAAAACTTGTAATACTAAACAGGAACCAAAACAAACAAGAAAAGCAACTTGGAGGAAAAAGGGACTATGCAAGGAAAAGAAAACCAAAGAAAAAATCATCATGAATACCCTCAGAGAGATTAGCTGATCTTGCACCCATGAAACAAAAACAAAATGCTACTTAAAAAATCAAGAGAACTCCAAATGGCTCTTAAAACCTAATACCGAAGTAAAAATTAGGAAGGAATAATAGAACAGTGTAGAAGGGCCAAGATCTGAATAACAGTAGTTCTAGAAATGAAAAATTAACTCAAGAAAATTTCTCAGAATAAAAGGCATGATTTTCCAGAGTAGAGAGGCCCAAGAAAAGTGTAACATTTAGACACACACCCAGACAGGTCTGTGAAATTCCAGAGCATCAGAGGAAAACTGAAAATTACAAAAGCCTTAGAAGGAAACAAATCAGGAAAATGAAACACTAAGCAGAAAAGCACCAACTTCTCAGCAGCAATATAGGATATAAATGAGAAAAGTCCAGATACAGGATTCAGTATAAGAGAAAGGTGAAGGATGTTAGTCCCCCCTCCAAAAACAAAAAAAAAATGGCTATGCAAGACCTTGGTGTACACCAATGCAAAATTGGAAAGGGTTAGAATGTTCCAGGAGACATCTTCTCAAGAAAAAGAAATGCTAGAATACCTTACACGTTTGGTGATACTAAGAAGAGGGTTGGGGCCAGGCGCAGTGGCTCATGCCTGTAATCTCAGCACTCTGGGAGGCTGAGAGAGGTGGATCATTTGAGGTCAGGAGTTCGAGACCAGCCTGATCAACATGGTGAAATCCCACCTCTACGAAATGAAAATAAATAAATAATAGCTGAGTGTGGTGGCACATGCCTGTAATGCCAGCTACTTGGGAGGCTGAGGCAGGAGAATCGCTCGAACCCGGGAGGTGGAGGTTACAGTGAGCCGATACTGCGCCACTGCACTCCAGCCTGGGCAATAGAGTGAAAATTCGTCTCAAAAAAAAAAAAAAGAGAGAGAGAGAGAGAGAGTTGGATTGCTGGGGATGAACTGAGGAACAAACTAGTTTTTAAAATTATTTTTTTGAGACAGAGTCTCACTCTGTCACTCAGGCTGGAGTGCAGGTGCTGCGATCTTGGGTCACTGGAGCCTCAAACTCCCGAGTTCAAGTGGTCCTCCCACCTTAGCCTCCTGAGTGGCTGAAACTACAGGTGCATGCCACCAAGCCCAGCTAATTTTTTAATTTTTCTGTAGAGACAAGGTCTCATTATGTTACCCAGGCTGGTCTTGAACTCCTGGGCTCAAGGATCCTTCTGCCTCTGCCTCTGCCTCCCAAAGTGCTGGGAATAAAGGCGTTCTTGGCTCAAACTCATGATTATACATAAAAAAACAGGTAAATAAATACAATGAAGACTATTATTAACAAAAAGGTGTACAAGAAAGGAAACATCATCATAGTATACTAAATAGTTCCACTGTCAATAATTTTTACATAGTCATAATCATGCAAATACTGAATAATGATCTGACCAAAATTATAACCAACTGGGAGGATGAGAGGACAAGAAGTGTGAAATGTGTGGTGAAGGCAGACATGACTATATTTTAAATGGTAGGAAATCAAAAGAAAATGACTAAAACTGGAAAATAAAAAGTAGCCATCTAAGAATAGTATTTAGAAACATCAAATAATCAGTTACAGGTGTTGAAAACAATTGGCTCCTGGGAGAATATGTCTTTTTTTTTTTTTTTTTTTGGAGAAGGAATGTTCTAGAATCAGGGAACTGCTGGTTTTTATAACAAGCCTTCTAGAACTACTTCATTCTTTATATACATGTGTTTCTGACTTTAAAATATATAAATTTTAAAGATGTTAATTAATCCCATGTATAGACATTTTTAAACCCACAAAACAATGTTTATAGACACATACAAATGTTTAGAATGATGACTGAAATTTCTTGAACACTTACTATGTGCCTGGTACTGCTCTAAATGCTTTACATATATTTACTCATATATGTAATCATTGCAGTAACCACCATGGAGTTGGTGCTATCACTGTGTCCCATCTTATGGATAAGTACACTGACCTGCAGAGGGGTGAAATAATTTGTCACATGTTGCACAGCCAAGAAAGAACATAACCAGGATTCAAACTCAGACAGTCTGGCTCCAGCTGCATACTATTACCTTCTCAAATAAAAGAATTTAAAACACAGACAGGATATTCATCAAAATCATCACAGTGGCTGCCACTAGTAAAGAAAGAAAATGAATGGGATTGGGAATGGGTAGAAAGTAGACTTAAATCTTCTCTGAAAGTTTTTCTTTTCAAAAAAGAACTAAAACGAGTATGACAAATTGTTAACATTTAACACTGGGTGGTAGGAACATGTATGTTACATTATTCTCTGTGGTATTCTACTATTTAAAAACGCTCATTCATAGAAAAACTTGAGGCCAGGCGCGGTGGCTTACGCTTGTAATCCCAGCACTCTGGAAGGCCAAGGCGGACAGATCACCTGAGGCCAGGAGTTCAAGACCAACCTGGCCAACATGGTGAAACCCAGTCCCTACAAAAAGTATGAAAATTAGCCAGGGGTGGCGGCACGTGCCTCTAATCCTAGCTACCCAGGAGGCTGAGGCAGGAGAATCGCTGGAACCTGGGAGGCAGAGGTTGCAGTGAGTCGAGATCATGCCACTGCACTTCAGTCTGGGCAACAGAGCCAGACTCCATCTCAAGAAAAAAAAAAAAAAACAAAACTTGAATAAGGGCAAAGGAATTTATCATTCACCTTAATGATTGAGGGGTTAAGAATTCAAGCTCTAAAGCCACACCACAAGATAAGACCCCCCAACCTGATGTTAGCTGTGTAACCTTGGGCAAGTTGCCTAAGCATTCTCTATTTCAGTTTCCCCTTCTGTTAAACGGGACCAACAACAGTACCTACCTCCCACAGTTGCTGTGATAATTAAATGGTTAATGCTTGTAATAATACCTGGCACTCAGTTGTCTGCTGCTACTAATACTACTGCTGTATTTATTGTCATCCAAGCATTTACCACTGTTAGGTAACATGTTGCTTGTTCACTCTCTGATGACTAGATTGTAAGCTCCAAAAAGCAAGGACCTTGCTGTCCTGTCCTCAGCTGTAACTCCCTTGCCAAGAATGGTGCTTTGGCAAATGGCAGTTGCTCAAATAAATTTGTGAAACAGATGTTGACCTGTGATGACAGAGAACTGCCTGTACTTTCCCCTGCAGCTGTCATGCTATTTCACTTCTCAGCCTAGGCTTCTGTTGTTCCTTCTGCCTGGAAGTCCTTTCCCATCCTGATGCCTCAGCTCAGGCAAGGAACCAGAAAGGCTTCCTTGAGGTTAGGCTACATCCTCCCGCTTTGTATACCTACAGTGCCTAACACAAAATTCAATCTTAACACATGCCGTATTAGACTGAAATTATGTTTGTGTATCTGTCTACCCCCACAAGAAGCAGTCAAGCATAGTGATTAAAAGCATCAACTCTGGAGCCAAACTGCTTACATTTGAATCCTGGATGTGTGACCTTGAGCAAATTAATCTATAACTCAGTTTCCTGGTCTATAAAATGGGGATAATAATAGCACCTATCTCATAAGGTTCTTGTAAGGATTAAAAGAATTTGCATTTGTGTCTGTACAGCACTCAGAATAGTTTCCAGCACCTAGTAAACATGATATAAGTATGTTAAATTACATTATAAAAATCTCCTTGAAGACAGACACAATGTCTTGCTCATCTTTATGCTCCCTCAATGCCTAGCACTCTGTAGGCACTGAATAAATGCTTAAATGTTTACTGAACTGACAGCTATTACACTAGTCCAGACAAAAGGATTAGTGCCCAAACTAAGATAACAGCAATGGAGAAAGGGTGATAGGTATGAGACATGCTGAGGGGGAAAATAAATCAACAAAATGTACTGCATGATTAGAATGAGATGGGTCATAAAGAAGATAAAAGTTCAGGTTGACAGCTAGGTTTCTCACCAAGATAGGGAATATAAGGGAAGCAAGAAGGAAAAAGCAGAGTTCCTGGCAAGTTTTTAATAACAAAGTGCTTCATTCACTGCTTAATGAAATTTAAAAGTGCTTTAAGAGTGTTTAACAGCACCACACTTTTAAAAAATAATGTGAACTCTGATCAACCACGACAGAAACCTGGCACACAACATCAGAAAGAATTTAAGCTCCATGAAGACAAGGACTTTTTCTGTTTAGTTTGCTGCTTTATTTCTAGCACCTGCAACAGTGCCTGGTACATGGTAGGCACTCACTATGTATTTTATAAATGAATGAAAAAATGATTAAGGTAACTTTGAGCCTTCTACGTCATGAAAATCAAAAGGAATTAAATAAGTATCTACTGAATCCTGCACTGCTTCAAATTCCTATAGGGAATACAGAAGAAATATAATACTTTTCTATCTCCCCTTCCCTCATGAATAAACTACTAAGTTTTATATATTATATTTACATAGTAACTTACTATGTAATGCAGTACAAAACATAGCTAATTTCTGAAGATCAGCATATGCCATATATATACATATGTGTGTAATATATATATATCACACACATATATATATGTATATTATATATATAATACTATACAGCCCTGAAATATGGGCAGGGTTTAGATTCTATAATAATACATCTGATGTAATATGAAAGGTCACACACATAAAAAAACAAGAACAAATTTTGGTGAAGCGGGGATAGAGTCTAGAAAAGCCAGAGAGAGATGAAGAGCAAATATAATACCAACTTTCTCTGAAGTCTTTCCTTATTTTCCCCATTCCTAAACATAATTAATTGGTTCCCTTCTCAGAACTCTGAACATTGTGTCCCTTCTGTTAAAGCACTTATTCCGTGGAATCATTACTATTGGTATATACACCAACTCCCTGGCAGACTCTAAGCTACCTGAGGACAGGAATACATTATTTGTGTATCCCACATGCCTGGCATAATGCTAGGCACATAACAAACATATGAATGTGGGGGTAAAAGAGGGAATGTATATGTTTTTAAATAGTCACTAGATAACTTTGTAGGTGTCAGGGTACAGGGATAACATGAAATAGATTTAAAGATTTGCCTCCGATTTTACTGTAGTTTTGAGTCTTATGGAAACTAAAACTGGATAAATAAAACTTAACTTCATCTCCAAAGTCCAAAAAACTTGATTGAGCCTCAAATTATAAGCTCTTTATCTAAACATTCAGTGTTAAAAATATGTTTTGCAGGTTTATTATTACCAATCTTTTGATACAGATAAAAGTTGAAATTACAGAATCTGAGAAATCAAGCAAAACAAGGTCTTAAAAATCCATCTTTTTTACTGTGATTCAAAAAACAAAAGTAAGGATTTATATTGAGGAAGATCAGTGTACTACAGGAACATGAAAAGGTATCTCAAGGCACACAGGAAAAATAGGTATTCTGAAGCCAAGAACATTCTATTCACTTGAAGTAAGCCCTTCAAAACTCTGGTATGAAATCTGTCCATATTATGTGCTATACTGTACAAAGTATGCTGATAACAACCCGATAAAAAGGAAAACATTTTAAACTAAATGAACCATATAACCTGATTATATGTTATCGTATAGTCTTCCAGTTAGAAAAACAAATCTCAGAAGTAATCCATTTGCTTCTACACAATGTATTTTAGACAATCTTCAACTAAAAGTAAAACCATACTTTCTCAACATAAAAAGCTTTCAGCTAAAAAATCGTGAGGGGTACTTAAAATCTAAAAGGAACATATAACACGACTTTGTGGGTGCTTAATAAACAGCAATATGCCTCTCTGTAAAACAGTCTAAATCGGCTAGAAAAGTAGCACTGCATTTGTAGCCAACAGTGATCATAATTAAGCTAAAGAAAGACATGTTTTTCTTGTCATCTTTATTCAAGTATTTCACAGCAGTTATATTACAAATTACAGTAAATGTTCAAATTCCAGAATTCAAAAATTAAATAATTTACTTCAACTAACGTAAAATGAAGTCAAATGCAAAACATCAATTTAACACAATTCTAAATTAAAACTACAAACCCAAAATAGACCATAGTTGATGAAGTCTACTTAAACTACAAAGTAGACATACATGACTGAAACCAAATGGGACTCCCAAAGTCTAAGTAACCAGATGTACAGAATACAAAAGATGCAGGTACAAGCCCAAATTCAAGCTTACAATGTGATTACAAATAATAATTATAATAACAATGGCATTCAGCTACGGGACCTGACACTGAAGATACCTACTGAATAGCACCATAGCTGAACCAACTTAATCAAAAATGGGAAGAAATTACCCACTCCCTAAAAATAAAATCCAGTAAACCTACAAATACATTGGCTTATGAGAAAAATCAAGTCATGAAACAACATTAAAAAAAAAAAAATCACAGGTGAGATTCAAGCTCGAAAACACAATTAACTCCACAGCCATCAGTTTCAACCCTAGTGCGGTTCCATCATCTTCAAAAAGCTCCCAGGGTCCCCACAGCTGAGCATGAACTATTGCTGAGCTATGCTGTGATACATATTTTACTCATCTGAGAGCAAGGTTTTACATAGGAGCTTATCATTTATAATGCTCACAATAGGAAATAAGAACAGAGGTCAATTTGTACATATTTTTGCCAATGCTATACAGCAAAAATGAAGAACTTACAGAAAGGTAAACAAAATTGAGTCCACTTAGATAATTTCACAAGCTGCTTTAAACTATAGAACCACCAGATATCTGTAAAATAAGCAAAACTGGTAAGTGTGTTTTTTTAATTGAGGGAAAGAGGGCCAGAGGAGTTGGTACAATTTCAGCTCATTGTTCTCCCCTTGGCATTAGACTGACTTTTTCTTTAAGAACTAAACTGTTCAAAGTGGCAGTTCCTATACTGAGGTTGCCTCCGATTTCTGCAACTACATTACAGTTAAAAAAACAAACAAAAGCAACTTGATCTTTTAGAAGCATTTTAATGCTGAAAATAAATACATTTCCCTTGTCAAACTCACTGATGGCTAAAATCTTAATTAATTGTACAAATTTAGTAACCTAATAAGAAACGTGTGCGTTTTTTTTCCTTTCACAAGTGCTGCTGTTACTTGAAAAGAATGCTTCTGAATTAGAATAACTGGAATAAATATTTAAAAAAAAATAGTGCAGCAAGAACCTGAGACTTGCAAAAAACCCTTTTACCAGAAACTTGCTACAAAAAATCTGCTACATCTTATTTCATCAAATCTTTAAATTCTGTAACAATTTCCATCAAAATACAAAATGCTAATGTATTAGACAATAAAATAGTCTGAATCGGTATGATGGTAATAAATACTAAAGAAAGCATGAAAATCCTCCCAATAATCAAATTAGAGGTTTCAAATAACCTCCCCTTTAAAATTGTTCATCGTTAATCGCACTTGCCCACCTTAAAAATACAGTGTGTCTACATGGGTAGCATCTTGACTTACATGACTAACTGGATATTACGGAAACTTCACAGACTAGGTACAAAGAAAACACGTGGCATTTAAAAAAAAATTAAGCTAGAATTAGAAGGCATTAGATGTAAATGTAAATGCAAAGAAGCACTTTGGATTACTGCAGTAGGCTACGGCCAAAGTATGCTTTCTGCACACTACAAACAGCCAGAGACAAGGAGACAAGTACCTTAGCTTCAGGATGTAAACGGTGGCAAAGTGATTACAGGACTCTGTAAACACTGTTGGTAACTAAAATACAAAAAGCTGAGGTAGCTCAGAATCTCTGCAGTAGTCCAAGACCATTTGCCCTAATTAAAACCCAAACTACATGTGTTGCATATATTGGAAAGACACACCTGCAGCTAACGGCTACAATGAATGAAGCTATCAAGCCAACTTGTCGGCAAAATTTTCTATCTTTTTGTTTAAAAATCATCTGATAAAAAAAGTCACTGCACCCTTTGCCTCTTTGCAACTGCCTAGACTGTGTCTCCAAATCTGTAGAAAGTTTTTTGTAAAACTAGTAACCCATAATTAATTTCGGATACGTACAATTCACAGAAATCACTCAACAAGATTCAAAATGGTTTCCAATCAAAATGAAGAGTTGTGAAGGTAAGCTTAGGAGATGGGATTTAAACATTAATACTGTTATTCAAGGACCATACCAGAGCTCACTTGCAATTAAGCATACAGAAAATGAATTTTATGGAGCTTCTGACGAATTCCTCTCTTTTCTGTCCATTTGGCAAGTCCTGGCTTTAAAACAAAAATAACAATTTACTACATATGAAAACCATTTTTCTCTGGGAACTCAAACATGAGTAACTATTAAATTGCCACTGACAGAAGAAAGAATGGCCACTATCTATTTATTTTCTACTCATCATTGTCAGCAATACCAAAATGTGTGGAGTTTTGTTTTTTGTTTTTTTGTGTGTGGACTGTGTATTATTCATTGTTGTTATTACATGTTTCTTAAACCAAAACAGATCTTACAAGAAAACTTACCATTTTAGTATATTATGTGGCTTACTGGGTGTCTTGATTGAGCTTTGAGAATAAGACAGGCATTTCATACCTAAACACTGGTTGTCTCTTAATGACATACAGTATCAAAACTTATTTTCAAGGTGGTGACCAAAGAAAGATTTCTAATTTATTTGCTTCAAACAGCCCATCCTTTTAGCCTTATCTTCCTCAAATGAATAAAAAGGCACGTTAAAGGCAGTTCTAAAGAGCCTGACCTAATTTCATCCAGTTTCTTCAGCTTCCCACCAGAATAGACCATAGCCAACTCTAAAACAGGTTTCATTCCATTACCCAGATGGGGGAAAAATATGATTAAAGGGATAAAATGGAGGGGAAAAAAAAAGTTGCCCACTGTTTAAACAATTCAACACAGTTAGAACTGCCCCATCCAGTTTCCTCCTGTTTGCTGGTCTGCTCCCTAAGAGAGGAGTCTCCAAAAGAGAGTGCACAAAAAGAGGAGCAGAAGCGAGAGCAGTTTCTGTAGCACCAAAATCTCCAAGCTGTGGGGTTGTATTTTTTATTTGTGGAAAATACAACATGTTTCTGAAGTTCTGTTTGGTTCTTGTAGGCTGGTTGGTTTCAGGTACCTGAGACAATAGCACCAAATTCAACAGAGAAAAAGAATGAGTGAGAGAGCACTTTACACCAAGGCTCTGCACGTAATTGGTGCAATTTGAAATTGAATGGCTCAGAAGACTGCTCTGTCAGGAGCAGATTGGAGAGGATAAACCACTCATCTTGAAAAGTTCATAGGAATGTCTCAAACATATGAACTGTTCTTTCCATCTCCTATAAAAGGAAAAAAAATGCATGTTATCTATTAAGGGAAAGACAAAAGTGTTCCTCATTATGGAAGAATTCACTTTAAATTTTTAGGGAATGAATTTGAGATACAGGTTAAACTTTGAATATTTCCCTGATTACAATACCATAGCTAATTAAGACTATCTCCCCTAGACACTTCCAAGTACCTCCTATTTTATATTTAGGCCAATAAGGATGATGATGATGGTCACACTCAACAAATAACTAACTTATTATGCCAGTAGTATCAGTATGAGGTAGGATATGAATAATATGAATATAAGGATGATGATAGCAACACTCGATGAGTAACTTATTACACCAGATACTTACTAAGAAATTTCTATATATAAAATACATAAATATAAGTAAATATTTGTATTTATATGTATGCATATATATATAATTTATATATATATAGTTTTAACTCCCATAACATTGAAGGTTGAACATAGGTATTACTATGAGGCCCATTTTACAGACAAAGAAACAGAGGCACAGAGGGGATAAATAATTTGACAGCTAACAGGTGGCAGTCAGGATTTGAATACAGGCAGCCTCACTCCAGAGACTGAGCCCTTCCTTCCTCATTATATTTCACTAACTCCCAAAGCAAAATGAACGCATTCAGTATTAGTGAAACTTATGGCAAAAATTTACTCCAACCAGAGCTGAAAAGACAGGGTTAAAAAAAAAAGCCAGAATGAGTGGCTTCCATCACCACCACCATGAAAGCCACTCACTGCTGATTCTGTTATCAATCCCTTCCCTCCCTAAACTAGGCCTCTAGATTATTAGGGTTCCACACTGAGATGTTTCACTGGTGACGAGTATTTAATGCATTCAAGCTAATAAAACTGCAACCATATGAACAAAGAAGTTCTAGAATTTTAAAAAATTGTGAAGAACTCTACCCCGCACATTTTACTCAGGTGGGCAAATGTCAAATACATCTAAGACACTTGCACTTTTTCCTTCCCTTTAAACATCTCCAAAGAAATTCTATTCTACATCTCTGAAGAACTAATAGGCTGTATTAACAGATCATCATCTGATCAACACGTTCTTCCATGTGGTCAACAAAAATCACTCCTGCTAAATGTTTTATCATATACTGCCAAATAAGAAAAGAAAATTACACATGAGAAATAACTATATCCTTTACATATACATCTTTAATATACTAAAAGTATTCTTTGAGAGCAGAGACTTTGTCTTACTCATTTTTTGCATTCGAAACACCCAGCACAGCATCTGGCACTGCAGGTACTCGATAAACATTTAATAGATAGACCCCCCAGATAAACAAACAAACAGGAAAATCAACAAAGAGAGCTGAATTAAGTCATTTAGCCATTTTGTGAGTAGATGAGTGATTACATTTACTCAGATGACCTGAAAAGGCAGAAGTATGGTTTAATGATGGAACTTATATAAACAAAGATATAAGCTCATACTTATATGGGAAGAAGTTCCCTTGGTTCAGAGTTGTCTAGAAAGGGAATGCCTCATCTCTAAAAGTATCTAAGCAAAAGGACAGTCACTTCTTCATATGGCTAATTTACAGGACTAGATTTAACTAAAATAAGATGACTTTTGAGTTATCTTCCAACCATTAATGGCAAATAGGTCTCACTGCCCATGCCAATGCCTTTACATTGGCAGTGGCTACCTAGAAAGCAGTGATAAGGAGTGTGTGGCCATGACCACATCCAACAAGCCCAAGTGATAGGCTCAGTTGGCATGTCAGTTATAAGCAAGTAGGGAAAGAACTGTGATATACTACTTCTCCATATTTACCAACCCAGAACCATGGATGTCTGTGTTTTGACAAAAAAAAAAAAAAGGAACCCCAGATTACTTCTTTCCAGAGACAAAATGGTACAGAAAGGCTTTATTCTTCAAACTGTAACTCTTAAAGATTCTTGTCTTAAATCTTCAAAACATTTTTCAGTTACTTGGTGAAAGACATAGATGTAGGCAAAATAACTTTTTTTTCTCTTTTCTTTGGAACAAGTAAAAGCAAATATTTGTTTATTCTACTGATAAACTGAACACTTACCTCTACAAGTTGTGATTTGTCATAATCTTTACGATGACGGTAGATGCACTGACTAAGAAGAGAATATAGTCTCTCAAGCTGATCAACTGCCAGATTGTTGCTTTTATCCACCAACAAATCAAGCAATTTCTAAGAAAAAATAGAAGAGAATAAAATGTAATTTGATTTCACTGGTCACACTGAAATTGTATATTCAAATGGCCGGTCAATAAACACCATAAAGCTAGGATGTAACAGTGAACATGAAATTAAAAGATTCGAGGGCTTAAAATTATTCCCTTAGAATATCTTGGACTATTCCCGTATCTTTCAACTCCTTAAAATACACGTAACTCTTTTTTACTAGAAGCTCTGAGGCATTTATATTTCAGGGTTAAAGCAGGAAAACTAGTTTTATTCAATTGCCTACAAATACATTCAAATCTCCGTCCATTCATTTAAAACTGACTGGGAATAGCTAAGCTTACCTTCAATCTCTCACGATCAACTATAAGAGGAGGCACAGGCTCAGATGGCTCTTCTGGAACCAGTTCCAGACTTGTCGTTTTTGCCTGCTCTAAAATTAATTTACGGTATTTCTTTACTTTAGAAGCACCTACAATTGAGACAAAAAATATACTGCAGCAAGTAAAAGTTAAGAAAAATCAGTCTTGAGCAGCTATAAATTCTTTTACCTACCACAAATCCCTTTTGGAATGAGGAAGGGTGTATTCTTAAGTGATGTTTTTTAAAGCAACCCAATGTGGTAGATTTTTTTTTTATTGGTAAGACTAAGTAAACCAAATTAAAGAAAACTAAGCTACAACTTAAAAAGTCAAGTCATACTAGAATACCACTTAATAAGCATATCCATGAAAAGGAAGATAAAAGCAATCTTCACCTCTAAGCACTGACTTACAAACAGCCTTCACTCTACAGCTATCATTTTACAATTGGGAGCTTTCAGAACCAGAAGAAGGGAAGCAACCTAGAAAAGTAGATACTAACAAAAGTGGGGCCCACCTGTCTACATATTTGCCTCCCAACCTAAAACATTGCCTGAAATTTCTTATATGTTACACTGCCTAAAATTCTATTAGAAATTGATCCAAAGTTTACCATTTTTTTCTTAAAAATATAAATCCATTAAAAGTGTAAAAGGGCTTGTGTTCTTTCCTACCTTAGAGTAAATCAGTATAATCTAATTACTTTCCTTCTAACATTTTGCTGAGACCAGCCATACTAAACAAACAGAAATTTTAAGGTGGCTAAGCATAATTTCATGGACCAAGGCACTCTGAGGGGTAGACCATGGAGCCCTGTGCTCCCCTAAGTAGGACTACTCTTAAGAGGAGGGTGAGGGAGGGGAAGGAACACAAAGACAAACTTGGACTGTTCCAGAATTTCATACAGGATGCGGCCCATGTCAGGGACACTAAGGAGAACGTATTTATTAAGTGTCCCAATGCAGGGACCTGCCTCCATCCTACATTAGTCCTCTTATTTCTTACACCCAAGTCTTTAAACTCCTCCTCCTTCTCAATGCCTGCTTTATAAAACAAACAGCAAAAGAACCAAAGTATTACCTTCAAAAACATGTATCATGATATATCAGAGAAATTTTATATTTCAGGCTGCCTTTAATGTGAAAGACTTTATAGTTCAATTACCATATGCTAGGAGTTTTGTTAAAATCATATTGATCCTCATTACTACATCCATGGACTTCTAGAGGCCTGAAAACTCAGATTAGGATACTGTCCTGATAATTCCAAATGAAAGTTTCAGGTCAAACTTTTACACAATTATCTTTACAGTTTTTAGATCACCAACTGAACACAATGTTAATTTAAGCCTTTTTCAGCACGCTTATGGAAATCTCATAGAAATCAGCATTAAAAAAGACTCCTCTATCCTCACCCATTTGGTCTCATACCAGATTCCTTCTCTACTTTTCCCATGCTGTTAGATTCATTACTTAACCCTAGCTTTAACATATTTTTAAAGTTCTGTCTATCTTTATAGACAGAATGAATACCACTCTGAAAACTAGTTTAGTATTAAATATTGAAGAATAAGATAAATGTTTAACAGGTGGCATTTAAGAACAGTAAATTTCTCTTTATCCATTAAAGGAATTCTTAGACTTTGAGTATTTTCCTGCTTCCTAACTCTGCGAAAGGACTTAAAATACTGGCAGAAAAAAAAAAAAAACCTTTCCCACATAGCCCAAATCCCAGGCTGTAGCTGTGCACTTCACTCCACACAATTTAGAGAAAATAATACAATTTCAAGATAGCCTCCTATAATAGTACCTATCCAGGAAGGAAATGTATATTGAGCAGGTTAGATAGCAACTCACCCCAGACCCTGCTATGGGCTAAAGAATAATGATAAACAAAGACAGGCTAGAAAACCTTAACTCCCTCTTTCTGCTGCTTCTTAAATGAATCATGTAGCCATAAGAAGTCAGAAGCTGGGAGAGCACTCTGATTCCCTGAGAACAAGGTAAACTTGACAATGGTGCTCTGCTTCTTTATTCCACTACTGGACTTATAAAGCAATGAAGGCTTTTAGACTGAACAGCCCTTGGATTCAACTAACAATGACTGCCTGGAATGAATATACCTTAGTATGTGCCAGTTACCACGAGAGGCAATTAAAATACACGATTTATTTAATCCCTGCAACACCACCATTCTAAAGTTGAATAAATAGGCTTGGAGAGTGTAAATAATGAGCTCAAAGTCACATGATTATAATGAACAAAAGTGGTAATTTAATCTAGGTCTATATTACTCCTCCGAATATATCATACTGCTATTATGACCAAGTCTTCTCTGCCCACACCCAGCCCATGCCAATAATTCTTCTTGGAATTCCATCTTCTTAACACCTGTGGATTTACGTAGCTTTCAGTCATAAATCCCTGAGGCTAGGGGTGATAATCAGGCAGGAGGCAGAAGAGTAAGTGGCCAGTAAAGCAATGCATTCGAAACGATACACCCTCTGAAACTTACAGTGAAATTTGGTGCATGCCTCTGTGTGTGTGTGTGTGTGTGTGTGTGTGTGCACGCGCGTGCTTTTCTAGAGAACAGGATGAAAACTTTAACAGATTCTCAGAGGGGTATAATTATTCATCAACTATTACTACTGGGAACTAGATAAAATACGCAATGAATTAACTCTGGAGTTTAAACCTTCAGAAGATTTTTCAAATATTAGCTCTACCTTCTTTATCCAGTTCTGCATCTTTAACCTCCACATCAGGGCCAGGTTCTAACTTCTCATTATTGCTACATTCCAGTGCCTCTAGTTTCTCAGGATCATCTCCATGATTTTCAATCGAAGTTTCTGGTTTTTCTTTTGACTGGTCCTCCAGAAGAATCTTTTGTTCAGAACTACATTTATCTCCACTATCACAGAAAGAAACTACTTCAAGCTTGCCATTCTGACATTCCAGAACTGGTATTCCTTCAAAACTGTCAGTGGAAGCCTCACCATTTAGACAATTTCCTTTAAGGAAAGTCTCTTTCCTGGAGGTCTGCTCCGGGTTTAAGGAACTGCTGCTGTTGACGAGTAGAGATTCATTTGAACTTTCCTCCTCAGTAGAGGCAAAGTTCTCTTTTGTGCCTGCTCCATTGTTAAGCCTCTGCCCCTGGTCCATGTCCATGATGTCACAGGATGATTCGTCATTGGTCATAGATAAGTCTCCAGTCTCTTCTCCATTTTCCTCATGGCAGTCAGTGCTTACCTCAAACTCTCCATTCTCTAATAATTTCCTGTCCTCCGCATGGTTCTCATAGTCTGCAAATTTGGTGTCTTCTTCATCTTTTTTTAAATTATTAACTTTCCTTTTCTTAATAATTCCTTTACCCCACTGTGATCGCCGCCTTGATTTTCTCCGAACCCGAACTGTTTTACAAGGAAGGAAAAAAGATATGTAGAACTTGGAATGCAATACCAATTTTACATACATTTATTAAACAGGACCCAAAAGAAAGTAAACCCATGCTGATGAACTTACAAACAAAAACTACTTAGCTCTTAACATTCATGCTGACTAATCCTTGCAACCTACAAATGGAATGGATATGAAGTCAGGGATGAACTCTACAGAATAAAACATTTTTGAATGTATTTCCTGTTATGAGTTTATTCAGCACTAATCTATTCTACTATCCTAGATCCTACTTTACAATTGTTCCTAATTTTCAACATGCAGAAGCCATACATGTAATATACACATTTAAAGAATGACCACATTACCAGGCTGCCAGAAAGTATGGGGATTTCCCATACTTTCAGATCAAAGCCCTGGATTTCCACCAGGAAGGTGGATGTTTTTGCTAGCAAAAGGTAGCTCCTAAATCATGAAAGAAAATAAAGACATGATTCAATACAGCATAAGGGAACAGTTAAAGGTATCCTCACAAAGAAACCTCTCCTTTCAGAAAAAGGAATCACTCAAAGTTAAGTATGACC
This sequence comes from Macaca mulatta, assembly GCF_049350105.2. Classification (NCBI taxonomy): domain Eukaryota; kingdom Metazoa; phylum Chordata; class Mammalia; order Primates; family Cercopithecidae; genus Macaca; species Macaca mulatta. The sequence continues at coordinate 101,280,657 of NC_133418.1, read as the reverse complement.
ATGGACAGATGCCTTATGAAGGTTATTTGGACAATTTGGTGAACCAACTGTTAATCTCTTCTAGCACAAACAGTTCACCCAGCGGCATCAATTTCTTGCAAAGTTATTTGAGAATATGTAGGAAAACTAAGCCCTTTGCTATCAAGGCAACAAGAACAACATAAACAAAACATTGAAAATAAATACTTGGTCACTTATGTGAAAAGGGAGGCCTACAAAAGTTGTAAGGACTATACACTTAGATGCTCGAAACTATCCTGAGCTTTATGAGTAGGCAGCTGGGGCCTCCAGGTGTTAATGGACCCTGGAATTTTTAATTTCTCACATGTATCAAATTGAGGTAGATGGTTAAGCAAGTCTAGCTCATTGTCCCTTAAATAAACAAAAAGTTAACTTTTATTTTATAATTTGGGACACTTGCATATACAGTTAAGTGTTCTTCAGAACACTTAAATATAAAAATTATTAAAGCAAACCACTTAAGCTAGAGCTGAATCACTTCTGGTATCGCACCCCAAATTCTAAATACTAGTTTGTTGAAAGTATCAGAGAATAAAAATATTCATTTTTTCTGTGGTTATGAACGTAATAATTTTAACTTTAAAAAAAGACTATATATGTTTAATACATCAAAGCTGAAAAGCTTCCTGGGCAAAGATATTTTTTAAAGAAAATATAAATATGAAATCATTAACTGTAGGCTGTTTAATCTGTAATTTAAAAATTGCTTTATAGAGACAGAAAGGAATATAGTCTTTTAATGACAACCCTTGTTTCTTATATTCACACTGCTTAATATGAATTTAGAATCTATCAACAGTATATAGCGTATTTACATACTTCTTTTATCCTTTCATCTTTAATCACTGCTGCATCTTTGTAAATTCACAAGAAATGGATAAATTTATTTATAAATATTACTCCTTTCTTACCTAAGAATGTATCTTCTAAAGGTTTCTCTTATTTAGTCATTTGGCTCAACATGTATTTTTCCTTCAAAACTGTAATCCTGTTAGCACTAACTCTTCATTCTTTTCCCCTATTTATTTCTATTTATATAATTTAAAGTTACAGGGTAATTATCATAGAGAAGAAAATTTCTGTATTAATCTACTGTTAAAATCCGGTACACAGGCTCAGATGATAGGCATTTGTAAACATCCCATTAGCTAGAAGAAAAACTAATCTAGTCCATATAAAAAATAAAAAGCATTCAGCTTGCTCTGACTCTGAAAGTTAAGAGTATTAGGTTTTTACCACCCGATAGGCCATTCCTGACACTGTAACCTCTCTTATTCTCCAACCATGTAACTGAAAGTACAATAGGTCCCCTTTTTCTTTCCTAAGCCATGAAACTAGAGCAAAATGAAGCTGAACTCTGCTCAATCAAGAGTCACCTCAACTACCTGACATGCAGTACATAAGCAAAGGCTGGGAGCCCCACTGAAGCAAGTTACTCCAGGATGCTTTCATCCTGGCTAATATGTAAGAGAAAATGTTCTTAATCTTTGGGAAGTAGGACTAGAGGTATTTTTCTCTTCCTTACATAATTATTTCTAATGGTTGGTATAATTTTGGCAAAATAAGAGAAACAGATCACATTAGCTCCACAAGAAGAGATTTTTGTTTTAGTCACTGATGTATCTTCACAGTACCTGGCATGTGGCAAGAGTATATACGAGTATTTGTGGACCTAATGCTTAATATATCATTTCCAGCTAGGCACGGTGGCTCACGCCTGTACTCCCAGAGCTTTGGGAGGCCAAGGCAGGCGGATCACTTGAAGTCTGGAGTTTGAGACCTGCCTGACCAACATGGTGAAACCCCATCTCTACTAAAAATACGAAAAATAAGCCAGGCGTGGTGATGGGTGCCTGTAGTCCCAGTCGCTTGGGAAGCTGAGGTGGGAGAATTGCTTGAACCCAAGGAGGCGGAGGTTGCAGTGAGGTAAGACTGTGCCACTGCACTCCAGCCAGGGCAACAGAGAAAGACTCTGTCTCAAGAAAAAACAAATAATTATATATATATACATAAACACACACACACACACATCCACACACATCCACACACATCCACACCCACTTCCTTCATCAGGGTGCTCTGTGTGAAAAGTCCATTTAGAGACACGATCTTTAGAGTCAATTTTTTATAGCATCACTGAGTTTGTTTCCAAAACCAAGGCCTTAGGAAAGCAACTATGCCTTAGGGACATTCAGATTTATTATTTAAGTTAATGTAAAACAGAAAAATGATGGGTCACATATGCCATCTACTGGTAAGAGAAAACAAAACTCATATTTGTAGATTCAAACAGTTTTTAAAATATTTAAAGGCACTTAAAACTTCTTAAAGTGAATATTCAATGCATTTTCATTCATCAATATTTGTAGCAGATGCATAGAATGGAAAGAATTTCAAAGTTTAAAGAGAGTAAGTACTATGCTACACAATCCAAGTCATGATCTGAAATACAACTAGGCCAAACAGGCTTAATCAGTTTCATGGCATCGTTAAGTCCTTTCTCAAACTTTCTCACATACAAATGCCACTTACCAAAAGGGGACAAGCTTTAAAAAGACGGGTATAGTTTATTCATTCAAATTCAATGCCACATATTGTAACTAGCTTTACTGACATAGTACAGGTTGCGTATCCAAAATCCAACACTTTTTGAGCACTGACATGTCGTTCAAAGTAACTGCTCATTAGAGCATTTCAGATATCTGATTTTTGGATTAGGGATGCTGAACCGGTTAAGTACAATGCAAATATTCCAAAATCCAAAAAAATACAAAATCCAAAACACTTGTGGGTCCCAAGCATTTTGGATAAGGGAACTTAACCTGGATTATCACCTTTATACCAGAATAACAGCATGTATCTTCCAAGGAAGGCTATCTTCAGTGAAACAGAAGGACGCTATTAGAAAGACGCTGAATGAGTACAAAAAATCTCCGAATTTTCCCGTTAAATACATCTCACAAAAACTACAAAGAAGGCTGTGCCAATTTTTCACACTGAACACAAAGTAGTCTCTCAGAAAAATCAATTTCCTGCTGCCAGATAAGACACACCCACACGCAGGAGTGTCCATTTCCCACCCTAAGGAGAACATCCTGCATTGTGTACAAGAAGGAGTGGAGGGGCCAGGTGCGGTGGCTCACGCCTGTAATCCCAGCACTTTGGGAGGCCGAGGCTGGCAGATTACGAGGTCAGGAGATCAAGACCATCCTGGCGAGCACGGTGAAACCCCGTCTCTACTAAAAATACAAAAAAATTAGCCGGGCGTGGTGGCAGGCGCCTGTAGGTCCCAGCTTCTAGGGAGGCTGAGGCAGGAGAATGGCGTGAACCCAGGAGGCGGCGGAGCTTGCAGTGAGCCGAGATCGCGCCACTGCACTCCAGCCTGGGCGACAGAGCCAGACTCCATCTCAAAGTAAAAAGGAGGAGTGGAGGATAAGGACAGGGGCGGATAAAAATTCTACTGGCTCCAATAGCTATCCGAAAACTAAAGTTTAAAACTGAAAATATTCAAGCCTAATCCAACTGTCATAGCAAATAATATTGAATAGGGATAGAAAACATCAAATAGAGTTAAAGAAATATATTTCTGATTCAGCATTTACCCCACAAGCTCTTCTTCACCTCTGAAAAGAGATTAAAAGAGCTGTGGGAAAACAGCAGCACTTTGGTTTGTACCAAATTCCTAACATATCTACATCATTCTCAGTTGTTCTCACTACTGGATAACATGAGCTCAAATACTCACATGCACATTTATTTGCAGAGTTGTGCCAGACATCCACTGGATTTCTTTGTTTGTGCCGAAATGCCTCTTCAACTCTAGTTTCTGTCTTCCGAGCTCCAGTACTATGAGGATTTATTTGTTCTGATGTTACTGATAAGCCTGCAAGCAGAAGATAAGCAATACCTCTTTAAATATTCCCAGCTACATAAACCAAAAGGTTTTTTAAAAATCTCAAATACAAAACTGAGTTTTAAAGTCATTAGTTATACTTGGGCAGTTTGCAATTCCAATGAAAGCAGTGTCTTTTGTTTTAAGATGGGTAAGAAAGTTAGATACAAAATCATAAAAATCAAACAATCTGGCAGGCCATGTTTACCCTTAATGCCCAAAGGGGCCCTATTTTTATTCATTTTAATTCACAAAGGGGCACATTTTACATTATTATGACTGTAGAACAATAAGATTATACATTATCCAAAAACATGATCTCTGCCATCTTAGAATGTACAACAGTCTACTGGGCCACTAAACCCCATTCCCACGAACTGTTTCAAAATGCTATTTGCTTCCTGTCGCACCACACAGCAGTCAGTTTGGTTGACCTGCATTATAATCCTAAGACTAATCATTCTATCTTAATTTTCTTCACTAGAGATTTATTTCTTCTATGTGGTCCTTAAGTTGGTTTTTCTTCAGGTTCTCTCTGTAACCACTTTTCTTCTTACTCTAATCTACACGTTCCCCAACAAAGTATCGTGTTCAGGTTCGATTACTATTATACAATAATTCTCAAATCTGTATCTTTAGCCCAAACATCTCTGATCCATATATACAACTTCTGATCTATATATACAACTCCTTAGTTAATATCTCCAACTGAATTTCCTAAAGATAGATCAAATTAAAGATAACTGGTTTATCTTTCCCTACAAAACAAAACAGTTCATTCCTATATATTCCCTATCTAGATTGGGAGTATTAGCATCTACCAAGTCACTCAACCAGCAATATCACAGCCAGTTTTTACTCTTCCTTCACTTCACAGTGCTCTCCATCCCTGCAGCTACATATCACTTACATTAATCTCTTCTATCTCCCTTCCTACTTCATTTTTGTTCCCCAACAGCTTTACTGAGATACAATTTATATAACATAAAAATCACCTGTTTTAAGTGTACAGTAAATAGTTTTTAGTAGATGTACAGAGTTGTAAAATTACCACAGCAATCCAATTTTAGATAACTGTCCCAGGCAACCACTACTCCACTTTTTGTCTCTGTAAACTTGCCTTTTCTGGACATTTTATATAAAAGAAATCATACAATATGTAGTCTTCTGGGTCTGGCTATTTTTATTTAGCATAATGTTTTGGGGTTTTTTTTTGTTGAGACAACATCTTGCTCTGTCACCCAGGATGGACTGCAGTGGCATGAACATGGCTCACTGCAGCCTCAACCTTCTGGGCTCAAGCAATCCTCCCAACTCGGCCTTCCAAATGGCTGGGATCACAAGTGTACACCACCACACCCAGCTAATATTTTTCATTTTTTGTAGAGATGGTATCTCGCCATGTTGCCCAGGCCGGTCTCAAACTCCTTGGCTCAAGCGATTCTCCAACCTCTGCCACCGAAAATGCTGGGATTACAGGCATGAGCCACCATGTTCAGCCAGCATGTTTTTGAAATTTGTCCATGTTGTACTGTGTATCAGTACTTTGTTCCCTTTTATTACTAAGTAGTACGCACTCATATGGGTATCCTGTGCTTTCCTTACCCATTCACCAGCTGACAGACATCTGGGATGTTTCCAGTTTGTGGTTATTATAAACAATGGTCCTATGAACATACAAGTGTTTGTGTGGACATGTATTTTCATTTTTCTTGGGTAGATTCCTAAGAGTAGAATCACTGGGTCATATAGTAAATCCATGTTTAATTTTTTAGAAATTGCCAAACCCTTTTCAAATGGGCTCCAACAGCTTTTAAACTGATCTCTCATCTTCCTACCCTGGCACATTGGAACTATGCTACTTCTTCCCACCAAGGCAATTCGACCAATTCATTTCACTGCTTAAAATCCTTCAATTATTTCTATTGCCTATGGCTATCAAACTGTAGTGTACATAAAATCTCTTAGGTAGTTTGTTCAAATAAAGATTTCTTGGCCTTAATATTCTCAGAGAATCTAATTCATAGGTCTAAGCTAATGGTAATAGGCAGACATTTTTGAAAACACTGATCTACAAGATAAAGTACAAACTCCTTAGCATGGCATTGATTTATTCAAATATTTACCAAAAACCTGTTTTATATCAGACTGGGTTCTAGGGATTGAAGTAAAGCTATAAACAAGACATCTGAAGTGCTGATACCCTAAATAAGGAGGACATGACAAAAAAAATAATAATAATATAATGCCAAATGCTACCAAAGCCTCTATTAGATTAGGTGGTCAGGGAAAAGCTCTCTAAAAAGGTAGAAGAAAAGTTTCTTCATAATCTTTGTGTCCTGGACCCCGCACCTCTTGAGCCCTATTTCCAGCATTCTGTATATCTTTAGCAATACCAGTTTAAAGATCTTCTAACACACATCAAGCTATTTCACACCTGTGTGCCTTTACATATGCTATTGTTTTCTCTGTTTGCAATACACCTCCTCCTCCTCTGTCACTGCCTCCCTAGTCCATTAAAGAGAACACTTCTATATTCACTCCTTACTCTGGTTCCCTACTAGGAGGTCTCTCGTCTCTGTGATCTGAACATGCTTCAACCAGTGCATACAACACACTGTACTTGATTTGTTTTACATTTCTCTCTCTCCTACTAAAATGTGAGTTCCTCAAGGACAAGATTATAAACTGAATCGACAAACCACAATTGCTAATTCTGTGTTTCTAATAACAAAATTGCATATAAATTTCACTAGGGTGGGAAAAACAGTATTCTTAAACATGTTTTTAAAGTACCAGAAAGTAAACTGATGAAAAATAAAACCTTTCCATATCTAATATCTAAATCCATTTAGAAATCAATTCTTAAAAAAGATATGCTCCTACAAAACAAATTTCACTAAGAAACACTTCATTTCTGTAATACTCACTATCACACTAAAACTTTCACAGTAGGTAAAGTTGGAAAGTATCTTTGAGAATTTACATAACACATTAGTATCAGAAATTAAATACATACATTAAATACATTACTTTCACAATACCAGCAACCCTAAAGAAACATCATTGAAGGACTCTTGGCCTGAAAAGAGCACACGAGGCTTCAGTGCCAAGTTTATTTCTACAACTTACCTCTTTTTATTCTTGCTTCCTTAATTTCCTCACAAAGTTTATTAAATTCTGGATCTAATTCAGCCGCAATGATAGCATGTGCAGTGTCCTTCAGGGTACAAGCCCTGTGCCTAATTATTTTATCTGTTAAAACAGTTGGCATACATTTATTATAGAAACAAAATAACATTAACAAAGGACATCTTAAAAAGTAAAAGAATACAAACAAAATTATAAAAAGCATTGCTAGGTGAGAAAAAGTTCATTTAAAGTATGGGTAAAAAATAAATATACTAAGCTACTCAGTCAGGTTAGTAATTCTCTGAAAATTATACTTGAAGAACCTGGAAGGACTAAACCTATTACCATTTCTGAAGCAGTGTGGAGAATTACAAGAAAAAGATACCTACGGCTTTGAAATTTCTGAAAACAGAAATATGTGATTTTCAGTAAAAATTTAAAAAGTTTAGAGGATATTCACTAAATGCCCAGCCCCAGAGCTGTCAGAGATTAATATTAAGAATTCAAAAAATCTTAAATTTCTCCTAAGTTGACATTGGTCAAAACTATGATAAAGAATGCAATATATCCTAAAGGTGACTTATTTTTTTAAATGTGACAAAAACAGAGACATACAGAAAGACTTTCTAAGCTAAAGGGCGCAAGATGGTATATACATTGTAGGCAATCCAGGAGAGAAGCATAAACACAGTTCCAGGCAAACTATACCTAAAAATGGTACTAAAAGAAGAGTCTCTGCTTCACACTAATCCAGAAGTTCCCATTCATAAACAATACAATATAAACAGTGCCCCCTATGCCTGCGCAACTCAGAAATATGAAAAGGCAAGTAATATATCAAGTAACTAATATTCTAACAGTATCAAGAGCAAGAATCCAAAGTTCCAAAACATCATTTGCTTTTTCCTCTCTAGTAAAGGCAAACAGTATACACAAAGTTACAGAGATACTTTATAACTTTTCTGATTTGAAAGTTATTATGGCTCACTGTGGTAATCTTACAAAACCAAACATGCACCACTCAAAGGCAACCACTGATATATTTACTTCCAACACATTTTCTCTAAACATTCACTCAACAAATGTTGATTGCACCAGGGAAAGCTGGATGGTGGCCACCGGCAGCAGTGAACAAAACATACATGATATCAACTTTCAAGGACTTTTTCAGACCACTACAGGAACAAATAATCTCCCATACATCCAACTTAACACCTCCTCCCTCCAAAAAAGAAAAAACCCAGAAGCAAAACACCCTGAATAACAGCTATGAAGAAAACCTACAGGGTACTGGTGTGGGTTCCAATCTAGATTGAGCAAGTCAGGAAGAAGTCTCTCTGAAGAAGAGGCATTTAAACTGACACTTGAAGCACAGACTGAAGTATCTACTGAAAGATTAAGCGAGGAAACAAAAATACTAGTGCAGGTTCAGAAAATACCATGTGAGAAAATCCTGTAGTAAAAAGAGTTTGGAGATTTCAAGAAACTGAAATGCAGCCAGTGTGGTATTATGAGTTCTAACTTTCTTTTCAAAGAATCACTATGTCAGCATGTTCAATTCTCTGCCTTCTACTTACATACTTAACTTCCTCATAAAGCAAGCTTTTTCATTACCTGCTCCACCCTGACTCATTCTGATTATCTACTCCACTCTGACTCATTCCGATTACCTGATCCACCCTGACTCATTCCAGTTACCTACTCCATCTTGACTCATTTTGATTACCTGCTCTGTCATACCCATTTTTCCCGCCAAACCACTTACCCAGTCATTCTCCTTAGCCAATCAGAATTAGTTTAGCCTGTGCGGTCTAACCCTAGCCAATAAGGGAACAACACAGAAGCAGGGGCTACATGCATCAGGAATAAGAACCCCTTCCCCTCCCTTGTCCAAGTGGGTGCCCACCATTGCTCCATTTATAAGGGCGCACCCTTCTATAGAAGTACCTTGCCTTGCTGAGAATTAAAAAGAAAATTTTATATTTGAGTGCTATTTTTTTTGCAGTACTGAAACTTTATTTATAACAGTAGTCAGAACATAATAAGCAAGAGGAAAAGAGGAACTGATCATATTAAAATGATGTTAGATTGTATCCTAAGAGCAATGCAAATCGTTGAAAAGATCTGCTGTGGCTGTTTTCTGATCACTGGATTGAGGGGAGTCAAGAATAACACCAAGGGGCTTTTAGTGAGAGGATGATGACTTGAACCGGGGTAATGGTAGTGGTGAAAGACGAGATTACAAATTTGAAATGTGCTCTCAATGACACAACTTGGTGATAAAGTAGATAAGAGGGTAACATAAATATCAAAGATGATTTCCTAGCTTCTTGCATGAAAAACGGGGAGATGGGCATACTATTTATAAAGATGCAAAAAAAAAAAAAAAAAAAAAAACACCCACAAGAAAACAAAACCAGAATAGAGAGGAAAGGAGGAAAAGAAGTTAGAGATTAATTTTAAAGAGTTTAGCTTCAGGGATTTCAGTCTGGAGATGCCTAAAAAATATCCCACTGGAGATACCATGTAGGCACATGAATATGTGTCTCAACAATTCTCTTTATGAACAAAAAACACAATGATTTTGTAATCTGATTTAGTACACATTGTACTTCCCTAAGTTTGCTTAAAAATAGATCTATTGAAGCATAATAGACATATAAGTTGCTCATACTTGAAGTATATAATTTGATACATTTTGACATAAGCACACATCCATAACATTACCACAACAATAAAGATAACAAATGGGCCAGGGGAGGTGGTAGTTCCTGTAGTCAAAGTACTTTGGGAGGGAAAGGTAGGAGGACTGCTTAAGCCCAGGAGTTTGAGACCAGCCTGGGCAACATGGCGAGCCACCATGTCTACAAAAACTACAAAACTTAGGCAAGCATGGTGGTGCATGGCTGTGGTCCCAGCTACTTGAGAGGCTGAAGCATGAGGATCGCTTGAGCCCAAGGAAGTCGAGGCTGCAGTGAGTCACGTTCATACCACTGCACTCCAACCTGGGCAACAAGGCAAGATCCTGTCTCATGAAAAAAAAAAAAAAAAAAAGGCCAATGAGCATATCTATCATCACCAAAAGTTTCCTGGGACCCTTGGTCTTCCTCCCTTTGCCCTTCCCCATAGCCCTCTATTCCCAAGCAATGAAGGATCTGCTTTCTCTTGCTACAGATCAGTTTATATTTTCTAGAATTATATATACGAGTGGAATCACAAAGATTATTTTTAATCAGGATTCTTTCACTCAGCATAATTATTTAAGCACAAAAATAATTATTTGTCCCTATTTTTGCATGTATCTGTACTTCATTATTTGTTAGTGCTGAATACTAATCCATTATATGGGTATAACACAATTTGTTTATCCATTCACATGCTGGTGGACATTAGGGATAATTCTGGGTTTTGGCTATTATAAACAAAGTCACTATAAACACTGATGAACAAACCTTTGTATGGAAATATACATGTTAATTTTCCTTGTGTTAATACTAAGGGGTGGAATGGCTAGGTCAAATGATAAGTACGGCTCTCCAGCAACCGCAGGGGATTGGTTCCAGGACTCTATCTCCCCTTGGATATCAAATTCCCAGACGCTTACATCTCTCATATAAAATGAGGTAGTGGCCGGGCACAGGGGTTCATGCCTATAATCCCAGCACTTTGGGAGGCTAAGATGGGTGGATCACGAGGTCAGGAGTTCAAGACCAGCCTGGACAATTTGGTGAAACCCCATCTCTACTAAAAATACAAAAAAATTAGCCGGACATGGAGGCAGGCACCTGTAATCCCAGCTACTCAGGAGGCTGAGGCAGAGAATTGCCTGAACTCGGGAGGCGGAGGTTGTAGTGAGCCAAGATCACGCCACTGCACTCCAGCCTGGGTGAAAGCAAAACAGAATCTCTAAATAAATAAATAAATAAATAAAAAGAGGTAGTACAGTCAGCCCTTTGTATCCACAGGTTCCAAAGCAGATATGGAGAGACGACTATAATGCATGTTAAACGTTCTAAGAAACTTCTAGATTGTTTTCCAAGTCAGTTGTACCATTTTACATTCCTACCACAGTGCATCACAGTTCCAGTTACTCCATATCCTTGATTATATTTGATATGGTCTTCTCAGTTTCAGACGATCCTTAGAGGTGTTTAATGGTGTCTCATTCTGTTGCCCAGGATGGAGTACAGTGGCACAATCTCAGCTCACTGCATCCTCTGCCTCCTGAGTAGCTGGGATTACAAGTGTGTGCCACCCCACCCAGCTAATTTTTGTATATTTAGTAGAGACAGGGATTCACCATGTTGTCCAGGCTGGTCTTGAACCCCTGACCTCAGGTGATCCGCCCACCTTGGCCTCCCAAAGTGCTAGGATTACAGGCATGAGCAACTGCACCCGGCCTCATTGTGGTCTTAATTTGCATTTCACTAAAGATTAATGAGGTCAGCTGGGTGAGGTAGCTCACACCTGTAATCCCAGCACTTTGGAAGACCAAGGCGGGTGGATCACCCGAGGTCAGGAGTTTGAGACCAGCCTGGCCAAAACGGTGAAACCCCATCTCTACTAAAAATATATTTTAAAAAAGCCGGGCATGGTGATGTGTGCCTGTAATCTCAGCTACTCGGGAGGCTGAGGCAGGAGAATCGCTTGAACCCAGGAGGTGGAGGTTGCTGTGAGCTGAGATCACACCACTGCACTCCAGCCTAGGTGACAGAGTGAGACTCCGTCTCCATAAATAAATAAATAAGATTAATGAGGTTGAGTATCTTTTCATGTGTATATTTGTCTTCTGTATATCTTCTTTGGTAAAGTGTCTTCAGCTCTTATGTCCATTATTTAAATTGGGTTATTATTAAATTCTGAGACTTAATATTCTGGCTATAGGTTTTAAGCTCTTGTATTTAGGTATGTGATCCATTGTGAGTCAACTTTTGTATACAAAGGTCTTTTTTTTGCATGCTGATATCCAATTGTTCCAACACTATCTGTTGAAATTAATCTACTTTCTTAATTGAACTGACTTTATATCTTTGTTAAAAAGCAATTGATCCTCTATGTGTGCATCTATTTCAGGACTCTATGCTATTTCATTGACCTACTTGTCAAACTTCATGCCAATATACACTGTCTAGATTAGTGTAACTTTGTAAGTCTTACAATAAAGTAGTATTAAGTCTTCCAACTGTTTTTATTTTTCAAAGTTGTTTTGACTATTCTAGGTCCTTTTCATCTTTATATGAATTTTAGAATCAGTTTGTCAATTTCTATCAAATGCCTGCTGGAATTCTGATTGGATGGTGTTGAACCTGTGGTTCAATCTGGGGAGAAATTACATCTTCATAATGGTTAGTCTTCCAATCCATAAGCCATGACATATATCTCCATTTATTTGGGTCTTCTTTAATTTTTCTCATCAAAGTTTTATAGTTTTTAATGTATAAGTCTTACTTACATGCCTTTTGTCAGATTTATCTATATTTCATGTTATTTTTTGATGTTATTTCAATTTTCTGTTTGTTGCTAGTATATAGAAAAACAAGTGTTTTACATACTGATCCTGTCTCCTGCAACCCTAACTTCACTTATATGTTCTAATAGCTTCTTTAAATATTCCATAGGATTTTCTATGTAGACATCATATGTCTACAAACAACAGTTTTACTTCTTTCTTTCTGGAAGTAGGGATGCCTTTACTTCTTTTTCTTACCTTATTGCATTGGCTGAAAGCTCTGGTTTAATGTTGGATAGAATTGGTAAAAGCAGACATCCTGGTCATGTTTCTGATCTTAAGGAGAAAGTACTTACTCTTTCATCACTAGTATGATGAGAACTGTAGGCTTTTTGTAGACATCATTTATCATTGAACTGAAAAGCGGGGATGGGGGAAAAATTTTGTTCCAGTAAAAACATTTGACTTACAAATACAGGCTGTCAGCTTGATGATAGTCTGCTGACCCCTGGTTTAGAGCATTTACTTTTAATGTGATATATGTGATTGTTGATACGGTTGCTATTTATTTTCTACTCGTCTTATATGTTCTTTGTTCCCCTTTTCCTCTTTTTCTCACTTCTCTTGGAATTACTATATACCTTTTTGTTATTCCATTTTATCTCCTTGTTGATTTATTAGCTCTAACTCTATTGCAGCCCCTGTGTGAACTTCAAGGAATATTCCCTCTCCTTTTCTGGCCTCAGATAGGTTTCTCACACATATGCACTAACCAGTACTTAGTTAAACACTAGGGTAGGACCTCCTGGAGATAGCCGCAGTGTTCTCTCTGTGCAGCTTTCTTCTTTCTGGTAATCTTCCCTACAAACGCAAACCACCGTGGCCTCTTCAGATTCCCAGGTCTGGCTCCTCAATTCAGAGGACCTCCAGAATACGCCTGGGTTGCTCCTCCTGGGGCTGGTATCTGGAAATTGTCTCCAGGCAACCACACTGCTCCTCTTACTTGTTTCTATCTTTTGGGAATCACTGTCCTGTGTTGCCTGGTGTCTAATGCTTTCCAAAGAGTTTTTCTTTAAATATATTTTGTTCATTTTTTTTTTCATTGTTTCATGTGAGGGGGTAAATAAATCGAATCCCTTTTACTCCATCTTGGCCTGAAGAAGAAAAGAAGAAGTCTCCTGGTGTCTTTTAAATACTCTTTGAAAACCAAACTTTAATAGTTGTCCAACAATCCAAAGTAGGATGTGCTTTAATTTTTCAAAAGTATTGTTCTCTTTTTGGAAGTTTTAAATTACTTCTAATTTTAGCTACTATAAATAAAAAACTACAATGAACGTCAACATCCTTAGAAGTAGCTATACTTTCAAGTTGACAATACAATGTGTGTAGACTATGCAATACCACAACTTTCCACCACTGGCTTTCTACCTCGGCTTGAATGAAGAGAAACTAAAAAAGAGGTAAGATTAAATCTAAAGGCATGGATCTGGCATATTATCTCTAAAATAACTCAATGATTGGTCTTTCTGCTTTTTATAAAGTATATCTTCTATCACAACACTACCCTAAATTAAGCAAGAAAAAAGAATAAATGAAGAAAAAAAAATTCCATAAAAATTTCCCACTAGTATGGAAGACAAGGAATATATTCTTTTAAAAAAATCTGCATTTGAGAAGGGACACTCCTTTTTTGGGGAGATGGGGGTGGAGGTACAAGGTCTCACTCTGTTACCCAAGCTAGAATGCAGTGGAACGATCATGGCTTATAGCAGCATCAACCTCCTGGGCTCAAACAATCCTCTCTGCCTCAGTGCCCCGAGCAGCTATTAATAGGACCACAGGCATGCGCCACCACGCCCGGCTAATTTTTGTATTTTTTGTAGAGATGGTGTCTGGCCATGTTGCCCAGGTCACATGCTGGTCTCACATTCCTGGGCTCAAGCGATCTGCCCACCTCGGTCTCCCAAAGTGCTGGGATTACAGGTGTGGGCCACTGCGCCTGGCCAGGGCATTGCTTTTTCATGTGCCTATCATTACAGTTTTCAATCATTGTTTAGAAGAGTGTCTAAGATTACACATAGCATATAATCACAAACTTAAAGAATATTAAAACTAGAAGGGATGTCTATGATAATCCTAGGTTCTTAATCTTTTTGACCTGGATCCTTATAAGAACAGAATATGGCTGGGCATCATGGCTCACATCTGTAATCTCAACACTTTAGGAAACTGAGGCAGGAGGATTGCTTGAGGCCAGGAGTTTGAGACCAGCCTGGGCAACATATGGAGACTCCATCTCTACAAAAAATTAAAAAGTTAGCCAGTATTGGTGGCTCATATGGTCCCAGCTATTCAGGAGGCTGAAGTGGGAAGATAACTTGAGCCAGGGAGGTCGGTGGCTCAAGTCAGCTATGATGGCTACAGTGAGCGATGATCGCACCACTGCACTCCAGACTAGGCAACAGAGTGAGACCCCATCTTGGGGGAGGGAAAAAAAAGAAGAGAATAAAAGTTGAAAACTGCACATGAATATAATTTTGTTTGCGGATTCAAAGACTCATTCATCATTTAAAACTCTAGGTTTAAAATCATGTGGGAATAGAAACTACATATTTATGAGTTTCTACTCTGTCTCATACTTTAAGATTTTAAGATTGTACAAATCCATGAAATTTGCAAGTTACATGAGCACAGCAAAAAAACCCCACATATTGGCTTTGAAGTCAAGACAGCTCTCAATCCATTCAGTTGTGCCATATAACATCTGTGGGTTTGCACACGGATTATATAACCTTTCTGAGCCCCAATCTCCTCATCTATAAAATAAAGATATTACCACTTACATTTGTCTTCAGCAAAAAGTAATTGCTACTTAGGACATATAGATGAGTATCTATAAAATTAACAGAAGCACTACTTTAATGAAAGTAACAGCAATTTCACTGTGTTGATGTTTCTTTTGTAATTGGTAAACTTTTACTTTTAGTTCATTATGAAGAAAAAAAAAATCCCAGAAGTACATTAGCTGAGGTTTTGTTCAATAAAATTATTAAGAGTAACCATATTTTTCAGAAAAGCTAATTTTCATGTTATGATTTTTCATCCCAAATAATTTCATAAATAAGAAATTTGGCTGGGCATGGTGGCTCACACCTGTAATCTCAACACTTTGGGAGGATGCAGCAAGAGGATCACTTGAAGAGTTTGAGACCAGCATAGTCAACATAGCAAGACCCCATCTATACAAAAATATTTTAAAATTAGCCAGGCATGGTGGTAAGTCCTGTAGCTGTAGTCCTAGCTACTCGAGGGGGCTGAGGTGGGAGGATCACTGGTGCCCAGGAGGTCAAGGCTGCAGTGAACCAAGATCATGCCACTGCACTCAGGTCCAGGCAACAGCGTGAGACCTTGTCTCCAAAAAAACAAAAAATAAAAAAAAATTTAACTATATTTACTGGTTCGGGTCATATTTACATATTATTAGCATTTGTGCATATTTCTACATAATGTTACCATGTCTCCATTTTATAATTTCTACCTAATCTGAGATTCCTTGAGTTAGTATCTAAAAATAGAGGTTAGGCACAGAGGCTCACATCTGTAATCTCAACACTTTGGAAGGCCGAGGCGGGTGGATCACCTGAGGACAGGAGTTCGAGACCAGCCCGACCAACATGGTGAAATCCCATCTCTACTAAAAATACAAAAATTAGCCGGACATGGTGGCGCATGCCTATAATCCCAGGTACTCAGGAGGTTGAGGCAGGAGAACTGCTTGAACCCGGGAGGTGGGGATTGCAGTGAGCTGAGATCGTGCCACTGTGCTCCAGCCTGGGCAATAAGAGCAAAACTCTGTCTCAAATAAGTAAATAAAATAAAAATAGAATAATGAATAACATTTACTCATTGGCCACATTTATTAAGAATATGCTCTACACAAGATGCCTATATAGATCCTGTTCTCAATAGGCTTTGAGTCTAAAACAAGGGGTAAGGATACGTAAACAAATAACTATGGGTAAAAAAGGAATAAACGTCTCAGAAAAGTTACATTATGAGATTCAGAGATGAAGGGGTTACTTACAACTGGAAGGAAATCAGAAAAATCTTTCATGAACTTAGCATTTTAGTATTCCTTGAAAGGTAGGTGAATTTTTTTTTTTTTTTAAGACGGAGTCTTGCTCTGTCGCCAGGCTGGAGGGCAATCTTGGCTAACTGCAACCTCCGCCTCCTGGATTCAAGCGATTCTCCTGCCTCAGCAGGAGTACAGGCGCACACCACCACGCCCAGCTAATTTTTGTATTTTTAGTAGATATGCGATTTCACCATGTTAGCCAGGATGGTCTCGACCTCTTGCCCTCATGATCCGCCCGCCTTGAACTCCCAAACTGCTGGGCGTGAGCCACCGTGCCCGGCCAGGTAGGTGAAATTTAAAAAATATAGGTGCTTTCAAAAGCTACGTGCTTTTCAAAAGTACATTTTCTTGTATGTTACTTATACCTCAATAAAACTGATTTAAAAAGAAAAACATGTAAATACTCCCAGTAGAGGGGACACATTTGACAAAAGTACTGAAAGAATAAGACTGGGACTTACACTGGGCAAGAACTGGGACCCATATTTCCTAGAAAAGGGGCCCTCCTGGGCGCCTCTCTCTTCTCATTCTACACACTGTCTATGAAATCTCATTCACTCCTCCTCAATGATGACTCCCAACTATATCTCCTGCCCACTTCTTTTAACCTCCAGAACCACATATACAACTAGTAATCTCAGCAGTTTGGGAAGCCAAGACGGGCGGATCACGAGGTCAAGAGATCGAGACCATCCTGGCCAACATGGTGAAACCCCATCTCTACTAAAAATACAAAAATTAGCTAGGCATGGCAGTACACGCCTGTAGTCCCAGCTACTGGGGAGGCTGAGGCAGGAGAATTACTTGAACCCAGGAGGCAGAGGGTGCAGTCAGCCAAGATCGCACCACTGTACTCCAGCCTGGCAACAGAACAAGACTCTGTCTCATAAATAAATAAATAAATAAATAAATAAATAAAGTCTGCATTTTGTCTGGGTGTACCAAATATAACTCATACTAACACGTCCAAAATTGAATTTCACATCCTGCCCATAAATCTGTTCCTCCATTGGTTTACCTTCCCAGATTTCCTCTATCCAGACCAAAACCTCAAGGATCATTCTAGGTTTTTGTCCGCCATATTTAAATGGTTGATCACTAAGACCTCTACATTCAATCCCTGCAGCCACTGCAATTAAATCTTAACTGATGTTCCAACCTCCATCAAGTGGTAACTCCCTTGACCTCTACCCCAAATTTGATACTAAAAGGTCAAGGTTGTGTCTTAACCATCTGTATATCTCTAGCCTTAAACAGGATTTATACACAGAGAATATTTAATAAATAGAGGCTCAATAAATGTTGAGTCAGTGAGTAGAGAAGTAAATTAGTTTCCCACTACTCCTCCATGGAGGCACTCTATTCTCCAGATTTGTTGTTTTCATACCTTTGTTTCCTCAGCCTGGAATCAATGCCCTTCCCAATCTTGCTAATCTCCAAGTAGTGTCTTCTCTTCTGTGCTCCACTAACCCAGTAACATATTTCTAATAAAGTCCTTATGATACTGTCTTATAATTATCTGCTGGCACCTTAAGACATTATTCATGATTGCCACCTCTATGATATCCCTTTATCTTAATATTTGTTATTACAATCACCAATAATTTGATTAGTGTATTTATCATCTCTAAAAATTGATGACTTTCTATATAGTAGGGATTGTGTTTCATATATCTGTTACAGGCTGAACTGCGTCTCCTCAAAATTTATATGTGGAAAGCTTAACTCCCAGTACCTTAAAATATGACTGTATTTGGAGACAAGGCCTTTAAAAAGATAATTAAAATAAAATGAGGACATATGGGTGGGTTCCAATCTGACTGATGTCCTTATAAGGAGAGAAAATTTGGATACACCAAGAGACACCAAGGGCACACAGGCATAGGGAAAAGGCCATGTAAGGACAAAGAGAGAAGGAGTCCGCCATCTGCAAGCCAAGAAAAGAGGCCTCAGGAGAAACCAAACTTGCTGACACTTTTATTTTGAACTGATAACCTCCAGAACTGTGAGAAAATTAATTTCTGTTATATTTTGTTATGGTAGCGCTAGTAAGCTAATACAATTACATACAGAATAAAGCCTGCCACATAGTAGTTATCCAGTAGGCATTATGGATCTACCATAACACTGATTTTATTTATATATATATATATATATATATAATCTTGGTCTCAAAAGGCAAGAATTGTCATAGTCATCTTTGTAGTCTAGGCATCCAGCTCAGTAATTAGCAGATAGTATTCATAAACACTAATGGAAAAATGAATGAGTTTGGTTGAAACAACTCATGAAATAGAACTATGGCAGATAAATTTAGAAATGTATTAAGAGCAGAACACAGAGGGCTCCAAAAGTTTGGGTGAATCTGGGGGCTTTAATCCTATGCAATTGGTACAACACAGAAGATTCTGAGGAAACTAAAAGATTAGGGCCAAAATTTCAGCAAAACTTGTCAAATGATGGTATGTAGCATATGAACAGGCCTGGGGAATATAGGAGGGGTGCACTGCAAGACCAAAAACGGGGATGAGCCAAACATAATATATCATGTATCTATGTATCTATAGTGTAGTAATTAGGGCCAAATATCTGATACTGGTCACATTTAGAACACAGGTCAATTTCTCCTTGTTCCCATCATTTAATTTCTGTTCCCATCATCCTCAAGGGAGAGAATCTGGGTCAATAGTTAGGCAACATGTATATCTTTCAAAATGTTGGCTTCTGTCTTCTATGTATATGTTAGTTTTTCCCCCAAATGGCCAAGTGTTCTGCAAAAGAGAACACTATAAGCTTCCAAATACTCATGGGAACTTGTAAATGTAATACAACATTCATGTAATTTCCACTTGCTATACAACACATCCTGAGGATGTTTTTCTGGAATATAACAAGTGGTTCTGTTGCTAAGAAAAAAAAAAAAAGAGGTTGCTTGATGAAAGATATGAAAAAAATCTAAACACAGCCAAAATAATACCTTTGAACTATACCACTTTTTATATCAGAACAAGTGAAGGAAGAAAGTTACAAGTGTACCGTGTTAACTCTGTGAGACAGAGCCATATTCTTTCATTGTGGAACTGCATTTTGTAGCAAAATGTTATTATGCACCAGAAACCATTACTTCTTCCTTAAAATATTAATATCAACATGGTTATAACTAATTACTTAGGGGGGGAAAATATGGATTGATCTTCTCAACTGGCTTTTTCTAAGCACTTAAATTCATTTTCACTACCAGCTCTTAGATTTGTTTCAAAATAAACTAAATTTAAAGTATGGTCCAGGGAATGTAATAAGGACAAAGTATAGAGGGTCATTCTAGAGCAAATACGTAGGTACCTGCTAAGAAATCAACTTATAAAAAAATTAAAGCACAATTTAAATAATTATGATCATAAGAATACAAATACCAACAGCTAACCTTTATGGAACTCTTACCATGTCCCAGCTACCCCACTCAAGGCTTAAGATATTTAGGATGAACCATATGAAAACAGCAATTTCATAAGGTTCAACCTAATACACTTTCTCATTTAATTCTTACAACTACCCCAATTAAAGAATGTTGTTATCATCCCCATTTTACAGATGAGGAAACTAAAATTTAGAGGGCTTAACTTGATCAAAGTTAAAGAGCTAGGAAATAGGAGAAATGGGACTAAAACCTAGGTCTGAATCCAAAGCCCACATTCTCATTACATATTACACAATAACAGCAGTCTCTGTGTCTTGAAAACCAGGCTGAAGGTGTAGGTACACACTGCCCAAAGCCACTACATAGACAGTTGTGCGGGCTGTACCCTCACAAAGGACCCCAGCAAGGGAAGGGAGTGAAATGGGGCTGACATCCAGCCCATGCTTCACTATCCATCCTGTTACAGGATGGCATCCAACTGAAGAATGAGGTTCTCTCACTTACCAAAAATTGCTACAGTGGCTTACAGTGGCCCTGATGCTGTTGGTATAATTTTTCTTTTTTTTTTTTTGGAGACAGAGTCTCGCTCTGTCGCCCAGGCCAGAGTGCAGTGGCGCAATCTCAGCTCACTGCAAGCTCCGCCTCCCAGGTTCATGCTATTCTCCTGCCTCAGCCTCCCGAGTAGCTGTGACTACAGGTGCCCACCACCACGCCCAGCTAATTTTTTGCATTTTTAGTAGAGGTGTGGTTTCACAGTGTTAGCCAGGATGGTCTCGATCTCCTGACCTCGTGATCTGCCTGCCTCAGCCTCCCAAAGTGCTGGGATTACAGGTGTGAGCCACCGCACCCAGTCTGCTGCTGGTATAATTTTTTTAATTTTTAGAGAAAATTTTAATAGTACAGATTAAAAGCCTTAAAAGATATATATTCTTTGATCCAGAAATTTCACTTTAAGGAACTTATTCTAAGGAAATAATTAAGAATCAACACAAAATTTGCATTACAAAGATATTTATCAGTGTTTATAAAAGAGGAAAAAACTAAAAAATCTAACATGTCCAACAATAGGGTATTAGCTGTTATATGAGATCTAATACGATTAAAATAATGTTGGAGAAATAAGCTAATAAGCTTTTCACAAAATATTATGGGAATGACAAAATTTACAAAAATCCTAGTCATTTTAGTAAAACTAAGATGCATGTATATATTCTACATGCACTATATCCGTGGATGGGGAAGGAAACAGAGAAAAAACACTAAGTGATGGAATTATACGTTTTTAATGTTCTTCTTTGTTCTACTTTCATATATTTTTCTATAAGATATATATAAGCCAGGTGCACTGGCTCACATGGGTAATACCAGCACTTCGGGAGGCCGAGGTGGGCAGATCACTTGAACCCAGGAGTTTGAGACCAGCCTGGGCAACATGGCGAGACCTCTTCTCTACAAACAAAAATACAAAAATTAGCCAGGTGTGGTGGTGTGTGCCTGTATTACCCAGCTACTGAGAGGCTAAGGTGGGAGGATCGCTCGAGCCCAGGAGGCAGAGGTTGCAGTGAGCTGAGGTCACACAGCTGCATTCCAGCCTGAGCAACAGAACAAGATGCTGTGTCCAAATAAAAAGTGTGTGTGTGTGTGTGTGTGTGTGTGTGTGTGTGTGTGTGTGTGTGTGTTATATAAAATAACTCGAAAACAGGTAAAGTAAACAAACAACAAAAACTACAAGAGGTAAATAACATAAAGCTGAAAAACTGTTACATACAAAGTCCAGCCACACAAAATTTTATTCTGCCTCCTAACTTGGAAATTACTGGATTGGTGCAAAAGAAATTGCAGTTTTTCCCATTATAGAATCTGTGATATATTATGGTTGAAACTGAAGCAAAAAAATACCTAATTTCATGTGAAACTGAGAAATCTAAGTCATTTTACCATATGGCCTGGGTTGAGAAGCTCTGCCTCAAAATACAGATACAAAACAAAGCACAGGCCAGGTGCCGTAGCTCACACCTATAATTCCAGCACTCTGGGAGGTCGAGAGGGGCAGATTACCTGGGGTCAGGACTTCAAGACCAGCCTGGCCAACATGACAAAATCCCATCTCTACTAAAAATACAAAAATTAGCTGGATGTAGTGGCACGTGCCTGTAGTCCCAGCTACTTGGGAGGGTGAGGCACGAGAATCACTTGAATCCAGGAGGCGGAGGTTACACTGAGCTGCTATCACGCCACTGCACTCCAGCCTGGGTGACACAATGAGACTCTGTCTCAAACAAAAAACAAAACAAAGCAAAAATTATATTCTAACTATCTTTAGATAACAAAAACTTAAATGAATGTTTTAAAAACAAGAAGCATTTTATTTTTAGTATTACTTATCAAATAAATAGAATTCTCAATAGAGTAAAAAAGCAAAAAGTGGCTCCTGATAGCCAGGAGTTGGCCTGGCACTATCAGCTACGCCTCAGGGTACTACAATTAAACATAAACAATTTCACAGAACACTAATATCAGACAAGGCCACCCTGTGCCCATGACGGGTCAAGAGAAAAATTAGACCACCCTGTCTAATCATGTCCAAACACAGACAAAACATGAACATTGTCCTGACCACCAAAAAAAACAATAATCAGGCTGGGCGTGGTGGCCCAGGCCCGTAATCCCAGCACTTTGAGAGACTGAGGCAGGTAGACCACTTGAGATTACAAGTTTGAGACCAGCCTGGCCAACATGGTGAAACCCCGTGTCTACTAAAAACACAAAAAATTAGCTGGATACGGTGGCAGGCACCTGTAATCCCAGCTACTCGGGAGGCTGAGCTAGGAGAATCACTTGAACCCAGGAGGTGGAGGTTGCAGGAAGCAGAGATCATGCCACTGTACTCCAACCTGGGCAACAGAGGGAGATTCCATCTCAAAAAAGTAAAAATAAATAATAATAGCCAATGACCAAACACAATCCTGACTAATATGAATGACTGCTGTTTCTTTCTTTTTTTTTTTTTCTTTTTTCTTTTTTTTCCTTTTATTTCCTTTTTATTTTGAGAAAGGCTATCACTCTGTTTCCCAGGCTGGAGTACAGTGGCATGATCACAGCTCACTGCAGCCTCAACCTCCAGGGCTCAAGTGATCCTCCCATCTCAGCCTCTCAAGTAGCTAGGACTACAGGTGTGCAACCACCACACACAGCTGATTTTTGTAATTTTTTGTAGAGACGGGGTTTTGCCATGTTACTCAGGCTGGCCTGCAAACTCCTGAGCTCAAGTGATCTACTTGCCCCAGTCTCCCAAAGTGCTGGGATTACAGGCATGAGCCACCACACCCAGCCAACTGCTGTTTCTTTATCAATCATAGCTTTAGCCTTGCTCCATTTTCTTGCCTTCTAGGTTCTTAAAATTATTCCTACTTTCCAATAGCATCTAATCCACTGCAAAGCCCCACTTCCTTATACTCTAACCAAAATCACTTAACACAAGCCCAAATCTTGTATGGTTCCCTATGACACGTATTCTCCCTCAGTATAATAAATCACCTCATCTTGTTTCACTGCAGATATACTCCTGGTGGTCTTCCAGGATATATCTGTTATCAACCAGATAACAAAAGTTGGGACTATACACTTGAATACAGGATGGATTAGGAATAAAATAATTACATAAAAATACCAATAATCAAAAGAACAGATAACATTCTACATAAAAGGATCTTTTGACACATAAACTTATCCTATCATGGATTTCCATGAATTCGAAATTCCCAGTGTTTATCAGCACTGTGATTGTTGACTAATAAATTTTCAATTAAATTCGCAAATCACAATGTAAATATAAAAAATAGAATGTAAATGAAGAAACGAACCCCTGAAAATAATATCTGTAACCATACAATTCTCTACTTTAAACACATTATTTTTATGTAGACTATGAGTTTCTTATTAACAAGTTTTGAAAAACAACAGGTCGTGAAAATTAATCTATCTAGAACACAGGCGTGAGTTAGTATTTAAATGGTAAACTGCCTTCTGACTGATTTTCAAGGGAAACCTTGCCCTATGCATCCTTACCTCCTGGGTCCTTGTCTGGATTATACTCTAAAGCATTGCTACAGATGAGGTCAATATCTTTCAGGAAATCCTTTGCAGTTAGGTAATTATGTTTATCAATTTTAGTTATTACTGTTGATAAGTCCATTGGTTCCTTGATTACTTCAAGATAATCTGAAACCTAAAACAAATAAGATATTTTAATAAAAATTAGTTCTGGTTTTTCATATCATCTCAGTTCGTAAAAACACAAAATAAAAACAAAGTTCTTTAAAAATTAAATCTAAATATCAAATAAATAATTTATAAAGATAAAACTGCAGTGCTGTTTATGCTACCAAAGTTACTATCTGCCATACTTTCCATGAAAGCTTCAGTTTCCAAGTCATACCTAAATCAACTCTGAAATGTTTCTGTTCTTAAAATTTGAAACTATGTCTGTTTTGTTTTTTTTTTTTAACCCTTTGGGCATATCTGAGAAGAGAATGTATGGACAAAAATACCCAATGAGCATCAATAAATGTGACTTCAAGAAAAAGAAAAGGAAAATAAAAAGCAAAGACTTTTCATACTATGAGATAAGTTATTCTGATAAATCTCTTTAAATTTTCAACAAAAATTTTCTTTTTCAGTTTTCTAGAGTGAACTATTTCATGGAAAGTATTTTCCACTCCTTTGGAGTCATCACAAACATTTAGAGTCAATTACATAAGAAAATTAAGTATAGTTTTCCTAACCAGTATGAGATTTGCTGGATTTGTCCCTAGGTATAAAGAAATCTACAAACAAACAAACAAAAACAAACATGCTGCTTTCTGTGCTGATTTTCTGTGAGATAACCCTAAACAAGAGATATTAAGTCTTGATTTGCCCAATAAATTGTGTATCCCCGACCAATAAGAAAGTGCTAGCAACTTATGTATCTACTGCCTTCCCCAATGCAAATCTCAAATCAAGTAAATAGGTTTGCTATAAAAGCAGTCTTAGCAGTAATGTCTAAAATTAGTCCAGGAAAGATTTCTAGGGAGATGGTTAAGTTCTACTCTATGATCGTAGGGTTAGTTTTCTCACAGTTTCAGAGGGCATCTATACCATTATTTTTAAATTTACACATTCACACACACGCACGCACATATACATAATTTATATGTTTTTTAATGTTTAGGATTACTTATAAAAAATATTAAGTAGAAGTGTATGTGTGTTTTAATTCATTTTTCACCCTTTAGGAGCTGAAAAACCAGTCAATCTCCCTATAAGAGAAGTAGCAGAGTTATACTGAAACAAACTACCTCAGAAGATATTAGCTGGATTCCTAGTTCTGGTATTTGACACAAATGCCTGTGTACAAGTGGAAACTGTTTTATAAACTAAAAAGCACTCTAAAATGTATATTATTAAAGACTATAAATGTGACCACCCTATGCTTAATTTTAAATTTAACATTTGTTTTCTAAAGTTTTGTTTTCTCTGCAGTCTGCTTTGGAATTTGATAAAGTTTTCAGACACTTTAAATTCATTAGTTAAATAAAAACTTTAGTTTTAGGTTATCTTATTTCCCCCTCTCGATCCTTCCCAGAGACTCCTATGTTTTCAGCTTAAGAGCTGAATGAACCTGAGAAGAAAAACAAAGGAGAAAACAAGAGAAACATAAGCCTAAATAAAATATTTATCTGACCAACATTTTCTGTCCCTTTGTACTACCTTACCATCATTTATAAAACTATTACAGATGGGATTTGAAAATCTGACAAATCTTTTCTGATTGGAAAGAAAAGAGTTTTCCTGAGCAAAAGCAAAACTGGTTTACTCTCAGCATGGGAGGCTGAGTTGGGGGCAAGCCCTTATCCTTTAAAAAGTGTTAAGAGTCCAAATATACCAAATAGGGGAGTGGAAGGAAGGGCATGCACACATATCACATTTATTTAAAATAATTTTTTAATCAGCTGATAGTTTTAAGATTATCTAAAAACACTATGGGGGGGGGAAATTCCCACAAATATAAACGGATATTTATTAATTAAAAAAGCAAATTAGGCATGTCCTGTTATCCTGTTGGAAAGATATAAAGTAGCTATGATAACGAATGTGGGCTTTGAATTTTAAAAAACTTTCAAGTCTTGGCTATGTCACTTGCCAACAAGTCTGTTTCCTCAGCTGCAAAGTAAGAATAATAATAATGATCCTACAAGGTTGATAAGAGGACCAAATGGAAAAAACAGTGTATTGTGGATAAAGGTACAAATAAAATCAGTCTCTTTATTCCAAAAAGGGGGGAAAGTATTTATTTTCAGACTTGCCGGGGGCGGGCGGAATGTAAATGCTAGCTCATTCTTCCCAGCAACAGATGAGGTAATGGTTTCAAAGGAATCCACTCAGGTCCAAAAGCACAGATTTCACAATTAGGATACAACATTAAATTCTGAATCACTCATAATTCAATTTTTTTTTAAAAAAAGAAATGAATAAAAAACTAAAAACACCAAAGCTGTTCAAACATGGAGTCTGAACTATAAGAAGGAGGCCAGTAAAGATTACACTGTGTTCATCCACACACTACATTATCCCAGGATAAAACAAAAACCAAAAATGTAGTTGACAGTATTGGATTCCCAAACGGAAAATTTCTTTTCTCATCATCACAAACCATGCTCCCACAAGCACACAAAATAATACACATATAAAGTGAGAAATTTTCCACTGGGAGCAGAAAAAACCCTTAGAAAGAAAAATAATTTAGTTGCACAGGATGTTTTAACTTCAAACAGCATTCCAGCCACAGGCATTCTCAAAATATGAAAGACAAAGAAACTTCAGGTTTTTAGCTACCTCTTTTGATGAGGTAAACATAATTTGGGAAATGCCAGTATTAACTGGTATTGATTGGTTAACACCAATATACTCTTTGAGAGCAGAATTTATCCTGGAATAAAAATAGTCTAGTATGGATATTTGACTAAGGCAACTTTTAATCCTCTTCTTAAATCGAAGAGTAAGAGACCACAAAGATTAATAATAATTAAGAGGACATATATAAATTGGTTGCTAATTTCATCCAAAAGTCACCAGATATTTGCTGATGACATAGGTAGTTATCACATGGATTAAAATTTTATAGGCTAGGGGTAATATTCATCCATGCCTTTGCTTTTTTTTCCTTCCAAAAAAAGATGTCAATATTTTTTTCTTTTAGCCAGTTCAACTTCACTGTTTGCACACTACTGAAACAAGACCTCTTCAATATCCACCGGTTTGCTGAAGATGTTAAAGCGTTTATCTGTGGCCAGCCTCTTGGTTACATCCCTGAGAAACAACCGCAATTCTCTTAAAGTATTTTCCTCCTGGTCCTCCATTCGATTTTTTTCTGATTCTGATAATTGACGAGGTGGAGAAGGTAGTGCAAGAGGAAGCACTTCCATAGCACAAAGAGCTAGAGAAAACAGAAGAAAATGTTAAGATTCCAACATGATGGGCCAGGATCCTTTTTTGGCATTCTCTCAAAATGTTCTTTAAAGAAAAGAATTACAAATACAGTCATGTGTTGCTTAACAACAGGGATACATTCTAAGAAATGTGCAGTTAGGCAATTCTGTCATTGTGTGAACATCATATGAGTATACCTGCACAAACCTAGATGGTATAGCCTATGACATACCTAGGCTATATGGTAAAGTCTATTACTCCTAGGCTATCAACCTGGACAGCATGCGACTATACTGAATACTGTAGGCAATTGTAGCACAGTCATATTTGTGTATCTAAACATAGAAAAGGTACAGTAAAAATACAGTATTATAATCTTACGAGGCCACCATCATACATGCAGTCCATCGTTGACCAAAATGTCATTATGCAGCGCATGACTATATGTGTGAAACATGCAAATCCAGCAAGTAAAAATTTGCATAGAAACAAAAAGGAAATAGCTTCACTTTATAAAATAACTCACAACAGGACCCCTTTAAAAAACAAAATCATTTGATTTTGAAATATTATTTATATATAACTTACAAGAAATAATTCAAATCAACACAAATATCTCCAAGTAAAAAAGTATTGCATACTGATTTTCTCAAGTCAACCTTGTTTAAAAACTGCTTCTTAAAATGAGATTGCCTTATATGCATAAAAAGTATAATGGGCAAGTAATATTTGATCCTTCCTATCCCCAAAAGAATTCTGATTTTAGGCAGGTCTCCTGCCCTCATATTCTGAGTACAACAGAGTAGGGACAGTGAATGGCACCTGCAGGAAGGGAGGGAAAAAAAAAAAAAAGAACAAAAAAAGGAATTCCTCGGTCATGAAGGAGATGGAAAACCAGTCCTAAGTGTTATATGTAAAATCCATGGTACTCACTACCTATCCTAAGAAAAACCAAAAATCTTCTTAAAAGGTAAAGTATTAACTTTCCTAATTATAATGTTCTCTAATTTTAAAAGACTTCCCTGATATCACACTAAAGCTCAGAATTAAAATTCTAAGTATTTTTCTCTGATTTCTAAATAGCTCCTAAGATGAAAACTGAAAGTCAACAGAAACAACTGAAAAAGAATATCAACAGTAAACACAGAAAATTCAAATCTATGAGATTAAAATATATCTAGAAGCATGAAAGACTGAAATAAATCATTTTCATAATGAAATATTTAGATTAACAGGAAGCAACAAAATAAACCATAATTTACATATTAAACTTCCCAAGGTTTTGGGAGGGAAAAAACCAAAACTACAGCAATTTGATAGGTGTTCATTTTTAAAACACCAATAAAATTTGGAAAGGAGCCACTAAAGAACAATAAAATTACTAAAATGTTACATAATATAACCAGTGAAAAACAAAGCAAAAAGAATATGGAAAAATAAGGACTTGGCAGGGATGGGGAATGTATTGAGTATCCTCCAAGAAGGGCTCTAAGAAACATAAAAGATGGAACGAGGGTAAAGAGGCTTAAAAATTTTTACCAAACAGGATTGTTACTTCCTAGAAGAGGCTAAAAGATTAAGCGAGTAGATCTTATCCTTTACGCATCTTTAAGATTAGGAAAATAAAACCTCTTTCGAATGACTTAGAATGCAGCCCTTACTATGTCAAGGAACTGAAATCTGACAAATTCTTGAGGTACCTCGTAAAGCTCAATTCTAGAGTCTAAAATTATTGAGTCCAAACCCAAGAAAAATCTAACACTTAAAACAAAGCCAGAATAGATTTTCAAATGGCTAGAATAAAATGTTAAATGTAATGGGTCCTAACTAAGTCTCTGAAAAGTCAATCAATAAATAAACTAGAAATGGCAAATGTTCTAACCAGCCCATCAAATCTACCATGGCCCAACAAGGAATGAGCACAACACCTGGTGTTCACAACCTACCAGTTCAAGTCCTGGGTACTTACTGTGACTAAAGCATAGGAGAACTGAAGACTTTTTTTCTATGACTTTTTGAGCCCCATAATGTGAAATCTACCAGAGGAAGTGGTTGAAGTCATAAGAAGAAGTCCTATTTAGTAAAGCTTTAACAAGGCTATACTTCCCAATCTCAAGTCAGATGAACACAATGGACACTTCCACATGTCATCTAAAGATAAACAGAACCTGACAAACTCTCCTCACTTCCATGAAGAAAGGGCTAAAATAAACTGACTCCAAGAAAGGGCATTTCTTAACTCCATCCCCCCACATTTTCCTAAAGGCTTTACAAACTTTACCAGCATGTTTCCTTCGTGGTGGAGCCATTGATGCCTGATTGAGAATCAATTCTTGAAAAAATTTTCTTCTGTCTTCTTCAATAGGCCTTTGAATATACAAGACCTCTTCATACTGTATTCTAAAGATACATTTAACCTACACATATACACACACACAAAGACATTAAATATATAAAGAATTAAAAGCTTACATATCATACCAAATTGCAATGTCTTCATCTTCCAGTATCATGTTCAATATTCATAGACCATTCACATGGGGTTATAGTTAACCTAGTCCTAGGCTATGCTGTTGAAGGGTTCAACCTCATGGGCTAAACAGGAATGGTAGAATGTCCAGTTGCCCAAGTCATTAATGAATGATACTATATATCGAGTAAGAGTCATCAGACAATAGCAAAAAGGATAGCTGGTTGTAACAGATGGCAACAATCTCAAAGGGCTTTTACATAAGAGCTGAAAAGTAATTACTTAGAATCTATAATAGAGAGCTGGAAGAATGTTAACACTGCCATCTATTATCCTCATATTTCTTTGTATTCCCTATTCATTGACTTCCCTTCCTGTGCTCTTTCCCTACAAAGTCTATTTCACTGTAATCTCTGGAATCCTGGTTCCACTGCAAATAAACTATACCTCTGGTCTAGTTTATGTTCCATGACACACTCCAAAAAGATTAAGCCAATTATTCTCATATCTTTCAGCTCCATCCACTTGGTGATTACTCACCTCTTCTGTTTACCTACTCAGACTTTGACCCCAGGTGTCCACCTTCCAAGATATGCTGTTTAAATCCTCTTTATCTCATCTAAATTTGTCTACTATGACATTAAACACTGTATTTAATTTTTATGGTTTTTCTAGAATGTCTACTTTCTACCTTCTAGACACCACACTCCCTGAGAACAGAGATCACTTCTTATTCATCTGTTTTCCTACACCTATCCCAGTGCCTGGTATTTAGCATGCCTAATAAGCATGTACTGAAAGAGTTAACCTTGTGATTTTTGTTACCCAGCCCAAATCAAATTGGAAACTGCAAATAAAAAAAGGGAGGTGGTCACTAGTA
Organism: Macaca mulatta; assembly: GCF_049350105.2. Lineage (NCBI taxonomy): Eukaryota > Metazoa > Chordata > Mammalia > Primates > Cercopithecidae > Macaca > Macaca mulatta. The sequence goes on along the minus strand of NC_133418.1, from coordinate 101,249,790 downwards.
TGGAAAGATATACCAACCATGATACTGAGAAAATATGGATTAGAATCGAACACATCATATTCTTGCCCATTTAGCCACACGTTTGTGGTCTAAATTTGAATAATTCATTGAATTTGTCATTTCTAACCACTTACTGGATTAAGCCTATGAACTGAACCCTTAAAAATTCCATAAATATTATGTCATTCAATCTTTATAACAATGAGGTAAGTATTATTTCCTCATTTTACAGATGAGGAAACTGGGGCTTAGAAAGATTTAAGTAATTGGCTTAAGGTAATAAAGTGAATAAAGAAAACTAGATTATATAAACTCTAAATGCCTTTTCCAGCTCTGAAATTCTAAGAGAAGAAACAATGAAAAGTAAACATCAGAATTCAAAAACTGGATGGGGAATTATTTATCTCAACCTAAAGTCAAATCATTTAAGTTTATAAAATTTCACCTTGTGTCCTGCCAGTGCTTTTGTAGACTACCTTCATGCACAGTTCCCTCCAACTCTTTAATCTACGCTTTGCTGGCCTTTCTTTGAAAATTCTGGAAGTAAGTTTACTACTGAACATATTTTGTATGCCAAACATCATGCCAGACACTGCAGTTATAAAACTAAAGAAAATGTGTTTGTTCTCTGCTGTCACAGATCTTAAGAGTCTCAGAAAAAAAGCATTATGATACTATGCTGGGAGTACTATAACAGAGGTAGCAAAACACAGAGAAGAGACCTTGCAAGGGATGAAAAGACTCTAGGTAAGATGTAGCAGAAATCACTTACATCAATTGGGTCTTGAAAAATAAGTAGAACTTAATATCCTAGACGTACCATGATTTCGTTCAAGAATGGCAAAACATTTCATTTTAACTATTCTCTCTGATAACTTTCAAAACTATGTTAACACTTTATGAATACAAAAGCATACCAAGGACAGGCCTACAATAATCCATGGATATTCTTACCAGGTTACTACCAACACCTCTGAATCCAACATTTTATAAGTGGCATAAATTATACTTCTCTAAGTTCACTCCTAACCTTATCTTCTGACAGTCCTAGCCTCAAACCTTATGCTGTACCAAAGACAAGTCTTCCATAATTCCCAGAACAAATCACGCTGTCTTTCACATTGGTTCACACTGGTTGTGATACATACTATTAACTCATTTCTGACCACTTCTTTAATGCACCACTCAAGCTGATGCTTTCTGTGTGATGCCTTCCCTAACTTTCCTAGACGCACTTAGGCACACCTTCCAGTATTTATCATTAAACTTTTTTTTGAAAAAACAGTTCAATAAAGTTCAGTAAATTTTTACAGTTGTGCAGCCATCACAAGCACACTTTAGAACATTTCCATTACCCCAAAAAGTTTCCTCATGCCTACCTGCAGTCAATCCCCACTCCCACTCCCATGTCCCAGCCTAACAACCACTGATAATGCTTTCTGTCTCTAGAGAATTGCCTCTTCTAGACATTTCGTATCATACAACTGATAGTCTTTTATGCCTGGCATTTGTCACTTAATACTTCAAGTTTTTCCAAGTTGTAGTATGTATTAGTATTTCATTCCATTTATTGTTGAATAGTATTTCATCACATTTTGTTTAGCCATTCACCAATTAAAGAACATTTGGATTGCTTCCACTTTTTACTAGAATTAGTACAACAACTAGAAACATTCCCATACAAATGTCTTTCTGTGAACGTATGTTTTCATTTCTTTTGTGTAGATAACTAGGAGTGGAAATGCTGAGTCAAACCATAAATTTATGTTTAACTTTGGAAAGTGGCTGCACCATTTACAATCCCACCAGCAGTATATAAGGACTCCAGCTTCTATATCCTATCCAATACTTGGTATTGTGTATTTTTGATTATAGCTATTAGGTTGTTGTAAAAGCACTTTTTTTTCTTTTTTGGGGCAGCTTTTAATGGCAAAAAACTCTTGCCCCAACCTACACGTTAGTAGGTTGCAGTGGTATTTCATTCCTGAATGACTGATAATGAGCATCTTTTCATATGCTTATCATCCATTTACACATACTCTAAGGAACCTCATATAAAAGGAATTATACAAAATTTGTCCTATGACTAATTTAGCCTAATGTCTTCAAGCTTCATCCATGTTGCAACATGCATCAAAATTTCCTTCTTTTTAAGGCTAAATAATGTTCCATTGTATATGCTACATTTTGTTTATCCTTTCAACTATCAATGGACACTGAGGATGTTTCCACCTTTTGGTTACTGTGAATGATGCTATTGTGAACATGGTGTACAAATACCTGTTCGAGTCCTGCTTTCGATTCTTTTGAGTAAATGCCTAGAACTTGATTTGCTGGATCATATGGCAATTATATATTTAAGATAATGTCATACTGTTTTCCACAGTGGCTATACAATTTTACATTCCCACCAGCAATGCAAAAAGGCTCCCATTTTTCCACATCCTCATCAACATTTGTTAATTTCTGTTTTTTTAATAATAGCCATCTTTTTTTTTTTTTTTTTGAGACTGAGTCTTGCTATGTCGCCCAGGCTGGAGTACAGTGGCGCGATTTCGGCTCACTGCAAGTCTCCGCCTCCTGGGTTCCCGCCATTCCCTTGCCTCAGCCTCCTGAGTAGCTGGGACTACAGGCGCCCACCACCACGCCCGGCTAATTTTTGTATTTGTAGTAGAGACGGGATTTCACAGTGTTGGCCAGGATGGTCTCAATCTCCTGACCTCGTGATCCGCCTGCCTTGGCCTCCCAAAGTGCTGGGATTACAGGCGTGAGCCACCACGCCCAACCTAATCTGAGTTTTCAACGCCCTTACTTGATTTTTCTACTTGAAGTTACTGATTTTCCTCTCCCAGGTCCTACCATAAACCTAAAGACACAACTACATGAAACAAGTTGACAGAATGCTATATGTAATCTTATTTTCATCAGCAGAGTTGAGGAATATTTCTTTAAATAAAATTAATTTCCAATATACTGAATTATATAATCTGAAACTTGCTCATAATAATTTAATAACAAAGCAGATACTGTGAATGTCTTCAGAAACAGAAGTACAATTCTGGCCAAGGTTTATAATCCTTCCTACAAATATCTCTACTTTATCTGCTTCCTCCCTTAAGAGTCTTTTTTCTGTGCTCAACCTTAAATTAGCTCTCTTCTCTAATTCTCCATAAATATCTTGCAATTCCCATATATCTCAACTAAAATTCTCCAAGTATCTTCAGAAAGGGTTTATAAAAGTAAATTTACTTACACTACAATTCTGCATGGTTCTCAAGTGGTCAAAAATTTAAAGAAAAAATATTTTAAAAGAAAAAGAATTCTGCAGAAAGGGAGTGAGGCTGGGCAAAGGTTATTTGAATTCTATGTGATGATTCAACTGTTAGTTCCTTTTTTCATGCAGTAAACTTTTACTGAGTAATTCCCATGTGTTAGCACTGTGCTAGGAATGGGAGAAGTGATGGGTAGTAACACCTGAAAGAGCTAGTGGTCTAGAGACCAGAGGTTCACAAAGTTTTGGTCTCAGGACCCCAAAAAAGCTTTTATGTATGTGAGCTATATGCATCAATATTTACATATTTTAAATAAACCCATTACATATTAACATTAAAAGAATAAAACATACATTATTTTGAAAAATATGTTTTTCCAAAATATAGAGAGAACATAAAACACACAAAATATAAAACAAAATTTAGTGAGAAAAGTGGCACTGTTTAATCTTACTTTTTTGAGACAGAGTCTCACTCTGTCACCCAGGCTGGAGTGCAGTGGTGCAGTCTTGGCTCACTGCATCCTCCACCTCCCAGGCTTAAGCAATCCTCCCACCTCAGCTTCCTGAATAGCTGGGACTACAGGCACGCGCCACCATACCTAACTGATCTTTGTATTTTTTGTAGAGATGGGTGTTTCGCCATGTTGCCTAGGCTGGTCTTGTACTCCTAGGCTCAAGTGATCCACTTGCCTTAGCCTTTCAAAGTGCTGGGATTACAGGCATGAGCCACCACACCCAGCCAGCACTGCTTTAAATGTTTTCAATTCTCTTTTGTGTCTGGCTTAATGGAAGACCACTGGATTCTCATTTCTGCTTCTGTATTCAATCTGTTACAATATGTTGTTTGACTGAAGTATATGATGAAAACCCAGACTCAGCAGATATGTAGTTGGAAATGAAACTTGATAATCCCCTGCAAAAGTCTTGGGGACTCCTCAGGGGTCCTTGGACCACACTTTGATAACAGCTGGTCTGGTGCAATGATTTCTGACACTTCTTGATCAAACACCTCATCAGTAAAAAATATGAAAATATTCCCATCACTATATGCATATTTATTTAAATATACTATTTTGCTAATATACTACTCGGAAATAATATATTATAAACCATATACACATGAAATATACTGTACTATTAAATATACTATTTTGCTATACTATTATTAAATATACTATTAGCAAAACAGTATATTTAAGAGTACGGTATATTTTTTGTGTATATGGTTTATAGTATTATTTATTACAAACCATATACACATGAAATATTTAATACGAAAAATAAAAATGAACAGAAATGCTAATGTTTTTCCCAGGATACTAACGCACTGAGTACAAACTCATTGTGGGGACTATTGAACTACGAGAGACAGATACATACAAAGAGACGCAAGAGAACGTCAAAGAGGTTCTAAAAGATGAACTTGTCACTTTGCCCCCTAATAAGACACAAATCATGGAAGGACTAATTATTTTGGGGTTTTCTTCTATTTTAAAAATAAGGTAGGGAAACTTCCTTTCTCCTTCATCTGTGAATAATGGGGTTTATTTTCTGATTATAATGGTATTTATTATGGAAGATATAGAAAATAAGACAATAAAAAACTAAAATGACTACAACCTTTATATCCACAGATAATTACTATTAACATTTCTATGTATATCCTTCCAGTTGTATATTTATAAACTGGAATAATACCATACATATTGATTACCTGCATTTTTTAAAACAATACATTTAAACATATTTTCATGACATTAAATTTTCTTTTGTTTTTTGAGACAGGGCCTCACTCTGCTGCCCAGGCTGGAGTACAGTAGCACAACTGTGGTAATAGGCTATTTTTTTCTCTGAGAATTGGTTTTGTACTGCCCACTCTCTACCTCATTTCTTCCATAGATCTGGCAACTTGCTAACCTACAGCTACTTGGTCTACAACTCTCTGTGCTGCTCATTCATTCACCAAATATTTATCAATATGTGCTAAATATTAGAGACTACTATCTTAGCTTGTGACCTAAAGAAAGCAAGCAGGCTAGGTGCAGTGGCTCATGCCTGTAATCCTAGTACTTTGGGAGGCCAAGATGGGCAGATCACCTGAGGTCAGGAGTTCAAGACCACCTGAGGTCAGGAGTTCAGTCTGGCCAACGTGGTGAAACCCCGTCTCTACCAAAATACAAAAATTAGCTGGGTATGATGGCAGATGTCTGTAATCCCAGCTACTCGGGAGGCTGAGACGGGAGAATCGCATGAACCTGGGAGACAGTGGTTGCAGTGAGCCAAGATCATGCCACTGCACTCAAGCCTGGGCGGCTAAGTGAGACTCCGTCTCAAAAAAAAGAAAAAAGAAAAAAGAAAGCAAGCATTCTAATGGTAGACTTGAAATTAAAATGAAAGGCTTAGCTGGACATGGTGGCTCACACCTATAATCCCAGCATTTTGGGAGGCTGAGGCAGGAGGATCGCTTGAGACCAGGAGTCAAGACCAGCCTGGGCAACATAATGAGACTTCGTCTCTACAAAAATAAGTAAACAAATAAAATAAAATGTAAGACTTGGGAACAGAGGAGAATTTCCTACAAGCTATTAGTATAAAACATGTTATATAATCAAAAGAGAATTCCCATAATCTTCAGCCCACAAATATGATATCCATGATAGCTTTAATAACTACTTATAAAGACAAAAGCGAGAGGGAAAGGAGCTGAAATTTCAGAATTCAATGCTGGCAAATTTCTACTATTTTAGATAGTAATTAAGGGCATTGGTAAATAAATACTGAAAAAGTTTACTAGTCAGTAGGCTTTCTGAATCCATTAAAAGTTATGACAACAGTATAACACTGAAAATGTATATGATATAATGTTAGCTTTAAAATACTAAACCAACAGTAAAATTACACTTGCATATGGGCAACAGAAGTAGGCAACATAAAAACTGCTTATCAAGAAGTCAGACTCATAGAACATTTATTTAAAAATTTTTCAACCAATATAGAGGGAAATTTTCAGGGAATATTCTCTATATATTCCCAACTAGAATCCTTATTTATCCCACATTTTAACTCTTTTCTTTCTTTTCATAAAATTATAATAAAACTGAGAAAGAGGATCTAACTTGTAAAGTGGCTCCTAGGTTATATCCAGGTTCAGGCCATTCTTCTAAATCAACTTCAGCTGCATTCCTATTTTATAATACTAATACCAAACATTTAACAGCTCCATAATTTCAAAAGAAATTCACATATACTGTCTCACACCAATGACCCTGTCTGTTATTATCCACATGTCATAGATGAAAATGAAGCAATTATAGGTTAAGTACTTATCTAAGATCAAAAGACTAGTAAGTCAATACCCTGGTTTTTCTAACTCTTGCTACATACAGCATTCTGTTAAACTTTATTGGACTCTATCACAAACATTGTGATTAGTGGTCTTCATATTCTATCAGATACTGAATAATCAAAAATGAATTACTCTACATTTAACATATTTTCCTTACAAAAAGCAGTAAATTATACAAATCTATTTTAGCAAGATAATGAAAGCTGAAACATAAAAGAACTCAGTAAACAAACACTTTAATCATAAAATTCTAAATAATCAAGATTTATATTATAGCATTTAAAACATGTAAATCTTTCATATAAACATCATTCCTACTTTGTCTCCTGGGAAAAATATTTCTAAGCATTTCTAAAGGAGAGTATTTCAAGACCTCGTAAGCTCGGGGTATTAAAACAATTTTTAAAAAATCAATTTCACTCAAGTAAGATGATCTACTAATTTTTTCTGAATCGACTGTGATTTTACCTTAGATACGAACTCAAAGTTAGATTTCTGATTTGAAAAATACGCATATTAGAAATAACATTCAAGTTAACATGATGCTATCAATGAAAGAGCTGAAAGGTCAAATCTCATCAAATGACCTCACAGATGATAAGGATGAGAAGGATATAACTGATAGTGATATAGCCACAATTGTCTTAGAAAGCTGAGTAACCCTTTTCCAAAATGCTTGAGACTAGATGTGTTTCAGATTTCAAACGTTTTCAGATTTTAAAATATATGCACATATATAATGAGATTATCTTGGGGATGGGACCCAAGTCTAAACAAAATTCATTTAAGTTTCATAAAAACCTTACACACATAACCTGAAGGTAATTTTATACATTTTTAATAATTTTGTGCATGAAACAAAGTTTTGACTGCAACCCATCGAGTGAGGTCAGGTGTCAAATTTTCCATTTGTGGCTTCATGTCAGTACTCAAAGAAGTTTCAGGTTTTGAATTTTTTAATTAGAGATGCTGAATCTGTATATATACATGTCAGGTTCTGTTCTAAGCATAAATTATCTCAATCTTTATAACAACACTGTGGAATACCACTATACCCAAAAAGAAACTAAAACTTAAAACAATAAATAATTTACCTACATCACACAGCTAATAGGCAGTTACACTCAGGATATAAACCCTGACAGTATTGATTTTATAATAATTAAAAGGTATCCAATTTACAGGGTCAACTATTTTAGAACAATAAGGAAAGATAAATACTTAATCAGTTCTTACCTCTTCAGGCAGTTCACTGTACATGGTTTCAGAGGTAGACAATAAAAATATAGGTGAAAATGATGGTATATCTTGTAGCAATGTCAGAAAAGTTGCTCTCACAGTTTCACTGACAGCTTCCCACCAATCTCCAATGTGAGGCATGTAAACAATACTAGGTACTGTTCTTCGAGCTTCACGAAAAATCTGATTAAGGAAAAAAACCAGCATTAAACAACTCAAATTGATTATTCTAAAGTCTACCCAGTAATCTCCAAATATATGAAATGTGTCAGGCCTATTACAGTCATTAGTTTCAGCCTCAAAATTTAAGTTCAAGAAATGATACACAAGCCTTACACAGCTTCAGTCTACCCTTGCTCCACCAAAAAAAAGTACGTTTTGCCCTTTAATTATTCTTATTCAGTATATATTAACAGTGGAAGGTATCAAATTGCTCCACTTATCTAGCATGTAAAGATAATAAAGCAAAATACCACTGTAAAATATGCTGCAGATAAAGAGATAAATATACACCTATGGCACTCATGCGATATCCATAAACTTTACACAAAGAATAACAACACAGCTTACGTTTTTGAGCACCTTGACTAAAATCATACAATATATAAATTAATCATTTTAACCAAGATGTACCACCCTAGAGCTTAAAATTAATGAACTACCTGCTGAACCAGTCATTCACCTCCTCCCATTATCTTAGTTCAATATTTTATAAAATAGTCACAAAATACTCTAACTTACCTAAAGAGCAAATGATTAGCAAAGAGCTCTGGGACACTTCCATTGTTGGAAAATACAAAATGAAGTTTTCCCCAGGTGTTAAAAAGAGTCTTAACCATAGTTTCAATCACGCTCTACCAACACACACCAGTAGGGACCAGCTTGGCTATTAGTAAGCTGCCAAGCTGAATTAATGCCCCTTACTTATTAAGTCGACAGTTTAATATCACACCAACAAATTCTGACATGTTAATAGGACATTTCTCATTATCTTTAACAAGTTGAATTATAAAAATCTTTCTTCCATTTTAAGAATTCTATTCCTAAAATGCTCTACTTATTTTCCCTTATTTTTAACACATTTCAATTAGCCTATGTAATATACAAGATACAGAAATAAGAATTAAGCTGGGCACCGTGGCTCACACCTGTAATCCCAGCACTTTGGGAGGCTGAGACAGGCAGATCACTTGAGGTCAGGAGTTCAAGACCAGCCTGTCCAACATGGTGAAATTCCATCTCTACTAAAAATCCAAAAATTAGCCAGGTGTGGTGGCGCACGCCTGTAGTCCCAGCTACTCAGGAGGCTGAGGCAGGAGAATCGCTTGAACCCAGGAGGCGGAGGTCACAGTGAGCCGAGATTGCACCACTGCACTCTAGCCTGGGAGACAGTGAAACTCCATCTCAAAAAAAAAAAAAACAAAGAAAGAAGAATTTAATATTTAAAATTATTGGGATTATCGGAAACTATCCTAAGAATCAAAAGTATTATTTTTCTTTAATGAGTAAGCTTACCACTTACATACATTTCTTAAATAGTGTATTTTATACAGCTTTCAACCTTCTGTGTAAAATAAAAGATACTGCCAATTGAATAATAAACCAGTTGAAAGAGGCTCAAATAGTAATTGGAAAAAATGTAGATGTTATGATCACTCACATCAAAAGTAATATTTGCTCCTTCCCTTCCTTAATATTTGCATATCCACCAATCCAGAACAGTTGTACAGTACAACTCCTTCAGGACTCTCAAATTTTGACCTTTTCTGCAAACACGTACCCTCCTATCCTGGATCTTGGAAATCCAAGGATTATTTTTTTCCAAAGTTCTTGTAGAAAATTCATAAGAGAAAAACAAGCATAAATATTGGCAAAAGGAAAGCACCATGCAGAAGCACAAAGGCAACTGAGGCATTTATTTAAAAAAAAAAAAATTACATGCCACCCAAATCAGGCATGGTTACATGGAAGACAGTGACCAACTCCTTTTGTCACTTTACAGTTCCCCACTCTGTGCTGGTAAAACAAGAGACAGTCAGCAAAGAAAGAAAGGTGATCATATGAAAGACTAACCAACTATAGGTTACTAAGAAACCTCACAAAGCCAATCACTTAATTCGGCCATGCAAGCTACCACATACATGCCCAGGGTATGAGAGAAGACAGGAAAACATGCCTTTAAAAAAAATGAAATTTTGCCTTTGATTTTAGTACTTCTAGGTTAGATTTTCCAGGAACATGTGCTGAGAACATCTAGCCATTAAAAAATATCAAAGAGGATGAGCAAAGCAACAGAAGGTTAAGTGATAATAATTTGACAGACTCAGAGGTTAACTACAGGTATCTTAACTGTATTTGCAAGGGTGAACTACATACAATCATCACCAGCTCTAAGAGGTGAGGTTTGTTTTTTTCTATTTCTTTTTTTCCTCCAATTGTCTCAAAATTAACATGATACTGAACTCAAATTGAACATGATAGCGTATTGACCCCATTTAAAAATTTAGAAATTTTTCCACATTTCCAAAAAATTTCTTATTTTCATCTCATCTTCTCAAAATCAACAAATTGAACGTGACATCCTACTAGTCCAATAAAAAAAATCTGGAGGCTTTTTACTTCCAAAGCTTTTAGGAAAATGTCCTTCTTGACAAAAAAAATTTTAAACTATATTTGAAAACTTACTGGGGAAAAAAAATCAGGCAAGTCTAAGATGAACATGGAAAAATAAAAAGGCTTCGCCTTTCTGATCTATGAGTGTATAATTACATGAATTGAGAATTAACCTAACTACATGAAATACCACCATCTATGAAATATTTTTGTAATTTTTCTCCTAAGCCTTTAGAGGAAAACCATCCTTAATTTCTAGAAATACTAAAAAGCACTATTAAAACAAGCTTTCTTTTTAATTCCTTGTTCTATGTCATCTCAGAATATTAAAATAAACTTTTATATTTTCTTTAGATCTATAACCAGTCTGTTCTAATTCCCATTTTGTAATAAAAATTCAAAAAGAACAGAGTTTGAGAATAGCATTTAAAAATTCTTAGCATATAAGCAATAGGAAAAAAAAAAGTTTAATCCTAGTATGATTTTTTTCTGCAACATAAAAACAGCTCTTGAGCAGTTTGCTGGTAACTTTTAAAGTGTGGAGTAAAATACACTCTGTGAAATCAAAGACCAGATAATTCAGAGTAGAAAAATATAGCCTAGTTTCAATGAAGCGGCAACTGGCTTGGGAACAAGTGATGCCATTTGAGAACTAGAAAAATACTCACCTATAGGGTGTCTTGGATTGGTGGATGTGCAAGGTGTAGTAGAAAACAGAAAAACTGTTATAGAAAAAAAAAAAAAAGACAGTAGGCCAAATTACTGAACCAACCGTTTCAAAATACCTCTGACATGACCAGCACTCTTGCACAAGTAAAATGAACAAACACCAGCATATGTGAACTGTTCATTTTGATTCTTTATTACATTATACTGCATTTCCTTCTGACCTCCTTCTTGCCACAGACATTATAAGGACCTTAGATAACAAATTTTTTAAAAACTTTCTTTATTTAAAAAAAAATCACAAACTACTTCCTCTAAATATTAAAGATATTAAAGGCAAAAATCAGGCCACCGAAGTTAGAAGTAGCCATCCAAGGAAGCAGTCATGATATAAACTGCACTTATAGTTACAAGAGTTCTAATCATCTCAAAAGCTAAACTTTGAAGTCAGCATTTTAGCCATCAAATTAAAATGTTCCGTCCATGAAAATTTAGTGTATTTTTAAGAATTTGTAGTCCCACAACAAGCCATTTCCTTTAGAAAGTGAAAACTATACAATTTTTAAACCCAAATGTGAATGAAGCAGAAAGCTCAAAGCCAGTATCACTTTTACCTGCCTAAAGAGGGCAATATAGAAAAGAAACAACTTTAGTCATCAAGAAACTTCCAGAACTTGTCTCAGTCACTTAATAGTATTATAAATATATTAAAATTATAAAACACAGGTAAAAGAAAAATGTTGGGACCTACAACATCCTCAATGTTTATAAAAATTAAAAGGCACTAATAAGTTTAATTCTTTGTGCCATGCTATCAGAAATTATTAAAATAATATCTTTGCATTGCTGGTGGCTTTATTCCATTTTTATCCCTTTACTCTATCTATTTATATTCCCTTTATCTAAGATTTATTGAGAATCTCTTGTGAAAAGAAAGCACTGTCTGGATTCTAAAGATTCAGGATTCAATAAATAAGGTACAAATTTCTTTACATGCACACAAAATAAGCCTGTTATAAAACACATCTGTACTAGTTACTGAACTATGGTAGTAACACAAATTAGCATTTTATGAAAATTAAATCACTTAAATTCTTTTTCTTTTTCTAATATTTTCATTCCCTAAGGACTTCAAGAATTTCAGTAAGTATGATACACTCCAGGTCAGGATAATTTAACTTGTCTACAACTCAAAAAAAAAATTATTTTTTAAGTGTTGCTATGGAAAAACTCAGATATCCATGTGAGCAAACACAAAAGCATCCAAAGTACACACAGACTCCTACAGAGAAATCCAGAAATCTATAAGCACAAACACAAGAGCAACCAAAGTATACACACAGGTAAGTACATTAATGCCTTCAAGCTATTCAACCAAAAAGAATTTCCCCTGGGAAATTCTAGATAACAATTTCTCTCTGGGGAAATAAATGCATTTAAATTTTCATCAAGAAAAGACCTTATTCACCTTTTGAAATTATTCCCAACACCACACAGTACCTAAACTCCAAAGCTTTTCAGACCATATATAAATGCATTAATTGAATCAAACCTGTCTAATAATTAAAAAGATAAAATACAGCACAATTATCAGTCCCTTTTTTCTAAACCAACAATAGAAATATACAGGAGGCAAAAAATTATATTTGAGGATGTCAGAAAAGGAGAATCATAGTTTTGTTTTGTTTTTTAAGAGTGTTAATACCAAAGGTCTTTTACTACCAATATTAACATCTCCTGCCTTGCTGTAGGACTCAATAATTACTTGTGAACTTAAGGGGGCAACCATAAATTTTCCAGGCTATACCAAGGGTTCTCATTCTCCTTCCAAAGCCCTTGGAAGACTGTGAAATGCTCAGTGACATATGTGTGAACACACACACACACGCGCATGCGTGCACATTTGTTTCAGTAATAAATGTTGGACTAATGTCTAGTGACCAGCTAAAGTACTATAGCTCAAAGTGAGAGCTACTGAAAACCTAGAATAGTAATATCTGAGATGCATTTTTACAAAGTACAGATTCCTGGGACTCATTCCAAATTGAGTGAATCACAATCTATGGGCGTGGAGCCAGAAAATCAGAAATTTGTATAAGTACACTCAGGTGATTCTTATGGACACTAAATCTTAAGAAACAATAAGAAAAACATTGCTTTTTAATATAGTAGACACTAACTCTGCCATTTTTTACTCCAACTGATGATATTAATCAATAGCTGAGTCCGTCAGAAGGAGAAAAGAAAGTTCTGTCACGTATATTCCTGTGCATGTATGTTTTAAAGGACAGACATAAAATGAAACATGATCCCCACAATACAAAAAATATCAAGTAGGGGTCTCCCACCTTACCACATATATACATACGGCCCTTTAAAAGTGATTTAAGATTCCCTTTAAGACTGCCTTTCATGTTCATGTTACACTACTAAACTTAATTGATATTAGGTATTTTAGAGCCTGGGGAAAAGAGAAAATATGCAAGAATAACTTACCAGACTAAACCCTTATATTACACATCGATCTAGAGAGAGAACTCTGAGTACAGGAGGACTAGCTCCCAGGAAAGGTGAAGCAAAAAGGAAGAAATGAAAAGGAATACAGAAGAAAAGATAATCTTTTTCAATCTTTCCAGTGTTTCACCACCTGACTCATGCACTCTCTTTCCTACAGCTTTTGTACCCACTTATAACCTGGTTTGCCAACCTCTACCAATTATTTTAAAATTCCTCTTACATTACATAACAGCTTCTTTTTGCAGAATTTGTTAGCAAAGACAGTGTTATATTTATGAATGTAAAATAATTTTAAATATGCACTTAAGACACATATAATCACAGATTAGCCAAGACATCCGGTCTCTGGCCAGTGTTGCAGATAGAGTGTGGGTGTCTGCTACCACGACTGCACTTCATGGCTCAAGTCCTGGCAGACTGACTATCCAGGAGGAGTCACTCTAGAGTAAGCTCGACTTCTAACCCAGAAGCTCTTAGGTATACACTGAAAAGATGAGAAGCCTTAATGTACTAGAGAAAGTGAAAAACGACCAAAATGATAGTGAGTTTTTGTTGTTTTTCACTATCAAGTGACACCTCTCTCCTTCCCACCAAAACAAAACAGTAGTAAAAGACAAGAAGTGTACAAGAGACCAGAGGATGTAGAATTCAAAGTTGGCCAAGCAGGATTCTGAAAGACGCCATGAAAAACATCAGAAAAAAGAAAAGAAAAAAAAAAAAAAAACCCTGTAACATCAATATATAGTTCACTACAATGCTTCCTAAGTGTTTCCTTACCTTTACTTAAATAACATTAAACCAGTAATGTTTGTGAATATATATACAAATTAGCCATAAGGAACAACTATAAACAAAAATAAAAAAACCTTTCTCACTTTGAAAATATTTCTCTTGGCCGGGCTCAGAGGCTCACGCCTAGATTACAACCAGCACTTTGGGAGGCAAAGGCAGGTAGATCACCTGAGGTCAGGAGTTCGAAACTAGCCTGACCAACATGGTGAAACCCCGTCTGTACTAAAAATACAAAAATTAGCTGGGCATGGTGGCGGGTGCCTATAATCCCACCTACTAGGGAGGCTTAGGCAGGAGAATCGCTTGAACCTGGAAGGTGGAGGTTGCAGTGAGCCGAGATCACGCCATTGTACTCCAGCCCAGACAACAAGAGCAAAACCCTGTCCCAAAAAAAAAGAAAGAAAGAAAAAAAAGAAAGAAAAGAAAATATTTCTCTTTTAAAGTGATTTTTCTCATCTTTAGTTTGCTTGATATAGTCAAATAAAAACTTCAAAAAAGAGAATTTTCCAAACAGTATAGCATAAACTAAAAAGGCAAAGTTCACACATTTTCCAATCTTTCAGAGTCCTTCTCCCCAAGTCAAAGCAACCATATTAACATTTTTGGGGGATACTTGCTTTTTTCACTAATGTCATCTTCATTTTTCCGAATCAGCCCATGTAAATCTACATCATTCGTGTTAACGGCTAGACAGTATTCCTCTGTATGTCAAGATACACCATAACTAATTTTAGCTGGTCCCACGTGAAGGGATATTCAGTTTGTTTGCCTTTGTGTTTTGTGTGGCAATTACACATGACACCGTGATAAATATACTTGTTCATTTAGCATTGAATACTTGTAGCTAACGTATCTTTAGGAAAAATTCCTAAACATAGAATTTCTGGGTCAAAGGGTATATGTACTTGAAATGTTATTTTCTTTTCTCACACTACACCAATGTGGTACTTGAAATTTTAAAAGACGGTGCCAGATTACACTCCAAAAACATCAAATAAATTTACATTTCCACTAAGTAAGTATGAGCATTCCACATCTCCAACGGGGCATTATCAAGCTTTTAAAAAAACACACACACAAATCTGATACTTTATTTTCACTTAAGTGAAGCTTAGAATCTTTTCACATTTGTTACTGGTTGCTTTTTCTTTTCCCCCATAAATATCATGTTTCTACTTTGCCAATTTTTATATTAGATTGCTATTCTTTCTTCTTACTGATTTTAAGGCATTTGTCCATATTTAGGAAACCTGTTCTCAACATACCTGCTACAAATATACTTTTTCCCAGACTTTATCTATTAATTTAAGGAATGCTTTCTGTCATGTGTAATTTAAAATTTTATATAATCAAATTCCTTCATATCTTTATGTTTTGTAGCTTTTGTGCATTGCTTAGAAATTACTTTCACACATAAGATAATAAATACACTGACCTTGTGAATTTTTCCAGTACTTTTATAGTTCCACTGACCAAGTCGAGTTCATTTTGGGCTATAGAAAAAGGTAGGAAATCCTAGTTTTATTTTGTTTTGCTTTTTCCCCTATTGGAGGAACTTGCTAGTTTTCCAAGACCATTTGGTAAATAATCCATTTCTTCCATCTACTGATATGAAATGTCATCACCATTGTGGTCATCACCATTAAATTCTACTTCTACAAAAGTCTAAGCATGAATTGTCTCTTCTAATACTTTTGTCTATTCTTGCACAGGCACACATTCTTTATTACTGTAACTCTATTACACCCTTAAAATTTTGGTAGGGCCCCCAATGACACTTTTTCCTCTAGAATTCTCCTTGCTAGTCTCATACTTATTTTCTAGAAGAAACACAGAACTCTTTTTTTTAACTTCTCTCCCTAAGTCTTGAGGAGATTATAATTGGAACTTAATTTATACATTAATTTAGGAAAAAAACCTCACAGTCTTTGAATTTAAAGCCTTACCATTTAGTTGTAAGCAGTAGCAGTGGCAGCAACGGTAGCAGTAATAAGCATGAATATAACTAACTTTCATTGAGGACTATATGTCAAGCGTATTTGATAACCTCATGGTGTCATCTCTGTTTCACAGATGAGAAAATTAAGGCTCAGAGTGTTAAGCTACTTGCCCAAGGTCACAACCACAACTGAGATTTTAGTCTGCATAATTTGACTTGAGTCTACACTCTGAATTAAATAAGTTTAACACAGTAATTACAAACAAGGTGTGCTTCTTCCTCTAAAGCTCCACATATTAACACATTATCATTAGTATGAAAACACCATAAGTATTCTAGCCAGGCATGGCTCTCTCTACGAAGATGGCACTGTGAAGTATTCACTGAGATATGCCCATCCCAAATCCCCAGACTTTCTTGTTCCTATATAGTGGTTCACTCCCAATGCAGAGATCTGCAGCAATGATCAGATCATGGGAGCTGAGAGTAAGAGGTGATGAGAATATTGACATTTAATTGATATCTAAAGCAGAGAAACCATCTAAACTTTGCTATTTCTTAATATAAAGATTAATAGTAGTGTGTACACACACGCACACACATACACACACTAGAAGTACATTCACATATGGAGTTGAATGCTCAACAGGTTTTTAACTGCCCAAATACATTTGAAATTTATCTATGTAGAACATTCCAACCCTCCTGCCTCAAAAGAGTCGATCAGAAGACTGAAGATAACAAACAAAATTCTTGGCTTTTGGTTTACCAAATAAGCTTCTGAGTTCTCAAGGTAGAGATTTTAGTTTGAGACAACCAAATTTTGAAGTCTACAAGCTTGGTTTGAGACCCAAATGCCAAATCTCTACAGCTATATTTACGTCTTTGGGAGGCCAAGGAGGGCGGATCACGAGGTCAGCAGATCGAGGCCATCCTGGCTAACATGGTGAAACACCGTCTCTACTAAAAATACAAAAAATTAGCTGGGCATGGTGGCACGTGCCTGTAGTCTGAGCTACTCGGGGGGCTTAGGCAGGAGAATCGCTTGAACCCTGGAGGCGGAGGTTGCAGTGAGCTGAAATGGCGCCACTGCACTCCAGCCTGGGCAACAGAGTGTGACTCCGTCTCAAAAAACAAACAAACAAACAAACATATATTTACTTTAGGGATATGGGAAGAATACAAGAGACTAGCCCACCTCTGGCCTCCTTAATAAAGATGGCTTCCTCCCCCCGCCAAGAAGAAGACTGATGATACTATGAAAGGCAGAGAGCATTCCTAGCGGGAGGCTTCTCTGGCCTTTGGGTTGGCAAACAAACAAGCAAGCTATGTCTTTCATATAGTCAACTGTCCCCCTCAGCAACTTTTAGTTTTCTTCTCATAGTCCCTTCATACTGTTTCTGCTAATTCCTAGGTAAACTTAGTTGCTATTTTAATTGGGACCTCTTCTTCTATTATATTTCTAACTTATTATAGTATTTATAAGAGAAAAGTATCATTTTAAAACATTAACTTTGAAAGTGTCCACCTTACGGAATTCCTTTATTGTCTTTCATCATTCTTTAGTTGACACTGTAAGTTTTCCATATAATTAATCATATCATAGGCAAATGCTTACAAATTCAATATATGCTTTCCAATACTTGTATCTCTCAATGTCTAACTGAATTAATCTTACATGCTTTAGTAATGTTATATTACTCTTTTGTTGCGCTACTAGATTTCATTTGTAATAGTTTCTTTGTGATCATTGCTTAAATGAGGCTGGCCTACAGTTTTATTTTGTATTTCCCTGAAAGATGTGATATTGTTGGTTTTGCCAATTTCATAGCTTTCCTCCTATTCCTATGCCTTGGAACAGTTTGACTAGCATTAAAATGATCTTATCCTTTAAGATTAAAATAATTCACCTGTGAAACCATCTATGTTTAATGGCTTTAAGATACGTGCTGAATTTCTTCTTCCACAGTGATTTGTTTAGATTCTCTCCTCTCTGGGGTCAATTTTGTTGATTTATATTTTTCTACTAAATCATTTGGGTTTATTTTAAATGGTACTGAGTAATTCTCTTACTTGCATACAACCTGCAGTAATTTTGTCTCTCTAAAAAGAAAAATACGAGTAAATATATAAATCAACATTATTGGAAAACACATCCAGGATGAGTTAAATGTGTCAAACTGGGAGCAAAATATTGGAGGATAGCATTTAATTCAGGGGTTTTGGAAAGAAACCTTTAAATAGGGCTTTAAAAGTGATAAAGTGCTGGTAGGGTGTTCATATCCAGAGACTGTGAGTAAAAGAAAAACTAAATCAATACTACTATGAATTGTTTAAAAAATGCATATTTCTTGCTACAATGTAGGAAATGGCCAATTATAGTATATGTATTATTTGGAAAACGTAACTGGGAAAAAAACAACAAAATTGTGTGAAATGTTTTAAGTGTTACTACTCCAGTTATCTAACTCTAAAAGTAGGCTAAGTAGCAAACTACAAAGTGGCATTCCTTTCTCTAATTTATTTATTTGAAACACTATTATTCAAACATTTAATGACCACTATCAGCTGGACACCTTGTCAGAGTTACAGAAATGGCTTAGATATGGTTCCTTAGCTCAAAAAATGTATTACCCTCATCCCTAGTTTCAATATGATATAATATATCCATGGTTATATATAACAACCTCAAGAAATATAAACAGCCCCACTAGAACTTTGCTTCACAAACCAGTAAATATAAAATAATTGAAAGTCAAATATCAAACACACAACTATCAACACAAATATCTATAATTTTTGAACGGCTATCACTATTCTAATATGAATATTAAATTCTGATATCTCAAACTGGATATCATTTCCCTTTCTGTGATAAGGCTCTAAGAAAAGACAAAAGTCTGAAACTGCTGTGAGACCACAGCTTTGAACAGAGGGTCAGAAAAAGGCAAAATAAACTCCCTTTCTACATACAATGCATAATGAAACAGGGTATTAAAATTTCAGTAAGGAAGATCATGAGAAAGACAATGAGCTCACCTAAAAAACTGTATGCATCAAAAGGATCCTTTACACTAATACTAGAATGCTAATGAATAACCAACAAAAAGTTAATATTCATACCATACTCTGAAAAATCTTATCTGTAAACACTACACACTAGAAATATTACCAAAATATAAGCAATAAGAAAGTCAGAAGTGCTCTGATGTGATACAAACCTACCTGTGCACATGATTCCTCAGGTGTTTTGGCACTAACTGAATAAAGTGCTGGGAGATCTAGTCTATGCACAGAGAATCTTTCTAGAGTGTGCAAAAGTGCTGGAGCAAGGTGAGAAGTTTGACCTGAGCCCCGTTCTCCAGATAGCAGTAAGCGTGGCCTGTATGAGGTTGGCTGATGATACGGTGACCTGTAATACATGTAAGACACAATTATTTCAAAATCATACATTCTGAAGATAAATATGAAATATCAGGCAAAATTTTTACATTAAAACAATTTAACTCAAAATTAACAGAACTTTCCTATATTATTTTAGTACAGTGATTTATTTTTTCATTAATTATGGTTTTAAAATGTTGGTACCTCTGACCATATTAATAACCAAAATATAAAGGTATAAAATCCACTTTACGGGCCCGGTGTGGCAGCTCACGCCTGTAATCCTAGTGCTTTGGGAGGCCGAGGCTGGCAGATCACCTGAGGTCAGGAGTTCAAGACCAGCCTGGCCAACATGGTAAAACCCTGTCTCTACTAAAAATACAAAAATTAGCTGGTTGTGGTGGGAGGCATCTGTAATCCCAGCTACTTGGGAGGCTGAGGCAGGAGAATCACTTGAACCTGGGAGGCGGAGGTTGCAGTGTGTTGAGATTGCACCACTGCACTCCAGCCTGGGCAACAAGAGCAAAACTCTACCTAAACAAACAAACAAATAATGAAATAAATCCACTTTAAAATAAAATAACCTTGGTATTCCTGCTATCATACCACATATATTAACTTGAAGATGCATTAAACTCCAGTATCATTTGGTTATTAATTATTCAAGGTTAAATGTTAGGAATCTCACTTTTTGACAAAGAGGTAGATCTGAAGATTATTCCAAATGTAGGACTCAATTAATAGGCGGGGCCTTTAGGAGGTGATTAAGTCATGAGCGGTCAGCCCTCATGAATGGATTAGTTATATTATCAAAGGGCTTGATAATAAAACTAGCTAGCTAGTCCCTTCAATCCCTTCTGCCATGTGAAGACATTACTGGTCACCTCCAGAGGAAGCAGTGCTCAAGGTATCATCTTAGAGGCAGAAACCAAGCCCTCACCAGACACCAAATCTGCCAGAGCCTTGATCTTAGACTTTCAGCCTCCATAACTGTGTATAAATTTATGTTGTTATGTTCTCACTCATAAGTGGGAGCTGAACAATGAGAACACATGGACACAGGGAGGGGAACATCACACACCGGGGCCTGTCTGGGGGTGGGAGACCAGGGGAGGGATAGATAGCATCAGGAGAAATACCTAATGCAGATAATGGGTTGATGGGTGCTGCAAACCACCTTGGTAGGTGTATACCTACGTAACAAACCTGCACATTCTGCACATGTATCCCAAAACTTAAAGTATAATAAAAATAAATAAATAAATTTAGGTTGTTTATAAATTACTCTGTTTAAGGTATTTTGTTATAGCAGCAGGAACAAACTAAAACGATCACAATTTTTAAAATAACAAATATATATAAACTTCTTCCAACACATATTATTTCTGTAACAACAAAAACTAACTGTTCCTACCCTGACAGATGACATCTAAAGCCCCATACCAGAGAAGGAAAATATATTAAACCAAACTTGAACTTGTCATTTCGAGATTCTACAGCACCATTAAAATAACAAATGAAACAAAGTTTACTCTCACTGTGGGTAGTCCTAGACATTCTAAGGCAATACAATAAGAATAAAGCAAATCTAAAATGGAACGAATAGAAAGCAATAAAGGAAAAAATTGACACCTCTAAAGCATATGATTATGTAGTAGCAAATCCAAGAAATCAACCAAAAACTGTCAGAATCTACAAGCAAAGTAACAAGACAGAAGAAATAGAAAAATCAATAGATTTCCTAAACACCATCAATAACCAATGTAAAAAAGGAAAGGAGATCCTATTCACTGCAAAAAAATAAAAAAATTAAAAGGTAAAACAAGCATTATCAAATTATAGTCTTAGCAAGAAAAGAGTAAAACTGAGCCTGAACACAAAGACTAACTATATAAAGACCTCAATTCTTCCTAATCCATTTACTTTTTCATTTTATAGGCATAGGATTTTCAAGTTGAAATCCCAAAAGAATTTTTGGGAGGAGGGGAGTTTCAACTTATTCACAACTTTAACTGAAAGAATAATCAAGTAAGAACATCGAGAAAACTTTTTAAAAACATGCTACCACCTGGGCGAGGTGGTTCACGCCTGTAATCCCAGCACTTTGGGCGGCTGAGGCTGGTAGATCACGAGGTCAGGAGATTGAGGCCATCTTGGCTAATACAGTGAAACCCTGTCTCTACTAAAAATACAAAAAATTAGCTGAGCATGGTGGCACGTGCCTGTAGTCCCAGCTACTCAGAAGGCTGAGGCAGGAGAATCGTTTGAACCTGGGAGGCAGAGGTTGCAGTGAGCCGAGATCGCGCCACTGCGACAGAGCGAGACTCAGTCTCAAAAAAAAAGCTTCCAATTTTAATGCATTCAAACATGTTTTAGTAACAAGCACTTCACAGAGATTTCTTGTTCAATTTTCTTAACAATTCTGTGAAACACAGTTTCATTTTATTAAACAGATAAGAAACCAGGGTGCGTGGAGGTTAGCTATAAAGTTGTATAACCAGATAGAAGAGTTCAAATTGTCATTCAAGCCCATTTGACAGCAAAGCCCAGGTTCTGAACTCATTATGTTAAGATGTGTCCTACTTTATACTGAAACACATTATAGAATAACAATTAATAGAATGTAGAATACACCAAAGAAACAGAATTAAACATAAAACGCAGCCTAGGAAATGATTAATCGTAATCATTATATGAAGGAATTTCATATAAAATGAAATAATGTATATGCATATAAATGTATAATACTTTATATGAATAAAATAGTTATGATTCATAGTATAATTCATATAAAATATTTTATTATTTTATACTATATTATAAGATAATATGAATTATAATATATAATATATACATTTATAGTAATATAAATTTATAAAATTTATAAGAATTTGTATTTTCTTATATGAAATAATTTCATATAAGAAAAGAATCATAAAAAACAAATGAGGGCAACACAGTGGCTCACACCTGTAATCCCAGCACTTGGGAGATTCAGGTAGGCAGATCATTTGAGCCCAGGTGTTCTGAGACGAGCCTGGGCAACATGGCAAAACCCCATCTCTACAAAAAATTTAAAAACAAAAAAATCAGCCAGGCTTGGTGGTGTGCACCTGTAGTCCCAGCCACCAGGAGGCTGAGGTGGGAGGATCACATGTGTCCAGGAAGTCAAGGCTGCGGTGAGCCATGATGGTGCAACTGCACCCCAGCCAGGGTGACAGAGTGAGACCTTATCTCGAAAAATAAAATAAAAAGAACAGAAATGGATGATAAAATAAACGTTTAAAAACGGAGGAGTCAGGTCATTTCATAGCATAAGCAAAATGAATTCTAACACAAAATTTAAATTAAAAGATTCACATATTTTTAATTCATAATAATCTAAAAACGTCTGTAGCTCAAAAATTATAATCTGAACCAAACAGTAAACAACCAAATGGCATAAAGAATTTGTCATACAGCAGGGCACGGTAGCACGTGCCTGTAATCCCAGCTACTTGGGAGGCTGAGTTGGGAGGATGACTTGAGCTCAGGAGTTCAAGACGCCTGGGCAACACAGAGATCCCATCTGAAAAAAAAAAAATTGATAGAGAAAGCATAAAAAGAAAATTTAATAAAAAGAATTTGTCATAAACAGGAATGGTTCTTAATGTATAAAGAGTTTATATGCATAGTTTTTTTAAAAAACCTCCATGGGCAAAGGACGAAAACAGACAATTCAAAAAGAAAATAGAAACAGGAAACTTTTTAAAATGTTTATTTAATTATATAACTATAGAATGTCTCCCATGCTGAATGCCTTAGCCCTAAGTATCAAACAATACCAGTGTTGTCATAGAGCATATAATTGAGTGGTATTTAGTAAAAAAGTTAATACACAAATTACCATAATTCAATGTGATTAGTAAGTGGTACTGTTTAAGTACACAGTGCTATGGAAGATACCAATTAGAGACTCATAGAAGGCATTCCTGGAAAACTGTTACCAAGACAGAAACCCAACAGACTGGAGGTACAAGAGATGAATTCCAAGACTGCAAAACAGGATGCGCAAAGGACCAAAGGTTAAAAAGAACGTGGCTCTTTGGGGTAACTGATACAGTTCATATAGCCAGTTTTGGTTTTGTTTGTTTGTTTGTTTATTTTGAAGTACTGGGGACAAGTTGTGGAGGGTGCGGTAAAGGTACTAGGGTGGGGAGAGAAAAAGGAAGGTAAGTTAGACTACGAAGGGCTACAAGGGTTTTGTAAGCCATGTTAAAAGTTTGGAATGTGGCCGGGCATGGTGGCTTACGCCTGTAATCCCAACACTTTGGGAGGCCAAGGCGGGCAGATCACGAGGTCAAGAGATCGAGACCATCCTGGCCAACATGGTGAAACCCCGTCTCTACTAAAAATACAAAAAAAATTAGCCAGGCGTGGTAGCAGACACCTGTAGTACCAGCTACTCGGGAGGCTGAGGCAGGAGAATGGTGTGAACCCGGGAGACACAGCTTGCAGTGAGCCAAGATCGCGCCACTGCACTCCACCCTGGGCAACAGAGCAAGACTCCGTCTCAAAAAAATAAAAATAAAAGTTTGGAATGTGTACTGAAGACAATGGGGAAGCACTAAGATACTTTAGAGCAGCAAGATAATCATATACAAGTTTAGGGCAGATAACTCTATCTCAGCATGTCAGTATGGGAAAGGGTTTTGAAAGAAGGCAAATGAGAGGAAAGATAATCAGGCATCTGCTATAGTAACCCAAGCATGAGATGTGAATGACAGTTCAACAAGAATAGTGTTAGAGGAAGAAGGAATAGCCTGCAATGAGACTTATTTAGTAAGAAAAATAAAAAAGACTTGGTCATTGACTAGACAAAGAAAGAAATAAAAGGAAAGAAGTTGGGAATGATGTCAAATTCTAGCTGAGACAACTGAATGAATGGTGACTCATAGGAGTCACAGGGAGAGAAGGAGCGATATAGTCCAGCTATGTATGAAAAGATCCATGGTACAACCAAGGGGAGATGGGTCACTGGTCAGGGTCTGAAGATCAAGAGCAATCTAGGCTTGAGAACGAAACGGTAGTCATCAACACAGAGATTAAAAAATTGAGAAAACAGAAATGAAAATAATGATAGACATCTTTTATCTGTTAGATGAATAAACCAAAAATTAATTTCAACACCCATTATCAATGAGAGGATGGGAAAATTGATATCCTCATAACCAGTAGAAGAAAAGCACAACTTTTCTGAAATTATATGTGATAGATCTAAAGATGCCAAAATGTATGCCCAAAAGTATTCAGTAACTCACTCCACTCCTAGGGACTCCCCAACCTCTTACTATCTTCTGCATTTTTTCCCATAGTACTTATCTTCTAACATTTTATCTATCTAGCAAGCTATTACATTTATTGTTTTACTGTCCATCTCCTCTATTTAAAAATATAAGTTCAATGAGGGCCAGGATCTTACCCTATTTTGTTCACTGCCCTATCCCAAGTACCCAAGACAATGTCTGGAACGTGATGGGCACTTTCACAAAACATTTGAATGAGTGAATGAATATATGAAAGAACAAATGAACAATTCAACCAAACAAAAAGATACTATATTCATCTATCTGGTTTGTAAAGATTTTAAAAGACAGTGCTCAGAACTGACAATGGTATAAGAAAAATACCACTCTCATACATTAGTATGAGAAATGTAAACTAGTACAAGCCTTCTGGAACGCAATTTAACAATCTGTGTCAACATGTTAAATGTATACGCTCTGACACAGCAATTGCAGTTCTTAAAAATTTATCTTACACTTTGAATCAGATAGTGGTGTAAAGATGTATACTTAGAAACAAGTCTATTGTTTATAAAAGAAGCTTGAAACCTTCAAATTTTACCAATAAGGGTCTATAAATTGTGGAATATCCAAAGTGTAAGATAATATGCAGCTATCTTAAAATAGTGGTATCAAACATATGCTGATATGAAATAATATTCCCAACATAGTGAAAAAGTAAGTTATATTAACAACTTAGAGAAGGATATAATCCAGATAATGTATGGGTCTATACATTATACATGCATAGAGAGAACATGGAAGTGTGGTCACCAAAACTTTAACAAATATTACCTGCAGGTGCTGGGGCTTTAATTTTTACTTTCTTCTTTATGCTCTTCTTTATTACTTGAATTTTCTACAGTGTATATCATCTTTCTAATCAGAAAAAACAAAGCTATTTTCATTTGAAAAACCTCAGAAAGCTCTGTTTCTAATCACCCTTATGGTAATATAAAGTAAGAAAGAAAATTTATTTTCCATCACAAGGCTTCTCTACCAGATTGGTAAACCTTAACTATCTTGACTTCTCCTTTATATTAAATGTAAAAAAAAAGAAAAGGTTTCAACACTGTTTCAGGAGACTATTTCCAGAAATCCACCAGCAATACCCAGGCTAGTGTGACTAAAAACCAGCACTAAAGTTACATTTTCTTCTGGCCAAGCAGTTTTTTTTCTGCATTCATCTGTAATACTAATACATCTTGCTCAAACAGAAAACTAAACCAACCAAACAAAAAAGACCACATGTTGCCCATCTTAAAGGCCTTAATTCTACAGTGTATGCTTCTTGGAGAGTGTGAAATATATTGCTCAACTTACCTAAAGAAGCAATGCAATTCCCTAGCTACTTACTAAGCTCAGAAATAATTTGGAAAAATATGATCTTAGGAAACAAACAGCACAGAGTCTGGCTCTGCCACCTGCTAGCAACATGATCATGGGCAACTTATTTAACTTCTGTGTGCTTCAGTTTCCTCATCTATAAAATGAAGATACCACAAATGCAGTATGATTGTTGAGAGGCCTATATATATTACTGAATATGAAGCACAGATCTTTACATACCAAACGTGTATCTAATTTGTAAAAAGCACTCAGATGCAAACTCCTAACCCTTCATAATGAAAAGGACAGCAAATATCACTTTCTCCTGTGAGAACTTCCCAGACTTTCAGCAGAATTAGTTCTGCTTTCATAGCACTTTCACAGTATTGAAATGTTTGTCACCCCCAATAGTGAGACCTTCTCCAAAGAAAGAACTATGTTATATCTTATTCATGCTTAGGTTTTCAGTATCTCATACAATGCCTGGCATAGGGTAAAAAAAGAAAAATTGGACAAATGGGTAGGTGAACAAAGAAATAAGTGAATAAATATTACTAAAACATCTAAAAAATGCTTATTCTAGAATATAGTTGTCTCATTACTTAATGAAAGTCAAATCAATGAACTCGAAAAGCTTACGTAAAGGAAGCTAAAATTAAACCAATTCTTTCAGAAAAGCTAAAACAAAATGAGCCATACCAATGTCTCACATTAAATCAGTGGCAGGAAATGTCCTCAATAAAAAGTTAAAACTTAACACTGGACATGATACTTTCTAATATCAAAATCTATTTCTGTATTCCTTTATTGACAACAATTATCTTATAAAATTAAACACGTCTTTTGATAGTTTCTTTGTTTCTGCTACTACATAATACAAATTCAAATAACTATAACTGTCAAACACACATACACACACACACACAGAGAGAGAGGGAGGGATAGAGAAGGAGGGAGGGAAGAAGAGAGGGAGAGGGAGAGAGAAGGAAGGAGAGAGAATGAGGGAGGGAAGGAGAGAGAATGAGGGAGGGAAGGAGAGAGGGAGGGAGAGGGAGGGGGAGAGAGAGAGAGAGAGAGAGAGAGAGAGAGAGAGACAGGCTAGCCAGGTGAAAGGCAAAAAAAAAAAAAAATGGCTTTCCCATAACTATCGATAAAACAAATTTGTAAAATGGTGGAATAGCCTATAAAAAAACTTCCCCGAGAGCATAAAAGAAAGGATCTGGAGAAGAAGAAAAAAACTTACAAAGAGTTTGCTATTAAAGAACATATGAAGAAAAAAAGAGAAGATGAAAGTAATTTAGCCTCATTTTAAAATACGAAAAACAAGAAAGGGTTATCAATGCAAATAATCAACATTTCACCAAAATCTACACAGGAAAACTTCAAGTTGGAGACTTAAATTTGTTCAAAATATTAAAAGTACACACAATCCAGCCTCTTCTAATAGAAGTGCTATTAGATCTACCTAACGGAAGCTTTATGGTTCTTCAACTATGGGCTAATTATGTAAATGCAAGTAAAGATGCTGTTAGTGTTTGAACACTACTTGGCCTCTTAATTTAAAATCAGATTTGCACTAAAAGTGTTTACCTAGCATAGCGCACAGCAAAAGTTGCTTTAACACAGATAATAAAAGGATAAATGTAAATTGAAAAACCATGAAATCCAAATTATAAAAGTATAATGTTTCTAGAAAATCAAAAAGTTAATTACTGAACAATTTCTAAATCAAAATCTCTTTTAGTAGCCTTAGAGACCTAAATGATCATCTAAAGTTTATTACAAATTAAAGTACTCCAGATCATAGCTAATATTTCATTTCTGCCCATTAAATAAAAAGCAATAAAGTTGGGGCTCATGACTTGACTTTCTAAGGGTAAGCCTTCCTCTGCCTCCATGGGGGAAAAAAAATTCACACCATCACTTTTAAGAAAAGTAAACTTGGCTGAGTGCAGTGGCGTATGCCTATAATCCCAGCACTTCAGGAGGCCGAAGCAGGCAGAGCACCCGAGGTTTGAGACCAGCCTGGACAACATAGTGAAACCCCATCTCTACTAAAAATACAAAAATTAGCTGGGCATGGTAGCGCACACCTGTAATCCCAGCTACAGAGGAGGCTGAGGCACAAGAATAGCTTAAACTCAGGAGGCAGAGGTTGCAGCGAGCTGAGATCGTGCCACTGCACTCTACGCTAGGCGACAGAGTGAGACTCTTGTCTCAAAAAAAAAAAAAAAAGAAAAAAAAAAAGAAAAGTAGCAGGAAAGATTCTTCTAGTTGGAGGAAAAAAACACCTAAGTACTTAACCAACAAGCTATTACCACATGAATAAGAATACATAGTAAAAGTTTTCCAGAATTGTGTCCAAACAACAGAAAAACAATATCCTCACAGTTACAACCATAAGTAAAAATATACTATAATTCTAATCATAAAGTATCAAAAATCGCTCTAAATACAAAGAAATTTGATATAAATCACTCACATTGTAAAATGAAGGTAGGGTTTATGTATAGCAGCAGCTGATGACTGTTTCTTTGGTGATCCTGAGTGACAATGGGTCTCAAAAATTGATAAAGCATTTTCATCTTCACTATCCTCTAAAATTAAAGTTTCTATATCTGTTTAAAAAAATCACAATGTTATGAGGCTCATAAAGTCATTTAATATTAGTGCCTTACCAAAGCTAAGAAAAATTGGGTTAAAAAATCAAATGACATTAATAAGTGATCTATCAAATAATACAGGCAAATTGACAAACTGCAGCTTTTAAAATAACCTATAAACAAAATTAATAAAACATTTTCACCTTTACAGACTATTTACTTAAGTATTATGAGAGATAATTTGGAAGAACTCACTGACTGGCTTAAAAAAAAAAACAAGTCTGGAAAAGAAGTGGCACTCTCATAAAATCCCACCCTATTTAACTAAAAATCTCTGAGTTAATTATGACCAAAACCAGTCCATTTCATATTTGGTTTAATTAGTAGGTTAGCTGAATCAAGGCCAGTTCTTATAAAAGCAACAAGGAACAAACTGACCCTTATTTTTTAAAGAGGATACACCTTTTCAAGGAAGACTTAGTCTAGTTAAGATGGAGTCAGAAATTCCGTCAAAGCTAATCTTAAAAATATACTCATTCATACAGCATTATTCTCTCTATGGGCCTTCAGTTACCACTCAGGGAACTAACTAGAACTAAAATCTCTACTGGGAATGCAACACTTAAAGCCTCACCTGGACTACCAACAGCTATACTTCAAACATGCCTAATCAGAAGTGACAATTCATTCAATAAAAAGTAATGCTACATGTGTACGAGATATGAGAGAGAATTAAGATTAAGAGAAATCATACCCTTTCAAAACAAAAAATATGCAGATGCATTCTAAAATTAGATACTAAATTATGCTGGCAGATAGAGATCTCATGTGGCTTTTAAAAGCTAAATATTTAATCGAGACCATCCTGGCTAACACAGTGAAACCCCATCTCTACTAAAAATACAAAAAAAATTAGCCGGGCATGGTGGCAGGCGCCTATAGTCCCAGCTACTAGGGAGGCTGAGACAGAAGAATGGCGTGAACCCAGGAGGCAGAGCTTGCAGTGAGCTGAGATAGCACCACTGCACTCCAGCCTGGGTGACAGAGCGAAGACTCTGTCTCAAAAAAAACAAAAAAAAAGCTAAATATTTAGTACAAGTCATATTTTAATCTGGGAAATAACTGAGTATCTTTTGAGTGATAATTTCATACACAAAGAAATGATATTTATCTAAGAAAAACATTAAAGGTCAAAACAAGCCAGAATAAATAATATGACTAAATAGCTAAAAACCAATTACTGATAATCAAATAAAATTTGGTTGCTCTTCTGCACTGGTCATGTCAACTAGTTCTACCAACTGAAACTAAAGCATACTTTACATTTACACACAAAAAAGCTATAAGAAAACATAGATAATAATGCTATAAAATGGTAATTCACAAATGGAGATAAAAAGCTATGATGAAAGAAAAGGTTTTTATGATTTTCTAAAGGTGACGTAAGTTTTTTGGGAAGTTTTGGTACATAAAATACATATGAAATACATTTCCAGTTATAAAATTCAGAAATAAAAAATACACAAATCATGGTATGGTGCCTGGCTCACAGATATTCAGTAAAATATTCATTCCCCTCTGCCAAATTTAAGAAATCAGGTATTCCATGTGATATCTTATGTGACTCTGTCACTAAACAATTAAAGTTTCTGAAAAATATATTTATGACAGAAAAATTCATTGAACATTCATAATTTTTACTATTTTTTTTAATGTTAGTGTAATTCTCTGAATAATTTTCTATTTGGTGCGGACTGCACTCCAGACAAAGTGCTAGGAACTGGAGAAATTAAGATAATCAAAAGACATTACTTTCCCTTCAAAGTTTATGAGCTTTATACTCTGATTAGAATGTTAATCTAATTTTAAAATTTTTTTCCTGTAAATGAGTGATGTTTTTAATTTGATTTATTTATTTATTTATTTATTTATTTGTTTGTTTTTTAAAGAGACAGGGTTTCACCATGTTGGCCAGGCTGGTCTCGAACTCCTAACCTCAGGTGATCCGCCTGCCTTGGCCTCCCAAAATGCTGGGATTACACAGGCGTGACTCACCGCACCCAACCATGAGTGATGTTTTTCAAAGTAGTGTTCTGTTTTTATCTCACGTGCAAAGTACTATCTAGAGGCTTGATAAAACTCAAGACCCTCTACAACGGGGTTCTCATTTACTCCCTTATCAATACCTTACACTCCTATGAGCACTGCACACTGCAGAATGCCCTACCAATAACAACAAAATAATTAGTTTAATCCAAAGAAGCAGTATAGCAACATAGGTAAAAGCAAGGGCTGTCATCAGGCTCCCTGGGTTGGAGCAGGCCCCAGAACTTATTCAATGACCTTATATTAACTAAATTACCAGGCTGGGCACGGTGACTCAAGTCTCCAATCCCAGCACTTTGGGAGGCCAAGGTGGGTGGATCACCTGAGGTCAGAAGTTCGAGACCAGCCTGACCAATATGGTGAAACCCCATATCTATTAAACAAACAAACAAATACAAAAATTAGCTGGGCGTGGTGGCACACACTTGCTATCCCAGCTACTTGGGGGGCTGAGGCAGGAGAATTGCTTAAACCTGGGAGGCAGATGCTGCAGTGAGCTGAGATCAGGCCACTGCATTCCAACCTAGGTGACAGAGACACTGTCTCAAAAAAAAATAAATTACCAGCCTGTATCTCCCACTCCCCCGCTCTATATAATCAGAGTGCTTACCTGCAAGCCTGTTAAGAGGATTAATAAGCCGGGCACGGTGGCTCACGCCTGTAATCCCAGCACTTTGGGAGTTCGAGGCCGGTGTATCATCTGAGGTCAGGAGTTGGAAACCAGCCTGGCCAACATGGTGAAACCCTGTCTCTATTAAAAATATTTTAAAAATTAGCCGGGCATGGTGGCAGGCACCTGAAATCCCAGCTACTCAGGAGGCTGAGGCAGGAGAATCGCTTGTACCCGGAAGGCGGAGGTTGCAGTGATCCAAGACAGCACCATTACACTCCAGCCTGGGCAACAAGCACAAAACTCCATCTCAAATAAAAAAAATAAAATAAAAAAGGATTAATAGGTGACAATTTGGGGCTTTAAAGGTTAACCTATTATTATAGTCAACTTTCTAAAGATAGTAATAGCACTACATTAAGATGATCAGAATGTCCCAAAAGTGAACATTCACTCATTTGTCTTACAAACATTCACCAGGCAACTACCATATGCCAGGTAATATGCCAGGCCTGGAATATACAGTACTGAATAAACAGATATATTACAAAAGTGACACATAAATAATCTTGTGAGGAAACTATATTTATTTATTCCTGTATTTGTTTCATCTTAATAATATGAAAAAGTAGTTTAGAGTACCTTCTTTTTTGTCACTCTGGCTATTTTCAGCATGAGGAAACACTTTTTGCAAGACCGCTAGGATGTTGTTGAAGCTTCTTTCCAGCAGTGGCCTTATGATGGGAGATAGTGCATGCCCTGAAGACATCACAGCACGTTGCGAAGCAGGCACAATATTCTGCATTGCATGGTAAAAGTCTTGAGCACTAAGCACTATTGAGGAAACATCCAGCTGCAGTTTATGACTGCTAGCATAGATCTGGGGATAACGCCTCCGCAGCGCAATCAGGGCGGCTTCAGTGCACAGGGCCTTGATATCAGCTCCACAGTAGCCTAATGCACAAAAGGAGAAGGACAGCAAAGGTACATTCATTATTCCATGCACCAACTTTAGCTAACATCATCATCAATACTAAATCAATAACTATGTGCAATTTTACCAGCAAAATGAAAACTAGCCATTTAAAATCACCAAACAAAACTGCTGAATAAAGGGCTGAATGCTTACATTAAGATTAAAAATGTTTTGAATATTTTTAATTAACAAAAACATAAGCTAACAATATTAAAACAAGCTATGTATCTTAAGTATGTCCTCGATATAAGCTTTAAAACAAAAGCCATGTATTATGTGATTAACTGATTACAATGTACAACTTTTTTTTTTTTTTAAGAGACAGTGTCTCAAAAAAATAAACAGATAAGAGACAGGGTCTCACTCTGTTGCCCACCCAGGCTGGAGTGCAGTGGTGCAATCCGGCTCACTGCAGCCTCTACCTCCCACCCTCAAGCGGTCCTCCCACTTCAGCCTTCTGAGTAGCTGGGACTACAGGCATGTGCCACCACATTTGTGTAATTTTTTTATTTTCTTTTATTTATTTTGTAGAGATGAGGTCTCACTATATTGCCTAGGCTGGTCTCAAACTCCTGGGCTCAAGTGATCCACCCGCCTCGGCACCCTGAAATGCTGGGATTACAGGCATGAGCCACCACAGCTGGCCTACAACATACAACTTTCTTTAGAAAAAAAGTTTTAAAAGAATAATAGTTTCATTTCAGTCCTTCATCAATATTCACAATCATTAGGTTAGTCCTCATGACATTATACTTACTTATAAATGATTTTTTCTAATATTATTAACTTCCAAACACGTATAAAATAGTATATAAAAAGAAACTTCAAAAACAAAGCTATTCTACTACCAACTCTGAGTGCAACCAACTATTAACATTCAGTTACTCCCATAATTATCATTTAAAATTGTAATTCATCTGATAGTTCCAAATATATTAAAGTAAATAAGAACATTAAAAAATATTTCCATTGATTTTCCACATTAATTTTCTTTGTTTAGTTTAAAATGACTGATAATCTAATTCTAAGCGTTATACCAACATGGGGTATTATTACCCATGTTTAATGGATGATACAATCAAACAACAGATCAAGCCCCAGTGTTTTTAAGTCATTTCATTCATCTGAGTAACAAATACATACAAAAACACATGCTCTGTTGCATCCTCATCACAAAAAGGAAGAAAAGCTCAAACTAGCCACACTGTTTTTCCTGTTAGCAATTAAACTTGCATTTGGCCACAATTATCAGTTATGCCAGTAGGGGGAACCATTCGAATAGTTATAGAATATTAGACCCTAACTAAGCTCCTCAACAAACAATACCAGGTTTATTTTTATTTTATTTTTGGGAGACAGCATATCGCTCTGTTGCCCAGGCTGAAGTGCAGTGGATGATCATGGCTCACTGCAGCCTTGAGTTCCTGAGCTCAAGAAATCCTTCTGCCTCAGCCTGCTGAGTAGCTGAGACTACAGTGTGTACCATCACATCAGGCTAATTTTTTTATTTTTATTTTTTGTAGAGATAGGGGTCTCACTTTGCCCAGGCTGGTCTCGAACTCCTGGCCTCAAGCAATCCTCCTGCCTCACCCTCCCAAAGTGCTGGTGTTATAGGCATGAGCCATCACATCTGGACTATTTATCTTTTTACACCTCACAATGACCTTACAGAACATTTAAATACTCAACTAAAAATGGTGATTACAAAGGAAAACTTATTAAAAGTTAGGGAAAAACTTAATATGACCTAGAAGAACTTAATTCAGAAGACTATAAGCAGATTAAGCACTAACATTGTTCCACGACAGCAATCTGTCTCACAAATAATTCTCTGGATAACCAAATTTACCACTAGTGTCTCATTTTATTTTCTATTTCTCAAAGAATAAACCTGGAAAAAAATTACCTTTTCCTTTTGCATATATACCTGTTTCATTAATTCAATAATGTATAGAACACTAGCTCAAAGTTATAAACAGTTAATAAAATAATCCAAGGATCTGATTATAGAATGTGAATTCTGTCTTCCATTTCAGAGGAAATAAGGAATATACTACCATCTTCAAACAATATAAACAATTACGTTTCTATTTCTTCTTTAAAAGGATATACACAGTTAATGAACATACTATATGGTCCTATTTTAAGTGCAAAAGCCTAAGTTTAAAAAAATTAAAACTCAGAAACAATTAAGGCAAAACAAGTAATTAGCCACTAGAAGGTATTTTACATAGTAAATGTTACCCATAACATTTATGTTTGCCATAACATGTTAATTACATATATAACAACAATGTATTATTGTTCATCTTTCCCTCATTTATTCCAGACAAAGAAATGATCAATAGACCCCATTTAATGAGGCAGATTTTCACATTAATTATTATAACCAACAGACTTATAAAGGAGGAAATTTTTTTACATTAGCTTATAAGTAAGAATTACCAGTTTATATCTGTGGTTCTCACCTTGATTATCCACCTGAATAAACACTGAAACTTAAACAAAAAAAACGGATTCCCAAGCCCCACAATAAACCTAGTGAATCAGAATCTCTGGGGGCTTGATGATATGTGCATTTCAAGAAAGCTTTAGAAGTGATTCTGATACACACAAAATTGAGAACTACTGATTTAACATACTTCCTTCTAAAACTTTAAAAGTGCATCATAACCATGGCTAAATGGGTTACACTTAGGGTAACCACATGCGCTGGTTAAGCCTCTTGTTCTGCCATAATTAATAGCACACCTTTTCACTCTCAAAGAGTCCTTGTTTAGACAATAAATAATATGATCATTCTAGTAATACTGAAAATATACTACAGCCTTTTAGGAGTTAAAAGTTAATATTTTTAAAAGTATAAACATCCCTTTCATAACCATACTAAATCTACCATTACAATTCTAATACTCTGTGAACACATTTAGATATCAAATAAAGAGCATTCCTGAATACTGCTATTAAGATAGAAATTGTCCTGAAAGACTGAAAACACAGCTACTAAAGAGGTTAGACTAGAAACAAGGTCATAACAAAATTTTATGAAGTTTTAAGTACAGCATCACACATAATGAAGGCCCACAAGACAGATACTTCATTGAGACTCTTTCATTGTTTTAGTTCTCTCATTGAAAATGGAATAGAAAAATATGATTAGAGTTGAGTGTTTCATTAATCGTAAGTTCCTACTATTTATGCAAATGTTCCTGATATCAATGTATATTGAGTTTTTCACTATGCAAAAATCACACCCAATATGCATGCAAAAACCTCTAAGAACTTGGGAATTTCAAGGTAAAAGTTACCAAATCCATAACCTCTAACAAAAGGTCAGCTATCTTCACAGATGTTCATCAAGACTACACACTCTTTTATTAGGCATAAATGTCAATGAACTGAACCTATTCATGTTAAAACATGTTTGGCATACATACACTAAGTGAGTTTGTAATGGATTTAAAATTACTATTTCACTCCCGTTTGAAGATCTGAATTTTTTTTTTTTTTTAATGTGAACCGGTTTCTCAGATGGAATGAATGTCTTAACAAAAAACAGAAGTCATTTAATTATAATGGATTTTTATGTCACTGTCCAGGAAGAAAATGGTATATAAGCAGAGTCTGCAGACATACTACCACCCCACAGAGGGGAAGAAAAACAAGGTAAGAGAAATTTATCAGTCTTGTAAGAAATTATACCATGAAAATTTAAAAACTTAAGAAACTGCCTAAAAGTTAAAAAAAATCACTTGGAAAAATGAGAAGTATTGTCTTTGGAAATGCAAAAGGAAACTAAGATTCTATTATTTGGGATGAAGAATTAAACTAGAGTGTATAATATTTCAGATGGTAGACAGGATAATAGAAAGTAATTTAGAATACCTATCTCTTAGGGAATTTCCAAAATGATTTGACAACTTGACTTCTGCTTATTTCAGTTAAGGATCATTCTGTGACAAATTTACAGAAAAATCGACAGATTTCCCAGTCTGATCTGAACTCTAGTAAAATATCATCATAAATAAAAGGGGTCTATTTTCAAAAAGGGAAAAGACTGGATTTTATACCAAATACCACCCTCTCCCATAAAGCAGCACAAGGCTTTGCAAAGGTCAAGCCAAATTAACATGAAATGTGTTTGGCGCATGCTCTCTTATACCAGGCAAAGCTTAAACTGAAGTAGTGCTGGAGAGATTTACGTTTTCTCCTCACCAGAAGATGTCGAGGTCTTTGTGGTTCAAAAGCTGAGGGATGCTGCTTCGGAGATGGAAGTCCCTGTGGATGAAGAGGATAATTTGGATGTAGCTAACTGAATGGACTAATGTTCTATTTAAGTTTTAATTATTTGATGGTGGATCACAATGATTTTTTAAATTAAGTTGTTCTTTTTGGCTTTGGTAACTTTAAAGTTTTCCCAAGTAAGTTATTGTCAGTGGACTTATTTGGGGGATTTCTTCACAATGCTTAAAAAGTTCATGAAGATTGGTTTTTTTTTTTTTAATTTATATTTTTCAGAGTATGAGAGGAAAACAGACAAAAGAGGGGGAAAGAATGAAGGAGAAATACCTGTGTGTATTTTCAGCTGCCTAATATTGTATGCCTTTTTATTTCAGACCTAATTAGAGTCAAAACCCTGAATTCCATCTCCTATGTGTGATCATCTGTGCAGATAAAACACTCTCACCACGTCCTAGCAGGACAGTAGCGTTCATTCACTCTGTGGAGAGATCTTCCACTCTGTGAAAAATTTAGAGTTAAATTGGAAAGTTTTATATTTGGGGAAATACTACCAAATACCATTAACTATTTTCTTTGAAGACCTCTCCCACCCAACTTCTTTCTAGACCACAGGAATGAAAATGAGCCCATTGTGTAATCTGCAAAGTAAAAGTAAAAGGCTGCAGTCCTGCTTTGACATGGACTTTTCTCTCTCAAGTTTAAGCTATTCTTCTTAGTAAAATTTCTAAGAGGGAATGATATTCAAAAGGAGACCCTGTATTAATATTATAGATACCCAGCACTCAGTGAAAGGCATGTTATTATTGAGCTTTGTTAACTAAACACCTAATGGCAGTTAAAATTCTAATTTACAAGTACTCAAACTTTTAAGTGAAACAGTTAAAATAACTCTAAAATATAAAGGCAGAGCCAATCTACCCCACAATCAAAAACATAACTATGCTTATTCACACTCCAAACATAAGGGGAAAGGGAGGTTGAGCAGAATAAACAATGACAATCAAATAATTCAAACAGTAACACTCACCAACACATTTTTCAGCCAGTTCACCTAAAAATGCATCTGACAATTTTGGATTCCAGTCCCTGGTATGGATCTGTAAGATGTGTTTTCTTGCCTAAGATGAAAAGCACAGATACATAAAATCTTGCCCAAGAAGAAAAGTACAGATAAAATATTATCAATCCTTCAAATACGTTAGGTGGAACAAATTTTGACTAACCATATCTCATTAAAACTTTTATTTTTAAAAAATTTAAACACCTTAGCATCTATCTACATCAACTCTGATTCCAACAATAAATCTGGGAGACATGTAGTAGAGATCTTTTCTGTGTTTCACAACCTAAGACATTTAATGTTGTGATAGGTGAAGAAAATTGACTGGCAGCATATAACAACTAAGTGACTCATGTGGGACTAGAATTCAAAATTATATTTCACTTTTCCACCATACCACTTTTACCATTTGAAAATATATGAACAAAAAACTTTCATGTTATAAAAGTTATAGTCATAATTTTAAACAAACTTTACATTTCATAGAATTTGTGGTATTATGATCAACAATGAGCAAAATAACAAGTAACTTAAACTTGAAAAAAGCTTTTAATTTGAAAAGTATTCAAGTTTAAGTAAATATCATGCATGCCAGTTGTGGTGGCTCACACCTGCAATCTTAGCACTTTGGGATGCTGAGGCGGGAGGATCGCTTGTGTCCAGGAGTTCAAGACTAGCCTGGACAACATAGTGACATCCTGTCTCTGCAAAAAAATTGTTTTTCAATTAATTGGGCATGGTGGTGCACGCCTGTGGTCCCAGGTAATCAGGAAGCTGAGGTGGGAGAGTCCCTTGAGCCTGAGAGGTCGAGGCCTGCAGTGTGCTGTGATCACGCCACTGCACTCCAGCCTGGGTGATAAGAGTGAGATCCTGTCTCAAAGGGAGAAAAGAATATATATATATATCATGCATATTATTACTTTGTCAGTTAGTTGATGCTTTGGCATTTAATACATGGTACTTCAATAAATTTCAATTAAATTCATTGAAAGATCAAAGTGTTATAAACAATTTTACACTGATTTCAACATTCTCTAGCTTAAATCTACAATCAAAATTTTAACGTCTTGCTTTCAAAACAAACAGAAATTCATTTTTCTAAAATAGTTTTTCTGTTTTTGAGACTGAGTCTCGCTCTGTCGCCCAGGCTGAAGT
Organism: Macaca mulatta; assembly: GCF_049350105.2. Lineage (NCBI taxonomy): Eukaryota > Metazoa > Chordata > Mammalia > Primates > Cercopithecidae > Macaca > Macaca mulatta. The sequence goes on along the minus strand of NC_133418.1, from coordinate 101,210,615 downwards.
GCAGTGGCGTGATCTCACTCACTGCAACCTCAGCCTCCAAGGTTCAAGTGATTCTCGTGCCTCAGCCTCCTGAGCAGCTGGGATTACAGGCACTCGCCACCACACCTGGCTAATTTTTGTATGTTTAGTGAGACAGAGTTTCACCATATTGGCCAGGCTGGTTTTGAACTCCTGACCTCAAGTGATCCACCCACCTCGGCCTCCCAAAGTGCTGGGATTATAGGCGTGAGCCACCGTGCCCAGCCTAAAATAGTTTTCTTAAAAAAACACTAACATATAAAAAATCTATAATCAGCTGATACTAACCACCACCAACAGTCAGATCAGAATTTTGTTTTCACATCTGCCTTCTTTGGAGAAAATTACAACACTTTTTAAAAACTGAATATGCTTGTTCCCTCAACACTGCTATCTAAGCTTCTTGAGATATGAAAAAGCAAATTATAACCAAGATGATAACATCTTACTGACTTGATGAGGGATTTGGGGACCAGCAACAAAACAGAACAACTACAAAGTCATCAAGATAAATCTTGCTCAAAAAGTTGACAAAATCTGGAATCAATCGCTACAGTTTCAATTCCAAGTTCTAAGTTAGGCATTCAGCTATGAAAGTTAAAGCAATGATATGACACTTATTTTCTTCCAACGTGAAGTATCTGCTTGAACAGATACTAAAAAAAAAAAAAGTCCAAAAGAAATATCAACCTAACAGCATATATATTCTGTAAGATGACATTAAGAATCTATACAAACTTCATTAGCAGCACAGGTACTGTGCTGCTAAGGGTGATTACAAGACCCTTAAAATATTAAGAACATGTAAAAAAAAATTATGCTGGAAGATATCCCAAAAAGAGATCCATTCTTATCCTCTCATTTCCCTAAAAAGAGGTTTAAAGTAATGAAATTAATTATTAAAGGTTAGCAAGTTATTTTCAGGTCCCTAATAATGCTCTTTCCCTATATAATCCAATCAAAGTCACCTTCCTTTTGTCACACTAAAAACAAGACATGGAATGAAGAAAAAATTATTTAAATGTAGAAATCAAGAAATGTTCATTATGTATTTTACTCTATACGGCATACCAAATAGTAAGTCAAAGGGCTTCCTCTAATAGAAAGTAACTTCTATTAAACATCAAAGGCAAATTCAAGCCCCTCATTTTTCAGAATCTACAAGTACACATACAAATATATATTACTTATAACAATCATAAAAATGATGATAAAGGAAAATAAAAGAAATTAAAAAGCATTACTGCATATGGAAGGTGTGTACTATTTTATGCAAATAATTAACAAAATTATAAAAATTTGAAAACAAGATTTAGTTTTATTAATCTTTTACTTAATCAAATAGCAAGAGTCATGATATTCTACTGGCCAAACCACAGGACTGAGACACTGACCGGTATCACTTTAAATTAATGACCCAAATGGGTCCTTATTACTACTACCCTTAATACTTCCCTAGGTCATTCATTATGCCTTTCTCCTAGCAGACTATTTCTCACAGCACATCTTCGCATTCCACTGATGACCATGCCTCCCAATTCACTGAGAAAATTGAAGCAATCAGAAAAAAACTTCCACAGATTCCCCACATCCTAATCACCAAAGATGTCCACCCATCAGCATGTGTGCCAACAATATTCTGTCTTCTCTCTATTGTCACAGATGAACTAGCTAGCTCTTATCTAAAGTCATTCATGCCACTTTTATGCTAAATCCTATCACTTTTTGCCTACTGACATCTCTCAATTTCACATAAAAATTTCCTTTTCTACTAGATTTCTTCCGTCTTGAAAACAATGAAACACATTATCTTGCCCCTGCTTCCTTCAATATCATATCACCTAAATTCTTTGCTTCCCTTTGCAGAAAAACTCTTTTTAAAACATATCTATATTCACTCCCTCCAATTCCTTCCCATTTTCTCTTGAACTAACACACTCCAATTAAGCTTTTGCACCCACTACTAACTGAAACTGTTCTCATCAGATTCACTGACGACCTACATAATGATAAATACAATGACCAATTTTCTGTCCTTAGCTGAATGGACTTAGCAACATGTGACATGGTTAATCACACCCTCCTCATTGATACATTTTCTTCACTTGGCTATCAGAACACCCCACTCTCTTAGTTTTCCTCTTATCTTACTGACTGCTCTGTAAGAGAGAAGACTTGGTAATCTCATCTAGTCTCAGGACCTTAAAAACTATTTAAGGGAAAAAGGTAAACAGCCAGCATAGGCCTTTCCACAGACCCAGGCCTGAGAATAACGACCTTATATTTCAGTCTCACAAAACTGTTTGCTCGTAATGTTAGAAAGAGAAAGTTAATGTGGAAAACTATGTTCAAGATCCATGCTGTGCAATATAGTAAGTCATGAGCCACACAATGCTATTTTATTTAAATTTTAAATTAACTAATACTAAACAAAATTTTAAATGCAGTTATTTAGTCACACTAGCCACATTTTAAGTGTTCAATAGCTACATGTGGCTAGTGCCTACCACAATGCATACTGCCCAAAGAACAATGCCAAAATAGAACACTTCCATCATCACAGAAAATTATATTAGACAGTGCTGTTCTAAACTTTTAAACTACTGTTAAACCCTTGATTTGCGTGAACTGAACCTGGACTGTGAGGGCTGTGATTGGCATATAGACTCTGAAGCCTACTTAGCTAAGATAGAAGACAGAAGACAATTGGGAAATCAAGGAAATGGCTTTCCTGTGCTGTGTCTCAGAACTAAGCACATTTCCCCATGTACTGAAGAGTATAAAAGCTGTGCTTGGACTGTTGTTAGATGTCCCAAACAAAAAAAGTTGATGCTTCCCCACAGTGAAGTAGACTGTACCTACTTCAGCCCTATCTGCTACAAATAAACACACCAATATGCACTCATACATTCCTGAAGGTTGCACTTGTGCAATGAAAATAATGCTGTATATGCTATGTTTTCTGTTCTGACAAAGCTAAATAAATCTGGTGCCAATTTAAAGCTTGTAAATTAGATTGTCAATCCAAATCTGAGTCAACTACTGGTGATTGTAGAGACTGATGTCAAACTGAGGAACGAACTGCTCTACACAGGGAAGCCATTGCCTTTGTTACTCTATGGTCTTCCATACAGTCCAAATCACTAAGACTTTCACATCTAGGTATATAAACCAGGCATTTCACATAGAGGTCTAAGAATAAAGCTATACATATTCACATACAATATATCCTTTGCATGTATCTCTTCCTCTCAGATTTGAGTTTCTAATGAAAAGCCAGTCAGATTATACTAATCAAACCAAGAATAACATTAAAAGTTTCAAGCTGAATTGGGGAAAAAAAAACGTCGTATATCATATTATATACTATTTACATAATCAATGATAAACATTGCCCTGTATTATTAATACATTCTTTTAAAAAAAACTTTATACCATAATGAATAACGTTTGTTGTTTTTAATTAAATACAGCAATTTCTATGAAAATTTGGACACTGGGTCCTTATTCATAAACCCACTAATACTCTATAAAAACATTATTTTACGAGAATAAAGTTACTTTGGCTAACTAGGGACACATAAACTGCCATACAGGACAACTACTACAACCTGGAGGACTAAAGCACAAGTAAGTATCTACAGTGACCTATCAAGAGCTTTCCTCTTACTATCTAAAAATCATAAACTTTCTTATAATTGTTAATAGAAAAAAACTGCTCCATAATTACATAGGTTTTTAAAGTATTAAGTAAGATATCCTATAAGCACAAAATCTGAACAATGAAAATTCATAAAATATCACCCTCAGAACATATGCCTTATAGTAGAATTACATATAAATATTAACATATTGAAAACAAAAACTCTTACCTTTTGATCAGGCAGGTTGAAGAGGAATTCTCTGTCAAAACGACCAGGTCTCCTGAGTGCAGGATCTATAGAGTCAAGTCTGTTTGTAGCACCAATAACAACAATTTCACCCCTATTATCTAATCCATCCATAAGAGCAAGGAGGGTTGATACTATAGAGCTGTAAAATAATTTTCAGGCAAAATTTTAAAAAAGAATTGTAAACACTGCTGCTTATGATAACTTTTATCAGTCTTTTTTTTTTTTTTTTTTTTTTTGAAATGGAGTGTCACTCTGTTGCCCAGGCTGGAGTGCAGTGGTGCGATCTTGGCTCACTGCAACCTCTGCCTCCTGGGTTCAAGTGATTCTCCTGCCTCAGCCTCCCAAGTAGCTGGGACTACAGGCGCACTCTACCATGCCCAGCTGATTTTTGTATTTTTAGTAGAGATGGGGTTTCACCATATTGGTCAGGCTGGTCTCGAACTCCTGACCTCAGGCAATCCACCTGCCTCGGCCTCCCAAAGTGCTGGGATTACAGACATGAGCCACAGTGCCCGGCTTATCAGTCTTTAATGATAACAAAATAACTGCAGCATGATTATATTTTAATGCAGGATCAAGTTATTTACAAAAATTATTTTCAAAGGCATTCAGAAAATACAGTAGACACCTAAACCTTGGCAACCAAAAAAAAAAAAAATGAACTTCATCAAAATTAAAAACTTTTCTGCTTCAAAGGATACTATTAAGAAAGTAAAAATATAACCTAAGAATATTTGTAAATCATACATTTGATAAAATATATAATAAACAATTACAACTGAACAACTAAACAATACAAAGACAAATAATAAAATTTTAAAGTAGGCAAAAAGGCCAGGCGCAGTGGTGCAATGCCTATAATCCCAGCACTTTGGGAGGCCAAGGTGGGCGGATTGCTTGAGCCCAGGAGTTTGAGATCAGCCTGGGAAACACAGCGAGACCCCATCTCTAAGTAAGAAAAATATTTTTTAATAATTAGGCAAAAAATTTGTATAGACATTTCTCCAAAGACGATATACAAAACCACATCAATAGTCATTAAGCATAAGCAAATTAAACCAAATGAGATGCCACTTCAAAACCACCAGGATGACTATAATCAGACAGACAGATAATTAACAGCTTTTGATGAGGATGTAGAGAAGTTGGAACACTCATACACTGACTGATTGGTGGGAATGTAAAATGATGTTCCTCTTTTGAAAAAGAGTATTGCAGTTCCTCTGTTAAACATAAGAGTTATCAAATGATCCAGCAATGTCCACAAAAAAAACTTTTACACGAATGTTCACAACAACACTTTTCATAATAGCCAAAAAAGTGGAAGAAACCCAAATGCCATCAACTGATAAATAAGTAGAATAAATGTGGTATATCCATACAATGGAATAGTATTCCTCAATAAAAATAAATGAAGTATGAACAGCTAAAACAACATGGATGAATCTTGAAATCACTTTGCTAAAGAAGCTAGACACAAAAGGCCACGTATTGTATGATTCCATGTATACAAGATATCCCAAACAGGCAAATCTATAAAAAACAAAGTATATTAGAAGTTGCCTAGAGCTTGGAAGGATGAGGGGAAGGTTGGGAGTGATGGCTAAAGGGTTTAAGGTTTCTGGGTGATGAAAACGTTCTAAAATTTATTGTAGTGATGGTTACACAACTTTGTAAATATACTGAAAGTCATTGAACTATGCAGTTTAAATGAGTGAACTAAGCTGGGCACGGTGGCTCACGCATATAATCCCAACACTTTGGGAGGCTGAGGCAGGTGGATTATCTGAAGTCAGGAATTCGAGACCAGCCTGGCCAACATGGTGAAACCCCATCTCTACTAAAAATACAAAAATTAGCTAGGCGCAGTGACAAGCACCTGTAATCCAGCTACTTGGGAGGCTGAGGCAGGAGAATCACTTGAACCCGGGAGACAGAGGTTGCAGTGAGCTGAAGTCGCACCATTGTACTCCAGACTGGGTGACAAGAGCGAAACTCCATCTCGGAAAAAAAAAAAAAAAAATGAGTGTACTGTACAGCTGTTATTATGGAGCCCTTGTGGGGGTCGCTTTTCTGGCTGGAAACCTGTGGCTGGTGGCACCTCTGCCTCAGTTTTGCTTAGACCTGCTGGGCTCATTCTGTCCACTCAACCTGACTGCGCTTGGCTCACACTACCAGCCTATATCCCATGCCTGCCGGGGCAAGCCAGGCATGGGGCAGCAAGGGGTGTTTGAGTGAGCAAGTGTGAGGTCCAGCCACTGCGCACAGTCTGGCATGCCGGCTACTGCAGCAGGGCAGGCAGCTCCAGGTATTGGCACAGGTGCTGGCTCTCTGTGAGGCTGTGGCTGGACCAGGCACACTGCAAGCAGCTTCTATGGCTGCCACTGGGGAACGTGGCGGTTCCTGGAAGCTTGCAGACTCCAGGGACCACAGGGCCCCAAAGTCACAGCCCTGGCTCGGGGAGCTCCCAAGTCTCAGCTCCCTGAAGAGTTGCAGCTCTTCTCTCCTCTTCACCCACAAAATGGCGAGCAAGGGGCATGTTTCAGCCCTGTTTGTATTACAGCTTTTTCAGCCCTGTCATTTGACAGGTCCCAAGTTCTTGTCCTGCATCCAGGAAGAACAAGGTATGCAGACAAGTGGAGGGTGAGCAAGGCGAAAAGGAGCTTTATTGAGTGACAGAATAGTTCAGAAGAGATCCTGGAGTGGGCAGCTCCTCTCCACAGGCAGGTCGTCATGTTGAGTGTTCAGCTCTCAGCACAGAGGAGGTCCTGGAGTGGGTAGCTCCTCTCTGCGGTTGGTCATCCCGACATCTGCAGCTCTCAGCAGAGAGGTGGCCCTGGAGGGGGTAGCTCCTAACTGCAGTTGGTCTTCCTGATGTCCATTTAGCTCTAGCTGAGCCGGGGCTTTTCTGGGACTCAGAGGGAAAGAAGTGCACACCAACTGGTCCACGGGTGGCCATGGGCAGGCCCAGAAAAGGCATCACAACTTCCCACTCCAGTCTGTGGGACTGGCAGCCCAGCCCCCAACCTTCAGGCTCTCCCTAGCCTGAAGGTGGGTCTCACCAGGGACCCGCCCCCTTCTGCCCAGGAACCTTGTCTGCCTCCTGCTGCCATTCATGGTGTCCAAGCTGTTCGTGCCAAGGGGTGCCTGCAGGCCACTGCCAAGCTGCCCTCAGCCACCCCCTCAGTTTCCCTCCCATGCTCATCAGCACCCAAAGTCTGGAGGGGGCTGAGGCAGCAGGGGGTTGGCATGCAGCACTAACCCCAAGAGTGCACACAACCATCCAGACTGCAACAACGCCCAGGCTTGGCCCCAACCTTGCTCCAAGATCAGAGCAGGCGCCGGAGTGGGGAGAGGCCAGGCAGTGGAAGCAGACACTTCTGGGCCTGCGGGGACAAGGGAGGCCTTCCCAGACCCCCAGAGTGCAGGAATGCGAGGCTCCACAGTCATGACTTGGGCAGCTGTAGCTGCACCCAGAGGGCAGGACTCCTGCCTGCTCCCAGGCCCCTGCAAGAGCACAAGGAAGCCCAGGTCCACAGCCACAACTTGCAGCTGCACCCAGGGAGCTCCCATCCCACCAACTCAAAAGGGGTGGGATTCCCATTTGTCCCCAGCTTCCACCAGCTCTGTGGAATGTGCAGCCCCGGCTACACCTCCCCACTACAGCAGGTATGATGACAGTGGCCACTCCAGATGGGCTGCTGCTGCCATCACTGTGAACTGTATCTCAATAAACCTGTTTTTCTTAAAAGAAAAAAATACAATAATTTGTTTTTAATAGATAGCAATCTAGCGGGGGTTTAAATGTCTGGAAATGCATATGACATTTAGTTTCTTTTATATTAGATTTGCATTATCGTTATACTTTTGGACAAATTCTTTAGAATGGCTACCACTTTATGTTCAACTCAAAATTATTTTCTACGTATTTTAGAGTAGTTTTTGAAAAGTATGACTTAAACATTTCTGAATATAAGCGTTTCATGTCTAATTATAACAGAAACTGTAGTTCTAGTAACAATGTTCTTTCTAGTGTTTTCCAACTGCTCTCATTTCTATTCCTTTACTCTTATTGCTAACACCTGCCTGAAATAACTTCTCCAATATGTTCAACATGTTAAAGAAATCATTCTCCTTCCCAAACATACTGCTCTAGCTGTGTCTCCAAAATCTATAAGTGGAATCAAAACGCTAGATATCCAGTGTATGTGTGAAGGAAGGATGTGTGATTCTTCTTTTCAAATTGAGTAACTGAAAATTAGTGACCTAGGTTTCCCATTCAAGATATAAAGGAGGTGAGGAGTATAAGTAGCCTGAAATATAAATTCATATTTAACCTCCAATTTTTCCTTAGTAGCTTCCAATTACAGACTGGCATTTCAAGTGTTTGTTGGAATTTACCTGCATTTTTAAGTGTCTTGTAACTGAAAAGTCTTCAGATGATAGTCTCAGGCATGGCCAGAAACAGAATTACAATCTAACTTAAATTATACCAAAAGTTGTCTTTAAAAGAAAAAAAAAAAACTGAATGGCCAACCCTTGGATCAAAATCCTTTAGCAACTCCTATGATGTAGGGAAATTAAAAGTCCAAACTATTTGACACGATATTCAAGGCCTACTTGCTTGTCCCAAATTCTCTTTCCTACATTATCTTCTAAAAGTGTTGTTTCACCTTTCAAATATAGATCTAAAATCCAATGAAATTAATTGTACTGTATGGTGTGTAGAGGAATCCAGGTTTTTTTCCCACCAAAGAGATATCCAATTTTCCCAGCATTATTTATAGAAAAGGTCATCTTTTCCTAACAGCATCTGCACTGCCTCTTTTACCATAAATTAGGCATCCATATGTGTGTGCATTTATTTATGGCTCTGGGCTCCGTTCCATTCATCTATTTGTCTAGTCTTCTGCCAATATCAAATTTTCTTAACCCTAAGAGGCCTTAATGACTAGTAGAGCAAGTGTTCCCACCTTATAGAAGAAAAGGTAATTGGAAAATATTTCTTTCCATTTATTTAATCTTTAATGTTTGCCAATCAAGTTTTAATATTTTCTGCATACACGTAACATGAGACTTCTTAGACTTACTCATAGAAACTTTTTGCTAATGAGATTGCAAATAGTAACTTTTCATTTTTACACAATTACTAGCAACAAAAATACAAAATTTGTTTATATTGATTGGTCTAAACTTCCTAACATCTATCTACAGATTGCTTTGCAATTCCTACATACATAATTGCATCATCTACAAATGATAAGAGTATTGTTTTTCCCTCTTCAATACGCATACCTCGTATAGCTTTGTCTGCAACAACGCCCAGGCTTGGCCCCAACCTTGCTCCAAGATCAGAGCAGGTGCCGGAGTGGGGAGAGGCCAGGCAGTGGAAGCAGACACTTCTGGGCCTGCAGGGAAAAGGGAGGCCTTCCCAGACCCCCAGAGTGCAGGAATGCCAGGCTCCACAGTCATGACTTGGGCAGCTGTACTGCACCCAGAGGGCAGGACTCCTGCCTGCTCCCAGGCCCCTGCAAGAGCACAGGGAGGCCCAGGTCCACAGCCACAACTTGGGCGATCTATAGAACAGTATAGATATATACTGTGATCTATAGAATGTATTGGTCAGAAGTGTTCATAGCAAAACAAACACACTTGTCATATTCCCCATGTTATAAGAAAAGGTTTCATGTTTGAACATTAAGTCTGTTTGTTGTAAGTTTTTCTGTAGCTACCTTTAAGGAAACACTTTATATTCCTTGTTCTCTAAGATGAAGAGTTTATTATGACTAAGTATTGAATTGTATCAAACATTTCTTCCACATCTATTGAGGTGATCCTCTTGATTTTTCTATAATATGAAAATGTGATAAATTAACATTAACTGACTTCTCTCATATTAAATAAACCTTGTATATTTGAAATAAAATCAATTTAATCATAATATATTATCCTTTTTATATCTTCCTGATGTAAAGCTCTACCAATCTGTTTAGGATTTTTATATACATGTTCACAAGTGAGACTGGGTTCCAATGAATTTTCTCATACCAAGTTTTATGAAGGTATAATTGACATACAAAACCCCACACATATTTAAAGTATGCATTTTGTTAAGTGTTGAAGTATGTATACCCTGTGGAACCATCACCACAACTAAAATAAGTTAACATATCCATTATGTCCTTCCTCATACTCCTTAGTTCTCCATCCATACTGACCCTCCTTGTCCTCTTTTACCCAACCCCTGGGGAACCATTCATCTGTATTCTGTCACTACAGATTACTTTGCATTACTTAAAATTTTATATCCATGGGATCATACAGTAAGTACTCTTTTTATTCCTGGATTCTTACATTCGGCATATTCTGAGATTCATCTATGTTACTGGTATGATAATAGTTTATTCTTTTTAATTGCTAAGTAATATTCCATTATGTGGATATACCACAATTTATTTATCCATTCATATGTTGATGGCCACCTGGATTGTTTTCAGTTCTGGGATATTACCAAAAACCTGCTATAAACATTGACATACAAGTCACAGAGATTTTCCCCTATGTTTTTTCTAAAAGATCTCCTTTCACCTCTTAAGCTTAGGCCTTTATGCTCTTAATCTTTGATGTCTTAAAAAACCAAAACATTACATTTTGCATTCCTAATATTGCTTATCTGTCTTCTTTTTATCATGACCAAGCATGCCAGAGGTTTGTCAGTTTTTTCAAAGAACCAACTTTATTAGTTTTTTTCAAAGAACCAACTTTTGGCCTCCTTGATTTCTACTATATCTTTGTTTTCAGTTCATATTGTTGGGTATGATTTTTGTCTTTACAACACAGGTCATTTAGACTTTGGAGCTATAGTTCTTAATTATGAACATAAAATTATCTGTTTATCTTTTTTGTTATTTTTCTGTTTTGCATATTACCAAACTTTAGAAAATTAGTTAAAATGTGCTTTAAGGCACAATATAGGATCAGTTTTCATAAACCTGGTATATGTTTGAAAAGAGTGTCCATTCTATATGTCTTAGATAAGAATGTCCATTAGATCAGATTCCTGAAATGTGGTGGTTCAAATTAATCTATAGAGCATTAAATCATTTTTTTGCTCAGCCTGATCTATCAATTACTGAGAGACGCACAGGATCTCTCCCACAATGATTATCAATTTGACTCTTCTACCTCGTAGTTCTGTCAATTTTTGTTTTACATAGTTTGAACTATAGTTATTAGGGAATTACAGATTTTAAATTGTTACTTTTAAGACAGGGTCTCACTCTGTCATCCAGGATGGAGTGCAGTGGCACGATCATGGTTCACTGCAGCTTCGACCACCCAGGCTCAAGCAATCCTCCTACTCAGCCTCCTGAGTAGCTAGGACTACAGGCATGCACTACCAAGTATGGCTATTTTCTTTTCTTTTTGTATATATGGGTTCTCATTATGTTGCCCAGGCTGGTCTTGAACTCCTGGGCTCAAATGATCCTCCTACCCTTAGCCTCCCAGAGTGCTGGGATTATAGGCATGAGCCACCATGCCTGGCCTAATTGTTATATCTTCTAGTAAACTGAAACTTTTATCATTATAAGATTTCCTTTTTATATGCACAGTAATGCTTTCTGATTTATGGTCTATTTTGTCTAAAATTAATGTAGCAACACCAACTGTTAGTATTTATGTGATATAATTTTATACTATTTAATGGATTTAACTATTGTGGACATTTCATATAAACAGAATCATACAATGTGTGGCCTTTTGTGTCTGGCTTATTCCACATAGTATAACATCTTCAAGATTCATCCATGGTGTGGCATGTGCCAGAATTTTTCTTTTCTTTTCTTTGTGGAGGGATGGGGTCTCACTCTGTTGCCCAGGCTGGAGTACGGTAGTATCATCACAACACACTACTGCCTTGACCTTCTAGGCTCAAGCAATCCTCCCATCTCAGCCTCCAAGTAGATGGGACCAGAGATAAAGGTCACAACACCTAGCTAATTTTTTTTAGTATTTGTAGAGACACTACCTCGTTATGCTGCCCAGGCTGATCTCAAACTTCTAGGCTCAAGCAATTCTCCCACCTTGGCTTCCCAAACTGCTGGAATTACAAGTGTGAGCCACCACACCCATCCAGAAGTGCATTCCTTTTTAAGGCTGAATAATATTTCATTGTATGGATATACCACATTTCATTTACCTATTCATTGGTTGATGGACATTTGGGTTATTTCTACTTTTTGGCTAGTGTGAGTAATGCTGCTATGAATATTTGTTTTTGTGCTATTTCTTTCCACTATTTTACTTCGAACCTTTTTGTATCCTCACATGTAGATGTCTTGATTATAAACAAAACATCATTATTATTTTGTTTTTTTGCCAATCTGACAATCTTTGTCTTTTAACAAGAACATTTACTCCCCTTATATTTCAGGTCATTATTGATATATTTGGGCTTAAATCTATAATTATATTTTGTGCTATTTTCCCCATTGGTTATATAATTTCCCTCACTTCTCTTCTTGATTGCTTTTGGATTGACTTTTAAAAATTATTCTATTTTCCCCCACTAACAGTTTTGGAATTACACATTATGTTTCTATTTTACCAATGATTACTCTAGAAATTCAAACCTGCATACTGGATACCCAAGAGTTCTACTTGCAGGTTATAATAAAGACCCAATCAGAGCATCCCTCAGAAAACAACTACAAAGCCTATGTATTATAATACAGGAACATACACCTGACGTTTCTGGTGAGTAAAGAGACAGATGGGTTCTGGTGGGAGTTCATCAGAGAATGGAAACATGGTGGGAGTTCTTAGTCACTTGGAGAAGAAAAAGTACGTTTCCTTCTCTCTAGCTTTTAGTCTGGGGACTAACTGCAGTGAGGGGGAGAGAGAATATGCAGTAGAGGTTCAGGGGGGTGCCTTATTAACTTTTCAGCATGAGAGTCTAGAAAAGAGAAGGTAGGAAGTTATTAATATTAAAGAATAAGGGTGATCACACAAGGGCAAGAGCTAGTAAGGACACTCCAAACTCAGTTTACCCAGATTTCTAGCTGGTCCTGAACAACAAAGCAGGGAGCAGACTCAAAGATCTAGCTAAAGACAAAAGGTCTCAAAGGAGATCAAAGCTCCCAGTCAAGAAACTGAATGCATTCCAAGCCTAACTCAGAAAATTGTCTCCTAAGAAAATGTGGCTCATAAAATAAAAATAACAGAATCCAGAGTCTCCAAAAACTAACAATAACAATATCCAGGACACAATCCAAAACTGCCCAACAAATTAAGAATCAATAAAAGAACACGTTCTCAGGAGAAAAGAAAACCAAGTGGGTCTAACAGTGAGATAAACCAGATGTTGAAGCTAACACAAGATAATTTTAAAGCAACTACTGTAACTAAGCTCAATGAAATAAAATAAAACATGCTTAAATGCATGAAAATCACATTGGAAAAACAGAAACAATGAAAAACAAATGTAAGTCCTAGAACTGAAAAATACAATTTCCAAAATAAAAAAAATGTGTTGGATGAACATCACAAAATGGACATGACAAAGCAAAAATAAGTGAAGATTGACTAAAGACAGACAAATAAAAATTATCCAAGGTGAAAACAGAAAAGACTGAAAAATGACAAATTTGTAGATACAAAATGACAAGCACCATCAGAAAGAAAGCCACACAGAGACATGTCATGGCTAAACTGTTGAAAGTAAAAGATATAGAGCAAGATATTGAAAGCAGCAAGAAAAAACCCAAGTATTACAAAATGTGGAAACAACAATCTAATTAATGGCTCTCCAATTATACGCTATGATGCAGGCAGATGGAATCCTGGCAGAGGCCAGCTAACTCACTAAGTGCAAGAGTTGGAGTTGAGATTCCAGGGAGAACAAGATGACTAGAGTCTACAGAAAGAGTACCACAGAGGAGACTGCTCCACAGAAAGAAAACTCAGGAAATGTGCAGAAAACTCCTCAGCTCTTCAATCAAATATAAATCAGTATATACATGTGATGAAACTACCCAAGGCTTGGGGGAAAAAAAACACTCAGAAAAACTAAAAGTAAGAGTACTCTACACTCACAGAGAACCAGGAATAGTGCCAGTTCCCACCCGCCGAACTGGTAAACCTCATGACTCACAGGTCATTGCCCGTGAATACACAAAAGGATACTGCATCAGTAGCAGGGAACAATTAGTCCTACACTGAGGGCTACTCAAGATCCATATCACAAATCTTGTTTTTGTTTTTGTTTTTTTGAGATAGAGTCTCACTCTGTCAACCAGGCTGGAGTGCAGTGGTGCCATCTCAGCTCACCGCAACCTCCACTTCCTGGGTTCAAGTGATTTTCCTGCTTCAGCCTACCAAGTAGCGGGGATTACAGGCACCCGCTACCATGCCCAGCTAATTTTTTGTACTTTTAGTAGAGACAGCGTTTCACCATGTTGGCCAGGCTGGTCTCAAACTCCTGACCTCAGGTGATACAATCGCCTCGGCCTTCCAAAGTGCTGGGATTACTGGTGTGAGCCACTGCGCCCAGCCGACAAATCTTAAAAGCAAGATTCCAAAGAATCAAACTGTTTTCAAGTAGATTAACTGTGTCTCAAAAGGAAAAAAACAAAACAAAACACAACAAAACCACTTCAAGAATATCTACTTACAGAAACATAGCTAGCACTCAACAAGGTAAAATTTATATCTGGCATCCAATAAAAATTGCAAAGCATGCAATGAAACAGGAAAACACAATCCATGAGAAAAATCAATAAAATAAAACTAACCCAGAACTACAATATTAGAATTGGCAGACAAAGACATTAAAGTAGGCATTATAACTATATTCCAGATATTGAAAAGTTCTATATATATAGATGAAAACAGAAACATGAGGCAAAAACATAATGAATGGGATTAATAGCAGATTAGGCATTTCAAAAGAAAAGATTAGTGAACTAAAAGTCACAGCAACAGAAACCAATCAAAATGAAACACAGAAAAGATAATTTAAAGCAAAATTAACAAAGTTTCAGCAAACTATGGGACAACATCAAGAAACTTAACATATGTGTAGTTAGAGGCCCAAAAGGAAAGAGGAGACAGGAGGTGGGGAGGACAGAAAAAATAACGAAGAAATAGCGGCCAAAAACTTTACAAGTTTGATGAAAAACACACCCAAGAAGTTCAATCCAAGAATGGGAAAAAGGGAGAAAACTCCACCAACATATATCATTAAATTGCACAAAACCAGTGAAGAAGGAAAAAAAAAAATTAAATGTAACCAGAAAAAAGATACATACAAAGAAACACAAATAGAAATAAAAGCAGAATTCATTACCGAAGCAACACAAATGAAAAGAAGGAAGATCATCTTCAAAGTATGGAAAGAAAAAGAAAAAAGTGTCAACTTCAAATTCTATACCCAGAGAAAATACTCTTCAAAAACAAAGCCTAAGTTCTCAAAAAGTCAAACATAAAACTACCATACTGCCTAGCAGTTTCACTCCTTATCTCCACCCAAGAGCGATAAAAAATATATGTACTACACAAACACTTCCATTGAACATTCACAGTAATATTCATAATAGCCCAAACTGGAAACAACCTAAATGTCCATCCAGTGTGTTGTATAGTCATACAATAAGAATATTGTTCATCAATAAAAAAAGAACAAGGCCAGGCGCGGTGGCTCACGCCTGTAATCCCAGCACTTTGGGAGGCCGAGGCGGGCGGATCGTGAGGTCAGGAGATTGAGACCATCCTGGCTAACACGGTGAAACCCTGTCTCTACTAAAAATACAAAAAATTAGCCGGGCCTAGTGGCAGGTGCCTGTAGTCCCCGCTACTCGGGAGACTGAGGCAGGAGAATGGCGTGAACCCGGGAGGCGGAGCTTGCAGTGAGCCGAGATCACGCCACTACACTCCAGCCTGGGCAACACAGTGAGACTCCATCTCAAAAAGAAAAAAAAAAAGGAAAGAAAGAACAAAATACTGACCCATACTATATCATGGATGTTCCTCAAAACCATTATACTTAGCAAAAAAAGCCAGACACAAGAAACCATAGTATATGATTTTAATAACACAAAATGTCTAGAAAAGGCCAATCTATACAGAGATTAGATTAGTGGCTGGCTGTGGGCAGGAAAAGGAATTTACTGTAAACGGGCATGCTGGATTTTTTTTTTTTTTTTTCTGAGACAGGATCTCACTCTCTCACCCAGGCTAGAGTGCAGCGGTACAATCAAAGCACACTGCAGCCTTGACCTCCCGGGCTCAAGCAATCCTCCTATCTCAGCCTCCCCAGTAGTTGAGACCACAGGCGTGTACCACCACACCCAGCTAATTTTTGTAGTTTTTGTAGAGACCAGATTTCACAGTGTTGGCCAGGCTGGTCTCAAATTCCTGGGCTCAAGCGATCTGCCTGCCTCAGCCTCTCAAAGTGCTGGAATTACAAGCATGAGTCACCACACCCAAACTCATGCTGGATCTTATTAGGGGTAGAAAGATGTTCTAAAATTGATTTATATCAATAGTATTACCACTTCGTTGAGGTACTCTAAAAATTACTATAACTATACACTTGAAATGAGTAAATTTTATAACATAAATATACCTCAATAAAGCTGTTTTGGCCAGACGCAGGGGGTTATGCGGGCAGATCACTTAAGCCCAGGAGTTTGAGACTAGCCTGGGCAACCTGGTGAAACCTTATCACTACTAAAAATTCAAAAAGTGGCCGGGCACAGTGGTTCACGCCTGTAATCCCAGAACTTTGGGAGGCTGAGGCAGGTGGATCACAAGGTCAGGAGTTTGAGACTAGCCTGACCAATATGATGAAACCCTGTCTCTACTAAAAAATAAAAAAATTAGCCAGGCGTAGTGGTGCATGCCTGTAGTCCCAGCTACTTGGGAGGCTGAGGCAGGAGAATCACTTGAACCTGGGAGGCGGAGGTTGCCATGAGCAGAGATTGTGCCACTGCACTCCAGCCTGGGCAACAGAGCAAGACTCCATTTCAAAAAAAAAAAAAGTTAGGTGGGTACAGTGGCACACATACCTGTGGCCCCAGCTATTTGGGAGGCTAAGGTGGGGGGATCAGTCGAGGCTACAGTGAGCCATGATTATGCCACTGCACTACAGCCTTGGTGAAGGGAATGAGACCCTGTCTCAAAAACAAAACTGTTTTTTCGTTTTTTTGTTTTTTGTTTTTTAATGTGTTTTCGGCCAGATGCGGTGGTTCACACCTGTAACCCCAGCACTTTGGGAGGCCGAGGCGGGTGGATCACGAGGTCAGGAGTTCGAGACCAACCTGGCCAATATGGTGAAACTGCATCTCTACTTTAAAAAATGCAAAAATTAGCCAGGCGTGGTGGCACGCACCTGTAGTACCAGCTACTCAGGAGGCTGAGGCAGGAGAATCGCTTGAAACCGGGAGGCACAGGTTGCAGTGAGCCGAGATCGCACTACTGCACTCTGACCTGGGCAACACAGTGAGACTTCATCCCAAAAAAAAAAGTGTTTTCAGATATGGAAAAGCCAAAAGAACTTGTCACTTGCAGGCCCACACTGTAAGAAACATATGCATAAAGAAACTGATACCAAATGGAAATATGAACATCTACAAAAGAATACAGAGCACCAGAAATGGTAAGTATAATAAATATTTAAGATATTTTCATTTACCTTTCTTCAAAAGTTTTTTTTTTTTTTTTGAGACGGAGTCTCGTTCATCACCCAGGCTGGAGTGCAGTGGCGCGATCTCAGCTCACTGCAAGCTCCACTTCCCAGGTTCACGCCATTCTCCTGCCTCAGACTTCTAAGTAGCTGGGACTACAAGCGTCTGCCACCACGCCCGGCTAAGTTTTTGTATTTTTTTTTTAGTAGAGACGGGGTTTCACCGTGTTAGCCAGGATGGTCTCGATCTCCTGACCTCATGATCCGCCCGCCTCAGCCTCCCAAAGTGCTGGGATTACAAGTGTGAGCCACCGCACCCAGCCTACATTTCTTCAAAAGGTTTTAAAGTTTTAAAAATAAAATGTATGAGTCCGGGCACAATGGCTCACGCCTGTAATCCCAGTACTTTGGTAGGCCAAGGCAGGCAGATCACTTGAGCTCAGGAGCTCAAGACCCTGTCACTACTAAAAATACAAAAATTAGCCGGGCATGGCGGCGTACACCTGTAATTCCAGCTACACAGGAGGCTCAGGCAGGAGAATCGCTTAAACCCAGGAGGTGGAGATTGCAGTGAGCCGAGACTGCGCCAATGCACTCCAGCCTGGGTGCCACAGCAAGACTCTGTCTCAAAAAATAAAAATGTATGACAATAGCACAAACCTCAGGAGAAGAAAAATGCAAGTATACTATTTCAAGGTTCCCATATTGTATATGAAATGGTCTATCATCAATTAAAGGTAGATGGTTACAAGTTAAAGACATATACCATAAACTCTAAAGTTACTACGAAAATAATAAACAGTAATGGCTAATAAGCCAGCAATGGAAACAAACTGGAATCATAAAAAATACTCAACTAATCCAAAAGAAGGTGGAACAATAGGAAAAGGGAAACAAGAATCAGATAGCCTAATAGAAAATCTAGATGATAAATTTAAACCTAACCATATCAACGATCACAATAAATGTGTAAGTGTCCATTTTGAAGGAAACGGTATTTTCATTGTGTTGATTGTAGTTACGGCTTCACAAGTACATATGTAGGTTAAAGTCTTCCAAGTTTTACTCTTTATCAATGTCAGTATTGTGTACATATGTATCATATATATTTCATGTCAATTATACCTCAATAAAGCTCTTTTTAAAAATCAATAGCAAAATTGAGACCCTAAAAAAAAACTTTCAAAGTTTCAAAGTGTTTTTTAAAAAGGCAAAAAAGAAACAGAAAAAGAGCAGACACAAATAGAAAATGCAAATGCAATGATCCCCAATTCAAATATATTAATAATTACATTAAACACTGACTAAACAAATTAAAATTAAGAGACAGTGCAATTAAGAAAATAAGACCCAACTTTATACAGTCTATGAACAAGACAGGTTGAAAGCAAGTTAATGGCAAAAAATATACCACACAAACAGCATGAAGTCTAGAATAGGTGAATTATTATCTGATAAAAATAGATTTCAAAATTAAGTGCATTATGAGATAAACATGGACATTTCATAATACAGGAAAGCAACATCAACATAAAGACGCAATAAATGTGTATGAAACTAATATAGAATTTCAAAATATATGAGACAAAAACTGGCAGAATTAAAGGGAAAAAGAAACAATTCATCATAGCTGGACATTTTAACATACTTGTCTCTGCAATCAATAGAATTAGACCAAAACATCTGTAAGAACACAGAAGAGGCCAGGCGCAGTGGCTCAGGCCTGTAATCCCAGCACTTTGGGAGGTCGAGTCAGGCAGATCACTTGAAGTCAGGAGTTCAAGACCAGCCTGGCCAACATGGTGAAACCTCATCTCTACAAAACTACAAAAATTAGCTGGGCATGGTGGTGCATGCCTGTAATCCCAGCTACTCAGGAGGCTGAGGCAGGAGAATCACTTGAACCTGGGAGATGGAGGTTGCAGTGAGCCAGACAGAGCCACTGCACTCGAGCCTGGGCGACAGAGTGAGACTCTATCTCAAAAAAACAAAAAAAACAAAAAACAAACAAGGAAAAAAACCCACAAAAGAGTCTGCATGACACTATTAACACCTTGTCTTATTTTATAATTATAGAAACTATGCCATAAATAGCAGAATACAAATTCACAGGACACACTGGGACATAAAAGAGAATGCAATAAATTTAAAAATGATTTTAATACAAAAAAAATTAGCCAGGCATGGTGGCATGCACCTGTAGTCCCAGCTACTCAGGAGGCTGAGGCAGGAGACTGGCATGAACCCGGGAGGCGGAGCTTACAGTGAGCTGAGATCATGCCACTGCACTCCGGCCTGGGCGACAGAGCGAGACTGTCTCAAAAAAAAAAAAAAAAGAAAAGACTTTTTAAGAGTTATGATCTCTAGATCACAATAAAACTAAACTAGAATAACAATAAAATAATCAGGAAAAATAACCACAGCTATTTGTATATTAAATACACATCTAAATTAAATACACAATGATTGCGTCAAAGAAAAAATGACAAGAGAAACTGGAAATTATTTTGAACTGAATGACAGTGAATACATGTCAAAAACTGTGGGATATAGCTAAAGCATTGCTTAGAGGGAAATTTTACAGGTTTCAATGCCTATATTAGAAAAAAAGAAAAGTTTCAATCAATTCCTAAGCTTCCATCTTAATCTGAAAAAGGGAGTTAAATTAAAAATAAACAAAAGACTTGGAAGACCTGAAATACGTATTGCTATATAAAAGAAGCCAATGTGAAAAAACTAAATACTGTTTGATTCCAACTATATGACATTGTGGAAAAGGCAAAATTATGGAGATAGTAAAAAGATCAGTGGTTGCTGGGGAGAGAGGGATGGCTCTGCAGGGCACAAGAGAAGGAGGAATGAATGAATAGATAGAGCACAAAGGATTTGGGGGAAGTGAAAATATTTTGCATGATACTGTAAGAGCCGATACATGTCATTACACATTTGTTGAAACCCTAAAACTGCCTGCTATGAGTGGAATGTTTCTATTCCCCTAAAATTCATACATTGAAACCTAATCACCAAAGTAATGTTGTTAAGAGGTATTAAGAGTTAAGAGCTAAGGTGTTAAGAGTGTTAAGAGGTGGAACCTTTGGAAGGTAATTAGGTCATAAGGGCAAAACTCTCATAAAGAGGATTCCTGCCTTCATAAAAGAGACCTGAAAAAGCTAGCTGGTCTTTTCTACCATTTAAGGACAGAAGAGAAGTCATCAGAACCAGAAAGCAGGTCCTCACCAGACACTAAATCTGCTGGCACCCTGATCTTGGACATCCCAGCCTCCAGAAATATGACAAATAATGTTCTGCTATTTCTAAGCTACCTAGTTTATAGAGATTTTTTGTTTTCCGAGACAGGGTCTCACTCTGTCACCTAGGCTGTAGTGCAGTGGCACGATCATGGCTCACTGCAGCCTTGACCTCCCCAGGCTCAAGTAATCCTCTCACCTCAGCCTCCCAAGTAGCTGGGACCAGAAGCACACCACACCCTACTAATTTTTGTACTTTTAGTAGAGACAGGGTTTCACCATGTTGCTCAGGCTGGTCTCAAACTGCTGAGCTCAAGAGATCCACTGTCCTTGGCCTCCCAAAGTGTTGGAACTACAGGTGTGAGCCACTGTGCCCAGTAATGAATAGTCTATTTTTAAGACCGTTTGTTACAGCAGTTTAGGTTAACAGCCGAATTGAGAAGGAAATACAGAGAAATATAGAGACTTTTCATATGCCCCCCGCCTGCCCCTTGATATGTATACACATGCCTCAACAAAGTGGTGCACTTATTTCAACTGATGAACCTACAATGACACATCACAATCTACAAAGTCCACAGTTTACATTAAGGTTCATGCTTGATGATAAGGTTCTGTGAGTCTGGACAAAGATATAATGACATGGATTCACTCTTACAATATAACACAGACTATTTTCACTGCCCTAAAAATCTTTTATACTCTGCCTATAAGTCTTCCTCAGTCTACTAATTTTTAAAAAAATAAGGAAAAAGGTAGTATAAAATTGGAAACAAAAATAATAGTGGAAAATCTATGAAAACAGAAGCTGTCTCTTTGGGAGGGAAAGGACCAATAAAATTGATAATCCTCTAGCCAGAATAATCAAGGAAAAGAAAAAAAGGAGGGCCGGGAGCGGTGGCTCAAGTCTGTAATCCCAGCACTTTGGGAGGCCGAGGCGGGCGGATCATGAGGTCAGGAGCTCGAGACCATCCTGGCTAACATGGTGAAACCCCGTCTCTACTAAAAATACAAAAAAATTAGCTGGGCGTGGTGGCGGGCGCCTATAGTCCCAGCTACTCAGGAGGCTGAGGCAGGAGAATGGTGTGAACCTGGGAGGCGGAGCTTGCAGTGAGCCGAGATTGTGCCACTGCACTCCAGCCTGGGTGACAGAGCAAGACTCTGTCTCAAAAAAAAAAAAAAAAAAGGAGAAAACACACAGGTTATCACCATCAGGAATGAAAAGAATATTACCACAGACTATTTAGGCATTAAGGAAATAACAGAATAGTAGGAAAAAATGTATATAAATTTCATGACTTAGGTGAAATGAACAAATTCCTTTAAAGATAAACTACCAAACTACCAAAACTGACCTAAGTGAAAATAGAAAACTTGAACAGCCCTGGATCAACTGAAGAAATTTAACTTGTAATCAAAAACCTTTCCATAAAGAAAACTCCATGCCCAGGTATTTTCACTGGTGAATTCTCTCAAATACTTAAGAAATGAATAACATCAAACTTACACAAACACTTTCAGAAAATATACAAAGAGAGAATGCCATCTCATCTAATTTTTTTAAGAGACAGGGTCTCATTATGTTGCCCAGGCTACTCTTGCACTCCTGGACTCAAGAGATCCTGCTGCCTCAGCCTCTCAAAGTGGTGGAATTACAGGCATGCACCATCACACCCAGTGTATATCTCGTCTAATACACATCAAAATTACCTGATTCCAAAACCAGATGCAGATATTTTAAGAGTAATTACAGATCAAAATCTCATTAATGTGGATAATAAAATACTTTTTATAATAGCAAGTTGAATCCAATAATTTTTTAGAAAGACAATATATTATGAGCAAGTGGGGTTTATTCTAAGAATACAAAGTTAGTTGTGATTCAGGCCAGGCGCAGTGGCTCACACTTGTAATCCCAGCACTTTGGGAGGCCAAGGCAGGTGGCTCACCTGAGGTCAGGAGTTCAACACAAGCCTAATCAACATGGTGAAACTCTGTCTCTACTAAAAACACAAAAATTAGCTGGGCATGGTGGCAGGCGCCTGTAATCCCAGGTACTCAGGAGGCTGAGACAAGAGAATCGCTTGAACCCAGGGGGTGGAGGTTGCAGTGAGCCGAGATCACGCCATTGCACTCCAGCATGGGTGACAGAGTGAGACTCCATCTCCAAAAAACCAAAAAACAAAAAATTCTAAAATTCAATCAAAATAATGTTCTACCTTAATAGAACACAGGAGAAATGCCATATGATCAATTCAAAAGAGACAGAAAAAAAGTATATGTATGTTACAAAGTTCAGTACTCTATCCCAGTAAAATAAACTCTCACAGCAAACTAGGAATGTAGTGGAAATCCCTCAATGTAATAAAGGGCATTGATGAAAAACTTAGTTAAAATCACATTCAACGGTAAGTCTCAATGTTTTATAGCCAATGAAGAAACCAGGCAGTTATATCCATTATCACCATTATTATTTAACTCTGAATTCTAGCCAAAGTAAGAAAGAGAAATAAAAGACATAGATTGGAAAGGAAGAAGTAAAAGTATCTTTATGTGCAGATAAGGTATATGTATAAAACCGTAAGGAAACCACAAAATAGCTAACAGAACTAACAAATGAATTTAGCAAGGTTGTGGAAACAAAGTCTATAAACTCAATTGTATTTTTATAAATCAGCAGTAATCAATTAGAAAATAAATTTTCTTTTAAAACTCCATTCACATTAAATGAACAATAAAGTATTTAGGGATGCATTAGATAAAAGATGCCTAAGATCCTTAGGCGAAAAACCATAAGACACAGGAAAAGGAAATTAAAGAATACCTAAATAAATGAACAGAATTACCATGTTCATAGACTGAAAGACGAATAAGGATGCAATTCTTTCCAAATAGATCGAAGGACTAAATGCAATCCCAAATAAATCCCAACAGTCTTTTCTAAAGAAACTGACAAGAGGCTTTAGAAATGTATATGGAAAGATAATAGATGACTACAACAATTTTGAAAAAGAACAAGGTTGGAAGACTTACATTAAAACGAACTAATGTAATGCAACATTAATCAAGACAGTGGTATAAGGATACACCTGTGGATCAATGGCATCAACTAACAAATCTAGGAATAGACACACATTTATATGGTCAATTTTTGACAAAGACGTGCCAAGAAGTTTAACAAAGTAAACTCTTCAATATATGGTTCTGGAACAAATGAGTATCTGTATTAAAAAACAGACTGGGCGTGGTGGCTCACGCCTGTAATATCAGCACTTTGGGAGGCTGAGGCAGGAGAATCACCTGAGGTCAGGAGTTGAAGACCAGCCTGGCTAACATGGTGAAAGATCATCTCTACTAAAAACACAAAAATTCGTCAGGCGTGGTGGCGCACACCTGTAATCCCAGCTACTCAGGAGGCTGAGGCACAATAATTGCTTGAACCTGGGAGGTGGAGGCTGCAGTGAGCTGAGATCGCACGACTGCACTCCAGCTTGGGCAACAGAGTGACACTCCATCTCAAAGAAAAAAAAAAAAGGCCGGGCACAGTGGGTCATGCATGTAATCACAGCACTTTGGGAGGCCGAGGCAGGCAGATCATGAGGTCAGGAGATCAAGACCATTCTGGCTAACACAGTGAAAACGTGTCTCTACTAAAAAATACAAAAAAATTAGCCGGGCATGGTGGCGGGCACCTGTAGTCCCAGCTACTCCAGAGGCTAAGGCAGAAGAATGTCGTGAACCCAGGAGGCGGAGCAAGCAGTGAGAGCATTTCCTTTGAGCCGAGATCGCGCCACTACACTCAAGCCTGGGCGACAGAGCGAGACTCTGTCTCAAAAAAAAAAAAAAAAAAGAATATCTGTATAAAAAAATAAACTTCAGTCCACACCTTAAACTATCTACAAAAATTAACTCAAACATTCACCTATCATTGATACACAAACTTAAAATGAATCATTAACTTAAATATTAAGAGCTAACACTGGCTGGGCATGGTGGCTCACGCCTATAAGCCCAGCACTTTGGGAGGCCGAGGTGGGTGGATCACCTGAGGTCAGGAGTTCTAGACCAGTCTGATCAACATGGCAAAACCCTGTCTCTACTAAAAATACAAAATTAGCCGGGCATGGTGGCGCATGCCTGTAATCCCAGCTACTCGGGAGGCTGAGCCAGGAGAATCGCTTCAACCTGGGGCATGGAGGTTGCAGTGAGCCGAAATTGCACCACTGCACTCCAACAGGGCAAAAGAGCAAGACTCTGTCTCAAAAAAAAAAAAAAAAAATACAAGGACAACAAGACACACAATCTAATTTCTGGTCTCAAAAAGTGGGGCAAAAGATTTTAACAGACATTTCACAAATGAAAATATATAAACGGGCAATAAACACAAAGATGCTCAATATCACTGGATGAATATTAAAGCTTAATATTATTTGTATTACTATTAATGCAAATTAAATCCATTACTGTACACCCACTAGGATGGCTAAAGTTAAAGACAGTTAACAACATCAATTGTTGGCAAGGATGAGGAACAACTCAAATTATCATACATTTTAGGAAAATAAAAATGGTAAAACCACTTTGGAAAACAATACAGTGTTACCTTACAAACTTAAACACCCATTTACCATAGGCTCCAGAAATTCCTCTCTTAGGGATTTACTCAACAGAAAAGAAAACATGTCCACACAAAAACTTGTAAAGATGCTTTGAGAGGCCAAGATGGAGGGCTCGCTTGAGACTAGGTGTCAGAAATCAACCAGGGCAACATAGCGAGACTCCATCTCTACAAAAAATACAAAAATTAGCCAGGTGGGGTAATGCATGCCTGTAGTTCTAGCTACTCAGGAGGCTGAGGCAGTAGGATCACTTGGGCCTAGAAGTTTGAGGTTACAGTGAGGTATGATCACACCATTGCACTCCAGCCCAGGTAAAAGAACGAGACCCAGTCTCTTAAAAACGCTTGGGGCACAGCGGCTCATGCCTGTAATCCCAGCACTTCGGGAGCCTGAGGCGGGTGGATCACAACGTCAGGAGTTCGCGACCAGCCTGGCCAATATGGTGAAACCCCGTCTCTACTAAAAATACAAAAAATTCACCAGGCATGGTGGCGTGTGCCTGTAATCCCAGCTACTTGGGAGGCTGAGACAGGAGAACTGCTTGAACTCGGGAGGCGGAGGTTGCAGTGAGCCGAGATTGCGCCACTGCACTCTAGCCTGGGTGACAGAGTGAGACTCCGTCTCAAAAAAAAAAAACAAAAAAAACAAAAAAACTTCAGACCAGAATTATTTCAATTTGGGATCTTTTTCAGATTTTGGGATATTTGCATTATATTTACCAGTGGAGCTTCCCAAATCCCAAAATCCAAAACTGAAAAAGCTTCAATGAGCATTTCCTTTGAGTGTCATGTGAGCATTCAAAAAGTTTCAAATGTTGGAACATTTCAGATTTCAGATTTTTGGATTTAGGATGCCCAACCTATAGTAGCATTATCATAATAGCTAAAAATAAAAGCAAAACAAATCTCCCATCAGATGGTACATTGAAAAATAGAGGTATACACACACACATATACATTAAGGAATACTACTGAGGAGTGAAGAAGAATAAAATATCAGCATACATGACATGGAGGCCAGGCACAGTAGCTCACACCTATAACCCCAGCACTTTGAGAGGCTGAGGTGGGCGGATCATTTGAGGTCAGGAGTTCAAGACCAGCCTGGTCAACATGGTGAAACCCATCTCTACTAAAAATACAAAAATTAGCCGGGCGTGGTGGTGGGTGCCTATAGTCCCAGCTACTCAGTAGGCTGAGGCAGGAGAATCACTTGAGCCCAGGAGGCAGAGGTTGCAGTGATCAAGCCACCGCACTCCAGCCTGGGTGACACAGTGAGACTCCATCTCAAAAAAAAAAAAAAAAAAAAAAAGCATACATGACACGGAGAAATGTATTTTTTTTCTTTTGAGACGGAGTCTCGCTCTGTCACCCAGGCTGGAGTGCAGTGGTGCAATCTCAGCTCACTGCAAGCTACGCCTCCCAGGTTCATACCATTCTCCTGCCTCAACCTCCCGAGTAGCTGGGGCTACAGGCGCCTGCCACCATGCCCGGCTAATTTTTTGTATTTTTAGTAGAGATGGAGTTTCACTGTGTTAGCCAGGATGGTCTTGATCTCCTGACCTCGTGATCCGCCCACCTAGGCCTCCCAAAGTGCTGGGATTACAAGTGTGAGCCACCACACCCATGTATGGAGAAATTTCAAAGCATTATGCTACTGCCATGCACAGTGGCTCAGGCATATAATCCCAGCACTTTGGGAGGCGGAGGCAGGCAGATCACTTCAGGCCAGGAGTTAAAGACCAGCCTGGCCAATATGGCGAAACCCCACCTCTACTAAAAACACAAAAATTAGTCAGACGTGGCAGCACATGCCTGTAATCCCAGCTGCTTGGGAGGCTGAGGAACCAGAATCACTTGAACCCAGGAGGTGGAGGTTGCAGTGAGCCGCGACTGTGCCACTGCACTCCAGCCTGGGTGACAGGGTGAGACTGTGTCTCCAAAAACACCCAAAAAATTATGCTAAATTAGGATCAGACAACTTTTTCTGTAAAAGGTCAGATAGGCTGGACACAGTGGCTCATGCCTGTAATCTCAGCACTTCAGGAGGCTGATTGAGGAGGATGGTTTGAGGACAGGAGTTCAAAACCAGCCTAGGCAAGAGAGTAAGACCTCGTCTCTAAAATAAATTAAAAAAAAAAAAATTAAAAGCCCACATAGTAAATGTTTTAAACTTTGCAAGGCATTCGGTCTCTCTCTCACAGCTGCTCAACTCTACTCTTGTAGCACAAAAGAAGCCACATACAATGCTTAAGGAATGAACATGGTTGTATTCCAATATAACTTCATTTACCAAAACACACCGAGGCCTGAATTTGGCTCACAGGCTGTGGTGTGCTGACCCCTGTACTAAGAGAAAGAAGTAGTCCTCACAGACACAGATTATGTTTTAAATTTCTTTGTAAGCCTCACAGCACTTAGCTAAGGGCTAAGGCTAACTGCCAAGTCAATGGGTAAAAAAGAACTCAAGATAATCAGATAAGGAAAAATTACCTGTGGATCTGATCTTGTCTGCTAGAGCGAACTGGAGCTAATCCATCTATTTCATCAAAAAATATTATAGAAGGTCTCATCAAATATGCCTAGTAAAAAGAAAACAAATGATATTTATTATATTTGTTTTCATTTTTAAAATTTATTATATTTTCTTAATAGGTAATAAAAGCAAATGGTACAACGTGCAGCAAGTATGAAGGAATATATAGCAAAGAGGAAATCTTACCACCCAGTCTCCAACAACCATGTCTCCCCCAGTAAGCAACCACTGTTTTCAGTTTGTTTATTCTTCCATACATACTTATACACAAACCAAAGTGTATTTTTTAAACACACATGATAGCACACTATACACATTCTTTTTATTTATTTATTTTAGGTTTTATTTTTGTTTTTTGGGTTTTTTTTTTTTTTTGAGACAGTCTTTCTCTGTCGCCCAGGCTAGAGTACAGTGGTGTAATCTTGGCTCACTGTGACCTCCGCCTCCCAGGTTCAAGTGATTCTCCTGCCTCAGCCTCCCGAGTAGCTGGGATTACAGGCATGCCCCAGCATACCTGGCTAATTTTTGTATTTTTAGTAGAGATGGGGTTTCATCATGTTGGCCAGGCTGGTCTCAAACACCTGACCTCAGGTAATCCACCCACTTCAGCCTCCCAAAGTGCTGAGATTACAGGCGTGAACCACCGCACTCAGCCTACATATTCTTTTTATATAACAATGTATGTTAAGTAATTTCCATATAAGTACATAAAGACCTGTCTCATTTTTTTTTTTTTTCTTTCCTCCAGACAGGGTCTTACTCTGTCACCCAGGCTTGAGTTCAGTGGAATGATCACAGCTCACTACAACCTCAAATGCAAGCAATCCTCTTGCTTCAGCCTCCAGAGTACCTGGGACTACAGGCAGGGACCAACATGCCCAGCTAATTTTTAAATATTTGGAGAGATGGGTTTTCGCTATGTTGCCCAGGATGGTCTCAAACTCTTGGGCTCAAGTGACCCACCTCGGCCTGCCAATGTGCTGGGATTATAGGCCTGAGATACTGCGCCCAGCCTGCCTCATTCTTTTTCAACAGCTACATGATGTCCCACTGTATGGATATGCCATAGTTAAACCTGTCCCCTTCTTATGGATACTTAGGCTATTTTCAATATTTTCCTATTAGCAACAATATTGTAATAAACAATAGTAAAGAAATAACTGTATTTACCATTTCATATGAGTATAAACATATTAATATAATAAATCCTAAAAGTAGAACTACTGGCTCAGAAGGCATGTGTCATTTCTAATCTGGTTAGATATTTGCAAACTGCCATCCACTGAAGTACCATTTTACCCTCTAACCAGCAATACTTAAGGGTGCTCACCAGCAATGTATTATCAAACTTACTGACCTTTGCTAATTTTTTAGGATAAAGAATGCTATCTCATTTTATTTTCAGTTCTTATTTACAAGATTTGTTATATATCCATAAAAGTCATTTATATTGCTTTTCCTATGTTGCCCATCACTTCACAAGACCACTAGTCTTTTGCTTAGTGAGTTCTAGAAGCTATTTATTTATTTATTTATTTATTTTTAATTTTTGAGATAGGGTCTCACTCTCTTACCCAGGCTGGAGTGCAGTGATGTAATCACATCTTACCTCAGCCTCCACCCGCTAGCTCAATCAATTCTCCCGCCTCAGCCTCCTAAGTAGCTAGGACTACAGGTCCATGCCAACACACCTGGCTAATTTCTGTATTTTTATAGAGACAGGGTTTCACCATGTTGCCCAGGCTTATTTATTTATTTTAAAGGTGAATGCTCTGTCTGTAAAAGGAAATGCAAATATTTTTCTGAAAAGAGTATCATTAATCTTTTGAATTAGTATTGCTATGGTTTGAGTTTGTCCCCTCCAAAACTCATGTTGAAATTTAATTGCCGGCCGGGCCTGGTGGCTCATGCCTGTAATCCCAGCACTTTGGGAGGTCGAGGCAGGCAGATCACTTGAGGTCAGCAGTTCGAGACCAGCCTGGCCAATATGGTGAAACCCCATCTCTACTAAAAACACAAAAATGAGCCAAGCCTGGAGGTAGGCACCTGTAATCCCAGCTACTC
Organism: Macaca mulatta; assembly: GCF_049350105.2. NCBI lineage: Eukaryota > Metazoa > Chordata > Mammalia > Primates > Cercopithecidae > Macaca > Macaca mulatta. The sequence continues at coordinate 101,180,554 of NC_133418.1, read as the reverse complement.
GGGAGGCTGAGGCATGAGAATTGCTTGAACCCAGGAGGCAGAAGTTCCAGTCAGCCGAGATTGTGCCACTGCACTCCAGCCTGGGTGACAGAGCGAGACTCAGTCTCAAAAAAAAAAAAAAGAAACAAAGAAAGAAAGAAAGAAATTTAATTGCCATTGTGATGGGTACTAGGAGGTAAGACCTTTAAAAATTATGTAGATCTTGAGACCTCCACCCTCATGAACGGACTAATGTGGCTGACATCAAAGGAGTAGATTCATTATTGTGATAGTGGGTTCGCCCCCATCTTGTGCATTCTCTCTCTCTCTTTGCCCTTCCGCTATGTGATGCTGTCTTCTGTCATGTTATGACACAGCAAGGCACTGACCAGATGCCTTGATATTGGACTTCCTTGTCTCCAGAACTATGAGTCAATAAATTACTGTTCATTCTAAATTACACAGTCTGTGATCTTCTAACAGCACAAAACAAAAGTAGGTATTTTGTTGCCAAGCAGAATCTTTTTTTTTTTTTTTTTTTTTTTGAGGCGGAGTCTCCATCTGTCGCCCAGGCTGGAGTGCAGTGGCGCGATCTCGGCTCACTGCAAGCTCCGCCTCCCGGGTTCCCGCCATTCTCCTGCCTCAGCCTCCCGAGTAGCTGGGACTACAGGCGCCGCCACCACGCCCGGCTAATTTTTTTTTTTTTGGTATTTTTTAGTGGAGACGGGGTTTCATTGTGTTAGCCAGGATGGTCTCGATCTCCTGACCTCGTGATCCGCCCGTCTCGGCCTCCCAAAGTGCTGGGATTACAGGCTTGAGCCACCGCGCCCGGCCCCCAAGCAGAATCTTAAAATTTTTTTTATGTGCTAGATCTTTCCTTACATAGTTAGACCTCCCTACTCTGAGATTATAAACAAAATTCTCCCATGTTTTCATCTGGTACATTTACAGTGTCATTTTTCTCACTTAAGTATTAGATCTAGAAAGAATTTGATTTAAGGTGAATGAATATTAGATAACAAATGAGAAGTTTTTATCATATAATTTACTCAAATTTATGTGGCTTATGTTTCAAAATTAAAGCAAACTTTCAGTTCACAGGAAGGTCAGTTTGCTAAGGAAGAGATACGAATTTTCCATTTCTCCTGACTAATTGCACTAAACTTTAATGTTTCCTAATAATTTGAAATGAAAGACAATTCAGGCTGGGCATGGTAGCTCATGCCTGTAATCCCAGCACTTTGGGAAACCAAGGCAGGTGGATCACCTGAGGTCAGGAGTTCCAGACTAGCCTGGCCAACATGGTGAAACCCCGTCTGTACTAAAAATACAAAAATTAGCTAGGCATGGTGGCGCATGCTATGTAATCCCAGCTACGTGGGAGGCTGAGGCAGGAGAATCACTTGAACCCAGGAGGCAGAGGTTGCAGTGAGCCAAGATCGCGCCATTGCACTCCAGCCCGGGCAACAAGAGTGAAACTCTGTCTCAAAAAAAAAAAGATAATTCAATCACAAGACGGGGGTTTTGGGGGAAAAAAGTTTAAGGAACTGGAATTATGGCCCATTGCAATGGCTCACACCTGTAATCCCAGTGCTTTAGGAGTGTTGATCATTATTTTTATATACATGAAAACATGAAACAAACAGCTGGCTTTGTTTTTTTGTTTGTTTGTTTGTTTGTTTTTTATAGCTACACCCTCACAGAATTGCAAAAAGGAGGTAGGGCATATTACTTCAAATATTTTGTGTCCTCTCAGTGAAATCTCATAATAGTCTAGTAAGATAGGTATTCTTTCTACCATTGCACAAAAAAGGCCACTAAAGATTAAATGTTTTGATTTACTTAATGTTATAATTCAATGGTAAAGATAAATATAAACATTTCTGTGACACAGAAGGCCACTCTCTTAGCCAATACACGGTAGTGCCTTCATTTCACTTCGTGCATAGACCATATCCTTAACTTAGGAATGCAGAATCTTTCATTAAAAAAAAAATCAGGAATACCAGCAATTTTCTTAAAAAATAAAGCAAACATTTCGACTATTCCTACCCACCAAGAAAACTACGAAACAGAAATAAAATAAATTTAGACAAAAGGAGTAGTATGATTTATGCTATGGTTTTAAATAAAACCAAGAGGTATCCCTAGTCCCAGTATGAAATGACTAAAAAGTATAACTTTAAAATTTTTAAATTAATTCACTGAGTAATATGCCAGCATTGCCAAGCCAATTTTTCCTTCATCTATAAATGTTTATTTTTTATTGTTTAATTATTAATGAATTCTCTTGAAGCATTCAGACTGCATGTTTGACTTGCCATTAGACACTGGACACTTTCAAGGTAAAAATCTTACTTACTCCTTTTTCTAAATCCATTACCTAGCAGTTTTTGATACTATTAATAATTTTAAAATAGTATTGGGCCAGACACAGAGGCTCATGCCTATAATCCCAACACTTTGGGAGGCCAAGGCAGGAGGATGGCTTAAGGCCAGGAGTTCCAGACCAGCCTAGGCAATAACTTGAGACCCTGTCTTTCCAAAAAGTTAAAAATTAGGCAAGTGTGGCAGTGCACACCTGTAGTTCTACCTAGAGAGGCCAAAGCCAGAAGATCACTTGAGCCCTGGAGTTTGAGGTTGCAGTGACCTATAATCACATCCCTGCACTCTAGCCTGGGTGGCAAAGCGCAACCCTTTCAAAAAAAAAAAGTGAAGTACTTTAGCAATTACAAAGGACTTTCACACACACCATCTTAGTAATGGGTGCTCAATGCTTGAAGTTATTTTTTATTTCATATGTATTTCCTCAGACATAATCAAATATATGCTGCATTGCCAAATATGAATGGCATCCTTCACTAACTCAATCAATCAAAAGTGAATTTATATAGGGACTGATTTTTAATTTTTTTTTTTTTTTTGAGAGACAGAGTCTCACTCTATCGCCCAGACTGTAGTACAGTGGTGTCATAATTGCTCACTGCGGCCTTGAACTCCTGGTCTCATGCAATCCATTTGCCGTGGCCTCTTAAAACATTGGGATTACAGGTGTGAGTCACTGTGCCCAGCTGGAATAATTCTTAAAACGTATAGGAAATAACATCTTTAAAGTTTTTGTTACAAATAAATAGTAGACATAGTCTACATGATATTTATTGACCTTACTCTGCCTTTTAAAAGCATTCACTCATGTCTGAATTCTTGTAGTACCGTATTTACAACTCATGAAAATAACACACTGCTTTGTGAGATTTCCTGCACAGACACTTAGGTTTTTATGCCTGTTGTAGTTCCTCAATTGGATTATAATCTAGCAATATATATGTTACATCCTGTGTTCTCTAAAGCACCTAACTTGGTATTATATACCCGGTAGGGACCTCAATAAATGTTTTATGAGCCATCATAAATATTCAAAAGTATCAGTGAAACTGCCATCAAATACTTCTAAGGCATACAATCACAGATTACTGATCCTAAATATAACATATTGGATGGAAAATATGCTTCCTCGTAAACAGTCTGTATATGCAGATTAAATGTATTAAACATTCTGAAGAAAATATTCTCAGCAGGCAGACTGCTTAAGCCCAGGAGTTCGAGACCAGCCTGGCCAACGTGGTGAAACCCCACCTCTATAAAAAATACAAAAATTAGCCAGGCATGGTGACACACACTTGTAATTCAGGCTACTGGGGTAGGGACTGATGCAGGAGAATTGCCAGAGCCCTGGATGTCGAGACTATAGTGAGACGAGATCACACTATTGTACTGACTCCAGCCTTGGTAAAAGAGAGAGGCCCTGTCTCTAAAAAGAAAAAAAGAAAGAAAAGAACAGAACAGAACAGAATAGGAAAGACTCTTGAATTAGATAATTTCTCTTACCTGATCAAAAAGAAGCCTAAGTTGCCTTTCAGATTCACCAACCCACTTGCTCAAACAATCTGCTCCTTTTCGCATAAAAAAAGCCACTTTTTTGTCTCCTTGGCTGCATTCATTAGCTAATGCTCTGGCAACCAAGGTTTTACCTGTGCCAGGAGGGCCATAAAACAAACAGCCCCTAGAAGAATAAAAAAAAATAAAAAAATCAAGAAGTGTAAATTATATTATCAATGCTGATAACCAATTTTAAAAAATGTCCCTCCCTCCCATAAAATTTTGTATTGAAGTATAATTATTAGACATTGATATAGTTTTTTCCAGTATATAGACAAAAGTTTTACTTTGCTAAGTCCTTAAATCACCAAGCTTTGGCAGACAAGAAATAAAGTACAGAGTAATTTGGCAAGATATACAGAAATTTTAAATGTGTTTCCCTATGACCCAGAAATTTCACATCTTTAGAATAAATAATGTAGAAATACTCAAAAGGAATGTATATAGATTTAAATGACTCTTTAATAAGATTTTCCATATCCTTAAAAACAAGAAAAATAAACTACAACCAAATCTGAAAAACTGCCTACTTAAAGAAAACAGACATTTATCAGTTTAAATCTAACAGCCTAGATGTGTATCTTCAGAATATTCTTTTTTTTTTTTTTTTTTTTTTTTTTGAGATGGAGTCTCACTCTGTTACCCAGGCAAGATCTCGGCTCACTACAACCTCTGCTTCCTGGGTTCAAATGGTTCTGATGCCTCAGCCTCCCGAGTAGCTGGGATTCCAGGTGCACGACACCACCCCCAGCTAATTTTTGTATTTTCAGTAGAGACGAGGTTTCACCATGTTGGCCAGGCTGGTCTCGAATTCCTGATCTCAGGTGATCCACCGGCCTCGGCATCCCAAAGTACTGGGATTACAGGATTGAACCACTGTGCCCAGCCAGAATATTCTATTCTGCACAATCTTCTTTAACATAATTTGTCAGTCTTTTCTAATAGTTCACCAGCTATCCACCTCATGATCAGACACAATCTGTTCCTAAAAATAAATTATCAAGCTCACCCTATTTCAAAAATACTCCATCATCAAGTCAAAGAAACACATCAATAAAACTGTGCTTCCAAGAGTAAATAACATACAGCATCAAACTCGATGCATTGGGAGCCAAATTCAGAAAAATCCATCTGGGCAATCTGGTTGTGTATTTAGGGCTCACAGAAAGAATCTTATCGAGTACCTGACTCAAATTCTAAGATATAAACTTCAAGAACATACTTAGTTCCATGGCCTCTGGACCCTAAACAATAACATTTCATTTCTAACTGTCATTGCTAGGACACATCAAATAAATATATATCAAATATTTGTATTTATAGTAATTTACTCAATTAACATTTGAGAAAGTAACGGTAATAACAATAATAAACATCTATGACACTGCTTACCTTGGAGGCTGAATTTTAAACTTTTCAAAAATTTCTGGATATAAAAGTGGGAATACTACCATTTCCTTTAGTGCATGAATATGATGGCTCAATCCACCTATGCTATCAAACCGTACCTTGGAAAGAAGGGGAAAAATTTTATATAAAACAGTTTTATGTGTTTTATAAAATTTTTAAAATTTATAAAAGAGTCTTACGATTCAGAAATATATGCCTTTAGCAGAAGCTTTTAAACGTAACTATAAATAACTGTAGAAAAATAAGGCTAACAATAAAATCCAAGTTTACATTTCAGTTCAGGCAAATTAAGCTACCATTATTTAATCTAGTAACTCAGAACCAGGATTAATTCCCAACCTAAAACTTTAATAGGTATCTATAAGAGATTTTTTATATTACACTAACACATACAATTTTTATATCATACCAGGTTCTAATGGGCCAGGCACAGTGGCTCACACTTGTAATCCCAGCACTTTGGGAGCCCGAGGTGGGCAGATCACCTGAGGTCAGGAGTTTGAGACCAGTCTGATCAACATGGTGAAGCCCTGTCTCTACTAAATATACAAAAATTAGCTGGGCATGGTGGCGCATGCCTGTAATCCCAGCTACTTGGGAGGCTGAGGCAGGAGAATCACTTGCTCCCGGGAGGCGGGGGTTGCAGTGAGCCAAGATCGCACCATTGCACTATAACCTGGGCAACAAGAGTAAAACTCTGCCTCAAAAAAAAAAAAAAAAAAAAAGTTTAAATGGCTTTAAAAATATATAATTATTTTGTACATATATTCTCAGAAGGGGGCAATATTGTCCTCACAGGGGCAAAAATTGGTTCAGGGATAGGGCAAGAAATAATCTTAGCTATTTACAATAGTTTGTAGCCCTCCCAAGGTCAATGTTACCTGACAAAATGTTATTCTTTAATATTTAATTTCTCTAGTCAGAAAGAAATTTACTTTTTTTCTTCTTTATGGGACAATGATGAAAAAATGATTTTAGAAACACTGATCTATCACAAGAAGCAGCAAAGACTGTTCCTCCCACCCATAATAGTTTAAATAGCTAGAAGGCTTTGTAAGAAAAAAAGTGTACAGAAAAAAATGCTTGAAGAAAATTTTGCCCAAAATGTTAACTGTGACCGCCTCTTCCTTGCTTCTTCATTCTGTTACGGTACTCGAAAATGTTTTACAATGGAAGTATTACTATGATAGAAAAAGTGAAAGTAAACTATTAACAGAAAAATAAAAACAGAAGTTAAATAACAGAAACATTCTAAGAGAAGCTAAATTTTAAAGAAATAAGTGGTCTGGCGTGGTAGCTCACGCCTGTAATCCCAGCACTTTGGAAGGCCGAGGCAGGCGGATCACCTGAGCTTGGGATTTCGAGACTAGCCTGACCAACATGGAGAAACTCCATCTCTACTAAAAAAAATACAAAATTAGCCAGGCATGGTGGCGCATGCTTGTAATCCCAGCTACTCGGGGAGGCTAAGGCAGGAGAATTGCTTGAACCCAGGAGGTGGAGGTTGCAGTAAGCTGAGATCACACCATTGTATTCCAGCCTGGGCAACAAGAGCAAAACTAAGTCTCAAAAAAAAAAAAAAAAAAAAAAAAAAGAGAAAGAATTCACTCTGCTTTGGCAGAGACATCTAAAGTTTACTAGATTCATCTGTAAATGGATAAATGAAAATAAATGAAAGGAAAATAAAAATGAAGAAAAAATTTTTTAAGAGACAAAAAAGAAATAAAACTAACTAGATTCAAAAGAGTAAAGTGCTGGTAAGCCAAATACGCAAAGATCATTAGGTAAGGTCTTCTGAGAAGATGCACTATTAGAAATGGGATTCTGGTCATATGTAATACTCTAATATTTCCTTAGGGCCTGGTTAATAAAGTAAGACAACCATTTTCCTCTATGACTTCAGATTAGAGATAGTTAAAATTTCATCTTCAAGTATATATGCAATTCTATTTGATAACTTATTTTAAATCCCTCTATGAAAATCACTTAAATTACATTGTATAGAGAGATTTTTAGGAACAAAAAAAAATACATCAAGTAAGCTCTTGGTTATGCAGTAACCTTATTTCAAAATATCCCCCCAAAATAAGATACTACTCACAATGAGAAAGAATCTACCATGTCCTCCGAGTCTTATGTCTGTTTTTGTCATCCATTTCCCAAAGTGAGTTCACCACCACTCTTTATATTGATGACCCGTATCTGAATTTCTAGTCCAGATATTTCTCCTTAATGCCAAACCTAAATAACCAATTACCTACAAGGTGCTTTCACTTGTAGTATACCTCAGATACCTAAACATGTATTAGTTAAATACAACTAATTAAATCATCTTCCTGCCTCAAACATTTATTCCTCTTCTTATGTTCCCTACTCAGAGAATCAAGCCATTTTCCACCCAGACCATCCATTATCTACCTAGTCACCTAAGCTAGAAACCTGGGTAATACTCTCAAGTTGTACCTTTCCCTCATTCCCAAAAAGGAATTAATTCACCAAATTCTGTCATTTCTGAATTCAATCCTCAATTCTTTCAAAACCATTTACTTCTTCAAATTGTTATCCTACTTTCTACCATGACCATTACCCCAGATTACTAGACTACAGGAACATCCAGTCTCCCTAATGCCAGCCTTGCTTACCCCAAATTCATTAACTATATCACAGCCAGAGTGATCTACCCAAAATACAAAATCATGAAACTAGGCAATTTCAACAATAGCCCATTGTTCATCATGGTTTATGAAGCGTTGCCCCTTATAACCTTCTCAGCCCCATTTCCTACCTGTTACATATTCCAGTAACACTGACATGAAAACACGTGACTAAGCACCACATGTGGCTAGGGTTCTTAGGTTTCAAAATATATACATCGAAACATTAACACTGTCATATCTGAATTTTCTAGTTCTACTATGTGCTGCCTTAGAAACAAGAAAAAAGCTTAAAAAAAAGAAAACTTCTAGAAAAACATTTACAAAACTTACTGATTTATCAATGTTCATTGGATCAACATCAGCCAAGCTTGCACCCACTTTCACTCGTTCTCGGAGAATACCGCTAGCTAAGTCCTCTGCTCTGAAGTTCATAGGCAAACACCTGAAATTTATAAAAGTGCAAGTGAAGTTGCATTAAAAGTTTCACATTTTTAATGTTAAAATAAGTTTACATTCCTTGATGTCTTCATCTTTCTCCTTTTTCTCATAACCCAGAAAATAATATCAAAGAATTTCATTCTTTTACTCTACTTTTCTTACATTCTTGTCAAAGGCCAAAAATTAAGTTACTCACTAGATAAAGCAAACAAGATTGTTAATCTATTTGCCCAAAGAGCCCAATCTATTCCATTTTAGGAAAATATCTTAACATAACTGATTATCCCATGTCATACAACTATAAAAATAAACCTATATGTACTATAATATATGGGATTAAAATAAAATCAAGCTATTGACTGACTGAGGCAAGGTCTCACTCTGTTGCCCAGCATGGAGTGCAGTGGTGCAATCATAGCTCACTACAGCCTCAACCTCCTGGGCTCAAGTGATCCTCCCACCCCAGCCTTCCAAATAGCTGGAACTACAGACAGGCACCACTACACCTGGCTGAATTTTTATACAGACAAGGTCTCACTATGTTGCCTAGGCTGGTCTCAAATTCCTAGGCTCAGCCTCCCAAAATGCTGGGATTACAGGCATAAGCCACCAGCCCAACCTTTATTATAATATTTAAATCTATCCTCAGATATTACATGAATATGTCTACTCAGTTATATGATTGAAAAAACTGTCTTCCCCTTTTGTTCGAAAAAAATCAATTAGCGATCACATCTTGAATACTAAGCTTCATCTTTTGTGTAACTACCTTAAGAGAGATCTCTATACTACATTATTTAACACATTATTTAATATATTACATTATTTAATTTCCATAAATTAATATACTCAACTTCCTCTTTTAACCTTGGGTAAACACCAAACAATGGCATTAACAGCCTCAAAAAAGTCTAGTATCTATAATGAATGTAACTTCATTGATACTTCTGAACCCTAATTTATAAAAATATATTACCAAAGGAGATTATCAGAATAGTTCGGATTAAATAAGCATAAATTCTTTTATTTAAACTTGGGTTTTTCTCATTTTCTTTCCATCATTCACATGAGAAATTCTTTTTTAGTATACAATCTAATCAATCCAAACTTGTTTCCAAGACCTGCTAACTGAAAACTTGGTATTTCTACAATAAATAATAATTTGACACTTCAATTATTTACTCCTCCAATGAAAATTCTTTGAGGTTTTAGTGAGCCCAACAGTGATCAGTTAGTTACCCTAGTTAGGCAAAGATCACCATAGGCACTTGTTCAACCAACAACAAAAACAAAATAAATTTTTCCAATAAAAATCCAAGGTCTCCTGAGATACTTCTATTAGAAACCATGTCTTAACCTGACTGCTATAATACTGTAATCATTATAAGTACCTAAAATCAACCTCATTAAATGGATTTAGATTAGAGAGGAGGTACAGAGGAAAAGACAGATACTGCCATATAGGCTGGCCTGTTTCCCTTAGCTCTCCTTACTTTCCCTCTCCACAAATTATTTTATCATAAGTACTTTCAGACTAAGTAATTTCAGACTAAATTTCCCAAGGTTAGATTTCTATTGGAAGAAAAACTAATTAGAAACCAAGTCAATGTCTTCATCTAGTCTAAAATATGTGTTGAATATCAATGTTAGCAAAATGCCAGTATAGATAAGAAAATCATTCAAAAAAAAACCTATTTTTCCTTTTTTCTACCATGGAAATAGCACTAAAAATTTTACTAACCTATTTCTTGCTCTTGCCATGCTCTTTGATTTCCTTCTTTCAAAGCGTTCCTCATCAGAAGAAGTTGTGTCACTACTATGAATGGCATGCTTCTTTCTCCTATTTAAAGAGAATAAAATGCTTAAAACCATTATAATAGCAAACAACTTTTTAAAACACACTGTAATAGCTCAGAGGAAATTCAATCAGCAAATATTTATTAAGATTTGTACCCTCATACAGTTTACATGAAGTATAAGTTCTTCATGTAGTAATTACATGAAGCAATAAGTTCTGCAGAAAAAAAAGAAAAAAAAAAAAAAGGCCTGCAATCCCAGCACTTTGGGCAGTCGAGGTGGGCGGATCATGAGGTCAGGAGTTCGAGACCAGCCTGGCCAAAATGGTGAAACCTCATCTCTACTAAAAATACAAAAATTAGCCAGGCGTGGGGTAGGCACCTGTAATCCCAGCTACTCGGGAGGCTGAGGAAGGAGAATTGCTTGAACCGGGGAGGCGGAGGTTGCAGTGAGCTGAGATTGCACCACTGCACTCCAGCCTGGGTAACAGAGCAAGACTCCTCCTCGGGAAAAAAAAAAAAAAAAGGAGAATAGGAAAGCTAAAATTTTTTTAAAAGAAAAAATCAGGAAGGGAGTCAGTAACCAACTTTTTTTTTTTTTTTTTTGAGACAGTGTCTCACTCTGTCACCCAGGACGGAGTGCAGTGGCAAGGTCAGGGTTCACTACAGCCTCAACCTCCAGGGCTCAAGCGATCCTCCCACCTCAAACCCCTGAGTAAATGGGACTACAGGCACCCGCCACCACACTGGCTAGTTTTTGTACTTTTTGTAAAGAGGGGGTTTTACCATGTTGCCCAAGGTGGTCTCAAACTCCTGAGCTCAAGTGATCTACTCGCCTTGGACTCCCAAAGTGCTGGGGTTACAGACATGAGCCACCGCACGGGGCCAGCAACCAATTTAAATTACATCCAAATTTAGTGAATATCTGTCACTGTTTGATAAATAACATTAGAATCTCAGGAAAAAAAAAAGTTTATCTTTTTTTTTTTTTTAATTTTATCTTTCCCAAATAGTCACAGTCCAGACATTTAAAGAACAAAAGAAAAATAATACACTGGATTACAGAGGACAAGGGCTTTAACTTTCCACTTAAGATAGTTCCATCCTATTTGAACTTCTTATAAAATACATAAAATATTTTGAAGAAAAAAGTAGTTTATAATCAGAACTACTATGGAGAGATTAGGTAATATGCCAGGCTAAAGTCATCACAAAGGAGAAACAATATTTACTGAATGCCAGATTATTAGTATAACTCATGACATCTCTAAGAAACCTAAAAAAATACTATAATAAAACCACAACAAAACTATGTGCTCACAAAGTGTTCCAACTGAGTTCATCATATCCAAATCAAATGCTTCAACCACTTCTCTTAAACTGTACATTCAGTTAGCAATTCCACTAACCAGTAATTTGCCAAAAAAAAAAAAAAAACCTCAAAAATCATCCTAAATCCCTTTTTGCCCACCACATAATCATTGCCATTGAGTCCTAGCCACACTCCCTGTAAATGTCCCTCATATCGTCTTTTTCTCCACCCCTACCTAGGTTTCACTTACCACCTGCCTAGCCATTTAATCACCCTCAGCTCTGCTTTACTGGAAAAAAAAAAATGTGCCATGATCTTACCTCGGATCTTGTTACCGCATGAACTGCTCTCCACCTCTGCAATTTTAAAATGTAATGGCCTACTTTTTGAACATAACCTCCTAACATACCAACTTTCAACTCATCAAGGCCTACTACACCTGAGCACCCACTGACTCAGAGTCAACTCCCTTCGAAGCTTAATTTTCTGTCAAGACTCACAGGAAAAGCTATTACTTCAGTTTTTAATCCTCCTACCTGACTCTGTCTCCTTTTCCTTCCATTATACTTGCTAAATTTCAACTCTGTACCAATCCAAGTAATAAAAGTAGAATGCTGAACGGACTAATGAAAATCCACACAACCAGCCGGGCGTGGTGGCTCATGCCTGTAATCCCAGCACTTTGGGAGGCCGAGGCGGGCGGATCACAAGGTCAGGAGATCAAGACCATCCTGGCTAACATGGTGAAACCCCATCTCTACTAAAAATACAAAAAATTAGCCAGGTGTGGTGGCAGGCGCCTGTAGTCCCAGCTACTTGGGAGGCTGAGGCAGGAGAATGGTGTGAACCCAGCAGGCAGAGGTTGCAGCAAGCCAAGATCGTGCCACCGCACTCCAGCCCGGGCAACAGTGCAAGACTCTGTCTCAAAAAAAAAAAATCCACACAACCATACAAGCTGGAATCATTGTCAGTAATTTTCTCCAAGCACAAGTAGCCTTCAAAGATGTCCCAAAATCTGTGCATCAGTACTCCACTTCAATGCCCACATGTCCCATTAGCAACCCAGATTTTCTCAACTTCTCCTTAAGATCTTTAGCCCACCTCCTACTCCTTCTCTACTAATCGGAATCCTTTCATTACCTTCTACACCTATTTTTTGTGGGGGAAGAGGGAATTGTTTTTGTTTTTTTTGTTTTTGCTTTCTTTTTTTTTGAGACGGAATCTCGCACTGCCGCCCAAGCTGGATGGAGGGCAATGGCGCGATCTCGGCTCACCGCAACCACCATCTCCCGGGTTCATGCGATTCTCTTGCCTCAATTTCCCAAGTAGCTGGGATTACAGGCACACACCACCATGCCCAGCTAATTTTTACATTTTTAGTAGAGACAGGGTTTCACTGTGTTGGCCAGACTGGTCTCCAACTCCTGACCTCATGATTCGCCTATCTCAGCCTCCCAAATTGCTGGGATTACAGGCATGAGCCACTGTGCCCAGCCTGTTTCTGTTTTCCTGTTTTTAGACAGAAGGTCTCACTCTGTCACCCAGGCTGAAGTGTAGTGGCATGATCATAGCTAACAGCAGGGAGCCACAGCATCCATGGCTTTACGCACAGTCTTTCACCCCCCAGGAACTGCATGCACCTGATGGTCTTCAAGTTCTTGTCAAATTCACAGACAATGGGAATACCAGTCGGCAGGTTCAGCTCCATGACAGCCTCTTCAGAGAGACCCTCCAAATGTTTCACAATGCCCTGAAGGCTGTTGCCATGGGCCACAATCAGTACCCTTTTCCCTTCCTTTAGGAGGGGAACTATTTCTTCATTCCAAAAGGGCAGAGCTCTGGCTTCAAGAGTCCTTCAGACTCTCACAGGAGGGTAGCTGATCCTCTCTGAGGTCTGCATACCTGCGATCCTTACTAATGTTGCTGTAGAAAGGATGGTCAGGCTCCACTGGAGGTGGTGGAACATCATAGGAGAGCCTCCAGATCTTCACCTGGGCCCCACCATGCTTTGCAGCAGTTTCTGCTTTATTGAGACCAATCAGACCCCCATAGTGCTGCTCAATGAGGCACCAAGTCCTCACTACAGGCAACCACATCTGATCAATGGCATCTGGCACTGTCCAGAGGGTCCAGATTGCTCTCTTCTGCACTGAAGTGAAACAGATGTCAAACTCACAGCCAGCATCTCGCAGCGCCTGCCTGCAACTCTTCACCTCCTCATGGCCCATCGGGCTCAGGTTGGTGTTGTACCAGCCGCTGAAGCAGTTCTCCAGGTTCCAGGTGCTCTTGCTGGGCCGGATCAGCACCAGTTTGTAGGCGGCCATGCCAGTAGGCTGGGGAGGCCCTGCATCAATTTTTGATACTTCCCAATTCTCCAGGAAGATAGTTGCAAAAATTATCTACTTACTCTTTGCAATTTTGGTATTTATCCTCTCCTCTACTTCTTCCTCCCCATCAGGAAAGTTCCCAAGTTAATGTGTGTATTGGGTCTATAATTTATAGAAATGTAATTAATTTGCCAATAACAGCACAGAAGGAAGTTGGTGGGAGAAAAGTTGTATTGGTCTAAGAAAATGACTTCAGATAGTAAACTGAATGCATAAGAAAAAATAAAGAGAACCAAAAATGGTAAATAAATTTAGAAGTTAACAATACCTATAAATATATACAGTCATCCCTTAGTATCTACAGGGGAATGGTTCCAGGACCCTTGTGAGTACCAAATTCCAAGTATGCTTAAGTCCCTTACATAAAAATGGTATAGTGTTTGCACATTGCAAATGGCCTACACACATCCTCCCATATACTTTATTTGAAAATTTATCAAAGACTTAATTTAAGAGTTACCTCCTGTATACTTCAAATCATCTCTAAATTAATTATAATACCTAATACAACACATATGCTATGTAAATAGTCATCAAGCTGTATTTTTTGTTGTTGTATTGTTGGGGTTTTTTCTCAAATATTTTTGAGGCGTGGTTGGTTGCATTCACAGATACAGAACCTGTGGCTAAAGAGGGCCAACTGTACTTGCTAATATTTCTTCTCGTAGCTTCAGTAAAAGCCATTAAATCATATAAAGTAATAATTCCAACAATGTATTGTTAGATCTGTAACACTGTTAGGTGTTATACAAATAACAATAACACAACAAAAAGAGTTGTATACATAATTTCCCAATAAATAACTGAAAAGCCAAAATTCTAGTTGGGACTGGGCACAGTGGCTCATGCCTGTAATCCCAGCACTTTGGGAGGCTGAGGCAGGCAGATCACTTGAGGTCAGGAGTTGGAGACCAGCCTGGCCAACATGGTGAAACCCCGTATCTACTAAAAATACAAAAATTAGCCAGGCGTGGTGGTGCATGCCTGTAATCTCAGCTACTGAGGAGGCTGAGCCAGGAGAACTGCTTCAACTCAGGAGGCAGAGGTTGCAGTGAGCTGAGATCACATCACTGCGCTCCAGCCTGGGCGACTGAGTAAGGCTCTGTCTCAAAAAAAAAAAAAAGAAAAAAGAGCTTAAAAGCCAAGGAGTATATATACAAAACTATACAAAACGAACTCAAATCATATACAAAAATTAACTAAGTAAATCAATGACCTAAACATAAGAGCTAAAACTATAAACTATTAGAGGAAACCACAGGAACAAATCTTCATGATCTCTGAGTTGGCAATGGATTCTTAGATAAAACAGTAAAAGCATAAGCACAAAACAAAAAATAGGTAACCTGAACTTCATAAAAATTAAAAGTTTGGCCGGGCACAGTGGCTCAGGCCTGTAATCCCAGCACTTTGGGATCACTTGAGCCCAGGAGTTCAAGACCAGCCTGGGCAAGGTGGCAAAATCCCATCTCTACAAACAATATAAAAATTAGCTGGGCATAGTGGCGTGTGTCTGTAGTCCCAGTTACTCGGGAGGCTGACATGGGAGGATTGTTTGAGTCCAGGAGACTGAGGCTGCAATGAGCCATGATCATGCCACTGCACTCCAGCCTGGATGACAGAGCAAGACCCTGTCTCAAAAATAAAAAATAAACTTTTAAAAGTAGAAACCTTCCTTTATTTCTATTTTCTTCTACATGTAAAAGAAAGGATAATTAGGGCCAGGCGCGGTGGCTCATGACTGTAATCCCAGCACTTTGGGAGGCCAAGGTGGGCGGATCACAAGGTCCGGAGATCAAGACCATCCTGGCTAACACGGTGAAACCCCATCTCTACTAAAAATACGAAAAATTAGCCAGGTGTGGTGGTGGGTGCCTGTAGTCCCAGCTACTTGGGAGGCTGAGGCAGGAGAATGGCATGAATCCAGGAGGCAGAGCTTGCAGTGACCTAAGATTGTGCCACTGCACTCCAGCCTGGGCGACCTGAAATCCCAGCTACTCGGGAGGCTAAGACAGCAGAATTGGTTGAACCCAGGAGAAGAGGTTGCAGGGAGCCGAGATTGTGCCACTGCCCTCCAGCCTCCAGTCTGGGCGACAAAGCAAGACTCCACTTCAAAAAAAAAAAAAGTGGAAACCCTCCTTTGTACCTACATGTAAAAGAAAGGATAATTAGGGGGGAAAAATATTAAAGATTAACTCGAATCAATGCTTCAAATGAAAGCAATATGGGTCGCTTAGATTCAACTCTGCTAAGAGACCAAAGAGCTGTGTAGCTTCAGTGAACATAATTGTTAAAACGACAAATATTCCAGGCAAACTGTGAATCAGGAAGATAACAGTAGCATGTAGGATGACAACTACTAGTCACTAATTAAAGAAAAAAAGACACAATTAGTCTCTCATTGACAAATGCAAATGTTTCCTTTCAAAAACAAACCTTACCTAATATGGCTTCTTCTTGCTGGAGATCTATGAATATCAAACAGTGTGTTTTCCCTCTTTTTTTGATGAGCTGGTACTAAAAGGGAAGAAAAGGATATAAAGAAATAATAAATTGATAAATTAATGTATTAAAGGAGTAGAAATGACTTCAGCTCACTTTTTTTTTGTTGTTATTTGACACGGAGTCTCGCTCTGCAGTGGCGTGATCTCTCGTTCACTGCAACCTCCCCCTCCTAAGTTCAAGCAATTCTCCTACCTCAGCCTCCCAAGCAGCTAAGACTACAAGTGCGTGCCACCACACCCAGCTAATTTTTGTATTTTTGGTAGAGACAGGTTTTCACCATGTTGGCCAGGATGGTCTCGATCTCCTGACCTCGTGATCTGCCCACTTTAGCCTCCCAAAATGCTGGGATTACAGGATAAGCCACCGCACGTAGCCCTGTTAACTTTTTTTTTTGATATGGAGTCTCACTCTGTCTCCCAGACTGGAATGCAGTGGTGCGATCTCAGCTCACTGCAACCTCTGCCTCACAGGTCCAAGCGATTCTCCTGCCTCAGCCTCCTGGGTAGCTGGGATTACAGGCACCCGCAGTCATGCCCGACTAATTTTTGTATTTTTAGTATAAATGGGGTTTCACCATGTGGGCCAAGATGGTCTCAAACTCCTGACCTCATGATCTGCCCACCTAGCCTCCCAAATTGCTGGGATTACAGGCGTGAGCCACTGTGCCTGGCCCCTGTTAACTTTTTAAATAAAACCTAGTCATGTGCCTTCAACTACCAAATGCTGTCTAGAAGCAAAACAAAAATAAAAATTTTGTGGCAATACTATGAAGTTGCAAATAAACATTCTAAACAGATGTTAACGTAATCTTTGTGACTATGAGTTACACAAAGATTTCTTAGGTACATGATCCATTTTTTAAAATGTAGCTGGGTGCGGGGGCTCACGCCTGTAATCCTAGCACTTTGGGAGGTCAAGGCGGGCGGATCACCTGAGGTGAGGAGTTCAAGACCAGCCTGACCAACATGGAGAAACCCTGTCTGTACTTAAAATACAAAATTAGCTGGGCATAGTGGCGCATGTCTGTAACCCCAGCTACTCGGGAGGCTGAGGCAGAAGAATCGCTTGAACCTGGGAGGCGGAGGCTGCAGTGAGCCAAGATCGCTCCATTGAACTCCAGCCTGGGCAACAAGAGCGAAACTCAGTCTCAAAACAAAAAGAAAAAAGAAAGAAAAAAAGAAATTTAGCACAATCCATTTAAGAAATGATTCATTAAAAAAAAAATTGTTATAGGCTGGGCATGGTCCCGGGCCTTTGGAAGGCCAAGTCAGAGCATTGCTTTGAGACCAGGAGTTCCAGACCAGCCTGGGCAACACGGTAAGAACCCAACTCTAGTTTGAGGCACGGCAGATCACTTAAGATCAGAAGTTTGAGACCAGCCTGACCAACATGGTGAAACCTCGTCTCTCTAAAAAATATATATATACAAAAATTAGCCAGGCATGTAGCATGCGCCTGTAATCCCAGCTACTCAAGAGGGTAAGGCAGGAGAATCACCTGATTCCGGGAGGCAGAGGTTAGAGTGAGCTGAGATCACACCACTGCACTCCAGCCTAGGTGACAGAGCAAGACTTTGTCACAAAAGAAGGAAGGAAGGAAGGAAGGGAGGGAGGGAGGGACGGACAGAGGGAGGAAGGGAGGAAGGAGAAAGGGAGAGAGAAAAAGAGAAAGGAAATAAGGGGTGAGGGGAGAGAGGGAAGGAGGGAAGGAGGGAGGGAAGGGCCGGGCGTGGTGGCTCACAACTTGTAATCCCAGCACTTTGGGAGGCTAAGGCAGGTGGATCAAGAGGTCAGGAGTTCAAGACCAGCCTGGCCAAGATAGTGAAACCCCGTCTCTAATAAAAATACAAAAATTAGCCAGGCACAGTGGCAGGTGCCTGTAATCCCAGCTACTCGGGAGGCTGAGGCAGGAGAATCACTTGAACCAGGGCAGCAGAGGCTGCAATGAGCCAAGAGCGCCACTGCACTCCAGCTTGGGCAACAGTGAGACTATCTCAAAAAAAAAAAAAAAAAAAAAAAAGAGAGAGAGAAAAAGAAAAGAAAAAAAGAACCCAACTCTACACAAATATTTTTTTAAATTAGCCAAGCATGGCGACATGCATCTCAGCAGGCTGAAGCATGAGAAGGCTGCAGTGAGCCATGTTTGTGCCCCTGCACTCCAGCCTGGATGACCCTATCTCAAAAAAAAAAAAAAAAGCAAAATGTATAAATTGGAGTTCATTAAAAATTACAAATGGGCCAGGCATGGTGGCTCACACCTGTAATCACAGCATTTTAGGAGGCCAACACAGGTGGACCACCTAAGGGCAGGAGTTCGAGACCAGTCTGGCCAACATGGTAAAGCCCGTCTCTACTAAAAATACAAAAATTAGCTAGGTGTAGTAGCGCATGCCTGCAGTCCCAGCTACTTGGGAGGCTGAGGCAGGAGAATCGCTTGAACCCACGAGGTGGAGGTTGCGGTGAGCCAAGACTGCACCAATGCATTCCAGCCTGGGCAACAGAGTGAGACTCTGTCTCAAAAAATAAATAAACAGGCTGGTGCAGTGGCTCATACCTGTAATCCCAGTACTCTGGGAGGCCAAGGTGGGCAGATCACGAGGTCAGGAGATCGAGACCATCCTGGCCAACACGGAGAAACACCATCTCTACTAAAAATACAAAAAATTAGCCAGGTGTGCTGGTGGACACCTGTAGTCTCAGCTACTCAGGAGGCTGAGGCAGGAGAATGGCAGGAACCCAGGAGGAGGAGCTTGCAGTGAGCAGAGATTGCGCCACTGCACTCACTTCTGCTTTTCAAAAGATACTATTGAGAGAATAAAAAAGACAAGTAACAGACTGTCTTGTCTTAAAAATATTTGCAAATGACATATCTGTTAAAGGTCTAATATCCAGAACCTATAAGGAATCTCAAAACTCAATAATAAGAAAACAAACAACCCAATTGAAAAAATGGCAAGATATCTAAACAGACATTTTACCCAAGATTTACCACTGTCAAAAAAAACAAAAACACATGAAAAGATGCTCCAACACCATTAGGGAAATGCAAACTAAAACTATAATAGATACCTGTTAAAATTAATTAAATAATCTGAGTATAGCAAGTGTTGACAAGAATACAGAGCAACTACAGCTCTCATACACTCTTAGTGAAAGTGGTATAACCACTTTAAAAAGAGTTTGGTAACTTCTTATATCTCATCATAAAACCCAGCCTTTCTACTCCCTGGTATTTGTTAGAAATATACAAACGTATGTCCACACAAAGACCTGTTCATCACAACTTTATTTGTAATAGCCAAAAACTGGAATGGATCATAATGTCAAGTAACAAACGAATGGATAAACAAATTGTGATATATCCACACCACAGAATGCTATTCAGCAAAAAAAAAAAAAAAGGAATACACAGCTGGGTACAGTGGTTCAAGCCATCACAGTGCTTTGGGAGGCAAAGGCAGGAGAATCCCTTGAGGCCAGGAGTTCAAAACCAACCTGGGCAACATAGCAAGACCCTGTTTCTACAAAAAAAATTAATTAGCTAGGCATGGTGGTGTACACCTGTAGTTCTAGTTACACAAGGAGTTGAGATAGGAGGATAGCTTGAGCTCAGGAGTTTGAGGCTGCAGTGTGTTATATTTGTGCTTCCGAACAGCCACTACATTGCACCATGAACAACACAGTGAGATCCCTTCTCTAAAAGATAAACTTTTAATTTTTTCCTTCTCTCAGCAAAAAGAGAAAAAGAAAAAAAGAAAACAACTAAGTTATTGGCCAAGCTGCAGCCACATACTATTTTTGTGACCTCAGGTAAGTCGCTTAATCTCTTGGACCATAAAGATACTTTCCCTAGGCCGTGTACAGTGGCTCACACCTGTAATCCCAGCACTCTGGGAGGCCGAGGTGGGCCGATCACCTGAGGTCAGGAGTTCAAGACCAGCCTGGCCAGCATGGCGAAACCCTGTCTCTACTGAAAAAATACAAAAATTAGCCAGGTGTGGTTGCAAGCACCTATAATCCCAGCTACTCAGGAGGCTGAGGCAGGAGAACTGCTTGAACCCAGGAGATGGAGGCTGCAGTGCACTGAGATAATGCCACTGTACTACAGTGCCTGGGTGACTGCAGACTCTGTCTCAAAAAAAAAAAAAAAAAAAAAGGGAGAGATACTTTCCCTGAAGAATTGCTGTAAATTAAAGTGCTCAGTAAACTATACAGTGTAATACATTAATATGAGCAGTATTACTAAATACAAGGTTCTATAAATAAAATGTACATGCTGTATGTAAATCAATACTGCTACCACATACTTTGACTTTCTTTCAGTTGCATCTGTGTGCACAGAAGTATATGTAGTAAAAGATACAGTATATAAAACCCATAAGAGATTTCCTTCTTTTAAATTTGGCAATACTAATTTTTTAAAAAGCAGTGGCACATTTTTAGTAGAGACAGGGTTTCACCGTGTTAGCCAGGATAGTCTTGATCTCCCGACCTCGTGGTGGCAGGCACCTGTAGTCCCAGCTACTTGGGAGGCTGAAGCAGGAGAATGGGGTGAACTTGGGAGGCAGAGCTTGCAGTGAGCTGGGATCATGCCACTGCACTCCAGCCTGGGCAACAGAGGAGTTGCCAAAAAAAAGCAGTGGGGCAGAATAAGTTACTCAACTACCAAAAATAAAAAAGTTATTTACAGTTGCCTACCTATTGGAGGTGCTTGGTATCGATCCACTGTTTTTCTCTGTCTCAAATTATATGGTCTATCATTTTCTTCTCCTTCTGCCTCTTCAACTTCTATATCTCCATCCTCCTCTTGAGATTCTAGTTTCCCACACACAAAAACAAAAGAAAAAAGCATTGTTTTAATCCAAAAGGATTAGTCTACTCTAGAACTGAATATTTACACTTTATCCATTACTCTTTTTGCACAGGTGACATTTAAGTGCCAACATACTAAGTAAAGCATACGTAATTAAAAATCAACCTAAATGGATGTAAAAGAAAATACTTTCCCTGCCAGTGATCAATACAATTATCTGCTAAATAAATTAATGTGA
This sequence comes from Macaca mulatta, assembly GCF_049350105.2. NCBI lineage: Eukaryota > Metazoa > Chordata > Mammalia > Primates > Cercopithecidae > Macaca > Macaca mulatta. The sequence goes on along the minus strand of NC_133418.1, from coordinate 101,159,081 downwards.
TCATATTTTATCTCTTGATTTACTTAGGAACTTTGATTCGCTTTGGTCATACAACGCAATAATAGAAAACAGACTTAAAATTTTATCCAACTACAGCAAACCTCAATCAATGTTCAATTAACCACTAAATTAGTATTCAAATACCCTTGGTAATTCAAAAAAATATGCTTATAGGTAATTACTAATGTTACAGCAAGAGCAACTTATGTTGGGAGTGTAATGATTTGTTAGACCTGTTGATCACAATTAAGCATGGATTAGTTACATTTTGGTAGCAAAGTGCATGTACGCATTGAGATGGAGCATGAAACAGACTTCTAGGGTATTGGTAATAGTTTATTTCTTGACATAAATGATCATTTTATAATTCCTTTTTTTTTTTTTTTTTGAGACGGAGTCTTGCTGTGTCGCCAGGCTGGAGTACAGTGGCGTGATCTGGGCTCACTGCAACCTCTGCCTCCCGGGTTCAAGCAATTCTCCTGCCTCAGCCTCCCAAATATGTAGCTGGGACTACAGGCATGTATCACCATGCTTGGTTAATTTTATATTTTCAGTAGAGATGGGGTTTCGCCACACTGACCAAGCGGGTCTTGAACTCCTGACGTCAGGTGATCTGCCCGCCTCGGCCTCCCAAAGTGCTGGGATTACAGGCATGAGCCGAAATACTATTTTTTAAAAATGATTTGGCTATAGCTACAATGTAACATCTAAGTCCAGTTAAAATAAGAGTCTAGCTGGACGCTAAGGCACCTGCCTGTAGTCTCAATTACTTAGGAGGCTAAGGCAGGAGGATGGCTTGAGCCCAGGAGTTTGAGTTCAGTCTGGGATAACACAGCAAGACTCCATCTCTAATTTTTTTACTTTTTATTTTTTTGAGACAGAATCTTGCTCTGTCACCCAGGCTGGAGTGCATGATCTTGGCTCACTGAAACCTCTGCTTCCCGGGTTCAACCGATTCTCATATCTCAGCCTCCCAAGTAGCTGGGATTACAGGCATGCACCACAATGCCCAACTAATTTTTGTATTGTTGGTAGAGACAGGGTTTCACTATGTTGGCCAGGCTGGTCTCAAACTCCTGACCTCAAGTGATCCACCCGCCTCAGCCTCCCAAAGTGCTGGGATTACAGGGGTGAGCCACCAAACCCAGCCTCTATTAAAAAAAAAAAATTTTTGGATGAAAATTAATAAGCATATGAACCCCCAAATGCAATATGTAACTTTTTAACCACAAGAACTGTCAATATAACACAATCATATTAAAGCATAGAAAAAAATATAAAGCTGGCAGTGATACTTAGGGAAGCAGAAGACTAAAATTGCAAAGGGCTGGACGTGGTGGTTTATGCCTATAAACCCAGCACTTTGGGAGGCTGAGGCAGGAAGACTATTTGAGCTCAGGCGATCAAGACCAGCCTGCGCAACAAACATATTGACACCCCATCTCTATAAAAATTACAAACAATTTAGCCGAGCATGATGGCATGTGCTTATGGTCCCAGCTACTCAGGAGGCTGAGGTAGGAGGATTGCTTGAGCCTGGGAGGTCAAGGCTGCAGTGAACTGTGATTGTGACAATGCGCTCCAGCCTGGGTGACAGAGTGAAAAACTGTCCCCAAAAAAAAAATAAAGAACCTGCCAAGGACTTTATATTTTACTCATGACATCAGAAAGCATTATTTGAAAAATTTTTATTGTTAGGTTGTACAGAAAAATCAACACACACAGTATTTATCTAAATAATACTATAAAATATTTGTACCTAAGTAAGTTATCTAAATATCCAAAACATTACTTTTTGAAAAATGTCTGTACCATAACACAATATTACAGGCAAAAATTCTAAATATGGCATATCTACTTTGGAAACTCTACAAAGATATTCAGTTAATGAAAAGGCAAAAATCACATTATAAATCTGTCTCACCTATACTGATTTTCTCCAAAGGAAGCAATTTAGAGGTTCTAGCTGTAACAACAATAATATTTGCTCAATAAAGTGCCTTCATTAGAAATATCACCTCTTCAAAACTGGCTAACAAAATATTAACTACAGAATTTTTTTAAAAAACACAGTCTTCTCAATCTAAACTACACAAATAATGGGAACTAGTAAGATTCCCCTATAAAGTACTACTAATTTGCATTTACAATACACCAAATCTTCTGAAAATCCAATTCAATAAAGATTAATGCCAGGCCGGGCGCGGTGGCTCACGCCGGTAATGCTAGCACTTTGGGAGGCCAAGGGAGGCGGATCACCTGAGGTCAGGAGTTCAACACAAGCCTGGACAACAAGGCGAAACCGCGTCTCTACTAAAAATACAAAAATTAGCCAGACGTGGTGGTGCACACCTGTAATGCCAGGTATTCGAAAGGCTGAGGCAGGAGAATCGCTTGACCCGGGAGGCAGTCTGCAGCGAGCCGAGATCGCGCTACTGCACCCTAGCCTGAGCAACAAGAACAAGACTCTGTCTCAAAAAAAAAAAGATTAATGCCTACAGAATTAAATCCTATAGGTATACTCTTCATCAATTTATAATCCACGGGGCCAATGTGCTGCTATCATGTTCCCAACTCCGGCCCTACAAATTCAGTCTGGGTTCTTCAGTTCAGAACCCACGAAGGCCTCAGAAAAGAATAGTATAGTCCCCTTCCACTGGTATTAGAAGTCTCTCTCTAAACTTTACTCTTTATTTCTCAGACCATACCTAAATTCAAGATCCACATAATCAGAGATTTAGAGGCCATGGATAACAAAGTAACCATCCAGTTAGAAGGTGCCTAAGTACAAAAAAGTCCTCATCTAAGAAGCAAATGAGCCCAAAGCAAATCCCATACCAGATCACTGAAGGACTACCAATGGCTACTAATGAAATACATTACATAATGTACAATGTGCACTTCAAAAGATTTTTCCAAATGAAGGAAATGAAACTCAGATTGCCAAGTAAATTTAAATTATTTCAAATTATACAATATAGACCTCAAAATCCATTGTAGACTTGGTAATAGTCTACAAATATTACTTGTATATTTTATTTTTCCTCCCTCCCACCTGAACTTTCTAGAATTTCAAAAGATGCTTTACAAACCTTCTTCTTCACCCTCAGTAGAAACTTCATGATGATTTTGTATCCCATAACTATTTCTCCTTAGTGACTTTCTTCGCCTTTTCACTCTTGAATACATATCCATGTTTTCCTTTTAAAGAAAGAAATCTGTCAAATAGTAACATGACATTTATTCTCCACTATAAAAAAACAACCCAATGGGACACACCTGCTCAACAAAATTTATTGAGCACCTATTTGCATGCCATAGATTTGTGAAAATGGAGCTTCCTAAATTAAATAAACGTAAGAAATAAAAAGGAAAAAAACTTATAACAAACTTATAAAAATGTAAAACACATAATGCCAGCAACATACTTTCTCCCTCAAGCAAATTACAGCCTAGTAGGAGGGAAATAAGACAATCACAGGTAATTATAAAAGAAAGTAAAATAACTTAAATGCCACAAAGAGAGGTACAAAGTACTCTAGAATTCAAAGAGAAGACCCTCCTTTTGTTATGGGGTAAAGGGAAGGGAGGCAGTGTCTGAAATGAACCTTGAAACAAAGATAGAACTGCATCAGTCACTAACTAGAAGTATTAACAAGAGTAAAGGTTATAGGAACAAGAATCATTTGTTTACACTTAGGCAATGGTATGTGAGAAAACAAAGTTGAAGCCAGATCATAAACATCAAGGTGTTTTTAATAAATTCAGTGCACAACAAAAAACCATTAATGGTTCAAATCAGAAGAGTAACAGAATCACAGTTGCACTTTAAGGTGACTCATACAGCAAAAATGAAGAGGGTTTTCTTGGGAAGGTTATAGCAAGAGGAGAATGAAGAAAAGAAGCAAGCAAGCAATAAAATCCCAAATAAGTTGGAAATGAAGAGGAAGGAATACTCGTGCTAATTCAAAAACATCCAACTGTTGCATTCTCCCTTTAAATTCCTCAATTAAAATAAAACGTATTTACAAAGATTGCTACAGCTAATATACTCACAAATTCTGTATCTGTCCACATTCGAAGTCGTTCTACTTCTCCTGATCGACGATTCCGTCGGATATTAATGTTGTCCATTTCCTGTAGCACAGCTTCAGCAGTGCTACAATCATATAATAAAATCAGGATTTAGACAATGGTGGCACCATATACATAAAAGAGCTCTTTGTGAAAGCGTAATCAAATCATCTCTGATGTGTAATTATACACAACTTTTTTTTCTTTTTTGTTTTTTTTAGATAGTGTCCCTCTGTCACCCAGGCTGGAGTACAGTGGCCTGTTCGTGGCTCACTGCAGCCTCAACCTCCTGGACTCAAATGATCCTCCCACCTCAGCCTCCCGAGTAGCTGAGACTACAGGCATGCACTACCATGCCCAGCTAATTTTTATATTTTTTTGTGGAGATAGGGTTTCACCATGTTGCCCAGGCTGTTCTTGAACTCCTGGGCTCAAGCGATTCATTCATTCATCTCAGCTCCCAAAGTGCTGCAATTACAGTGGTGTGCCCCACTACATCCCAATTAAATACCTCTTTCATAACCAGCATCCATTATCAGAATACAGTGCCCAATAAGAAAAGCAAAACCAGGACATCTTCTACCTTAATATACACATTAAAATAAAACTTTTTAAATATAAGGCTTTTGTTAATAAGGTCCCAATTAAAAAATCCATAATGCCTCTATGAATAATTATCAGATATATGACACTGAAAAAATACTAATTCAACCTTTTTATTGAAAGATGGTGTTAAGAATAACTTGTATAAAATAAGTGTATAAAATTATTTTATTTGTATTTGTATAAAAATAAGTAATTGTATAAAATAAAACAATTTGTAAAAAGTTTAAAGCCTTATAAAGTTTACTGGACTCTTTCAGAAATTCAAGTAAAACACTGACATTCAAGAAAAACATGCTAACATCTTAGCAATTTTTTTTTTCTTTTTTAAGAGATGGGCTGCTGGGCACGGTGGCTCATGCCTGAAATCCCAGCACTTTGGGAGGCCGAGGCAGGTGGATCACGAGGTCAGGAGATTGAGACCATCCTGGCTAACATGGTGAAACCCCGTCTTTACTAAAAATACAATTAATCAGGCATGGTAGTACACGCCTATAGTTCCAGCTGCTCGGGAGGCTGGGGCAGGAGAATCGCTTGAACCCAGGAGGCAGAGGTTGCAGTGAGCCAAGATTGCATCACTGCACTCCAGCCTGGGCGAGAGATTGGGGTCTCATTATGTTGCCATGACTGGTCTTGAACTCCTAGGCTCAGGATCTTCCCACTTTAGCCTCCTGAGCAGCTATGACTACAGTCTCCAGTCACCACACTTGGCTATCTTGGCAATTTTTATTTTGTATTTTAAACAAATACTTACATAACAATTACTATGCATCTAGATACTGATCTAAGCATTTAACAATACTTAAGTTTTAATAATAACTTAAGCGCAAATTTGATGTTACCACTGTAGAATATAATTTCCTCTCTTGTCAAATAGGGATTGTACTGACCACCCTCTCCAGGCTGTTGTAAGGATTAAGTAGGATGACATATTATCTGAGAAGAGTCAAGTTTTACAGATGCAGACGTTGAACGGACAGTCAGCTCACTGACTAGCTAAGAGACTCAATCCCACATACTCAGTCTCAAAACATCTTCAATTCAAACTCTTGAATTGACCCACCACACCCAGCTTCAAGTTAAGTTTTAAAAGAACGGTACTGATTGCTAAGTCGTTTCTTAAGCTATTTTTTTAAAATGTAACTGTCTTAAAAAGCAAATAATTAAATGAAATTGCTTAATACATAGCATTCATACCTATTTACTAGTTGATCAAATAACAAACTCTGGTTCACACTTTCAAATCTGTTTTTCCTGGAACGACAACTTTTTCTGACTTCCATGTCACCATTTATACAAGAAAGGTCCCCATCTCCCTTCTTTTCCCCTCGAAGGGGATGGCTTCGAAGGGCTACAAGAAGAGAGATATTTACATTTCAAAGTACAGAATACAGAAAGAAAGAAAAGGAAAAAAAATGAAAAAATTACTTTTAAAAGACTACAAAAAGTTTAATATAACCTTTTAAAGGCTTTAATATTCAATAATCTAAAATTTCGATAAAGTTTACAATGTCATAAATAATTTAAATTATTTCAGGTACGCTGACTTCCCAAAGTTTAACAATTACATATATTTTTTTACTATGACTGAAATTCAGCCATTTCCAACTGTATGCTCAGCACACTATTAAATCACTCTATTTTTCCCCACTTTACTGCTTTCTCTAACATTGCAAGAATTTTAATACTAACCAGTTTTATAATAGAATACTCACATAAACTACTATGTCCGTTTGGTAATGTAGCACCAGGCTGAGAAGTTAACCTAGAACACAATTATATTTAATATGCAAACACATCAACATTTGTTTATATAAGCAAGAAATGCAATACTGTTGGAATTATTTTAATCTTTAAAATGTTACTTTAATCTTTAAAACTTTTTTAAAAGATAACTTTTTTACTGTAAGATTGGTAATATGCCAATTAATAAAATATACTAGCTAACTTAGTTAAAAGCCATTTTATTACTTCAAGAAAAGCTTTAATAACATTATAAACTAAGTTTACTCTGCCATCAACTTTACAAATTAAAACCCAAAAAAAAGGCTTAAGCTTAATATGGACCATAAAATTAACTGAGACCATAAGTAGCAGGGGTCACAGGCATTAACTATTGGTTTTGGTTGTTGAAATAAAATTGAAACAATGATAAATTTATTAACACAATAAACAGTAAGAAAAAAGTGCTTGCATACCTTTATCATTTAATAATTTCTTCAAAGTATGTTATTACACATCTAAACTGACAAATGAAAACAGCTGATTTATCAAAAGAGCCATTTTACAATTCTCCCTTTTGGGTGGAAGAAGAGAAACGTAAATCGCTGGAAAGTTACTAACAAGGCCATCAAAACATGAGGACTAGGAAAAAGTCACAGTACTTCTTAGTATTGTCAGAAAGTTGAAAAGTAAAAACTAAATTGCTGCATAATAAAAGAGCTGTCAATGCAAACTAAGATATTTTTGAAATATCCAACAATTATTAGTTTCGAAGATTAAAAAACTAGGGAAAGGACAGCCAGAAAATCACAAATATATGTGACTGTCTTTTTTTTTTTTTTCCTCGAGACAGAGTCTTGCTCTGTCACCCAGGCTGGAGGTACAGTGGCACGATCTCGGCTCACTGCAACTTCCGCCTCCTGGGTTCAAGCGATTCTCCTGCCTCAGCCTCCCAAGTAGCTGGGATTACAGGCATGCACCACCATGCCTGGCTAATTTTTGTATTCTTAGTAGAGATGGGGTTTCACCATGTTCATGAGGCTGGTCTCGAACACCTGACCTCAGGTGATCTGCCCGCCTCTGCCTCCCAAAGTGCTGGGATTACAGACGTGAGCCACCACGCCCGGCCCCTGTGACTGCCTTCTATGTGGTGTGCACAAACTTTTAATCAAAATAATCTAACATTTTTGGTTACTCTAGTACTCTTCATGTTAAATTATAAATATATTGTATATCACAATACCCCTGCCCAGCAAAGGTCACAGTTAAGATAACTAAAGGTTATAAACAGAAACGCAAGCCAGGCACAATGGCTCACGTGAGCCTGTAATCCCAGCACTTTGCGAGGCCGAGGCGGGTGTTCACCTGAGGTCAGGAGTTCGAGACCAGCCTGGCCAACATGGTGAAACCCCCTCTTTACTAAAAATATAAAAATTAGCTAGGCGTGGTGGTGGGCACCTGTAATCCCAGCTACTCAGGAGGCTGAGGCAGGAGAATTGCTTGAACCCAGGAGGCAGAAGTTGCAGTAAGTGGAGATCACACCACTGCACTCCAGCCTGGGTGACAGAGCAAGGATCCATCTTAAAAAAAAAAAACAAAAAACAAAAAAAAACCTAACTACTATGCATCTTCAGATTGTCAAAAAACAACAACAAAAAATCTAGCCCCCCCCTTTCCCCTAGAAAACAACAACAAAAAAACACCTTTTCCTAGTATACTGTCTTAGAGAAAATTTCATTTTTAGAACCATTGTATACAATGCACGATTCTCCAGGTATATGAGTGTGACTATAAAGTAACAAAATGGATGTAATACAGGTATTCTTAAAATGTTGTCACTGCACAATGCGTTTCTGGAATTCTTGAGAATCACTCTCAAAATCCACTTAAAACCACACAAAAAAACCAACTTTATTACTTCATAAATATACTTTGTCTTTAGACCCAACAAAGCATTAACTCAGCTTGATGAGTTTATTCACAAGTCTTGGCACCAACTGAATTCTGACTGTACACAAAGCCAAATGGTTGGAATTTCACATCACTTGAATTGTTCAAAAGAATAACATGCAGACCCTAAAGTCATTCCACAAAAGAAATCTAAAACTTTTTGGAACAATGGCAACATCATTGGGGAAAAAAGCACAACAAGCTTTTTGTCTGCTCTAAAGAAGACAATGCTTACTTGGCTTTTATTACTAATGAAAGATCTGTTTTAAGAAAAAATTTCAAAAAACTTGTTCTTCAATTGATCCAATTACCTTATAGTCACAGATTATTGTCATCATGATCTTTATAAAAGGGAGAGAGAGTGAAAAAGGAGACATGACATGAAATACATGAGTATATTAAGAGATTTAATATACTGAGATTTTTTTTTTTTTTTTTGAGACGGAGTCTTAGCCACCCAGGCTGGAGTGCAATGGTGCGATCTTGGCTCACTGCAACTACCGTCTCCCAGGTTCAACTGATTCTCTCGTCTCAGCCTCCCGAGTAGATGGGATTACAGGCACCCGCCATGATATCCAGCTAATTTTTGTATTTTAGTAGAGACAGAGTTTCACCATGTTGGCCAGGCTGATCTTGAACTCCTGACCTCAGATGATCCGCTCGCCTTGGCCTCCCAAAGTGCTATGATTACAGGTGTAAGCCACCATGCCCAGCCTATACTGAGATTTTGTAAGGGTTAGCCTGCTTAAACATATGTGCCTAAAAGTTTCCATATGTATCAATGTTCCCAAAAGTTGGTCACTTAAATTGAGTGTGTAGCTTTATTCTTTTATTTTATGAAAAGAAGGAAGGTGCGTTGGAGATTTTTTTCCCTGTATCACTGTTTCCTGAATTTTTATTTATCATTTATTATTTTTTGAGGGGACAAAGCCTCACTCTGTCACCCAGGGTAGAATGCAGTGGCCCTACTTTGGCTCACTGCAACCTCTGCCTCCTCGATTCAAGCAATTCTCATGCCTCAGTCTCCCAAGTAGCTGGATTACAGGCGTGCACCACCATACCTGGCTAATTTTTGTATTTTTAGTGGTGACAAGGTTTCACCAGGTTGGCCAGGCTGGTCTCGAACTCCTAACCTCAGGTGATCCCCGCCAACCCCCGCCTCAGACTCCCAAAGTGCTGGGATTACAGGTGTGAGCTGCTGCGCCTAACCCTATTTCCTCAATTTTTAAATGGAAACTGTTTCACTTTGCATTAGGTGATTATTACATTAGAATTTTCTAGGCCGGGCGCGGTGGCTCAAACCTGTAATCCCAGCACTTTGGGAGGCCGAGACGGGCGGATCACGAGGTCAGGAGATCGACACCATCCTGGCTAACATGGTGAAACCCTGTCTCTACTAAAAAATACAAAAAACTAGCCGGGTGAGGTGGTGGGCGCCTGTAGTCCCAGCTACTCGGGAGGCTGAGGCAGGAGAATGGCATAAACCCGGGAGGCGGAGCTTGCAGTGAGCTGAGATCCGGCCACTGCACTCCAGCCTGGGCGACAGAGCGAAACTCCGTCTCAAAAAAAAAAAAAGAATTTTCTACAGCTTTAATTATCTGGGGCATAACCATTGCAATATCAGACTTAAAAATCATACTCATTCTCCCTTTCCCATATAAACTCAAGGCATTTAATGATTTATGAGGGTTATAAACCTCAATTCAAAAAAGCCCCAGTTCTGACAGACCTCACTTAACCACTGCCACTCCTCAATTCTAATATGCCTCAGCAGTCCACATAAGTGGTTTTATTACTAATGAAAGATCTGTTTTAAGAAAAAATTTCATATATTTCTGCCTCACCTCACTACTTCCTCATTACCTAATCACAAAAGGAAACTTTCAAGCATGCTACTACTTTTGAGTATACAGCAAATCTTTTTTTTTTTTTTTTTTTTTTTAAGACAGAGTCTCACTCTGTCGCCCAGGCTAGAGTGCAATGGTGCGATCTCGGCTCACTGCAACCTCCATCTCCTGGGTTCAAGCAATTCTCATGCCTCAGCCTCCCAACTAGCTGGGTACAGGCATGCACTGCCATGCTTGGCTAATTTTTGTATTTTTAGTAGAGATCAGATTTCACCATGTTGGCCAGACTGGTCTCGAACTTCTGGCCTCAGGTGATCCACGCCCCTTGGCCTCCCAAAGTGCTGGAATTACAGGCATGAGCCACCGCACCCAGCCAAGTGTACAGTAAGTCTTAGGAAAATTTCAATTTGTCTGTATCTTAGAGTATGACTATTATTCTAGATATACATCAGGTTAAATAAATGACTATTAGCTAAATAAATAACCGCTGACCAAAAAAGTCAATAAAATAGCATTCTCTACTCAAAGTATTTGTAAGCTACAACATCTGTCTATGTTAGTATGTATATTTGGGAATTTCTATATACAATATAAAAAATATATATTAAAAATATTTTTGACCAAAAACATCCTATTTTACTAAAAGTATCAATCATTAAAATTATGTTGATACACTTGGGCTTTAAACCCAGGTTTTAGCCCAAAAGAAAACTCATAATCTATCTCAAATCACTTATGAAGATTCAGAAGTTCTAGGTCCACTTTTATCTCTATCTTCATCCAATTATCTAACTCTAAAATGGAAATTTATTTTGCCAATTAACAGTAATTTCTTTGACCTTAGTGGTCTTTGCAAAGTTCTTTAGAATTCCTTATTTTTCATAGCTAATACTAATTCTTATCTGTATTCAATTTTCCTCCATATGAATTATTACTTCTAACAAATTATTTTTTGTGAAAGCACTTTAATAAGTTTACCTTACATGCTTATAAGAGTTTAGATTACCAAAATAAAGGAATCAAGATTCTCAGGTTAATGACATACAAATACAAGTCTCCAAGTAATTCTTAATTTTTTGTACTTATATTATCTCAAAATCTGAAATATTTTTAACTACAAGTTTTCCTTAAAATTAAATTCTATTGAATCTAATAGGTCAAACTGCATTTTATTTTCAGGTCATCTGAAACATCAAAAGATTTTAATTCTAAAAGTTTAACTGTTACTCAGACTCCTAGATGAATAAACTAAAAAAAAAAAACTTTTTTTTTTTTCCACGAAGACAGGTCTCACTCTGCCACCCGGGGTGGAGTGCAATGGCGTGATCACAGCTCACTGTAGCCTCAAACTCCTGGGTTCACGGCATCCTCCAGCCTTAGCCTTTCGAGTAGATGGTACTACAAGCACATGCCACTGTAGCTAATTTTTTAATATTTCATAGAGATGAGGTCTCACTATGTTGCCCAGGCTGTTCTTGAACTCCTGGGCTCAAGCAATCCTCCCACCTTGGCCTACCAAAGTTCTGGGATTACAGCCATGAGCCACCATGCCTGGCCTCAAAAATCTTTTTAAATTCTGTGAGCTACTAAACATTGTCCTTTTGCCAAAACAGAAACAGTAAATGTATTAGTATTCATTATTTAAGTTTTTTACTTAAAATATATTTAGTATTTTTTTAAAAAAATACCTCACTCTAAGGTACCTAAATGATTCCTAAATGGAAGCATATCTTTCACATGCTCTCTTAAAATTTTTGAGGCCTTTTTATATGAAAGATTTCTATATGAAATATCGGCCAGGCGCAGTGGTTCATGCCTGTAATCCCAGCATTTTGGGAGGTCAAGGCAGGTGGATCACCTGAGGTCCAGAGTTCGAGACCAGCCTGGCCAACGTGGTGGAACCCTGTCTCTACTAAAACTAGAAAAATTAGGCCAGGCGTGGTGGCTCATGTCTGTAATCCCAGTACTTTGGGAGGCCGAGGCAGGTGGATCACCTGAGGTCAGGAGTTCAAGACTAGCCTGACCAACATGGAGAAACCCTGTCTCTACTAAAAATACAGAATTAGGTGGGCATGGTGGCGCATGCCTGTAACCCCAAGTACTTGGAAGGCTGAGGCAGGAGAATCACTTGAACCTGGGAGGCAGAGGTTGCAGTGAGCCAAGATAGCGTCATTGCACTCCAGCAAAACTCTATCTCAAAAAAAAAAGAAAAGAAATATCAAGATCAATTTATATAAAGGCCTGCTGGGTGGATAAAATAAGAGAAATCTAGTATATTACTTGCACTTGAATAAACTGTTAAAATCATCTTAAAAGTCCAATTTTAACACTAAAAGAACATTGTTAGGAATATTTATCTGGAAGATATTTGATTCACTCATTTAATAAATGCAAGATAGAGATTATAACAGGTAGATCAAGTCTAAAAGTATAATTACATGGCAGTACTAAAGTAACATCATCATAATGATCCAGACCTGTTTCATCTCACAGATGTATGGGTGTGGGAAAGAAAAATAAAAATAAAACTCAACAGACTATGATTCATGTATTTTTCTACTTAGCCCCCATATAATGCAAATTACAAAACATAAAATAAACTGGTACATCTTATGGAGTATATTTTAGTAAGTATAGAGACTCCTTAGGGACTAATAAATGTACGCAGCCTGTCAAAGTCTATATAACCCAAAGATTTTTTTCCCTAGAGAATAAAAGTATCCAGAATTTACCTACACATATAAAATCAAAATATTTTTAAATACTTGAAGAATAAAAACAAAGGACTTCCCTTTTACTTCTGTTCAGTCACACATCATCAGCACTTCTACTTTAAAGAGTTTAAAGAACCCTTTAGTTCCCAGACCGATGTAAAAAAAAAAATTGTTTTTAATTAGAAAAAAATAAAAATAAAGACTTTAAACAAAACAGAAGCTAACAAATCTGATTTCAATGTTTAAATCTTTTCTATGTGGGTGCCTAACCTAACTACCATTTGGGAGTAAATTAAACTTAATTTTAGTCAGTTTCAAAGTAAATGTTGGTAATTTACTCTGAAACTGACGAAAATTGTTTTCCTGATACGTACTGAACCAGATACAAGCAAATTTAAGTTTAAAACAGGGTAAACAGATGAAAAGATGTCTTTAAAAATTAATTTAAACGTCATTATACCTTCATATATCAAGTGAAATAGTCAATAATCTTAAAAAAAGGGAGATTTTATTTTCAAGTAAAAATATAATTCTGACCATATGTTTTATTTAAATTTTCAGCACTATAAATACATATGCATACTCAAGAGTCATCAAAATCCTTATTGTTTTACTTATGGTAGTTTCTGTTACATACCATATATCTTTATAAAACAAATATATTTTAGAGTATTATCAGGAGAAAATAAAATTACATACAAAAATTATAAAATAAGTTTAATTCAATTTACTTATAAGTATTTATAAGATACTTATTTTATAAGCTAAAAAAATTAGCATTAGTATCAGCCCTGAATCACATTCAGTAATTTAAGAAAAAACAATCAATGAGTTCTCCTTTCTCACCTGGCCTGTCCAGTTGATAAATTCCATTCCTCTCGCTGACCAGTACTTCGTGATTTTGATTTGTCTTTGCAAACAGAATCAGGTTGTTTCAAAGTGCGTTTGGCTGGAGGAGATACGTGGCTATCACTTAAACTACCATCAACTTCAGCTTTCTGAAAGACAATGTTAAAAATGTATTTATTATTCCTATTAAGACAAGTAAAATTGTTAATATTAGGGGCCAGGCTCAGTGGCTCACTCCTGTAATGCCAGCACTTTGGGTGGCTGAGGCAGGTAGATCACTTGAGGTCAGGAGTTTAAGACCACACTGGCCAATACGGCGAAACCCCGTCTCTACCAAAAAACAAAAAAAATTAGCTGGGTGTGGTGGCAGGCGCCTGTAATTCCAGCTACTTGGGAGGCTGAAGCAGGAGAATCGCTTTAACCCAGGAGGCGGAGGCTGCAGAGAGCCAAGATCAAGCCAGTGCACTCCAGCCTGAATGACAGAGCAAGACTGTTTCAAAAAAAAAAGAACTGTTAATATTCTTGGAAAATCAAGCACAGTATTTTGTCAACCAATAAATATTTACTGAATTATACTACAAATATAGCAAAATGTATAACCTGTAAATATAAAAGCAAGAAAGATTACATTTATAATCAAAAAAATGTTGTTTTTTGTTTTTATTTTGAAAAACGTTCAAGAAAGGGTGTGTGTTCTTAAACGTCTGGTGTGTATATGTATCTTTTTTGTATTGACACAATCCCTCAGACCCTCCTAAATACTCCAGTATATACCTCCCCAAACAAGGGCACTTTGCTACATTACCACCATACAACCCCCCCAATCAGTAAATGAACACTGGTATAATACAAAGTCAAACCACAGACATATTCAAATTTTACCAAATGTCCCAACAACGCCTCTCTTTCTAAAGACAGGATACTAAACACATATTGCATTTAGTTAATGGACCTCCTCAGTCTCCCTTAATCAGTCTTTCCTTCTTTCCCTATCTTTCATGTCCTTGACTGTCAAGAGCATAGGCGAGCCAGGCGCAGTGGCTCATGCATGTAATCCCAACACTTTGGGAGGCCAAGGCGGGGCAAATCGCCCGAGGTCAGGAGTTCCAGACAAGCCTAGTGAACCCATCTCTACCAAAAATATATTTTTTTAAAGCCAGGTGTGGTGGTACACGCCTATAATCCCAGCTACTCGGGAGGCTGAAGCACAAGAATCCCTCAAACCCAGGAGGTGGAGGTTGCAGTGAGCAACCACTGCACTCCAGACTGGGTGACAGACCGAGACTCCGTCTAAAAAAAAAATAAAAGAGTACAGGCCTTTTATTCTCTAGGATGACCCCCAATCTGGGCCCAGCTGATGTTCCTAATGATCAGATTCAGGACACATATTCTTAAAAAGAATAGACAGATGTGATGCTGTGCATATTATACCTATCCTTCCCATCCCTAGGGATAACCCTCATCACTTGGTCAACCTGGTGTCTGCCAGGTTTCTTCACTGTAAAGTAACTATGTTTTCCTTTGTATTTGACTTATATATTACGGGGAATTATTCTGATAATTCACCAATATCCTGTTCCTCATCAAATCTCTACCAACCAGCCTTAGTATTCATTGACTACTCTTGCCATTATCAAATACCACAAAGATGGTGATTATCTAATTCCATCATTCCTTCTACATTTGTAGTTGGCATTTTAAGAAAGTTTACCCTGTCTCCATAAATTCATTTATTCATTTATATTTTTATCAGTATCATGGATTCCTATTTTATTCTACAAATTGTAATTCCCTACTCTATTTATTTTGCTGCTCAAATTATGTGAGATTTAGCCAGCGTGAGCCCCTTCAAAGTAATTCCTGTGTCTTTTGACACATTCTCATCATTTTGAGTACTTCCTTACTTTCTGGAACAACTGAATGTAGACTCATTTTATACTTTCCCTCTGTGGCCCTAGATTAGCATTTCTCCAAGGAGCCTTGGTTCCTCTTAGTCAATGATAGTATTTAGGAACCAAAAGTTGGGCACTACATGTGCTCACTGTTACTGAGGTTTCACTGCAATTAAGTGCTCTCAGCAGAGGGAGCTAAGGAATGTATAAACATATAAACATACACATGGTAAAACTCTAGCCGGGTGTGGTGGTACATGCCTGTAATCCCAGCTACTTGGGAGGCTGAGGCAGGAGAATCACTTGAACCTGGGAGGTGGAGGTTGCAGCGAGCCGAGATCACGCCATTGCACTCCAGCCGGGTGACAGAGCAAGACTCCGTCTCAAAAAAAAAAAAAAAAAAAAAAAACAGAAAATCTTTGAATCCACCTATCAGTTGTAAGCCCCCTATCTTTCCCGTCTTTCCAGATTGAACCGATGTATATCTCACATGTACTGATTGATGTCTTATGTCTTCCTAAAATGTATACAACAAAGCTATAACTCAACCACTTTGGGCACATGTTCTCAGGACCTCTTGAGACTGTGTCTTGGTCCATGGCCACTCATATTTGGCTCAGAATAAATCTCTTTAAATATTTTACTGAGTTTGACTCTTTTTGTCAACAAATATCTATAATCCTTTTCAATATGCTACCATATAGAAATATCTGTGGCCAGGCACAGTGGCTCACACATGAAATCCCAAAACTTTGGGAGGTCAAGGCAGGATGACTGCTTGAGGCCAGGAGTGCCAGACCAGCCTGGGCAACATAATGAGACCTTATCTCTACAAAAAAATTAAAAATAAAAATTAGTTAGGTCAGGCGTGGTGGCTCATGCCTATAATCCCAGCACTTTGCGAGGCCGAGGCGGGTGGATCACCTGAGGTCAGGCGTTCCAGACCAGCCTGACCAACATGGTGAAACCCCATCTCTACTAAAAATACAAAATCAGCCAGGCATAGTGGCACATGCCTGTAATCCCAGATACTGGGGAGGCTGAGGCAGAAGAATCGCTTGAACCCAGGAGGCAGAGGTTGCAGTGAGCCGAGATCATGCCATTGCACTCCAGCCTGGGCAACAAGAGGAAAACTCTGTCTCAAAAGAAAAATAATAATTAGTTGGGCATGGAGGTATGCACCAGTGGTCCCAGCTACTCAGAGAGAGTGAGGTGGGAAGATTGCTTGAGCACAGGCGGTCAAGGCTGCAGTGAGCTGTGATCACATCACAACGTGGGCGAAAGAGCAATACCCCATCTCAAAAAAAAAAAAAAAAAAAAAAGCCACAAGGCCACACTGGTACTAAAAGGCACAAAAGAAAAAATACTTGAAATTCAAATATGAGCATGTATACAATTAAGATGGTATATTAGTTTCATAATACACCATCACTTATTAGGTTAAGTTCCCAAGAAAAGTTAGTTAGCTACTTCCAAACTATATTCAGTACAGGGTGGAAAATCATTTAAGAAATACTTCAATCTTGGCCGGGCGCGGTGGCTCAAGCCTGTAATCCCAGCACTTTGGGAGGCCGAGACGGGCGGATCACGAGGTCGGGAGATCGAGACCATCCTGGCTAACACGGTGAAACCCCGTCTCTACTAAAAAAAATACAAAAAACTAGCCGGGCGAGGTGGTGGGCGCCTGTAGTCCCAGCTACTCGGGAGGCTGAGGCAGGAGAATGGCGTGAACTCGGGAGGCGGAGCTTGCAGTGAGCTGAGATCCGGCCACTGCACTCCAGCCTGGGCGACAGAGCGAGACTCCGTCTCAAAAAAAAATAAAATAAAATAAGAAATACTTCAATCTTATAATAATCCTTTGTTAGTCAACATACTATACTCAAATGAGTGTTTCTTAATTTAGTCCTTTCATTTTTTTTTTTTTCTGTGAGACGGAGTCTCGCTCTGTCACCCAAGCTGGAGTGCAGTGGCACGATCTTGGCTCACTACAAGCTCTGCCTCCCGGGTTCAGGCAATTCTCCTGCCTCAGCCTCCTGAGTAGCTGGGACTACAGGCGCCCGCCACCACGCCCAGCTAATATTTGCATTTTTAGTAGAGATGGGGTTTCATCATATTGGCCAGGCTGGTCTCCAACTCCTGACCTCGAGATCCACCCACCTCAGCCTCCCAAAGTGCTGAGATTACAGGCGTCAGCCACTGCGCCCAACAGTCCTTTCATTTCTAATACAGTTTTCTGTTTTTTTTTTTTTTGAGACGTAGTCTAGCTCTGTCACCCAGGCTGGAGTGCAGTGGTCTTGGCTCACTGCAACCTCTACCTCCTGGTTCAAGCAATTCTCCTGCCTCAGCCTCCTGAGTAGCTGGGATTACAGGTGCATGCCACCTGCCTCAGCCTCCTGAGTAGCTGGGATTACAGGTGCATGCCACCATGCCCAGCTAAGTTTTGTAATTTTAGTAGAGACAACATTTCACTGTGTTGGCCAGGCTGGTCTCGAACTCCTGACCTCGTGATCTGCCCGCCTCGGCCTCCCAAAGTGCTGGGATTACAAGCATGAGCCACCGCGCCCGACCTCTTACTTTTTATTTCATATTTTTATTGTTTTATTTTATTTGAGACAGGGTCTCATTGCCAGGTTGTTCTCAAACTCCTGACCTCAGGAGATCCTCCCGCCTCGGCCCCACAAAGCACTGGGATTACAACCATGAGCCACTACGCCTAGCTTTAGTTTTTATACTATCTCACCCACTCCAACCTGGGATATTTACAGACTCCCAAGGTTAAAATGTGCATTAAAAGTCATCTAACTGAACTACAAATCCAAGACATCCTTTACTCCAAATCTGGTCTGTGAACCAACAACATGGGCATCATCTATTTGGCAGCTCCTTAGAAATGTAGAATCTCAGGCTCCACCCTCAGACCCACTGAATCAGAAACCATTTTAAAAAGATCCCCAGGTGATTCATGTGCACATTAGAGTTTGAAAAGCATTATTACACAACATATTCAAGACATTGTCACTGGACCGCCTGATTGCCACCATCATGAGTCGCATGCACACTCCTGGGAAGGGCCTGTCTCAATCGGCTCTGCCCCGTCACTGCAAGGTTCCCACTTGGCTGAAGCTGACATCTGATGACATGAAGGATCAGACTTACAAACTGACCAAGAAGGGTCTGCCTCCCTCACAAATCAGTGTGATCCTGAGGCTCATACGGTGTTACACAAGTATGTTTTGTGACAGGCAATACAATCTTAAGAATCCTTAAGTCCAAAAGACTCGCTCCTGATCTCCCAGAGGATCACTACTGTTTAATTAAGCAAGCAGTTGCTATTCAAAAGCATCTTGAGAGGAACAGAAAGGATAAGGATGCCAAATTCCATCTGATTCTGATAGACAAATTCACCGACTGGCTCAATATTACTAATACATGACCAAGCAAATCCTCCCTCCCAACTGGAAATATGAGTCATCCACAGCCTCTGCCCTGGTTGCATAAGTTTGTCTATGTACTCAAGTAATAAAATGATTGTTCACTGAAAAAAAAGTAGTCACTGAGGAAGCAACATCATGTGTTTTAAGCTAGAGTATATCTGTGATACAGAAACTAGCACCTATAAACTACTATGCCAATTTAGATAGCCCAGGCCAGCATTACTCCTTCTAATCAAATTTGATCACTCACCTCAAGACCCATCTCAGGACCCATTTTTTTTTTCCTTCATGAAATCTCCCTGAAGAATCTAGCCTAAATTAAGCTTATCTCCCCTGCTAGCTGCAGCCCTACCATACATTTGGGCACTTGATTATTTCAACTTAGCATTATATATTTATCATCTTTAAAGTGCCATGTCCAAGTCTTGAAATTCTAGCAAGATTTTAAGCTCCTGAATTATAAAAACATACCCTATTTTTTAAAATTCCACAGTAACAATGAAAAACAACAAACAAAATTTCTGGAAATTTGTTCACAAATTATTAATAGAAATTATTAGGGGCAAGAAAGGAGGGCTCATGGTGAATGAAGTTTGGGAAACAATGAGGTCCAAGGCTTTTTGCTGCGAAACTTCTAAGAGTATTATCATAACATGCAAAGTAAATCTCTAAGGATGGAATAAAGTATATAACATTTCACAAACTTATTTGATCAAGCTCTCTTTTTTCATGAAACATCTGCAGGTACTAGTTTCCCAAATATACTCTGGAAATAAGTACTATGTACCACTGAAATGAAGACAAAAAAAAAAAAGTAAAATATTTGAATTTTAAAAGAATCTGAGTATATAGTTACTTGAATATCAATTTAAGTGAGTTTTGCACATTTATTTATTGGCCATCTGCATATTCTACGGGCTTTCTTCAATTCCACTCAGAAGTATTACTCAAACTGTTGTTTACATACTACCTGAATCAAAAATCACCTGCATTACTCATTAAAAAATACAACCGGCTGGACTGGAATCTCTGGAGGTGAAACATTTTTAATGAGGGCTTCCAAATGATTCTTAGTACACGGAAGTCTGAGGACCTCTGGCATATAACATACTTCAAGTATAATACAAAGCACATCATCCTAACTGCTACAATGTTCTGGTATATTTACTTTTTTGTCACGGGAGGTTTCAATCTTGATTTGGCTCTAAGACAGAGACCTCAGAATAAAGAGCATTACCAAAGACTCCTTCTCTCCAAAGAAATCTGGGGATTTAAGTTAAGCAAGCAACCACAATGTAAACAGGTACAAAATAATTACTTCAGCACCATTTAATTAACTTCAAGCTTTGGGAAAGCTTCTATCTATAAACCTGATGCTAACAATTCATCCTTAATAGGATGATCATAATGCTCAACCTTAACTTCTTCATCTTCAAAGCCTTTTACTAGCTAATGATAACCTAACCCTTTGAGAGAAGGCGTTACCAGTTTCATGACAAAGATATTTAAAAGATTATGCAATCTACCCACAGCCATTTAGCAATCTGTGTCAGAGTGATTATAATCCATGAGTAGGAAAATATCTCAGGCATAAGGGAAATAATTTCAATTAACTAACATTTATTGAGGACCTACTATGTACATAAGATGTGGAAGGCAGTGGTAAAAAAGATGAGTAAGAACTACTTGAGGCCAAGCACAGTGGCTCACATCTGTAATCCCAACATTTTGGGAGACCCAGGCAGGAGGATCCTTGTGGCCACGAGTTTGAAACCAGTCTGAGTAACACAGCAAGACCCATTTCTTAAAAAAAAAAAAAAAAAGATTATAGTAATACCTAATTCTGTGAAAGCAAAAAACAAAAAAACTATAACTGCTAGCAGAGACGAAGGAAGACATCATAAATGATGTGGACTTTAAAGGATGTTTTTGGCCAGGCATGGTGGCTCACACCTGTAATCTCAACACTGAGAGGCTGAGGGGGGCGGATTGTTTGAGCTCAGGAGTTCGAGCCCAGCCTGGGCAAAATGGCAAGACCTTGTCTCTACAGAAAAATAGAAAAATTAGCCAGGTGTGCTGCTCCACGCCTGCAGTCCCAGCAACTTGGGAGGCTGAAGTGGGAGAATCACCTGAGCCCCAGCAGTTGAGGCTGCAGTGAGCCATAATTTTGCATCACTGCACTCTAGTCTGGGCAACAGAGCAAGACCCTGTCTCAAAAATAAATAAATAAATAAATAAAGTTTTCAAGTTTTCTATAGAAATGGGAATATGTATTCCAACAACTTAATAATGGGGCACATAAAATACCAGAACACAATCCAAGGATGAGATAACTTCCAATAGAAGTATAATAATAATAATGTAAAATCCTACAGAAATTACATAAAAAAAGATACAGTCATCCCCACTTAAGTAACTTTTTAGTTTAATTCTAACCTCTTTAAATAGATAATTTTTTTCAATTTGTAAAAACCATTTTCTCCTTGACTTTTACAATCCCTTAAACCATACTCATCAGCTACCATAAATAGTGACTGTTATTGTCATAAATCTTATAAAGTGAGGCAAAAGAACTTGAGAATAACAGAAATGAATAGATGTTGCTCTGGTTTTCAAGGAAGGCTTCGTGCCCAGATCCAAATTTGTCAGAAATCTAAAAGCTGGATTTTAATCTAATGACAAAAAAGAATGAAGTCAAGTATAGCATTTTAAAATGAGAGATGCATGGAAATAAGTGAATTAGCAGACCACTAGATTAAATCAAAACTTGATGATGGCCTCATTTAGAATTGGGAAAATCAGAAAGAGGAAATTTAGTCCAGAAAACAAAATAACTAGATTAGTGATATCAGTGCTGTATTCAAAATAAATACAGTAAGGGCAAGTATAAAAAATGCTGCTTGTTGGTGGTGGTGGTGGTGGTAGTGGTGATGGTGGTGGTGGTGGTATGGGGAGCCAGGGAACAGGTGATGACAGGAGAAGTATAATGCTAAATTAAAAGTGGAAAGTTAGTTTGGAATTATAGCCAGAAATCTAGGGAGAGGTCTATCAGGCTATGGGAAATACACCTCTGAGATGAAGTGAGTTAAGGAGCAGATAGGAAACATGGTCATAAAAGAAAATGATCACAGGTAATGTACAGAATATAAAAACAGAAGGGCAGAAGTCAAAACCTTAAAAAAAAGTCTAATTAATGGGGATAAGCACAAGAGATGTCATAAAAATCAAAGACAAATATAGTCTCTCACTAAAACAAGGGGAGTTAAACTGCTCCAAAAAGACTTAACAGAAGAAAGCTGATAAACCTGAGGATTTGTAAGTAAGAGATCATTGTAACTTCTGACAGGGCAATGTCTGTGAAATGAAGAGTGGAAATCACTAGGTGAATAATGGAGCAAGTGGTGAGCAAGTACAGGTAATGACTACAGAGCTAGTCTTACAAAAGTGTCAGAATTAAAAAAGAAAGAATAGTTTAGAGTTGGAGGAAAGGATTTTCTTTTTTTTTTTTTTTTTTTAAGAAAAGACAACCCGGCTTCTTATAGAAAAAAAGGAAACCGTAAGAGAGAATAAAACAAATTATTTAAAGAGTAAGTAAATGATGAGAGAAAAAGCCTCAAAGAGACAAGAAAGAAAAAAACAGAATAGGAACATTTTCCCCCAAGTTAGATCAGAAAGTGTATGGGTGCAGTCAATCTTTTCCGATTTCCTTATAGGACAGGCTTTTTGTATACTTTTTTTTTTAACAAGTAATCCTGTTTTCACAAGGAAAGCTTAGAAGTGCAGTTGATTTCTTTTTCTTTCATTTACAAAAAGAATGCACAGAGGCAGTGGTTACCATGACTGCAAAAAACAAACTCTGCACTGCTATTTGTTTATTTAGGGCCAACACTATTCTACAAAGTCCTGAAATGGCAAGCATACAAAATGTTCTAAATTTTCCTCAAATATTCCAAGAACAAGGGCTTACTAGTTTAGTATTTCTAAGCAATCATCATGAAAGAATACAAAAAGAAAAAAATACATAGAAGCGACCTGTTAGTTTAGAAGATACAGAAAGATTAAAAAACAGTCTATAATAATTTAAAATGCACTTTTCTTCCAGATAAAAATTTCTAAAAGGTAGTTTCTAAAAATCTGAAAATTTTACATTATTTAAAATAAGAAAGAGATAATGTGGGTACTGAAAAATACCACATGGTCAGGCATGGTGGCTCCTATCTATAATCCCAACACTTTGGGAGGCTGAAGTAAAAGGATCGCTTGAGCCCATGAGTTCAAGAACAACCTGGCCAACAAAGTAAGACTCTGAGGCTTGTCTCTATAAAAACTTTAAAAATTAGCCATGGGGTAGTGGTACATGACTGTGACCCCAGATACTCAGGAGGCTGAGGTAGGTGGATCGCTCGAGCCAAGGAGGTCCAGGATGCAGTGAGCCATGATTACACCACTGCACTCCAGCTTGGGTGACAGAGTGAAACCCTGTTTCAAAAAAGAAAAAGAAAAGAAACGAAACGAAACATGCCACAGACTTTGAAGTTATACAAACAGGACCAATCTTACATTGCAGCACTACCACTATAACTCAGAAACTACCATTTACCTCATAAGATGGTTAAAAGAATCAAGGAGGTAGTATAAGTAACAAATTTTATACCTACTGCCTCACAGTAGATACAATCTCAAGTATGAATACTTGTTTGGCTTTATAGAGTTAATGTAACTTCATAAGCTTATTAATTATTTTCAATAATTCATTCCTTCCACAAACAAAATTTATTAAGTGCCTGTTTTTGTGTTAGATACTAAAGATACTTAGTGCTAAGGCAGTACCTGCCTTTCACGGAAGTTAAAATTTAACTCTTTAAATTAGCTGGTAAAGGTATACGAAAATAGTGCTGATAGTACTGGGGAATGGGGCACAAACTGGTTTAGTCTCAGTGTAAAGCAATTTGAGAAAATCTATGAAAATTTAAAATACACATTATCATTTGACCGAGTAATTCTACTTTATCTGAAAGAGAAAGGTCGGCTGGGTGTGGTGGCTCATGCCTGTAATCCCAACTTTGGGAAGCAGAGGCGGGAGAATCACTTGAGGTCAGGAGTTAAAGACCAGCCTCACTAACATGAGTATTCTCTACTAAAAATACAAAAAAAAACTGGCCGGGCATGGTGGTGGGCGCCTGTAATCCCAGCTACTCAGGAGGCTGAGACAGGAGAATCGCTTGAATCTGGGAGGCAGAGGTTGCAGTGAGCCGAGATTGTGCCACCGCACTCCAGCCTGGGCAACAGAGGAAGACTGTCTCAAAAAAAAAAAAAAGAAAGGTCATTTTCTGCTACACTATAAAGTTAAAAGTATGGAGAAAGCCTGTGTGCCAACAGGTTAAATATGTAGCAGTATAATGATACAAAGAAATATCAGAAATATTAGAAAGGCTCCTAGTCAACAGTGTGAGGAAAAAAAAGAAATATTAGAAAGCCATCAAGAAAAATGAAATAAGCCAGGTGTGGTGGCTCACACCTGTTATCTCAGCATTTTGGGAGACCTAAAGCATGATGGCACATGCCTGTAGTCCCAGCTACTCAGGAGGCTGAGGTGGGAGATCACTTGAGTCTAGGAGGTCAAGGATGCAGTGAGCCATGACTGCACCACTGCACTCTAGCCTGGGTGACAAAGTGAGACACTGTCTCCAAAAAATAAATTTTATATATATATATATATATATATATACACACACACACACACACACAAATATAAACACATATATATTATACATACACACATATTGCACATGTACCTATGGGTACAACCTATGGGTTGTTTATATGTGTATATGTGTGTGTTATATGTGTGTGACACACATATAAACCCATGGTATACATGCAATGGTCAGAAGGATGTACAGCAGCTTTAACAGTGGTTATTCCACAGAAGAACAAACTGGAGAAATTAGGGGAGCAGGGAAAGGCCCTTTTTTTCTGTGTATGTCCATATTATTTGAAATATTTATTTCATCATAACGTGTAGAAAATAAAACAAAACAAAGTAATATTTATTTCATACTTTTTAAGTAAGAATAAAATATTTCTCCAAACAGCTGAGGTTGAGTCTTGCGTAAGTTTCGGTTGCTTTTTTTTTTTTATTTTGGTTTTTAAGAGATGAGATTTCATCAGGCTGGAGTGCAGTGGTATGATCATAACTCGCTACAGCCTCAAACTCCTGGGCTCAAGTGATCCTCTCCTTAGCTTCCCAAGTAGCTGGTACTAAAGGCACACACGACCATACCAGGCTAATTTTTTGTTTTTTTTTTTTTAATAGAGGTGAGGTCTCACTTTGTTTCCCAAACTGGTATCAAACTCCTGGCCTCAAGTGATCCTCCGACCTTCGCCTCCCAAAATGCTGGGATTACAGGTGTGAGCCACTGTCCACTCTTGCATACTTTTTTTTTTTTTTTTTTTGGAGACAGAGTTTTGCTCTTGTTGCCCAGGCTGGAATGCAATGGCGCAATCTCAGCTCACTGCAACCTCTACCTCCTGGGTTCAAGAGATTCTCCTGCCTCAACCTCCCGAATAGCTGGGATTACAAGCATGCACCACCACGCTTGGCTAATTTTGTATTTTTAGTACAGACGGGGTTTCTCCACGTTGGTCAGGGTGCTCTCGAACTCCTGACCTCAGGTGATTCACCTGCCCAGGCCTCCCAAAGTGCTGAGATTACAGGTGTGAGACACAGTGCCCAACCTGCAAACTCTCTTATCTTCATTGTCTGGTCACTCAATTGCAGCAATTAAAGAAAAGCACTTCCATTTCCAGTTGAAATGCTATGAATATTTTTTAAAGAGATGGTGTCGGCTGGGTGCAGTGGCTCACACCTGTAATCCCAGCAGTTTGGGAGGCCAAGGCAGGTGGATCACCTGAGGTCAGGAGTTTGAGACCAGCCTGACCAATATGATGAAACCCTGTCTCTACTAAAAATACAAAAATTAGCTGGGCATGGGGGAGCATGCCTGTAGTTCCAGCTACTTGGGAGGCTGAGGTACAATAATCGCTTGAACCTAGGAGGCGGAGGTTGCAGTGAGCCGAGGTCGCACCACTGCACTCCAGCCTGGACAACAGAGCAAGACTCTGTCTCAAAAAAATACACAGGGTAAGAAGAAGGGAAGAACAGTGGAGGAGCGTGTTAAAAAGTCTGCAGTAAAAGGTAACATAGGCCAGGCACGGTGGCTCACACCTGTAATCCCAGCACCTTGGGAGGCCGAGGTGGGCGGATCACCTGAGGTCAGGAGTTCAAGACCAGCCTGACCAACATGGAGAAACCCCATCTCTACTAAAAATACAAAATTAGTCGGTCATAGTGGTGCATGCCTGTAATCCCAGCTACTCAGGAGGCTGAGGCAGGAGAACTGCTTGAACCCAGGAGGCAGAGGTTATGGTGAGCCGAGATTGCACCATTGCACTCCAGC
Source organism: Macaca mulatta (assembly GCF_049350105.2). Classification (NCBI taxonomy): domain Eukaryota; kingdom Metazoa; phylum Chordata; class Mammalia; order Primates; family Cercopithecidae; genus Macaca; species Macaca mulatta. Next base: position 101,132,536 of record NC_133418.1, on the reverse strand, counting down.
CTGGGCAACAAGAGAGAAACTCCGTCTCAAAAAAAAAAAAAAAAAGAGGTAACAATATTTTTTAAAGAAAAAATGAGAGTTAATTCGCCAGGCACAGTGATTTACACCAGAGGCTGAGGTGGGAGGATCACCTGAGCCCAGGAGGTCAAGGCTGCAGTTAGCCTTGATCGTGCCTCTTCACTCCAGCCTGGATGACAGAGTGAGATCCTATCCCAAAAAGAAACAAGAAGAGGAGGAGAAGAAGAGGAGAGGAGAGAAGAAGAGAAGAGAAGAGGAGAGGAGAGGAGAGAGGAGAGGAGAGGAGAGGAGAGGAGAGGAGAGGAGAGGAGAGGAGAGGAGAGGAGAGGAGAGGAGAGGAGAGGAGAGGAGAGGAGAGGAGAGGAGAGGAGAGGAGAGGAGAGAAGAGGAGAAGAGAGAAGGAGAGAGAAGTGAGCAAATAAATACAAGTATAAGTCTTAAGGGCAATCACACATACACACACAAAGCAAAACATATAAGCTAAAACCAGCAGAAGGTCCAGGCACAGTGACTCAGTGACTCATGCTTGTAATCCCAGCACTTTAGGAGGCCAAGGCAGGTGGATCACCTGAGGTCAGGAGTTTGAATGCAGCCTGGCCAACATGGTGAAATCTCGTCTCTACTAAAAATACAAAAATTAGCCAGGTGTGGTGGTGCGTGCCTGTAACTCCAGCTACTCAGGAGGCTGGGGCTGGAGAATTGCTCTAACCTGGGAGGCGGCGGTTGCAGTAAGCCAAAATCGCGCCATTGCATACTCCAACCTGAGTAACAGAACAAGACTTCATCTCAAAAAAAGAAAAAAAGTAGAAGATGCACAAATTTGACTTAGTGAATATCTACAATCCTGCACCCCTAACTGCAGAATACATATTCTTTTCCAGTGTTCATGAAACATTTACCAAAATAACCATAAACAATGTTCTGACAAAATAAGTCAGAACAAATTTCAAAAGACTGAAATCATATGTAGTATGTTCTCTGAGCACAATGGAATTAAGCTAGAAGTAATTAATAAAACTATAAACAGAAAATAGGCCAGGTACAGTGGCTCATACCTGTGATTCAAGCACTTACGAAGGCCAAGGTGGGAGGATCGCTTGAGTCTAGGAATTTGAGGCCAGACTGGGCAACAAAGGGAGATAACAAGACCCTCTCTAACAAAAAAAAAAATTTCAAATTACCCAGGCCTGGTGGCACACACCTGTAGTCCTAGCTATTTGGGAGGCTGAGACAGAAGGATCACTTGAGTCCAAGAGTTCAAGGCTACAGTGGGCTACAATCATGCCACTGTACTCCAGCCTGGGTGAGAGAGTAAGACCCCATCTCAAAAAAAAATGCAAGGAAAAGAAATGCCCAACTGTTTGGAAAGTAAGCAACATACTTCCAGATAACCAATGGATGAAAGAAGAAAGCAAATAGGAAATTAAAATATATTCTAAAATAAAAATTTACTTAAAAAAATACACCAGGAGAATTTGAAAAATAACAAAAATAATTTCAACAACAACAAAAACTAGGTAGAATCTTAATATGGGGCCGGGCACAGTGGCTCACATCTGTAATCCCAGCACTTTGGGAGGCTGAAGTAGGCGGATCACCTGAGGTCAAGAGTTCGAGACCAGCCTGGCCAACACAGTAAAACCCCCATCCCTACTAAAAATACAAAAATTAGCCAGGCATGCATGCTGGCCCATGCCTGTAATCTCAGCTACTCAGGAGGCTGAGACAGGAGAATCACTGGAAGCCGTAAGACGTTGGTTGTAGTGAGCCGAGATGGAGCCATTGCACTCTAGCCTAGGTGACAGAGAAAGACTCTGTCTCAAAAATAAATAAATAAATAAAAAATAAAAAGAATCTTAACGTGGAACAAGAGATTTCTGAGTATCTGACTAATCAATAAGTTCACACTACAATATATCCCATCTCTTAATGTTTTCCATCACACATTTTTATTTTTCTACATTTAACAGAAAATACACATTTATCCCCAGTACACAATAAACATTTACCAAAACTGACAATATATTAGGCCACAAAGAAAGCATCCAATCCTACAAGAGAAATATACAAACTATGTTAAGTGAGAGATGTTCCATGCTGTTAGGCTAACGATTTGAAGCTGTCAATGCTCTACAAATTAATCTATGAATTCAATATATTACTAATCACAATTCTAGTTGGGGCCAGGCACGGTGGCTCACTCACGCCTGTAATCCCAGCACTTTGGGAAGTCAAGGCGGGCAGATCATTTGAGGTCAGGGGTTTGAGACCAGCCTGGCCAACATGGTGAAATCCCATCTCTACTAAAAATACAAAAATTAGCTAGGTATGGGTGCACATGCCTATAATCCCAGCTACTTGGGAGGCTGAAGCAGAAGTATCGCTTGAACCTGGGAGGTGGAGGTTGTAGTGAGCCGAGATCATGCCACTGCACTCCAGCCTGGGCAACAGAGCAAGATTCCGTCTCAAGGGAAAAAAAAAAAAAAATCTAGTTGGATCTTCTAAGTAACTCTATAATCGTAATTGAAATTAAAATTGAAAAACAACCCCCAGACATCTAAGTCAACCTTGAAAAATAACAAAGAGGAGAAACTTGTCCTTTAAGATATTAAGACATAACTCAAAACCATAGTATGAAAAATAGTATTGGCCTGGTAGAATGGCTCATGCCTGTAATCTCAACACTCTGGGAGGCTGACGCAAGAGGATTGCTTGAGCCTAGGTGGTCGAGGCTTCAGTGAGCTGTGATCACGCCAGGGCACTCTAGCCTGGATGACACAGCAGGACCCTGGACAAAAAAAAAAAACCACACCAGTATGGGCCAGGCATGGTGGCTTACACCTGTAATCCCAACACTTCAGGAGGCCAGGGCAGGAGGACTGCTTGACCCCAGGAGTTCAAGACTACCTGGGCAACACAGCAATAACCCTGTCTCTACAAAAAATTTAAAAAAACAATAAAACAGTATAGTATTTCCATAAGCATAAACAGACCAACAGAAAATAACAGAGATCAGAACACAACACACATGAGAACTTAATGTATTACAAAGTGGCACCACAAAGGACAAGTTGTCTAGCAGAATGAACAAAATGAATTAAAGGCCTAAATAGTAAAATTGTATGTATGTATAAAGTCACAATGTAAACAGTATCCTTTAGTGTGGGACCAAAAAAAGTCAAAAGCCACAAATCTCTAATTACTCTTGAAAAACAATAATAAAATAGCAACTCCAGTAGAAAATAGTGAAATGGGCAAAAACAAATCTTAACAGGCATTTCAGAGAGGAGGAAAGCAAAAAAAGTTAGCATGGACATAAAGAGTTACCCAAACTCATTAGTAACTAAAGAAAGGCTATTAAAAAGGTAGCTGATGCCAAATATTGGCAGGGAAGTGGAGATACAAGAACTCTCATACGCTATACTCCTACCAATGGACACTAGAGCAGCATATCTAGAGGTGATATTTATTTTAAGTACACATATACTCTTCCACTCTTGGTGTCTATCTCAAAGAAATTCCCACACCAAGTCCACGAGGGACATTGCATCAGGGTATTAACTGCAGCAATATTTGCAGTAGCAGAGAATAGGAAACAATTTAGGTACCTATCTCTTGAGGGTGAATAGTTAAAATGCAATGAATTGACCCTACAAAGTACTATGTAGCAGGTGGGAGTAGTGACTGTATGTATACAGAGTTACCACACAGATGAAAATATAATGGTTAAAAGAAAATAATAAAATAAGCTCTATAGCTAAATACCACTTATGAAAACTTAAAAGACATACATATAAACCAACACAGTAACCAGGTATGCTATCATCTAAACATGTTAAATAGAGGGTTGAGGGCATTAGTAATTTTTTTGGGACAAGCATAAACTGTGCATGTGCCAGGCAGGTCAGTACTATCCTAGGCTAATGCAGACATATGGTCACCCTACATATTAACCACTATCCTCTGTAACCTAGGAAAACAAAGTCATCATTTAAAAAAAAAATCCAACTCACCATGTAAAAAAAAAAAAAAGAGTACTGCTATGTTGTACAGGCTGGACTCAAACTCCTGGGCTCAAGCCATCCTTCCCTGCTTAGCCTCTAGAGTAGCTGGGATTACAGGTGTAAACAACCATGTCTGGCTACCAATTCTGTTTTGTTTGTTTGTTTTTTGAAACGGAGTCTTGCTCTGTCACCAGGTTAGAGTGCAGTGGCGCGATCTCAGCTCACTGCAACCTCCACCTCCTGGGTTCAAGCGATTCCCCTGCCTCAGTCTCCCAAGTAGCTGGGATTACAGGCACGCGCCACCACACTCAGCTAATTTTTTTGTATTTTAGTAGAGATGGGGTTTCACCATATTAGTCAGTCTGCTCTCGAACTCTTGACCTCATGATCCGCCTGCCTCAGCCTCCCAAAGTGCTGAGATTACAGGCATGAGCCACCAAGCCCAGCCTCAATTCATTATTTTGCTTTTAACTATGCTGACTTCCCACACTTCAGAACATCAATGAAACATAAACCACAAAAATATGCTAAAACCCTTACATAACTTATTTGGAGGTTATGATCACTCATCAACATGGATACTTACAAACTAATTACATTAATAAGTAAAATTTTGTAACGTAATTTTATACCTTGTGTTACAATCTCAACCTAAGATCTCTTACAGAAAAATTCTTCCAAAAGTACATAATGCCCAAACATAAAGAGTTCAAATCCAAAGGGTCAGTATTCCACACAGTTGTAAAACAGGGAATAGTTTTAGGTTAGTCTAAAAGAGTTCAGTATTCTTGGCCAGGCACGGTGGCTCACATCTGTAATCCCAGCACTTTGGGCGGCCGAGGCAGGCAGATCACGAGGTCAGGAGATCCAGACCATCCTGGCCAACATGGTGAAATCCCATATCTACTAAAAATGCAAACAAATTAGCTGGGCGTGGTGGCAGGCGCCTGTAGTCCCAGCTACTTGGGAGGCTAAGGCAGGAGAATGGCGTGAACTTGGGAGGCGGAGCTTGCAGTGAGCCAACAGGGCACCACTGCACTCCAGCCTGGGCGACAGAGCGAGACTCCATCTTGAAAAAAAAAAAAAAAAAAAAAAGAGTTCACTATTCTTTCATTATCTTTTTTTTTTTTTTTTTTTTTTTTTTTTGAGGCAGAGTCTGGCTCTGTCACCCAGGCTGGAGTGCAGTGGCCGGATCTCAGCTCACTGCAAGCTCCGCCTCCCGGGTTTATGCCATTCTCCTGCCTCAGCCTCCCGAGTAGCTGGGACTACAGGCACCTGCCACCACGCCCGGCTAGCTTTTTGTATTTTTTAGTAGAGACGGGGTTTCACCGTGTTAGCCAGGATGGTCTCGATCTCCTGACCTCGTGATCCGCCCGTCTCGGCCTCCCAAAGTGCTGGGATTACAGGCTTGAGCCACCGCGCCCGGCCTTTCTTTCATTATCTTTTCAAGGGTCAAATTTATTCCATAACTGATTCATCTTCACCACTTTTAGAGGAAAAAGTTTCTTAACACTAAAAGTTTTAAATAACACATCAAAGTTTTAATCCAAGAAGTCTAATTTTCTACATTTCTCTGAAATTAGATTCCTACCAAAAACAAAACACAATGGTTGACAATTGCTTTAAGCAACTTCTAAATTTAAGTTCAAAAATAATGGCTGACAAGTTTTTAAAGTAACTTCTAAATTCAAGTCCAAAAATATCAGACCACTTCAATCATCCTAATTCTCCAAACCCTAATCACAAAACCAAATCTGAGTAAAGTCACTAACCACATAATATGCAAGAAAGTTGTTTGGCACATAAGAACAATTCCCTCTAACCATAGGTTTCTGCCAAATCTCTAAAATAATATCCTATTTCTTCACTTAATTCTAAATTTGCCACAAAAATATAGTGTTAGACCTTAAAGGCCCAAAAGGAGACAAGAATGGGTATAAACTTCAGATATAATGATTAAACAAAAGTAACTTTAGGGTGCCTTTGGCCCCTCTCTAAAACCCACACAGGAAGTGAGCCTGGAAACAGCAGCCCCTAGGCAGGCTGCTAAGTCACCTGAACAAATGTAGATGAAAGGGCACTAGACCTGAGGGAAGGGCTATTTTTTTACGGCATGTATTTGTCTCCTCCACTAGACTTTAAGTACATCCCATGAAGCAGGGACTGTGCTTCATTCTCCACCTTACTGAATGAATGAATGAATGAACGAACAAAGGAACAAGCAAGCCTCACCATCAAAAACTAGGCTCTGGATTACCTCCAAATTTCTGTCTGGCAAGACTAGAGAACATACTTTGTGGGTATTTTAAGCACCATTTCTTTCAGGATTCCAATTTGGGTCCTAGAATACAGATATAAACTAACAATGCTAAAGATGTTTAATTTACTAATGCAAATCTTCATATATAAATATGCTATATAATGTCTTTTCAAGAGACTTAAAGTATGAAACATTTTTTCAAATGGAAAACACTTTAGTCCCCCTAGAGATAGTTTCCCAGAGCATAAAAGCAAATGTATACACTATAAATTAATATCACCAAGTAGAGGGAAAGATAGCAGCACAAGTATACCTCTAATAGAGACCACAAGGCCCAGACTTTCAGTCTGCTTACAGGGATTTACTTTTTCCCAAAGCCAACTTAAAAATACTGAGAAGAGCCAGGTGCAGTGGCTCATACCTGTAATCCCAGCTACTCAGCAGGCTGAGTCAGGAGAATTGGTTGAGGCCAGTAGTCCAAAACCAGCCTGGGCAACACAGTGAGACTCCTGTCTTGAAAAATAAAAATACAGCCGGGCACGGTGGCTCACGCCTGTAATCCCAACACTTTGGGAGGCCAAGGCGGGCGGATTACCTGAGGTCAGGAGTTCAAGACCAGCCTGACCAATATTGAGAAACCCCGTCTCTGCTAAAAAAATACAAAATTAGCCATGCGTGGTGGTGGGCTCCTGTAATCACAGCTACTCGGGAGGCTGAGGGAGAAGAATCGCTTGAACCTGGGAGGTGGAGGTTGCAGTGAGCTGAGATCGCGCCATTGCGCTCCAGCCTGGGCAACAAGAGTGAAACTCCATCTCAAAAAAAAAAGAAAGAAAAACTAAAATATAGGCCAGGAGCGGTAGCTCACTCCTGTAATCCCAGCACTTTAGGAAGCCAAGGCAGGAGGATTTCTTGAGCCCAAGAGTTTGAGATCAGCTTTGGCAACATAGCAAAACCTTGTCTCTACAAAAAAAAAAAAAAAAAAGCCAGGTGTGGTAACACATGCCTGTAGTCCCAGCTGCTCAGAGGCTGTGGTGGGAGAATTCATTGAACTCAGGAGGTCAAGGTTGCAGTGAGCTGTGACTGCACTACTGCACTTTAGCCTGGACAACAGAGCAAGATCCTGTCTCAAAAAATATATATATACTACATATATGCCTACTGTGTACCCACAAAAAAAAATTTTTAAATAAAAAATGCAACAAAAAATATAAATATACACATATATAATAAAATATTAAGGAAAAATATTGCAAAAACAATCTCTACACAATATGCCTGCTCCTCTCCCTACATACTGCCTCCTGAAATCAGGCTGCAGGAAATTACTGAAAATTATTGTCCTATATTTCATATCCCTATATGCTACTATTCCCACTTTCAGTCCCAATACACTTCTAGACACCACAATTCCAGACAGCCAGGTAGAAACTGTCTATAAACGGTAGGTACACTTACAGTATACAACAGCCGCTACCTTCACTTTTTCAGATGTTGGTGGAAACTACTGATTGAACAACATCAAAGAGTAATAAGTGAGGTAAAGAAATACAGATGAAATAAGATATACAAGTAGAGAAGACAGAACTAGATTTAAATATTACCTTTAGCCTTCCACAGGCCACTTAACTCTTAGGCAACTCAATTTCCTCAGTTGTAAAATGGGGGTACCATCACTTGCTTTATAGAGTTGTTACAAGGATTGAATGAGACAGCATTAAACAACACCTGGCATGTATAAGATGCTAAATAAACCTTGGTTTACTCTTCTCCTTATTAGGGTAAAATGCAACAAGTGAGTATAGCGAAAAAGAAAGATTGTCGGCTAGGCATGGTGGTGCACACCTGTAACCCTAACACTTTGGGAGGCCAAAGCGGGAGAACTGCTTGAGGCCAGTAGTTCGACTAGCCTGGGCAACAAAAGAAGACCCCCATCTCTATTTAAAAAAAAAAAAAAAAAGAGAGAGAGAGATTGTCAATGTGAAAATAATTTAAAATGAGTCATACTTTCCATTAATTCATTCAAAAAGTATTAATTGGCCAGGCACAGTGGCTGTAATCCCAGCACTTTGGGAGGCCAGGGTGGGCGGACTGCTCAAGCCCAGGAGTTCAAGACCAGCCTGGGCAATGTGGCAAAACCCCATCTCTACAAAAAATACAAAAATTAGCTGACTGTGGTGGCTTATGCCTGCAGGTATTCGGGAGGCTGAGGTGGCAGGATCACTTGAGCACAAGAGGCAAAGACTGCAGCAAGTCAAGATCATGCCACTGCACTCCAGCCTCGGAGACAAAGTGAGAGCTTCTCGAAAAAAAAAAAAAAAGTATTAGGGGCCCGGTGCAGTGGCTCACGCCTGTAATCCCAGCACTTTGGGAGGCCGAGATGGGCGAATCACCTGAGGTCAGGAGTTCCAGACCAGCCTGTTCAACACAGTAAAACCCCATCTCTTCTAAAAATACAAAAATTAGCTGGGTGACGTGGCGCCTGTCTGTAATCCCAGCTACTCAGGAGGCTGACGCAGGAGAATCACTTGAATCCGGAAAGCGGGGGTTGCAGTGAGCTGAGGTGGCACCACTGTACTCCAGCCCGGGCAACAAGAGGGAAACTGTCTCAAAAAAAAAAAAAAAAAAAAAAGTCTTAGGCCAGGCGCAGTAGCTCACGCCTGTAATCCCAGAACTTTCGGAGGCCAAGACAGGCAGATCTCCCGAGGTCAGGATTTCAAGACCAGCCTGGTCAACATGGCAAAACCTCGTCTCTACTAAAAATACAAAAATTAGCTGGACATGGTGGCTCATGTCTGTAATCCTGGCTACTCAGGAGACTGAGGCAGGAGAATCGCTGGAACCCAGGAAGCGGAGGTTGCAGTGAGCCGAGATGGAGCCACTGTACTCCAGCCTTGGCAACAGAGTGAGACTCTGCCTTAAAAAAAAAAAGAAGTATTAATTGGGCACTGACTGACACATGCTGTTCTAGGCACTCAGGATACAGGTGTCAACATAATGGTCTCTGTCTTTAAAGCACACACACAAAAAAAGAGTTCCACCAAAACATTCAGTGAGTAGAGGACTAGAAGTCTTACCACACTAAGTACCTATGCCATTCATTTGGCACTTACTTTGAACGAATTTACCTTGTTAATAACTTCTCATTAGCATATCATGTGCACACTTACAGTACTGAGGGTTAAAACTGTGTTTTATTTATCCTCTATTCTCAAAGTTCTATAACCATGATATTCTCAAAATGGGTCAGCTCCCTGAAATGCTATTCATTCATTCATTCATTCACTCATTTAACAGATATTTATTGAGCATTTCCAACATTGTGTCAGGCACTGTATTTAGGCCCTGGGAATACAGCATTCAGGGGAAAAATAAAATATAGTGCCTGCCCTTGTGGCACTTACGGTCTACTCTAATAGAAGAGTTTAGGGGAGAAAGACTTTAGCCAAAGGTATATATCCTATCTCCAGATAAAACTACAAAACTTACTGCTCAAAAAAAAAAACTAACTTATATTTAAATAAAGTTAACACACATATATGATTTTCCCCCAAATATGTACTTCCATATAACTTTTTATCCAAAAATTCCCACTGCTTTTTACTCAGTAACTCATTGTTCATAGAATCCCCCTCCAGAGAGGAGGCATAAAAGAAGTATAAAATATTCCTACTGCAAGACCAAAAACCTAAGTACAAAGAAATCCACTTGGGCCAGGTACAGTGGTTCACACCTGTAACCTCAGAACTTTGGGAGACTGAGGCGGGCAGGTCGCCTGAGGTCAGGAGTTCAAGACCAGCCTGATCAACATGATAAAACCCCGTCTCTAATAAAAAATACAAAAATTAACCAGGTGTGGTGGCAGGCACCTGTAATGCCAGCTACTTGGGAGGCTGAGGCAGGAGAATTGCTTGAACCTGGGAGGCAGAGGTTGCAGTGAGCCGAGATTGTACCACTATACTCCAGCCTGAGCTACAGAATGAGACTCCATCTCAAAAAAAAAAAAGAAGAAAAGAAATCCACTCAAGTTGATTATGCACACAAACAAAACAGATAATGCACCCAAATGAAACTTCATTGTGTACGTACTAAAAGAAATGCCGTGCTCGCTTCGGCAGCACATATACTAAAATTGGAACGACACAGAGAAGATTGGCATGGCCCCTGCGCAAGGATGACACGCAAATTCGTGAAGCGTTCCATATTTTAGGCCGGGCGCGGTGGCTCAAACCTGTAATCCCAGCACTTTGGGAGGCTGAGACGAGCGGATCACGAGGTCAGGAGATCGAGACCATCCTGGCTAACCCGGTGAAACCCTGTCTCTACTAAAAAATATTAAAAAAAAAAAAAAAAAAAAAAAAACTAGCTGAGCACGGTGGCAGGCGCCTGTAGTCCCAGCTACTAGGGAGGCTGAGGCAGGAGAATGGCATAAACCCGGGAGGCGGAGCTTGCAGTGAGCTGAGATCCGGCCACTGTACTCCAGCCTGGGTGACAGAGCAAGACTACGTCTCAAAAAAAAAAAAAAAAAAGAAATGCCAAACATATCATTCAAAGTAATATGGTACTTAGATCCTTGAATAGACAGGATCACTCAACATTCAGGTGCAAACACTGGTTGGGCTTCTCAGTTCTCCTAACAGTAGTAATTCTACCGCTTGTCCAGCTGGATTCCAAAAGTTATGAGTTTATCTATAATTGGGTATTTAGGAGACATGCAATAAAACATCTACCAAAGGATGGTTTAAAAGACTTATTGCCAGGGAAAATGATTTAAGGAATTAGTATGCATTCACTTCTATAGGCTTTATAAGTTTCATTCATGACCTAAACAACAGAATGTGTGTATATGTGGACTACAAAAATAGCCAGTAACTGAATTTAAGCTGCATTTTCACTTGGCTACCAGAGACAATCCTATGAACTCCACCATTGCTTTGGTTCGAAATTGTGGCAGGGAACATTGTCACGTTACAATATTACCTATATTGTACTCCATGTGAATCTGATACAGTATAAGGAAAAACTTGCTCTGTTCTGAGGAACTTATAGTTTCCCCTGCTCATCTGAGAGTTACATACATTATGAGATTTGCCCCTCAGACTTCTTTTACTTCTTTAACCCTCAACTTCGACCACTCTGCTTTGTTATGTTGGCAAATGCATGAGTGTTGGAAAGGGAAAAGCACAGGGTGATAAAAGTATACTAAAGAAGGACCTAGGGATTTTTTTAATTAAATAAAAATAAAGTAATACAGCATTTTACTTCTAAAGTTACTCAAAATATTTATTTTGATCTCACAAGATGGGGATTCACAGTCAATGATTATCTCAAAAATCCCAAAAAGCTAGCGAAAAAGTCAGAAATACCAGCAAACAGACCTAACAAGGAGAGGTAGAAAAAAGAGTTCAAATATTTTTCAAAGATTGCTGTCCAGTTTTGTGAATACAGTATTAGATTGTTTACTAGGAGTGACACCTAGGTGCAGCAAATAAACGCTAATGACTGAGGGCCAGATTAACCGACCTAAAAGAGGTCAAGCTTTATGAAAGCTTGGAGGAAAAAAAAAGCCACAGTGTATAGGAGTAATTACATCTAACTGCATAGCACTAAAAGACAGCCTGACATTTTAAAAGTGTGGGCATTGTGGGTAATGATAAGGGAGGAAAAAAAAAAATAAGAAAATTTAAAAGTGTGGGCACAAAGGCAATCTACAGAATGGGAGAAAAATCTGCAAACCATGTATCTGATAAGCAGTTAATTTCCAAAATACATAGGGTAGTCCTGCGACTCCACAGGAAGAAAACATTTGTTAATGGGCAAAGCAGGATTTTAAGGCTGCAGTGAACCACTCCTAAGACCCTGTCCCAAAAAAAAATAAAAGAAAAAAAGGTCCTAACTAAATAGACACTTCTCAGGTATATAAAAAGGGTGCTCAACATTACTAATCATCAGGGAAATGCAATTCAAAACCGCAATGATATATCACCTCACACCTGTCAAAATGGCTCTTGTCAAAAAGACAAGAGACAACAAATATTGGGGAGATGTGGAAAAAAGGGAATCCTGGTACATGTCAGTAGAAATGGAAAATGGTGCAGCCACTATGGAAAACAGTATGAAAGTTCCTCAAAAAAATTAAAAATAGAACTACCATATGATCCGGCAATCCCACTTCTGGGTATTTATCCAAAGGAATTGAAATCAGGATTTCGACGGACATCTGCACTCCCATGTTCGCAGTAGCATTATTCATAATAGCTAAGATATGGAAACAATCTAAATGTCCAACAAGAGATGAATGTAGTAAACGTGGTGTATATGTGTGCATGCCCAGTGGAATACTATTAAGCCTAAGAAGGAAATCCTGCCATTCACAACAACACAAATGCACCTAGACGACGTTACACTAAATCATATAAGCCAGTCCCAGAAACACAAATACTGTATGATCTCACTTATATGTGGAATCTAAACTAGCAAATTCACAGAAGCAGAGAGTAGAAGGGTGATTGCCAGGGTCTTGCGGGGAGGCAATCAAGTTTCACTTATGCCAGATAAATAAGTTCTGGAGATTTATATAGCATAGTGCCTACATCTAAGAATACTGCATTGCATACTTAAAATTGTCTAAGAGGGCAGATTTTATATCAAGTGTTCTTACCACAAAAATAATACTAATAATACATTCATAATAAAAGGGACAGGGAAACTTTAGGAATGATGGACATGTCTGTGGTGTTGATGGTGGTGGTGGTTTCACAAATATATACTTATCTCTAAACTCACAGAGTTATATACACTAACTACCACCTTTTACATGTCAAAAAAGAAATAAAGGCTTTTCATACTGAAAAAAAAGAAAAAGAAAATAATTCCAATAATCTGCAGAATGCATATTTTCCCCCATCCTATGGATACACCACTTGGGAAGAAGACAAAACTATAAGAAAAGCTCATAGTGCTATGACTTTTTAAAGCAAATAAAATGTCTCTGGACACAGTGAAAGAAATAATCTAAAAACAGAGGGAAAAGAGGGGGAAATAGGCATCAAGTGTAGTTAGTTAAAAACACGGCACAAAAGCAGAAAAAGGAGAAACTCCTCAATTACAAACAGGAATATTATGTTACAAACAAGACTACATTTCTTTTTACAAAAATAAGGGTCTGCTAAAGCAACAACATGGGCAACCCCATTTTGCATCAAATAAGACTTTACAGACACTGGCAAATGTCTATTATAGATCCCACAGACATAGAGGGTGCCTTTAAGTACTTCACAAAGGGTGAACCAGGAGTGCTCAATTCCTACAAAACTAGAGAAGAGCTAACCATAAATATACAACCTGCTTCATAAATATGTAGTCCATAATCTTAACAAATCCAGAATTATAATTTATCCTCTTCTAAAGGTCCAATCGCTATGTAAGAGTAGTAAGTCTCTAAAAAACCTTTCAGAGAAAGCAATTAGATCACTCTATCATCTCCTAGAGCTATAACATAAATCTTCTTAAGACTGAAAAACAAATATTTCAAAGTAAATCTTTAGTAGCCTGTTATTTATGGTGCTTCAAAACATTTTAAAAGGATCTTTGAAACAAAGTTTCATTAGTACCCTTCTACAAAGAGCTCTCATATCTTTCATTCTTTTAGCAATTTAAAAGCTACCAAACGTTCATTTCCTCATTAGATTATTGATTCCTAGCCTTTTAACATTTCTATAACAGCTGCTTGACAAATTACCTCACCTTATTCCTCAGGGGGTAAGGACAGCATGATAGCCATGAATTCAAAAATGGGACCACAAACTGATGAGTGAAGATGAGCTAATTGCTGCAGATGAGTTAGACACTGCTCTAATAGACTAGGCACTCACATAGCATGATACAATTAAATGCTTACACCCTAAATATTTTCTTTGTCCTTAAATGTAGAGAAAAGATATTTTCTTAAATTGAGTTTTATTTTAAAATATGTGATAGCCTCAGTAGGTCAAGAAGCTGGAACATGTTTGGAATAGTTTCTACCGAAAGCCTCGTCTTCAAAGTACTTATTCTCAATAGTTTGCACAACTTTCAGATTTAACCTTATTTCAACCTAAGAGATTCGTAAGCCCCCAAAATAGTCTATTACATAGGACAGTTATAATGCCCAAAATTTTATCAAATAAAAGCTAAGACGATTTTCAAAGATATAATAAAAATATTTCAGAGTAGTATCGTAAAATATTCCTGTTGTCTCTGCCTAGATCCGTTGTTAGTGTCAAAACAGTTTAAGACACAAAGAGAAAAAGCACACACAAACCGCGATCTTGTAGACCCCTAGAACATAAAATATTGCTTCCCCCCAGTAAGAACCACAAAATGGTATGGAATTAAAGAAGCATTTTAAATGAACAGCATTTTCCAGCCAAATTACTTAGCAAGTCAGTCTCTTTCAGACAGAAGCAATACACTCTTCTCTGAATTCAGAAACAATTTCATAGTAAAATAAACGTGTCAATTCCTTTTTAAAGCAATAAATATCTGTGCTTAGCTTTATACTGTAGGTAATAAAATTTCAAGATCTTTCAATCATTTTTTTAATTCAATCACCAGGGTCTTCAAATGTCATTTTTGCAACTGCATGACAACACTGGTGTTCATTCAACTTTTGTAATATAGTCCCATAACGAAAATGTAGACACCCAAGAAACCACACAGTTTTGGCACGATAGTGCTGACTATCCGAAACATTCCACTTGTTTCTTTCGACGTGCTCCTTCTGTGACCTGAAAGCTCTGGTTCCTACTAGCACCTTGGTGAGCTAGCTGGCTGGTTCCCCAGCCATAATATCATGTTTGATCTCTCCTGCCTGGAGAGGCGATAGCGTTGATTTTGTTTTTAAAGTTGGTGTCAGAGCAGCTACAAACTTTTTTCAGCATCCCTGCCTGGCTGCCAACTGGAGCTCTCTGTTCACTTCCTCACCAACTTGAACCACCCCCAAACTGAGAGTAAGCTGGAGTTAGACAGCGGCAGGAACTGACACACTTTCAAGAAGGGTTTGACACCGCAGAAAACTTTCACTTCTCCAACCCTTCCACCCAGGGGTTCTGGCCCTTCGCTCTTGCTTCCCCGCTAGAATTCCCCTCTGGGGCAGGACAAGGACAAGGACAGCAGATCGTTCGAATGACCCCGAAAGGGACCCCCAAAGCCCTCTCCCCTGGACTCATGGGCTGTTCTTTACACAAAAGAGCCGGGCCAGCTTGAAAAGCAAAGGGGACAGCGTCGCGGCCCTTCTCCTGGGTGCCACCCTCCACCGCGCCCGCAGACCCTGTCTCCAGCCGCCCGAGCAGTCTCCACTGGAGGCTTCCTGCCCCCAACCCGGCCAGACAAAGCCTCGGCAGCCGGGCCGGCACTTCCGAGCCTCCGGACTCGGGACGCCGCGCTCTTACCCTGGCCTCATCCAGAGTGACGCCGGCGCCACCGCTTCCCCCGGCCTTGGCGGCGGGGCAGCTGGCGGCGCGGGTCTTGGAGGAGCGGGTCCGAGAGGAGATGAAATGGCTGCTGCCTCCGGTCGCCCCAGGCTCTGCTCCGGCCCCAGGCCCAGGCCCGGGACCAGGAGACTTGGACCCGAGAAGGCGGAGAGAGCTCTTCCGGGTGTTCACCATGGTCCAGCCAGGGGGACGGAGTCCACGCCGCGCCCGGGAGAGCCGAGCAAGGCCGGCCCGCCGGCCGGTCAGTCAGGGCCAGCGGAGCCGAGCCGGGCAGTGAGAGACGAGCCGGTCCGGAGCGTGCAGAGCGCAGACGAGCACAAGAGAGAGCCGGGCAGAGGAAGGGAAGTCGGCGTGAGCAAGCGGCGAGCGGGAAGCGGGGGCGGTGCTGCAGGCGGCAGCACAGACACTCCGCCGGCTTCGCCCTCCTCAGCGGGAGCTGAGCGGAGCCGCCATTTCTACCCCTTTCTCTCCCGTTCTCGCTCTCGAGCTCCGTGCGTCAGGGCTCCAGCGCCGCAGGGCCAACGAGACCGCTTCCGGCCGCAGCCGCGGCGGGGCGCTGCGAGGCCAGCCAGCCCTTCCCGGCAGCTCTCTCCTCTCCCCGCGGCCTCCAGCTGCCCCGCCCCCGGCGCGGCGTCAGCGCTCGGCGGCCGGGGAGCGACGCTCTGGGCTGTCAGCTCGATGGTTTCCAGGTCTCCGCTACCGCAAAGCTGGGGGGACCAGAAAAGCCAGACTGATCAGGACGAGTTCGGGCGTGGACTTGGGCCAGAAGCTCTCGTGCCCAGCCAGGCCTGGACGGCCCCAGACCCCACCGTCTCCCCCGTGGCCTGGATGGAGCAGGGGACGGCCGGCGAAGGCGCGGGGTGGAAGGGGAGCGGCGACGAAGTCGCGAGGAGCTGACTGGGAATCCCCGAGCTACCCGAGGCAAGACACTGAACTTGAGTCGCACTTTTCATGCCTGTAAAAATGAGAATGACAGCTGTGATAAAAAATTGATCTGGGCGGTATCTGGAACGTGGTAAGCTTAAGACGAAAAGGGTGGGGGGCGCGAAACACCACGCTAGAACCCTGCGTCTTTAAACAAAGCGAGGCAGGGTCGTTTTCTATCCTCTTAGCCAGATCTAAGGCGGAGTCAAAGAATGAGTTCCCTCTAAGAGCCGCCTCTATCACCGCCCCCTGCCCCTGGCCCGCTGAAGAATTAGCATTCAAAAAGCTGAGCCCAAAGATATAACATTTGCAATTTAACTTCCAAAGAAAAAAAAAATTAAGCCACACAATTCATATGAAAAGCTCTGCTGCAGGCCGGGTGCGGCGGCTCACGCCTGTAATCCCAGCACTTTGGGAGGCCGGGGTGGGTGGATCACCTGAGGTCAGGAGTTCGAGGCCAACCTGACCAACATGGTGAAACCCTGTCTCTACTAAAAATACAAAAAAATAGACGGGTGTTGTGGCGGGCACCAGTAATCCCAGCTGCTCGGGAAGCTGAGGCATGAGAATCACTTGAACCCAGAAGACGGAGGTTGCAGTGAGCCGAAATGACGCCACTGCGCTCCAGCCTGAACGATAGAGCCAGACCCTGTCTCAAAAAAAAAAAAAAAAGAAAGAAAGAAAAGGAAGAAACGGAAGGAAGGAAAAAGAAAGGAAGGAGAGAAAAAACTTTGCTGTAAAGTAGGAATTAGGTTCATTTCAAAAATTCACAATACAGGTCGGGAGCAGTGGCTGAGGCCTGTAATCCCAGCACTTTGGGAGGCCGAGGCAGGTGGATCACTTGAGGTCAGGAGTTCGAGACCAACCTGACCAACATGGTGAAACCCCATGTACTAAAAAATACAAAAAATTAGCCAGGTGTGGTGCCACATGCCTGTAATCCCAACTACTTAGGAGGCTGAGGCAGGAGAATCGCTTGAACTCCGGAGGCAGAGGTTGCAGTGAGCCGAGATCGTGCCACTGCACTCCAGCCTGGGTGACAGAATGAGACTCCGTCTCAAAAAAAAAAAAAAAAAAAAAAAATTCACAGTACATTAGACATAGCCTACTGGTTATTGGGCAGAAGTTTATTAAACTCTTTATTAAACTAAGAAAAATTGAAGACTCAAGAAACGTCCTGAAAATGACCAAATGGCATCAAACTTAGAGCATTCTGGCCATCTAAGCTCCCAGTCATTCCAAAAAACTGTACGACACTGGGAATGAGAATGTTTTTTTCTGTTTGGGAACCAGTATGGATTCCAGAATAGATAAATCCTTCTGACACAATTTGCATGCCACATCCTCTCCTGGATACTTCACCTGCCACTTAGAGCTGGCATCTTAATGGGTGTGGATTCCTCATAATGGAACCATACCTGGATTTTCCTGGGTCAGGTAGCCATCACATCCATGAGCAGAATAAACAAGTATCAATTCCTGTGGAAAGAGACTGGTTTCGGCCAGGCACTGTAACTCGCACCTGTATTCTCAGCACTTAGAGGCCAAGGTGGGAGGATGGCTTGAGACCAGCCTGGGCAACATAGTGAGATCCTCTCTCTACCAAAAAGAGAGAGAGACAGAGTCTCGCTCTGTCACCCAGGCTAGAGTACAGTGGCACAACCTCAGCTCACTACAGCCTCGACCTCCCAGGCTCAAGCGATCCCCCTGCCTCAGCCTCCCCAGTCGCTGAGACTACTGGGTGTGGTGCCTGTGGTCCCAGCCACTCCTGAGGCTGAGGCGCCATCAATCACTTGAGCCCAGGATGACCAGGCGACAATGAGCCAAGTTCATGCCACTGTACTTTAGCCTGGGTGACAGAGTAACACCCTGTCTCAGAAAAGATTTTTTAAAAAGGGTAGGGTGCAGTGGCTAATGCCTGTAATCTCAGCACTTTGGGAGGGCAAGGCTGGCGGATCACTTGAGGTCAGGAGTTCGAGACCAGCCTGACCAACATGGTGAAACCCCATTTCTACTAAAATTACAAAAAATTAACCGGGCATGGTGGCAGATGCCTGTAATGTCAGCTATTCGGGAGGCTGAGGCAGAATAATCGCTTGAACCCAGGAGGTGGAGGTTGCAGTGAGCTGAGATTGCACCACTGCACTCCAGTCTGGGCAACAGTGCAAAACTCCATCTCAAAAAAAAAAAAAAAACAGGCTAGTGTCCTGCAGAGGTGTGTGGTATGCAAATTATATACAAAGGATTTGTGTGCTTTCCTCCTTTGTTTTTGTTTGTTTGCTTTTGTAGTCCTAAATTGGGAAGGCCAAGTTACCATAACCTATACCATTTACTATCAACAAATGTTAACCTTATTTATTTATTTGAGATGGAGTCTTGCTCTGTCGCTCAGGCTGGAGTGCAGTGGTTCGATCTGGGCTCACTGCAACCTCCACCTCCTGGGTTCAAGCGATTCTCCTGCCTCAGCCTCCCAAGTAGCTGGGGCTACAGGCGTGTGCCACCACGCCCGGCTAATTTTTTGTAGTTTTTAGTAGAGATGGGGTTTCACCATGTTTGCCAGGATGGTCTTATCTCCTGACCTCGTGATCTGGCTGCCTCCGCCTCCCAAAGTGCTGGGATTACAGGCGTGAGCCACTGCGCCTGGAGGTAACAAAAGTTAATTTTAAATCCAACTAAGCTTGAGCCTAGGAGTTTGAGACCAGCCTGGGCAACATAGTGAGACCCTGTCTCTAGAAAATATGTAAGTAAATAAATAAATCCAACTGGTATTAGGTACTCTGCTAGGCCAGGAAATACACAGATTTTTAAAAATCAAGAACATTTAAACATTCTCAAAGAGGCGGGCGCGGTGGCTCACGCCTGTAATCCCAGCACTTTGGGAGGCCGAGGCGGGCGGATCATGAGATCAGGAGTTCAAGAGCAAGATCAGGAGTCAAGAGCTTGCTGTGAGCTAAGATAGCCTCACTGCACTCCAGCCTGGACAACAGAGCGAGACTCCGTCTCAAAAAAAAAAAAAATCCTCAAAGAACACACAGACATAGAGGGAATGAATAAGATAGGGAAGAAACCGGTAAACTGCAATACAATGTGATAAGAATGAGGCAGAGGCCATTAATTCCAGCAGGGATTTTAGGGAAAACCTCTGAGAGATAATGAACCCTGAGATATGTGTTGAACCCCAAAATTGTAGATAAAAGAAAGAAAGACTTGAAAAAGATATGGCCAAGCAAGGTGACTCAGGCCTATAAATCCTAGCACTTTGGGAGGCTGAGGTGGGAGGATGGCTTGAGCTCAGGCGTTCAAGACCAGCCTGGGCAACATAGTGAGACCCCATCTCTATAAATTAAAATAAAATTTAAAAAGAAAGAAAAAGGGCTGGTTGCAGTGGCTCATGCCTGTAATCCCAGAATTTAGGGAGGCTGAGGTAGGAGAATCTCCTGAGCTCAGGATTTCAAGACTAGGCTGGGCAACATAGTGAGACCCCATCTCTATAAATTAAAATAAATTTTTTTTAAAAAGGAGGCCAGGCGCAGTGGCTCACGCCTGTAATTCCAGCACTTTGGGAGGTTGAGGCAGGTGGATCATGAGATCAGGAGTTCAAGACCAACCTGGCCAAGATGGTGAAACCCTGTCTCTACTAAAAATACAAAAAAAAATTAGCTGGGTTTGGTGGTGGGCACCTGTAATCTCAGCTACTCTGGAGACTAAGGCAAGGAATTGCCTCAGATTGCAATGAGCTAAGATCACACCACTGCACTCCAGCCTGGGCGACAGAGTGAGATTGCATCTCAAAAAAAAGGGGGGCTGGGCGCAGTGGCTCTTGCCTGTAACCCCAGCACTTTGGGAGTCCAAGGCAGGCAGATCACTTGAGGCCAGGAGTTCAAGGTCAGCCTGGCCAACATGGCGAAACCCCATCTCTATTAAAAATACAAAAATGAGCTGGGCATGGTGGTGCATAACCTATAATGTAATCCCAGATACTCAGGAGGCTAAGGCATGAGAATCACTTGAACCCGAAAGGTGGAGGCTGCAGTAAGCCAAGACCTCACCACTGCACTCCAACCTAGGCAACAGAGTGAGACCCTGTCTCAGAAAGAAAATTAAGAAAAGAAAAGAGATATGGAAGAGTTGCCTGTTTTCTACAGTACATACTAGAGGAAATAACTAAAACGCTGGTTAAATATTTTTTGAACTTTAAAAAAAAAACCCTGCAGTACATGTAAGAGGTGGCAAGATACTAAGAAATGCTCAGATCAAAAGCTAAGTCACAGCAGGAACCCAGGACAAGTAAGCAAGGCTCTGAAGACAGCTTTCATTTCCAATGCATTTGCTCAACCCCAGAGAATTTGACCTATTCTCTCTGCTTTAAGAAATGCAAGGCCGGGCACAGTGGCTCACGCCTGTAATCCCACCACTTTGGGAGGCTGAGGTGGGTGGATCATGAGGTCAGGATTTCGAGACCAGCCTGACCAACATAGTGAAACCCCGTCTCTACTACAAATACAAAAATTAGCCAGGCATTATGGCAGGCAACTGTAATCCCAGCTACTCAGGAGGCTGAGGCAGGAGAATCACTTGAACCCGGGAGGCAGAGGTTGCAGTGAGCCGAGATCACGCCATTGCACTCCAGCCTGGATGACAGAGCGAGACTCCGCCTCCAAAAAAAAAAGAAAAAAAAAAAGCAGGCCAGGTGTGGTAGCTCATGCCTGTAATCCCAGAACTTTAGGAGGCTGAGGCAGGCGGATCAAGAGGTCAAGAGTTCGAGACCAGCCTGCCAACATGGTGAAACCCCATCTCTACTAAAAATACAAAAATTAGTGAGGCGTGGTGGCGGGCACCTGTAGTCCCAGCTACACGGGAGGCTGAGGCAGGAGAACTGATTGAACCCTGGAGGTGGAGGTTGCAGTGAGCTGAGAATATGCCACTGCACTCTAGCCTGGGTGACAGAGCAAGACTCCACCTCGGGGGTGGGGGGGAAGAAATACAAAAGACAGTAGTAAGGCCTAAAATCTGCTAAATATATGGAATCTAATGCAATCATCCTACCAAATCTGCTATAATAAGGATATAGCTAAGTATGAGTAAATTAGAAATAAACCCACCAACCTTCCCATCACTCATCTCCAGGAGGACTGCCCACCTTTCCCAACACTGACACTAAGAGTGGGGAGTGAGGGGGCAGGGTGTGGGGGTGGGGGTCCCTTGAAAATTAATAACGACACACTGATCAACAGGTTTACAGCCCGAATTCACTAAGGCTAGGTATGAAGATCCTCACAACAATAATTCAGGTTAAATAGATTTGAGTCAACAGTGATCCTAAGCATAAAGCAGAAGCAAACATAAATCATCTCAGACAGAATATACCTTCAACAGAAGGCACAAAAATAAAGTCCCATGAATATGATTCACAGTAAAAACAGAAAATCACAAAAGAATCATCATGACAGCCAGCAAAAAAAACAGACAACAGAATGAGACCCACAGATTTATATTCAGATAAGTAATATAAATAAAGAGGATGGAAGGAATTATATCTAGTACTACTGAGCACTAGATATAATTATTATTAATATGCAATAACATGTATTAATACACAATAACTTACTGTATATTTCAAAATAAAAGAGTGGGTTTGGAATATTACTAATACAAAGAAACAAGACTTAAGGTGATGGATATCCTAATTACCTTGATTTGATCATTACACATTGTATGTTTGTATAAAAATATCACATGTGCTCCCTAAATACAAACAGCTAGGCTGGACACACCGGCTCACACCTGTAATCCCAGTACTTGGGAGGCTGAGGTAGGAAGATCACTTGAGCCCAGGAGTTCAAGACCAGCCTGGGCAACATAGTAAGACCCTGACTCTACAAAAACTTAAAAAAACAATTAGCCAGGCATGGTGGTGCATGTCTGTGTTCCCAGCTACTCAGGAGGCTGAGGTAGGAGGATCATGAGCCTGAGAGGTAGAGGCTGCAGTGAGCCATGATAGTGCCACTGCACTCCAGCCTGAGAGACAGAGGGAAACCCAGACTGGAAAAAAAAAAAAAAAAAACCTGTTATGTAACCATAATAATTTAAAATTAAATAAAGGAGAAATGGCTGGGCGTGGTGGCTCACGCCTGTAATCCCAGCACTTTGGGAGGCCAAGGCAGGTGGATCACAAGGTCAGGAGATAGAGACTATCCTGGCTAACAGTGAAACCCTGTCTCTACTACAAATACAAAAAAATTAGCTGGGCATGGTGGCACATGCCTGTAGTCCCAGCTACTCAGGAGGCTGAGGCAGGAGAATTGCTTGAACTCAGGAGGTGGAGGTTGCAGGGAGCCAAGATCCCATCACTGCCCTCCAGCCTGAGTGACAGAGCGAGACTCCATCTCAAAAAAATAAAATTAAATTAAAAAATAAAGGAGAGATTAAAAAGAACTAATGAGCAAAAAGTGACAAAACAAATTTTAAAAGAATGAAATAGATCTTATAAAAAGAAAAAGAATAGGCCGAGCGTGGGGGCTCACGCCTGTAATCCCAGCACTTTGGGAGGCCGAGGCAGGTGGATCACCTGAGGTCAGGAGCTCAAGACCAGCCTGACCAACATGGATAAACCCCGTCTCTACTACAAACACAAAATTAGCTGGGCCTAGTGGTGCATGCCTATAATCCCAGCTACTCGGAAGGCTGAGGCAGAAGAATCACTTGAACCCAGGAGGCAGAGGTTGCGGTGAGCTGAGATCGTGCCATTGCACTCCAGCCTGGGCAACAAGAGCAAAACTCCGTCTCAAATAAATAAATAAATAATAAAAACAATAAAGTATTCTTAAACATGACATCAAAGCAAGAGCCATAAATTAGTTGGGCATGATGTAAGTACCTGTAGTCCCAGCCACTCAGGAGGCTGAGGCAGGAGGATCATTTGGGCCCAGGAGTCTGAGGCTGTAGTGAGCCTTGGTCACTCCACTGCACTCCAGCCTTGGCAGCAGGGCAAGACCCTGTCTCAAAAGAGAAAAAAAAAAAAAAAAAAAAAAAGCTGTACTTCCAATGGAGCTAAAGTGAGACACTGCAAGTCTATAGGGAGGCCATCAGTGAAGAGATGGTCCTGATTTGGGAGGTGTAGGATGCAATCCATGGGACTGCATCTTTAAGATCCATGAAACATTTGAGAAACACTTGAAATCAAGAGGCAAAATCAGAACTGTTGACATTAGGCCAGGAGTGGTGGCTCATGCCTATAATCCCAGCGCTTAGGGAGGCCGAGAGGGGCAGATCACCTGAGGTCAGGAGATTGAGACCAGCCTAGCTAACATGGTGAAACCCTGGCTCTACTAAAAATACAAAAATTAGCTGGGTGTGGTGGTGCGCGCCTGTAATCCCAGCTACTCAGAAGGCTGAGGCAAGAGAATCGCTTGAATGGGGGAGGTGGAGGTTGCAGTGAGCCAAGATCACACCACTGGACTCCAGCCTAGGCAACAGAACAAGACTCTGTGTAAAAAAAAAAAAAAAAAAAAGAATTGTTTACATTAGAATTGTGCACTGTTCAGTGTGATTACTAGCACATGTAGTTATTTAAAATTCAAAAATTAAAAATTCATTTCCAGCCAGGCACAGTGGCTCATACCTGTAATCCCAGCACTTTGGGAGGCCGAGGCGAGCAGATCACGAGGTCAGGAGACTGACACCATCCTGGCTAACACGGTAAAACCCCATCTCTACTAAAAATACAAAAAATTAGCCGGGCATGGTGGCGGGCGCCTGTAGTCCCAGCTACTCGGGAGACTGAGGCAGGAGAATGGCGTGAACCTGGGAGGCGGAGCTTGCAGTGAGCCGAGATCGCACCACTGCACTCCAGCCTGGGCGATGGAGTAAGACTCCGTCGCAAAAAAAAAAAAAAAAAACAAATTCATTTCCTCAGTTATACTACCACATTTCAAATATTCAATAAGCGAATGTTGCTAGTAGCCAATGTGTTGGATGATGCAGAAAGAGTTCCATCATCACAGAAAGTTCTACTGGACAGTGCTGACCTAGATATTCATCTCAAGGGAAGGAAATGCTCAAAGATGCTCACTTGGTTTCTGTCCTGAACTGGATGGTTGGCAGGGCTACCAATTGGTAAAGAGGATGCAGGATGAGGAGCAGATTGCTGAGTACCACCCATCATCCTTCTATGTCAATTCAAAAAGCATTCACTGAACTCTATTATGTACCTGTGAAATAGCTACTGTGAAAAGTACTTTGGAAAGTATCTAATAAACAAATTACTCAGTCTGTACCCTTAAGGAGCTTACAGTCCTGTTTGAGTGTTTGCACTTCTAACTAAAAAAGTCAACAGAGAAAGAAATTAGAAAAAGAGCAAACTAAACCCAAGCCAACAGAAGGAAATAAAGAATAGAGTGGAGATAAATAGAGAATAGAAAAATAAGGCTGGGTGTGGTAGCTCATGCCTGTAATCCCAGCACTTTGGGAGCCCAAGGTGGGCAGATCACCTAAGGTCAGGAGTTCAAGACCAGCCTGGCCAACATGGTGAAACCCTGTCTCTGCTAAAAATACAAAAATTAGCTGGGTGTGGCGGTGCATACCTGTAATACCAGCTACTTGGGAGGCTGAGGCAGGAGAACCGCTTGAACCTGGGAGGCAGAGGTTGCAGTGAGCTGAGATGGTGCCACTGCACTCCAGCCCAGCCCGAGCAACAAAGCAAAACTCTGTCTCAAAACAACAACAACAACAAAAACTAAAAT
This sequence comes from Macaca mulatta, assembly GCF_049350105.2. Classification (NCBI taxonomy): domain Eukaryota; kingdom Metazoa; phylum Chordata; class Mammalia; order Primates; family Cercopithecidae; genus Macaca; species Macaca mulatta. The sequence goes on along the minus strand of NC_133418.1, from coordinate 101,107,119 downwards.
GGAGCAAACACCTAAATGTCAGAGCTAAAGTTATAAAATGCTTAGAAAAAAACAGAGAACTCTTCATGACATTGGATTTGGCAATAATTTCTTGGATATGACACCAAAAGTACAGGCAAAACAAGAATAAATTAATTTGACCGAAATTTTAAACTTTTGTGTATCAAAGGATACTGACCCCAGAGTGAAAAGACAATTCACAGGATCAGAGGAAAGATTCGCAAATCACGTATCTGATAAGGGATTACTATCCATAATATATATTTTTTAAAACCCAAAAACTCCTGTAACTCAACAACAACAACAACAAAAAAAAACTATTTGAAAATTTGCAAGGAGTTAAATAGGCATTTCTCCAAAGAAAAATATACAAATAGCCAATAGGCACATGAAAAGATACTCAACATCACTAGTCAGCAGGGAAATGCAAATCAAAACCACAGTGAGATACACTTCATACTCATTAGGGCGGGGTGGTTATAAACACACATACACATACACACACACACACACACAATAACAAGTGTTGGGAGGATGCAGAGAAATTGGAACATTGGTACATTGCTGGTAGGAATGTAAGATGGTGCTGCCATTTGGAAAACAATATGACTGTTCCTTGAAAAGTTAAACACAGAAATACTGTATTCTACTTCTAGGTACATACTCAAAAAAAATTGAAAGGGCCAGGCGCGGTGGCTCACACCTGTAATCCTAGCACTTTGGGAAGCGAAGGTGAGTGGATCGCCAGAGGTCAGGAGTTCAAGACCAGCCCGGTCAACATGGCAAAACCCCATCTCTACTCAAAATACAAAAATTAGCTGAGCATGGTCAGGGGGCACCTTTAATCCCAGCTACTCAGAAAAGCTGAGGTGAGAGAATCACTTGAATCCAGGAGGGGCAGGTTGCAGTGAGCCAAGATTTCACCACTGCACTCCAGCCTGGGCAACAGAGGGAGGCTGTCTCAAAAATTAAATAAATAAATAAATATTCTTACCACAATAAAACAAAAATTTTAAAAAATTGAAAGTAAGGAGTCAGATACTTGTATACTAAAGTCCATACCAGCATTATTCAAGATAGCAGAAAGGTGGAAGCAACCCAAATGGCCATCAACATACGAGTGGATAAGCAAAATATCATATGTACATACAATGGAATCTTATTCAACCATAAATGGGAATGATAATACTGACATATGCTATAACATGGATGAACTTGAAAATAATTATGCTAAGTGAAATAAGCCAGACACAAAAGAATAAATATTGTAGGAGTCCATGTATATGAGGTATCTAGAATGGGCAAATTCATAGAGACAGAAAGTAGAATAGGCTGTGCGTGGTAGCTGAGACCTGTAATCATAGGACTTTGGGAGGCCAAGGTGGGAGGATGGCTTTGAGTCCAGGAGTCTGAGACTGAGACTGGCCTGGGCAACCTGGTGAAAATCCCATCTCAAAAAAAAAAAAATGAAAAAAAGAAAAAGAAAGTAGAATAGAGGTTACCATGGGCTGCAGGGATGGAGGGAGGCTCTGTCTCAAAAAAAAAAAAAAAGAAAAAGAAAAACATATAGCTAACATCATACTCAATGGTGAAAGACTGAAAGCTTTTTCTCTAAAATTAGGAACAAGACAAAGAAACCCACTCATCATTTTTTGAGAGGAGTCTTGCTCTGTCATCCAGACTAGAGTGCAGTGGCGTGATGTCGGCTCACTGCAACCTCCGCTGCCCGGGTTCAAGCAATTCTCCTGCCTCAGCCTCCTGAGTAGATGGGATTACAGGTGCCTGCCACCATGCCTGGCTAATTTTTGTATTTTTAGTAGAGACGGGATTTCACCATGTTGGCCAGGCTGGTCTCAAACTCCTGGCCTCAAGTGATTCACCTGCCTAAGCCTCCCAAAGGCCTGGGATTAAAGGCGTGAGCCACCTTGCCTGGCCTCACCATTTCTTTTCTTTTTTTTTTTTTTTTTTTTTTTTTTTTTTTTTTGAGACGGAGTCTCGCTCTGTTGCCCAGGCTGGAGTGCAGTGGCTGGATGTCAGCTCACTGCAAGCTCTGCCTCCCGGGTTCACGCCATTCTCCTGCCTCAGCCTCCCGAGTAGCTGGGACTACAGGCGCCCGCCACCTCGCCTGGCTAGTTTTTTGTATTTTTTAGTAGAGACGGGGTTTCACCGTGTTAGCCAGGATGGTCTCGATCTTCTGACCTCGTGATCCGCCCGTCTCGGCCTCCCAAAGTGCTGGGATTACAGGCTTGAGCCACCGCGCCCGGCCCATCATTCCTTTAAAAAAAAAAAAAAAAAAAATTAAGTCTAGTAACGGAGTCTCACTATGCTGCCCCAGGTTGGTCTCAAATTCCTGGGCTCAAGTAATTCTCCTGACTCAGCCTCCCAAAGTGCTGAGATTACAGGTGTAAGCCACCACACTCAGCCTCTTCATTTCTATTCAACATTGTACTGGGAAGTTCTAGCTAGATCAGTTAGATAACAAAAAGAAATAAAAGGCATCCACATTAGAAAGAAAGAAATAAAACTGAGGCCAAGTGTGTTATCTCACACCTGTAATCCCAGTGCTTTGGGAAGCCCAAGCAGGAGGATAGTTTGAGGCCAGGGGTTTGAGACCAGCCTGGGCAACACAGTGAAAGTCCATCTCTACAAAAAAAAAAAAAAATTTTTTTTTTAATTGGTTGGGCATGGTGGCACACATCTGTGGTTCTAGCTACTCAGGACACTGTGGTGGAAGGATCACTTGAGCCCAGGAGTTCGATATTAACCTGGGTAACATAAGGAGACCCCATCTCTAGCAAATGATTAGAGCTAATAAATGAATTCAACAGAGTTGTTAGATATAAGGTCAATACACAAAATCAGTGGTATTTCCAAATACTGGCGATAAAAAAATCTAAAAAGGAAATAAACTCCTTTACAATAGCATTAAAAACAATAAAATACTTTGAAATATATTTAACCAAAGAGGTATGAGACTTGTACATGGAAAATTATAAAACACTGCTGAAAGAAATTAAAGAAGGTCTAAGTATGGTCATGTATTGCTTAACGATGGGAGTACTTTCTGAGAAATGTGTCGTGTAAGTGATTTTGTTGTTGTGTGAACATCACAGAGTGCACTTACATAAACCTGGATGGTATAGTGTACTACACATCTAGGCAACATGGCATAGCCTTGCTCCCGGGCTACAAACCTGGACAGCATGTTACTGTATTGAATACTGTAGACAATTGTAACACGATGGTTTTTGTGTATCTAAATATAGAAAAGATACAGGAAAAATATGGCCTTATAATCGTATGTGACCACCATCATATATGCTGTAAGTCATGGACCAAAATGTTATGTGGCACATGACTGTAAATGGAAAAATATTCATGCTTAAGGATTTGAAGACTTTATTTATATATATATAATATATATAATATATATAATATATTATGTATATTTTTTGAGTTAGGGTCTCGCTTTGCGGCCCAGGCTGGAGTGCAATGGTGCTATCTTGGCTCACTGCAACATCTGCCTCCCAAGTTCAAGTGATTCTCCTGCCTCAGCCTCCTGAGTAGCTGGGATTACAGGCACGCACCACCATGCCCAGCTAATTTTTTTGTATTTTCAGTAGAGATAGGGTTTCACCATGTTGGTCAGGCTGGTCTCGAATTCCTGATCTCGTGATCCGTTTGCCTCAGCCTCCCATAGTGCTGAGATTACAGGCGAGAGTCATCGCACCAGGTAGAAGACTTAATATTGTTAAGATATCAATACTCCGGCCGGGTGTGGTGGCTCACACCTGTAATCCCAGCACTTTGGGAAGTCGAGGCGGGCAGATCATCTAAGGTTGGGAGTTTGAGACCAGCCTGACCAACATGGTGAAACCCCGTCTCTATTAAAAATACAAAAATTAGCTGGGCATGGTGGTGCATATCTGTAATCCAGCTACTCTGGAGGCTGAGGCAGGCGAATTGCTAGAACCTGGGAGGCGGAGGTTGCAGTGAGCTGAGATCGTGCCATTGCACTCCAGTGTGGGCAACAAGAGCGAAACTCCATCTCAAAAAAAAAAAAAAATGAAGATATCAATACTCCTCCATTTCAAAGCAGTCCCTGTCAAAATCCCAGTGGCCCCCCTCCCTTTTTTTTTTTTTTTTTTTAACAGCAGTGGAAAAGCTGAGCTAAAATTAATATGGAATTGTAAGGGATAAAACAATCTTGAAAAAGAAGAGCAAGTTGGAAGACTCATAGTTCCTGATTTCAAAACCCACTACAAAGCTACAGTAATCAAAATAGTATGGTAGTAGCATAAAGATAAGATATATAATCAATGGAATCGAATTGAGAGTACAGAAATAAATTTATACATCCAAGGTCAATTGATTTTTGACAAGGGAAGAATCCTGTCTTCATTAAATGGTGCGGGGACCAAAAAATCGGAAGAGCTCTCGCAGAAGGGTCAAAGAAAAGTCTCTTTGCCCAAAGGGATCAATTTAACTCCTTATGCTTCAACAGACTCGGTCTCAGGAGCAGTGAGATTTGAACTCACCACGGGCTCCCAAAATTGCTGAACAGGAGATGAAGGAGGTGGTGGTGGGGGAAACGGCATGAGTCTGTAGGTGAGGATCAATCTCTGATTCCCAGCGCTAAAGACTTACAAATAAATCCCGATTTAGGCAAACCGAGACTTTATTCAGAAAGGATTATTGCAACAGGGGGGAAAAGGACTATTGCAATAAGGGCGGAGAACTATTGCAATAGGAAGAAGGACTGTTGCAATAGGGAGAATGCTGGACTATAAAATAAAAAACAAATCTGGATATACGTAAGGAGAGAGTTCAGTGGCAGATATCCAAGAAAAGGGAAAGAAACTATTGCAACTGAGAGTGGGGGTTGTGGGAGGCTACCGCAACCGGGAGAACTCTCCAACCATGAGATCTGCAGCGATCTCCTGGGTCAGGCAGAAAAGGGCTTTCCTTTTACAGAGATGAGTGAACAGCGCTAGGAAGACCCGGGTGTGGGGAAGTGGGGAGAAGAATGGAGGTGGCAGCGATGAGACTACACAGATAATGTTTTCCCTGGGGTCCGTCCATTTTCGGATGAGGAGGGCTGCGCGCTGGCTGCGGCTGAGGCTCGGTCACGGTGTAGAGAGGCCGGGTGGGGGAGAGCTGCTTCACTCAAGTCCTGTCAAGTCAAGGCAGCCGGGATTTGTCCACATTGTGACTACAGACAGGTCAGCTAACCATTTGTGAGGCGAAGAACTGGAATTTAGAGGGTCTGGGCCTGACCTTGTCACAGCTAACCACGGGGGCATCCTTGAGTCGTGACTAAGTCACATGCGGAAGGGCGTTTGCGTGTAGTAAGTCCTTTTAGGAACACAAAGCGGCCGGGCGCGGTGGCTCACGCCTGTAATCCCAGCACTTTGGGAGGCCGAGGTGTGCGGATCACCTGAGGTCAGGAGTTCGAGACCAGCCTGGAAAACATGGTGAAACCCCATCTCTACTAAAAACAAAAATTAGCCAGGCGTGGTGGCGGGCGCCTGTAGTCCCAGCTACTCAGGAGGCTGAGGCACGACAATCGCTTGAACCCGGGAGGCGGAGGTTGCGGTGAGCCAAGATCGCGCCGTTGCACTCCAGCCTGGGGGATAAGAGCGAGACTTCGTCTCAAAAAAAAAAAAAAAGAAAGAAAGAAAGAAGGAAAGAACAAAGGTGGGTGAGGGTTTCTTCAACGTCGCTGTTAAGGGCCACAGGGCTCAGGTCAAGTTCAACATTGTCAGAATGCAGGGACGTCTCTCCACGGCTTCAGAGTCTGAGGAAGTACCTGGGTAAGCACACGCTGGGTTCTCTGGTGAGCACACACGGAGCTGCCTGCTTCTCACCAGTCCAGGGGGGTAGCCAGCCGCCGGGCCCGTGGCGGGAAGTGGAGGCCGCCATTACCGCAGTTCCCGCCGGGACCTGAAGCGCCCGGCAGGAACAAGCCCCGCCCCTCGGCGCGCTCCCGCGCCCGCTCGCCCTCCTCGGGTCTGCGCGGAGTCGGCGTCGGCGCGCGCTTGGGCGCCTGGAGAAGACCGAGAGAGGCTGGCGGGATCTCAGCGGCGCGGCCGCGGAACCTGAGACGGTCTGGGGCGGCGGCGCTCCGGATCTGAAGGGCTCCAGCCAAACGGAGCCCGCTTCCAAACGGTGCCCGCGGTGCCTAAGCTGAGTGAGGCCGAGGCCGGGAGGCCGTGCCCGGAGGTGAGCGTCCTGGGGCCGCACCGCGTCCAGTGGGGTGAGGGCGGGGCGGGGCGGCCGCCTGCCGAGTGGGGCCGAGGGGTCGCGGCCTGTGGCCGGGTCGCCGCGGATCGTCGGTGTCGGGGGAGTCTCGTTCCGGAGGGCCGCGCGTTTGCGATTCGGGAAGTGGCACGGGCGGCGGAGCCCGGGCCAGGCTCCTGCCCAGTCCAGGTGAGCAGCGACCCCGAGCCCCTGCGGCTTGACTCGCCAGCTAGCTGAAGGCACAGCTCCCGGTTCTCTCGCAGGGCGTTCCGAAACTTGGAGTTATGCGCTACACAATGTTTCTATTTTCAAAGGCGAACGCTGCACGATTGCGGTCCAGTGATACAAAGTATGCCTATTAGTGACTTCACCCGTCTCCCACAACTCACTTTCTCTGATGTTTTGAAGGCCTGCTGTTCGCTGATTTCACATTTCCTTTTTTTCTTCTTTGTGCCTTTTTTTTCCCTTTTCGCTGCCTGTAATAAAAAAGTTTATTACTTGTCAGCAATGATGAATGTTCGTGTGGAGTCCAGCGTTGGTTCCTATGTACGTAATTTGAGATAAGTAAAGATAGGAAACTGCGGATTTGTTTTGATGCGAATGCAGAAAAGAATGTGGTAGTATGAAGTCTGCCCGGTTGTAGTTTGTTTTTAGGGGGGAAACTCTTTAAAAATTCATGTTGTGTCTTCTGTCTAAATATGCTGAAAGTCGGATTTATTTAAAAGGCAGTTAAATTCAGTGAATTAAGAGTATCTTTGTATAATACTAACGTTAGTGCTAGGCACTGACGGAGTCCAAAAATGTGTAAAAAATGTGTGCGGGAAGAGGGAGTGGTTAAGCACACTAACGATATGAGGCTGACTGCAGCGCGGTATTAAGCTCACACACACTGAGCAGTTGTTTTCAGCTGGACACTGTGGAGGGTGCTTTACTTGCATTTTAATTTAATAATGTATAATAATAATTAGCATAGACTTGATTTAATATTTTTTCATTCAAAAAAATGTAGTACCTACTGTGTACTGAGTGCTAAGGATTTGATAGTGACAATTACAGACTCTGCCTTTAGACTATACAGTGTCGTTGGGCAAAACAAATATTAAGAAAATAATCAGGGCCCTGAGCGATGGCTCACGCCTGTAATCCCAGCACTTGGAAAGGCTGAGGTGGGCGGATCACCTGAGGTCAGGAGTTACAGAGCAGCCTGGCCAACATGGTAAAACCCCATCTCTCTCTACTAAAAATACAAAAATTAGCTGGGCGTAGTGGGGGGCACCTGTAATCCCAGCTACTCAGAAAAAAACTAAGGCAGGAGAATCGCTTGAACCCGAGAGGCGGAGGTTGCAGTGAGCCGAGATGGTGCCACTGCACTCCAGCCTGGGTGACAGAGCGGGACTCCATCTCAAAAAATAAAATAAAATAAAATAAATAGTCACGCAAATAAATGCCAATAAGCCAAGACAGAGGCTAAAACAAAGAATGTAAGTTGTTTGTGAGAGAAGGTAACAGGGGGACTTATCCCAGCTGGGAAGGTTTTCCTAGGAAAGTAATCTTTGAGCTCAGATATTAGGGATAAATAGGAATTAGGGGAAGATGATTCCCAAAGGAGAGAAGAAAGGCTCAGGCAAAGGAAATAGATGGCATGGAGGCTAGGGAAGATGGTCATTTCAGGAACTTCAGCAGTTGGTGTGTGGGAAGCAAAAGGGTGCTGTGATAAAGTAGGTTAGGGCCAGAGAGATGATGCAGGGCTTTTTTTTTTTTTTTTTTTTTTGATACAGAGTCTCACTCTGTCGCCCAGGCTAGAGTGGAGTGCAGTGGCACGATCTCTGCTCACTGCAACCTCTCTCGGGTTCAAGCGATTCTCCTGCCTCAGCCTCCCGAGTAGCTGGAACTATAGCACGCCACCATGCCCGGCTAATTTTTGTATTTTTAGTAGAGACGGGGTTTCACCATGTTTGCGAGACTGGTCTTGAAATCCTGACCTCTGGTGATCCACCCTCCTTGGCCTCCCGGAGTGCTGGGATTACAGATGTGAGCCACCACGTCCAGCTGATACAGGGCCTTTTAAGCAATGTTAAGGATTTGGGATCAGCTTTTTCTGTTTCTTTTTCTTTTTTTTTTTTTTTTTTTTTTTAGCTTTTATAGAAAAATTTTCAAACCACTCAAATGTAGGGAGAAAACAGTACAATGAACTCTCCTGTAATATTACCCAAATGACTTGGACATTTTTCTAACTAATAGGAAGTCATTTAAAGGTTTAACTTAGAAAAAAAAAATTACAGCAGGATAAGTCCTACAAACAACTTTTTCTTTTCTTTTTTTTCTTTTTTTTTTTTTGAGACGGAGTCTCGCACTGTCACTCAGGCAGGAGTGCAATGGTGCAATCTCTGCTCACTGCAACCCTGCCTCCCAGGTTCAGGCAATTCTCCTGCCTCAGCCTCCTGAGTAGCTGGATTACAGGCATGCACCACCATGCCTGGCTAAATTTTTTGTATTTTTGGTAGAGACGGGGTTTCAGCTGGTCTTGAACTCCTGACCTCAAGTGATCCGCCCACCTCGGCCTCCCAAAGTGCTGGGATTACAGGCATGAGCCACCCTACCTGGCCAACTTTTTATTTCAAAAAGTCGTCCTGACTACTGTGTAGAAACTGGATTGGATGGGGACAAGAATGGAAATGAGGAGACCACCTAGAGTTGATGGTGGTTGGGACTAGAGTTGTGGCAATGAAGGCATTGCAAATTTAAGAGTACCTAACTGATCTCTTCTCATGTTAATAATTTTATATTCACACCTATTGGAGAAATCATGGAAGGTTTTCAAAAGGAGTCGTATTTATTTATTTATTTGAGATGGAGTTTTGTTCTTGCCACCCAGATTGGAGTGCAATGACTCAATATTGGCTCATGGCAACTTCTGCCTCCCGGGTTCAAGCAATTCTCCTGCTTCAGCCTCGCAAGTATTTGGGATTAAAGGTATGCACCACCATGCCCATCTAATTTTGTATTTTTAGTAGAGAGAGACAGGGTTTCACCATGTTGGTCATGCTGGTCTCAAACTCCCGACCTCAGGTGACTGCCTGCCTTGGCCTCCCAAAGTGCTGGGATTACAGGTGTAAACCACCATGCCCAGCTAAGGGAGATTTTATTTAAAATGGGCTTTGCACTTCCATCCAGACCGGAACCCAAGATGGCTGCACTCTTGCTGAGACATGTTGGGGTCATCATTGCCTCTGAGCCTGCTTTAGCCCTCAGCTCTGTATAAGAAACGCTGTCCCTTTGGGAACCACGGCCAAAGAAGAGATGGAGTGGTTCTGGAATAAGAACACGGGTTCAAACCATCCCGTATCTCCCCACGTCACTATCTGCAGTTGGTCTCTTCCCACAGCAATGTCCATCTGCCACCATGGCACTGGTATTGCTTTGAGTGCAGGCGTCTCTTTTTTTTCGCATGTCGACCTTGTTACTCCCTGGGAACTTTGAGTCTTATTTGGAACTCATTGGTCCCTGTGTCTGGGGCCAGTACTGATCGACACAACTAAGTTTGCACTCGTCTTCCCTCTCATGTATCATACCTGGAATGGGATCCAACACTTGATATGGGACCTAGGAAAAGGCCTGAAGATTCTCCAGCTATACCAGTCTGGAGTGGTTGTCCTGGTTCTTACTGTGTTATTTGTAGGGCTGGCAGCTGTGTGAAGAGCTGAGGTTTCCAGCATCATCTTCCTACATATTATATTCACCCGTCTTTCTGTTTGTCACTCTTGTCTCCAACCTGGGAAAAGTTCTCCTTATTTATTTAGATCCTTTTGTGCTTTCAGGTCCCCTTGGAACAGTAGAGTACCTTCTATACCATAATAGTGGGAAAGGGTCTAGTTTTCCCCTTGTTTCTAAAGATGGGGTGGCTGCAAAAACTCCCCTTTTCTTGCCCACAGCTCGCCTAATCTGGGCCTAGAAGCAGTTATTCTCTCTCCATATTGGGCTTTGATTTGTGCTGAAGGTCAGCTTTTGGCTCCTTCCTGGGATATTGGAAACAATGCCAGCTCTGTGGCTTTGGCCCTGGGGACTGGGGGTGAGGCTTTGGGTGGCACTGCCTGTGAGTTGCTGGCTTAAAGGACAATTCTGTTCATTGGTGAGAGCCAGGCCATTAACACCTACACAGTGTTACTGAAAGAAGAGAGGTGGGAGTGGAGCGGAATTAGTCTATCCCAGCTAGAGAGAGATAAAGAGGGCTAGTTAGTTCTTGGAGCAGCTGCTTTGCGGGGAAAATATGTAGCTTTTGACACAAGAGGAAGATCCAGAAAATTATTGAATATATTAAAGGTTATTTCTTTTTCTTGCGTTTCCAGAAAAGCCTCTTAATTTTATGCTTTCTCATCCAAGTCATGTACCATTTTTTTCTGAAATTGAATTAAAATACTTATTTAAAAAAACGGGGCGGGGGGGCCCTTTGTGACATAACATAACATTTCAGTATGGAGCCCTGGAATGAGAATGTCCTGGAATGAGAATGTCTTGGTCAGCCCTGGAATGACTCAGTAAGTAACCTTGCCAGTCTCTGCCTAAGTGTCACCTTTCCCATAGGATTTTCTCATTTAAATTACTGTTGTCACTACCACTTTGGTCCTTGGAGTATTTAACTATCCCATTAAAAATTTCTAGGAAAGGACAAAAATATATTTGTTTCATTACTATGATTACAGCTAAAATAAGCTGAAACTTTCCAAAAGATTTCATTTTCTATCACTTAGTATGTTGTAAACCAGAATTCACAAAATATACAAATGAACTGTCTTTTAAGTATTTGGTTCTGATGCTATCATAGTTAGTTGCTCTTGGAGGCTTGGGGGTCTAATCACATTTCATAGAAGATCTAAGTAAAAGGACCCCAACATGGAAATGTGATCCATTGGTTTCTTTTCCCTCATATTTAATAGCTGGAATGGCCTTATCTTTAAAAAGAAACTTAAGCTTCTGTATAAAGATAGCATGTCTGGTTGTATAATACCTTGATACAAATCCATAATCTAAAAAAAAGTGGCCAGTTTTTTGTTTTTACATTTTTTCCTCCTCAGATTCCTTTTGACCATTAAATATATGTTTAAAAAAATAAAATTGTAATATGCAATTTTTAATTTTTAATTATCCATTTAATTTTTTTTTTTTTTTTTTTTTTTTTTTTTTTTTTTGAGACAGAGTCTCACTCTGTCACCCAGGCTGGGCTGGAGTGCAGTGACATGATCTCAGCTCACTGCAACCTCTGCCTCCCAGGTTCAAGCAATTTTCGTGCCTCAGCCTCCCAAGTAGCTAGGGATTACAGGTGTGTGTTCCCACACCCGGCTAGTTTTTGTATTTTTAGTAGACACAGGGTTTTGCCAGGTTGGCCAGCCTGGTCTCAAACTCCTGACCTCAAGTGATTCACTCCCTGGGCCTCCCAAAGTGCCGGGATTACAGGCATGAGCCACTGTGTCCAGGCACATTTAATTCTTTTTTTTTTTTTTTAAGACAGAGTTTCACTTTGACACTCAGGCTGGAGTGCAGTGGTGCAATCTCAGCTCACTGCAACCTTCGCTTCTGGGTTCAGGCAATTCTCCTGCCTCAGCCTCCTGAGTAGCTGGGACTACAGGCGTGCGCCATCATGCCTGGCTAATTTTTTTATTTATTTTTTATTTATTTTTTTTAGACATAGTCTCACTCTGTCTCCAGGCTGGAGTGCAGTGGCGCGATCTCGGCTTACTGCAACATCCGCCTCCCGGGTTCAAGTGATTTCCCTGCCTCAGCCTCCTGAGTAGCTGGGACTACGGGCGCGCATCGCCACACCTGGCTAATTTTTTTTGTATTTTAGTAGAAACGGGGTTTCACCATGTTAGCCAGGATGGTCTCCATCTCCTGACCTTGTGATCCACCTGCCTTAACCTCCCAAAGAGCTGGGATTATAGGCATGAGCCACCGCGCCCGGCCAATTTTTGTATTTTTAGTAGAGATGGAGTTTCTCCGTATTGGCCAGGCTGGTCTTGAACTCCTGACCTCAAGTGATCCACCTGCCTGGGCCTCCCCAAGTGCTGGGATTCAGGCGGGAGCCACCGCACCCAGCCCTATTTAGTTCTTAATATGCAGTTTTTGTATTTAGATTCTTATATACTTACTTAAAATTTTTATTTATTGATTTTAAAAAGAAATCAGTCTCCCGAGCCAGAATAGTCTCAAACTCCCAATTTATTGATTTTTTTTTTTTTTTTTTTTTTTTTTTGAGACAGGGTCTCACTCTTACCCAGGCTGAAATTCAGTGGCACAGGTATAGTTCACTGCAGCCTTAAACTCCTGGACTCAGGCAACTCTCCTGCCTCAGCATCCTGAGTAGCCAGGACTACAGCCGTGTGCCATGATGCCCGGCTAATGTTTTTATTGGTAGTAGAGACAGGGTCTCGCTGTGTTGTAGGCTGATCTTGAACTCCTAGCATCAAGTGATTCCCACCACCTGAACCTCCTCAAGTGCTGAGGTTACAGGCGTGCGCCACTGTGCCTGGCCTAATGTAAGCATTTTAAAATACCACATTCTTAGTAGTCCAAATCTATTTTGACTGGATTTTCCTGTTAGTGGACACGTTCCATAAAACTCAGTTTTCTCTGTCTCCTGACTGATTTCATCACTGTACTTTTTGGGATAATATTTGAGAAGATGTTTGGTAAACTGTGATATACTATATCAATGTAAGATGATGGTGATAGTTGGAAGTAGACTGAAGAAAAACGAAGGCAGTTCTTTTCATCTATTCATTCTTGTGCCAACTTTATGCTGATAACTTGGGTATTTGTCAGATGGCTCTTTTTATTCTCTGCAGTATAGTAGGTGACTTAGGTTCATTCATGTCATATGACTGTGATACATTTGTGGCAGCTCACTCAATTGATATAAATAAATTTTACCTGGTTCATTTGCATATTACTAAATTTATTGTAGAAAATGCCTGTGGTAATGGTGACTTTGGTGTCTCCATGTTAAAATTAATTTTTACTTCATAATTCTATGCCATGTTTACATTTAGTAATTCAGTATATTTTTTCCTTATAAGTCCATAAAATTGTGCTAATAGAAACTGTGTCTGTCATACTGATACTGACACTTTTATCATTAGTTTTAAATCAATGCCTTGCACACCTTGATGAGTGGTTCAATAAGTATATAAAAAAATTTTTTTAAGTTTTTTTTTTTTGAGATGAAGTTTTGCTCTTGTTGCCCAGGCTTGAGTGCAATGGCACAGGCTTAGCTCACTGCAACCTCCTCCTCCCAGGTTCAAGTGATTCTCCTGCCTCAGCCTCCCAAGTAGCCAAGATTACAGGCACCCACCACCATGCCCGGCTAATTTTTGTATTTTTAGTAGAGACAGGGTTTGACCATGTTGGCCAGGCTAGTGTGGAACTCCTGGTCTCAGGTGATCCGCCTGCCTCGGCCTCCCGAAGTGCTGGGATTACAGGCATGAGCCACTGTACCAGGCTTTTAAAAAGTTTAATTCATGAAATCAGAAGTAAAATTTCACAATCATGTCAAAATCAGGACATTTTAGATTAAGTCTGAAGATGTTTCTTTTTCTTTTTTTTTTTTTGAGGCAGTGTCTCACTCTTGTTGCCCTGGCTAGAGTGGTGCAGTGGCGCGATCTCGGCTCACTGCACCCTCCACCTCCCGGTTCAAGTGATTCTCCTGCCTCAGCCTCCCCAGCAGCTGGGATTACAGGCGCCTGCCACCATGCCTGGCTTATTTTTGTATTTTTAGTAGAGATGGGGGTTTCACCATGTTGGCCAGGCTGGTCTTGAACTCCTGACCTCAGGCGATCCGCCCACCTCAGCCTCCCAAAGTGCTGGAATTACAGGCGTGAGCTTGAAGATGTTTCTTACCAATCTTTATAACAAATTATGATGGGGGATGAGGAAAGAGAAAGGAGCATAACGCTATTGTATTCTTAGTATCTTCTTTAGTCCTCAGAACAACCTGAGGGGGATAATTATGTCCATGCTATAAGTTAGGCAGCTGGGACTCAGAGAAGCTAAATGACGTATGTAAGGTTACCTAGCTCAAAAGTGATGTAGCCATTATTCCGGTAAAACTCAGTTTGAATTCAAGGTCTATTCTATCTTCATTCTCTTTTGCTGTCATAAAACAAGTAAAAACAATTTGTCAGTAGCTTATAATTGTAAAATGATGGAAAAAAGTATTTGTAATTTCCTAGACAACAGTAACCTATTATTGGAAACTTCGTGAATCCTTTAAGGAAGACTACTCTTGTAGCTTTTTTTTTTTTTTTCCAGACAGAATCTCTCTCTGTCACCCAGGCTAGAGCACATTGGCGCTATCTCCCCTCCTGCAACCTCTGCCTCCCAGGTTCAAGTGATTCTCCTGCCTCAGCCTCCTGAGTAGCTGGGACTACAGGCGTGCGCCACCACGCCTGGCTAATTTTTTTTGTAGAGACGGGGTTTCACCATGTTGGCCAGGCTGGTCTCAAACTCCTGACCTCAGGTGATCCACCCCCCTCAGCCTCCCAAAGTGCTGGGATTACAGGCATGAGCCACCACGCCCAACCCTCTTGTAGCTTTAAAAAAAAAATTTATTTGCCAGGCGTGGTGGCTCATGCCTGTAATCCCAGCACTGTGGGAGGCCGAGGTGGGCAGATCATGAGGTCAGGAGATCGAGACCATCCTAGCTAACACAGTGAAACCCTGTCTCTACTAAAAATAATACAAAATATTAGCCGGGCATGATGGTATGCACCTGTAGTCCCAGCTACTCGGGAGGCTGAGGCAGCAGAATCACTTGAACCCGGGAGGTAGAGGTTACACTCCAGCCTGGGCAACAGAGCGAGACTTCGTCTCAAAAATAAATAAATAAATAATAATAAAAATAAATGTATCTGTAGCTGGGTACGGTTACCCATGCCTATAATTCTAGCACTTTGGGAGGCCAAGGCAGGCGGATCACCTGAGGTCAGGAGTTCAAGACTAGCCCGGCCAATGTGGCGAAACCCCGTCTCTACTAAAAATACAAAAATTAGCCAGGTGTGGTGGCATATGCCAGTAATCCCAGCTACTCGAGAGGCTGAGGCAGAAGAATCGCTTGAACCCAGGAGGCGGAGGTTGCAGTGAGCCGAGATCTCGCCTGGGCGACAGAGCAAGACTCTATCTCAAAAAAAAAAAAATATATATATATATATATATGTATGTATAAATTTGTAGGGTACAAGTATAATTTTGTTACATGGATATATTGTATAGTAGTAAAGTCAGGGCTTTTTAATGTATCCATCACTGGAATAATTTCTCATCATCCCCCCACCCCACCCCAAGGATGGCTACTCTTTGCTTTGCACTTGCTGCGCACTGTGAGGGATACAGGAAATGTGTGAGTCATGGTACTTATCCTCAGTGATGGTAGATCTGGTAAAGAGAGTGAAAAGAAACAATAATAAGCAGCATCAGACAATATGATTTAAATGCCAAAAATCTAAATGCTTAGGAGAAGACTATTACTAAGGGTCTAATATTTCATCTTTATGGTGGAAATGGATCTTGAGCTAGGACTTAAAGGATAGTTAGGATTTGAATGCCTAGGAGGATGATGACAATGTGAACAAAGTAGTAGAATGAACATGTTATACTTTTGAGATAATAAAGACCAGATCTAAATTATGGAATTATTTTATTTTATTTTATTTTATTTTTTGAGACAGAATCTCGCTCTGTCACCCAGGCTGGAGTACAGTGGCATGATCTTGGCTCACTGCAACCTCCGACTCCTAGGTTCCAGTGATTCTCCCACCTCAGCCTCCTGGTAGCTGGGATGACAGGCACCTGCCACCATGCCCGGCTAATTTTTTGTATTTTTAGTAGAGACGGGGTTTCATCATGTTGGCCGGGCTGGTCTCGAACTCCTGACCTCAAGTGATCCACCCACCTCGGTCTTCCAATGTGCTGGCATTACAGGCGTGAGCCACTGCACCTGGCCTATTTTGTTTTATTTTTTATTATTTTTTGAGACGAAGTTTTGCTCTTACACCCAGGCTGGAGTGAAGTGGCACGATCTTGGCTCACTGCAATCTCTGCCCCCCGGGTTCAAGCGATTCTCCTGCCTCAGACTCCCAAGTAGTTGGGATTACAGGCATGCACCACCATGCCTGGCTAATTTTTTTTTTTTTTTTTTTTTTTTTTTGAGACGGAGTCTCGCTGTGTCGTCCAGGCTGGAGTGCAGTGGCCGGATCTCAGCTCACTGCAAGCTCTGCCTCCCGGGTTTTTACGCCATTCTCCTGCCTCAGCCTCCCGAGTAGCCGGGACTACAGGCGCCCGCCACCTCACCCGGCTAGTTTTTTGTATTTTTTAGTAGAGACGGGGTTTCACCGTGTTAGCCAGGATGGTCTCGAACTCCTGACCTCGTGATCCGCCCGTCTCAGCCTCCCAAAGTGCTGGGATTACAGGCTTGAGCCACCGTGCCCGGCCTAATTTTTGTATTTTTAGTAGAGACAGGTTTCACCATGTTGGCCAGGCTGGTTTCGAACTCCTGACCTGAGGTGATCCACCCACCGTGGCCTCCCAAAGTGCTAGGATTACAGGCATGAGCCACCACGCCCAGCCTATTCATTATTTTTTAATTGACAATAATTTTATATATTTATGGGATACATTGTGATGTTTCAGTACATATGTACATTATGGAATGGTCAAATCAGGCTAATTACCATGTCCCTCAGCTCAAATACGTACCATTTCTTTGTTGTGAGAACATTTAAAACCCATTCCTTTTGCTATTTTGAAGTATACATTATTATTAACTGTAGGAGATTATTTTGAACTAGTTGAAAATGTTGGAGAACTGCCAAGTCAAAAAGAAACAGCCCCACCAGATTGTAATGTCCAAAAGAGCTGGAATCTTTATCTATTTTGTTCAACATGTATCCCAAGCACCTAGAATCATTCATGCCTGATATATAGTAGGTGCTGAATAAGTATGCACTTTAGTTATTTTTAACAACTTTACATAGTTATAATTGATATACAGTAAGATGCATATACATGTATATTGTTTTCTTTTGTTTTGTTTTGAAACAGAGTTTTGCTCTTGTCACCCAGGCTGAAGTGCAGTGGTGCGAGCTTGGCTCACCGGAACCTCTGCCTCCCAGGTTCAAGTGATTCTCCTGCCTCAGCCTCTGGAGTACCTGGGATTACAGGTACCCGCCACCACGCTCAGCCAATTTTTGTGTTTTTAGTAGAGACGGGGTTTCACCGTGTTGGCCAGGCTGGTCTCAAACTCCTGACCTCAGGTGATCTGTGAGCCTCAACCTCCCAAAGTGTCATGATTAGAGGTGTAAGCCACCATGCCAGCCTAAAATGCACATATTTAAAGCATGCCATTTAATTTTTTGTGTGTATGATGGGCTCAGTTTATCACCCAGGCTGGAGTACAGTGGCACAATCTTGGCTCACTGTAGCCTCAACCTCCCAGGTTAAAGCAGTTCTCCTACCTCAACCCCCAAGTAGCTGGGACTACAGGCATGTGCCACCAGCTAATTTTGTATTTTTTTGTAGAGACAGGGTTTCTCCATGTTGCTCAGGCTGGTCTCCAACTCCTGAGGTCAAGGGATCCACCTGCCTCCCAAAGTGCTGGCATTATAAGCGTGAGCCGCTACCACTACACCCAGCCCATTTAATATTTTTAAATGAAATAATATTCAACTATGGTTGTTTTGTTTTTTTTTTTTTGAGACAGGGTTTCACTCTTGTTGCCCAGGCTGGAGTGCAATGGTGCAATCTTGGCTTACCGCAACCTATGCCTCCCGGGTTCAAGCTATTCTTCTGCCTCAGCCTCCTGAGTAGCTGGGATTACAGGCATGTGCCACCACGCCTGGCTAATTTTGTATTTTTAGTAGAGATGGGGTTTCTTCATGTTGGTCAGGCTGGTCTTGAACTCCTGACCTAAGGTGGTCTGTCCACCTCAGCCTCCCAAAGTGCTGGTATTACAGGTGTGAGCTACTGTGCTTGGCCATATTCAACTATCTTAATAATGCTTGCTTTTTTGTTGTTGTTGTTCTGAGACAGGGTCTCACCCAGGCTGGAGCACAGTGGCGTGATCGTGGCTTACTGCAGCCTCGACCTCCTGGGCTCAAGCGATCCTCCTGCCTCAGCCTCCCAAGTAGCTGGGACTACAGTTACATGCCATCACGCCTGGCTAATTTTTCAATTTTTTTTGTTGACACAAGATCTCACTATGTTGACCAAGCTAGTCTGGAACTCCTGGCCTGAAGTAATCCTCCTGCCTGGGCCTCCCAGAGAGCCGGGATTACAGGCATGAGCCACTGTACCACTTTATTTCTTAAAAAAGAAACAAATGAATCAAAATGTAAACATTTCTTAAATCTGAATGGTCAGGGTGGGTGTTTATATTTTTCTCTTTTCCTTTGTGTATGTTTGAAATATGTAGACATTTTTAAAGTGAAGCAATTAATATTAGGAATACTAGGTTTGAAGGAAGAAATCTTATGAGAAAATGTTAGTGGGCATAGAGTTATGATTTCCTGGATTTTTTGTTTTTTGTTTTTGAGATGGAGTCTCACTGTGTCACCCAGGCTGGAGTGCAGTGGTACGATCTCGGCTTACTGCAACCTCCGCCTCCCGTGTTCAAGCAATTCTCCTGCCTCAGCCTCTCAAGTAGCTGAGACTACAGGCACTCGCCATCACACCGCCTAATTTTTGTATTTTTAGTAGAGATGGGGTTTGACTATGTTGTCCAGGCTGGTCTCAAACTCCTGACCTCAGGTGATGCACCTGCCTTGGCCTCCCAAAGTGCTGGGATTACAGGAGTGAGCCATCATACCAGGCTGCTGGGTTTTTTAAGACGGGGTCTCCCTCTGTTGCCCAAGCTGGAATGTAGTGGAATGATCACAGGTCGCTGCAGCCTCAACTTCCTGGGCTCAAGCGATCATCCCATCTCAGCCTCTGGAGTAGCTGGGACTACAGCATATGCCACCATGCCTGGCTAAGTTGTCTTTTGTTTTGTTTTGTTTTGTTTGAGACAGAGTCTTGCCCTGTCACCCAGGCTGGAGTGCAATGGCACAATGTCAGCTGCTCACCGCAACCTCTGCCTCCCGGGTTAAAGCAATTCTCCTGCCTCAGCCTCCTGAGTAGCTGGGATTACAGGCGCGTGCTACCATGCGTAGCTAATTTTTTGTGTCTTTAGTAGAGACAGGTTTTTACCATGTTGGCCAGGCTAGTCTCGAACTCCTGACCTCGTGATCTACCTGCCTCGGCCTCCCAAAGTGTTGGAATTACAGGCGTGAGCTACCACGCCCAGCCAAATTTTTGTATTTTTTAGAGAGATGAGGTCTGCCTGTGTTGCCAAGGCTGGTTTGGCACTCCTGGCCTCAAGCAATCCTCCCACTTTGACATCCCAAAGTGCTGAGATTACAGGTGTGAGCCACCATGCCTAGCCTGTTTATTTCATTTTAAAATTGTGAAAAAGTCATTGATTTTTTTTTCAAGCCATAAATCAACCAAATGTCATATGAAGCTCTTTTGTTTTTTTTTTTACAAAGTAATCTTTATTGTGGTCATAATACATCTTTTCATAGTCATTAGTTTAAATGTGGATTCGCATTACTTTTCACAGCTTCAAATTTTGGGTTTGGAGAGTAAGAGGCAAGTTATATTTCATAAGGATTCAAATCTTTGAATTTACTGGTACTCTTAGGTTATTAAGAGTAATTTTATGATAGAGCAAAAGTACTGCCTTTAAAAAAAAAACGAATGAAATGGCGGTATAGCACTCTAGGTGTATATATTTTTAGGGTATAGTTTTTCATTCCAATTTTTATTATGAAAATTTTCAAGTGTGTATAAAAATGGAGAGAACAGTAAACTCTCATGTCTACTCATTACCCAGCTTGATGATTATCAAGTCGTGGCCATTTTCATTTTAATTATGTTCCATCCACTCCTCAATCCACTTGATTGTTTGAAGCAATTTCCAGTTATAGTATTCATCAGTCAGTATTTCAGTATGTATCTAAAGCAGTGACTTAAAAAAACTTACAGCTACAGTCCCATCGTCACACCCTAAAAATTAATCATCACTCCAAAATAACATCAGATATCCCATCACTATTCAGATGTTACTGATTCTTTTATAAGTTTTTTTACAGTTGATTTGTTTAAATCAAAATCTAAATATGGTCCATACATTGTAATACATTGATATGTTTCTGAAATATTTAAGGAATCTACTGTCATCTCTTTTTTCTCCCTAGTAATACATGTATTGAAGAAAATGGATCATTTTTCCTAAAGAATTTCCCACATTCTGGACTTTGTTGATTGCATTCTTGCGATATCATCTGATTATGCTCCTTTGTGCCCTATATTTCCTGTAATCTGGTAGTTAGATCTAGGGACTTGAATGGATTCAGATTCACATTTTTGGCAAGAATAGATGGTGGTACCAGCTTTTACACTGAGGCATGTTTTTTTGTCTGGTTATCTCTGTGATTTTAGCAGCCATTGATATCATTGCCTAGATTCATTATTGCATTAGAAGTTGCAAATTGAAGACATTCTAATTTTTTTTTTCTTTTTGTTTTGAGACTGAGTTTCACTCTTGTTGCCCAGGCTGGAGTGCAATGGCATGGTCTCAGCCCACTGCAACCTCCACCTCCTGGGTACAAGTGATTCTCCTGCCTCAGCCTCCCGAGTAGCTGGGACTACCCATTAAATAACTGGTCCTTCCCCATTCATCTCAATCCCTAGTAACCTCTGTCCTACTTTCTGTCTTTATCAATCATCTATTCTAGATATTTTATATGTTTGGAATCATAAAGTATTTGTCCTTTTGTATCTGAGTTTTTTATTCATGTAGCATCATGTTTTCAGCATTCATCCATGTTATAGTATGTATCAGAATTTCACTCCTTCTATGACTGAATAATATTCCATTGCTTGTGTACACCTCATTTTGTTTATCCATTCATCTGTTGATGGATACTTGGGTTGTTTCCACCTTTTAGCTCTCATGAATATTGCTGTAGCCACCAAACTGTTTTCCTCAGAACTGTGGTATTTCACATTCCCACCAGCAGTGTACCAGGGTTTCAATTTCTTTACAACCTTGCCAACACTTGTTTTCTGCTTTTTGTTTTCTTTTTAATAGCCGTCCTAATGGGTGTGAAGTAGTATCTCATTATGGTTTTGATTTGTGTTTTCTAGGAACTATTGATTTTGAGCATCTTTTCATGTGCTTATTGGCCATTTTTATTTCTTCTTTGGAAAAATGTCTATTCACACAAGTCCTTTGCCCATTTTTGCATATCCTTTTTTTTTTTTTTTTTTTTTTTTTTTTAAGAGACAGATTCTTGCTCTGTTTGCTCAGGCTGGAGCATGCTGACATGATCATGGCTCACTGCAGCCTCAAATTCCCTGGCTCAAATGATCTCCTGCCTCTCAGCCTCCCAAGTAGCTGGGGATACAGGGGTGTGCCACTGTGCCCAGCTTGCCTACCTTTTTTTTGAGACGGAGTCTAGCTTTGTCGCCAGACTGGAGTACTGTGGCTCAATTTCGGCTCACTGCAACCTCCACCTCCCAGGTTCAAGCAATTCTCCTGCCTCAGCCTCCCGAGTAGCTGGGATTATAGGCACGCGCCGCCACACGCAGCTAATTTTTGTATTTTTAGTAGAGACAGGGTTTCACCATGTTGTCCAGGATGGTCTCGATCTCCTGACCTCGTGATTCACCCACCTCTGCCTCCCAAAGTGCTGGGATTACAGGCGTGAGCCATCGCGCCCGGCCACTTGCCTACCATTTTTAAGTTGCCATTTTCTTGATTCAGCATTCCCTTGGTTGCTGTAACCCTTCTTTGACTATTTTCTAGAGTTTTGACAAAGTTGGTTCTAAGAGTTTCTGCTTGTCTTTCGATATTTCTGTAGAGGGGACAGGTGTCTGGACCTACCTATTCTTCCATTTTGCTGATGTCACCCTCAAGAGTTTAATTTTCCTTTTTCTTTTTCTCTCACTTTCTTTCAATAAGGAGTTTAAACATTTTAAATCTGTATATATAATCATGTGTCACTTAATGGAGGGGGTGCATATTGAAAAGTGTGTCATTAGGCAGTTTTGTCATTGTGTGAATGTCATACAACGTATTTTCACAAACCTGATGGTACAGCCAACTGTACACATAGGCTGTATGGTGTAATATTGCTCCTAGGCTACAAACCTGTACAGCATGTTACTGTACCAAATACTGTAGGCAGTTATGATATAATGGTAAAGTATCATAACATATGGTATGTATGATATAATATTTGCATATCTAAACGTATCTCAACATAGAAAAGGCATAGTAGAAGTATACTATTATAATCTTACGGGACCACCATTGTATATGCAGTCCGTCATTAACCAAAATGTTGTTACACAGTGTATTACTGTATTTGGAATGTATTTTGGTTATGGTAATGTCACATTACTGTTGAGTTTATTAAAGAGTTCATCTCAGGCTGGAGTGCTGTGGTGCAGTCTTGGCTTACTTCAACCTCTGCCTCCTGGGTTCAAGTAATTCTCGTGCCTCAGCCTCCCGAGTAGCAGGGATTACGGATATGTGTCATCATGCCAAGCTGATGTTTTTTTTTTTTGGAGATGGAGTCTCACTCTGTCACCCAGGCTGGAGTGCAGTGACGTGATCTCCGCTCACTGCAAGCTCCGCCTCCCAGGTTCACACCATTCTCCTGTCTCAGCCTCCCGAGTAGCTACAGGCACCCGCCACCATGCCCGGCTAATTTTTTATATTTTCTAGTAGAGACAGGGTTTCACTGTGTTAGCCAGGATGGTCTCTGTCTCTTGACCTCGTGATCTGCCTGCCTCGGCCTCCCAAAGGGCTGGGGTTACAGGTGCGAGCCACTGCGCCTGGCCGCCAAGCTGATTTTTGTATTTTTAGTAGAGATGGGGTTTTCCCATGTTGGACAGGCTGGTCTCGAACTCCTGGCCTAAAGTAATCCAACTGCCTCGGCCTCCCAAAGTACTGGGAGTACAGGCATGAGCCACCATACCTGGCCTCATCTTTTTTATTTAAAAAAAAAAAATCTAGTAGTATAGACTCACATATTTTTGTTTTATTCAATGGAGCATAATCCACTAGTATTGTTATTTTTTTAGATGTTCAGTTTACCAGATTTACCCAATGGGAGCCCCTTCAGAGTGGCTTTGGAGTCACTTTTTCTTTTCATTTTTTCTTTTTAATTTATTATTTGTTTATTTTTTGAGACAGAGTCTCACTCACTCTGTTACGAGAGCTGGAGTGCAGTGGCGCAGTCTCGGCTCACTGCAAGCTCCGCCTCCAGGGTTGAAGTGATTCTCCTGCCTCAGCCTCCCAAGTAGCTGGGATTACTTGCGCCTGCCACCACGCCTGGCTAATTTTTATATTTTTAGTGGAGATGGGTTTTCACCGTGTTGGCCAGACTGGTCTCAAACTCCTGACCTCAGGTGATCCGCCCGCCTTGGCCTCCCAAATTTCTGGGATTACAGACATAAGCCACCACGCCTGGCCTTGTCCTTATCATTCTTTGGGTACCTTTACTGGGGCAAAAGTGTTCTATGTTCATGTTTCTCTGCCCCCTCCTGAAGTTATCCTTTTCTCGAAGGAGCCATTTAGGAAAAACATTCTCCTTACACAGTAGAATATGTAGAAACCAAGATAAAGACACTTGGTGTGCTCATTGCTTCTGGTCTGTCTTTGCTTCCAGGCCTTCTCAGCAGACCAGTGGTTTGGACTACAGCTGTCACTTGGTGTCCCAGATTGGTTCCAGGACCCCCATAGATACCCAAATCTGCTGATGCTCAAGTCCCTTGCATAAAATAGCATATTATTTGCAGATAACGTATGCACATCCTCCTGTATACTGTAAATCACCTTTAAATTACTTATAATACCTAATACTATGTAAATAATGGTTATGTAATTTTTAAATTTGTATTAGTTTTTGCTGTATTATTTTTCTTATTTTTTTTCCCTGAATATTTTTGATCCATGATTGGTTGAGCCTGCAGATGCATAGGGCTGTTGTCCAGGCTGGAGCACAGTGGCATGATGATGGCCCACTGCAGCCTTGAACTCCTGGGCTCAAGTGATCCTCTCACCTCAGCACCTCAACCTCCCGAGCAGCTGGAACCACAGGTGCACTATAATGCCTGGCTAATTTTTTTTTTTTTCTGAGACGGAGTCTTGTTGTGTTGCCCAGGCTGGAGTGCAGTGGTGTGATTTCAGCACACTGCAACCTCTGCCTCCCAGGTTCAAGTGATTCTCCTGCCTCAGCCTCCTGAATAACTGGGACTACAGGTGCATACCACCACACTCAGCTAATTTTTATATTTTTTAGAGGAGACAGGGTTTCACCACGTTGGCCAGGCTGATCTCTAACTCCTGGCCTCAAGTGATCCACCCACGGCCAGGCATGGTGGCTCACACCTGTAATCCCAGCACTTTGAGAGGCAGAGGCAGGCGGATCACCTGAGGTCAGGAGTTCGAGACCAACCTGACCAACATGGAGAAACCCCGACTCTACTAAAAATACAAAATTAGCTAGGCATGGTGGTGCATGCCTGTAATCCCAGCTACTCGGGAGGCTGAGGCAGGAGAATCTCTGGAACTCGGGAGGCGGAGGTTGTGGTGAGCCAAGATTGTGCCATTGCAGTCCAGCCTGGGCAACAAGAGCGAAACTCCATCTCAAAAAAAAAAAAAAAGTGACCCACCCAACTTGGCCTCCCAAAGTACTGGGATTACAGGTATGAGCCACTGCACCCAGCCATTTTTTATAGAGACAGTCTCACTATTTTACCCAGGCTAGTCTTGAACTCCTTGGCTTAAGCAATCCTCCTACCTTGGCCTCTCAAAGTGCTGGAATTACAGATGTGAGCCATACGCCCCGTTCATTGGCTAAGTCAAATGGTATATTATACTTTTTTTCATCATAAGTTTTAAGAAGTCTTTCTTTTTTCAGATTATCAGACTTGAAAATATATTTTCTATCATTGCTTTATTTTGTAGACGGAAATGACAGCTTTGAGTTTGCTCACTTTTTCTTTAGACCCTTTTAAGTAACATTTTAGGACTACATGGTAACTTACATATTAAGCTTCTTACTTTTTTTTTTACTTACTTTCTTTTTACTTTTACAGTAAGGCAAAAGAGAATGAAAGACGTAGATAACCTCAAAAGTGTAAAACAAGAATGGTAAGTTAATTCAAACTGAATTGCTTTGTTAATGCCTTTGTTAATATCATTCTGTGTTTTTGTTACATTTCACTGGCAGAGATAGTAGATTAAGTTTTAATTATGTATGACTACTTCATTGTCATCTATTATGTTGAAGTAATTTTTTTACCATAGCTGCATTAAACAAATTTTATTGAAGTTACTGAATGTTTTTTGTTATTAATTTTAAAAAGTTAAATTATCTGTGTTCATACATTACTTCTGTTATTTGACAAATTAAATAACTGTTTACCTCATTAGCCTCTTGTGATAGATATACTATTTTAGTGTCATGGTGGAAATATGGCTTTGGAGTCAGATAAACCTAGGCTTGAATCCCATCTCTGCCTTGTATTATCTCTCTGGCCTTCAGGCAGCTTGGGTAAATTCTTTGAGCCTCAATATCTCATCTATAAAATGAGGATATAAATACCTACCTATCTGAAAGGTTTATGTGTGTATCTTTTTTTCTTTTTTCTTTTTTTTCTTTTCTTTTCTTTTTACAGACAAGTTGTCTGTTGCCCAGGCTAGAGTGCAGTGGTACAATCATAGCGTATTGAAGCCTTGAATTCCTGGGGTCAAGTGATCATCTCACCTTGACTTCCTGAGTAGCTAGGGCCACAGGCTTATACCACTGCACCCAGTTAATTTTTAAATTTCTTGTAGCAGTGTGGTCTCACTATATTGCTCAGAACTCCTGGCTTCAAGCGATCCTCCTGCCACAGCCTCTCAAAATGCTGGGATTATAAGCGTGAGCCACCATGCTTGGCCTATTATTTATTTTTTCACTCAGGTGTTTATAGGCTTACATAAATATTTGATGCTAATTATATAATTGTGAGGTTGTTGGCCGGGCACAGTGGCTCACGCCTATAATCCCAGCACTTTGGGAGGCCGAGGCAGGTGGATCATCTGAGGTCAGGAGTTCAAGACCAGCCTGGACAACATGGCAAAATCCCATCTCTACTAAAAATACAAAAATTAGCTAGGCGTGGTGGTGGGCGCCAGTAATCCCAGCTACTTGGGAGGCTGAGGAAGGAGAATTGCTTGAACCTTAGAGGCAGAGGTTGCAGTGAGCCAAGATCACACCACTGCACTCCAGCCTGGGTGACAGAGCAAGACTCCTCCGTCTCAAAAAATAAATAAATAAATAATTGTGAAGTTGTGTCAGAGGTCTCCAAGACCACCCCTAGTTTTGATGATTTACTAGAAGAATTTGTAAGATTTAGCATGTAGTTATGCTCCTGATTATAATTTATTACAGTGAAGGGTTACAAAGCAAAATCAGCAAAGGGAAAAAGTGCATGGGGAAAACCAGGCACAAGCTTCCAGGGGTCCTCACCCAGTGGAGTCGCCCAGGATGTACTTAATTCCCCCAGTAACAAGTTGTGACAAATACATGTGAAATACTGTCTACCGGGAAAGTTCATTGGAGATGAGCCTAGAGTTTATAGTGGGAGCTAGTCACATCCTAAAATTTCAGACTCTCATAAGGAAAGTAGGAGTTCAATATAAATCACATTGTTTATACAAACTGTACATTGAGCCATCCTTACAAATTTAGGATGATGGGAACCTTCTAGAAATTCAAGTTTGCAGATGTGGCCAGGTGCGGTGGCTCATGCCTATAATCCCAGCACTTTGGGAGGCCAAGGTGGGTGGATCATGATGTCAGGAGATCGAGACCATCCTGGCTAACACGGTGAAACCCCGTCTCTAGTAAAAATACAAAAAAAAATTAGCCAGGCGTGGTGGCAGGCGCCTGTAGTCCCAGCTACTTGGGAGGCTGAGGCGGGAGAATGGCGTGAACCCGGGAGGCAGAGCTTGCACTGAGCCGAGATCGCACCACTGCACTCCAACCTGGCTGACAGAGCGAGACTCCGTCTTAACAAAAAAAAAAAAAAAAAAAAAAAACAAATCCAAGTTTGCAGATGCCAGCCCAGGACTAACCTTGTAAGCAAGTCTTTCAAAAGATAGCAATCAGATCTGCTATATTAACTCATTTCTGCACAGCGATAAATTGAATGATTTGAAATGGTAAAATTAACTTAGAACAGGCCTGTTTTAAAATGGCTTTATTGAAATATAATTCACATACCATATAATTCATTCACTTAAAATATATAGTTCAATAGTTTTTAGTATGCTCACAGATTTGTGCAGTCATTACCATAGTCAATTTTAACGCGTTTATATTACCCCAAAGAGAAACCCCATATCCGTTAGCAATCCCACCCATTGTCCTATGCCTTGCCCCTGACAACCATGAAACTGCTTTCTTTTTTTGAGGCGGAATCTCACTTTTTGCTCAGGCTGGAGTGCAATGGCATGATCTCAGCTCACTGCAACCTCCACCTCCCAGGTTTAAGCAGTTCCCCTGCCTCAGCCTCCTGAGTAGCTGGGATTACAGGCACGCCCCACCATGCCCAGCTAATTTTTTTTGTATTGTTAATGGAGATGGGGTTTTACCATATTGGCCAGTCTGGTCTCAAACTCCTGACCTCAGGTGTTCTGCCCACCTCAGCCTCCCAGAGTTCTGGGATTACAAGTGTGAGCCACTGCGCCTGGCCCATCTGCTTTCTATTTCTACAGATTTACCTGTTCTGGACATTTCGTATAAATGCAGTTATACAATATGTGGTCTTTCGTGACTGACTGCTTTCACTTAGCATAATGTTTTCAAGGTTCACCTATGTTGTAGAGCATGTATCAGTACTTTGAAATTTTTTTGATTTTGTTTTTTTTGAGATGGAGTTTTGCTCTTGTCACCTAAGCTGTGGTGCAGTGGCACACTCTTGGCTCACTGCAACCTCCGCCTCCCAAGTTCAAGCAATTCTCCTGCCTCAGCCTCCCAAGTAGCTGGGACTACAGTTGTGCGCCACCACACCTGGCTAATTTTTGCATTTTTAGTAGAGACGGGGTTTCACCATGTTGTCCAGGCTGATGTCGAACTCCTGACCTCAGGTGATCCGCCCACCTCGGCCTCCCAAAGTGCTAGGATTACAGGCACGAGCCACCATGCCTGGCCTGTACTTTGAATTTTAAGTAAAATATTTAGTAAAGTACCTACACAAAAATATAGGTGATAGTTTATAATTTTCTTTGTAACAAAAATGGATTTGTAAAAATGTTTTGTTAAAAACAATGGCCCAGGGAAAAATGAAAAGAAAACTGCCTTTTTCTTTTTTTTTTTTTTGGAGATGAAGTCTTGCTTTGTCACCCGGCTGGAGTGCAATGGCGTGATCTCGGCTCACTGCAACCTCCACCTTCCAGGTTCAAGTGATTCTCCTGCCTCAGCCTCCCAAGTAGCTGGGACTGTAGGTGCTAACTTCTGTATTTTTAGTAGAGATGGGGTTTTACCATGTTGACCAGGATGGTCTTGATCTCTTGACCTCGTGATCTGCCCACCTCGGACTCCCATAGTGCTGGGATTACAGGCATGAATTACTGCACCCGGCCTCTTTTTTTTTTTTTTTTTCTTTTTTGAGACGGAGTCTTGCTCTGTCACCCAGACTGGAGAGCAGTGGCATGATCTCGGCTCACTGCAACCTCTGCCTCCCAGGTTCAAGCAATTCTCCTACCTAAAGTCTCCCGAGTAGTTGGGATTACAAGCGCCTGCCACCATGCCTGGCTAATTTTTGTACTTTTAGTAGAGATGGGGTTTCACCATGCTGTCCAAGCTGGTCTTGGACTCCTGACCTCAGGTGATCTGTCCGCCTCGGCCTCCCAAAGTGCTGGGGTTACAGGCATGAGCCACCACGCCCGGCCAAAAAGTGCTTTTGGACTTACAGTTCCACATGGCTGGGGAAGCCTCACAATCCTGGCAGAAGGCAAGCAAGAGCAAGTTACGTCTTAAGATGGATGGCAGCAGGCAAAGAGAGAGAGTTTGTGCAGGGGAACTCCTCTTTTTAAAACCATCACATCTTGTGAGACTTATTCATTATCATGAGAACAGCATGGGAAAGACTTGCTCCCATGATTCAGTTACCTCCCACTGGTCCCTCCCACAACACATGGGAATTCAAGATGAGATTTGGGTGGGGACACAGCCAAACCATATCAATGACCCAACTGAAAAATGGAAGAAAATGCCAGGTTCAGTGGCTCACACCTGTAATCCCCGCACTTTGGGAGGCTGAGGCGGGCAGATCACGAGGTCAGAAGTTCAAGACCAGCCTGACCAACATGGTGAAACCCCATCTCTACTAAAAATACAAAAATAAGCTGGGCATGGTGGCGCATGCCTGTAATCCCAACTACTTGGGAGGCAGAGGCAAGATAGCACCACTGCACTCCGGCCTGGGTGAAAAAGCGAGACAGTGTCTCAGAAAAAAAAAAAAAAAGAAAGAAAGAAAAATGGAAGAAAACGTCTGAATAGACATTTCTCCAAAGAAGACATACAAATGATCAACAGGTGTATGTTCAATGTCACTGGTAATCATCAGGGAAATGCAAATCAAAATAAGTGTAATCACCTCACACCTATCAGGGTGGCTATTATCAAAAAACAAAAGAGTTAGTCCTGGTGAGGATATGGAGAAAAGAGAACCCTTGTCCACTGTTGATGGGGATGCAAAATGGTGCATCTACTATGAAAAACAATATGGAGATTCCTCAAAAAATTAAAAATAGAATTGCCACAGAATGGATTACTGAATAGATCCAGGAATCCCACCTCTGGATATTATCCAAAGGAGTTAGAATCAGGATCTTGAAGAGGCTGGGTGCAGTGGCTCACATCTATAATGCCAACACTTTGGAAAGCCAAGGCAGGAGGATCCCTTGAGGGAAGGACTTTGAAACCAGCCTGGTTCACATAGTGAGACCTCATCTCTACAAAAGAAAAATTTAAAAACTAGCCAGCTTGGTGACACATACCTGTAGACCCAGCTATTGAGGAGGCTGAGACAGGAGGATCATTTGAGCCTAGGAGTTTGAGGCTGCAGTGAGCCATGATCATGTCACTGCACTTCTCCATTCTGGGTGACAGAGCCAGATCCTGTCTCAAAAAAAAAAAAAAAAAATCACGAAAAGAGATGAATGGGTAAAGAATATATAATACATACCCCAAATGGAATATTATCCAGTCTTTTTTTTTTTTTGAGATAGAGTTTCGCTCTTCTTGCCTGGGCTGGAGTGCAATGGCACAATTTCAGCTCACTGCAACCTCTGCCTCCCAGGTTCAAGTGATTCTCCTGCCTCAGCCTCCCAAGTAGCTGGCATTACAATTGTGTGCAACCACGCCCGGCTAATTTTCTATTTTTAGTAGACACAGGGTTTCACCATGTTGGTCAGACTGGTCTCAAACTCCTGACCTCAAGTGATCTGCCCGCCTCGACCTCCCAAAGTACTGGGATTACAGGCGTGAGCCACCATGCCCGGCTATTCAGTCTTGAGAAAGAAGGAAATTCTGCAGTATGCAACAACATAGATGAACCTTGAGGATATAATGGTGGTTGCCAGGGGCTAGGGGAAAGTGAAAATGAGGAGTTGCTAATCAGTGGGCATAAAGTTTCAGTTAAGCAAGATGAATAGATCCTAGAGATATGCTGAGCAACATAGTACCTATAGTTAACCACACTTTATTGTTCACTTAAAAATATGTTAAGAGGTTAGGTCTCATTTTAAGTGTTCTTTTAGAAAGTCCCTCACCTGAAACTTCTGTACTTTTAGTATTATGGGAACTCCTGACATTTTAAGACGTGTTTACTGGCTGAGCACAGTGGCTCACACCTGTAATCCTAGCACTTTGGGAGGCCAAGGCAGGCAGATTTCTTGACCCCAGGAGTTCAAGACTAGCCTGGGGCACATGGTAAACCCTCATCTCTACAAAATACAAAAATTAGCTATTGGAGAGACTGGAACTATAGGCATGTGCCACCATGCCTGGCTGATTTTTCTTATTTTTTTTTTATAGAGATGGGGTCTCCCTATGTTGCCCAGGCTGGTCTCAAACTCCTGGGCTCAAGGGATCCTCCCACCTCGGCCTCCTAAAGTGCTGGGATTATAGGCATGAGCCACTGCACCCAGCCTTCTTTCCAATCTGTATACATTTTATTTCCTTTCTTTATCTTACTGGATTAGCTAGGACTTCCAGTACAACACTGATGAGGAATGGTGAGATGCAACATCCTTGTCTTGTTCCTGATCTTAGTGGGAAAGTGTCTAGTTTCTCGTGATTAAATATGATGTTAGATGGAGGCTTTTGCAGACATTCTTTACCAAGTTGAGGAAGTTCCCTTTCTATTCCTAGTTTGTGGGGGTTTTATTATGAATGGTTGTTAGATATTGTCTAATGCTGTTTCTGCATATGTTGATATGATTATATTATTTTTCTTCTTTAGACTGGTGATGTGATAGATTACATGAATTGATTTTCAGTGTTAACCCACTGCAGCCTCACATACCTAGGATAAATCCTGCACGGTTGTGGTGTTTACTTTTTTTTTTATATATAGTTGTATTCTGTTTGGTAATACTTTGTTGAGTATTTTTGCATATATGTTCATGATAAATTTTCTGTAGCTTTCCTTTCTTGTAATGTCTTTGGTTTTAGTATTAGCATAGTGTTATCCTTGTAGCATGAGTTAAAAGTTCCCTCTGCGGCCGGGCGCGGTGGCTCAAGCCTGTAATCCCAGCACTTTGGGAGGCCGAGACGGGCGGATCACGAGGTCAGGAGATCGAGACCATCCTGGCGAACACGGTGAAACCCCGTCTCTACTAAAAAATAAAAAAAAACTAGCCGGGCGAGGTGGCGGGCGCCTGTAGTCCCAGCTACTCGGGAGGCTGAGGCAGGAGAATGGTGTAAACCCGGGAGGCGGAGCTTGCAGTGAGCTGAGATCCGGCCACTGCACTCCAGCCTGGGCGACAGAGCGAGACTCTGTCTCAAAAAAAAAAAAAAAAAAAAAGTTCCCTCTGCTTCTATTTTCTGGAAGAGGTTATAGAGAATTGGTATTATTTCTTTCTTAAATTTTTGGTAGAATACTTCAGTGACATCATCCAGGCCCAGTGCTTCTGTTTTGGAAGGTTACATATTATTGATTTAATTCCCTTAGTATCCATAAGCCTGTTCATATTATCTGTTCCTTCTTGTGTGTGTTTTGATAGAGTGTGCCTTATAAAAAATTGGTTCATTTCATCTAAGTTATCAATTTTAGGGGCATAAAGCAGTTCTTAATGCCTTTGCTACTGTTTCTTCCTGTGCGTATACACTCAAAAGTGAAACAAACCCATTACCACCTGTTCAATGGAGCCAGAGCGCCCCAGTTTTCTGAACTGTATTTTATATCTCTTATTGTAGTTATTTTCTTTCTTTTTTTTTTAAAGACGGACTCTCGCTCTGTTGCCAGGCTGGAGTGCAGTGGCGTGATCTTGGCTCACTACAACCTCTGCCTCCCAGGTTCAAGCATTTCTCCTGCCTCAGCCTCCCAAGCAGCTGGGACTACAGGCACCTGCCACCATGCCCGGCTAATTTTTGTATTTTTAGTAGAGATAGAGTTTCACCATGTTGGCCAGATGGTCTTGATCTCTTGACCTCATGATCCACCCACGTTGGCCTCCCAAAGTGCTGGGATTACAGGCATGAGCCACCGCACCCGGCCTACCAGTTATTTTCTCTCTCTCTCTCTCTCTTTTTTTTTTTTTTTTTTAATGTTTTTGTTTTTCTTTAGAGACAGGGTCTTACTCTGTTGCCCAGGCCTGGAGTACATTGACATGATCTCAGTTCACTGCAACCTTGGCCTCCTGGGCTCAGCCTCCCAAGTCGCTGGGGCTACAGGCTGCACCACCATGCCCAGCTAATTATTTTCTTTTTTTATAGAGATGGGGTTTCGCCATGTTGCCCAGGCTGGTCTCCAATTCCTGGGCTCAAGCAATTCTCCCACTTTGACCTCCCAAAATGCTGGGATTACAGGCATGAGCCATTGTGCCTGGCTGTATTTTCTATTATAACTATTTCCTACTATACATCTCCACTCCACTCTACTGTACTCTGAACCTCTTATAAACATAGACTGTTTCTTACTCATCTTCATATCTCCCTGTCACCTAGCATGTAGTAGATACTCAATAAATATTTGAGTAATTTGAATTCACATGATGAAGTTTAATAGAATTTACACATTAAGGCCGGGCGCGGTGGCTCACGCCTGTAATCCCAGCGCTTTGGGAGGCCGAGGCGGGCGGATCACAAGGTCAGGAGATCGAGACCACGGTGAAACCCCGTCTCTACTAAAAAAATACAAAAAATTAGCCGGGCGCGGTTGTGGGCGCCTGTAGTCCCAGCTACTCGGGAGGCTGAGGCAGGAGAATGGCGTGAACCCGGGAGGCGGAGCTTGCAGTGAGCCGAGATCGCGCCACTGCACTCCAGCCTGGGCGACAGAGCGAGACTCCGTCTCAAAAAAAAAAAAAGAAAAAAAAAAAAAAAAAGAATTTACACATTAAATAAATAACATGAAGGAATAAAATTTCAGCTACTCTGGATGCTCAGCTTTGTTGGCTTTGTATTTAGTAATTACTGATGGAGCACCAACTACCATCTGAACAGAAGAAACAGTTAAATACCAGAAAACATAAAATGGTTATAATGATATTACTAATATTTGAGAGTGTACTGTGTGCCAGTGTGTATACTGGTACTTACTATATACCATGTAAAGGCTTTTATATATGTTTTCATTTAATCTTCACAACAACCATGTGAAATAAGTGGTGGTATCTGTATTTTGCAAGCAAAGCAAATCACATAGAAGTTAAGTTTCTTACCCATTGTCAGTGTGACTAAATGAAGGCACTTAAATACAAACAGCAATGCCCAGACTTTTAGACAGTGTGCTATACTGCTATGTGACTATGCTGATTAAAGGGAGGGGAAAATCACTAGTGTTATAAGAAACCATCTTAGGGTGTAACTATTTCTGTGTAAGAGGTATCATGTCATTGCTTTGGAAAAGGCATAATACTTTGTGATAATGTGGAGTGTTTTAAGAGTATATACAAGAGGACTACCTAGGGAAGGAAAAAAATGTATACCTAAGTTAAAGCACTGCCCTGAGTATCAGCATTTTAGTAACAATATAGTGATGGCCTTTTTTTTCTTTTTTTAAGAGACAAGGTCTCACTATGTTGCCCAGGCTAAAATGCAGTGGTTAGTCACTGCATTCTAGTGGGCTCAGTCAGAGCACACTACAGCCTCAAACTCCTGGCCTCAAGTGATGCTCCTCAAGTGACTACAGACGTGCACCACCACGCCAAGGCTCAGTGATGGCTGTTTTCCATGACAGTCTAGCATAGTGATTAAGAGCAGAGGCACTGGTAGCTTGAGTTCAGTTCCTAGCACTGCCTTCTAATAGCTTTGTGGTCTCTGGCAAATTACTTAAGCTTTTTCTTCATCTATTAAATGGGGATAAAAATAATACCTACCTTTTAGGGTCATTGTGAGGATTTGAATGAGTTGGCACACGTAAGGTACTTAGAATAGTTCTTTATAAGATGTCATGGTTAGGATCACAGACTTGGGAGACAGAGTAGTATGGTGGTAAGTTAACAGTTTCTAACTTATATTTCCTGGCACAGTATAAGAGGTATAAAAGTGTGATTGTTATTATTTATAGAATTTGAGAAATCATATTTCTGTACTTTTATAAACTTTCCTGTGTGATTTCAAAAGAGAACAACCAGAAACCATCTTTTCTAGCAAACAGAATCTTAGATAATGTTTCTTTTTTTTTTTTTTTTTTTTTTTTTTTTGAGACGGAGTCTCACTCTGTCGCCAGGCTGGAATGCCGTGGCATGATCTCGGCTCACTGCAGCCTCCGCCTCCCAGGTTCAAGCGATTCTTCTGCCTCAGCCTCCTGAATAGCTGGGACTACAGGTATGCGCCACCACGCCTAGCTAATTTTTGTATTTTTAGTAGAGATGGGGTTTCATCACGTTGTCCAGGATGGTCTCGATCTCTTGACCCTGTGATCCACCCGCCTCAGCCTCCCAAAGTGCTGGGATTACAGGCAGGAGCCACTGTGCCCAGCCTCTCCAAAACATTCTTAAAACTCAGCCAGCTGTGGCAATGTGCGCCTATAGAACCAGCTACTTGGGGGAGAATCACTTGAGCCCAGGAGGTTGAGGCAGCAGTGAGCTGTAATCATGCACTCCATCCTGGGTGACAGAATGAGACTCTGTCTCAAAAATAAACAAATAAATCACTATAAATAAAGTCTTCAGTGGGAAATATTCTGAAGTGTGCAAAGGAGCAAAAATGCAATTGTTGCTGATGCATTATCCCCTTTAGTTCAAGAGTGTTTTCTGTTACCAAAAAATGCATAGTAATCCCTTTTAAACCCATTTTGAACCCTTTAAAAATAACACATTTTGGCCAGGAGCAATGGCTCACACCTGTAATCCCAGTACTTTGGGTGGCCAAGACAGGCATATCACTGAAGCCCAGGAGTTTGAGAGCAGCCTGGGCAACATGGTGAAATCCCATCTCTACAAAAATTAGCTGGACATGGTGGTGCAAGCCTGTAGTCCCAGCTACTTGGGGGTCTGAAGTGGGAAGACTGGTTGAGCCCTGGAGGTTGCGACTGTAGTGAGCTGAAATCGCGCCACTACACTCCAGCCTGCGTGACAGAGAGGGACCTTGTCTCAAAAAAACCTGAAAAAACAAAGAAAACACCACACATTTTTTACTCCAGACCAGTGGTTTTTAACCTGGAGAGATTTTGCACCTAGACACATTTGGCAATGTGAAGAGATGTTTTTGGTTGTTACAACACTGGGGATTGGGGATGGGCCAGGGATGAGGATCCTACTTGTTGTATCTCATGGGTAAAGGCCAAGGATACTGTTAAACATCTGCAACAGTGATCCCCAACTTTTTTGGCACCAGCGACTGGTTTTGTGGAAGACAGTTTTTCCACCGACCTGTGGGGGGAGAAGAGGAGATGATTTTGGAATGATTCAAGCACATTACATTTATTTGCACTTTATTTCTATTATTATTACATTGTAATGTATAATGAAATAATTATACAGCTCACCATAATGTAGAATTAGTGGGAGCCCTAAGCTTGTTTTCCTGCAACTAGATGGTCCCATTTGGGGGCGATGGGAAACAGCGACAGATCATGAGGCATTAGAGTCTCATAAGGAGCATGCAGCCTAGATCCCTTGGATGCTCAGTTCACAGGTTCATGCTCCTATGGGAATCTAATGCCACCACTGATCTGACAGGAGGCAGAGCTCAGGTGGTAATGTGAGCGATGGGAGTGACAGTAAATACAGATGAAGCTTTGCTTGCTCGCCTGTCACTCACCACCTGCTGTACGACCTGGTTCCTGACAGGCCATGGGCCTAGGGATTGGGGATCCCAATCTCCAAGGCACAGGACACCTCAAACAGCAAAGCCTTATTCATTTCTAAATGTTAATAGAGCTGAAGCTGAGAAAACCCTGCTCTGAACTAAAAAGGGGTTAATGACTTCCCCAAGATTATATTAACTTAGAAGAGGGCCTGAACTACAGACATGCACATAGCATCTAAGTTCAATATCCTTAACTAGAACAAAGTAAGTAAATTTTTAGAGACCTAATAGTTAATAGTGCCTGTTTTTCTTTATCTTATTTAGGGTTTGTGAAACAGGATCTGATAATCAACCTCTTAGTAATAATCAACAATCAAATTGTGAATATTTTGTTGATAGCCTTTTTGAGGAAGCTCAGAAGGTTGGTTCCAAATGCGTGTCTCCCACTGAACAGAAGAAACAGGTAAATAAATGTCTATTACTTTTCTTTTTCTTCCAGTGTTTCTCAATATATGGATCTGTTAGAGGGTCCCTAAGGTCAAAATTGTTTTGTTTGTCTGAGACAAGGTCTTTCTCTGTCACCAAGACTGGAGTGCAGTGGCTCGATCCGAT
Source organism: Macaca mulatta (assembly GCF_049350105.2). Lineage (NCBI taxonomy): Eukaryota > Metazoa > Chordata > Mammalia > Primates > Cercopithecidae > Macaca > Macaca mulatta. The sequence continues at coordinate 101,069,701 of NC_133418.1, read as the reverse complement.
CTTGGCCCACGGCAGCCTCAAGCTCCTGGGTTCAAGCAGTCCTCCTGCCTCGGCTTTCCTGGGTAGCCTGCAGCTCAGGCACACACCACCATGCCCAGCTAATTGTTTTGTTCTTTTGTAGAGATTGGGTCTTGCTTTGTTGCCCAGGCTGGTCTCAAATTCCTGGGCTCAAGTAGTTCTCCTGCCTTGGTTTCCCAAAGTGCTGGGATTATAGGTATGAGGCCAAAACTGTTTTCATAATAGATATTATTTCCCTTTTTCACTATGTTCACAAGCTAGGGACACCTATAATCCCAGCACTTTAGGAGGCTGAGGCAGAAGGATCACTTGAGCCTAGGAGTTAAAAACCAGTCTGGGCAATAAAGCAAGACCCATCTCTACAAAAGAATAAAAAAATTAACTGGGCATGGTGGCATGTGCCTGTAGTCCCAGGTTCTTGTGAGACTGAGTTGGGAGGATTGCTTGAGCTCAGGAGTTTGAGGCTGCAGTGAGCCATGACCGTACCACTGTACTCCAGCCTGGGTGACAGAGTGAGACCCTGACTGGTAAGGTAAGGGTAGGGTAAAGTAAAAAACTAACTGTTCATTTTGCACTGATACTGCAAAAGTAGTGGTGGGTAAAACTGCAACACCTTAGCAGGAATCAAGGCAGTGGCAACAAACTGCTGGCAGTTACAGGTTAACATCCCAAACCCACCGAATCCAAAAATCCAAAATGCTTCAAAATCCAAAATTTTTTTAGTGCTGACATGATGCTCAAAGGAGATGCTCATTGGGGGCATTTCAGATTTTGAGTTTTGAATTTGGAAAGCTCAACCAGCAAATATTTCAGAATCTGAAATTCAAAACCCTTCTGGTCCCAAGCATTTCAGATAAGGGATATTCAACCTGTACTTTATTCTTTGCATATACTTCCAAGGGGGAAAAGAAACTAATTTTAATTAAGAATGTCCTTGATGAAGCAGTAGAATTTATAAATTTTGTATCTCGGCCAGGGTTGGTGGCTCATGCCTGTAATCCCAGCACTTTGGAAGGCTGAGGCGGGCAGATCATGAGGTCAGGAGTTCAAGATCAGCCTAATCAACATGATGAAACCCGGTCTCTACTAAAAGTACAAAAATTAGCCAGGCATGGTGGCGCATGCCTATAGGCCCAGCTACTCAGGAGGCTGAGGCAGGAGAATTGCGTGAATCTGGGAGGTGGCGGTTGCAGTGAGCCGAGATTGCACCACTGCACTCCACCCTGGGCGACAGAGCTAGACTTGGTCTCAAAATAAATAAATAAATAATTTAATTAATTAATTATGTATCTCAAACCTTCAATATACATCTTAATATTCTGTGTGACAAAATGCAAAGTATACATAAAGTATTTCTATAATACACAGAAGTGTCTCAAGGAAAGGTGCAGTTATTTGAGATCAACAAACTGTCTGCTTTTTCATGGCATATTGTTTCTGCAAGAAAGAATGGTTTACATACAGACTATGGATATTCCAACTTGCTCTGTCACCCAGGCTGGAGTGCAATGGCAAGATCTCGGCTCATTGCAACCTCCGCCTCCCAGGTTCAAGCAATTCTTCTGCCTCAGCCTCCCTAGTAGCTGGGATTATAGGTGCGCACCACCATGCCTGGCTAATGATTTGTGTTTTTAGTAGAGATGGGGTTTCACCATGTTGGTAAGGTTGGTCTCGAACTCCTGACCTTGTGATCTGCCCGCCTTGACTTCCCAAAGTTCTGGGATTACAGGCGTAAGCCACCACACCTGGCCTAGCAGATATTTTCTTTTTTTTTTTTTGAGACAGAGTGTCGCTCCGTCACCCAAGCTGGAGTGCAGTGGTGCGATCTTGGCTCACTGCAAGCTCCGCCTTCCAGGTTCACGCCATTCTCCTGCCTCAGCCTCCCAAGTAGCTGGGACTATGGGCGCCCGCCACCACGCCTGGCTAATTTTTTGTATTTTTAGTAGAGACAGGGTTTCACAGTGTTAGCCAGGATGGTCTCGCTCTCCTGACCTTGCGATCCATCTGCCTTGGCCTCCCAAAATGCTGGGATTACAGGTGTGAGCCTCCGCGTCTGGCTTTTTTTTTATTTTTATTTTTTAAATTTTTTTATTTTTTGAGACAGAGTCTTGCTCTGTCACCCAGGATGGAGTGCAGTGGCACAATCGGCTCACTGCAACCTCCACCTCCTGGGTTCAAGCCATTCTCCTGCTTCAGCCTCCCCAGTAGCTGGGATTACAGGCATGCACCACCATGCCTAGCTAATTTTTACATTTTAGTAGAGATGGGGTTTCACCATGTTGGACAGGCTGGTCTCGAATTCCTGACCTTGTGATCCACCCACCTCAGCCTCCCAAAGTACTGGGATTACAGGCATGAGCCACCGCGCCCAGCCCTGCCTGGTAGATAGTTTCTAATAATGAATGAAGTGAGCCTGACACTTCAAGGAAAACAACTTACAGTAGCTGTTGAAAATGATAAATTTTTATTTAACCAACTTTTGTTTTTTGAGACGGAGTCGCGCTCTGTCGCCCAGGCTGGAGTGCAGTGGCATGATCTCGGCTAACTGCAAGCTTCGCCTCCCGGGTTCACACCATTCTCCTGCCTCAGCCTCCCCAGTAGCTGGGACTACAGGTGCCCACCACCACACCTGGTTAATTTTTTTGTATTTTTAGTAGAGACAGGGTTTCACCGTGTTAGCCAGGATGGTCTCGATCTCTTGACCTTGTGATCTGCCCTCCTCGGCCTCCCAAAGTGCTGTGATTACAGGCATGAGCCACCACGCCTGGCCTTAACCAACTTTTTAAGTGAAAATAACACTTTCAGAAAATTGCCACTATAGGCTGTGCTTGGTGGCTCACGCCTGTAATCCCACCACTTTGGGAGGCCAAGGTGGGTGAATCACTTGAGGCCAGGAGTTCAAGACTAGCCTGGCTAACATGGCGAAACTCTTTCTCTACTAAAAAATACAAAAAATTAGCTGGGCTTGGTGATGCACACCTGTAATCTCAGCTACTCAGGAGGTTAAGGCATGAGAATCACTTGAACCTGGGAGGCAGAGGTTGTAGTGAACCAAAATCGTGTCACTGCTCTCTAGCCTGGGTAACACAGCAAGACTGTCTCAAAAAAAAAAAAAGAAAAGAAAAAGCCACCATACCTTGACAGTTTCTCAAAACTTAAGGAATTTCCTAGTGAGATTAGTGTCATTTTGATAAATATAAATTTTATTATGTAATTAAATGTGTCAGCAGTTGGAAGATCTGCATAATTAAGAAAACCAGTATTTTCCAAATGACCAATATATGATGTTATAAAGTGATGCATGAGTAAAAGAGCCAAAGAATCACATATACTAAAAGATTTTAATGTAACAAGTATATGAAAAGATGGTTGGTAAGTTTCAGATTCCACATTCAGATTCTCAACTAACTTTTGAGATACTACTACTACTTATTAAATTTTGATGAAGTGTCAAAGAATATCCTGGGAAGGCTATTAAAATACTTCTTTTTCTAACTGCATAACTGTAAGAGGTTTGGTTTTTTAAAAAAACATTTCAGCCAGGCACGGTGGCTCAAGCCTGTAATCCTAGCACTTTGGTCAGGAGATCGAAACCATCCTGCCTAACCCGGTGAAACCCCGTCTCTACTAAAAAATACAAAAAACTAGCCGGGCGAAGTGGCGGGTGCCTGTAGTCCCAGCTACTCGAGAGGCTGAGGTAGGAGAATGGTGTAAACCTGGGAGGCGGAGCTTGCAGTGAGCTGAGATCTGGCCACTGCACTCCAGCCTGGGGGACAGAGCGAGACTCTGTCTCAAAAAAAAAAAAAAGAAAAAGAAAAAAAAATTTTTCAATCAAAATAACATGTCAAAGCAGACTGCGAATGGTACCAATTACGAGACCCCAGCTGATTTTTTGACTTGAGACATTTAAAAAAGTATTTATGAAAAATCCCTTCACTCTGATTTGGTTTTCAAATTAAAACTTAATCTATTAGTTGTAAAAGGCTTATGTTGAAAAGTAGCAGACTTGTTACTCCTTGGCCCTAGCATCTACTTTCTTTTTTCTTTTTTAAGTTGGCATTTCACTCCTGTTGCCCAGACTGGAGTGCAATGGTGCGACCTTGTCTCACCGCAGCTTCCGCCTCCCGGGTTCAAGCGATTCTCCTACCTCAGCCTGGGATTACAGGCATGCACCACCACGTCTGGCTAATTTGTATTTTTAGTAGAGACGGAGTTTCTCCATGTTGGTCAGGCTGGTCTTGAACTCCTGACCTCAGGTGATCCGCCTGCCTTGGCCTCCCAAAGTGCTAGGATTATAGGCATGAGCCACTGCATCTGGCCACATCTACTTTCCAGAGGCAACAAGTTATAACTCTTAGGTATTTCTACTGACACGAGCTTTCTGTTTCTGATAATATGCTAATAGTGATAGTTCTTGATTTTTCAGATTTTTGAATTATGTATTCACTTTGTATTATAGATAATAAGGATTTAACTCTTTTTCTACCTTCCCCCTCTCCCCAAATCACCTCTTCCCATTCTTCTAACATAGTTATGTTACAATTGGGGATTAAATCAATTGTTATTTGTATCTGTAAAAGTATAAATACCATACAACTGTACAGCATAAGCGAAAGCCACCATGCCTGGCCCACAAGTTAAAATTTTTCTAAGAGAAGACTGTGGTGAAACCCTCCTTCCTTCAGTGGACTGGTTGTCCACTGGGGAACTCTACTGCTCTTGCTCTGGAATCTATAATCCTGAGTATTCTCCTCTCTCCTGATTACACAATTCTATGCCTCGCCCAACATCACCTCCTCCTTATATTTTAATGTTTATGAAGCCAGTTGTATTAGTCCATGTTTACGCTGCTGATAAAGACATACCCGAGACTGGGAAGAAAGGAAGTTTAATTTGACTTACAGTTCCACATGGCTGGGAGGTCTCATGATCATGGCACCAGCAGCAGAAAATGAGCAAGAAGCGAAAGTGGAAACTCCTGATAAACCCTCCAGATCTTGTGAGACTTACTCACTATCACAAGAATTGCATGAGAAAGATGGGCCCCCATGATTTAATTATCTCCCCCTTGGTCCCTCCCACAACACATGGGAATTCTGGGAGATACAATTCAGCTTGAGATTTTGGTGGGGACACAGCGAAACCATATCAATGATTTTAATTTTTTGTAGAAACTGGGTCTTGCTATGTTGCCAGGGCTGGTGTCCAACTCCTAGGCTCAAGCAGTCGTGCCTTAGCCTCCCAAAGTGCCCAAAGTGCTGGGATTACAGGAGTGAACCACCCTACCCAGCTTGAATAGTGATAGAAGAAATTTTCAAAGAACATTCAATCCTACTACATTTTATTAACATGATGCATTTTGTTTCCTACTGTTTTGCAGGTAGATGTAAATATAAAATTATGGAAAAACGGATTCACCGTCAACGATGATTTCAGAAGTTATTCCGATGGTGCCAGTCAGCAGTTTTTGAACTCCATCAAAAAAGGGTGAGTAGCCAGGTGTGGTGGCTCAAGCCTGTAATCCCAAAACTTTGGCAGGCTATGGCGAGAGGATTGCTTGAGCTCAGGAGTTCAAGGCCAGCCTGGGTAGTAACATAGCCAGACCTTATCTCTACTTAAAAAAAACATTACCCAGCCAGCCCAGCTACTCAGGATTGCTTGCACGTGGGAGATTGAGGCTACAGTGAGACATACTTGCATCCTGCACTCCAGCCTGGGCAACAGCACGAGGCCCTGTCTCCAAAAAAAAAAAAAAGGCAGGGGATGGGGGGCAGCGGGCATGGTGGCTCGTGCCTGTGATCCCAGCACTTTGGGAGGCCGAGGCGGGCAGATCACCTGAGGTTGGGAGTTCCAGACCAGCCTGACCAACATGGAGAAACCCCATCTCTACTAAAAATACAAAATTAGCCAAGTGTGGTGGCACATGCCTGTAATCCCAGCTACTCGGGAGGCTGAGGCAGGAGAATGGCTGAAATCCAAGAGGCGGAGGTTGCAGTGAGCCAAGATTGCACCATTGCACTCTAGCCTGGGCAACAAGAGCAAAACTCCATCTCAAAAACAAAACAAAACAAAAACAAGGTGGGGTAAGTAATCTTTGTAATAGGAAGATACTTTAGGCATTTTTTTTTTTTTTTGGTGAAAGAATCTATGTTAATGTTCACACACCCCCTACACATTCACAGATACACTTTTTCTTTTGTACATTCACATTTTTATAAGATGAATTTTCTTAAGAGAACCACAACTACAGGTTTTTTTTCAAGATGGTGTCTCGCTCTTTCACTCAGGCTGGAGTACGGTGGCATGATCTCAGCTCAATGCAGCCTCCGCATTCTGGGGTCAAGTGATTCTCGTGCCTCAGCCTCCCGAGTAGGTGAGGTTACAGGTGCCTGCCACGGTGCCCGTCTAATTTTTATATTTTTAGTAAAGAACAGGGTTTTACCATGTTGGCCAGGCTAGTCTCGAACTCCTTACCTCAAGTGATGATCTGCCTGCTCTGCCTCCCAAAGTGCTGAGATTACAGGTGTGAGCCACTACGCCCAGCCAACAACTATAATTTTGAAGAAAGTTTAGGAACTTGAATTCTGATCAACTCAAATCTTACTTAAACTAATTTACTAAGTATTTTCTAATACCTCATTTTCTTTATTATTTAATATTTATGTTTAAATATCTTTAAAGTCTTTAAAATAATCATGGTAGAACTCTCTCTGACCCTTCTCTGGCTTGGCAGGCTGCCCAATTAATGAATAAAAATTTTAAAAGAAAAAAAATTGTTGCCGGACACACTGGCTCACATCTGTAATCCCAGCACTTTGGGAGGCTGAGGCCGGTAGATCACAAGGTCAGGAGTTCGAGACCAGCCTGGCCAACATAGTGAAACCCCATCTCTACTAAAAATACAAAAATTAGCCGTGCATGTTGGCACATGCCTGTTAGTCCCAGCTACTCGGGAGGCTGAGGCAGGAGAATCGCTTGAACCCGCGAGGCAGAGGCTGTGGTGAGCCGAGATCATACCACTGCACCCTGGCCTGGGCAACAGAGCCAGACTCCATCTCAAAAAAAAAAAAATTGTAATGTTTACTATATATTTATGAATCTTAAGTATTATACATGCTTGGTCTAGAAAATTTTTTTAAGTATTAAGAACTCGAAAATCAGCCAGGCGTTGTGGCTCATGCCTGTAATCGCAGCACTTTGGGAGGCCGAGGTGGGTGGATCACCTGTGGTCAGGAGTTCAAGACCAGCCTCGCCAACATGGCGAAACCCCATCTCTACTAAAATATACTAAAATTAGCCGGGCAAAGTAGCAGGCGCCTGTAATCTCAGCTATTTCAGAGGCTGAGGCAGGGAGAATTGCTTGAACCCAGGAGGCGGAGGTTGCAGTGAGCCAAGATGGTGCCACTGCGCTTCAGCCTGGGTGACAGAGCGAGATTCTGTCTCAAAAAAAAAGAACTTAAAAATCACTTATAATTTAACCACTCACAAGTAACTATTGTTAACATTTTTGTTGAATTTCATTCTATCATTTCTGTCCATAGATGCATATATATACTACATATATATTTATGTTTAAAACAATTTTAAAATCATCATCAAATATTTCAATATATCTGAATATTATTTTATCACAACAGTGCCCCATAATTTTTATATATACTTAAATGTTCTTGGCAACATAGATTTTTTTGTTTTTATGTTTTTTGAGGCTGGAGTGCAGTGGCATGATCATAGCTCACTGCAGCTTCAAACTCCCCATCTCAAGTGGTCCTCCTACCTCGGCCTCCCAAATAACTGGAACTATAGGTGTGTGTCACCATGCCCAGCTAATTTTTTTAAAATTTTTAGTAGAGATGAAATCTTGCTATGTTACCCAGGCTGGTCTCAAACTCCCGAGCTCAAGCGATCCTCCTGCCTCGACCTGCCAAAGTGCTGGGATTACCAGCGTGAGCCACCATGCCCAGCCAAGTATTTTAAACTTTGCCACTATGAAAAATATTTTTGACTATTTTCTTGTACTTATGTAAAAAAAAAAAAACCCAGCTTTGTTTAGATATAATTAACCTACCATAAAATTCATCCCTTTGAAGTATATAGTTCAGTATTTTTAATACGTCTACAGAGTTTTACAGTCATCAGCACAGTCTAATTTCAGAATATCATTATCACCCCCAAAAGCCAAATATATTGCTGAAAGAAAAAAAAAAATCAGATACTAGAAGTCACTCTCCATTTTTCCCTTCACTGCAGCCCTAACATAACCATGAATCCACTTTGTGTCTATCTCTATGGATTTCCGTCTCTATGTATTTGCCTGTTCAACTCATTTTCACATTTTGGGCTATTACGAATAATGCTACTATGAACATTTATATACAAGTTTTTGTGTGGTCATATGGTTTCATTTCTCTCAGGTATAAATCTAGGAGTGGAATTATTAACTCTTATGTTGACTTTATGAAGAACTGCCCAAATGTATTCCAAAGTGGCTGTACCATTTAACATTCCTACCAGCCATGTATGAGGGTTCCAATTTTCCACATCCTAATACATGTTAGCTTCTGTTTTTTTAAATTATAGCCATTTTAGTGGTTGTGAAGGGGTATGTCATTCTGGTTTTGATTTACATTTCTCTAATGACCAGTGATGTTGAGTGTCTTTTCATGTGCTTATTGGCCATTTGTACATCTTCTTTGGAGAAATGTCTGTTCAAATCCTCTGTCCAGTTTTTTGCTTTTTTTTTTTTTTTTTTTTTTTTTTTTTTTGAGACAGAGTCTTACTCTGTCGGCCAGGCTGGAGTGCAGTGGCATGATCTCGGCTCATTGCAACCTCCACCTCCCAGGTTCAAGTGATTCTCCTGCCTCAGCCTCCCAAGTAGCTGGGATTACAGGCATGTACCACCACACCCGGCTAGGGTTTTACCATGTTGGCCAGGCTGGTCTTGAACTCCTGACCTCTGGTGATCCACCTGCCTGGGCCTTTCACATTGCTGGGATTAGAGGCGTGAGCCACTGTGCTTAGCCTGTTTATATTTTCAGGTGGGTTATTTGCCTTTTTGTTGTAAGAATTCTTCATTTTTTCTGAATACAAATTCCTTATCAGATACATGATTTGCGAATATTTTATCTCATTCTTTGAGTGCCTTTTAACTCAAACAGAAAAAAATAAAACAATTACATAGAATTGCGGTATGTATAGAGTGGTATTTATTCACTAAAATATTTTTTAAACTTTCTTATTGAAGTATGGCTTATCTACACAAAAATAAAGGCCAGGTAGGCCAGGTGCAGTGGCTAATGCCTGTAATCTCAGCACTTTGGGAGGCGAAGGCAGGAGGATCATTTGAGCCCAGGAATTAAACCAGCCCTGGCAACATAGCGAGAACCTTTCTCTACAAAAAAAAACCTAAAAAATCACCTGGGTGGCGCACGCCTGTAGTCTTGGCTACTCAGGCAGCTAAGATGGGACAATTGCTTGAGCCCAAGAGGTCGCAGCTACAGTGAGCCATGTTGGTGCCACTGGACTCCAGCCTGGGCAACAGAGTGAGCTCCTATCTCAAAAAAAAAAGAAAGAAAAAGAAAAAAGAAAAGTACAGAAATCATAAATATATACTAAATAAATTTGTGTTATTTCTGTTATCAGAATAAATCAACTACTTTATTAGAATTTGTTAAAATTTGTCCTTTGGCCAGGCGTGGTGGCTCACACCTGTAATCCCAACACTTTGGGAGGCTGAGGTGGGCAGATCACTTGAGCCTAGGAGTTCAGGACCAGCCTGGACAACATGGTGAAACCCCATCTTTACAAAAAATACAAAAATTAGCTGGGCATGGTGGCCTATAGTCCCAACTACTCAGGAGTCTGAGGCAGGAGCATCGCTTCAGCCCAGGAGGTCATGCAGTGAGCCATGATTGCACCTCTGCACTCCAGCCTGGGCAACAGAATGAGACCCTGTCCACCCCACCCCCACCAAAAACAAAAACAAAAAACTCAAATTGCTTAGTTAACAGCGATGTCCAGTCTTTTGGCTTCCTGGGTTACATTGGAAGAAGAATGGTCTTGGGGCGCACATAAAATACGAAAATACACTAATACTAACGATAGCCAATAAGCTTAAAAAATTGCAAAAAAATCTCATAAATCTCATAATGTTTTAAGAAAGTTTACAAATTTTTGTTGGGTCATATTCAAAGCCATCCCAAGCCACCGGTTGGACAAGCTTGGTGTAGTATATAGTCATCAAGTATTTCATGACTTTAGTACTATTCTAGGTACTGCTATAAAACTCATGCTGGTTGCGGGGCGGTGGTTCACGCCTATAATCCCAGCACTTTGGGAGGCTGAGGGAGGAAGATCGCTTGAGCCCAGGAGTTCAAGACCAGCCTGGACAAGATCCTGTCTCTACAGAAAATTTTAAAAATATATGTTTTCACAATAAAAAATAATAATAATTAAAACTCATGCTATTCATGAGCTTATGGTCTTAAAAATTATATTGTTCTTATGGGTTTTCAGTGTTGTTCATATTATTTAACTACATTGTTTTGAATATATTTGGTTATTTCATTGTAGGGAATATTATATATCTTATTTCTGTATATTTCTACGTATTATTCATTTTTTGTATGTACAGAATGTTTTTCAGAGAAATAAAATACCCGGGGAGCTTTATCATTTTATTTCTTTGTTTTCCAAGGGAATTACCTTCAGAATTACAGGGAATTTTTGATAAAGAGGAGGTGGACGTTAAAGTTGAAGACAAGAAAAATGAAATATGTTTGTCTACAAAGCCTGTGTTCCAGCCCTTTTCAGGACAGGGTCACAGACTAGGAAGGTAAGTATGCCTATTGTCTTGTTTTCCATAGATCAAGGCTTAACTAATATTCTGTCTATCATTATTTTACCCATGTAGACCACATGAATAGAGCTTATCATTTCTCCCATTGGAAATTAGATTTTTTTTAATGTTAATTTTTATGAGGACTCCTAAGTCATAGTTACCTAAGTGTATATTCACAATGCCTGGCCGGGTGCAATGGCTCATGCCTGTAATCCCAGCACTTTGGGAGGCCAACGTGGGCGGATCACCTGAGCTCAGGAGTTCGAGACCAGCCAGACAAACATGGAGAAACCCTGTCTCTACTAAAAATACAAAAAAATTAGCCAGTCATGGTGGCACATGTCTGTAATCCCAGCTCCTCAGGAGGCTAAGGCAGGAGAATCGCTTGAACCCAGGAGGCAGAGGTTGCAGTGAGCCAAGATCGTGCCATTGCTCTCCAGTCTAGGCAACAAGAGTGAAACTCCATTTCAAAAAAAAAAAAAAAATGCCAGCACCACACTAAAAAATCTTGGAGGTTTTTTTGGTTTTTTCAAATCAGAAGGGCTTGGCTCTTTATGGACAGAATTCAATTGGTAAGTTCTTTTCTCTCCCTTTCACTCACTACTATAGAGTACATGTGCTAGCTTTTGAATATTATTGTTCTTTTTTTTTTGTTTTTTCTTTTTTTTTTGAGACAGAGTCTCACTCTGTTGCCCAGGCTGGAGTGTAGCAGCACGATCTTGGCTCACTGCAACTTCTGCCTCCCTGGTTCAAGCAATCCTTCTGCCTCAGCCCTTCTAGTAGCTGGGATTACAGGCACACACCCCCATGCCCAGCCAATTTTTGTATTTTTAGTAGAGACAGGGTTTCGCCATGTTGGCCAGGCTGGTCTTGAACTCCTACCCTCAGGTGATCCACCCACCTCGGCCTCCCAAAGTGCTGGGATTACAGATGTGAGCCACCACGCCCAGCCTATTATTCTCTTTTATGGTTACCACTGCCTGCAACATTTTGTTCTATGATCTATGTATGAATTTTGAGGTAATAAAAATGAAAATCAGTGTCAGTATCAAAGCCTTAAATTATTTTCAAGTTTTTTTTTTTTTTTTTTTTTTTTTTGAGACGGAGTCTTGCTCTGTCGCCCAAGCTGGAGTGCAGTGGCGCGATCCTGGCTCACTGCAAGCTCCGCCTCCTGGGTTCACGCCATTCTCCTGCCCCAGCCTCCCGAGTAGCTGGGACTACAGGCGCCCGCCACTGCGCCCGGCTCATTTTTTGTATTTTTAGTAGAGACGGGGTTTCACCGTGGTCTCGACCTCCTAACCTTGTGATCCGCCCGCCTCGGCCTCCCAAAGTGCTGGGATTACAGGCGTGAGCCACCGCGCCCGGCCTATTTTCAAGTTTTACAGTTTCCATCCTATCTAACAGAATACGCAGAGAGATTAGATAGATATGGGAGCTCTTTGATTTTTATAAATTCTCATATTTTTAATTATCAAGATTGGTAAGGTGCATACATATTCATCCACATGTACAAATATATCTGGATGTACCCTTCAGAATGATCAGGAAGTACTTTATTTAGTTTCTTTTTCATTATAACCTAAGGACTAAGCTCAATAAAGAATTTATCATTTATTTTAGAAATTTAACCTGGGCAGTAGGTAAAGGTAAAGTCCATAGATCTGTGAACCTTCTTTAAAATTATCCATTCTGTAAAGCACTACTCAATAAATACCAGTAATAATATATGTAGCTTACAAATTACTTGGATATATATAGTTTCATCAGATTATTAGAACCATCATACCATCATATATTGTGGACATAAATAATATATCTTTCGTTATTATTGAAGAAACAGATATAACTTACAAAAATCTTCCTAAAAGCTATACTTGCTGTAATATTTTTATAGTAATTATTTAATGATAAAGGTTTATTGAATGGAAAAACATGTCTAACTTTGTTGTCTGGATTTCCTTAGTGCCACACCAAAAATTGTTTCTAAAGCAAAGAATATTGAAGTTGAAAATAAAAATAATTTGTCTGCTGTTCCGCTGAACAACTTGGAACCCATTACTAATATACAGATCTGGTTAGCCAATGGGAAAAGGATTGTTCAGAAATTTAACATTTCTCATAGGTGAGTCTTCAATTTCAGTATATGATTTTTTTTCACCAAGTTTAAATTTCATTTCTTCTTTTCAGTTCGGTCAACAGTTTAATTTTAGAGATAGAATCTTTGTTGCCCAGGCCAGAGTGCAGTAGCACAGTCATAGCCCACTGCAGTCTTGAAGTCCTGGATTCAAGCAGTCCTCCCACCTCAGCCTCCTGAGTTATAGAACTACAGCCACATGCCACCATGCCCCGCTAACTTTTATTTTTTTTATTTATGTATTGCCAGCTAATTTTAAAAACTTTTGTAGAAAGGGGGTCTCACTCTGTTGCCCAGATTGGTCTCAAACTCCTGGACTGAATTCATCCTCCTGCCTTAGCCTGGGCTTACAGGCATGAGCCATTGCATCCTGCCAAGCATTCTATCTATCTATCCAACTATCTATCTATCTATCTATCTATCTATCTATCTATCTATTTGTTTATTTATTTTTGAGACAGAGTCTCGCTCTGTTGCCCAGGCTAGAGTGCAGTGGCGCAATATAGTGAGACCTCATCTCTACAAAAAAAAACTTTTTTAATTAGCTGAACATGGTGGTGCACATCCGCAGTCCCAGCTACTTGGGAGGAGAATCGCTTGAGCCTAAGAGGTAGAGACTGCAGTGAGACGAATTGCACCACCACACTGCAAGTCTGGGTGACAGTGAGAACCTATCTCAAAAAATAATAATAATAACAATGAAGTATTTTCAGTCTGTTTTGGGATTTTGATTCTCATCATTTGATTCATTTTTCTGTTTAACTAGACACATAATTATAAAAGAATTATTTTTAATGTTTTAAATTAGTCATTAGCATTATATGCATACCCTTCTGTTAATTGTAGTGAAAGAATGAAAATACAGAAAAGCATTAAAAGAAATTGAAGTTCATATGAATTCCACTGCTCAGAGATAATCATTATCATCAGTTTGATGCAGTCTTTTATTTCTTCTTAAAAGCTTTTTTTTTTTTTTTTGAGACAGAGTGTTCTGCCACCCAGGCTGGAGTGCAGTGGCACGATCTCGGCTCACTGCAACCTCTATCCCCCGAGTTCAAGTGATTATCCTGCCTCAGCCTCCTGAGTAGCTGGGATTACAGGCATGTGCCACCATGCCTGGCTAATTTTTGTATTTTTAGTAGAGATAGGGTTTCACCATGTTGCCCAAGCTGGTCTCAAACTCCTGACCTCAGGTGATCCGCCCACCTCAGCCTCCCAAAGTGCTGGGATTACAAGCATGAGCCACCATGCCCAGCCTTCTTAAAAGCTTTTTTTGGCTGGGTGTCGTGGCTCCTGCTTGTAGTCCCAGCAATTTGGGAGGCTAGGGACTATTCAGGAGGCTGAGATGGCAGAATCACCTGAGCCCAGGAGGTTGAGGCTGCAATGAGTCATGATCTCACCACTGTACTCCAGCCTGGGTGACAGAGCAAGACCCTGTCTCAAAAGGAAGAAAAAAAAAAAGTTTGTTTTGTTTTAATTAAAAATAGAAACATACCATATATAGCATATGTCGTTTTTCCTTTTGTAAAAATTATTTATTTTTCAGGAAATGTAGCACAGATAAATAACAAATATACAGAGAAACTTAAAAGAATAAGAATAAAATACATATGTACCACCTACCTCAGAACATAGATTCTTATCAGTATACCTTATGTGTCTTTCTGTGATCATGTCTCTTTTCTTCTGGGGAAGAGAGAAATAACCACTGTCCTAAATTTGTGTTGATAATTTGCTGCTTTTATTTATAGCTTTACCTAGTATATACGTATTCCTAAAATATACTAAATTGTTTTTCTTATTTTCAAATAATTACTCCAAATTTCAAACCAGCAAAAACTTACAGAAAAGGTGGTCACGCCTATAATCCCAGCACTTTGGGAGGCTGAGATGGGCGGATCACGGGGTTAGGAGATCGAGACCATCCTGGCTAGCACAGTGAAACCCTGTCTCTACTGAAAGTACAAAAAATTAGCCAGGCATGGTAGCGGCCGCCTGTAGTCCCAGCTACTCGGGAGGCTGAGACAGGAGAATGGCATGAACCTGGGAGGCGGAGCTTGCAGTGAGCCAAGATCACGCCATTGCACTCCAGCCTGGGTGACAGAGCGAGCCATCTCAAAAAAAATAATAATAATAAATAAAAAATCACAGAAAAGGTTCAAGAACAATATAAAGAACTTTTCTTGACTGGGCTCAGTGACTCCTGCCTGTAATCCCAGCATTTTAGGAGGCCGAGGCAGGCAGATCACAAGGTCAGGAGTTTGAGACCAGCCTGACCAAAATGGCAAAACCCCTTCTCTACTAAAAAGACAAAAATTAGCCAGCTGTGGTGGCACATGTCTGTAATCCCAGCTATTCAGAAGGCTAAGGCAGGAGAATCACTTGAACCTGGGAGGCAGAGGTTAGGCTCCATCTCAAAAAAATAAAGCAACTTTTCTCCCTAAGCATTCAAGAATTAGTGCCAGTCTGATGACCCATCACTTGAAATACTTAGGTATAGATTATCTATAAACAAGGACCTTCTCCCACATAACCACAATACAGCCATTTAAATCAGGAAACTTAACCTTAATATGCTTGTGTCGACTAATAGACCCTAATTCAAGATCTTCCATTTTATCTAATAACTTCCTTTATAGCAAAAGGCCATTCAGAATTACACATTGCACTTAGTTGTGATATGTCAGTTTGAAATAGTTCCTTGTCTTCCTTTGATTTTTATAACCTTGACTTTTTTTTTTTTTTTTGAGATGGAGTCTCGCTCTGTCGCCCAGGCTGGAGTGCAGTGGCCGGATCTCAGCTCACTGCAAGCTCTGCCTCCCGAGTTCATGCCATTCTGCTGCCTCAGCCTCACAAGTAGCTGGGACCACAGGCGCCCGCCACCACGCCTGGCTAGTTTTTTGTATTTTTTAGTAGAGACGGGGTTTCACCGTATTAGCCAGGATGGTCTCGATCTCCTGACCTCGTGATCCACCCGTCTCGGCCTCCCAAAGTGCTGGGATTACAGGCTTGAGCCACCGCGCCCGGCCAACCTTGACTTTTTAAAGTATTACAAGCCAATTTATCTTGTTTGATGCTTCCTTATATTTAGGTCACTAATTTTGGCAGGGTGTGACAGAACTAATGCTTTGTACGTCTCATTGTATTCCAACAGGTGGCATCATTTACATTTGTCCCATTATGATGATGTTAAATTTGACACTTGATTAAAGTGGTCTCTACCAGAGTTCTTTACTGTAAAGTTATTCATTTTCCCTTTGTAATTAATCTGTATTTTGTGGGGAAGGACTTTGAAATAGGATACTTATGTTCCTCACAAGACCTCAGATCGATTGATTGATTGATTGATTTATATCTATATCTACTCATAGTTTCCTATTTTATTCAACAGTTTATGAACTCTTACCATCATTATTTATTTTGATATGCACATTGTCTCAGGTAGTTTGTGAGACCTCCTTTAAACTGGTTCCTGTGTTATTTTGAAATGCTCCCATAATTCTTGAACATTTCCTTGTTTTCAGCACAAAATTTTTTTTCAAGTTCATTCTATGCTTTTCCAGGAATCCCTTGTTCTTTTTAGTGGACAGTGATATTGACAATCTAGGATCTGGGTAGTACTAGATACACTTATTGGGATACCACTGCTTCCAGGCCCTCGGTGTGGAAAGAATTGTGTGTGTGTGTGTGTGTGTGTGTGTGTGAGCGCGTGCACACACACACACACACACACACACACACATGCAAAAAAGAAAACTATTTCAAAAATTGAAGAGGGGATACTTCCAAACTCATTCTGTGAGGCCAGCATTACCCTGATAGCAAAATCAACAAAGACACACACAAAAAAACCTATACATACACATACGTGTATGTGTGTGTGTATATATATGTATATATATGCACTTATGTTTGTATCTGTATTTATTCCTGGTTTTTTTTTTTGAGACAGGGTCTCACTCTGTCACCCAGGTTGGAGTGCAGTGATATAATTAGAGATCACTGCAGCCTCCACCTCCCCAGACTCAGGTGATCCTCCTTAGTTTTTGTACTTTTAGTAGTGATGGGGTTTCACCCTCTTGCCCAGGCTAGTCTCGAACTCCTGGACTCAAGCGATCCACCTGCCTCGGCCTCCCGAAGTGCTAGGATTACAGGCATGAGCCACCACACCCGGCCTTATTTCTGTATTTTTATATATCAAAAA
This sequence comes from Macaca mulatta, assembly GCF_049350105.2. Lineage (NCBI taxonomy): Eukaryota > Metazoa > Chordata > Mammalia > Primates > Cercopithecidae > Macaca > Macaca mulatta. The sequence goes on along the minus strand of NC_133418.1, from coordinate 101,052,505 downwards.
CCATGAGTCCACGTAGATACCTCCAATTTTAGTCTGGTAGGGCCAGGCATGGTGGCTTATACCTGTAATCCCAGCACTTTGGGAGGCCTAGGCAGACAGACCACTTGCGCCTAGGAGTTCAAAACCAGTCTTGGCGACATAGTGAAACTCTATCTCTACAAAAAACACAAAAAGTAGCCAGATGTGGTGGCACTCACCTGTGGTCTCAGGTACTCAGGAGACTGAAGTAGGAGGATCACCTGTGCCCTGGGGAGGTCAAGCACTTTGGGAGCTGTGATTGCACTACTGTACTCCAGCCTAGGCAACAGAACCAGACCTTGTCTCAAAAAAAAAAAAACCATAAGGTTTGTTCTAATTTTCTCCTTTCCATATTTATAACTAACTTCTACAGTGCAAGGCCTGGCTCCAGTTATAGTTAACATATTTATGTATTTAATCAGTTTTCCTATATGTGACCAATGTCCTTTTTCCACTGCTGCCTCCTACCCCACATGTAAGCCCTCGTCACCCTGCTTGGGCTTTGACTCTCCTTGTTGAATTCCAATATGGATTCCCTCCTCTTCCTACTAGACTCTCTGACACATCATCACCCCAGGGCCCCCCTTCATTGGAATGCCTTCTCACACTGCATGACTTCAGGACTCCATGCCAATGACCTCCTCCCCTTGGTAGACTGACACTCTGGGCTGCCTCTCCTCAGATGCTCTCCTCACCACTGTCTGGATCTGACACACTGCAGTCAACTGCTCTTCCATATGAATGCTTTTTTACTCTGCTTGGGACAACCTGCTCTGTTTTGATTTTTACTGGGCAATGGCTGACTGATACAGCCATGTAAACTTGCACTGTTACCAATAAAGATAGACTGAATAATTATTTTCATGTAATGGAAGACAGTAATCAAAAAATATTTGCAGCTGGGCGCGGTGGTTCAGGCCTGAAATCCCAGCACTTTGGGAGGCCGAGGTGGGCAGATCACTTGAGGTCAGGAGTTCAAGACCAGCCTGGCCAACATGGTGAAACTCCGTCTCTACAAAAAATACAAAAATTAGCTGAGTGTAGTGGCCCGCTCCTGTAATCCCAGCTACTTGGGAGGCTGAAGCAGGAAAATGGCTTGAACCCAGGAGGTGGAGGTTGCAGTGAGCTGAGATTACACCACTGCACTCCAGTCTGGGTGATAGAGCAAGACTCCATCTCAGAAGGAAAAAAAGTATTTGCTATGGCTGCACCCATCAACATGAATGAGTCCCAAAACATAATGTGGAGATTAAAAAGCTATAGAACACATACACTATGATTCCATTCATGTCAAGTTGAAAAAAGCAAAACTGTCCTTAAAAGCTACTAAGCCATGACCCTTCTTCTCCTACCCGCCAGCTTGGATATTTTCCTCACCCTACTTGGACTCTGACACCCTGCACTAGACAGCTCTTATATGGCCACCACAACCCCCAGCATTTCTGAAGCACATGTCTTCCGTGTTCTGTCCTACTGATGGCTTGGTGGCTTTCGGACTCAATCATTTAAAAAATTGTGTTTTTCTTCCGTTTTTTCTGCTTATTTTATTAGTTACCAAGAGAATTGTGCTAAAATCTCCAACTTTGATTATGTATGGATTTGTCTATTTCTTATGTACTTCTGTTAACGTTTGCTTTATATATTTTAAAGTTATATAATTAGGTCCAGCAGAGATGAAATTGTGTTTTTCTGATTAATTGACCTTGTTGGGGAGAAAAGATTTTCTTCAACCATTGCCTAGATTCATGGCTGAGACCCCTTTAACAAAAGACAGATTAACAAAAGAAATGCATGCAATTTTATATTTTATTTTATACACACACGCACACACACACACACATACATATATACATATATGTATGTGTGTATTTATATATATATATGGTTTGGTTTTTTTTTTGAGACAGAGTCTCGCTCTGTCGCCCAGGCTGGAGTGCAGTGGTGCCATCTTGGCTCACTACAAGCTCCGCCTCCCAGGTTCACACCATTCTCCCTGCCCCAGGCTCCCAAGTAGCTGGGATCACAGGCACCTACCACCACACCTGGCTAATTTTTTTATATTTTTAGTAGAGAAAGGGTTTGGCCATGTTTGCCAGTCTGATCTGGAACTGCTGACCTCAGGTGATCCGCCCACCTTGACCTCCCAAAGTGCTAGGATTACAGGCATGAGCCACAGCGCCCGGCCTCCTTTGTTTTTGTTTTATTTTGTTTTATTTGTTTGTTTTCTTTGAGACAGTCTCTCTCTGTTGCCTAGGCTGGAGTGTAGTGGCATGATCTCGGCTCTGGGTTCAAGGGATTCTCGTGCCTCAGCCTCCCAAGTAGTTGGGATTATAGGCACCCGCCACCACGCCTGGCTAATTTTTGGTGTTTTTGTTTTGTTTTGTTTTATGAGATGGAGTCTCGCTCTGTCCCCAGGCTGGAGTGCAGTGGAGAGATCTCAGCTCACTGCAGTCTCTGCCTCCCAGGTTCAAGCGATTCTCCTGCCTCAGCCTCCTGAGTAGCTGGGACTACAGGTGTGTGCCAACACGCCCAGCTAGATGAAAGGTGACATGATCTCAGCTCACTGCACCTTCGTCTCCCAGGCTCAATGTTCGTCTCCCACCTCAGCCTCCTGAGCAGCTGGACCTGTCTTTTAAGTCCACACTCCAATCCTTCCACCTCCAGAAATCTTTCCCTAGTTCTTTTAACCTTTGTTTTCTTGCTTTTTATGTTTATGTTCTTTGACATAAGCTTTAACCTTTGGTTATCCAATTTTTGGTACCCAAATGAATACACAGGACTGGGTCTTAGACTTTTTTGGTAGCCCTTTCAGGTTTAGTAAAGTGGCACGTAGTGAATTTTAGTGAATTGATTGAATGAGAGAATTATTTATTACGTAATATGCATATTTCATTAATTGTAAGTTGCATATTTTTTCACATTTTAGCATCTGTGAAATGAGGATGCGTTCTATAATCCATGGCTACATGACCATCATGTTACAATTGTGACAGCCTCTCTAAAACATAGCCATAATTCCTTTGTCTTACCTAAGATAATTAACAGTAGTAATTCCTTATTGTCATCAAATTTCTGGGAGTCAGACTTTAAAAGATAGTCCAAATAATCAGTTATATCACAATTCAGTTATTCTCTGTATTAACATATCCAGAGTCTGGGTGTTGTGGCTCATGCCTATAATCTCAGCACTTTGGGAGGCTGAGGCAGGAGGATCAGTTGAGCCCAGGAGTTATGATGGCACCACTGCATTCCATCCTGGATGACAAAGCAAGACACTATCTCTAAAAATAACAATAATAGCATATCCAGATACTTTTACCAGTTGTTATTACTATAAATTAGCTAATTCAAATTTTCATAAAATTATATTAATAGTTTTTGCTGTTTTACAGAGTAAGCCATATCAAAGACTTCATTGAAAAATACCAAGGATCTCAAAGAAGTCCTCCGTTTTCCCTGGCAACAGCTCTTCCTGTCCTCAGGTTGCTAGATGAGACACTCACACTGGAAGAAGCAGATTTACAGAATGCCGTCATCATTCAGAGACTCCAAAAAACTGCCGCACCTTTTAGAGAACTTTCAGAGCCCTGATTTTTGATAGACTAAGTGGAAACTTCGCAAAGAAATGACGGTTGTAAGCGGACATGCAAACCAAAGGTGGGGACGGGAGAAGTCAGACTCACTGGACTTTTGGTTTGAGTGCTGTTGAACTCTCTGCTAACGAGAAGATGTTTAGATAAGTCCAAGTTAAGAAAGTAGCATACGACTGGAAACTATATTCAGTGCACTTTCTCCAAAAGGCTACTCAGAAAAATAGACTTATTTTCAAATACCAGTTATCAATATATATTAAATAGCTGTATTATTTAGAATCTTAATATGGTATAAATTAGCGAATGTGTTCACAATATTCGTTCAAACATCATTCCTGGACAGCAGGGATTTATTTAAATGTTAGCTGCCTCAGAGTTTTTAAAGAGCTAAATACGACCAGGCGCGGTGGCTCACACCTGTAATCCCAGCACTTTGGGAGGCCAAGACAGGCAGATCACAAGGTCAAGAGATTGAGACCATCCTGGCCAACATGGTGAAACCCCATCTCTACTAAAAATACAAAAATTACCTGGGCGTAGTGGTGCACATCTGTAGTCCCAGCTACTCGGGAGGCTGAGGCAGGAGAATCGCTTGAACTCAGGAGGTGTAGGTTGCAGTGAGCTGAGATTGAGCAACTGCACTCCAGCCTGGCGACAGAGCAAGACCCCCTCTCAAAAATAAATAAAATAAAATAAAATAAAATTGTGGCCGGGCGCAATGGCTCATGCATGTAATCCCAACACTTTGGGAGACTGAGTTGGGAGGATCACTTGAAGCCAGGAGTTTAAAATCAGAATGGGCACCAGAGTGAGACCCCTGTCTATATATTTTTTTAATTTAAAAAATAAAAATAAAATTGTGTAGCTTAGTATAGTGTCAAGGTTAATCTGCCTACTCACATTTCTACACTTTCTAAAAATGTAATAAAAGAAAATTCTTTCTAGAAAACCTATTCCCTTTCCATTTTATTTTCTTTCAAAAATTACAGATTTGTTTTTGGCTAACATTTGGGATTAGCCATTCATTTGCCACCACTCAGAATCTAATGCCTATATGTGTCACATTACTAATATTTTTTAAATGCATCACATAAAATATGGTTTTCTGTTTCTTTGTTTGTTTGTTTGTTTGTTTGTTTGAGACGGAGTTTCGCTCTTATTGCCCAGGCTGGAGTGCAGTGGTGCAATCTCGGCTCACCACAACCTCCGCCTCCTGGGTTCAAGCGATTGTCCTCCCTCAGCCTCCCAAGTAGCTGGGATTACAGGCATACGTCACCATGCTTGGCTAATTTTGTATTTTTAGTAGACACAGGGTTTCACCATGTTGGTCAGGCTGGTCTCGAACTCCTGACCTCAGGTGATCTTCCCGCCTAGGCCTCCCAAAGTGCTGGGATTACAGGTGTGAGCCACTGTGCCCAGCTGGTTTTCTGTTTCATACATCACAGTCAACTTGTGAATACATTTAAAGATTATTTCAATTTGATATCACGAAGAAAAACATGCTTTATATCTTAGACTTTTAACTAAATCCAGTTAGACCTCAATTTTTCACTGTCAGATTAAATCCCCATACCTGAAAATAAGTTTAACATTTTTTTTTTGCAAATGATCTGTTGAATCAGATTCAAAATGAAGTATGCATTGAGTGTGCCAAGGAACTAAGTGGTCCATAGCAGCAGTAATGTTCATAGGGTGCGAGATGCATGCCATGAAGCAGCAATTCTCAAACATTTTTATCTCAAGACCATTTGTTTATGTGAGCTGTATATATTACCATATTAAATATTAAATGCTTAAAATAGTTATTTATGGGCTGGGCACAGTGGCTCACGCCTGTAATCCCAGCACTTTGGGAGGTTGAGGCGAGTGGATCACAAGATCAGGTGATCGAAACCATCCTGTCCAACGTGATGAAACCGCATCTCTACTAAAAATACAAAAAAAAAATAGCTGGGTGTGGTGGCGTGTGCCTGTAATCCCAACTACATGGGAGGCTGAGGCAGGAGAATCACTTGAACCCAGGAGGCAGAGGTTTCAGTGAGCCGAGATTGCACCACTGCACTCCAGCCTGGCAACAGAGCGAGACTCTGTCTCAAAAAAAAAAAATTCATTTAAAAATAATAACTTCTGGCTGGACGTGGTGGCTCACACCTGTAATCCCAGCACTTTGGGAGGCCAAGACAGGTGGATCACTTGAGCCCAGGAGTTTGAGACCAGCCTGGGCAATAAGGCAAAACCCCATCTATAAAAATTACAAAAATTAGTCCGATGTGGTGGCTCACACCTGTAATCCCAGCACTTTGGGAGACTAAAGCAGGCAGATCACCTGACGTCAGGAGTTCGAGACCAGCCCAGTCAATGTGGTAAAACCATATCTGTACTAAAAATACAAAAATTAGCTGGGCGTGGTGGCATGCGCCTGTAATCTTAGCTACTAGGGAGGCTGAGGGAGAATTGCTTGAACTCAGGAGGCAGGGGTTGTAGTGAGCCGAGATTGTGCCACTGCACTCTAGCTTAGGCAATAGAGTAAAACCCTGCCATAATAATTTTTTTTTTTTTTTTTTTTTTTTTGAGATAGAGTTTTGCCCTTTCACCCAGGCTGGAGTGCCATGGTGCAATCTCGGCTCACTGCAACTTGCGCCCCCCAGGTTCAAGCGATTCTTTTGCCTCCCGAGTAGCTGGGATTATAGGCACCCGCTACCACGCCTGGCTAATTTTTGTATTTTTAGTAGAGATGGGGTTTCGCCATTTGGCCTGGCTGGCCTCTTAACTCCTAACCTCAGGTGATCCACCCGCCTCAGCCTCCCAAAATGCTAGGATTATAGGCATGAGCCATTGTGCCCAGCCAATAATAACTTATAAAACATGAAACAATTTAGTGGGGAAAGCGGCCGGCTTTTTTTGGGGAATTACTTTCTGTCATAAAGAAGATAGATGGGTTCTCATGTCTTCTACATTCAGTCTGTTATGCAGTCACATATCATGTAGACTCTGGAAAAAACCACTGTACACTTGTGAAAGAGTGAAAAGGAGCAAATAACGCCTTAGTATGATTATGAAAAACATTTTGACTTCACAGTGCCCTGAATGGGTCTCGGGAACCTCCAGGGATCCCTCAGGCACACTTTGAGAACCAATCTATATAAAGTGATGGTTCACAATGATTCTCAAGCCTTAGTTTCAGAATCATTTGGGGCAGCTTTTCAAAAATGCTATTCCTGCCACCTACCACAAGGATTCTGATTCATTGTGTCTGTGATGGGTCTCAGATCTCTGCATTTTTAATCTTACGTGATTCTTAAGTATGAGGTAGAAGTACCTTTCTTCAGGAAATTCTGTTCTAAGCTTTTACCCTGAGAAAATAAAACCTGCCTGCTTTCACCAGGGACAGTGGAAGACTCCACTGAAACAGATCTGCTAGACCACTAAGTTTATCCTTGTCACCCAGTTTGCTCTTGGAAAGAGTCTGTTACCTTTTGTCGCTGAACCAATCATGACATAAACTTGTGCTTTACCTCCTGTAGCACAGCCAAGACAAGGCTGGAACATTTAATTAAGGTTTTTACTAAGGACTCAGGAATAGCAACAGGGAAATATCTATGTAACTAAATGACCTGACATAAAATCTATCTTCTGATTGCAGTCTATTGTGAGAATGCTGCTTTTCCTAGCTCCCAGCCTGCCTTAGGGCAGAAGGCTGTCTTTTTATTAGGAAAAGAGGGGAGGACAAAGGAGAGCCTTTTCCTTTTGTCCGTTACTCTTAGAAATGAATAGGTACATAATAGAAAATAAATATTTATTGTTGGTAATGTTTACACAGCAACGTTAGAGCCTCTCTGTAGTGAAACAAAAATAATATTCTTACCAAAAATTAAAAATTAAAAAATGAGGCAATGGTAAAAATCAATGAACTTATCTTTCTGATATAGAAAATAACACGATGATTGTTAATACATGTTCAGGAATCTAAGAAAATGTTTCATATAGGCCTATCATGTAGCATTTTTATTTGCATAATTATGGTCAACATATGATTCTCCATGTAGGGGTCTCTCATTGAGAATGTTTCTTGTGTACCAATAGAAAAGCCTCTTTGGTAGATTTTCCGGTTTATAATTATTTAACCAGAAGATACACAGGAGGTTCTATTGTATGTACCTGTAGAATACATCCCAGTAAGGGTCCTATGGAGAAAGGCCTGTTGTCAGCAATAACCTTCATTATTCTAACTGTGAAACGTTCATTAATGTGAATAATATTCTCAAAGGTTCTCTACAATGAGAATCATCCAGTAAAGCTTTTTACCTGACAATTTAAAAGTTGTAAAGTTGTTAGTTAAATATGTAGAATTATCAAAAGAGATTGACTTTGGAAAACAAACTGAATTTGCTAAGGGAAGGAAAACTTGAAAATAATCATCTTAGATGTGGAATACAATTTGACCTAAGCAATTGTTTCAAAACTGTCTTCAGTTTCTTGAAAAAAATAGTTAGGGATGATATATAGAAATACATATCTAGGCCAGGCACGGTGGCTCATGCCTGCAATCCCAGCCCTTTGGGAGGCCGAAGTGGATGGATCACGAGGTCAAGAGATCGAGACCATCCTGGTCAACATGGTGAAACCCTGTCTCTACTAAAACTACAAAAATCAGCTGGGCGTAGTGGTGCGTGCCTGTAGTCCCAGCTACTCAGGAGGCTGAGGCAGGAGAATCACTTGAGCGCCGGAGGCAGAGGGTGCAGTGAGCCGAGATCGCGCCACTGCACTCCAGCCTGGGCAACAGAGCGAGACTCGTCGCAAAAAAAAAGAAAAAAGAAATACATATCTAATGTTACAGATTCTGGTTTATTGGTTAATTACTATGCATTTTTTTCCGTTTAAAAAATAATCTTATTTTATATACTTCTCTCAGTATAATTTTTCATGACATTTCAGCATGTTGATAATATGTGTGCATCTATTTCAGTGCCTTAAAGTATTTTGAGAGCAATCTTTTGCTGACAGTTAAAGAACTGTTAAGAATGAAATACTGTTCATTAAAAGGATCTGTGAAATCATTTACCCTTGTTATAAAACAGTTATATGCAAATACACTTGTCATTTTATTTGGCAGAGTCATTCAGTTTGATAATCAAACATTTATTAGGTGCCTTTGCTTTAACCAACATTACTTTCATTTAATACTCAGAAATGTAAAGATGTGATATTTTTGAATACTAACTCAATGGCGTGTTTAATTTTTCAACTATTCTTTGTGTCATGAGCTGAACTAGCATGAAGACTCTTTAGTAGGGTTTACTCCTTTGTTCCTTCTTTTCCTAAGTACAAACCATTTTATGAAAAAATTGCTCATTGCACTAAATCTTCAAATGGAAATGGCTTATTCAGTAGACCAATATTTGGCTCTTTGTCATTTGTTTTAATGTATTTTTTGCACAGATAATTTATATTCATTATAGAAAATTATAATATGCAGATATGCTAAAATGATCCTTAAATCACCTATTATTCTGCCTTTCACATACAACCACTGCCAGTTCTAGTGGTGCGTGCCTGTTGTCCCAGCTACTCGGGAGACTGAGGCAGCAGGATCTCTTGAGCCCAGAAGTTCTGGGGTGTAGTGTGCTCTGCCAGTCGGTCAGGTGTCTGCACTAAGTTTGGCATCAATTTGGTGATCTCACTGGAACTGGGGACCACCAGGTTGCCCACTGGAAAAGGAGCAAGAACGAATGCTGATCAGTAGTGGTATTACACCTGTGAATAGTCACTGCATTCCAGCTTGAACAACACACGGGGAACTTGTCTCTTTTAAAAAGTGAAAAAAAAAAAGCCGGGCGCAGTGGCTCTTGCCTGTAATCCCAGCACTTTGTGAGGCCGAGGTGGGCTGATCAGGAGTTCAAGACCAGCCTGGCTAACATGGTGAAACCCCATCTCTACTAAAAATACAAGAATTAGCCAGGCATGGTGGCGGGCGCCTGTAATCCCAGCTACTCGGGAGGCTGAGGCTGAAGAATCACTTGAACCTGGGAAGCAGAGGTTGCAGTGAGCCGAGATCATGCCATTGCACTCCAGCCTAAGCGACAGAGCAAGACTCTATCTCGAAAAAAAGAAAAAGAAAAAAGTAAAAAATAAAATTTAGAAATTAAAAACTACTAGTAACATTTTGATGTGCATCCTTTCAGATATTTTTTAGTGTATCAGCTTTTAGTCTTGTTTTAATTAAAAGGCAGCTGCCTTTTTTATTTTAATCCTACTTTATTGAAATCTAATTTATTTGTCTTTTACATTAAAAATTACATTATGAACTTACCGTCACTTTAAATAGAATAATAACTGTTAGGGAAATGCCTTTTATTATAATTACATTTTTTGCTGTCCAAAAAAGTTATTTTTTTTTTTTTTGAGACGGAGTTTCACTCTTGTTGCCCAGGCTGGAGTGCAATGGCGCGATCTCAGCTCACTGCAACCTCCACCTCCCAGGTTCAAGTGATTCTCCTCCCTCAGCCTCCCGAGTAGCTGGGATTACAGGAGCCCACCACCACGCCTGGCTAATTTTGTATTTTTTTAGTAGAGACGGGATTTCACCATGTTGGTCAGGCTGGTCTTGAACTCCTGACCTCAGGTGATCCACTCACCTCAGCCTCCCAAAGTGCTGGGATTACAGGTGTGAGCCACTACGCCTGGTCATTTTCTAATTTTTAAAATTGTTTTCACCTGCTGCCTTTCAAACTTAAAATTGCAGTAGTATAAACAACAAAGCACAAGTGTTGAGAATGCAGTATTTCCAAACCTATTAAAAATGCATATCAATAGGATGTACTTGAAAGTAGGTTACCTAGCTGAGCTCAGTGGCTCACACCTGTAATTCCCAACACTTAAGGAGGCAGAGGCAGGAATATAGCTTGAGCTCACGAGTTCGAGACCAGTCTGGGCAACATAGCAAGATCCTATTCTTCACAAAAAGGAAAAAAAAACACAAATTATAGAAGTAGATTATCTAAAGAAACTTTGGCTTTAGTTTATGTTTAACTTCCAAGGAATTAAATATTTAGCGCATGCATTATCTAACCTTTCTTTGTATTTGCAATTAGGGAAACAAAATGTACCCATTTTGTAGATTAAGGAATTAAGACATAAAATGGAATGACTTGCTCTAAACTGGGTAGTGTATCCTTTAGGATTAGATTTAGCTATGACAGAAAATCCAGAAAAATAGTTGCTTACAAGGTCAAATTCTATTTCCCATGCAAAAGTTCAGAGGGAAGCAGTTCAGGGCTGGTAGATCAACCTCATAAAATCATCAGATTGCTGTACTGTTGATCTGCCAGTCTCATCACTCTGTAAACTTGGGGTCTCAAGGTCGTTGCACTGGCACCAGCCAACACATTTGTATTTCAGCCAGTAGGAAGAAGCAGATTCCTTCCCTTTTAAATTTAAACAGCTTTATTGACGTGATTTACATGCTGTGCAATTCACCCATTTAAAGTATACAATTCAGGCAAGGCGAATGGCTCACTGTAATCCCAGCACTTTGGGAGGCAGAGGTGGATCACCTGAGGATCAGGAGTACAAGACCAGCCTGGCCAACATGGTGAAAGCCCATCTCTACTACAAATATATAAATTAGCCGGGCGTGGTGGCACATGCCTGTATTCCCAGCTACTCGGGAGGATGAAGCAGGAGAATCACTTGAACCCGGGAGGTGAGGTTGCAGTGAGCCGAGATCGTGCCACTGCACTCCAGCCAGGGCAACAAAACAAGACTCTGTCTGAAAAAAATAAATAAATAAAAATAAAGTATACAATTCAATGGGTTTTAGTGTATTTATAAGGTTGTACAACCATCACAATTTAATTTTAGAAAATATTCATCCATTCTAAAACCCCATACACATTAGCAGTCACTCCCTAGCCCAGTCCCAGGCAAATACAAATGTACATTCTGTCTCTCTATATTTGCCTATTCTAGACATTTGACATAAATGGAATCATACGACTTGTAATCTTTTGTGACTGGCTGCTTTTATTTAGCATACTGTCATCAAGGTTCATCTGTGTTGTAGCATGCATTGGTCCTTCATTCCTTTTTCTTGCCCAATAGTAGTCCATTGTATGGCTATACCACATTATATTTATTCATTCATAACCTGATGGACATTGGCTTGTGTCCTCTTTGGCATATATATACACATATATATGTGTGTGTGTATATATATATGAATGCTGCTAATGAACATTCGTGTTCAAGATTTTATGTGAACATGTTTTCATTTCTGAAGGGTGTATACACCTAAGACTGAAATTGCGGGTCATGTGGTAATTCCACGTTTTACTTTGAGAGATTGCCAAACTTTTCCAAAGGACCATCCCTAGTTTCTATTCCCACTAGCAGCGTATAGGGGTTCTGATTTCTCCACATCCTCCCCAGTACTTGTCTCATTTTAATTACGGCCACTCTGTGGATATGAAATGGTATCTCACTGTAGTTTCGATTTGTATTTCCATGTGCTTACTGTTCATTTGTATATCTTTAGAGAAATATCCAGATTCTTTGCCCATTTGAGAATTGGATTGTCTTTTAATTGTTAAGTTGTGAAAGTTGATGCCCGTACAAATCCCTTTCCTCCCATTCTGTGGGTTGTCTTTATACCCACTTGTTGGAATTGTTTACAGCACAAAGGTTTTCGTTTTGAAAACTTTTGTAGTTCATCCAGCTTGTGCTTTTGGCGTCCTAAGAAACGATTGCCTGGCCCAGTATGATGAAGAGTCGCTCCTGGGTTTTTTGTGTTTAATTGGTTTTTGTTTTTGTTTTTGAGATGGAGTCTCCCTCTGTCGCCCAGGCTGGAGGTGCAGTGGCACGATCTCAGCTCACTGCAATTTTCGTCTCCCAGGTTCAAGCAATTCTCTTGCCTCAGCCTCCCAAGTAGCTGGGATTACAGGCGTGAGCCACCGTACCTGGCCCTTTCTCCTGTTTTTTCATAGGAGTTTTATATTATAGGTCTATGATGCATTTTCAGTTAATGTGTGCCCTTGTTACTGGTGGACGGTATCTGAGTCACGTGGCACTAAAATATGTAAGTGGGAAGGAATCTATATGGGTCTGCAGCAACCTCAGTTCCTGCCTCCTCAGAAGAAAGAATTCCACTGAGGGGCATAAGGCAGAAGGAGAGACTGAGGCAAGTTTTAGAGCAGGAGTAAAAGTTTATTAAAAAGCTCTACAGCAGAAATGAAAGGAAGGAAAGTACACTTGGAAGAGGACCAAGCAGGTGACCTGAAAGACAAGTACACAGTTTGACCTTTTGACCTGAGGTCTTATACATTGGCATACTTCTGGGGTCTTGCATCCCTTCTCCCCTGATTCTTCTCTTGGGGGGCCTGTCTGCATGGACAGTGGCCTGCCAGCACTTGGGAGGGGAGTGTGCACACTGCGTTTCCTGGAGTTGTACCCATGCTCACTGGAGGCCTTCTTCCCTTACCAGTCCAGTGTCCTTGGAGGATCACATGTCAGTTCAACTCCGCAATTTGTGTAAGCCCACTTGCGCAGCTCCTGAGATCTTACCGAGAAGCTGATCACCAGTTTCAGGTTTTCTCTCTCTTTTGGGAGACGGCCTTTCCCTGGCCCCGCTGGATCAATTATCATTTTAGAGGGAGCATAACAACCGCCTGACTGTCGCCTGATGGTTGCCTGAGGCTCCTGGCTGGAAGCGTGGCCCTCTCCTGCCCTGTTCCAGTCTGACTAGCTACCTGCTGTCACCCGCCTTCCCTTTTAAGGACTTTTCTGGAATATTGTCTGTGCCACCTGCTTTTATTCGCTGGCCAGAACTTAGTTACTGGCCATCCCGTGGTCTGTATAGGAGACTGGACAATGTGTATTTCAGGCGTTGGGCGTCATGTGTAGCCGCCGGAATGCCTGTTCAGCCATGGTCCAGCCTGAACGAGCGGGCCTCTTGCTTCATCTTGCGGGGGAGCTGCTGCTTGACCGCGGTCACCCCAGCGGTCTGGCGGAGCCCTTAGCGCTCAGGGCCGCTCACGCCCCTCGGGGATCCGCCCCAAGGAGAGCGGTCCTGAGGACCTGCCGGGCCTTTACCCCCGCGGATTCTGGCTCTTCGCTGTTGCCCTTTGGAGAAGCAAAAGAAACGGTGCCCCTCGCGGTTTCTGCGTTTCCCCCGCGTTGCCAGCGTCCACTCGCGCCGCGCCCCTCGCCTGGAGCCGCCCCTCCCAAGGGCGATAACCCCGAGGGCAACGGCCGCGGGCGGCGCTGCGGTGGCAATGGCGGCGCCCCCTGCACCAGCCACCGAGGGGTCCCCGCAACCGGAGCCGCACGTCCGGGAGCCCGGCCCGGGGAGCGCCAGGCGAGGGCGAGAGGTGAGCGGGGCGGCGCGGGCCGGGAAGGGGCTGCGCCCCTGGGGAGCTCGAGGGCGTCGCCTCGTAGCCCCTTTTCCAGCTGGGTGCAGCCCGGCGGGGCTCGGCCCAAACCTGCCGGCTCAGGGGCTGCCCTCGCGGGGTTACACGGCTGGGAGCGGGGAGGCCGGGAGGTGCCGGCGCCGGATAGAAACTAGGACGGGAAGCCTAGCCCTAGCCAAGGAAACAGCTTGGGGATGCGTGGTCCCTGCTGTCCTGATTCCCGGCTTAGGGGTCTTGTCCGTGCCACCGCAGGTCCTGCCGGAGTCCCGAGCTCTGGGCAGGCAGGGCTTTCTGAAGCGCCTGGGGAGGCTGCGTCCTTCCCGACCTCAGGCAGCTGCTGTGGCCTCGGCCTCCCTCCCAGAACCTGGTCTCGCCGGGCACCAGGCTCCCCTTGGAGGCTGCCTCAGGGAAGGTCCTGGCCATGGGCTCCGACAAGAAGGGAGGAGGGCAGGTGGGAGCGGCGGGGTCTTCGGGGCCCCTTGTCCGTTGCCTGATGCGCTGGGCCGTGCTGGCCAGCGGGGCTGTGCTGGACGGGGCAAGGGGCCTGGGGCTTCCTAGGTCTCACTGAGTGCGCCTGCTCCCTGCTAGTGCCCAGGGCGTTCTGTGGCCTCCCCTGACACCTCAGCCCCCAGCCTGGTTCAGGGCGTCCTACCAGGCACCTCGGAGCACAGGATTGCGTCCCACAAGAAAGTGAGGTGAGATGAAGGGGCTCTCCGGGGACTCTCACTTCCCAGGGAAACTTAGAAATTCGGGGTGAGATTAACAGCAAGAGGGAAACACTCGCATTGCCGGTGACGCGGCGTCGGCGTGGAATCCTCTCTGAGGGGTGGCAGCCACGGTCGCTCCAGACACCGATGCGCAGAGGCCGAGGTGCCTGCCCTGGGTCACGCAGCTACAGACAGCAGCGCTGCGCCTCTCACCCGGAGCCGCCCCTCCCAAGGGGCTTCTCCTTGTACAGCTCACTGTCCAGCTGTGCAGGACTTTTATGGCTTTCAGTAAAACTCATCCTCGAGACGGCAAGACGGGACCATATTCCTGGCTTCACTTGGAAGTTATTTCTAAAGTTCGAAAAACTTGCTAGGCCCGTTTTGGGGGATACAAGAGTCCCCACTGGGGGAGAGGGGGACTGTCACGTTGAATTCTGCCTGTTCTTAAATTTTTCTGGAAGCTGAAATGATGTTCACACAAATGTCAGGAAAGAATCCTCCTGCCCCCAGTGTGGTTTTCCCCTGTGGGTAGGAAGAGTGTGCAAAGTGTGATAATCCCTTATCTGGGGAGACCTTCCCTTCACAAGAGCCTGCTGGGGTGTCCTGCAAGATGTGGAAACGAGTGAAGCCATGTCATCTCCACTCCCTCCGGCCCCCAGCAAAGGATGAGAAAAGATGCCCAGCTTCTTCCAAAGAAACAGCACTTTACACAGGGTCTTCATGGCCAATTTCTTGCTTCAACAGATATATACTGAGCACCTACTGTATACCAAGCTTTTTTCTAGGTACTGGAAACACCATGATAAATAAAAGAGTTCATGCTCTCAGAGAGCTTACACTCGTGTAGGGAGAGGCAGGAACTAAATGAGAACATAGCAGGCGCTAAGTACAACTGAGAGAGGTGAGTGGTTAGGGAATGCCTCTTGAAGGAGGTGACATTTAAGCTGGTGACGTCAAACCAGAATGACAAGGAGTCACCTTCCAGGCAGAGGAATGGGAAGTGCAAAGGCCCTGAGGCAGCAACAGACTTGATGATTTTGAGGAATAGGAAGGAGCCCGGTGTGGCTGAAGGAGAGCTATTTGAGGTGAGGTGGGTAGGGGGCCAACTGGGTGGACTGCTTAGCCATGATCGGGACTTGGAGTTTTGTTCAAACTGCAATGGCATTGACTGAATACCATGGATCTGGAAACAAACAAAACACACACACACACACACACATATCACAAAAAAAAACCTGCAATAGCAAAGCCATCAGAGGGCTTTAATCAGAGAGGAGATGGGATCTGATTATTTATTTGTGACTGAGTGTCTGTTGCCCAGGCTGGAGTGCAGTGGCGCCAATCTCAGCTCACTGCAATATCTGCCTCCCAGGTTCAAGCGATTCTCTTGCCTCAGCCTCCTGAGTAGCTGGGATTACAGCCAGCCACTATGCCTGGCTAAGTTTTGTGTTTTTAGTAGAGATGGGGTTTCGTCATGTTGGGCAGGCTGGTCTTGAACTCCTGGGCTCAAGCGATCCACCTACCTCCGCCTCCCAAAGTGCTGGGTTTATAGGGATGGGCCACCGTGCAATTTACGTTATTACAAGAGCACTGGCTGCTGGGTGGTGTGGATTGTAGGGAGCAAGGGCAGACACAGAGAAGCCACTTAGGAGGCACTCACTGACAGACAAGAATTGGAAAGAAGAATCAAAGATGACTCCTAAATTTGTGGCCTGAGCCCCTTAGGGGACCAGCGGTGCCATTTGCTAGGAGCTGGATTAGACAATGGGATAGCCATCAGGAGCTGTATGTAGACCATGCTAAGCTGAGACGCCTGCCAGGCATCCCTGGAGGGCTGTGGGCAGGCAGGCTATGGGTAAATGAGCTACCGCCTCCTTTATTCATGAAACAACCTTGTGAAATTGGCAGGGATGTAGCATTTGACAGATGAGGAAAACAGGCTTGGAGAGATAATGTGATTTACTCAAGGTCACATAGAGGGGTAGGTGACAAAGGCAGGCTCAAGCCCAGGTCTCCTGACCTGCAGCTTACACAGCCATGCTGACTCAGTAAATGACGGCGGCTTCAGCAGGAAGCCCAGGGTAAGATGTCCAGAAGAACGTGCCCCTGGAAATGTTTAGAGGTCATGGTTTAAGATCTTTTTTCTCTTCTGTCTCACTTCCTCTTAGGATGACATGGGGGCAAAATGGGGCTGAGAGGTTGCTGGAAAAGCCCTGAAGACATCACAGGGACTCAGGACGTGTACTGAAGTCATAGGGTGTGGGGACCTGTTTTGTGTCTGTTGGGAGGCTTAGTTCCTGTGTCTCCTCCAGGACAGCAGAGCCAGTCGCCTCTCATTCTGTACGAAGGTGTGCTATGGCATTGGTGGGGTCCCCAACCAGATAGCCTCTAGCGCCACAGCCTTTTACCTGCAGCTCTTCCTGCTTGATATAGCACAGGTAAGTGTGGGCAGCTGCCCAGTCTCTGCTGGCATCTTCCTTGGGGTCTGGTCCTTCCACCCCCACCTCTGCTTCTGCTCCCACCATCCTTGTAGGCATCGCTTCTGACTCAGGCTTAACAAAAAGCCAGAAGCTAATG
Organism: Macaca mulatta; assembly: GCF_049350105.2. Taxonomy (NCBI): domain Eukaryota; kingdom Metazoa; phylum Chordata; class Mammalia; order Primates; family Cercopithecidae; genus Macaca; species Macaca mulatta. Next base: position 101,035,207 of record NC_133418.1, on the reverse strand, counting down.
AGGGCAAGGTCCTCAAGGATGTTTACTGCAGCCTGTTTGTAGTGGGAAAATGAGAAACAATGTGGATCCCCAACAATATAGAAGCAGTTGGCTAAGTAAGCTATGCCATAGCCACATAATAGACCAAGCCTGTCCAACCCACGGCGGGACGGCTTTGAGTGTGGTCCAACACAAATTTGTAAACTTTCTTAAAACATTATGAATTTTTTTGTGATTTTTTTTTTTTTTAGCTCATTAGCCATCATTAGTGTTAGTGTATTTTATGTGTTTATATGTGGCCCAAGACAATTCTTTTTTTTTTTTTTTTTTGAGACAGAGCCTCCCTCTGTCACCCAGGCTGGAGTGCAGTGGTGTGATCTCGGCTCACTGAAACCTCCACCTCCCGGGTTCAAGCAATTCTCATGCCTCAGCCTCCCAAGTAGCTAGGATTACAGGTGCACACCACCACGATCGGCTACTTTTTTTTTTTTTTTTTTGAGACGGAGTCTCACTCTGTCACCCAAGCTGGAGTGCAATGGCACAATCTTGGCTCACTGCAACCTCCGCCTCCCGGGTTTAGCAATTCTCCTGCCTCAGCCTCCAGAGTAGCTGGGATTACAGGTGCATGCCACCATGCCTGGCTAATTTTTTGTATTTTTGGTAGAGACAGGGTTTCACCATGCTGGCCAGGTTGGTCTTCAACTCCTGACCTCGTGATCCACCTGCCTCAGCCTCCCAAAGTGCTGGGATTATAGGTGTAAACCACCATGCCCGGCCTACAGCTTATTTTTGTATTTTTAGTAAAGACGGGGTTTTGCCATGTTGGTCAGGCTGGTCTCAAACTCCTGGCCTCAGGTGATCCATCCACCACAGCTTCCCATAGTGCTGGGATTACAGGCATGAGCCACCGTGCCTCACCAAGACAATTCTTCTTCTAATGTGGCCCACAGAAGCCAACAGATTGGACTAACCTCACTATCAAATAGACTGTCATGCAGCCATTCAAAAGAATGATCTATACCAGTTGACTTACAGCGATTTCCATGATGCTCTGGTGAAAAAGAAAATTAGTTTTAGAGAAGAGTATATAAAATGATCCCATTTTAGCAAATCAAAGGCTCCATGTGTGTGTGTGGATGGATATGTACGTATATATGTATTTGTCCATGTTTAAAATGTGAGCATGGAGAAAATTCTAGAAGGATCTACACCAACTCGTTAATGTTGGCTACAGGAGGGAATGATGGAGAATGGAGGGTAAGTAAAACCCAATTTTTAAAATGAGGTATCCAGCCAAGCATGGTGGCTCACAGCTGTAATCCCAGCACTTTTCAAGGCTGAGGAGGGAGGATCACTTGAGATAAGGAGTTCAAGACCAGCCTGGCCAATATGGTGAAACCCCATCTCTACTAAATATACAAAAATTAGCCGGGCATGGTGGCACACACCTGTAGTCCCAGCTACTCGAGAGGCTGAGGCAGGACAATCGCTTGAACCCGGGAGGTGGAGGTTGCAGTGAGCCGAGATTGCACCACCACATTCCAGCCTGGTCAACAGAGCAAGTCTCCCTCTCAAAAACAAAACAAAACAAAAACCAACAATAAAAAAATGAGGTATCCAGCCCGGTGTGGTGGCTCACACCTGTAATCCCAGCACTTTGGGAGGTCAAGGCGGGAGGACCATTTAAACTCAGGTATTCAAGACCAGCCTGGGCAACATGGCAAAACCCCACCTCCACAAAAAATTTAAAAATACAAAAATTAGCTGGGCATAGTGGCATGTGCCTGTGGTCCCAGCTACTTGGAAGGCTGAGGTGGAAGAATCACCTGAGCCCGAGAGGCGGTGGCTGCAGTGAGCTAAGACGGTGCCACTGCACTCCAGCCTGGGCAACAGAGAGAGGCCCTGTCTCAATTAAAAAATAATAATAATAAGTGAAATGAGGTATCCACGAATGTTTAAGATGACACTCTGATATGATCCCATTTATATAAACTGATCAATCTCGGGCACACACGAAAAAGCCTATGAACGGCTGATCATCAAAACGATTCTGGCAGTTGTCTCGGGATGCTGGGATTTCAGATGAGCTTCGCTTAGTATTTTCCCACATTGTTTGAATGTTTTTCTAATTAGTGTATTATTTACATAGTCAGAAAAAACAATGAATCCTTTCCATTGTGAAACACAGTGTCCACCTCTGTCAGCCCAGAGGCACCCTCCTTGCTCTGAGCCAGCCCCAGATGAGGGCCCTGGAGTCCTCTCCGCAGTGGCGGAGTGTGCGGGGCGGCAGCATTCAGCTCCCTCCCCGGGGATCAGCGTCCTGGGGAAGGCTGAGGAGCCCCTGACACTGCGGCTCTGCCCCAGCCAGTCCTGGTTCCCAGGCCCCCCTCCTGATGGCAGGCAGGCCTGGATGGGCTCTCGGCTGCTGCCGGGCCTCAGCTCTTTATCCCCTCCCCTGTCTGTTTCAGATCCCTGCCGCCCAGGTGTCACTTGTTCTGTTTGGGGGAAAAGTGTCTGGGGCAGCTGCTGACCCTGTGGCTGGGTTCTTCATCAACAGGAGCCAGAGGACGGGGTCTGGACGGCTCATGCCTTGGTGAGCAACCGCTCAGTCCTTAGGATCCAGGCACCTGGTCCTGGCCCTCTGGTCGCTGTTTGTCACAGTCCTTTTTCTAGCAGAAACCTGCTGGGTGGTTAGGAAACAAGCCCGGATAATGTCGCAGTTGCACTGGGGACCGACTATGAGTGATAAGGAGTTCAGAGACACTCATGGGGACTCTCCCTCCCCAGATGGAATGGGGCTGGATGAAGCCTCCAAGACTCCCAGGCCTGGCCTGGGGCTCTGAGTGTGGGAAGGGTGGGATGGAGCCCACGCGAGGCCTCACGGAGGAAGTACAACTCAGTGTCCCAGTGTCCACACAGGGAGTGCCACCAGCGGCACCGAGTGTGCAGCCGGAGCTCCCACGAGGAGTGGCCGCCCACTGCCTGCCTGGCCCATCGGCCACTTCTCCCCTGCTCTTGGCTCCCACCCAGGGAGCCTCAGCCTAGAGATTCTCAAGGGGCCGAGAAGGGGTGAGGTTCCTCCAGGCTGGGCCCTTCGTGTCCCCCTGTCCTGGTCCAGGGACCACTTCACCTTGGCTGTGCTTCCGCAGGGTGCTGGGCTGCACCCCCTTCATCGCCCTGGCCTACTTCTTCCTGTGGTTCCTGCCCCCCTTCACCAGCCTGCGAGGCCTCTGGTACACCACCTTCTACTGCCTGTTCCAGGGCCTGGCCACGGTAAGCAGGGCCCCTTCCTGGGCCTGTGCTCTGGCGAAGCCCATTGCTTGCCGTGGCCACTCTGAAGTGTGCTGTGGGGGCAGGGTCACTGCCCTCCCCACCCGCCTGTGCCTGGACCATGCCATTGGCTCTCGCTGGCCTTGCGCGGGGCTGGCTGCCCCCTCCTGCCTTTGGGCCCCTAGCTCCGACTTCAGGTGGCCAGCTGGGATATGTCGGGTTGGCCTGTGGGTGCCGGGATGTGACACCCAGGATTGGGGAGGTTGCCAGCTGTCACCAGGCAAAGCTGGGGGCGATTCTAAGCTCTGCAGGCACCCCAGTTCTTCCAGGTACCCTACACAGCGCTCACCATGCTGCTGACCCCCTGCCCAAGGGAGCGCGACTCGGCCACTGCCTACCGTAAGTGCAGCCATGGGTTTCGGGTTCCGGGGAGGGAACTGCCCCTGGGACCCTACTCCCTCTCAGTCACCGTAAGCAGCGCTCTGTCTCCAGGGATGACTGTGGAGATGGCAGGAACACTGATGGGGGCCACTGTCCATGGGCTCATCGTGTCTGGCGCCCACAAACACCACAGGTGCGAGGCCACTGTGACCCCGGGGCCAGTCACCGTCTCCCCCAATGCGGTAAGTGCACTGGATGGCCCCCAACCTGGGGTCCCCTCTGCAAGGTCACCTCCTTCCTCTAGGACTGGTTCTCCTGCCCACACCGCTTTGCTGTCTTTTAGGGGACTCACTGCCCCCCCTCATTCCTTCCCTGCTCCTCCAGTTGAGCAGATGGCCCCCAAATCTAATGTCCTCTGCTAACCTGCCTCCTCCTGGGTTCCTTCTAGACGTAAAATAGAACAGACACTGGCCTGGCCACCTGGGCCACCTGCAGTGGAGGAGGCCAGCCCCAGAGGTGGGGGGAGGGTGGGGAAAGCTGCAGGGCAGGCTAGGGGAGGGGCAGCAGAGGGGTCTGGTGTCCTCCTGGAGCCAAAGCCTATGACCCGTGCTCCCTGCCCCAGCCCTGACCGGGGGGAGCCCCCAACCCCCAGTGTGAAATGGTGGAGAGGGGGAAGCCCCTTCCTTCCCTTTCACAGCAGGTCCCTCGAGCATTGAGCAGATACACCTCTATTTTATCCACCACATTTACCTTCTCTTTTTCTACTTCCCCCTCTTTCCTCAAGTAATGACATTATCATCCTCCAGCACTGTCCTCTTCTCCCCTCTCTCAACCCTCCAACCTATGACTGAATCCTGCCCATTTTTTAGGCCAAAAGTCTTCTGGGATGCATCCAGCCATCTTGTACCCCACTGCCATGCCCTGGCCCGTGCCACCAGCTCCCTCCCTACCCCACAACTGCTGCCTCCGCCTCCTACACGCATCCCTGCCTCCCGCCACCTCCCCTGTGTGGTCAGGTGCCCTTTGAAAGGAGTTTGAGCATGGGTGGCCCTCACTTTCAGGACTGGGCATGGGCCACCCTCCACAGCCTTCATGTAGGCCTCCCCTCTGTGTGCCCTGTACCCTGCTGTCTTGGCCTTTTGTGCTTTTTTTTTTTTTTTTTTGAGACGGAATCTTATCTGTTGCCCAGGCTGGAGTGCAGGGGCGCAATCTCGGCTCACTGCAACCTCCACCTCCCGGGTTCAGGCCATTCTCCTGCCTTAGCCTCCTGAGTAGCTGGGACTAAAGGCGCCCGCCACCACACCTGGCTAATTTTTGTATTTTTAGTAGAGATGGGTTTTTGCCACTTTGGCCAGGCTGGGTTTCGAACTCCTGACCTCAGGTGATCCGCCCACCTCGGCCTCCCAAAGTGCTAGGATTACAGGCGTGAGCCCCCACACCTGGCCTGTGCTTGTTTTTAATATTTCAGATTTATACAAAGGCAGAGAGGCACAGATCTTAGTGTGGTCCCTGGACCAGCAGCATCAACTCCTGGGACCTTGTTAGAAAGGTAGATCCTCATGATTACAGGCGTGAGCCACTGCTGGGATCACAGTGGTGGCTCACGCCTGTAATCCCAGCACTTTGGGAGGCTGAGGAGGGCGGATCACGAGGTCAGGAGTTCCAGACCATTCTGGCCAACATAGTGAAATCCAGTCTCTACTAAAAATACACAAAAAATTAGCTGGGCGTGGTGGTGTGCGCCTGTAATCCCAGCTACTCGGGAGGCTGAGGCAGAATAATCGCGTGAACCCAGGAGGTAGACGTTGCAGTGAGCTGAGATTGCGCCACTGCGATCTGCCTAGGCGATAGAAAGAGACTCTTGTCTCAAAAAAAAAAAAAAAAATCTCAAGACAGTAACAGCAGAGCATTGAACCCCAGGGGCAATGCTCTTCAGCACATGAGGCCCAGGGTGGCTGCACAGGACAAGCGCCCTGCCCCGCCCCCTCTCTCTGCTCCTCTCCCCAGAGGCAGCCTCTCCCGAACTCGCTCTGGCTGTCGCTCTTGTGCATGTGTTTATAGGCATTTTAATGCACACGTATTCTTCCCTGAATGACAGGTAGCACTGTCCTGCTTCCTATATATACAGAGGCAGGGTCTTACTCTGCTACCCAGGCTGGAGTGCAATGGTGCAATCACAGCTCACTGCAACCCCAACCTCCCAGACTCAAGCGATTCTCCCGCCTCAGCCTCCCTAGTAGCTGGGACTGCAGGTGCACACCACCACACCTGGGTAATTGTTGTATTTTCTTTGGTAGATACAGGGTTTCACCATGTTGCCCAGGCTGATCTTGAACTCCTGGGCTCAAGGGATCCACCTGCCTCAGCCTCCCAAAGAGCTGGAATGACAGGCATGAGCCACCATTCCCGGCCCTGCTTCCTATATTAATCATTTTTTTTTTTTTTTTTTTTTGAGACGAGAGTCTCGCTCTGTTGCTCAGGCTGGAGTGCAGTGGTGTGATCTCGGCTCACTGCAACCTCTGCCTCCCCAGTTCAAGTGATTCTCTTGCCTCAGCATCCTGAGTAGCTACGATGACAGGCACCCACCACCACGCCCAGCTAAATGTTTGTATTTTTAGTAGAGATGGGGTCTATGTTGGCCAGGCTGGTCTGGAACTCCTGACCTCAAATAATCCACCCACCTTGGCCTCCCAAAGTGCTGGGATGACAAGCATGAGTCACCAGGCCCGGCCCTGCTTCCTCCGTTAATCTGAGTTACCATGTATCTCACCATGCTGTAACCGCCTGCTCCTGGATCTGTCTTCCTCCCCACACTGAGCCCTGTGGATGGACAGGGCTCACTTATTCATCACTGGAGCCTCGGGGCCTAGCATGCAGAAGGCAGCAGCAGTCCATGTTTGCTTCATAGAATGTGGGAGGGAGCACTCTGGCTCCTGGGGCATCAGTGTCCTCTTTGCCATGCAGGGAACACAGGGTCAGCAGGGGGTACGTGGAAGGAGCAGCCCGGGCCCGGAGAGTGTGCTGTCCTGTGGGGTGATTGGGAGGTGGGGACCCAATGTCCTGGGCTTGGGCTGTGCCTCCCTCCTCTCCATTTGGGAGGCAGTCCTGCCCCGCCCCTCAGGTGTCACCACCTCCAGGGGTTGAAGACATCACCCACCCCAGTCCTGTCCTGTCCCACAGGCCCGTCTCTACTACATTGCGGCCGCCGTGGTTGCGGTGACTTACCCCGTGTGCAGCAGTTTACTGTGCCTAGGGGTGAAGGAGCGGCCAGGTATGGGGTGTGGTGAGGAGGGAAGCAGAAGCTGGGGACAGGGCTCTGCTCGGGGGTGGGTTTTGGTTTTGAACTCTGCGAAGCCAAGGTGCCACCCTCCTGCATTGCAGACCCCTCCACCCCAGCCTCAGGCCCAGGCTTGAGTTTCCTGGCTGGGCTGGGCCTCACTACCCGGCACCCGCCCTACCTGAAGCTGGTGATCTCCTTCCTGTTCATCTCTGCTGCTGTTCAGGTACCTCTGGCCAGCTGCCCCCAACAGGCTTGGCGCTGGCCATGCAGACCTTGCTAGGTTCAGGGTGCAGTCTCAGCTTGAGTTTTACAGGGAGAAACCTATGGCTGGCACATGGCTCAGAGGGGCTGGTGCTGGGAGGGAGATCCCGGTAGGGCATGTGGACTGGAGGGCCAGGGCCTGGACACTAGGAGGCTGACAGTGTCCGGGTGATTTCCTCTCACATTACCGGAAGCGTAGTCAAGTCCACCTGATCACAGCTGTGCAGGTGATGAGGGTGGCCTAGGAGTGGTGTTTATCTCTGTGTTGGCGACAAGTGTCCTTTGTGGGGGAAGGGACTGTATGATGGTAGCAGCAAGTCAAAGTCCCAATGGAGAGGCCAGACTCGAGACCCTGTCCTTGCCCTTGACTTCTGAGCTCCTGCCATGCCCTGCACATACCCACTTCCTGTCCATCTCCTCAGGTGGAGCAGAGCTACCTGGTCCTGTTCTGTACACATGCCTCCCAGCTACACGACCACGTCCAGGGCCTGGTGCTAACCGTCCTGGTGAGGGGACCTGGGGTGGTGGAGGCTAGGTCACTTGGGGCCCTGAGTTGGGGACATGTGTGGCCAGAGTTCTGGTGGTCCACATTTTGGACTTTGCTTTGGTCTTGGTCACCCGCATTCCAGCAGAGGGTAGAATTGGGGCCAGGATTACAATGTTCATAGCCACTGGTTTGAATCGGGTGCAAGGCCAAGGCCAGGCATCCCATCTAAAAGCCAAGGCCTTGAGGTCCCGGGTGAAGGCGCTGGCAGCACAGCCCTGGCGTGATGACACTGTCTGCTCACAGGTCTCAGCCGTGCTGAGCACCCCGCTGTGGGAGTGGGTTCTCCAGCGCTTTGGGAAGAAGACGTCAGCCTTCGGGATCTCTGTGAGTGACGCAGGAATTAAGGGTTGGGAGTGGCTGGAGGGGAGAGGCGAGGGAGGTGACCGTGGTACCTGAGCCGGGGTGGATCTGTGTTCCCTTGAGTCTTCAAGGCCTAGCACAGGGCGAGGCACGGGGGTCATCAGTCAAAAGCCGTGTGTGAAGGAGCAGGCCCCGCGAAGTAGCAGGTGGCGGGACAGCTGGTGTGTGTGTCTCCCCAGGCGATGGTGCCCTTTGCGATCTTGCTGGCTGCTGTGCCCACAGCACCTGTGGCTTATGTCGTGGCCTTTGTATCTGGCGTGAGCATTGCTGTGTCCTTGCTGCTACCCTGGTAGGCTGGGTGTGGGGGCCTCATGTGTGTCCACAGTGGGTGTCGCCTCCTTCATGTCAACCTGCTGTCCCAGGTCCCCTGCACTCAGCCTGTGCAGGAGATGGAGGCCACCAGCTCTGTCCTCAGAGCCCTCCTGAGAGGATACCAGGCAGTAGGAATGGTGGGGGGCCCGGCAGGGGCCGGCGGGGGTACAAGCACACAGGCCATCTGCTTCTCTGGTGGCCAGTCTGGTCCTGGGCACAGAACTCAGGGATGAATCCACCTTGGCCTCTGTCGCCAGAGAGTTCACAGGCTGCTGGTGGCCAACGGGCTAGGAGGGCTAACTTGATGCCCCTGCCACAGGTCCATGCTGCCAGACGTGGTGGATGACTTTCAGCTGCAGCACCATCACGGGCCAGGCCTGGAGACCATCTTCTACTCCTCCTACGTCTTCTTCACCAAGCTGTCTGGTGCATGTGCCCTGGGCATCTCCACCCTCAGTCTGGAGTGAGTCCCAGGGTCAGGATACAGCAGAGGCACCAAGGACCAGTGGGCGGGAAGAGGGCAAAGCCCCCCACCTACCAAGCTCGGGGCACCCATGAGCCTGAGGGCTAAGCGCTGCTCTTTGGAGAGTGTGGGGAACCATTTCCCCATGTTTCTCTGCGCATGAGACTGAGAGGGCCAGCTCCCCCATTCTCCGTTTTCTCTAAACTCTCCCAGGTCAGCCTGTCTGTCCCCTTGACACTCCTCTCCTGATCTGGCCAGGAAATGAAGTCCACGTTTCAGGAGGGGATGGGGTGAGGTATCTGGGGCCCCTCCACTCAGGGTGCCAGGCTTAGCAGGCCCTGCCCTAATGGCTGGGTGATGTTTCTCCAGGTTCTCGGGGTACAAGGCAGGGGCCTGCAAGCAGGCAGAGGAGGTAGTGGTCACCCTCAAGGTCCTCATCGGTGCCGTGCCCACTTGCATGATCCTTGCTGGGCTCTGCATCCTCATGGTCGGCTCCACTCCAAAGACGCCCAGTCAGGACGCCTCCAGCCGGCTGAGCCTTCGGAGGTAAGCCCCGCACGTCCCCTGCACCCAGGGAGGCACAGTGTGCGCTGCTGGGGGAATGACTAACACCAGTCTGCAGACGTCCCTGCTGTCACACAGTCCTGCCTCTGGGACACTCTTTCCTTAGCTCAGGGTCACCCTTTTCTCCTGGATTTTCTTCTCTTACCCTGGCCACCCCTTCTCAGTCTTCTTCCTTTGATCACCTGGTAGACTGTGGTATGTGAGGGTTCCCTCCTTGACCTTCTATTGGTTTTGCTCTCCAAAGCCCCCTCAGTATCTCATCTGCTAGCCTGACCCAACTCAGGCACCCCTTGTGCCTGGTGACTGCTAGAGCTGCCCCTCCAGCCTGAGCTTCCCTCAACTTCCAGAGCCGCATATCGCTGGCATGCGTACATTTCCACCTAGTAGCCCACAAGCGTGGCACTCAGTCTCGATGAACCTCAACGGAACTGATCTTGTCCCCCCAGCTGGCTCCTCCTTCTGTGTCCCTGTCTTGGTGAATGGCATCATGGTTCCCCCTGGGGTGGAAGCCTGGGAGTCTTTGGCTCTTGCCTCCCACGGGCAATGCTGAGCAGGTCTCTGACCTGGTCCTTCCCCTACCAGAACACCGACCCCACTGATGGGGAGGATCTACTCACTGTCTGATCTTCTGGGGAGGCTATGGGAACCCTGAAGGCTGGGGCTGGCTGTTTTATTCCTTTTTGCATCCCAAGAGCCCAGCACAGAGCCTGAGGCTAAGCAGGTACTAAGGAATCACTGCTGCAGCATCACCACATCTGGCCCAGCAGATGTGCATGAGCACCCAATGTTCACCCACATAAAGTCCTCAAGCATGCACACATCATGCAGGCCCACGCAGGACAGGCAGTGGGTGATCCCATCATCAGCCACTCCCTGCCCAGGGTGACGGCCTTGGGCTCTGCAACAGAGAGATACCAAGGGCACACTTCCCAGTCAGGGAAGGCCAGGCGGATGGGGAACTGCTTGATGGCACCTGGAGAACCAGGGTTGTAGCTTATTTACAGGACTTGGGAGGGGAGGAATTGAAGAGGAGTTGTTGGGAAGACAAGGAGCAGCCACCAAACCTTCCGCGGGTTTCTGCGGCAGGACAGAGGGGAGGGCCCACACCACTTCCATCCTTCTCCTTGGCTTCCTTCCTTTCCCACAGGAGGACCAGCTACAGCCTGGCGTAAAGCTTGAGAGGGGGACTGTGAATGGACACAGGAGCCAGCACCCTTGGGGTCTGACATCGCCCTCCTCCACCCTTCAGCACCCGGCCTGGCAGTTTAGCACTCGGTCTTTTTCCCTGGGAAGTGGAGTCTTTGGCAACATGTCCTGAAGGGACTGGCCTGTGCTTCAGGACCCCACTTGGCACTTCTTGTCTGTTGCCTTCAGACTATCTCAGATAGACCTGTGTCCCTGACTAGGCCAGTAGCACCTGCCTCTAGAAAAAGGAGGCTCCTGCCCAACCTGGCTTGTGGACCCTGTGGGAGCCCCAGGCCCAACAACCTGCGTGGACAGCAAAGCTCCCTGACAGAAGGACAGACACAAGGACTCTTGTTTGTCCCAGGGCTCCAGTGGACATCTGCTGAGGACACAGAGAGGTGAGAGTCACCACGTGAATGGGCAGAGTGTGGACAGGCAGACATGCCCAAGATGTATGATTAGGGAGACACAGACAGACCCAGGGAGGCCAACGGGCCCCAGGGAGAACGGGACAGCCGTGGGGATGGGACTGAGCAGGGCGGGCGCTGAGGTGCTCCTCAAGCCTCTCCCAGTTCCCAACCATTGACGCGACTGTTTCTATCAGGGTCAGAAATGGCTATCGAGCCAGCAAAGATCCAGCATTTTCACAAATAAAAGCTATTTGTGTGGAAAGATTTTTCTGAAATTTTATCTTACAAAAGCACGGGAACTACAGTTTTTTAGAGGCCATGTTTTCAGGGAAAGAAAGATCCACGGAGGTTTTTATTTTTTCAAAAACAAATTCAAGGGTTGATCTGCTATTGAGTCTGTGTAGTGTGACTGTGGACAGCCCTCTCATCCCAACTGGAATCCCCAGAGGAGGGAAAGGGGAGAAAGCCTGGTGCCCTTGAACCTGGCTGCGCCCCCAGCCACACACCTCTGACTTGCATGTCCTTAGACCAGGGACGCTATGTGGGAGCGGGGCGGGTTCCTCCTTCCCTTTGGAGGAGTCACAAAGTTAAGGCTCTAGAGTGGCTCAAAGCAGCAGGCCGCCGAGGTGGCTCATAGGGGCTGGGGCTGGGGGAGGGCTGGGGAAGCCATGGGGGGTGTTATGCTCCAGCAAGTCCTGCCTGGAGAAGTCTGGCACCTGAACAGGGGGCCTGAGTGCAGACTCGCCCCTACATTCCACCCCAGCCCCCACCCCTGCCTCCTTCATGGGTTCAGCTCTCCTGAGCCCACAGCTAGGCCCCGTCCACTCAAGATCTTCAGCCGTCTCTGAGGAGCAATCCCCCTGAGGCCCAGAACTCAGGTTTGTCCTTAGATATGACGCAGTCCTCAGAGCTGAAAGCATCTCACTGCTTCCACAAACACGGTGGCAGAAGGAACCCGACCTCGCTGGGGGCGTGTGGGGTCTGACCCGGTCTTTCTGATGCCTCAACTCTCTGGCCCTTATGACACTGACATGAGTATCTGGTTCCTGAGGTCACAGGGCACCAGAGAAAGAGCTGGGCTCAGCTTCTCTGCACTGCCCTTTCTGACAGGAAGCTCTGCCTCCCCGTACTGTGCATGGACACAAACACACACACACAAGCAGCACACATGCATGCTACTGAAAACAGGAGAACGTTTCTTAATGCTGGGATATCACGCGTCACGTGGAAACAGTACCCGGCAAGACAGAAGGCAATGTAGTTTCTACCATGTTATCATTTTATGTTATGCTTTGGCAACCTGGGCAATGCAGGCAGGATCAGAAGCTTGTGCCAGATTCTCTGCTATCGATTATTTCCTGGCAGTGCAGTGGCAGGAAGCAGAGCTATACGGTGCAAAGGCAGCTGCAGGGGCCCTCTGCAGAGTCAGAACCTCCAGGAGTCAGGAGTTAAAGCCCAGAGACAGGAGCTATCATGGGCTCGGAGCTGGGCAGATGCCCTGAAAGGCATCATTCCATTTCTTCTTCACAGCAGCCCTGCTGAGCATTATTCTCATTCTCAGATGAGGAAACAGGCTTAGAGAGATTAAGCCACTTGCCCAAGTTCAGTTGCTGGTAGAAATGAGTCTTTTTGTGTTTGTTTGAAGCAGAGTCTTGCTCTCTGCCCAGGCTAGAGTGCAGTGTCACAATCATAGCTCACTGGAGCCTTGAACTCCTGGGTTCAAGTGATTCTCCCACCTCAGCCTCCTGAGTAGCTGGGACTACAGTGCACACCACTACGCCCAACTAATTTTTCTTTTTTTTGTAGCAATGAGAGTCTCACTATGTTGCCTAGACTGGTCTTGAACTTCTGGGCTTAAGCAATCCTCCCCCTTCGGCCTCCCAAAATGCTGGGATTACAGGCGTGAGCCACTGCGCCTGGCCCATTTACCACTATAGCTCCTCAGAGCCCAGAAGTAAGTGTTCGATATGAATGTTTGCTGAATGAATGAGCAAATGTTCCTATCACCTTCATCCTAAAACAAACACCACCACCTTTTATTTGTTCCCTTAGCTTTCTGCTCTCCAAATAATCTGCTTTACTGTTCTCCTCTCACCCCTCCCATTCCTGTCTCCTTTTCCTCACCTGCTATTCACTCCTTAACCAGTTAAACCTGGGCTTGGCTTCCAACACTGAGACAGTGCAGCCTGACAGGATGAACCCCAGCATCAAAGAAAAGGAGATGGTAATCTCCTTTTACCATGGTTGACTTACTCAACAAAACTGAGCTTCCACTTCTTTTTTTTTTTTTTTTGGAGATGGAGTCTCACTCTGTTGCCCAGGCTGGAGTATAGTGGTGCGGTTTCGGCTCACCACAACCTCCGCCTCCCAGGTTCAAGCGATTCTCCTGCCTCAGCCTCCAGAGTAGCTGGGATTACAGGCACCCGCCACCATGCCTGGCTAATTTTTTGTACTTTTAGTAGAGACAGGGTTTCACCATGTTGGCCAGGCTGGTCTTGAACTCCTGACCTCAGGTGATCTGCCTGTCTCGGCCTCCCAAAGTGCTGGGATTACAGGCATGAGCCACCGTGCCCAGTTTCTTTTTTTTTTTTTTTTTTTGAACAAATGTATACACTATTACATAAACCTCAGGATGGCTATAAGAGAAGACGTGACCAAGTACCAGACCAAGGAAACCCTTAGTGACCAGTCAATTAATGCTGACAACTCCTTTTCAAAATTCTGTCTTGGGCTGGGTGCCGTGTAAGTGTGTGAGCCTTTGGGAGGTCAAGGCAGATGGATCATACGAGATCAGGAGTTTGAGACCAGCCTGGCCAATATGGTGAAACCCCGTCTCTACCAAAAATATAAAAATTAGCTGGGCATGGTGGCAGGAGTTTGTCATCCCAGCTACTCAGGAGGCTGAGGCAGAAGAATCGCTTGAACCAGGAAGGCAGAGGTTGTAGTGAGCTGAGATAACACCACTGCACTCCAGCCTGGGCAATGGAGCCAGACCCTGTCTCAAAATAACAAAAAAAACCTGTCTTCCCCTGGACTGCATGACATCGCCCTCCTGGTTCTTCTGCAGCATCTCTGACCATTCATTTTCTGTCTTTTCCTTCACGTCTTTCTCCTTTGATGCTCCTTAGCCATCGTGGGCTTCTCAGGGCCACGTGATCCCACTCACTATCACCACCTATCCACTACTATAGACTCTTATTAACCCAGAGCTCTCTGCGGAGCTCCAGAGCCCCAGATCCAACTGCCTATCTCAGTGTTCAGGCAGTTAAAACATCATACATCCAAAATACATCACCTCTGCACACCTGCCTCCTGCATTTTCAATAAGTTACATCAGTGTTACTGAGCAAAACAGCTTGCTGCCTGATGCACACAGAGCCAATACTATGGCATCAGATTTTTGAGAGAAGAAAAGCCTTATTACAAATCAACCAACAAGCCAGGCATGGTGGCTCACACCTGTAATCCCAGAACTTTGAAAGGCCGAAGCGGGCGGATCACTTGAGCCCAGGAGTTTGAGACCAGCCTGGCCAACATGGTGAAACCCTGTCTCTACTAAGATACAAAAATTAGCCGGGCGTGGTGGCACACACCTGTAATACTAGCTACCCGGGAGGCTGAGGCAAGTGAATTACTTGAACCTGGGAGGTGGAGGTTGCAGTGAGCTGAGATCATGCCACTGCACTCTGGCTTGGGCAACAGAGCAAGACTCCGTCTCAAATAAAAAACCAACCAACAAACAAAATCAACCAACAAGGAGAAGGAGTCCAGCTTGAATCTGTCCTTCCTGTGTTGGTCTTAAGGTAGCACTGATATCATATAAGGTTTAGACGGTGGGTTCTGGGATTAGCAGGTGATTGGTGGAAGGAAAGGGAGGTCTGGAACGTCTCCAGGGATGCACACTTGTCTCCCCTTGGGTCACATGTGCAAATTCGGGGGGAAGTTAGTATGAAATGTGGTGGAAATTCAGGCTGTGACATCAGTAAGCATGTTCTACGCAAACTCTAGTCAGCCAACTGATTTCAGCCAATTTTGTTATATTACAAGTGGAGAGAGTTTCAGCAAGCTGTTTTTCTTTTCTTTTTTGAGACAGTTTCACTCTGTCACCCAGGCTGGAGTGCAGTGGCGTGATCTGTTCACTGCAACCTCCGCCTGCTGCGTTCAAACAATTCTCCTACCTCAGCCTCCCAAGTAGTTGGGAATACAGGCATAAGCCACCACACCCGGCTAATTTTTGTACTTTCAGTAGAGACAGGTTTCACCATGTCAGCCAGGCAACTCGGTCTCCCAAAGTGCTGGAATTACAGGTGTGAGCCACCGTGCCCTGCTCTATTTCTTTTCTTATCTGCCATCCTATAAGCTCAAGAATTCCTGCTGGTCACAGTTTCTTTAATCCTGTGGGCACAGTTTCATCAGCATCTTTCCAATCTACCCAAAACCAAAGACTTGGTGTCTTCTTAGGTTCCTTTCTCCTTGATTAGCTCCAATTAACTCCACTGTCTCATCCCCGTATCTACTGAGTGTGGATTGAGCAAAGGAAGTCAAGGGCAGTCTATGGCCATACCACCCTGAATGCACCCGATCTCATCTGATCTCGGAAGCTAAGCAGGGTTGGGACTGGTTAGTACTTGGACAGGAGGAGGACAAGGGTTATGGTTTGTGGATTATCAAATGGTGAAAGTTATTTGACACTGGACAGAAAGTTGTAACACCAGATATGGATGGATGTGGCTCATTAACACATGGTGACCTGACATAGCTGCCTGCTATGTTTGAGGTGTAGGCATTTCTGTAGTCTATGGAACTCAGTTCAGCTGGGTACAGTTTTCTGTTACCTAGTGTTTGTGTGTGTGTTCTGTAGAGACAGGATCTCTCGCTTTGTTGCCCAGGCTGGTCTTAAACTCCTGGCCTCAGGTGATCCTACTGCCTCAGCCTCCTGAGTAGCTGGGATTACACACACAAGCCCCCGTTCCCAGCTCTAGTGTTTCTTAAGGACAAAACTGGTGTATAAGTAATAGGAAATTCACATTATGCTGTACTTGTTCTCTAATATCACAGCCATGTTAGAACAAATTTGGGTTTTCAAAGCAAACATAACTGAACAGAGTATATATGTGTATGTATATAAATATATACAAATCCTAAATGGTCCCTGTGACATAAGAAACACACATTTGGTCTCTGCCCCAGGTTCCTGGCACAGAGCTTCTAAAATGCTAGTAACTCCCTGAGTGGTAGGGGTGAGGGGAATATCTTTTGTTATACATAATAAGCACTTTTCAAACAGATCTGAGTTTATGCTAATGATGTGACTCGCAGAGGATGGGGGCTGGTTGCCAGAGAAACCAACCATGCGATTAGAAGGTTGAAACTTTTAGCCTTATCTCCCTACCGGGAGGGGACAGGGGCTGAAGACTGAGCTCATCATCAATGATTTCATCAATTGTGCCCATGAAATGGAGCCTCCACTTCCCAACGAAGGGGTTCAGAGAGCTTCTAGGTTGGTGAACACATCCATGTGCCAGGACATCTAACCCACTCCACGGGGACAGAAACTCCTGTGTATGGGACCCTTTTAGACTTCATCCTATATACCTCTTCATCTGGCTGTTCATTCTATAATAAACCAATAAATGTTAAGTAAAGTGTTTCTCTGTGTTCTATGCATTATAGGAAATTATCAAATCTGAGGAGGGTTTTGTGGGAATCCCCTATTTGCAGCCAAGTTGGAGAGAAGTATGTATCACCTGGAGACCCACTACTTGTACATTTGATGCACTTGTAGTCCCAGCTACTTGGGGGGCTAAGGTGGGAGGACCGCTTGAGGCCAGGAGGTTAAGGCTGCAGTGAGCTGTGATAGTGCCACTCACTCCAGCCTGGGCGACAGAGCAAGCCCCTGTCTCAAAAATAAAAATACCCACTACTGGTATCGGAAGTGGGGACCAGCCTGTTGGACTGCGCCCATAACCTACTGGGTCTGCACTCACTCTGGGTAGTGTTAGAATTGAATGAAATTGTAGGTACCCAGTTCAAGTCCACAGAGAACTGAAGAATCACTTGTTGTGGAAAACCCGCACATTTGATGTCAGAAGTGTTCTGTGGTTATAGAAAAAAAAAGTTTCTCCTTTTAGTCTCATATATATTAAGGGAATTAAATAAATATTGTAAAATATACCCACAAAGAAAACACCAGACCCAAATGATTTTTCCAAGTTCTAGCAAACTTTCAATCAAGGATCATTCCTACCTCACACAAACTCCACCACAGAGCAGACAAAGAAGGCACACTCTGCTACTCATTCTATCAAGCCAGAGTAAGCTTCTTACCAAAACCAGCCAAGCACATTAAAAAGGAAAAAGGCCAGGTGTGATGACTCAAGCCTGTAATCCTGAGACTTTAGGAGGCCAAGGTGGGAGGGTCACTTGAGCCCAGGAGTTCAAGAAAAGCCTGGGCAACAAAGGGAGACTCCATCTCTACCAAAAAAGTTTTTAAAAATTAGCTGGGTGTGGTGGCATGCACCTGTAGTCCCAGCTACTTGGGGGGCTAAGGTGGGAGGACTGCTTGAGGCCAGGAGGTTGAGGCTGCAGTGAGCTGTGATAGTGCCACTCACTCCAGCCTGGGCGACAGAGCAAGCCCCTTGTCTCAAAAACAGAAAAAGGATTTACAGGCTAATCTTACCCATTAACAGAGAAAGGAAGAATCTTAAACAAAATAATAGCAAAATGAGTCTAGCAATGTATAAAAAAGTAAATATACCAGGAACATACTGGGTTTATTCCAAGAATGCAAGTTTAACATTAAAAAAACCTATCAGCCAGGCGTGGTGGCTCATGCCTGTAATCCCAGCACTTTGGGAGGGTGGATCATGAGGTCAGGAGTTCAAGACCAGCCTGGCCAAGATGGTGAAACCCTGTCTGTACTAAAACTACAAAAATTAGCCAGGCATGGTGGCAGGTGTCTGTAATCCCAGCTACTTGGGAGGCTGAGGCAGGAGAATTGCTTGAACCCGGATGGCAGAGGTTGCAGTGAGCCAAGATCACGCCACTGCACTCCAGCCTGGGTGACAGAGAGAGACTCTGTCTCAAAAAAAGAACACAGAAAATCTATCAAATGAAATTTACCACACAGACCAATGCAG
Organism: Macaca mulatta; assembly: GCF_049350105.2. Lineage (NCBI taxonomy): Eukaryota > Metazoa > Chordata > Mammalia > Primates > Cercopithecidae > Macaca > Macaca mulatta. The sequence goes on along the minus strand of NC_133418.1, from coordinate 101,017,056 downwards.
AGCATGAACTCTGGAGCTCTGCGGAGGGGCCCCTCAATTATCCAGCAGAGGCCGGGCTCAGTGGCTCATGCCTGTAATCCTAGCACTTGGGAGGCTGAGGTGGGCAGATCACTTGAGATCAGGAGTTTGAGACCAGCCTGGCAAAAATTAGATGGGTGTGGTTGGGGGGGGCACCTGTAATCCGAGCTACTCAGGAGGCTGAGACAGGAGAATGGTTTGAACCCGGGAGATGGAGGTTGCAGTGGGCCAAGATTGTGCCAATGCACTCCAGCCTGGGTGACAGAGCAAGACTCCATCTCAAAAAACAACAACCACCAAAACCCCCCAAACAAATAAAATTATCCAGCAGAATAATGATTACAGACATAAATGTGAAGACAAAACTTCCATAAAAGAGAAGATAGGTAAATGTGTGTCCTCCTTAAAATTACGATGCTTGTCCAACACACGAGGTATAAAGAAAGAGGAGGCCAGCAGGAGTTCGAGACTACCCTGGCCCACATGATGAAACCCCGTCTCTACTAAAAACACAAAAATTAGCCAGGCAAGGTGGCGCATGCCTGTAGTCCCAACTACTCAGGAGGCTGAGGTGGGAGAATTTCTTGAACCTGTGAGGTAGAGGTTGCAGTGAGCAGTGATCATGCCACCGCACTACAGCCTGCGAGACAGAACAAGACTAGGTCTCAAAAAAAAAAAAAAAAAAAAGGGAGGAAAGGCCAGGTGTTGTGGCTCAGGCCTGTAATCCAAGCACTTTGAAAGGCTAAGGCAGGAGGACAGCTTGAGTCTGGGAGTTCAAGACCAGCCTCAGCAACACAGTGAGACCCTGCTCTCTACAAAAAAGAGTGAGAGAAAGAGAGAGAGAGAGAGAGAAGGCAAAGATAGGTCCACAAAGTGGATGAAGACACTAGCAACATCTAGATATATAAAGAATCCTAACAACTCAACATGAAAATTGAGCCAATGATATAATCAAGAATTTTGCAAAAGAAAACTTGAACAGCCCATAAACATCTGTGAAATGATGCTCAAGCTCACTGCTGGTCTGTAAGTAAAACTAAGGGGCCAGGCGCGGTGGCTCACATCTGTAATCCCAGCACGTTGGGAGGCCGAGGCATGTGGATCGTTTGAGGTCAAGAGTTTGAGACAAGCCTAGCCAATATGGTGAAACCCCATCTCTACTAAAAATACAAAAATTAGCTAGGTGTGGTGGTGGGCGTCTGTAATCCCAGCTCAGGAGGCTGACAGGAGAATTCTTGAACCCGGGAGGCAGAGGTTGCAGTGAGCTGAGATTGTGCCATTGCAGTCCAGCCTGGGAAACAGAGCGAGACTCTGACTCAAAAAAACAAAAAAAAAAACAAACAAAAACAAAATAAAAATAAAATAAAATAAGGGTGACAGTGAGACAGCATTTAAAACTCCTAGACAGTCCCAAGTTGAGAATGTAGAATAGGAGCTCTGATACATTGCTGTTGGGAGTGAAAGTGATATAACCATCTTGGAAAATAACTTGGTATTATCTCATCAAGGTGAACTTATACCTCGTGATCCAGCAATTCCATTTCTAGGTAAAAGACCCTAACGAGACTTTTCAAACACTTGGATCAGGAGGCATTTATGAGAATATTCAAAGCAGTATTGTTTATAACTTCAAAAATAAATCCAAGGAACAATCCAAATGTCCATGGCAGGAAAATGGATAAATTGTGGCAATTCAAAACAGTGAAAATAATATAACATGCACACAACAAGGATGAATCTTAGCACCAACGCTGAGAGAATAAAAAGTAAGTCACTGAAGACTATATATAATATACACCATTTGTATAAAGCTCAAAACAAGCAAAAATAAAAATCACATTGTTTCAGCCAATGTGTATATGTGGTTGTAAAACTCCTTTTATAAAGAAAGAAAAGGAATGAAGAACTGATAATTACAACAATCAGGATAGTTACGTCTGAGGCAAAGCTATGGAGATAGGAACAAGGAGGGACAGCAGCTTGAGTGGTTTCTGGTCATGTTCTGGTTCTTCAGTTAGGCCATGGGTGGTTCATTTTATTTATTTATTTATTTATATATATATATTTTTTTTCTTTTTTTTTTTTTTTTTTTTCTCGCTCTGTCGCCCAAGCTGGAGTGCAGTGGCACAATCTCGGCTCACTGCAACCTCTGCCTCCCGGGTTCACGTGATTCTCCTGCCTCAGCCTCCCAAGTACCTGGGATTACAGAGGCCTGCCACCACGCCTGGCTAATTTTTTGTATTTTCAGTAGAGACAGGGTTTCATCATGTTAGCCCAGGATGGTCTCAATCTCCTGACCTCATGATCCACCCGCCTCGGCCTCCAAAAGTGTTGGTATTACAGTCGTGAGCCACTGCGCCCGGCCTCATGTTATTATTTAAGCCTTCCTATACCTTATGTTACATATATATGTAATACATATCACATAATACCCATTCAGAATTTAGAAAAACTTGAATGCAAAATGGGATTTGTAAAAATATCTTTATGATAAATATTTTCAGTAGAACATTAAACAATACTTTGAGGAATTTAGCTCTTCTCTCCCTGCCTCCAAAGCCAGCAAATACGGGATCATTTTCTATTGTTCCAGTGACTGCGGTAATAGCAGAGGCCAAGGAAACATCTCTTGTATGAGAGTTGTCATGGAATCAGATTTGTTGTAAAGAATCATTTATATTCTGGACTGTGCACCCGAAGAAGGAATACAGATAACATATGCATATATAACTTCAAGATTATTGCCAGTTCCTCTATAGCAGCAATAATCACAAAGAAAATACTACCAAAACATCCAAAACAGCCACAATAACCATTAGTGATTTTATTGAAGACTTATTCACAGTATTTTGACCTGAGAAATGGTGATTGTAACATACCCTTTTAGGCGCCTACATTATCTTAGTTAACAGTCCTGTAGTCCCCTCTTAGGCTTCAAGATAATTGTGATTTCATCACACCCCAGATACTTCCAAGCGGAGACCTCAGACTGTTCTCAGTCACCGCTCTCCCACAGCTGATTACAGACATCGCCTCTGCTTCCATTACCCCAGCAGCTGTCTAGTGCACTTGAACCACAAAATGGGCCCTCACTTCTTTCCTAACCCAGCTCCATCTTGGTAAACTGAAACAGACAGACAGGAGTCCCCAAGGGCACAAAACAGTTTCTTTCCAGATGATTTTAAAGGAAGGGGGAAAAAGGAAGCGTATATGCTAATGGAGCTTCTACAGCTGAAACAATTTATCTGCAGACGCCCAGCCATACACTGATCAATTTGTTATGCTGCCCTGACTGAAATCTGCGATTCCATCTGAAGGCAGTCAGAAGTAGTGTGTCCATCTGAAGGGGGTCAGGGCTCTTACCTGACTAAGCTGATACTTTAGCCCATAAATGAAGCAAAATGGCACTTTTTAGAACTACCTCAGATTCAGTTAAATTTCCAACATCCTGAAATACTTTCTCTCCCAGATTCTCTGCTGGTCTCTAAGATTTGAAAGGAGAGAAAATAAAAATACCAAATTAAAGTGACAAGTTGACTAAGGGAGCTGACTACTGGGAGAAAAACAGGAAACTTGTATGATCCCAAAACTAGATTTAAAAAAAAAAAAAAAAAAGGTATTTCAGGGACACTCATGAGTGGCCACAGCACAGGATCCTGCAGTAGGACTTCCCTGGGCTCGACAGTGTGCTAGCAGCACCGGCACAATCTCAGTGGAGCCCAGAGGGGACAAATTCCCTTGAAATTTCATTCAAAATTTTCCCAGGGTCAGTTTTTAAGAGTACCTGGACCTTTGTCAGCCAGAATTTGTTAAGGAAGCAAGAGTGTTAGGTTTAAATTCTGGGAGGTCCAGGCAACATCAGAGCCACTTCCTGTTCCTGGGAGCGGAAGCCAGTGGGTTTCTGGTCCTCCTTTGAGCTCTGCTAATTCTTGCTGGTTTGAGGTTAATATGCTAGAGCACATGCCCCCCAGCTGACTCCTCACCCTCCTCTTGAAGCCCGGAAAAAGACCTATAACAATGCCGAGGTATCTTTGAAGTGCGCCTAAGACAGCTTCAACGCAGCTTTGGACAAGGGACACAAAGTCTCAGAGAAACCATAAAACAATCCATATGGCACCATAATATTGTTTTGTTCTGGGAATTCTGCCCTTAGTCAAAACCACACAGTCATGAATACATAAACACCACTTTCGGAGCCATCTAATAAAGACTGAGCTCTGCTACACAGCAGCGAGCCTCAGCCCAGGGGAAACGGGGGGAAACCAGGAGAGCCAACCATAGCAAGTGCTTCGCCTGAGTGCAGTGCGAGTCTCATTGGTGAGTGTCCACAGTGGCAAGCAGGCCTTGTTTGTAATGGTCTCATCTGAAGAACTACACAGCAAGGACACTGCAGATATCAGGCCATGCCATCTACATGGTTAGAACAGCCAGTGGTATCTAAACTGGGGGCAGCAAGGCCTGTAAAGACTTTAAGAGAAGAAACAGAATCTGGACTGCGGGAAAAAGAGTCTCTGAAGACATCTGACCTGGACAGGCTGCCATCTCTTATGATTATTTCCTGTGTGGCTGTGAAGGTTAACGGGATAAAGCCCTCATTATCAGCAGTGAGAAGAATCCAGTGACAATCTGCAAATAAAAATAAATACATAGGCAATTTAGTATATATTATTCTTATGATGAAACATACGACTACAGGCCGGGCGTGGTGGCTCAAGCCTGTAATCCCAGCGTTTTGGGAGGCCGAGACGGGCGGATCATGAGGTCAGGAGATCGAGATCATCCTGGCTAGCACGGTGAAACCCCCTCTCTACTAAAAAATACAAAAAACTAGCCGGGCGAGGTGGCGGGCACCTGTAGTCCCAGCTACTCGGGAGGCTGAGGCAGGAGAATGGCGTAAACCTGGGAGGCAGAGCTTGCAGTGAGCTGAGATTCGGCCACTGCACTCCAGCCTGGGCGACAGAGCAAGACTCCGTCTCAAAAAAAAAAAAAAAGAAAAAAAAAAGAAACATATGACTACAAATTTTTTTTTTCTGAGTGAAGGAATACAGTAGTTGATAATATTCAACTCAATCCTTATCAGATTTTACAGAGAATGGGGTATTAGGAAGACTGGGCATTACTTAGGGTCAGGTAGGGGAAAAAGGGGAAAAAAATGAAATGATACTTGATGTTCAATGTGGTGGCTACTGTTACAAGAATGAGGCATAAGAAAACAACCATGCGCCACATCTGATAAATCTAGCATGACTCAGTCCCTTGCCACTTAGGAGTATCCTTTGAACATCCATGTTTACTCCATGTTAGAATGACAACTCTTCAAAGAAATATTCTGCAGGCTGGGTGTGGTGGCTTACGCCTAGAATCCACCACTTTGGGAGGCCAAGGTGGGCAGATCTTGAGGTCAGGAGATCAAGACCATCCTGGCTAACATGGTGAAACCCCATCTCTACTCAAAATATAAAAAATTAGCAGGGCGTGATGGCACGCACCTGTAGTCCCAGCTACCTGGGAGACTGAGGCAGGAGAACCACTTGAAACCAGGAGGCAGAGGTTGCAGTGAGCCAAGACCGTGCCACTGCACTCCAGCCTGGGTGACAGAGCGAGACTAGGTCTCAAAAAAAAAAAAAGAAAGAAATATTCTGCAATGCTGCTATGATCATTACATTTTAGTGCAATATAAATAAATACTGAGGCTTTCTGTTACTTTCTTGCAGTTGTTATACACTGCTTTGTAACTCTTTTCTAATTTTTTCATATATACAATTAACTTTTCCAGCTAGGCTGTAAGTTCCCTAAGGACAGGGTGTATATTTTCCATATGTTTTGGCACCTATACTAGGCCTGGGTATATAGTAGGCAATTAATAATACTTAAGGCTGGGTGTGGTGGCTTATGCCTGTAATCATAGCACTTTGGGAGGCCAAAGTGGGAGGATTACTTGAGGTCAGGAGTTCAAGACCAGCCTGGGCAACAGAGTGAGATCCCATTATCTACAAAATTTTTTTTTTTTAATTTGGCTGAGGCTGGGTGCGGTGGCTCACGTCTGTAATCCCAGCATTTTGAGAGGCCAAGGCGGGCAGATTGCCTTAGCTCAGGAATTAGAGACCAGCCTGGGCAACACAGTGAAACCCCGTCTCTACTAAAATACAAAAAATTAGCCAGGTGTGACGGCGTGTGCCTGTAGTCCCAGCTACTCAGGAGGCTAAGACAGGAGAACTGCTTGAACCCGGGAGGCGGAGGTCGCAGTGAGCCGAGATTGCGCCACTGCACTCCAGCCTGGGTGACAGAGCAAGACTCCATCTCCAAAAAAAAGTAAAAAACAAAAAAAAAAACTTGGCTGGGCATGGTGGTGAACACCTATAGTTCTCGCTAGGTAGGAGTCTGAGATGGGAGGATTGCTTGAGATCAGGAGTTCGCAGCTGCAGTGAGCTATGATCACACCACGGCACTCTGGCCTGGGCAACAGAGGAAGACCCTGTCTCAATAATAATAATAATAATAATAATAATAATAATAATAAATTACTTGTTAACTATCTAGAATTACTGAATGGTTGGTACCCCTCATTTTCATTACTGGCGTAGTTAAAATAGATGGTGGGGGAGGCAAGGATGTTAGGTAGGGTCAATTTCTGAACATGACCTACCATGCAGCATTTCAATGAGAGAAAGGCCAAAAGTCTGCTGAACTGTACTGAGCCTTAGTTTACCATCACAGAGAAGCACCGCTCTTTTTTCAACAACAGGACCTAGATAATAAGGTTTCTGCAAATAAAAAATAAAAGTTGTTAAACTGATTGCAGAAGTAATGGAGTTAACATTTCTTGAGAAAGGAATGTGTAAATACTTTTCAAAAAAAACTTATCTATTACCACTAATCAACTGGACTTCAGGTTTAAGGAGCTCTTTGCTACATTATTTAATACAACTAAAAAATCCAAACAAAATAGCCTTAATTTATTTTTCCTTTTGTTCTACTCTTTCCTCAGGGTTCTTCATCATTAGGAACTGGCTCTCCTAGAATACAACTAATAACACTAAAAGGATGATGGACAGCAGCCTGAGAGACACAATCTGACGGTGAGAACAGCTGCTTGGCTGTTTCAGATATAGCTTAGACACTTCATGGTTTACTAGGAAAAAAAATGCTGAGTGTCCTAAGTGGTAGAGTAGTGGAGGATTTACATAAAATAAACAAACTGTGGTTAAAATTCACACAGCTTAGAAAAAGCACTAATAAAAATAAATGATTTGTAAATTGTAAAGTCATTAAACATTGGCTGGGCACAGTGGCTCACCCCTTAGTCCCAAAAGTTTGGGAGGCTAAGATGGACAGATGATTTGAGCCCAGAAGTTCAAGACCAGTCAGGGAAACATGGCAAAACCATGTCTTTACAAAAAATAAAAAAGTTAGCCAGGCGTGGTGACACACGCTTGTAGTACCAGCTACTCAGGAGGCTGAGGTAGGAGACTCACCGGAACCCAGGAGGCAGAGGTTGCAGTGAGCTGAGAAGGCGCCACTGTACTCCAGGCTGGGTGACAGAGACAGACTCCATCTCAATAAATAAATAAATAAACAAACAAACAAATAAATAAATAAATAAATATAAATAAAGGACAGTTGTATAAGTTATATGTCTAATTTATTTTGTTGTTAAGCACTTTGGGAGACCAAAGTATATGGATTGCTTGAGCCCAGGTGTTGGAGAGCAGCCTGGGCAACATGGCAAGACCCCATCTTGTAAAAAGAAAATAAATTATACGTCATTGTGATAGGATGAACCACTCAAAAAATATGTCCACTAATTTTTTTTAAATTATTATTATTATACTTTAAGTTCTAGGGTACATGTGCACAACGTGCAGGTTTGTTACATATGTATACCTATGCCATGTTGGTGTGCTGCACCCCACTAATATTTTTAAATGAAGTCATAGGAATAAACTGTAAAAGTCAAAAACAACAGATCGTTTATTTCACCTCTTATGAAATGTAACTTCTGAAATTACAGGGGAAACTATTTCTTGCTTTTGATTATTTTGTTTTTTTAACTTTTACTTTTCTCATTACAAAAGGAAGACATGATCAATTTTTTAAAAGTATAATAGGGCCAGGTGTGGTGGCTCATGCCTAATCCCAGCACTTTGGGAGGCCAAAGCCGGTGGATCACTTGAGGTCAGGAGTTTGAGACCAGCCTGGCCAACATGGTGAAACCTCGTCTCTACTATAAATACAAAAATTAGCTGAGTGTAGATGTGCACACCTGTAATCCCAGCTACCTGGGTGGCTGAGGCACGAGAATTGCTTGAACCCAGGAGGCGGACGTTGCAGTGAGCCAAGATCACGCCACTGCACTCCAGCCTGGGTGACAAAGGGAGGCTGTATCTAAAAATAAATAAAATAAAATAAAAGTATAACAGAAAAATATAATGCAGACAGTAAAGTCCCCACAATTCTATCCTCCAGAGATAACTACTGACAACAGCTTAGTTGGATTACATCATTATAAACTAAAAAACTGAGGAATTGAAAGGGCAAGAAAACTTTTTTTTTTTTTTTTTTTTTGAGACATAACCTTGCTCTGTTTCCCAGGCTGGAGTGCAGTGGCATGATTACAGCTCACTGCAGCCTCAACCTCCTCAGCTTAGGTGATCCTCACACCTCAGCCTCCCAAGCAACTGGGAATATGGGTGGGTGCCATCATGGCGGGCTAATTTTTTTATTTTTTGGAAGAGACGGGGTTTTGCCATGTTGCCCAGGCTGGTCTCGAACTCCTGGACTCAAGTGATCTACCCATCTTGGCCTCCCAAAGTTCTGGGGTTACAGGTTGAAGCCACTGTGCCTGACCAAACATGGTTGTTTTAACCTTAGTTTTTAAAAATACAAAATTTTACATTTATAAATGTTTTAAAAATGAAAGATATATTATTGTTTGCAAGTAACATAGCCTATTTAAAGAAAAATTTTAAAATAATATATTTTTAAAATAAATTTAAAGTTTTTTTATTAGATACAGAAAAAATATGGAAATATTTACATCTAACATCTAATAAAATATCTAACTATATCTGTGATTTTCTCTAAAGGTTGGATTATGGAAAATTTTTACTTTCTGTAATGGTTAAATTTTTTTCTTCAACAAGTATATATTACTTTTGTAATTAGGAAAAAAAAATACTATGCAGCTGTGGAAAAAAAGATGAAAAAAGAGCTCTGTGTGCTGATATGAAGAGCTCTTTAGGACATACTATTAAATGGAAAATGAAAAGGTGTATATATCACCTTCCCTTTTGTGTAACAAAAGGGGAAATAAAAATACATAATTAGGCCGGGCGCGGTGGCTCAAGCCTGTAATCCCAGCACTTTGGGAGGCCGGGACGGGCGGATCACGAGGTCAGGAGATCGAGACCATCCTGGCTAATACGGTGAAACCCCATCTCTACTAAAAATACAAAAAATTAGCGGGGCGTGGTGGCGGGCACCTATAGTCCCAGCTACTTGGGAGGCTGAGGCAGGAGAATGGCGTGAACCTGGGAGGCGGAGCTTACAGTGATCTGAGATTGCGCCACTGCACTCCAGCCTGGGTGACAGACAGAGCGAGACTCTGCCTCAAAAAAAAAAAAAAAAAAAAAAACCATAACTAAAGTCTCCTAGTATCTGCATAAAGAAATAAAAATAAAAATGGTTACCTAAAGGAGGAAAGGAGAACAGGCTGAGGAAACATGGGGTAGGAGTAAGAGTTCTTAGTATACAGTTTTTATTAAAATAGTTTTGCTTTTTAAACCAAATAAATGAATTACCTATTAAAAAAAGATAGAAGAAAAAAATTCTTTAAAAAGTCATAGTAGGAAAGAAATCCAAACCAGTTATCACATTTATAAATAAAATAATTTTTTAAAAAATCAAAACTACGCTGGGTGCAGTGGCTCACACCTGTAATCCCAGCGCTTTGGGAGGCTGAGGCAGGAGGACTGCTTGAGCCCAGGGCTTCCAACCAGCCTGGGCAACATAGCAAGACCTTGTCTCTATAGTTTAAAAAAAAAAAAAAAGTAAAAAAAAAGTTTTTTAATTAAAAAAAAAGTAAAACTCTATTACTGAAAACTTCATGTAGTTAATGTGGCAAAAATCCTCTTCAAAAAAACGTAGGGTTGGGGCCACATGCAGTGGCACACACCTGTAATCCTAGCACTTTTGGAGGCTGAGGCAAGACGATCACTTAAGCCTAGGAGGTCACGATCAGCCTAGACAACATAGCAAGATCCTGTCTCTGCTTAAAAAAAAAAAAAAAAAAAAAAAATTAGCCAACTGTGGTGGCATGTGCCTGTGGTCTCAGCTGCTCAGGAGGCTGAAGCAGAGGGATCACTGATCAGATTGGTGACATATGAGGAAAAGGACAGCCTTATACATAGCTGGTAGGCGTGTGATGATGCATTGTTAAGTAAAAATCTTTGACAGGCAATCTGGCAATTCTATTAAAAGTAGAAACACATATACTCTTCAAATTTGCATTTCTACTTCTGGGAACAAATCCAACAGAAATAAAGGTACTAACACGAATGGATACATATAAGAGTACTACTGTAGCATTATTTGGAGTAGCTAAAAACTAAAAACAAAGTGAATGTCAATCGACAAGGGAATGGCTAAATAAAGAGCATACTCTCATTAAGAAGTGAAGAGTGGGCCGGGCGCGGTGGCTCAAGCCTGTAATCCCAGCACTTTGGGAGGCCGAGACGGGCGGATCGCGAGGTCAGGAGATCAAGACCATCCTGGCTAACACGGTGAAACCCCGTCTCTACTGAAAAACACGAAAAACTAGCCGGGCGAGGTGGCGGGCGCCTGTAGTCCCAGCTACTCGGGAGGCTGAGGCAGGAGAATGGCGTAAACCCGGGAGGCGGAGCTTGCAGTGAGCTGAGATCCAGTCACTGCACTCCAGCCTGGGTGGCAGAGCGAGACTCCGTCTCAAAAAAAAAAAAAAAAAAAAAAGAAGTGAAGAGTGCATATCACCCCATTTTTGTAAAAACAATGACAAACCACTCCCACATACCTATACATCTATGTACACAAAGACCTGTGTTAGATCATATAAGCATGAAGAAAGTCATGAAAGGATCCATGTTAAGCTGCTGGTTACAGCAGATTAAGGGGAAGATGGGGCAAGGCCATACTTTATAAAGCAGGAAAGTGTCCATGATAAAAATATGTATAATATGATCCCATTTGTATAATGTTTGGATATGCATGCATAAAGAAATGCATCAAAACATTTTAAATGAACATAACCTTTTCCTTTTTTTTTTTTTTGAGATGGAGTCTCTGTTGCCCAGGATGGAGTGCAGTGGCGCAGTCTCGGCTCACTGAAACCTCTCCCTCCCGGGCTCAAGTGATTCTCCTGCCTCAGCCTCCCAAGTAGCTGGGATTACAGGCGTCCATCATCATGCCCGGCTACTTTTTATATATTTTTTAGAGACAGGGTTTCACCACGTTGGTCAGGCTGGTCTCGAACTCCTGACCTCAGGTGATCCACTTGCCTCAGCTTCCCAAAGTGCTGGGATTACAGGCGTGAATCATGGCGCCTGGCAACATAACCTTTTTTATAAGTGGAGAAGTATCTCTATTATATAAAGAAAATGTTGTCACAATGAATTAACATGATTAATTTTTTTTCTAAATATAAAGAATTATTGCAGACATTTATTTTTCCACACCATGTACCTGGTAAAATCATGATGTAGACTGATATGTGTGCCTATCTGGTTGGCAGGCTAAAAACCAACAAACCTGCAAAGGTGTACCAACTTGCCTGTAACAACATGCCCAGCTTAGTGAAGTTCAGTTAGAGCACCATCTTCCTCATCAATACGTTTCTTGCAGTACTCACCGGCTACAGGAGCTTTATGTATAGTGGTAGTTCCTCAAAGGAGAATTTACCTGGTAAATGATGTGAACGTAAGGAAGATCTTGAGAGAGTGGATACACTGAAGAGGATTTCCTCCCATTATGCAGACAGTTTGTGAGTTCAGAAAAACAACGCTGCATTTCAACCAGGTTCCTAGATAAAATTTCCACTTCCTTAGACAGCTTGTAAGTTTCCTTTTCACTTTGTAAGCTCTTTCTTTGAGGCAAATGAGGAGGCTCCAGTGTGCTGGTGTGGTCTGGTGTGCTGCTGTGTCTGGGCAGCGATGCTGGCTGGGTAACAGGCTCAGCATCTAGGGCTATGGAGTCATCACAGATACTAGACAGAGGACTCTGGATTTCTTTAATAAGTGTTCTTCCAGGCCTTCCAGTCTGACTACTGGTATTAGCTGTCAGCAACAGCCCTTTGTTTTGGTGACAAAAATCTGGGGAAAGACTTTCAATTAACTTTTTTCTATTTGCTTTATTTAATGGAGCACTGAAAGTAGAGTAGGTAGTATGGCTTTCACTTGATGTTATTGAAGGTTCTTCTTCCAACATTACTTCTCTAACAATCAAGCTAATCGCATACTGATCAGACTTTGAAGAAGGAAGAAACGTTGTATCAGTGAGTTTTTGTTTTCCTACCAAAATTAGTAATAGTTTGTCTGTCAAGAAACATATCCCTTTTGGTCTTTCAGTGTTCTCTAATCGAATTTGCTGGATGTTTGGGACTGAAGATGGAATGAGAGAGTAGATCAAAATTATATTACAAGTGTTGGAAGCCACTGCCACTACATGTGCTTTAAGATTAAATGCTATCAGATCAGGAACCAGAATGCCTGGAATAGTGACTTTTCTTGTCATGGTAACTGCTTTCTTAAAAGTCACAAGAACCAAATGTGAAGAATCTTGGCCAGTTCCTGTCAAGTAGTCCTTTTTTCTTAGACAAATAAGAGAATTACCCTCAGACTTATGTTGACTGAAATGTATGTGAGTTAGATCCAGAGGTTCTAAATAGGAAGAAGAAACTGATACTTCAGAATCTTTTTCAGAATCAGTTGCCTCTTTATCAATAGAGGGTACTTCACCAATAACTGGTAAAGCATACAGAGTCGTGTCTTTACTGTTGGGTGGGACATTAAAGGTTTCAGATGCATTTAAGCCACAGATCTTATCCAGTGGAAGCTCAGTGGCTATAGCAACCTGTGAGTCCACAGTTGCCGTGATGGAGCAGACGTGGCTGTCCACATCAAACACCAGGCAGGAGGAGCACCTGTGAAGAGTCTTCTGAGCACTGTCCCAAATATAAGAATGCAGGCTGCTGCCTACTGCCACCACCAGCCTCAGGCCATCCTGGGTCCAACATGCACAGTGAATGCGGTCCTGGGTGTTGATATCTGCCTTTACCTGGGAATTGTCAGAGTGCACATTAGGGAAAATGGAGACATCCTGAGCAGTCAACACAGTCAGAATAGCACATTTTGGGTGCCACACACAGCCCTGGGGAAGGATAGGTAGTGATCCTCTAATCTCACAAGTCTGAGACGTCAGCCATCTGCTTGACTCCGTAGGGCTGGGACACAGCTGCCACACAGTGACACGCTTCTCCTGCTGGACCGCGAGTAGAACAGGTGTGTCATCTGCAACGGGTGGGGCCCAGGACAACCCACAGACACATTCAAATTGTCCAATGACTTTGGAGTCCCCAAACTTGACCTCTCCATTGTGAAGCTGTAAATTAGTTAGGACAACTTGATTCCCATCAGTCCAGGCAAGGCCATGGATCAGGTGCACTGCTTGCTGCAATGCGTTCAGTCCAGTCCTGAGTAGTTTTCCTTTTCCCAGCTCCATCCTTTTGATAAAGGTTACCTGAAATGATTAAGAAGGAAAGTTACACCACGAGAAATCTAGACAAATCTAGAATGCAGGACATTTTGTAAGACAACTGTCTTAGCCCCTTCTCAGGTTAATAATGTGGAGAGACAAAAGGACGGGGGAGTATTGTAAATTAAGAGACTACTGAGCTGTAACAGGCGAATGCAATGTATATACTTTGGATCTTGAAGAAATAAAATCTTCTACCTAACGAAGACTTTTAGAACTGGGGAAATCTGAGTATGGAATGGGTATCAGAAAATATTGTAGAGTTATTAATTTTCTTAAGTCTGAACATGGTATTGTGGTTATGCAAGACAAGGTCCTTATTAAAATACACATGTTGAAGTACTTGGGGTAAAATGTCATGATGCCTACAATGTGCTTTCAAATGGTTTGACAAAAAAAAACCCAAATTTTCTATAGACATACAGAAAGAAAACAAATACAGCAAAATGTTAATAATTGTTGAGTCTAGATTGAGGCTATGTTAGTATTTATGCTACTTTCAACTTTTAAGTTAGAAAACTTTCCAATTAAAAATTTGAGAAAAGTCTCCTCCATCATCTAATTCTATTCATCCTTTTACTGCCAAATCAATGAATAACTGATATGCACATCTCTGACTTTATTAGCACTTATTTCAAATCCTTCCAAAGTGGCTTTTATCTCTCTACTGAAATGACACTCAAAAATCACTGTTTCTACTTTATCACATTCAACAGCACTTAATAATTTTCAGAACATTTTCACACTCCCTATTGCATTTTATCTTACAACAATCCTTTACAATAATGTAAAGTAGGTTTGGCAAGTATTATCCTCATTTTTTCACCCTGAATGTTTTTCCCCCAGGCATCTGAATCACTAAAGAAATACATGCTTAGGGCTGGGAGTGGCAGCTCACGCCTACAATCCCAGCACTTTGGGAAGCCGAGGCAGGAGGATCACCTGAGGTTGGGAGTTTGAGACCAGCCTGACCAACATGCAGAAACCCCCGTCTCTACTAAACATACAAAATTAGCCGGGTGTGGTGGCGCGTGCCTGTACTCCCAGCTACTCAGGAGGCTGAGGCAGGAGAATCGTTTGAACATGGGAGGCAGAGGCTGCAGGGAGCTGAGATCGTGCCATTGCACTCCAGCCTGGGCAACATCAGAGAAACTCCACCTCAAAAAAAAGAAAAAAAGAGAGAAGTACATGCTTAGGCTAGGCACGGTGGCTCACGCCTGTAATCCCAGCACTTTAGGAGGCCGAGGCGGGTGGATCACCTGAGGTCAGGAGTTTGAGACCAGCCTGGCCAACATGGTGTAACCCTGTCTCTAATAATAATACAAAAATTGGCCGGGCGTGGTGGTGCATACCTGTTATCCCAGCTACTCGTGAGGCTGAGGCAGGAGAATCACTTGAACCCAGCAGGTGGAGGCTGCATGCAGTGAGCCAAGATTGCCCCACTGCACTTCAGCCTGGGTGACAGGAGCAAAACTCTATCTCCAAAAAAAATTTAAAAACCGTTCCCTCCTACTCTGCGCTGGCCCCTCTTTAGCCCCTCCTCTCCCCCATTTCAAGGCCTTGATAAAAGCATCATTAACAATTTGGTGTGAAGCCTCTGAAAATGTTAAAGAAAGACACAAAGATATATAGGATTTTACATGTTATGGCTTTTCTTTTAAATAAAAAATGGGGTGGCCACGCATGGTGGTTCATGCCTGTAGTCCCAGCACTTTGGGAGGCCGAGGCGGGCAGATCACCCGAGGTCTGGAGCTCGAGACCAGCCTGGCCAACATTGTGAAACTCTATCTCTATTAAAAATACAAAAATTAGTTGGGCTCGGTGGCAGGTGCCTGTAATCCCAGCTACTCAGGAGGCTGAGGCTGGAGAATTGCTTGAACCCGGAAGGCGGGAGGCTGCAGTGAGCTGAGATCGCACCATTGCACTCCAGCCTGGGCAACGAAAGTGAAACTCTGTCTCAAAAAAAAAAAAAAAAAGATACATATAGTCAGTAGACAGAATAAGGCACATTAAATTATATTTTGAAATCCTATCAATCAGTGGATACATAAATACATAATAATGGATATAAGAATAAAATGTTGCAATAATAAACACAGAGTGAGAAAGACTAATTTTAGTATAAAGGCTGGGCATGGGGGCTCACACCTGTAATCCCAGCACTTTGGGAGCCTGAGCAGGGCAGATCACCTGAGGTCAGGAGATCAAGACCAATCTGATCAACATGGAGAAACCCCATCTCTACTATAAATACAAAAAATTGGCCTGGTGCGGTGGCTCATGCCTGTAATCCCAGCACTTTGGGAGGCCGAGGTGGGCAGATCACAAGGTCAGGAGATCGAGACCATCCTGGCTATTATGGTGAAACCCTATCTCTACTAAAAATAAAAAAATTAGCCGGGCATGGTGGTAGGCACCTGTAGTCCCAGCTACTAGGGAGGCTGAGGCAGGAGAATGGCGTGAACCTGGGAGGCGGAGCTTGCAGTGAGTGGAGATGGAGGCACTGCACTCCAGCCTGGGTGACAGAGTGAGACTCTGTCTCAAAAAGAAAAAAAAAAACTAGCTGGGCATGGTAGTGCATGCCTGTAATCCAAGCTACTTGGGAGGCTGAGACAGGATAATCACATGAACCCGGGAGGCAGGGGTTGCAGTGAGCCGAGATCGTACCATGGCACTCCAGCCTGGGCAACAAGAGTGAAACCCTGTCTCAAAAAAAAAAAAAAAAATTTCAGTATTAAAAAAATTACTGGGCCGGGTGCAGTGGCTCAAGCCTGTAATCCCAGCACTTTGGGAGGCCGAGACGGGCGGATCATGAGGTCAGGAGATCGAGACCATCCTGGCTAACACAGTGAAACCCCGTCTCTACTAAAAAAACACAAAAAACTAGCCAGGCGAGGTGGCGGGCACCTGTAGTCCCAGCTACTCGGGAGGCTGAGGCAGGAGAATGGTGTAAACCCGGGAGGCGGAACTTGCAGTGAGCTGAGATCCGGCCACTGCACCCCAGCCTGGGCGACAGAGCGAGACTCCATCTCAAAAAAAAAAAAAAAAATTACTGGGCCAGGTAGCTCATGTCTTTAATCCCAGCACTTTGGGAGGCAAAGGCAGGTGGATAACCTGAGGTGAGGAGTTTGAGACCAGCCTAGCCAACATGGCGAAACCTCGTTTCTACTAAAAATACAAAAAATTAGCCAGGAGTGATGGCACACTCTTGTAATCCCAGCTACTTGGGAGGCTGAGACATGAGAATTCCTTGAACCCGGGAGGCAGATGTTACAGTAAGCCAAGATGGCACCACTGCACTGTAGCCTGGACGACAGAGTGGGACTCGAAACAAAACTAAACAAATGACTATTGGCCAGGCACAGTGGCTCATGCCTGTAATCCCAACACTTTAGGAGGCCAAGGCAGAAGGATCACTTGAGCCCTGGAGTTCGAGATGAGAGACCAGCCTGGACAACACAGCAAGATACTGTCCCTACTTAAAACAAAACACCCCACAACAATCTACAAACATATATAAAGTGATGTAGTGCAGTGGTATGATCTAGTGCTGTAGTGCAGTGGTATGATCTAGGCTCACTGCAACTTCTACTTCCTGGGTTCAAGTGACTCTTGTGCCTCAGCCTCCCAAGGAACTGGGATAGGCGCCCAACACCACGCCTTATTAGTTATCAAAGAACTGTGTAAACTGACAGTACTCATTTTTTTCACCACTCATTCTCTTCTAATATACTTAAAATGAATTCCATTCCAATCTCTTCTCCAAAACACCTCTCACCAGGCCACCAGTGCTTCCCTGTCACTGAATCTAAATGACATTTTTCAGCCTTGTTTTACTAAGTGTCAAAGGCAGAACTTGAGAAGTTGTCTTCAGACTCTAAATCCAAAGAAATGTATTCTCTACCAAGCTGGTGATTTGCTCATCTGTAAATTATTTCTCATATCTCCTTGCTAGCTTTGTCCTTGCTCTTAGGATCTTTTACTTTTTTTTTTTTTTTTTTTTTAAAAGGTCTATTATGCTTTTATATATAATGTCAGATTAAGTGGTTCTGCAGCGGCTTGCTAAATGGAGAAAAAAGTCCTGTCATTACTAACGAAGAACACTGTGATCTCTATCCCACTGGTCTTATGAAAGATAATAAATGTTTTCCCCCTAATATCTACTTATGTACTTTAAAAAGACTTCTATTGATAAATAATGCATGATACACTTTCATGGGCAGAGAAAATTCCTAATGGGCCAATTACATCCAAGTCAATTTATATATTTTAGGATACCAAGTTCAGTCTAATGTCAATGAGGGTGTGTGTGGCCAGGGTAGCACAAGACAAGGATTTGGGAATAAGAGAAAAACAAACATGGGAATAAGTTTACTGAGGTTATTTTTTTGGGGGGTAGGGGCATGGAGTCTTGCTCCGTCACCCAGGCTGTAGTGCAGTGGTATGATCTAGGCTCACTGCAACTTCTACTTCCTGGGTTCAAGTGACTCTTGTGCCTCAGCCTCCCAAGGAACTGGGATAGGCGCCCAACACCACGCCCAGCTAATTTTTATATTTTTAGTAGAGGCCAGGCTGAAACTCCTGACCTCAAGTGATCCTCCTGCCTTGGCTTCCCAAAGTGCTAGGATTACAGGCGTGAGCCACTGTAGAGGCCAGTTTACTGAGGTTTTTAGAAGAATGAATTTTAATATTGTCATCTTCAGTAACAAGAAGAAATGTGGCACATTTTTCTCAAAAATGCAATAATTACAAAAATCTGCTCCATTCCTTTCTACTCCTGTGTTAGCCCAGGTTCTGACTTCTCCCTTTTTATTAGGGTAAAACAAGGAGAGGTTCCCTTGATACCAGTCTCTACTTTCCAAATGAGCCTGCATACTATGTGTTGTTGGGTAGAATTATCTTTAAAAAAAAAAAAAAAAAAAAAAAGCACAGCTGTGATCATTTTGCTCTTCTGCATAAACACCCTTGATGAATCCCCACATTTACAGTACATATAAAAAAGCCTCGAAATGTCTTAACAAGGCATTTAAAGTCTTATATTATCAGATATTGATATATCTTTCTAAGTTTATTCTCTGATCATAAAGGGCATACTGGGGAATTTGGAATCTTGGGGGAACCAGCATATATTCGAGTGACAATATGCAGAATGGACCTGAGAAGGAAGAAAGTTGACAAGTAATTTGAATGCCACAAAGTGAAAGTGAAGCAAGTTTGCAACTATTTCAGTAGAGAAAGAAGGCCATTATTCAGGAGATGCTTCTAAGGCAGATGGAACAGACAGTGATATCAGATAGAATATAAGTAGTGAGGAAGAAAACAGAATTAAGGATAACACCCAGATTTTTAGCTTGAGAAACTGCTGAACCATTAACCAGAGCATGTTGCAAAGGCAAGGAAGGCAGGGCAGGCTGGGTGCGATGCCTCATGCCTGTAATCTCAGCACTTTGGGAGGCTGAGGCAGGCAGATCACCTGAGGTCAGGAGTTTGAGACCAGCCTTGCCAACATGGTGAAACCCTGTCTCTACTAAAAATACAGTATTAGCTGGGGGTGGTGGTACGTGCCTGTAGTTCCAGCTACTTGGGAGGCTGCAGCAGGAGAATCGCTTGAACCTAGGAGGCAGAGGTTGCAGTGAGCCAAGATCGCACCACTGCACTCCAGCCTGGGTGACAGAGCAAGACTCCATCTCAAAAAAAAAAAAGAAAAAAAGAAAGAAAGAAAGAGAAAGGAAGGGCAGGGCAGGACAGGCACAGTGGCTAACACTTGTAATTCCAGCACTTTGGTAAGAGTATCACTTGATGCCAGGATTTCAAGACCAGCCTAGGCAACACAGGGAGACTCCAATTCTACAGAAAAATTTTTTAAAATGAGGTGGGTGCTCACTTTGGCAGCACATATACTAAAACTGAAATGATACAGAGAGTAGCATGGCCCCTGCACAGGGATGACTTGCAAATTTGTGAAGTGTTCCATAAAAAAGAAAAAGAAAAAAAGAATAAAAATAAAAATTAGCTGGGTGCAGCGTCACACACCTGCAGTCCTAGTTATTCTGGAGGCTGAGAGGATTTGAGCTCAGGAGTTCAAGGCAGTAAGCTATGATCACACCACTGCACTCCAGCCTGGGTGACAGAGTGAAACCCTGCTGGGGGGGGGAGTGGGCAGGGGCAGTAGGGGAGGAACGTGTGTAGTATGTGACCAATTGAAATTAACATGTGCTTCATGTAAGATGTCTACATGGTACCAATGTACCTTAGGCAGTCAGAGGTAAGGATATGGAAATCACTGACTCAGGGTTAACAATTAAAAGTCAAGGTGGTGGAGAACCTCACTGTTAAAGATCAGAGGGCCAGGAGGACCAAGGTTTAAATGACCTTCACGCATTCCCCAACGCTACTGATTTTGCCTGAAACTAACTGTGTACCTATTGTTTCACAATCTCCAGAGTGTAAGTTTTCTGGAGAACATGAAATCAAGAACCCTGGGTGTTTTAGGAGGGAAAAGACCGCTGTATTAGTTCAGGTCTCCGGAGAGGTGGTCAGAAAACCATGAGCCGGTGCTCAGTATATAACCATTTAATTGTGTTTTTCATCTTCTTTAAAGACAACTCATGATGAGAATCAAGGGATTCAGGTGAACTGGCATTTCCAGCAGGTTTAAACAAAAGTATATCCCTCCCCCCACTTGTTTTCCAAGTTTATTGTATTTCCACTATAAAATGATTTCAAGTCCTTTACACTTATTTGAAAACAAAAATCATACACAGGAAAAAATTAAGAAGAGTTAACGAAAAAACATTCATCCAAAAAAAATTACTACATCCCTCTAGACTCTTCTATGCATAGTTTGGCTGTCAAACTTTTTCAGTCATACTGTGCAACTTTGTATCACGGTTTTTTCACTTAACATTATATATTAGCATTTCCCCATGTTATTTAAAAGTTTTATAAATTAGTTTTAGAGGCCACTTCACATACACTCAGTGAAGTGACATAATGTACTGAACTGCTCCTAGCTGTACCCAACTTTATCCCGCTATAAATAACGCTGGGACCGAGGTCTTAAGGCTTAAAGCACTTCCTGACTTTGGATGACTTCCTTGGGACATATTCCCAGGAGTGTTATTCACTAGTCACAGTCATATTCCCTCGTTTCATCCACCCCCAGCTCGGTCCTCATCCCGCGACCCCGCACACGCGGCCCGCCCCATTCTTCTCATCCTCTCTGCACGCCTGAATCTCCTCCCTCCGGCCCCCCATCCCCCAAGAGCCGGTCCACTTCCCTCCCGACCCCCTACAGCCTCCCCACACCCGCCAGGCCCGGCAGCAGTGGAGACAAAATACCTTAGCTCTCACTGCCTCACAAAAACACCAGTGTCCCTGTGGCCGCCCAACCTCACGCCGCCGCAGATAAGCAGCTCTGGTCAGTCACCGGAAGCACCGGCCCTCAGTCCTCTGATAGGTGGGCGGTGATATCTGTCCTCTGATAGGTGAGTGGTCCTCTGATGGGATAGGCAATCTCCTAGATGGCCCCGTCTATTGGTTTTTGAATGTGCACATTAGGAGAGGGTTCATTCCACTGGCCAATAAGCTCTGGCTGTACCGCATGGATCGCTGGGAGTTGTAGTCCCCATGAAACCACCCACCGCAAGCCCGCCACATTTTCCCTCCGTTAAGCACTTGAGCTCTTTCCCCACTTCTCCTCGGTTCTCTTGTCTAAGGAGTCCAGGAGCCCTAGGATCAACACGGCTTCTTAACCTTTAAAATCTGATAAAATCTGTCCAGGAAAATGTTCTTATCTGTACACAAAATATTGTGCATTCATCTGAAGTCGCTTCATGGGCCTGTCCCAGCTACAAATCCCTGTTCTACGCCCACCCTAAGTGTGCCTGCTCTGGCCACAGCCTGTGGAGTTAGTGCATCCCTTAGGCTTCTTTAGACCAGCCACACGCTTGGAAGACTGGGCCACATCTCGGAGCAGCGCATGAGGAATTCCAGGTCCTGACCTTCACAGTACAGTTGACCATCATCTTTCTTGAACAACACAGCCAGTCCACCTTCAGGGATGCAGACAACCTCATCTGGGATCTAAGCATCCGGGAGAGTGGGGATGGGGAAATGGAGGAAGAACACCCTTGGGGTTCATTCTGGGCCCGTTTGCCAGGCTTTTCTCCCCATGCCTATCTTCCAGTGCCACTTAGCAGAATCATACCTTCACATCAGTTTTTATGTTTTTCTTTTTCTTTTCTTTTCTTTTTTTAAAAATAAAGATGGCGTGCCTGTAATCCCAGCACTTTGGGAGGCGAGGCGGGCGGATAACCTGAGATCCGCAGTTCAAGACCAGCCTGGCCAACATGGTGAAACCCGGTCTCTACTAAAAATTTAAAAATTAGCCGGACGCTGGTAGCTCACGCCTGTAATCCCAGCTACTTGGGAGGCTGAGGCACGAGAATCGCTTGAACTCGGGAGGCGGAGGTTGCAGTGAGCCGAGATTGTGCCACTGCATTCCAGCCTGGCGACAGAGTGAAGATTCTGTCTCAAAAAAAAAGAGAGAGAGAGAGAGAGAGGGACGGGATCTTGCTATGTTACCCAGGCTAGTCTTGAACTCCTGGGCTCAAGCAATCCTCCTGCCTCGGTCTCCCACAGTGTTGAGATTACAGGTGTGAGCCATTGTTCCAAAAATTGATATGCCCGGCCTCACATCAATTTTTGGAACAATGCAGGTAATAACGAGCGGAAAAAAAAGTTTTAAAAGTCCCAATTACCCTTCAAACAAATATTACCTCCTCCAAAAAATATTTTTCTAGATTCCTGATTGTCTTTTTAGGTGGAGGAGGAACTCAAAGTAGAATTCATTTACATATTCATTCATTCATTCCACAGCACTAATCACTCCATGCGGTAACTCTGTGTCCCCATCTCTCTCAGATTTAGTACCTGGAAAACAGCCATTCTGTCTTAATTCAATTGGTATCCCCAGGGCGCATTTCTTTGCCTTGAAAATTGAGTACCCAACAAATGTGCGTCGAGCAAAACTACATGAGATGGCGAACAGGGGTTTAAGGGTATGGGGGAGAGTCAGCAATGACTGGTGTTCTCCCTCCCTCCCCGAGCTCTGCTCCTAAAGATCCAGGACGCCTAGCGAGGGTAGGAACCTCTTCGGTGCTTCCGCAACGCTCTGAACAGCACGGCACTGAGCGCATCTAATTAAAGTGATGGTTTCATTAGATAGCAACTCAGCGAGACCCTGTTTCTACAAAAAATAAAAAATTAGCTGGGCGTGGTTGCTCGAGCCTCTAGTCCCAGCTACTTGGGAGACTGAGGCAGAAGGATCGCTTGAGCCTAAGAGTTCGAGGTTGCTGTGAGCTATGATCGCGCCACTGGGCTCCAGCCTGGGCGACAGAGCAAGATCCTCTCTCTCTAAAAAAAAAAAAAAACAAAAATAAAATAATGGTTTAATTGCCGGCCTTTGCCCCTTCTGCCCCCCACCCCCCACAAGTCTGTAGGACCGGGTTGACTTCCCAGAGCTTAGTACAGATTAGATGCTAAATAAATGTGTGTTGGACGGATGGGCGAATGAATGGATGGATGGAGGATGTGGTTGTGCTTACCATGCTTCCCGGTCAGCGGGTTAATGTCGTCAGGAGGGGCCAGGCTCGCTAACAGCCGGGCGGGGTCCCTTCCCCCGGGCCCCGCCCCGGCCGACCCCACCTTTCCGCGCGGCTCCGCCCCGCCGCCCCCTTCCCAGTGGCCCCTCCCCGCGCAGGTCCCGACTCCAGCCGCACCTCCTCTGGCTCTGCAGTGGCGGCGGGGAGGCGAGCCGGAGCGACTGCGGGGCCGGGACCGGAGCAGAGCCGGGGTCGGGCAGCAGCAGGGACCCCCGGAGGCGGGGCCTGTGGGACCGCTATGGGCGTGGAGATCGAGACCATCTCCCCCGGAGACGGTACCGGGCTCCCTCCGGAGCCGGGGGAGGGGAGGGGTCCCCGGGCGGAGCCCGGAGGGCGGGGGTCTGATTCGGAGGTGGCGCGGAGGGTGCTGAAGGGTCGGGGGGCTGGATGCGGAGGGCAGGCGGAGACCCCGGACGGGATTCTTGGGGGTCTAGGAGACCATCCTCCACCATCCTCTTCCGCGACTCACCTAGGGGAATGTAGGTGGCAGCCTGGAGGCGGGGGTCTGCGGCCCGGAGCCGGGGGTCTGCGGCCCACCACCCCGGGCTGCTCCTGTCGCCGCTGCTACCGTTCGGTTATCCGCTGCTGCTGATACCCCAGGCTGGGTTTCGGCTTAGCTTTCCCTGCCCTGCTCGGCGAGCTCTGGAAAGCAGGACCTGCTCTCGGGTCTCCGCTGCTCCGGGACCTCCTCCTAGCGCGTCCCCCGCCGGGCCTCCTGTCGGTCGCTTCCCTGTGGGCCGGGCTGTGAGCGGCTGTGGGGACAGACCCAGGCTGGGAAAGGGGGAAGCGCTCCCTTGCCGGCTTCCGGATCTCGCTTTATCCTCCCGCCGCGTTCAGACTCCCTGGCCACCCTGTCCACTCCCATGGCCTCCACATTGAAGCTTCTAAGCCCAGCCCTGCGACCTGCGGCCGGACCTCTCCCTGGAGGTCCCAAGGTGCTCCCTAGTCAGCAAATCCAAAACAGAACTTGCGCTTCCCACCTTCTCCCCTAAGTGATCCTCCTCATCCCCCTTCCTTATCTCACTTTCCCAAGCCCTTGTATTACTGGGTCTGGGTGTGCAAGGAATAGCCATTTCTTTATTTCTTGAAATTTAATTCATACCAAAGCTCCCATTGTCTGCAGGGTTTGATGGGCAAACTTCATATCAGATATTATTAATATGAACAGCTCCCCTGCCCAGGAAATTGGAGAACTTCTTGGCTCCAGGCCATGCTCCTTGTCCAATCCCAACCACTACTTTGGATATCCCCTGGGGTACAGGATTCTTTGCCCACGCAGGAAACCTTGATGCTGGGTCCCAGAAAGCGTCTCCCTGAGGCCTTTTCATCCCCCAGCAGCCACTGAGCTAATCTCCCCATCTTCAGCCTCTCCTCCCTGCCTTCAATCTCATCCCCAATCTCATATTCACTCCCTTTCTACATCATAGCCTGAAGACTCTTCTTAAAATGTGGTGGCTCATGCCTGTAATCCCACCACTTTGGGAGGCCGAGGCGGGTGGATCACAAGGTCAGGAGTTCAAGACCAGCCTGACCAACATGGTGAAACCTGTCTCTACTAAAAATACAAAAATTAGCTAGGCGTGGTGGTGCATGCCTGTAATCCCAGCTACTGGGGAGGCTGAGGCAGGAGAATGGCTTGAACCCAGGAGGCAGAGGTTGCAGTGAGCCGATTGTGCCACTGCACTCCAGCCTGGGTGACAGAGCGAGACTCGTCTCAAAAATAAGAAGAAGAAGAAGAAAACAAATGCATATTTGACCATGCCCCTCCCTCAGGTAGAAGATGTTTTAAATGATTCTTCCCTCTCCCCCAGGCAGAGGGGCCTTTGGTGCTGTGGTCTATTCTCATCTTCCACACTAGAGCTTCATCTCTCACCACCTGTCCTGAGCCCACCACCAACTTTTTCTCCAGCTTTCCCAAGCTGCCTGCAAGTTGTCGAACACACCACTCATTCAGCAAATATTTATTGAACGTGTGTGCTAGGCCCTAAGGTGACAGCGTTGAAACAGACAGGGTCCCCGCTATTGCTGGACTGAAGGCCTTTGAACATGTTACATGTCATTCCCTCTTCCCAGATGGTGTTTTTTTACTTCCTCTGGCAAATTCTTACTTGTCTTTCAAGACCTGGCTTCGCCATTCTCTCCTCTATGATATTTTCCTTGACTTCTGCAGTCAGTTAGCTGCTCCCTCCTCCAGGCTCCCATAAAGTCCTCTAAATGTTGGCTCTGTGGTTAGCCTTCCTTAGGCTTTGTTATCTAGCCCCATAGCTTTAAATTCCAGCCAAATTTATATCTCCAGTGCAGACTCTTCATCTGCCTACTTGCAATATAAACTCAGATGTCTAATAGGCATCTCAAGATTGCCACCCGCACAAATCTGTTCCTCCTGTCTTCCCTATCTCAGGAAATAGTTCCACTATTCATCCAGTTGCCCAAACAGAAAACCCAAGCATCGTTCTTGTTGTCTCCTTTGTCCTCATCCTGGACCCCATTTCCAATTTGATTGCATGCCCTGTCAGCTCTGCTTCCAAAATATGTCTCCAGTCTATTTCACTCTCTTCTCTGCTGCCACCACCTTAAATCAAGCTATCATTGATTTCTTGTCTGGATTATTGCAACAGACGCCTTACTGTCCATCCTACACATAGCAGTCAGAGTGATGTTATAAAATCTTAATTCGGATTATGTCATTCTCTGGCTTAAAACCCTCCAGTGGTTTCCTATTGCACTTAGTATGAAATCCGGCTCTGCAAGCCCTGTATGATCCATCTCCTTCCCACCTCTGTCCTCCCTCCCTTCTTTCCACTTAACCTCCTTGCTCGCTGCAAATGGATTGATTCTGTGCACTTGTTACTCCTTCCCCAAGTGCTAATTCCCAGTATTTTGCTCATCCTTCAAGTCCTAGCTCCAGGGGCACCTTCTTCAAGAGGCCATCCTGGACCACTCTGTCTGAAATGGTCTGTCCCACTGCATCTCCCTTTAATACATCATTGTGTGTGTTTTCTTTAGAGTATTCATCATAATCCATAATCGTTTTGCATATTTAAGTATTGTCTCTGTCCATTAGAATATAAAGTCCATGGCAGGTGTGGTGGCTCATGCCTATAATCTCAACACTTTGGGAGGTTGAGATGGTAGGAGCTCTTGAGCCCAGGAGTTCAAGGCCAGCCTGGACAACATGTCAAGACCCTGTCTCTACAAAATTTTTTTTTTTTAATTAGCTGGGCATGGCAGCATGCACTTGCAGTCCCAGCTACTCAGAAAGCAGAGGCAGAAAGATTGCTTGAGCCCATGAGGTCAAGGCTGCACTGAGCCAAGATCATGCTATTGCACTCCAGCCTGGGTGACACACTGAGACCCCTACTCTTACAAAAAAAAAAAAGTAAACTCTAAAAGAACAGGGATAGAGATCTTGTTTGTAGTGTTCACTGCTGTATCCCTGTGATCAGGCACAGGCATGGCACCCCATAGGTACTCAGTAAATATTTGTGGTTTTGTTTTGTTTTGTTTTGTTTGTTTGTTGAGACAGGGTCTTACTCTGTCACCCAGGCTAGAGTGCAGTAGCATGAACACAGCTCACTGCAGCCTTGACCTCCTGGGCTCAAACAATCCTTCCACTTCAGTCTCTTGAGTAGCTGGGGCTATAGGTGTGCAGCATCACACCTGGCTAATTGAAAAGAATTTTTTTTTTTTTTTTTAAGAGATGGGGTCTCCCTATGTTACCCAGGGTGATCCAGAACTCCTGGGCTCAAGTGATCCTCATGCCTCAGCCTCCCAGAGTGCTGGGATTACAGATGTGAGCCACCATGCCTGGCCTCTCAGCAAATATTTGTAAATGATTCCGTTTATTCATCCTTGATGGATGGATTATAATCTGCATTGTAATCTGGTATTTGTGTGTCTGTTTCCCTACATTCCTCATGAGTTTATACATTGCTCTGCATGTCTGAAGTCTGGTCCAGGCCTGGCACATAGGAGGCCAACTGTAAATGTCTGTGGAGTGGATGATGTGAAGTAAAAGGGGCAATCAAAGAAAGTGGGGGTGGGTGGTGGGAAAGCCCAGGAGAGAGCAGAGTTGAGAAAACTCAGGGGGTAAAGTAAATCCAGGCCAGAGAGGTGACGTGATTCATTCTGGCTCGTACAGGGCCAGGAGCCAGAACTAGTTCCACAGGCATCTGCATGGCGTGGAGGGGAATGCAGGCTGGAGCTCTTGGTCAGGATCATACTTAATGTCCCAGGTGTTTTTCCAATACCCTACTCCTTCATCTGCCCTCATGTCTCCCTGCAGGAAGGACATTCCCCAAGAAGGGCCAGACGTGTGTGGTGCACTACACAGGTAAGTCTCACCCCTCAGCCCCCACTCCAGTCCTGCCCCTCCCAAGGCAGGGCTGTCCTCTGAGCTTCTCTCCAGAGGTGCCTGCCTCTGAATCAGACCTAAAGCCCAAGGCAGCAGGGTCTCCCTGTGACCAGCCATCCCCTACTCCTCCCAGCCAGTCTAGTGGCAATGATAAAGGAGGCTTGGAAGGCCAACTCTTTCCCTCTTCTTCCAGCAAGGGCCATCCATGGTGCCAGCTTCTAGGTGAGTCAAACACCTTCAGTCCCCTTCCTTCTGTTGCAGGCATGGTGGAGCCCCTGTCCCTGCTGGGTCTGTCTGATATTTAGAAATCCCTCCGAGAGCTCCCAGCAGACTCTCTCTCCATCCTGCAGTATCATTAGAGAAGAAGAGGAGGGGAGAGGACAGAGAAGTCACCCAGAGGCTCTGATGCCATTTGAGGTGTCGGGTGATGGCAGTGCTTGTCTCTGGGTGCCGGGGGAGCCCAGAGCGGGACTGATCCCTGTTGGATGCTCTTTATCTGCAGCTGAGGTAGAGCGAGTTCCTCAGGACTGCTGGCAGGAAGATCATGAGCAGGTGTTTGTTCCAAGGGGGGTGAGCACCCTACCTTGTGACCTGCTTCCTAAAGTGGCAAACTCGATGACAGCCATTTAGCAGACAGCAAGGCCAGGTTAATTCCTAGGACATACTCGGATGGGGCCATTTTTAGCAGTTCTGTGAGCCAGCGTGAAGCACAAGGTTAATTCTACACAGACGGCGTGGATGTTTTCAGCAGTTGTGTTGCTGGTCGCTGATGTCAGTGGGCTGGACCATGTTTTATCTCCTGGTGATGTGGCCTAATTACCATGGGGCCTCTGGGGCCTCTGACCTGTGTAATTGATTTAACAATTTTAAATGTTGTAGACAGACCAGTATTTATCAAGTTACTGAAACCACAACATCCTTTTGCAAAGTCCTTTCACAATACATACATAGGGCAGCAGCTCTGGTCTTGGGAGAGACTGTCTTATCAAACACAGCAGGAGACTGTGGGACTTTTGGGAAACTTTTAAGTTAAATATAAATATAGTAGAGAACATAATGTAAGATGTCCAGGTCAATGAATTTTTTCAAAGTGATCACACTTAGGTAACTACCACTCAGAGAAGCATAGAACATTACCAGCATCCCCAAAAGTCCCTCTGATGCCTTCTTCCAGTCATTTCACCTCCCTAAAGGTAGCTATCATTGTTTTTCTGGTTTGTTGTTGTTGTTGTTGTTTTGAGACAGGGTCTCACTCTGTGACTCAGGCTGAGTGCAGTGGTGATCACCGCTCACTGCAGCCTCAACCTCTCGGGCTCAAGTAATCCTCCTGCTTCAGTCTCCTGACTAGCTGGGACCACAGACACGAGCCACCATGCCTGGCTAATTTTTAATTTCTTGTAGAGATGAGGGTCTCACTATGTTGTCCAGGCTGGTCTCAAACTCCTGTATGCAAGTGATCCTTCCACCATGGCCTCCTAGTGCTGGAATTACAGGTGTGAGCCACTGTGCCTGGCTGGCAACTATTACTCTGACTTTTGTCTCCATGGATTGGTTTTGCCTACTTTTGCACTTCATCTTAATGGAACCATAGCATATGTACTCTTTTGTGTTTGGCTTATGTCACTCAATATTATGTCTGCGAGATATATCCAGAGTGGTTTATTCCTCTACAGTATTTTAATGTATGAGTATGTTGCAATTTATGTATCCTCTCTACCGCTGATGAACATTTTGGTTGTTCATAGTTTTTTTTTTGTTTTTTTGTTTTTTTTTGTTTTTTTTTTTTTGAGACGGAGTCTCACGCTGTTGCCCAGGCTGGAGTGCAGTGGCGCGATCTCGGCTCACTGCAAGCTCCGCCTCCCGGGTTCCCGCCATTCTCCTGCCTCAGCCTCCTGAGTAGCTGGGACTACAGGTGCCCGCCACCGCGCCCGGCTAATTTTTTGTATTTTTAGTAGAGACGGGGTTTCACTGTGGTCTCGATCTCCTGACCTTGTGATCCGCCCGCCTCGGCCTCCCAAAGTGCTGGGATTACAGGCTTGAGCCACCGCGCCCGGCCAATAGTTTTTATTTATTACAAACAGTGTCACTTTGATCAGTCTTGCAGGCATCTCTTAGTGTACATGTGTACAAACATATGTGCATGTTGCTGTTGGGTATATACCTGGAAGTGGGGTACCTAGACTCAGCATTAGCAGTACTGTCCGACAGCTTTCCAAAGTCATTGTGCCAATTTCCACTCTAGGCAGCTGTGTAGGAGAGTGCCAGTTACCCTGTGTCCTCCCCAACATTTGGTATTGTCAGGTTTTGTTTTGTTTATTTATTTTTTTCTTTTTTTGAGACAGAGTCTGTGTTGCCCAGGCTGGAGAGAAATAGCACAATCTTGGCTCACTGCAACCTCTGCCTCCTGGGTTCAAGCGATTCTCCTGCCTCAGCCTCCTGAGTAGCTGGGATTACAGGCACCCACCACCATACCCGGCTAATTTTTGTATTTCTAGTAGAGATGGGGTTTCACCATATTGGCCAGGCTGGTCTCAAACCCTTGACCTCAGGTGATCTGCCTGCCTCAGCCTCCCTAAGTGCTGGGATTACAGGAATGAGCCACCACGCCAGGCTTTGTTTTGGTTTTGGCCTGCTCTGGTGAGTATTCAGTACCATTTCATTGTGGGTTTTTTTTTTTTTAGACAAGATCTTGCTCTTTCACCAAGGCTGGAGTGCAGTGGTAAGATCTCGGCTCACTGCAACCCTGCCTCCCGGGTTCAAGCAATTCTTGTGCTTCAGCCTCCCAAGTAGTTGGGATTACAGGTGCACACCACCACACCCAGCTAATTTTTGTATTTTTTGTAGAGACGGGGTTTTGCCATGTTGGCCAGACTGGTCGTTGTGGTTTTGATTTGTGTTTCCCTGATGATGAATGGCATTGAGCACTTTTTCATGTGCCTACTGGCCATTTGGATATCCTCTTTAGACTGCTCTAATTTTGCCCATTAAAAAAAATTAGGTTGTCTTTTTCTTTTTCTTTTTTTGAGACGGAGTTTCACTCTTGTTGCTCAGGCTGGAGTGCAATGGTGTGATCTTCACTCACTGCAACCTACACCTCCCAGGTTCAAGTGATTCTCCTGCCTCAGCCTCCTGAGTGGCTGGAATTACAGGCGCGAGCCACCGTGCCCGGCTAATTTTTGGGTTTTTGCTAGAGACAGGGTTTCGCCATGTTGGCCAGGCTGGTCTCAAACTCCTGACCTCAGGTGGTCCACCTGCCTCGGCCTCCCAGAGTGCTGGGATTATAGGTATAAATCACGGTGCCTGGCCGGTTGTCTTCTTCTTGTTGATTTATAGGAGTTTTGTATATGTTTTGGATATGAGTCTTTTGTTGGTTATATCTATCCCAAATATCTTCTCCCACACTGTGGCTTGCCTTTTTACTCTCTTAATAGTAGCTTTTGAATAGAAGTCCTTTTTTATTGTTTATTTTTTCTTATTTTGTTTCTTTATAAAATTTTTTTTCTTTCTTTTTTGTTTTTGAGATAGGATCTCACTCCCAAGGTGTTGGGATTACAGGCGTGAGCCACAGGGCCCGGCCATCTGTCTAATTTTTAATTTATCTGTAGAGAGGGCAGTCTCCCTATGTTGCCCAGGATGGTCTCGAACTCCTGGGCTCAACTGATCCTCCTACCTTGGCCTCCTAAAGTGCTAGTATTACAGGTGTGAGCCACTGCACCTGGCCTGAACAGAGTTCCTAATTTTGATGAAGTCTGACTTATCAATTGTTTTTTGTTTTGTTTTGTTTTGTTTTGTTTTTGAGACGGAGTCTCGCTCTCTCGCCCAGGCTGGAGTGCAGTGGCCGGATCTCAGCTCACTGCAAGCTCCGCCTCCCGGGTTCACGTCATTCTCCTGCCTCAGCCTCCCGAGTAGCTGGGACTATAGGCGCCCGCCACCTCACCCGGCTAGTTTTTTGTTGTTTTTTTTTTTTTTAGTAGAGACGGGGTTTCACCGTGTTAGCCAGGATGGTCTCGATCTCCTGACCTCGTGATCCGCCCGTCTCAGCCTCCCAAAGTTCTGGGATTATAGGCTTGAGCCACCGCACCCGGCCTAGATTTATCAATCTTTTCTTTTATGGTTAGTGCTTTCTGTGTTCAGTTTAAGAAATCTTCATCAGGCCGGGTGCAGTGGCTCATGCCTGTAATCCCAGCACTTTGGGAGGCCAAGGCAGGTGGATCACCTGAGGTCAGGAGTTTGAGACCAGCCTGGCCAACATGGTGAAACCTTGTCTCTACTAAAAATACAAAAATTAGCCAAGCATGGTGGTGCATGCCTGTAATCCCAGCTACTTGGGAGGCTGAGACAGGAGAATCTCTTGAACAACCCGGGAGGTGGAGGTTGCAGTGAGCTGAGATCGAGCCGCTGCACTCTAGCCTGGGTGACAGAGATGAGACTCCGTCTCAGAAAAAAAAATAAATAAATAAATCTTTGTCTCTGGGTCATGAAGATATCCTTCTATTTATTATCTTGTAGAAGCTTTATTATTCTATCTTTCATATTTAGGTTTATGATTCATCTGGAATTGATTTTTTTGTGTGTGGATTTGGTAGGGGTTAAGGTTCATTTTTTTTCCCATATGAATATACTGTTTCCCATATGAATATACTGTTGACTCAACAACCTTAATGCAAAAAAAGAAAAAAAAAATCCTTTATTTGCTGCATTGCAGTGGCATCTTTGTCCAATCAAATCACCGTATAAGTGGGTCTGTTTCTAGACTGCATGGTTTTGGCTGAACTTGTAGCAAGAGATAACTGAAGTTATTTATCCAAAGTAGATTAAGTCACATAAAACCTGAAGAAACTAAGGAATGAGAAAGGAAAGTTGGTGTATAAATAGTATGTGAATGTGTGCGTGTGTGTGCATATCCATGTGCATATTTGTACAAGTATGTATCTGTGTGAATGTATGTAGATCTATGTATCTAAATATTTTCTTAGCATCTCTTTGGCCACCAGAGCTTTTCTCCTGAGTGTGAGTGCATAAGAGCATGTGAGCATGCACAAGTATCTTTGTGTATTTGAATATCTTAGCAACCTTAGCAAATGCACGAGATTGTATTTGATCTTGTTAGCATCCACCTGCATGTACCTCTGTGTAGCCAGAAGGGTTTTCTCCTTTGCCTCATTTAGTACCCAGGGCAAAAGCCTGATGTATTTTACTGAGAGAGTAGTTAAATAAGTCTGTTTCTCTAATATACATTTTAGTTGAAGGAATTAGGAAGTGGCATCATAGATGCTCCAACACTAAGCTGGCCACGCTTCCTATGTTAAACATGACACATCTGAGGCCCTGGAAGAGGAAGTGATTTGCCCAATGTCACACAATGAGATAGTGCCAGAGTGAAGTCAAAACCCAGTCTCTGGACGTTCAAGCAAGGTCTTTTTCTAGTCCCAAACGGCCTTTTGTGGTGGTCCAGGGACTGCCAGGAGCAGTCATAGAACCGCATCATTTACAGAAGGTCTGATCTTTGAGTCAGAGTCACAGAAGAATTGAGAATAGCTGTTGGGCCTTGAGTTGCTGAACTGAGATGACATGTGGACATGGGGATGACAAGTCTTCTGAAGCAGAAGCTGGGGGACCCGGAACTGCTGGACTAGCACCTGGGGGGGGTTCTGGTTTCAAACAGCCCTATTAGTACAGAGTCTGGAGGCCACCTCTGACTAGCTAGGTCACCTGACACTGTTCCCTGCAGTAGGGGATGATGCAATCTTTGGGTTTTGCCTTTTGGAGGAAACTTAAGAAACCTTAGGAACCTTATGTGAGGACTCAACCTGAGGCTGGAATAGCTGGGAAAACAGACCTTTAGGCAGAGGAAGTGACATAAAAAAGTTGAAAAGTCTGGCTGGGCATGATAGCTCACGCCTGTAATCCCAGCACGTTGGGAGACCAAGGTGGGCAGATCACCTGAGGTCAGGAGTTTGAGACCAGCCTGGCCAACATGGCAAAACCCCATCTCTACTAAAAATATGAAAAAAATTAGCGGGCGCAGTGGCAGGTACCTGTAGTCCCAGCTACTCAGGAAGCTGAGGCAGGAAAATCCCTTGAACCTGGTAGGTGGAGGTTGCAATGAACTGAGATCATACCACTGCACTCCAGCCTGGGCAACAGAGGGAGACTCCAACTCAGAAAAAAAAAAGTTGAAAAGTGCAGAGGAATTTGAGAAAGGCATGACCTGAATAGGACACAGAGGGAAGGGAAGGAAGGGGAGAACAGAGAGGGTTATAAGCAGGCAAGAGCTGGATCGTGAAGTGCCTGTATGCAAGGTAGGCATTTGAATTCTGCCCTGGGGAGCTATTGAAGTATTTTAAGCAGGGGAGTAATAGAATCAGATTTGTGTTTAAAGAAAAAAAAATCAGTCTGGATGCCAAGTGAACAACGAAATGGAGGCGGGTAAAAGAGGATCAAAAAGACCAGTTAGGAGGTTCTTCCTGTGTACAGGTGAAATAAGCTGGTTACTTGGTGGTGGTAATAGAAGCAAAGAAAAGGCCAGGAGCAGTGGCTCAGGCCTGTAATCCCAACACTGGGAGGCTGATGCAGGTGCTGTGGTCAGGAGTTCAAGACCAGCCTGGCCAACATGGCGAAATCCTGTTTCTACTAAAAATACAAAAATCAGCCGGGTGTGGTGGCAGGCGCCTGTAATCCCAACAATGTGGGAGGCTGAGGCAGGAGAATCGCTTGAACCCGGGAAGTGGAGGTTGCAGTGAGCTGAGATCGTGCCACTGCACTCCAGCCTGGGTGACATAGCAAGATTCCGTCTCAAATAAATAAATAAATAAATAAATAAATAAATAAATAAATAAAATAGAAATGAAGAAAATAGGTAGATTACAAAGATATGGAGGACTTAGTGATAGGTAGTATGTGGGGGTGAGGCAGAGGGAAGTGTCCAGATTTCCTGCCTGGGCAACAGGATGGATGGGGAGGATTGGAAGAGGAGCAGGTGTGTGCAGAAAAGGCATTCCATTTTAGACATGTGGAATCTGAATTGAGAGTTAACTCATGACCACAGCTCTATTGCACCCGATTCTTGCTTTGACAGGAATGCTCCAAAATGGGAAGAAATTTGATTCATCCAGAGACAGAAACAAACCTTTCAAGTTCAGAATTGGCAAACAGGAAGTCATCAAAGGTTTTGAAGAGGGCGCAGCCCAGGTAGGTGAGGATTCACATTAAAGGAGATCTGGAGACTTGGGGATCTGGGCTCAGCACTCTGCCCTCCACCTCCACCTTCACCCACTCACAGACCACTACTGCTTTGACTCTACCGCCAGGGCATGGCAACGCCATCTGGTATCCCCTCCTGGCTTTGTGTCCCCACCCCTCTCCTTGCCAGCATGACTCTTTTGTGTCCCTGGGAGCTCTCATCCCAAGCACATCCCCTAGGCTTGCTTAGAACTACCTGAGAGGGCCAGGCATGGTGACTCATGCCTGTAATCCCAGCACTTTGGGAGGCCGACTGTGGCAGATCACTTGAGGCCAGGAGTTCAAGACCAGACTCACCAACATGGTATAACCCCGTCCCTGCTGAAAATACAGGTGTGGTGGTGCACGCCTGCAATCGCAGCTACTTGGGAGGCTGCGACAGGAGAATCACTTGAACCCGGGAGGTGAAGGTTGCAGTGAGCAGAGATTGTGCCACTGTACTCCAACCCAGGCGATGGAGTGAGACGCTGTCTCAAAAAACAAAACAAAAAAATAAACTAGCTGAGGTCTACCAGTTGTCTGGGACTGAGGTGGCGGAAGAGTTGGGGTGGAGTAGGCCAAAAATATTTTTTGTTTTTTTTGCTTTTTTGGAAAGAATTTCAGACTTACAAAATTATTACAGAAATAGTACAGAGTTCTTCTATACTCTATTCAGCTTCCCCTTCTTGCATAACCATAGTACAATTATCAAAACCAGGACATTCACACTGATACAATATTACTTACTTATTCAAATTTTTGATTATTCAAAATTCAAAAATAGATTTAAATTTCACCAATTGTCCTACTAATGCTGAGCGGGTTCTCAACAACTGCTGTGATGAGCCCTGGTTCAAGCTCTTCTTCCTTGGTCTGTCTGTGAAGTCCTTATGATGCTCCCTTACAATAGGTCTTGTTTTTGGTGTTTTTTTTTAGACAGAGTCTCACTCTGTCACCGAGGCTGGAGTGCAGTGGCGCAATCTCAGCTCACTGCAACCTCCACCTCCTGGATTCAAGCGATTCTCCTGCCTCAGCCACCCAAGTAACTGGGATTACAGGCACCTGCCACCATGCCCAGCTACTGTTGTTTGTTTTTTTTTTTTGAGACATAGTCTCACTTTGTTGCCTAGGCTGGAGTGCAGTGGCACAATCTCGGTTCACTGCAACCTCCGCCTCCCAGGTTCAAGCAATTCTCCTGCCCCAGCCTCCCGAGTAGCTGGGATTACAGGTGTGCACCGTCACCATCTGCCCGGCTAATTTTTGTATTTTTAGTACAGATGGGATTTCACCATGTTTGCCAGGCTTGTCTCCAACTCCTTGACCTCAGGTGATCCACCTGCCTCGGCCTCCCAAAGTGCTAGGATTACAGGCATGAGCCACCACACCGGCCTTTTTGTATTTTTTTAGTAGAGACAGGGTTTTGCCGTATTAGCCAGGCTGGTCTTGAACTTCTAGACTCAAGTGATCCGCCCACCTTGGCCTCCCAAAGTGCTGAGATTACAGGTGTGAGCCACCATGGTTGGCCACAGTAGGTCCCCCTTGCCACCTTGCTGGTGACTCTAGTCTCTAAACCACTTTAATGAACTGCTCCTGTCACCTACTTGAGTATTTACATGTGCTATTCATATACCCTCTTTCCTAAAGAGGCCTATTCTTTGGAAGAGGGTGAACAAATGAAAGTGTTTCAGTCATATACAAATTGAATAACCAGTAATGTTTGTCAGATGCATGAATTTGAGAACGCTCTGTGAGGGTTACTGCCCCACAGTCACATTTCTGCTGAAGCAGAATCTGCATTTGTTACAGCTCTTAGCAAAATTTCAATGTAACCCATGTAAAATTCATCTGAGATCTTCAGAGTTAACACTGAGGATGGTTTGGGAAAATGCCATAGTCATCTAACTTTTTTCTTTTAAATCAAGCTGCGTCCTCTTTCTCCTCTCCCCATCTGCCCCCATCCCTGCTAGATGAGCTTGGGGCAGAGGGCGAAGCTGACCTGCACCCCTGATGTGGCATATGGAGCCACGGGCCACCCCGGTGTCATCCCTCCCAATGCCACCCTCATCTTTGACGTGGAGCTGCTCAACTTAGAGTGAAGGCAGGAAGGAACTCAAGGTGGCTGGAGATGGCTGCTGCTCACCCTCCTAGCCTGCTCTGCCACTGGGACGGCTCCTCCCGTTTGGGGCTCTTGATCAGTGTGCTAACCTCACTGCCCCATGGCATCATCCATTCTCTCTGCCCAAGTTGCTCTGTATGTGTTCGTCAGTGTTCATGCGAATCCTTGCTTGAGGAAACTTCGGTTGCAGATTGAAGCATTTCAGGTTGTGCATTTTGTGTGATGCATGTAGTAGCCTTTCCTGATGACAGAACACAGATCTCTTGTTCGCACAATCTACACTGCCTTACCTTCACTTAAGCCACATACACAAGGTGCTCAGACATGAAATGTACATGGCGTACACAGAGGGACTTGAGCCAGTTACCTTTGCTGTCACTTTCTCTCATAAATTCTGTTGGCTGCTCACTTAAACAATGTCCTCTTTGGAAATACGTAAAATAAAGGCTCTGTGCTTGACAAACTCCTGTCCATCCTTATTTTAGGTAGGAAGTGCTCTGTGGACCACACAAGCCAGTTGCCCCTGGGAAAGAGTGGAAAGGAAGCAGGGTTCCAAGTGGCTAGGCGAGTGATAAATATAATAGCTACAATGTGAGCATTTTACATGCTGGGCCTTGTTCTACATACTTTTTTATTTTTTTATTTATTTGAGATGGAGTCTTGCTCTGTCACTCAGGTTGGAATGCAGTGGCACAATCTTGGCTCACTGCAACCTCCGCCTCCTGGGTTCAAATGATTCTCATGCTCACCACAACGCCTGGCTAATTTTTGTATTTTTAGTAGAGACAGGGTTTTGTCATACTGACGAGGCTGATCTTGAACTCCTGACCTCAAGTGATCTACCTGCCTTGGCCTCTCAAAGTGATGGGATTACAGGTGTAAGCCACTGTGCCTGGCTGTATATAGTTTTAAATTACTACCATTGATCCTCTAAGCAACCCTGCAAGGTAGATATTACCTGCCACTCATCTCAGGCTCAGAATCCTCCTCTACATAACTAAAGAAATACAGGCTCCAAATCTTGTAGCTTAGCAATCAGATGTGGGATTTGAGCACCTTATGTGCTCTTGCAATCTTTGTTTGGACTACAGCCAGAGGGATGAGCCCCACTCACCCAGATGGAAACAGAACACTTTGTGCGTCCAAACAAATAAAGGTGTATTAAGGGCTTGAAGTCATATACTAACTCACACTGGGAAGTTCCTTGTGAAAACAATGTGTGATTCTGAGCTTGTTTTCACATACACTGCTTAGTTTCACCTAGATTTGTTCTGACTTACACTGAGGAATTACTTTTGGGAAAAATGTATGATTCTGAACTTCTTTCCACATATAGTGCTTATTTCATCAACATTTATTGTAACTGACCAGAAACACCAGTTAGGTTTTAAAATCAACCCACTTATTGGTATAGGTTATGTATAGGTCAGAGGAGCCTGGGGCAATGTGCTCAAACATTTTTCTCTCTTTTTTTTTTTTTGAGACGCAGTCTCACTCTATTGCCCAGGCTGGAGTGCAGTGGGTAATCTTGGCTCACTGCAAGCTCTGCTTCCTGGGTTCACGCCATTCTCCTGCCTCAGCCTCCCGAGTAGCGGGGACTACAGGCGCCCGCCACCACACCCGGCTAATTTTTTGTGTTTTTGGTAGAGACGGGGTTTCACCATGTTAGCCAGGATGGTCTCAACCTCCTGACCTTGTGATC
Source organism: Macaca mulatta (assembly GCF_049350105.2). Lineage (NCBI taxonomy): Eukaryota > Metazoa > Chordata > Mammalia > Primates > Cercopithecidae > Macaca > Macaca mulatta. The sequence goes on along the minus strand of NC_133418.1, from coordinate 100,978,198 downwards.
CGCCTGCCTCAGCCTCCCAAAGTGCTGGAATTACAGGCGTGAACCATTGCGTCCAGCCTCAAACATTTTTCTTTCAGTTGGTATAGGGTGAGAAAAACTCCTGGCCATAGTTGGGATTATTCTTTTTTTTTTTTTAAGCATTTATTTATTATTTAAAAAAAAATAGAGATGGGGGAATCTCACTATGTTGCCCAGGCTGGTCTCGAACTCCTGGCCTCAAGCTATCTTCTCTCCTCAGCCTCCCAAAGTGTTGGGATTACGGGTTTAAATCACTGCACTCAGCCAATAGGGTTTTCTATCAGTGACAACTTGGAATTGTTTCAAGATTGAGGAGAGAGGGGCTGGTAACAGGTACTGCTAGTGTTCCTCATAGACCCACTGATACATGTCACATGATGTCATATACATGCTATGAGGCCATATCATCTTGGCTACATGATCTACCTTTTTTGTCTCCAAGAAATCCTGGCTGTATTCCTTTGCTGAGGGTGGAGGAGCTAATGAAGAAGCAGAGGTTTAGGACGCACAAAATAAGAGAAAGGAACTGCCTTGCATTTTAGTCACCCAAAGTCTCTGTGCTCACCTCTACTGTGGGACTAGACCAGCCAGAAGGTATTTCCTTCAGAATGTCTTGGTTCCTGGCTTTCTTTGATGACACAAATGCCTACAATAATTTCTTAGAAGTCAGCCTGCATAAAAGACATATGCATATTTTCTCCTGTGACACCAATAACTAAATATGGCATCAAGGACTATTTCAGGTGCCCACTATGGGGTATATAAAAGATCTTGGTCTAGAGTATTTATAGCTGAGGTGGGTCAAAGAAGACACCCACTAAGAGAACTCCCCCAAAAGTGCAAACACATACTGGCTAGCACCTGGAGAGGACAGACTAGGCTCTGCAGGTAAACTGGGAAATGAACCATTTTACTGGAGCTTTAAAAGATGATGCAGAAAATTATGATGCAGCATACTAATGAGTTTGGACATTGGCCTGTGAAAGCCACTAAAGTTGTTAAACAGAAGAGCAATAATAAGATCAAGGTCGCCGGGCGCGGTGGCTCAAGCCTGTAATCCCAGCACTTTGGGAGGCCGAGACGGGCGGATCACGAGGTCAGGAGATCGAGACCATCCTGGCTAAGAGGGTGAAACCCTGTCTCTACTAAAAAATACAAAAAACTAGCCAGGCGAGGTGGCGGGTGCCTGTAGTCCCAGCTACTCGGGAGGCTGAGGCAGGAGAGTGGCGTAAACCCGAGAGGCGGAGCTTGCAGTGAGCTGAGATCCGGCCACTGCACTCCAGCCTGGGGGACAGAGCGAGACTCGTCTCCAAAAATAAAAAAAATTAAAAAATAAGATCAAGGTCACGTCAGTTGTTTTCAAACTTTCAGTCAATGAATTCTCTATTCATACAAATTTTTTCTTAGAAACTCAAAAATTTAACCTAGATGAAAGTCAAGCAGCTCTGGCACACATGTGTGCACATATAAACACAGTCATCTGCTGCACTCTTAAAAGCATTTTAAAAACTGAGCTTTGGATGCCTTGTGCAAAGGACTGATCGTAATTATATCCTCAGCATCTTGGTGCAGTACTGTGTGCAGAGTGGGGGGTCAGTGTTTGTCCACTGAGTGCAAGTTCTTGTAACTTAATTGGGACAGGATATGGAATTTCCAAATTAGAGGGAAGTTTTAAACGTCTTAACTTTAGGTCACGAAATTCAGCTAACATATATCAATCCAAATGATGGACTGGTCATGATTGCTAATAGAAGGAATTTCTCCTTGTTATTAAAACAACTACACCAGAGGCAAGCTAGCCTGCCACTTAGACAAATCACACTCTAAGTTTTAAAGTCTAATTTCAGTTTTTCTCTTACAAGAAAGTCTTTTAGAAAATTTTTACATTACCTAAAGGCACAACATGCATTACAAAAACCAATAATGCACTCATAAAAGCATTCAAAAGAAAATTACAACTCTGGCTCCTTTCTTATCTGCCCACCCTTAGAAATGACTCTACTCTCTTACACTGCTTTCAAAAAACACTCAGATACAATTAAAAGCAGAATTGATGCTCTTTGTCCATTGAAATGATTCAGTGTATGTACCCTTCAAATTGATTTTAGGTTCCAATTACACACAAAACAATTAGTCCATGTTTTCCCATTTGGTCCATGCCTAAGCAATAAAAAGCAAATCATTGCTATATTCTCCTAAGCTGCCATGATGATGAATGGGGTAATAACCATACTATTTCCATGTCATGGGAACTTATGATAATAAGAATGAGCATTAAGTATTTTATTTATTGTAAAGATATATTATGAACTAAGGTCCAAAATATATACAGATGCTTAATAACTAAAGGAAAAGGCTACATAAATACAATGTTAGACATATAACAACCAACACCACTACCCAAGCAGCTTGCTCTCAAATTTCTACCAATGTGACAACCATTATGTACCCATAATAATTTTTTAAAAAATTTAAAGAGGCAAATCTAAGTTTCTAACAATGTACTATCATCTAAGTGACCATTTCTATAACAGACCTCTGTTCTAAAGACAAGGGTACCCATATTGACAAAGGTGTTTTGTTAACTATAAAGCAAGCATTATTCACATGTAAAGGCTTGGTTAATAACTGGTTGTTATCACACCAGCTTTGTATGTTAGCATTTTATTCATTCAACCAACATCATGAGCTTTGGTTTCCTCACCTGCAAAATGCAAATACCTATCTTTACTGAGTTGTTATGAAGGTTTAATTATTAATAGACATTCAATAAACAGCAAGTTCCTTTGATGGCTAAGCATTGCACTGGGCCCTGGAGGCATTAAGAATTTACATTAAGAGGTCCTGTTCTCAAGAAGCACAGAATCCCTAGGAGCACCTACAATTGTTGATAAGCTTCGACTGTTTTTTCCTGGTATCAAACAGGAAGGGAAAGTTCAAGAGAAAAGATTGAGGTGTTTCACAAAAAGCTGTAAGTTTATTAACACAATGTATTCTAATATGTATCAAAGTTTCAAGTAGGTCATGTTGAACCTCAAATTAGAAATCACAATATTTAGTATTAATTAAAAAGGAAAAAAAAGTGGAAAATTGTCATTCATGGGATTTAGTCCAAAATGAAAATGTAGAAAACATTTATTTTGGTGGATCTGTGTTGATGCCATATTTCTCCTTGAGAAGCTTCAACTGTTCCTCCTTTTTCTTTGTGTCCATCTTCTGAAATGCCTGGAAATGTGGTAAGCACCAAAATTAAATTACCAATCTATAGCCAAATGAATTTCATCAATAGCATTAGCCAAAAAACAAAGTCACAGTAGACATATATCATCACAGTACAGTTCTACACTAATTCTCAAATGAGATCACTACACAATGAGAACTTACTTACCCTGTTGGCATTATAGTACAAAACCACAAGGTATCTGTTACAAACATTGAATCCCGATAGGTGATCACATGCATTCTTGGCATCAAAGATGTCCTCATAGACCACATAAGCTGTTCCTCTAGTTTCAGGTGTGTTCCCCCTGGAGAGTTAAATCAAATTTAATTAAGATATACATTTACCGAGCATTGATAGTTGACTTACAGAACTGTCTTTTAAAAACAGTAAATTGAAATATGTTTTTAGTTAAGTATTTTGAAATCAACCTGAAACCATTAGAGGAAATAAACATGGATAGATATACTGGATAAACCTGTAATTTCTTGAATTAGGTAATTTAGCTTTTTGCTTTTATCTTAAGTAAAATATCTATGGGTCAAGCTGACTGTCACATCAGGAATACTAAGAACACAGCTACTACACAGAACAGCCTCGCGAGTTGTGGGGACTACAAGTGCTCTTGCCACCCTGACTGGCTCTACGATGTCTTTGTTTTGTTTTGTTTTTGTTTTTTTTTAGATAGAATCTCACTCTGTTGCCTAGGCTAGAGTGCAAGTGGCATGATCTCAGCTCATTGCAACCTCTGCCTCTCAAGTGATTCTTGTGCCTCAGCCTCCCAAGTAGCTGGGACTGCAGGCATGTGCCACCAAGCCCAGCTAATTTTTGTATTTTTAGTAGAGACAGGGTTTTGTCATGTTCCCCAGGCTGGTCTCAAACTCCTGACCTCACATGATCCGCCTGCCTCACCCTCCCAAGGTGTTGGAATTACAGGCATGGGCCAACACAAACGGTCTACATTCATTTTTAATACAACTCAAATGCTAATGCATGATACAGCTGTGTGGCTAAGGAGAAGGGCTAGGCTTCTGCGAAGATGGGAGTGGAAGTGTGCTTGTGGACAGGGTTATCTGTGAGCCAGGGCAGAATGCTGGACGGTGGCTGGAAGTGGAAGCTGACTTTACTCATGGATACGGGGTTGCTGTTAGTGTAGGTATTCCTGGCTACTTCCTTCCTTCACCTCACCAACTTCCTCTGGGAGAGGTAGAGAGGTTTGAGGAGCAATGGAACACTAAACTGCAGGCAGCAGATGGCCATGTGACTGTTAGTGGAGACAATGGGTAGAGGTCTCACTCAGTTCAGGCTCTAGGTGACAAGATGGCCCCCTTGCCTCCATCTGTGTTCCAACTACCCAGTGCAACTACTGTGGAATGAGCTTTAAGACTGTGGGCTGACTCTCCATCTGCCACAGTCCCTACATTGGGTTGAGTAAAAGCAGTGGAGCCATGGGAAGAGGAGGTAGCTGCCTAGACTTGATCTAGGACAGGACTATAGTCTGGGCCCTGCTCAAGCTTGTGCTTCCTGTAAAATTGAAAAGGTATAGGGTACTGCGGGTGATTGGAGGGTGCCACTGTCGATGAATGTGCTCACTTTGTCAGGTTGTGTGGGCCTGACAAGGGGTTTTAGAATGTTCTTTAGGCTCTGGGAAGTCTTAACAACTTTCAGACTTTTGACTTTTAAAAACTTAACAAGATTTTCAGTTCCTTAAGAGCAAAGGTGATCTTATGTGTACTTCATTCACTCCTTTAGTGCCATGCATAAGGCAGATGCTAATATGCCTTTGAAAAGTAGAGATCTACTTTCTCCTATCAATTCTCTCACACACACTTTGTCCAGGAAGCTCAAAACAAAACAAAGCAACTCTCTTTCTTCCTCTCATATCTTCTTAGGAACTAGAACAGGGATAGACACTAACCCCACTTTAAAGACTCTCCATCTTAAGTTTCCCAGCCCTAATTATCAACCTCACACCTTGAGAGCCATACTATAATTTGAACTTTTAAAGGCATGTATTTGTACCTACCACGTATTGGACACTGAGCTAACATTATTTTCTTATTTTTTTGAGACAGAGTCAAGCAATTCTCGTGCAGGCGTGCGCCACCATGCCCGACTAATTTTTGTATTTTTAGTAGAGATGGGGTTTTGCCATGTTGGCCAGGCAGGTCTCAAACTCCTGGCCTCAAGTGATCCACCCGCCTCAGCCTCCCAAAGTGCTGCAATTTTCTTCACTGGCATTAAAATCTTAGAGTAGGAATAAGAACACCTAAGCATGTAACTTAGCCTCTCTGAGCTTCGGCTGCTTCACCTGTCCAGTGCCATCAGGCTCTATCACGTGCCCTACCTTCCATGTGGGTTTAATAATCAAAAGAGGTAACAAGTATGAAAGAGTTTTAAAAAATAAAAAGTACCAAGTGTCTGCTACATGCCAGGTAGGGTCAAACCAAATCATCCTGATTTGATTGGGACTGTCCAGGTTTTAGCACTGAAAAGTCCAGTGTCCCAGAAAATCTCTCAGTACTGGGAAAACTGGGAAGGCTGGTCACCCTAGTGCCAGGTGCCAGGTATACAATAAAGCATGATCATAGTAATGGAACAGAAAAACAGCTGTTTCTCAATCTATAATTTAGACCTAAGCTCCTGTACCCTAAACTTCTATTAACCTATTCAACACATATAGACTATGTTCTTTCTGTGACAGGCACTAGAAATACAATAGTGAAAAAGACAAGCATCATCCCTTCCTTCCTTCAAGCTTATATTCAGGCAGTAGAAAGATATTACATAAATATGAAATCATTATAAATCTTTTTTGTTTGTTTGTTTTTGAGACGGAATCTCACTCTGTCACCCAGGCTGGAGTGCAGTGGCGCAATCTTGGCTCACTGCAACCTCCACCTCCTGGGTTCAAGCGATTCTCCTGCCTCAGCCTCCTGAGTAGCTGGGATTACAGATGCGCGCCACCACACCCAGCTAATTTTTGTGTTTTTAGTAGAGACGAGGTTTCACCATGTTGGTCAGGCTGGTCTCAAACTCCTGACCTTGTGATCTGCCCACTTTGGCCTCCCAAAGTGCTGGGATTACACGCGTGAGCCACTGTGCCCGGCCCTGAAATAATTATAAATCTTAGGAAATGTTTCGGCTTGAAATACAAAAATTAGCCAGGAATGGTGGTGGGTACCTGTAATCCCAGTAACTCAGGAGGCTGAGGCTGGAGAACCACTTGAACCTGGGAGGCAGAGTTTGTAGTGAACCAAGATCGTGCCATTGTACTTCAGCCTGGGCAACAAGAGCGAAACTCCATCTCAAAAAAAAAAAAAAAAAAAAAAAGAAGTGTTTCATAAAAGAAGTAGAAAGCTCTGTAACAGATAGGGAAACAGGGAGCTACTTCAGCTAGGGTGGTCAGGGAAAACCTCTCTGAAAAGGTGACATTGAAGCTGAGACCCGAAGAATAAGAAGGAGCCAGGCATGAGATGAGCTGGTGAAAACCATTCCAGATACAAGGAAAATAGAAGCACAAACGTTCTGAGCTGCTCTGCACTCTTCTTAAGATGCCCCTGCTTTATTCCGTCCTTTCATTTTGGCTTTCTGAAACATTCTCTAACTTCACTGATTCAAGCATCCCTTAATTGAGTACTATCAATAAACTTTATAATGCCTTTATAAACCAATCACAACCACTTTTTATATTATTATTCTATTTTCTTTTCTTTTTTTTGAAACAGGGTCTCACTCTGTCACCCAGAATGGAGTGCAGTGGTGTGATCTCAGCTCACTCACTGCAGCCTCAGCCTCCCAGGTTTAAGCGATTCTCCCACTTGAGCCTCCTGAGTAACTGCATTACAGGCACGTGCCACCATGCCCAGCTAATTTTTGTATTTTTTTGGTAAAGACGGGGTTTCGCCATGTTGGCCAGGGTGGTTTTGAACTCCTAACCTCTGGTGATCTGCCTGTCTTGGCCTCCCAAAGTGCTGGGACTACAGGTGTGAGTCACCGCATCTGGCCTCTTCTACTATTTTCTATATTATTCATTTAGTATACACTGGGTGCTTACCATGTCTCGCGCAAGTGCTATTAACACAAAACCAAAAATAATATATGATATGAGCCCTGGAGGAACTCACAGTCTGCCCAGGGTGACAGATGAGTATAGAGACAACAGCAAAACCACGTGTTAACCTAGGAGAGACACATGGAAACGCTACAGGAGCAGAGGAGTGGCTAATGTACACTGGGAAGGAAAACTGATAAAGTACCTTCACAGACACTGTCTAATTTCATCCAAACTAAAATTCTTTTAAGACAGTAGGTTAGGAAGACTATTTCATAGATAACTGAAGCCCAGATAAGGTTAAATATTTTCTCCAGTTTCACAAGAGTAGGCAAGCCAGTATTTTAACCCAGGCCTTACAACCAATCCATGCTGTTTCCACATTAAAAGCTAAAAGGCCACCACCCAGATTATCTCATACATGAACAGAAAACCAAAAAATCTAGGCAACTAGTCACACACACGGCTAGTAACAAGGCCTGAAGTAGAATCTTGTCTCCTGATCCCCAAGTCAGGGATTCACCATGTTGGCCAGGCAGGTCTTGAACTCCTGACCTTGTATACCATTCTTTATATATCTAGAGCAGGGTTTCTAAACCTAGAGTCCGTGTATCCCCTGAAATATATGCAACATGTGTGCGTTCTTCTGTGGAGTGGTCTAAAGCTTTTATCAGATGCTCAAAGGACTGGGACCTCCTAAAAAGGACAGCTGGTCTATAACACGTTCACTTTCATCCCCATCTGAGTACCAATGATCATGTAGTTCCAGCTCTTGGTTTACTCTCTGGAGGGACCGTGTCATTCAAAAGGAGGGCCCTCAAGACCTAATAGTCCTAAAGCCAGGAAGGAGCTCTTAAGTCATACAACACAGAATTCTGACTAGAAATAAAAACTTTATATGTAGTCATTACCGGGGTAAAATAATACTTTTTTTAAAAATAAAAGCTTTAGAAATCCTTTCAGATGGACTCTTAAGTCACTAGCCTTTTCATATGAGTTAGGGTATCAGGGGCTATATATGGTACTGTGTTATGCAGAGGTTCAATTTAGAGTCAGACGAATTTATCACTAAGCACTGTAAGACTAGAAAGGTACTTTACTCTCAGGGCTATAGTTTTGTTGATCCAAATAAAAGCACTTATTATGGTTAATGGTATTCAGTAGATGTCCAGTAAATGTCACTTGAAGGTATGAGCCCCAATCTTTATATTAAAACATGAATGCTTGTAATTAGATGTTTTCCTCTATACTTTCAAATCTTCAATTGAAAGAGCTGTAGTTGAAAATATCATTTTTTTCTGTTACTTTTATACTTTTTTACTTATTCAGAAATTCTGGAGTTAAAGAGACAGTGATGATTGTTGAGAAAATTACAGAGCTACTGCATACAAAAAACACAGTGTAACAGCTAGCTTTACAAATAATGGGTAGGCAATAAATGTTAGTTCTTTCCCTTCTCAACCAGTTTCCTCAAAGCATTCATTACTACTTCAACGAATGCTTTGAGGAAACTCAAATCCTCTTCTTGGCTCTCACTGAGCTGGATCATTAGGGTCTCAGTAGGTTTTTTCCCTCCTTCAAAAAGATCTCATCTCTTTGATCTCAATCTGTTAGTCTCTAGGCTCTTGGTAAGGGTTGCTGCATCGCACACAACACAGGGTGGCCTCATCGTCAGCTAAAATTCTGATTACAGATTATGCTATCATTTTCTTTAAATGACTCAGTAAGACTCACACTCTGATTTGACGAATAGGTCCGTATTTCCCAAATATATCATACATTTCTTCAGCTGTGATTTTGTATGGCAAATTTCTTATATACAATATCCGATTTACTTCAGGTGGAAGTCGAATCTAAAATGAGAAATATGTATTGTTATTATAATTAGGGGCAGAAGTGCTACCATTTAAAAAAATTCTTAATGATACATAATAATAAGCCAAGAATAAGAGGTATAATTTGATGTTTCTGAAAATGGGAAGATCTTTGAAAAAGCAACAAGAGGCTGGGTGCAGTGGCTCATGCCTATAATCCCAGCACTTTGGGAGGCCAAAGTGGGAGGATCACTTGAGCCCAGGAGTTTGAGACCAGCCTGGACAACATAGTGAGACCCCCATAAAATTTTAAAAATTAGCCAGGCACGGTGGTAGGTACCTGTAGGCCTTCGCAAACCTTACCACCATCACTCCTGCTAACACCTGAGTTGGGCTGTAGCCTCTTCCCTGCCCATCCCAGGAGATGACCCTGATTCTTGCTTCCTGGAGAAAATAGACATGACCAACTGGTAAATACTTTTCATCTATATCCAACTACTTTTCCTCTATTACTACGCCAACCTTCATCTACTAAAAACCTCCACTTCTGGACTTAACCTATCTTTCTTCCATATCATGTTTCTTACACCGTGCTGGATTGCTCCCATTGGCATAAAAACACGCCTATATCACACATCTTTTAAAAAGTCAACTATCTGGCTGGGTGCAGTGGCTCATGCCTGTAATCCCAGCATTTTGGGAGGCCAAGGCAGGTGGATCACTTGAGGTCAGGAGTTCGAGACCAGCCCGTCCAACATGGAGAAATCCTGTCTCTACTAAAAATACAAAAATTAGCCGGGTGTGGCAGTGGGTACCTGTAATCCCAGTTACTCAGGAGGCTGAGGCAGGAGAATTGCTTGAACTCAGGAGACAGAGGTTGCAGTGAGCCAAGACTGCACCACTGCACTCCAGACTGGGCGACAGAGTGAGAGTCTCTCTCTCAAAAAAAAAAGTCAACTATCATCCAATTTCCCTACTTCCTATTTACATGAGAACTCACAGACAGTGTCTTTGCTGTTTCCATTTTCTCAACTTTCACCATCTTTTCACCCCACTGCAATCAAGCTTTCATCCACTGAAATGATTCCTATCATCAAGGTCACCAAAAGTCTCCATTTACATATCCAATGGTCAATTGTCTGTCTTTTCTTTTTTCTTTTTTTTAAATTTTTTTTTTGAGTCAGGGTCTTGTTCTGTCTCTTGGCTGAAGTGCTGTGCAGTCGTACAATCATGGCTCAAGGCAGCCTTGAATTCCTGGGCTCAAGCAATCCTCCCACCTCAGCCTCCCAAAGTGCAGGGATTACAGGCATGAGCCACCTCGCATGGCCTACCTTCATCTTATACCTCTAAGCGTTTTACAGTTGACTAATCTCTCTTTTGAGTTTTTTTTTAAAGTTTCCATAACACTGCACTCTCAAACACTAGAATGTAAGCAGAAGGACTTGTTTTATTCACGGCTGTATTCCCAATACGTAAGACTAGTGTCTGCCACATAGTAGCTGTTCAATAAATATAACTGATGAATTATGTCCCACATGGCAAGCAGAATACATAGTAGGTGCTCAAAAAATATTGTTTTAATTAATATATTAATGAAGGATCCGAAAAGCTCCATGATCTGAGGGGAATCCCAGGCCCCAATTGTTGGTGAACCATTAAGTTAGTTGAGAACTCTTCTGCGCTATCGAGTTTAAGCCAAGGAGATAATCCTAACGCCAGGTCCTTAGGTGCAGGTCAAGCAAAGAGGCTACAGGGGTAACACTATGACTGACACTAGGTTAGAGACTGAGGAACTCTCAAAAGGGGTGGGGGCAGAAATGTCGCTCAAGGAGCATATCTCCGAGGATGGGGCCAGGATAGTGTCTTCGCTGACAGGATAGGAATTCTGGAGTTCTCCGCTCTGGGGACGGAGGAGGGGCAAGAATGCTCCGATCCACGGGCTAATAAAGGCAAACCCGAAGTTCTCCCAACCTCTGCAGAACACCCGGTACTCACGTTCGCCCTCTTGGCCGCTTGCATCGCCATCTTGGCGGGCTGATAAGGTTACCGTAGCAGATACTGAAATTCCTCCGGACCCCTCCGGAGCTCGCTCGGTTTCAGGCGTTACACCGCGTTAGACGCAGGACATCAACATCCAGGACCCGCCGGAAGCTGTTACAGCGGAATAGCGCTGTCTCACGCCGAGACGCGCTGACGTAGCAGCCCCCTTCCAATACACTCCCGGGTAAAACCGAGCCTGAGAGAGACGCGAGGCCGGAAGATGGAAACGCGAGTTCAAGACACTTCCGGGCTCTGTAGCGTAAAGGGCGGGGCGTAGCCTCCAAAAGGCGGGATGTTCCGGTAGGGGAGGCCCTCCCTGACCAAAGGGAGCCGGGCGGAGGGGGCGGGGCCTGAGGAGGGCGGTGAGCTGGGGCGGGGCCCAGGTGAGTAATTGGGGAGCGAAGGAGGCGGGGGTTGAGGAGGGTTATGACAAATAGGGAGGGGCCCAAGTGAGTAGCGGGAGGGGGCGGGGCCTGAGGAGGGTGCTGAGAGCTGGAGCTGGGCCCAAGTGAGTATCGGGGAGGAAGCGGGGCCTGAGGAGCGAGATGAGCTGGGGCGGGACCCAAGTGAGTAGCGGGAGGGGGCGGGGCCTGAGGAGGGCGGTGAGAGGTGGGGTGCGGCCCAGGTGAGTAGGGGAAGTGGTCGGGGCCTGAGGAGGGTGGTGGAGGTGCAGCGGAGCCCAGATGTGTAGCGGGAGGTGGTGGGGGCTGAGGAGGGCGGCGAGAGGTGGGGTGGGGCCCAGGTGAGTAGCCGGTAGGGCCAGGGCCTGCTGTGGTGCCCGTGCGGGGCGCGCGGGCAGGTGCGGGAGACGCGATGGTGGGCCTGAGCCTCTAGCCGTGCTCAAGGCGGAGTCTGCGGGGTTCTGGCGGCTTGTGTCACGGCTGACGCTGTAACTATACCCAGAACCTCCGACCTTGGAGGGGCGCTCAGGTGGAGCCTCAGCTGATCGGGCCTCTGAAATCCCCGCTGCGACGCCCGCCGGACTCCCTCCCCAACCCCGCCGCGGCGGCCGCAGTCCGCGTGCCACCCTTCCAGTCCACTCTTTATTTCCTTAGACCAACTTTAAACGGCTCTGGAGGAAGCACCGGGTTTCTTGCCTGTTTATTGTGAATCTTCTCCAGGTTTGCTCTAGAAAGGCCTGAGGTGGCCGCGTCCTGTCTTGCCCACTCCTCCTTCACTGGGGCAGTTCCAGGACGATCTTGCCTAGGTTTTTGTTGGTCTCCATGTACTTATGGGCCTCCTGGATTTCGGTCACTGGGTAGATTCTGTCCAGAACCGGCAGTAGACGTTGGGGGCCCTCCGTGGAGAAGTGAGGCAGAATTTGCTCCGTGAAAGCATTCACTAGCATTTGCTTGTACTAAGACAAGGGAAAGGAGAGCATCAGCCTGGGGAGAGAGCCTCACCCCGCCCTCCTCATCCTCCTCAGCCTTCTTGCTCTCTCTGAAACCACATATCTGAAAAAGAACACGGGGACACTTAACCCCTCACTTTCTAGCATGTGTGTGCAATACCCCTGAAGGAGTGATGTGCCATCTCAGAATATGTCTGATAGGTATATTGTTTATTTTGAGGTGAAAACATTGGAGAAATTGTAGTTTCAGAAAAGGATAGCTGACCTGTCTCTTCTTGCATGTAGCAAGTCATAAAGATTCCTGTGGGAGGGGCACCCTCCCCATACTAGGGCAAGAAAATAGCCTTTATCACCGGAGACTGGAAACAGGGCTACAGTGGAACTGAATAAATAAACTTAAGGAAGTAACCCTTATCTTCCACTAGTTTTACGCCCCCCACCCCCATATATCTCCTAGTGACTTCCCTAGAAATTTACTATCCCTAGCCCGATTTTGCCTTATTTCTTCTCAAATTTATTGTTCTTTGTCTAAAAATTACAAAAGCATCTTACTTTGGCCAGATCACTTGAGCCTGGGAGTTTGAGATCAGCCTGGGCAACATGGTGAAACCGTCTCTATAAAAAATACAAGCCAGGCATGGTGGTATGCCTTTGTCTTGGCTACCTAGGAGGCTGATTGTGCCACTGGACTTCAGCCTGGGTGACAGAGTAAGACCCTGTCTCCATTAAAAAAAAAAAAAAAAAAAACATGCTTTTCTCCTGTCAATCTGCTGTTATCAATTTGGTTTCTAGATCCAGCCGAAGAGACCACATAGGAGGTAAAGGGGGGTTACAGGTGATCTCTGGCTCCCCTGTACCTCCAAATGTGTAACTTCTGTTCTGTACCAGATAAAGACTGAAGCCTGAAGTAAAATGTTAGTATCACTGACAGCCTAAGAATTGTTTTTTTGTTTGTTTGTTTGTTTTTGTTTTTTTTTTTCTTTCTTTTTTTGAGACGGAGTCTCGCTCTGCGGCCCAGGCTGGAGAGCAGTGGTGCGATCTCGGCTCTCGGCTCACTGCAAGCTCCGCCTCCCGGGTTCACGCCATTCTCCTGCCTCAGCCTCCCGAGTAGCTGGGACTACAGACGCCCGCCACCACGCCCGGCTAATTTTTTTGTATTTTTAGTAGAGACGGGGTTTCACCGTGTTAAGTCAGGATGGTCTCGATCTCCTGACCTCGTGATCCGCCCGCCTCAGCCTCCCAAAGTGCTGGGATTACAGGCATGAGCCACCGCGCCTGGCCAAGAATTGTTTTTAAATAAACGGTCTTCACCCAGGAGGCAGCCACAGATAGGACTCATATAGGCTCAGTGCAAAAAGGATGCTTAAGTTCTCCTGTCCCCTCAGCTGGTGCAAAACCCTATGGTGGAAACATTCCCAAAGCTGGTACCTGCTAGACTGCCAGATGGAATATTTCAGGAGCATATAATCTTTTTTTTTTTTTTTTTGAGATGTGTTTTTGCTATGTTGCCCACGCTGGGGTACAGTGTCTATGCACAGGTGCAATCATAGCTCACTGCAGCCTTGAAACTCCTGGACTCAAGCAATCCTCCACCTCAGCCTTCCAAGTACCTGGGACTACAGGCAAGTGCCACTGTGCCCGGCATGGAACCTATAATCTGTTGAAGGCCAAGGCTTACTTATTTTTTACTCACTTAAGAGTCTTTCTTAACACACTGAGATGAATTCTGCCTTTGAAAACAAAGTCTTGGAACTACTCGAAATACTTCCTAATATGGTCAGTGCTTTGTTCATTCTATTAGAATGTTCAGATAGCGCATGAAGCACCAACTACACTTCTTTTCATGATACTGAAGCCTCTATCGACCAATCTGAATCAGTTCTCTGAAATCGGGTTCCCTATTTATCTTCAGAGGGGGAGATTTCTTCATAGAAACTAACCTTCCTAACCTAAGGTAGAGCTTCCTTTCTCGGGGTAATGTAAATGAACCACACTTTTCTGGGTTAAATCACATGTTTTCTTTTCATTCATGTACTCACCTTATTGTCCCTAGATCTCAGCAAACTGGTGATCAGACTTCCTCGCTTATGAAGTAGCTTTGAAAGCAGGGGCCCATTGATGTCAGCTCCTCCCATCAGACCATAGAGAACCCAGCGACCATCAAGAGCCAGGCAGTTGACGTTCTTCTCCCAGTAGGATCCGCCTATGCAGTCTAGAATAAGATTAACTCCAGCACCTTCCATAGGAAACAGATTTGTGATGCTAGTCAGATATAGAAAGCTTGGTACAAAATAAGATACCATGGTATATTTGTGGATTATAGACATAAATACAGATGCAAGTGGTAAATCTATAGGTTGGAATTAGAAACACTGCTTGAAGAACTGTTGTAAATGGAGTTTAGATAGCGGAACTCTATCATAGCATGTGTGAAGATCACCCTTTATGATGCCTAGCTATAGCAAGAGGGAAATGGGGCACCATGGCCTAGAGTCTCCTCTCATGCCAAAATAAGTACAGTCCCACTGACACCCAGACATGATTTAAAACAGAATACAGGAGGCCCAACCTAGGCTAGTTGTTCACATAGAAGTTAGGAAGTATCCGCACTGGGTTATTGGAATTATAGGCTTTCTAACTTTAGTTTCATCTCTCCTTTCCTTCCTTCCTTTCTTCCTTCCTTCCTTCCTCCCTCCCTCCCTCCCTCCCTCCCTCCCTCCCTCCCTTCCTTCCTTCTTTCTTTCTTTCTTTTTTTTTTTGACAGAGTCTTGCTCTGTCGCTCAGGCTGGAGTGCAGTGGCGCGATCTCAGCCCACTGCAAGCTCTGCCTCCCGGGTTCACGCCATTCTTCTGCCTCAGCCTCCCGAGTAGCTGGGACTACAGGCGCCCGCCACCTCGCCCGGCTAATTTTTTGTATTTTTAGTAGAGACGGGGTTTTCACCATGTTAGCCAGGATGGTCTCGATCTCCTGACCTCGTGATCCACCCGCCTCGGCCTCCCAAAGTGCTGGGATTACAGGCGTGAGCCACAGTGCCCAGCCCTCCTTTCCTACTCACATGAAAAATGGAGGCCAGGCGCGGTGGCTCATGCCTGTAATCCCATTACTTTGGGAGGCTGAGGCAGGCAGATCACCTGAGGTAAGGAGTTCAAGACCAGACTGGCCAACATAGTGAAACCCCATCTCTACTAAAAATACAAAAATTAGCTGGGTGTGGTGGTGCACCCATGATCCCAGCTACTCAGGAGGCTAAGGCTGAAGAATTGCTTGAACCTGGGAGGCAGAGGTTGCAGTGAGCTGAGATCAAGCCACTGCACTCCATCCTCAGTGACAGAGCGAGACTCCATTTCAAAAAAAAAAAAGAAAGAAAAGAAAAATGGAAAGGGATGAGCCAAAAATAGACACATCTGGCTTTGGAATACAGCAGTGTGCACATCTACTCACTCATTTAGGGTGCTATCACCCAACCCTACCATGCCCGGCTCCAAACTTGTCTCTGCCTCCAAGCCTCCTATTAACTAAGTGTAGAATGGCTGGTTGGGAAGAAAAGGTGCTGGATAATTCTAGACCAAGTCTGCGTGGTCTAAAGTGTGGATGAATCTTATCTCTTGCAAGAATGCACATGGAAACCATCTTAGATATAAATATGACTGCCTGTCTCCAGTGGTCAAATACCATAGTACTAGAATTTGGCCAGGGCAGCTGTTGAGCACTTAGTAGAGGTAAGACTGATAGACGGCATTGGCAACTTTGAGACTGGTGGGGATTTTATTTAATCATCTCTTAAATTCCTGCTGAACTGTAGAAACAGTTGTTTACCTTTGGTGAATTTCAGTGTTGCTTCAGAGAAATCCTCTTCTTTGTAATTGAATCCAGCAGCTGCTCCAAGCTTTTCTGCCATTTGAAGCTTCTGCTGGGAGCCAGCTGTGACCAGAGGAATAGCTCCAGCCATCCGGGTGAGTTGGATAGCAGCTGTGCCCACACCACTCAGTCCTGCATGGATTAGCACATAGTCTCCAGCCTGAACGTTTCCTGTGACAGAAAGTACAGGGTTCTCTTTACTTTGCAACTACTACATATTCCCCACACAGACATATTTTATCAAGATCACCTGGCCGTTGCACCAAATGCCAAATCGATCTTTTGCTTTTCCTTTTTTATTTGGTGGGGTGGGGGTGGGACACTGTGACTCAAATACAAACTGTCTTGTTCTTTGGAGAAAGAAAAAGCATACTGACAGTCCTTTTTTGTCTTATTTCCTCTGGCTGAAGTGGAAAACAGCCTTTTGAAACAGGGCTATAAGCAGTCACATCCATAATCTCTATTTTATCTATGATATAACACCAAAATGCACATCTCTGACCTACACCTGAATAAGTAAGAACAACTACCATTCCCATGGTCACCCACCACCCAAAGCCAGTCCTTGTAGAGCCTGAAATGCCTCCAGCTGGTCTTCCTGATCCAGGTAACAGATTACCACCAGGCTCTTCTTCCTAAGATGGCACTTTTATTACGTTATTCCTCCTCAAAATGTAAAGTGCTTCTCCATTGGCTTTTGCGTTGAGTCCAGACAGCTTGATATTCAAGGACACCATGATCTAGCCCCAGCCTCATTTTTCACAAATCACAATAGTCATCCTTCACTACTGAGTGCAGTGGCTGGTCTCACCTTGATACTCTTTCCTTTTTTTTTTGAGACAGAGTCTCGCTTTGTCACCCAGGCTGGAGTACAGCGTCGTGATCTCAGCTCACTGCAAGCTCCACCCACCCGGGTTCACGCCATTCTCCTGCCTCAGCCTCCTGAGTAGCTGGGACTATAGGCACCCGCCACCACGCCCAGCTAATTTTTTGTATTTTTAGTAGAGACGAGGTTTCACTGTGTTAGCCAGGATGGTCTCGATTTCCTCACCTCGTGATCCGCCTGCCTTGGCCTTCCAAGGTAAGCTGAGGCCCGGCCCACTCTTACTTTTTCTTTGAGACAGAGTCTCACTCTACTGCCCAGGCTGGAGTACAGTGGCATGATCATGGCTCACTGCAGCCTTGACCTTCCTGGGCGCAGGTGATCCTCCCAACTCAGCCTCCTGAGTAACTGAGACAACAGGCGTGCACCATCATGCCTGGTTAATTTTTGTGTTTTGTGTAGAAACAGGGTTTTGCCATGTTGCCCAGGCTGGTCTCAAACTCCTGGGCTCAAGTGAGCTGTCTTCCAAACTGCTACTATTATAGATGTGAGCCACCTTGCCTGGCCGATACTCTTTCTTAGGCCACCTTGGCATGCCTATGTCCTTCACAAGTCTACCCACCCTTCAAAGCTTTCTCTTCCAAAAAGCCTTCTGACTACCCTTGTCCACACCATCTTTTCCCATCTCCAGTTTCTATTGTAGTTAGAGACAGGGCTATCCTTCTAAACTCTATGGTCATCTGATCTTATGCATATGTTGCCTTCTCAGTCACACTGCACTGTCTAAAGGCAAGGACCAAGTCTTCTTAGATTCCCTTATGTGAGTTCTTGACTGTCCTTAATGGGATTGAGGAGGAATAAATGAGTCAATTGGCCCCTTCTGTTGCACTGGGACACCAGGGAGAAGCTCAGCATGATTTTGAGAAGCTGGGACTGCTGCTGAGCCTCCAGGGTTAAGATGTACAGAGGTCTCCTATCTAGTGTTATCCAGACCTTCTATCTGCTAACCATGATTCTCAGCCTCAACATTAAACCCTTCTAACATGGTCTGAGGACCTGACAGTACAGGTGGTACAGCAGGGCCTGGGAGTGCCCTGGAGGATTGCTGGGATTCAAGGTGGCTGATTTATGAAGGTGTTGAGCCACATTGTGTGGAGTGAGCATGGAGGCCTCCTCACCCACAAGATGTAACAGCTGGAATGCGGTGAGCCAGGCCTCCGGGATGGCCGCAGCCTGGAGCAGGGTCAATCCCTCTGGGATAGGCATGAGGAGGCTTTCGGGGACAGTGACATACTGAGCCTGGCCCCCACCGGGGAGCAGAGCCATGGCTGCGTCCCCGATCTTCCAGTGTCCGTGGCAGCCAGGCCCCAGCTCTGCCACATGTCCAGATGCTTCAAGTCCCAAAATGTTGCTGGCTCCTGGAGGTGGGTCATACTGGCCTTCTCTCTGCAGAAAAAGAAGTGCACTAAGTGGTGAGCATGATCAGAAATCTGTGTGTCACCACCCCTGGCCCCTCTTGCAATATCCCCTCTTTTTTTTTTTCTTTTTTTGAGACGGAGTCTCACTCTGTTGCCCAGGCTGGAGTGCAGTGGGGCAGTCTCGGCTCACTGCAAGCTCCGCCTCCCGGGTTCCTGCCATTCTCCTGCCTCAGCCTCCCCGTAGCTGGAACTACAGGCGCCGCCACCACAGCCAGCTAGTTTTTTGTATTTTTTAGTAGAGACGGGGTTTCACCATGTTAGCCAGGATGGTCTCGATCTCCTGACCTCGTGATCCACCCGTCTCGGCCTCCGAAAGTGCTGGGATTACAGGCTTGAGCCACCGCGCCCGGCCCTCTCTTTTTTTTTCAGAAATAAATTTCAGGATGAAGTCAGGTTTTTGTAAGTCAGGAGAAGAGAAAGGAGAGGCCATTAGTTTTATGCAAATAAACTGGAGGTCACATGATCAGTGGATGTTATAACTGGTAGAGTCCTTAGCTATTTACCTCATCTGAACCCCTTGCTTTACAGATGGAGAAACTGAGTCCCAGACAGGGGAAAAAATAGTCGTGGGATTAGGAACCTTGATGATGGTTCCCATGCATCAAGTGCTAGGCTCTGTGCTCACTCACCCCAGTCCTCAGAAGCTGTAGAGCAGAGGGACTTAACCAGGAGTGTGTGGCAGAACCACCTGAGGAGTATTTCAAAGTACATGTGCCTGGGCCCCCATCACGTTTCTTTTGTGCCCCAGGGGATTCTGATGCACATTTCTGAATGACCACAACCAATGCAGCGGGCCCAGGTCAGTAAATCAGTAGCAGACAGAAGAAAAGTCTTATAGAGTACTGCCAGCTGTCAGCTCTGGGACTCTCAGAGTGGAAAGAGTTAAGAGGTCCTTAGAGCCACAAAGACCTCAGCTTGAATCCCAGCTCTTCTGCTTGCTAATGTCACGGCCTTAGGCATACTGCTTAACCTGGCCGACCTTCAGTTTCCTTATCTGTAGAAGGAAGAGGATGAACAGGGTAACCTGGGGAGTAAGTGCGCCCACACCCCACAACAATGTTAGTTCTGCCCTCCTTATCTGGAGGCCTGAGTGGCTACGATTAGCTCGGTGTGGATTCTGCTTTGCAAATACTACCCCTTGTTTTGTATGAACAAAAGGGGAGCCCTGGGTTTAGGTCTGGGAAGCCCCAGCCCATGTGCCTGCTGGGTGTGGGGTGGTGCACGCCTTCATCAATGTCCACTCTCATCAATGTCCACTGAATGCTGTTGAGAGGCAGTCCCGCCCAACCCGGCACAGTTGAGCCCTGGGTACCTGGATTAAGTCCGCCCGGTTCAGGGCGCTGGCCGCCACCTTCAGGAGGACTTCACCCTCCCCAGGGCTTGGCTTGGCCACCTCCTTCACGTAGAGGTTTTCCGGTCCTCCCGGCTTGTCAAAGTGCACGGCTAACATGTTCTCTGAGGACACAGGGCAGAACAGGACAGGGCAGAGCAGGGCAGGGGCCGCTGCATCCTCGCGGAGCAGCCCAGCCTCAGGCTGGCACCGCGGCGTCCCCTGCCAGCCAGCGCCTCGCTGCCCTGGTCTCCCGCGGACCCGGCCTCTGCCCCGAGCTCCTGCCTGGGAAGTCGTCGACCGCCTCCAGACCGATCCCACCCAGAACACAGATGGGAACAGCGGGAAGTGGGATGGCGGTACAGGGCTGGATGCGGCAGAGCAGGACAACCCCGAAGAGGATCAGGCAAATCACACTCCCTCTGAGTTGGAATCCCCCAGCCCTACCCGGGTCCCCGGTGCCCGTATGAGGTACTTACTCCTGGCCCGGCTCCCCTCCCGTGCACCAGGCGGCGCCGAGCAATTCTGGCTCCTGCGGGTCCCGGTGGCACAGCACGAGCCCCAGAGTCCCGGGACTGCCTCTGCCTCCACCGGAATGGACGGCGGGACTTGGGGCAGCCGGAGGGGTGGGGCTAAGCAGAACCACCCTCCCTCTCTTTCCTCCTCCCCCCTTTAAAACGCAAAGTTAGAAGCAAGCAAATCAGATTTTCTTGTCCTTTTAGTCTCTGGAAAAGAGTCTTTCTCTCAGCTTGGCAGAAAGTGCGATTCTAGCTCTCACTGCAAGGAGAGGAGACTTCCTTCTCTCTAGAGAACGAGACCCAACCTCTCGGCAGGCGAATCGGTCCATTTTCCAGGCAAGGCCAGGCTTTTGGCACATTTATGTAGCAGGCTGGCATCCTGCCCATCTTGAGTATGGGTGGGCAAGCTGGGTGCTGCTAAGAGAAGAGAAAGGAGCCGTTGAGAGTGGGGGTGGGGAAGGAAGGCAAAACGCAGTCCTGGGATCCTTATCACGCCCCCTCCTCCTGACAGTCCCGGGGGAGAGGTTCAGCCCCAGGAGAAGGATACTGGTGATTTTGACCTGGTAAAAGCTATATCCGTAAGCTACATGACGATTTCTCAACCTCAGTACTGTTGACATTTTGGACTAGCTAGTTCGTTGTTGTACGAGATTGTCCTGTGCATTGTAGGATGTTTAACAGCATCCCTGGCCTCCTCCCCACTACATATCCATAGCACTCCTTGTAAATTCCTGTTTTAGTAAGAACCTCCCATCCTTGACATCTGATCACCCTCAATATCTGATCAAGTTCCTCATCCTCCACCATCCCCCAAGTGATATCCGACCACCCTGGCCTGTCTTCAGTAAGAATCCTGTTAAGTCAGTTTAGATAGAATCCCCCTTACCCCTGATTGCTCTTCTTTTCCATCCACTGACCCCCAACACTGCCCCTTGGCTATACATTCCCACTTGTCCATGATGCATTCAGAGTTGATCCCAACCTGTCTCCTCCACTGCAATGGGTTGTTGCAGTGATGGTGCTAAATAAAGTCTTCCTTAATGCGCTTTAACAAGGATCATTGAATAATTATTTATTTAACACAACAGAGCAAAAGCCTATAGAGATGGAAATAATAAAATGATGGGACTTAAGGAAAAATTCAGGAGACCTTGCTATAAGAATAACAGGAATTTTAGAAGGAGGAAGAGGAATGGATGAAGAAGATTCAATAGTTAAACAAATAAAAGAATACAGTTTTCCTAAATTCTACCAGATTATTCAGATTGAAAACATTCACTAAAGGATGGATTCATGAGAACAAAAATGCATGCCTATATTTTATAAAATTTCAGGTTCTAACAAGTGTGGAAAGAATAAGTTACCCACAATTGGTTAAAAAATAAAAAAGGCTTCCTCCCTCCCTCCCTTCCTTCCTTCCTTCCCCCCACCTTTCTCTCTCTCTCTTTTTTGTAGTGTAGGGGTCTCACTATGTTGCTCAGGCTGGTCTCAAACTCTTATGCTCAAGCAATCCTCTGGCCTCAGCCTCCCAAAGTGCTAGGATTACACATATGAGCCACTGTGCCCAGCAAGTTGCTATCTGCAATCTGGAAACTAGAAGAGAGTAGACTAGCCTCTATTGACTAGAAGAAAAGGACTGTAACTCAATATACCCCATTAAGATATAATTCACTCGTTAGGGCAAAAAGCATGTTTGAGGATGTATAAGGATTCAGAGACACATCATCTGGATATGCATCTGTCCAAAAGTGAGGAAAGGTTTGAACCAAATAATAAATGTCCTAGAACAGAGGCAGATGGAAAGGAAATAGTCGTAAATAATGAACTTTGCAAAAATCTACACTAAAACTGATTGGATTAAGAAAATGGAATGGATTAAGATAGATGGGGAATGTGTAATGTAAGTGTTAAATAAGAACTTTTAAAATGCAAGGAATTACTTTAAAAAAAATTATAATAATACCAACCACTAAGTATACTAAAGTCTCCCAGTAAAACTAGGAGTTGAAAGTACCTAAGATTTTATCTTGGTGAGCCCTTGGTCGATGTAATCTTGCAGTGTGTAATAAGAAACATATATTTGGCCGGGCGCGGTGGCTCATGCCTGTAATCCCAGCACTTTGGGAGGCCGAGGCGGGTGGATCACGAGGTCAGGAGATCGAGACCATCCTGGCTAACACAATGAAACCCCATCTCTACCAAAAAATACAAAAAATTAGCCGGGTGCGGCGGGTGCCGGTAGTCCCAGCTGCTCAGGAGGCTGAGGCAGGAGAATGGCGTGAACCCAGGAGGCGGAGCTTGCAGTGAGCCAAGATCACGCCACTGCACTCCAGTCTGGGCCACAGAGCCAGACTCTGTCTCAAAAAAAAAACAAAACATATTTTTGGTCTTTGTCCTGGGGTCCTGCAATAGCACTCCTAAAACCTCTGTTATTTTCTGGATAAACATCTCTTTCTTTCTTTTTTAATTTTCTTTTGTTTTTAACTAGATATAGGGTCTTGCTACGTTGACCAGGCTGGTCATGAACTCCTGGACTCAAGCAATTCTCCCACCTCAGCCTAAAGAACTGGAATTGTAGGCATGAGCCACTCTGCCTGGCCAATAAGCGTCGTTTATCATAATATTTTGTTCTTGCCCAGAGCTCCTAAAACCCTTGGAATTTTGTATGTGATAGAAGTGACTTTTTATATTAATAACAAACCCTTATGAGCACATTCAAGTTTATGCTAATAAAGTGACTTAGGGTGGGGGCCCTAGATAACTTCAGGATGAGCTTGTAACCAGAAAGACCCTGGGAAGGGGAAGCAGGGACTGGAGGTTACGTACTATAAGAACTCTTTTTTGTTGTTGTTGTTGAGACTGAGTCATTCTGTTGCCCAGGCTGGAGTGCAGTGGCCTGATCTCAGTTCACTGCAACCTCCACCTCCTGGGTTCAAGCGAATCTCCTGCCTCAACCTCCCCAGTAGCTGGGACTACAGGTGTGAGCCACCACACCAGGGTAGTTTTTGTGGGTTTTTTTTTTTTTTTGAGACAGAGTCTCACTCTGTCACCCAGCCTGGAGTCCAATGGCGTGATCTCGGCTCATTGCAACCTCAGCCTCCCAGGTTCAAGCAATTCTCCTGCCTCAGCCTCCCAAGTAGCTGGGACTACAGGCGCATGTGGCCACGCCCAGCTAATTTTTTGTATTTTAGTAGAGACAGGGTTTTACCAGCCCACGGTTTTACAACAGCCCGCTGTTCGTGAGCTCCTGAGCTCAGGCAGTCCGCTTGCCTTGGCCTTCCAAAGTGCTGGGATTACAGCCGTGAGCCACCAGGTCCGGCCAATTTTTGTGGTTTTAGTAGAGATGGGGTTTCTCCATGTTGGCAAGGCTGGTCTCGAACTCCTTACCTCAGGAGATCCATCTGCCTCGGCCTCCAAAAGTGCTGGGATTAGAGGTGTGAGCCACCGTGCCTGGCCCTAAAAACTCTGGAACAATGAAATTTGGTGAGCTTCCCAGCTGGTGAACACATCTACCATGGGAAGGTGGTGTGGTGTACCCCAATGCCTTGGGGGCAGAGGCTGCTGCACTTGGGATCCTTCTGGACCTCATTCTGCATACCTCTTCACCCGGCTGTTCATCACTTTATAATCTGTCTATCTATCTATGTATCTATCTATCTACTTTCCTATATCTTTTTCTGAGGCAGAGTCTGGCTCTGTCGCCCAGGCTGGAATGAGATGGTGTGATCTCGGCTCACTGCAACCTCTGTCTCCCAGGTTTACGTGATTCTCCTGCCTCAGTCTCCCAAGTAGCTAGGATTACAGGTGTGCACCACCAAGCCCAACTAATTTTTGCATTGTTAGTAGAGACAGGGTTTCGACATGTTGGCCAGACTGGTCTTGAACTCCTGACCTCAAGTGATCTGCCCACCTCGGCCTCCCAAAGTGCTGGGATTACAGGCGTAAGCCGCCATGCCCAGCCTATAATATTCCTTATAATAAACTAGTAAACATGTTTCCCTGAGTTTTGTGAACCATTCTAGCAAATTATCAAATCCAAGGAGGGAGACATGAGAATCCCTGATTTAGGAGGCTTGGATTTGCAGTTGGCATCTTTAATGGGGGCAACCTTGTGGGACTGAGCCCTTAATCTGTGAGATCTGACACTAACTCCAGGTAGAGAGTGTCAGAATTGAATTGTGGAACACCCAGCCTGTGTCAGAGAATTGGTTGATGTGGGATAAAACCTGCATATCTAGTGTCAGAAACAAAGTGTTCTGTGTGAGAGCGTAGAAACAGTGTGGTTTCCCAGATACGGGGAAAAATTGTATTTAGTAGAAATGTATCCAATTATGAAAGTTGGGAAATGGACTGGCTGCGGTGGCTTACACCTGTAATCCCAGCACTTTGGGAGGCTGAGAGGGGTGGATCACTTGAGGTCAGGAGTCCAAGGCCAGCCTGGCCAACATGATGAAACCCCATCTCTACTAAAAATGCAAAAATTAGCTGGGTGTGGTGGTGGGCGCCTGTAGTCCCAGCTTGTTCTTTATAAAAAGCAGTAACGTGAATGAAAATGTATTGTGAGTTAGAGCTGGGGAACAAGAGATAGCCAAAGTCTGAGAGACTGGGAATGAGAAAGGAGATATAACCACAGATGTAGGAGTGATTAAAAGAAGAATAAATTAAATTACGTGAAACTCTGCAGCAACAAGTTGTAAAGTCTAGAAAAAAATGGAAGATTTTTCAGCAAGATTACTCCTTTCTACCCAATGGGTGGAGTATTTTCCTCTCATTCTGTTGATGTTGGGTTTGGCCCTGTCTCTTACTTTGGTCAGTGATGAGTGAGGAAGGCATGGTCAGTTTCCATCAGTCCCCTTACCCTCCTGCCACCCACCGATAGCCTCTATTTCAGCTTGTCCCTGAGTGAGAAACACTCAGGGTAGCCCCGAATCCAACCTATTGTCTTGGGACCAGCCTAGCAGAGTCACAACCAAGGAAGAACTAAACATTTGTTGTTGTAAGCTGTTGCTGTTGTAAGCTGTTAAGATTTGGGGGTAGTTTATTTTTGCAGCAAAGGCTTGTTAATAAAGATAAAAATTGCTTTAAAAAATTAGCAAGGATACAAAATTAGCCGGGTGTGGTGGCGCATGCCGAGGCAGGAGAATCGCTTGAGGCAGAGGTTGCGGTGAGCCGAGATTGTGCCGTTGCACTCCACCCTGGGGAACAAGAGCAAAACTCCGTCAAAAAAA
This sequence comes from Macaca mulatta, assembly GCF_049350105.2. Taxonomy (NCBI): domain Eukaryota; kingdom Metazoa; phylum Chordata; class Mammalia; order Primates; family Cercopithecidae; genus Macaca; species Macaca mulatta. The sequence goes on along the minus strand of NC_133418.1, from coordinate 100,952,466 downwards.
AAAAAAAAAAAAAAAAAGGCCAGGCATGGTGGCTCATGCCTGTAATTCTGGCATTTAGGGAGACCAAGGCAGGTGGATCACGAGGTCAGAAGATCGATACCATCCTGGCTAACACGGTGAAACCCCATCTCTACTAAAAGTACAAAAAACTAGCCGGGTGTAGCCAGGCGTGGTGGCGGGAGCCTGTAGTCCCAGCTACTCTGGAGGCTGCAGCAGGAGAATGGCGTGAACCCCGGAGGTGGAGCTTGCAGTGAGCCGAGATTGCCTCACTGCACTCCAACCTGGGTTACAGAGTGAGACTCCATCTCAAAAAAAAAAAAAAAAAAAATTAGCAGGGGCCGGCACGGTGGCTTAACCCTGTAATCCCAGCACTTTGAGAGGCCAAGGCAGGTGGATCAGTTGAGGTCAGGAGTTCAAGACCAGCCTGGCCAACATGGTGAAAACCCATCTCTACTAAAAATACAAAAATTAGCCGGGCGTGGTGGTACACACCTGTAGTCCCAGGTACTTGGGAGGCTGAGGCAGGAGGATTGCTTGAACCTGGGAAGTGGAGGTTGCAGTGAGCTGTGATTACACCACTGCACTCCAGCCTTGGTGACAGAGACAGACTCCCACCTCAAAAAAAAAAAAATTAGCAAATGGAATTCAGCAACTTACATTCCCTATGACTCTACAAAATCAGTATTGGAAAGTCTATCAATACAACCCCAAAACATCAACAAATTAAAGGAGAAAGCACCATATGAGCCAATCAATAGAGGCCAAAAAGGCATTGATTAAACCTAGAAGCCATTCATTATAAAACTTCCAAGCAAAATAGGGATAAAAGGAAAGTATAGTAGACTTTTTTAAAAGACAAGGTCTCATTCCATTGCCCATGCTGGAGTGCAGTGTTGTGATCATAGCTCACTGCAGCCTTGGTATGGGTTCAATTGAACCTCCCACCTCAGCCTCCCCAGTAACTAGCACTACAGGCTTGAGCCACCACACCCAGATAGTTTTTGTTTGTTTGTTTGTTGTTTGTTTTGTAGATATGAGGTTATGCCATGTTGTCCAGGCTGACATTATTATTTAACATTACTTTGGAAGTTTTAGTCAATACAATAAGACAAAAAAGGAGGTAATAGATAAAAATGCTGGAAAAGTGATAAACCAGTCTCCTTTTGTTGTTATGATTGTAGACTTAGAAAACACAAGAGATGCTAATTTTTAAAATGAAGCAAACATTTTTGTTTGAGATAATGAGATAGTTTGTAAGGCTGTCCAGATGCAAGCTACATACACCAGAATCAATGGTTTTATTCTACTTCAGCTAAGCAACTAGAAATATTAATAAAAATGAGGAAAATAACCCTTTTACAGTACAAGCTGTAAAAGGATAAGCAATGTATTTAACAAGGAAGATACAAAAATTATATAATGAAGACTGTAAAACTATATCAAAGAACAGAAACAAGATCTGAACAAATGAAACAGTACCATGTTTTTAGATGAGAATACAGTACCCAAAATGTCAGTTTTACCAAATTAGTATACAAATTCATTATAAATTTGGTTCTAATACCAACAGTATATTTTTTGATTGGATAAAATGGTGTTAGAGTGTATGTGGAAGAACAAATTCCCCCAAATGGCCAAGAAATATATGAAAAGGATAGTAGGGTTGGGAGTGGTGGCTCACATCTGTAATCCCAGCACTTTGGGAGGCCGAGGTGGGCAGATCACCCGAACTCAGGAGTTCAAGACCAGCCTGGGCAACATAGCAAAACCCCATCCCTACAAAAAAATTAGCCAGGCGTGGTAGCATGTGCCTGTAGTTCTAGCTACTTGGGAGGCTGGGAGATGGGAAGATCACATGAGCCTGGGAGGCAGAGCTTGCAGTGATCATGCCACTTCACTCCAGCCTGGGAGTGAGACACAGTAAGACTCTGTCTCAAAAAAAAAAAAAAAAAAAAGGAATAGTAGGGAAGACTTAAATTACCAGATGTCAGAAAATGAATTGGCTGAGCATGATGGCTCATGGTTGTAATCTCACCACTTTGGGAGGGCAAGGTGTGTGGATTATTTGAGGTCAGAAGTTCTAGACCAGCCTGGCCAACATGGTGAAACCCTGTCTCTACTAAAAATACAAAAATTAGCTGGGCGGTGGTGGCACGTGCCTGTAATCCCAACTATTCGCGAGGCTGAGGCAGGAGACTTGCTTGAGCCTGGGAGGTGGAGGTTGCAGTGAGCCAAGATTGCGCCACTGCACTCCAGCCTAGGTGACAGAGTAAGACCCTGTCTCAAAAAAAAAAAAAAAAAAAAAAAAGGCCGGGTGCGGTGGCTCATGCCTGTAATCCCAGCACTTTGGGAGCCCGAGGCAGGCGGATCACGAGGTCAGGAGATTGAGACCATCCTGGCTAACACGGTGAAACCTCGTCTCTACTAAAAATACAAAAATTAGCCAGGCGCAGTGGCGGGCGCCTGTAGTCCCAGCTACATGGGAGGCTGAGGCAGGAGAATGGCATGAACCCGGGAGGCGGAGCTTGCAGTGAGTGGAGATTGCGCCACTGCACTCCAGCCTGGGCGACAGACGACAGAGCAAGACTCCATCTCAAAAAAAAAAAGGAAAAAAATTTATTTTCTTTGTTATCACTATTTGTTCATTACTATCACTAATAGTGATAGTAACAATGACAGTTTGAAACTTACTTCTAAGGAGTTTGTCCTGTAGAAATAAAACACACCAATTATACAGATGTATGTACAGAGATGTTTATTGCAGCATTGATCATAGTAACAAAAATTTAGAAACAAAGTAGATCCCATCACTAAGGGAATGGCTGGATAAATCGTGAACTCTATGCATCCACTTGAAAAATGAACTAGAGCTATAGCAGTTGACATGGAGGGATTTCTGTGAAGCGTTTGTTTAACCAGAGTAACATTGTGGTAAAACAATAATAAAACATCCCTATACACATATACATGATTTTATGCGCACGCACACACACACACACACACACACACACACACACACACACCATATACATACCCTGCCCCCCGCCACACTTACATGAGTGATATGAGCATGGAAAAAATATAGACTCTTTTTCTATGTAATTATATATAACTATATATGTATGTATATATACTCGATAATTTTGGCTTACTTTGGAGAGGATACTGTCAGAGGAGGTAGGGAACAAAATAAAAAAGGAATAAAGGGAAAGAATATAACTTTTAAGCACTTTATATGGGGAACTATGTAAAATAAATTAAGTAATAATTTTAAATTAAGACAAAAATTGAGGTAGATTGCTACACTCATGGCCCCAAAGAATCACTCCTCCCTGTAACCACACCTGCACCCTTTTCTAGTCCCCTAACACGTTGACTTTGGACTTGACAATATGACTTGCTTCCACCAAGGGAACAATGAAAAGTTGGGCTTGCCCTCTCTTGCTGCTGGGAAATTTCTGACCATCACATGAAGAAGCTTGAACTAGTCTGCCAGAGAATGAGACCAGGCAGAGAATCGCTTGAACCCAGGAGGCGGAGGTTGCAGTGAGCCGAGATCGTGCCACTGCACTACAGCCTGGGTGACAGAGCAGGACTCTGTCTAAAAAAAAAAAAAAAAGACATTATTGGGTTCAGGTATTGTCAATTGGCTTACTTCGGTATGAAGTTCCCCCATTAACTTTTCTGCCTAATTGTTTCATTAGCTATTGATAATCATTGTCTAGATAGGTGCCTCTCCAACTTTATTGTGCATTTGCAATATAGGTTTGGTCTGGGTCCCTGCCCAAATCTCATGTTGAATTACAATGCCCAATGTTGGAAGAGGAGCATAGTGGGAGGTGTTTTGATTGTGGGGATTACTGTTCTCGTAATAGTGAGTTCTCAAGAGATCTGGTTGTTTATAAAAGTGTGTAGTACTTCCCCCTTCTCTCTGTTTCTCCTTCTCCAGCCATGTAAGACATGCCTGCTTCCCCTTTGCCTTCCGCATGATTGTGGGTTTCCTGAGGCCTCCCTAGCCATGCTTCCTGTACAGCCTATGAAACTGTGAGTCAGTTAAACCTCTTTTATTTATAAATTACCCAATCTCAGGTAGTTCTTTATAGCAATGCAAGAACAGACTAATAAAATATGTATCACCAGGGGTCTTGTTAAAGTGTGTGTTCTGATTCAGTAGGTCTGGAATGAAGCATGATATTTTGCATTTTTTTTCTCTCTTCAACAACACAAAATAATACATTTTGCCTTTCTGTCTTTCTTCCCTCCCTCCCTCCCTTCCTTTCTTCTTTCTTTCCTTTCTTTCTTTCTTTCTTTCTTTCTTTCTTTCTTTCTTTCTTTCTTTCTTTCTTTCTTTCTCTCTCCTTCCTTCCTTCCTTCCTTCCTTCCTTCCTTCCTTCCTTCCTTCCTTCCTTCCTTCCTTCTTTCTGTCTCTCTCTCTCTTTCTTTCTCTCTTTCTTTCTTTTTTTTTCCCCCCAGTCTTGTTCTGTTTCCCAGGCTGGAGTGCAGTGGTGTGATCTCGGCTCACTGCAACCTCTACCTCCTGGGTTCAAGCGATTCTCTGCCTGGTCTCATTCTCTGGCAGACTAGTTCAAGCTTCTTCACGTGATGGTTAGAAATTTTGGATTTCTAACAAGCAAGGGTGTAGATTATTTCATTAGAGCTTTCTATTCTTTCATCAATTATTTGGTTATTCTGAGATATATAGCTTGAACATACAAAAAAGACATGATAAATGTTATTTGCCAAGCTTCAAAATAATAATCATCTTCCAAAGGTGATCAATGAATTTTAAAAAAATCAGTTATGTGCTCATAGGCTTAAGTATAACTTACGTGTTTCAAGCCATTCAAGTTATTCTTTTTAAGGCTCAAATTGTCTCGTATTTGGCCAGTGGGCCCTGCGTTTTGGTTAGACAGATGTTTCAGCCTCATCTTGTGCATTTCCTGCCTCAAATCTGGCATCAATCATTTCTCAACAGAGCCTGGGTTCCTGTGATTGGAAAATGGTATTTAGAGACTACAGTCTATATACAAGGGGTGCTCATTGCTGAGATAGATATTTTCTAGCTCTATCCATTGAGAAGAACTAGAAACAATAACAAGAGGCTTCTAGTCCTTCTCAATGGATAGAGCTAGAAAATATCTTTTTATTTTTTAAGAGAAAATGCATCAAGAATTATGATAATTTCAATTTACATGGAGGGCTATAGGGCTTTAACTTAACTTCTTGTTTTTTTCTTCTGTTTTGAGACAGAGTCTCACTCTGTTGCCCAGGCTAGAGAGCAGTGGCACAATCTTGGCTAACTGCAAACTCTGTCTTCCGGGTTTAAGTGATTTTCATGCCTCAGCCTCCCAAGTAGCTGGGATTACAGTCCTGCGCCACTACGCCCGGCTAATGTTTTTTTTTTTTTCTTTCTTTCTTTTTTTTTTTGAGATAAGAGTCTCACCCGTCGCCCATGCTGTAGTGCAATGGTGCAATCTCAGCTTACTGCAACCTCCACCTCCTGGGTTCAAACGATTCTCTTGCTTCAGCCTCCCGAGTAGCTGGGATTACAGGCGCCTGCCACCATACCCAGCTAATTCTTGTATTTTTAGTAAAGATGGCATTTCACCATATTGGCCAGGCTGGTCTCGAATTCCTGACCTCGTGATCTGCCCACCTCAGCCTCCCAAAGTGCTGGGATTACAGGCATGAGCCACTGCACCCAGCCTAATTTTTGTATTTTTAGTAGAGACAGGGTTTCACCATGTTGGCCAGACAGGTCTCGAACTTCTGACCTCAAGTGATTCGCCTGCCTTGGCCTCCCAAGGAGTTGGGATTACAGGTGTGAGCCACTGCACCTGGCCTAACAACTTCTTTGAGGTTTTTCTCCTGAAAATCATGGCTTCTAATGATATAGGTATACTTATTTTTATTGATGTTGAGATAGGGTTTTGTTCTCAACCCAAGCTGGAGTGCAGTGGTGTAATCATAGTTCACTGCAGCCTTTACCTCCTAGGCTCAACTGACTCTTCTGCCTCAGCCTCCTGACTAGCTGGGAATACAGGTGCATGCCACCACACCTGGCTTTTTTTTTTTTTTTTTTTTCCTGTAGAGATGAGGTCTTGCTATGTTGCCCAAGTTAGTCTCCAACTCTTGAGCTTGAGCAATCTTCCCACCTCAGCCTCCCAAAGTGCTGGGATTACAAGCATGAGCCACTGTGCCCTGCCAGTATAGCCAGTATACTTATTTATAGTAACAATTATTGAAAGTTTAAAATTTTCTTGGTATCTTTTTGTTCATAGGCTATATCCCCAAATAAGAACATACAGTCAAGTTCATTCAATTAATTAATTAATTTATTTATTTATTTATTTATTTTCAGACAGAGTCTCACTCTGTCGCCCAGGCTGGAGTGCAAAGGCATGATCTCAGCTCACTGCAACCTCTGCCTCCCAGGTTCAAGGGATTCTCCTGCCTCAGCCTCCTGAGTAGCTAGAGTTACAGGTGCCTGCCACCACGCCCAGCGAAGTTTTGTATTTTTAGTAGAGACAGGGTTTCGCCGTGTTGGCCAGGCTGGTCTCAAACTCCTGACCTCAGATGATCCACCCACCTCAGCCTCCCAAAGTTCTGGGATTACAGGTGTGGGCCACTGCACCCAGCAAGTTATTGTGTTCTTAATTTCACATTAGTTGAAATTATTCCTTTCTGTGTGGCTAATCTATTAATTAGAAATACAATTCAGTATATTTCCTTTTTTTTTTTTTTTTTTTTGAGATGGAGTTTTGCTCTTGTTGCCCAGGCTGGAGTGCAATGGCGCGATCTCGGCTCACTGCAACTTCCACCTCCCAAGTTGAAGTGATTCTCCTGCCTCAGCCTCCCCAATAGGTGGGATTACAGGTGCCAGCTACCATGCCCAGCTAACTTTTTGTATTTTTATAGAGACGGGGTTTCAACATGTTGGCCAAGCTGAACCCCTGACTTCAGGTGATCCTCTCTCCTTGGCCTCCCAAAGTGCTGGGATTACAGGCATGAACCACCGTGCTCAGCCTCAGTATATTTCTTTAATTTTGATTTTAGGGATTCCTTTTTTACATTTTTAATTTTGTTTCATATTCATGTAGAACATTTATATGGTACCCAAATCAAATCTTCAAAACAAAGTAATTCAGAGGAGTCTAGCTCCTACACCCATCCCTTCCATTCTGTCTCCTCCTCCTCATGAAGGTGAACATTGCTTTCCCTTAGGGTTTTTTTTTTTTTTTTTTTTTTTGAGACAGAGTCTCACTCTGTTGTCTAGGCTGGAGTATGATCACAGCTCACTGCCTCTACCTCCTGAGCTCAAATGTTGCTCCCACCTCACCCTCCCAAATAGCTGGGACTACAGGTGTGTGGTACCACACCTGGCTAATTTTTAGATTTTTTTTTTTTTTTTGTAAAGATGGGATCTCCCTATGTTGCCCTAGTCTAGAACTCCTGCCCCAGCTTCCCAAAATGTTGGGATAATGGACATGAGCAGCTACACCTGGCCTTTTTTTCCCTTGAAATTTGTTTTCACCATTCTTGAACTTGGCTGAAACACCTTTGTTTTTTATTCTCCTGTGAGAAAATATAAGAAAATGTGTGTGTGTGTGTGTGTGTGTGTGTATACACATACACACTTATGTTCATAAATTCCCTTTTCTAAGATAAAAGGTAGCAAATCATATTCCTTATTGCGTACCTCGCTTTTTTCACTTAACAACATATTCTGGAGATTACAGCAGTTCCCATGTCTTTATATAGTTACATAGTACTCTATTATGTCAATGTATCATAATTTATTAACTTAGTCCCCTCTTGATGGATATTTGGATTGTGGTAGAGAGATCTGAGATTAAAAATTATGTTTGAAGGGCCTATGGCGGGAGGGAGAGCCGTGGTAGAGAACGGGGCTGCAGAGACAGGCATGGGTCAGTCTATACAAAGACTTCTTGGCCTGTGAGGTTCTTATTACTGCTCTACCAAGAGTGGAAGGCTACGGAAGTATATTGAGCAAGGCTGTGACATGATTAAATTTGCATTTTGAAGAGATCACTTTTACTACTGCATAGAATATGGATTACAAGAGAAAAGAGTGGGTATAAGAAGACAAATTAGAGGCCGGGTGCAGTGGCTCACACCTGTAATCCCAGTACTTTGGGAGGCCGAGGCGGGCGGATCAGGAGGTCAAGAGATTAAGACCATCCTGGCCAACATGGTGAAACCCTGTCTCTACTAAAAATACAAAAATTAGCCAGGCGTGGTGGTGTGCACCTATAGTCCCAGCTACTTGGGAGGCTGAAGCAGGAGAATCACTTGAACCCAGGAGGCGGAGGTTGCAGTAAGCTGAGATTGCGCCACTGCACTCCAGCCTGGTGACAGAGCGAGACTCTGTCTCAAAAAAAAAAAAAAAAGAAAGAAAGAAAATAAATTAGAAAACCATTGCAATATTGCAATAGCCCAGGTAAAAGATGGATAGCAGCTTGGATTGCGAGAGATGGTGAAATGGAGAGAAAGGAAAAGATAAAAGAGATTTTAGAAAAGAAAATTGGCTACTTGGTGACCCATTGGACCTGAAGATGAGAGAGAGAAGGGGTATCAAGGATGACTTCTAGGTTTCTGGATTTTGCACCTGGATTGGTGGTTTGCTATTTATGGAGACAGTAAATCCTAGGAGAGGAGCAAGATAGTAGGTGATGATTATGTGTTAAATTTTGAACATGTCAAAGTAGAAGTACCTTTGAGATGTCTAAGTGTCAAGTCATCAGTTCGATATATGCATCTGGAACTCAGAGGAGGGATTAGGGCCAGGCTAGTCCTTTGGTGTTCAGAACTGGCCTGAATCCCTAGACCATTTCTGAAGATCAAAGGACTATCCTGAATCTGCGGGAAGATTGGATGTAGTTTATTCCCCCAAATATGAGAATTTTGGCTATGGGAATAGCCAAACAGACCTAGGGTATAGCCATTGGAAAAAAAAAACAGCCCCCTCCCCTCACCAAAATCTGTCTTAATATATTTATAATATATGAACACTCTGCAGCTTACCTGTAGTCTACAAGATTCCTACCTTGCCCGTTGCAATGTATTTGACAGCTCACGCAGTGCTCTTATCCCTGTGATCTCAGTTTAATTCTCTCAACATTGTTGTGAGGTAGCCTGGCCCCAGTTCTCTCTAGCCCGCCCCCTGGCCCAACTCAGCCCAGCTCCAGGCCTCCCCACACTCCCACATCCCTGACCCTGTCCCTGACAGTTCTCCTCAGGCTGGTGTCACTCATGGGCCACACCGTGTTTGAGTCAGGGCATCTCCAGGATAATTCTCCCCACATTCTGGTTGACCTCCATGTGAGAGTGGGCCTTCTGAATCTCAGCCATGGCAAAGACTTTATCGATGACAGGCTGCAGCTGCACAGCACTCCCAGGGGAGAAGTGGGCCAGGACTTGCTCCATGAAGGTCTTTACCAACATTTCCTTATGCTGAGGCAGAGAGAACAGCCCATTAACAGGATAAGGATGAGGTCTCCTTGGCCTCATACATCTTTGAGGGGAAAATCTTTGAGGGGAAAATGCCTGGTTGGCCCTGGTACTAGCCTTGACTCAAAGAGATCAGACGAAACCATGGATGAGGAAAGGTCATTTATCAGTCTAAATTCCCTTGGACACTGGAACCCCTGGAATATCAAGGGACCCTGCCACCCCCCAAATCTCCAAAAGCATGGGAGTCTCAATATGTATCCTGGACTTGGAAGAGAGGAGGAGTCAGCCCGAGTCAAATGAGGAAGTAGGTGGCGGAAATGAGACTTCTGAGGGAGGAAGGGTCAAGCTAACCCTTAGGTTCCCACCCAGAGGAAGGAGAGCTGGCAATGTCAGCAAAGCTTCATAAGCAGGAATTCTATAAGCCAGGGCAGGTCAGAGTCATAACTCAAGAGCAGTGCCCAGAACCTGCTCAGCTCTCTCTGTCACCTACCTTCTGATCCCTGGACCTCAGCAGACTGGCCCACAGACTTCCTCACTTACACAACAGCTTGGAAAGCAGGGGTCCATTGACTTCTGCTCCCCCCATGACACCATACAGAACCCATCGGCCATCTGCAGCTAAACAGGGGAGATTCTTCTCCCAGCAGGAGCCATCAATGCAGTCAAGGATCGCGTTGACACCCACACCTTGGATAGTAGGTAGAAATGGCATAGATATCGTGGGAAGGCAGATGCCCAAACTCCTCCCCTCTGGATCTAGTTTTGCACATTCTCCTGTGGCCCAGGAAACAAAGTGGGAAGCAAAAGCACTATCTAGGAGGCAAGGTGCACTTAGTTCTCCTGGAGAGCTGAGGGAGAAGTGCTAAGCCATGTGGCTTTCAGAAGACCTCAAGCTAAGGAGATATGTCTCATGATAGTTCCAAACATCGACTAACACAGCCTTGAGTACTTTCTCTGGAGAGCAAGAGTATTGTTCTCCTCTGAAAAGTCAGTAAGCTTCCTCCTTAATCACCTCCTTTTTTGGTAATTAAAGCTATGTAATCACCTTGGGTACTGGAGCCCCTGGAGCTTCAAGGAACTCCCCAAATCTTTTTTTTTTTTTTTTTTTTTAGATAGTCTCAGTCTGTGGCCCAGGCTGGAGTGCAGTGGTGTGATCTCAGCTCACTGCAAGCTCTGCCTCCCAGGTTCAAGTGATTCTCATGCCTCAGTCTCTTGAGTAGCTGGGATTACAGGTGTGCACCACTACATCTGGCTAATATTTTATTTTTAGTACAGACAGGATTTCACCGTGTTGGCCAGGCTGGTCTCGAACTCCCAACCTCAGGTGATCTGCCCACTTCAGCCTCCCAAAATGCTGGGATTACAGGTGTGAGCTACTGCGCCCAGCCACCCAAATATTTTTTTTAACTCATCCTCACCATGGTTGAGATCCCTCAAATCTTTTTTTTTTTTTATTGAGACGGAGTCTCGCTATGTCGCCCAGGGTGGAGTGCAGTGGCCGGATCTCAGCTCACTGCAAGCTCCGCCTCCCGGGTTTTTACGCCATTCTCCTGCCTCAGCCTCCCGAGTAGCTGGGACTACAGGCGCCCACCACCTCGCCCGACTAGTTTTTTGTATTTTTTAGTAGAGACAGGGTTTCACCGTGTTAGCCAGGATGGTCTCGAACTCCTGACCTCGTGATCCGCCCGTCTCGGCCTCCCAAAGTGCTGGGATTACAGGCTTGAGCCACCACGCCCGGCCCCTCAAATCTTTACAAGTATGAGAGTCCCAATCATTCTTCTTTCTCCTCCTCCTCCTCCTCATTTTCCTTCTTCTTCCCCTTTCCCTTCTCCTTCTCTCCTACTGTTCCCCCTTTCTCCTCCTCTTTCTCCTCCTTCTCCTCTTTCTTTTTCTTCTCCTTCTTCTTCCTTCTCCTCCCCTTCTTCTCTCTTCCTGCTCCTCCTTCGCTGGGCATCCAGAAAACTCAGAATCATGCATAATACTTGCTCACAGTTATTGTACTAACCTTTATGATGAACATGTTTTTTTCTTCTTTCCTTGGTACATATTTTCTAGTTCTAATTAATAATTTTGCTTCCATTGGTTAGACCATCTTCAGGCTTTGTGAAAGATGCAGTAGAGAGTGGGGATTGTAAAGGAGAAAGAAGAGAGGGTTGGGATGCAGAGGAGGAGAAGGAAGATGTGGCAGGCAGCCTCCAGAATGGTCCCCTGATGACCCTCTACCTTCCAGTATTTACACCTTCCGGTTCCTCCCTTTGAGTGTGGATTGGACTTACAGGCATACCTCTAACAAGAAGGATGTGGCAGAAGTGATGGGATGTCACTTCCAAGATTAGGTCACCAAAAGGTGGTGGCTTCCCTAAGGGACATGGGATACTTTCTTTCACTCTTGCTTGCTCTCTCTGAAGGAAACCACTGGCCATGTTTCATGCTGCCCTACAGAGAGGCTCATATGTCAAGGAACTGATGTCTCTGGCTAACATCTAACAAGAGCCTGAAGCCTGTGACAGCCATGAGAGTGAACTTGCAGGCCGATTGCTCCCCAGGTGAGCCTGGCAATGACCACAGGCCTGGCTGATGCCTTGAGAGAGACCTGGAGCTGAAGGACCCAGCTGAATTGCTCCCAGATTCCTGACCCACAGAAATGGTGGGGATAATAATATGCATTGTTTTAAGCCACTAAGTTTTGGGTAATTTGTTATGCAGCAATAGATAGCTACTAATAGAGGAGAGAAAGGAGGAGGAAAGGTTACAAAAGGGGAGAGGATAGGATAAGAGAGGGAGGGTTAAGCCAGGGAGTCAGGATCAGCTTGGGCTCTCCTCCAAACACACAGGCCCGTGCACATGCACATACACACACACATGCACATACCCTCCTAACACACAGGCCCGCACACACATGCATGCGCACACACACACCCTCCAAACACACAGGCCCCCCTCACACTCTCCTAACACACAGGCCCATGCACATGCACACACACACCCACCTTCCAAACACAGGCCTGAACACACACGCACACCCTGCAAACACACAGGCCCATACACACATACCCTCCAAAGACACACACACACACCCCCTCCAAACACATGGACAAAACCTCCAAACATACACACATACACACACACACACACACACACACACACACACACATCCCCTGTGTGGCCTTCAGAGCCCCCAGAGAAGCCCTGCTTCTTATAATCGAACCCAGCTGCAGCACCCAGCCTCTCAGCTTCTGCGCCATTTGAATGTTCTCCTTGGAGCTCATGGTCACTGGGGGGACGGCGTTGAACAGCCTGGTCGGCTGGATGACAGCTGTGCCCACATCGCCCATGCTGGCATGGATAAGCATGGTCTCCCCTTCTTGCACTCCTCCTGTAGCAACAACACCAGAGCATCCTGAGCCAGTGAGGGCGTGGGGATGGGAGGGCGCAGGGTTGGCTTTGGAAACATAAACCCTCTGTGCCCTGAGGGTGTGAGGAGAGACCAGGTTGAAGGTCATGGGGCCTGAGTCATGGAGGGCGCTGAGCGTGAGGAGCCATCGGAGGTTTTATAGCAGCAGGGGCCTTGGCCAGGGCTGGGCTTGGGCAAGATTAATCCATCGAACGGGGTGGGTTGAGTGTCACAACTGTCCTGAAGGCAGCTCCTGAGCCAGGGTTAGAAGTGTCCAGAGCTCCTGGGATAGGGTTAGAACTGTCCAGAGCTCCTGAGCCAGGGTTAGAACTGTCTAGAGCTCCTGGTACAGGGTTAGAACTGTCCAGAGGTCCTGAGCCAGGGTTAGAACTGTCCAGAGCTCCTGGGATAGGGTTAGAACTGTCCAGAGCTCCTGAGCCAGGGTTAGAACTGTCCAGAGCTCCTGGAACAGAGTTAGAACTGTCCAGAGCTCCTGAGCCAGGGTTAGAACTGTCCAGAGCTCCTGGGATAGGGTTAGAACTGTCCAGAGCTCCTGAGCCAGGGTTAGAACTGTCCAGAGCTCCTGAGCCAGGGTTAGAACTGTCCAGAGTTCCTGGGACAGAGTTAGAAATGTCCAGAGCTCTTGGGATAGGGAGGTCCCCAGGCCACATGTCTGGTCTACTCTGATACCTTTTTGTGTGAGGAATTAACCAACAGCATCTCCTCCACTGCCTGTGAGGGACCTAAGCAGAAGGACAGTTTCCTCCCCTCTGGGGATGGGACAAGCAGCTGGAACTGCTCTGAGAACCTTGCTTTTGCCTCATATTGGTCATAAAACTGCCCATAGGCTGGATGTGGTGGCTCACACCTAAAATCGCAGCACTTTGGGAGCCAAGGAAGGAGGATTGCTTGAGACCAGGAGTTTAAGACCAGCCTAGGCAATATAAGGAGACCACATCTCTACAAAAAATAAAAAAATTAGCTGAGCATGGTGGTCCACATCTGCAGTCCTAGCTACTTGGGAGACTGAGGTGGGAGGATTACTTGAGCACAGGAGGTCAAGGCTACAGTGAGCCACGATCGCACCACTGCACTCCAGCCTGGGCAATAGAGTGAAATCGTGTCTCAAAAACAAAATGAAACAAATAAAAAACTGTCTGTAGTTGTCTCCATGGGGGACATGTCTGGGCTAGCTCTGGGATTAGCGGCTAGGGCATGTCAGGGTGTTGATGAAAGGCTCACATTTTCAGGGCCAGCAGATGCATGGTTTGGGGTCAGCAGTTGGCCTCAGGTGACAGGGCGGGGCTAGTGGGAGGGGATCTCTACAGGGTAGGGGTCCTCCTCACCCACACAGTGCAGCAGCTGGAAGGCGGTAAGCCAGGCCTCCGGGATGGCTGCAGCTTGGGGCAGGGTCAGTCCCTCTGGGATAGGCACGAGGAGCCCTTCAGGGACAGTGACGTACTGAGCCTGGCCCCCACCAGGCAGCAGAGCCATGGCTGCATCCCCAATCTTCCAGTGTCCCCAGCAGCCAGGCCCCAGTTTTGCCATGTGTCTAGATGCCCAAAATGTTGCTTTGTTGCTGGCTTCTGGAGACGGGGAATACTGGCCTGTCTCTGTAGAGGGAGGGGCTCACAGTAAGTGAGTCTGATAAGAGGGGTTAAATGTCAGCCCTCCCTGTTGCTGGAGAGAGAAGGTGGATTTTGGCTTGGAGTCTACTGCAGGTGGGAGTAAATTCTAGGGTGGGAGAAAATTCAGGTAGTCTCCAAATAACAGTAATTGCAGAAACAACTTCACCCCGGAGACAGCCCATCCGGGAGGTCTCCCCTGACACTCCCCTAGCCTGGCAGACAGTGCCGTGAGTCAGGGGGCTGAGGCAGCTGGGAGGAGGCATGGAGTGCAGCTTGCTGAGGTCTGAGACCCTGAGAGGTGGGGCTGGCGAGGGGACATCCTGCCATCTCAGCCCTTGTTTCTCCTACTCTGAACTCAGCTTCCACAAGAAGGTGGGCTATCGTGCCGTCTTTACCAGCTAGAAACTGGATCTGCAACAGGGATGTCATGCAAACTAGCTCTCTGATTCTCTCCAGCTGGGATGAAGGGGAGTCAGGAAGGGTGCTGGCTTGGCTCTGGGGCACAGGGACTCAGACCACGGCTTGCGAGGGGCTGCATTCATTGCTGCCTGACCCAACCTGGGACTTGGATCAGAACAGGCTCCAAATAAAGGGGCCTGGGACCCTCTGCTCTCACACTTCCCAAGTGCACACTAATCCCTTTCTTCCTGAGAGCCAGCTGTCTGGACTTGGGAGCCAAATGGATCTGGGTTAAAATTCTGTCTCTGCCATTTATTCAGTCTTATATCAAATACTACACATGCTTACTATGTGTCAGGCCCTGTGGTAGGCAGAGCAGATTGCTTCTGTCCTGGTGGAACTTACAGTCTAGTGGGGGAAGACAGACTTTAAAGAAGTACACACATACACACATGCACACACGCACACACACGCACGTACACACACGCACACACATGCACATACACACGTGCACACATAATCACATACACACGCACACACACAAACCAGATTTGTGGGAACTAACTGGCTGCTATGAGAGGAGAAGCCAGACATACAAAGAATGATTGAAGGGCATCCCAGGGAGAGGGAAGGGCAAGCTCAGGGCAGGCAGGCACGTGGAGTGCGGCTGGAGGGTGCTGAGCAAGGCACAGGAGCTACTGCTCAGGGGGAGGAGGTGTCAGCAGCCCAACCAGCAGGGCCCCATAGCGAGCAGACAGTTTCCATTTCGTCCTAAGTGCGTGGCCATCTCTCTGGGGGTCGCTCTGGCTGCCACGTGGAGAGGGGGCTGAAGGAAGCACTGCGAGCATCCGGGTAAAATGGAACTGGCGTGGCCCTGGATGGAGCAGTGGGGAGAAGAGGGCTGACTGGAGATCTTCTACAAGGGAGGCTCAGAGACCTAGGCTTATGAAGCGGATGAGGAGTGGAGAGACCTGGGGTCAATCCCAGGCTTCTGGCTTATGCAGTTTCCCGGGCGTCATTCACACTTTCCTCATTACTAGAATGGAGACACAAGGACCCATCTCCTTGGGTGGTTGTGAGGCTCAAATTAAAACATCCACTGAGCACAGTGCCTGGCACAGAGTGAGCACAAAACAACCCGCAGCACCTCTCCTTGCTGATGTCTGTGCCCACTCTCCCAGCATGGCCCCAGGGGTGGGGCTAGGTAAGGGGGTATCCCCGGCCGGCTCTGAGGGCACGATGGCAGGTGCTGCAGTCCTGCTCCTGAATCTGACACAGACACCAAGAATCCATGCCACCCATCTAGCCATGCTGGCCCAGCTCTGCCCAGCTCCCTTCAAAACTGGCTGACGGTCAGTCAGTTCCTGACCCAAGCAGCTCTGCCCCAGGAGCAGGCCCTGGTCCCTAGTGCCCCACCCCACAGTGACTGGGTACCTGCAGTAAGTCCGCGTGGTTCAAGGCGCTGGCCGCCACCTTTAGGAGGACTTCACCCTCCCCCAGGCTCGGCTTGGTCACCTCCTTCACGTAGAGGTTTTCCGGTCCTCCTAGCTTGTCAAAATGCACAGCCAACATTTTACATGAGGACACGGGAGTGGAGGGATGGAAGAAAGGCGTGAAAACTGGGACAGATTTGAAAGGAACCCCCTTCTCCAAATTAGGATCTCCAGAAATCACCCGTCTCCACCTCCCGTTCTCTGTCCGCCGCCCCTCACCGTCCTCACTGCCCGTCTGGCTTCCCTAGCTACATCCCCAGCCATTGCTGCTCCCTGCGTCTTCTCTGGCTGTGAAGAGGGATTTGTGAAGCGGCTTTGGAATGAAAGAAATCGAGATTCACGTCTTAGGCAAGAATGGGACTAAAATATTACATAATGCGCTGTCCCGGGCCCAGGCAGAGCAGGGCCCGCAGACGGTCCCTCTCCCAGGGAGTTAGCCCACCTTTCTGGGGCTGGTGGCTCTGAGAGCACGGGGATGCCCAGCCCAGGAGGACGGAAGCCCCACCTGGAGCCATCCTGCTGGGGTCTCCCTCCCTCCGTCAGCACTGGGGTGCCTGCGCTTCCTGTCTCGGTGCTGCCTGCCCCTGCAGGCCTGGCTCGGGGAGGGACTATTTTATGTCCTGGACAGGAAGGATCGGCAGGCCCATTGCCTGGGATGTGGGTGTGCCCTGTTTGTTCGTTTTAGAAATCTAATGATCAAAGTAATCTCAATATGTTACACAAGTTTGGCCCTCAGGGGCAACGACCTGCCCTGTATCCCTCAACCTGAGGCTGTGGTGGCCGCATTCCTCCCTGCACCCCTCAAGCCGAGGCTGTGGTGGGCACATTCCTCCCTGCGCCCCTCAACCTGAGGCTGTGGTGGCCGCGTTCCTCCCTGCACCCCTCAAGCCGAGGCTGTGGTGGGCACATTCCTCCCTGCGCCCCTCAACCTGAGGCTGTGGTGGCCGCGTTCCTCCCTGCACCCCTCAAGCCGAGGCTGTGGTGGGCATATTCCTCCCTGCGCCCCTCAACCGGAGGCTGTGGTGGCCCAAGTTCCTCCCTGCACCCCTCAGGCCCAGGCTGTGGTGACCGCGTCCCTCCCTGCAGGGGGTCTGACAGGCTGTGTCCTGGGCTTGGGTAACTCTGGATGCTGCTTCTGTCCCAGGGCAGGAAGGTGGCTGAGTGCAGCTTTCCCTTAGGGGCAGATAACCCACATTTGGGGTGAAGGGGTGACCATCTTGTGTCCAGCTCTGTGCCAGCTGTGTGGTGGGCAGAGAAGGCGCAGTGCAGCCCTTGGGGGAGGGTGAAGAGGTGTAGGGATGGGCGCCCAAGGGACCTCTAAAGGCTGTGGGTGTGTAAGAGGGGAGAGTGCCTCAGGCTAGGGAAAGGTGCTTGGATGTGGCAGTGCCTACTTGAGACTCACAATGTCCCAAAGAGTCAGGTAGGTGATGCGCTCCATTTTCAGGTGGGAAAAGAGATTCAGAGAGGTAAAGGCCTCATCGAGGATCACAGAGCTGGTCCACAGCAGAGCAGCCACCAGAACCCAGGCTGTCTCATCACCCCTCCCACCTGAAGGCTGACAAGGAGAAGTGGAGGGTAGGAAGGGGACCATGGGTAGCTGGGCCTCACAGCAGGAGCGGAAAAGACGGATTGCCACATATGGTGCAGAGCTTATGAGGTTTCCCTGTGTGCTGCGAAGGTGGTCTCCATCTCTGAGTGCCTGATTCCCCAAAAGGGGCAGCAATAGGTCTGTTGGAAACCCCACAAAAAAGTTTGCTTTTCTTGAAACAAAGCATCCCCTGTTGTAATCCCCTTTCTTTCAAGATCCAAATTTTCGGTTTGGGTGGTAATTTGCAGTGTCTGTTTCCACAGTCCCCCACTTTTCTGGCTTCAAAAGTCTCCCGAAAAGATCATGTTTTAGCAGAACAAACAATGTCTCTGTGTTAGGCATGGGTGGAGGCCTGTGCCCAGGAACCCAGCTGGTCTGAATGTGCAGTTGCTGCTGCTCATCCTGATAGTTAAATGGGTTTGGGGGGATAATCTCTCATCCAGTGGGCGCCCAGCTCCTCCAGAGGGTTCTGTGACGTTCTGCTGAGTCACCTTGAGGCAGCAGCTTCTCTAATTCCAAGCCCAAGCTTGGGCAGCCCAACAGCTCGGGGGTGACTCATGGTCTGGAGCAGCACCAAGGTTGATACTTTTCCCACCAAGGAGCTGGAGTAGTTCAGCTCTGGGTACGGCGCCAGCTTCCGTGCCTGCAAGACCTTCCCTGGGCTCCTCCTCCCCTTCCTCGGAAGACGTCCCACCCTGACGCTGGTGGGCAAATCCCAGGACTGAAGACTTAGGAAGGGTCTGGGAGAGGGAAGGGCTTGGAATCTGCCCGATGGGCCCCTTGTTCGCCCTGACTTCTGGGGCTGTCTGTTTGGCTACCTGCCTCTGCCATCTTCCCGGCCACCTGCCACCATGGCTCAGGGCTCAAGGCATTTCTCCTTACTCCAGGTGGTAGTCTGCACACAGTTTTATTCTGAAATAGGCAAAAAGCCTGTCCCAAAACTATGTGTCCGCTCTCACTTTTTATTTTTATTTATTTTACTTTAAATTCTGGGATACATGTGTTGAAGGTACATGTTTGTTACACAGTTATACATGTGCCATGGTGGTTTGCTGCACCTATAAGCCTGTCATCTAGGCTTTAAGCCCGGCATGCATTAGGTATTTGTCCTAATGCTCTCCCTCCCCTTGCCCCCCAGCCCCCAATAGGCCCCGGTGTGTGATGTTCCCCTCCCTGTGTCCATGTGTTCTCATTGTTCAACTCCCACTTATGAGTGAGAACATGCACTATTTGGTTTTCTGTTCCTGTGTTAGTTTGCTGAGGATGATGGTTTACAGCTTCATCCATGTCCCTACAAAGGACATTATCTCATTCTTTTTTATGGCTGCGTAGTATTCCATGGTGTATATGTGTCACATTTTCTTTATCCAGTCTATCATTGATGGGCATTTGGGTTGGTTCAGTGTCTTTGCTATTGTAAATAGTGCTGCAATAAACATATGTGTGCATGTGTCTTTCTTTCTTTCTTTTTTTTTTTTTTTTTTGGAGACAGAATCTCGCTGTGTCACTCAGGCTAGAGTGCAGTGGCATGATCTCGGCTCACTGCAACCTCCACCTCCCAGGTTCAAGTGATTCTCCTCAGCCTCCCAAGTAGCTGGGACTACAGGTGCCCGCCACCAAGCTGGGCTAATTTTTTTTTTTGTATTTTTAATAGAGATGGGTTTCACTATATTGGCCAGGCTGGTCTTGAACTCCTGACTTTGTGATCTGCCCACCTCAGCCTCCCAAAGTGCTGGGATTACAGGTGTGAGCCACTGCTCCTGGCTGCATGTGTCTTTATAGTAGAATGATTTATAAACCTTTGGGTACATACCCAGTAATGGGATTGCTGGGTTAAATGGTATTTCTGGGTCTAGATCCTTGAGGAATCGCCCATACTCTTTTTTTTTTTTTTTAAAGACACGGTCTTGCTCTGTCACCCAGGCTGGAGTGCAGTGGCACCATCATAGCTTACTGCAGCCTTGACCTCTTGGATTCAAGTGATCCTCCTGCCTCAGCCTCCTGAATAACTGGGCCTTGGCCTCCCGAGTAGTCTCATGTGCCTGGGACTGCAGACACATGCCATCATACCTGGCTACTTTTTAAAGTTTTGGTAGAGACAAGATCTTTCATGTTGCTCAGGCTGGTCTTCAACTCTTGGGCTTAAGTGATCTTCCTGCCTCCATCTACCAAAGTGCAGGGATTACAGTTGTGAGCCACTGTTCCCAGCCTCCTCTCACATTTTTAAGTTGATATCTAAAATTATTCACCTGGAATATAAATAGTTCAAAAGATAAGGATTTCTTATTTCTTCAAATACTGACATTTTAAACTCTTACAACAGGCTTTTTTCCCCCCAAGAGACAGAGTCTCATTCTGTTGCCCAGGCTGGAGTGCAATGGTGTGATCATAACTCACTGTAACCTCAAACTCCTGAGCTCAAGGAATCCTCCCACCTCAGCCTTCCTAGTAGCTAGGAATACAGGCACATGACACCATGCCTGGCTAATTTTTCTATTTTTCATAGAAGCAGTATCACTATGTTGCCTCAGCTTGTCTTGAACTCTTGGCCTCAAGGGATCCTCCTGCCTTGGCCTCTCAAAATGTTGGGTTTACAGCCTCTCAAAATGTGGCACACACCTGTAGTCCCAGCCTACATCAGGCTTTTAAATATATCTGTTGGGCCAGGTGCAGTGACTCATGCCTGTAATCCTGGCACTTTGGGAGGCCTAGGTGTGCAGATCACTTGAGTTCACGAGTTGGAGACCAGCCCGGCCAACATGGTGAAACCCCATCTCTACTAAAAGTACCAAAAAACAGCCTGGCACGGTGGCACACACCTGTAGTCCCAGCTACTCCCGAGGATGAGGAAGGAGAATCACTTGAACCCAGGAGGCAGAGGTTGCAGTGAGCCGAGATTGCGCCACTGCACTCCAGTCTTATATTAGAGCAATTTGATATTTATTAATATAATCATCCACTAAGAAAGACCCGAACTCTTCTTTAACAGTTAAACGTTTTACAACTGGAACAGCTCCGGTCTGCAGCTCCCAGTGTGATCAACGCAGAAGATGGGTGATTTCTGCATTTCCAACTGAGGTACCTGGTTCATCTCACTGGGACTGGTTGGACAGTGGATGCAGCCCATGGAGGGTTAGCTGAAGGAGGGTGGGGCATCACCTTTCCCTGGAAGCACAAGGGGCGAGGGATTTCCCTTTCCTAGCCAAGGGAAGCCGTAACAGACTACCTGGAAAAATGGGACATTCCCACCCAAATACTGTGCTTTTCCCAAGGTCTTAGCAACTGGCAGACAAGGAGATTCTCTCCCATGCCTGGCTCGGTGGGTCCCACACCCACGGAGCCTTGCTCATTGCTAGTGCAGCAGTCTGAGATCGAACTGTGAGGCGGCAGCCTGACTGGGGGAGGGGTGTCCGCCATTGCTAAGGCTTGAATAGGTAAACAAAGCAGCTGGGAAGTTTCAACTGGGTGGAGCCCACTGCAGCTGAATAACGCCTACTGCCTCTAGATTGTACCTCTGTGGGCAGGGCATAGCTGAACAAAAGGCAGCAGACAACTTCTGCAGACTTAAAAGTCCCTGTCTGACAGCTCTGAAGACAGCAGTGGTTCTCCCATCACAGCGTTTAAGCTCTGAGAACGGACAGACTGCCTCCTCAAGTGGGTCCCTGACCCCCACGTAGCCTAACTGGGAGATACCTCCTAGTAGGGGCCAACAGACACCTCATATAGGCGGCTGCCTCTCTGGGATGAAGTCTCCAGAGGAAGGATCAGGCAGCAATATTTGCTGTTTTGCAATATTTGCTGTTCTGCAGCCTCCGCTGGTGATACCCAGGAAAACAGAGTCTGGGATGAACCTCCAGCAAACTCCAACAGACCTGCAGCTGAGGGACCTGACTGTTAGAAGGAAAACAAACAAAGCAATAGCATCAACATCACCAAAAAGGTCATCTACACCAAAACCCCATCTGTAGGTCACCAACATCAAAGACCAAAGGTAGATAAAACCACAAAAATGAAGAGAAACCAGAGCAGAAAAGCTGAAAATTCTAAAAATCAGACTGCCTCTTCTCCTCCAAAGGATCGTAGCTCCTTGCCAGCAAAGGAACAAAGCTGGATGGAGAATGACTTTGACGAGTTGACAGAAGTAGGCTTCAGATGGTCAGTAATAACAAACTTCTCCAAGCTAAAGGAGGATGTTCAAACCCATCTCAAGGAAGTAAAACCATTGAAAAAAGATGAGACGAATGGCTAACTGGAATAAACAGTGTAGAGAAGATCTTAAATGACCTGATAGAACTGAAAACCATGGCATGAGAACTTTGTGATGCATGCACAACCTTCAATAGCCGATTTGATCAAGTGGAAGAAAGGGTATCAGTGGTTGAAGATCAAATTAATGAAACAAAGTGATAAGACAAGGTCAGAGAAAAAAGAGTAAAAAGAAATGAACAAAACCTCCAGGCAATATGGGACTATGTGAAAAGACCATATCTATGTTTGATTGATTTCTGTACCTGAAAGTGATAAGGAGGATGGAACCAAGTTGGAAAATACTCTTCAGGATATTATGCAAGAGAACTTCCCCAACATAGCAAGGCAGGCCAACATTCAAATTCAGGAAATACAGAGAACACCACAAAGATACTCCTCGAGAAGAGCAACCCCAAAGCACATAATTGTCAGATTCACCAAGGTTGAAATGAAGGAAAAAGTGTTAAGGGCAACCAGAGAGAAAGGTTGAGTTACCCACAAAGGGAAGCCCATGATATTAACAGCAGATCTCTCGGCAGAAACCCACAAGAAGAGAGTAGGGGCCAATAGTCAACATTCTTAAAGGAAAGAATTTTCAACCCAGAATTTCATACCCAGCCAAACTAAGCTGCATAAGTGAAGGAGAAATAAAATCCTTTACAGACAAGCAAATGCTGACAGATTTTGTCACCACTAGGCCTGCCTTATGAGAGCTCCTGAAGGAAGCACTAAACATGGAAAGGAACAACTGGTACCAGCCACTGCAAAAACATGCCAAATTGTAAAGACCATTGATGCTATGAAGAAACTGCATGAATTAACGGGCAAAATAACCAGCAAACATCATAATGACAGGATCAAATTCACACATAACAATATTAACCTTAAATGTAAATGGGCTAAATGCCCCAATTAAAAGACACAGACTGGCACATTGGATAGAGTGAAGACTCATCAATGTGCTGTATTCAGGAGACCCATCTCACATGCAAAGATGCACATAGGCTCAAAATAAAGGGATGGAGGAAGATCTGCCAAGCAAATGGAAGGAAAAAAAAAAAAAAGCAGGGGTTGCAATCCTAGTCTCTGATAAAATAGACTTTAAACCAAGAAAGATCAAGAGACAAAGAAGGCCATTACATAATGGTAAAGGGATCAATTCAACAAGAAGAGCTAACTATCCTAAATATATATGCACCCAATAAAGGAGCACCCAGATTCATAAAGCAAGTCCTTAGAGACCTACAAAAAGACTTAGACTCCCACACAATAATAATGGGAGACTTTAACACCCCACTGTCAATATTAGACAGATCAACGAGATAGAAGGTTAACAAGGATATCCAGGACTTGAACTCAGCTCTGCAACAAGCAGACCTAATAGACATCTACAGAACTCTGCACCCCAGATCAACAGAATATACATTCTTCTCAGCACCACATTGCACTTATTCTAAAATTGACCACATAATTGGAAGTAAAGCACTCCTCAGCAAATGTAAAAGAACAGAAATCACAACAAACTGTCTCTCAGACCACAGTGCAATCAAATTAGAACTCAGGATTAAGAACTCATTCAAGGCCGGGCGCGGTGGCTCACGCCTGTAATCCCAGCGCTTTGGGAGGCCGAGGCGGGCGGATCACAAGGTCAGGAGATCGAGACCACGGTGAAACCCCGTCTCTACTAAAAATACAAAAAATTAGCTGGGCGCGGTTGTGGGCGCCTGTAGTCCCAGCTACTCGGGAGGCTGAGGCAGGAGAATGGCGTGAACCCGGGAGGCGGAGCTTGCAGTGAGCCGAGATCGCGCCACTGCACTCCAGCCTGGGCGACAGAGCGAGACTCCGTCTCAAAAAAAAAAAAAAAAAAGAACTCATTCAAATCCACACAACTACATGGAAACTGAACAACTTGCTTCTGAATGACTGCTGGGTAAATAGCGACATGAAGGCAGAAATAAAGATGTTCTTTGAAACCAATGAGAAGAAAGACACAACATACCAGAATCTCTGGGACACATTTAAAGCAGTGTGTAGAGGGAAATTTATAGCACTAAATGCCCACAAGAGAAAGCAGTAAAGATCTAAAATCGACACCCTAACATCACAATTAAAAGAACTAGAGAAGCAAGAGCAAACAAATTCAAAAGCTAGCAGAAGGCAAGAAATAACTAATATCAGAGCAGAGCTGAAAGAGATAGAGACACAAAAACCCTTCAAAAAATCAATGAATCCAGGAGCTGGTTTTTCGAAAAGATCAACAAAATTGATAGACTGCTAGCTAGACTAATGAAGAAGAAAAGAGAGAAGAATCAAATAGACACAATAAAAAATGATAAAGGGGATATCACCACTGATCCCACAGAAATACAAACTACCATCAGAGAATACTATAAACCCTCTACGCAAATAAACTAGAAAATCTAGAAGAAATGGATAAATTCCTGGAAATATACACCCTCCCAAGACTAAACCAGGAAGAAGTTGAATCTCTGAATAGAGCAATAACAGGCTCTGAAATTGAGGCAATAATTAATAGCCTACCAACCAAAAAAAGTGCAGGACCAGACAGATTCACAGCCAAATTCTACCAGAGGTACAAAGAGGAGCTGGTACCATTCCTTCTGAAACTATTCCAATCAATAGAAAAAGAGGGAATCCTCCCTAACTCATTTTATGAGGCCACCATAATCCTGATACCAAAGCCTGACAGAGACACAACAAAAAAAAGAGAATTTTAGACCAATATGCCTGATGAACATTGATGCGAAAATCCTCAATAAAATACTGGCAAACCGAATCCAGCAGCACATCAAAAAGCTTATCCACCACGATCAAGTTGACTTCATCCCTGGGATGCAAGGCTGGTTCAACATATGCATATCAATAAACATAATCCATCACATAAAGAGAACCAATGACAAAAAACCACATGATTATCTCAATAGATGCAGAAAAGGCCTTTGACAAAATTCAACAACCCTTCATGCTAAAAACTTTCAATAAACTAGGTATTGATGGAACATATCTCAAAATAATATGAGCTATTTATGACAAACCCACAGCCAATATCATACTGAATGGGGAAAAACTGGAAGCATTCCCTTTGAAAACTGGCACAAGACAAGGATGCCCTCTCTCAC
The DNA here is from genome assembly GCF_049350105.2 of Macaca mulatta. Lineage (NCBI taxonomy): Eukaryota > Metazoa > Chordata > Mammalia > Primates > Cercopithecidae > Macaca > Macaca mulatta. Next base: position 100,927,102 of record NC_133418.1, on the reverse strand, counting down.
CACTCCTATTTAACATTGTGTTGGAAGTTCTGGCCAGGGCAATCAGGCAAGAGAGGGAAATAAAGGGTATTGAATTAGGAAATGAGGAAGTCAAATTGTCCCTGTTTGCAGATGACATGATTGTATATTTAGAAAATTCCAGGCCGGGCGCGGTGGCTCAAGCCTGTAATCCCAGCACTTTGGGAGGCCGAGGCGGGTGGATCACGAGGTCAGAAGATCGAGACTATCCTGGCTAACATGGTGAAACCCCGTCTCTACTAAAAATACAAAAAACTAGCAGGGCGTGGTGGCGGGCGCCTGTAGTCCCAGCTACTTGGGAGGCTGAGGCGGGAGAATGGCGTGAACCCGGGAGGCGGAGCTTGCAGTGAGCCGAGATCACGCCACTGCACTCCAGCCTGGGAGACACAGCGAGACACCCGTCTCAAAAAAAAAAAAAAAAGAAAAAGAAAATGCCATCGTCTCAGCCCCAAATCTCCTTAAGCTGATAAGCGACTTCAGCAAAGTCTCGGGATACAAAATCAGTGTGCAAAAATCACAAGCATTCCTATACACCATTAACAGATAAACAGAGAGCCAAATCATGAGTGAACTCCCATTTACAACTGTTACAAAGATAATAAAATACCTAGGAATCCAACTTACAAGGGATGTGAAGGACTTCTTCAAGGAAAACTATAAACCACTGCTCGACGAAATAAAAGAGGACACAAACAAATGGAAGAATATTTCATGCTTATGGATAGGAAGAATCAATATCATGAAAATGGCCATACTGCCCAAAGTGTTTATAGATTCAATGACATCCCCATCAAGCTACCAATGACTTTCTTCACAGAATTGGAAAAAACTGCTTTAAAGTTCATATGGAACCAAAAAAGAGCCCACGTTGCCAGGACAATCCTAAGTCAAAAGAACTAAGCTGGAGGCATCATGCTACCTGACTTCAAACTATGCTATAAGGCTGCAGTAACCAAAACAGCATGGTACTGGTACCAAAACAGAGATATAGACCAATGGAACAGAACAGGGGCCTCAGAAATAACACCACACATCTACAACCATCTGGTCTTTGACAAACCTGGCAAAAACAAGAAATGGGGAAAGGATTCCCTATTTAATAAATGGTGCTGGGAAAACTGGTTAGCCACATGCAGAAAGCTGAAACTGGATCCCTTCCTTACACCTTATACAAAAATTAATTCAAGATGGATTAAAGACTTGAATGGTAGACCTAAAACCATAAAAACCCTAGAAGAAAACCTAGGCAATACCATTCAGGACATAGGCCTGGGCAAGGACTTCATGACTAAAACACCAAAAGCGATGGCAACAAAAGCCAAAATAGGCAAATGGGATCTAATTAAACTAAAGAGCTTCTGCATGGCAAAAGAAACTACCATTGGAGTGAACAGGCAACTTACAGAATGGGAGAAAATTTTTGCAATCTACCAATCTGACAAAGGTTAATATCCAGAATCTACAAAGAACTGAAACAAATTTACAAGAAGAAAACAAATAGCCCCATCAAAAAGTGGGCAAAGGATATGAACAGACATTTCTCAAAAGAAGACATCCATGCAGCCAACAGACACATGAAAAAAGCTTATCATCACTGGTCATCAGAGAAATGCAAATCAAAACCTCAATGAGATACCATCTCGTGCCAGTTAAAATGGCAGTCATTAAAAAGTTATGAAACAACAGATGCTGGAGAGAATGTGGAGAAATAGGAATGCTTTTACACTGTTGGCGGAAGCGTAAATTAGTTTAACCATTGTGGAAGACAGTGTGGCGATTCCTCAAGGATCTAGAACTAGAATTACCATTTGACTCAGCAATCCCATTACTGGGTATATACCCAAAGGATCATAAATCATGCTACTATAAAGACACATGCACATGTATGTTTACTGTGGCACTATTCACAATAGCAAAGACTTGGAACCAACCCAAATGTCCATCAATGACAGACTGGATTAAGAAAATGCGGCACATATACACCATGGAATACTATGCAGCCATAAAAAAGGATGAGTTCATGTCCTTTGCAAGGACATGGATGAAGCTGGAAATCATTATTCTCAGCGAACTATCACAAGGACAGAAAACCAAATAGCACATGTTTTCACTCATAGGTGGGAATTCAACAATGAGATCACTTGGACACAGGGTGGGGAACATCACACACCAGGGCCTGTCAGGTGGGGGCTGGTGGAGGGATAGCGTCAGGAGAAATACCTAATGTGAATGAGTCGATGGGTGCAGCAAACCACCGTGGCACATGTATACCTACATATCAAACCTGCACGTTGTGTACATGTACCCTAGAACTTAAAGTATAATAATAAAAAAAAGTTTTACAACCTTATTTTTCTTCTACTACTCATATTTTCATTCCACTTTTTTCATTGAATCATATTCTGCTATATTTTATGCTTTACTGATCATTCTTATCTGCAACAAAAATACATATGTAAATTGACATTAATTTAAAAAATTATTTTCTGTGACCACAGGACTACTATAAGTATTACATTTCTTTTGGATTTATTATTATGATATTATTAGTCCACAATTGATCAAAACAATATGTATTATTTTAAATAATAATTATCAAACATAAAACGCAATTGGAAATACATTCTTTTTTTTTTGTTTTTAGGGACGGAGTCTTGCTCTGTGGCCCAGGCTGGAGTGCAGTGGCGCGATTTTGGCTCACTGCAAGCTCCGCATCCCGGTTTCACGCCATTCTCCTGCCTCAGCCTCCTGAGTTGCTGGGACTACAGGCGCCTGCCACCACGCCCGGCTAATTTTTTGTATTTTTAGTAGAGATGGGGTTTCACCGTATTAGCCAAGATGGTCTCGATCTCCTGACCTCATGATCCGCCCCTCTCAGCCTCCCAAAGTGCTGGGATTACAGGCGTGAGTCACCGTGCCCAGCCTGGAAATACATTCTTAATGGTAGTTGGTAGGGCTGAATTTTTCCCAATAGTTGTATATGTGGATGAATACTACTTATTGCTAGAATGGAACTGAGTTCGAAATTAATTATCTTCCTATTTTTTATTTTTAAATTAAATTAAATTAAATTTATTTTTTTTTAAGACAGAATCTCACACTGTCACCCAGGATGGAGCGCCGTGGTGCCATCTTGGCTCACTGCAAGCTCCGCCTCCCGGATTTACACCATTCTCCTGCCTCAGCCTCTCGAGTAGCTGGGACTACAAGGGCCCGCCACCATGCCCGGCTTATTTTTGTGTATTTTTAGTAGAGATGGGGTTTCACAGTGTTAGCCAGGATGGTCTCTATCTCCTGACCTCGTGATCTGCCCGCCTTGCCCTCCCAAAGTACTGGGATTGCAGACGTGAGCCACTGCACCCGGCCCCTATTTTTTATTTTGCTAGACAAGCTCTGAGAAATCTAGTTTGCATAAATTAGATGGGAAAGAAATTTCATTATAGGAATGCCAGCCGATTCTTTGAATACCTCTGAATTATATAATAAAAACCATAGAATGATCTATCATCAAAAGTTATTTTCAATGCTCTATGAGGTGACAACTTAATTAGATCTTGCTTCAGTTTTGTTGAAAGTAAAGACTTGGAAACCACCCAATCTGTTACTCAGTCATAAGTGTCATTCAAGTTCTCAGTTTCTGGAATTATACCAACAAAACTTTCTGAAGACTTATCAAATGCTTATTAATTATATCTGCTATTTTTTCACTTAGAGGCACCTTGTTTAAATTGATATGCTCAGGAAAGATTTAGGAAGTAAAAATGTTAATTTCAATACATTTTTGCTAAAGTTTTTGGATCAAATTCTTTTACCCTATCACACGCTTTAAATGTATTTTCAGGCCGGGAGTGGTGGCTCATGCCTGTAATCCCAGCACTTTGGAAGCCTGAGGCGGGTGGATCAGCTGAGGTCAGGAGTTTAAGACCAGCCTGGCCAACACGGCGAAACCTGTCTCTATTAGAAATACAAAAATTAGCTGAGTGTGGTGGCAGGTGCCTGTAGTCCCAGCTACTTGGGAGGCTGAGGCAGGAGAATTGCTTGAACCCTGGAGGTGGAGGTTGCAATGAGCCGAGATCACATCATTGCATGCCAGCCTGAGCAACAGAGTGAGACTCTGTCTAAAAAAAAAAAAAAGGTATTTCATTAACATATTGGAGCTGCAGACTTAACTCATTTATGGAAAACATCTGTGACATTCTTACTGGCAAAGGCAGTCCTCACTGTTAAACTAATCAGCCAAATCAAATTACTTTCTATCAGAAAAAGTTTCTCATTTTTTAATTCAAGTAATCATGTTAATATGCGCCTTATAAAAATCATTTTGCTTCTGAATCTTAAGAAATATAGATGGACAAGGCATGCAGCCGTCCTTTCCTGGATGAATTACGATACAAAAGTGTTCACTGTTTCTCACTGATACTTTTTTTGCTTTATTCTCACGGGACTCTCTTTCACATATGGTCCATTTTTGAACAATAGAGGATGAAAGAGATCATGCAACTTAAAAATATTTAGAATTTTCTCTTCCTTTGGCACCTTACAGTTCTTTTGCTCCAAGCCAGGCTCAAAGGCTCAAAGGGCTGTGTGAGCATGAGCCCTTTTGTATACTGGGTGAAGGGAGGCTGGGGAGGGAGGCAAGAAAGTAGCTTTGACATGAGTCCTCAACTACAGCAGATCCTTTTCAGGAAAGTACATATGGATTGAGAACCTGGGAAAAAGGAACCCTTTAAATCCATTCATGCCTGGGTGCCCCTTCTAATGGTTGTGTGAACCATCAGGACACAAAGTTCTCTCGTTTGGAGACCGCTGTTACAAAAGATCACCTGCTCCCTGGGCACCTCCACAGGTGCTGTATAGCTATCACCAAAGCGTCACTTGTGTGGGTCTCTCTGCATAGCTGGACCCAACTGGAAGTTTGTAATGAGAATTATAGGAGGCAACTGGAATGCCCTACAGAGGAGGCTCCAGACAGTTATTGCCTTGAGGAGGTTTATGAAAAAGGCTCCCACTAGGCACCCAGCAATGCAGCGGGTATGTTTAGGAAAGGCTGACTGGCCAGGGGGTGAGCTGCCGAGAGGCTTCACCAGGCCCGCAGAACTTCAGAGAACCCCTGTAGTCCAGGTCAGACTCCCTGCCTGTCGGCATGTGGAGCACGGGTCTACAGCTCACAGAACCGAGTTCTCAAATCCAGATGTCAGTGTGCTCATTTGTAAGGAGAAATTATTGGCATGGGGGCTGAACCCCAAAATCTACAGGCAAATCTATGTGGAATGTCAAATGGTAAGCCAGGACTCAGGACAAGATGGAAAGATTGAGATGAATTGGGGGTGGAGCCAAGATGGCGGACTAGAGGCAGCTCATGTGTGCTGCTGTTATGGAGAAGAAACAAAAGGACTAGCAAACATTGAGCTACAGGACAATATCTGAGAAACCACGTTGGGACCCATTAGGGCAGTAGAGGAACACAGAGTGCAGAAAGGAGTGAAGCCAGGCACCAGCTGCCTGGGTTCAGCATGGAGCCTGGAGAACCTCTCCAACACAGGACAGGGTGAGTGAGTGAGAGCCCCCAGGGGGATTCATGCTCTCCACAGGGACCTGGGCAAGACTGGGAATAGGAGAATCCCACTGGGCCCCACACCTACCCATCGCGTTTCTAGACTGAGGCAGAGAACCACTCAGACGTTTTCCGGGGCCAACTCTCGAGTCCAAGGGGACCTCTATAATAAGCCTTGGGCGTTGGGGCAGACCAGCCAGTGCCATAGCCCCAGTAGAGGCTGTCGTTGCCATGCCTGGGAGCCGTAAGGTTGCTCCACCCACCCATGCTGGGCAGGCCTCAACACCAGCCTCTAGCCCAGCAGTCTCACTTCAGCCTGAACTCCATCAGCCATTCCACCCACTCCTACCACTGGTAGCCAGGTGGGCAACACCTGCTAGAGCTTCCCGCCCAGTGGCCCTGCTTATGTGTGAACTCAGCTAGAGGGTGCAGCTTTCTGTTGTCCTGGGAAACACCCGAACAGCAGAGTGAGTGACTCTACCCACCCCCGCCACTGGTAGCCGGGTGGGTAACAACTGCTAGAGCTCCTGGCCCAGCAGCTCTGCTTCCGTGTGAATTCAGCTGGTGGGTGCAGCCTCCTATTGTCCCAGGAAGCACCCAGATGGCAAGGCACATGACCACACCCACCCTTGCCACTGACAGCCAAGTGGACAACACCTGCTAGAGCTTCTGGCTCAGCAGTACTGTTTCTGTGTGAACTCAGCCAACAAATGCAGCCTTCTGTTGTCCCAGGAAGCACACAGACACCAGAGCAGGCATTCCCACCAGCCCCAGCCACTGGTAGCCTGACAAGTCACACCTGCCAGAGCTCTTGGCCCCGTGACTCTACTTCTACCTGAATTTGTCAAGGGACTCAGCCTCCTGTTGCACTGGAAACACCCAGACAGCAGGGCAGCCAACAGCACCCACCCCCGCTTCCTGTAGCCAGATGGGCCACACCCAGTAGTTTCCAATCCAGTGGTCCTGCTTCTGCCTGAACTTTGCAGGCAGGTGCAACCTCGTGTTTCACCAGGAAGCATACAGACAGCAGATTGGAGCTGACCTGGCAAGGTTACAGCTTGTCTGCCAACTGTGGCCCTTGCCTAAGGGAGCTCCATGGACCAGAACACCCAAAAAAGAAATGCAAGTAGAGAGACAGTAATTGGAAGGGGCTCCTCCAAGACCTAGGAGTGGACTAGAATTGAAAGCAGTTAACCAAACCCACCTTATACCATAATCAAACCCCCAAGGCCATTAAAGAAGAAAAAAGAAAAAAAAAATTTCATCCAAAGGACAGCAACTTCAAAGATTGAAGGAACATCAGCCCACACAAATGAGAAAGAACTAGCACAAAAACTCTGGCAAATCAAAAAGCCAGAGTGTCTTCTTTCCTCCAAATGACCACACTAGTTCCCCAGCAAGGGTTCTTAACTGGGCTGGAATGACTGAAATGACAGAAATAGAATTCAGAAGATGGTTAGGAATGAAGATCATCAAGATTCAGGGGAATTCAAAACCCAATCCAAGGAAGCTAACAATCAAAATAAAACAATACAGGAGCTGACAGATGAAATAGCCTCTATGTAAAAGAACCCAACTGATCTGATATAGCTGAAAAACACACTACAAGAATTGCACATTGCAACTGTAAGTATTAACAGCAGAATAGACCAAGCTGAGTAAAGAATCCCAGAGCTCAAAGACTAGCTTTCTGAAATAACCCATTCAGACAAGAATAAAGAAAAAAGAATAAAAAAGAATGAACAAAACCTCAGAGAAATATGGGATGGTGTGATTAGATCAAATCTATGACTCATGGGCATCCCTAAAAGAGACAGGGAGAAAGCAAGCAACTTAGAAGACATATTTTAGGATAATGTTCATGAAAATTTCTTGAACCTTGTTAGAGAGGCCAACATTCAAATCCAGGAAATGCAGAGAACCCCTAAGAGATATTACTCAAGACCATCCCCATACTCAAGACATATAATCATCAGATTCTCCAAGGTTTACATGAAAGAAAATATGTCAAAGGCAGCTAGAGAGAAAGGGCAGGTTACCTACAAAGTGAACTCCATCAGGCTAACAGCAGATCTTTCAGAAGAAAACCTAAAAGTCAGAAGAGATTGGGGGCCTATATTTAGCATTCTTTTTTTTTTTTTTTTTTTTTTTGAGACAGAGTCTTGCTCTGTTGCCCAGGCTGGAGTGCAGTGGCATGATCTCAGCTCACTACAAACTCTACCTCCTGGGTTCAAGCAATTCTCCTGTCTTAGCCTCCCACGTAGCAGGGATTACAGGCACCCGCCACCACAACCAGCTAATTTTTGTATTTTTAGTAGAGACAGGGTTTGTTGTGTTAGCCAGGCTGGTCTCAGACTCTTGACCTCAGGTGATCTGCCTGCCTCAGCCTCCCAAAGTGCTGGGATTACAGGTATGAGCCACCTCACCTGGCCTCATTTCATTCTTAAGGAAGAAAATTTCCAACCAAGAATTTCATATCTGGCCAAACTAAGCTTCATATGTGAAGGAGAAATAAGATGATTTTCAGACAAGCAAATGCTGAGGGGATTTTTTTTTCCCGCCAGACCTGCCTTATAAGCAGTCCTGAGAGGAGCACCAAATATAGAAGGGAAAGACCATGACTAGCCACTACAAAAACACACTTAAGTAGACAGACTTAAGTATAAATCAGTCACACAAACAAGTCTGCATAAACCAGCTAACAACATGATGACAGGATCAAATCTGCACTTATCAATAATAACCTTGAATGTAAATGGGCTAAATATCTCAATCAAAAGACACAGAGTAGCAAGCTGGATAAAAAAGCAAGTCCAATGGTATGCTGTCTTCAAGAGACCCATCTCACATGCAATGACATCTGTAGGCTCAAAATAAAAGGATGGAGAAAAATCTACAAAGAAAACAGAAAGGCCGGGTGCGGTGGCTCAAGCCTGTAATCCCAGCACTTTGGGAGGCCGAGACGGGCGGATCACGAGGCTAGGAGATCGAGAGACGATCCCGGCTAACACGGTGAAACCCCGTCTCTACTAAAAAATACAAAAAAAAAACTAGCCGGGCGAGGTGGCGGGCACCTGTAGTCCCAGCTACTCGGGAGGCTGAGGCAGGAGAACGGCGTAAACCTGGGAGGCGGAGCTTGCAGTGAGCTGAGATCCGGCCACTGCACTCCAGCCTGGGTGACAGAGCAAGACTCCGTCTCAAAAAAAAAAAAAAAAAAAAACAAAGACAGAAAAAAACAGGAGCTGCAATCATAACTTTAGACAAAATTGACTTTAACCTAACAAAGATAAAAAAAGATAAAGAAGGGCATTGTATAATAGTAAAGGGTGCAATTCAACAAGAAGACCTAACTATCCTAAATATATACACACTCAACACAGGAGCACCCAGATTCATAAAGCAAGTTCTTAGAGACCTATGAAGAGATTTAGATTCCCACACAATAATAATGGGAGACTTCAACACCCCACTGACAGTATTAGATCACTGAGGCAGAAAATTAACAAAGCTGTTCAGGACCTGAACTCAACACTTGATCAAAGTAACCTGATATCTACAGAACGCTCCACCCAAAAACAACAGAATATACATTCTTCTCATCACCACATGGCACATACTACAAAATCAACCAGACAATCAGACATAAAACAATACTCAGCAAAATAAAAAAACCTGAAATCATACCAACCACATTCTCAGACCACAGTGCAATAAAATAGAAATCAATACTAAGAAAATCATTAAAACCATATGATTACATGGAAATTAAATAACCTGCTCCTAAATGACTTTTGGGTAAATAATGAAATTAAGGCAGAAATAAAAAAAAATTCTTTGAAACTAATGAGAACAAAGATATGACATACAAGAATCTCTGGGACACAGCTAAGGCAGTGTTAATAGGGAAGTTTATAGCACTAAATGCCCATATCAAACAGATAGATCCCAAATTAACAACCTAATATTACAACTAGAAGACCTAGGGAAGCATGAGCAAACCAACCCCAATGCTATTGGAAGATAAGAAATAATCAAAATCAGAGCTGAGCTAAAGGAAATTGAGACACAAAAACCATACAAAAGGTCAATAAATCCAGAAATCGTTTCTTTGAAAGAAATTAATCAGACAGATAGATCACTAGCTAGACTAATAAAGAAAAAACGAGAGAAGATACAAATAAACACAATTACAAATTACAAAGAGGAGGTTACCACTGGCCCCACAAAAATACAAAAAACCTTCAGAGACTACTTTGAATACCTCTGTGCATACAAACTAGAAAATCTAGAAGTGGATAAATTCCTGGAAACAAACAACTTCCTAAGACTGAACCAGAAGAAACTGAATCCCTGAACAAACCAATAATGAGTTCTGAAATTGAATTAGTAATAAAAAGCCCACCAACCAAAACAAACAAACAAACAAACAAGAAAAGTCCAGGACCAGAGGAATTCACAGCCAAATTCTACCTGAGGTATAAAGAAAAGCTGGTACCATTCCAACAGAAACTATTACAAAAAATTGAGGAGGAGGGACTCCTCCCCAACTCATTTTATGAGGCCAGCATCATTCTGATACCAAAACCTGGCAGAGACACAACAACAACAACAACAACAAAGAAAAAGAAAAATTCAGGCTGATATTTTTGATGAACATAGATGCACAGATCCTCAACAAAATGCCAGCAAATTGAATCCAACAGCACATGCAAGATTGGTTCAACATATGCAAATCAATAAATGTGATTAGTCACTTAAACAGAACTAAAAATAAAACCATATGATTATCTCAATAGATACAGACCTTTCTGATGATTTTCAATAAAATTCAACATCCCTTCATGTTAAAAACCCTCAATAAACTAGCCATTGAAGGAGTATACTTCAAAATAATAAGATCCATCAATAACAAACTCACAGCGAACATCATACTGAATGGACAAAAGTTGGAAGCATGCTTCCTGAAACCAGCACAAGAGAAGGCTGCCCTCTCTCACCACTCCTACTCAACATAGTATTGGAAGTCCTGGACAGAGCAATCAGGCAAGAAATAGAAATAAAAGATATCCAAATAGAAAGAGAGGAAGTCAACTATTCCTCTTTGCTTAGACATGATTCTCTATCTAGAAAATGTCATAGTCTCTGCCCAAAAGCTCCTTAATCTGATAAATAACTTAAGCAAAGTTTTAGGATACAAAATCAATATACAAAAATCAGTAGTACTCTTATGCACCAACAACATCCAAGCTGAGAGCCACATCAGGAATGCAATCATTCACAATAGCCACAAAAAGAATAAAATACCTAGGAATACAGCTAACCAGGGGGGTGAAAGATCTCTACAATGAGAACTACAAAACACTGCTCAAAGAAATCAGAGATGATATAAACAAATGGAAAAATATTCAATGCTCATAGATAGGAGGAATCAATATTGTTAAAATGGCCATATTGCCAAAAGCAATTTACAGATTTGATGCTACTCCTATCAAACTGCCAATGACATTTTTCAGAGATTTAGAAAAAGCTATTTTAAAATTCATATGGAACCAAAAAAGAGCTCAAATAGCTAAGGCAACCCTAAGCAAAGCTGGAGGCATCACCTTACCCAACTTCAAACTATATACCACAGGACTACAGTAACCAAAACAGCATAGTACTGGTACAAAAATAGACATATAGACCACTGGAACAGTAGAGAGAGCCCAGAAATAATGCCATACCCCTATAACCATCTGATCTTCAACAAAGTTGACCAAACAAAAGCAATGGCAAAAAAAAAAAAAAAAAAAAAGCAATGGAAAAGACTCTTTATTCAATAAATGGCACTAGAATAAATGGCTAGCCACATGCAGAAGATTGAACTTGACCTCTTCGTTACACCACATACAAAATCAACTCAAGATGGATTAAAGACTGATGTGTAAAAACTCAAACTATAAAAACCCTGGAAGATAACCTAGGAAATGCCATTCTGCACATAGGACTTGGTAAAAATTTCATAATGAAGACACTAAAAGCAATTGCAACAAAACAAAAATTGACAAATGGGATGTAATCAAATTAAAGAGCTTCTGCACAGCAAAATAAACTATCAACAGAGTAAACAGACAACCTACTGAGAGAAAATATTTGCAAACTATACATCTGACAAAGGTCTAATATCCAGAATCGATAAGGAACTGAAACAAATTTACAAGTAAAAACAACCCCATCAAAAAGTGGGCAAAGGACATGAACACACACTTTTCAAAAGAAGACCTATATGCAGTCAAAAAGTATATGAAAAATGCTAAACATCACTAACCATTAGAGAAATGCAAATCAAAACTACAAGATACCATCTCACACCATTCAGAATGGCTATTACTAAAAAGTCAAAAAATAATAGATGTTGGCGAGGTTGTGGAGAAAAAGGAATGCTTATACAGTGCTAGTGGGAGTATAAATTAATTCAGCCATTGTAGAAATAAGTGTGGCAATTCCTCACTGAACTTAAAACAGAATTACCATTTGTCCCAGCAATCCCATTACCGGGTATGTACCCAAAAGAGTATAAATCATTCCACCATAAAGACACATGCATGTATATATTAACTGTAGCCTATTCACAATAGTAAAGACATGTAATCAACCTAAATGCCCATCAGTGGTAGACAGGATAAAGAAAATGTGGTATATATACATCATGGAATACTATGGAGCCATAAAAATAATGAGATTATGTCCTTTACAGCAAACATGGATAGAGGTGGAGGCATTATCCTTAGCAAACTAACACAGGGACAGAAAACCAAATACCACCTGTTCTCACTTGTAAGTGGGAGCTAAACAAGGAGAACACGTGGATACTAGGAGGGAAACAATAAACACTGGGGCCTACTTGAGATTGGAGGGTGGGAGGAGGGAGGGGATCAGAAAAAACACCTATCAGTCACTATGCATATTGCCCGGGTGATGAAATTATCTGTATACCAAACAAACCCCTGTGACACACAGTTTACCTATGTAACAAACCTGTACGTGTACCCCTGAACCTAAAACAGAAGTTAAAAAAGTAAAAAGAGATGAATTGAATGCTTAATAATCTGGCAAAGATATCAAGATGTATCAGTCTTGCCATTGAGACGAGGTGTGGTGTAGCAAAAATATATTTGGTCTTTGTTCCTGGTTCCTGGTTCCTGGCAGAGAGCTCCTAAAACTCTTGGAATTTACTAAGGGATCTGAGTGTCTTTTTTACTCATGCTAATGAGATGACTCATTTCTGGGATGGGGGGTAGGTACTAGATAGCTTCAGGGCAGGGGCTGATCACCAGAAGAACCAACCCTGTGATTAGAGGGTTGGAACTTTTAGCCTCATCCTCTGACTTCTGGGAAGGGAAAGTGAGTGGGGATTGAGTTCAGTCATATAACCAATGATTCAATCAATTATGCCTACATAACGGAAGCCTGTATAAAAACCCTGAAACAACAAGGTTTGGAGAGCTTCTGGACTGGTGAACACATCCACGTGCTGGGTGCGACATGTGTCTGGAGAGGTGTGGAAGTTCTGTGCCTCCGCCCCTACATCTCCATTTGGCTATTCCTGACTTGCATCCTTTATAAGAAAACTGCCATCATAAGTGCAGTATAGCCCTTTCATGAGTTCTGTAGTCATTCCAGCAAATTACCATGAATCATGGGACTCCCCAGCAAATCTGTAGCCAGGTCAGACAGAAGTGTGGGTACTGCGTGTAGTCTGGGGACCTGGGACTTGTGTTTGGCATCCGTAGTGGGAACAGGCTTGTGGGAACTGAGCTCCTTAACCTGTGGGGTCTGCACTAACTCCAGTTAGCTAGTGTCAAATTGAATCGTGGGACACTTGGTCAAAGAATTATTGTTGGGGCCGGGCGCAGTGGTTCAAGCCTGTAATCCCAGCACTTTGGGAGGCCGAGACGGGCGGATCGCGAGGTCAGGAGATCGAGAACATCCTGGCTAACACGGTGAAACCCCGTCTCTACTAAAAAATACGAAAAACTAGCCGGGCGAGGTGGCAGGAGCCTGTAGTCCCAGCTACTCGGGAGGCTGAGGCAGGAGAATGGCGTGAACCTGGGAGGCGGAGCTTGCAGTGAGCTGAGATCCGGCCACTGCACTCCAGCCTGGGCGACAGAGCCAGACTCCGTCTCAAAAAAAAAAAAAAAAAAAAGAATTATTGTTGGAAAGTACCAGGATACTTAAATTGTTTGCTCAAAGACCCTCCCACTTTGAATAGACCCAACCAACACTTACTCCAGTGACTCTTATGTGAGCTTCCTGGCTGATCTTTTTTTTTTTTTCTTTTTTTAAGACAGAGTCTCGCTGTGTCACCCAGGCTAGATTACAGTGGCATGCTCATAGCTCAGTGTAACCTCAAACTCTTGGGCTCAAGCAACCCTTCTGCCTCAGCCTCCTGAGTAGTTGGGACTACAGGTGTGTACCACTATGCCCAGCTATTTTTGCATTTTTTGTAGAGACAAGATCTTGCTATATTGCCCAGACTGATTTCGAACTCCTGGGTTCAGGCAATCCTCCTGCTTTGGCCTCCCAAGTGCTGGGATTATAGGCATGAGTCACTTCACCTGGCCCCACTTCCACTTTTTTTTTGTGATTACACATTCCTTCTACACACATGTCAATATGTTCACATGGTCAAGTCTTGCAGGTGTGAGAGCCATTCTTTGCATGTCTCTGCTCCTGTCCATTCTGTTTTGATGACACAGCTTAACTTTAGCCTGCAGTATTGATAGCTCAGTCTTTGTTTAGCTCTGGGCCTTGGCACCCCTGGCCTCTTTTGGAGTTGTGGCTAGAAGTCCTCAAATGCTTCCTGGCTTGTCGTGCAAACCTCATAAGTATCTTTATATTGTACATCTCTGGACTGCAGAGGTGTGACTGTCCAACGTCACCATGATTTAGCACTATCTGGAATAACCTGCTTCTCCAGTCTCTGACTCAGCTAGTTCAAATGTCTGCAGTATTTCCTCTCATTCTCACCCACTGGGACACTAAGACCCACTCCACTAGCAGAGGAGACTGATAAATTAGAGCTGAATTACATACAACTCCCACCTGCCAAAAAAGCCCCTTAACTGCATGTTACAAGCTATGGTGTAAAAGTCCTTCCTTGTAAGAGACAAAACAAAAATTCCAGAGAGCCATAAAGTTGCTCAAATTCTAACCCTGAAATTCTACTTCCAGACCTAAGGAAACAATCAGAGATACAAAGAATTATGTAAAAGTTATAAACTGTAATATTATTTATGAAGTGGAAAAACTAGAAATAATCTTAAATATCTAACAAAGAACAATATTATGTTTAAATTATATGATATGCAGTGATTTAAAATGTTTTTGAAGAAATTTAAAGACAAGCAAGGTCTCATAGCATCATGCTAAATGAACACAGTGGAATGTCAACTCTATACATTAAGGATCTAGGTAAGGTTAAGACGTATATATTATGTGCATCAAAAAAGATCTGAAGAAAATCTCAAAACCATCACCAGAAGCTTTATTTTATTTATTTTTGAGGTGGAGTTTCGCTCTTGTTGCCCAGGATGGAGTGTCGTGGCGTGATCTTGGCTCACTGCAACCTCCGCCTCCCGGGTTCAAGCGATTCTTGTGCCTCAGCCTCCTGAGTAGCTAGGATTACAGGTGCCCGCTATGACGCCCAGCTCATTTTTGTATTTTTTAGTAGAGATGGGGTTTTGCCATGTTGGCCAGGCTGGTCTCAAACTCCTGACCTCAGCTGATCCGCCCACCTCAGCCTCCCAAAGTGCTGGGATTACGGACATGAGCCACCATGCCTGGTCTAGAAATTTTCATTTAATGTGAAATTATGACTAATTTATTTTCCCAAGTTATCAAAGTGAGTATATATTACTTTTGTAATCTGAATTTAGTAGTTTTCTAAAAGTACTGTCTACCCCACAGCACTGCTTGATGTCTTTTGAGTGACTCCAAGGAGAGTAATCTTTTCTATTTTGGCTCTATCCATCTTTCCATTTTCATCGATCACTGTCTCCCACATACTGCTTTCCAGCCACATGGAACCTCTCACCATTCTTTCCACCCAACAGGCCTTTTCATCACTCTGTGCCTTGGCGTTTGCTGCTCCTTCAGCCTGGAATGCTCCTTACTTTCTTTCATACTCACTCTTCTTCCAAATGCACTTCAAATGCTAGTTTCAGGTTCCTGAAGACACAATTAGTCACTCCAGGTTCTGTGCTCTGTAGTTGTTTTACACCCGCTCCAGCATTTATCATGTGGTCATGTGACTCATTTACAACTTGCCTTCCCCACTAAATTGTGAGCCTGTCTTAGGGTAGGTGTATTATTTACTGTTGTATCACAAAGCCGACTATGTGCTAGGTAATGGAGATACAACAGTAAACAATACATCTAAATACACTTATTTAACATTCTTATTACAAAGAGTGCTAAATAAGTTAATTTAAACTTTACTGTTACCTCTTATTCAAAAAGAATCAAAGGCCAGATGCACTGTCACACTCTTGTAATCTCAGCACTTTGGGAGGCCAAGGCAGAAGGATTGCTTCAGCCCAGGAGTTCCAGACCAGCCTGTGCAACATGGTGAGACCCCATCTTTACAAAAAATTTAAAAATTAGCTGCACATGGTGGCATGTGCCTGTAGTCCCTGCTACTCGGGAGGCTGAAGTGGAAGCATTGCTTGAGCTTAGGAGGTTGAGGCTGTAGTTAACTGATCACATCGCTGCACTCCAGCCTGAGTTATGGAGGGAGACCCTATTTCAAAACAAAAATAAAAACCAAAAACAGGCCAGGTGCAGTGGCTCATGCCTGTAATCCCACCACTTTGGGAGGCCGAGGCAGGTGGATCACCTGAGGTCATGAGTTCAAGGTCAGCCTGACCAACATGGCAAAACACCATCTCTACTAAAAATACAAAAATTAGCCAGGTGTAGTAGTGGGTGCCTGTAATCCCAGCTACTTGGGAGTCTGAGGCAGGAGATTCACTTCTACCCTGGAGGTGGAGGTTGCAGTGAGCAGAGATCACACCATTGTACTCCAGCCTGGGTGACAAGAGCAAAACTCTGTCTCAGACAAAAGCAACAACAAAACCCCCCAAAAGAATCAAACTACTGGCTTAATAAATGGATGAATGAACTAGTGGCAAGGTTGACTACCAAAAAAAAAAAAAAAAAAAAAAAATCTGTGGTTCTTGGCATCCAAGCTCAGAAAAGGAATGATGTTGGAAGTAAGCTCTGTGAAAGACTATTATACAGACCTGAAAATGAGATAATGTTGTAAATACCAACAAAAGACATCCTGCCCTAGATGGCATGTCTTTGGAATTTTGAATTCTGTACCTCACTGCCTGATCATGTCAGGAACTATAAAGGGCCTAAGATTTGATTTTACTTGATTTACAAAGGCTAGTAAGTTAGGGTTTGCCACAAGGAGGTGCTGAATCTGGGGGACAAAAAGAACATGAAAGGGCTCCCCTGTTCCACCATCTCCTGAGATCGAATGTGTTCCCTCTCCAGGTGCTAGGGTCTCTGTGGCCATGCAGTTGGTGTGTCCCATCCAGTAGCCATGTCTATACTTTTTCTCCAGTCGTGCCCTACTTGCATCCAGATATCTTGTCTGGAAGGGTCAGATGTAAGAGGGACAGGGGCATTTTTGCAAAATTAAGAGAACCATTATACCCTATCTTGTCCTGTGTAGAACCTTGTAGAGGGATCTAGAGAACAGTGTACTAAACTAAGTAGTCATTATCATCATGATATAGGACCATGTTAGTCCAGTCTAACTGAACCAGAATTAAATTTGAATTCCCTAGTCTGTCTTTTGGCAAGTAGTCGAAGGTGTTCTCTCCCCAGGGACATCTGAAGGGTACACTAACCAGGCTGGCCTGAGGATGCTGTTAGGGAAAAAAGATGCATCGTGTTTAGCAATTGTCAGTGTAGAATCTTGGATTTTCAAAATAGGTTCTATAGCTCTCCACCCTTATGGTCCAGATTATCACCTAGGAGACCAAGAGGAGATGAACTCTTTCTGGGGAAGGGTTCATTTAGTGACCATACTGCCTTACTAAGGTGTGCAGTGAGAGTTAGGGTTAGAGTCAGAAATCTTTTTGAGTTGATTTTTGAGAAGGCCTTTCCAATGTTCAAAATGATAGCAGATACCTGCAAATGGGAGCGTGAAATGTCCATTGAATACCTTGACTTGTGGTCCATTGCTGAATGGCCTTTGAAATCCCTTCTCCCAAGTCTCACAGGGGTGATGTGGGCCAGATAGATGTCACACATGCAGGGAGTTGTATTACAGGAGGGGAACACTGAGCTCAGGGACTCCACTGCTTTTATAGCAAACAGTAAGCAAGCTTGCTCTTTGTCCTGATGGGAGACATCCCTTCATGTTTCAAGGTTGCTTGCTGCAACCTAACCCTGAGAAATGTCCTGGATAAAGAGTGGTGAGAGCCTTGCATTCTTGGCATACTTAGCAAGGTATGTAGGAGTATAAGAGCCTCACAGAAAGGAGACTCCCAATAGATATGCTCTGTGAAATGATCAGTGCTCTCACATTCCATGCCAATGACCAACACTTATTTAAAAAAAAACAGTTGATCAAGTAATTCCAATGAAAGAAGAGGATCTCTTGAAGTAATAAAAATTGCTCCCTTAATTCATTCTTCTTTTTTAGTGGCTTCTATCTAGTGTTTTTTCAACCATAGAATATTTTTTCTTTAGGCTCTCCAATTTTCTTCTAAAACAATAAAAGTGTCTTTCATGGGCCTCTGATGACTCAACTTCCTTTTTTTCTTAGGTAGTCTCCTGAAAACAAACACAGCATGGTTATTATTTATGAGCTGAAAATTATCACTACAAATGATTCATTCATCCATTTATTATTCCACAAACATTGCGAGGTGACTGCCATGTGCTAAGCACTGTGCTACGTACTGGAGATATAAGGGTGACTGGATAGTTGAAACACAGTTCCTGCCCTCATGGAGTTCATTGTCTAGTAGGGGATATAGGCACATACAAACATCAATTCTATTTCATGGTAATAAGTGCCATAGTAGAGGTATTTGAGCTGTACTGGAGTATGAATTGGGTTCCCATGCAAAAAAAAAAAAAAAAAAAAAAACAAAGGATGAATAATGCATATGACTGGGCAAAGGGAATAGGATGAGAGAGGGTTCAAGAGAATAGAAGAAACTGCTGCCCTCCTCTGCTATATGTATTCTATGACCTAGACTTAAAACTGATTACAGCTGGGTGCAGTGGCTCACATCTGTAATCCCAGCACTTTGGGAGGCCAAGGTGGGCAGATCACGAGGTCAGGAGATCGAGACCATCTTGGCTAACATGGTGAAACCCCGTCTCTACTAAAAATACAAAAAATTAGCTGGGCATGGTGGCACGTACCTGTAGTCCCAGCTACTTGGGAGGCTGAGGCAGGAGAATTGTTTGAACCCGGGAGGCAGAGGTTGCATTGAGCCAAAATCCCACCACTGCACTCCAGTCTGAGCGACAGAGCGAGACTCTGTCTCAAAAACAAAACAAAACATAAACCTGATTACAGTACTTGATGTACTTACTTTTTAATGATGGAGTCTCACTATGTTGCCCACACTGGACTCAAACTCCTGGGCTCAATCAATCCTCCTGCCTCAGCCTCTTGAGTAGCGGGGGCTACAGATGCACTCCACCATGCCAGGTAGCACTTCATTATTTTTGAGACGGAGTCTTGCAGAGTAAGTCACAATACATGCTTAAGATTCTTTTTTTAAACTGAGGACCTGGCTGGGTGCAGTGGCTCATGCCTATAAGCCCAGCACTTTGGGAGGCTTATAAGCCCAGTATTTTGGGAGGCACAAACCTGATTAATTTGTGTGACAGAAGTCCCATAGCATCCTTTTCCTAATTATTGTTTAAAGGTTTTCTTTAATTAATAGTCATGCTCCTAGAATCCTTCATAATACAATTTTTAAATGGTCATTTTTTTTTTTTTTTTTTGAGACACGGTCTCACTGTGATGTCCAGGCTGGAGTGCAATGGTGCTATTTTGGCTCACTGCAACATCTACCTCCTGGGTTCAGGCGATTCTCCTGCCTCAGCCTCCCGAGCAGCTGGAATTACAGGTGCCCACCACCACACTTGGCTAATTTTTGTATTTTTAATAAAGACAGGGTTTTGCCATGTTGGCCAGGCTGGTCTTGAACTCCTGACCTCAAGTGATCTGCCTGACTTGGCCTCCCAAAGTGCTGAGATTATAGGTGTGAGCCACCCCATTCGACCTGTAATTCTTTACTTCCCAAATTTTCTACAGTGATCATGTATAATTTTTTAGATAGAGAAAAATATAATTTTTTAAAAAAGGAGTGAAGGAAATAAAAGACAGTCATAAGACAACTGGCTCCTGAGTGGATATCAGCCTTGTCCATCCCTCCTGATCATTCAACCATTTCCAAGATAGCTGTCCCTTCCCAGAGCAGTGGGATATTAATGGCATGAGGCCAGCAGTGCACTTCTAGCCAGGGCACATTCTTTGGAGTCTGTGGAGTTTTTGTGGCCCTAAGCAAGAATACTAACCTTTAGTGCCAGCCACATAATCTACATTACAGTAGTCAGGCAATTTTTCTGGTCTCCTCTGGGGAATCAGCCCTGAGCCCTAGCTGACAGGTTAAGAGCCTGGCTTCCTGACAGCCAAATTGCCCATCTTTCTAATCTGATATTTTGGTTATTTTAATTAGATAATTAACCCGGCTCTCTATGTCTCTGTTCTGCTGTCTGCTCCTGCCCTACAATTCTGAAATGGAGCCTCCTTCAAATCCTGACATCTGTTCAGGAAAGGTCCAATAATGCAAAACGTGATAAAATGAGGCATATCTGAAGGGTCCAATAGTGCAAAATGCGATAAAATGAGGCATGTCTGTATGTAGGTAGATAGTTTCTGTGATGGTGCTTAATTTCTCAACTGGCCCTTTAAGATTCAGCTCTCTGGAGCCTTCCCTGACTCTGCTAGGCCAAAGTAATTCATTTATTTGTTCATCAAACATGTACAATTGCCTACCCAACATTAGATACCGTGTTAGGTAATGGAGAAGGAGAATGATTAAGACGAGATTCTTGCCTTCCAGAGGTTCACAATCTAGAAAAACAAAGAACTGTAATGGGGGTAATGATTAAGGTATGCATAAAATACATACACAAGTGGATAGAAGCCCAAGATCTGACTTGGGGTCTTTAACGATGATTAGGAATTTGCCGAATAGATGTGAGGGACAGGAAGGAAACTGGAAAATATTTTAGGCAGATAGGACAGCATGTACAGAGGCATGGAAGGCAGAGGCTATATCTTAACCAGCTCTGCTTCCCTAATTTATCTAGGATAGTGCAGGGCACATGGTAAACACCTCTGAATATTTGTTGAAAGAATGAATGAATGGCTGCTTTTGTTACTAGAGGCTTCTATTTCAAAGGAGTGTTTACACAACTCCAGTAAACTTTTTTAAATTTAAATTTAGATTAAAAAAATCTAAAAACAAACACAATTTACCATTTATTAAGCTCAACTCTCACTGATATAATACCCAAGCTAGTTCTCTATGAGATCTTTATTCAAAAATGTATAGACACAGAGGGGGAATACACTATACACCAACAAAGTGGCTGCCTGACTCACAGTAATTCCTTTTCCTGTAAAATGTCTCTTTACATAGGGTCGACTCGCAGCAGCCACATCTCTGTCTTTTTACCCTGCTGTATCCCTCCTCCCCTATCCTGCTCCACCTACATAGCTGACCAATACAGGAGTAAACCATATGACCTGAAACTTGCCAAATCAGGGTCCTAAGATAAATTAAGGGGTATTATGGAAGGCTTGGCCATGATATCAGCCAGGAAAGGAAACGGTTTGCTATGAGACAGAACAAAGCTGACTCATTTAGAAGTCAAGACAGAATCCTAGCAGTGTTCCAGTCCTTGAATCTACCCTCCCCATGGCTCAGCTGCACCCTGTCCTTCCAGTGGCTATGTAAATAACCTCAGCATCTTCCAATAAATTCCTCCTTTCTGCCCTAGCTGGTTTGAGTTGGATCTCTATTACTTGTAGTCAGAAGACCCAACTAACACAGGGAATGAAGACAGGAACTAGGAGGCCAACTTACCCAGGCTCTCTGTGGCTTCCACACAGACGCTAGGATACATGCCCTCAGTGTAAGTTGCCACCAGAAGATACAGATGGGTCTTCACCACAACCACACCAGCGTTCTCCTGGATAAAAAATAAAAGAGAATATTCTGCTCTTGGTTCTAATTACAGGACCAGTAGTCATGCTCCAGCTATGTTTTTCACCATTTTCTGATTTCCGTATTCCATATATTTATATGTCTGCTTTTGGACCGTCCACTCTTTTCCACCAATTTTGTTGCCTTTCCTCAAAAAGTTTCAGACTGTTATAATAATGGTAGATGGATTCTGAAAAGTTCCGCAATTGATTATCACATACCCCATCCCAATTAGAACAACTGATGTAGGCCGGGGGCGGTGGCTCCCGCCTGTAATCCCAGCACTTTGGGAGGCCAAGGCGGGAAGATCACCTGAGGTCAGAAGTTTGAGACCAGCCTGGCCAACTTCATGAAACCCCGTCTCTACCAAAAGTACAAAAATTAACCAAGCGTGGTGGCAGGCGCCTGTAATCCCAGCTACTCAGGAAGCTGAGGCAGGAGAATCTCTTGAACCCAGGAGGTGGAGGTTGCAGTGAGCCGAGACCATGCCATTGCACTCCACCTTGGGTGACAAAAGTGAAACTCATCTCAAAAAACAAAAACAAAATCAAACAAACAAAAAGCAAAACTGATGTAATGGAAAGGTCGTACATTTTGGAATCGGACAGCCCTGGGCTTGAATTCTAGTGCCTCCATTTTCTGCTGCATGTATAAGCAGTGTCCTCATCTTTAAAATGAGATTATAGATTATTTATAATGTGGATGAAGCAGCATGCCTAACCCATAATATAGGGCATCCAATGAATGATTTTCATCTCCTTCATTCCTTACAAGCAACATAGAGCTGAATTTTTTTTTTTTTTTTTGAGATGGAGTTTCGCTCTTGTTGCCCAAGCTGGAGTGCAATGGCATGATCTCAGCTCACTGCAACCTCTGCCTTCTGGGTTCAAGCAGTTCTCCTGCCTCGGCCTCCTGAGTAGCTGGGATTACAAGTGCGCACCACCACACCTGGCTAATTTTATTTTTAGTAGAAACAGGGTTTCACCGGCCGGGCGCGGTGGCTCAAGCCTGTAATCCCAGCACTTTGGGAGGCCGAGACGGGCGGATCACGAGGTCAGGAGATCGAGACCATCCTGGCTAACCCGGTGAAACCCCGTCTCTACTAAAAAATACAAAAAACTAGCCGGGCGAGGCGGCGGGCGCCTGTAGTCCCAGCTACTCGGGAGGCTGAGGCAGGAGAATGGCGTGAACCCGGGAGGCGGAGCTTGCAGTGAGCTGAGATCCGGCCACTGCACTCCAGCCTGGGCGACAGAGTGAGACTCCGTCTCAAAAAAAAAAAAAAAAAAAAAAAAAAAAAAAAAAAGAAACAGGGTTTCACCATGTTAGCTAGGCTGGTCTTGAACTCCTGACCTCAGGCGATCCACCCACCTCAGCCTCCCAAAGTGCTGGGATTACAGGTGTGAGCCACCGTGCCTGGCCACTGAGAGATGTTTTAAGCGCATAAATGATTATCTTTTTTTTGAAGGAGGATGTAGAGTATGAAGGCTGGACTGTATTGGAAAGAGTTCAGGCAAGGCTCAGTTAATAGATTCTGGAATGAACATTTCTCAAAACCAGGCTCTTGATAGGACTTTCTTTCACATATGTCTTCCTGGCACTAGACTGCTATCTCAAGACAGTGGCTCAAGACATTAATGGATTTAATCTGTTTTACAGAGAGGATCAGGCAGGGCAAGGAAAATTGGAGGCAAATTCTTTTCTTTTACTCAGCTCTCTTCAAATCTTGAGCGCTCACATTTTTGGCATAAAGAGAATATTCATCTGCCCGGACACATCTGTAATCCTTTTCCTTGAAATACAATCCTTCTCTTCGGGTTTGCAAAGGGTTCTTGGCAAATCCATTCACCAGTGTTCGGACATCACTGGGCATTACCTGGAGAGGTTACATAGTTAGAACAGGAGTCAGCCAACTATGGCTGGTGGCCAGCCAAATTTAGCCCACTGTCTGTTTTTTATGGCCTGCAAGCTAAGAATGGTTTTCATGTTTTTAAACGGTTGGGGAAAAAAAAAATCAAAAGAATAACACTTCGTGACACAAATTATACGAAATTTGAACTTCAGTATCCATAAATATAAAATTTTATGGGAACACAGTCACATTCATTCTTCTATGCATGGCTGTTTTTCCTTTACAATTGCAGAGTTGAGTGGTTGTGACAGAGACTCTATGGCCCTGTGCTGTAGTTTGAATCTCATGTTGAAATCAGATCCCCAACATTTTGGGTGGGGCCTAATGGGAGGTATTTGGATCATGGGGGCAGATCCCTCATGAATAGACTGATGCCTTCCCTGCGAGGTGGGGGAAGCTGTCAGTGAGTTTTCACTGTATTTGTTCCAGGAGAGCTGGCTGTTAGAAAGAGCCTGGCACCTCTCCACTTGCTCTCTCTTGCTTCCTCTCCCCCACTGTGATCTCTGCACATGCTGGCTCCCCTTCACCTCTGCCATGAGTGGAAGCAGCCTGAGGCTTTCACAGATGACTAATCTTCCAGGCAGTAGACCTGTGAGCCAAATAAACCTATTTTCTTTATAAATTACCCAGCTTCAGATATTCCTTTATCTCAACAGTAAAAAGACTAAGCCTAGAAACCTAAAATATTTATGTAGCTCTTTACAGAAAAAGTTCATTTAAAAGTCATGTCTGGGCTGGGCACGCTGGCTCAGGCCTGTAATCCCAGTACTTTAGGAGGCCGAGGCAGGTGGATCACCTGAGGTCAGGAGTTCGAGACTAGCCTGACCAACATGGTAAAACACCATCTCTACTAAAAATACAAAAATTAGCCGGGCCTAGTGGTGCACTCCTGTAATCCCAGCTACTCGGGAGGCTGAGGCACAAGAATCGCTTGAGAGGCGGAGGTTGCAGTGAGCTGAGATCGCGCCACTGCATTCCAGACTAAGCAACAAGAGTGAAATTCCATCTCAAAAAAAAAAAAAAAAAAGTCATGTCTGCTTCATGTTTGGAAGAATAGAAATAATAAGTAAACCAAGTCTTATGTCCAAACTTGTTTTTTCTTACATTAAAACCTGGTGATGCTACACACAGGCTCCGCTCCTGGATTTTGATGAGGGCTGCACTGTCCACATGCTTGGTTCCCAAGAGGGTGTCTAACAATAAGCTCTGCAAATGGCTCATGTTCCCTCAACTCTGAAAGGGAAAGTGCAGTTGAAGCCATTGACTCTGGCTAGCTTTTAAAAGGCATGTGAATACAAATGTCCTTAGGACACTTCGGACAGTTCTAAGATCAGCAAGTGTACTTTGAAAAGACACAGAGTGAAAACGGTGGTCCATCATTCAGGGCCCACCAATACCCAAAGAGAAACAGAATCATAGAAAAATCACAGCTCACACAGAGTAGGTTATGAAGCTGAGTTTGGAAAATCACAGCCTCATGATTTTCTGGCTATGTCAATGGTTTACATCAGGATCATCTGGGATTTAAAAACAAACATTGTACACTGAGAAAAACCCTGTAAAATAAAAAAATAAAAACAAAAAAACCCAGGATGGAGCGCTACTCCGCTAAGTTAAACACAACTAAAAGAGATATGCGTGGCCATAAACCCACACATTCCCTTCCCGGTGACCTGCATCAGCGCCCACTATGAACGCTGATCAACATCCCAACGGACTAAAAACACCTTGAAGACACTTAAACCCACATTTCCCGCACAAGTCCCCAAGCCTTGGACCCCCCCTCCTCAGGACCTCCGGCACAGGCGCCCCTTTCCCGCCACTGCCTTCCAGTGGTTTGGTCCCCGAGCAGGACCGAAGGCGGGGCAGGGGGTGGTGAGCGGTGAATTCCCCGGCACCGAGGACTTGAGGGAGCGGACGCCACCCCGCTCTCTAGTGCTCCGCAAGGGGCCGGCGACCAAGGACCCGCCCGTCAACCGACGCGGTTGCGGGTGGGTGGCGGCGGCGGGATTGGCCGGGCCTCGCGCCGGTCACCAAGAAGCAAGGACTCCAGCCCCTTCCGCAAACCAAGACCCGCCAGCTAGAGCCGCCGCCCAATCCCCTTTGGGCCTGAAGCAGTCCTCCGCCGCCCTGGCGCCTCCCGCGCGGACTCGCTGTGGAACCCGCGGCGGAGGGGGCGGACGGTCTGCGCGGCGCTGCGTCCGGGAGACAGTGGGCGCCAACATTCGCGCGTTCCGCGCACGCGGGCGGGCTCCCTTCCAGCCGCAGCCGGACGACTCCGGGGCCGTCGGGCCGGGCCCGAGAGTGGAGCAGGACGGCCGCGGGCTTGCTGGCCTTGGGAGGGCAGAGAGGTGCCTGTTGCGGCCGGCGACCTCCCTGCCAGGCCGGGCGGTCCCCGCGCACAACGCGCCTGCGCGGGAGGCCCGCGGTCCGGGGTCTGGCGTGGAGGCCGCAGGCGCCCGGCCTAGCGGGTGGGAGGAAGGGCCGGGAGTGGGCGCGGTGGGCGAGAGCGGGTGCGGACGCTGACGACATCCCCGTCTCACCCGGGCCTCGGGGAGGACTTCGGGCCGCGCAGAGCTCGAAGACTTGCACAGTATGACCAAAAGCCCCTCCCTGCCTTCTCTAAGTAGCTCAGCCTGTGTTTCTCTGGCCGGAAAGTTGCAGTTCTCCCCACTCGAGGCCACCAAAGTCAGAAAAGTGCTGCAAATGGGACTCCCAGAGGCCAGGCTGAAGCTGCCACACTGGCTGGAATGGGCCACCTTGGAGGGGGACTTGGGAATTCATTCCAAGGGACGGGGGTTTCTTTCAAAGAGCATGTTGCCTGCTTACAAAGGAGGCTGGCTCTGAAGCCGTCATCTGGAGTCTGTAGTGAAGGCCTTTTGTTAGGGAAACTGGATGGTTCGTGTTCAAAATCCATTTTGCGTGTGTGCAAGGATACAGGTGGTATTAAACAGAAGAGAAAATCAGATGACTGTGAAATTTTCAATACTAAATAAGATGATTTTTAGTTTTTCTAGGGGCACTATTTATTTGTGACCACAATGAAAAATGTAGACAGTGATGATCTGGTAACTGGCGCACTTCCCAAGCTCAAGAGCTCAAAAGAATGGTTGGAGCCCAAGCCTCTATGTTTTATGGAGGTATATAACAAATAGTGTGGGATTTGGAGATTTTTTTACTTGGGTCGTTGCAGTGGGAAGTGGCTTGTGCTGAATATATTGTTTTTTTTCTATTGTTTGTTTTTATTTCATTCTGTTTATTATTCCCTTCACTTTACTAACTTTGTATATTCACTTTGCTGTTTTTTTCCTAACATCTTAAGGTGGAATCATAGGTCATTGATTATATACCTTTTTAAATGTAGCATAGCTGTAAGTTTCTCTTGAGGTACTGCCTTAACTGCATCACCCAAATTTTGATATGATGTATGTATGTATGTATTTATTTATATTTGAGGTAGGGTCTTGCTATGTTGCCTAAGCTGGAGTGCAATGGCACAATCATGACTCACTGCAATCCCCGCCTCCTGGAATCAAGCCATCCTTCCACTTCCTAGTAGCTGAAACTATAGTCGCACACCACCATGTCTGGCTAATTTTTGTATTTCCTGTAGAGATGGGATCTCACTGTGTTGCCTAGACTGATCTCCAACTCCTGAGCTGAAGCAATCCACCTACCTTGGTGTTCTAAAATGCTGGGATTATAGCTGTGAGCCCTTGTGCCCAGCGAGTTATATTGTTTTTAGATTGTAGTTTCTTTTTTCTAAACAGCTTTAGTAAGATATAATTGATATACAGTAAACTGCATATATTTAAAGTGTGCTGTCTGGTACTGTGGCTCATGCCTGTAATCCCAGCACGTTGAGAGGCTGGGGTGGGAGGATCGCTTGAGCCCAGGAGTCCTGGACCAGGCAAAGCAATATACTGAGACCCTGTCTCCACAAACGAACAAACAATAATAGCCAGGTGTGGTAGCATACACCTATAGTCCCAGCTGCTTGAGAGGCTGAGGCAGGAGGAGCGCTTGACCCCAGGAGTTTGAGGCTGCAGTCAGCTGTGATTGTGCCACTGCATCCCTGCCTGGGTGACAGAATAAGACCCTGTCTCAAATAAAGTATACAAACTTGGTAAGTTTTGACATGTATACACACAAAAACATCACCACAATCAAGATGGTGAACATACTCAGTACTCCCAAAGCTTCCTGACTATTCTGTTGTAATTCCTCCCTCTCTCACATCTCCCCACCACTGCTTTTCTTTCTTTCTTTTTCTCTTTCTCTTTCTCTCTTTCATTCTTTTTCCTTTTCTTTTTCCTTTTCTCTTCTTTCTTTTGCCCTGTCACTCAGCCAGGAATGCACTGGCGTGATCTCGGCTCAGTGCAACCTCCACCTCCCAGGTTCAAACGATCCTCCTACCTCAGCCTCCCGAGTAGCTAGGATTACAGGCCTGTGCCACCACACCTGGCTAATTTTTTTGGATTTTTAGTAGAGATGGGGTTTCACCATGTTGGCCAGGCTGGTCTCAAACTCCTGACCTCAAGTGATCTGCCCTCTGCGGCCTCCCAAAGTGCTGAGATTATAGGTGTGAGCCACCGTGCCCAGCCTGCTTTGCTTTCTGTCACTGTAGTTTAGTTTGCGTTTAAAAAATTGTATACAAATGGAATCTTCCAGTATATATTTCTTTTCCTTCTGTTTGGTTTCTTTGACTCATCACAATTATTTTGCCCCTCACCCATGTTGTATGTATCAATATTTCATTCCTTTTTTGGTTGAATGCTATTCCCTTATATGGATATATCCCAATTTGTTCATCCTGTTTATGAACATTTGGGTTGTTTCCAGTTTGGGGCTATTACAAATAAAGCTGTTATGAACATTCATGTGTGTGTCTTTGATGGACATATGATTTCATTTCTCTTGGGTAGATATTTAGTTGTGGAATGACTGGGTCATATGGTAAATGAATTTTAACTTTTTATGAAGCTGCCAAACTAGTTTCCAAAGTCATTGAATTATTTTGCATAACCACTAGTAGTGTGTGAGAGTTCCAGTTGTTTCATAATCTAGCCAACATTTGGAATAGTTTTATTTACTTATTTATTGTATGGCCTTTTAAACTCAAGACATTTTCAAAAGATGTATAGTGACATCTCATTGTGGTTTTAATTTACATTTCCTTAATGACTAACGATGAGCATCTTTTCAAATCTTACTTGCCATTTATCTGTCTTCTTCTTAGGCGAAGTGTTTGTTCAAATCTTTCGCCCACTTTAAAATTGGCAATTTTAGGTTGGGTGGTTTGTATTCTTATTGTTGGACTCTTCTTATTGAGATATAGTTTATATGCCATAAGATTCACTACTTTTTTTTTTTTTTTTTTTTTGAGACGGAGTCTTGCTCTGTCGCCTAGACTGGAGTGCAGTGATGGGATCTCGGCTCACTGCAAGCTCCGCTTCCCGGGTTCACGCCATTCTCCCGCCTCAGCCTCCCAAGTAGCTGGGATGACAGGAGCCCACCACCAAGCCCAGCCAATTTTTGTTTTTGTATTTTTACAAAAAAAGGTAGAGAGGAGGTTTCACTGTGTTAGCCAGGATGGTCTCTATCTCCTGACTTAGTGATCTGCCTGCCTCAGCCTCCCCAAGTGCTGGGAATACAGGCATAAGCCACGTGCCTGGCCAAGATTCACTAAAGTGTACAATTCAGTGTTTTTTATTTTTTAGAAATTCAGAATTTTTATTTTCAGTGTTTTTTAGTATATTCCCCAATATGTGCAACTGTCACCACCATCTAATTCCAGAACATTTAATCACTCCCAAAAAGAAACCTCACACCTTTTAGCAGTCACTCCCCATTCCCCTCCCTCTCTGGCTGCTGGCAACACTCATCTA
Source organism: Macaca mulatta (assembly GCF_049350105.2). Classification (NCBI taxonomy): domain Eukaryota; kingdom Metazoa; phylum Chordata; class Mammalia; order Primates; family Cercopithecidae; genus Macaca; species Macaca mulatta. Next base: position 100,897,438 of record NC_133418.1, on the reverse strand, counting down.
CTTCCTGTCTAAACAGATTTGTCTACTCTGGACATTTTATACAAATGGAATCATGTAGTCCTTAGTGACTGCTTTCACTTAGTATAATGTTTTCAAGGTTCCTCCATGTCATAGCATAAGCAGTACTTTATTCCTTGTGATGGCCAAATAATATTCCATTGTCTGAGTATCACATTTTGTTTATCCCTTCATCAGTGGATGGACATTTGGGTTGTTTCTGTTTTTTGCTATTATGAATAATGCTGCTATGAACATTTGTGTATAACTTTTTAGGTAACATATGATTGCAGTTCTCTTGGGTATGTAACCTAGGAGTGGAATTGTTGGGTCATATGGTAACTATGTTTAACTTTTTGAGGAACTGCTGAACTGTTTCCCACAGCAGTGATACCGTTTTAAATTTTTATAGCAATGTATGAAAGTTACAATTTCTCCACTGCTCAGAGTTCGTTGAGCTTCTTGTATCTGTGGGTTTATAGTTTCTGATAAATCTGTACATTTTTCAGCCATTCTTTCTTTCTTTTTTTTTTTTTCAAGTGAGTCTCACTCTGTCACCCAGGTTGGAGTGCAGTGGCACGATCTCAGCTCACTCCAACCTCCGCCTCCTGGGTTCAAGCGATTCTTGTGCCTAAGCCTCCTGAGTAGCTAATATTACAGATGTGCACCACCATGCCTGGCTAATTTTTGTATTTTTAGAAGAGACGAGGTTTCACCATGTTGGCCAGGCTGGTCTTGAACTCCTGACCTCAAGTGATCCACCTGCCTTGGCCTCCCAAAGTGATGGAATTACGGGCATGAGCCACCATGCCTGGCCTATTTCTTAAAATAGTTTTTCTATTCCATCTACTCCATCTTTTGGGAAATATATTTTTTCTACTCCATCTTTTGGGAAATACAACTGTATGTACAATAACCTGCTTGAAGTCCTGTAGTTCACTTATATTCTGGTTATTTTCTTCAGTTTTTCCCCCGTGCATTTCATTTTGGAAAGCTTCTGTTGCTATGCTTTTAAGTTCACTAACTTTCTGTAATGTCTAATCTGCTAATAAACCTACCTAGCATATTTTTCATCTCAAGTATTATAATTTTCATCCATAGAAGTTTTATCTGGATCTTTTTGTTGCTGTCTTTTGTTTGTTTGTTGCTGCTGCTGTTGTTGAGACAGTATCTCGCTATATAGCCCAGTCTGGTCTTGAATTCCTAGCCTCAAGTGAGCCTCCTACCTTGGCCTTCCAAAGCACTGGGATTACAGGTGTGAGCCATCATGCCTGGCACTTAGTTCTTTTTCAAACACTTTCTTCTGTCTCAACATGTCTACTCTTCCTCTAGTTTCCTTAACTTATGAACTACAGGAATAATAATGATTTTAATGTCCTGGTATAATAATTATAGTGTCTCTGTCATTTTGGGGACAGTTTTGGTTAATTTTCCTTATTATTATTGGTTAAATTTTCCTATTTCTTTGTATACCTGGTGATTATTGGTTAAATTTTCCTATTTCTTTGTATGCCTGGTGATTTTTGATTGAATGCAAGACTGAATTTTAACCATGTTGAGTGCTAGATATTTTTGGTTTGCCATAAATATTCTTTTTTTTTTTAAGTACAAGTGCACAGATTTCCCATAAATATTCTTCATTTTTCCCCTCGGATTCAGTTAAGTTACTTGGACACAGCAGGATTCTTTCAGGTCTTGCCTCCGAAGTTTTGCTAGACACGACCACAGCAGTGTCTGCCGTAGGGCCAATTTTGTTTCAGTACTGATACAAAACCTTTCCAAATACTCTACTCTATGCACTTCGAACTATGGGATTTTTTTCCTCTGGCTGATGCTAAAGGGAACGAATACTCCTGGGACTGTGTGACCTCTAGGGATTGATTCCTTAATTCTTGCAGGTGTTTCTTTGCCCATTGTTCCTTTGGGTATTTTTCTCACAGGCATATAGTGTTTACCATCAGCTGAAGACTCAAGGGGACCTCTGCGGACTTGACTCTGCAGATCTCCAGAGCTCCATTCTTGTAGCCTTCCTCCCTGTAGTACTCTAACCTATGAACTCCAACTGCTCTGGCCTCTCCAGACTCCCATCCCTACTCCTCAATTCAGGCAGACAGCTGGGCTGTTTGTTTTCTGTTTCTCAGGGGCCAGGGGCCACTGTTCTTCTTTGCCTGATGTTCGATATCTTGGAAACTGTTGTTTCATCTATTTTATCTTTTTTTTAAAGTTGTTTCAGGTGGGAGAGTAAGTCTGTTTCCTGTTACTCTGTCTTGTCCAAAAGTGAAAGTTCTCATCCAGACATTATTTTTTCAAACAGTTGTTTTCTGTTCATTCTTTTACTCCTCATTTCTGCAACTCTGATTATCCATTTGTTGAATCTTTTGATATTATCTCATATGTCACTATGACTCTGTTCATTATTTTCTAATATTTCTTCTTCCTTTTTTTCAGATTGGGTAATTTCTAATGATCTGTCCTCAAGTTCACAATTTTTATGTCGTCTCTGATCTGCTGCTAACCCATTGAGGTTTGTTTATTTCTCAAATTTAAGAATTGTATTTTCCACTTGGTTTTTTATCATTTCTATTCTGTGCTAAGATTTTCTATTCATTAATTATGAGCGTATTTTTAAGCATAGCTATCATAACTGTCCTGAAATCCTTGTCTTCTTTTTTTTTCAGATTTTCATGTCAATATAATTTTCTTTTTTTTTTTTTCTTTTTTTTTTTTTTTTGAGACGGAGTCTCGCTCTGTCACCCAGGCTGGAGTGCAGTGGCCGGATCTCAGCTCACTGCAAGCTCTGCCTCCCGGGTTCACGCCATTCTCCTGCCTCAGCCTCCCGAGTAGCTGGAACTACAGGCGCCTGCCACCTCGCCCGGCTAAGTTTTTGTATTTTTAGTAGAGACGGGGTTTCACTGTGTTAGCCAGGATGGTCTCGATCTCCTGACCTCGTGATCCGCCCATCTCGGCCTCCCAAAGTGCTGGGATTACAGGCTTGAGCCACCGCGCCCGGCCCTTTTTTTTTTTTGCTTATTTTACTTTAAGTTCTGGAATACAAGTGCAGGATGTGCAGGTTTGTTGCATGTGCCGTGGTGGTTTGCTGCACCTATCAACCCATCATCTAGGTTTTAAGCCCTGCGTGCATTAGCTGTTTGTCCTAATGCTCTCTCTCCCCTCGCTCCCCAGCCCCCAGTTGGCCCTGATGTGTGTTGTTCCCCTCCCTGGGTTCATGTGTTCTCATCGTTCAACTCCCACTTATGAGTGATAACATGCGGTGTTTGATTTTCTGGTTACTGTGTTAGTTTGCTGAGTATGATGGCTTCCAGCTTCATCTATGTCCCTGTAAAGGACATGGTCTCATTCCCTTTTATGGCTGCATAGTATTCCATGGTGTATATATACATTTTCTTTAACCAGTCTATCATTGATGGGTGTTTGTGTTGGTTACATACCTTTGCTATTGTAAATAGTGCTGCAGTAAACATACATGTGCAGGTGTCTTTATAGTAGAATGATTTATATTTCTTTAGGTACATACCCAGAAATGGGATTGCTGGGTCAAATGGTATTTTTGGTTCTAATATCCTTGAGGAATCGCCACACTGTCTTTCACAATGGTTGAACTAATTTACATTCCCATCAACAGTGTAAAAGTGCTCCTGTTTCTCCACAGCCTTACCAGCATTTATTGTTTTGTGACTTTAATAATCGCCATTCTGACTGGCATGAGATGGTATCTCATTATGGTTTTCATTTGTATTTCTCTAATGATCAGTGATGTTGAGCTTTCTTTCATGTGTTTGTTGGCCATGTAAATGTCTTCTTTTTTTTTTTTTTTTTTTTTTTTGAGACGGAGTCTCGCTGTGTTGCCCAGGCTGGAGTGCAGTGGCCGGATCTCAGCTCACTGCAAGCTCCGCCCCCGGGTTCCCGCCATTCTCCTGCCTCAGCCTCCCGAGTAGCTGGGACCACAGGCGCCGCCACCACGCCCGGCTAGTTTTTTGTATTTTTAGTAGAGACGGGGTTTCACCGTGTTAGCCAGGATGGTCTCGATCTCCTGACGTGATCCGCCCATCTCGGCCTCCCAAAGTGCTGGGATTACAGGCTTGAGCCACCGCGCCCGGCCAATGTCTTCTTTTGAGAAGCGTCTGTTCATATCCTTTGCCCACTTTTTGATTTTTTTTTTTCTTGTAAACTTGTTTGTTTTTTGTAGATTCTGGGTATTAGACCTTTGTCAGATGGGTAGATTGCAAACATTTTCTCCCATTCTGTAGGTTTCCTGTTCAGTCCAGTGATAGTTTCTTTTGCTGTATAGAAGCTCTTTAGTTTAATTAGATCCCATTTGCCAATTTTGGCTTTTGTTGCAATTGCTTTTGGCATTTTTGTCATGAAATCTTTGCCCATGCCCTGAATGTTATTGCCTAGGTTTTCTTCTAGGGTTTTTATGGTTTTGGGTTTTACATTTAAGTCTTTAATCCATCTTGAGTTAATGTATACACTGTAAGGAAAGGGTCCAGTTTCAGTTTTCTGCATATGGCTAGCTAGTTTTCCCAGCACCATTTATTAAATAGGGAATCCTTTTATTAAAGGAATTCTTTATTAAAGGGGAATCCTATCCCCATTGCTTGTTTTTGTCTGGTTTGTCAAAGATCAGATGGTTGTAGATGTGTGGTGTTATTTCTGAGGTCTCCATTCTGTTCCATTGGTCAATATGTCTGTTTTGGTACCAGTACCATGCTGTTTTGGTTACCGTAGCCTTGTAGTATAGTTTAAAGTTAGGTAGTGTGATGCCTCCAGCTTTGTTCTTTTTGCTTAGGATTGTCTGGGCTATATGGGCTCTTTTTTGGTTTCATGTAAAATTTAAAGTAGTTTTCTCTAATTCTGTGAAGAATGTCAATGGTAGATTGATGGGAATAGCATTGAATCTATAAATTACTTTGGGTAGTATGGCCATTTTCATGATACCGATTCTTCCTATCCATGAGCATGGAATGTTTTTCCATTTGTTTCTGTCCTCTCTTATTTCCTTGAGCAGTGGTTGTAGTTCTCCTGAAAGAGGTCCTTCACATCCCTTGCTAGCTGTATTCCTAGGTATTTTATTTTCTTTGTAGCAACTGTGAATAGGAGTTTATTAATGATTTGGCTCTCTGCTTGTCTATTGTTGGTGTATAGGAATGCTTGTGATTTTTGCACATCAAATTTGTATTTGGAGGCTTTGCTGAAGTTGCTTATCAGCTTCAGGAGTCTTTGGCCTGAGATGATGGGGTTTTCTAAATATAGAATCATGTCATCTGCAAACAGAGACAATTTGACTTCCTCTCTTCCTATTTGAATACCCTTTATTTCTTTCTCTTGCCTGATTGCCCTGGCCAGAACTTCCAGTAATACGTTTAATAGGAATTGTGAGAGAGGGCATCCTTGTCTTGTGCTGGTTTTCAAAGGGAATGCTTCCAGCTTTTGCCCATTCAGTATGATATTGGCTGTGAGTTTGTCATAAATAGCTCATATTATTTTGAGATATGTTCCATCAATACCTAGTTTATTGAAAGTTTTTAACATGAAGGGATGTTGAATTTTATTGAAAGCCTTTTCTGCATCTATTGAGATGATCATGTGGTTTTTATCATTGGTTCTATTTATGTGATGGATTATGTTTATTGATTTGCATATGTTGAACCAGCCTTGCACTGCAGGGATGAAGCCGACTTGATTGTGGTGGATAAGCTTTTTGATGTGCTGCTGGATTCGGTTTGCCAGTATTTTATTGACAATTTTGCATCGTAGTTCAACAGGAATATTGGCCTGAAGTTTCCTTTTTTTGTTGCGTCTCTGCCAGGTTTTGGTATCAGGATGATGGTGGCCTCATAAAATGAGTGAGGGAGGAGTCCCTCTTTTTCAGTTGTTTGAAATAGTTTCAGAAGGAATGGTATGAGCTCTTCTTTGTATTTCTAGTAGAATTCAGCTATGAATCCCTCTGGTCCTGGGCCTTTTGTTGTTTTTTGTTTTTGGTAGGCTATTAATTACTGCCTCAATTTCAGAACTTGTTATTAGTCTATTCAGGGATTCGACTTCTTCCTCGTTTATTCTTGGGAGGTGTATGTGTCCAGGAATTTATCCATTTCTTCTAGATTTTCTAGTTTATTTGCATGGAGGTGTTTATGGTATTCTCTGATGGTAGTTTGTATTTCTGTGGGGTCAGTGATGAAAATATCCCTTTTATAATTTTTTATTGTATCTGTTTGATTCTTCTCTGTTTTCTACTTTATTAGTCTAGCTAGCGGTCTATTTATTTTCTTAATTTAAAAAAAAAACCCAGCTCCTGGATTCATGGATTTTTTTGAAGGGTTTTTTCGTCTCTATATCTCCTTCATTCTGCTCTTAGTTATTTCTTGTCTTCTGCTAGATTTTGGATTTGTTTGCCTTTGCTTCTCTAGCTCTTTTAATTGTGATGTTAGGGTGTCAATTTGAGATCTTTCTAGCTTTCTTATGTGGGCAATTAGTGCTATAAATTTCCCTCTTATCACTGCTTTAGCTGTGTCCCAGAGATTCTGGTACACTGTCTTTTTGTTTTCATTGGTGTCAAAGAACTTCTTTATTTCTGCCTTAATTTCATTATTTACCCAGAAGTCATTGTCATTCAGGAGCATGTTCAATTTCCATGTAGTTGTGTGATTTGAGTGAGTTTCTTTTTTCTTTATCTTTCCTTCCTCCCTCCCTCCCTCCCTCCCTCCTTTCTTCCTTCCTTCCTTCCTTCCTTCCTTCCTTCCTTCCTTCCTTCCTTCCTTTCTTTCTTTCTTTCTTTCTTTCTTTCTTTCTTTTTCTTTCTCTCTTTCTTTCTCTCTCTCTTTCTTTCTTTCTTTCTTTCTTTCTTTCTTTCTTTCTTTCTTTCTCTCTCTCTCTCTCTCTCTCTCTTTCTCTCTCTCTCTCTTTCTTTCTTTTTCTTTCTTTCTTTCTCCTTCTTTGCTTTCTTGTTAGAGTCTCACTCTGTTGCCCAGGCTGGAGGGCAGTGGCACAATCTCAGCTCACTGCAACCTCTGCCCCTAGGTTCAAGCAGTTCTCCTGCCTCAGCCTCCCAAGTAGCTGGGATTACAGGCATGCACCACCGTGCCCGGCTAATTTTTATATTTTTAGTAGAGATGGGTTTTTACCATCTTGGCCAGGCTGGTCTTGAACTCCTGACCTTGTGATCCACCTGCCTCGTGCTCCCAAAGTGCTGGAATTATAGGCATGAGCCACCGCACCTGGCCTTGAGTGAGTTTCTTAATCCTGAGTTCTAATTTGATTGCACTGTGGTCTGAAAGACTGTTTGTTATGATTTCAGTTCTTTTGCATTTGCTAAGGAGTGTTTTACTTCCAAGCATGTGATTGATTTTTGAATAAGTACCATGTGGCACTGAGAAGAATGTATATTCTGTTGATTTGGGGTGGAGAGTTCTGTAGATGTCTATTAGGTCCGCTTGATCCAGAGCTGAGTTCAAGTCCTGAATATCCTTTTTTTTTTTTTTTTTTTTGAGACAGAGGCTCGCTCTGTCGCCCAGGCTGGAGTGCAGTGGCCGGATCTCAGCTCACTGCAAGCTCCGCCTCCCGGGTTCACGCCATTTTCCTGCCTCAGCCTCCCGAGTAGCTGGGACTACAGGCGCCCGCCACCTCGCTCGGCTAGTTTTTTATGTATTTTTAGTAGAGACGGGGTTTCACCGTGTTCGCCAGGATGGTCTCGATCTCCTGACCTTGTGATCCGCCCGTCTCGGCCTCCCAAAGTGCTGGGATTACAGGCTTGAGCCACTGCGCCCGGCCTCTGAATATCCTTGTTAATTTTCTGTCTCATTGATCTGTCAAATATTTACAGTGGAGTGTTTGTAAATATTTTATAGTTTGTAAATATTTGATCTGTCAAATATTTACAGTGTAAAGTCTCCCACTATTATTGTTTGGGAGTCTCAGTCTCTTTGTAAGTCTCTAAGAACTTGTTTTATCAATTTGGGTGCTCCTGTATTGCGTGCATATGTATTTAGGATAATTAGCTTTTCTTGTTGAATTAATCCCTTTACCATTATGTAATGCCCTTTTTGTCTTTTTTGGTCTTTGTTCATTTAAAGTCTGCTTTATTAGAGACTAGGATTGCAACCTTTGCTTTTTTTTTGCTTTCCATTTGCTTGGTAAATTTTCCTACTTTCCTTTATTTTGAGCCTATGTGTGTCTTTCATGTGAGATGGGTCTCCTGAATAGAGCACATGGATGGGTCTTGACTCTATCCAATTTGCTAGTCTGTGTCTTTTAATTGGGTCATTTAGCCTATTTACATTTAGGGTTAATATTATATGTGAATTTGATCCTGTCATCCTGATGCTATCTGGTTATTTTGCACATTAGTTGATGCAGTTTCTTCATAGTGTCATGGTCTTTATATTTTGGTGTGTTTTTGCAGTGGTTGCTAGTGGTTTTTTCCTTTCCATATTTAGTGCTTCCTTCAGGAGCTCTTGCAAGGCACGCCTGGTGGTGATGAAATCACTCAGCATTTGGTTGTCTGGAAAGGATTTTATTTCTCTTTCACTTATGAAGCTTAGTTTGGCTAGATATGAATTTCTGGGTTGAAAATTCTTTCCTTTAAGAACGTTGAATATTGGCCCCCACTCTTTCCTGGATTGTAGGGTTTTTGCTGAGAGGTCCGCTGTTAATCTAATGGGCTTCCCTTTGTAGGTGACCTGGCCTTTCTCTCTGGCTGCCCTTAACATTTTTTCCTACATTTGAACCTTGGAGAATCTGATAATTATGTGTCTTGGGGTTGATCTTCTCATGGAGTATCTTAGTGGTGTTCTCTGTATTTCCTGAATTTGAATGTTGGCCTGTCTTACTAGGTTGGGGAAGTTCTCCTGGATAATATCCTGAAGTGTGTTTTCCAACTTGGTTCCATTCTCCCCGCCTGTTTCAGGTACTCCAATCAATCTTAGGTTTGGTCTTTTTACATAGTCCTATATTTCTTGGAGGTTTTGTTTGTCCCCTTTCATTCCTTTTTTCTCTTATCTTGTCTGCATGCCTTATATCAACAAGATGGTCTTCAAACTCTGATATCCTTCCTTCTACTTGGTCTATTTGGCTATTGATAACTTGTGTATGCTTCACGAAGTTCTCTTGCTGTGTTTTTCAGCTTCACCAGGTCATTTATGGTCCTCTCTAAACTGGTTATTCTAGTTAGCAGCTTCTGTAACCTTTTACCAAGGTTCTTAGCTTCTTTGCATTGGGTTAGAACATGCTCCTTCAGCTCAGTGGAGTTTGTTATTGCCCACCTTCTGTAGCCTACTTCTGTCAATTTGTCCATTTCATCCTCCGTCCAGTTCTGTGCCTTTGCTGGAGAGGCGTTGCAATCATTTGGAGGAGAAGAGGCACTCTGGCCTTTTGGGTTTGCAGCATTTTTTGATTGATTCTTTGTCATCTTCATGAATTTGTCTAGTATTGATCTTTGAGGCTGCTGACCCTTGGATGGGTTTTTCTGGGGACTTTTTTTTGTGTTGATGCTGTTATTGTTGCTTTCTGTTTTTCTTGCAATGGTCAGGTCTCTCTTCTGTGGAGATGCTGCAGTTTGCTGGGGGTTCACTTCAGGCCCTATTAATCTGGTTCACTCCTGCACCTGGAGATGTCACTTGAGGAGGCTGGAGAACAGCAAAGATAGATGCCTTCTCCTTCTTCTGGGATCCCTAACCTCTAGGGTACCAACCTGATGCCAGTAGGAATGCTCCTGTATAGGGTGTCTGACAACCCCTGTTGGAGGGTCTTACCCAGTTGGCTGGCGCAGGGAGCAGGATTTGTTTAATGAAGCACTTTGACTGTCCATTGGTGAAGGGGGTGTGCCTCACTGGGGGAAACCCACTTGTCTGGGCTGCCTGGATTCCTCAGAACTAGCAGGAGCAAAGACTAAGTCTGCTGGTCTGTGGAGGCTGCGGCCACCCCTATCCCTAGGGGCTCAGGCCCAGGGAGATCAGCGTTCTGTCCCTGAGCCCCTGGCTGGAGTTGTTGGAGTTCCTGCAGGGAGGCCCTACCCAGTGAGGAGGGATGGGTCAAGGTCAGGCCTGAAGAGGCACTCTGTCTGCCGTCTGCCACAGCCGGTGTGTTGGGCTGGTGGATGATACCTCTTGGGACCAAGCTGTCTAGCCTCCCTGGCTGCAGCGGGGGAAAAGTGGGGCCTGGAGCTATAAAGATGGCTCCCTTCCCTGACCCTGGGAGCTTAGTGTGTTAGGTGGCTATCAGTCCCAATGTTGGCTGTACCCCTCCCACAAGGAGCTCAAATGGCTTAGACAGCAGGCAGCCTCAACTGTGGTGCTGGTCGTCCCTCCCCACAGGAACTCAGCAAGCTTAAGCAGATTCTAGCTTAGAAGCTGTTGAGAACCTTCACCGCTCCGCGGTTGGGATCCTAGGCCCTGGTGGCGTGGGCTCATGAATGGGATCTGCTGATCCGTGGGTTGCACAGTCCCATGGAAAAAGCATGTTTTCCCAGGCTGGGTAGCACGCTCACTCACTGCCTCCCTTGGCTGGGGGGTGGGGGCTCCTCTGCCCTGTGTGGCTCTCAGGTGGCCACCACACCACACTGTTCTTCCTCTCTGTGGGTCATGCCAGCCACCTAGTCAGTTCTGATGACAGAACCTGGGTACTTTGGTTGCTGGTACAGGATTCACATGCTGTTATGGTTCTTTTCGATGGGAACCTCTGATCACACTGCTTCTAGTCGGCTATCTCAGCCCTGCCCCCAAAATCCTTGTTGTCTAATTCCAACATTTGGGTCATTTCAGAGTTGGTCTCCACTGATTGCCTTTTTCTTAAGTATGGGTCACATTTCTCTGTTTCTTTATGTGTCTAGTAATTCTAGATTACATTTTGAACATTATGAATGATACATTGTGGAGGGTCTGGATTCTGTTATATGCCTCTGAAGAATATTGAGTTTTTGTTTTAGGAAGCAGTTATCTTGGCTGAACTCGAACTCCAAACTTGTCTTTCCTGAAGTTGGCAGCAGATGAAGTCACTGTTTAGTCTTTTTTTATCTTTAGCTGGGCTGCATGGAGTCTGCCTTATGCATGTACAGTTTAAGAGTTTGCCAGATATTTGGTCAGAGTTCATTTGCAGAATTTGTGGCATCCCTTTTTTGGCTCCTTCCTTTCCAATATTTTTCCTTTCACCTTCCAGCTCTCATGATTACCCCAAACTCTGTCTTCTAATTTCTGAACCAGTTAGGCCGCATGTTTCTATCTGAGTTTTAGCCACCTGCTTTAGCTCAGACTAAGGCCCTTCCTCAGGCAAGTTAATAAAAAACTGGAAATTCATCTAGTGCTGTTTTTTTGTTTGTTTGTTTTTGTTTTTTCCTAGTGCTGAATAGCATTCATTAACTCCCTGCTTTTTGATAACTCTCCAGTGTCTTCAGTTTGTTGTTTTTTATATATATATTTTTCATCTGGAATGTTAATTCACTACCCCCTATCTGGGTACAGACTTACCAGGAAGGGCAACTCTATGAGGCAAAAATAACAAAGAAAACAAACTAGAGTAGACTCATTTGAGTTTTCTATGCTTCTAGTTGTTGCTTAGCTCCCATGAGCCTTGGCTTCTTTGGATGTTAATGGGGAAGGACAGTTCTTAGATGAGATTTTACTCATCTGTTCTGGAAATAAAAGCAGTGGGACCGAAGACAACTACTTCCACTGACAGTTAACTTGAGAATGTTTTATTTTTTTGTACTAACAAGAGGATCTCAAAGGCAATTCTGTGCTAGAAATCAACCTCTTCCATTTTCTGGCAGGTATTTAATAATTGTGGACATTTGTTATAAAAATGGAACAATTAATGCTGTCATAATTTTGTCACTAATATCACTATTCCCTAAAGATTGTGTTATTTCAAAATCTGAAAATGTGACTTGTATATAAAAACAGTATTTGGCTGGGCATGGTGGTGGCTCATGCTTGTAATGCTAGCACTTTGAGAGGCTGAGGCAGAAGCATTGCTTGAGCTCAGGAATTTGAGGGTACAGTGAGCTATGATCAGACCACTGCACTCTAGCTTAAGTGACAGAGCAAGACTCTGTCTCCAAAATAAGTACATAAAAATAAAATTTATTATTAATATTTATTTGATAGCCATATTCGCTAATGATAAATAAATTTATTACAATTATATTTATGTCAATGCTGTCTAAGAAATTCGTTTCAGTCTTTTGGATAATTTGTCAGTGGTCATGGAAAAATTAATTAAATGAATATATTTCCTTTTATTTTAATAAGAGCTTTCTTTCATTTTGAGAAGATCCAATTGTTTAATTATACTTTTACATTTTATATACAGTTATAAGTTAATGAATAAAAATATAACTCATTTCCTTGATTTATTATATCCGTAGGCTTATGTTTCAGTAATTTTCAAAAACAAAATTAGTGGGTGAATTCATTATGGAAGAACACAAAGAAGAGCAGGAGATTGAATAGAAAGTCTTTCTAAGACCTTGTGTTATTGTTCACTAGTGACAATTCTTCTATGTATAGAGTTTGCCTTAAGTGGCACTAAGCTTTTAGTGAAACTGTTGACATATTCTTAGCTAGTTCTGTAAGAATCAACGCTGGAAGATCAGTATGTCTTACACAGTCAGAAAGCCTCAAATAAAGGCCTAATTTAATCTATTTTAACCCAGAAAAGTAAAAGCATTTTATAAGATGTGAAAAAAGATGGATTCTATCTACCATGTGACTCCGGGAAAGACATTTGACCATTTTGGGACTCAAAATATCTGTGAGCTGAGTTACATTTTGCTGTAGCCAAGAGCAGACAGGTTGAAATACTGTTTAAAAAGTACTTGATGGGCTGGGCATGGTGGCTTAGGCCTGTCATCCCAGCACTTTGGGAGGCTGAGGCAGGCAGATCACTTGAGGCCAGGAGTTCGAGACCAGCCTGGCCAACATGGTAAAACCCTGTCTCTACTAAAAAAACAAAAATTAGCCAGGCATGTGTTGCACACCTGTAATCCCAGCTACTTGGGAGGCTGAAGCATGAGAATCGCTTGAACCCACTGGAGGTTGCAGTGAGCCGAGATGGTGCTGCTGCACTCCAGCAGCCTAAGCAACAGAACAAGACTCTGTCTCCAAAAAAATATATAAATAAAAAAAAAAAGCACTCGATGATATGATTTGGAGAAGACAAACTGCAAACTGCATGCATAGAGAACTTTCCAGGGATATGTCTGTCATGCTAAATATAATGATTCCTGATAGCACTAATAGTTTTTAAAGATTTTCTTTTCAAAGTTTAATTCTGTCCTTTCAGGTCTTAGCTAAAGAAGATACTGAGGCAGCTATTCAATCAATATTATACAGAGAAAATTATATAATTAAGGTAAGAACTGGCTACAAAATGCATCTCAGTTAAAAATTGAATGTAGTTTTTCCTTTTTATATGTAGCATATCATATAAAAACTATTTAGAAAATATGGAAAAAAGAATTAATACTCCCTTGCACCTGGAATTAACCTTAAGGGATGTCTGAGATTGCTTTAATGGACTTCCTCCCTTCCTGTACTTCGTGGGAATTCCTTCACAGAGAGGCACAGGAATTTCCCTCTACTCACTTGTTTCTTTGTCCTAGTGGGTTTCAGCAGTCACTACAAATGAGCTAATCCTTAAGAGCTGTTAGCAGAACACACTGAGTAATTATTACTCAGATATACATAGAACAGGGCTACACTGAGCCAGGATGGGCTTAATGTGACAAGAAGAACATCCATGTGAAGTGTACTAAACACCGGGGACACTGGAGTGGGTAACCTGTTTTTATTTTTAAGAAATTTCTTTAGAGTTCTTTAAAAAGAAAAGGAACTAACATTGGGAATGGCTGAAGTGTGCTATGGCCAGAGGTTAGGGAGGGACTTGGTCTAGCAGACCTCTCAGGGTTCTTAATATTTTATTTTTTTCGTTTTGAAGTTCACACTCATCCTAGTAGTCACAAGACTTTATTTGCTATATGAAAGCTGGATAAGAAGGTTTGGTGAGAATGAATGAATTTGTAGCCTAATCAAGCACCTTCTTTGCAGGCTACTCTCCACTTGGATTAGGTTGTGCTACACTTCTGCCTCTTTACTCTTGCCCTTTTTTTTTTTTTTTTTTAAATCTGAAGGTCAGTTGTACTGAAGGTTTTTTTCCTTTTTTCTTTTTTCATAGAATGTTTTTCTTCCTCTTTTTCCGCCATCCCTTCTCTTCCTGGATAACTATTCTTTTTTTTTTGTTTTGAGACAGGGTCTCACTCTGTCACCCAGGCTAGAGTGCAATGGCACAATTACAGCTCTTTGCAGCCTTGGCCTCCTGGGCTCAAGTGATTCTCCTGCCTCAGCCTCCCGAGTAGTTGGGGTTACAGGTGTGAGCCACAAAGCCCAGCTAAGTTTTAATTTTTTTTTTTTTTTTGAAATGGAGTCTCACTTCTTTGCCCAGGCGGAAGTGCAATGGCGCTATCTTGGCTTACTGCAACCTCCACCTCCCGGGTTCAAGCAGTTCTGCCTCAGCCTCCCAAGTAGCTGGGATTACAGGCACATGCCAGCATGCCCAGCTAACTTTTGTATTTTTAGTAGAGAGAGATGTGGTTTCACCATGTTGGCCAGGCTGGTCTCGCACTCCTGACTTCAAGTGTTCTGCCCACCTTGGCTTCCCAAAGTGCTGGGATTACAGGTGTGGGGTTACCACCACTCCTGGCCAAGTTTTAACTTTTTTGTAGAGACAAAGTCTGACTATTTTCCCCAGGCTGGTCTTGAATTCCTGGGCTCAAGTGATCCTCCTGCTTTGGCCTCCCAAAATGCTAGGATTACCAGCGTGAGCTATCGCACGTAGCCTAAATCCTCATTCTTAAAGGCCCAGCCCAAATGTCTCCCACTTTGGGAGTCTTGGCTTTGGAAAAAAATTAATCGTTTTTTTCAACATATACAATATAAAAGTAAATATACACAATATAAAATTTGCCATTTTAACCATTTTTAAGTGTACCATTCATTGTCATTGATTAGATTCATAATGTTGTGCAACCATCACCACTATTTCCAAAACTTTTTCATTACTCCAAACTGAAAGTTTGTATTCAGTAAGCAGTGGCTCGTCATTTCTCCCTCCCCCAGGCACTTGGTAACCTCTAATCTACCCTCTGTCTCTAGGAATTTTGGCTATTCTAGATAGTTTATATATGTGGAATCCTATACTATTTGTCCATTTGTGTCTGACTTATTTCACTTTGGCATACTATTTTCAAAGTTCATCCACATTGTAGCATATATCAGAACTTCATTCCTTTTTATGGCTAAATAATATTCCATATTACACATGTAAATAAATGTGGTTTGTATATACCACATTTTATCTGTTCATCTGTTGATGGATACTTGGATGATTTCCACCTTTTGGCTATTGTGAATAATGCTGGAATGAACACTGGTATACAAGTATTTCTTTGAGTCCTGAATTTTCATTCATTTGGCTAGGAGGGGAATTGTTGGGTCTTATGGTAGGTCTGTTTAAATTTCTGAGGCCCACCAAACTGGGAATCTTTTAAGAATCTAGGAGATGGTTTTTCTCTCCTCTGTTTTCAGTTATTTTATTTATAGTATGCCATTTATATATGCATCATATATAAATATACATCTTGTTATATTCCCCCTCCCACTGTTTGTGAATTTGTTTGTTTCTTAGGGATGAGTTTTCACTATGTTGCCCAGGCTAGAGTGCAGTGTCCCAGTCATAGTGTACTGCAGCCTTGAAGTCCTGGGCTCAAGCGATTCTCTAGCTTCAGCCTCCCAGGTAGCTAGAAATATAGGCAGGCGCCACCTTGCCTTGCTTTTGATTTGTTCTTTAGTCTTTCTCCCCAGGGAGAGCACGCATGTTGCCCCAAATACCTGTGTTTTCCTTATTTGCAGCAGAGTGTATGTCACATAGTAGAAGTTAAAGCCAAAGAAATGATTGAATTAATGAATGTCTTTGAGGGTTATTCTTAGGAGTAATTTAAACCTACGAAGTTTTAAGTTTTGGAAAATTTTAGAACAAGAAAGCTTTAGGATAATGTATTTGTCTTTTCTACCACTGTTTATTAGGGACTAAATAAGTATTTACAACATCATGCCTTCTTAAATGCAAGAAGAAAGGAGATGTTATATAAAAGATGGGTTGACCATGTGGCAGATCCTCTTCAGAAGAAAATTATAGAAAAAGTTTGCTCACATAAGAAGATTAAAAAAAGGAGGCAAGAGGAATTAGATGGCTTTTTAAAACATGTAAATAAAAAGGTACTAAGAGATCATTTGTTGCTTTTTTCAGTTGATTTAAAGCCTCATGTCATCTTTGTTCATTTATAATCATCCAGTCAGTCTGTCCCTGTCCCCTCTACATATGTATAATCTATACCCTGTTATATAATAGCATAAAGTATTCTTTTTTTTTTTTTTTTTTGAGACGGAGTCTCGCTCTGTCGCCCAGGCTGGAGTGCAGTGGCCGGATCTCAGCTCACTGCAAGCTCCGCCTCCCGGGTTTACGCCATTCTCCTGCCTCAGCCTCCTCAGTAGCTGGGACTACAGGCGCCCTCCACCTCGCCCGGCTAGTTTTTTTGTATTTTTTTAGTAGAGAAGGGGTTTCACTGTGTTAGCCAGGATGGTCTCGATCTCCTGACCTCGTGATCCGCCTGTCTCGGCCTCCCAAAGTGCTGGGATTACAGGCTTGAGCCACCGCGCCTGGCCGCATAAAGTATTCTTAAACCCAGGACATTTGGAAAGGACAGAAAAAGAAGATTAGGTTTAATTGTGTACATTAGAACCATTTTTCTGTGTTTTCCCCATGTAATTGTTAATATTATTATTATCATTATTATTATTTGAGACGGAGTTTTGATCGTCACCCAGGCTGGAGTACAATGGCGCAATCTCGGTTCACTGCAAACCCCCGCCTCCCGGCTTCAAGCAATTCTCCTGCCTCAGCCTCCCAAGTAGCTGGAATTACAGGCATGTGCCACCACACTGGCTAATTTTGTATTTTTAGTAGAGATGGGGTTTCTCCATGTTGGTCAGGCTGGTCTCAAACTCCTGACTTCAGGTAATCCACCCGCCTCAGCCTCCCAAACTGCTGGGATTACGGGCGTGAGCCACTGGGCCCAGGCCTCCTCATGTAATTGCTAATTTGAATTATCAAGTTAAAAAGTTTGGGCTGGGTACGTGGCTCACACTTGTAATCCCAGCACTTTGTGAGGCCGAAGCAGGTGGATCACCTGAAGTCAGGAGTTAGAGACCAGCCTGGCCAACATGGTGATACCCTGTCTCTCCTAAAAATATAAAAATTAGCCGGGCATGGTGGTGGGCACCTGTAATCCCAGCTACTTGGGAGGCTGAGGCAGGAGAATCGCTTGAACCTGCGAGGTGGAGATTGCAGTGAGCCGAGATCACACCACTGTACTCCAGCCTGGGTGATGGAGCAAGACTCTGTCTCAAAAAAAAAAAAAAAAAAAAAAAAAAAAATTAAAATTACAAAATAAATAAATAAATAATTTGGACTCTGGTTTCAGGACATATTTTTCTTTTGTTCTGGAACTTGATTATTTGCAAAGCTCTAAAATATAGCTGTTCTTCTAGCATTTTTAAAAAATCTGAGATGTTTGACTAGTAAGCATTTAAAAGCAAATTCCCAAATCTTTTAGTGTTCCAAAATTCTTTATTAAAATCTTACAGATTTTAAGTAGATTCCTTCCTTCACTGTACCTTATTGGTTGAATAAATTAAATTTCAAATGTAGCCTTCTCTTTCTTTTTGCATTTATCACTGATGCCGCTTTCAAGCATAAGAATGATACTGTGTGTTTGACTCTCAAGTCCTGATATACTCAAAATTAACTGTGCACCTCTTGTTCTTGTGTGTGGTTTTATTTCCTTGCTATAGGGAAATGCATTTATAGAACATTATGATCCAAAAGAGTATGATCCCTTTTATATGAGCAAGAAGGATCCCAATTTTCTGAAGGTAGGGTAGATTTCTTTTTTAACTTTGGTATTATGTGTTTGGTTGTTTTGAGCAGCCCTAATACATGAGCAGTCCTAAAGTAACTCCCTAGAAGTGCAGTAACATTTTAAGCATAGTTTCCCATCGCCTGATCTTAGAAAGGAACAAAAAGCCAAAGGCCAAAGTAAATTAAATCTCCACAAAAGTGGAAAATACTGGATAATGATTGGGTAATAGGTAGCGTTTAAAAATTCCATAGACTTTTAAATTTGTTACAAAAGTAACACATTTTCATGATAGGTAAATAAGAAAATTGATTTTCAAATTAAGAAAATAAAAAACCAAAATTCCATTACCCAGAATTAATTCATTATAATGTTAACTCATTAACAGTTTTCTGTATATCTATCTAGATTTCTTTCTATATATGTGTATATATTCACATTTTTATTTTATAAGAATGGAGTTACATTTGGTTTTATAATGGGCTTCCCCTCCCTCAATAGTTTATTTTCTTCTTTGTCAAAATATAAATATATAATTGTCTTCATTGCATGGTATTCTGTTACTAATAGCAGAATTAATTAACCTTGCACTGAAGGATTAACCAAGTCTTAGGGTTTTTTTCACATTTATTTCATCTTCACTGCTACTGCATGAGGTAAGTCACAGATGAGACAAGTGAGGCTCAGGTCACTTGTCAAAGTCACCCAGCTGTAAATAGCAGAGCACAGATGTGGTGTTTTGTTTTGTTTTGTTTTTTTCAGACAGAGTCTCACTCTGTCACCCAGGCTGGAGTGCAGTGGCGCGATCTCTGCTCATTGCAACCTCCGCCTCCCGGGTTCAAGAGATTCTCCCACCTCAGCCTCCTGAGTAACTGTGATTATAGGCATGTGCCATCACGCCCGGATAATTTTTGTATTTTTAGTAGAGACTAGGTTTCACCGTGGTGGCCAGGCTGGTCTCAAATTCCTGACCTCAAGTGATTTGTCCTCCTTGGCCTCCCAAAGTGCTGTGATTATAGGCTTGAGCCACTGTGCCTGGCCTTATCTTGTATAAAATGTTGTTTTGAAATATGTGTACATTGTGGAATGACTAAACCAATGAACATACATTGCTTCACAAACACCGGCTTTTTTCTAAGTGAGAACACATAAAATCTACTCTCTTTGCAATTTTCAAGAATACAATACCTTGTTATTAACTATAGCCATCATGTTGTACAATAGATCTCTAGAAAAATTTTATGGCAGCTGGGCGTGGTGGCTCATGCCTGTAATCCCAGCACTTTGGGAGGCTGAGGTGGGTCGATCACCTGAGGTCAGGAGTTCAAGACCAGCCTGACCAACATGGTGAAATCCTGTCTCTACTAAAAGTACAAAAATTAGCTGGGTGTGGTGGCATGCACCTATAGTCAGAGCTACTCAGGAGGCTGAGGCAGGAGAATCACATGAACCTGGGAGGTGGAGGCTGCAGTAAGTCAAGATTGAGTGCCACTGCACTCCAGCCTGGGCAACAGAGTGAGTAAGACGCTGTCTGGGGGGAAAAAAAAAAAGAAAAATTTTATGGCTGAAAAAATATAATTGCATTGCATTCAAGTTAATTTAGTGACACAAATTATTTTAAAAGGTTTATTGCACGTATGAAATAGATACCCTTTTTTTTCTTTTTTTTTTAGATGGAGTCTCACTCTGTTGCCCAGGCTGGAGTGCAATGGTGCGATCTCAGCTCCTGCAACCTCCACCTCCCGGGTTCAAGCGATTCTCCTGCCTCAGCCTCCTGAGTAACTGGGATTACAGGCTCACACCACCAGGCCTGGTTAATTTTTGTATTTTTAGTAGAGACGGGTTTTCACCATGTTGGTCAGGCTGGTCTTGAACTCCTGACCTCGGGATCCGCCCACGTCAGCCTCCCAAAGTGCTGGGATTACAGGTGTGAGCCACCGTGCCCGGCGTAGATACTATTTTTTAAAATGGTGTTCAGGGGATAATTTTTACCCTTTTTAGAGAGGTTTTATTAGAACTGATATTGGCCCTGACGTGTGCAAATCAGTGAGAAGTCCAATATTAATTGTTTTTGGAGACATTCAACCTTGAGTTGTACCGTCATGCTGTGGGCTTGTGTCATCCTACAAAATGGTCCTGCAGTCTCCCAGTTCTTGGTGGGGCACATCTCTGGTCCCAGGTCCAGGTTGTACTATGGTTGTTATTCCTTATGGTCACGTGCTGTAGCTCAGGTGCTGGCCCCATTTGTAGACCCAGCATTGCTGTTCCATGTCTTCAGATCCAGGTCCTTACCCATGTCTGGCAGAGACTCCACCTGAGAGTGTCTCGGGTAGGCTCCACAGGCTGGGCTCCTGGTGTCCTGCTCTGTACTCTTTATGGACCTGGCACCTCCCAGACCCTGCTTCTGAGCTGCTGCAGAGTCTGTAAGCTTGTCCTTATTCTCAATTCTGGGTTATCAAGTGGAGATACCCAACATTGTCTCCTTTCCCCCTTTCAATTTCCCCAGTACAGAAAAGGTTCATCCTGCCTCTTCTTTCAACAGTAGGGCTTGAGATGGCCCAGAACACCTGACTTCAGACCAACCCAAATGACCCTGTCTATCTTCCTTTCCTGGGAGTGGGACAGATCTGACTTTAGGAACATAGAGGCTTGATTCCTTCCCTTCAGATGGATCTTCAGCATTTCTTTGCATGTGCTTCGTGCAGCTCTACTTAAAAATTATTAACTTAGTACTAAGTCTTGTTCCTTCAGTACACATCTTTTAGATATTCTTTGTGATGAAATAGGAGTATGTGAAGAGCACTTCTGCTGCATACTGAAATATGGAGGATTGCTTGAATTGTGAGCTGAACTGCTGCTTTTTAAAATTTCTTTTGTGAAACACCATGTTTACTTGAAAGAATGACTTGCAAACTATGGTTAGTAAGTCTTGGGTATTTGGCAGATATTTTCTGGAAAATGAATGAAGTCAGCTTGTCACTTTGAGAAAAACTACTGGCAATATTTGTTGCCAGTGATAAAAGGTGAGCTTTCAAGCAAAACATTTGGAATTTTGGAACACTCATATTCACCATCAGAAGTGTGACAGTGTCCCAATACTCAAAAGACTTTACTGATGAAATTGGTAATGATATTAATGAATGTGGTTCTTTGATATTAAATAATGAAATGTACAAACATTTGGAAGATCTTGCCTAACTCCATGATCCAATTTCCCCCCAAATGTTACAAAATTATGCGTTGGAAAAAGATTCATTTGAAGTGCAAAATAGACTAATGGACTTAGTAGAAGAGTATGAAAAATTCATGGATATGGTTTCAAATTCCACATCGTAACCAACCTTTAAGAAACTATCTCTTACTGAGTTTGGGTATAGTATCAAAAACAAAATCCACAATGATCTTAAAAGGCTGTTAAAATACTCCTACCTTTTTCAACTACATATCTCTATATGGATTTTCTTCGTATGCAACAACTAAACAAATCTCAACAGATTGCTTGCAGAAGCAGATATGAGAATCCGCTTGTCTTCTATTAAGCAAGACATAAAGAAGTTTACAAAAATGTAAAACAATGTTACTCTTCTCATTTTTTGTTTTATTTTGGGAAATAGAGTTATTTTTTGTAGAAAGATATGTTAAACGATAGGCATATTATTATTTTAAAATTAATAAGCAATTTAAAATTTCCTGTTTTATTTTCTAATATAGTAAATTTCAATAGATCTAAGCCATATACACAAACGTTATTTGGATATAACAACAACGTTTTGAAATAGAATAGTTTCGGCCGGGCGCAGTGGCTCACGCCTATAATCCCAGCTACTTGGGAGGCTGAGGCAGGAGAATCACTTGAACCCAGGAGGTGGAGGTTGCAGTGAGCCAAGATCACGCCACTGCACTCTAGCCTGACAGCAGAGTGAGACTCTGTCTCAAAAAAAAAAAAAGTTTCAGAACCACTGGGTTATAATACCTCCATTTATGATGTACAAGTGCTGTCAGTAGAGATAGGAGTCTCCGGATTTATAATTGTTGGTAAAACTTTAGATTTTTTTTTTGTTTCTATCTTCAATTTAAAACTTCAAATTTGGTCCAGGCACGGTGGCTCATGCCTGTAATCCCACCACCACTTCCACCACTTTAGAGGCTGAGGTGGGAGCATGGCTTGAACCCAGCAGTTCAAGACCAGCCTGGGCAACATAGGTAGATCCTGTCTCTACAAAAAATTTTAAAAATTAGCTGGACATGGTGGCGCACACCTGTGGTCCCAGCTACTTGGGAGGTGGAGGTGGGAGGATGGCCTGAGCCTAGGAGGTCGAAGCTGCAGTGAGCTACTGCACTCTAGCCTGGGCGACAGAGCAAGACCCTGTCGGAGAGCTTCAAGATAACTGGCTTGAGGCATCTGACACTCGCCTCCTCCACAGAAGGGCCAAAATAGCGAGTAGAAAATTATACTTGGAACACATCATCTAAGAGGAACACTGGAATTCCACAGAGAAGTGACAAGGAAACATTTAAGGTGAGGAAGGAGAGGGAGGTGAGGCAGCCTGCTCGGCCCTGAGACTAACATGGGGGATGCCTGCAGATGGAGAGGGCTGAGGTGTGAGCAGCTGGCAGCAACCTTGCTGACTTCAGCACGGGGGCCACGACTCACTTTCTTGTGCCCAGAGGACAGGCCCCACCTGCAGCATCACCTAGGCTGAAACATACACTCCCTAACTGCCTGCCTATGCCAGCTGCCACTGAAAGCAACCCCACCCTCCACAGCAGCAGGGCCACAGCACAACCACCAGCACCCCTACCCAAGTACTCTGCAGGGGGCTGGGGGATCGCCCTGCCCCATCCACCACCGTTGGCGAGAGCCCACCAGCCTGCTGCTATCACCACAGCTGGCACCCTCCTGCACATGCCAACTGCGGGTCTGGAGACTGGCCCACCCAGCCTGTTGCAGCCACTGCCAACACCCATGTAGACCACTTGGGAGACAGAGGGTTGTCTCATCATTGCTACTGCCATTGCCCATGCCATGAGTGCTGCCCAGGGGTTCAAGAACCTGCTCATCCACCTGGCCCACCACGGCCACTGCATGCACCCAGGCAAGCCACCTGGAGACCCAAGAACTGGCCCACCTGAACCTGTAACACCGGTACCAGTGTATACTGCTCTGAAGACCAAGGACAGGCACCCTCAGCCTGCCACTGCTTCCACTGAGGCTGGGGACTGGCCTGCCTAATGTCCCCATCCCCAGCAAAGCCTTACCACATCCTCCAATAACTGTACCCTAAGCCACCGAGGAAAACACAGACACCACTGATGCTGTTTGCACTCAAAGAAATCATGGAGACTACACTGCTACACGTACCCAGGATCAAGGCCAAAGTGTCCTACCCATCCAACACCATAGACACATCTCCAGGAAAAAGTCCTTCCCTGTGGACGCAAATCCAAAAAGCAGGAAGAAGCCTCCATTACCCCAGATGCACAGATGTCAATGTAAGGACACAAGAAACATCAAAAAGCAAGGCTCTGACACCTCCAGAGCAGCATAGTAACTCTCCAGCAGCAGAGTCCAGTGTCATTTAAAATTTGATTTGCTCTTCATATGTGAATACGTCACATACAAATACCTGAAAATGATAGCACCTTTTTTTTGTTCCTTTTTACAGCAAGTTAATATTTTCTTAATATTTTATGAGTAGCACTCTTCATAACTTCTGTAGAAGCAAACTTATACTGGGCAGTCTGATCACCGTTTATTTTAACTCTAATAGTCATGATGTGTATTATAACTACCCCTGAAAAACTAGCCTGATGAGCATGAGAAAAATACATGAGTGACCTTTTAAGCTTGTGGTAGAATTTCCCTGACTAGGCCTAAATGATGAATGTTGTTGTTCGTGAATCCTGTTTTCATATGTAGAACTGTCATTTTGATATTGATAATTATGGCCATTAACATAGATTTAGTGCTTCCATACTTTGGCTCACAAATGATCTATATTTTGAATAACTTGGTTAAGTTTTCAGTAATGTTAGTTATGTTGTTGATTATCAATGTTAGGGATTAAGATGAATATATGGATATATTTTTTCTTTTGTGCATGGGAAAGGAATTTTTTAAATTTGGGAACATATGATAACAACAAAATAATTTTTGAAGATTGAACCCACACTGAAACAAGAGCTAACTTTGTCTCTTTGACTGGAGGGCCTTAAGAGAGGTATTGATATACCCCCATCTCTTTGTAATATATTAAACAAATATAATGGTAAGCCAGCTATTTGTAAATACCATATTATTTACCCTTCCAGCATAAGAGCCATCCGTATGTGGATGCTTCGAATAGACTGAAAATGTTTACTACTCAGCCTTGCAACTCAGACCTTACACAAGTGCCTCTCTTGTAGGTTACCATCCCACCATTTCGTGACCCTTTGAAAAAAGCACAATATGACAAGGATAATGAAAAAAGAACTCTTCTTCAGTGTGAGACTGGTACTTAGTTCCTGATTGTTATATGATTTCTTAGCCCAAGAGCAATGGCAGTTGCATGTAAGGATGTTAATTTAGATTTTTATTCTTCCTGCAGGCAAAATATATTCAATAAAAGAATTCAAAGAAGTTGAGAAGGCTCAGCTGCATTCCAGATTCCCACAAATTTCTAATTCAAGGCACTTTATGACTCCAAATGAGTGGCTGAAACTGCCTACACGATACATAGAAAGTGAATTTTGTAAAAGGAGAAGGTAATGGTTAATATACTAGAAATTATAGAACCTTTTGGACTTTGAAAATTCTTGAGACAGTTATAAAATTTTTCATAGTTACGATTTTTTAAAATTTTCATTTTTTAAAAAATCTATAATTCTTATCTTCATTTCTCCATATGTGATGTTTCTTTTTTCTTGGGTACTTTCAAGATTTTCTCTTTCTCTTTGGTTTTCCTTAGCTAGATTATGATCTGTCTATATATTTTTTTTCTTTCTATCTTAATGTTCTCTGAGGTTCTCGTATGTGTGGTTTTATATCTTTTATTATTTTGGGGAAATTCTAGACCATTATCACTTCAAATATTTCTTATTTCCCATTCTCTCTGCTTTTTTTCTTCCTTCTGAGACTTCAATTATATGTATATTAGATCACTTGATGATGTCTCACAGTGCCATAGCTCTTACTCTGTTCTGTTTTTCCACTCTTTTTTTCCTTATTTGTTTTTCAGTTGGATGATTTCTGACTTGTTTTTGAGTTCACTGTTCTTCCTTAGCTGTGTCCTGTCTGCTGAAGAGCCCTTCAAAGGAACTCTTCATCTTTGATATCATGATTTTCAAATTTCTAGCATTACCATTTCAATTTTTAGATAGTTTTTATTTATTCTGAAATTCTTCATCTGTTCATGCATATTGTCCACCTTTTCCACTAGATTCTTTACCATATTAATTATTTAAAACTCCCTATCTGGTAATTCCAACATTATGAATCTAGTTCTCTTGATTCCTTTATCTCTTGAGAGTGGCTTGTTTTCCCTTGCTTTTTGTGCATGTCTTGTAATTTTTTATTGAGTGCCAGATATTTGATGTAGAAGAACAGTGTACATGGAGTATTTATGTCTAGAAATGGATATGCCTTTTCTTCTGTCAAGCATTAGTGTGGAGGATTAGCCTTATCTAGTTGGAGTTGAGTTGGATTTGGGTATTGTTATTGCTATTGTTACCTTTAGTGCAGCACAGGCTTGAATACCTCTAGTGGCCGGGCTGCTTTTCCTTGTGCTTAGAGTGGGGGTGGGGTGCCAGAGGGATTTTCTCAAGTGTTTCTGCTCCTTCCTCAGTTTTCAGCTGTCCCTGCAAGCTGGCATCATAGAAGTGGAGGGGTCTTCTCCCCATGCTCTTGCCTCTCCCACGGGAGTACACCGCTGTTGCATGTTGCTTATTGCAAGGCTCCTGGTGGAGGCAGAGGAATATCCTATGCTTTTCTCATGGAGCTTCAGTTTTGGCAAGCTCTGTGTGCTTAGGCCTCAGGAGCAGGACTTTCCTGTGGTTCCTTTTCCTTATCCTTGTGGCAGCCAAACTTGACCTTGTATCTGTGGTTGTTCTTGGATGGCACTTTCCTGTCTGTCTTCCAATGACAGCAGATTTCTGCTTAGTATAGGAATAGGAGTCTTGATATCTTTTTTTTTTTTAATTTTAGTGTTTGTAGGTACATAGTAGGTGTATATATTTATGAGGTCCATGAGATGTTTTGATACAGGCATGCAATTGATAATAATCACATAATGTAAAATGAGGTATCCATCCCCTCAATGATTTATTCTTCATGTTACAAAGAATCCAGTTATACCCTTTTAGTTATTTTAAAATGTATGTTAAAGTATTACTGACTATAGTCCCCTCGTTGTGCTATCATATACGAGGTCTTACTCATTCTTGCTATTTTTTTGTCCCCATTAGCCCCATCCCTACTTACCCTTTACCCTCCCAATATAGTTCCCAGCCTCTGGTAACCATCCTTCTGCTCTCCATCTCCATGAGTTCAATTGTTTTGACTTTTAGATCCCACAAATAAGTGATAACATGTGATATTTGTCTTTCTGTGCATGGTTTATTTCACTTAGCACGATAACCTCCAGTTCCATCCATATTGTTGCTAATAACAGGATCTTATTCTTTTTTATGGGTGAATATTGGTCAAATTCACACACACTCCATTGTGTGTGAATACATTTTCTTTATCCATTCATCTGTTGATGGACACTTAGGTTGCTTCCAAATCTTGACCAATGTAAACAGTGCTGCAACAAACATGGGAGTGCAGATATCTCTTCAATATATTGATTTCCTTTCTTTTGAGTATGTATGCAACGGTGGGATTGCTGGATTATGTGGTAGGTCTGTTTTTAGTTTTTTGAGACTCCTCCAAACTGTTCTCCATAGTAGTTGTACCCATTTACATTCCCACCAACAGAGTACAAGCATTCCCTTTTCTCTACACCCTTGCCAGCATTTGTTATTGCCTGCCTTTTGGATGTAGGCCATTTTAACTGGGATGAGATGATGTCTCATTGTAGTTTTTTTTTTTTTTTTCTTTTTTTGAGACAGAGTCTTGCTTTATCGCCCAGGTCAGAGTGCAGTGGCCTCTGCCTCGCGGGTTCAAGCAATTCTCCTGTCTCAGCCTCTTGAGTAGCTGTGACTACAGGCACATGCCACCCCACCCAGCTGATTTTTGTATTTTTAGTAGAGACAGGGTTTCACCATATTGGTCAGGCTGGTCTCAAACTCCTGACCTCAGGTGATCCACCCACTTTGGCCGCCCAAAGTATGGGATTACAGGTGTGAGCCATTGCGCCCAGCTTGTTGGTTGATTTGTAATAAGGCTTTTCTTCTCTCAAAAATCTAATGCCATAGTATTGGTTTCTGTGTGCATCGGGAGTGTGAGCCACCGCGCCTGGCCTGCTTTCTTTCTTTTTATTTTTTGTAAGTCTGTTGTTAGTTTTTTGATTTGTGGTTACCATGAGGCTTGTAAATGCTATCTTGTAACCCATTATTTTTAACTGATGACAACTTAAGACTGATTGCATATACAAACACACAAAAAGAAAACTAGTGAAAACTTTAACTTTGTCTCCCTGCTTTTTAACTTCTTGTTGTTCCTCTTTGTGTCTTATTGTACTATTTTTTGAAAAGTTGTTGTAATTATTTTTGACTGGTTCATCATTTAGTCTTTCTATTTAAGATAAGAGTAGTTTACACACCACCGTTGCAGTGTTATATTATTCTGTGCTTTTCTGTGTGCTTACTATTACCAGTGAGTTTTGTATTTTGAGATGATTTCTTCTTGCTCATTAACATCCCTTTCTTTCAGATTAAAGAACTCCCTTTAGCATTTCATATAGGATAGGTTTGGTGTTGATGAAATCCCTCAGCTTTTGTTTGTCTGGGAAGGTCTTTGTTTCTCCTTCATGCCTGAAGGATTTTTTTTTTTTTTTTCTGGATAATACTATTCTAGGATAAAAGTTTCAGTCAGCACTTTCTTTTCTTTTCTTTTCTTTTGTATTTTATTTTAGAGACAGAGTCTCACTCTGTCATCCAGGCTGGAGTGCAGTGGCATAATCTCAGCTGACTGCAACCTCTGCCTCCCAGGTTCCAGTGATTCTTGTGCCTCAGCCTCCCGAGTAGCTGGGATTACAGCTGTGCACCACCATACCCGGCTAATTTTTGTATTTTTAATAGTGATGGAGTTTCTCCACATTGGCCAGGCTGGTCTTGAACTCCTGACCTCAAGTGATCCACCTGCTTCAGCCTCTCCAAATCCTCAGATTAGAGGCGTGAGCCACCATGTCTGGCCATGTTAGCACTTTAAATATGTTCTGCCACTCTCTCCTGGCCTGTAAGGTCTGCCGCCAGACATAAAGTCTGCCGCCAGACCTAGTGGAGCTCTATTGTATGTTACTTGTTTCTTTCCTCTTGATGCTTTTAGGATCCTTTCTTTATTCTTGATCTTTAGGAGTTTGATTATTAAATGCCTAGAGGTAGTCTTCCTTTGGTTAAATCTGCTTGGTGTTCTATGACTTTCTCTACTTGAATGTTGATACCTTTCTCTAGGCTTGGGAAGTTTTCTATTATTATCCCTTTGAATAAACTTTCTACTTCTGTCTCTATCTCCCCTGTAAGGCCAGTAACTCTTAGATTTGTACTTTTGAGGCTATTTTCTGATCTTACAGATGTGCTTCACTGTTTTTTATTTTTTTTCTTTTGTCTTCTCTGAATGTCTATTTTCAAATAGCCTGTCTCCAAGCTCACTAATACTTTTTTCTGTTTGGTCAATTCTGCTATTAAAAGACTGATGTATTCTTCAGCATGTCAGTTGCATTTTTCAGCTCTAGAATTTCTGCTTGATTTTTTTTTTTTTTTTTTTTTTTGAGACAGTCTTGCTCTGTCACCTAGGGTGGAGTGCAGTGGCGCAATCTCGGCTCACTGCAACCTCTGTCTCTCGGGTTCAAGTGATTCTCGTGCCTCAGCCTCCTGAGTAACTACAGGCACCTGCCACCACACCCGGCTAATTTTTTGTATTTTTAGTAGAGATGGGGTTTCACCATGTTTGCCAGGTTGGTCTCGAACTCTTGACGTCAGGTGATCCACCCACCTCAGCCTCCCAAAGTTCTGGGATTACAGGCATGAGCCACTGCACCTGGCCTCATTATAATTTTTGGTGAATTTTTTTTTTTTTAAGCTCATTAGCTATCATTAATGCTGTGTATTTTATGTGTTTCTGTGTGGCCCCAGACAATTTTTTTTTTTTTTTTTTTGAGATGGAGTCTTGCTCTTTCCCCCAGGTTAGAGTGCAGTGGTGCAATCTCGGTTCACTGCAACCTCTGCCTCCTGGGTTCAAGCAATTCTCCTGCCTCAGTTCCCTGACTTAGCTAGTATTACAGGCACGTACCATTACACCTGGCTAATTTTTGTATTTTTATTTTTATTTATTTATTTATTTTGAGACAGTGTCTCACTCTGTTGGCAAGGCTGGAGTGCAGTGGCATGATCTTGGCTCACTGCAACCTCCATCTCATAGACTTAAGCAATTCTCCTGCCTCAGCCTTCTGAGTAGCTGGGATTACAGGTGTGTGCCACCACACCTGGCTAATTTTTGTATTTTTAGTAGAGACAGGGTTTCACCATGTTGGCCAGGCTGGTCTCAATCTCCTGACCTCAGGTAATCTGCCCACCTTGGCCTCCCGAAGTACTGGGATTACAGCCGTGAGCCACTGTGCCTAGCCAATTCTTTGTAATTATTTCAATTGCTTGAAATAATTCTATCAAATTTGTCTGATAGAATTCTGAATTCCTTCTCTGCGTTATCATGAATTTCTTTGAGTTTCTTCAGAATAGCTATTTTGAATTCTCTGTTTGAAAGGTCATATATCTCTTTTTCTCTGGGATTCGTCCCTAGTGCCTTGTTCAGTTCATTTGGTATGCCTATATTTTCCTGGATAGTGTTGATGCTTATAGATATTCATCAGTGTCTGAGCATTGAAGAGTTAGGTAATGTAGTCTTTACATCCTGGGTTTGTCCTTGGGAAGGCTTTCCAGGTGTTTGAGGGCATTTGGGCCCCAAGCCCAATAATACTGTGGTTTTTGCAGACTCATAGAGGTATTGCCTTGGTGGACTTTGATAAGATCCAGAAGAGTTATCTGGTTACTAGGCAGAGACTCCTGATATTTACCCCCACCTTCTCCCAAACAAAGAGTCTCTCTCTCTGTGCTGAGCCACCTGGAGCTGCGGGTGTCGTGATGCAAGCACCCCTGTGGCCACCATTACTGGTGCTGCATTGGGTCAGACCTGAAGACAGTACAGCACTGGGTCTTGTGCAAGGCCTTTCCCTTCAGGGTGTGAGTTCCCCCAGGTCCTGGGCATGTCCAGAGATGCTGTCCAAGAGCCCAGGTTTTTTTGAAGTAAAAAAACCTTAGCAGTTTACCTGATGTTCTTTTCTACTGCAGCTAAGCTGGCATTCACACCACAATACAAAATCCTTCCCACTCTTCCCTCCCCTTTCCACATGCTGAGAATCCTCTTCCTGTGGCCACCGCCACCACTGGTCTATGGGGATTCTGCCAGGCCACCACTGATGTTTAATTAAAGCCCAAGAACTCTTCCTTCAGCTTGTGGTGAATGCTGCCAGGCCTGGGACTCACCTTCAGGGCAATGGACTCCCATTTGGTTGAGGGCAGGTCCAGAAATGCTGTCCAAGAGCCCAGGCCCAGACTGAGGGACCCAAAAAGCCTGCTTGTTACTCTATCCTACTATGACTGAGCTGGTACCTAAGGTGCAAAACCAAGTTCCCTTTCCTCTTTCCTCTGTTTTTCTCAAACAGAAGGAATCTTTCACCATAGCCACCATAGCTGGGAATGTTCTGGGTCACTGCTGAAGCCAGCACATCTCAGACTCCAGGGCCCCCGGTGTACTCCCTGGGTGTCGCTGCTGCTGGTTTTCAGGGCCCAAGGGCTCCTTAGTCAGCAGGCGATGAATCCTGCCAGGATTGTGTCCTTCCCTTCAAGGCAGCAGATTCCCATTTGGCCCAAGATGTGTCTAGAAAAGTCGTCCCAAAGCTAGGGCCAGGAATGGGGACTGCAGGACCCTGCCTGCTATTCTATCCTACTGTGGCTGAGCTGGTATCTGAGGTGCAGGACAAAGTCCTCTTTGCTCTTCCCTCTCCTCCCTGTAAGCAGAAGGAAGGTGTCACCTTTGGAGTTGCTGCAAGCTGCACTGCCTGGGGTTGGGGGAGGGATGGTGCAAGCACTCCCTTAGCCATGCCAGCTGGTGTCTCCCTAGGTCATGTGCCACCCTAGTTTTCTGGCTCTGAGCTCAGCCCAACAGGAGGAATTGTCTAGGAATTACAATCCTTGTTCTTAGACTGCCTTTCAAGTTTACCTAGGAGCCCAGGATACTTCAGCCTACAATGGTGAGGCTTGTGGAGAAACTCAAGTTCCAATCACTGGGCTGGGCACTTTCCCTCTGGCTAAGGCTGGTCCAAATATTTGCTTCCTGTGCGGGTGCTGGCTGAGCCCAGCATGGCTTTATTCTCTCTTGTGACAGGGCAGAACCAAATTCAACATAAGTCCCCTAGTCACTGGGCTCACCCCCTCCAAATGCACAAACTCTCTGTACACACGGCTGACTGGGGAATAGGAGAGGGGTGGCATCAGTGATTTAAGACTGTCCCTCCTGCCCTCCTCAATGCCTCTTTGAGTAATGTGAAGTTAAAACAAGGTACTGTGATTGCTCACCTGATTTTTGGTTTTTGTGATGGTGCTTTTCTGTGTGCAGATAGATGTTCAAATTTGTTGTTCCAGTGTGGGGAATAAAGGGTGTGGGCTTCTATTCCACCATCTTGCTCTACCTCCAGCATCTTTTCATATGCTTCTTTGCTATAGACTATTTTCACATGTTTATTTGCCATCTTTGTGTCTTCTTTGGTGAGGTGTCTGTTGTTCATTTGATCATTTTTAAAATGGGTTGTTTATTTTCTTATTGTTGAGTGTTAAGAATTCTTCGTATATTTTGAATGTAAGTCCCTTATCAGGTATATATTTTGCAAATAATTTCTCCCAGTTTAAGGCTTATCTTTTTATTCTCTTAACAGTGTCTTTTGCAGAGCACACATTTTAAATTTTAGTAAAGTCCAGCTAATCATCAATTTTTTTCTTTTTTTATCTGAGCATGAGAGCATGAGAGGAAAAAGAGAGGAAGCCACCCTTTCCTCTCATGTTCTACCAAAGGCGAAGTAGGTTTTTTGTCCTGCTTCTTGTGGGAGGTACTTGTCTTTGGAATTCAGTTTACTTCCTTGCCTTGAGATCTGATGGGCTCAATAAAAGTTATGTTTTTGTAGATTATCTGGCCTTTTTTGACCTTGGGGTGAGAGCACCATTATTTCTAGAACATCATTATTTCTATTTTAGGATGCTTTCTACATCCTAAATGGAAGCAGAACTAAAATCATTTCATTTGTTATTTTTAAAAAGTGGCCACAAATGGCATTGTGAATGTTACATAAGACAGAAATAAACCTTAAGACAGAATTCTGAAAAAAATGGCTGTTACTTTTTTTTCTTTGTCTACTTTGAGCATCATAATCCTAGCTCTAGTAATTAAATAGGTTCTATCCAAACCAGGAGTCTATTTATAATAGGTTTAACTCTGATCATGTATTAAGATGATATTTAGAATATTAATTTTATAGTGAGCAATTAATGGGCATACGGTGAGTTCCAGTCACACTGTTTTCACCCTTACTAAGGTGCTGGTGGTGACTAATGTGGTAAAGAAAATGTCCTTTTTAGATGATTGTCACATTATCTTCTGTGGCCTCATACTTCTCTAGCCTTATGGGGGCTGGCATGTTTGGGGGTGACTGGCTTCTTATATGAGCCCTTTTACTGAATCTTAGTCTTTACACACTAAGCAAGTGTGTGCCAGAAGTCATCGAAGACCATGCTCATATATATATATATTGTTTGTTTGTTTGAGATAGGTTTTCGCTTTTGTTGTTCAAGTTGGATTGCAGTGGCCCAATTTTGGCTCACTGCAACCTCCGCCTCCCGGGTTCAAGCAATTCTTCTGCCTCAGCCTCCTGAGGAGCTGGGATTACAGGCATCCGCCACCACGCCCGGCCAATTTTTTGTATTTTTGGTAGAGACAGGCTTTCACTACGTTGGCCAGGCTGGTCTCGAACTCCTGACCTCAGGTGATCTGCCCGCCTTGGCCTCAGTGCTGGGATTACAGGCGTGAGCCACTGCACCTGGCCACTATGCTCATATTTTTGTTTTTTATAGAGGAATTTCCTGTATTTCCTATAGACGAACAGCTTCTCTCCAATATATTTTTCAAATTTTGAAGATAATTGTGATGCCGCTTTTTGGTCTCTGGCCTGAACACTTGGGGACCACATCCCATACTGTTATGCAGAAGGTGCTGATGGGGCCAGGAGTCTGAGAGTGGGAAGAAGCTCAAGTGCTTAACCACTAAGACAGTTCTGGAATGTCTTCATGAGACAGAGAAGACTGTAGCAAGATGAGTGTGCCGTCTGTGTTCCAGTCACAAATATTCAATAGTCTGTTTTCCACACATAAGTCAAATTCAACCTATCCAAAAGTGCTTGTCACCTTATGCATCTAACTTGCTTTTTTTTGTGTTCCTGGTTATAGGAAATATCAGGGTTCTTCTTTATCGCTCATTATCCCTTTACTTAATCCAGCACTGGGCTCTGTCATATCCATTCCTAAATCTCCTTCTAATTTGCCCCTTCTGGCCAGGCGTGGTGGCTCACACCTGTAATCCTAGCACTTTGAGAGGCTGAAGCAGGTGGATCACCTGAGGTCAGGAGTTCGAGATCAACCTGGCCAACATGGTGAAACCCCATCTCTACTAAAAATAAAAAAAATCAGCCAGGCATGGTGGCACAAACCAGTGATCCCAGCTACTCTGGAGGCTGAGGCAGGAGAATCGCTTAAAGCCTGGAGGCAGAGGTTGCAGTGAGCCAAGATCGTGCCATTGCACTCCAGCCTGGGCAACAAGAGCAAAACTCCATCTCAATAGTAACAACAAAAACAACAACAATAATAATAATAATAATAATGGCCGGGCGCAGTGGCTCAAGCCTGTAATCCCAGCACTTTGGGAGGTCGAGGCAGGTGGATCATGAGGTCAGGAGATCGAGACCATCCTGGCTAACACGGTGAAACCCCATCTCTATTAAAAATACAAAAAATTAGCCGGGCATGGGGGTGGGTGCCTGTAGTCCCAGCTACTTGGGAGGCTGAGGCAGGAGAATGGCGTGAACACGGGAGGCGGAGCTTGCAGTGAGCAGAGATCACGCCACTGCACTCCAGCTTGGGCGACAGAGCGAGACTCTGCCTCAAAAAACAACAACAAAAAATAACAATAATTTGCCCCTTCCTAAACATTCCCATAAACCAAATTTCCATGATCATATCCAATCTATAACGTTTATTATTTACTGAGCTCCTATGTACCAGACACTGTTACATATTCCTTTTTTTCCCCCAGCTTTTTGTTTCATTTATCTTTTGTGTTTTTTTGTTTGTTTGTTTGTTTCAATTTCATTTAGTTCTGCTCTGATCTCATTATTTCTCTTCTGCTGGATTTGGGTTTGGATGGTTCTTGTTTCTCAGGTTCTGTAAGGTGTGGCCTTAGACTGTCTGTTTGTGCTCTTTCAGACTTTGTGATGTAGGCTTTCCTTTTAGCACGACTTTTGCTGTACCCCAGAGGTTATGATAGGTTGTGTCACTATTATCCTTCAGCTCAAAGACTTTTTAAATTTCCGTCTTGATTTCATTGTTGACCCAATGATTGCTCAGGATCAGGTTATTTAATTTCCATGTATTTGCATGGTTTTGAGGATTCCTTTTGGAGTTGATTTCCAATTTTATTCCACTGTGGTCAGAGAGAGTACTTGATATAATTTTGATTTTCTTAAATTTTCTGACACTTGTTTTGTGGCCTATTATATGGTCTATCTTGGAGAACATTTTAAAGTGCTGATGAATAGAATGAGTTGTACACTTCTTAACGTGCTAATTTTGTTTCATCTTCGTAGAAACATTATTTGGTAGGTACTGTTACACAGATGACTTAAGGACCTTGTCAATTTTATAGCAGGATTTTTCAGCTTTGGCTTTATATCAGAATATCATGGAAAATTAAAAAAAAAAAATTCCAGCCGGGCGTGGTGGCTCACGTCTGTAATCCCAGCACTCTGGGAGGCTGAGGCGGTTGGGTCACCTGAGGTCAGGAGTTTGAGACCAGCTTGGCAAACATGGTGAATACCTGGTCTCTACTAAAAATACAAAAAATAGCCAGGCGTGGTGGTGCATGCCTGTAATCCCAGCTGCTCAGGTGTCTGGGGCAGGAGAATTGCTTGAACCTGGGAGGCGGAAGTTGCAGTGAGCCGAGATCACACCACTGCACTCTAGCCTGGGCAACAGAGTGAGACTCCGTCTCAAAAAAACAAAAAAAATTTTCAATATCCAAGCCATGCCCTAGACAAATGAAGTCAGAATCCCTGAGGGTGGGACCTAGACATCAGTCTTTTTTCAAGATCCTCAGATGATTCCAACACATACCAGATTGAAAACCATTTATTTATAGCCATAAGGCAGTAGATTCAGAAACTAAACTAAGGTCTCTGACTCCACAGCCTACATTCTAAAACACAGTACCATGCTTTCCCTTATGTTGCATGGTGCTACCAGGGTGAAATGTGGCATGTCATGTTACTGCCTGACTTAATCTCTTTAGTGATTCCTGTGTCCTTCAGTTAAAATGTGATCTCTTTGGTATGACATACAAGACTGGGCTGATTTTTCCCTCCCTTCTACTCTGTACTCCAACAATACCAGGTCTTCCACAAGTACCTGAATAAATGCTATTCTTCACACATGCTGGGCTTTCTCTCTGAACCGTCTTTTTTTTTTTTGGAAAACATTGTTTCCAAGACTCTGTTAAAATGCCACTTTAAAACTTCCTCTCTGAAGTTGTTCCAAACCACTTCCTTACACTAGGCTGTACAGATTAGTCTCTCTTTTGTCCCACCATGTACTTTTTCATCGATCACACAGTTTGCACCTGTTTACTTGTCTGTGTAATGAATGAATGGATGACCAGTCACTGATTAAGTCTGTGAATCTAGGTTGTAGCCATTTTGCAAAGAACATTCAATACTGCTAAAGAGTTGGGAGTTTATCATGTAGGGAATGGGGAGTCAGTGAGGATAGCTGAGGAGGGGGGTGAGATGCTGGAGATGGTGCATTTAGAAACTTTAATCTGACGTGTGAGGTATGTGACAGTTTGGATATAGGATAGGACTGGAGGTTGGAGATCACTGAAGAGTTTTTTTTTAAAATAAGAATCCACATTTTTGGTAATAAGAGCCTCAGTCATGATTGTGGCAAGAGGAGTGAAACAGAGATCGATAGGATGACACAAGGGAATTCTAGATTTTGGTGACTACATTTGGAGGGCCAGGGAGAACTAAGAGTCAGAGAGGAGCTCGAAGTTTTGAGAATTGTTGTCGTATGTATTAGTTTCCTGGGGTTGCCATAACAAAACACTGCAAACTGAGCACTTGGAATGACAGGAATCTATTCTCCACAGTCCTGGAGGCTGGAAGGCTAACATCAAGGTACTGGCAGGGCCACTCTTTCTGAAGGCTCCTTGTTTCTTTCCTAGCTGCTGATGGTTGCAGCAATCCTTGGTGTTCCTCGGTTTATAAAAATAAGAATCCACGTTTTTGGTAATAAGAGCCTCAGTCACGATTGTGGCAAGAGGAGTGAAACAGAAGTGAAACGCTTCAGTTATAGCCTTATTTCTGCAGTCTCTGCCTCCATCTTCACATGGTCTTCTCTCTGTGTCTGTGTCCAAATTCCCGTCTTCTGATAAGGACACCTGTCAGTGGGTTAGGGTCCACCACCCTAATTCAGTATTACCTCATTTTAACCTGATAACATCTGTAAAGACCCTATTTCCAAATAAGGTGAAATTCACAGATGCCAGGGATTAGGATATGAAGGTATTTTTTTGGGTGCATGCAATTCATCCTATAACATTAATTCATTCCATCAAAGAATCATGTATTGAGTTGTAATTGCCTTTAAAGCATTCACAGTCTAATAGAGAAGACAGATATTTAAGCAGATCATTCTATTACAATGTTATATGCACATATTATTATGGACACACAAAGAAGGGTCATTTAACCTAGCCTAATAGAAAGCAGACAAAGGTAGAAACTTGGATAAAAATAGAAAAGGAGGAACAACAGTTTCTTGGGATTTAAATCACTCAATGCTTTGTTTTATAATTTTATTAATTTAAGAAATGACCTCTCGTTTGGGTACATCCATGAGGAAACATCCCATCTGAAGTTACCAATAGGGGTTCGGTACAGTTCTGTAGCAGATATAGGTATGGGAGACAGCTACAAAGAGAAAGGAATCCATATGCA
The DNA here is from genome assembly GCF_049350105.2 of Macaca mulatta. NCBI lineage: Eukaryota > Metazoa > Chordata > Mammalia > Primates > Cercopithecidae > Macaca > Macaca mulatta. Next base: position 100,859,947 of record NC_133418.1, on the reverse strand, counting down.
TCCCGTCCCTCTTTCCTTTTTTTTTTTTTTTTGTTGAGATGGAGTTTTGCTCTTTTTGCCCAGGCTGGAGTGCAATGGTACGATCTTGGCTCACCGCAACCTCCACCTCCCGGGTTCAAGCGATTCTCCTGCCTCAGCCTCCCGAGTAGCTGGTATTACAGGCATGCGCCACCATGCCTGGCTAATTTTGTATTTTTAGTAGAGATGGGGTTTCTCCATGTTGGTCAGGCTGGTCTTGAACTCCTGAGCTCACATGATCCACCTGCCTCGGCCTCCCAAAGTGCTGGGATTACAGGCGTGAGCCACCGCGCCTGGCCCCTCTTTCCATTTTATACCAAATTTCTGGGATCATTTTCCTTTGTTCTAAAGTTTGGTCTTTACAATTCAATGTTTGTTTACCTTTGAAGATAATTTGCCAAGCACACGATTCTAGGTTGACATTTATTTCGCTTAATGTTTTAAAGACATAGTTCTCTTGTGTTTTGGCTTCTATTGTTTTTGAGAAGTCTGCTGTCATTCTGATTTTTTTGTCCTTTTTCTGTGGCTGCTGTTAAGATCTTCTCTTTGTCTTTAGGTGTTCTGCATTCTCACTGCTGGTGTCTGGGTATGGGTTTCTTTTTCTTTTTTCTTTTTTTTGAGACAGGGTCTCATTTTATCACCCAGACTGGAGTGCAGTGGTGCAATCTTGGCTCACTGCAGCCTTGACCTCCTGGGCTCAAGCGATCCCCCGTCCTCAGCTCCCCAAGTAGATGGGACTACAGGCATGCGCCACCACACCTGGCTAATTTTTGTATTTTTAGTAGAGATGAGGTTTCACCATGTTGACCAGGCTGGTCTCGAACTCCTGGATTCAAGGGGTTTATCCATCTCAGCCTCCCAAAGTGCTGGGATCGCAAGCGTGAGCCACTGCACCCAGCTGGATTTCTTTTTATTTAACCTACTGGTATATGTTGTGCTTCCTGGATCTCTGTATTCATGTTTATCATCAGTTCAGGAAAATATACAGCAATTATTTTAAATATTGCTTTTACTTAGTTCTTTACATCCTGCTTCTGGGCTCAGATTAGATATATATTAGGCCGCCTTATTATCTTAATATCTTTTAATATGTCCTTTATATTTTTCATTTTCCTAGGCAATTTCTTTGTATATATTTTCCAGCTTGCTAATTCTTTCTTCACTGTGTTGGATATTAAGATTTTAATTTCTTAAATTTCCTTTTTTTCCCCAATATGCTCGTTCATTCCCAATAGGCTCTTATTGCTTTCTTATCTTGGTGATTGCTTCCTTTTCTTCTTGAAGCATTTCACACATTGCTATACTACATTCTATGTCTTCTCTGTGCCAGCAAAATGTATGTTCTGTGCAGGGCCAATATCACCATTCCAGTCAACCCTTCCGTGGGTGCAAGATTGGAGGACTCTAAGGTACCTGTGTGCCACCCCATGGCAAAGGACTGGGAAGTGGAATGTTTGGATTCTCTCTAGGGAAAAACATTTTACATAATGCTTATAAATGACACAGTTTCTGTGGATTGTTTTTACTTCGGAGTTTAAGCTCTTAGTGGATAGGGAGTACTTTAAACTTTGCTTACCTGATCCTTGGTTCTCAGTGAACAGTAAATCAATCTCCATCATAGTTTCAGAAACTCTAAAACAACTAATTTCATCCAAGAATGTATACCAGTTTGGAGTAATGATGTTTTTGTTTCTATATTTAGTAGTCAGTGTATAATAATACTTACTACATAAATGTAAGCTAATATTGTTTTCAGAACATTCTCATACCGCCAGGCATGGAGGCTCATGCCTATAATCTCAGCACTTTGGGAGGCCGAGGCAGGAAGATCGCGTGAGGCCAGGAGTTTGAGACGAGCCTGGGGAACATGTTGAGACCCCATCTCTACAAAAAATAAAAAATCCCTTGGCGTGGTGGTGCATGCCTGTAGTTCCAGCTACTTTGGAGGGTGGCTGAAGTGGGAGGGATCCCTTGAGCCCAGGAGGTTGAGGCTGGACCGTGTCTCAAAAAACAATATTGAAAAAGAACAAAAAAACCTTCTCACACTTGTTATCTTGTTAAAGGTTAAAAGTGAAAGTGAATTTTAACGACTCTAGTTTTGATTTGAAACCCTTGGCAAGAGCTCCTTATCTTTTGGAATCCCAGGAAGAAGAAAAAACAGTTATTTACAAGTAAGTCTGTTCTTCCATAGCTTTGCTTTTCTTTTGCTAAGATGCTAGACTGTGCTGTCATCCCCTGCCATCCTGTCATGTTGCTGAGACAGTGCTGAGGCACACACCAGGCTCCATTGTGGGAGGACACCGGGCATCTCCCACCACTGTGTCTGGTGAGGTGGCAACACTTCCCAGGCTTTTCTGGTCTTAAAGAGCAAGTAGGCTGGGTGCAGTGGCTCATGCCTGTAATCCCAGCAATTTGGGAGGCCGAGGCAGGTGGATCACCTGAGGTTAGGAGTTTGAGACCAGCCTGGCCAACATGGTGAAACCCTGTCTCTACTAAAAATACAAAAATTAGCCAGGCGTGGTGGTGGGCACCTATAATCCCAGCTACTTGGGAGGCTGAGGCAGGAGAATTGTTTGAACCCGGGAGGCAGAAGTTGCAGTGAGCCAAGATTGTGCCACTGCACTCCAGCTTGGGCGACAGAGCAAGACTGTCTCAAAAACAAACAAAAAACAACAACAACAAAAACAAGTCACTAATACAGAAATAACAAACACAGAAATGGAAAAAAAATTAACAACTTGTACTAAAGCTAAAAGATTAGGAGATTTAAAATTGAATTGGAGTAGTGTAAATGGAGTCTGGGACTGGTTTGGGTGGGTAGTAGCTGTTACAATATCTTACCCAGAGTGATAGAAGTTATAATCAGAGAAGTGGTACATACTATCAAATACTATGTATATAATGTGAGGAATCATCTCAGCTAACAGTTGTAGAATTAAGAGATTTCTCTGCATACTTATGTAACTTGTAACTATCTGGTTAAAAGTCATGCTGTCCCTCAGATATTGCTGGAGGGAATGTAAAATGGTGCAGCAACTTTGGAAGGCAGCTTGGCAGTTTCTCAAGATGTTAAACATTAAATTATTATGTGACCCAGCAATTCTGCTCCTAGGTTTCTACTCAGGAGTAATGAAACATATATCCACATAGAGGCTAGGACGTGGGTGTTCATGGCAGCATTATTCACAACAGCCAAAAAAGTGGAAACAACCCAAATGTCTATCAGCTGATGAATGGATAAAGAAGATGTGGTATATCCATACAATGGAATAGTGATACATGCTGCAACATAGACAAACTTCAAAACCATTGTACTCAGTGAAGGAAGCCAATAACAAAAGGCTACATATAGTATGTTTTTAAATACAAAATGTTCAGAAAAGGCAAATCTGTAAAGACAGAAGGCAGATAGTAGTTGCTTAGGTCTGGGGATAGGAGTGGAGAGTGACTTAATGAGCATGGAGCCTTGGGGTTGATGAAAATGTTCTAAAATAAGATTGTAGTGGTGTTGCAAAACTCTGTAACTATACTAAAAACCATTGACTTGTACACTTAAAATGGGTGAATTTAATGTCATATAAATTATACCTTATTAAAATTGTTGATAACAATAAAAAAAAAAAACTAGCAAGGTGGAAGAAAAGTGAGCTTATGTGACTTTCTAGGAGATGAGCTTACAATTCTCTGTTCCTAAAAAGTGCCCAAAGTAAGCTGCAGTGGTTTCTTTTCCTGAACAGGCTCAGAATTTGTTGAATAAATACAGTGTGGCAGAAGCTGGAGGGCTTTTAGAGATGCTGGTATGACCAGCAGAGAGAATGACTGATTGTCTCCCGAGGACCTTAGTGATGTAAAGTAGAAACAGATGACAGCTGGGGAGGGCGCTGGCCAACATGGGCTTACTGTCCTTGAGGTGTGGTTTAACCATTTGCTGGGTTGCCTTTTGAATAGGAGCCACAATTGAGGGGAAAAAGGAAGTGTCCAAACTAAGCCCTATTTGCTTGGTAGCTGAAGGCCTTAAAAGATACAATGATTGATTGAAAAGATAGAATTGAGAATCACTCTTGCATATTAGGGTCCAAAAGAGTAAGTTCCTCTGCGATCCCTAATTGCCAGAGTCTCAAATAGACCTGTTTGGGTAAGACTTCAGGATAAATGGCATCTTAATTCTATTTAACTTTGATAAATGATATAAAAGGAGAGATTTTGTTCTCAAATACATCTTCTAGCAGAGCGAGACCCACATGTGAAGGAGGATATTGTGTTGCTGGAGTAGTGGGGTCCTATATTTTAGACTAGAGGCTTAAGTCTAGGCTCACTCTAGAAGGCGGAGGAAGACTGGATTCTCTTCCATGAAAAGGGAAGCATCCCAGTTCTGGCAGCAGGGGTGGAGAAGGCACATTTGTCTTTGGCAGAGTTAGACCTTCTCAGGGAGGGCAAACTGGACAGCTCTGTGAGGGATCCTTCCCGCCAAAGGACCCAAAGCTGTCTGATGAAGCAGCACAGAGATTACAGATGAAACGGTGACTAGAGCAAGGCAATACTATTTATTTGGATTTATTTTCACACAAAAAACATGTAAATACATTTATTTTCACAAAAATACATACATTCACATAGAACTCATCACCTTCAAATTTAAATAAAAATATTAAGTGCTACAGTTGAGTTGAGAGTTAAGAGAATCCCTTCCTTTCTGGTTCCTCCGTGCAGAAACAAAGGGTCATCCTTTCTAGAAAGAGAACCGCTGTGTTATCGAGACGGAAAGAATCCAAGTGCCAAAGAGGCCAACTCTGAAGGGTATTTTTCTTCCTTGAGCCTCAGCCAGGAAGGAGGCAGAACGGGAGGAAGACCAGAATGGGTAAGAACTGGGGCTGTCCCATTTCATCATACATAAGGCGGCAACCGCTGATACCAGAATCTGAGCACCTGGGAACTTTCTTTGTATGGCAGGCTTCCAGGAAGAGAGGAGGCAGTGGGGAATAGGTTAGAAGCAGCTGAGGGGCAGGTGTCCTTTATTCAGAGGGAATGGAGAGAGCCACCTGCTCCCTGGTGGAGCCACACGATGAGGGTGCCCCTGGTGGGTGGGCCACGCTGTCCAGGATTTCCCTAGCCCCTCTCTCGTTCTGCCATCTCTACCCTGTCTCTACCGTCTACCACTTAGCATAGCCAAGCCAGGGCCCACATTTTGTTAACCTTAAGGCAGTCAGGATAGGTAGAAAATTTTCAAAAGGACCAATACTAAATTAAAGTAGTAAAATTCGGGAAGTGAAAGCCCCCATATTGAGAGATTGCCGGCGGCAGAGAGGAGCACCCGTGCTTTCTCACTCGGCACCTCGTGACTCCTGGATTGCATTAGGGCTGAGCGAGGGCTTGTTCTCTGTGGACCCTGGAGTAGGCCCTGTGACTGGTGAAAAGGATTCCGGGAGAAAACTCATGAATAAGGGAGAAAGTGAGACTTCAGACTGAAATTACTAGAAATGCTTGGAAGTAAAGGAGGAAAATGAAACTGAGGAACCAGACCAGTTAATTAAAACCTGGAGTAACCAGGAGATCCAGAGTTTCCTAAAAGAATGGGAATTTCTTGCATTTGAAGAGTTGAGAAGAAGAATCATGAATTATTGAGAGGAATTGCCTAGTGTCTCAAGCAGGGGGGCATAAAGAAGAGCTGGCGCCGATATCTCCAGTTGACAAGCTTGCAGGGCTCATACTGGACTCCTCATGAGGCCAACTCAAGGCCAGGGAGCAACCCTGGCCCTGTCGTTACAGAGAGGCCTACACAGGATTCTGGGATACAGATAAAAGGACAATGCCTTTTCAGGTCCTCTGTGCAGATGTGATCGTCCCTCCAACTCCTAGTGCCAGCCCCTGTCTGCTCTGAGGCTCTGCTATTAGTCCCCTATGTGATCTCCAAGAAGGATCTTCAGGTCCCAGATGGGGGCCCTCCACGGTCAGCTCCATGCCTGTCGTCTGCCGTTGTCCCTGCAGCCCCCAGCCCCTAGCAGCAGCTGTCAACCTCTTCTGACCCTGATCTCAGTTTTGAACTTAAAGACATTTAGAACCTGGATTCTTGATTCTGTGTGAATGACCATGGAAGAGCACAATTTTATACCCTGGTGCATGACTCCTTCCTCTCCCAGAATGTGCAATAAATGAAGAAAAAAGCCCCAACATTTAAAATGTAAAGTTTATAGAAATACTAGGTGTTGGGCCTTGTGCGGTGGCTCACACCTGCAATCCCAGCACTTTGGGAGGCCGAGGTGGGCAGATCACCTGAGGTTGGGAGCTCGAGACCAGCCTGACCAATATCAAGAAACCCTGTCTCTACTAAAAATACAAAGTTAGCCGGGCGTGGTGGAGGGCGCCTGTAATCCCAGCTACTCAGGAGGTTGAGGTAGGAGAATCGGTTGAACCCAGGAGGTGGAGATTGCGGTGAGCTGAGATCATGCCATTGCACTCCAGCTCAGGCAACAAGAGCAAAACTCCCATCTCAAAAACAAAAAACTATCTATATATAGATATATATAGAGATAGATATATATTTACATATATATTTACATATATATAAATATCTATATTTATATTATCTATCTATCTATCTATCTATCTATCTATCTATCTATCTATCTATCTATCTATAGGTGTTTATAGAGCACAGATTTCTCATCCTAAAGGAATGATAGTTAAACTTGGTGGCCATTTGACTGAGCTAGCCCAACCTACCATTTCTGGGTCTAGGTAGAGCTTCTCCCTCCAGTTCTCCTGTCCAGAGTCAGCTTCTTAGGAGTGTATTCGAGAAGTCATGGCCTTCCTCCCCACGTGAATGGCTTGTCTTCTGAGTATCCTTCAATCTTGCCATCTTCCTTTCTGACTGTCTCTCCATTTCCCCACTCCTATCCCTAAAGGACAGGGGCGCTACTCTTTTACTCATTCATGAAAATTTACTAACCTTTTCTTTTGTGTGTTTAAGCTCCTTTTACTGCCATGTTTTGGTATCCTCTCATGTGCTTGCTTGCTTCCTCAAAATTTTAACAAGCGCCAACTCTGAGCCAGGCAGTGTTTGAGGGGCTGGAGACACAGTGGGAAACAAAACAGAGACGGCTCCTGTTTCCTGGAGCTTACATTTTGGTGGGGAAATAGACAATAGTCAACCAAATAAACACATAACATCACGTGAGTTAGTAATAAGGAAAACAAAGCAGGTAGAGGGGTGGGGTGGGAGGGTGGGGGATGAACGAAGAGGACTGTTTTAGGTGGAGAAGTCTGAGGAGGCTTCTCCTCTGAGATGACGTTTGTGCAGCAGCCTGAGGAACCCAGGGAGTGAGGCGTGGAGAGATCTGGGGGAAGAGTGTTGCGCAGATGGATGGGCCCAGGCAAAAGCCTGAGATGGGAGTGAAGCTGGTGTGTTCAGGAAACAGCAAGAAAAAGTGGGGAGGCTGAAGACAGTGAGTGCTGAGAGAGGGCGGGAGGTGAGGCTGGAGCAGAGGCAGGAGCCAGGCAGGTGGGGGTTACAGGCCGGGACAGGGAGTTAGAATAAAATTCAAAGTGTGAGGGGAAGCTGTGCGGAGGTTTGGAGCAGGGGAAATAATATCTAGTCAGCATTGTACAAAGAAGAGCATGGCTGCTGCATGAACAACTGCGGATGCTGGAGCCGAGGCAGGGCCGTCAGGCAGTGAGGACTCCAGGCTCCAATGTGGGTGGAGAGGAGCTGGCAGAGCTTGTTTGTCGGTGTGGAAGTGGGTGAAAGCGAGAAATCAGTGCAGAGGGGCCTGGGTGGATTGTCGTCGTAGTCACTGACCCCTTAGGAAGGTCTAGGGGGAAAGCAGGTTTGCAGGGAGAGAAGTACAGAAGTGAGGCATAATCGTGTTTGGGGCTGATTCCATTGCAATCGTTACAATACCGAAGGAGGATTTGTAGGGTGTGATTTTAGAGCAACTGAACTCTTCCCCTCACTGTCCATTTAAACCTGTTCTGTTGGGGTTGGTTCTTCCCCTGCCCTGGGCATTCTCAGACAGTAAAAAGCCTCTGGTTATGAAGACAGTCTATTCAGTAACTAACATGGCCAGTCTCGTATAACATAATGACCAATGCTTCAATCTTCATTTAAGGTCTCCCTCCCCCCGTTTGGGGCTGCTGAAGCCAGAGCTGCAAGAAAGAAGAGGGAGGTAGATGTCTTCTCTCTTTCCCTTCTTACTGTCCTATTCCTTACCCCTCTTTCTTGCCACTGTGATTTCTGATGTCTGCAGAGTCCACAGTGGTAGGGAGGAAAGAGAAGTAATGGGTGGGCAGGAAAGTTCTTACCTATTAATTTTATGACGATCTATTTTAGTGTAAGGCATTCTCTGGGCTTGGCAGGGGTTCGAAGCTATGGTTTTTGTCATGGGGCACTTCCAAGTAATCTTCAGAGAAAATTCCTATTGCTCGGAATTTCTTGCCGGATTTCTTTTCCAGCTGTTTGCTTAGGACTGTATCTGGCTCTGAGTATCTGATGGAACTGCCACTACTTCATTCTTCACTTAGGAACATAGGCTCTATCACCTCAAGAGATGCCGAGACTAAAATTAGATCCAATTCAGTATCTTTGTAGATGCCCATCCTACACCCAGGAGGAGATATACAGTAGGCAGGTGGAGGTACAGGTCTGGAGTTCAGGGGAGACTGGGGGTGGAGATAGGTTTTTGAGAGTCATCTTCATATAGATGCTACGTGAAATCATGCAATCACCTGGGGGCGAGTGTCAAAGAGAAGAGGGCCGAGGGCTAGTCCTGCGGAATACCAAGATTTAGAGGTTGGGGCAAGGAGGCAGAGCTGGTGAAGGAACATGCGTGGAGTGAGAGGCTGGTATGAAAGGAAGCAAAGCAGAAGTGTGTGCTGCTGCAGAGGCCAGTAGAGAAAGAGTTTCAGAAAAGAGGGCACGCTCAGCCACGTGGCAATGCTGCTGAGAGGGAGGTAAAATGAGGACTGGGAGATATAGGCGTAACTGCTGATTTTCATCAGAGAGGTTAAGTGGAGCAGCTGAAATGAAAGCTGATTAGAGTGGGTTCAGGAGAGAATTGGGGTGAGGATGTGGAGACAGAATAAGCAATGCTTTTGTGGGGTTTTGTTATAAAGTGGCTGGAGAAGGTGAGGCAAGGGAATGTTTTCATCAGCGATATTGATATGATAACATGTATGTTTCCTGATGGGAATGCTCCCATAGAGAGGGAGATTTGATGATGCTGGAGAGACAGGCGGCAGAATAGAAGGGCAGAGTCCGTCCACAGGTGAGGAGGTAGCACCCCGGACTCAGGTGGACAGGACACTCTATCCATTGTATGAAGACGGAAGGCCGAGTACATGGACGTAGGTCAAACTAGCTCAGTGGATTTTGCAAAAGAGTATTGTTTCCTTCTATTTACTCATTTTCTCAGTGAAGTGAGATCATCAGCTGATAGGCATAGAATAGAGATTTTTTAGAGGTTTGAAGAGAAAAGGAAAGAAAGGAACCTAGTATTTTCTGAATCACAATAATCCAAGTGTAAATTAGTACTCCAAACATGTTGACATCTGAAAGTTGAGACCACCGGAGTTCCCTCAAATCACGTCACACATCAGTGATCTGCCCATCTATGTGACCACATCCCTGAATCTCAGTGCTTCTGACTCCAGACAGCGTGAGGAAAGGCTGAGGCAGGAGGCCCAGGTGGAGACCCTGCCTGAGAGATGAGTCACTGGGCTCTAGCAGGACAGGCTTCTGGGGGATCAGCCCAGCTTAGCTGGGGAACACTTTCTGCTCTTGCAAGCCCCTCATCCCCATACCACACTCAACTCTTCCGTTTTGTCACCTTCAAAAGGTTTCAGCAACCAAGGAGCACACACTCTGATCCTTGATTGGTGAAAGGATACGCAAAATCAGGCTGCTTCAGAGGAAGTCATCTGCTCGCAGGAATCAGGGTGAAGGCCAAGGAAGGCACTCAAGAATTGTCCTGTCTCTAGAAAAAAGCATCTGCCACAAACTTCCTTTAATTTTTGAGTTCAGTGTCTGTGATAATTAAGAAATGGCAATACCATGTATTTTCCCCCGAAGTTAATATTGCTGAATGAACCAATAAAAATAATTACAGCTCCCTTACTAAGTGTCTATCTTTGTTTATGTGGTTTGTTCCTAAATTAAGGTATGCTCCCTTTGGTCACGCACCCTTCATGGCCACAGCCACATATCCTCCTGAGGTTTTTTCAACATTAGAAAATTTTAAAATTCATTTGGGGTTGGCGAGGTGAGGTGACTCACACCCATAATCCCAGTACTTTGGGGAGGCTGAGGCATGTTGCCCAGGCTGATCTTGAATTCCTGGGCTCAAGTGATCCACCCGCCTCGGCCTCCATCCGAACACCTGACTTGAGGTCAGGAGTTCAAGACCAACCTGGCCAACATGGCAAAACCCTGTCTCCACTAAAAATACGAAAATTTGCCAGGTGTGATGGCACACACCTGTAATCCCAGCTACGTGGGAGGCTGAGGCATGAGAATTGCTTGAACCCTGGAGATGGAGGCTGTCGTGAGCCGAGATTGCGCCACTGCACTCCAGCTTGGGTGACAGGGTAAGACTGCATCTCAAAAAAAAAAAAAAAATTAATGTAGGGTATAATTACTTGCTTGCTGATTCTAAACATCGCCTTCTGGCTTTTGTTGAATTTGAATCTTTGTCACAGGAAGACACAGTAGGACACAGAGCATAGGAGTGGAATTCTGTTTTCCGTAGGCAAAGGGACACCATAGTAACCTTTTTAAAAGACTTGGGGGAGTCTGATTTCTTCAGTTTTGTCTGTTCCCCACATACATATAATTCCAAGATCCCCCTCTTTCCTAGTCAATGCCCTAGATTTTGTATAAAAGACTGGCAGCAATGTTAATCCAACTGGAGTTGCAATTCAGCAACCTACAGGATCAATTTATGAACTTGAGGGTCACAGATGGAATAAGATGTATTAAAAATGGTGGCCCTATATTTTAATGCCTTTCACATTCTGGCATCTGAGTTTCATATCGTCTTGCTTTAAATTATCCATTTTTCTCTCATTCCATATTCCTCATCCTCTTTATTCTACCATGACAGTTATCTAGTCTCCCAATGTCTCACCCCCAAACAACATATGGTTCTAAGTGAAACTAGATTTTCTTTCTTTCTTTCTTTTTGAAACAGGGTCTCGTTCTGTTGCCCAGGCTGGGGTGCAGTGGCATGATCATGGCTCACTGCAGCCTGGACCTCCCAGGCTCAAGCAATTCTCAGCGCTTCAGCCTCCCGAGTAGCTGGGACTACAGGTGCAGACCATCATGCTTGGCTTATTTTTTGTAGAGAAGAGGTTTCACCATGTTGCCCAGGCTGATCTTGAACTCCTAGGCTCAGGCGATCTACCTGCCTCAGCCTCCCAAAGTGCTGGGATTACAAGCGTGAGCCACTACACCTGGCTGAAAACTAGATTTTTAAAAACTTTATACTATCAACAATTTCAGAGAAGTATAGAAAAAATAGTGATAATTGTATAATGAATCCTTATGTATCTGACATCCAGCTTCAACACTGATTACCTCATGGCCAGTCTTGCTTGTGTATATGCATACCTACTTCTCAACTCTAACTGGATGACTTTGAAGCAAATCCCAGGTATAGTATCACAAATATAGTTGCTCATTCCATATGGTGAAGAGAAGACACCTTTCCTTTCCCTGCACTTTGACATGAATACCAATTCCAAATACCTCACATTTCCTCTGAAGCATTGTACTATTTCTGTATTATTTGAGATCATTTGTGTTGTAAGTAACAAGCTAACCAGAGCTAACATAAGCACAAATGGAATCCATTGGTCCCTGGTGGTCTAGTGGCTGGGATTAAAAAGAAAAAGAAAAAGAAAAAAAAAGAATTCGTTGGAAGAGTGCCAAAGCATCTTACAGAACCCTGAGAAAAAACTGAATTCCACAGGAAGGGCAGGAACCTTGATAGCACTGGCCCCTGAGCAGCAGTCATCTCAGACCCTTCTAGGCTGTTGTCATGAACGTGACTCACACACCTTTCCAAGTCTCTGTTTTGGTTAGAAGTCTGTAATCCTAGAAGAAAGCCAGGAGAATCTGATCCTAGACTTGGGTCAGGTGTGTACTCCTTGACCAATTAGTCACAGAGAAGAACAGGAAGGTGCTCCATCGAGCCAGGTGAAGTGGCTCACGCCTGTAATCCCAGCACTTCGGGAGGCCGAGGCGGGTGGATCACCTGAGGTTAGAAGTTCAAGACCAGCCTGACCAAAATGGCGAAACCCCATCTCTACTAAAAGTACAAAAATTAGCTGGGCATGGTAGGGGGGGCACCTGTAATCCCAGCTGCTCAGAAAAGCTGAGGCGGGAGAATCGCTTGAACCCAGGAGGGGGAGGTTGCAGTGAGCCAAGATTGCGCCACTGCACTCCAGCCTGGGCAGTAGAGCAAGAGACTCCGTCTCAAAAGCAAACAAACAAAAGTCTACCTCTGAGTGGAATCAGGGATTTGCCAGAGATGGGACCACGCAGGCATTTCTAATCCACCACGTGGAGCAAGGAGGCCAGGAATCACTGAAGAAAGCTGAGCCCGAAAAGGCAGACAGGAATCTTACACGTCATGCTAAAGGGTTTGGAATTTATGGGGAGACCCTGAAGGATTTTATAATACTCTATAGTTTTTGGCATTTTTTCCCTTTTATATTACCTCATCAGTCAAAACAGACTTCTAGAAATCACACCAGCATTAAAGGGATATTGTTACTTCACCTTGACTTTATATAGGAGAAAAGTTTCGGTAAATCAATTCTGTTCCATGAATCAGTCATTAATGCCTTCTCCATAGCCATTCCTCTGTTCAAGTGAGTAAGTTTAGAAATTCTCTTAAGTTTTCTTTATAAAAGGCAGCCTAAATCTATTTCACACTTTTAAAATAAAAATCTAGGTGCAAGTTTGTTCTTATGGTTAAGATTAACATGTACACCTCACAAACATTGGGACTTTTGTTTTCTGAGACAAGGTCTTGTTCTCCCAGCTGGAGTGGAGTGATACAGGCACGGCTCACCTCAGCCTCAACCTCCCAGACTCAAGCAATCCTCCCGCCTCAGCTTTCTGAGTAGCTGGCACTACAGGTGCCCGCCACCATGCCCAGCTAATTTTTAAACATTCTGTAGAGACAAAGTCCTATTGTGTTGCCCAGGCTGGTCTTGAACACCTGGTCTCAAGCAATCCTCCTACCTTGGCCTCCCAAAGGGCTGGGATTACATGCATGAGCCACCATGACTGGCCTAGACTTTTTGATTTAAAGAGACTCTTTGGATAGGAATGCTTTTCTCTGTTACAGTTATAACTGACTAAAAACACTAGCCATGCCAAAATGGCAACCAGAGGCCAACTGCAAAGCTTCAAAAGCTTTGATGCTCTCCTGGTAGACAAGTCTTCAGTCTCTTAAATGTTTTTTTAATATGTTGACATTGAAATTTCATTTTGTGTAGATGTCGGGATTATGTCTCATTCATTTATTTATTCATCATTCACTTAGTAAGTATCTAAGTGCCTGTTTTTCCCAGGTGCTCTGCCCGGTTCTGGGGATATAAGGATGAGCCAACGTAGGCCCTCTGTCTTAAAGTTAGTAGGAGAAACAGTGACAAAAGATTTTAATACTATTAGATTAACTTAGTTGTGGTATGTAGAGAGAGACACAGAGCCTGCAGCAAGAGCCTAGGTGAAGACTCAGTGAAGCACTACCTATTGAAAGGAGAATGTTTCAAATCCTTAACAGTTATTTCCACCATGTAAAAAAGGTGACATTGCCAGGGAACATCAAGTAAAGAGATAAATGCTTAGGTAAGCTTTTAAATCATATGAGATTGATATAATTTGATTCAGTAAATCAGGGAAACTTTTATTTTCAAATGAAGTAAGGAAGAAGCTAGGAAGAAATTAAAAATCCGATTTTGAATCACCTTTTGCTTATACTTAATGTAGTTTAAGCCATCAGTGTATTATACTTTTCTGCGTATGTCTACTCAACAGGAATTTTCTGTTTGCCTGCTATTTGGGTCAGTCATAGATGGTCCCATGTTATGAGAAAGATGTAAAGATGAGATAGATTCAGCTACTTTTCTTGAGAAGATTATACCATATAAGGAACTAATTTGCTGAATGGTCCCTCAGTTAGCCTGACTAGAATCTCTAAATCATGGTCTACACAGCAGTAAACGAGGAACTTTGGCCCCTCAAGTATCAATGAATGCTAGCTGGGGCACCTGGATTCCTATCTCCACCTGGCAGTAATGAGGTAACCTCATTAACCCTATTCGATTGGTGTTGGAGAAAGCCAGCTAAAACAAAGTTTAAAATCCAGAGTCTCATAATATAAACTGAAAATGTTCAGACTTCAATAAAAAATAATCATACCAAGAACCAGGAAGATCTTTCGTTGAATGAAAAAGACAATCAATAGAAACCAACACTGAGATGACAAAGGTGTTAGAATAAGCCCAAAAAGACTTTTAAAGTTGCTATGAGAAAAATGCTTCAATGAGCAAATATGAATACACTTGAAGCAAATGAAAAAATAAAAATCCTGAGCAAACAGGAGATATAAAGAACCAAATGAAAATTGTAGACCTGAAAATTACAATAGCCAAAATAAAAAGCTCAGCAGGTAAGCTCAACAGTAGAATGGAGAAGATGGAGGAAAGAATCAGTGAGCTGGAAGATAGAACAATAAAAATTACCAAATCTGAAAAAATGAGAAAATAGACTGGGGGTGGAGGAAAGAACAGAGGCTTAAGGGCTGTGGGGGCTATAATAATATTCATGTCATCAGAATCCCAGGACGAGAGACACAGGCAGGACTAAAAAAAATACTTGAAGAAACATTGGCTGAAAACAGTAATCCTTGTTAATATCCTGTATCTTGATGTAGCTATGTCAAATCTTGGTTGTGATAATGTACCATACCTTAAACTATTAACAATAATTCCTAGATATCATTAAATATGTAGTCAGAGTTTTGGTATTTTCCTGATTGGCCCAAGTGTTTTGAAGTCGGTTTCTTCACATCAGAATCCAAACCAGGCCCACCTGTGGCACCTTCACCCTTCAGTGGGAGTGAGAAGCCGGACGCGTTACTTAAAACCATTCCTCTTACGCTGCCGCCCTCAATCTTACAGGTAAATGGCAAATTCTCTTTCGTATTAATGTACAGGCCTCGATAAAAGTCCAAAAGGGCGGCGGGGGCCTAGGCGGTCGAAGGCCCGCGTGCCCGCCGGGGCCGCGAGGGAAGGGCGCCCCCGAGACAGCCGTGGAGGGAGGGCGAGGGCCAGGCGCTGGGCTGCATCACTGCGTTTCCGTTTGCTGTGAAATCAAATGGCGCCCTTCCCTTTCCCGGGACGTCGGCGTCCCCTTCCAGCTGGCGTCGGGGCAAAACTCCGGGGCTGGCGTGGCGCATGCGCCCCGACGCGGGGGCTCGCGGGCTCGTTTCTCCGTTGCAGTTCCAGGACGCGGCCGCGGGGGAGCCCCACCGGCACGGAGCCGCGGGGCCTGCGACCACCCCCGGGGCTGGCCTGAGGTGGGGCCCGGGGAGGCCTGCGGGCCTGGGGGTCTCAGAGCCCAGGGAGGGCGGTGGCAGGGCCAGGGCGGCGCGGCCCGGCGGAAGGGCCCGCTTCGGCCCAAGGACGACACGGGAGCGGGTAGCCGGGCCTGTTGAAGCGCCCAGGGCGCCGAGGATCCCGGTTTGTTGGGTGACTGGGCCCAGCTAGAAAGGGGCCAAGCGGGATTCGAACACTCCCTCAGCCCACAGGCCCAGCTCTCAACGGTAACCGTTGTCCCCAGCCTCAGTTTACCTTTTCTTCCCTCAGGGATTCTGTCCATGGCTGCCACCAAAACTTGGATTTACGATCAACATTTCAGGCCAGAAAAGTTAAGAGAATGGCCGGAGCCCGAGTCCGTTTCTTTAATGGAGGTGAGAGAACGTGGCGTTTTGAGACGTCATTTTGGCGGTGGGACCCCTCGAGTCTGGGAATTGTTTATCTTAATCTCGCTTCTGTTCTCAGGATTGGGACAGTGCCTGGTTTAAAGCAGGCGTTGAAGGGGAGTGTTCCGGGCTCAGATTTGGCCGAGATTGTGGCCAAGAGTGTTTCCAGTCGCCAGCCTGGGGACTGGTGCACCGACGGGGGCAGGCGGGTGGATGAAGGCAGCAACCCCAGCTCCCCGGCAGGAGAAGCCAGGTCTGGGCTTGCCAGTCAGTTCTGCTTTAGGATCTGGTAATGATTTTCTCATAAAGTTTCATTGTTTTGTATCATCCTATGATTTGCCTCGCCGTGAAAAACTCTTGGAAATTTCCCCTTTTGCCCTGGTGGCAGTCGGAGTAGTGAGACGCTTAATTTTTCTGTGTGCGCGCGCACAGAAAGCCGTGGATTTCAGAAGTGCTGTTGCAAATCATGACCTTTTCCTTATATTTCCTGACAAAATCACAAAGAAGAGCCATCAAAGACAGAAACTGTTTAATTTCTTTAAACAGAAAAAGATTATTTGGCAATCTGACTCAAGAGTGTACATAACATTTGCTAACAGTCTTACTAGGATGTTCTTTAAGAAGGTGACTTGCCAAGATGCTTGTCAACGTGTTTCTGCTTCTCCAAATAAATAAATAGATTGATTCTAAATTTATATTGTAGTGTCAGGATACATGTTTAATTGTTTTACATACTTTTTCAGTTACCATCTTCTTTTTAATTAAAAAAATATTTTAGAGACAGGTTCTTGCTCTGTAGCCCAGGCTGGGGTGCAGTGGCCCAATCATAGCTCACTGTAACCTCAAACTTCTGAACTCAAGTAATCCTCCTGCCTGGGCCTTCGAAGCACTAGGATTACAGACGTGAGCCTCCCTGCCTGGCCTGTCATCTTAAAATAAGTCTGAGAAGGCTTTAAAGCAAGATCCTCTTCATATTACAAAGAGCTTTATTTTAGAGAAGACCTGGGTAGCTGTTTGAATGTCATTTTAGATCTCATGTGAAGCTATTAAATATATGGGTAAAAACAACTTTCCTTTTTGAGATTTCTCTTATTCACAGATTTGGTGTTTGAGTTTGGGGTTTAGTTTGTTGTGATGCATTCAGTGTGGCAGAACAGAAAGAAGAATCAAATTGAATAACAGTTCTAAGAACCTTTATCATTTTTCATCAATAATTTTTAATGTAATAGTTTATCTCTTCCAGATACTGGATTTTTATTGCCTTTTCATTTGTTCACACTTAGTCCTATAAGGATAAAAGCTAGAGATTAGTTTATAGTGATCCAACTGAAAAAGCCCTAAAGTGGGGATTAAAATGCATCGGCTTTACCCAAACTCATAATGGAAACAGCAAGTCCCTAGATGTGGATGATATTGGTTGGAGGCCACGAGCTCCCACTAATTAGCTCTGAGACTCTGGACTAGTTGAACTAAAGGGAATTTTCTGTTGTTTTTGACTTATGAAGAGATCTAGCAAAAGGCAGAAAACTTCAAGGGCCCTTTAAAACACACCTACTGGCTGGATGGGGTGGCTCACACCTATAATCTCAGTACTTTGGGAGGCCAAAGTGGGTGGATCACTTGAGGTCAGGAGTTCGAGAGCAACCTGGCCAACATGGTGAAACTCCCTCTCTACTAAAAAATACAAAAATTAGCCAAGTGTGGTGTCACGTGCCTGTAATCCCAGCTACTTGGGAGGCTGAGGCAGGAGAATCACTTGAACCCGGAGGGCTGAAGTTGTAGTGAGCCAAGATTGTACCACTGCCCTCCAGCCTGGGTGACAGAGCCAGACTTTGTCTCAAAAAGCAAACAAAAAACATCTACTGAATGCCTGAAAAGAGGATTCCTTTAGTAAGCTTTTTAGTGCTTTAAAACATAATTTAATAATATACTATCAGGGATTTGTTTTAAAATAGTCTGGGTGTGGGGGTGCTGAATAATGAGATTTATTAGATGACATAAGATTGACTCAGAATTAATCACTCTTGAACCTGGTTGATGGGTTCATGGAGAATGGGTTTAGAAATTTTCCATATATTTATGTTACATAATAAGCCTCAAGATTTACGCTGAAACTATTGGGTAAAGTACACTGAGTTTTGTCATTGTAGTTTGTTGCTTCAGGATTTACAGCCTAATATCCAATTCTGTAATTTTAGGTATTAGCTAGAGAAGACATTGATGAAGCAGTACGTGCAATATTATTTAGAGAAAATTCTGTTGTGAAGGTAAGAGTTGGCTCCATACTGCATTCTAAGTGTGTTCTAGGGGAGCAAGAGTGTGCAGAACGACATGGCCAAGAGTCATGTCACCATGATCCAAGAGACTCATTTTGCAGGGGGAATGAGGATCCTGTAATTTACTTGTTTGTACTACATGGATCTGAGGTCATGCCCCCTTCTTGCAGGATCACTAAGAGGTCCCTAATCCCACTTGGATCTGTCCTGAAGGGATCTGAGAAATTGTCCTAATTGCTCCTTCTCTTCGTCCTGGTACTGAATAGAAACTCTTTCCTATTCACACTTGCCTCTTTCTCATGTGTTCCCACTTGCAGTGGGGATATAGAAAATCACTAGAGGCCGGGCGCAGTGGCTCACGCCTGTAATCCCAGCACTTTGGGAGGCCGAGGCGGGCGGATCACAAGGTCAGGAGATGGAGACCACAGTGAAACCCCGTCTCTACTAAAAATACAAAACATTAGCCGGGCGCGGTGGCGGGCGCCTGTAGTCCCAGCTACTCAGGAGCTGAGGCAGGAGAATGGTGTGAACCCGGGAGGCGGAGCTTGCAGTGAGCTGAGATCAGGCCACCGCACTCCAGCCTGGGCGACAGAGCGAGACTCCATCTCAAAAAAAAAAAAAAAAAAAAAAAAAAAATCACTAGAAACAAAATAAACTTTTAAGGGTTATGACCAATCAGTAACTGATAGTCACTACGAAATTAGCTTAAGGGACATTTAATTTCAATGAGAGAGATGGAGTTATAATACTTTGGGAGGCTGAAGCAAGAACATTGCTTGAAACCAGGAGTTTGAGAGTTTGAGACCAGCCTGGGCAACATAGTGAGGCCCTGTCACTACAAAAAATTTAAAAATTAGCCAGGCATGGTGGCACGCACCTGTAGTCCCAGCTACTCAGGAGGCTGAGGCAGGAGGATCGCTTGAGCCCAGGAGGTTGGGGCTGTAGTGAGCTGTGACCATGCCACTATACTCTAGCCTGGGCGACAGAGTGAGACCTTGTCTTTTAAACAGACAAAAAAAGAATAAAGCTTTGACATTTGAATTGCGATTTACAATTTATAAAGAAAGTGCACATAAATTCCCATTTAAGCATCCGAAGAGATAGATGGGATTACCTCTCTTTCACAGGCCAGAGAGAGGTATCACAGTCTGGTGTGCTTTCTACTCTACCAATTTTGTCACAGACTTTCCTGATGGTGAAGGCTAGACACAGGATGGGTGACCAGGGAATGCTTGGAAATCCTGAAAAAGAAACAAGAGTTTCATGTGTTAGGAATAGCTTAATCTGATTCATGAGTTAGATGTGGTTTAATCTGAAGGCACAGTTGTGGTTTAGAAGTTTATATGAGTTCTTCTGCTCTGTGTTCCCAGCTTCTCTTACTGTACTTTATTCTGTGCTTCAGTTATCTTATACTGGGACTTTGCAACCCAAATGTGGCTGAGAGTTTAGTAGTGGGAACAGATGTTTTTTTCCCCCTTACTCAAATGACAATAAGTGAAACATTTCTTTATAATTTATTTTCCTTGTTTGTATCACTTCACTAGAGATTGGATACGTATTTTCAGCATCTGGATACTTTTAAGGAAAGAAGAAAAGAGATGTTACATAAAAAATGGGTTGAAAACGTTGCAGAGCCTCTTCAGCAGAGAATTATGGAAAAAGTAATTTCATATAAAGGGCTTAAAAAAATGAAACAAGAGAATGTTGAATATTATTTACAGCACAGACATAAAATGGTACTGATGTTTTATTTTTCAAATAAAGTATAATTTGAAGAGTTAGTCTAACAATTTCATTGGTTATACAAATAGCCTCCAGCTTATTTTTGTATTTAAGATGAGTTCATTGAATTGTAATACACGTACAGCATTCTTAAGCCTGAGGTTGGAGGGGATAGGAGTGTTGACTTGGAACTAGATTTGTCAGGAATGATTTTATGTAGATGTTAATGGAGTTACTGTGGCTTAAATCATAAGGGCATTTGTCATTTACTTCACAAGAAATTGAGAGGTAGGTGGTCTCGTGGTGGGTTCCGACAGCATAACAATGTCAGATTTTTTCCTATTCTATTCTGCTATCCTTAGTATTTTCAGTTTATCCCCATCATTCTCACATTTGCCGGATGGTTGCTTATAGCTCCAGACATTAGGTCTTCATTCAGGGCAGGAAGAAGAAGGGGTAAGGAATGGTGCCAGGGGCCTCTTCTCTTACACTACTCCTTTGCAGGAAGCAAAAAGAGTCTCCAGAGGCCCCTAGTCACCTTTCCCTTAGGTCTCTTTGGCCAGGACTGGGTCATGAGGCAAGTCCTAGCCATAAGCAGGGCCTGGAAAGCCACTGTGGCTTTCTCATCTCTCTAGTAGGAAGTGGGCAAAGGAGAATGCTATTGCATGGCTGAGTTAGCCAACCAGTAGGTGTTAGGACTAACAGTTTCTATACTCTGTTCTACAGTTTGGCTTTACAAAACAACAAAATTTGGTTTCTTAATTTGAAGATTTTTTTGATTTTGAGGTCAGGACTCTCTTTCAGAATTTAGGTCTATCTATTTGCAGTACCAAATGCAAATCTGTTAACTTCAGGTGTGCACTACTAGATCTTTTTTTCTTACCTCCACATATCTAGTAGATATGTAGAGTAGTGGCTGGGTGCAGTGGGTCACCCCTGTAATCCCAGCACTTTGAGAGGCTGAGGTGGATGGATTGCTTGAGTCCAGGAGTTTGAGTCCAGCCTGGGCAACATGGCAAAAACCCATTTGTACAAAAAAAAAAAAAAAAAAAAAGCCAGGTGTGGTTCTGTGCACTTGTAGTCCCAGCTACTTGGGAGGTTGAGGTGGAAGGATCACTTGAGCCTGGGAGGCAGAGGTTGCAGTGAGCCATGATCGTGGCACTGCACTCCAGCCTGGGTGACAGAGTGAGACCCTAGAGTAGGTTAGCTGAAATATTAGAGCATTTAAGCATATTTACTGAGCACAGTTTCTGAATATTTACCTTAAATACTTTTTCCTACACACTCTTAAGGGGCAGAGCTCAAGATTGAATCCAGATCTCCAAGGTGCAGAGTCTTATATTTGTGTCCAGAAATGTGATTTCATGGGTATAGGGAGGAAGATCTTAGAAATGGCATGTGTCGAAGTCCAAGTGATTTTAAATGTCAGTAAAGTCATTGTGAATCAACCATACGAGCTGGATTCCCAGAAAACATACAGCTCTCAGGCAAGAGAGGCTGTGCTTAGAGTGGGAAGCATCAGAGTCTTGGTCCATCCTGTCCTCATCCTGTCATTCCTGATGTCGCACTGTTGAAGGGACACTCATCAGTTGCAAAACCTTTAGAAAAGAGTTGAGTCTTGACACCACTTTATAGGAAGAAAGCTGGAAAGATGTGGGGTATTTGGCCCAAGGAAAAGACGACACGAGGGGGAATGGACCTCTTAAGTATTTTAAAGGCAGACATTAGCCGATGAATTAGATGTATAGAACTAGTGTCTGAACCTGCAAGTTACAAGGCAGATTTAAACTCAACCTAAGGGCAGACTTTCTTGGTTAAAATTACCAAAAAAAAGTACCTGCCCCATGGAGCAGAAAGTTCTCAAAGGCCCATGGATGACTTCAGACCAAAGCTAGATGATTACTTCTCCCAGAAGGTGGTGGAGTCTCATTGCAGTCTAAATTACTTCAGCAGTTTCTTCCAACCCTTTGAAGCTATGCTTTTATATAAAAATGAAATACAGTATTTGACTTTTATAATATGAATCTTGCAAAACAGTTTGTATCTAGTGATTTTTCCCTTAAGTATATTTTGTATCTGAAGGAAATTATATGTGAAGACTGTTATAATCCTGAAGTATACAATCCCTTTTTAAATTTTTTAAATTTTTCTTTGAGACGGAGTTTCGCTCTTGTTGCCCAGGCTGGAGTACAATGGTGCAATCTTGGCTGACTGCAACTTCCGCCTCCGGGGTTCAGGCAGTTCTCCTGCCTTAGCCTGCCAAGTAGCTGGGATTACAGGCATGTGCCATCACGCCTGGCTAATTGTTTGTATTTTTAGTAGAGAAGGGGTTTCATCATGTTGGTCAGGCTGGTCTTGAGCTCCTGACCTCAAGTGATCCACCTGCCTTGGCTTCCCAAAGTGCTGGGATCATAGGTGTGAGCCCCTGTGCCCGGCCTACGATCCTTTTATATGAAGAAAAACCAAATTATAAAAGGGTAGAGCAGGTTTCTTTGGTTTTTTATTCTTAGGAGCTCTGGAGTTGGGGAAAACCTAGTCATTTTAGAAGTCTTGTAGTTATTCTCTATTTAAAAAAGTCTACAAAAGCATTTCCTTTGAGTTTTAGAGTAGGAACTCAAAGTAATTTAGACTCCTGTGGAATTTACACTGTGCACAAGGCACGGATATGTGTGATCACTTGTTCATTCATTTACTCACATTCAGCAAACTTGAAGCACAAGAAGGAGAGAGAGAGGTGTGGCAGCTTGTGCAGTGGAGTGCGGCGAGTGTCACAGAAGTCAGCACGGGGATTGTGGGACTTGGGAGGGAATACTCCTTTCCAGCGGAGATACAGGAGGAATTTCAGTACAGGCTGCCCGTGAGAGCTCATACTTGAGGTTGTAATGAGTCTTCAGATTTTTAAACCGCCAATACAGGGTTAAAACTGAGAAATGTAGGTTTCAGTTTTTCGCTCCCATGCAGCAGAAGTAGCTACCTGATATGACTTACTTTTTTAAAAGATATGTATGGCTCTGAAGGTGGAAGCGGTTTCTTATGCTTCTCCCAGAGAACCAAGCCAGGTCGGTCATATGAAGATGAACAGATTCTTTTGGTTCTGGGTAGAATGTCATCATCTGGGGTGCTGGAGGCAGTACATGTTATGCTGCCTGGTTTATTCAGTAATTGTTTACCTAGCACTTCAGTCCAGCACTGCGATGAGTGCTGTGGGGGAAATGGAGGGGAAAAATAGTCCCTCTGTCTAAGGCTTATCAGGAGCGGGGAGAAAAAATACTTCTGTATGTCCCTACCCTTTGACATAAACTCATAGCTCTGGTCACCTGACCCTCTGTTCTCACAGGCCTTTACAGACCAGTCGTCAGCTTCCCCAGGAGACATGCGTCCTCCCAGTCTGGGTTAGGAGCACTGCCCCTGCTCCTACAGGATCCTGAGCTGGCCCCTCTCAGGACTAGATTGTCACTGTGGATAACTAGGCTGTTCTAGACTAGGAGATCCTTGAAGACAGGATCTAGCCTGGATGTGGCACACAATGGCAACACAAATATTTACTGGCTGATGCAATGACACAGTAGAGCACTTAACAGAAGTGCGTCTCTTCTCTCTGGGCGGCCCTCCCTCCCTCCCTCAGTTCAGCCATTTAAGGCTCTGTGCGACATCCTCATCTGAGGTGATGCCCTTCCACTGATGTGTAGATTGGCACATTCCTGGACCTTCTCAGCTGCTTTGGTGTACAGTAAGGGCATACTTGCATGCTTAGGTCAGACTTTATTTAAATTTCAACGTTTGGATTCGGGGGTATACATATAGGTTTGTTACATGGGTATATTGCATGCTGCTGAGGTTGGGGTGCGACTGAATCTGTCACCCTGGTAGTAAGCAGAGTCCCGAATAGGTCGTTTTTCAACCCTCGCCCCCTCCTGCCCTTCCCACTCTTGTAGTCCTCAGGGTCTATTGTTCCCATCTTTATGTGGAACACATTTTAAAAGCTTAATACAGGCTGCACTCTGGTCCTGAAAGAGTGTCATTTTTCTTGTAGGTTACAGTCCCACCATTTGTTGATCCTCTGCTTCAAAGACAGCAAGAGGTGGATGAAGAGAAGAGAACTGGTCTTCAATGTGAGACAGGTGCTTTGTGATCACTGGGCCTCATTTTTTTGAGACTGCTAATTGTCCAGTGACTTCTCACTCCAAGAGCAACTGGAGTTCTTGAAGAGTGTTGATTTTGATTTTTTATCTTCCTGTAGGAAAACGACATTCCATCAAAGAATTTAAAGAAATAGAGAAGGCTAGGCTGCATGCCAGCTCACCCTACTTCACTTTCACTTCACATCGTGTGATTCCAAAAGAGTGGCATAAAGCCTCCGCAAGAGCCAGGAGTAAAACTTACAAATACAGGTACAGATGAGCAGAACAAATATTTGTTTAACTTGCAACTTCCTTTATTTCCTACTGAAGCTCTCGTAACTAGTCACACTTTTGTCTTTTAGTAGTTTATAGTTTTATTGTTACTATCGTCACATTTGTATTATGAAATATATGTAGAGGACAGAATAAAACATAAACAGCTTAACAAGTCCCTGAGTCAGTCCTGTGGAATCACTAGCCATTTCAAGAAAGGGATCCTGCCCCCTCCCAAGACAGTCTCCTCCCTGCCCCAGAGCTCTCTTCACTTTATAAGTGTTCACTTCCTTGCTCTCCCTGTGGTGTTATCAACTAACTTTGTGTCCTTAAACAATATAGTTTATCTTGCATATTTTTGAATTTCATATAAACAGAACCTGAAAGCATTTATTCTTTTATGACTGACTCTTTAAAAAACATCTCTATTAAGATATAATTTACAGGCCGGGCACGGTAGCTCACGCCTGTAATCCCAGCACTTTGGGAGGCCAAGGCAGGTGGATCACCTGAGGTCAGGAGTTTGAGACTAGCCTGGCCAACATGGTGAAACCCCATCTCTACTAAAAATACAAAAATTAGTTGGACATCGTGGCAGATGCCTGTAATCCCAGCTACTCGGGAGACTGAGGCAGGAGAATCACTTGAACTCGGGAGGCAGAAGTTGCCATGAGTCGAGATCACGCCACTGCACTCCAGCCTGGGCAACAGAGTGAGACGCCATCAAAAAAAACAAAAAAAAAAGATGCAACTTACATACCATAAAATTCATCTGTTGGGGTTTGTACATGTCCAGTTCATTGTGTGACTGCTTTTGCTCACCATTAAGTTTTTCAGATTCCTTTCTGTTGTTCATATAGTGTGTTAACTTCTATTTTCGGAGTGTATGCCAGTGTGTTAACTTCTATTTTTGGAGTGTATTCCATTGTATTTGACTATGCCATCATTTAAGCAATCCACTGTTGTGGACATTTGGGTTGTTTCCACATTTTGGCTATTATGAACGATCCAGTTTCGTATTTTGGTTCCCACAATCCACATTTATTATTTATTTATTTAGTTAGTTTTGAGTAGGAGTCTCACTCTGTTGTCCAGGCTGGAGTGCAGTGATGCAATCTCGGCTCACTGCAACCCCCACCTCCTGGGTTCAAGCAATTCTCTGCCTCAGTCTCCCAAGTAGCTGGGATTACAGGTGGCTGCCACCACGCCCAGCTAATTTTTGTACTTTTAATAGAGACAGGGTTTCACCATCTTGGCCAAGCTGGTCTTGAACTCCTGATCTTGTGATCCTCCTGCCTCGGCCTCCCAAAATGCTGGGATTACAGGCGTGAGTCACCGTGCTTGGCCCACAATCCACATTTCTTAGGATATGTACCCCAGAGTGGAGTTTGTTGAGTTGTGGGATAATATTAAACTGTTTTGCAAAGAGACTGTTTCAGTTTACACCCCCATCAGCATGGGGGAGAAATACTGTTGCTTCAAATTCTCCTTTACCCTTGGTGTATAATATTATCATCTGAGTAAAGCTGGCAGCTATATAATAGCATTTTCCACATTATCAGTGAAACTGAGTACTTTTCATGTCTTTATTGGCTGTTGGGTTTCTTCATTTGAAAAGCATCTGTTCGAGACTTTTGCCATTTTTTTTCTGTTGGGATGTTTGGTCTTTCTTACTGATTTTCCTTATATATTCTGGCTATAAACCCTTTTTCAGTTATTTGTGTTATAAGTATCTTTTCCTATTTTGTGGGTTGCGTTTTTACTCTTCCTAATGGTATTTTTTAATGAATAGATGTTCTTAATGTTGATATAGTCAAACCTATTTTTCTTTTCCTTTATAACTAGTGCTTTTTATACATTATTTTAAAATGTCTTTTCCAAAAGCTGTATAGCCTTTTTTTTTTTTTTTTTTTTTTTTTGAGACGGAGTGTTGCTCTATTGCCAGGCTGGAGCACAGTGGCACGATCTCGGGTCACTGCAACCTCTGCCTCCCGGGTTCAAGTGATTCTCCTGCCTCAGCCTCCTGAGTAGCTGGGACTACAGGCGTGCGCCACCATACCCAGCTGATTTTTATATCTTTAGTAGAGATGGGATTTTACCATGTTGGCCAGTATGGTCTCTATCTTTTGACCTCATGATCTGCCCACCTTGGCCTCCCAAAGTGCTGGGATTACAGGCATGAGCCACCGTTCCTGGCCTGCTTTTATAGTTTTGCTTTTCAAATTTAGTCTTATAATCCAGTTAGAATTGCTTTTTGTATATATTTTATGTGGGACCCAGTTGAATTTTTTCCCTTTAATGATACCCATTTTCCTCAGTACCATTTATTGAAAATATAATTTCCCTGCTGTTCTGCAGCATAGACTTTTATACAAATTCAGTGCTGTTATGTATACTTAATTTCCAGGTTCTCCATCCTTGCCTATTTGTTTCCTATAGCTTTTTAATGAGTTTTGATACCTGATAGAACAAATACACCAATATATATTTTATAATTAGCTCAAGTTTCATGTAGACATACACACATACAAACAAATTCCCAAACAAACAAAAAAGTAATGGCAGAAACCACAATTACTTTTGCACCAACCTAATGCTTGGGATTTTGATTGGGATTGTATTGTATCTGTAGATCAATTTAGGGAGAATTGACATCTTTACAATTTTGAGCCCTGTAATCCATGAACATGGTATCTATCTCTCCATTAATATGGGTCTTATTTTATGTAAGGGAGTGGTTCGTAATCAAATTGATTAAGAAGCTGGCAATGTTTGGAGACATTTTTGGTTGTCAGGGGCGTGGGGTTCTACAGGCATGTACTGGACTTAGGGCAGGGATGTGGCCAAATATCCTACAACAAAGAATTACTCAGCCCCAAATGTCAGTAAGTACTATGGATAAGAAACCATGTCTGAAGGTCTTGTAGATCTTTGTTTAGATTTATTCCTACTTATTCCTATTTTATTATTATATGTAATTTCATTTTGTAGGTAATTGTAATGTATAGAAATAAAAATGATTTCATATATTGAATTTGTATTTGGCAACCTTGCTAAACTTTATTGAGTTCTGACATTTTATCTATAGAGTCTTGGATTTTCTATGTACACAATATTCTTTTTATTTTTTTGAGATGGAGTCTTGCTCTGTCACCCAGGCTGGAGTGCAGTGGCATAATCTTGGCTCCTCGCAACCTCCGCCTCAACCTCCTGAGTAGCTGGGATTACAGGTGTGCACCACCACACCCGGCTAATTTTTGTATTTTTAGTAGAGATGAGGTTTCACCATGTTGGCCAGGCTGGTCTTGAACTCCTGACCTCAGGTGATCCACCTGCCTTGGCCTCCCAAAGTACTGGGATTACAGGTGTGAACCACTGCGCCCAGCCCATAATATTATCTTCTAACAAAGAGAATTTTATGTCTTGTTTTCCATTCCTTATACCTTTTATTTCTTTTCCTTATCTTACAGTACCAGTTAAGATCTCTGGCACAAAGTTGAAGTGGTGAAAATTGGCTTCCTTGTGCTATTCTTAAAGGGAAAGCTTTTGGTGTTTTTTGTGTTTTACATTATTTTTAGATTTCCATTAGTAAATTAAGGAAGTTCATTTTCTTAGTTTGCTATGAGTTTTTTTTTTTTTTAGATCATGAATAGATTTTGACATATATTAATTTTTATGCATTTATTGATATTACATTTTTTTTCTCCTTTGTTCTGTTAATGTGGACATTTTTATTTTATTTTATTTTTGGAGATGTAGTCTTGCTCTGTTACCCAGGCTGGAGTACAATGGCACGATCTCGGCTCACTGCACCCTCTGCCTCTCAGGTTCAAGTGATTCTCCTGCCTCAGCCTCCTGAGTAGCTGGGATTATAGGCACCCACCACCATGCCTGGCTAATTTTTATATTTTTAGTAGAGAAGGGGTTTCACGTTGGTCAGGCTGGTCTCAAACTCCTGACCTTAAGTAATCCACTCACCTTGGCTTCCCAGAGTGCTGGGGGATTTATAGACGTGAGCCTCTGCGCCCTTGTGGAAAATTACACTGACTCATTTTAAAAATATTTTATTACAAACATTTTCAAATGCTCTGAATGTGGAGAGTGCAACACATTCCTATGTACCTATCACTTCAGCAGCCATCAACGTTTTGCCGTTCTCTCTCTCTCTCTCACTTTACCCCACTTTCCCTTTTGTGCTTACCCTTTTGTGGGAAAATTCTAGGTCTCAGGTCATGTCATTTATACTCTACTATGTACCTCATGACAAATAACACAGAAATATTGTATCCCAGTTTTCATAAATGTGCATTTGCTCATGAAAAATCTCTGTTTGCTTTAAGACATCTTTATTTCCCTTCTTTTTTCAACTTAACTTTATTTTTCATAACAAATTTTATGTTCACAGCAGACTTGAGTGGAAAGTACCTAGAGAGTTCTCATACACCTCCTGTCCCCCAACAAACACAACCTCCTCGACTGTTGACATCCTGCACCACAGTGGCACAAACTACATTATCACCCAAAGTTAATAGTTTACATAAGGGTTCACTCTTGGCGTTGTACATTCTTATGCTTTTTGACAAATGTACAATGACATGAATCCATCATTATGTTCCAGTGTCACACAGAATAGTTTCATTGTCCTAAAAATCATCTCTGCCCATTCATCTCTCCTCCCCACTAACCCCTAGCAACCAGTGATTTTTTAATTTTTTAATTTTTTTACTTTTACTTTTAATTTTTATTTCTTTATTTTTTACTGTATCCATTGTTTTGCCTTTTACACAATGTCATATGGTTGGAATCATACAACATTTAGCCTTTTCAGACTTCACCTTCATTTTCAAAGGGTGTTTTCAGGATTAAGAATGTTAGGTTGGCAGTTATTTTCTTTCAGCATATATCTTGTTGTCTTTTACTCTTTCAATTGAGAAGTCACTTGCTGGTCTTACTGTTGTTCCTTTGAAGGTAATCTGTCCTTTCCCCTGGATGCTTTTATGATTTTCTCATTGTCTTTGATTTTTTGTAGTTTTACATGATGTTTCTAGATGTGGATTTCTTTTTATTTCTCCTACTTAGAATTCATGGGTCTTCTTGAATCTGTAGGTTAATGTCTGTAGTTAGTTCTAGAAAGTTTTCAGTTATTTTTTCTTTGTTACCTCTGCCATATTCTCCTCTCCTCTCTTTTGGGTACTCTAGTTAAACATATTTTAGATTTTCTCACTGATTCCCTCTCTGTCTCTTATCATTTTTGTATATTTTCTATCCTTTTTGTGTTTCCATGTGTGGTTTCAGATATTTTATTATCTCTTTTGTTATGTCTGTTTGTTGTTAAAGCCATCCATTTAATTATTATTTTCAGTTATTTTATAGATCTAGAATTTCTATTTGATTTTTAAATTTGTTATTTTTAGTGCTAGCATACACATGCAGGTTGTGCAAGTTTGTTACACAGGTAAATGTGCGCCTAGGTGATCAACCCATCACCTAAGCATTAAACCCAGCATGCATTAGCTATTTTTCATAATGCTCTCCCTTCCCCCTCCCCACTCCTCCTTGATTCTTTTTCAGATAGGTTTTGGGGAATGCTGTCTGTACTTGGGGCCTGGAGAGTTCTGTCCTCCATTGAGAAACCAAGTGCATTGCTTGACTTGCCTATTAGGGGGAGGGTGATGTTGAGAACAAGGTTAAATACCCACCTGCCAGGACATCAATCAGACCCAAGGAGAAAAAATCCACCAAAGATGTTAGAAGCACAGAGGAATCAGTCTCTACTCTGGTACTTAATATTGGTGACCTGGTATTTAAAATGCTCCCACAGAGGAAGGCAAGAGTTGGAGATTGTCAGCTCATTCCTGACGGCTCTCCCATCTCTGGAATTGTTTTTAATGCTGTTTAGTGATTTTAAAATTCTTATTTTTGATGGTAAATTTTCTGTTTTTTCTTCTCTATTTATTTCAGCAGGACTTTTAGCCTGTGCCGACTTCTATATTCTACACAAACATGGAAGTCTGTTATACACTCTCAACATTTTGTTTTCATTCCCCACCCTGAGTTTTGTTGGAATAAACAGTGCTACTTTGTTTCTGCTTCCCCTAGTGATTTTGAAGTTTTATGTATTATTTCTGGTTTTATGGTTCCTTTATCATTTTAACAAACATTTTTATTTAAACAACAGTAATTACACAACTCCCCACCCCCGCAACAAGACAAAGGCTTCATCTTGCTTTGTTGGCGTCATCTCCCCTCTGGCTCCTCCGCTGGTATTCTTCCTTCAGGCTGGTCTCCTCCAATCCATTTTCCGCCCAGCAGCCAGAGTGGTTTTTTTAAAGTGATCAGCACTCCTCCACTGGAACCCCTCAGTGCCATTCCCCTTACGACAAAGCCCAGGCCCTCAACATGGCACATGAGGCACCATCTGGGCCCTACCACCCTTTCCGGTCTCAGCCCAGAAGTCCCATCGACCTAAAGAAAAGAAAGATTGATTAACCACAAAAGCCTCTGGCTCAAATCAGCACATTCATACCTCCCTGACCTGCCAGGCTGTTGCCTGCCTTTGCTCCCTCTGTCTGTCACTGGCCATTCCAGTGCAGGCAAAAGGGCAGTTATCACAGGGACACACAACTCTCCAGCCCCCTACTGGCCCTTTCCTCCATCAGCAAGCCCCTTGAGGGCAGGGACTGTGTCTTACTAATCTTGGTGTTCCCAGCACTTAGCTGGAGCATAGTAGATCATGAATAAGTGGTTGTTGAATGAATGAATGGAGGAAGAAAAGAGAAGCCTTATTTCCCTCGATAGGGCTAGGCTTCCTGGGGCAGAAATGGTGGCAGCCCTGGTGAAATTCCTCCGGGAGGATACACCCAGAGGATGCCTTGCGTGGCTATTTGATGAAGTAAGAAAAGGACTTGAGAGTATGTGGTGAGGTGAGGCAGAGACAGTTTGATTACAAAAGCCAGAGTCGTTCTCAAAGGAAAGGTGGGAGAGGGGCTCCATATGTTAGAGAGCACCGGTATGTCATGGAAGCCAAGCCAGGAAGGGAGCCAGGCTGCTCGGGGGACTGACTGGGAGGCTGGAGCCAGGCTGCCTCTTTGGGGCTATGTGGCACTCACCATCACTTCTCTTCATGAACCTGCTCCATTTCTCTTTCTTTGCACACGGGCTTTCTGTGCTTTCCTGTGGGTGCTGGCAAGTGGAGGCGCCGTCCTGCCTGACTTTCTGTTTTAAGTACTTGGAGGCTGCCTGGAAGCCCCTTTGTCCCAACTACAGCAATAAGGATTGAGGCTCTGGACCTGGTGCCTCAGCCATGGCTGGGAAAGGGTTCCCGAGTCACCACCTCCCTAGGAATTGGGCCAGCAGAGGTATGGACCGGGCAGGCAAATTGAGGCACAGTCACCAGTGATGGCTGGTCAGTTGTTCCTTCTCAGAAGTGACGATTGAGTTCAATACATTAATCTTCAGAAACTATTTGATGGTACAATTCCGTCTGTGCTGAATCGAGACAATTTTTTTCTGCTTTTCTTCACAGTCCTGAAAAGCTCATCTGTGCAGACAAGAAACAGAAAAGAAAAGAGAAAAAGACCCCTGACCTAAGTCAGGCTGCGTTTGAAAGGCAATTCCTTTCCTCAAAACTCAGTCAGAAGAACAAAGTGGGTGAAAGGAAGGATCTGGTAAGCAGAGGCCTGGGGCGGGGCTGGCATGCAGGGCTTTGCAGCCCCCACAAGCAGCACATACTGGTTCCAGGATGAGCTACCGCCACAGCCCTCCCTGTCAGACAAGCACCCAAGGGTGGAGGAGGCATGGCCCAAGAAGAAGGGCATGAAGAGGAGGAGGGAGAAATGGCAGGTGGCCTCAGGCTCAGCACTGCAGCTCTGACTGGGCCCCTCAGGCGGGGAAGCCTTGTATGAAGAAACTCAGACAGGTGGTAAATGTGGGACCTGGACCCCACTTCCTGGAGACAGATCCTGTCCTTCCAAGGTGAGGGCCAACCTGGCCACAGGGGCTTTTCCCCCTGAGATTTCTTCAGCGCCTTTGCCTGGGCCTTTGCCTTTCTGCCACTTTCCCGCCATTTTCCACTTACTCCATCCAAACTGCACCAAAAATCGTGTTCTCCTTAGTCCACACACAACAGGTGGGAAGTTTTTGAAATGAAATTTATACCAAAAAATGAGGGCAAGATGAGATTTTTTAATATTTAAAAGGTATTTTTATATGTAAGAATTTTCTGAGTACAGATTTCTTATCTGGAGCTCCTGGTTCATTTGACACGGTTTTCAGCTCCTGGTCTATTTCCCCTTCCAATCTCTCTGCCACGCCGCGTACCCTGAGGCCTGAGGCGCAGGACCCTCCCAGGGAAGGCCTAGGGCCTCGGCTCAGGACCCGACAGCATCACTCCCACCCCTCACCACCACACACACAGGATGGGGGACTGCTACTTCTCTCCAGCCTGTGAGCCTGGATAGCTATTTTGTGACCCAGCTCCTGCTCAGTCTCATTGCTGTCCCCGCTCTCTCCAGGGAGTAAGGGATTCTCCATCTGTGGTAAGTTACCTGTGACTCTTCAGCAGTTTCCTCTGAGCATAATTATATCTGAGAGCACAGGGGGCTCCTCATTCTGTATATTTTTCAAATATTCAAGATGTACAACGTGATGATTTGCTATAAGTATTCATTGTGAAGTGTTCGCCACAGTCAAGCTTGTTGACATACCCACCAGCTCACACTGACTGTTTTCGTGTGTGTGTGTGGTGAGAATACTCACGATCTCCTCTCTGAGCCAATTGCAAGTATATGTTATTAGTAACTGTAGTGTCCGTGTTGTCCATTAGGCCTCTAGAACCTACTGTTACTTGTGGAGGGTCTTTACTATGAGTTGTCTAGGTCCTTGGCATTTTGAACAAAGAATTGACCAAAACACAGTAGCAGAGGAATGAAACACGGGGAGCGAAGCAGCGAAAGCAGGGATTTATTCAAGAGAGAAAGCACTCTGCAGGGTGGGAGCGGGCCCAGCAAGGGCTCAAGGGTGTTAAGTTCCCTGTTTGAGGTTCTTATCTGCTACCCCGTATCTGGATGAAGGATTTGGTCCTTGGCTAATTAAAGGCTGAGGTGAATTGGCGCCCTATGCAGATGAAGGAGTGGTCCCTGCATTGCCTGCGGCTAATCAGGGCACTCTCCCTTTCTATCTGAGATGTTGTAGGGAGAGTAGGCTTTGATCCTTTGCTGCTCGGCTTGGGGACAGGGGGTTTTCCTTTTGGTTCCGCTGTCAGAAGTGTGTGTTAATTGGCCTCAGGTTCCCTGCCCCCAGACCCAGGTGTTTTCCTTTTGATCCAGCTTTGGGGAGGCAGCTCCAATTGGCCTTGGGTTTCTTGTGCCCAGACCTTGCTGTTTTCTCAGACCTTGCTGTTGTCCCTGTCTCCAGACCCTGTTCTCCAGACTCTGTTCTCCAGATTCTGTTCTCCTGCCTCAATGCTTACCATGGAAAGTTTGTACCAACACCTGTCACCTCACTGCACCCACGCCCTGACTCTGGTAACCACCCTTCTACTGTTTGGTTGGGTTCGACGTCTTTAGATACCACATATTATTACAGGAAGGGGGTCCTGATCCAGACCCCAAGAGAGGTTTCTTGGATCCCAAGCAAGAAAGAATTCAGGACCAGTCCACAGTGCAAAGTGAAAGTAAGTTTATTGAGAAAGTAAAGGAAGAAAAGAATGACTACTCCATAGACAGAGCAGCCCCGAAGGCTGCTGGTTGCCCATTTTTATGGTTATTTCTTGATGGTATGCTAAATAAGGAGTGGATGATTCATGCCTCCCCTTTTAGACCATATAGGGTAACTTTCTGACCTTGCAATGGCGTCTATAAACTGTCACGGCGCTGGTGGGAGTGTAGCAGTGAGGACGACCGGAGGTCACTGTTGTCGCCGTCTTGGTTTTGGTGGGTTTTGGCTGGCTGCTTTTTATTAGCCTGTTTTATCAGCAAGGTCTTTATGAACTGTATTTTGTGCTCACCTCCTATCTCATCCTGTGACTTAGAATGCCTCACCGTTTGGGAATGCAGCCCAGTAGGCTTCAGCCTTATTTTACCCAGCTCCTATGTAAGATGGAGTTGTCCTGGTTCACACACCTCTGACAATATGAGATCAGGCAGTATTTGTCTTTCTGTGCCTGGCTTCTTTCACTTAGCATAGCATCCTCCACGTTCACCTATGTTGTTGCAAATGACAGGACTTCCTTCTCTTCTCAGGCGGGTTAATGGTCTGTGGTATGTGTACCATATGCATTTTCTTTACCAGTTCGTGTCAGCGGACACTTAGGTTGTTCCCATTTCTTGGCTATTGTGAATAATGCTGCAATGAACACGGGAGTGTGGATATCCCTTCAAGATAGTGATTTTATTTCCTTTGAATATATGTATATACACCCAGAAGTGGGATTGCTGAATTGTATGGTCATTCTGTTTTTAGTGTTTTTGGAAACCTCCATGCTGTTTTCCGTAATGGCTGTAGTAATCTACATTCCACCAACAGTGCACAAGGGTCCTGTTATATGTAAAGTTTCGGTGCCACAAAAGCAATAGCACTCGAATATAAGATTTTCTTTTTAATTCTCAGCAAGGCAAGGTACTTCTAGTTATTGTTGTTGACCAACTAAAATTGGTAATGGCTATCTAAATTTACTGTCCCCATTGTACTTTTTTTTTTTTTTTTTTTTTTTTGAGATGGAGTCTTGCTCTGTCACCCAGGCTAGAGTGCAGTGGCTTGATCTCGGCTCACTGCAAGCTCCGCCTCCCAGGTTCACACCATTCTCCTGCCTCAGCCTCCCAAGTAGCTGGGACTACAGGCGCCCGCCACCACACCTGGCTAATTTTTAGTAGAGATGGGGTTTCACCGTGTTAGCCAGGATGGTCTCAATTTCCTGACCTTGTGATCTGCCCGCCTTGGCCTCCCAAAGTGCTGAGATTACAGGCATGAACCACCGTGGCCGGCCCCAACGCAAGGTACTTCTGGATAGAAGGGTGCGCCCTTACAGATGGAACAATGGTGAGCGCACACTTGGACAAGGGAGGAGAGGGGGTTCTTATCCCTGACGCACATGGCCCCTGCTGCTGTGTCGGTCCCCTATTGGCTAGGGTTAGACCGCACAGGCTAAACTAATTCCGATTGGCGAATTTAAAGAGAATGACGGGGTGAGTGCTTTGGCAGGAGTCAGGGCAGAGCAAGTAGCAGATAATTGGAATGAGTTAGGGTGGAGCAGGTGATGAGAATGAGTCAGGGTGGAGCAGGTAATCGAAAAAGGTTGCTTTACAAGGAAGTTTAAAAGTAGAAGCCAAAGAGTTGAACATACTGACATATTCTTTGAAAAGAAATTTAGAACTCTTATCTAACAGTCCCACACAAGCGAACACTTGTGATCTTTCGACTTTTTCCTAATCAGCCTAACAGGTGTGAGGGGACATCTCATTGTGGTTTTGATTTGCATTTCCTTGATGATTAGTGACATTGGACATTGAGCACCTTTTTATATACCGGTTGACCATTTGTACATTTTTTGGGGGGCGGGAGGGAGGCTTTGGAAAAATCTCTGTTGAGGCTCTGTCCCCATTTTTAAATTGGGTTATTCGCTTTTTTCCTATTGAGGTGAATGAGTTCCTTATGTATTTTGGATATTAACCCCTTATTTGATATATGGTTTGGAAATATTTTCTCCCTTTCTGTAGGTTGCCTTTTTGTTTTGTTTCCTTTGCTGTGCAGAAGCTTTTTAGTTTGATATAGTCCCACTTGTTTATATCAGATCTTATGTGACTGTGGTCAGTTCTACCCTTAATGGTTGGGTGGACTACACTAGTAGACCCAAGTGGACTGAGGTTTAAATGCAGTAGCAGTTAAGTTTTGCTTATGTCCCGGCACGTCCCAGTGGGTCAGCAGGCTGTCCCTCCTTCGTGCGGTCTTTTGGGGCCCTATCTCGTGGGCCTGTGTCATCTTCAGCACCTGGCTTCCGAGGTTGCCCCAGGAACTCATTCCTGTCAGCCTGAAAGGGGAAGAGATCGTGGAGGAGTTCTTCCTGGGAGTCAGGTGTATGTGGTCTGGGCTGGAGGCGGCGTGTTACTTCCTCTGATGTTCCCTGGGCTAGGACCCAGTCCCATGTCTGTCCCTAACTGTAGGGTGCAGGGGCACAGGGAAAAGTATTCCATGGCTGGTCTGCCCACAATGGCAGGAGAGCATTTTGTGGACATCTGGTCATCCCTGCTGTACATGCCACAAAAAGATTAGTTCTTTGTGGAGTTCAAAGATACAGACAGCCTTGTCTGAGAGTTGCGGGAACCAGAGTTTGTGAGAGAGAGAGAGGTAAAGCAAGAGGGCTGGCTGGAAACCTGCCTGAAATGGGGGTCTCAGCTTCAGCAGGAGGGCTGAGTGTGGGGCAGTCAGCGGGGTCCTCCCTGCACCTGTAAGCCCCACATCCCTGCACCACACTTAGCCCTTCTCTTCTGTTGCTAGGTTTTAGGAACCAGACAGCAGAGACCCCGCTCCTGGGCTGCTGGGGACAGCCAACAGCACAGGGGTCCTCAGCCTGTAGGAAGAAGAGTGATGACAGCTGAGGTCCTGGGGCAGCACCTGGCTTCCCTGCAGAAGGCGGCCAGGCAGGGCCACCCTTGGTACTGAAGTTTGGTGGACTTGACTTGGCAGTGTCTGTACAACAGTTAAAATACTCTAAACATACTTTCTTTTTCCAGGAGTGGAAATAAATTGCAAGAAATACCCAAATCACAGTAGTTCTTGTTTATTGAGCTCCTGTTGTGAACCAGGAGCCCTGTGAGGTACTTTGTTCACTGAAAAGTTTTCGCAGTAAGACACTATTATCCTCTCCCAACACACAATGCTCTGAGGCTTGGTGAGCTGCTCAGAGGTGGCAGTGTTCTCTCAGGCCAGTCCCTCAGGTGCCACATAGCATGTTTATCCTCCCCTCACGTGCACTCAGACTTGATCATCAGATTGCTCAGAATATGGGTTGCCTTTAAGAGAGTGGAGTGCCCCTCCCCCGCCACAGCACCTGCTCCTGAAGAGCACTGGAGGGAGCTGCTGAGGGGGGGTCCTCAGCAGAGGGGAGACGTCTGGGCGCATGAGGCACATATGTCAGGTCCTGCTGGGGTAGAGGTATATGGACTCAGGCAGTACAGAGACTCGGGGGTACAGAGTCTTGGGGTATGGAGAGTCAGGGGGTATGGAAACTTGGGGTACGGAGACTCGGGGCTACGGAAACTTGGGGTACGGAGACTCGGGGGTACAGAGACTCGGGGGGTATGGAGACTCGGGGTATGGAGAGTCAGGCACATCCCATATCCTCCCAAAAGTCAGGCCTACATTTGATTTCTCAAGGGGCAGGTGTGTACTCCTAGGCATAAGGGGACAGCTGGAGTGGCCGGGTGTGCCGACGCCCATGTGGTCTGTGGTTTCATAGAGGTTGTCTGACTCTGGTCCTGAGGCTCCTCTGCCCTAAATCTGACCAAAGAGTCCTCTCATATCTAGCAGTGGAGAAATGGCACTCGCCGCAGTGAGGATTACAGTCCCTGCAGCCCTGGAACACAGGATGGTTCTGTAGCTCTCGTTCCAAGTAAGCCTAGAGCTGGTTTTGAGTCATCAGGGGCAGCCTTGCTGCTGACATCAGCCAGGCTGGCCTTGTGACCAACAAGCCCCAACCCTAGAGACAGCCAGCAGTTCACTCTGTTCCATGAGACTGGGCCTGACTAGCCAGACTTTCCCATAAGCAAAAGCAATATGTTCAGTTGTTTCGGTTTCATATATCCAGTGACATCTCTTACCTTTTTTATGTCTATATTTTAACCAATCAGTGCCCAGGATCTATAGCTGAGTGAGTGAGTGATGGATTTTTAAATCTGAATGTGCCGGTTCTGTTTCCCAGTCCTTTGTCCAGCGATTATGTTTAAACAGAAGCAGGGGCTACGGTGGAGGCCCAAGCCTTTGGGACATTTGAATCCTTCCTGGTTCCTCCAGCTGCCTGGAGACCTGCTCCCTTAGAAATCAGGGCCCTAGCAATCCAAATTAGTCCTTCAAAAAGACATACCTGGCCGGGCACAGTGGCTCATGCCTGTAATCCCAGCACTTTGGGAGGCTCAGGCAGGCAGATCACTTGAGGTCAGGAGTTTGAGACCAGCCTGGCCAACATGGTGAAACCCCATCTCTACTAAAAATACAAAAATTAGCTGGGTGTGGTGGCGGGCGCCTGTAGTCCTAGCTACTTGGGAGGCTGAGGCAGGAGAATCACTTGAACCCAGGAGGCAGAGGTTGCAGTGAGCCGAGATTGCACCACTGCACTCCAGCCTGGGTGACAGAGTGAGACTCTGCTCCAAACAACAACAAAAGGACAGATCTTTTCCCAGTTTTTACTCATTAATCGGGGTTTAGTGTCTAAGACCTTTGTGCATTTCTTTACTGTAAGTTACCCTGAGGTGTTATCACTTGATGAGGCAAGCTGAAGGACACAGAGGGCCAGTGGCTCCCACCGAGATCATCCATTTCACCCATTAAAGAAACCCAGCACCCGAAGCATAAGGTAGATGCACCAAAGTCACAGAGCAAATTAGTGGCAGAGTCAAGGTGAGGCGCTGGGTCTCCTGACCTCATCCTCACTCTGTCCTTGGTTTTTCCCACGTACCAGGAAGGAAACTTGGTTTCATTATAGGCAACTTCTGAAGGTACCTTTTAAGAGCCTTTCATCTGGCTGAGAAAATTAAAAAGAAAAAAAGAAGCTTTCATATAGAAAGTAAATCAGTCAGACTTTGACAGAAGTTCCATCCATAAACATATGTCTTTATTCTCTTTCTGTACATATTGGCAATGATAAAGCTTAAAGATGCATGTCCTATGAAATGCAAAAACAATGAATTTACATAAATAATTTATACTTCAGAAAATTAAAGTTGAAAAATATTTTCCACATTATTAGAGTTCACAGTATTTAAATCAAGCTTTCCCACTTATACTCCAGACTATATTGTCTTAGCAGAGAGTGATAAAATCTAATCAGGAAAAAAATGATCAAGTTTCTGTTTTTATTCAGTGCACGAGTAGATGCTATTTCAGTATCAGGCCGCGCAAGCGTCGAGGCTGCAGCCTCTCATCCTGACCCTTCTCCTCCTGAGTGGCTGTGACCCAGCAGAGGTCACTGGCGTGGAATGGTTACAGTGTCACCAAACCACTCCACGGTGGACACATTCAACAGAGCGGTAACGTCTGGTGGTCTGATGCCTCATTTCCATGTAATACTTTTTATAGCCCTGAAAATGGAAACCTTGGCATCGAAACACAGCTGAACATGTGAACACTAGGACAAGGCACTGTACTATGGGGTTTGGTTTCTTTTTAGGAAAGGTGTTTGCATAGATTGCTAGCTATTTAGTGTGCAGGAAAACAGCCCCCAGCGTGCGTGGCTTTGTGAGGGGTGAAGCTGCATGGTGCTCCCTCAGCCCTAAGGGAGCGCAGTCTCTCGTTCTCCAGCCCCAGCCTTGTGGGCTGTCCCACTGGTGCTGTCCTTTAGAACCCCTACAGGAGAGTTTTTTGCTCAAAAAGCTGCAAGTCAAAGCGGACCCAGACCTCCCCGGTGGGGACCTCGTGCAGCAGCAGTCGGCGGGTCACAGGGCCTTTGCTTTCCTGTTCTGTTCGAATTTTGGCCACTGGAATTTCAGTACGACCCAGGAAATCTGGTGAATAAACAGAGGAGAGTCAGAGTCTTTCTTCTTTATAAAATCATTAAAGAGCTACATCCGGAAGTGTCTGAAGTAGGATTCATAAAACCTTCACATCTGAAACAAGGAACTTCTTCTGGTTCATGGCTGTTGAATATCGTGAATGGGTGTGTGGGGAATGGTGGCAGGTTTATGAGTGAGAAGTTGCCATGTGGAATTCAAATCTCCATTCTGAGAATGCTCCAGGAGTGGTGTTCGCGTCATGTGTGTAGGGAGTGACGGGTCAAAGGCCTGAAACTATCTGAGGCCA
This sequence comes from Macaca mulatta, assembly GCF_049350105.2. Classification (NCBI taxonomy): domain Eukaryota; kingdom Metazoa; phylum Chordata; class Mammalia; order Primates; family Cercopithecidae; genus Macaca; species Macaca mulatta. The sequence goes on along the minus strand of NC_133418.1, from coordinate 100,819,543 downwards.
CCCCCTCCCCTGAGGAAGGCCACCCACCTCCTGCCAAAGCGAGATGACACAGGCCTGTGTCACTTCCCTGAAGTGGCAAGGGGTCTGCACACAGCTGAGGCCCCTGGATCAGGACTCCAGGATCTAGGAAACTGGAAAGCCTTTAGATCCCCTGGCTGAGCGACACTTACCATCTGGTGAAAACTGGTCTCTGTCAAACAGGGTGAGACACAGCACATCTTGGTACAGATCCTTAATGAAGAACTGGCAGTTAAAATTCCACTTGGGATTGAGTGTGTCCTGGATGGTCCTGGTGGTGTAGCTCTGGGAGCCCATGCTGATTTCACAGTATGGGTTGCTCTTCCCTGAACAAAAACAAACCACAGACACATGTGGTGCATGCAGGTAAAACGAAGTGACTGACAGTGCCCTCCCTGAGCAGAAGCAGGATCCCAGATAACGGGTCACTCGAGACCATGGCAGCAGAAGCCACTGCCTGGGGCACTGTATCCCTGTGGTCTAGTAACAGGGTCTCTAAGTTCCCAGTGCTGACAGCAGCATTAACCGGGGCGTGGCTGAGAGCTCCACCACCAGGACCGCTCCCCACGGAGCAAGCCTGGGCGAGTGTCACTGCAACCTGCTGCATGCTTCCCTGGCACACACACTAGGGAAGGCGGGCACTGGCACTTACTGGGAAAACAGTGATGAGAATATTGGTCCAATATGTGCATTTTAGTGGCACTGGACACACTATTAGAAAGCATTCCTTTATTCAGTGTTCAGAAGAGTCATCAGTGGCCGGGCGCAGTGGCACTTTGTCAATGACAAACTGCTGTAATCCCAGCACTTTGGGAGGCCGAGGTGGTTGGATCATTTGAGGTCAGGAGTTCGAGACCAGCCTGGCCAGTATGGTGAAACCCTGTCTCTACTAAAAGTACAAAAATTTGCCAGGCATGGTGGTGCGCACCTGTAATCCCAGCTACTCGGGAGGCTAAGCCTTGAGAATCACTTGAACCCCGGAGGCAGAGGTTGCAGTGAGCTGAGATTGGGCCACTGCACTCCAGCCTGGATGACCGAGACTCCGTCTCAAAAAGTCATCAGCAAAAACTGGGGCAGGGCAGTTACCATGTCTGTTGAAGGAATGAAAGCAGGATTTACCATTTGGTTTGCAGGCTTTTAATTCTGTAGCTTCAATGACATGCACCATCAGGCGCCCAATGCCTGAAGTCTTTTGGGAGCGGGCTACAAAAGAGGAAGACAAGTCTTGTTCATCTCTTCTCCAAGGACGCAGACCCTCACTGTCTTGCAAACCACCCATAACACTACTGGCTCCCTGTCCCCATCTGCCACTGCCCTGGGCCCAACAGCCCAGCGTCTGGCTGCCCTGTGCCTTCCCCAGGCTGTGTCGCCTGCTAGAAAGGCCCTGCTTGCTATTTCTGCCCTGCCTGTTTTCTCTGCCCATCAGCATCCTACTCATCCTTCAAGATGCAGGTCTGATCCCACATCTACCTCCCAGATCCCTTCCCTCCTCTGCATCCAGTATCCCTGGCTTATGAGCAGCCCACAGCCTGCTGGGTCTGAAATCCTGTATAATGTCTGTATCCTCTGCCAGACAGGAGCCAGGGTAGAGCATGGAGTGTTTCGATCATCCTTGTATTAACCCCTCAAGTGCCCAGCAAATAGTAATATTAATAAAATAATACAGGGTATTTGTGCAGCACTTAATAGAAGCTAACATTTATTGGATACTTACTTTGTGTTAGGCATGTGCTAGACTTATGTAAGTTATATTATTTAAACTGCATAATTATCTGATAAGGTAGCTCCCCATTTTACTGATGAGAAACACTGAGGCTTAGAAAGGACTGTAGTGTGATCCACTCAGAGCTGCTAAATGGCAGGGTCAAAATTTAAACATCAGATACCAAAGTCCAGGCCCAGTTAAGCCTAGCACAGAGCCTGGCACAAAGTAATCGACAAATGTGGGAAGGACTGAACACACGGACGAGGCACAGCAACATATGCAGATGCTGATGGGAAGCAGAACTCAGGCAGAAAAACTGGATTGACATCTTTGGCCAATTAAGAGATCATTATATGCGTTATGAAATAATCATTGATTTTTCAACAGCAAGCTTTTAAAGTACCATTAAAATAACATTCAATTAGCAAAAGCTGTTTTAAACATACCTTTTAGGAGTATATAACAAAATAGGGGAAACCTGAATAAAAAAACATAAAGAGCTGCAACTATAGCAGCCAGGAAGCTGGCGGGAGGCCCGGGCAGGAGGACAGGCTGCATGGGGGGCCGGGTGGGGAGGAAGGTGGAGGTGCGGCTGGCTCAGAGCACAACCCTCCCCACCCCGTGGGGTGGAGGCCACAGGCCGGCCTGGCACAGCTGGAGATGCAGCAGGGAGGTTGGGGCCTGGCATTCACGTGGAGGCTGGAGAAGAATGTGGGAGTTCTGGTTGGAGGGCCACGGTGGAGCGGGGTAGGGTGGCAGGTGCTTTACAAAGACCACTGTGGCTCCACTGAACAGGTGAGTAATCTGTGCCATGAACAGAGGACACCACCAATGCAACAAAGCTGGAGCCCCACCGTCATAAGTCACACTCCGGGCCCGATGCTGGGGGAGTTGCCTTGAGGGAGCTTATGGCCATTAAGTGAGAAAAGCAGGGACTGAGGGGGCGTAAGCAGAGACAACAGAGGAGGAGAGCCGGAGGATGATCACAGCCTCAGGACAGTGGGGCTCCAGGTAGAAGTCACGCTGGCTAGGGCAAGAGGGAAGGTGTCATGGAGGAGGCTGTGTTTGACGTGGGCCTCGAAGAATGGGAAGAATTTAAGGTGGGGGCAGAGCACTTCAGCTGGAGGGTGAGCACACATAGGAAGGCCAGGCAGGGCAACGATGGGCTGCTCAACTAGGCAGCTGGATGGGCCGGGCACAGCAAAGAGCTGGGGATGGGGCTGGGTGGCAGGTAACAGTGGGGATGGGCCCTGAGTGCGGGATAAGAAATGTGTCCTTAATTTGGGAGGCAATAAGGAAGATACTTCAGCAGGAAGAGGTGCACTAAGAGCAGCTCTGGAAAAAAGAATACTCCAGAAATGAAGAGGATGGGTGGCAGAGAGGAAGAGAGCCTTGTGCTGCAGCCTGGGTGGGAGATTGGGGGCCTGTGACACGGGGACAGGGAAGCAGGGTGATGGGAAAGTTGCGAGGGAGGGGGACTGCAGCACAGCTGACCAGGTGTGAGGTGCCAGGGAGGGGCCTGGGTGGCTGGGGACCACACTGCGTTCCACAGGGGGTTCCAGGAGGAGGAGCTGCTGCTGGAGGGAGGCTGGTGGTCCTCTGGGAAAAGTCGTGTGATGCGGGAGCAGTGGGGCAGGTGGCTCTCTGGAGGGCGCTGTTCAGAGGCGCGGGCTTGGGGGAGTGTGGCCAGCCTGACCCTGAAGCTGGGGGTTGGTGGGGTCCCCGAGCAGAGAGCTACAGAGGCGGGGGAGAGGCCTGGGCAAGGGTGGAAGAAGAGCTGGGAAGGCGGCCATGGGGTCCAGAGGGAAGGCAGAGCCTCAGTGACTGCCATCAGTGCAGGGAGCTGGGGCAGGGAAAGTGAACTGAGCCACTAACTAGGCCACTGGTGTCACTGGTGGGGACAGGACGTGGACTGAATTCTGGTGAGGTGAGAAGGGGGAGGAGGCAGGGGCAGAAGGATGGGGAGAGGGCAGACTTAGGGTCTAGGCCCCCTGGCTGCAAAGGGAGAGGGTGGATGGCAGGCCCTGGAGGAGCAGGGGCTGCTCAGGAGCTGCAGGGAGACAGACCACAGGAGCGGCATGTAATGGAGCAACACAGCCCAAGCAGAGGTGAGGTGAGTCATGGAGAGAAAGGAGTGGAGAAGGTGCAGTGGAGGGGGAGGGATAGAGGCGCTGCAGAGAGGGAGGTCCTGGAGCTGGCACTGCCAGCCCGTGTCTGTGTGGGCAGGGGCCCCAGGGAGGTTTGCAGTGGCAGCTTCAAGAAGGGAGGGCTCTCTGGTCTGATCCCGCAGCAGGTCTGGTCTTTCAGGCCTGTCCCCATTTCATCAACCTGACTGCAGGAGCAGTGGCCGGCATCCCTAGGGCACCTGGGGGCTGCGTCCCACCCTCCAGGCACCCCGATACCTTGGTAAGCTTTCTCGCGCTTCTTCTTCTCAGTGTCGATGTATTGCTCAGACGCCGCCTTGATCTTCTGCACCCAGGCGGTCCTGCGGGAGAAGCAGGGGCAGCCGTTGGCGGCATCCCACCCTCACAGGTCAGCCCGGAGCCCCAGAGCTCTGCATGTGTTCTTCAGTCTTTTGCTAACCTCAGCTTTCACAAGTTTCCTATCAAAGACCTGATATTAGTCAACCGAAAGATGCTTATGCTAATGGAGGATCCAGCTGAGAGCTGCTAATGCCCCTTCTTGACCACAAAATGCCAGGCAATCGCAAAGCGCTGGGACCCGGAGACAATGCATTGGCCCCACGGATGACACTTGGCATGAGGGGTTCTAGCACACAGAGGAGCAGCAGCACCTCCCGGGTGGGCGCCCCGAAGGCACTGCTGGAGCTGCAGGCTGAAGGAAGCTGGGAACAGCGGGGATGGGACTCACACAAGGGTGCCTGGGGGTCGAAGAGCTGCAGGTGGAGGGCCGGGGGCTAAGACCTGTGGCCCAAGGAGGCCTCGGAAACCAGCAAAGCACAGTGGGTTGTTACCTGCAGGCAGCCCCTGCAGGGACTGTAGCAGGGCCTGAGGTGCCAATCTGCCATCTGGGAAGTCTGCTGAGTGGTGTGGGGAGTGAAGCCGGGAAGCATGTTAGGGGGCAGCTGCGGTGACAAAGGCCTACCGTGGGGCCGGAGCAGAGGGGCGTGTTAAGAGAGGTTCAGGATACAGAATTAGTGGGGCTTGAGCACGGCTTCTCCCAGAGTTCAAGGCAGGCCACACATGGTCAGGACTGACCTCTCATTAATGTTGTCTGTTCGGAGGGTGTAGACCCGATCAATGTGGGAAATGTGGAAGACAGGCTCATCGCTGGAAGGGTCTGTGGGCAGTTTCACCAAGACTTCATTCAGGAAAATGGGCTGAAAGAATTAGGGCCAAAACATAGGCTGTGAGATGGGTCAGAACACTCCACCCGCCTATGACCAGAGAGAGTTCCGTTTGTTCTGAAGAGCCTTGCTGAGAAGGAGAAAGGGGTCTAGTGTCAAAGGTCTTCTACACAGAACAAATGAAACCTCCATTTGTAAGAACAATGAAGCCTCCATTTCTGGAAAAGTCACCATCGAGGTGTGTCAGGTGTTGGGACTGGGGACAGGAGCTCCGAGCACCCACGACGGCTGGTGCAAAAGGCTCTCTCTGCTACCAACGCTGGTGCCGTGCTGGGGCTCGACTTACAGAGACCCAATGCTGAACGCGGACGGCGGTGAGCCCAGGTGTCACGCGAAGCCAGAATCTCAGCTGGAGTCTGGCTGATGGCCAGCGGCGGGTGGGGAGAACCCAGCCGCATGGGGCCCAAATGTGTGGGAAGCAGCAAAGGAAGCACCAGCGAGCTGGAACCAGGTGAGGAGGGTCCCGTAAGGTCAGCTCAGGGTCCGCCAGGAAGGCCCTTAAGATAGAGGCGACACCTCATTAGGCCCCTGATGCTACCTCCAGACGTGCGATACTCACCGTTTTATACATTTTGAATTGAGCATTGGACTTCGAGCTGAAAAGTTTCTCAGAGCCAGAGGAAACAGCAAACTGCTTGACCATGTAGGTAAGAAGCAGGAAGTCATTGAAGAGGAATCCGTGCAGTTCCTTGTTGCTCTTGGTCTTGTATAATTTCCCACTGTGCAAGAGCTTCCGGGGCCCCAGGCAGTTGGTGAGAGAGTTGAAAATAAGTTGCTTAAAGAGAAAGAAAATTTCACTTTTTAAATCCCGGCACAAACCATCCAGCGCCCCTGAGGCCAGTGCCCTGGGCCTGAGGATACTGTAGTGGAGTTTTCTAGGTGGGAGTGTGGCTAGAATCATGCACCTTGCATGAAAGATCCTTAAATACATTACTCTTCAGAGTTCAAACTGGCCCAGTGAAAATCATTACTTCCAGCCACAGAACACTGATTCTAATAACTCAAAACAAAAAATCCCAGTCTTCTCTCCTTAGGAGAAAGGAGAATGCCCTTCAGGCCTGCAATCCCAGCACTGTGGGAGACCGAGGAGGGAGGATCCATTGAGGTCAGGAGTTCAAGACTAGCCTGGGCAACATGGTGAAACCGCAGCTCAACTAAAAATACAAAAATTATCTGGGCGTCGTGGCAGATGCCTGTAGTCCCAGCTACTCGGGAGATGGAGGCTGGAGAATCGCTCCAACCCAAGGAAGCGGAGCTTGCAGTGAGCCGAGATGATCTCGCCACTGCACTCCAGCCTGGGCGACAGAATGAGACTCCGTCTCAAAAGAAAAAAAGAAAAAAGAAAGCCTTTGCAGGGGCAGGGTGGTGAGTCCACGCAGGCTGCCTGAGGTGGAGACTGTCCATGCGAGGGAAGGCTCGGAGCTGGTTCCCCACCCACAGCCTCCCTGGAGACGCACGGCTTAACCGCACAGGCCTGACCTCCGCGAGGCCTTCGCACTGCACGTGCGCCTGGATCCACTCCAGTCGGTCCGAGTTTTCCTTCTCCCGAACTCCCTCATTCACTTGAGAGCACAGCTCCTCTGCGCGCTCGAGGGCCAGCTTTAGGGAGGAATGGTCCGCGTGGCTCTCCGGGGTGTTCTCCAGAATCTGGAAGAGAGTGGGCAGCGTCACGTGGGAGGAGCTGCGTCTCTCACCCGCCCCCCGGGACCCTCGCTGGACCGCTCTGCTCCGCCAACCCCCAGTCACGGCCTGCTTCCATGCCCTGAAGTGCGGCGGGGAACAAGATGACGCTTTCCGCCCTTGAGAAACTCGTACTCCCACACGTTCTTGGGGACACAGGGACAGGTAACGCTGCTGCGACAAGGTGACAGTGCTAAACGGATCAAGGCTGTGAACTGTGTGGGTCTCTGGTTGCTCTCTGACTGGCTCCTGGTGATAGGCGGGAGCCTCCCTACTCCTCCGGAAATTTAATGTAAGGGCGAGCCCTCCAGAGTAAACTGGCTGCAGCTGTGGTGTGAACTTGCTGAATAACCATGGTTCATAACAATCTGGGGGTCACTGATCCTTTTGAAAATACCTGATGAAAGCAATGACTCCCCTGCCACAGGAAAAATACAATAAAATCACATTGTCGGCATGTGGAAGAAATGCATTCTGTTCATTCTGAAGCGATTTCAAACGAGGCATGCTGCAACTGTGAATGCGTAGAGGCCAGAACGCAAACGTGTGTGGTCCCTCCAGAAATTACCGGCCATCACCAGACGCCCCCTGTCTGGACTCTCTCACTCTAGTCGGATGAGTCCACAGTCCTTCGTTTACAATTCTAAAATGCAGAAAAGCCTGAGAGCCTAAAGTTTTTACTCAGTATCTATTTGGTGGCAAAATCTGACCTAAACAGAAGAGAGAGATTTACTTATTCTACTTACAGTGATTGTTCTTATGTTTCACTGTAGGAATGATAGTATGTCTGGTTGTAAGTGCTGCCCTAGGGCTCAGTTGAGGAGTCATATATTATATGGTATTTGAACTACATTCCAAATTCTGAAACACATCTGGCCCCAAGTATTGCAGTGAAGGGGCTGTGAACCTGCATTATGGTTCAGTTCAGTACAGGCATCTATCACATGAGGTCTATGTTGAGGTCACACAGCTAACAGACCAAAAGTCAAGGAATCATCAATAGAAGTAACAGGCTTATCATATGCCTGCTGTTTTTCTTTGTAAATTACTGTAATCAATGGTTAATTGTGGCATAATCTCTTGTAAAGTCTGCCTTTTCCTTAGAAGGCTTATGGGCTCAAGACGGCCATATTGCTTATCGAAAAGAAAGCCAGAAGGAATTTTAGAAGGAATGTCAAAGCCGAATACAGCAACGGACACAAATGAACTCTGTTTAGGACGTGCCGAGTGGAGCCTCCTGGGACATCTAGGAAAGGTGTTCAGGGGTGGACGGAGGCAGATCTCAGAGGAAAGACTGGAGTCTAAGGTTGCTCTGGTCTCTCTCTGGGTTCCAGATGGGCTCCAAAACTGGAGACCTGGAGGGGCCTTTCCCTGCCTGGACAAGTACACTTACGACTTTGAGATGCTGGGGAGTTTCTTGAAAGGTGGATGACAGGTTACCCAAGTGACACTGGATTCCTCTCTGATTTGCCCACTTCAAGGATTCGGCGTGTTTCTATTCGCGCGTGCGCGCGCACACACACACAGGTGTCTGGTCCCCGGGACAATGGGATCGCTTTTGCGGCGTCGCACTGTGTGCAGGGTGAGGTGGCACGGTCAGAGGCTCCCTGAGGATCCGGCCTCTGTGGACCTCAGCACGTCCTGTTCCTAACTCAGACCCCCCCGCCCGGCCTGCACACTCACACTTCTGATGAGCAGTGGGTAGCGCGTGATCCTCTGCATGGGTTTCAGCAGGAAGCTGGAGAGGGGCATTCCTTTACACCGCGGGTCAGATGCCAGCTTCTGCAAAACAACAGCGAGGCTCGTGAGGAAATCACAGCTCCGACCACAGGAAGCATCGGTCTTTGATCGCCTTTTAGATTTCACATTTCTTTTATTTATTTATGTTTCTTCTTGTCTTACTATTTTTTTTTTTTTTGAGACGGAGTCTTGCTCAGTTGCCCAGGCTGGAGTGCGGTGGCGCGATCTCAGCTCACTGCAAGCTCCATCTCCCAGGTTCTCGCCATTCTCCTGCCTCAGCCTCCCGAGTAGCTGGGACTACAGGCGCCCGCCACCTCGCCCAGCTAGTTTTTTGTATTTTTAGTAGAGACAGGGTTTCACCGTGTTAGCCAGGATGGTCTCATCTCCTGACCTCGTGATCCGCCCGTCTCGGCCTCCCAAAGTGTGTCTTACTGTTTTATAATTTTTTTTAGGTGCATGTTTTATTTTAAAATGTGTATATATTCACAACATAGAACTGTAATTTTGCTACACTGATACTTTGCACTGTAGTAAAGTGAGGGCCTTCAACTTTCTTTTAATAACACAGGATCTAAAATGATACCTATTGGGTTCACAGTAGGAATATCTCACCTCACGTGCCAAGCCCAGCGGATGCTCCTCAGCTTTCTCACGAATGTGAGAGCCTCTGCTGGGACTGTCCCCGCCCTGTCTTCTCGGGGCTGATTCACACTCGACCCTCAAGACTCAAGTCCTGCTTCCCCTTGTCCAGGCTCTCCCCCGGGACACCTTCCCTCCTTTCCAGGACCCTCCCTGGCCACACCACATGTGCACCAGGTGATACAGGGAGAGGCATCGTGTTTCAGTGTCTCTATTCCACACCCGACTGAACGCCAGGCCCAGGGCCCACATCTTACTTGCCTCTACCCCTGGCACTGGTACACTGCCTAGAGAGCAGCTGCTGCTCTAGGGTGGCAGTTTTTAATGACGGCAAAGCACACTCACTGTAGCCTACCTGATCATTTCCCCACTACTGGATATTCAAACTGCCCCCTTTTGTTTTGGCCATATCTGTATATGTTGCTGTCACAAGCATCTTCGTGCTTCTTAGTTTCATATTTTTCTGAGTCTTTTTAAAAGTAACATTTTAGAACACAGCTTATTGCTAGATTTTGCTTTTTAAGGTAAGCTATAGCAGGCCTTTCATTATGAGGCAGTATTTTTATTTATTTTTACTATTGTTACAATTGTGATGACATTGAAATCCTATTTACATCATTATTGTTTTAAAACATGCACATATACTAACAATTCTCAGTTTATCTCATTATTCTGATGAATGTTTAAGTCTATGATCGTGGTTTCCATGTTTCTTTCAGTTCATTTCCAGGCAACTCCCCGCCTCCTACCCTTATCGCAAATTGAAGGGCTCTGTCCTCAGTGCCTTATATTGAATCATTTTTGCATCCCTGAGATCATAAGGAAAAATACGATAATCATTTATTGAATGCTAATAATAATGTGTTGGTCTCTGAGTTAAAGTCCTTTAAAAGTATTGTATGATAATCTCCTTTTATAGATGAGGGGACTGAAGGCTCCTACATGTTAAATAACTTGCCTCTGGTCACACAATTAGAGCCTGTCTTGTTCTAAGCATGGTATGCTATAGCCTCCTGGGATAATCCTATTTGGTTATGATAGACTCTTCTTTTTGTGTAATGCTTAATTTTATGAACTGTTACTTTAAGAGTTTAACAGCTGTATTTGTAAAAGGTAGCAGGTTATTAAACAGGCCTGGAATCATGGCTACTTTTGCTTATAGAATGAACCACGTAACCTCTCTACTTTTCCCTGTGATCTGTAACAGTTTGTATAATATAGAATAATCTATTCTTTTAGAGTTGGAAAGAATTCACTGTTAAATCCATCAAGTGAACCCAGCTCCTTTTTGGGATAAGTTTCTCAATTTTCTCCTTGGTTAACAGTATCTTAATAGTAAGATTTTCTATTTTTAAAAGATGTTCTATTCTTATTGAGCCAGTTTTCAAGTTTTAATAGAAAATTACACATTTTGTTTATGTTTTCACATTTGTTAGCATGTCTTTTGGAATTACATGTGCTTTAATTTATGAGATCTCCTTACATCCATTCTGACTGTTACTTGTGTTTTTTCCTTTTTCTGTTAGATTCATCAGTTATATTTTATTACTTCTCTTCAACATACCAGTTCTTGGATATATTGATATAATTTGTGCTTTTTATCTTTATTATTGCCTCCATTTTCCTTTTGGAATTTCTATTTTCTGCCTAAACATCTTTATAGTTTCTTCTTCTTTTCTATTCTTTTCTGACAATGAAAATGTTTAAATTATGTACTCTCTCCCTTAAGTACTGATATGGCTGTTTAATAGATCCCAATATGCAGTATTTCATGAACAAAAAAACCTAACAGGAAATATGAAAAAAAAGCCAGAAAACAGATTTGACTTTCTATTTCCTTACCATTTTAACAGCTATAATAATAGTTTCTACTACTGAACAACATTAATGCAAATGACTTCTCAAAATGTGACTTTCTATTGTGATAACTTATATGAAGGATGTTGTTGACTCATTACATTATACAGTGTTTTCTCTCTGACTACAGCTGTAGCTTTACTTCTCATGTTTAACTTGTGACGTGGCATCATGGAACTGATCCTTTCTTCTTCTGCTCATCAGTTTCTGGAAGCTTTGATGACGTCTGTGCACACTTCTGGTGTATGTACAGGATCACAGATATGCATTTTATATATTATCCTAATTCCTGTTTCCTACTCTCATTTCCTTTTGTCCCAGTTTATTCATCTAGTTATTTTAAATTTTATCTTGTTGCATTTTATACGTTTGAGTAAGCTATTTTAGGGCCGGGTACGGTGGCTTACACCTGTAATCCCAGCACTTTGGGAGGCCAAGGTGGGCAGATCACCTGAGGTCAGGAGTTCGAAATCAACCTGGCCAACGTGGTGAAAACCCGTCTCTACTAAAAATACAAAAAGTAGCCAGGCGTGGTGGCACATGCCTATAATCCCAGCTATTCTGAAGGCTGAGGTAGGAGAATCTCTTGAACCTGGGAGGCAGAGGTTGCCGTGAGCCGAGATCACACCACTGCACTCCAGCCTGGGCAACAGAGCGAGATTCTGTTTCAAAAAAAAAAAGAAAAAAAGTAAGCTATTTTATACTCTTTCTGGAATAAGATAGGTATTAAATGAATGCAATTTACAAAATTAAAGTGACATTCTGGGTGTTTCTTGGGAGTCTACAGTAGCTGGTAAGTAAGTGTGCTTAAAAAAAAACACTCTGTTATTAGATGGGGAAAAAGTTATGGTCCCAGTGCCAGGAAGAAATCAGGTCTACAAAAAGGCGACACAAAACAATGGGAACATTATCTGCCATGCTGGTGTTTCCTTTGATGGGGATGCCCTTCTCCACTGCCGGGATTCCCTGCTGGGCTGTTGTGTGCTGTTGCCCCCAGCCTCAGAAGGAGCCTGCCATGCAAGGCCCAGAGTGGAATTACCTTTAAAAATTCTTTGAAGTCTGTGTCTTCATCTGTCTTCTGCTGTAGCAGAGCTGCTCCATTAAGCTGGCAGCTGCAGAACCTGATGTAGGCCTGCATGTGGGACAGCTCAGCCGCCAGGATGTCCCCAACCATCTGCACCGGCATCTTCTCGCCCCCGGTCTTCTTCCGCACCCGCAAAGCCCTGCAAAGAACACACCCTCATTCTGTGTTTCTAAGTGAATGTCTCAGCTAATTGAAGGATGAATCCCATGGCAGATGGCAGAGCAATGGTAAGGATAACCAGTGAGTTACCTGAGACCCTCTGGCACTGGGAAGGAAAAGTCGAGAGGAAGAGGAGATAGCCTGGGCCAAAAGCTCTGCTGGTCAAGCCAACCTGGGTGTGATGTTAGCAAAGAAAAAAAAAGTAAATAAAGTCCATACACTTGGGTGGGCAGGGCACTGTGGCTCACGCCTCTAATCCCAGCATTTTGGGAGGCCAAGGCAAGAGGATTGCTTGAGCCCAGGAATTCGGGACCAGCTTGGGGAAACATAGTGAGACCCTGTCTCTACAAAAAATGAAAAATTAGCTGGGCATGATGGTGCACACCTATAGTTACAGCTATTCCAGAGGCTAAGGTAGGAGAATCGATTGAGCCCAGGAGTTCAAGAGTGCAATGAGCTATGATCACGCCACTGCACTGCAGTCTGGGTGACAGAGTGAGAGCTTGCCTCTAAAAATAATAAAAATAAAAATAAATTTTAAAAATGTACACCTGGGTGGCTGGGCGTGGTGGCTCACGCCTGTAATCCCAGCACTTTGGGAGGCCGAGGCGGGTGGATCACGAGGTCAGGAGATCGAGACCATCCTGGCTGACATGGTGAAACCCTGTCTCTACTAAAAATACAAAAAATTAGCCCGGTGTGGTGGCGGGCGCCTGTGGTCCCAGCTACTCAGGAGGCTGAGGCAGGAGAATGGTGTGAACCCGGGAGGTGGAGGTTGCAGTGAGCTGAGATCGCGCCACTGCACTCCAGCCTGGGTGACAGAGCGAGACCCCATCTCAAAAAAAAAAAAAAAAAAAATACACTTGGGTGTTTCAAGGCCTTTAGAATTGTTTTGGTTTCACCTTAGCTTCTTGGCAAAGTTTCTTTTGAAAGATTCTAACTTGTTCTCAGTTGAACGAAGAAGGAAATTTTCAGTCTGTAAGAGAAAAAAGGGAGCAGGAGCCGCAGGGGCCGGGTGTGGAGGCGGAGGGGCACTATCTCCGAGGGAAGCTGGGACTGCTCATCCTCCCTTGGGGGCCTGTCCTCACAGCCACGAAGGATGGACAGTCACCCCAACAACAGAACCTACATGGGGATGGAGACTTAGGAGAGCACCAAACTAGGCAGTTTTACCTGCACTGCGAGCTGCAGCTCTCCTCTGACTCTTCTGCCCTGCCAGGGTCAAGGACACCTTATATCTTGGAATCATAGATTGATATGTTGTGTAATGATTTAATCTTTTCTTTACCAAAATATTTTGTTATATTTCTTTACTTTCTTCAATACTTATGAATCTTACAGTCACAGGACATTTCATCAAATGATAATCAAATAACAAGCCTGAGGGAGCGGCTGAAGTTCCTTTGCTAAGAAACCCCTGCAGAGGGTTTTGTGTGAGTCTCAGTCTGGGGCCTCTGGGGTCAGCGGCAATGACAGGTGATGCTCAGGACTCACTTCAGCAGCTTCGTGTTGGACATGATGAGCTCTTTCCAGTTAACAAAAATCAGGGCCATCTCCCCTTCAGTGAGAAAGCCTGACTCTGCCATGCGTTTCTGAAAAACCTAAAGTCAAAACATAGAAAAACTAGTTAGCTTAAGTGTGGCTACACAGCCTACGTGTGGTCTAAATCAAACAATGTCTTCATAAACTGAAACTAACCAGATCAAACAATGTCTTCATAAACTGAAGCTAATCATCCAAGTAAGCATACTTATGACACATTTTATATTGCATAATGTTCTTTCTTTTTGCTAGCGTAGCTCCTATCAAGGCTGATTCCAAGGACTGAATCTAGTAATCTCCTGGTTAAGAGGAGATTGTCAGATTTCTCTCTTAGGGATGTTATGAAGGTTAACTAGAGCCAAGGGCATAAACACCTCTGCACTGTATGAGCTTGCAGAATTGAGAAAGCAGGCCATTGTTAGGCGGAGCATCTCAGAGTTCTAGACAACAATTTATGAGACATTCAACGGGAGAACCAGAGTAACAACTTATGCCACCCCTAAGAGAACTCTAAGCAGATACGGGTTTCAGAAGTTGGCTCCTGAGGAAGAAGTAATAATACTCTACATCTGTATTACATGACACTTGAGGATTTACAAAGCACTGATATGTACAAATATGCAGATGCTTATGTGTATGTATACGCATGCGTGTGTGTTTGCAGGGTTCTCAATTAGCTTCACGGGTGATGGAGGTGAAACTGAGTCAGGTATTGTTACTCCCAGTTGACCCATGAAGAAGTAAAGGCTCAGAATGAGACTTGTTCAAGGTCACAAAGACTGAGGACTACAATTCAACTCTTTTGATTCTAAATCTAAGTTTCTACTGCATAACTGAGATTCCTAGGGAATGAATGACTTTAAACACCTTAAGGAAATAGAGAAGTTATCTGAGACACTCTTCTCCTATGTCATCTTTCCAAAATGCCCATGACATGCTGCTCTCCACTAGAATCGCTCAAAGCTCTCCACTGTCCGTGTGATAAGACGCAGACTCCTCCCGGAGGTTCCAGGGCCTATGAGACCTGCCCCCTGCCGACCTTACCAGCCTGGCCCTCAGCTACTTCACACTCCAGTCACCCTGGATGGCCTGTAGGCCCCTGAATCCCTCCATACATGCCATCCCACTTCTGTTTCCTCCTCCTGGAGTAGCAAACTTGTCCTTGTCCAAAGCATAACTGGGAATTCCTTCCTGGCTGGGGTGGTCACTACCCCCCAGTTTTAGCCTTGCTGGCCCCACTGTACCTCTCTCCATCCGCCAGGACTCTGACCTCCTGGGGGACAAGAACTTGCTTTCATCTCTGTTCTCTGGCATAGCCCTTTGCACATCGTGGTTTGTAATTCATGTTTACTGAGTTGAGTTGAACATGGATTCACAGAATTCAAGTAAAAGTGCTGGGCACTCTCTAAAGAGAGTTTTACAGTTCCAGATCACACTGGAAACACCAGGCCACTCCTGTGAGAGCAGCCCTGGAAAGACGGCTGGCCTGCTCGGAGGCTGCTGTGGAGGGACAGAGAAGCGTCTGGCTGTCCATCTGTTTGTTTATTCGCTGATTCGTTCATGCCCCTCTAGCCATCCATGTAGCTGCTTTGTGCCGGGCTTGGTGAGGTAAACAGATGGGAATAAGATGGTAAGGCCTCTGGGAACCTTCATGAGGATGGTCATAAGAAGGCCTCACCTGTGAACGGTGCTTTTCGCCCTGAATCCTGGACCCAGACCTGACGCTTCACTCCTCAGAGTATGGGGCAAGCACCCAGTGCCTGCTCACCTCTGTCCTAGTGTTCGGGAGACCGCCACACCTACCTACAGTCCCTTAGGATTGGAATCTGACCAGCAGCAGGGCTGATCCTTGTAGGGGGTCAAAATGATGGGCTTTTCTTCTAGGCCATCTGTCCTGGCCAGAGAGGTGCAGACATAAACACACCCAACTCACTGACTGCTTACGGAAAGGCCGAGCAAGGGCCAGGATAAGTTGTGGGAACACAGGATGGAGGCTGCACAGTCCCTGCTCTCAGGGAGCCACAGGCTTGCGGGGAAGACAGATATCACCAACCGAGAAGTGCCATATAGTTTGCATGGGAGGGGAACAAGTATTCCATGTCTGGATATCCCAGGCATTAGGCCTGCGTTTAAGGTGGAGAGTGAATCCAGGGCAGGGCTTGCTGGGGAACAGCCGCAGAAGGACGCAGCCTCTGCTCCATTGTGCTAGGAAAGGCATGGCAGGTATACGCTGCACCCGCTGGGTATGTGGGGGTGGGGGGCGCCTGTTCTTTTCAGGTGGTTTGTTAATTTAACTGGTCTTCTCACCTGAGGGTCTGTACACTGGGAACTGAAAGGCATGGGAACGAAGGTATAGTAGAAATAGAAAGTCTTATTTTGTTCACTGAAGCACAAATCATTTTAAAGTGCTACTTGAATAAGGATAGCTGTTATCAGCATAGAGGTCACTGGTGTAAATAAACAGTAGCTATGTGATATTTGGGAACTATTTTACAACATGCTCCCATTGAGTTTTCCAAACTGATACAAACATGAGGTGAACACTTCCACTGTTTCACAGTTCCTCCAGAGATACCAGTTTACGAAAATGTCAGATGTTAAAACAGACATTAGGCAAATATCCGAGGAAGCTACGGTCTGCCGTAGGCCCTTCCCATCCACTCTATCCCTGTCCTTCCTTGATGGGGCTCCTGCCACATCCAGCGAAGCCATGCGAATGCCCTCTTGTTCTCCCGCTTCACTCTGAGTGACCTCATCTGGGGGAAAGAGCTCACTAGAGACTTTCAATCTGAAGCATTATCCAGCAGGCAGAGATGGCATTTGGAGGGTGTGAGAGCTTCCGTCCCTATCTGTGAATTCACACATCCAAAGTGCTGCCTTGCTTTGCCTCTGCGTGGAAGCAGCCCTGAGTCTGGTTCCCACCATCTCTCGTGGGAGACAGCAGATACCCCGAGCGCTAGCCAGCAGCAGCCTCCTCACCTCAACGACGAGCTGAAGGTCAGCCATGTACCGCTCTTCAGTCTGAATCAGCTCGTGAATATAGCCCTGTCTTTTCCTCTCAATTGGCTGCATTGTGTCCAGGGTTTGCAGATCAGCACACCCTGTGGAAAAAACAGGGTAGTTTAAAATATTACTTTAGTCAACTTTGTAGAAAATAGACATTTGTCAGCAGACATGCTGGGTTTACAAATGCTGCTTTGAAAGAATGACGCAGCCTTCAAAAGAGCACTGCTAACTTCTGCAGAGCGGCGTGCGTACGCGGAGAGTTGGCATTAATGAGCCGGCACTCACAGCTCCAAAGCGGCAAATCAGCAATGTCTGTAACGTTTCAATGTGCTCCTAATTTCTTTTCAGAACTGTGCAGAGCGTGTGAAGAATCTCACCATCTCCAGACAGTTTTCGAAGTTACTGCAATGATTAAATGAATCAGATGCTTCAGACCACTCCAAACTGCAGGTCATAAGCCATTACTGGGTCATTATATCATTTTGGTTTTTAAAATGCTGGTCAGGCCCAGCATTTAAAAATAAATAAACAGAAATTACCATGCATATGGCTTTCGTAAATCTTGTGAAATGTTTAGTTATATTTGCATTCGAAATGTAAAATAGATTCCCAGATCCTGGTAATTCCCCGAAGACCACTGCCTCATCTCACTAGAACAAATAACTCCTGGTACCCTGCCGATATCCAGCCACAAATGACAGGAAAGTCACAAGCAGCCTCGCATCAGGGTGAGAGGTACTGCATTCACTTTGGATCAATTTACAGGTACATCAGAGCTGAACTAGATGTCAAACTATGAAGTGACAGAATTCCAGAGTCACTTAACAAGTGGCTGAGGGCTTATCTATACACAGTGATGTGGTGAAATACCTCAGGATACCCTTCTTAGAAAAAAAAAGCAAAAGCAGTGGAAGTTGTCAGAATCAAAATGGAGTCACTTGTGTTAAAAATCCTGACAAAGGGCCAGGCAAGGTCATGAAGAGAGAGTTCTCATCCATGAATGCTTGGTAACTAGAACTATCACAAAAGACTGCAAAACCACAACCTTGCATAAAGGCCATGGTGACCTTACACAAAAACATCCTGCAAAGGTTATCTGCCCAGCAACTGCCTGTCCAGCCTCAGACTGGTGCCACCCTTGTTACTGATTCTCACGGCCAAGGATAATTATATATATATAAAAAATTATGTGATCCTCTTCATTTTTCCTTTAAAAAGTTTTGTCCTCCTTTACCTCTCTGAATATGCACCTGTTGGCATGCATATTCCCACTGCAATAACTATTCTTTTTTTTGGGCGGGGGGTGGTGGGGACAGAGTCTGGCTCTGCCACCCAGGCTGGAGTGCAGTGGTGCAATCTCGGCTCACTGCAACCTCCGACTTCCGGGTTCAAGTGATTCTTCTGCCTCAGCCTCCTGAGTGGCTGAGATTACAGGCGCACACCACCACGCTCAGCTAATTTTTGTATTTTTAGTAGAGACGGGGTTTCACCATATTGGCCAGGCTGGTCTCAAACTCCTGACCTCGTGATCCGCCCACTTTGGCCTCCCAAAGTGCTGGGATTACAGGCATGAGCCCCGCGCCCAGTGCAACAACTATTCTAAATGAACGTCAGTTTATCTTAGAGTCTCCCTCTCTGTCATTTAGGTTGACAGCATGTAGGTACCCAGCAAGCTACAACATGAGGCAGCAAGTGCTTGTGTCAGAAAACTGGGAAAGAGACGAATGAAGTAGGGAAGACCTTCTGTAGCTCAGGCAATTAGGAAGGGCAGCAGAGAGAACGCGCACCCCTGCACCTGCCAGGACACCGTGCATCCAGCAGGGCGTGTTGCTCTTTCCAATTTCCTTTGCATTTGCATATATTTTGTATGGATCTGGGCTTACAGACAGTTCTAAGGAAGACAGCTTTTCTATATCCTACAGATGTTGCCAATAGCTTTAAAGAAATTACTCCCACAGAGAACAACAACAACAAATAATAGGACAGGTTATGTTTGGTGTTTCTAAAAAGAAATCATAGACTGGATGTGATGCCTGTAATCCCAGCACTGTGGGAGTCTGAGGCGGGAGGATCACTTGTGCCTAGGAGTTGAAGACCAGCCTAGGCAACAAAGTGACTACCAAAAAAAAAAAAAGCCAGGCTCGGTGGCACGTGCCTATAGTCCCAGCTACTTGGGAGGCAAAGGCTGGGAGGAGTGCTTGAATCTGAGAGTTCAAGTTTGCAGTGAGCCGTGACTGCACCACTGTACTCCAGGCTAGATAACAGAGTGAGACCCTGTTTCAAAAAAAAAAAGGAAAAGAAAGGAACAGGGAAAAGGAAGGAAAAAGTGAATGTAAGGGGAAAGGGAAGGGGAGGGGAGGGGAGGAAAGAAAGAAGGAAGGGAAGGGAAGGGAGGAAGGGAAAGAAAAGGAAAGGGGAATGGAAGAAAGAAAGAAACGAAAAAGAAAAGAAAGAGAAATAAATCATAATGCCACTGTCATGTTCAAAATTGTTAAGCTTTTAGGGGGACAGTATTTTATTATCTTCTGCCAGGGGGAACTGCAGAGAGTGACTGAGTGTTAAACACAGGCTAATCCAAACGTCTGCTTGATGAGGCTGTGGAGCAGGGAGGAGAGGCCTGGTGACCAGACTCTTGGCGAAATGGCTCTGATGCTGATATGATCCAGTGGTGCTACTTGGTGTGGCCAGGTGATTGATGGAGGGAACTCAGGCCAGTTTCCAAGGTTGCCCCACACCAGTGTCTTACAAACTTCATGTTCTGCTTTCAAGACTTTTGCCACATTCACATTCCATCTCTATTATTATTGACTTAATATTTTTCTCTAAACGTACTCATGTTTGAAGTTAAATGTGCTCATTATGTTTCTTCTAATAATCATTAAAGCAAATATATAATCATTCAAATAAAACAGGTCCATTTTGTGTACCACTGCGTTGAGTACCATGAGGCTACAACTATCACACTTCGGGAAACAATGATTTACATTAAAAACCACAAGTGCTGGCCCCTCTATCTGGAATAATACCTTGGACTAATAGGAAGAACCTCAGATATTTGTTTCTAAAGCTGGACTATACATTGCATTAGCTTTAGCAGGACAATGTGGGGACACCCTGGCATGCCATGCCTAGCTGACCCTTTTGCATTTCATCACGATGGCTCTTCAACTTTTTTTTTTTGAGACAGTCTCACTGTGTGGCCCAGGCTGGAGTGCAGTGGTGTGATCTCGGCTCACTACAACCTCCGCCTCCCGGGTTCAAGCGATTCTCCTGCCTCAGTCTCCGAGTTGCTGGGACTACAGGTGCCTGCCACCACGCCCGGCTAATTTTTGTATTTTTAGTAGAGACGGGGTTTCGCCATGTTGGCCAGGCTGGTCTTGAACTACTGGCCTCAAGTGCTCTGCCCATCTCGGCCTCCTGAAGTGCTGGGATTTACAGGCATGAGCCACCGCGCCTGGCCTGCTCTTAAGTTTTTACCCTCTGTTTAAGTTTCCAACCCGATTCCTACCCTCACTTTCAGACGTTCTTACCTCTGATGTCAGGGTAAAAATAAAAGACACAAGGCCCCTCTTCCTCCCCTCTGTCTGTCCACTTGTCCCTGTGTCCTTCCTGAGTCAGGGAAGGAGGGGTCCTGTTTCTTTCTAAAGCTAGTCTGTAATTGGCCTCTCCTCCAGGGCCCCTCCCTTTCCTTCGTGTTTCTATGTTCACTCTTCGCCATTTCCTTCTCAGCCCTATAAACTTTGCTAAGTGTCCCTCTTACCCCACTGTTTGAAACCAACCAACAAGCACCCTTCCTCCAACCCTGCCCCCTCCTCAGCACCGCCTTTCTTTGGTCTCACTGGCAAATGTCACTGGAGGGGTTTACACCCATGGCCAACTCTCACCAGCTCTCCCTGTCACATCTCCACTCGGGATTCCCCACCACCCCTGACACTGCTCTCGGGAAGGTAATGATGACCTCGGCATTGCCAAGTTCAGCAACCCCTGCTGAGCTTGCACCCTCCTCTGCCGGCCCACAGCACGGGTGCCTTGGATGAAAAGTCTTTTTGGAGGCTCGAGTCTGCCTCTCTCAGCCCTTGCGCCTCTCCTCTTCTTGGTGTTTCCTTCTGTCTTCTGCCTCTGCCGGCTGCCCAGCTTTCTGCTCCCCACAGTCCAGCAAATGTCAAAATAGGCTCCTGACACTTCTGTCCTGTGCAGTCGGATGAATCCAGACAATGAAGCAGACTGTGTATCTCGCTCGCAGGGCCCCAGTGCACACGAGCTTATTAGGCAGTGAGAAACTCTACAGAAAAATTTGATGAGCTCAGAGTTCCCAACACGTATTCGACCACAGAATCCTCTTTTTGAGAGAAGGGAGGGTAAAATCTTTTTTATCCTGAGAAAAGTTCTGATAAACTGAGGAATCCGGGTCTTATGGATAGGACACACCCCTTTGCCACCCTCTATACCTGCACTGTCAACAGAGTAGCCCTTAGCAACCTGTGACCACTGCACACATGCAGGGTGGCTGCTCCAAATAAAGACCTGCTGTCAGCGTCAAACACACACTCAATTCGGAAGACCTGTTCCAGAAAAACGGAAATGGGAAATGCTGCATTCATAATATATTGATTGCATACTGAAAAGATATTTTGGATAAATTGGATGAAGTAAAAATATGAACATTAATTTCATCTGTTTCTTTTGACTTTTTTAAGGTGGCTACTGGAAAATTTTCAGTTACATATGGGGCTGCATTTGTGACTCACACTTGATTTCTATTGAACAGCTCAAGCCAGCTACCACATATTTTGTGTTCCTTCCCTCACAAACGTTCAACGCCTTTCATTATTTGCAAAATGAAGTCCTAATTCGATGGCAGAGGCTCCAGAGTCTCCAGAAGCCAGCCTCGGCCTACCCTTCCAGCCTCAGCTCTGACTACGCTGCCCACCTTTCCAGCCTCAGCCCTGACTACGCTGCCCACCTTTCCTCCCCCAGCCTCATAGGCTGCACACACTTTCCACAGCTCTGTTTTTGCTCCTGTTGTATCCTCTGTCCACACCTCATTCTCCACAAAGAACCATCCTTCTTTGGGGGAAATCTTCCCTGTCCCTCTGACACCCCCAGACCTGCCTCTCCTTTGCATTTCCATGGTACTGGTTTGTATCTGTATTTTAACATTACATGTCGTCTAACTGGTGCTGCTGTTAATCTGTGTAGTTAGTGTGTCTGTGGCTCTCACTGCAGATCAGGGACTGTGTCTAACACGTTTCTGTAGTAGCAAGCTGAGCACAGCGTTTTGGCTGCCAGCAGTCAGGGAATATTTGTTGGGGGTATAATACTGTGTTGGTCCTAGGCCTGTTTGTGCCCAGGCCCATTTCTCTCCTTTTTCCTGTTCTGCTCTGGGCTGCAAAAAAGCCAACCCT
This sequence comes from Macaca mulatta, assembly GCF_049350105.2. NCBI lineage: Eukaryota > Metazoa > Chordata > Mammalia > Primates > Cercopithecidae > Macaca > Macaca mulatta. The sequence continues at coordinate 100,797,341 of NC_133418.1, read as the reverse complement.
GCAGGCTGTTTTTTCTAAGCTTCTGTTCTAGTTGGCCTCTGCCTGGGTTTGACCAATTCTCGAGAGGAACAGGACACTGAATATTACACGGTGGAGTAGGAAAAATGTCCCCTCTCCAGAAGAGTGACATGATTAAAAAGTTTTCTGTCTGTTAAGTAATGAATGGAAATGCTGGGCTTGCATCTTACACAAACTTGGAGTTCAAGAATTCAGATGAATTAACACAAAAAGTGGCCGGGTGTGGTGGCTCACACCTGTAATCCGAGCACTTTGGGAGGCCGAGGTGGGCAGATCACTTGAGGTCAGGAGTTCGATTAGTGGTAAATGCACTCAGACTTCGTCTGAAAATGTGTTTATAATTTCTCTCTCATCCGTGAATTAGATTTCCAGCTGGACAGTCATTTTCTGTGTTGTGTGTTATATGAGGCCAGTCCAATTGCTGTTCATGTGGTTATTCTGGTTTTTCTTGGTGCTCACTTGAGGTCTGAGCACAAAGGAATCGATATTACTGTAGAAAAATGTTTACTGAATGTAGCTGGAAAATTACACATTTAACATTATTTTCAGCTATTTCACTTTAAAGCAAAAGAACTTCCTGGCCGGGCGCGGTGGCTCAAGCCTGTAATCCCAGCACTTTGGGAGGCCGAGACGGGCGGATCACGAGGTCAGGAGATCGAGACCATCCTGGCTAACACAGCGAAACCCCGTCTCTACTAAAAAATACAAAAAATTAGCTGAGCGAAGTGGTGGGCGTCTGTAGTCCCAGCTACTCGGGAGGCTGAGGCAGGAGAATGGCGTAAACCCGGGAGGCGGAGCTTGCAGTGAGCTGAGATCTGGCCACTGCACTCCAGCCTGGGCGACAGAGCGAGACTCCGTCTCAAAAAAAAAAAAAAAAAAAAAAAAAAAGAACTTCCTAATCTCCCCAGGTAGCCTCCTCTGTTATTTTACTTGACCTATTGCTAACATTTAGTAGAGATGAAACCCCGTCTCTTCTAAAAATACAGAAATTAGCCAAGCATGGTGGCATCCGCCTGTAGTCCCAGCTACTTGGGAGGCTGAGCCAGGAGAATCACTTAAACCTGGGAGGCAGAGGCTGCAGTGAGCTGAGATTGTGTCACTGCACTCCAGCCTGGGCGATAGAACAAGACTCCATCTCAAAAAAAGAAAAAGAAAAAGAAAAAAGCACAAAAATTGGTTGCCCACTGGGGATACCCTTAGGGTGACTGGCCAAAGGCATGGCGCAACTGGCCTGGAGGGCCGCACTCACAACTTTGGCTCCACAAGATTCCACAGAAAAACGAAGTCTCATTAAAGATGAGCTCGAAGTATTAAAAAAAAAAAAATTACAAAAAATGGGAAAAAATCCACCATAAATTTAAAAATGAGGATTAGAACATCAAGAACATATGATAGAACAAAAATACACATGGAGATGTAAAATATATATGTTTAACATTAACTCAAGACACATAATGAAGGGTTTGAAGCCATAGGTAGTCTATTAAAATAAAGAATAAGCAGAGTTGAAAAAGAAAAAAAATGGCAAATATTGTCATGGAAATGATATATTAATAGATTAAATAGCAGATTAAACACATCTTAGGAATTAGTAAACCTAAAAACAGATCTGAAGAATTACTTAAAATGCAGCCCAGAAAGAAACAGAGATGGAAGGCTGGGCATGGTGGCTCATGCCTGTAATCTGAGCACTTTGGGAGGCTGAGGCAGGTGGATCACCTGAGGTCAGGAGTTCAAGACCAGCCTGGCCAACAGGGTGAACCGTCTCTACTAAAATACAAAAAATTAGCTGGGCATGGTGGCGGGTGCCTGTAATCCCAGCTACTCAGGAGGCTGAGGCAGGGGAATTGCTTGAACCCGGGAGGTGGAGGCTGCCATGAGCCAAGATTGTCGTGCCATTGCACTCCAGCCTGGGCAACAGAGTGAGACTCTGTCTCAAAAAAAAAAAAGATGGAAAACATACAATGGAGGTTAAGAGACAGAGAGGACAGAATGACAAGGCCCAACATACATCTGACAGGTAGTCTAGGAGAAGGGAATAGAAAGAATTGAGAGAGGAAATATTGAGATTATAATGGCTGAGACTTTTCTAGAATTGAAGAATGGTACAATGTCCCAAATTCAGAACAGTGGCTTCTGATTAGGAAAAAATCAAAAACAAATCCATACCAGAACACCAAAGAGGGAAGAAAAAACATGATTAAACAGTCAGAAAGAAAAACCAGAATAACCACATGAACGGCAATTAGACTGGCCTCACATAACACACAACACAGAGAAAATGACTGTCCAGCTGGAAATCTAATTCACAGAGAGAGAAATAAACACATTTCAGACAAAGTCTGAGTGCATTTACCACTAATAGACATGACTGGAAAAACTGTTAAAAGATGTATTTCAGGAAGAAGGAAATTACATAAGAAGGAAAGATAAAAGAGATACGAGTAATGGTGAGCCAAAATACTAGTAAATGTGTAAGAAATCAAAATAATCACTGACTGTATAAAACAACAATAATAATGACTAAGTTGGCAGGTATAAATACAAGGTGAAGTTAAAACACAAAAATATAATAACATGAAAGACAGAAGAGAATCATTAGCGATAAATCATCCTTGCATTGATCAGGAGAAGGAAGAGATATTGATCAAAGGTAAACACATATGTTAACAATGGAAAGGTAACCACTCAAAGAACAGACATAGAATACATAATTTCCCAACCAGTAGAGGGCAATAAAAGAAACAAAGAAACTTAATCAGTGCAAGGGAAAAAGAGGCAAAGAAAATGCCTGGTAAATAGAAAATACATAATAAAATAGATACAAATAAAAGTATTAAATTGTTTTAATCAATGTAAATGGCTTAAATCTGTCAGTGAAAAGAGAGGCTCTGGATTAAAAATCAGGTCAAAGAAATGTTGGAAGTAGTGGGCTAGAAAAAGCTATCCAAATAAAAATTCTAAAAGCAACTGGGGAGGTTTTATTACAACAGACAAATTAGGCTTTAAGGACCCATATGAGATGGTAGAAACAATTTACCAGGAACAAGAATAATTCTGATCTTATTTGCAACTAACAGGAAAGCCTCAAAGTGTAAAATAAAAAACTAAGACCCGTACCCCACCTCCCTCCAAAATAAAAAAGAAAAAATTGACCTATCTATAATCACAGTAGTAGAGTTTAATATAGTTCTCTCAATGAAAATAATGAGAATATGAAATATTTGAACACTATTAACAAGGTTAACATAGGAACACACATACAAGAGACTATACATTCTTTTGAAGAGCCCACAGAACCAGGCCAGAGGTGCTGGCTCACGCCTGTAATCCCAGCACTTTAGGAGGCCGAGGTGGGCAGATCACTTGAGGTCGGGAGTTTGAGACCAGCCTGGCCAACATGGCAAAACCCCATCTCTACTAAAAATGCAAAAATTAGCTGGGTGTGGTGATGGGCGCCTGTAATCCCAGCTACTCAGGAGGCCGAGGTGTGAGAATCGCTTGAACCCAGGAGGCAGAGGTTGTAGTGAGCCAAGATTGTGCCATTGCACTCTAGCCTGGGTGACAGAGTAAGACACTGTCTCAACACCACAAAGAACCCATAGAACCAATTTCAATAAACACCAAGGAATCGATATTACTGTAGAAAAATGTTTACTGAATGAAGCTGGAAAATTACACATTTAACATTATTTTCAGATATTTCACTTTAAAGCAAAAGAACTTCCTAATCTCCCCAGGTGGCCTCCTCTGTTATTTACTTGACCTATCGCTAATGTCTGTGATGCTGATGACCCCCTCCTTGTGAGATCCTTTTTCACTGTCTTCCAGGTCACCACCTCGCCTCTCCTCACATTATCCTCCCACCTCATGGGTCTGCCCTCCCATGGTTCCTTTGCTCGTTCCTCCTCAACTCTCCCGACTTCCAATGTCGCAGTGCTCTAAGGTTCAGTCCTTGGAACTTTCCTCTACATACTCAGAGCCTTGGTGACCTAGTTCATTCTCAGGGCTTATTTATGTACTGATAGGCTCCCAAATTTACACTCCAGCCTGAACATCTTCTCTGAACCTCTTCACATGTTCTGCTGCATACTCAGTATCCCCATTCAGATGTCTAAAAGGCACATCACAGTAACATCCAAAGCCAAACCCCTAATCATCTCCCAACCTGCTCCTCTATGATTTTCCACCTCAGTGGATGGCAATATCATCTCTCCAGCTGCTCAGGCCACCTGATACTTCTCACACTTCACATTCAATCCACCTGCGGGCTCCATCTTCCCAATACATCCAGATCACTTCTCACATGTCCCCCACGGCCGTCCTGATCCAAGTTATCATCTTGTGCTTGGATTACTGAACTAACTTTCCAATGGATCTCCTGGCTTCTGATCCCTTCCCCCTCTTTAATCTGGCAAGGCAGAGCAATACTGTTAAAACACATCAGATCATGTCACTCCTTTAATTAAAACCCTTGGCCGGGCGCGGTGGCTCACGTCTGTAATCCCAGAGCTTTGAGAGGCCGAGGCAGGTGGATCACCTGAGGTCAAGAGTTGGAGACCAGCCTGGCCAACATGGTGGAATCCGGTCTCTACTAAAAATATAAAAATTAGCTGGACGTGGTGGTAGGCACCTGTAATCCCAGCTACTTGGGAGGCTGAGGCTGCAGAATTGCTTGAACCCAGGAGGCAGAGGTTGCAGCGACCGGAGATTGCACCATTGCACTCCAGCCTGGGCGACAAGAGTGAAACTCTGTCTCAAAAAAAAAAAAAAAAAAAAAAAAAAAAAAAAAGAAATAAAAATAATAAAAATAACAAAAACTCTCCAATGGGTTCTTCTCACTCCAGGCAAAAGCCAAAGTTCTTATAAATAGCCCACAAAAACCTAAACAATCTCCCTTATTTCCTAGGTCACACCCAGACCCTCACTTCCTCCTTCTCTCCTGCTCTTCCCTCCATTTCCACCACACAGGCCTCTGCACTATTCCTCAGGCACCACAGGATGCTCCTGCTTCAGGTATTTTGCATGTGCTACCCCCTCTGCCCAGAATGATCTTCCAGACATCCACGCGGCTCCCTCCAGATATCCTCATACCCCTCCAGTCTCTGCCCCCCGTCACCATCTCAGAGAGGCTTCATCTGAGTATTTTATTCAAAATAAAATCCCTCTGGATCCACCTCCCTGCAGAACTCCCGTTCCCCTTCCCTGCTTTATTTTTCTAAGACACTACACACTTCATTTTGTTTGTTTTCTGTTTTAGCCTACTCAAACACCAGCTCCAAGATGGCAGAAATTTTTGTTTGTTTTATAATTTGCCATATCCCCAGTGTCTGACACACAGGAGGGCTTCAATAAGCATTTATGGAACGTGATGTGAAGATAAACTCTGAGCTGCAGGAGACAGTACAGCAGTGTTAACTACAGGCAGTCAGAGAAATTGACGAAAACTTCCTGGTAGGTCCTTTCTGGTGGACAGGAAGAGTGGGCAAAGAGGAAAGATGAGAGATCACGGCTACTATCATGTTCCCAGAGGAGTAATTAGTAGTGGGCTGGGCCACAAGACCCATCCCCATGCTGTGGGAGGATGTGGAGACTGAAAGACAAGTTATGAATCGTAAGTAAGTCGCACCACAGTTGGGAACCACTATTCCAAGTTACAGTGCAAGCAAGAAGCAGCAGCAAACAAGAGATGCCTAGGAAAGGAGAGGGGAAAGATCTGGGCAGATTCCAGGAGGTAAAGGACAAAAGACAATCTGTGATGACGAACACAGAGAGTGCTTGTTCAGATTATGTCACAAGTCCCAGAAAAGTCCTTGCCCATTTGGAGGAGAGCAGTGCCAGTGAACAATGCTATTCTCTGTGTGCCCAATTGTGCAGCCAGAGTATCACATAATGGTTTCCAGTTATACTGTAAAGCTCAGTGAAAAGATGAGACTTTAACAGTAAATCTAGATGAATAAACTGCATTTTCTGAAGGCTGTCTTTTTATTGAAGTTTTATCAGGACACTAGCAAATTACAAGATATTTTATTTTGTAAAAGAATAGCTTTTCATCCACTTAGCAAATATTTATTGAGTACCGGGTAGCATGCTTCCACCACAAAGCAAAGATATTTATTTTTCCTTTTGGAAATTTAAATAATTACTGGACAAATTTCTAAATTCATGTCTTTTTGAGGCCTGTCAAGGTCTACTCCATTAGGAGTTATGTTGCTCATGTAAGCACAAAAAGGAAAGAAGTTCAAATCATATTTTAATGTTGCAGACCATCAGAAAGTAAACTATTTGGCTCAGAAAATAGTCATATTCTAGAATTTCCAAAAGCAACTGTATTGACAAGTGCAAGATAAAGAAAAATTTTATTGGTTTTATTTTTACTTTTGAATTTACTGTAAAAGGTCATAAGCCTAAGACAGCAACAACCTCCTAATGATAGACAAAAGGGCAGACCTGGCCTCACAGAGCAGTTAGTTCAGGCTAAACTCTGCAGCAGCCTTCTAACCTGCCAGACTTGTACCATGACTCAAGTGACGGAGTTAATGTGAGATGCAGGATATAGAATATTATAAAGAGATATCATGAAATAGTAGTTTCATCATGTTAGAACTTTCAATTCTAACAATAAAAATAACTGTACCAATGTGTATATACTGATTTACAACCCCTGAACAATCCTCTGAATAACAGATAACAACTCTGACCCCTGCTCTATAAGTAAATAGAGAATCTGGAGCTTGGTGGTGAAGAGACTTACCAGAGAAATTAGAGCTACTACATATCTAAATCTAGGTAACTTGTTTCAAGTCTTATATTTTGTAATGGCAGGCCATTTAAAATGGTGCTTACATTGCAATCACTGGAGATTCCATGTATAAACCTACCAGGTCCTAAGCTTGGTGAACTGAATTTGAAAGGCAAAAAAGGTTTAGGATAAATATTCTGAATGCCAAAGCCCAAAGCAATGAAAAAGCAAACAAGGCCCTTACTCTCCTTTAACTCTCTGTTATGTCTAAGTGACATAATTGTTCCCTTACGCACCCTTCTGCTCTGTCACACACACAGTTAGGCCCTTGTATTTAATAGCCAGTTCCAAATAGACTGTTTCATGCACTGTAGCACTTTGTATGAGTACACCGATTACTATAGCTCTGTCCTTGGGCAGTAGGGGTTTCATATGCACATAGATATTTTTTGTTAGTATGACTGAACAGCGTATGACACTATTAATCTCCCCCAGTAGTATGTTCATATGACTCGTATCTTCCACTTGTTTATGACTACATACATAACTGGAGACTTCGCCCCAAATTGCTGAGTTTAGGACACACAAATTCTATAGCACTGACTCTGACTTCAGGTGGCTAATGGATGACCACTGGTGACACAGGGATCCCAGTGGCAGGTTCTTCAGTCCCCTGGAATGTACCTTGACCAGCTTGGATTCATTTAAAGCAGTTAATTTTCTTCACCCTCCATCTTGCAATTAACTGATGACTGTTCTGCTTTTGTGGTTGGGAAAAAGAGCAGCTCCCAGTTAATGGAAAGCAGCATGAGAGAATGAGTTCTGGAGTCAGATCTGGACACGAGTTCCAACTCTACCACTTACTCAGACAACCCAAATGATTAGTTCATCACTTGGTACACAGCAAATGTTTACTAAATGTTAGCTGTTATTTCTAGTATCTATTATGTGTCAGACATTAAACTAGTGCTTTACAAACCCCTTAAGTCTCATATGCAATATGGGTATTATTATTCTCACTTATACGGACCAGGCTAAGGCTCGGAGGGGTGAGCTGGCTGAGACAGGAATCAAAGCAATCCTCCCACTATACTTCCCACTGCACTCATTTATCATTCTCTTTGAAAGAGTAAGTGATTTTTGCCTTTTGACAAGCATTAAAACATCTCTCTGAAGAATGTCCTTCATAATTTGTTGTTCTTTAAAGCAAAGTTTAAAAAGTGATTCTAAAACTGATTCTAAAAGTTTATACGAAGAGGCAAAGACCCAGAATAGCCAACACAAAATTAAACGAGAAGAATAAAACTGAAGAACTGACACTACCTGACCTCAAGACTTACTATAAAGCTGCAGTAATCAACACAGTGTGGTACTGGCAAAAGAATATACAAATAGATCAATGAAACAGACTAGAGTCCAGAAATAGACCCATATAAATAGAGTCAACTGACCTTTGACAAAGGAGCAAAGGCAATACAATGGGGCAAAGATAGTCTTTTCAATAAATGATGCTGGAACAACTGGGCATCCAAATGCCAAAAAAAAAATATTCTTTAAAATGAAATGTAGACACAGGCCTCTACTCTTCACAGAACTCAAAATGCATCACAAACCTAAATTTGAAACACAAAACCATAACGCTCCTAGAAAATAACGTAAGAGAAAATCTAGATAACCTTGGGCTCAGTGATGACTCTTTAGATATGATACCGAAGACACAATCCATGAAAGAAAGAGTTGATAGGCTGAACTTCATTAAACGTAAAAACTTTCGTTCTGCAAAAGATGTGGTCAAGAGAATGGGAAGACAAGGCACAGACTGAAAAAAAACTTGCAAAAGACATATCTGATAAAGAACTATTATTCAAAATATGGAAAGAACTCTTAAAAGTCAACAATAAGAAAACAAATAAAAAAATGGGCCAAAGACCTTAACAGAGGCCTCATTGAAAAAGATACGCAGATGGCAAAAAAGCATATAAAAAGATGCTTTACATTCTATGTCGTTGGGAAAACGCAAATTAAAACAAAAACGAGATACCACTACACACCTGTTAGAATGGCCAGAATCCGTAACACTGACACCATCAAATGCTGGCAAAGATGTGGAACAACAGGAACTTTCATTCATTGCCGGCGGGAATGCAAAATGGTACAGCCACTTTGGAAGACAGTTTGCCATTTACAAAACTAAACATACTCTTAAACTATCTGATCCAGCAGCAATCACACACCTTGGTACTGACCCAAAGGAAATGAAAACTTATGTCCACACAAAAGCCTGCACACAGATATTTATAACAGCTTCATTCAGAATTGCCAAAACTTGGAAGGAATCACGGCATCTTTCAGTGAGTGGATAAACGGGGTACACCCAGACAATGAAATATTTAGCACTGAAACGAAAGGATCAAGCCATGAAAAGATATGGAGGAAACTTACATGCCTATTACTAAGTGAAAGAAGCCAATCTGAAAAGGCTGCGTACTGTATGATTCCAATCATATGATATTCTGGGGAGGGCAAAACTAAGGAGACAGTCGGAGAGAGAGCTGACCAGGTAGAGCACAGAGGATTTTTAGGGTAGTGAAAATACTCTGTATGATACTGTGATGGTAGCTATACGTCATTACTCATTTGTACAATCCCACAGAATGCACAGCACCAAGACTGAACCTTAATGTAAACTACAGACTTTGATAATGACATGATGTAGGTGCATCAGTTGTAACAAATGCACTGCTCCGGTGGGGGTGCTGTTAATGGGGGAGGCTATCTATGCCTGTGTCAGGGCAAGGGACATATGGGATATCTCTGTGCCTTCCTCTCAATTTTGCTGTGAACCTAAAACTACTCTAAAAAATAAAGTATTTTAAGAAAGTGATTATGAAGACAAATAATTTTAAAACGGGCAAAGGATCTGAATAGACGTATCTCCAAAGAAGGTATACAAATGGCCAACAAGCACATGAAAAAATGCCCAATATCATTAGTCATCAGGGAAACACACATCAAAACCACAATGAGATGTCACTTTATGCCCACTGGATGGCTATAATAGAAGTCAGATAAGAAGAAGTGCTGGGGAGGATGTGGAGTAACAGAAAGCCCTGTACACTGCTGGTGGAAATAGAAAATGGTGCAGCCAGTGAAGCAGGTTCTCAACAAATTAAACATAGATTTACCATTTGACCTTGGAATTCTACTCCTAGACATCTATCCATAAGAAACACAGACATATGTTCACACAAAAACTTGTATACAAATGTTCACAGTAGTATTATTCACAATAGCCCAATGGTTGAAACAACCCAAATGTCCATTAACTAATGAATGGATAAACAAAACATGGTATATACACACAATGGGATATTAATTTGGCCATAAAAAGGAATAACGTACAACTATATGCTACTACATGGATGAACCCTGAAAACATTATGCTAGGTGAAATAAGCCAATCACAAAATGCTACACATTTTATGATTCCATACATACGAAATGTTCAGAATAGACAAACATGGAAACAAGATTAGTGCCTGTTTAGGGCTGGAGGTTGGAGGGGGGCTTAGGGAAATGGAGGTGATAGCTAAATTGTACAGAGATTCATTCTGAGGTGATAAAAATGTTTTACAAGTGATTGTGGAAATGGTTGGACAACTTTGTGAATATACTAAAAACCACTAACTGCATGGCAAGTGAATTATATCTCAATGAAGCTATTACCAAAAAAAGTGATGAAGTTCAGTTTTATCCTTCTGGATACTATTGTCATAGAGTCTTGTCCTTGCTTATTATGTTCAGTCTTTGATTCTCTGACTCTTCTCTGTGTGTCCTTTTTACACAGAGAAAACACTGTGCAATCTGATTTTTCCTTTTTCCTTTTTTTTTTTTTTTTTTTTTTGACATAGGGTCTCATTCTGTCACTCAGGCTGGAGTGCAGTGGTGTGATAGCTCACTGCAGCCTCGACCTCCCAGGCTCAATTGACCTGCCTGCCTCAGCCTCCTGAGTAGCTGGGACTACAGGAGTGCAGCAGCACCACTCCCAGCTAGCTAGCTAGCTAGCTAGCTAGCTAGCTAGCTATCTATCTATCTATCTATCTATCTATCTATCTATCATCAATCATCTATCTTATCTATCTATCGATCTATCTATCTATCTCTAATTTTTTTTGTAAAGACAGGTTTCACCATGTTGCTTAGGCTGCTCTCAAACCCCTAGGCTCAGGGTAATCACCCACCTTGGCCTCTCAAAGTACTGGGGTTACAGGCATGAGCCACCATCCTGCTTTCGTTTCACTGGTATGAGTAACGGTTGTACTCCTGAAGTTCATTATTAGGGGATGGTGGCACACTAGTGTAGAGGCTAACAGCGTGGACTTGGGAGCCAGACCATGGACCACCTCTACCACTTACTAGCTGTGGAACCCTGGACAAATAATCTAATCTGTTTGAATTTCTGCATCTCAAAAAAGAAAACAATGAAGAGGTAATACATTCAAGGACCTTAGAAAAGTACATAGACTAAGAAGTCCTCAAAAAAGAGCACTTTTCCTCTTTTTACTGGTGCGAGAGATGGTTGCAGAGCCAGAATTTCATTATTTTTTTTAAAGTCGTGAAAATAGCACTCTCTTTCTCATATAACCTGTTTCCTGTCTTTGGGTTCCTTTCACTATCCAATCCTTAACTGCTGATCTTCTAGGAGGTCTGATCTTCTTCCCAAATAATCTCATCTACTTTCACTGGTTCCACAACTACCCATATGTATGTCATTCCACCAGGTGGTGTACATCTGATGTTGTCTATCTTGATTTTATCTGACCATCTGCTTGACAATTTCTTTGTGGACATCCCATAGGTGCTCCAAACTCCTCTTCTTCCCCCAACTCTTATTTCTTCACTGCAGTTGGTGGCACCACTATCACACCCTGTCCCTCAAGACACAAATCTGGAAATAACTGACTTCCACCTACACTCATATCCCATCAATCCCCAATTTCTGCCAATTTTCCCTCAGAACTCTGTTTCATCATTTTTTTCTCCACCTTGGATGCATATCAGAATCATCTGGGAGGCTTTGAAAGACCCCCTTGATCAGGCCGAACTTCAATCCATTTAAATTAGGACCCCAGCGACTATAGATTTTTAAAGTTTCCCAAGTGATTCCAACATACAGCTGAGCTAGAGAATTTCTGACTCAGCCCTTGGCCTGCCTCTCAAGCCTCAACTTTCACAGTTCCTAGCTCTGTTATTTCCATTCTAACAATACTGAAATGCTTACGACGACACTTCCCCACTTCCCCACCATGCCGTTTCTTGTCTTTATCATACACTCCACCATCCTACCCACCGAATCTGGCTTATTGCTACTTATCTTATGGACCTGGCAGTTGCTTCCTCCAGCAAGTCTCTCGTTCACCAATCTATGGTTGAATTTGGTATTCCTTCTATGCAGTCCTTAAGTGCCTGGTAAATATCTATCACTGTGCTGAATATGCTGTTTTATAATTATCTCCATATGGGCCTAATCCCCTCAAAGAACTATGTACCACCTAAGACGATGGCCACTTGACACTCAGTTTTGTATCTCCAGCACCTGCTTGGCCTTATGTAAACACTTAATACAAGTTAGTTGAATAACTTTCCAGAGATGAGGAAAGGCTTTTTGGAAAGAGGTTGGTTGTGCTAGACGTTGATGGATGGACTGGATTTAGATCCGTATCTTTCTTTCCACCCAAGGGCTTATATAACCACCAACACGATTAACTTTAACACTGCTGAACTTTGATGCCTCCAAGCATGCACTGCTGCTTCTTTTACATAAACTCTTATTTTGTACTAAAGGTCTTACTCTACATTTGCAATGAGTATTCATTTGTAAGTTCCATCAATCTTTTTAGAAAAAAGTTGCAGTAAAAATTATGAAAACACAATAGTCTATTATTAGCCTAGATTATGTTTTCCTTACTTTTGTGAGCAACAACATATTAAAATCAAACTTTATTTCACTTTTGAGATACATATGATTATCTCCAAACAAATTCTTTTCATCTTGACCACTTAAACATTTCTTTTGCCCCCTATGATATAAAACAATTTGCTGGCCTGTACTCATGAGACTACATTAAGGAAAAAGAGACATTCCAAAGACATTTAATCATGACTAAATAAAAACCATTAAAAGCTTTAAAGAATGTTTCAAAAGAAATACACAATACAACTAATATAGTTTGTGTTCTTTTAATAAACACACTTGCATAGTTATATTACAATTTTGTAAAAATAAAAACAGATTATCTCATGCCAAGCGTGCCCAGCATTTGCACAATCTCAATACCTTTAATACTATAGTTTTCAAGACACACAAAATAAAATTTTAAGGCAAAAACAGCACTTTGCAACAATTTAATAATTTATTACATTACAGTAGCATCACAGCAGCATTCAATAATGCCACTTTAGGCAAGTCTTTCAGTATTTCCATTATAGATTCTGCTTACAAGAATTCATAAATTGGTAAAAGTCACTCTAAGAAAACTTGGCAAATAAAGCTTTGGACTGGAATTGGCATTTCTTTCTCTACTTTTCCTTCCCCCAGTTTCTTTCTTTTAAACTACAGTATTTATATTTTTAAATGTTTTATTTCAAAACATTTATGTATCAGTTACATTTTTAATAGTTATATTATTTTAAAATTAAGATAAAGTTTTAGAGAAACTATATTATGGATAGGGCTGATTTACATTTTCAAATTTTCTAAAAATCAGCTTTGGTTTTAGAACTGATTCTTTTCATTTCTGGAAAACCTAAAAGGTTTAATCAAATAATTTAAATGTGATTATTATATATTGCAATTTGGTATTTTGATTCTTTACCTCCTACAGAAATTCAAATTCATTCAGTTGAACTCACATTTTAAAATTCTATGTTTCTGATGAACTCTAACCTTCTAATGTTACCTTCTAAGAAAATTGAAAGCTGCCTTATACTGAATGAGGAAGAGAACAAATACTTGGCTGAATGAGGTATTGCAAAAGACTGCATGCACTTTTAAGAAAGACTTAGTTATTATGTCATATGATTTCCATTCTTTTTAGCTTTTTCTTAAATATATGACAAAATGTCATACGATTTCCATTTTTTTTAGCTTTTTCTTAAATATATGACAAAATACCTACACAAAGAGTGGTATTTCAGTTAATATAGTAAATTTATTTTCCAGACTGACATTCAGCTTAAATATGCCAGTATATGATTTAATCCATAGGTACCTGATGAACACATTATTTTCAGATTGGTTACAGATGCCAAATGCTATCTGAAGGTCATTCCTAGTAATTTATATTTATCAGTGTAAAAGTGAAGTGATTTGCACTATAAAAATACCTTTGAAATAATTCATCAATGTATTAGATAAACTCAGTTTCAGAATTATAAAGAAAAAACGTTAGATCAAAATAATGTGGCTAACTAACAGTGGTATGATTTCTACCCCGAGGGTTTAAAAATGGATTTGAAGTAACTGTCTTTGAACTCAAAAGAATGCAAAAGCAGCAAGTTCAGAAAATAAAAGGCAAGAACAGGTAATTAATACAATTTGAAAGAGTCAGTTGAATTCACAAGGACCCAATCTTTGCACTCTTTCAGTGAATGCAGGCAAATCTGTTATTCCATCTGTAAAATGATATTATTGCTTTCCTATTAATGTCATATTTATAAAAGTATCATGAGGATGCCAAATGCTAAAAATAGAGGTGGTCTAGTAACTAGAAATTGCCACCCTAGGGAGCACACATACGTATCTCCCTACAGCCTAATAATGTGATGTATTTTGAAACACAGACATTAGAACTTTATGAAGTTTTAACTGTTGATTCTTTCCCAAGCATCATAGAGTTATGATTTAGGCAATGTATGACTGAAATAATTCATTCATAATGTATAGGCACATTAACATAAATATTGCACAAAATATGCCTCTAACTGAAACTGAGAGGTATAAAAACATATTTCACTCTTTGTAAATAACTTTGAGGAAATATGACTCTGTGATTGTATATACACTTTTCCTGATACTCTGACATTCACAAACAGTAGATTGCACTGCAGTTTGTAAACATTTTAAGTTGTAAAAACTTCTCCTTGATTTTCAAATATAGTATAATACTGTCTACTAAAACTCCTTTTTGTTTCAACTAAGTACTCTCACATATATTAGTTTATAATAATGTTTGTTATTATTTTTTAAAGTGTTTTCCATTCAAGGAAAAGAAGTAAATTTCTATGTCAAAGTAGCCAATGTGGTTGAAGAACAGGCATTAGCCAGAGAAGTCTGAGCCTCAAAGAAGCTCCATGAACACAGAGGAATGCCAGGTGTTACATAGCTTTCCTTCACTCTAATTCATTCTTGACTAGAGCCTGCATGTCTGTTTCCGGGACATTTAAACTCTTAAAGGATTTCTTATGATCTTTACTAAATACATGAAGAAGAATGTCGACCAGTGTGCCCTTTTGTATACTGGGACATGTAGTCACCTGATTAAAACAGGTAACAATGAACTCTGACTTTAAAATGACTGTAGATATAAATGCTCTAAGCTAGGAAAGGTTTTTCACATCTCACAGTCAACGATGGGAGTCTTTCATTCCTCAAAAATAATCCCTTTTTAGGTCATTGAAAGAGAATACAAACGCTGCAGCACATGATGCAGTATCTTCATCAGCCCAGAGCACATAAAGATTCTAAGGGAACGACCATAGGACAAGGCTCATTCTTGGGACTGAAACAAATGAAACACTCTATTCTGCACAGGCCTGCCAGAGCAGGCCACTTTCCTCTTCTCTGAGATTTAAAAAGCTCCCCCAAAATGTTGTTATTCCCATCCCGAATACACAGAAAACAGGGCATGGCTGTTTCCAGTTCTTGGCCTTTAAACAAATCTAAATGTCAGTACTCATAGTGGCATATTACAAAGTAATAAACAGTGTGCACTTGAGGGCAAACCACATATTGAGCGAATTAAGAGCTCACTGTGATTAGGATTAAACATAATAGCAGAACATAAGCAAATTTTATCTGAATTCTGTAAATGAATACACATGTTGCAATAACATTAAAAAAGCATGGCAGCCTACTACAAACCAGTAAGAATAGTTTGTGCAAATAGTGGGTCTTTGTGTGTTTGAACTCCCACCACATAAGGGCAAACTCAATATGCATGCTAATGACCTACAATTATCAAATTAAAAAAGAAGAAAAATGCTAAAGATGCCAGAGTGAACAGCAGGGAAAGCCACACAAAGACCCACTATCCTTTAACTTTTTACAAATAAATTTAAACTATAAGTTAGAAACACAAAAAAATAATCACAAGTGGCTCTAACATTCAAGCGAAGTGAACGAATTGTGTAGGAGATATGTGGTCAGGGCTGCCTGCCCTGCCTCCACGCTAGAGTGAAACTTGGATAGTGGGTCTCTGGGGTGCTTTCACAACTGGAAGACAACATTGGGTCCTAAAAAAAGAAAATGAGGAATAAAATGAACATAATGCAAATTAGGTGGGTGAGATAAAATTTGACTAGTAACAACATGCAACATCAACAAATTTGAACTGTTAAAATTCTCTATTTTAAAAAAAGTTCTAATTATGTAAAAAATGAAAAATAATACTTATAAGGGCCAAAGAAACACAAATGGTAATCTGTAATTTAACTAGCTTTCATGGACTATTACAAGGACTACAAACAGATGGTTCATTTATAAAAATCCGGGTAGGTACAACAAGGATCTCATATAAATTCCTGACTTTAAGGATTAAACATTTTCTGAACGATACCCTATTACAATTATAGGTTAATATAAATAATGCGAGTGAAATTCATAGCTACCACCAACATAATTAACATTACTCTTCACCTTCTTTGAAAAAGCAATTATGACTCTTCAATTTCTGATAAATTACTTCAAATAAACAAAATCGGTACTCCTCACTTTCCTAGATAATTTAAACAGTTGTTTTACAGAAACAATAAACCATCTCAGAGGAATTTCTTTGGAAGTTATCCTTAGAATTACAGAATTGAGAGCCCTTTTATTCCAGGATGGATGACAAGCCTTTAGCCATTCATTTAGGCAAAACAGTAAATTATTCAGTTTTTAGATCTGATTAAACTAAAAAAAAACCCCACATACACCAGCCAGAAACAAGGTAATAGGTAAGTTACTGCTAATAACTTTATAACAAAGAGAAATTTGAAACTACTCTTATTTTAAAATAACCTCTTGAACATTTTGTTTTCCCAGCTGTCAGTATGTAAAATGACCAAGAAAATAATAAGTTCCTCCTTGCATCCCCAACATTTGCCATTCCAGCAAACCATTACTACTTATCCTTCATGTACCAGCTCAAATATCTTCTGTTACATCTTTCACAACATGCCGTCTTTCTCCATAAAGATTTAGGGGGTCTTTTTCCAAAACATATTTGTATAAATATTCATTACAGCAACTGTTATACTTATCTGAATGTTGTTCCCCACTAACCTCTAAAGCTACTTCAGAGAATGGATTGTCTTTTCTTGTTTGTATTCCCAGTACTCCTAGTCAGTACAGAGTAGACATTCAAATGATACCAAATGATGAATTTCTTAAATGAACAGTGGGAAGAATGTTAACATAAAATCCAAAAACCCCATAAAAAAGTAAAATCTGAAGCACATAGGAGCTATAAAATCATTGTGTAGGTCAATAATGACTGAAAGACAATTACTCTTTTTCTTCTTATTTTAATCTTTCAATATTTCCTTGTTTGTTTGCTTTGAGACAGGATCTCATTCTGTCACCCAGGCTGGAGTACAGTGGCATGACCATGGCTTACTGCAGCCTCCCACCTCAGCCTCCCAGGCTGCTGGGACTATAGGCATGTGCCACCATACTCAGCTAATTTTTAAAAAATTTTCTGTGGAGATGAGGTCTCCCTATATTGACAATCAAACAATCTTCCTGCCTCAGCCTCCCAAAGTGTTGGGATTACAGGTGTGCGCCACTGTGCCCAGCCCTGCTACTTCCATGTTTTATTTCAGGGAGGGCTTGCATTACAGTTGGTTGTCTTCTAGAGGTGCGCTGTCTAACACAGTAGCCATAGGCCACAAGTGGCTTTTCAGCTTAAAATTAAAGTTAAATTAAATTAAAAATTGAGTTTCTCAGTCATATTAGCCACACTCCAAACAATCAAGTGACTAGTGGCCACTGTATTGGAGAGTGGAGATACAGACTATTTTCTGTATTGCATAAAATTCTACTGGATAGCGTCGTTTAGACTGGATCTCTCTCTCATCTACAGGTGGACTAAGGCTCTGCCAGTTCTACCCACACTAAAATAGTAAACGAAGCATTCTCTGGGCAAAAGTAATTTCCATGACAAATGTGTCCTTGAATAACTAATAACTAACAGATGATATCAATCTATTTTCTGTCTCATTAGTGTATTAAACTTTTACTGACAACCAGAAACTATGCTGCTTCTTTTTGGAATAAAAAATTGTCACTGAACTCTCTGGGAAAGTTACTTTCCAAGGAGATTGTTACTGCCTTGAACTAGTAGATTTCTTCAGAGTAATTTTCAAATTATCTGCAGAGGGGAAACTGAAAGGACCTTCATAAAATAGGCAGGGGAAAGGTATAAGACATGGGGCCACAGTTCTGTCCTTCCTTTCAAATGGCTTTTGTCTGTTCTTTATATTCCCTATTATATGAGACTTAATTGGAAAAAGTGTTTCAAACAACAACAACATATTTGAAAAACCTAACTTTAGTTCATAGATGCTATAAAAACCAAACGTACTGACACACTGGCATGCCTTCAGGGATCACTAGCCAAAAATCTTCCAAACCCAGTAGGTCTGAAAAGTATTTTCCATTCTCAATACCAAGAAAGATGCCACAGCTAATTAGATAAACTGGTTTCTAAGTAATCACTGTGAACTGCCAAACCATCAGCAGAGCTTAAAAATGATTATTTATTAGGCAACCCAAGTTACAATTTTCTTCATCACTTCTGAAATCCTGTAATATTTTTGGGAATATTCAAATCACAAAAAAACTGGATTCCTCCCATCTCCAAGTTGGGAAACTTAGTTGCTTTATCTAAAGGGAAGGTTTCTCCCAGGGTCAGAACTATCTTTATAAGCTCTAAAGTGAAAATAATGCACAAAATTATAGATATGGTATATATTCATAATCCTTATACCGAATCATAAGTGTATCTCAGTTTTGTTTGGGTTACCATTTATATATGCTCAGCAACTGAATTTAAATGAAAGGCTAAGTATTTTACATTTCATAAGACATATATCATGAGATATTTTAAAAATAAAACTAAAAATCAAAGAGTGGGAAAAAGTGACAATCGTTTCATAAAGGTAAAAAGTTATTTCCAAGTACTATTTATTTCCTAACTTATTAGTAATGTTGTATTTATTGTCAACCAAAAGAATGGCTAGGTAAATACCAGAGAGATGATTTTATATAATACCAAACTTCACACTTCGAGATCTGGACCCCTGTTCTGAAAATAATGAAATAGACCTTGATTTATACATCCCTTGTGGAAAAAGGTGGCTATCTAAAGAATCACCTGACAAGAATTTTGCAACAGTCATAAATATTTAAGTTTTAATTTTCTTCCAACATGGATGATATGTAAACAGCGAGAAATAAACGAGACGGTTGGAAATTTAACGGCTTCTGTACGCTAAAAGAGTAATTTTGAATAGGTGAATAGGGTAATTGCTACCTACTTTTTTTTTTCCCCTTGAGACAGGGTTTCTCTCTGTTGCCCAGGCCGGAGTGCAGTGTGTGTGATCATGACTTACTGCAGCCTTGACCTCCCGGGTTCAAGAGATCCTCCCACCTCAGACTCCCAAGTAGCTGAGACTACAAGCATGTGCCACCACAGCCAGCTAATTTTGGTATTTTTTGTCAACATGGGGCTTCGCCACGTTGCCTAGGCTAGTCTCCAACTCCTGGGCTTAAGGAATCTTGCACACCATGGCCTCCCAAAGTGCTGGGATTATGGGTGTGAGTCACTGTGCCCAGCCACTAGCGACTTTTTATTAAACCAAAAAAGAACATGGGACACTGAAAAAGAGGAAGATAGTGAAAAGAAGCTGCAGTATAGATGGCAGTCATACCAAAGGACTCGTAGGAAAAATTATATATTCTTTCAGATTAAGTCTAATACTAAGGTCTGGAGCTAGCAAGTATTTAAAATAAAGCTGTATAACTTCTGACCTTGTAAAAAGTTTCCTTTTGTTTCTTCTCACTTTAAACACTAATCTACATTTGCTGTGAATGCTGAGTTTAGGATCTAATCCAGAAAAGGAGTAAATGCAGTGCTGTATATTAAAGTTTCATACTAGGTGAGAGGTAAATAATTTAATATTACTCACACTGTTGACTTGGATCTGAGTCTGTCGTCATCTTAACGTAGTTTGAAGGAAAGAGACCAGTCACCCCATTGATCTCTCCTTGCCACCAATCAGGATCATCTTTGTTCATAACATTAATGAGTTGTCCCTTGGAGAAACTGAGCTCATCTTCATTATTGGCTGCATAGTCATACATAGCAATCACCTGACATACTATCACAAGAATAACAAAATAACACATTAAACAAATTAATTATTTCTTCAAGGGTCAATCATTTGAAATCTCCCTAGGATTTAAATTATTTTAATATTAAATATTAAAATTAGGCTAAAATTTCCCTTGAACTGCTCTCTTTCTCACCCTCCTTCCCCTATTCCTGGTCTTACAAAAACAAGAACTTCCCAACTACAGTTAACAATGCAAGTGAAGTACTTCACTTTAAGTATGATGGTGTAACAATTACACATTGAAAGATTTCAAGGAGTTGAAGTGGTTCAAGTATCGGTGAATAAGCTGGCTGTTCCTACACTGAACTTTTCAGAAAGAAAATTCTCAGTGGCATGTTACTTTTAAGCAGACGTAAAGAAAGAACACATTTTTAATGTTTTTCAAAGAGTGAGCTAATCTAAGAAGTTGCTGAGTTTTAACAAACTCCTCTAAAATGAAATACAAATTAACCCACTTCCATACCAGGATGAAAGGCAGGTGTGGCTCTTTCACTACTTGGACCCAAAAGTTTAACATGACTGGCAGGAAACCATCCTTTCTGTCGCTTTTTTCCTCTGGCCTATAAAATTAGCAAAAGAAATATATAATTGAAAGATGAGATTAAAAACAATCATTGAGACATAACTTAAAAATTAGAAAAACCATAATGTGTAGTAAATGTGTAGTAAATAATTTAATCTTGCCTAAACAGAGGTCTGGTCTTTGCCCTCAGCTCCTTGGAAGTAATCTCTAAATCCTTAGACTATCCTGACTGGTAAGAGTGTCTTAGTTTACCTGTGGGTGCTGGGCCATGCCAAATCTAACAATGCAATGTATGGTGGGTGCTTTGGGTCATGCAGTATCAGCTCTACCTTGGTAGGGGATGGAGACTGATTTCAGCCAAATGGGCAATCAACTATATCTATGTGAGGAACCCCAGTCAAAACTCTGGACACCAAGGCTTTGCTAATTGGCAATACTCTGTGTGTATTGTCACACATCATTGCCAGGAGGAGTTAATACTGTTCACGACTCCACCAGGAGAGGACAACTGGAAGCTCTGTTTTTGGAACTCTACTGCACTCTGCCCCATGTGTCTCTCAACTTGGCTGTAACTTGACAATAAACTGTAACATGAGTGTAACAGCTGTAGTGAGTTCTGTAAAGTCCTTCTAGTGAATTACAGAAATTGAGAGCAGTCTTGGAGACCCCCAAGCTTGGAATTGGTTTCAGATATGAGCATGGTCTTGGGGGCCTCAAACTCAGCATTAGCCTTTCAAGTCAACATTAAACAACCGGAAGACACACTAAAACACGCATCTCAAACTGCTGCTGAAAACGGCATCTGCAGAAGTCTATGTGGAGGTCTTTCAGACTCAGAGTTCTCTGAGTATTTCACAAAAATATTTATATTCTAAAAAGACATTTCTAGAGTTCTCCTAATAAGTTCAAGTCAACCCTTAAAATGGTGCAGCCGACTACAAATACTTCTTGGAGCTTTGTTAATAATTAATCAGGAGGTCATAAGTAAAATTTGTAAAGAGTCATGTTTCCCACTTAGTTCAGTCCATCTTCAAAGTAAATCAGAAGGTGGAATTTCAGGGGGTTATTCAAGAAGGTATTACATTTGAGCCCCCATTTTTCTTTAGGAATCCTAAGACTCCCGATTTGCAAGAATGAAGCTATGTTTATCCTCCATATTACAATTATATATCACTCATAAAAATATAGTTATTATATCTCTTGTCATCTTTCAATCCCTCAAACGCTTTTTAGTTTTAACTAGTAAGGAAATTTTAGAAGTCAGAGAAGAACCCTTTTCCTGTATCAAAACACATTCAATAACTGTTAACATTTTAGGGAAAAAACCAGGTTCATCTATGTCCATATTGTTTTTCCTTGCACTGCTGTTTCAAAAACCTAAGACCACTAGCGGACAGCCCAATTAGTAGTATTTTCTCAGCACCACCTAGATCATGTCTTTCTCCGAGAGGCTATACTGCAAGCCTGGGACTATCCCAGGGAAAGATGATGATGTGCTTTCCTTTAAGAACCTGATCTTTGAATTATAAAGGAATGCATTATTGGAAAACAATTATGTCTTTGGAGAAAATTATTCCTTAAATTGTTACTTATAATATCAACTCAACTGCGCTAAAAATGTACACGTAAAAGACTAAAGGAAATATAACGCAGTAAAATATTGATAATGATTACCTCTAAGTGATCTAAAAATTTTTATTAATTTTATCTTTTTTATGGAACATGCAGTACTTTTATAATAAAATTTATAGATGCTATTTAATGAAGATTACCTGTAACTCTCCTTGCCACCACCCACTTGTATTTTTCTTTAGAATTAATATTAACTGTCCTGGTGCAAGGCTAAGTTGTTCAGAACCAGAAGCAACATATGCTGAAGTTACCTGAGCAATCTCTGAAAAGAAGACAAACAAGAAACTATGAATTCAAGATTGCAACAGAGCAAACACTTTAGTAATTTTTTTAAGATCATTACTATACATACCAGGTTTTTTATTTGATGCTCCAGACTTGCTAGCACTCCCAAAACTCTACAAGAAAAAGATACCATATTGTTTTATTATTTCCAACAATCCAGAAGTAAAAGTACAAAGGTTAATGGGAATTAGAGATTTCAAATTCCCAGCATTCCTTTTTCTTTAAATGAAGATGAAAATGACAATGAACCTCATGCAGTATTAACAAATAAGTGAAAAATCCAACACTTATGAGGAGATCTGGTCTGCTAATGTAAAACATTATATACAAGTGGCTGATGTCGTCAACCACTGACTCAACAGGAAGAGCTTGTTTTCTGAAACTTAAATATTAAACATGACCCTCTAGGCCAAATGCACCCCATTCATCAATGGTGTTAGCACCAATGCCCACTATGCACAACACATGTGTCCTGGATATGTCAAGGTATATGTTATTTTGCTCCTGCTTTCTCTAAGGGATCCTGACTTATCTATGGATCTTGATGAACAGGAGACAATGTTTTTATTTTTATTTATTTATTTTACCATGCTCCCCCCAAACTGACTGAATCTGACCTAAGAACAAAAAACCTCTATCCTGTGTAGCAACTATTACTTCTGTTTCACTTTGAAGGATAAACTGGCCCAACCACATTTCCTCTTCATAGGAATTTGAACAACAAAAGGGATGGGATTAAAAAGAATGTTGTTCTGTCAGGGAACACAGCTGCAGTACAAGTATTAAGCAGAGTGGATGGTAGTTAAAAGCTAACGTTTTCTGAGTACTGTGTAACAGACACTGCTCTAAGAGGTTCCATATGTTCTGCTATTTAATTTTCACAATAACATTATTAAGTATGATTATCTCCATTTTACAGAGAAGGAAACTGAGGCACAGAAAGGTACAGTAACTTGTCCAAGGTCAGTGAGCCTCTAAGTGGTACAGCTGAGGGTCAACCCAGGTAGTCTGATTCTACTACACCAATGGTTCTCAGCATGTGGTTTTTAGAACCTGGAAATAGTCCTTGAGCCTCTTTCAGGGGTCCGTGGGATAAAAACTATTTTCATAAAAATACTAAGACATTATTTGTCTTCTTCATTGTGTTGACATTTACAATTGTGGGTAAAATCATTGGTGCTTTAGTGTGAATCACAGCAGTGGCACCGAATGACACTGAAGTTACAGTAGTGTTCTTCACTGCCATGCACTCCAACTAAAACAAAGCCAGTTTCACTTAACGATGTCTTTAATGAAGCAGCAAAAATTTTATTAAATCTTAACCTTCAAGTCCATACCTTTTAAAAATTCTGTGTGAGTAAACAGAAGTGTGCCTAAAACATCTGTGCTGCATACTAAAGTATGACGGTTGTCTGAAGGAAAGCATTTGTGTGACTAAATTGTGCACTCAACTAAGTTTTTCATGGAACAACATTTTTACTTCAAAGAACCAATAGAAAAACTATTTAGCCTTGGGATTTAGCAAACAAAAATGAAGTAAGCCTGGTCCCTTCAAGGAAAACAGCTGACAGAATTTTTTGCCAATGATAAAATTCAAGATTTCCAGGGAAAATTAAAATTTTAGAAAATTTGTACATACCACTGATCAAAACCATAAACATGATCTCTGTTTTAAGCATAAATCTTGATTAACAAGAACGGGTTGATCTTATTTTTAATACCAAAATAATTTAAGTATAAACCTGATTAACCAGATGGGTTGGTTTTATTTTAATACCAAAATACCTCTTGATCCTTTGGTTTGACATAGTTTGATGGAAAAATTCCACTTCTATCTCCAATACTTCCTGTCCACCACTCTCCATCTTTCTGGGTCACCAATATTTCTTCACCTTCTGTGAAAGTCAAATCTCCAGGTTCCACACTTGAATATGGATAAAGTGCAATATATTCTGTAGGGAATAAAGTAAAAAAAAGCAGATTCTGGTTTTAAGATTACAAAAGTGAAAAAGAAATTAGGTTATTCTCCAAGACATTGTATAAGTTTGCTGTGAAAGACCTTGTGCCTTCAGGAAACCTAATATAAAAAGATGTAAAGGACGAAGCAATTATTTAATAATTCCTTAGAAAGAAGTTATTTAACTTAACATAAAACTTTAGAGTTTCTTTTACTCTCAATTGTTTTATTTTTTATCACAAAGAATTACCCAAAACTACAAACAGATATTAGTATCTCTATAGATAAAGACACCCAGGCTTAATGAGATTAAGTCACTCAGTTATTTAGATAATGGAGTCAAGATAGGAAAATATATTTTTTAACATTTTTATACAAGAAACATTTTAATCTGCTACATTATTTTCTCTTTAATTTTTTTAAGTACACAGTTATGGAAATACTCAATATCCAGAAGACAGCAGTACTAGAAGCCAAGTTCTATCATGATGACCCAGCTTCTAGCACAGTACTTGACTTGGAGTAGATGCTCGATAAATGTTAACAAATGACCTCGGCTGGGCGCAGTGGCTCACACCTGTAATTCTAGCACTTTGGGAGGCCGAGGCGGGAGGATCACCAGGTCAGGAGATTGAGACCATCCTGGCTAACACGATGAAACCCCATCTCTACTAAAAATACAAAAAATTAGCCAGGCGTGGTGGCGAGTGCCTGTAATCCCAGCCACTGGGAGGCTGAGGCAGGAGAATGGTGTGAATCCAGGAGGCGGAGCTTGCAGTGAGCCCAGACCGCACCACTGCACTCCTGCCTGGGCAACAGGGCGAGACTCCGTCTCAAAAAAACAAAAAAACAAAAAAATGACCTTGAGGGAAATATCTAAATTTTTATATTGCCTTTGATTTTTGTTTCTGTGATTGTTACTACTTAGAAGGAACAGTTGGTGACTTGGTTTTCTAAGCCTTTTTCTTTCTTTCTAGTTTTATTTATATTTGCCAACATGGAATTTGATCTTAATATCATAAACTGGAGATGATCAGAAACACCATTTGCAACCAATTATTTAATATTGGCATTCCCAGTATTACTCAATTAATTTAACAAAATTCAAAGTGATTACAAGGTTTAGGTACGCTGCAATAAAAGTAGGGTCCTTTCCAACATGCTCCTCACTACTTTCCTATGCTCACCTCAGAGCACTCATTCCACAGTACACCTATGATTCAGCTTCACTGGTGACATGTGGTTTCCCCGTTCCTTGACTCATTCCATTCCCTCTGTCTAGAAGTGCATTCTCCTCTGTCACTATGCTAGATCCTACTCATTGTTTAGGATGATGCAATACTGCCATCTCTGTGGATTCATATGTCCTACTCTAAATTAGTTTTCTTCTCTCATTAAAGAATTTATCACAATTGTATGCTCCATTCTATTGTGAGCACTTTGGAAACTTTCATTCATCCTTGTACTTTCCAGGCTTTACCATAGAATCTTCAACATAATAGATACTGAATTTTGTTCAATTTAACATCAAACTGATATTTTTAGCAAAACATAAAATGTACCTCAGCTATTCAACTAACTTTATAATGGACTTATACATTTCATTTATAAATTTATGTAACTATTAAATAAAAATATCATCTGAAATTAGGGTGATCTTTCATTTTTCCTCACATTAACAAAGTCAAAATAATTTATTAAACAACCCAAAGGGATATAGAAAAAAATTCTTTGCAATATTTATGATAAAGTATACCTTGGTACTTCTTAATGATTCATATGGTATATTATAATTAAAATTTATAAGCAACTAAATGTACTGAAATGTCCTTACCTCCTAAACATCTGTAATCAATAATTGCAACACTTTCTATTTATGATGTTATTCATCAAACCAATCTATGCTGAATTTTCATAGCACTGCCTTTCTAAAGTGCCAAGTATTTTCATTCATGTTTTTTCTATATTCTCAATATTCACGTGAAATAGATAGGGGCAGATTTTCCTAATCTCACTTTAATACTGAAGACACAGAAATGGGGAGAATAGCAACTATGTGAAGTCAGGTAGTTAGTCAAGAGCTAAATTGATTACCATCTAATTTACAAATTGCCAAAAGCTTACCTTCTCCAACTGAATAGGCTGCCGAGGTAGGTTTCTTATTTATAGCTGCATATAAAGCTTCTGGTCTACCAAATATATAAACAAAAAACAATAAAACAAACAAATACAAGCAAAAATAAGACAGGTGATTTGATGCACAGGTTTTAGTAGTGCATTTTTTAGGGCTTTCTCAAATTAATCTAAATATAGTCTCAGTACACAGAACTGGGAAGACTTATACAGAACATCCTGCAGGATTAAGAACAGCCTAATTATACACTTCTACATTTTAAAATATATTTTTAAAATTTCAATATGATTTATAAATAGTTTTTCAAATGTGAAATACTTCGCCTTTCTAAAGAAACTTAAAAGACACCCACAAATTGGTAAGTGGTAAGCACATGTAGGGCTTAGTTTAGTGTAAGAAAAAACAAGGGCAATATATAAATTTATTATCTGTTTAGAATGCACTACATTAAAAAAATAAAAATAATAAAACGTTGTTTTTATTATCTCAGAACGTCTGTAACATTAATTTCCATTTTAACCCAGGAATCTGTTTTCAAAAAATCTAGAAGACTGGCCTGTTTAACTAGACACCTGTGGGATGCATCAGGGCTCCTCAGGACCTGTGAGTAAATTACACAGTGAGGCAGTTTTTAAATAAACAGAAGGGGAACCTTATTACAACTACTGGTCACAACTGAATGGACTGTCTTGTTTAATGCTAAATTCTCCGTTATTTGCAGGTTTTCAAGTTACATGACTTATCTGTTAGAAAACACTGGTAACTGTATGAAAAGTTAGAAGAAATGCCCTTTAAAACATTGAAACTTAATCTGTTTTTGCTTCAGTTTTCTTTTCTGTAAATGTTATGGACATAAAATAAGACAATTTCTATAAAGGAATTGTCTATAAAGGGCCTAGCACAGTGCATGCATACAAATGCCAGCTATATATGGTTGTTGTTACTATTATTACATTCTTCTAAATCCAAAATTCGGCCAGGTGTGGTGGCTCACACCTGTAATACCAGCACTTTGGGAGACCAAGGTGGGCAGATTACCTGAGGCCAGGAGTTTGACACCAGCCTGGCCAACATGGCAAAACCTTGTTTCTACTAAAATACAAAAATTAGCCCGGTGTGGTGGTGCATTCCTGTAATCCCAGTTACTTGGGAGGTTGAGGCAGGAGAATCGCTTGAACTAAGGAGGCAGAAGTTGCAGTGAGCTGAGATTGTGTCACTGCATTCCAGCCTGGGCTACAGAGTGAGACTCTGTCTTGAAAAACAAATAAATAGGGCTGGGCATGGTGGCTCATGCCTGTAATCCCAGTACTTTGAGAGGCCAAGGCAGGCGGATCACCGGAGGTCAGGAGTTTGAGACCAGCCTGGCCAACATAGTGAAACCCGTCTCTACTAAAAATACAAAAATTAGGCTGGGGGCGGTGGCTCACGCCTGTAATCCTGGCACTTTGGGAGGCCAAGGCAGGCGGATCACCTGAGGTCAGGAGTTCGAGACCAGCCCGACCAACATGGAGAAACCCCATCTCTACTAAAAATACAAAAAAACTTAGCCAGGCATGGTGGCGCGTGCCTGTAATCCCAGCTACTTGGGAGCCTGAGGCAGGAGAATCGCTTGAACCCGGGAGGTGGAGGTTGCGATGAGCCGAGATGGGGCCATTGCACTCCAGCCTGGGCAACAACAGTGAAACTCTGTCTAAAAAAAAAAAAAAATTAGCCGGGCGTGGTGGTAGATGCCTGTAATCCCAGCTATTTGGGAGACTGAGGCAGGAGAATTACTTAAACCCAGGAGGTGGAGGTTGCAATGAGCCATGATTGCACCACTGTACCCAAGCCTGGGCGAAAGAGCGAGAATCCATCTCAAAAACCAATCAATCAATCAATACTAAATTCCATGTCAGGCTGAAAAGCAAATTTTTAGAAACTGAGCACTACCTTCCAGAAACATAGAAACTCAGCAGTGAAAGGATCTTTAAAGATTATTTGGCTTAATATTTTAATTCAATCAATTAGAAAACTGAAGATTAAGTAAGTTATTCCTTACAGCCTGGCAAAAATAGCAGAGCCAAAATTCAAACCTCTTGACTGATAAAGAACAGCATCTTTTCATCAAATCAGACTGCTTTTCTACCAACTTCCATATAAAACACAAGAGACAGTTACCCATAGCTATATTATAGTACTTATTTCCTTGTATTATATTTGACAACTTGACTCCCTACAGAGTAGGAAATAAAGGCCAGAGACCTAACCTATCTAGTTTTTAGCTGTTGTCATTTGAAAATTCATTCGATTGTTCATTCATTCACGCCTCTCCTCATTCACTCAGCTAATATGATTGAACAGCTACAATGCATTATGATTAGAACAGGCATGAAGAAACTGAAAAATGAACAAATAAAAAAAGACATTAGATCATAAGACCTCATAGAGCTTATGGCCTAATAAGGGACATTGGTTTAAAAAAAAAATACCAGTAACTATAATGCAGACTGCTATAAGCAGTAAGAGACATTATATTCAAGGAATCTTGGAGACTCAGAAACGGGAATGCCCAATTTGGCCAAGAGGAGGCCCTCAGTAAAGAGTTACTTAAATATTGACAATTTATAGTAGACAAGGGAGAAATGCTTGAAAGAAAATGAAAGGTAACTTTTCTAACTGATTTATGGTACAAAGAAATGGCCAGGTAAGGTGGCTCACACCTGTAATCCCAGCACTTTGGGAGGTGGAGGCACGAAGATCGCTTGAGCCCAGGAGTTTGAGACCAGCCTGGGGTAACACAGCAAAACCCCATCTCTACAAATAATTTAAAAATTAGCCAGAGTGGTACCATGCACCTGTGGTCCCAGTTACTCGGGAAGCTTAGGTGGGAGGATGGCTTAAGGCTGGGTGGTCAAGGCTGCAGTGAGCCATGATCCACCACTGCACTCTAGCCTGGGCAACAGAGTGAGACCCTGTCTCAAAAACAAATTTTAAAAAGCAACAGATCTAAAATTTTGAGTAGCTTGAAAATTTTATGAATCTGAAATAACTAGAATGAAAGACATTCTAAACCGAAACAAATATCTGAAGTATGCTTTTTTCATCCTAAGAATTACCTTTCTTTTTTTTCTTTTGATACAGGGTATCACTCTGTCACCCAGGCTAGAGTGCAGTGGTGCCATCTTGGCTCACTGCAACCTCTGCCTCCTGGGCTTAAGCGATTGTCCCACCTTAGCCTCCCAAGTAGCTGGGACTACAGGCATGCACCACCAGGCCTGGCTAATTTTTGTAAGTTTTGTAGAGACAGGGTTTCACCATGTCGCCCAGGCTGGTCTCAAACCCCTGGGCTCAAGTTATCTGCCTTCCTTGGCTTCCCAAAATGCTGGGATTACAGGTGTGAGCCACTACGGCCAGCCAGAATTACCTTTCTGATATTCAAACTCAAGTATAAAACTGTTATTTTATTATACACTCAATCAGACCATGGCTGACTCATTAGAGAAAATACCAACATCCACATCCATGAAAACACATAAAGATGCTTACTCTTCCCGTTTTACTTCACTCCCAGGAATGATCTTGACATAAGATTTTGGAAACCATCCTCTTCCTCCATGCACCTCCCCAAACCACCAATTTTCTTGCTGCTCCAAGACAGTAATGATGTCATGTTTTGAGAAGTTCAAGTGGTTATCTTTCTTTGCAGTCCAGGAACAAAGGGCCTGTGCTTTTAGGTTTTCTACTACTTGTCCCTGTGAATACAAAACCACCAAACTTTTTAAAAAGGCAGTGGTAACCATGATTTCTGTTTCTGTGTATATAACATACTTACTGTTCAAACAGCAGACCAGTTTGGTGTGGTGGTGACTTAAGATAACTTTAGTCTATTAACTGACTTTAAATTATACATGACAGACAACTATGTGACTAGCCTTCTGTTAAGACAGACTGAAAACCCACCATTCAAAGAAACCTCATCACATCACTGGTAGAGAAGGTAAATAATGGGTACTCAAGAAATGTATTCATACATCCATGAAATATACATCATGGAACAAATAGAAAAGGAGTGTTACTGTAAATCTTTTTTCTCCTCCAGCTTGCAGTGTAATGCCGTTTACTCCACTAGGGAAGGAAATTGGCATGCTTGGCTCTCACTCTATTCATTCTTCTTTCTTTCCCTCCTCTCTCAAAGGAAGGAGTGTTTTGTTCTTTTAATAAGGCTAAACTCTTATTCTCCAAGTCTTCTATTACGCCCTTTTATTTTCTAGAAATAGTTTATAACATTAAGTCCTTCTCTTCAATCTACTTCTCTACTTGCTTCTACTTCTGAATTCCTTAAATAATTGTCTTAAACTTGTTTTCCAATTTCACTCCTCAATCCCTTCTAATTTAGATTCAGCACTCATCACACTACTGAACTTCTTCCAGACAGGTTTATTAATAATAACATCAAAGCCAAAAGCTTCTTCCAAACACTTATTCCTCTTGATCTCTAAACAGCTAACATCAATCCTTGTAGTTCCTGAAGCTGACTCTCTGGTGACTGATGGCTCCTCTTTTGTCCAACACTTTTCCCTTACTGTTTCACAGGACTTCCCTGAATACTCTTAATTACGTCTATGACTTCTCAAACCTACATTTTCAGTGTAATTTTATCTCCTGAGCTCCAGACTTGTATATCAAACTGCCTACTGGGTGTTTCTACAAAGCTGTCCCTAATACACATACCTTAAACTTAGCATGGCTGAAACATAATCATTTTTAGAACCTACCAAACCCATTCCTCCTGCACTGTCTACCAAAGACAAGGATACTACTAACCTTTTGGTTGCTCAAGCTAAAGCCTCTGAAGAATTATCTTTAACTCCTATTTCTTCCTCACTCTCCACATTCAATGGATTATCTATTTTATATCAATTCCTAATAATCTTCTAAATCTATCTCCTCTTTCCTATATCTTAATTACCACAGCACTTGTTCAAACCATCATATCTTGTTATTTAGCTATTGTAATATCCTTCCTTAATTGGTTGTTTTCTTCTGCTAATCCAGCCTCTATGTTAGTGCCAGAATTATCTTTCCAAAACACACAACAACTCCACTCTTAAAAATCTTCAGGGACTTTCCACTGCCAAGTTGCCTAGCACAGTATTAAATGCTTCCCAAATAAACCTCAACCTCTCTCTCCAACTTCGCTTAACCCTTTCTCCATGAATCCTGTACTCTAGTCATATTATTCAAAATTCTTGTTTCCTGCAAGTATCTTGTGTTAACGTGCCTTGGTGACTTTCCCCAAATTGTCCTTTCATGGGAATAACTTTCCTTCTCTGTTTGGTGAAATCTTATCTTTGAAGGCCCTACTCAAATACCTTGCCCTTTGTGAAGGCTGCTCCAATTCTCACCAATTGAGTAAGATGCTCTCTTCTCTGCATACCCCCTAAAGACCTTGTAGATATCTTTAATACCGCATTTCTCATGCTTTACAGCTATTTATGTCTGTCACATTCATTAGATTATCATCCACTTAATGGCAAGTTTGAGTTTCTGCTTTCTAAAAATTTTTTTTAGAGATAGGGGCTCACTCTATTGCCCAGGCTGGAGTACAGTGATATGATCATAATTCACTGCGCCTCAAACTCCTGGGCTGAAGTGATCCTCCCATCTCAACCTCCCAAGTAGCTACGACTACAGGTACATGCCACTACGCCTGGCTAATTTTTAAATTTTTTGTAAAGATGGGGTCTTGCTATATTGCCCAGGCTGATCTCAAACTCCTGGCCTCAAGCAATCCTCCCATCTTGGACTCCCAAAGAGCTGGGATTATAGGCACTGAGTCACTGTGCCTGGTGTCAATGTCAGGTAGTTTTTGACTTATTTTTTCCTTAAATTTCTAGCACATAATAAAATGCCTGGAACCTATGCCATGGTATGTTTTGAGAGAAGGTGAAATCTGGAGGACTTTATTCTGATGAAGTCTGCAATTTTAAAAAATAATGTTAATGTTACCCTATTGCTGTGGTTATATCTAAATCAGAGGTTAAATATATGTTAAAAAGCTCTGATGTTCCCAAATAACTTAAAAAAAAAAAAAACAAAACAAAAAACCTCAAGCCCAAGTCTCTTATCTTCTTCTTATAATAACTACAAATCAAGAACAATATATCATGAAATTTGTAAAAACAACATTTTGAGCTTAGACACCTTAGTTGCGGCCGGGCGCGGTGGCTCAAGCCTGTAATCCCAGCACTTTGGGAGGCCGAGACAGGCGGATCACAAGGTCAGGAGATTGAGACCATCCTGGCTAACCCGGTGAAACCCCGTCTCTACTAAAAAATACAAAAAACTAGCCGGGCGAGGTGGCGGGCATCTGTAGTCCCAGCTACTCGGGAGGTTGAGGCAGGAGAATGGCGTAAACCTGGGAGGCGGAGCTTGCAGTGAGCTGAGATCCGGCCACTGCACTCCAGCCTGGGCGACAGAGCAAGACTCCATCTCAAAAAAAAAAAAAAAAAGAAAGAAACGTTAGCTGCTAGCAACTTGATATTATGGAAAATAATTGTTGAAAAACCTAGGCCGGGCACAGTGGCTCACACCTGTAATCCCAGCACCTTGGGTGGCCAAAGCGGGTGGGTCACCTGAGGTTCAGGAGTTCTAGACCAGCCTGGCTAACATGGTGAAACCTCGTCTCTACTAAAAATACAAAAATTAGCTGGGCATGGTGGCAGGCGCCTGTAGTCCCAGCTACTCGGGAAGCTGAGGTAGGAGAATCGCTTGAACCCAGGAGGCGGAAGTTGCAGTGAGCCGAGATTGTGCCACTGCACTCAAGCATGGGTGACAGAGCAAAACTCCGTCCCAAAAAAAAAAAAAAATTGTTGAGAAACCTTTAAGTAATAGTCATTTCTTCAACTTCACATCACATGTGAATGAGAAAGAAATTGAATGCTACAAACTGGCTAAATGAGTGAATGGTCCCTTTGTACATAATTTTCATTTTATTTTATATGAATCAGGAGCAAATTCAAAGAATAAAGCCCACAAAAATAATAGACAACATACCTGTCCATGAATAGGTGACACAGATCCAGGGGACACAGTTCGAGTGAAGGCTGATTTTTTCTGCCATGATGTATTTACAGTTAGGTTTGAAAAAGATACATTTTGATAATCAGTCACTGATGCTGGTTGATTTGAAGAAAGTGGTCTGCAAATATAACACTTTGATATAAGTATACTTAATTGTTTAGAACTTAATGAAGTACTACCAATTTATCAACTTGTATATTATACACGCTGTGCTTACACACAATTTGTGGGAAAAGAAATAATTCATTAACAAACTACTGACCCATGTTTTCACTTACTAAATTTCAGTATTAAATCTGGAATAAAAAGTACTCTTGAAGAGTACAACCCAGATTACACTGTGATGAAGCAGTAGGCTGACACCACTATCTATTAGGTATTTACACATTTGCAGAACTATATAAACTTTACTGTTAGCTAAAAACTTACTCAGAGGAAGTTGAGGTAGCAGATAAAGAAACTGTAGGAGGAAGTAAGGCCTTCTTTGGAGATACAGCTTTTTCATTTTCACTTGATGGCATTTTTTCTACATAATTGCATGGAAACCAGCCAAAATTTCCTTGAAAACTACCGTAAAGCCAACCAGGTTCTCCTATGGTTTTTTCATCAACCTATGGAAATAAAAAGAAGGATTAACAGTGCTTAGAAATTCACACATTTACAATGGAAAGAGACGAAGACTATTGTATTCTCATTTTCAGAATTAAGCCCATCTAACTAAATAGTTAAGGCATTTTCTACAAATTAACAGGCTACTATTTCTAGTGATTGGCAAGTTGTCTTTCTAAATTTTAATTTTATCCAAGTTACATGAAAATATTTTACAAAGACAAGTAGCATTATATATGGCTAATGAAGGAAAATAATCCTCTATCTCATGGCTCCTTATGCCCTGATTTTCACTCCTAACCTGCCATTCTTCCTTGCTTCTCCTATATCACCATTTATATTTCTGAATAACATATTTATACTGCTATTTCTTGAATTTTTTCAATTTTAGACATTATCTATTAGCTTTTGGCTATGGGAAATGAAGACTGACTTCTCTTTCATTGCAGCCTCTTACTCTACCAATACTGTTACATCTTAATCTTTATTTAAATTATATTTAATGTTTATAATATTATGACTATGTTTAAATCACATCTGAGTCATGCAGCATGCTGCTGATTAAATTTCCTTTTTCGTAAACTTTTTATTTTCCTATAATCGTTAATTTTTTTGTTTTTGGCTTAGTTTTTTCTGTTCCTGTTACATAGGTCTTTTGAACTCTCTAACAGAACAATAAGATCTTCTCTGAATACTATTTTCCAACTGGTAAACATGTCAGGTGATTTATCAGTTTCATTTCTTCTCCCAGACATTTTCATCCTACAGTGTGACATCCTCCATCCTCACAGTGTTTCTCCCTCTGCTTCTTGGTCCTTGTTCCTTAAACACTGAGGACAGCCTCAAGTTTCATCACTGGCTTTCTTTCCTCATTCTATACCCTTCCTGAATAGGCCCACTTACTCCCATAGTTTGATCAGTCCTCTGTGCAATAATGAATCCAAAAGCTATGATCTCAGTGCTACTTCTTCCTGAAGCAACATGCCTATACTTTCAACTACTTGCAAGGTATCTTCAAGCGGATGCCCCACGGGAACTTCCAAGTCAAGTTTAAAACTGAACCTTTCTCCTCCATCCCCCTTCCTTCTCCTAAATTCCTCTATTATTCACACCACCAAAAATTTAGTCATTCTAAATAAAAAATCTTTGGCTCTTATCTCTTTTACACTTCCACATCCAAACTACTGAGTTTGTCATTAAAAACTCTTCTAATTTGTCAACCCACCCTCACTGCCCTACTTCAGGCTTTTTTTCATTTCGCACTTAAGATTATTATGATTTTTACTCATCCTTCAAGATTCTAATTTCCCCCAACCCAAGCCAGAGTTATCTCATATATAACTGTCATAATTAGCATTATATACATTATATATACATAGTTACACTTAATTATGTAGCTAATACCTAAGCATATGTACTTACCACAGATATTTATATATAAATAATGACTTATTTACATATCTCTCTTCCATTAGTCTGTGAGCTTTTTTATTGATCCCCACTGTCTAGCATAGTAGAAATCACTTAACTCACTGAATAAATGAATATGGCAGCTGTGTCTCTGTTCTCCAATTCATTTTCCATACCTTTCTAAAACACAGACTTGACAGTGTCATATCTATTAAAATCATGTTGAATCCATTCAGATTTTTAAAAACTGCTTTTTGAGATATCATTAATATAAATTTCATGTTTAAGGTGCTAAATTTGATGTTTTGACATATGTATATAACTGTGAAAAATCACCACAATCAGGACAGCAAACATTTCCATCACTCCCAAAAGTTTCCTCTTGTTCCATTGTAACTCCTCCAGCTTGCCCCTCCCCATGACCTTCCCCGCCATCTCTATGTAAACACTGGCCTGTTTTCTGTCCTATATATTGGTTTACATTTTCTAAAACTGTATATAAATAAAATCATATTATATGTACCCTTTTTGTCTGCCTTTTTCCACTCAAGGCATCCATACAGTATGAACAGTTTGTTCTTTTTTATTGCTAAGTAATATTATATCATATGAATATACCACAAGTTGTTTATCCTTTCAAATGCTGGTAGACAATTATTTTTTTTTTAGTTTTTGGCTATTACAAATAACGCTGCTATGAACATTTGTCTTCATATGGACATGTTTTCAATTCTCTTGTGTAAATACCTAAGAGTGGAATGGCTGAGTCACATGGTAGGTACATGTTTTAACTTTTTTAACAATGGCTTATGGAGATACAATTCACATTCCATATAATCCTTCCATTTACAGTACACAATTAAATGGATTTTAGAATATTCAAAGAGTTACAGAATCATTACCACAATAAATTACAGAACTGTTTTCCTCAAAAGGAAACACTAGGCTGGGCGCAGTGGCTCATGCCTATAATCCCAGCACTTTGGGAGGCCAAGGCGGGTGGATCACCTGAGGTCGGGAGTTTGAGACCAGCCTGACCAACGTGGAAAAACCCTGTCTCTACTAAAAATACAAAATTAGCCAGGCACGGTGGCGCATGCCTGTAGTCCCAGCTACTCGGGAGGTGAAGGCAGGAGAATTGCTTGAACCAAGAGGTTTCAGTGAGCTGAGACCACACCATTGCACTCCAGCCTGGGCAACAAGAGCGAAACTCTGTCTCAAAAAAAAAAAAGAACACTATTTCTTAGATTCTTTGTCATATCTAAGAAACTAAAAAACTTTGAGTAACCCAAAGTTGTAAAGATTTTCTGTTTTCTTCTAGAAATTCTACAGTTATAGGTTCACATTTTACATTTCATATTTTATCTATTTTGAGTTAATCTGTGTATATGTTGCAAGGAATAAATTGAAATTCATTTTTTTGCATATGAATATCCATTGCTCCAATACCATTTGCTGAAGTCTGTCCTTTCTCCACTGAGTTGCTTTTGCACCTGTCAAAAATCAGTTTATACATACACACACACACACACACACACACACACACACACACGTAGCATGAATCTATTTACCTACTGTGTTCCATTGATCTGTTTTCTTGTCTAGATGTAATATCACAACTGTTTTGACTGCTGTAACTTTTATAATAAGCCTTAAATTCAGGTACTAAAAGATCTCCAACTTTGTTCCTTTTCAAAGTTGTTTTGCTTTTGAATCATCTCGTCATTTGTTACAAAAAAAAAAAAAAGCTTG
This sequence comes from Macaca mulatta, assembly GCF_049350105.2. Lineage (NCBI taxonomy): Eukaryota > Metazoa > Chordata > Mammalia > Primates > Cercopithecidae > Macaca > Macaca mulatta. The sequence continues at coordinate 100,759,561 of NC_133418.1, read as the reverse complement.
CTGAGATTTTTGTTGTTGTTGTTGTAGAGATGAGTTCTTGCTTTGTTGCCCAGGTTGATCTCAAACTCCTGGCCTCACATAATCCTCCCATTTTGGTCTCCCAAAGTGTTGGGGTTACAGGTGTGGATCACAGCAACTGGCTGCCTGTTAAAAGTTCTCATTAAAATTGCTTTGAATCTGTGTAAGAATTGAGAAGAACTGACTTATCTTTTTCTAAAAAATTTGTTTACACAGGACTTAAGAGAATAATTGACTTCTTATCAATACTGAATCTTCCAATCCATGAACCCTATATATCTCTCCATTTATTTAGGACTTCAATTTTTCTCAATAAAACTTTGTAATTTTCAATAAACAGGTCTTGCAAATCTTTTATCAGTTTTATCTGTATTTCATATTTTTATGCAATTGTAAATGTTATTTTAAATTTCAATTTCTGAATAGTCATCATTTCTATACAGAACTACAACTGATTTTGATTGATCTTGTATTCTGCAACCTTGCTAAACTCATTTAAATACTTCTAGTAGCTTAATAGATTCTATGAGACTTTTTACATAGATTATCATGTCTTCTGCAAATCAATACTGTCTGTCTTCTCTTTTTCCAATCTTGATGCCTTTTACTCTATGGTAGGCCATTTCAGACCCATTAGGATTTTTCTCTTAGCAGATGTTGTCTCCCTAGTTTAAAGCTCTTAAAAAGTTCAAACTTCTTAGTGTAGAATTTGAATACTCTGAAATTGCAGTTTCTTTGTCAGGTTTCAACTTACCTTTCTAGCTTCGTCTCCTACCATTTGTTCGATATTCTAGGCAAATAGTTATATGACATTCTTTAAAAACATCTGGTACATGCAAGCCTCAATGTTTTTATTTAAGGTATTCCCACCTACCCAGAATATTACACGGTTTAGAGGAAATACTACAGACTTGAGAGTTAAAAGAACCACATTTCGGTCTTAGCCATGCCACCTGGTTATCCTTCGTTAAGATAATGAATGCGATCTAGAGTGCTTTGTCATCCACAGATTTGGGGGGAAATGCCTGTGCTGCCCTCCTTGCAGAATTAAATTGAGTATATTTATGAAAGCGCTTTGGAAACTGTAAAGCACTAAGCAAACGTAAGGCATAACCCTTTAAGGCCTTCATCCTATTCTTGGGAAAAATCTTCCCCAATTCTATTTGGTTGTTTTTCCTTCATTCTCTGGGTTCCCACAGTACTTTATTCATATCAATTAGTACTGAAATTTATCATGTTATATTTTGTATAGTAATATACATTTTTGTCTTTTCCTAGACTGTGGTCTCATTATTCGTTTTTGTATGTCACCAGAGGTACATGGTTACAAACTCAACAAATGTTAACTTGAATGGACTATTCTAAATTTGATTAACAGACTTAGAGCTTAATTAATAATAAATGGATTATTAGGGAAACTTCATTTGTGTTTATGGTAAATAATTCTCATTTTAATGTTTTATGTCTGGCTATTTATTACATCATGAATGAAATATTTAGAAAATTCCTAAACCAGAGCTATTTTGGTTAAACTATATGGCGTCACAGTAATGTAACTACCATAAAATGGTGTTCTAAAATAGTTAGAACGAAAGAAAACACTTATGAAATATTATCCTGTAAATCTAGTTTAGACTAGTTTCAAACAGCTAAGCCAGCCAGGCATGGTGGTTCATGCCTATAATCACAGCACTTTGGGAAGCCAAGGTAAGATGGTTGCTTGAGGCCAGGAGTTTGAGACAAGCCTAGGCAACACAGTGAGACTCCATCTGTACTAAAAAAAAAAAAAATTAGCCAGGTGTGGTGGTGTGTGCCTGTAGTCTCCACTACTCAAGAGGTTGAGGTGGGAGGATGGCGTGAACTCGGGTGGTCAAGGCTGTAGTTAGCTGTGATTGTGCCACTGCACTCCAGCCTTGGTAACAGATCGAGACCCAGTCTCAAAAATAAACAAATAATAAAATAAAATAGCTAAGCCAGAGCAATATAAATGAAGACAAGAATACAATAAACCCTGAGGAATTGTACAAACGAAAGTATTTCAATGCTGCAAAATGCTCAGCATTGTACCTGATTTAAATGTATGGTCTTGGACATGGATGAAGCTGAAAACCATCATTCCCAGCAAACTAACAGGATGACAGGTGTGCACCTGTTCCTGGCCAAAAACTTTTAAAAGTATTAATTTCTATAACACCTTTTCCTAGTGTTTTCAACCTAATCAAGAAGAAAAATCTCATTCATTTCTTCTGTAGTTAGGCCAAGTTGTTTTAGTAAGAGGCCAATTTTAATCTATTTCATATCTGTCATTCATAGTTGTAATTAATTTTTAGTTGTCAATTTACTTTGAGTTAAACAGACCATTTTACATAAATTCTCACAGGCCTAGCAAAACTGCTTATTACTTCTTCTTAACTACTTATTAATTAATGCTAGCAAAATAGTATTAACAGATTAGAAGGCTAGAAAAACATTTCAGCTTGTCATCGAAAATGTGGCCAAGACTGAGTGGAATGTCTAATCCTTTTCACGTTCAGTGAAACCTCCGGTAACACCCTCATCCATTAAGTTGATCAGAGCTTGCCTCCTATCTTACCAGGAATTTGGAAGCCCTTGGACCTGATTTCCATCTTCTACTTTAGCAAAATTTACTTATAATCCCTTCCACCCTTTCCTCCTGCCTTCTAATCACAAAGGAAAAGGTATTTAGTCCTTCTACCACTCTCTTCCAGGGCTCCAGATTCAAGCCTTCTAGTCTTTTCAAGAATCTTCCTCATCTCCATCTATTAGTCAGAACAGGGAGGTTTGACAGGGAACATGAAGTGCCTTCCTGATGCTGTACATTCTACACACTAATCTGGGGGGGCTTCACAGATATATAGATGTGTACACATTCTTTGAGCTGTATAGTTATGGTTGTACACTTTGCTGTATGTAAATTATACTTTAGTTAGAAAAAACAATCTCTATCAGTTATTTACACTCTTTCCATTATCATTAACCTGTTTCCTCTCTGCAGATCCTTTCTACCATTAAACTTGCTCAAGCTTCAACCAACTTAAAAAAAAAAAACTTCCCTCAATCCACATTTCTCATTATTTACTACCTTCTCTCCTTCTCCCTTTCAAAGACAAGCTCATTCAAAGAGTTTCACATATTCACTGTCTCCTCTTCCTCTCTTCCAAATTATTCCAACTCATTGAAATCTGGCTTCTTGCTCTACTAGTCCACTTAACTGATACTGCTGTCCTCAAGGTTAACAATACCCGTGCTATTGCTAATCTAATATTTTTTTTTAGTCCTTGTTTTATTTCACTTGCAGATCACTCCTCTCAAAGTTCCTTAACATTAAACTCTCCTGTTTTTTTTTTTTTTTCTTACCTCTAGTCACTCCTTTTAAGGCTCCACTTCCTCTAATAATTCCTTCAGTGTTCATGTTTCTCAGGAATTGCATCCTCAATCCTCTTCTCTCTCACGTTACTACTCCCCTGGATAAGCTCTACTACTCTCATGTCTTCCATCACCATCACATGACACTGGCGACATCCAGATTTACATCCTCAGTCCAGACCGCTGCCTGACATCTCTCTAGGTACCTCTGGAGATCCAACTACTACTGCCTGGACATCTGAAACTCAAATAGAACTGAACTCATAATTCTACTTACATTTTCCCCCTGATTTTTCCTCTCTTGGTAAATGACACCATCATCAACCAATTTGTTCAAATCAGGCAACTCATGACTGATAGTAGTAATTCATGACTAATTCTTTATGTTAATGATTCAGCAGAGTACACAAGCACCCAAGACACACAGCTAACTTTATGTTCCTATTGTCACTGCCACCAGAATGGCTCTTTGACCGTGGAAGGGGTCTGTGCTAAAGCTGGTAGCAGTCTACAACCTTTTCCTTTACCTTCCTTCCTCTACTGCTTTAGGTTGTCATGCTTTTTCATTAGACTACAAGCTTGTTAAGAGCACAGATAATGTCTTATTCACTAAATCCCTAGTCTAACATAGCCCTCAAAAAATATTTGTTGAATAAAAAATATAACCAAAAATATAAGCAAACTGTTGACCAAACACGCCCAGAGATAGGTTGTATCTCTTCATCCACAGACATTATCTCATCATCACCAACAAGGAGACGAGGAATGGTAGGGGCAGCAGACAGTGGACTTGGGCTGGTTGCAGAACAAACCTCTTCCCCTGCTCAGGCACAGCTCCAGTACTACTAATAGTGGCAATGGCAAGAGCAGGAATGTGTGTTTGGGATTTACCTTGGGTGCTAGAGTTTTGGTAAATTTTTTTCCCTAGTATCATTAAACATTTGCCACCTAACTGAGAAATTATACTAACTGGTGACAGTGCAGGGGAGCGGGGGAAACAGGCACTGGCTAGATACTCTGTTTAATATTACTTTAACAGGAAGAAAACAGAAGCAGAGACTAAAATCCAAGTTTGTGTGCTTCTAAAGCCTGTACTCTTTCCATTATATCATATTGGCTCTATCAAACACTATTCCCAGGATCTTCTCTTACTCATCTATTTGATATGGATTGTGATAATACGATAAAGACTTCTGTTCCAAGGAACAAATTGCCTGTATCCAGTTAGGGCTGTGGAATCTAACTCCTTCAATTCTTTTAACAGTTGCTGTACGGCATAGTAGAAACAACGCTGTTTTTGGAAATAAAAAAAACACATACCTGCATCCCATTCTGGCACTGCAATGTGGACAGTTACAACTTGTGTGAGTTTAAGCTTCCTTGGCTAGAACCTGGTAGTAATAATAACTGTCCAATGCAGCTCTGAGTATGTTGTAAAGGCCAAATGAGGTAATGTTTAAGAAATATTTTACAAGGTAAATATATGAAAGTAATAGTCAACATTACTACAGAAACTAATATATTACAATGTATTCAGGTTATTCAAGATTAAAAAAAAAAAAGACTTCATTTCCTACCTGAATTATATCCCCAGAATTAAAACTCATCTCATCATGGTTCCTTGCTTCAAAGGGGTATAATGCTCTATAATTCACCAAAACACTAGCTGTCTCACCTAAAGAGAAGACAATTGTCATTATTTGCTACTTACATGTATACATATCTTTGCTATGACTCAATAAAGAGCTCCTAAAATCTAAAAGAAAAAATCGAGCACCAAAGAGTACACCAAAGTGTACTCTTGATACAAGACTAGTCTTGTACCTTGACTAGTCATCTAATAAAAAAGCAAACAAGGATGCTCATCTTAAGTAAGGTGGGAGGCAGCAAAATAAAGAGATGACTTGCAGGGTGAAGCACATACATGGGTAGAAAGGAAAGTGCAGGAGTGGGGGCCAGGCTGAGGTATACAAAGTGGAAGGAGACCAAGCAAAGGGAGCTTGGTTTGATCTGTGGAGGTCTGAATATAACAGGGAAGAAAAGGACAAAAAGCGGGGGGTCTGAAAAGAGAAGATTAGCAAGTTAACAGGGATGGCTGAAGAAAAATCTATAGATCTATCAGAATGGTTCTAAAAGGAAAATAGTAGAAGAGTACACAAACTGAATTTGATAAGAATAAAATTTTTTACTTTGTTCATCTTTAGAATAAATGCTTTAACTTATAAAATTTCAACACACTGTATCATTAATAATGATTCAAAGGGTTTATGCATCTAAAAGAGATACAATAATACTAAAAGTATTGTAGAAATGGACTGAGGTGTATCAAAATTTTACTGTTGTTTCATTAAAATAAATAGCTTATAGTGGTTGAATAAAATATTTAAAACTGTTTTACTTCAATTATGAAAACCATGTCAGAGTCTTTTCACAATCAGTAGTAACTCTTCTTTTCTACTGCTGTGTTAAGATTTCAGTCTGTTTTAATAAGCCTACATGCATTTTATCCAAGTTTAATTTATAAAAAGGTTTTTTCTGACTCTACAATTAGTATCTTTCTCATTTTCTTCCCTTGTTTTGTCTCCTATCAGGTCATTTTTTTCTTGTTGCTTTTGTTCTACTGTCTCGAAGTATTCTTATCCTTACGTTGTTTCTCCTCAGCTTTCAAAGTATCCTTATCCTTACGTTGTTTCTCCTCAGCTTTCCGTTCCTCTTCTTGAATTTTTTCTTGTGTTTTTTCTTCCTGAAGTCGCTTTTGTTTTTCTTCTTCCTCCCTTCTAAGATTTTCTTTCCATAAGTTTTCTTTTCCTTGCTTTGCTTTCCTTTACATAAAAGAAAAAAAGTTTGCATAATGTCCTAGAAATTTTTTACACAAAATAAAAACATCCTATAAGATCCGGTTCCTGTCAAGGTGAAGAACTGGCAATGAAGTATTAGTACAGGGGTGGGGAGAAACTGCTCAGATCAGAGGTGAAAGGGAAACAAATCAATCAATCAAAAAAAGCTTTGGAAGTTTTGGATTGATTAGTGGATGCACTGGGGTGTATGACTGACAACTTTCCACACCCTAAAATTCCCTCCTGTTAACCAACCTCCAAACTCAAGAAAAAAAGAAAAAGGTTGAAATGGAACCATTCAGCAAATAAATCTAAAAATTATATCTAAGTTTCCTTCCTTTCTCTCCAGATACTTGACAAGAACTGCCTTCCCGCTGTTATTCCCACTGTCCTATTTAATCTTTGTTTCAGGGGTTTAGTCATTGTTGCTGTGGAAATAGGAAATGCTTCTAGAAAAATAACCTACTTTTTTTTTTTTTTTAAGAGAGAGGGTCTTACTGTATGGCCCAGGCTAGAGTACAGTGGTTCAATCATAGGTCACTGCAGCCTGATCTCCTGGGCTCAAGTGATCCTCCTGCCTCAGCCTCCAAAGTAGGCAGCATTACAGGCAAATGTCACTATACCCAGCCAACTTTTTGATTTCTTTTTGTAGAGTCAGGGTCTTGCTATGTTGCCCAGTCTGGTCTGGAACTCCTGGCCTCAAGTAATCTTCCCTCCTTGGCCTCCAAAGTGCTGAGATTACTGGCATGAGCCACTGCGCCTGGTCTACTTTTTATATTGTTACTTCAAAAAGCCTTTTTTGTTTGCTTAATAGAGCATTTCTCCTCTCTAGGTCCACATGCTTTGGTAAACATTTCAATGATATCTAACACAGCTACAGTTTGGTTTCCAGCCAGTCAAGGTGATCTGTGATCAATTATTTTAGTATTAGAACTCATGCATCTTACAAGTTGATGGGTGCTGACGAGTTGATGGGTGCAGCACACCAATATGGCACAAGTACACATATGTAACAAACCTGCACGTTTGTACACATGTACCCTAGAACTTAAATTAAAAAAAAAAAAAAAGAACTCATGCATCTTATAGTTCTCCCTTGCATGTATTTTCACAACCTTACTCAGAGCAGCTACCACTAAATTTAGCACCTTCTCCAAGTCTCAGCACTATCAGGGCAGTGAAATTATAGCCGGATACATTCCTGAGATTTGTCAGCATATATACCCTACCAAAGTGGGAACACTGGCATAATTCCACATCTCTATTCCTTAATTCCTGAAGGAATCTGGAAATCCTGGATAATTCAAAATATTGTAGGCTCTTAGTCATCAATGTTTTCTCCTTATCCCCCAACTGTTTCAGACTTCATACTGCTGGTTCAGTAGCCCGTTTACTAGATTCCTTCCAACACTTTCCAAACCTCCTTCATCCTCTATCATGTTATAGAATGCTTCCTCTGGCAACTTTCTTAACTGACTTCCGGTTCTCCTGTGAGGAAAATGCTTCTCTTGCAGTCCTCACTTAATTTCAACTAATATCCCCTTTCTCAGTTCCTCCGTAACTTTCCAGGACATTTTTACAAGCCTAGTAATTAATACCCAGTTAGCTTTCATTTGAATTTTTATAGCATTATAAATATCACTATCAGAGTACTTAGCACATATTTAGCACAACAACAACAACAAAAAAAACCAGAGGGCTCATTAAATTAAACATTTCTATATACTTTTTAAGCTCTTCATTCTTTCCATCAACTCCTCCTGCCAGGTTATCATGGCCACATAAATAAGAGACTAGGACAACCTGGATAAGGCTCCTTGCTTAATTTAAGGAAAGGATGCCAGGCCCCTCTACTCTAGGCTTACTGAGGGGTGGTACTTGGCTGAGCTCACCCTGCAGGAAACCAGGCCAGAATTCTGGCAAACTTTATGTAAGAGTTAGTAGTTGAGAAACTGGTCCAGTGCCACAGGATGCCTCAGAAGCTGGGCAAAGGGCAAAGAGGCCACATCTACAATGTGAGAGCCTATTACCAACACCTTGGGGGAAAGAAGGGAAATATACCTGGGCAAATGGCCAATCAAACCAAGATGTGGTACTAAGACACAGCTTCAGACTGAGTAGGTCCTACATGTAATTCTGCTCTCTTTGATTTATCTTCTCTACTACCTATGTGCAAGGATGATTAATGAAATAAAATGCATATAACTAGTATAATCTTTTGGCCTGAAAGGAATTGTGAACATGATGAAGGAGGATTAGGGTAACTGCACATGTCAATAGAAAGTTCTGAAAAAGGATTACCTGTGTAACCATTGCACAGCTCCCTTATGTAATTAAGTGGCACAAGTTAAGCAGTAAATAAGAACTACTTCGTTTGAACTTTACTTTCTCTACTTCTATATTATTCTATTATCTCATTAGGAGGCCACAAAAATAGGGGTCTAGATCACCAGGCACAGTGGTTCACATCTATAATCCCAGCACTTCAGAAGGCCAAGACAGGCAGATCGCTTGAGCCCAGGAGTTTGAGACCGGCCTGGGCAACATAGTGAGGCTTCATCTCTATTAAAATTGAAAATAAATTAGCAGGGAGTGGTGGTGCATGCCTATATTCCCAGCTACTCAGCGGGGGCTTCGGCGGGAGGATTGCTTGAGCCCAGGAGGTCGAGGCTGCAGTGATCCCTGATCATGCCACTGCAATCCGGCCTGGGTGACAGAACAAGGACCCTGTCTCAAAATAAATAAACGGGGGTCTAGGAGTAAACAATATTATAGTTATTTGTTTAACTGTCTGAATCCCCTATTAGAATTATGAGAAACCCAGGGGCAAGGAGTAATCCAAAGTCCACCAGCATCACAGCCAACAAAAACCACTCAAAAAAATGTGTTGGAGGTGGCTACTTTGAAACTCATTAAGAATAGAGGCCTGATAAATGTTGATGTGTCTTTCTTGCCTCCCTAGTAACTATAAGCTTTTTCATAGAAATTACTCATCTACTCTTTACCAAGGCAAAGAAATACTGGTTCATCCATATTTGTTAACTAATTATACCACTTTCTGACACTAGAGAACTTGGAAGAAAAAAGAAAGAGAGGAATATATTAGAAAAATAATCTTAATGGCAGAAAAATATCATGCAAAGTTTCTAAATGAATAATTCTAGGCTTCGGATACCACAAATGTCTTACTTGTCCTTACTATAAATGGAGGCAATTAATATGTCTCACCGATAAAAAGAGAAATGCATCAATGTGGCATTCTACATTCAGTATTACTATATACAATTAAGTATTCTGCTTTTATGATCTTTCAGGAAACTAACAGATTTACCAAGGAAAGATGGAATTAATGAGTGTTTACTATGTGCAACAAATTATACTTAGCTCTTTAGCTATATTATTTTATTTTTTAACTTAAGAGACAAGGTCTTGCTGTGTTGCCCAGGCTGGCCTTGAACTCCTGGGCTCAAGTGATTATCCTGCCTCAGCCTCCCAAGTAGCTTGGGACTACAGGCATGTGTCACCATGCCCAGTTCCAGCTACATTATTTAATACAATTACCTACGAGATATGCATTATTGTCTCTTTTTTCAGATGGAGTAACTGAGGTTTAGAAAGATAAAATAACTTAACCAAGGTCACCCAGGTAGTAAGTGGTAGAGCAAGAATTCTAACACAGGTTTGACTCCAAAGTCTGTTATTTTTCACTAGTGGAAAATAAAATCAGTTACTGCAAACTTGATCCCTAAAAGGACTGAACTTATGAGATCTAGAATCTGATTAGGATAATCCCTTGATTTTCCTTAAATTTTCATAAACTAAAGATATGAGCAACAAAATTACAATTCTAATGCAATCTAGCACAATAAACAAATCAGCTATATTACCTTGCAGCCTCATCTTCTAGTTTCTTTTTCTGTATTAGTTCTAATCTTTTTCTTTCAATTTCCTTCAACTTGTCACGTTTGATCTTATAAAGTTGTTCAAGGGCTAACTGCTGTGTGTTGCAGGTTTCTCTCAGTTCCTAAGGAGAAAAAGAAAATAAGTCAATATGTGAATGATTTAAATATGCTTGTCATATGTATTCACGTGGCATTTGCATTAAAAGATAAAAATCCTAAAGCAAGTTGAACTACATTTAAAAGATTTAAAGTTTTAAAAAAATATCTAGATGATTAAAAAAAACCTTAAGTATCTAAATCATATAGCCCCTGAGATAAACACATTAAAATAGTGTACTTTTCCATCAATTCATTTCTATGGAACACAGAATCTTTCACAAGCCAGTGCTTTGATTTGGTACCAAATTTTCAATTAAAAAAAGCAATCCATTAAAAATATGGGGGAATAATTTGCTTGTTATAACATCTGAAGAGAAATTTTGTTCAGCCATGTTTCTGACAATATAGTTCAACCAAATTATTTTTATCCATTATGATCTTGAACTAAACACAGAATTATTAAATAATATAGTTCAAAACTAAAAATGGAAAAGATGTCTACCTAAAATCATGACTACAATGAACCAAAATAATGAAAAGTATTCCAAACAGGAGTTGAAATAAACAATTGCTTATTGAGCATCTAGTTGTATGCTAAGTGCTATAAAGCATTCCAAGGGGATCCAATACAAGGCTGACTCCCGTCTATAGACTTTGCCTTTAAAGAGTTCACAATCTCAGTGTAGTGGCAAGTGTCAACATGCAGGGCAGAGGTAAATTCCTTAGTAGAAACTTGTGATTATCTGTTCAGCATTTTCTTTACCTCTTCTTCAACAGCACCTTGCCTTCCTCTGGGAAACTGATCTTTCCGCCTTCCTCCCAACATCTTATGTGGTTTTAAAAGGTCTGCCAAACTCAGAGCTCCTCCCATTCCCACCAGGTGCAATTGTTTATTCCTGACCTAAATAATCACAACGCCTTACTTCCCTGCTCGGAAATGATTGGTCCAAAAGACATAAGCATAATCCAAGCTGGCCCAGAATATTTTCCTGGGATTCACATATGTTGAAGTGGGGAGGAAGAAACCTTTCTTCAGCTTATTAAACTGGGATAAAGTAAACCTGGAGCTGCCACACAACCAAATAAGACCTGAGGATAGGAATAAAATCAACTCAGAAAAAAGAGAAGGAAAGATTAGAGACTGAGGCGGAGAGAAAGGGTACTACAGAAGCTGAATGTTCAATATCATGGCTCGGAGACCTAGGAACTGCCCCTGTCCAGCAGCCCTTCCTTGGATTCAGTTACTGGTCCTAGGATGCTTCTAATAATCACTCATTAGCTTAACTATTTTGAACTACATTTCTTTCATTTGGAATCCAGAGAATCCTGAACTAGAGAGTAGAAAAAGGAGGCTGGAGGAAAGAAGTGGGGGCAGGCGGACTTAAGAGTAACCAAAAGAAACTTCACGGCAAAGGTGAGAGCTGGACAGTATTTGGGTAGAATGTTTTGGTAAAAAGTTTTTTTGGTATCAACCTATACACAATAACACAACTCCAAACTCCCATTTCTTTTCAGAGATAACTATTTTATAAGTGAACCTTTTACTTGATTTAAATGGCAGATTTGATCTGAGTACAGCATGCTGTTCAGAGACTATGTCCAACATGTCTGAGCAAAACATACACGACTTAAGCCAATAATAACGCAAACACTGCTTTTATAGCAAATTTTCCACAGCTCTCAGCTTCTAGGGTTTTATTTGTTGTACCTTTCTCTAAATTCTATTGAAAAGCAGAAGAATATAGTGGTTACAACATACGGAGAAGCAAGGTGGTTTAGTGATGAGGAACATGGATCTGGAATAAGACTAACAAGGCTTGACTCAGGCTCTGTATACCAGCTGTATAACCTTAGGAAAGTTATTTTATAGTTTCCTCATCACTAAAATGAGGTTAATTATAGTGCAAGGGTGTCCAATCTTTTAGCTTCCCTGGGCCACATGTAAAGAGGAAAAATTGTCTTGTGCCACATGTAAAATACACTAACAACAGCTGATGAGCTAAAAATAAATACATAAATAAATAAAATTGCAAAAAAAAAAATCTCACAATGTTTTAAGAAAGTTTACAAATTTGTGTAGGGCTGCATTCAAAGCCGTCCTGGGCCGCATGTGCAGGTTGGGGAAGCTTGTTATGATACATGCCTCACAGAGTTGTTGTGAGGATAAAATGAGTTATCCCCATTTTACTAAGTATTCCCTTACTAATCCCATTCCCTCCAGTGTCAGAGTTAATGAGCTTCCTCGTGCCATTCTGTATATTCCTCTATCATAGTGTTTTCCAACTATGATTGCCTCCTCCACTAAAGTGAGTTTCTTGACAACAAGACTGTCTTTCATCAAGGTGTCTCCAGCCAACAGAGAACCTAGTACAATATAGATATTTAGTACTTATTGGACAAATGAAAAATGCATAAACAATAGTCTATGCAAATTAGTAAGATTTGAAGAGCACCACAAAGCTTGCCAAGTATTTCTTCTACTTGACTATGGTGATGTAAAAATTCCTATCTTTAGACCTATTCCTCTGGGTTAAGTCACTACTTTCAGAAGGTCCTTGTAAAAATAAACCAATCAGAATTCATTAAGAGTTGTTCTCAATCTTTTTTTTTTTTTTTTTTTTTTTTTTGAGATGGAGTCTCACTGTTGCCCAGGATGAAGTGCAACAGCACGATCTCAGCTCACTGCAACCTCCACCTCCCGGGTTCAAGCAATTCTCCTGCCTCAGCCTCCTGAGTAGCTGGGATTACAGGCTCATGCCACCATGCCTGGCTAATTTTTGCATTTTTAGTAGAGATGGGGTTTTAACATGTTGGCCAGGCTGGTCGTGAACTCCTGAGCTCAGGCAATCTGCCCGCCTCGGCCTCCCAAAAGGCCAAGATTACAGGCGTGAGCCACTGCGCCCAGCCAAGTTGTTCTCAATCTTAATAGAACAACAGATTATCTCCTTCACATTAAGGAACCTCTATTACTAGTTTGCTAATAAGTTTTGCTTTTAAAATCATGAATGGATATTAGGCGGGTGGCTCACGAGGTCAGGAGATCGAGACCATCCTGGCTAACACGGTGAAACCCCGTCTCTACTAAAAAAAAATATAAAAAACTAACTGGGCATGGTGGTGGGCGCCTGTAGTCCCAGCTACTCAGGAGGCTGAGGCAGGAGAATGGCGTGAACCCGGGAGGCGGAGCTTGCAGTGAGCCGAGATCACGCCACTGCACTCCAGCCTGGGCGACAGAGTGAGACTCCATCTCAAAAACAAAAACAAAAACAAAACAAAACAAAAACCTTTCCTGTATCTAATGAGATGAGCATAATCTTTTTCTCCTTTAGTCTGTTTATATAGTAAATTACATTAAACTTTTCTGTACGTTAAATCATCTTTGTATGGCTGAGGTAAATCCAACTTGGTCATGGTGGGTTACGCCACCTGGAGGGGTATTACTAATGCAGATTACCCCAGATCCTTGGAAGCAGAGGGTTAAGACCTAACTCATTGAAGGAAACCAAAATTCTACCATTAACAAAACACTAAAGATATTTTGGAGATTCTGACAGCCCCTTTCTTAAGAAGAGTGGGGGAAGATAATTTTCTTTTTTCACAAATAACAAAAATATTTGTATATTTGTATATAAGAGTTTACAAAGCATTTTCATCTACATGCTATTTCATTTAATCATAAGACTCTGCAAAGACGAAAGGCAGATAATGTCAGCTTGTTTTGCAAAGGATGAAAGCAAAATTTGGAGGGTAAATGACAAATCGTTACACAACTGGCAGGTGGCATGGATAAGTCTAGAGTTTACTTTTTTAGATTCCTAGGCCAGTACAGTTTTCACTGCACTTCACTGCTAAAGATGTGTGAATATTTTTTTTTTTTTTTTTTTTTTGAGACGGAGTCTCGCTCTGTTGCCCAGGCTGGAGTGCAGCGGTATAATCTCACCTCACTACAACCTCTGCCTCCTGGGTTCAAGTGATTCTCCTGCCTCAGTCTCCCAAGTAGCTGGGACTATAGGCACCTGCCACCATGCCCGGCTTTTTGTATTTTTAGTAGAGATGAGGTTTCACTATGTTGGCCAGGCTGGTCTCAAACTCCTGATCTCATGATCTGCCTGCCTTGGCCTCCCAAAGTGTTGGGATTACAGGCATGAGCCAGAGCACCTGGCCAGATGTGTAAATTTTCTTAATGGTATAACGGCCTGTCAAATGTCTCACTTTTGAATCCACTGGCTTTTTTATTTGTCTTGGTATATCTTAAGCAAGAGTAAAAATTATTGATTCTGTACATGCATATTGCAGGTTCCAGTAAAACATAACATTCTAAGATAAATAATTTTAAATATTTTACTTCTGTTGTCACTACAAGTAGCCTAAAGGAGCAATTAACCCAGGTGCTCTATCACAAAGGACCACAGCATTAGAACTAAGTGCCTGTCCTCCTCCAACACTATCAGGACCAATTCCATCTCACCTACTGATAAGACACAGCCTTTCTTCTCATTCCTTATCCCCTGAATTCTTATCTCTACAGTGCTGTTTATCCCTTAACGTGACCCAATCCCCTACTCATTCTCTCCTTAAACCTCTCCACTCTCCTAGAACTTCCTCTATGTGATCAGGAAACTATCACATAGCTACCAATCTTCTCTGAACGAAAATTCTCTTACCTCTTCGCCTTCTTGGCTGACCCCTCGGGATACCACTTTTCCGCTAGTCCTCTCTCAGTTTATTATCATATACTCCATTTACATCAGGGTCAGAAGATAACTACGGTATTTTCCTTGCTCTTCATTGCCACTTTCAGATGGTTATTTCCCCCTCACTCTTACCAGCTACATGCTTTTCTGGGGCTCCTACCATCCAGCAATACCATTCTCTCCTTCCTTTTTATTGTCATCTATTAGTCACCTGGTCATTCACTCACCTCACTGTTCTCCAAGTCTTTGACATCCACATAAATGATGCAATCAAAACCTCAACTCTCAGGCTGATCTCTTCAGCAATGACCTTTTTAACTCTACTTAATCCATCATTCCCATTATTACACCCTGAGTCTTACTAACTATAATCAGAAACAGAACTACCACTGACCAAATACCCCATTCTTCAAACGTAAGTTCTTACCCTTCGAACTTTTCTTACACCTGGTACATCTATATCAATAGGGTTGGTTGGTTTGTTTCTTTTTTCTGAGACAGAGTTCTGCTCTTGTTGCCCTGGTTGGAGTGCAGTGGCGTGATCTTGACTCACTGCAACCTCCACCTCCCAGATTCAAGCAATTCTTCTGCCCGGGTAGCTGGGATTAAAGGCGCACACCACCACACCCAGCTACTTTTTTGTATTTTTGGTAGAGACAGGGTTTCATCATGTTGGACAGGCTGGTCTCGAACTACTGACCTCAGGTGATCCACCTGCCTCGACCTCCCAAAGTGCAGGGATTACAGGCATGAGCCACCACGCCCGGCCATCAGTAGGTTTTCAACCTCACTGAGACCATTCTGTTGACTCCCATCATTCTCTCTATTAACACCCCTTCCTCTCTTCACATCCTTCATGTCTAGTTCATGTTTCAGAGTTCATCTTCATCATAATGTTTTTGTCAAATCTGTAACTCTTTTGTCCTTCTCTCTTTGTGCACGTCCATTAAAACCCCAAACCTGTAGGAACCATGAACCTATTTCATCAGCTTTCTCTGTGCTTATACCTAAACAGCTGAACATTGGTGAGGAAAAATCATACAATTAGGCATACTGTTTTCAATTTAAATACATCACCTCCAACTTCAAATAGACATTCAACATTGCTCAGCACACTTAGGTTTTCCTCTACTAAGCTTACATATCTGCACTGAAATGTCTATTTCATGCCTATTTCTCTCCTGAAACTTCCTAATCTTCCATCCATTCTCCTCACTACCAGCTATAAACCTTGCCTCATTAGGCCATCAGACTACAGCTCTCTCATCTTTCCATCTCAAAAAATCAATAGAACTTCCAGCATCCCCACCCCTCTTCTTCTGGCCTAGGTTGAGTTATATCATGTCCTCCTCTACCCAGGAAGATTCTTTCTGATGGTTCAACTTACTTCTGATTTTAAGTCTTGAAGCTGTCGGTAAGGGAGGGGGCCAGTGAAGTACTGGGTAGAGAAAGGCGGGTTCCTGGCTAGGGCTTCACCCTCAGGCCTCTGCCCATGAACCTAGGTGAGGACAGGCACTCCTGCCTTCGCACCCAAAAGTTGCATCTTCTAAGACCACTCTGGCCTGCCACACCCCCATCCTATGCCTATAAAAACCCAAGATCCTAGAAAGGCAGAGACATAAGCAGCTGGATGTCGTGAGGAACACATCGGCAGAAGATGACACAAGAAGAGCTGGTCATCAAGAGCACGCCGGTGGAAGAGCATGTCAACAGGCACCGGCAGGCCAGCAGGCCACTGACCAGAGGAACAGCGCAGAGTTTGGCCAAAGCAGTCAGAGAAGTCAGGTTGCGGCCCGACTCCAAGGTAAAACCATCCCCCTTCTGTCTCCCATCTGCTGAGAGCTACTTCTACTCAATAAAACCCTGTATTCATTCTCCAAGCCCACATGTGATCCAATTCTTCCAGTACACCAAGGCAAGAAACCCTGGGATACAGAAATCCCTCTGTTCTGTCCTTGTGATAAGGAAGGAGGTCTGACTGAGCTGGGCAACACAAACCGCCTATAGACAGCAAACTAAAAAAACACCCTGTAACACACCCCCACTGGGGCTTCAGCTGTAAACATTCACCCCTAGACACTGCCCTGGGGTCAGAGTCCCACAGCCTGCCCATCTGTATGTTCCCCTAGAGGATTGAGCAGGAGATACTGAAGAAGTGAGCCACACCCCCATCACTTGCCCTTCGAGCGGGACAAGGGAACCTTTCCTGTTTCACTGTCAACTTCCTACTCTCTACCACAAATTTAACTGCATTCATATCCATCTTCTCCCCATATGTTACACTGAAAGTATTCTTTTTATCCATTCTTTAATCTGTGCTCTCCATTCTATCTTAATCTGCTTCTTCAGGGACTTTGCTCCATCAATTACCACAATCTCAATCTTCTCTCTTTCCCCCGCCTCCTCCTCCTTTCTTTTCTCTTTACTATTTCCTTCAAGTCTTTCTTAAAAAACAAACAAAAAAAAGGTTTTCCTTTGACCCCCATGCTTTTTTCTTTTCATTCTAATAGTTGCTGCTACTCACTTAACCCTTCCTCAACTCTCACTCATTCCTGATCCACTGCAATCCAGCTTCTGCTTATCACTTAAGTGAAATGGCACTTTTAGTAAGGTCTTCAAAAGTTTCCTTTTGACAAATTCAATGGATATTTTTCTTTTTCTTTCTTTTTTTTTTTGAGACCGAGTTTTGCTTTTGTTGACCAGGCTGGAGTGCAATGGCGTGATCTCAGCTCACAGCAACCTCCGCCTCCCAGGTTCAAGCGATTCTCCTGTCTCAGTTTCCTCAGTAGCTGGGATTATAGGCACCCGCCACTATGCCCGGCTAATTTTTTGTATTTTTAATAGAGACAGGTTTTCACCATGTTGGCCACGTTGGTCTCGAACTCCTGACCTTAGGTGATCCGCTCGCCTTGGCCTCCCAAAGTGCTGGGATTACAGGCATGAGCCACAGCACCCGGCCAATATTTTTTAGTACTATGTTAACTAATAACTCTATGATTTTCCAGTGACTGCAGAAGACCTCTTTTCTCACTTTCTGTGACAACACAGTCTCCTGACTGCTCTGGCGGTAGAGATTTCATATCTCTTTAGTTTCCTAAATTGCTCTGATGAAAGTATCAATAAGCAGTGTAAGTCTGGAAGGCAGGAAGCAGAAGGAACAAAGTAAAACAAGGGACAAGAATAACTGCTGGCCTGTGGAGAATCAAATGCTAACTGAAAGAATTAGACTATGTGAGGGAGAAGAGTCCACAAATCATCATTAAACTTCACTTTACAGATGAAGAAACTTAGTTTAGTTTCTATGCAATCCGTAGCAAAAGTTTAAAAATCATATAATCTGGTCATTCATGCCATAACCATAAAGGCTAAAATATGGGTCCCTTGCTGCTACCATCTTTCCAATTTGCCCTACCTTTGCTCAGGTAACAAATGAACTCTACTTATCATGTTTCTGTC
Source organism: Macaca mulatta (assembly GCF_049350105.2). Lineage (NCBI taxonomy): Eukaryota > Metazoa > Chordata > Mammalia > Primates > Cercopithecidae > Macaca > Macaca mulatta. The sequence continues at coordinate 100,741,168 of NC_133418.1, read as the reverse complement.
TTCACTGTGGAATATATATGCAAACAGGCAACTGCCCTATTGCCATCCATTTTAGTACTGAGTACAATGTGTAGTCAAAATCTGCTAGAGTCAGCAAGTAGTAAACATAAACCTCATTTCTTTAAGCTCTATTAAAATATGAATTTATTGACCATTTTAAATACTCTGTATGTTATACATGGCAAAGAAAACTATTTACATAATTTAAACATTTTTATTTGATGTGCAAGCATGTCTAAATATGAGCCTGGTAACTAGACCTGACTAAAGTTGCCCCTGCATTATTGGTTCTTTAAAATTGTCCTTATAACAGTATTAGGAAGCAGCTTGGTGCATATATGACATAAACTTGCCCTAGATTTCATAAAGTATTAAGTTTTATTCTAAACATTGATTTTCAGTGATATGGGTAAGTGATTTAATCTCACATTTTCCTTTGAATTGAGTTAGTAATCATCTTATCACTTAACCCACTCACAGGGATGTTGTAAAGGAACCAGGTTATATTTCTAAGTGTCCTAGGCTTCTCTGGAGAAAGGTTACTGTGGGCAACCTTACTGATCTCTGGCATTAGACTCGAACAGGCAGTTAGACAGCAGAAGGATATTCAAGCAAGCAGAAAGAAAAAGGTTTATATTGTATATGTTATTTCAAACAAAGATACTCAGATAAAGGCAAAGAATAGTCTAGTTTTAAAAAAAACAGTAAAGTAACTCAAAGAAAAGAAGCTAGATATTAGAAAATAACCTTAAGTAAGAGGAAGAGGTTGTTGAGACAGCTTAGCAGAGACAAAAGGCACTGAAGAACAGAGTCATCCATATTCCCACACTGTAAGATAAGGCAGATAAAAAGCCAATTAAACTATGTACAGATTTTTTTTTAATTAATTTTTTTTTTTTTTTTTGAGACGGAGTCTCACTTTGTCGCCAGGCTGGAGTGCAGTGGTGTCATCTCGGCTCACTGCAACCTCCACCTCCTGGGTTCAAGCGATTCTCCTGCCTCAGCCTCCCAAGTAGCTGGGACTACAGGTGCATGCCACCACGCCCGGCTAATTTTTGTATTTTTAGTAGAGACAGGGTTTTACCATGTTGGCCAGGCTGGTCTCGATCTCTTGACCTCGTGATCCACCCGCCTTGGCCTCCCAAAGTGCTGGGATTACAGGCGTGAGCCACTGCGCCCAGTTACGTAGATTTTTTAAAGAAATAATATAGGGAAGATAAGTTGGCTGGCTTGTCTAACCAGCAATGACAAATGATTTCGTTTTCTACAAAATTTTTTTCTACTGAATATATGCTTGTGTAAAGTGTATTAACATTGTTCACCTCAAATTCCCCTTCCTTACCTGAAGCCACCATGTTGTCCTTTCTTTAGCATGCTGTTTACTCTGTATTTGGTGTTAATGTTATTCTAAATAAGTCAGCATGATAAAAGCCATATGAAGAGAGAGATTTCTTATACAAAAGCTTTATGAAAAGCTTTATTTCTTACAGAGAATACTTTACGCTCTGGAAACTTTATATTGTTAGCAAGGAATAACTGAGACTATTTCCAAATTTACATTATATGCCATGAGTCTGGTTTTTAGTTTCTTTCATAGGTATAGCTTCAGTATACAATGAATACTGTGGTGAATGATATGCAGACAGTCTATGTTTTGGACATCTGCTCTGCCACTGCGGCAAATAAAGAAACATTAACTTGCTTTTCATGCAAAGTTCATAGTGCCAGATTCTGTTTTAGATTCCACTGATTATTGCATTATTTAACAAAGGTTAATTAAATTACACTTAACAAGGAAACAAAAGAAAAACTGTGTTGAAAGAGCCTCTACCACCTGAATTATTTCAAATTTTCCATATTTCCCATTTCTGAAAATTGCCTAGGATCACGTTGGCTGAGATCAGTTCTGTCATACTGACAAAGGCAATTGTTCTGGAAATGTATAGATGCCAATACAAACAGCACATAGTCATCAAAAACTGGAAACTGTGATAAAGTATATGTTTAGTTATATGACACTATGTCATATAACTAGAACATTAAACACAGTCTTGAAATTCTTGTATTGTTGAAATTATACAATAAATTATGAAAATGTAATACATATAATAGCTTTAGCTATTTATTCTATTAAATCAAAATAATGAAGGTAAGAAGTTAGCTACCTAAAAATAAATAGTATCAAAAATAAATACCTTTAGTTGATTGTTATAAGAATCCATTTCTGATAGCTTAGATGCAGTTTCTTTTTCAAGAGCATCTAATTGTTCTTTAAGTCTTTGGCATAATTCTTGCTTTTCTAATGATTTTTTATGAAGTAAACTGACCCCTGAATCTGAAAAACAAACATCAGACAGTTTACATTTTGTAGAAGTTCATATGTTATTACCAGCATGCCATTTACTGTTTGGTCAAATTGATGTAACTAGACCAACACGAAGGATGTATACACATAATGTAGACCAGTACAAGAGAAAACAGTTGTTATTTCCACTTCCCAGATTATATGCTGGAAAGAGCATCAGAGGAAATGGTTATAAGCCTTGGTTCTCCATTCAAAAGGACTAGGACTTGAAGTGCAATTCTACTTTAGGAAAAATACTTCACCAATCTAATCCTCAGGTTTTTCATCTGTACAATGAGCATCGTACTACATCAAATGAGGTGATGGATATAAAGCCATTGTATACTCTGGCCCACAGTTAATATTCAATTAATAGAAGCTATAGTTAAAGTAGCTTTCCATTTATTCTTAGTGCTCCCAAGAACAGGGAAATATTCACAGCAAAGATTTAATAAGTATTACTAACTGGATTATTTAGTAACATTATTTTAGGAGGTAAGAACAGAAGGTTTCATTTTATATTATCTTTTTTTACATATTCATGCAGGGACGAAGAAACCAGATGGAAATATATAATGCAGAATACATTACAATAAATTAAAATAGCAATATTATCTATTTAAATGCCTATTTTTAACTTTATCATATTTTTAAAGTACGGAAGTACAAAATTTAAATAAAATGAAACATATAGAGTAAAAAATTAAAAGGCCTCCATCTCAACTGCAAGTTCATCCCCTTTTTAGGCATTTATATTTAAATGTGTACATATTCGACTTTTATTTCCATGGGTTTTAATAGAATCATATTGTCTACATTGCTGTGCAACTTGTTTTGAATTTAATAAGATACCTTATCGATCAGGACAAATAATCTAGTTCATCCTTTTAAATTGCTCCATGGTAGTCTACATTATGGCTACTGCATAATTTATATTATCATCTTTCTGACTGGTATGAGTAGATGTGGGTCTGTACCCACTGATCAACACCTACCCATTTCCACCTCCCTCTAACCCCTGGTAACCACTCTTCTATTCTCAGTTTCCATATAGGAATTCAACTTTTTTAGATTTTATATGTAAGTGAGGTCATGCAGTATTTGTCTTTCTGTAACTGATTTACTGTATTTAGCATAAGGGAGTGCAAATATCTCTTTGAGACGGTAATTTTGTTTCCTTTGAATATATATTCAGAAGTGAGACTGCTGTATCATACAAGAGTTTAATTTTTAGAAACCTTCATACTGTTTTCCATAACAGCTATACCAATTTACATTCCTCCAACAGTGTACATGGGTTCCCTTGTCCCCCCTCACTACCACTCGTTATCTCTGATCTTTTTGATAACAGCCATCCTAACAGGTGTGAGGTGATATATTTCAGTGTGGTTTAGATATGCATTTCCCTGATGATTAATAATGTTGAGTACCTTTTTAAGTACCTCTTTATCATTTTTAAGTCTTCTTTGGAGAAATGTCCACTCAGGTCCTTTGCCCATTTTGAAATTGGGTTTTTTGATTTTTGGTATTGAGTTATATATATTCCTTGTATTTTGGATATAAACCACTTATAGATATATGGCTCACAAGTATTTTCTCCCATCCCATAGACTGCCTTTTCATCTTGTTGTTTCCTTTACTGTGCAGAAGCTTTTTAGTTTGATGTAGTCCCACTTGTTCATTTTTGTTTCCTGAACTTTTGGAGTAATATCCAAAAAATCATTGCCAAGCTCAATGTCAAGAGCTTTTGTCTATGTTTTCTTCTAGGAGTTTTATGGTTTCATGTCTTATGTTTAATCCATTTTGAGCTGATTTTTGAGTATGGTATAAGAGTCCAATTTCATTCTTTTGCAGGTGGATATCCAGTTTTCCCAATACCGTTTATCGAAGAGGCTATCCTTTTCCCATTGTGTCTTCTTGATGCCCTTGTCAAAAATTAGTTGACCATATATACTTGGGTTTATTTTTGGGCTATTCTATTTCATAAGTCTATATGTCTCATAATTGAGAAAAAATTGTATATATTGTATGCATGTTGTTTTGAAATATGTATACATTGTAAAATGGCTAAATTGAGCTGATTAACGTATGCATATTTGAGCTGATTAACATAATGTATACGTTAATTAGCTGGGCTCTCTATTCTATTCCGTAAGTCTGTCTTTTGTACTCAACAATTAAAAAATGTATATATAGTATGCATGTTGTTCTGAAATATGTATACATTGTAAAATGGCTAAATTGAGCTAATTAACTTATGCATTACCTCACATACTTACCATTTTTGTGGTGAGAACACTTAAAATCTATTCTCTTAGCAACTTTCAAGAATACAATGCACTGTTATTAACTATAGTCACCAGGTTGTACAATAGATTTCTTAAACTTATTCCTCCTATCTAATTGAAATGTTGATTTCCTTTGAGCAAACTCCCAGTGATCCCCTTTTCTCCCACCAGCTCTGGTAGCCACCATTCTATTCTCTACTTTTATGGATAAATATACACACTCCACAAATAAATGAAATAATATCGTATTTGTCTTTCTGTGCCTGGCTTACTTTGCTTAATGTAACATCCTGCAGGTTCACCCATGTTGCCCCTATGTCTGTCTTTATGCCAGTACCATACTGTTCTGATTACTATAGCTTCATAATATTTGCAAATAGGCAGTGTGATGCTTCCAACTTTGTTTTTCTTTCTCAAGACTGCTTTGGTTATTTGAAGTCTTCTGTGATTCCATATACGTTTTAAAATTGCTTTTTCTATTTCTGTGAAAGTGCTATTGGAATTCTGATAGGGATTGTGTTGAATCTGTATATTGCTTTGGGTAGTACGAATAATTTTAAAAATAGTAATTCCTCCAATACATGAACATGGAATATCTTTCCATTTATTTATGTCTTTTTCAATTTCTCCCATCAATGTTTTACAGTTTTCAGTTACAGATCTTTCCCCTCCTTGGTCAAATTTATTCCTAAGTATTTAATTATTTTTGATGCCGTCATAAATAACATTGTTTTCTTGGTCTCTTTTTTGAATAGTTATTGGTGTAAAAAATGCAACTGATTTTTGTATGCTGATTTTGTGTCCTACAACTTTACTTAATTCATTTATTAGTTCTAAGTTTTATAGACGTCTTCAGGGTTTTCAACATACAGGATCATGTCATCTGCAAACAGGGATAATTTTACTACTACTTTTACAATTTGAATGTTTTTTATTCCTTTTTCTTGTCTGAGTAGTCTTGCTAGTACTTCCAGTATTATGTTGAACAGAAGTGGTGAAAGTGCATATCCCCACCTCATACCAGATCTTAGATCAAGCTTATCCAACCTATAGGCCGTGGACCGCATGCGGCCCAGGATGGCTTTCAATGGGGTCCAACACAAATTCATAAACTTTCTTAAAACATTATGAGATTTTTTTTTTAGCACTCATCAGCTATTATCAGTGTCAGTGGATTTTATGTGTGGCCCAAGATGATTCTTCTTCCAATGTGATCCAGGGAAGCCAAAAGATTGGACACCCCTGTCTTAGATGAAAAGTCTTTAGTTTCCCCCCATTGATTATGATAGCTGTGAGCTTTTCATAAATGGCCTTTATTATGTTGAAGAAATTTCCTTCTATATCTGTTTTTTTTGAGAGTGTTTATCATGAAAGGATGTTAAACTTTGTCAAATACTCATTCTGTTATTTATTGAGATGATCATGTGGTTCATAGATTTTTGTCTTTCATTCTGTTAATGCATACTTTAAATTTTGACAGAAATTGCCAAACTACTATTCCAAAAAGCTGTATCAACTTACGACACCAACAATACCTGTTTCTGCAAACCCTCATCTATACTGGATATTATTAATCTTTTTTTCATTTCTGCTAATTGGCAAAAAAGAAACCTGATTGTTATTTTAATTTATATTTTCTTGATAACCAGTGAAGTCAAAGAAACATCTATTTATGCTTCCGGCCACAGTCTTGAATTGTTAGGTCTTATCCTTTGCCTATATTTTTCTATTGGGCTGTCATAATTTTTGATTTGTAGAAGCTCTAAATTCTTGTATTACATGTACTTCAAATTTTTTAGTGTTTATGCTGTCTTTCATTACGACTTTTTCATTTTTATATCATCAAATCTGTAAATAATTTTCTTCATGACTCTATATATTGTTTAAAGAGACTTTCCTCATACCAAGATTATAAAATATTTTCCGGTTTTATAATAGTTTTTCTTAAGTTGTTTTTGTTTAGCCTGCTAGTTTATCTAGAATTTATTTCTGTACATACAGAGCAGTAAAGAGCTCCCCTGCAACTCTTTCAGATAATCCACTGTCTCCCAAATCACTTACTGAAAGTCCATCTTTTCCCCACTAATGTTAAGTGCCAACTTTATCTTATCCTAAGTTGCCATTCATGCATAGGTTTTTGTCTAGACTCTATTCAATTCCATTGTTCTACTTTTCTATTTCTGATCAATAACAAACTATTTTAGGCACTCTAACTTTCATATCTTATGTTTTGATATCTGATAGGGTTAGTCTCCTCCCCCCTACCAAAGTTTTTCTTTTTCAAGTTTTGCCTAATCTTGTACAGTTTATTTTCTAGATGAATTTGTCAGTTATCTTGCCAAGTTTCATTTAAAGAAACCCAAAAAGAACAGAATATATGAATTAGGAGAGAACTGACATAGTATTCATGTATAATATAATATTAAGCTAGTTCATTTAGGAACACAAAATGTCTCTAGTTACTCAGGAATCTTTATTTTTTTATTTTTATTTTTTGAGACAGAGTCTCACTCTACTGCCCAGGCTGGAGTGCAGTGGCACCATCTCGGCCCACTGCAACCTCTGCCTCCCACGTTCAAGTGATTCTAATGCTTCAGACTTCCGAGTAGCTGAGACCACAGATGCGTGCCACCACCCCTGCTGATTTTTGCATTTTTAATAGTGATGGGGTTTTACCACGTTGGCCAGGCTGGTCTCAAACTCCTGGCTTCAAGTGATCTGCCCACCTCAGCATCTTAAAGTGCTGGGATTACAGGCATGAGTCACAGTGCCCAGCCTATTCAGGAATCTTTCATGTCTATCAGCAAAGTGTTATAGCTGCATATTTCTTCTTCTTCTTCTTTTTTTTTTTTTTTTGAGACGGAGTCTCCCTCTGTCACCAGGTTACAGTGCAGTGGCGTGACCTCAGCTCACTGCAACCTCCACCTCCCAAGTTCAAGTGATTCTCCTGCCTTAGCCTCCTGAGTAGCTGGGACTACAGGCGTGCACCACCATGCCCAGCTAATTTTTGTATTTTTAGTAGAGACAGCATATCACCATGTTGGCCAGGATGATCTTGATCTCTTGACCTTGTGATCCTCCTGCCTTGGCCTCCCAAAGTGCTAGGATTGCAGGTGTGAGCCACTGCACCTGGCCCATATTTCTTCTTTATTCATAACAATGTATATCACTAATAATGCATATTTTAATACCAAATTTGATGATATATATGAACACTATGTTGGGTAACTGGAAGATAAGACAAAGAACATGGTAGTACAGTGGGCTTTACAGTCAGACATGAATTTGACTACTATGATTGCATCATCCTGGGTAACTACTTAATCTCCTGAACCTCAGTTTTCCTGAGCTGCACAATGGGAATAATAACTATACCACAGAGTTATTGTAAAGATTAAAGGAAAGAATGCATCAAAACTGACTGACACAGTGCTTGGCACGTGGCTGGTAATCTTAAATGGCAACTGTTATAGGGAAAGGAATCTAAGGGATACAGGGTACTTTTCAAATCCCAAACAAAAGCTTCCTATTTTAAATTGGACTATGGCTAAATAAATAGGTAACAGTTGCACTGGATTACATTTCACAGAGAAAGAACAGCCCCATCACGTCCTCAATAAGAGATATTCTATATTTTTTTCACAATTCAAATAGGAACAACGACAACAATGACAATAATAAAGATATATTTCTGCCACTGTGCAGATCAGGTGGGTTGGCTCGCCCTGCCTCTGGAATGCCTGTGTAGGGGTGAGGTAGGGGCTGATATACTTTGAACAGAAAAGAATCAAGTATAAGGAACACTGTCTGAGCAGGGACATGGACAGACCACATCAGTAGAAGGCGGGAGACACAATAAAAATAGTTCACGAGAGTGAACTTTATTTCTGATACTTCTTCCACATGAAGGACCCTGCACTAGCCCAACAATCCCAGCTTCTTTCCTTCCTTTCACTAAATGGTGAGCTCAAGATAAGGACTTAGGAATGTACAGCCTAGACTCCTCCTAGCCCTCGCTCTCTAGAGACTTAACTGCCCACAGGAAACCTGCATTCTACTTTGTTCATGAATTCAGTGTTTTATAGGTACAACTATACCACCCACAGATAAACCATGCTGCCTAAAATCAGCTTCATCAATAATGAGATAGTGATTTGGTCTCTCATTTGTCTTGTTCCTTTGCCTTATTTCTTAATTTGTTCAGAACTTGGGCAAAGAAGGGGATACAATTTACTGAACTTCGTAAACAGCCAAAAGTATAATAAAGAGACCTACAATGGAATAACTGACATGATAGAGACTTAATGAGTGACATTTAGGATACTTTAGTCAGTTGTAACACAACATCTGCAGATTTGCTTTTCTTTAAATAAACCTTGTTTCTGCTACACTTTTATTGGTATGGTATCCAATACAGAGAATTTTTTTCAGTTTTCTCATTGGGACCTGAGCAAAAACAAAAAAAGTCACAATCCCATAAATTATCCTGGAATGTTTAGTTCCACCGGTGTCAGAGGGCCCAGATGGTAAAATTCTTTGTATGAAGCACAGAGTTAGATAATACAAAGGGTCTGGGCAGGGCATACCATCCTGCTTAAGCCTATGACTGCTGCATGCTAACACCCTAGAATTCCAGGTGCGGCCCCACCGTAAAGCCTCCTCCTGAACAGGTCTTTAAAATCAGTGCAGGACTTTTCAAAATGCACATGTAGTCTTGTGTTAGAGCCAAATTTAGATCTTATAGTCTAATACTTTCTTTGATATTTCAATTATATAAATAAAAATATCATCAAGATATGAAGTCATACCACAATCATTACTATTTTATTTTTATCTACTTTTTATCACTAAAAATGCTCTAACATCTGGGATAATGTTTTTCACATTATTTTTAAACTTACAGGCAAAAAGTGTTATTTATAACAGAATACTTTTTTTAATTTTAAAAAAGTAACAAGGTTACTGACATATTCAGAAAAGGATACAAGTAATCAGACAAACCTTAGAGACTTACCAGGTGTGTTACTGAACTGCATGTTTTTAATTCTTTCATTTAATAATTGCTTCTCAGGTACCAGATAGATAAGCTTATTCTGATACTCCTTATAAAAAGAAAAAAGAGTACCAGATTAAAATGTTACAATATTGTCCAACAGTTTTTCTGAAAACTTTAAAACAGGATTTACTCATCTTTGAAACTTACTTTAGAAAAAATACATAGTTGTAAACTGCTTACAACTTAAGAAGCAACTAGAATGAAATTATGCCAAGAAATATTTAAGCCAAAATCAATTTTGAGTGACTGGCTGAAATTAAAAGGCAGTGAAGAAAGTCTTTGTAAATGGGGTGTCTAGAAGCCTGCAATTTTCAGATTATTGATGAATGACAGCAGAGCGGAGCTAGATGGTGTGTGTAAGCATGCCATGACACTCCAGGATGAATATGTGTATATCAAAGAGGGACTAAACGCCAGGTGCCGGGTGCGGTGGCTCATGCCTGTAATCTCAGCACTTTAGGAGGCCAAGGCAGGTGGATCACTTGAGGAGTTCAAGACCAGCCTGATCAACATGGTGAAACCCCGTCTCCACTAAAAATACAAAAATCAGCCAGGCGTGGTGATGGGTGCCTGTAATCCCAGCTACTCAGAAGGCTGAGGCAGGAGAATTGCTTGAGGCTGGGAGGCAGAAGTTGCAGTGAGCTAAGATCATGCCACTGCACTCCAGCCTGGGTGACAGAGGAAAAAAAAAAAAAAAAAAGAGGGACTAAAAACTAGGAAAGCAGGTTTAAATCAGATAGAAAATGTTTTTGGCTTTTATCTCTCCTGTAACAAAGCAAAAAGACTGATTAATTGCCAATTCATGCAGTAAGAGAAATTGGATAAGAGAACTCTAGAGATGCAGAAGGCTTCCCCAGCCCCATTCTGCAAATAGTAATTATTGAACCAGACCCTACTGCACAAGTAAAGAAGAGAATTACCAGGACCCCAAGGGACACATTCAAGTTCTCATCATAATTTTTAAAAGAATAACTTAAAGTCAAAATTTCCTGAAATTAGTAGCAATAACCTTATTTTAATGTATGTCATGGTCTGAATGTTGGTATGTCCCCAACATTCATATGTTGGAACCTAACTCCCAATGCAGTACTATTAAGTAGGGCTTTAGGAGGCTCCACACTCATGAATGAGATGACTGTCCTTATAAAAGAAATAGAAGGAACTGCCTTACCCTTTCTGCATGTGAAGATTCAGCAAGAAGGCATTAGTTTTAAAGGAGACAGCAAGCCCTCATCCCACACTGAATCTGCCAACACCTTGATCTTGGACTTCTCAGTCTCTAGAACTATGAGTAATAAATTTCTGTTGCTCATAAATTACCCAGTCTAACGTCTTTTGTTATAGCAAAAGTAATGAATTAAGAATGCATAAACATTGTTAAAGAGTTAAAACTCAAAGTGGTAAATGTCCACTTATGTATATATATTAAGCAAAACTTAACCAGATGTGTAGCAGAGTTTTAGTTTTAGTAGGTCTATGGACTTCCCGATATTGTATACAGGATTGTGTGTATTTAGATCACAGGTCTATTAAAGACTCAAAGGTTATTGACCCCCAAAACAAAACTCTATTGGAAGAACTGTTTTGTTTTTTGAGATGGATTCTCGCTCTATCACCCATGCTGGAGTACAGTGGTGCGATCTTGGTTCACTGCAACCTGTGCCTCCTGGATTCAAGCAATTCTCCTGCCTCAGTCTCCGGAGTAGCTGGGATTACAGGCATGCGCCACCACACCCAGCTAATTTTTTTGTATTTTTAGTAGAGACGGGATTTCGCCCTGTTGACCAGGCTGGTCTCGAACTCCTGACCTCAAGGGATCCGCTCGCCTCAGCCTCCCAAAGTGCTAGGATTACAGCCATGCTCAGCCCAGAAGACCTATTAATTGTACATGTTTAAGAACAATTTAGCAGCGAAGGGCTTACCTGAAGTTCCTGTTGAAGTTGCTTGATTTCCATAATTTCCAAGTCACACTGCTTATCCAGAACTTCCAGCTCGGTCTTTTGAGTTTGCTTTTTGAGTCGGACATCCTGAAGTCTGCCTGAGATCTGCTGATGTTTGCCATTCTATAGGAAGATCATATAAATATATAGTAACATAAAATGCTAATAGAAAATGTTTCTACAAGGAGAATAATATTTTTAGTTAAACTTTAAAATGTCAGTTACATTCATATTCATCCTGAAACAAATGCCTAAAACCAAATGGAATGTGTTTCAGAGTTGTGTCTGTTAACTCAAGTTATTAGTGGGAAACATATTGTCAGAGTGCAAGAGCCCATATGTTAGTATGGGAAAGCAGAAACATAACACATTGAATTTTTTTCTGAATTCAGCATTAATTAGACAATATTAATTAACAATATTAATATCAGAGACACTCTCAAAGAATGATGAGGAGGAATAAATGTTTGCATGTGATGTTCAGCATTACCTTCTCTGAACCTCTATTTCTACCCTAAATATTGCCATCTAATTTCCTCTAATGAAACAGTGCCCAGGAGGAACGTTTTGGCAAAAGTTCTGTTCTATACTAATATTCTTCTTTTTTCCTTTTCTTCTGCAAAGAAATCAAACCAAACAGCAGAGATTCTCAATAGGACCTAAGAAGAAGGGTGACATGGGGGGTTATGGGCTGAACTGTGTCCCCCAAAATTCATATGTTAAAGTCCCAAGCCTCAGTACCTCAGAATGTGACAATATTTGGAGACAGGGCCTTTAAAGAGGTGATTAAGGTTAAACAAAGTCATACGGGTGGACCCTAATTCAGTCTAACTGGTGTCCTTATTAGAGGTGGAAATCTGAACACAAAAGGCATCAGAGATAAACACGCTCAGAGAAAAGACCATATAAGGACACAACGAACGATGGCCACCTGCAAGCCACCAAAAGAGGCCTCGCAAGAAACTAAGCCTATGGATACCTTGGTCTTAGATCTTAGGAGCTGTGAAAAAATTAATTTCTGTTGTGCCGGGCGCGGTGGCTCAAGCCTGTAATCCCAGCACTTTGGGAGGCTGAGACGGGCAGATCACAAGGTCAGGAGATCGAGACCATCCTGGCTAACACGGTGAAACCCCGTCTCTACTAAAAAATACAAAAAACTAGCCGGGTGAGGTGGTGGGCGCCTGTGGTCCCAGCTACTCCGGAGGCTGAGGCAGGAGAATGGCCTAAACCCGGGAGGCGGAGCTTGCAGTGAGCTGAGATCCGGCCACTGCACTCCAGCCTGGGCGACAGAGCCAGACTCAGTCTCAAAAAAAAAAAAAAAAAAAAATTAATTTCTGTTGTTTAAGCCACCTAGCCTGCCGTATTTTATTACAGCAGCCCTACCAAACTAACAGAGTGGAGTGAGGGGAAATGACATCCCTGGTTAAAAATCACTGATGAAAAGTTTTACTGAAGAGTATGTTTCATATTTGAAATACATACACTGAAAGGAATATGTGTATCTATGCTGGAGCTCACATTCTTATCCTCAACATGGGATACGTAGAGGCTCTCTGGACCTTTCCAGATTCTGCACATTCACCTGTTACTGTGCTTCGTGTGATGCAGCAATTCTTGAGGGAAAAACAATCAATCTTAAGGTCTCTTCCCATTATATATAGTCAAGATGATACATACATATTAGTGCAAAGAAGTTAAAAGTTTTTTACAATTGTTTTGTAGTACTCTGGCATGATTAATACTTGTGGTATGTATGTCTATCCATTTGAAGGCATAGAATATCTCTGACTAAAGATATTGTGATGATTTAAAAAGTAATTTTTAATGTAATTCAAGTCATCAACCAAATAAAATGTTATAATCACACAAGATCTAAATCTGGCTCTACTACACGACTAGGTATGCATTTTTGCAAAACCCTACTATATGATCAAGGTAGGCTCATGGGATTCCAGGGTTGTGGCAGAATAGTGCCAGATCTTTTATATCTTCTCACCACGCATTTCAAACAAAGTCTTTTAACAACTTGACCCTCTAACATCTGATTTGTAAAAACTGCTTAGTGGCCAATATTAGCTAAGAACTACAATCCTGCAGAACTGGAATTGTAAGAGATCATTTAAGTCAGCAGTTTCAAATCTGTTGTCTTTTTAATAGTAGAATCTTTTTTTCCCCAAGCAAATCTTGAGTGAAACACCAAGAAAAATAAAGCACATAAATGTCAAGTTTCTCTGTTGTGAAGTGTGGAAAGAGTTGGGGAGAGATCACTGTTCTGCTGCCCAAGCTTCCCCTCTCCTGCCTCTGCTTGGTCCTCCTCAGACCATCTTACAGAGACCAATCTGAAAACCGAAAATCACTCAACTAACACAACTCTTGATTTCATGCAAGGGAAAAGTGAGGCACAGAGAAAGGAAATGTCTTGCCCAGGAGTACATGGTTCATCAGTGTCTGAACTGACGCTACAACATAATTCTCAGCATTCTGAGTCATTATCCTTTTCTCAGTAAACCATATTGTACAGTTTGTTTATATGAAAATGTGACTAATGACATTAAGACATAACTAATTCATGAGAGATTTTAAAACACAATTACATTTTTCTTTTTTTTTTTTTTTTTTGATGGCATCTCACTCTGTCACCCAGGCTGGAGTGCAGTGGCGTGATCTTGGCTCACTACAACCTCCACCTCCTGGGTTCAAGTGATTCTCCTGCCTCAGCCTCCCAAGTAGCTAGGATTACAGGCACCTGCAACCACCCACCACAGCTGGCTAATTTTTGTTTGTTTGTTTGTTTGAGATGGAGTCTCACTCTGTTGCCCAGGCTCGAGTGCAGTGGCGCGATCTCGGCTCACCACAGCCTCCACCTCCCAGGTTCCAGTGGTCCTTCTGCCTCAGTGTCCCGAGCAGCTGGGAATACAGGCACACACCACCACTCCTGGCTAATTTTTGTATTTTTAGTAGAGACGGGGTTTTACTATATTGATCAGGCTGGTCTCGAACACCTGACCTTGTGATCTGCCTGCCTCAGTCTCCCAAAATGTTGGGATTACAGTGAGCCACCACGCCTGGCCCATGTCCGCCTAATTTTTTTGTATCTTTTTTTTTTTTTTTTAGTAGAGATGGAGTTTCATCATGTTGACCAGGCTGGTTTCAAACTCCTGACCCCAGTTGATCCACTCGCCTTGGCCTCCCAAAGTGCTAGGATTACAGGTGTGAGCCACTGCGCCTGGCCCACAATTACATTTTTCAACAGGTAGCTCTGGCATCATTCAGATAGATTTCACTTAAACTTCAGCCATACCAGTGCTTCCAACTCAAGATGCAGACTCTTCTTTTTAGAGTTTAACCTGACAATTTCTTCTTGTTCTCTATTCTTTTGATTGAGAAGCTCCTGTCGCCGAATTCTCTCCCATTCTAAGCGACGTTGTCGTTCAAGTTCCTGTTTTGCTGCCTGAAAAAAAAGGAATTAAACTTAATTTTTAAATTAAAAATTTTGCATGATTCAAAAACTGGGAAGACAATAGAAGTTAGGCAGAGTTTAACACTTAGTGGCTATAGTGGCTAAGGGTAGCTAGGCAAATCTAGTTTTATTAATGGGTCTAAAGACTTCCAAAAAAGTGGCTTCATCTATCATATTTTCTGATTTCTTCAAGAGATCTTTTTTTTTTTTCCCCCCAGACAGCATCTCGCTCTGTCACCCAGGCTGGAATGCAGTGGCACCACCTTGGCTCACTGCAACATCTACTGCCTGGGCTCAAGCGATTCTCCTGCCTCAGTCCCCGAAGTAGCTGGGATTACAGCCACATGCCACCACGCCTGGCTAATTTTTGTACTTTTTGTAGAGACAGGGTTTCACCATGTTGCCCAGGTTGGAAGACCACCCTTTTGTTACAGTCATTTTTCTCTTAATAAGTTACAGAATGACTTCATAAATATAAATGTTAACAGGAATAATCTCCCCTCTATTCTGGTATCTGGGGGAAAAAATTCTATTTATATTATTTCAGTGCGCAATAACTTTCTGTGATTCATCCCTGGCCCTTTAAAACACAGCCAGTCCTCCTAAGGACCCTTCTTTCCCAGCAACACTATCCCAAAGGCCTGTGTAAGCCCATCCTCTCGATTCCTCTCTAGAGAGACTTTCAATGCCCCACTCTCATCTTTCTGCCTCTCCAATTCCTTGGACTCTTAATCTGGATCTTAAACTTGCTTTAGTCTAATGACTTGCTCAGCTGGCTAACTAACCTTAGCTCCTCACTCAACTCAGCTCTGCAGTCAATCCTCCTTTCACTGAGATATCACATGCAGAGGATGCTTTCTCTACCACTTACCAGTTCTGAAAACTCCTTATAAGCAAGAAGCCTCTTTCCCTCCTCAAGGGAAGGAAGGATCAGATTTGTATAGGATGAGAACGAAATGATGCAGAGCAAAAGGCAAAACAAAAATTCAAAAATAAGCATTTTTTAATCAAATAAAATACAGTCACTTATTAAATGTAATGATTTTCTTAAGAAATAAAAAATTTAAAAATAACCTCTCGTCTTTCTATCTCTTTTCTCCTTTCTTCCTCTCGTTGCCTCTCCAATTCCCGTTGCTTCTCCAAGCGTTTTTCTAATTCAAGTTGTTTCTTCCATTCTTGTTCTTGTAATTCTCTCTGTTTTCGTTCCCACTCTTCCTTTTCTTTCTGGGCTTTACGTTCTGCCTCCCTCTGTTGCTGCTCCATCAAGGCTTGGCGTCGCTTCTCCAGCTCCATGTTCCCTCGCTCATAGTTGGCTTTCCGTTTGTCCTCAAAAGTAACTGAACAGGGTATGCCATCAGCATCTGCACACATGAACAGCCTACAGAACCTATAATCTAGTTTCTACAATACTTACGCCTTGTGATCATTTGAGTGCTATTAGTATTTGAATACTTCCCCTGAGGATAATTTTAACTCATATCTAAGTGGAAAAATATCTACTTTCTTCAAGGATATTCAATTTTAGAAAATAAAATTTTTAACTTTGAATCCATTCAAGAGAGAAATAATTTTTATAAACTTGCCAATAAAAATACTTTTTGGCCGGGCGTGGTGGCTCACGCCTGTGATCCCAACACTTTGGGAGGCCAAGGCGGGTAATCACCTAAGGTCAGGAGTTCAAGACCAGCCTGGCCAACATGGTGAAACCCCGTCTCTACTAAAAATACCAAAAATTAGTCAGACATAGTGGTGGGCACCTGAAATCCCAGCTACTCAGGAGGCTGAGACTGGAGAATTGCTTGAGCCCGGGAGGCAGAGGTTGCAGTGAACCGGGATTGCGCACTCCAGCCTGGGTAACGAGAGAAACTCCGTCTCAGGGAAAAAAAAAAAACTTTTTCGACTTTTTTCTCTTCTTCAAGGACAATCAAAGCTGTGTGGTTATACATTTGTTTTGATGTCATTAGCATCCTAATATATTAAAACAGCTACAAATGTATTATTTCAACCAAAATTTAAATGTTTTTAAAGGTAAAGATTTCATTACAAAGTTTGCTCTAATAACTCAGGCTAAAGTAGGAGAAATACTTTAACTCAGATGTCTATAATCCTGTCAAATACATATAATTGTCTCTTCTTCATACTCTTTTCATTTTGACCATCTTAATTTTATCAATATCAAAATACATCCCATCTATCAAAGTTTTTTCTCATATAGCACATAAAATATTAAAAATATAAACATTCTAAATATTCAGTTACATGTAAAGGTAGAATTTAAAAGAATTCAGTATAAATATACAACTTTGACACTCAATGATACCTGGTAATTTCTTCTGAGGTTCCTCTTCTTGTATTTTCTGATATGAAGGCAGAGTTCCATTAATGGAATCAATTTGCTTTCCTCCTCTAAAAAAAATCAAACAACAAAGTTAGCATCGTGCAGTCTGGACATTTTCAGACTAGATAACACAGACTACCAGTGATTACAGCAATTTGATATTGGGAATATAGTATTAAAGATATTTAAAACACTTTGGTATGTCATTACAATATGTAGCAGTATATGGATATTCAAGACAGAGAAATCTGGATTCAAATCATGGTTCAGCTAATTTTTGTTCTTGGGCAAATTTTTCTTTATCTCCTTAGTCATTAGCTTCCTTATGCACAACATGATGAAAACACACTTTTTTTTTTCTTTTTTTTGAGGCAGGGTCTTGCTCTGCTGCCCAGGCTAGAGTGCTGTGGCATAATCACAATTCACTGTAGCCTCTAATTCCTATGCTCTAGTGATCCTCCTGCCCCAGCTTCCAGAGTAGCTAAGACTACAGGCGCATCTGGCTAATTATTTTTATTTTTGTAGAGACGGGGTCTCACTATGTTGTCTATGCTCGTCCTGAACTCCTGGCCTCATGTGATCCTCCCACCTCAGCTCCCAAAGTGTTATGATTACAGGCATAAGCTGCCATGCCTGGCCCACACCTACTTCTAACATGTACCCTTTTCCAGTATTACTCATTGAATACTAAAATAAATGGCAGTGCAAATATTTAACTCTCTTCTAAATCACATCTGCCAAGTTATCAAAACCACAGCTCTCGACCTCCAGGCACACTCACCTGAAAGATGGAGGAACAAGCTCAGGAGGTAAAGTCAGTGGTAATGGCTGTCCAGCTTTGGCCATGTCAGTAAGGTGCATTGCAAGAATAAACTCTTCTGCTTTTAGCTGTCCATCACCATCAATGTCAGCCAGAGTCCTAAAGAAAATAAAATTAACAACTTAATAAAGCCTATTCGGAGTAAAATATTGCTTCAAAAGTTCAATTTTTTATTTTATTTTATTTTTTTGAGATGGAGTCTAGGTCTGTTGCTCAAGCTGGAGTGCAGTGGCAGTCTCGGCTTACTGCAAGCTCTGCCTTCCGGGTTCACACCATTCTCCTGCCTCGGCCTCCCAAGTAGCTGGGACTATAGGTGCCCACCACCACACCCGGCTAATTCTTTGTGTTTTTAGTAGAGACGGGGTTTCACCATGTTAGCCAGGATGGTCTCGATCTCCTGACCTCTGATTCGCCTGCCTCAGCCTCCCAAAGTGCTGGGATTACAGGCGTGAGCCACCCGTGCCCGGCCAATTTTTTATTTTTAAAAGAAGGATAATGATGGTAAAACTGCTGGGTACACTTATTTTAGTGAAATGTAAATACATACATTTACATAACTCACTATTGAATGTACATATTTACATTCAATAGTGAGTTAATTTTCACCCTTGATTTTCATGACATAAAAGAGAGTGAAGAAACTCTGAAACAGAAAGAGACCTACCCCTTCTGAGAAAGTGGTTTATCTTACTCCATGGTTAATTCACCTACCAAATCACATTTACCTATATTAAAAATGAGATACTCTCTGATTCTCCATAGAAGGGATTAGATCAAAGAAAACAAGTTTTTCTTGTAAAATATAGTCATGAACTGCATAATGACATATCAGTGAACAATGGACTGCACTTATAATGGTGGTCCCATAAGATTATAATGGAGTTGAAAAATTCCTATCACCTGCGGACATTGTAGCTGTCATAATGCAATGCATTACCTATGTGTTTGTGATGATGCTAGTGTGAACAAACAAACTGCACTGCCAGCTGTAGAAAAGTACAGCATATACAATTATGTACAGAACATAACACTCAATAACAATAAACACCTATTAATATGCTACTGGATAATGTATTTACTATACTGCATTTTTATATATATATATTTTTTTTTTAATCTTTTTTTAAATTATTGTTATTTTTTTAAATTATACTTTAAGTTCTAGGGTACACGTGCATAACGTGCAGGTTTGTTACATATGTATACTTGTGCCATGTTGGCGTGCTGCACCCATCAACTCGTCAGCACCCATCAACTCGTCATTTACATCAGGTATAACTCCCAATGCAATCCCTTCCCCCTCCCCCCTTCCCACGATAGGCCCCGGTGTGTGATGTTCCCCTTCCCGAGTCCAAGTGATCTCATTGTTCAGTTCCCACCTATGAGTGAGAACATGCGGTGTTTGGTTTTCTGTTCTTGCAATAGTTTGCTGAGAATGATGGTTTCCAGCTGCATCCATGTCCAAAGGACACAAACTCATCCTTTTTTATGGCTGCATGGTATTCCATGGTGTATATGTGCCACATTTTCTTAATCCAGTCTGTCACTGATGGACATTTGGGTTGATTCCAAGTCTTTGCTATTGTGAATAGTGCCGCAATAAACATATGTGTGCATGTGTCTTTATAGCAGCATGATTTATAATCCTTTGGGTATATATCCAGTAATGGGATGGTTGGGTCATATGGTACTTCTAGTTCTAGATCCTTGAGGAATCGCCATACTGTTTTCCATAATGGTTGAACTAGTTTACAATCCCACCAACAGTGTAAAAGTATTCCTATTTCTCCACATCCTCTCCAGCACCTGTTGTTTCCTGACTTTTTAATGATTGCCATTCTAACTGGTGTGAGATGATATCTCATTGTGGTTTTGATTTGCATTTCTCTGATGGCCAGTGATGATGAGCATTTTTTCATGTGTCTGTTGGCTGTATGAATGCCTTCTTTTGAGAAACGTCTGTTCATATCCTTTGCCCACTTTTTGATGGGGTTGTTTTTTTCTTGTAAATTTGTTTGAGTTCTTTGTAGGTTCTGGATATTAGCCCTTTGTCAGATGAGTAGATTGCAAAAATTTTCTCCCATTCTGTAGGTTGCCTGTTCACTCTGATGGTAGTTTCTTTTGCTGTGCAGAAGCTCTTCAGTTTAATTAGATCCCATTTGTCAATTTTGGCTTTTGTTGCCGTTGCTTTTGGTGTTTTAGACATGAAGTCCTTGCCCATGCCTATGTCCTGAATGGTATTACCTAGGTTTTCTTCTAGGGTTTTTATGGTATTAGGTCTAACATTTAAGTCTCTAATCCATCTTGAATTAATTTTCGTATAAGGAGTAAAGAAAGGATCCAGTTTCAGCTTTCTACTTATGGCTAGCCAATTTTCCCAGCACCATTTATTAAATAGGGAATCCTTTCCCCATTTCTTGTTTTTCTCAAGTTTGTCAAAGATCAGATGGCTGTAGATGTGTGGTGTTATTTCTGAGGCCCCTGTTCTGTTCCATTGGTCTATATCTCTGTTTTGGTACCAGTACCATGCTGTTTTGGTTACTGTAGCCTTGTAGTATAGTTTGAAGTCAGGTAGCGTGATGCCTCCAGCTTTGTTCTTTTGACTTAGGATTGTCTTGGAGATGCGGGCTCTTTTTTGGTTCCATATGAACTTTAAAGCAGTTTTTTCCAATTCTGTGAAGAAACTCATTGGTAGCTTGATGGGGATGGCATTGAATCTATAAATTACCTTGGGCAGTATGGCCATTTTCACGATATTGATTCTTCCTATCCATGAGCATGGTATGTTCTTCCATTTGTTTGTATCCTCTTTTATTTCACTGAGCAGTGGTTTGTAGTTCTCCTTGAAGAGGTCCTTTACATCCCTTGTAAGCTGGATTCCTAGGTATTTCATTCTCTTTGAAGCAATTGTGAATGGAAGTTCATTCATGATTTGGCTCTGTTTGTCTGTTACTGGTGTATAAGAGCGCTTGTGACTTTTGCACATTATTCAGTTAGGAAAAGAAGTCAAATTGTCCCTGTTTGCAGATGACATGATTGTATATTTAGAAAACCCCATTGTCTCAGCCCAAAATTTCCTTAAGCTGATAAGAAACTTCAGCAAAGTCTCAGGATATACTGCATTTTTTATTGTTATTTTAGAGCGTACTCCTTCTACTTACAGAAAAAAAAGTTAACTGCAAGACAGCCTCAGGCGGGTCCATCAGGATAAATTCCAGAAGGCATTGTTATCATAGGGGACAATGGGTCCATGCGTGTTATTGCCCCTGTCCAGTGAGACAAGATGTGGAGGTAGAAGACAGTGATACTGATGATCTTGACCCTCTGTAGGCCTAAGCTAACGGGTGTCTTTGTGTATCAGTTTTTAACAAAAGTTTAAAAACTAAAAATAAATTTTAAAAATAAAAAGAGCTTTAAAGAATAGGATATAAATATCTTTCTGTACAATGTGTTTGTGTTTTAAGCTAAGTGTTATTACAAGAGTCAAAAAGTTTTTTTTTTTTTTTTTTTTGAGACAAAGTCTCACTCTGTCGCCCAGGCTGGAGTGCAGTGGCCGGATCTCAGCTCACTGCAAGCTCCATCTCCCGGGTTTACGCCATTCTCCTGCCTCAGCCTCCCGAGTAGCTGGGACTACAGGCGCCCGCCACCTCTCCCGGCTAGTTTTTTGTATTTTTTAGTAGAGACGGGGTTTCACCATGTTGGCCAGGATGGTCTCGATCTCCTGACCTCGTGATCCACCCGTCTCGGCCTCCCAAAGTGCTGGGATTACAGGCTTGAGCCACCGCGCCTGGCCTAAAAAGTTTTAAACAATTAAAAGGTTTATAAAGTTAAAAAGTTATAGTATGCCAAGATTAATCTATTGTTGGGGAAAATATTTTTTGTAAATGTGGTGTAGCTTAAGGGTACAACAACATTCTGCACAATTACATTTGCCTCCAAGCTTAATACTAACTTTCAAATGGCTGTTTTTATAGAGCATCTCTGAGTCACAAACTTTTACAGAAACAGTATCTTTCTCATGATAGGGGAGAGAGAGTTTAATTAATTAATGCATAGTTAATCAAATGTAATTAAGGGACAAACTTACCAAATAGTAGCTAGCTGAGTTTGAGAAAGATTTGACTGAAGAAGGGCATTTCTAGCTTGAAAACCTGATTAAGCGGAGAAAATCACAAAGGAATTCTTTAGTCTCTTTCAAGTTATGCACAACAAAATAGCTGTATCTGTAAAATAACAATGCTACTAGGGTATCCTGGGAACTTTTAACATCAAAATGTTTTTACCATGTGCTAGGTGCTAAGCATTCAGTAGTAATCAAACACAGTCACTGCCCCAAGGAATTTCAAATCTAGAATTAGTGGTATCAAGTGCTCTCCCCTGTCTTTTCAGCAAGATAATAATACACACAAGTGGCTAACATGAAAGAACAAGACATCAGGCACATAGAGTATTAGAGGCCAAGATTGTGGGCCCTCTTGTACTCCCAGCAGGTGCAGCACTTCCCACTCCTAGGTGACTGAGCTGTGAGTAGCAGAAGAGTCAGGCGCCACTCTGGGTTCAGTCTGAGTCAAGGTCTGTCCAAAACAACTCTCACACAAGAGATTACATCTGCCAACACTTTCTCAGCAACAGCTCCAACTACAAGAAAGCCAGCCAAGTGCAGCTAGATTTATTGTCCCACTGGGCCTTCAACATAGGACTAGATAATCAAAGCAACCATGTATTACAATATGCAGCTAAATGTTTATGTTATATAACTTTTAAAGCATTTTCATTCTACTTTTTCAATCTGGACATTTAACATAAATCACATAAAAACACTGGAAATTAAACCCGGAGCCTCGCCCTACTGATTACTCCTCAGATTTCACTTAGGAAATTGATTTGAGTAGGTCTTTGTGTTAAAAGGAAGATTCTTCTAAATAAGAGAGATGGAAGGCTATTTTAAACCTGAAAAAAAGGTTCAAAACTATTTCAGCTTTTGGACAAAAAAAAAAAAAGATCCTTTTGGACTGAAAGAAGATCCCTTAGCATCAGGCAATAGAGCAAACAGAAGAGAGGAGGAGGAGGAATGTAAATGGTTAAAAATCATATTCATGGAGGGCTTTATAGGTATGAGGCAAAGTCTGAGTAATACAAAGGGCCATAGAGAGCCAGCAGAGTATCTTACTAAGGAAAGCTCATTGGAACACGTACACTTTTAGTCGGCCAAGCCTCTGGATATCCTATATCCTCTGCTTAGAATGCCAGACCCTCCATTCTTTACTTTGTAGTCTATCCTCTAAGATCTGGCTCTAATGTCTTTTCTTCTGTGAAACATTCTCTCTTATATCCTTGGAGTTAGTCACTTTCTCATCTACATTAATCACAGCACTTTTAAACAAGTAATTAAACACCTTGATTACATGAGCTATATACTATGGGCTCTTCAAAGGTATGAACCATGTCTTCCTCCTCTCTGTATTCCTGTGCCTAACAGAGTGCCCAGAAAGTATGTGATTCAGGAAACAGTTACATCAATGACTTAATCTAAACAAATTTTTAAAAACTATGTTTAGGGGGAGAAGAAGAGAAGGAAAAAAAGGAAAAAACAGACTACTGGACAGGCACGGTGGCTCATGTCTGTAATCCCAAAACTTTGGGAGACCAAGGCGGGCGGATCACCTGAGGTCGGGAGTTCGAGACCAGCCTGGCCAATATGGCGAAACCCTGTCTCTACTAAAAAAAAAAAATTAGCTGGGTATGGTGGCGTGTGCCTGTAGGAGGCAGGAGAATCGCTGGAACCCAGGAAGCAGAGGCTGCAGTGAGCCAAGATCGCACCACTGCACTCCAGCCTAGGTGACAGAGCAAGACTCTGTCTCAAAAAAAAAAAAAAAAAAAAAAAATCACCAACTCCTACATTTATTGAAAAAAACAAACATATAAGTCCAGATTAGCCTCATCTTCATATTCTTGGGGCTCATGCTCAGCTTAAGGACACCAGCAGCAACTATTCTTTTTATAGAACACCTTGTCTTTACCCACAGATACATAGCTTTACCCTTGTAGGTCTCAGAATAATAATGACATTCTCTAAAAACACCACAATACACAACCTTCATACAATGTGGCATATACTAATGAAGTTATATTAGGATCATTTCCCCACAGTTGGCTCCCCATTCACTGCCCTTCATATCCCAATGCAAAATCACCTCTGTTTATACTGTTACATTTACAGTACTTATACAAAGTGTACTACTCTTAAGTATGCTAATGAATTTTCTCTTTTTTTTTTTTTGAGACATAGTCTAGCTCTGTAAACCAGGCTGGAGCGCAGTGGCGTGATCTCAGCTCACTGCAACCTCTGCCTGCCAGGCACAAACAATTCTCCTGCCTCAGACTCCAGAGTAGCTGGGATTACAGGCGTCCACCACCACGCCTGGCTAAATTTTGTATTTTTAGTAGCGATGGGGTTTCACCATGTTGACCAGGCTGGTCTCAAACTCCTGACCTCAAGTGATCCGCCCACCTAAGCCTCCCAAAATGTTGGAATTACAGGTGTGAGCCACTGCACTTGGCCTGCCTAATGAATTTTTACATAGGTATGCACATACACACCGATATCAAGATGCAGAATGTTTCCAGCAACTCAGAAGGTTTGCACATGGTCCCTTCCCCACATAGTAAACACATTATTCTGATTTCTATCACCATTAATTAGGTCTCCTGTTCTTCAGTTTTGTATAAATGGGTTAAATGGTATGGTCCTTTTGGGATGCTTTCATTCAATACAATACCTATGAAAGTCATTCAAGTGGTTGCATGTATCAGCAATTCATTTGGTTTTATTGTTTTAAAGTATTCTGTTACGTAAATATACCGTCATTTATCTATTCTGTTGATGAACACTTAGGTTGCGAACATTTTTGTACGCATCTTTTTCATCAACTTTCGTTCAGCTGAAAACAAATAACTTCTTTTTATTAGAGAGATGGGCTCTCACTAAGTTGCCCAGGCTGGACTCCTGGGCTCAAGCAATCCTCCTGCCACAGCCTCCCAAGTAGCTGGGACTACAGGCACATGCCACTATGCCTAGCAAAGAGAATCTTTTTTTTTTTTTTCTTGAGACAGAGTCTTGTTCTGTCGCCAGGCTGGAGTGCAGCGGCGCCATCTCGGCTCACTGCAACCTCTGTCTCCTGGGTTCAAGCAATTCTCCTGCCTCAGCCTCCAGAGTAGCTGGGACTACAGATGTGTGCCACCATGCCCAGCTAATCTGTGTATTTTTAGCAGAGACAGGGTTTCACCATGTTGGCCAGGGTGGTCTTGATCTCTTGACTTCATGATCTGCCCACCTTGGCCTCCCAAAGTGCTAGGATTACAGGTGTGAGCCACCACCCTCGGCCAAAATAAACTTTTTAAATGCAAAATGTAGGGTACAAAGAAGTTAATTTTTTCAAAGAATAGGAATTATGACTTTATATTAATCTCCAGTATGGTTCAATACCATATTTCACAGAATCTAAAATTCCACTGGCTATAAGACATACTATTATTTTATGCATAAGAAAGCACTGCTAATGAAACTATGACACAGTGCTAAGACATCACTAATTGTAGCACACATCCTAATTTTAGAGACATTAAAATGTAAAAAAAAGCGTGTCAAAGAAAGCATACCTTGTTTCATGCAATTTGATAAAATTACAGAAAATCTTAGATATGTAATATGAAATAAATGTAAAAATACAAAGTATATATATAAGTTAAGAAGTATAAGTCACCCGTGAACCTACCACCCATCTTAAGAACTAGATTACTAAATGCCTTGAATCTATCTGTGTTCCTTGACTTATTCCCATGCTTCCACAAGAGGTAACCACTACCCTGAATTTTGTATGCATAATTCCCTTGCTTTAAAAAATAGTTATCACATAGTTATGTATCTTTAAATAAAATACTGTATATATTTGCTTGTCCAATCAATTCCAAAAGTCTTACTGCTTGTTCCCTTGCCTCTCTGCATAACTACTGACCCTAGACTCCTATTTCATAGACTACTTTTCATTCTCCAAATAGGCCATGTACTTTTTGCTCTTAATTTCTCATTTGTCACCATCAAATGCCCCCACGTTCGATCTCTGTCGAAATCCTGACTTTTTCATGGAGCTTAAATGCTCCCTTCCTATAAGATACCTCATCTGAACTCTTCAGCTTTAATATATCCCATTCTATGTTACTTAGCACTTAAAGTTCTATTATTATTTTTTTTTTTTTGAGACGGAGTCTCACGCTGTTGCCCAGGCTGGAGTGCAGTGGCGCGATCTCGGCTCACTGCAAGCTCCGCCTCCTGGGTTCACGCCATTCTCCTGCCTCAGCCTCCTGAGTAGCTAGGACTACAGGCGCCCGCCACCGCGCCCGGCTAATTTTTTGTATTTTTAGTAGAGACGGGGTTTCACTGTGGTCTCGATCTCCTGACCTTGTGATCCGCCCGCCTCGGCCTCCCAAAGTGCTGGGATTACAGGCTTGAGCCACCGTGCCCGGCAGTTCTATTATTTTTAAACACGTATTTTACTCGGTCCTAAATCATAATTTCTTGCTGAGTGAAGGGGGTGTGGGAAAGTTAGAAGGTGGGAACTCTACTTGCCTGTTACCCTCTGTTTATGTCTCCTTTGCTGTTTTCAATTAGTACAGTTTGGATGACATTTTAGCCTGGACTCAAATGTTTTACAGTGAACTAAGGCCAAGTTTTACAGGCACATTTGTGCTAGAGCACTAAAGGGTGAGCTATGCTCACCTGAGGTTTTATAATAGGGTAAGCAGAGAAAAAGCCCAATGCAGAGGAGGATTCTCAGGAAAAGTGAGCTGAGGCTAAGTTCCACACACTCTCTCTTGTGACCCATAGCTCTCCATCCACTGCAAAGCTTAGAGGATGAGGTTTGATCTTCTTAAGGGACAGGTCTTTTGCCAAAAAGTTGGGGGTATATCTGGTGCCCGACTTGACAATAAGAACTTTGAAGAAAGCAATCAAGTTGAATCCATCTTTGAATCCTTATACAACTTCAGGTATTTGTATTTATCAAACGCCTGCTAAATTTTTTGGATGTTAAAATGTCAGATGAGCTACACAATACAAATTCAAATGAGAGTTCTTCAATGGAAGTCCACACAAAAGACCCTTTCTCATGCTCCTCAGCACTGTATGCTGCTTACCTGAGAGATATCCACTCATGCTTTTGTCAAGACTATTAAATTTTTGCCGATATTTTAATCTTGAAGGCTGAGGAACTGCCCACTCTGAGGTCCCAGTCTTGGGTGAGTTCCCTGAGAGTGAAGCAGTCGAGGAAGTTGAGCTATAAAAAAATTTATTTAAAATTTTTATGTTGCTAAATAAAATATATTTAATTAAACTTTGTAAGACCAAGGCATTAAGAATCTTATATACCAGGGGTCCCGAACCGTCGGGCCACAGACCTGTTACAAACCAGGCTGGACAGCAGGGCTCGGTGAGTGGCAGGTGAGTCAGCACTACTACCTGAGCTCCAGCTCCTGCCCAGTGAGCAGCGGCATTAGATCCTCATAGGAGTGCGAATCGTATTGTGAATGGCACATGTGAGGGACCTAGGTTGGATGCTCCCTTTGAGAATCTAATGCCTGATGATCTGAGATGTAACAGTTTCATCCTAAAACCATTGCTTCAAGTCTGTGAAAAAACTGTCTTCCATGAAACCAGTCCCTGGTACCAAAAAGGTTGAGGACCACTGTTATATACTATAATGGTGACTGCCTTTTTTGGGAGACAGAGTCTCACTCTGTCACCAGCCTGGAGTGCAGTGGCATGATCCTGGATCACTGCAACCTCTACCTCCTGGGTTCAAGTAATTCTCCTGCCTCAGCCTCCCGAGTAGCTGGGACTACAGGCACATGCCACCAGGCCCGGCTACTTTTTGTGTATATTTTTAGTAGAGACAGGGTTTCATCATGTTGCCCAGGCTGGTCTCGAACTCCTGAGCTCACGCAATCCGCCCACCTCAGCCTCCCAAAGTGCTGGGATTACAGGAGTGAGCCACTGTGCCTGGCCAATGGTGACTGCTTTTGCATTTTACATTTTTTTTTTTAATTTTAAGCAATTATCACTATTCTTAGTAAAGCAAAGACCATACGAAGTATAGAACTCCATGAGACTACCGCATATAAAGAATCCGCTCTGTGCCAGACCTTATATCATACTAAGGCCTTTACAAATATTTCTAAAATCCTCCCAACAAACTTAAAAAATATTACAGTCCCCATCTTTTAGATGGGTAAACTATGGCTCAGCAATGTTAAGAAAAAACAAGGTCACAGAATCAGTGAGTAACCTGGGATATGAATGTTGTTCTTCTGGGTCAAATCTAACACTCTCCGTACACTACCCTGAAGAGTATAATAGTGATTTATATGAAGGATGATTAATGTAATGAATACTGATGCATTTGTGCTTTGTAAAATTTAAAAGATACCAAATTAGTATAATCTGCTCAAGAAAGAAATTAACAATGTACAATGAGTATGACCACTCCTTGGGAAATATAACATCTTTTAAAGGAAAAGTACACAGCTTTAGGCAAAAAAAATAATTAAAATATTTTTAGTTTACATGAAGTATTTTTTCAAAACTAAAATGCCACAGACACTTAATAATTCTAAAAATAAATAATATATTTTATGTGAGTTGTAAGTAGTAAATTTACCTTAAGTATTTGTACTTGGCCATTATAAAGTAAAACTTAGGTAAGCTCAAAGCTTTAAAAAAATCATTTGCTAAAAAAAGACTTCTTATTGAAAGAATACAAAGCTGTCAGAGTTAGGTAGTCATACCTACTAGATCCTAAATCAATCAGAGACTGTGCTTTCTGTATACTAGCACCTCCAAATCCTCCCATCATCAGACTGTAAGATGACCCATGAGGCAATGCTAAAAAAGAAAAAGAAGGAAAGGATAAAAGAAATTTGTATCTGTTCAAACATAAATATAATAGTTTCTTTCTTTACATGAAATAATGACTCATTAGAAACAAAGTACTCACTTGAAGAAGAATAAGGAATGGATAAAGGCTGAATGAGACTGGCGGTTCCATTTGGTAATGATGATGTGCTAACAGAAGGCACTAGGGGAGCGGGCATCATTAAGGGAGGAAGGTTGGTCCCTGAAGTCGCAGAGGACAATGATGTTATAGGTGCAGCTGGAGGCAATGGCTGAGGAATGGACAGATTGGGCATGCTTCCCATTCCTAAAGTCAAAAGAAAACACTTTCTCCAATGCTAGAAAATCAATTATAAAACACATACAAAAAACAAGTTTACAGTACAGTGGGCAGACTCTATGTTTACCGAAACACCACAGAGAAATTATCCTTCGACCCAGCAATGAGGGAGGTAAACTGCTGCTCTAATACTAATATTCTGATCTGTATGAACTAAGAAAATACCTAGTAAAGAGTTAAATATTCTCCTCTCTCATCATGAATAAAACTAAGCAGCCTTTTCCAATTGAATATGAGTATCCTCAAGGAAAGAATATATTACCAGATCCAACGAGGTTTTTGTGATAGGATAATACAGTGCTACTAAGTTACTTAATACACACACACTCACACACACACACACACACTCACATACACCCACACACTCACACCCACACACCCCCCCCACACACACACCCACACACTCACACCCCCCACACACACACACACACTCCCTCTTCTCTCTCTCTCTCACACTCCCCCCAAACAAAAAGACTGTAAGTAGTAGATATTTTATGAGATCCACTTATGCACATGCATTATTTGCAAGAAAGTGTGTCACATATTTTCCTTTTCTTGTAAGTAACATTCCTATGAATTCAAGGACAAGTCTTTAAAAAGAACAAAGTGATGACTTTTATTCATTTATTAACAGCAGAATACTAATATATAAATATGGTCACACAACGATTTGGTGTTTATCTCCAGAATTCACTACAATAGTGAAATAATTTTGTGGAGTTTGTTGTTTGTTTGAGATGGGGGTCTCACTATGTTGCCCAGACTAGAATGAAGTGGCTATTCACAGGTATGATCATAGCACGCTACAACCTCAAACTCCTAGACTCAAGCAATCCTACCCACAGCCTCCCAGGCAGCCAGAACTACAGGCACACACCCCTATAACCAGCTCTAGAATTCTATGTTCTTTTTTTTTTTTTTTTTTTTTGAGACAGAGTCTTGCTCTGTCGCCCAGGCTGGAGTGCAGTGGCCGGATTCAGCTCACTGCAAGCTCTGCCTCCCGGGTTTACGCCATTCTCCTGCCTCAGCCTCCCGAGTAGCTGGGACTACAGGCGCCTGCCACCTCGCCCGGCTAGTTTTTTGTATTTTTTTAGTAGAGACGGGGTTTCACCGTGTTAGCCAGGATGGTCTTGATCTCCTGACCTCGTGATCCGCCCGTCTTGGCCTCCCAAAGTGCTGGGATTACAGGCTTGAGCCACCGCGCCCGGCCTATGTTCTAAAATATGTAGTGAAGGAACATGTTTCAGATACACAGACATACCTAATTGAATGTTCCATTCAAAATGAGTGTTTCTCACATATAATTATAAGAAATTGCCTGATCAAACTTAACAGAAAACATACCACCTGGTTATCGCTGATGAATATGTAAACCTATGAGCCCAAAGTCTGCAACTTTTGGCCCTAAATTTAGCTGGCTAATTAACCTTTAAAAAAAATTCAACTTACATAAAATTTTAAATTATCTCCCAAATCAAACCATTTCAAGTGAGTTTAAAACTGCTCAAAATTTTTTCTATATTACTAATATATATATAGAGAGAGAGGAAACTAAGACTAGTATTTGGGATTGGCTATACCTAGGGAGACCATATAATTTATCACACAACTAGGAGTTGTAAAAGGAGACACTAACTGGACCAGGTGCCAGGACAAAAGGCATAAATCAGAACTGTCCCTAGAAAACCAGAACACATGGATCCCCTACCTGTGACAGTGAATTTAATATTTATTATCTCTAAAATGAAAATTAACTTGGAATTTGGGGATTGTCATTTTGTGCTAACAAATCCTTTTCTAATACTCAAATATGTCTAGGGATAAAGTTTAAGTAGCAAATACAGGTATTTAAATTAATACACACTTACCAAAACGAGCAGAAATTAATGGAGAAAACATAGGGGGTTGCTTCATAATGGGAGGGAGAACCACAGGCAATTGTTGGCCTTGAAGCTTCAGTTTGATGAGTTTCATAGCTATGGAGAACTCTTGCTGATCCATCTTCCCATCCTTGTTTAGGTCTGATAAAGCCCTAAAAGGAGCATGAGGTAGGTAGATTGGTATGTGGGGTGGTGGTGGGAAAACTAATGTTATTTTGGAGGTTAACAAAGTAAAAAAGATGATATGGCATTCACGTGTGCATCATCACTAAATTTAAAATATCTAATATGTAAAATATATAATAACAAAAAGATAAAACCTACACATTAAGAAATACTGACCAGAGATAACAACTAATAAAACACTGACTGTCTATACAGAATCTAGAAACCTTTGGGCTGAATTCCACCAGTTTAGGTATAAAAAAATTCAAGAGTATAATACTTCAAATTTAATTTATTCATTTGTCCAAATATTTATTGAATACTTGCTATGTACCTCATACACTGCCAGGCATGAGAATATTCCAAGTGGAAAGACGGGGTAGGGGTTGTTACTTATTGTAAACGTTTTTAAAAAAACAGATATTATGGAGAATCGTTTCTTCAAAGAAGGAGCAGGGGAAGCGAGGACTAATTTGGGGTTTATGTATTATGATATAAATGAAACTACAAAGTAACAGAGGATTTTGAGATTCTGCCAAATTACAAGGGAATTTTTCTCAATGACAATGTATATATCTTCCCTTAGAAAATTCTAATGAAATTAGAAATTAGAGAACTATTTCTAATTAATGAAATTCGTTTATCTAATTAGTTTATCTAAATTAATCTAATTAATGAAATTAGAAATTAGAGAATTATTTTCAATCATTTTATTTGCTCAATAAAATTTATTCTCCAAAAAACTGAAGGAATTTTTTTTTTTTTTAAGAGAGTCTCATTCTGTCATCCAGGCTAGGGTGCAGTGACACAATCATAGTTCTCTTAAGCACTGAATTCCTGGGCTCAAGCAATCCTTCCATCTTGGCCTCCCTGAGGAGCTGGGACTAGAGGTGTGGGCCACCACACCCAGCTAATTTTTTTTTTAATTTTCTGTAGAGACAGGGTTCTCACTATGTTGCCCAGGCTGGCCTCAAGCAATCCTCCTACCTCAGACTCCCAAAGGGCTGGCAGAAATATTCTTAATAACCAATAGAATGCAACTAAAAACAATTTTATGTTAACACTATATTACAAAAAAAAATACTATCAGAAAATTAGGTTCATCTATAAAAGAAAACACTTTACCATATTTCAGCTAAAACGGGGGCCGGTAGACCTGACTGTAGGAAAAAATTACGTGCTTGATCACCTGAAAGTAATAAAAACAAAACCCAAGCAGTACATTAGTAAATGAAATTATTCCAATGCTTCTGAATAATAATGGGTATATGTTAATGATTTATAATTTTAATACCAATCATTAAATAATGCAAAAGAAACACAAATAAAAATTATTTAAATAACTTTAATAAGACAGATTTTTAAAACAAAAGTCACATCTGCATTTCTATTGTATATTAATCAGTGATGAAATATTATTCATCTTAGTTTTTCCACAATTGGGATCTTCCTTAAAAATACTTCCACTTAGTAAAATTTATATTTAAAAACACTATTCCCTAAACGAGTTTCAATATAAAAAGTACCAGGTGTTAGGAGACAGTCCTACTGGAGTTTCTTCACACTCCTATGTGTCTTGCTTCGTATGTCAATAATGTAAGACCCTAACTGCTCTCTGTCTGGGTCACTTCTCAGAATTGGGTTCGTAATGAGCAGTCTTAAGGAATCAGGTAATGTCTCCCACTGAGACAAGGGACAAACTTGCTTTACTGCTTGCTACAAAAGGGTGGGTTCCCCAAATTCAGTGTTCCTCTCCTGTAACACAGCATATGTAGCATTCTTCTGGGCTCTCTGCATTGTCTCTGTGGGACTTAGGGAACACTAAAGGAAACAGAAAGATAGATGCCAATGCTGATTTTGCTAGTTATGCTGATGGTCATAAGGTTCTTTGTCTTTGACTCAGGAATCTTGGGTCTTCCCTCAGTAATGGACAAAGCTATTAACCTGTAAGCAGGGTAATCAAATCCTAATACCAGGTAAGGTAATTACTATCATAGCAGTACAAATAACATGGTTAAGTAGATGGATTCCAAAGTCAGGCCGAATGGTTTCAAAGCCCAGATTAACACTAACCATCTTTGTAACCTTAGGCAGTTACATAACATCTGTTAGTCTCAGTTTCACTATTTGTAAATATAGACAACAATACTGCCTACTTTATAGGGTTGTTGTAAAGGTTAAATAAAATAATGCACTTAGCATAGCATCTGGTGTATAGTAAAAATTCAATAAATATCATTGTTCTCATAGTTACTACTATTGTATGTAAAGCACTAAGTTACTTTGGTACAGAAAAAAGTTTAATTAATAGAAAAAAATTTCAAAGGCACACCTAAATTAATCCTATTTTGGCTCTGGTGGTCTTTCTGCAAAACAAGGGCTAGCATCAACAATCAGTGCTTGGTATAGCCTCAAAGACAGAGGGCTAGGATTAGGAAAACAGATTCCAGAACAAAAAGTCTAGATTTTCCATGAAATGAATCTAAGAAATAAACTGAAAACTTTCTAGATATAATGTCAAACTGTGAAACTAGACAATTACACAGAAATTCTTGACTATCATTTGGGATTCAGGAAAAATCTTCCATATCCCAAATTCAAAACAACAAATTAAGACAGTTCCAGGAAAAATAAGAAAGTTACCATTTCTTTAATTTCTAGAATTCTGACTGATATGAATTTTATCGTTTATTAACACAAATTTGATGGCAGTCAAATTAAAACTAATTCTTAGATATCACATAAGGACCATAATTCACAAATAAAATTATAAACACAAACCTGTTATGTAACCTCCTGAAGGTTTGAGGTTATCAAACTGCCTGTCATGCTTAGTACGTTCTTCAGAGGTAATAGCCCACATGTTTGGTCCTCCTGAAACATAAGTGGAATAAACTACAGTGTATACATGAGAATGCTCAAAACACAATTCTAAAATGTAAACAGAAAACACAAGTGTTCACTTTATGACAGTATTTACTATCTGAGTGACACAAAGAGTAGAGCTGTATCATAACCATACATAGCACAGCCCTAAGGCTTTTCACTCATTCACTCAGTTAACATCTATTGAACAAGTGCTATATAACACTCACTGGAAATGGGCATCAAGCTAAATACTGGCAATAAAAAGATGAGGAAAATATTCCCATCCTCAAGGAATTCACGCTCTAGAAAACTAACAGTACTTACAGTATTCACCTGTGAAGAATCCTAAGCGGAAATACATACTGACATAGTTTAGCCCTGAGTCCCCACCAGAACCTCATTTTGAATTGTAATCCCCACATGTCAGAGGAGAGGCCTGGTGGGAGATGACTGGATCATGGGGTGGATTTCTCCCCTGTTGTTCCTGTGATAGTGAGTGAGTTCCTCACGACAGCTGACGGTTTTAAATTGTGGCACTTCCCCCCTTGCTGCTTCTCTCTCTCTCCTGCTGCCACATTAAGATGTGCTGTGCTTCCCCTTCACCTTCCACCTTAAGTTTCCTGAGGCCCCTCCAGCCATGTGGAACTGTGAGTCAATTAAACCCTTTTTTTCATAAATTACTCAGTCTCAGGTAGTTCTTTATAGCAGTGTGAAAACAGACTAATACAGATACCAAAATAGCTGTGCCAATTCTGAGTTAGAAGCACCAAGGATGAGATGACAGGAAAGAGAACACTGAGGCAGAGCCTTGAAGCTTAGTTTGAATTTTGCCACGTGAAGAGGAGGGATAAGAACATTTCACACCGTAAGGGCACAGCATGAGAAGTCAAGGCTTGTGCAAGGTACTGTTAAGTGCACTGAGCAGACTAATAACTAGAGTTAGTAATAATAAACAGGTAGGGTGGAATTAACTGTAAAAAGGTCTTAAATACCATCCTCAAGAGCCTGACCCATATCCTGGAAGTTATAGGCTAAGGGGTGGGGGATCACAGGAGATATACAGACCTATTGTGAAATTTCAGGATTCTACTCTGACCACTCTGCACATGATGCATCTTTCTAGCCCCTAATGAGAACTGCAGGCAGGCTTGGTTCATAAACCCTCCAGCTGGGCCACTGAGGTAAAATGGGATCTAGAGCAGGAATTTCCAACCCCCGGGCCATGGACTGGTACTGGTCTGTGGCCTGTTAGGAACCTGGTCACACAGAAAGAGGTGAGCGGTGGGCAAGTGAGCATTACCACCTGAGTGGCACCTCCTGTCAGATCAGTGGCAGCATTAGATTCTCATACGAGTGCAAACCCTATTGTGAACTGTGCGTGTGAGGGATCTGGGTTGCATGCTCATTATGAGAATCTAATGCCTGATGATCTGCAGTGGAACATTTTCATCCTAAAACCATCCCCCTCCCACCATCCTACCCCAAATCTGTAGAAAAATTGTCTTCCATTAAACTGGTCCCTGGTGCCAAAAAGATTGGGAACCAGTGATCTAGAGGATTCAAAGTTAATTCTGGTTAGGGTTTATGAAAATGTCCCTCTTACATCTAACTCTTCTGGAACACTAGGAAATGGTAAAGTTATAGCTCTGAAATAAGAAACCAAGGTTTAATAGCAGTAGAGAGCAACAAGAAGGCACCTGAGGAAGAAATGCCTTAGATCCCAGGAGGTATGGTATTAAGAGAGGAATTAATGATCTTTTCTCTTGTAGAACTGCCCCTGTACCCTTCTCCAAGAAAAAATGCCTTGGTATGGCTCTCCTAAATTGTAGGAAGCACCTTATGAGTCCGCCATTCCCCATCAGGAGCCTTATCAAGAGTCTATCGGGAACATCAGAAATGACCCCAGCAAATGTACCTCCCGTCCATATCACTTCCAGAGGTCTTTCCCCACCCCCAATCTCAGTAATGGATGAATTCCAATCAGCTGGTAGTGAGGACAAACAAAACAAGTGGGACTAATTCGGGCAATCCCTCCAAAAACAACGACTAGACTCCATTACTCAAACTGCACTGGAAACCCTCAGACTTGCCAGTCATCCAGGAAGCTATGTTAGAGGCACTGTGCCCCTCTTCTGATGTAGGTCCCACGGCAGCGGGAGTTGCGGGGGAAATAACTGTAAACATTTTCTTTCCAAGCATAACCCATGCGTACCCTTGATCTTCTACTTCTTCTGTGGAAACCATGCATTAACTTGCCTCCCTCCAAAAACACAATAATGTACATGAAGAGATCTTCAAGTGTTTAAAAAAAACACTTCCTCGGTCCTGGAAGGCAATCAGGTCAGCCTCAACTCACTGGTCAGGGCTGTTAGAGATTTACCCTAGATTTTCTTTTTTGCAGGCCAAGACAAAGTGTGTGCAATTATGAATACAACCTGCTGTACCCAGATTACTGATTCAGGCCAGGTAGAAAAGTTAAAATAAAACTTAAGGAGAGGCCGGATGTGGTGGTGCACACCTAACCCCAGTATTTTGGGAGGCTGAGGCAGGACGATCCCTTCAGCTCAGGAGTTTGAGACCAGCCTGGGCAACATAGTGAGACCCCATCTCTACATAAAACTTAAAAAATTAGCCAGGGGTAGGTGGCTCACACCTGTAATCCCAGCTACTTGGGAGGCTGAGGTAGAAGGATTGCTTGAGCCCAGGAGATTGAGGCTGCAGTGAGCAGTGATCACACCATTGTCTGGGTGACAGAACAAGACCCTGTCTCAACAACAACAACAAAAAACAATAACAACAACAACAAAAACACATTGTTTTTTAAGGAGAAAGCCACCTGGCTTTCTAAGGGAGACATTGATTATTTATAGGATTTGTTTAGCTGGGACCCTGCAGAGCACAGCTGAGAACATTGCAGGCTGAGACCAACCTGCTGCTTGGAGTCCTGTTGATCAGTCTTAATCAAATGCTGCATAAAATAAATCAGACCTAGTCCCAGCCCCTGTTTTGTCAGATTAATCAGAGTGGTCAACTTAGTTGTATGTGTACTCACGAGAAAATTTGCTAGAAGTCAAGACAATGGAGAAACAAGGGAGAGAAACTCTTGGGAGACAATTCTCCATGAGTTTCTCATGTTTCTGTACATCTTCTAAAGAAAAGGATTGGTAGCTTTTGTTCCAGACTCTCTTTGAGGATGTCTGCATTGCAAATACAGGGGTTTCTTCCTGAGCTTGGGATTAGCTTTTTGTTGTCCACTCTTCCCATGTGGTTATACCAGCTCTCTGGCAGTTTCTGTAAAGTTCTGCACATCCAACACGACTAATCACCATCTATACTTCTGACTACCTTTTCAATTTATTCCATTTCTGCCAATAAGGAACCAAATATGTTTAGGTATATAAACTCATACATAATTCCTGCTTGTATTGTATAAAAATCTGCCTTACAATTTCCTAGGAATGTATATCACTGAAAAGTAGGTGCTCACTATAATTTTTAACACTAATATGGATTCAACAAATTATTCTTAGTCCTAAGTGACTGGATTAAAAAATCTATAAATATCCTCTCTTTAAGAGAAGTTTTAAGATTATAGTTAAAAATAAAGAAACAGATGTACTGAAGAACTAAGGACCTAAAATAGCTAAACCTACACACTTTCTAAATAAAGAAATACCACATATGTAGTAAAAATCCTACTTGGTTTACCAGTTTATCAGAAAATAAAATAAACCTGTCAGGATTCCTGTCACTAGGAAGGCAAGTAGTGTAGCCACAGAACTGATTTTCTATTATATGACTTCAGAAAAATGATGATGCTGATTTTAAAAACAACAAAAATGACAACAACAAAGGATGACAAAGATGGAAGCAGCTCACCTTTATTGAACCCTGACTACTGTCAGGGACTTTATATGCAGTAACTCACTAAGCCCCCAGCATTAACCTATACATTAAAGTACTATTATTATTCTCATTTTATAGGTAAGGAAACCGAAAACCCATGGTGATAAAGTAACTTGCTCAAGGTCATACAGTAAGTGACAGAGCTGAGATTAGAACCTGGGTAGCCTGACTCCAGAGCCTGCATGCTGAACTCTGCACTATACTATGTCCCAACATATATGGATAAGATGCTCATGTTCTTTGTAATTCAGATGCCACCTCTATAAACTAGGAATATTATGTAACTCCACAGGCCTGTTGTAAAGATTACATGTAATATACCTCCGTTATAACTAACACTTAATGAAACTCACCGCGTGTCAGGTACTTTTCTAAGAGCTTTACATGTACTGCTTCAAGTAAGTCTCATAAGAATCCCATGAAGTAACTAATGCTATCACTGTTTTTCAGAGAAGGAAACAGTGGTACAGAGATACTAAATAATTTGCCCAAGGTAATAAAATTGGTAAGTGTTGAAGGCAAGACTAGAGTCTACTCAGGCTTAATTAAGAGTCTTAAACTATCTGTCTTGTTGGTAATTAAAAAGAAATACACTCACAAATATATTGTCCATTGATTTCCAACAAGATGAGAAGATAATCCAAGGTAGAAAACAGTCCTTTCAGAAAATGGTGCTGAAAGAACTGGATATCCATATGAAAAAAACAACAAAAGAATCTCAACCTTCCAGCATTTACATGAATTAACTCTCAGTGAATCACATAACTAGATATAAAACTTCTGGAAGAAAATGTTTGTGATTTTGGATTATGCAATGACTTTTTGGAACACAAAAGGCAAAAATCATTAAAACACTTTGACAAACTGGACTTCATAAAAATCTAAAATGTCCACTCTGTTAAAGGAGGCTCTTAAGGAAAAGACAAACTACAGACTGAGAGAAAACATTTGCAAAACATATTCAATAAATATAGGTCAGCATATATATAGAACTATCCAACTCAAAAATTAGAAAATAATCCCTCCTCCAAAAAAAAGGAACAAAAGATTTGAACAGACACATCAAAGATAAACAGATGGCAAATAAGCATGTGACAAGATGCTCAATATCACTATCATCAGGGAAATGTAAATTAAAGCCACAAAAAGGTATCATTACATGTCTATTAGCATGTCTGAAAATTTAAAAACAAATTTTAAAAAAATACAGAGTGCTGATAAAGATGCCAAACAACTGCAACTCATATATGCTGGTGGGAAAGCAAATGTGACAGTCGCTTTGGAAAACAGTTTGGCAATTTCTTGTGAAGTTAAATATATATTTCCACATGACCCAACAATAGACTCTTGAGTATTAACAAAAGACTCTCGGGTAAATACCCAAGAGAAATAAAGACCTATTTCCACATAAAAACCTGTTCTCTGATGGTTATAGCAGATTTAGTCATAATCACTAAAACCTGGAAATAACCCAAATGTTCTGCACCTGAATGGCTGAACGGATAAATTGTGGTACACATTTATACAATGGAATACTACTCAGCAGTAAACAGAAGAAATGCATGCAACATTATGAATGAATCACAAAGATATTTTGCTAAGTGACAGAAGCCAGACACCAAAGGCTACATATTATGTATTCCATTTATATGACATTCAGGAAAAGGCAGAACTGTAAGGACAGAAATCTGATTAGTGGTTGCCAATCATACGTGGCTAAAGGTGGAGGTATAAGGCTACAGAGAACTTTTTAGGTGATGCAAATGTTTTATATCCTAATTTATATGACAACACAGTTATAGAAACTCATCAAACTGTATTACTTTAAAAGGGTGAATTATACCCCCAATAAACCCAACTTTAAAATAAACTAAAACAAAAATATAAAGCATCTAATACATGCCTGCCATATGAAGAGTGCTCCATAAATTAGTTTCCTTATTCAACCCAATCCCAGGGAACAATATAATTAAAAAGAAGTCAGAGCATTCAAATCTTTCTCAGGGAATAGCCTGAAACTAAGGCTCTTTAGTTAGAAACCTTAAGACTATTTTAAGTCTGAAGAGTTTGGTTAGGAAGGCTTAAAAGCCGCCCTAACATACACGGGTATATATCCCCAGGCAGTGATAGACTCCACTGCTGTCTTAAGACAAAACAGAGTTCTGCTGCATCACCAGTGCTCATCACAATATGATGCTGTCTTATATATATTACTATCTCCTCACATTTCCTTGGCTACGTGTTTTCACAAGGGCTAACTCAACCCATCTGTTTATGTTTACTGCTTAGTTCCTCATGTCTCCAATCAGTAATCTTGACACCTTCATATTCATTCATTCAGTAAACATTTATGGGGTAAGAAGATGAATAAAATGAACCATTGGGTTGGGTGCTTCGGAAGGCTGAGGCAGGGGATCACTTGAGCCCAGGAGTTGAGACCACCCTGGCCAACACAGTGAGACCCCATGTCTAAAAAAATTTTTTTTAAGTAGATGGTAATGGTGGCACATGTCTGTAGTCCCAGTTACTCTGGAGACTGAGACAGAAGGAATTGCTTGAGCCTGGGAGGTTGAGATTGCAGCGAGCAACGTTCATGCCACTGTACTCCAGGGTGGGTTGACAGAGCAAGACCCTGTCTCAAAAAACAAAAACAAACCAAAAAAACACCTTAAAGGAACTCACAGACTCTAATATTTTAAAGAGACTCCACCAGCCAAGAAAATCACACACAACAATCATGGTTACATATTATCATGATTAATGTAACCAAGAGAATAAAAATGTTCTAAGGCATTTTAACAAGGAATAATTTTTTAGTAGTGTTCAAATAACCTTTTAAAAACTTAATCATATTAAAACATAAAGTATTAATGCACCAAGAATTTTCTAGGAACAAAAAGATAACACTGGTCAGGTGTGATAGCTCATGCCTGTAATCCAAGCACTTTGGGAGGCTAAGGTGGGAGGACTACTTGAGCTCAAGAGTTCAAGACCAGCTTGGGCAACATAGTGAGACTCCCACCTCTACAAAAAATTTAAAAATTAGCTGGGTGTGGTGGCTCATGCCTGTGGTCCCAGCTACTCAGGAGGCAGAGGCAGGAGGATTGCTTGAATCTAGCAAGTCAGGGCTGCAGTGAGCTGTGTTCATACCACTACACTCCAACCTGGGCAACAGAGTGGAGACCCTGTCTCAAAAAACCAAACACTGAAATCAGAAAACTGGGCAATACATGTAATCAAAGCCAATTTTAAAATAGTTAATTCAATCCTGGCTTTCTTATTTAGATATATCAACTAACAGAACGCTTTGACAAGGCAAAAGTTTGAACTTCAAGTAAAAATCTCCCAATCCTACTCTATATTTATCTGTAAGCCTTACTGAAGAGGCAGAAAAATCTAAGTTTGGGGGTTGATGTCTAATATATCCCTAAAAAGCTAACAAACTTTTACAGTATCTAATAATCATGTTAGAAATACATTAAAATTCTATCCACTTCCCCCAACTCATAACTGATATTGAAAATATGGGATTTTGATAAACATTTCTGTTGCTTATTCTCATCTCACCTGCTGGCTCTTTCAAACAAGTTCTTATAGTCAGTGAAGAAAAAAAAGTTCACATTAACAGAACATCTACTATAGGCTAGATCTCATCCAGTAAGTAGTCTCATCTCTGTTTTTACATACACACACACATCTATACATACACACATACACACATACACACACACACATATACATTCACACACAGGCATACTTACAGACAACTCCCAATAGCAATGGGCATCAAAAAAATTTAACAATCTATGTCAGGATTACTAGAGGAGCAAAGTTTTGTACTATACATGAATGCTGCTCTCCAGTAACATCTTAAACCCTGAATTGAACTTAAATTAAATATGTCTAAGTTATCGTCAATCTTCTAAGTAGGAAGGTAACACAGTCTACACATGCAATTAATTCTTCAGAAGTTTAAAAAAAATTATCTGTATGTCTATATAGCACTTCTAAACACATTTTCCAATATTTTAGATGATTATTCACATAATCATTCTTTTGTTATTGAATATTTCACTTGTTCTCAATGTTATATTTTGTATAATGCAATGAACTGCAAAGTAGATATATAAATGTTTATGGAATGGAAGAAGCAGAATAAAGAAGGACCGGGACTGTACCGCTTTATGTTCATTTTGCTTATAAACCTGATTAATATGTTGCCTGAAGTTTACAATTCAACTGTTTAGTGCAAATTCCTTTGTATGGGGCATAAAAATGCTCAAACTTGAGTAGAGCATGTTACTACTACAATTACTGCCCTACTTTTAAACTTTATACATATATCACTCATTATGGAAAAATTATTTAATTATTAAAAATTGTCTGCGGCATTAATCTTTATAATCCCACACCATTTTCCCAATAGGAGCAATACTCACATTAATCCTTAAATAATAGGTTGAAAAGGTAAAACACGAAACAATAAAATTTTTACTTCAAGTCTATCCTTAAATGACACAGGATCTTATCACGCATTAGAATTTGATTCTACCTTTTATACAAATAATTCACTTCTCCAAGATTTTCCTAAATCCTGAGGCATAAAACTTTAGATATACAACATGTATTTTCAATTATACAAATAATTCACTTCTCCAAGATTTTCCTAAATCCTGAGATATAAAACTTTAGATATACAACATGTATTTTTGTTATTAATGTAATGATTTGGTCCTATGTCTGAAAACAAGTTTAAAAAACAACTGATTAACACTAGATGGTAATATCAAAACAGAACGGCTTCATGAAGATGGTGGAATGGTGATTCTTCCCTCCTTTTTTTTAATGCTTTAATATTACTGTTTTCAATTTAAATAATAAAGAATTATTGAGTTTATTCTCTATTTCCTGATACTTATCTACAATTAGCTAATACAATTTACCATAAAATTAAGAACTCAGTATCTAGATTTCTTTAGCGATTTAAAAATATAATGCATTTTTTTCAATTAATTATAAATGACAAACACAGTAACAATACCTATTAAGGGTAGTTAATTAGTATTTGGGGAAAGAATTAAAGCTACAATCAGAACAAAACTTTAAACATTTTTCATTATCGAAATTACGTAAGCATTTTCTTTTTCCTTTTCTTTTTTTTGTTTTTGAGATGGAGTCTCACTCTTTCCCAGGCTCACTGCAACCGCCACCTCCCAGGTAGTTCAAGTGATTCTCCTGCCTCAACCTCCCAAGTAGCTGGGATTACAGGTGCCCATGACCACGCTCGGCTAGTTTTTGTATTTTCAGTAGAGATGGGGTTTCACCATGTTGACCAGGCTGGTCTTGAACTCCTGACCTCAAGTGATCTGCCTACCTCAGCCTCACAAAGTAATGGAATTACAGGCATGAGCCACTGCACCCAGCCAGCACTTTCTTTTAAAATGTTTATTAAACAATTATGTATGCAGGCATACGTAATCTTATCTAAAGGGAAAACGTAATCTTACATAAATATTACTAAGTTAATCTTTATTGGCTTCATCGGTTTACAATCATCTTATGCCATCAAAATACCTTTAATATTCACCTTATAGCACTCTGCTTTTTGTCATCCAGTTTTATGCATCAAACACAATACACCTTTTGGTTATTCCTAACTGCTCAATGGCAAACACACATTCCAGAATACAGTCATGGGATTTACGACATAATATTCTTAGAGAAGATATATGCAGTGTTCCAAAATATTTTCAACAAGAATACTTCAAGTTTTGTATTTATAAGCTTAAGGAAAATTATCTACACGAATATTTTAAACCTCTACCAAAAAAAAAAAAAAAAATCATAACCTCATCTTGCCACAAGCACAAAGCTGCTTACCATTCATAGCTGTGGGAAACTGAGCCATCATGGTCCTGAGTTTTCCTTGCTAGCTCTCGGCCATCTGCAACATAAAAATATTGTGCCGTTGGTAATACAACAAGGGCAGATCACAGCTTAGTGCACCCGCTAAGCAGTAGGAATGTCTGTCCCCTTCAGCTCACACTTCCAACAGAAAACAATGCAGAGCTTCTGCTGCTGCTGAACAGGCAGAATTTACATTTGAGGAAGGGTAAGAGATTCTGTTGGGTAATCACGCTGCCTTAATACAGAAAAACAGTCACATATTCAATAGCAGATAC
Source organism: Macaca mulatta (assembly GCF_049350105.2). NCBI lineage: Eukaryota > Metazoa > Chordata > Mammalia > Primates > Cercopithecidae > Macaca > Macaca mulatta. Next base: position 100,696,636 of record NC_133418.1, on the reverse strand, counting down.
TGAATAAAGAAACCCTTGGCATGAACCAACATTCTTGCAGAAATTAATTTGGGAAAGAAGAAAATAAATCAACTGTATAAACTAAGTATGTAAAAATAACATGGAAATCCTTTTTTTTTTTTTTTTTTTTTTTGAAACAGTCTCACTCTGTCACCCAGGCTGGAGGGCAGTGGTGTAATCTCAGCTCACTGCAACCTCTGCCTCCTGGGTTCAAGCAATTCTCATACCTCGGCCACCTGACTAGCTGGGACTACAGGAATGCTACACCATGCCTGGCTAATTTTTGTGTTTTTAGTAGGGATAGGGTTTTGCCAGGTTTACCAGAATGGTCTCAAACTCCTGGCCTCAAGTGACCCACCCACATCAGCCTCCCAAAGTGCTGAGATAACAGGCGTGAGCCACTGCACCCAGACCATACTATCATTTTTTCAAAACTCCCAAACAAGAAAATTATTCAAAATAAATGTAGCACAGTTGTTTAAGTGAGCTCAAGGGGTTTATAAAATAGTCTAAAAGTAATTACTAAAACACACACATAATTATTAAAATACATAATAACTAAATGTGTTTGGCAAGCACTCTAAGAGAAGGGACTTTGGAAATTCACAGCTCTGGGTTCAAACCCAGCTCTGCTATTCTCCCATCTATGACCATGGAAAAGTTATTTAACCTTTTTTGAGACTCAGATTACTCACCTATAAAAAATACTCTGCAGAAGTATTTTTTAAAGTGTTAAACATAATCCATTAAACCGCCTGCCACATAGGGTATTCAACAAATGGCTGCTATTTTGCAAACATCCAGAAAAGGAGAGTGCAATATCATTCTGAACCCTGAATTCATTATTCAGCTGTCAATAAATTCAAAATTTGTTTCATGAATATTTTTCTGAGTTTTTTTTTTTCCTTGAGACGGAGTCTCGCTCTGTCGCCTAGGCTGGAGTGCAGAGGCACAATCTTGGCTCACTGCAACCTCACCTCCCAGGTTCAAGTAATTCTCCAGCCTCAGCCTCCTGAGTAGCTGGGTCTACAGGCGCACATCACCATATGCCCGGCTAATTTTTGTTTGTTTGTTTGTTTTAGTAGAGCCAAGGTTTTACCATGTTGGCCAGGCTAGTCTTGAACTCCTAAGCTCAAGTGATTTGCTTCCCTCAGCCACCCAAAGTGTTGGGATTACAGGCCACTGCGTCCAGCCTGTTCCACAAATTTTGAGAACAGGACCAGTTAGGAAGTGAAGGCCTAGCAAATTTACTGCAATGCACTTAGTAATTAAAACCATGGATCATAATATTGCAGGAAAATTCTACTATATTAAAAGATCATGCTGCATCTCATATATTTACCCAAATCATTTAAATATTTATATTTTTAGAAGCCTAAGAAAAATATTTGCACAGCCATTTTAAACAAAGAAGGCATTAAGTAGTATATACATCATGGTCAACATTTGTCACCATTTTATAGCTAGCTTAAAAATGAACACAGAAGGAAGTCCCATAAATCAAGTTATGACTACAACTTCCTCAAATACAGAAATACTGCAAACAAATATAACATTTTTACTTCTTCAATTTTAAAACATAAGTAATGTTAACTCAAAATAAGCTATATGCCTGAAAACAAACTATCTACTTAACAGATATGCAGTAGCAAGGGCCTTTACTAGTTTTCTGTGGCTGAGACCATTTTAAAATGTGGGAGAAAACCCACTATTGCAAATAATGCATTTTCTAACTCTGCATAATAGCATGTGAATTACTAAAGATGGCTCTAACAGAAAAACCAATGAGGAATGGGATCCCATGGACACAAGGCCTCAATCAGTTGGGATCTAGGTCTAAAACTTACAAATCATCTGTCTAGAACCATTTGTTGGTCATCACGTATTCTGCGAATACAAAAGAATGCCAAATAGAGAGCAGTATGAAGAAGAAGAGGCGAAAATGAACCCCAGATCGACCAAAGCCTGCATGCCACTGCACCCTGTGCCAGGCGCTTACCTCCCACCACCGTCGCCACCACCATGCCCAAGAGAAAGGGTGAAGGGGATGCCGAAGGAGATAAAGCCAAGGTGAAGAACGAACCACAGAGAAGATCCATGAGGTTGTCTGCTAAACCTGCTCCTCCAAAGCCAGAGCCCAAGCTGAAAAGACCCCTGCAAAGAAGGGAGAGAAGGTACCCAAAGGGAAAAAGGGAAAAGCTGATGCTGGCAAGGAGGGGAATAACCTTGCAGAAAATGGAGATGCCAAAACAGACGGGGCACTGAAAGCTGAAAGTGTTGGAGATGCCAAGTGAAGTGTGTGCATTTTTTATAACTGTGTACTTCTGGTGACTGTACAGTTTGAAATACTATTTTTTATCAAGTTTATAAAAACGCAGAATTTTGTTTTACTTTTTTTTTTTTTTTTTGGAGATGAATTCTCACTCTGTCGCCCAGGCTAGAGTGCAGTGGCGTGATCTTAGTTCACTGCAACCTCAGTCTCCTGAGTAGCTGGGATTACAGGCAGGCACCACCACGCCCGGCTAATTTTTGTATTTTCAGTAGAGATGGGGTTTCACCATGTTGGTCAGGCTTGTCTCGAACTCCTGACCTTGGGTGATCCACCTGCCTCAGCCTCCCAAAGTGCTGAGATTACAGGTGTGAGCCACTGTGCCTTGCCACATTTTTTTGTTTTTTTTGGTAGAGTTTTACTCTTGTTGCCCAAGCTGGAGTGCAATGGTACAATCTCAGCTCACTGCAACCTCCGCCTCCCAGGTTCAAGCAATTCTCCTGCCTCAGCCTCCCAAGTAGCTGGGATTACAGGTGCGTAACATCACACCCGGCTAATTTTTTGTATTTTTAGTAGAAATGGGGTTTCACTATGTTAGCCAGGATGGTCTCGAACTCCTGACTTCAGGTGATCCACCTGCCTCAGCCTACCAAATTTCTGGGATTACAGGCGTGAGCCACTGTGCCCGGCCACAACTTTCAAACTCCCTTCTTCAGTAGACGACCAAAAATCAGAAAGCCACTCTAAAACCCAACAAAGTCTTCATCTGATGCTGTGAACAGGGAAAGTTTAGAGTGAGGGTTGACATTTCACATTTAGCATATTGTTTAACAACTTTTCACCAGCTGACCCTGACTTTCAGGAAGTGAAATGAAAATAGCAGAATTTATCTGGAGAACCAATGCTCTTTTGACGGATACCACCTCAGTGGCATCACTGGAGAGTCCAGATTGCCTTACACACTGGTAACTAATGACTGGGGATCAGGTCCCAACAGATGTCTGGGTTTAAGGGAGTTAAGTCTCTGCTGAAAGATGGAAAGGGAGAAGAGGACATAAAAACAAATGTTTTCCATTCCACAAGGTTTTACGTGCCAAGGTGGCCATGTGTGTTAAAGTCAGGGAATCCCTCCTCCCGGGAGCCAAGAGGAACTCTCTCAAAACTAGAAGGGAAAGGTGTTTTCCCCACATTCATCCAGCTTCGGAGACATTCCATCAGTGACATATGGCCCTTCCCCCCAAAAACAACAATGAAGGGTTCTGTGTGCTAACAACATAGCTAAAAAAAAAAAAAAAAAAAAAGAGAGAGAGAGAGAGAGAGAGAGAGAGATAGGGTGGGGGGGAAAGAAAGTTGTTGTATACTGTTAATGATTGTCTGCTCATGTCCTGCCTGAAATACCATGATTGTTTATGGAAAGTATCTCTACTAAAGCTGGATACAGTTTTACTTGGAAAAAAAAAGAATGCCAAATAGCAGATGCTCAATAATCACAGGCATAAATCTGAAATAACACCTGAGAATGAACCAAATATTAATAATATTACTGGCAATAAGGGCAAATCCCTTGGGTAAAGCTGAAGAGCTGAAGGTACTAGTATTACAGAATCTTTATCATCTGGTATGTGGAATTTAGCCACCCATGCATACAGGTACCATATTATATGTAACATTTATGTTGTATGTAAAATATGGGAGTATATTTTGTTAGAACCAATAAGCTTTTAAAACATATTTCAATCTATTACATTTACATTCTCTCTGCCCCACTGTGGAATAATTACCTAATGCTTAACAAATCTACTAGTCTATTTGCAGAGTAGTACTTAAAGAATAATTATAATTGAAATTTTGAAAATGCAGCAGATATGAAAAACTTTGTTTTACATTTTTCAACAAGCAATTAATAAATTAACATTTACTGTTTACCATTAATTCAATACACTTCTGTTGATCACAGTAGAGGTGCTGTGTCATGCTGAATGTTCACTGAAAATACAGTATGTTTCAGGTTCTGCAGAAGGAGCTTCAGACACTGAGAAGCTTGTAGACTTATCTACCAGGTGCCAGATACTGCTAGGCACCTTTGATAATACGGATACTCCTCTCACATATCCCTGCAAGGCAGATGATACTGTACTCATTTCACAGAAGAAACTGAAGAGATTAAATTACTTGCCCAAATTCAGTATGTCATGAAGCCAGAATGCAACCCCAAGTCTGTCTAATTCTAAAGCCCATAAACTTCCCATGGGCTTTGTCTGCCTCTTCCTCTCTTAAATGGAGATAATGCATCACAGGTTCCTGCAAACAGCAGGAGAACTTACTGTTAACACATTTGTCCAGGAGAAGAAAAACAAGCCAGAGATGACTCCCAACACACTGGACAGCATCAATCACATACATAAATTAGGGAGTGCTAATTGTTTCTTATCTCTTGGTATAACTCTCTGAAAGGAAGAAAAGGGTAACCAGCATATCCCCAGGTACATGACGGGTGCCTGTTTCAGGCAAGTGCAACTAAAGTCGGCATCCAACAAACACCCGTTTCTACTCTTCACAGGGGATGACATGTAGTGACGGGCAATTTTGGCAATGTGTAGTCATCATATATTTTGAATACTGTTAGTTACATATGGTTTTTAGAATATTCATATGATTTTGCTGCTCATTAAAAATTAATGGAGAACTGGCATTGTTACCTTTGTAGAAACCAATAAAACATATTGGGTAAATGGTAGGCATAAGGCAAAGAACACTGCTTCAATTTAATATAATTCAGATGCAATTTGGAGTAATTGCTAAAGAGAAAATGTAGAAAATATACTCACACTAAGACAGAAAAAAGTAGAAATGGTAGAACAAAAGCTGGAAATCCTGTTTTACAAAGGGTCAGTAAGACTCAGAAAAAGTCACAGCCATTGTAAGTGAAAAGTCGCTTAATTAAGGTTTAGGGGTTTTTTTGTTTTGTTTTTTGAGATGGAGTCTCATTCTGTCACGCAGACTGGAGTGCAGTGGCACAATCTCGGCTCAGTGCAACCTCCACTTCCTGGGTTCAAGCAATTCTCCGGCCTCAGCCTTCTAATTAGCTGGGACTACAAGCACACACCACCATGCCCGGCTAGTTTTTTTTTGTTGTTGTTTTTTGAGATGGAGTCTCCCTCTGTCACCCAGGCTGGAGTGCAATGGCGTGATCTCGGCTCACTGCAACCTCCACCTCCCAGGTTCAAGCGATTTTCCTGCTTCAGCCTCCCGAGTAGCTGGGATTACAGACGCCCACCACCACGCCCAGCTAATTTTTATATTTTTAGTAGAGGTGGGTTTTGCCATGTTGGCCAGGCTGGTTTCAAACTTCTGACCTCAGGTGATCTGCCTGCCTCAGCTTCCCAAAGTGTTGCAATTACAGGCATGAGCCACCATGCCCGGCCTAATTTTTGTATTTGTAGTAGAGATGGGGTTTCACCATCTTGATCAAACTCCAAACCCCTTGGCCCAGCCAAGGTTAAAGTTTTTGTTTGTTAAGAAGCACAGTTACAGAAAGAATTACAATTACCTTCCATGGCAACAGCACTCACGCAAACATGGTGAACATTCCTAAAACCCACAGGATTTTCTGTAATAAGTGTGGCAAGCACCAACCCCACGAAGTGACACAGTACAAGAAGGGCAAGGATTCTCTGTATGCCCATGGAAAGTGGTGTTATGACAGGAAGCAGAGCGGCTATGGTGGGCAAACTAAGCTGATTTTCCAGAAGAAGGCTAAAACTACAAAGAAGATTGTGCTAAGGCTTGAGTGCATTGAGCCCAACTGCAGATCTAAGAGAATGCTGGCTATTAAAAGATGCAAGCATTTTGAACTGGGAGGAGATAAGAAGAGAAAGAGCCAAGTAATCCAGTTCTAAGTGTCATCTTTTCTTTTATTATAAAGACAATAAAATCTTGAGTTTATGTTAAATAATAATAATAATTACAATTATCATTTAGTCCAAAACCCTCAATTTTCAAGATGGAAAAACTAAGAAACTTGTAAAAGATCACAAGTTAAGAGTAAAGGTCCCAGAAACTGCGTCTCTGATGTAAATGTCCAGTGCTCTGGTTTTTTTTAAGACAAAGCATCACTCTGCCATGCAGGCGGGAATGCAGAGGCATGATCTCAGCTCACTGCAACCTCTGCCACCTGGGCTTGAGCAATCTGCCCATCTCAGCCTCCTGAGTAGCTAGGACTACAGGCATGTACCACCATGCTCAGCTAATTTTTAAATTTTTTGGTAGAGATGTGGCCTCACTACATTTCCCAGGCTGGTCTCCAACTCCTGCGCTCAAGCGAACCTCCCACCTTGGCCTCCTAAAGTGCTGGGATTACAAGCAAAAGCCACTGCACCCAGCCTTCCAGTGCTGTTTTTTCTTTTCTTTTCTTTTTTTTTTTTTTTTTTTTTTGGAGACAGAGTCTCACTCTATCCCCCAGGCTGGAGTGCAGCACGCGATCTTGGCTCACTGCAACCTCCGCCTCCCAGGTTCAAGTGATTCTCATGCCTGAGCCTCCCGAGTAGCTGGGATTACAGGTGCCCACCACCATGCCTGGCTAATTCTTGTGTTTTTAGTAGAAACGGGGTTTTGCCATGTTGGCCAGGCTGGTCTTGAACTCCTGACCTCAGGTGATCCGCCCACCTCAGCCTTTCAAAGTGCTGGGATTACAGGTGTGAGCCACCATGCCCAGCCCAGTGCTCTGTTTTTAAGTTTCCCAACTTGCCCACTCATATCACCTGGGATACTTACTAATTGTACAGTATGAATAGAACCTAAATAAATGTTCTTGCCTTGAGACCCTTCCACACAGCTAGTAGTTTTTTCTTAAAGCTCTAATTGATGCCCCTTTCCTTAGAATATGCTTAGAAAATCTTCCACTGATTACAAATTAAAGTCCAAACTTCTTAGTGTAAAATACGGCCCTCTTCAGTATCTCACTCTACCACATTCTCCAGGTACTTTCCATTTCCATATGTCCTAAGTATACCAATCTTTTTTGAAACAGTAACTTTTGTTCTCTCCTCTACTTCATGAAGAGTTGCTCCCTTTGTCATGGTCATCACACTTTCTTCTCCTTCTTTGATTCCCAATTCAAATGTCATCTTGTCTTTGAAAGACTTCTATCCTCCCAAGTAATCACTATCTCCTGTGTGTCCATACACTTGTTTACACCGCAATAATCTCATTTATTACACTATTTTAATTTCATGATTGCCTGTTTCACATGTCCTGGGGAGAGACCACTTTAATTTACCTCCGTATGCCTGGTTTCTAAATCAGATCTTCCAAAGAAAACACTCGATAAATATTTGCTGAACAAATGAATTGGGTAAATAATACAGTTAAGATACCAAAAAAGATGTGAATAAAGCAAGCAGGAAGAGGCAACGATAAATGAATATACAGAAAAGCAACCAGCAGGAAGCAGAACAGGCTCCAACCTACTTCCATTAAACCCTGCAGAAATCAGAGTTGTGCAACATGGCTCTCCTGTAACTTGGCTTTTCTTTCTTTTGAGTATACTTTTAAAGAAAGGTTTATTTCCCATTGAATTCTGAAGGTTTTTTATTGAGAGTGAGGAAGAAGGCTCAGGTTTTTTAATTACTTCGTGATTCAATATTTTGAATCATTTTGATTAAATAAATTTGACTAATGGTTTGACATTCAAAAGCACAATCATCAATCATCAAGTTCCTGCAGGGGTGTGTGTGTTTCTATATGTATATATGTGGGTATAGATATCTTTTTTTTTTTTTTTTGAGACAGATTCTCGCTCTATTACCCAGGCTGAAGTTCAGTGGCATGATCTCGGCTCACTGCAACCTCAGTCTCCTGGGTTCAAGTGATTCTCCTGCCTCAGCCTCCCAAGTAGCTGGGATTACAGGCGCGCACTACCATGCCCGGCTAATTTTTTGTATTTTTAGTAGAGACGGGGTTTCACCATGTTGGCCAGGCTGGTCTTGAACTCCTGACCTCGTGATCAGCCCACCTCAACCTCTCAAAGTGCTGGGATTACAGGTGTGAGCCACCGTGCCCGGCCTTTTTTTTTTTTTTTTTTTTTTTTTTTTGAGACATGGCCTTGCTACATTACCCAGGCTAGACTCAAACTCCTGATCTCCAGAGATCCTCCTGCCACCTCAGCCTCTCGAGTAGCCAGGACTACAAGTGTGCACCACTGTGCCCAGCTTCCTGCAGGTATATTTTATAAAACTTTCTCTAGGGTGTCTGCCACTCCCAGCATGTGCTAGGTACACACAGCCAACGTCCAAACTATACTTGCTGATCAGCTGAGAAAAATGTTCCTGTCTCATTCAGTTCTCAAGGAGATCAAGGTCAGTTTTATATTAATGTAAACCAAAAATAAAATTCTAAGGCCCCCCAACCATCTGAATGGACTTCCTTCTCATCCAGGGCACTGTTAAAATTTAACCTGAGGCTGGTTCAGGCCATGATGGGAAGTGGGGTTCAGACATACTCATTAAACCTCACTGGCATTAACATCAGATAGTCTGATACGAACCATTTACAATCTATCCTCTCAGAAGCCTGCCACCCAGAGGCTTCATCTGCATGATAAAACTTTAGTCTTTATAACCTCTTACCATCATAACCCAGTCTTTTCCTTTCTACTGATCCCAGACCTTTAGATAAACTCAACCGATTGTCAACCAGAAAATTTTTAAATCTACCTATAAACTGAAAGGCCACCCTCCCCTTCGAGTTGTCCCACCTTTCTGGATGGAACCAATGAATTTCTTAAATGTATTTGATTGAAGTCTCTTGTCTCCCTAAAATGTATAAAACCAGCTGTACCCCAACCACCTTGGGCACATGTTCTCAGGACTTCCTAAAGGCTGTGTCACGGGCCGTGGTCACTCATATTTGGCTCAGAATAAATCTCTTCAAATATTTTAGAGAGTTTGGTTCTTTTCATCAACATGAGAAGAGCCTGAGCAAAATTACCTGCTAGTTTATAGTTTCTGCAGTAAGACGAAATTTACAGAATACATATATTCCCCACCTGAGCATTCATTCATTCTTTCATTCTACCATTCATTTATTCATCAAACATGAATGGTCATTATAATAAAGGGATTTGGCCAGGTGCAGTGGCTCACACCTGTAATCCCAACAACTCAAGAGACTAAGGCAGGAGGATTGATGAGGCCGGGAGTTCAAGACCAGCCCAGACAACACAGCAAGACTCCATCCCTACAAAAATAATAATAAATAATAAAGGGATTTGGGGAATGCCAAGAGAACCCAGAGAATAGAACAAACACTACTTGAGAGGTAAATCAAAGTAAGGTACATGTAATCATGGAGGTAACATTTGTGTAAGAATTATCTGAGGTCGGTGGCAAACTGAATGAACTCCAAGTGTCCTTGGAGTGAATGACATTGCATAGTGTGCGGATAGGCTCTGTTATAAAGAAAGGAAGTTTCTGAACCTAAGAGAAGGACTAGTTAAAAGGAGGAAAGCACAAGAGCCAGTGTAACACTAAAACCACTCCTACTCCTATTCAAAAACTGTGTGATTTGAGAGTGATGTAATTTCAAAGAAGTCACTTCATCTTAAGAGGTGCAAGAGGCCAGGTGTGGCAGCTCACACCTGTAATCCCAGCACTTTAGGAGACCAAGGCAGGCAGCTCATTTGAGTCCTGGGTAATACAAGGAAACACCATCTCTACAAAAAATACAAAAATTAGCCGGGTGTGGTGATGTGTACCTGTAGTCCCAGCTACTCATGAAGCTGAGGTGGGAGGGTCACTTGACCTTGGAAGGAGAAGGTTGCAGTGACCTGAGATTGTGCCACTGCACTCCAGCCTGAGCGACAGAATGAGACTCTGTCTCAAAAAAAAAAAAAGAGAGTTAAACCTTTAGAAACCCAGTAGTCTTCAAATTACGCTCCTTGGAGTTCTAAAAGTTTCAAGGCGGTACAATAGAGGTGGGGTAGGGAGGAAAGGGGGAAGGTTGGAATGGACACCAACTTCAATGAGAGTGGCTCTGTTTTTGTGTTTTACATATTGAGGCTTCTCCATAAGATTTCATCTGATTTTTTTTTTTTTAAGAGATAAATGACAACATACTGAACTCCATCCTCTTCATTTCAGAAACAACTAAATAGGTCAGGTGTGGTTCACGGCTCATACCTGCAATCCCAGCACTTTGGGAGGCCACAGTGGGAGGATCACTTGAGCCCAGGAGCTCAAGACTAGCCTGGGCAACACAGGGAGACTCTTTCTCTACAAGAAATTAAAAACTTAGTTGGGCATAGAACTGTAGTTCTAGCTACTCAGGAGGCTGAGGTGAAAGGATCATTTGAGCCCAGGAGTTCAAGGTTACAATGATCTATATTATCACGCCACTGCACTCCAGCTTGGGTAACAAAGTGAGACAGTGTCTCTAAGATAAATTAATGTAAAAAAACAAATAGAAGCCAAAGAGATTAAGTAACCAAGATCACACAATTTAAGAAAAACAGTAAGCCATGCTATTGATTTTGGACATTGCTGTGCAAGTCATGGAGAGCCAGTATTTAAAACACAGTATAAAGGTAAGTGTACTTGGCAGGGCACAGTGGCTCACGCCTGTAATCCCAGCACTTTGGGAGACCGAGGTGGTGGATTACCTGAGGTCAGGAGTTTGAGACCAGCCTGGCCAAGATGGTGTAACCCCATCTCTACTAAAAATACAAAAATTAGCCGGGCATGGTGGCGCACACTTGTAGTCCCAGCTACTTGGAAGGCTGAGGCAGGAGAATCACTTGAACCCAGGAGGTGGAGGTTGCCGTGAGCTGAGATCACGCCACTGCACTCCAGCCTGGGTGACAGAATGAAACCCCATTTAAAAAAAAAAAAAAAAAAAAAAGTTGAATGTAGTTGTTTACCCAGCATCAAGAAAAAGAAAGTCAAAATTGTCGCCGTCCCCCAAGTCCCCTTATGCTCCCTTCCAGCCTCTGTCCCACCAGTGAAACATGATCCCAACTTCGAATACCATAGATTCGTTCTGTCTGTTAAGGTACTTTATATGAATGAAATTATGTAGCCCATTGTGTCTCTTTTGTTCAGCATTTGTTCTGTAAGTTGTGTCATTATAGATCCTGTGTTCTCAAAAAAGAAAAAAAACCACACACACATATAGTATATATTCTAGTTAGAGACCCAGATTTGGTAGTTATCAGAGATTAGGAATACTTGTAATGTCAGTGAATTACATTATCCAGGGAAAGTACATATAAAAGAAAATACATAAGAAGACTGGTCTTTTAAAAGGAGAGGAAGACAACTCTGATAAGCAGTATAGGAACAAACTGGATTTTTGAGTCTTGAGACAAACATACCAATTATGAAGTGACTAGCATAGTCCAGGCAGTGAGAACTTGAACTTCAGCAATGGAGAAGAGGTATTTCAAAGGTACAATAGACAGGATTTTCTGATGAGCTAAATGTGGAAGATGAAAGAGGAGCATCACAGATGGGTTTCTATCTTGGGTGACTGTAGAGCAGTAATATTAACCAACACAGAAGCTCTAAGAAAGTAGGAATCTAGACATTAGATTTGGGGGATGAACAACAAAATGTTCAATTTTGAGCATACCTAATCTGATCCACCTACAAAGACATCTAGATGGAAGCGTTCAAGAGATAGTGAACACTCTATCTAGAAACTCAGATTTCGTAGTTATTAGGGATTGGGAGTGGTTGTAATCATGTGGGTGAATGACACTATCCAGAGAAATAATGTATAAGAAAAAAGAGACAAGATTAGTCAGAAACAGAAGTTCAGAAACAGGAGAAATCAGGATACAGAGTTAAGAGTTTCAAGGAGAAAATGGAATTGACACAGAAGACTCAGCTATTAGAGTTGGCAATCTGGAGTGAGTGTAGTTCTAGTACAGTGATGGCCGTAAAAGCCAAACTGAAGCAAATTAGGCAATAAATGTTCAAAATAAGGGGAAGAGCCTGGGCCTAGTGGCTCACACCTATTATCCAAGCACTTCGGGTGGCCAAGGCAGGCAGATCGCATGAAGTCAGGAGACCAGTCTCGTGGTCAACATGGTAAAACCCTGTCTCTACTAAAAATACAAAAATGAGCCGGGCATGGTGGTGAGTGCCTGTGAGGCGGGAGAATAGCTTAAACCCAGGAGATGGAGGTTGCAGGGAGCCAAGATCGCACCACTGCCCTCCAGCCTGGGCGACAGAGCAAGATTTCCTCTCAAAAAATACATAGGAAAAAAGGTAAGATTTAAGAAAGGGAGGCAGAGTTATCATAAGGCTTTGGTTTTTAGGTGACAGAACAAAACTATTTTTAGACAAAAAAAAAAAAAAAGAAATAAAGATTTAATTTACAAAGAGGAGAAGGAAGAGAAGTTACCTAATGGAAGTTAGGGCCAGAAAAAGAAGTAGTAGACAGCTCTAGAACACCAAGTTAGAACCTGGGACAGATACTTCTGTCTCTGAGAATGAAGTTCAGGAACAGCAGTAAGAACGAACACACACAAGGGCTGGGCGCGGTGGCTCAAGCCTGTAATCCCAGCACTTTGGGAGGCCGAGACGGGTGGATCACAAGGTCAGGAGATCGAGACCATCCTGGCTAACACAGTGAAACCCCGTCTCTACTAAAAAATACAAAAAACTAGCCGGGCGAGCTGGCGGGCGCCTGTGGTCCCAGCTACTCGGGAGGCTGAGGCAGGAGAATGGCGTGAACCCGGGAGGCGGAGCTTGCAGTGAGCTGAGATCAGGCCACTGCACTCCAGCCTGGGCGACAGAGCGAGACTCCGTCTCAAAAAAAAAAAAAAAAAACAAAAAACGAACACACACACACATAAGTTTAGAAGCAGAAGAAAGAGCAGTTGGGAAAGTACAGATTTTTTTCTGCCATTTTTCTTTTCTTTTATAGATACATATCTTTTAGAGACAGTCAATGTTGCCCCGGCTGGAGTGCAGTGGCATAATCATGGCGCACTGCAGCCTCGACCTCCCAGGCTCACGTGATTCTCCTACCTCAGCTTTTCAAGTGGCTGAGACTACAGGAGTGCGCTGCCAAGTTCAGCTAATTTTTAAAATTTTTTATAGAGGCACAGTCTCCCTATGTTGCCCAAGCTGGTCTCAAACTCCTAAGCTCAAGAGATCCTCCCACCTCAGCCTCCCAATGCAAGCTTTCTTTGTCTCTCTTCTTTAGGCTCAGGTAACAGCCCAAAGGGCAGGGCTAAAGACAGACTCCTTGATCTCACAGGCCCTCAAGAGTCTAAGCACAAATTTCTCTCCTCTTCAAGCCAAAAAAGAGAAAGACACATGCAAATCAGTTCCCATGACTCAACCAGTTATGTGCATTTCAGCTTGCATTCAAATTAGCTTAGGCCCTACACATCAAAACATTTGTTAAAATGAATGAATATGAAGGAAAACATTCTAGGCAGAGGTTACTCTGCAAAAGCAGAGTAACTAGTGTGGTCTGGAAAAATAAATTACTTATTCACATGTAATAGTGAAGGGCTGGCCTGGCACAGTGGCTCATGCCTGTAATCCTAGCACTTGGGAGGCCGAGGCGGTGGATCACCTTGAGGTCAGGAGTTCAAGACCTGCCTGGACAACATGGCGAAATCCCTCTCTACCAAAAATACAAAAAATTAGCCAGGCAAGGTGGCATGCGCCTGTGGTCCCAACTACTCAGGAGGCTGAGGAGGGAGGACTGCTTGAGTCTGTAAGGTAGAGGTTGCAGTGAGTCAAGATCGTGCCACTGTACTCCAGCCTGAGTAACAGAGTGAGACTCTATCTCAAAAAAAAAAAAAAAAAAAAAAGAATAGTGAAAGGCTAATAACAATGCAAGGAACCATAACAGATACAAAAATAAGTACTACATCAACGCCTAGCTGATACAAATGTCAATTAGCACAAGATCCTTAAAACAATCGGAAAAATTAAACATTTATATATATATATATATATATAAAAAAAAAATAGTGAAAGTCCATTACTAAGAAAACAATCATTAGCAGTTTTGAATAGATTGTTCCAGATATTTCCTATTTATGTACTAGCAAATACCACTTTTACAAAAATGAAGTCATACTTCATTGTTCTGCTTTTTTCATGTTACCAATTTTTCACAGTAAATAAGTAGTCTTCTATTTTTCCAGACCACACTAGTTACTCTGGCTTTTGCTCATACTGTAACCTCTGTCTAGAATATTTCCCTTCACATTCATTCATTTTAACAAATGTTACAATTAATGCTACAATAAACATTCTTCATACATGTGTGTACATACAGGTCTGTGGACAGATGTGTGTTTCCAAAGATAAATTCTATAAGTGGAAGTAGCAGGTTAGAGAGTATGAACATTCTAATTTTAATAGATAATACCAAACAGCCCCCTAAATTGAACTTTACCTATAAAGTCTCTCAATACAGGCTGATAGCATAACACCAATAAGATGGGGTTTAGAGACACAACCCTCTAACTCTGACTTAATTCAAAAGACATTTTAGAGTACCTATACCAGTAATATACTGCATTTCCTCTAAGCAATTTTCCACAAACATTATTTCCCTTAACTAAGCTTTCTTCTCCAAACACATGTAATTTATAAGCACATGCTCCACAAAAATCTCAAACATGAAAAACTTACTAAGCAGACTCCACAGACAGGGGAAGAGGGGTGAATTTGAAGACCCAGTCCTGATTACCACAGTTAACAGTTTGGTATTTGTTTTTCCAGATTTATTTGATGCATATATAAACAAACATGTTATTTTCAAACCCAAATAAAATTATGCTAGTCAATTAATATTCTATTAATTTCATTACACATATTATGGATATCCTTCCATAGCAATATATAACACATCAATCATATCCTTTTAAATAGGTGTACAGTTGCCGGGCGCGGTGGCTCAAGCCTGTAATCCCAGCACTTTGGGAGGCCGAGATGGGCGGATCACGAGGTCAGGAGATCGAGACCATCCTGGCTAACACGGTGAAACCCCGTCTCTACTAAGAAATACAAAAAATAGCCGGGCGAGGTGGCAGCGCCTGTAGTCCCAGCTACTCGGGAGGCTGAGGCTGGAGAATGGCGTGAACCCGGGAGGCGGAGCTTGCAGTGAGCTGAGATCCGGCCACTGCACTCCAGCCTGGGCTACAGAGCGAGACTCCGTCTCAAAAAAATAAATAAATAAATAAATAAATAAATAAATAAATAGGTGTACAGCATTTTATTACAGGATGTACCAGAAATTAAGCTATCTCCCATTGGTGGACATTAAGACGGTTCCCAATTTTTTGCTTAACAAACCATACTACTTTGAACATCCTCATAGATACACTGAGTATTTAGGTAGGACAATACTTCTAGAAGTAGAATTAATGGGTATCAAGTTGCTTTCCAAAATTATTAATAGTACCATTTTATATTCCCACTGGTATGTAAACATACTTGTTTCTGTATAATCTTGCCAATATTTGATATAAACAATTATTTTATATATTGCCAACCTGAGAGGCAAATTTTTTCTAAATTTTCATTTCTCTGATCATTAGGGAATTCAGCATCTTTCATATATCTATCATGTACATTTCTCCTATGAATTGCCTATTCATTTATTTTGTCCATTTTCTATAGCATGCTGCTCAATGGAAATACAACACAAACTACATAATGTAATTTTAAATGTTCTAGTAGCCACATGTTATAAAGTAAAATTAGGCCAGGCGCAGTGGCTTATGCCTTTCCCAGCACTTTGGGACACTGAGGCAGGTGGATCATCTGAGGTCAGGAGTTTGAGACCCCCCTGTCCAACATGGTAAAACTCCGTCTCTACTAAAAATATAAAAATTAGCTGGGTGTAGTGGCGGGCACCTGTAATCTCAGTTATGCAGGAAGCTGAGGCAAGAGAATCACTTGAACCTAAGAGGCAGAGGTTGCAGTGAGCCTAGACTGCACCAGTGCACTCCAGTTTGGGTAACAGAGTGAGACTCCGTTTCAAAAAAATACATAAAAAGTAAAAATAAACAGGTAAAATCTGTGTTAATATATTTTAATTAGTTCGTATCTAAATATTATCATCTCAACATATGATCAGTATAAAAATTCTTAAGGCATTTTACATTTTTGTACTAAGCCTTCAAACTCCAGCTTTTACACTTATTATACACTTGGAGTACTTCTCAATATAGAACTAGCCACATTTCATGTGCTGATTAACCGCATGTTGCTAGAGGCTACTGTATGGGATAATGTGGGTCTATAGGATCTTTATATGTCAGAGCTCAGATTTCCCCCATTTCAGCCTTTTTTTCCCCTATATTTTTATTTTTACTGTACAAATAATTTAAAAGCAAAGGCTTCAAATAATGTAAAATTATGAAGAACAAAACATGACAGTCTTCTTTATTACCTCACAGTACCATCTCCAAGATAACCGTATCAGCCATTGAAGTACATTCTCACAGCCTACTTTTACATATTATATAAATGCATATATATCCATATGTATTTTACATTGTCTTAACCTTCTTCTAAGATAATACCCATCAGAAATACCATATTCAACTCTACATAATATTCAACAGGATGGATAGATCAAAATTTATTTTTTAATAGACACATAATACATTTATATCTCATTGTAAAAACTTAAAACATACAAATAAAGTCAATTTCTTTTGACCACCCTTCCCCATAAGTCTCTTAAATTACCCAATGTTGTTAACAACATGACCTGTATCCATGGATCTTTTTCTATGTATTACAATAATAGATATTATATTAATAGTAAGCTTTTACCTGTAACATATGCTACAAATGCTTTTAATCTAGCTTGTTTGTCTTTTAATTTTAGGGCATCTTTCATTATACCAATTTAAATTTATCTTTCCTTTATGACTTGCCATACAAAGTCATAAAGTGAGTGTCTTGTCATACGAAGAAAGGCCTGTCTCATACCAAGTCTTATACCAGAAAATTGTCCTATATTTTATTCTAGTACCTCTATGATTTAGGGGTTTTATGTACATATCTGATCTACGTGGATTTTATTTTGGAGTGAAGAAATGGATATGAGTCCAAATTGTTTGCACTACCCTTCTACCACCACCACTTGCAATGTCTAGCAGCGTCTACCCTTCTTATCTCTATGACCCCTAAGACTATATCCCAGCCCATAAAGATGGAAAGGCAAAAGGCTACGTAGAGTATAGCACAGAAAGGAGGGTGGGGATTAACTGCAGAGAGGAAAAACTTGACAAACACTACTTCAGCCAGGTGGTCAAGGTCAACATCAACGTCATAAACCATGCAGACAGTATGTGCTCTTGATAAGATGAAAGTATCATTTTGCCTTTGTGATCTTTCTCCTAAGAATTCATTAACGTGGTCCAAGCATGACAAATCATCAAATTCCAATATACCCACAATATATTTATATATCTTCTATAATATCTGTCCAGTAATCTCTCAAAACTGTCAAAGTCATCAAAAACAAGGAAAGTCTAAGGAACAGTCACAACCAAGAGGAGTCTAAGGAGTCATGACAGCTAAATGGATTGTGGTAACCCGGAACAGAACAAGGACATTAAGTAAAAACTAAGGAAACTGAAATACTGCATAGACTTCAGTTAATAATACAATCAATATTGGTTCATTATTTCTAACAAACATACCATGCTAAGATATTAATAATAGGGGAAACCATGCGTGGGATGCATGAAGGGATATATATGGGAACTTTGTTCTATTTGCTCCATTTTTCTCTAAATTTAAAACTGTTTAAAAAACAATTAAGCCTATCAATTTTTTTTTTTTTTTTTTTTTTTTTTTTGAGATGAGTCTCACTCTGTCGCCCAGGCTGGAGTGCAGTGGCCGGATCTCAGCTCACTGCAAGCTCCGCCTCCCGGGTTTACGCCATTCTCCTGTCTCAGCCTCCCGAGTAGCTGGGACTACAGGCGCCCGCCACCACACCCGGCTAGTTTCTTGCATTTTTTTAGTAGAGACGGGGTTTCACCATGTTAGCCAGGATGGTCTCGATCTCCTGACCTCGTGATCCGCCCGTCTCGGCCTCCCAAAGTGCTGGGATTACAGGCTTGAGCCACCGTGCCCAGCCCTATCAATTTTATAAAAAGCAAATACCTCAGAAGTATAAGAGTATAGGTAAACATGTGCCTCTAATTTTGACCACATTCATTAAAAACAAAATACCCACTGGATCCATATAGAAATTTATCTGTTTTTTTTTTTTTTTGAGACAGAGTCTGGCTCTGTCACCTAGGCTGGAATGCAGTGGCACAATCTTGGCTCACTGCAACCTCCACCTCCTGGTTTCAAGTGATTCGCCGCCTCAGCCTCCCGAGTAGCTGCTACTACAGGCACCCGCTGCCACGCCCGGCTAATTTTTTTTGTATTAGTAGAGATGAGGTTTCACCATATTGGCCAGGCTGGTCTTGAACTCCTGACCTTGTGATCTGCCCACCTTGGCCTCCCAAAGTGCTGGGATTACAGGCATGAGCCACCGCAACCTGCAGAAATTTATCTTAAGAAAAAAATCTAAAGAAGGAAAATAGATTGCAAGGATGCACAGTACAGTTTTACCAATATTAGAAAAAATACAAATGAGCTAATTTATCCAAAAATAGAGAAAGAAGCAAAAAATTAAAGTTATATTCACTCGGAATATTATTTACCTATTACAAATGATAATTTCAAGGCTATAGGAGATAGGAAATGTTTATCATATAACGCAAATTTTTTTTAAAAAAAATACAAATTGTAAGCCAGGCGCTATGACTCACACCTGTAATCCCAGTACTTTGGGAGGCCGAAGCAGGTGGATCACCTGAGGTCGGGAGTTTGAGACCAGCCTGACCAACATGGAGAAACCCCATTCCTACCAAAAATACAAAATTAGCCGAGCGTGGTGGTGCATGCCTGTAATCCCAGCTACTCGGTAGGCTGAGGCAGGAAAATCGCTTGAACCCGGGAATTGCAGGTTGAGGTGAGCCAAGATCGCGCCATTGCACTCCACCCCAGGTAATAAGAGCGAAACTCCATCTCAAAAAAAAAAAAAAATTGTAGAATATGAATGCAAATTTGGGTATTCCTTTTTTTTTTTTTTTTTAAATCTTACATGAACCACATATACCAAAATGTTAAGTGATTAAAAACAGACAAGGCTAAACACGGAGGCTAATGCTTGTAATCCTAGCGCTTTTGGGAGGCCAACACAGGAGGATCATTTGAGGCCAGGAGTTCAAGACCAGCCTAGGAACGTAGTGAGACCCCATCTCTACCAAAAATTTTAAAATTAGCTGGGTGTGGTGGGTGGTGTGCATCTACAGTCCTAACTACTCAGGAGACT
This sequence comes from Macaca mulatta, assembly GCF_049350105.2. Lineage (NCBI taxonomy): Eukaryota > Metazoa > Chordata > Mammalia > Primates > Cercopithecidae > Macaca > Macaca mulatta. The sequence goes on along the minus strand of NC_133418.1, from coordinate 100,676,988 downwards.
GAGGTGGGAGGATCACCCAAGAGTTCGAGATTACAGTGAGCTATGAACATGAGACTGAACTCCAGCTGGACAACAGTGAGACCCTGTATCTATAAAAATAAATAAAAAGTAAAAGTAAAAAACAAATACTAAGATCTTAGTAAAGATCTTACTCTTCAGTAAAGAGAAGTCTATGGTAAACTTACAACCAGTTTTTCAAACACTATGTTTTGTTTTTTTTTCTTTTTTGCAACAGAGTTTCACTCTATTGCCCAGGTTGGAGTGCAGTGGCGCAATATTGGCTCACTGCAACCTCCGCCTCCTGGGTTCAAGTGATTATTCTGCCGCAGCCTCCCAAGTAGGTGGGAGGTGCCCACCACCACGCCTGACTAATTTTTTGTACTTTTAGTAGAGACATTTAAGTAGAGACAAGGTTTCACCATGTTGGCCAGGCTGGTCTCGAACTCCCGACCTCAAGTGACCCGCCCGCCTCAGCCTCCCAAAGTGCTAGGATTACAGGCATGAGCCACAGCACCCAGCAGCCCTTGTCTATTTTTCAGTCTATTATAAATGATAATAAATAACAAGTCTCTTTTACTAAAAGCATTTAACTGAAATTACCATTTCATCTCAAATCCAGTCATGCTACATCTTGTGCTAAAAACTACAGAGCAAAAGTACACTACAACAAACACACCCTACTGCAGGGGCAGAAAGAGCCTGGCAACAAAGAGCCGATGCCACACCCCATAAGGGCTTGCATGTGAATAACTTTTTTCTGTGATTGGCAGTTTCAGATCTCAACCAAAAGGCTAACAGAACAAAAGAGTAAAGAAATTCCAAGTAGCAGCTAATGGGCAGAAAAGCATTTGTCCATTTTCCTATGCTATCAAGCCAATTAAATTTTTTTTTAATTACCAATATACTTCAATTACTACAAATAAAGCATACTATCGCTGCGCAAAAATAGCGCTTTTGAATATAACATCAAAAGAAACATCCAAGAAAGCAAACATAAAATAATAATAAATGTGGGCCGGTTGCAGTGGCTCACACCTGTAATCCCAGCACTCTTGGAGGCCAAGGCAGGACGACAGCTTGAGCTCAGGAGTTTGAGACCAGTCTGAGCAACATAGTGAGACTCTGTCCCTACAACAACAATCATCATCATCATCATCATCATCATCATCATCAACATCATCATCAACATGCAATGAGGATTTGTTTAAAGCAAACTCCAAAATCTAACAGGGAAAAAAATTACCAAGAAAAAATAAAATAGAGATATTGTAACACAGAATTTGTTACACTAAAACCAAGAGCATACCCAGAAAACATCCTTCACTCACACCACCACCTAACCAAAGCAAGGTCTCACTTCCCCCAAAGATTTCAAACCACAAATTTACAAATTCTTTTCATCAACCTGAATTCTTTAATTTGGATGGTCATGGACTTTTTTTTTTTTAATCTGATAAAACCTATGGTTGTTCTCCCTGGAAAAACACAAATGTACAAAGTCTGGCACATCATTCCGAAGGTTTCACACCTCCAAAGCCAACTGTAGACTTTCAGACAATTCATGTATTCCATAGCTTAAATGTTTAATAACATACATAAACCCTCATTCTTAAAAAAAGATAATAAGTGGGAAAGACCCTTCCAATTATGTAATCCACTCATTCCCAAACTATTTTTTTAAAGGAATAAAAGAATGGCTACTCCATACGCAGAGCAGCAGCCTCACTCCCAAACTATTCTAACCATCACCCACCTAAGTAGGACAAGAGATCTAACCTTCCTACCTCCTCCCATTTTCTAGTACACAAATAACTCCCTAATGAAGAATTGTAGCAATGTAACAAGCACACAAGAGCAAAACGGTCCACAAAAATTTAAATGTAACATTAATTCTACAATTATATTCATCCAAAAATAACAGCAATTGGAACCACAGCCAATTTGAGACAACACCACTGATGCAGTGAAAATAATATCTTCTGAGTGTGGGCATGTATAGGATTAATTTTCTAGTGCTGCCAAAGCATGGTATAGCTGGCAGATTTCTTATAAGAAAACTAAACTAGAGCCCTCAGTAAGTTCTAGAAGCCGGCTAATTTTAGTTTGTGAATACTAAACTTCAGTAATCCTTAGTAACTCAGATTATTGGTAGGCAGCCTATTCTAATACATAAATATCAGAGGTTATGGGAATGGAATAACAACAACCCCTGAGAAATGAGGGACAACTTGTTTTTCTGGTTCATTATCCATTAGGAAAAGCTTCTGATCTAGTGTGTGTCTTGGACAATACTGAGCAAGCACGAATCTAAGCCAATAATTTTCAACAATTTTTCCACTGTGATTCTGAGTAATGGCTTACCAACAGCATAAAATGAACCTCCTAAACTGGAACCCACATACCTCACTAGAGGGGAATATAAAATAGATCAACTGCTTCGGAAAACAATTCAGAATTTCCTCAAAATGTTAAACATAGGTTACCATGTAAGTCAGCAATTCCACCCCTAAGTATGAGCCCAAAATAAATAAAAATGTGTCTCAAAACCTGTACACAAATGCTCACAGCAGCATTATTCATAATAGCCAAAAAGTGGAAACAACCAAGTGGAAGCAAATGTCCATCAAATACAGATGAATGAATAAACAAAATGTGGTATATCCATATCATCCATAAATTATTTGGCCATAAAAAGGAATGAAGTATTGATCCATGCGATAACATTGATGAATCTTGAAAACACTATGGTAAGTAAAAGAAGTGAGTCGCAAAAGACCATATATTGTATAATTCCATTTATTTATTTATTTTTTTATTTTATTTTATTTTTTTTTTTTTTGAGACGGAGTCTTGCTCTGTCGCCCAAGCTGGAGTGCAGTGGCGCGATCCTGGCTCACTGCAAGCTCCGCCTCCTGGGTTCACGCCATTCTCCTGCCCCAGCCTCCCGAGTAGCTGGGACTACAGGCGCCCGCCACTGCGCCCGGCTCATTTTTTTTTTTGTATTTTTAGTAGAGACGGGGTTTCACCGTGGTCTCGATCTCCTGACCTTGTGATCCGCCCGCCTCGGCCTCCCAAAGTGCTGGGATTACAGGCGTGAGCCACCGCGCCCGGCCGTATAATTCCATTTATATGAAATGTCTAAGATAAGCAATTTCATAGACACAGAAAGTAGACTAGTGGCTACCTAGAGCTAGGGGTGTTGGAGATGGAAAGTGACTGCCATTGGATATAGGAGGTTCTTTTAAGAACGATGAAAATGTTCTAAAATTAGATAGTGATACTGGTTGTGCAAGTCTGTGAATATACTAAAAAACACTGAACTATGAACTTTAAAAGGGTGAATTTTGTAATATATATCTTAATAAAGCTGTTTTTTATCTATTCAAATAACACACAAGGTGTTTTAGGCTCTACCTTCTGCCTACCTTTCCAGGTATTTCAACCTTCCCACCTCCACCTCCATTTGATCTTATTCCCATGCCCCCTCTCTTTGCACCTGTGGAACCACCTACCTTCTGAGCGACACTTCCACTAATGCTAGCTTCCTTTGCCACAGTCCCATTTCGTCTCATATTATCTCATTAAACTACATACCAGCTAGTATTGTTATTTTTATTTTCATGCCTGCCCCACTTCTATTAGACTGTGAGCTCCTGAATGGCTCTTTAACTTCAAATACCTAGTGCCCAGCAGTCAGCCACGTGGTAGGCACTAAAATATTCTTTAATAAGCACAGGTTAGCATCCTTTCAACTGCACAGAAGACAAACCGAGGAACTTGAGTTTGAATCCCAGTGCAAGTACTTCCTAGCTCTGTGGACTTCCACATGACATAGGTTCAATTTCCTAACCAAGTAATGTGGATACAGTAGACCCCCTCATCTGTAGTTTCACTTTCTGAAGTTTCAGGTACCTGTGGTTGACCACGGTCTGAAAATATAAAGTGGATAATTCCAGAAATAAACACTTCATAAATTTTTAATTGTGCACCATCCTGAGTAGCATGGTAAAATCTTGCATTGCCCTCCTCTGTCCCAACCAGGACGAAAATCATCCCTTTGTTCAGGGTGTATCCACTGTGTCTATGCTGCCTGCCCGTTAGTCACTTAGCAGCTGTCTCAGTTATCAGATTGACTGTCACAGTATCACAGTGCTTGTGTTCAAGTAACCCTTATTTGATTAATAATGACCCCAAAGTGCAAGAGTAGTGAGGCTGGCAATTCAGATATGCCAAGGAGAAGTGACTTCCTTTAAGTGAAACGGTGAAAGTCTTCAACTTAATACGGAAAGGAAAAAATTGTATGCTGAGGTTGCTAAGATCTACAGTAAGAACAAGTCTTATATCTGTCAAATTGTTAACAGTATATTGTTATAATTGTTCAATTTATTATTAATCTCTTACTGTGCCTAATTTATAAATTAAACTTTATCATAGGTACATATATACAGGAAAAGACATAGTGTATATTGGTTTCTGTACTATCCATGGTTTCAGGCATTCACTAGGGGTTTTGGAATGTATTCCTTGCCAATAAGCAAGTACTACTGTAATTGTACCTAAATGCCAGGTTATTTTAAGGCCTAGATATCACGTCTGGAAAACATCTGGCACATAGAAGGTGTCCATAAATAATGATTACAACAATCATTTCAACATTATTTTAATTACAATCACTAATCAACTTGTTTTACTGAAACAAATTAGAGTTGTACCAATTATTAATAAAGGGATTTGTTTTTCTCACTGTAATCAATATTTGAGAAAAAAGTTATCATTTCTATCTAGAGGCTTAGGGTCCCAAATATACAAAGCATTAAGACCTAAAAGCCTCAAAGAAGATAACTTCTCTACACAAACTTAGTTCTTAATTCTAGTTCTGCAATTTAACAACCTCCGTATAGATTTTTATGCACAAATTATAAGCTCAGATTTTTATAAATGTTGAGTTTAGCCTTCAAAAGATCAACCAATAAGCCAGGAGACATAAAAGAACAGGAATAGTAAACTAATACTGAAGTGGTTAGTACTCAAATTCTATTGAAGACTTAAATCAAAACTAATTTTTGAAGAACAGTCAACAACTCTGAACAAGACAACTCACCCACACAAAGGGGGATAAAAATACCTAAGAATAGCTTGTGACTCAGCCTGCATTTCTATAAGGGGTGCAAGGGGACCTGACTACTTAGCCTATTGTCATCTGTCTCGTATCAAGACTAAATATTACAGCAAAACTATTTACGTGGCATGAATAAAAAGTACAGAGGGCAAGAAATTCAGATAGATGCTTCACTTTCAAGTAAAATATCGCCTCTTTGAAACAAAGACAACTTTTAAGTTTTGAAGCCATACAAGAAAACAAAAGAAAGAATAAACAGATTCTGTATCATCTATATAATATTTAAAATTTCCTTGAAAACAAACTTAAAAGGTAAACAAATGGGGAAAAATCACAACACATGATAAGCAGTTAATATTTTAATGTACATAGGGCTATTAAAATAGATAATGAAAACACTAAAACCTCAAATAATCTACGAAAGAAGAAACAGAAGAAATAAAAGTAGTTAATAAATGTTAACATCATTAATAATTAGGAAAACGAGGCTAGGCACAGTGGCTCATCCTGTAATCCCAGCACTTTGGGAGGCTGAGCAGGGGCAAATCGTCTGAACTCAAGAGATCGAGGCCAGTCTGGGAAACATGGTGTAAACCTGCCTTCAGGAGTTCCAGGCCAACCTGGGAAACATAGTGTAAACCTGCCTCAATAAAAACTACAAAAAAATTAGTTGGTCCCAGCAGGAGGCTGAGGTGGCAGGATGGCTGGAGGCCAAGAGAAGGAGGTTGCAGTGAGCTGAGATCCCGCCACTGCACTCCAGCCTGGGCAACAGAGCCAGACCCTGTCTCAAAAACAAAACAAAACAAAACAAAACAAAACAAAACATTGGCCAATATCTAGGGCTAGCAAAGGTGAATGAAACTGGGTGCTTGCAGGCATAGCCCATGGGAGTACATATTGGTATAACTCTTCGGAAGGCACTCTGAAAACATGTATCAAGAGTCCTATCGGCCGGGCGCGGTGGCCCAAGCCTGTAATCCCAGCACTTTGGGAGGCCGAGGCGGGTGGATCACGAGGTCAGGAGATCAAGACTATCCTGGCTAACATGGTGAAACCCCGTCTCTACTAAAAATACAAAAAACTAGCCGGGCGTGGTCCGGGCGTGGTGGCGGGCACCTGTAGTCCCAGCTACTCGGGAGGCTGAGGCAGGAGAATGGCGTAAACCCGGGAGGCGGAGCTTGCAATGAGCCAATGTTGTGCCACTGCACTCCAGTCTGGGAGACACAGCAAGACTCCGTCTCAAAAAAAAAAAAAAAGAGTCCTATCAATATTCATATCCTGTAAAGCAATAATTTCATTTCTGGGAATCTGTCATAAGGAAATAACAGTAAATGTGGGAAATGCTTTAATTACAAAGATATGGCAGCATTAGTAATTACTGAAAAAAACTAAAAATGCATGTTCAAAAATAAAAGAATATACTAAGCCAAAGTATCACGCTTCCACTTAAAATCAAATTCATATGATACGTGAATTATATCTCAATAAAGCTACTTTGTGATCAAGTTCAGTTAGACCACATAATAACATGGAAACTGCTTATGTTCTTACAATTTAAAACTTACATTTTGATATAAATGTGCATATTTATCATTATGAAAAATTAAAACAGCAGCCATCCATCATCAATATTTACTAAGTGCCAAGCCCTACACTACAAGTCATTACAAGTTATCATGGTTACCTCGTTATCACTGATACCATCACCAGGCCCATCCTGGAAGGGTCTCAGGCCCAGGGCCATCACCAACTGTGGGGCTGGCCCAAGATAAATTACACTTTAAAGAAGGCCTCACTAAACATTTTCATAGGCTCCTTGGGAATGTTAAAAACAAATCTGGAAATTGAGCCCAGTGGGATTGTGGGTCTGTTCTACCCTACTTTCCAGCCCTCTTATATAGATTATTCCGATGGTAAGATTAAAAATTAAGGGCAAAAAGGCTAATTTCCTTTCCAGTCACGGGGTAAAACAAAGACCAAAATAAGAACTATGTTAGGTCAGTTTGAAATTTCTCAATGAACCAAGTTAAAATAACAGGCAACATTAGGCACTTACACTAAGCAGAAGTCACTGTGCTAATAAGCACTTTAGATTACATATAACACCACCAGGAGCTAGGTAATGTTTCCCTATTTCACACATGAGTAAACAGAAACTGAAGAGAATTAAAGTTACTTGCCCAAGATTATACAGTTATTTGGTGTCAGAGCTGGGAGCAGGAGGTCTAACTTCAGAGGCTGTACTCTTATCTTCTATAGTTATGATGAAAATAAATGAAATTTTTATTAAAATCACATATACTTTATCTAAAAGGAATATACATTTGTGAAGAAAATGATCTAAAGAATATGAAACAGTTAACTAAAACGAGTGTTTACCTTCTGGTAATAGTCCCCTATTCCACTAAATGTCTACCATAATCCATGCTGAATAGCTCCACAAGTAAACAAATCATTTAATGTCCTGATGTATCTATGAAATTATATTTTAAATGAACCTCCTGAAATAACACTATACATTCTGCAAATGAAATATGCTGCCCTCTTGGAGCTGTGAAAATACATATTTCTTGTAACTGTCCTAATTCTGTTCAGCTTCCTCCCTTCCTCTCCCACTTCCTCTTTGCTCTCAGATCCTTTAAGACCAGTTCAGTTTCTCCTCCTCAAGAATACCTATATTCACACTTTACCCAAGAGAACTCTAACATTAGTGTCTGCGCTCTACAGCGGTAGGATGTTACAAAATCCAAAAAACGAACTCAAGTAAAAAATACAGTATTTCTGATGTACCTTCAACTTTAGATCTATCCACTTACAGAATTAACTATAAACATCCTTATTTTTCTACTTCACACTTGGAATTCTGCCTTTAAAATCAGCACACAGGCCAGGCGCGGTGGCTCAAGCCTGTAATCCCAGCACTTTGGGAGGCCGAGACGGGCAGATCACGAGGTCAGGAGATCGAGACCATCCTGGCTAACACGGTAAAATCCCGTCTCTACTGAAAAATACAAAAAACTAGCCAGGCGTGCTGGCGGGCGCCTGTAGTCCCAGCAACTTGGGAGGCTGAGGCAGGAGAATGGTGTAAATCCTGGAGGCGGAGCTTGCAGTGAGCTGAGATCCGGCCACTGCACTCCAGCCTGGGTGACAGAGCGAGACTCTGTCTCAAAAAAAAAAAAAAAAAAAAAAAAATCAGCACACAGTAACCAAAACAGCATGGCACTGGTACTAAAGCAGACATATAGGCCAATGGAGCAGAACAGAGACCTCAGGAATACCACAACACATCTACAACCATCTGATCTTCGACAAACAAGACAAAAACAAGCAATGGGGAAAGGATCTCCTATTCTATAAATGCTGTTGGGAAAACTGGCTAGCCATATGCAGAAAACTGAAACTGGACCGTTTCCTTACACCTTATACAAAAATTAACCTGAGATGAATTAAAGACTTAAATGTAAAACCCAAAACCATAAAATCCTAGAAGAAAACCTAGGCAATACCATTCAAGACACAGGCACGGGCAAAGACTTCATGACAAAAATGCCAAAAGCAATTGCAACAAAAGCCAAAATTGACAAATAGGATCTAATTAAACTAAAGAGCTTCAGCACAGCAAAAGAAACTATCATCAAGCCAGCGCGGTGGCTCACGCCTATAATCCCAGCACTACAGGAGCCTGAGGTGGGAGGATCACCTGAGGTCAGGAATTCCAGACCAGCCTGGCCTGCATGGTGAAACTCTGTCTCTACTAAAAAAAAAAAAACAAATACAAAAAGGCCAGGCATGGTGACTCACGCCTGTAATCCCAGCACTTTGGGAGGCCAAGGCAGGCGGATCACCTGAGGTCAGGAGTTTGAGACCAGCCTGGACATGATGAAACCCCGTTTTTGCTAAAAATACAAAAATTAGCCGGGCATGGTGGCAGGTGCCTGTAATCCCAGCTACTCGGGAAGCTGAGCCAGGAGAATCACTTGAACCTGGGAGGCGGAGGTTGCAGTGAGCTGAGATCGCGCAACATTGCACTCCAGCCTGAGGGACAACAGCAAGACTTCGTCTCAAAAAAAAAAAAAAAAAAAGTTCGGCGTGGTGGCACATGCCTATAATCCCAGCTACTCGGGAGGCTGAGGCAAGAGAATTGTTTGTACCTGGTAGGCAGAGATTGTGGTGAGCCAAGAATGCACCACAGCACTCCAGCCTGGGAGACAGAGCAAGACTCTGTCTCAAAAAAAAAAAAAAAAGAATATCACCAGAGTGAACAGGCAACCTACAGAATGGGAGAAAATTTTTGCAATCTACCCATCTGACAAAGGTCTAATATCCAGAATTTACAAGAAACTTAAACAAATCTACAAGAAAAAAAAACAACCCCATCAAAAAGTGGGCAAAGGATATGAATAGACACTTCTCAAAAGAAGACATTTTCGAGGCCAACAAACATGAAAAAAAGCTCAACATCACTGATCATCAAAGAAATGCAAATTAAAACCACAATGATGGCTGGGCATGGTGCAGTGGCTCAAGCCTGTAATCCTAGCACTTTGGGAGGCCAAGGCGGGTGGCTCACCTGAGGTTAGGGGTTTGAGACCAGCCTGGCCAACATGGTGAAACCCTGTCTCTACTAAGAAGACAAAAAATGGCAGGGCGTGGTGGCGGGCGTCTGTAATCCCAGTTACTTGGGAGGCTGAGGCAGAAGAATCGCTTGAGCCCAGGAAGCGGAGGTTGCAGTGAGCCGGGATCGTGCCATTGCACTTCAGACTGGGCAACAAAAGTGAGACTCCGTCTCAAAAAAAAGAAAAAAAACACACACACACACAATGAGATACCATTTCATGTCAGTCAGAATGGTGATTATTAAAAAGCCAGGAAACAATAGATGCTAGTGAGGCTGTGGTGAAATGGAACGCTTTTACGCTGTTGCTGGGAATGTAAATTGCTTCAACCACAGTGGAAAATAGTATGGCGATTCCTCAAGGACCTAGAACCAGAAATACCATTCGACCCAGCAATCTCATTAATGGGTATATACCCAAAGGAATATAAATCATTCTACTATAAAGACACATGCATATGTATGTTTATTGCAGCACTATTTACAATAGCAAAGACACCGAACCAACCCAAATGCCCATCAATGATAGATTGGATAAAGAAAATGTGATACTACGCACCATGGAATACTATGGAGCCATAAAAAGGAATGAGATCATGTCCTTTGCAGAGACATGGATGAAACTGGAAGCCATCATCCTCAGCAAACTAACACAGGAACAGAAAACCAAACACCGCATGTTCTCACTCATAAGTGGGAGTTGAACACTGAGAACACATGGACACAGAGAGGGGCACAACACACACCAAGATCTGTTGTGGGGGGGGGGAAATGAGGGGACTTAGAGGGCGGGTCAATAGGTGCAGCAAACCACCATGGCACATGTATACCTATGCAACAAACCTGCACGTTCTGCACGTGTATCCTATTTTTTGTTTTTTTTTAAGAAGTAATTTTTTTTAAGAATTAATTTTTTTAATTTAAAAAAAAATCGGCGCACAGGAAAGTCTGCCTTTCTTCAAAAATAGTTTTCTACAAATTTTTTTCCATAAATAAGGTACTAAAAAAACTTGAATCCAAAAAATGAAAAAGAAAATGCATGTTAGATGGTAATAAATATATCACATTTTTGGTAATGTAATTTGTTTATTCTGAATCATTTCTGCAACTTAATATATTTTACAAGTAAATATAATATGTAAAAATGCTACCTAATGGACTAATAGGTACTTTCACTCAACACATTTTTTTTTTTTTACTGAACGTCCATATAACTCTTTTTTTTTTTTTTTTTTTTTTTTTGAGACGGAGTCTCACTCTTGCTCAGGCTGGAGTGCAGTGGCACGACCTCAGCTCACCGCAACCTCCGCCTCCCAGGTTCAACAATTCTCCTGCCTCAGCCTCTTAAGTGGCTGGGACTACAGGTGCGCGCCATCACGCCTGGCTAATTTTTTGTATCTTTTAGTAGAGACAGGGTTTCGCCATATTGGCCGGTCTCAAACTCCTGACCTTGTGATCTGCCCGCCTCAACCTCCCAAAGTGCTGGGATTACAGGCGTGAGCCACCGTGCCCGACCTATATAACTCTTTTTTAAATTTATGAACCAAGATGACGATACCAGATAAGGCACAGGTGCTGAAGTTAAAAGGATCTTGGTTTGAAACCTGGCTATTGTACTTACTAGCTCAGAGACCTAAAGTAGTCAAACTTCAGGTTAACATTTCACTTATCTTTTTGATGGGAGGATAATAATTACTCCTAGGGCCTTAGTAAGCTTTAAATGATTATGTAAAACACTTAGCATAGAGTCTAACATGCAGTTACGTGCTCGATAAATGACAACCATGGTAAACGTATTTTATACTGAACAAAGCATAGTTGAAGGAGACAGCCAATATGTGATCCTTTTGTCTTACTAAAGATGGAAATTTGTGAAACTCTACATTAAAACTAAAAATCCTAAGGTTACATACGAAATTTCCCACTCTTTAAAAAAGATACACTAACTACATAAGGTTAGATGATTTTTTAAAATAAGAAAGAAAAAAAAAAAAGCTTCTTGAAAGCTGCTGAGTTTGGGTGACGGGTACGTGCTATTTTTGTGAAAATACAAATTTTTTAACACTATTAATCCAATCCCCAGAACATGCCTAATACACCTCCTCATATTCAGGAGAGAGCAAGATTTTAGCCTTGAGAGGTATTGAAAAATGGTACCTTCCTGCTTAATAATTCTGTACAGGTCAAGTTTTCTCGGACGAGTTTACCTTTCATTATAAAGGTGGGCACAGGGAATAGTTATCAATACATGGAAGGGAGAAAAAATGCAAGCTTTTCAACTGCTTATTAATACTACATCAAAATAGCTGCAATGAACATTTTTTCCACGTTTTCAAAAACATCAAATACATCCACTTTATTTACTTTTGTAATTACAAGAGGCTGACAGGCACGGACCAAAAAAAAGCTCAAGGTAAACACATCAGAGTTGTCAATATCTTTAAATTTTGAAGGAAGTCATTACTAATTCGTGTAAATGTTTTATGCGATGTTTCTAGGTAGCTTTTAGGTTTTACCACTGATTAACAACATAGCACACCAGCACAGGGAGAGAGGCAATTTTTCGAAATGCTTAAGAAGCTTTAACCTACAAGAGCTTATGCTACCTAAACTGAGCTAACAACGTAAAATTTCAAGTCACACCTTGCCTATTCCTGAGTAAGCAAGCAAACACTGTGAAACAAACTAGAAGCACAGAGCAAAGCAAGTCATTTCTGTGCTAACCTTAATTCCTATCATAACGGGGTTGGCTTCATCAAAACATATTCCTATTTCGGTATTAACACAAGTTTCAAATAAAGCACACTTGCCATTGGTAATTCTGGAGCGACAAAGCGCATAATTAATAAATCCAAATGGAGCATCTTTCTACAGGATGCAAAGCCATCTGCAGTTTCAGCCTCGGTTTACCCACTCACTATGCACATGCAGACGTCTTTTTAAAAAAATAAATAAATAAATAAACTTTATCTGGCCTGAGAGATTACATCTCTCGGTGCTTCCTGTATATTCTGGAAGTCAATAACGCTGAAGGTAAATTTAACATTTCCAACTCCGGAGGAACGCGAGCGGTGGACGCCAAGCATCCGCCCACTGTCCTCTCGTGACTCGGGCTACTTTGACGCACTGGGATGCGGCTCACCTGACATTCCGCACCAACCCTTGCCAGGAAGGAAAACCAACTCCGCGAAAATAAAATGGGTCCCGGAGGAGGCGTGCGGGTGCCCCCAGAGCTCTCTTCTGCTCGCACCCCGAAAGTGAGAGGGCCACGCCGCCCCCCGACCCTTGCCGGCGTCCGCCACCTGCCAGACGAGGCCGCGGTCGGGGACCCGGGCTCGGCCGCAAGGAAGGGGTAGCCCAGCCCAGGCCCCCTCGGCGTCCCCCCCGGCCGGGCGGCAGGGGAAGGAACCCGGGGCCGCAGGTTTCCGCCCGGCACGGCCGAGCCCGCCAGGGGCCTAGCTCGGGGGCCGCCCGTGCTCCCGAGGACCCGTCCCCGTCGTGCGGAGCGCGCAGCCGCCTCAGCCCGGCCGGGGGAGCCTCCCGGCAGCGGGCGCGGCGCCCGCACCTGCCCCGCGCCTTCCGGCAGCCCCGCTAGCGGCTTCACCCACCTGGCGCCCTCGCCGCGCCTCCCGCACGTCACAGCACGACTCCGCGCTCCTCAGCACCGGCAGTCTGGGCGCGGGCAGCCGCCGGGAGACCCTGCTCTGCCGCCGTCGCCGCCGCTGCAGCCGGCTTGGTCGTCAGGCCGCCGCCAGCGAACCTGTTGCGTAGCCTGTCACGGCCGCTCAGGGCTCCGCGGGCGCCGCCTCAGCCCCACAACAACATGGCGGCCGCGGCCTCCGCAGGAAGCCGGGGGGCGGGGAGGTAGGCGCCGGGCCGGGCAGCTGACGGCCCGCCCGCTGCCGGGCACCGACTCCCCACCCTCCGGAGCCCGAAACTGCCCGGGCGTGGCTCCTCACCCCCGGAGTTCCGGGGCACTGAACCCTGAAAGTCTGCTCCGAATCGGTCGGGTCCGAAGCGCTCCTCTCTGCCCTCGGGGAGGCCCCGAAGCCCCAGACCCGGCAGCCCTTCCTGGAGCTGCGGAGACCCACCTGGCTCCTCCTCTCCGAGGTGACATGTTGAGCTTGGGTGGTGCTTTTCCTGCCACGGCAGACCCCGGTGTTTTGGAAAGTCCCAAGCAGTGCCTGCCACATCCCTGTTGCACCCCGCCACGGGGCTCTCCCTGGAACCTTCTCACTCGCCGAAGTTTTCTTCACTGATGTGGGGGCACAAATTCTCTGGGAATTGGGGGGTGGAAGGTGGGAAGGAGGTCGATCCCACCCTTGCCCATGGGTCTGTTACAGGCCTCTTGAACCCTTCTCAGGGACCTGGAGGACTTAACCATACCCTCTATCATCCATTCACCATTCCTCGCCCTCCTCCATAACACACGCGGAGCGCCCACAAGGAGCATCCTCTACGCTAGTCACACAGTAGGAAGACTCTGTCCCCGTAGAGCCTAGCACGACGAAGCTAAACTTTCCTCCCCACCCCTCGCCAAGGGAAAGGCCAAGGTCAAACTCAGAATTTGTTTCTTTTCTCCCCTCCCGGTTCCTGGTCTCCTCACAAAAGACCAGGCTTCAACTCAAGTCGCCACCGTATCCCAAAGGCTTGCCCTTGACAAGAAGCTCCGTCAAGGGAAAGGCTTTCTTTTGATTTGTGTGAGGGAGGAGTTAGTGTATGAACGTAACCAAATGAACGTAACCAAATGTCGGCTGGGCCCAGTGGCTCACGCTTGTAATCCCGGCACTTTGGGAGACCGAGGCGGTTGGATCATCTGAGGTCAGGAGTTGGAGACCAGCCTGACCAACGTGGTGAAACTAAGATGCAAAATTTAGCCGGGCGTGGTGGCAGGCGCCTGCAGTCCCAGCTACTCGGGAGGCTGAGTGAGGCAGAGAATCGCTGGAACCTGAGAGGCAGTGATCTGAGGTTGCACCACTGCACGCCAGCTTGGGCAACAAGAGCAAAACTCTGTCTAAAAAAAAAAAAAAGTAACCAAATGTAAGACTCAAGATTTTTGGATATAAGACCCAAGATTTCTATTTTTTTTTTTTTTTTTTTTTCCCTGAGACAGTCTCACTCCATTGCCCAGGCTGGAGTGCAGTGGCGCGATCTGTGCGATTGATCTGTGCTCACTGCAACCTCCACCTCCCAGGTTCAAGCGATTCTTCTGCCTCAGCCTCCAAGTACCTGGGATTACAGGCACTCACTACCACACCCAGCTGTTTGTATTTTTAGTAGAGATGGGTTTCACCGTGTTGGCCAGGCTGGTCTCCAATTTCTGACCTCAGGTGATCCGCCCACCTCGTCCTCCCAAAGTGCTGGGATTACAGGTGTGAGCCACCACTCCCCGCCAAGACCCAAGATTTCTTTTGACTTTTAGAAGCAGGGTGAGGGCTGGTCCGGGGTCCATAACTCATATCCCCATGATTTGATCTGTGTAGATCAAATTACCCCATGGCATCCTTTCATTCCTTACCTGCTGAGGCAGGTGAAGGTGAAATGGCTCCAAACCCAGGCCCATCTGAACTGGCCAGCCAGCTCACAAGGAATTTACCAAACTTCGATGACGATAAACAGGCTTTTCCCGCTCTCACACTCAGTGTTTTTCCTAACTCTTCGATTAGAACCTGACCAAGACCTGACAAACAGGTCCTGAGCCTCAGTGACACAGAGAGGCCTAACTCTTGTATCAGTCTAGGAGGCCCCTCACTTGCTGGGGACCAGCCAATCTGTCCCCATCTACAAACAAACTACCCAGGCCAAGGATAGCAGTCTTGAGCACATGGCCTCATTCGCATTGCACACTTCACCGGTAACTGATGTGCCCTTTTGGAGCCCATGTTTGAGAGTCAAAGCACCAGAATCCTTCACAACATAGTGCTCCAGAGAGTTGGCCTGAGAGGTAAAACCTATTTTTTATTCCTGTAAGGCACATAGCTTGTCTTCATTTTTCTCCCGTCCTTTGACCAATGTCATTTGTGTTTTGGGGTTCTAGACCTGGTGCAATTCACCTTGAGTCCTCTTTCCTTCTAAAGGAGGTACCAAATCCTCGGCAGGACAAAAATGGAATTTGTAGAAACAGATGCTTATAAAGAAATTTTTAAAAAAATTTAAAGCCTCCCTACCAAAAAGCTAACAACCTCTGGTGGAAATCAGGGTCCTGAATGCATGCCTACAGTATCCCAAGCACTAAAATAACTGTATCCCAGGGTTCCCGTCAGAACTTTGAGGCCAGTTTGTCCATCCTGTTCTACTCTATCACAGTCCAAAATACAAGCACCTCTAGTTATCTATCTTCTCTCTCACACATACCTCCCACCCTGTGTAATTCGGGGATAAATTTGGGCAATATTAAGCATTTGGTGATTCGATATTAAGCATTTGGTGATTGGATTTGGTGATTGAATATTAAGCATTTGGTGCTGGAGTGCAATGGTGCGATCTTGGCTCACTGCAACCTCCGCCTCCCAGGATCAAGCGATTCTCCTGTCTCATCCTCCTGAGTAGCTGGGATTACAGGCTCCCACCACCATGCCCAGCTAATTTTTTGTATTTTTAGTAGAGACAAGGGCTGGTCAGGCTGGTCTTGATTGGTCTTGATTGGATATAAGGAACGAGAAGAAGGAGTAAAGAGTTCTCGGGTTTTTGGGTAATGGTAGTTCTATTCAACAAGATAAAGAATGGAATATAGGAGGGAAGCACAGACCTTGGAAGTGGCTGAAGAAACATTTTCCTTGCTCCTCGACTGCTTTCAGATCCTAGTTTTCCACCCACATGCAAAAACCCCTTCTCCTATGAGGCTTATAACACTAGCTACACCCATCCTCTATCCTCGTCCTTATCATTTACCATCTTACAGGGCACTCAATATATTCAACAAGAATTTCTGCACATGGAGCAGCCAGTACTGTCTGCTCAGGACCTTCATCATCCTTAGTGTCTCTCAGTGTTCATGATTCACTTATAGATGATGCAGCCACCACCCCAGTTCCTTGACTTCCTCTTCTCATAGGGCAGTCCTTAGAAGTTAACTGCACATTTCCTCCTTAGTGTTCTCCAAATCCCACCACTTCTTCTTTACTTCTGGCACCAGCTGGAAATCAAATACCTGGAGGAGCTAAGTCCTACCGTGTTACTTTTCTCTTCCTCTAGCTCTGCCACAATCTAGGCAAGATTCTTAGACTTGTTCCTGGTGACCTAGCTTTTACCCTGGGAGCGTTTAGTCTCCATCTGTTTTCTTTTCCATGTATTATTGATCCTTCTCCTCAACCATATATATCTTATGTTCTATCAATCTCCCCTTATGTTAGTTTTCAAAGATTCCATTCTGTACCCCATTTCTACCATGTTTACCCTCAAAACAAGCCTGCAATGTAAAAAAGTATAGAATAGATAGAAGCAGCAGTTCCAGACTCCAAGCATCCCATAAGATAAATACATTATCATATAGAGTAGGAAAACTCTGAGAACCCGGAGCTCATATTTTATGTTATACTTTTACCTCCATGACGATGCTATAACTTTGGGGTGGGGGGTTGTTTTTGTTTTGTTTTGTTTTGTTTTTTGAGACAGAGTTTTGTTCTTGTTGCCTAGGCTGGAGTGCAATGGTGCGATCTTGGCTCACTGCAGCCTCCACCTCCAAGGTTCAAGCGATTCTCCTGCCTCATCCTCCTGAGTAGCTGGGATTACAGGCTCCCACCAACACACCCAGCTAATTTTTTGTATTTTTAGTAGAAACAAGGGCTGGCCAGGCTGGTCTTGAACTCCTGACCTCAGGTGATCCGCCAGCCTCGGCCTCCCAAAGTGCTGGGATTACAGGCGTGAGCCAAGTTTTAAATAAATAATTTATAAAGAAATTAATAGGATACAGGCAATAAAAATAGTCTTGATTTATCCAGATATTTATTATTTTGGGCACTCTTCATGCTTTCCTGAGGATCCGAGTTTCCATATGATAATATTGCCCACCCGCCAAACAAACTAACCCTGAAAATGGATGGTGCTGGAGGAGCAGAAAAGGATTGAGCAGATGGCGTCATTCCCCATTTTTCAACCCCCCAACCCCAAGCTCCCAGCCCTGCAGACGCTCTGCCCTGAGACTTGAAGCCTGGGGCACAGGCCTGTTTGGAGCCAATGCAGGCGCAGATCTTGGCGGTCGAAGCAAATATTCAGATGAGAACTTTGAAGGCCGATGTGGGGAAGAGTTCCATGTGAACAGCAGTAGGTATGAGTTATATATTTTTAAAATTAATTAATTAATAATTTTGAAAAGACCCTACCATGTTCTGGCCACTAGAAACAAGGACGTCGTAAGGAGTGAGCACAGGTGAGGAGCAGTGGAGACTCAATTCACAGGAATGGTGAATGGGACAAATTTGGTCCTTGGATCTTTTCTTAGCTTCTTGACCTTACAGATCCCCTTGTGGAGTCCGGGGCAGAAGAAAAGCAGAGAAGTGGAAATAGGAGTGACTTCAGGGGAAAGAGGAGAGAAGGGAAATTCCCAGCCCTGGCATAGAAGGAAGGAGTGTTCTCATTATTGGGCCACTTATGTTGTGCATAACTTGAGACTCTGGCTTGAGGCCTGATGGTACCGGAAAGGCAGTACCAGGCAAACTGAAGGGGGAAGTTAGCCCAGACTTGGGCCTAGGCCAGCACTGCAGGGTGGAGTCAAAGGCCAGACTGGGCGAGGTCCTAAAGTCCCTGGACAGGACGTGTTCATTCATCACCAAAGCACCAGGGGCTTCCAGTCTGGCAGGTGTAGCTCAGCGAAAGGGAATTCAATCTGTGTTCAAGAGTCAGAAATGCTTCCTGTCTGGCAGATATGCCCAGTTGTCTGCTTATGTCATTGTTGCTGTCTACAGCACAAACCTGGAGTGATACCAGTTCCCTTCTTATAATAACATAACTAATATCAATGTAGCATTTTGTACTTGGCAGAGTACTTTCATTATTTCATTTAATCCTTATAACAATCCTGGGAATTAGAGTAAAGTGCTATTTGTGATTGTCTCACTTTGGTTGGTATGAAGAAAGAGAGGTAAAATCAGGTTTTTGCCTTGTGTTTGGAGAATTTTCCCATGCCTAGTTGTGATTTTATTTTCCTTATTTAAATAGAGAAACATGGGCCATGCTCTTCTGGGGTTAGGTAGCAACAGTTTTTTAATTTAAAGTATACAATGGATCAGATCATTTTGTACTGCTTGGCCCGGTCTGGCCAGACTTTTTTTTTTTTTTTTGTAGTATTGACATTTTCTTCTCCCAGATAATGTCTTGAGCCAATGAAATGTCCCACTGTGGCCTCCCAAAGTGCAGGGGTTACAGACGTGAGCCACCATGCCCAGCCCTTAAGTCAATGAAATTTAAGAAAGATAACTGCTTAACTGCCTCTACCGTGGCCCTAGGGAGATGGAAATGGAATAGCTGACCTTGGTCTAATGCCAGGGGACAGAACAATCTACAAGGGTAAGCCACAGACAAATGTGAGGACACATTTTGATTGTTTAAATGACATACTTGACACTTGCCCTGTCTTAACTTCTCTCATGAAAACAAGATGAACATCTAAAACTTAGAGCTATGAAATCACTGCCCCAAGTGGGGCCCTGCATCCTCAAGCTGGTTAACATCCTCATCTGCCCTAGGGAGGAATGGCCAGATCAGGAGAGTTTTCTGCATTGGGGCTCAGACGGAGATTGGGATTTGGGTGCTTGGTGCTATTTGCCGTTTCTGTTTTTGTTTTTTGTGTTGCACGTATAGAGTGGATATGTTTTTTTCCTTTTCTTGTGCCTATAGTTTAAGGATGTTTAATTTAGTAGAACCATGAAGGAGAGCAAGAAAGAACAAAAAGTACACTGCTTGCAAATTAACCTCGGAAGCCATTCCTCAACAGGATAGTTTTGGCTTTTATTTGTTTGTTTGTTTGTTTGTTTGTTTGTTTGTTTTGAGACAGAGTCTCACTCTGTCCCCCAGGCTGAAGTGCAGTGGCTCAATCTCCGCTCACTGCAAACTCTACCTCCTGGGTTCAAGCAATTCTTGCTGCCTCAGCCTTCTGAGTAGCTGGGACTACAGGCACCTGCCACCATGCCTGGCTAATTTCTATATTTTTTAGTAGAGGTCTTGTGACCTGCCCGCCTCAGCCTCCCAAAATGCCGGGACTACAGGCGTGAGCCACCGCACCCGGCCTTCCTTATTTATTTATTTATTTATTTATTTATTTATTTATTTATTGAGACAGAGTCTCACTCTGTCACCCAGGCTGGAGTGCAGTGGTGCAATCTCGGCTCACTGCAACCTCCGCCTCCCAGGTTCCAGCAATTCTCCTGCCTCAGCCTCCCAAGTAGTTGGGACTACAAGCGCCCGCCACCATGCCTGGCTAATTTTTTTATTTTTAGTAAAGATGGTGTTTCACCATATTAGTCAGGCTGGTCTCGAACTTCTGACCTTGTGATTTGCCCGCCTTGGCCTCCCAAAGTGCTGGGCTTTTTTATTGATAAAATTATTTTTCTCTGTGAACTATTCACATTCTCCATCTTCTATGGAGTCAATGTTGTGTCCCCCCAAAATTCACATGTTGAAATCCTAACCCTCTAGGTGATAGTATTGGGAGGTGAGGCCTTTGAGAGGTGATTAGATCACCTAATCACAAATAGGATGGGTGCCCTTTAAAAGAGACCCCAGGGAGGCTGGGTGCGGTGGCTCAGGCCTGTATCCCAGCACTTTGGGAGGCTGGGGTGGGCGGATCACGACGTCAAAGAGATCGAGAGCATCCTGGCCAACATGGTGAAATCCTATCTCTACTAAAAATACAAAAATTAGCCGAGTGTTGTGGCGCACGCCTGTAGTCCCAGCTACTCAGGAGGCTGAGGCAGGAGAATCACTTGAACCTGGGAGGCGGAGGTTTCAGTGAGCCGAGATCGCACCACTGCACTCCAGCCTGGGTGACAGAGCAAGACTCCGTCTCAAAAAAAAAAAAAAAAAAGGAGAGACCCCAGGGAGCTACCTGCCCCTTCCACCACGTGAAGACAGAGCTAGAAGGCATCATCTATGAAACAGAAAGTAGGCCAACACCAGACACTGAATTTGCTCTTGGATTTCCCAGGCTCCAGAACTGTGAGAAATAAGTTTCTGTTGTTTAGAAGCTATGCAGTTTATGGCATTCTATTATATCAGCCTGAAAAGATTAAGACACTGTCCATTTATGTTTTATGGTATTCTTATTTTATCAATTCATATAAATTTTTATATAAAATATTCAAAAGATGGTTGTTTTTAAATCATCATTTAGTTATTGTCTCATCACACAAATTGTTTTATTCTCTGCTTACCAGAAAACATGGGTTGAGTCTTATTTATCTTTTGTTATTCATTTGCTCATCAAAAATATTTATTGTGTGCCTTTCATATGCCTAAGACTGTGCTAAGCAAAGAGGATATAGGAGTAAACAAGATAGCAACATGGTGCCTGGCTCCATTAAATGTTCACTAAATGCCATTGGATGCTGAAAAAAATAAATATTATGACATAAGATATGCCATCTATATTTCAGCAAGATTATTTCTCTGGAGTCCTTCAGGGGATTTTTAAGATTCTCCTACCAAATGAGAATAGTCAGGTGGTTCTTTTCCAAGTTCTGTCTAGTTTCTTCTTTTTCCAAGATATAAGCACTAATAGCATTTTTTTGTAGAAGTTATCTATTACTACTTTGTATGACCTGTTTAAACAAAAGCTGGTGGTGGTATCCTGGGAGAGGCCCAGTTTATTTTCGTTGTGTAATAGAATAGTTCTAGGCAATAGAACTCTTCAAACATAATAAAAGTCTCTATTTTTATGATTTTCAGTTCAATGTTTTCTAAAGCTTTTGATACATTCAAAATAAAGTTATTCTGGGCAAAGATAGTGATCAAAGCCTTGCAAAGAACATCTCCATCAGTGAAATCTATTGAACAAAGCTTCCTTAAGCCAAAGGCTCACTGTGGTGAGATTTTTTTTCATGTGTTTCAAAAAGTAATAAGCCTCACTTCCCATTTCAGTAATTTCAGCAGGTGCTTTTCTTATGCCTTTGTATAGGGAAACATAAAACTCTTAATTTTGTATGTAAGTGACCAGGTATTTGTATCAGTTAAGATGTTTGCAAATAACAGGAATCAACTCAAAGGGCTTAAGCAAAAAAAGAATTAATCATGTACAAGGTAAGAGGAGTGTGCCAGTGTCACCAAGGACAGGAGTAGGGCCAGGCAAAATGGAATTAGGGACTGAACACTGTCCAGGGACCCTCTCTGTCTCATCTCTGCACTTGTGCTTCATCTTCTCAATAGAGAGAGGGTGGGATGTATAGTGGAGCAAAGATAATTTTTTTTTTTTTTTTTGAGGCGGAGTCTTCACTCTGTCGCCCAGGCTGGAGTGCAGTGGCACCATCTCGGCTCACTGCAAGCTCCGCCTCCCGGGTTCGTGCCATTCTCCTGCCTCAGCCTCCCGAGTAGCTGGGACTACAGGCGCCCGCCACCGCGCCCAGCTAATTTTTTTTGTATTTTAGTAGAGACGGGGTTTCACCGTGTTAGCCAGGATGGTCTCGATCTCCTGACCTCGTGATCCGCCCACCTCGGCCTCCCAAAGTGCAGGGATTACAGGCGTGAGCCACCGCGCCCGGCCTTTTTTTTTTTTGAGACAGCATCTCATTCTGTCGCCCAGCCTCAAGTACATTAGTGAGATCATGGCTCACCGCAGTCTCAACCTCCCACACTCAAGTCACCCTCCCCCAACTTAGCCTCCCAAGTAGCTGGGACTACAGGTGAGTGCCACCATTCCTGGCTAATTTTTTTTTTTTTTTAATTTTTTGTAGAGACAGGAGTTTCCCTATGTTGGCCAGGCTGGTCTAAAACTCCTGCGCTCTGGCAACCCTCCTGCCAGCCTCCCAAAGTGCTGGGATTACAGGCATGAGCCATCATGCCTGGCAGATCACCTTTTTTTTTTTTTTTTTTTTTTTTGAGACGGAGTCTCACTCTGTCGCCCAGGCTGGAGTGCAGTGGTGCGATCTCAGCTCACTGCAACCTCCACCTCCCGGGTTCAAGCGATTCTTGTGCCTCAGCCTCCCGAGTAGCTGGGACTACAGGTGTGTGCTACCACACCCCGCTAATTTTTGTATTTTTAGTGAAGATGGGGTTTCACCATGTTAGCCAGGCTGGTCTTGAACTCCTGACCTCATGATCTGCCCACCTCAGCCTCCCAAAGTGCTGGGATTATAGGTGTGAGCCACCACACCTGGCCCTTTTTTTTTTTTTTTTTTTTTGAGACAGAATATTGCTCTGTCACCCAGGGTGAGGTGGCACAATCTTGGCTCTCTGCAACCTCTGCCTCCTGGGTTCAAAAACGATCCTCTCACCTCAGCCTCCAAAGTAGCTGAGATTATAGGTATCTGACACCACACCTGGCTAATTTTTGTATTTTTAGTAGAGACGGGGGTTTCACCATGTTGGCCAAGCTGGTCTCAAACTCCTGACCTCAGGTGATCCACCCACCTCGGCCTCCCAAAGTGCTGGGATTACAGGCGTGAACCACTGCGCCCGGCCAGCCTGGCAGATAACTTTTAAGGCAGCAAAACTACTCTGTATGATACAGAGTAGTGTCTTTGCCCTTGCTTTTAATTTGATCAGTGCGGTGGCTCACTCCTGTAATCCCAGCATTTTGAGGGGCAGAGGCAGGTGGATTGCTTGAGCTCAGGAGTTCGAGATCAGCCTGGTCAAATTGCGAAACCCTGTCTCTACTAAAAATACAAAAATTAGCTGGGCATGGTGGCGCATGCCTGTAGTCCCAGCAACTTAGAAGGCTGAGGCAGGGAACAGTTTGAACCTAGGAGGTGGAGACTGCAGTGAGCTATGTTGGTACCCCTGCACTCTAGCCTGGGCAACAGAGCGAGACTCTGTCTCAAAAAATAAATAAATAAAGTGAAATAAATAATAATAAATTTGTACAAACCCACAGAAAGTAGAACTTTGAGAGTGAACTATAACTTAAACTATGAAGTTTGGGTGATAATGATGTGTCAATTCAGGTCATCAGCTGTAATATTGAGGGATTATTGATAATGGGAAAGGCTACGCATGTGTGGGGGTATGGGTATGTGGGGAACTTTTGTACCCTCCACCAAATTGTTACTGTGAACCTAAAACTGCTCTAAAAAACAAAGTCTATTTTAAAAATCTTTTTTGCAATAGGCACTGTCTGAGAGAATATTAAGATGGATTGATATACTTTAGTTCCTTGAAATTCACCTAGGAGGAATCTAGGTGATATCAAAGGGCTTTCTTTTACAATTGGATTTTGTCATTTGGAACAACAGGAGAGCGTAACTGAAATTGTATTACAACTCTAACATTGTCTTCTTAAGTTCAATGTTCTCTCCTGGAACAGCAGCAATGTCATTGTTAGAAGATTAAAAATACAAAATTCTACCCTCAAATCAACAAATTCTGGTTAGAATTATAATAACTTCTTAGAGATTTACAGAAAGAACCAACCGGATGCACTAGCTCTCACCTGTAATCCCAGCACTTTGGGAGGCCGAGGCGGGCAAATTACCTGAGGTTGGGAATTCGAGACCAGCCTGGCCAATATGGTGAAACCCCATTTCTACTAAAAATACAAAAATTAGTCAGGTGTGGTGACGGCTGTAATCCCAGCTACTTGGGAGGCTGAGGCAGGAGAATCTCTTGAACCTGGGAGGCGGAGGTTGCAGTGAGCCGAGATCACGGCACTGTACTCCAGCCTGGGCCACACAGGGAGACTCCGTCTCAAAAAAAAAAAAAAAAAGAATGGAAAAAAAAAGGAAAGGACTTTGAACTTTTTGCGCCTTTTGAGTTAGCCTTGCTTTTAATTTGATGTAGTGTGTAGTCTAAATGGATTCAGTTTTATCATTTATACGGTAAGCCTTGGGGCAGGGACCAGGTTTTGACATGTACTTATCAGCTTATACTACACTCTCAATATTTAGAAAATAATAATTAATGGTTGGGTATTGAGTGTTTGGCACAAAAATCCTGACTCTAAGTATAATTAAGTTTAAGAGTTATTTTGGTGTCTGATGAATGCTTTTCATAGCTTCTTAGAATGAGTCAGGAATGTATCCCATGGCTGAAACATGTTGAAATTTAGAATACACAAATATAAATTGCCTGGTGAACATGAACATCATGTGATTCTAATTTAAAAACTGTAAAAGGCTGTGCACAGTGGCTCACACCTGTAATCCTGGCACTTTGGGAGGCCAAGGCAGGTGGATCACTTGAGCACAGGAATTTAAGACCAGCCTGGACAACATGGTGAAACCCCATCGCTACAAAAAAAAAAAAAAAATTAGCTGGATATGATGGCATGTGCCTGTAGTCCCAGCCACCTGGGAGGTTGAGGTAGGAGGATGGTTTGAGCTCAGGAGGTGGAGGTTGCAGTGAGCAGTGATCATACCACTGCACTCCAGCCTGACGGACAGAGCCAGACCCTGTCTCAAAAACAAAGAAGTTGTAAAAATACTGGAATTGGTATCACCAAGATTGAATTCAGTGTTTAGAAGCCCTAAACACTAAAACACCCATGTATGAAATTAAATAAAAAGAAAAACATGAAATAACTTAGCCAGGTGTGGTAATGTATGCCTGTAGTCCCAGCTACTTGGGAGGCTGAGGCAGGAGGATGGCTTGAGCCCGGAAATTCAAGGTTGCAGTGGGTCATGATCATGCCACTGCACTCCAGCCTGGGCAACAGAGCAAGACTTTGTCTCAAAACCCAAAAACAAAAACAAAAAAATTGCTTGATAATTACTTCAACGCTTTTTTTTTTTTTTGAGATGGAGTCTTCACTATGTCGCCAGGCTGGAATGCAGTGGCGCAATCTCAGCTCACTGCAACCTCCGCCTCCCAGCTTCAAATGATTCTCCTGCCTCAGCCCCCTGAGTAGCCGGGACTACAGGCACATGCCACCATGCCCAACTAATTTTTGTGTTTTTGGTAGAGACAGTGTTTCACCATGTTGGCCAGGATGGCCTTGATCTCTTGACTTTGTGATCCGCCCACCTTGGCCTCCCAAAGTGCTGGGATGACAAGTGTCAGCCACTGCACCCGGTTCAACACATTTTTTATAAAAATGCAGAATTATTTCTAAATAATTTTGTGTGTGTATATGCACATGTGCAGGCAGGTATGCTCAAGGCCTGCCCTTGCTTGGCCAGGCCCAGGAAAATGTGCTTACTTTCCTTTTTGAGTGTACCTTCTGCAACACCCCTTTTTGGGTGTTCCTTAGAACCCAGGATGTGGAGTAGACTGTGTAGACTTGGCTTCCTATCATGGAAACTCTAGGTAGGTAAGGTGGCAACTGAGAAAGCTACACCCAAGGGTCAACTACTTTGTGACCATCTCAAGGGAGAGAGCTGTGCCAGGTATCTACCAATTTATGTGATACGGGCTTAGTTTTATACTTGTGATGAGAATTTTGCCCAAGCTTGACCCTGACTGAGGAGCAAATAAGCAGTTCCTGAAGGCCTTATGTGGTTGTTCCCAACTTCTTCACCAAACTCACACCAGATTTTATTATCCCACCTCCTCTTCCTGACTTGTATTTTTTTTTCCTAATTTTTTTTTTCCCCTGAGACGGAGTCTCGCTCTGTCGCCCAGGCTAGAGTGCAGTGGCGTGATCTTGGCTCACTGCAAGCTCTGCCTCCCAGGTTCACACCATTCTCCTGCCTCAGCCTCCTGAGTAGCTGGGACTACAGGCGCCCGCCACCACGCCCGGCTAATTTTTTGTATTTTTAGTAAAGACGGGGTTTCACCATGTTAGCCAGGATGGTCTCAATCTCCTGACCTCGTGATCTGCCCGCCTCGGTGTCCCAAAGTGCTGGGATTACAGGCATGAGCCACCGTGCCCAGCCCTTTTTTCCCTAATTTTTAAAAACTGCATTTAATATATAAGTTTGTTGCACTGGACACGGTGGCTCACGCCTTGTAATCCCAGCACTTTGGGAGGCCAACGAGAGTAGATCACTTGAGCTCAGGCGTTCAAGACCAGCCTAGGCAACATGGTGAAATTTCGTTTCTACAAACAATACAAAAATTAGCCTGGCATGGTGGCACATTCCTGCAGTCCCAGCTACTTGGAAGGCTGAGGGAGGAGGATCGCTTCAGCCTGGGAGGCAGAGGTTGCAGAAAGCTGAGATCTCACCACTCCACTCAAACCAGGGTGACAGAGTGAGACTCTGTCTCGAAAAAGAAAAAAAAAATCCCTTTTAGGATGGGAAATTAAGAAAGTAAGATCATGATCAGTGTTAAACTACCCAAATAAAAAATTGCAGAGAAAAAATAGACAAAAATTAAAGAAACAGAATGGGCCAGGCCCGGTGACTCATGCCTATAATCCCAACACTTTGGGAGGCTGAGGCGGATGGATCACCTGAGGTCAAGAGTTCGAAACGAGCCTGGCCAACATGACGAAACCCCGTCTCTACTAAAAATACAAAAGTTAGCCAGATGTGGTGGTGGGCACCTGTAATCCCAGCTACTTGGGAGGCTGAGGCAGGAGAATCACTTGAACCCAGGAGGCAGAGGTTGCAGTGAGCCGAGATTGTGCCATTGCACTCCAGCCTGGATGACAGAGCGAGACTCTGTCACAAAAAAACAAAAAAAGGAAAAAAAAAAAAATGGAATGGCTGCAGATCAGAACAAACTGTGACTGTATGTATTAAGAGTGCAATCTGAAGGAAACAGGTTTGTTAGCCTGGGCAGTTGTTATAAAAGGAGAATCTCTAAGATTCTCCCAGCACTTTGGGAGACTGAAGTGTGAGGATCCCTTGGGGCCAGGAGTTCTAGACCAGCCATGGGCAACACAGTGAGACACCATCTCTATGGAAATAAATAAATAAATAAATAAATAGCTGGGCATGGTGGCATGCACCTGTAGTCCCAGCTACTTGGGAGCTGAGGTGGGAAGATCACTTGAGCCCAGGAGTTTGAGTTCAAGGTTACAGGGAGCTGTGATTCTACTGCTACACTCCAGCCTGGGCAACAGAGTGAGACCTTGTCTTTACAAAATCAAAAAATAATAAATTTTGGCAGTGCACATTTGTGATATGGTGAGATATATATTCTGGTCTTTGTCCCAGTTTCCTGACATGCAGCTCCTAAAATCCTTGGAATCTCTGGAGTGTTAGGAGTGTCTTTTGTATGCTAATGAGATGACTGGTGGCTGACAGCCCTTAGGTAGGTAACTTCAGGATGAGCCCTGGTCACCTAAAAGACCAAGGCATGATTAGAGGAATAGGACTTTTGGCCCCATCCCCTAGTGTCAGAGGACATGAGCGGGGCTGAAGACTGAGCCGATCACTAATGGCCAATGATTGAATCAATTAAGCCTATGTAATGAAGCCACCATAAAAACCCAAAGGGACTGAGTTTGGGGAGCTTCCAGATATCTGCACAGGTAGAAGTTCCTGGAGAGTGTCATGTTCAGAGAGGGCATGGAAGCTCTGTGCCCTCTTTGCCCTTTGCATCTCTTCCATCTGGTTGCCATCTGTATCCTTTGTAATATCCTTTATAATAAATTGGTAAACATAAGTAAAGAGTTTCCCTGAGTTCTGTGAGCTATTCTAGCAAATCATGAGAACCTGAGAAGAGTTTGTGACAACTCTCTTATAGCCAGTTGTTCCGAAGTTCCAGAGGCTTGAACTTGTGACTGGCATGTGAGTGGGAGGAAGTCCTACGAGACCGAGCCCTCAACCTGTGGGATCTGATTCGGTCTCCAGGTAAACAGTGTAAGAATTGAATTGAATTAGAAAACACACAGCTGGTGTCTGCAGAGGAACCAGCTGCAGAATTAATTGCTTGGTGTGCATGGGAAAACTCCCTACACATCTGAGGTCACAGAAGTATTCTGTGTTATTACAGTAGGAAAAACTGAATTTTATTTATTTATTTATTTATTTATTTATTTGAGATGGAGTCTCGCTCTGTCACCCAGGCTGGAGTGCAGTGGCATGATCTCTGCTCACTGCAACCTCTGCCTCCCGGGTTCAAGTGATTCTCCTGCCTCAGCCTCCCAAGTAGCTGGGACTACAGGCACCCGCCACCACCACCAACTACTTGTGTGTGTGTGTGTGTGTGTGTGTGTGTGTGTGTGTGTGTATTTTTAGTAAAGAAGGGATTTCACCATATTTGGCAGGCCGGTCTTGAACTCCTGACCTTGTGATCCACCCACTTCGGCCTCCCAAAGTGCTGGGATTACAGGCATGAGCTACTGCACCCGGCCAATTTTTTTCTATACCCTCTTTTTTGAGACAATGTCTCACTGTGTTGTCCAGGCTGGAGTGCAGTGGCACGATCTCGGCTCACTGCAGCCTCCGCCTCCTGGGTTCAAGCAATTATCTGCCTCAGTCTCTTGAATAGCTGGGATTACAGGCACCCACCATCACGCTCAACTAATTTTTGTCTTTTTTAGTAGAGACGGGGTTTCGCCAAGTTGACCAGGCTGGTCTTGAACTCCTGATGTCAGGTGATTCACCTGCCTCAGCCTCCCAAAGTGCTGGGATTACAGGCATGAGCCACTGCACCCAGCCTGATTTTTTTCTACATCCTTATACCATCCAGCCACTTTCCTGGGAAGAAATAATCTCAAACTGTGGTATTTATGGTTCCATTGGCAAGACTATGCTTATTGAAGGGATACTACCTGTTTATTTTAGCTGGGTTCCATTAAACTTTTAAGTGACTACCTGCCACTGGTATGATTCCAGGGTGAGCAAGCCACATCCTAATTATAAGTTGGTTCCCTGTGTAGGTCACCTCTCAGGGAAAACATATGCTGGTCATGCTAAGAGTACTACTCTGGCTACTCGGGAGGCTGAGGCAGGAGAATGGCGTGAACCCAGGAGGCGGAGCTTGCAGTGAGCTGAGATCGCACCACTGCACTCCAGCCTGGGCGACAGAGTGAGACTCCATTTCACAAAAAAAAAAAAAAAAAGAGTTCTACTCTGGCCTGTGTGACTGTGATAATTCTCAGTACCAATTAACACATTGTCCCTATTTGTTCACCAGGCCCTGTGAGTTTGGTTAACATGAGAGATGATCTCAAGTGGGCTGACAAAATGGGGTTTTGAAGCCAGCAAGGCCGAGAGCCAAGGAACATCAGCAAGGAATGTGGCCTTTAGACTCTTGGAGGGCAGGGTGTGTGCAATTCATTTCTCCCTAGCTTGCAGCACATGGCCTGTCCCCGGTAGAAGCTCAGTGTTCATTTATCTGAACTAGACATCCTTAATAGTAAAGCACATTTTATAATTGCAATCTTATTTTATAACTAATCAAAGCATATGATCACTAGAGTTTTTTTAACCTAAAAAAATTTACTCAGGTAGGCCGGGCACAGTGGCTCATGTCTGTAATTCCAGCACTTTGGGAGGCTGAGGAGGGTGGATCACTTGAGCCCAGGAATTTAAGACCAGCCTGGCCAACATGGGTAAACCCTGTCTCTACTAAAAATACAAAAATTAGGCCGGGCGCGGTGGCTCAAGCCTGTAATCCCAGCACTTTGGGAGGCCGAGACGGGTGGATCACGAGGTCAGGAGATCGAGACCATCCTGGCTAACACAGTGAAACCCCGTCTCTACTAAAAATACAAAAAATTAGCCGGGCGTGGTGGCGGCGCCTGTAGTCCCAGCTACACGGGAGGCTGAGGCAGGAGAATGGCGGGAACCCGGGAGGCGGAGCTTGCAGTGAGCTGAGATCCGGCCACTGCACTCCAGCCTGGGCGACAGAGCGAGACTCTGCCTCAAAAAAAAAATAAATAAAAATAAA
The DNA here is from genome assembly GCF_049350105.2 of Macaca mulatta. NCBI lineage: Eukaryota > Metazoa > Chordata > Mammalia > Primates > Cercopithecidae > Macaca > Macaca mulatta. Next base: position 100,646,389 of record NC_133418.1, on the reverse strand, counting down.
AAAAAAAAAATTAGCCGGGCATGGTGGCACATGCCTGTAGTCCCAGCTACTTGGGAGGCTGAGGCATGAGAATCGCTCGAACCTGGGAGGTGGAGGTTGCAATAAGGCAAGATCATGCCACTACACTCCTGCCTGGCTGATGGAGTGAGACTCTGTCTCAAAAAAAAAATTTACTCAAGTAATGTATGTTTTTAAGAAAAATTATAAAATGGTTATAAGTAAAAAGAAAAAAATAACCATACATATTTTTATTACTTAGAGAAAACCATTGTTAACCTTTTGGTATGGCTGGGCGCGGTGGCTCATGCCTGTAATCCCAGCACTTTGGGAGTCTGAGGCAGGTGGATCACGAGGTCAGGAGATCGAGACCATTCCTGGCCAACATGATGAAAACCTGTCTCTACTAAAAATACAAAAATTAGCTCGGTGTGGTGGCGGGTGCCTGTAGTCCCAGCTACTCAGGAGGCTGAGGCAGGAGAATCGCTTGAACCCGGGAGGCAGAGACTACAGTGAACTGAGATCATGCCACTATACTCCAGCCTGGCAACAGAGCAAGACTCCATCTCAAAAAAAAAAAAAAAAAAGCAAAAAAAAAAAAAAATTCTGTATATACCCTTTGAGATATTTTTGTATGTGTACAAATGCATATATATTTAAATATACATATATTCTTACACAAACGGAATCTTACCATAATGCTGTTTTGTAGCTTGCCTTTTTTTTTACTTACATATACAGTAAAAATTTTTCTATGTCAATAAAAATAATCTTTTTTTTTTTTTTTTTTTTTTTTTGAGGCAGAGTCTTACTCCATCACCCAAGCTGGAGTGCAGTGACTTGATCTCGGCTCACTGCAACCTTTGCCTCCCGGGTTCAAGTGATTCTTGTGCCTTAGTCTCCCGAGAAGCTGGGATTACAGGCGTCCTCCACCACACCAAGCTAATTTTTGTACTTTTAGTAGAGACAGGGTTTCACCATGTTGGCCAGGTTGATCTTCAACTCCTGAGCTCAAGTGATCTGCCCACCTTAGCCTCCCAAAGTGCTGGGATTATAGGTATGAGCCACTGCACCCAGCCTATGAAATAATTTTAATGACTGCATAGTATTCCTTAATATGTATGTAACATAACTTAAACGTTCTTCTCTTATGAACCATTAAGTTGTATCCATTTTTTGGTATTATACACAACACTTTAAATAACACATTTATTATTTTGCAGAATAAATTCCTATACAAGATCTTGCTAGGTCAAAAGTATATTCACGTTTGATATATATATATATTATATATATATATATTTTGATATATAGCCAAATTGTGTTCTAGAGGGCCCATTTTTCCACTCTTGACTGTCTGCAACTTAATATCTGACATTGGCCAGGTGCAGTGGCTCATGCCTATAATCCCAGCTTTTTGGTAGATTGAGGTGGGCAGATCACTTGAGGTCGGGAGTTCAAGACCAGCCTGGCCAACATGGCGAAACCTTGTCTCTACCAAAAACACACACAAAAAATTAGCCGGGCATGGGGATGTGCGCCTGTAGTCCCAGCTACTCGGGAGGCTGAGTCAGAGAATTGCTTGAACCTAAGAGGCAGAGGTTGCAGTGAGCCAAGATCGAGCCACTGCACTCCAGCCTGAGTGACAGAGTAAGACTCTGTCTCAAAACAAACAAACAAACCCGAGTATCACATGACATCCCTGGAGCTTAGGGCCACTACAACCCACAGGATCCTCAGCAACTAATTGGAACTCCAGATTCAGCTTTGTAATCAGCCTCCCTTTCCTCCTCCAATCTCAGCCTCATCCCTCCAAACCTGAGCTCCAGCCTCTCCCTCTCTCCTCTTTTCCTTCCTTCCTTTCTTCCTTCTCTCATTCCTTCCAGATTTTGCAGTTCCTTCAGGGAAGCCATGAATGGCTCTGGGGTAAAAGTGCCCAGTTTAATTTCAGTTTAAGATCAACAACAAATATTGCATGGGACAATAGTAAAAATAATTTTTAACATAAAACTTATAAACTTCTGAATTGAAGTTTAGTTGGGTGTTCTATATTTTCATATGCTAAATCTGGCAACTCTATCTGTGGATTCTTTTTTTTTTCTTTTTGAGACAGAGTTTCACTCTTCTTGCCCAGGCTAGAGTGCAATGGTGCAATCTCAGCTCACTGCAACCTCTGCCTCCCACGTTCAAGTAATACTCCTGCCTCATCTTCCCAAGTAGCTGGGATTACAAGTGCTGGCCACCACACCTGGCTACATTTTTTTTTTAATTTTTAATTTTTATTTTTTTAGTAGAGTTGGGTTTTCACCATGTTGGTCAGGCTGATCTCAAACTCCTGACCTCAGGTGATCCACTTGCCTCAGCCTCCCAAAGTGTTGGGATTACAGGCATAAGCCACTGTGCCCAACCTATCTATGTATTCTTGTTTTTTAGACAGAGTTTCACTCTTTGTGGCTGGAGTGCAGTGGCGTGATCTTGGCTCACTGCAACCTCCGTCCCCCAGGTTCAAGTGATTCTCCTGTCTCAGCCTCCTGAGTAGCTGGGATTACAGGTGCCCGCCACCAAGCCCGGCTAATTTTTTGTACTTTTAGTAGAGATAGGGTTTCACCACGTTGGCCAGGCTGGTCTCGAACTCCTGACCTCAGATGATCCGCCCTCCTTGGGCTCCCAAAGTGCTGGGATTACAGGTGTCAGCCACTGTGCCCATCCTTATCTGTGTATTCTTTAATCAGATGCCGTTTGCCCCAAGTCTAGCAAAATTCCTCAAAGTGTCTAATATTTGCATACCTCTCTTCTCTATCTTCAGTGCTGATGTAAAGTTTTCCTTGTTTTTCATCTTTAGCCTTTTCATTTTTTTGAACTTGGAGGGAGAGGAATCAACCATGTCTTCTTAAGCTGCTATCTTTTTCTAGAAGTATAAAAATCATTATTTTATTTATGTATTTATTTTTATTTTTGAGACAGACTTTCACTCTTGTCGCCCAGGCTGGAGGGCAATGGCACAGTCTTGGCTCACCACAACCTCCACCTCCCGGGTTCAATCAATCCTCCTGCCTCAGCCTCCTGAGTAGCTGGGATGACAGGCATGCACCACCACGCCCAGCTAATTTTGTATTTTTGGTAGAGACAGGGTTTCTCCATGTTGGTCAGGCTGGTCTCGAACTCCTGACCTCAGGTAATCTGCCTGCCTTGGCCTCCCAAAGTGCTGGGATTACAGGCGAGAGCCACCGCACCAGGCCTAAAAATCATTATTTTAAAAAGATGACTTTGAAGATTATGAGATTGTTCATGACATATTATTTGGAAATAATAGGTTACAAAACATGTGTTATGATGCCATTTCCGTTTAAAGTATATTACTTGAAAATGATAGGAATGATTTTAGTAAGAGTCTATGGTCAGATCCCAATTAAACTCCTGATTCTGCCTTTCCAGCAGTTTTGCGTTGGACAATGTAGCCTTTCTAAACATTTTCCTCATCTTTAAAGGGGGCATACAATCTCTTTTGTAAGTTTATTTCAAGTGAGGAGCTATCAGGCACAGTGCCTGGCACATCCCAGGCCTTCTCCACTTATACACTGAGTAGGAAAGCATAAGGCAGTCTTAATGCTTGGATTGCTCTGTAGTTTATTCAACTTTTGCTTTTTTGTGACACATGCTAGGGAGTCTTAGATTAAATTTAGGCATATTATTATCCGGGCTTGGTGGCTCACACCTGCAATCTCAGCACTTTGGGAGGCCGAGGCAGGTGGGCCACCTGAGGTCAGGGGTTCGAGACCAGCCTGGCCAACATGGTGAAACCCCATCTCTACTAAAAATACAAAAATTATCAGGGCATGGTGGCACATGCCTGTAATCCCAGCTACTTGGGAGGCTGAGACAGAAGAATTGCTTGAACCCCGGAGGTGGAGGTTGCAGTGAGCCAAGATCGCACCACTGCATTCCAGCCTGGGCGACAGAGCAAGACCGACTCAAAAAAAAAAAAAAGAGTAGGTGTATTAGTTAATCTATTTTCTAGGTCTAGAAAAGCAAAGGGGCTTTAATATTTAGATACCTACTTTCTAAATCATTATGTATGTGTGTGTGCACTTGTGTGTGTTTGTGTGTCTGTGTTTACTATTTCAGTCAAATGCTGCATCATCAAAGTTAGTTGTGTGCGTGAAAGAGAAACTTTGGATCCTAGGTGGACAGCCCACTAGATCTTTGAGAAAATACATATAAATGGAGAATAAGAACATTAGTTACTGTTTTGCAGGCTGGAAATGTGGCCCCATTCCCTCTCTAATCTTCTAAGCCAGGCTGGACTTCAAGATCAAGGCCTAGGTAAAAAGTAGGCCTCCCAGGTCCTTTACCCTCAGGGTCACACTTTGATTTTACCCTAGAAAGGATAAAAAAAAAAAAAAATGGAAAGGGAAACCAAGAGAAAAAGAGCCCTTTATCTATAAACCTGGACCAAGAGTTTCTCCTCGGCTGAACTTTAGTCAGGCTCCTCTGACGGTCCTCTGCACTAGGCCTTGGGCCCTGTCCTTGCTGGGCCTGCATAGCCCAGTTTCAGCGAGAATCCTGCCAGTCAGTGTAGTGAGACCCTCATACCCTTGATAGCTGGGTTCTTCATTCTCCACCCACAATGTCTGAGTCCTTGGATTGCCTTTAGCAACAATCCTATTAAGTTTGTTTAGCAAGAATCCTCCTACCTCCTCTTAGTAGTTTTCCGTCCGTTGACTCTGCTCCTTGGCTAAAAATTCCCACTTGTCCTTGTTGGATTGGGGGTTGAGCCCAACTTCTCTCCCCCACTGCAAAACTCCATTGTAGCAGTTTCCCAGAATAAAGTCTGTCTTACTGTTCTTTAACACAGGTCAGAATAATTTTTTCTTTTTTTTTTTTTTGAGACAGAGTCTTGCTATGTTGCCCAGGCTGGAGTACAGTGGTGCAGTCTCAGCTCACTGCAACCTCCACCTCCTGGGTTCAGGTGATTCTCCTGCCTCAGCCTCCCGAGTAGCTGGGATTACTGGCACATGTAACCGCGCCTGGCTAATTTTTGTATTTTTAGTAGAGATGGGGTTTCGCCATGTTGGCTAGGCTGGTCTTGAACTGCTGACCTCAGGTGATCCACCCGCCTCAGCCACCTAAAGTGTTGGGATTACAGACGTGAGCCACCACACCTGGCCTAAATAATTTTATCTTTAACAACCCTGACAAATCCATCCCAGGCTACCTCAGACAACCACCTTTCTTTTTTTTTTTTTTGAGATGGAGTCTCCCTCTGTCGCCTAGGCTGGAGTGCAGTGGCGCAGTCTCGGCTCACTGCTGGGTTCAAGTGATTCTTCTGCTTCAGCCTCTAAAGTAGCTGGGATTACAGCCGAACACCACCACACCCAGCTAATTTTTGTATTGTTGTAGAGACAGGATTTCACCATGGTGGTCAGGCTGGTCTTGAACTCCCGACCTCAGGTAATCCACCTGCCTCGGCCTCCCAAAGTGCTGGGATTATAGGTGTGAGCCACCACACCCGGCCAGAGAGCCACTTTTTAAAATCCAAAGATTTAATCTTATTTATGTATTTATTTATTTAGAGACAGAGTCTCTTTCTGTCGCCCAGGCTGAAGCGCAGTGGTGTGATCTGGGCTCACTGCAACCTCTACCTTCCGGGTTCAAGTCATCCTCCTGCCTCAGCCTCCTGAGTAGCTGGGATTACAGGCGCCCACCACCGTGCCTGGCTAATTTTTGTATTTTTAGTAGAGACAGAGTTTCACCATGTTGGCCATGGCTGGTCTCGAACTCCTGACCTCAAGTGATCCGGCCTCCCAAGGTGCTGTCATTTCAGGCGTGAGCCACTGCGTCCGGCCAAAATCCAAAGATTTAAATAGGAACCAGCAGGAAAAGACATTCCATGGGTGAGCAAATGCTTCCAATCTCTTAGCTCCTTACATTCTTGCTAAACTTCACCCTTAGCAATAACTAAGCCCCAAAGTCTCCTTGACATGTGTATTTTTTCCGCACTGCAAAGGCGTTAATGTGAGCAAATCCTTGTGCTCCCCCTAGAGGTTAGAGGGTGCATCCAGCACGTCCTGGCAAAGTGTGTGTGGATGGGGCGGGGTGGGTGGGGTGGGGGCGATGGTTGTTGCTGTTGTTTTACTATTAAAGTCAGGAAAGCAAGGGTTTTGTGTTCTCTCTCCAGGGAGCTTTGCAGAGTACCAGAAATGTCTTGTCTGCACCTTCATGCAGTTGATTTTTCAGTCTTTGCTTGTTCTCCACCCGGGACTCATGAAATCGGTAGTTCTGCCCCTTTACAAGTGTTCCTTTGATGTAATACCCAGGGAGCCAGAGAACTAGGTCAGGACGTTCTATCAAGCATAATCCAAGTATTTTTCCAAGTGGACCACCTACATTAAAATATCCTGAAGAGTTTATTTAAAATGAAGAATTCTGGGCCCCACCCCACAACTTCTGAATTGGCATTTCTGGAGGTGAGGCAGTTCTTATGCACATTAAGGTTTAAGAACCAGTGCTATACCCTACTTGAGAAGGAATTTCTCCCTTCTATATCTCGTTTAAAATTATGCTGTAGGATGCGATAATCAAACCCATCAGACAGTGTTACAGATCTATTGAGCCCAATAGAAAGATAACATAACATGCTAATCTTTCTCTCTGAAAACAGAACTCAGCAGGTGAATCACGAGGTCACAAGTTCGAGATCAGCCTGGCCAACATTGCGAAACCCTGTCTCTACTAAAAATACAAAAAATTAGCTGGGCATAGTGGTGGGCGCCTGTAATCCCAGCTACTTGGGAGGCTAAAGCAGGAGAATCACTCGAACCTGGGAAGCGGAGGTTGCAGTGAGCCAAGATCACACCACTACATTCCAGCCTGGGTGGCAAAGTGAGACTCTGTCTTAAACAAAAACAAAAACAAAAACAACAAAAAACTCTTCCCAATTCAATCCTTTGAATCTAAATCCTCAAATATGTAGAAAATGCTTGTCTCTTCTTTTTCCTTTTTAAAAAAATTCCTCCCATTTAAAAAATGTTTTAATTGTTGTGGGTACTTAGTAGGTATATATTGGGTTACATGATAATTTTTTTTTTTTTTTTTAAAGACAGAGCCTCACTCTGTTGTTCAGGCTGGAGTACAGTGGCGCGATCTTGACTCACTGCAACCTCCGCCTCCCAAATAGCTGGGACTACAGGCAACGCCACCATGCCCTGCTAATTTTTGCATTTTTAGGAGAGACAGGGCTTTGCCATGTTGGCCAGACTGGCCTCAAGTGATCCACCCACCTTGGCCTCCCAAAGTGCTGGGATTACAGGCATGAGCCACCGCGCCAGGCCTAAAAATCATTATTTTAAAAGGATGACCATGCCCAGCCTACATGAGATGTTTTGATACAGGCATGCAATGCATAATAATCACATCAGGGTAATGAAGTATTCATCACCTCAAGCCTTTATGCTTTGTGTTACAAACGATCCAATTATACTCTTTTAGTTTTTTAGATTTTATTTTATTTTATTTTATTTTTTGAGATGAGGTCCACTGTGTCGCCCGGGTTGGAGTGCAGTGGCACATTCCTCAGCTGCCTGCAACCTCCGCCTCCTGGGTTCAAGTGATTCTCATGCCTCAGTCTCCCGAGTAGCTGTGATCACAGGCATGCTCCACCACACCTGGCTAACTTTTCTATTTTTGGTAGAGACGGGGTTTCGTCACGTTGTCCAGGCTGGTCTCAAACTCCTGACCGCAAGCCATCTGCCTGCCTTCCAAAGTGCTGGGATTACAGGTGTGAGCCACCATGCCCAGCCTCTCTTAGTTATTTTTAAATATACAATTAAATTATTTTGGGGCTGGGTGCAGTGGCTCAGACCTGTAATCCTAGCAGTTTGGGAGGCCAAGGCAGAAGAATCTCTTGAGCCCAGGAGCTCGAGACCAGCCTGGGCAATGTAGCGAGACCTCATCTCTACAAAAATATAAACACAATTAGCTGGATGTGGTGGTGTGTGCCTGCAATCCCAGCTACTTGGGAAGCTAGGTTGAGGCTGCAGTGAGCTATGATCACACACCACTCCACTCCAGCCTGGGTGACAGAGAGAGACCCTGTTGAAATAATTTTTTTTTTTTTTTTAACTACAGCCATCCTGTTGTGCCAGCAAATACTAGCTCATTTAATCTTTCTAAACATTTTTTTTTGTTTTGAGACGGAGTTTCACTCTTGTTGCCCAGGCTGGAGTGCAAATGGCGTGATCTTGGCTCACTGCAATCTCCACCTCCCAGGTTGGAGCGATTCTCCTGCCTCAGCCTCCCAAGTAGCTGGGATTACAGGCACCCGCCACCACACCAGCTAATTTTTTTTTTTTTTTGGTATTTTTAGTAGAGATGGGGTTTCACCATGTTGGCCAGGCTGGTCTTGAACTCCTGACCTCAGGTGATCCACCTGCCTCAGCCTTCCAGGGCTGGGATTACAGGCATGAACCACCGCGCCCTACCCTTTCTAAATATTTTTGTACCCCTTAACCATCCTCACTTTCCCTCTGCCCCCCAACTCCCCAGCCTCTGGTAACCATCCTTCTACTCTCTATGTCCATAAGTTCAATTGTGTTGATTTTTAGGTCCCACAATTGGTCCCTGATGCCTTATTTAGTTCATTTGGGGAAATCACATTTTCCTGGATGGTCTTGATGTTTATGGGTGTTCATTTGCATCTGGGCATCAAAGAGTTAGGTATTTATTGCAGTTTTCACAGTCTGGGCTTGTTTGTACCTGTCCTTCTTGGAAAGGCTTTCTAGGTACTTGGAAGGACTTGGGTGTTGTAATCTAAGCTGCCTTAGGGGACTCCCCAAACCCAGTAATGCTGTAGTTCTTGCAGATTCGTAGAGGTACCACCTTGATATTCTTGGATAAGATCTGGCAGAATTCTCTGGATTACCAGCACAGGTACTTCTCTTCCCTTACCTTCTCCCAAAGAGACAGAGTCTCTCTCTCTCTCTCTCTCTCTCTCTCTCTCTCTCTCTGTTCTGAGCCACCTGGAGCTAAGGATGGGGTGACAGAAACACCCCTGTGGCTGCCACCACTGGAACTATTCTGGGTCGGACCTGAAGCCAGCACAGAACCGGGTCTCAGTTCTAAGACCCACTGTAACTACGACTTGGCTACCGCCTATGTTCACTCAAGGCCCTTGAGTTCTACAATCAGCAGTTGGCAAGTCCAGCCAGGCCTGTGTCCTTCCCTTCAGGACGGCAAGTTCACCCAGGCCCTGGACAGGTCCAGAGGTGTCATCCAAGAGCCAGGACCTGAAATAAAAATCCTTAGAAGCCTACCTGATGTTCTATTGTACTGCAGCTGAGCTGGCTCTCAAACCATGAGATGCTGTCTTTCCAACTCTTTCCTCCCCTTTCCAGAGGCAGAGGAGCCTCACCCAGTGGCCACTACTACCACAGGCCCATGGAGAGTACTGCCGGGCTATTAAGGCCCAACGGTTCTTAAGCTCACTGTACCTGGCTATAAGTTTTATTTAACACTGTTGTTCATGGAAGACATTTGCTGCTCTTTTCGGATCAGCCCAAACTGTGCATTAGAATGTGTCATAGGGTCAAACGGAGTGGCTCACACCTGAAACCCCAGCACTTTGAGGAGCTGAGGTGGGTGGATTGCTTGAGTTCAGGAATTCAAGACCAGCCTGGCAACATGGTGAAACTCCATCTCCACAAAAAATACAAAAATTAAATACAAAGATTAGCCAGGCATGGTGGCATGTGCCTGTGGTCCCAGCTACTTGGCTGGCCGAGGCGGGAGCATCCCCTAAGCCCAGGAGGTCAAGGCTGCAACCTGGGCCACAGCCTTGAACTCCTGGCCTCAAGTGCCTGCCAAAGTGCTGGAATGACAGGAGTGAGCCACCACGCCAGGCCTGATCTCTAAGTGCTGGAATGACAGGAGTGAGCCACCGCACCCGGCCTGATCTCTTTTTTTCTGTCTCTCTATTTATTATTTCTCTCTAAATTCCTCTACACTCTGTTCATTACTATTTCTATTTCTATTCCTGTGTAAATCTGCTGGTGATGAATTATCTTCGCTTTTGTCCATACCAAAGTGTCTTAATTTGCCTTCATTCTTTTTCCCAATGTTTTTATTATAGTAAACTACACAAACACAACATTTACTATCTTAAACGTTTTAAAGTGCGCAGTTCAGTAGGGTTTTTTTTTTTTTTTTCTTGAGACGGTGTCTCACTCTATTGCCCAGGCTGGAGTGCAGGGGCATGATCTTGGCTCACTGCAACCTTCCCCTCCCAGGTTTAAGCGATTCTCCTGTCTCAGCCTCCTGAGTAGCTGGGATTACAGGTGCCCACCACCACACCCAGCTAATTTTTGTATTTTTAGTAGTATTAAGTATATTCCAATTATTGGGCAACCATTGTAATCACCCAATGGGTTCTTCCTGCCTGCTGCACAGGCAAAATCAATCCACTGAGACCATGGCATTGCAGTAAAGAAAGCATGTAATTGATGCAAGGCTAGCTATGCCATGAGCGAGACAGAGTTATTAGTCAAATCAATCTCCCAGAAGTCTCAGAGGCTAGGGTTTTTCAAGGAGTTTGGTGAGCAGTGGGCTAGGGAAGGGGGCATTCCGATTGGCTGGGGATGCAATCATAGGATGCGGAAAACAGTCCAGTCCTGGTGTGATGAGTCAGCTTCTGGGGGAGGACCACCAGAGGTGTCGCTGGTCTGGGTAGGGCCATCCAGTAGTCAGAAATGCAAAAGCCTGGTCACGCAGGGTGGCTCACTCCTGTAATTCCAGCACTTTGGGAGGCTGAGGCAGGAGGATCACTTGAGGTCAGGAGTTCGAGACCAACTTGGCCAGCATGGTGAAACCCCATCTCTACTAAAAATACAAAAATTAGCTGGGCATGGTGGTACATGCCTGTGATCCCAGCTACTCAAGAGGGTAAGGCGTAAGAATTGCTTGAACCCAGGAGGTGGAGGTTCCAATGAGCCAAGATCACGCCACTGCACTCCAGCTAGACTCTGTCTCAAAAGAAAAAAAGGAAATGCAGAAGCCTGAAAAGATATCTCAAAAGGCCAATCTTAGGTTCACAATAGTGATGGTATTTACAGGATTAATTGGGGAAGTTGCACATCTTGGGACCTCTGGAATAGTGGCTGGTAATCATTTAACTATGCACATATCTTAGCAGAATTGAGGACCCTCTTATCCTCCTAACTTGGTGGCTTTTCATTAGTTTTACAAGGGAGGCTTAATTTTTGGGGGAAGGGCTACTATCATTTAAGCTATAAACTAAATTTCTCCCAAACTTAGCTTGGCCTACACCCAGGAATAAGCAAAGACAGCCAGCCTATGAGGCTAAAAGCAAGATGCAGTCAGCTATGTCAGATTTATCTTACTGTCATAATTTTGCAAAGGCAGTTTCACCATCACCACCATCCATCACCAGAACTCTTTTCATCTTGCAAAAACTCTATATCCACTAAACAATAACTCTCATTTCTCCTCCCACCAGCTCCTGACAACCATGGTTCTACTTTGTAAGAATGTGACTATGCTAAGTACCTCATACAAATGGAAGCATACAGTATTTGTCTTTCTGTGACTGGCTTAATTAGCATAATGTCTTCACGTTTTATCTGTGTTGTAGCATGTGTCAGAACTTACTTCTTTTTTAAGGCTGAATAATATTCCATTTTATGTATACATAACATTTTGCTTATCCATTTTTCTGTTACTGAATACTTGAGTTACTTCCACCTTAGAGCTATTGTGAATAATGCTGGCATGAACATGGGTGTACAAATACCTCTTCAAGACCCTACTTTCTTTTTTTTGAGATGGAGTCTCGCTGTGTTGCCCAGGCTGGAGTGCAATGGCGTGATCTCAGCTCACCACAACCTTTGCCTCCCGGGTTCAAGTGATTCTCCTGCCTCAGCCTCCTGAGTAGCTGGTACTACAGGCACGTGCCACCATGCCCAGCTAATTTTTGTATTTTTAGTAAAGACGGGGTTTCACTCTTTTAGCCAGGCTGGCCTCGAACACCTGACCTCGTGATCCACTTGCCTCGGTTTCCCAAAGTGCTGCGATTACAGGCGTGAGCCACCTTGCCTGGCCAAAATCCTACTTTCAATTCTTTTGAGAATATACCCCAAAATGAAATTGATGAATCATATGCAAATTACATTTTTAATTTTTAATTTTTTTTTTTGAGATGGAATCTTGCTCTGTCACCAAGGCTGGAGTACAGTGGCATGATCTTGGCTCACTGCAACCTCCACCTCCCAGGTTCAAGTAATTCTTGTGCCTCAGCCTCTCGAGTAGCTGGGACTATAGGCATGTGCCATCATGCTCAGCTAATTTTTGTATTTTTGGTAGAGATGGGGATTTGCCATGTTGGCCAGGTTGGGCTTGAACTCCTGGCCTCAAGTGATGGACCCACCTCGGCCTCCCAAAGTTGGCATTACAGGCGTGAGCCACCGTGCCTGGCCCCATTTTTAATTTTTGAGGAACCACCGTAACTGTTTTCTGCAGCAGCTTCACCATTTCACACTCCCACCAACAGTGCACAAGGATTCCAGTTTCTACACATCCTCGACAATACTTGCTATTTTCTGGAGTTTATTTATTTATATAGTTTTAAAAATGAGATGGCGTTTAGCCATGTTGTTCAGGCTGGTCTCGAACTCCTGAGCTCAAGGGATCTGCCTGCTGCAGCCTCCCAAAATTCTAGGATTACTGGCATGAGCGATTGTGTCCAATCCGGGAGTTCTTGTTCTGTTTAGAGTAGCCATCCTAATGGTGTGAAGTGGTATCTCACTGTGGTTTTGATTTGCAATCCCTTAATGATTAGGGATGTTACTCACCTTTTCTTTTCATTTTGCCTTTTTTTTTTTTTTTTTTTGAGACAGAGCCTTTTCATTTGCCTTCTTTTTTTTCTGAGACAAAGTCTTGCTGTGTCACTCAGGCTGGAGTGCAGTGGTGCTCTTTTGGCTCACTGAAACCTCTGCCTCCTGGGTTCAAGTGATTCTCCTGCCTCAGCCTCCCTAGTAGCTGGGATTACAGACGCCCACCACCACACCCAGCTAATTTTTATATTTTTAGTAGAAATGGGGTTTCACCATGTTGGCCAAGCTGGTCTCAAACTCTTGACCTCAGGTGATCCACCTGCCTCGGCCTCCTAAAGTGCTGGGATTACAGGCGTGAGCCACCGCGCCCGGCTGCTTCATTCTTAAAGGATGTTTTGCTGGATTGATTGACTTGTTTTTTGTTCCTGTAGCTGAAGATACTGTTTCACTGTCTTCTGATATCTGTTATTTATAAGGAGAAACAGCATTCATTTGTATCATCATTCCCTGCCTATAGTGCATTGTTTTCTCTGGCTTTGGAGATTTCTTTTTATCTTTGGTTCTCAGCATTTTGACTATACTGTGTGCAGGTTTGGTTTTCTTCATTTTTTTTTTTTTTTTTTTTTTGGTGGGGAGAGGGTTGCTTAGCATCTTAAATCTATAAATTTATCTTTCAAGCTTTTTAAAAAATTTCAACCTCTTTTTCCTCAAAATAATTTTTCTGTCCCATATTCTCTTATTTGCTTCTGAGACTCCAGTTGCACATATTTTAGATCTTTTGCTACTTCTCCTCAGTTTCCTGAGAGTCTGTTCATTCCTGCCCTCTCCCATCCATTTTCTCTCTGTTACTTAGATTGAATAATTTTTATCGATTTCTCATCAAGTTTTCTGACTTTTTTCCCCTGTCATCTTCAATCTGCTTCTAAGCCTGTCCAGTAAATCTTTAAATTTCAGATACTAAACTTTTCAATTCTATAATTTACATTTGGTTTTTATAGTTTTTATTTCTCTGCTTGTATTTTCTTTCTTTTATTAATTATGAGAAATATTTCCTTTATATATGTACTCTGGCACAATTTTAATAGCTGCTTTAAAGTCGTTGTTATAATTCAACATTTGAGGCATGTCAGTGTCAGCCTCTTGAGTATGGGGATCACAATTCATTTTTATGTCTAGTAATTTCAGATTGTACCTTGGCTATTGTAAAAGATATGTTGTAGAAGTTTTGGATTCTGTCATATTTCTCCAAAAGGGTTTGTTTGTTTGTTGTTTTAAGTAGGCAATGCATATATCCCTTTCTTCTTTTGTTTAAATGTCGATTTTAGTTTTGCCAGTTGGGTGCAGTGGCTCATGCCTGTAATCCCAGCACTTTGGGAGGTGAAGGCAGGAAAATCACTTGGTCCCAGGAGTTTGAGACCAGCCTGAACAACGTAGAGAGACATCATCTCTACAAAAAATAAGAAATTAGCTGGATATGGTGGCATGTACCTGTGATCCCAGCTACTTGGGAGGCTGAGGGAGGAGGACCCCTTGAGCCTAGGAGATCAAAGCTGCAGTGAGTCATGATCATGCCATTGCCCTCCAGCCTGGGAGAGACCCTGTCTCTAAAAAAAAATAATAATAATAATAGTAATTTTTGTCAAAGCGAGATATATACATAATTTTTAAAAGTCTAACACAATGACAAGACTTGTAATGACAATAGTAGAACACTATATCACCATTTCCACCCTGAAACCTGCCCCACAGGAAGAAAAACTTTTAATTCTTTCAGCTGTTTCTTTTGTTTACATCTACATTTCTAAAAACATTTCTAAAAATATTCATATATATAGATATACACACATAATTTTCATATGTACATGTACATATACTTATATATGTATATTCATATATACACACACACACTTATTTTTTGAGACAGGCTCGCTCTCTGTCACACAGGCTGGAGGGCAGTGGCATGATCATAGTTCACTGCAGCCTTGAACTCCTGGGTTCAAGTGATCTTCCTACCTCAACCTCCTGAGTAGCTGGGACTGCAGTTGTGCACTACTATGCCTGGCTGATTTTTAATTCTTCTTTTGTAAAGACAGGGTCTCACTATGTTAAACAGGCTGGTTTCTAACTCCTGGGCTCGGGTGATCCTCCCGCCTTGGCCTTCCAAAGTGTTGGGATTACAGGCATGAACCATCATGCTTGACCTCTTATATTTTTATTTTTATGTTATCTATTGACATTCTAGTATGGAGTCACAAAATTTAGCACACTTAAAACCTCCTTCCCTCTCTTCATACTCCCAATATATTTGTAGTACATTTTTGTTTATATCAATATTTATACTGTTTATATTATCTCATTATATAACACTTGCTCAATGTTAAGTCAAGTAATAAAATACTGATAAGATAAATTTTTATTCATATTAGAATTAATAATTGCCCTGTGGGTTGTTTTAGCAGTTTTCTGTGTAATAATTACCAGTTCAACCTTAAACTTAGCAATCTAATGGTGATACCCCTCTGAATACTGATAATTCCTATTGCCTTCAGCTGTGCCTGGTATCCCTCTGTTTAGATGCTGTAAGTTTCTTAACACACAGTCAGTCTTCTGCTGGAGGGGGAAAGAAGGTCCATCTGTCTTTGAAAAAGGAGTTCTGGCCGGGCCCAGCGGTTCATGCCTGTAATCCCAGAACTTTGGGAGGCCGCAGCATGCGGATCACTTGAGGTCAGGAGTTTGAGACCAGCCTGGCCAACATGGCGAAACCCTGTCCCTACCAAAAATATAAACAGTTAGCCAGGTGTTGTGGTGCGCACCTGTAGTCCCAGCTACACGGGAGGCTGAGGCAGGAGAATCGCTTGAACCTGGGAGGCAGAGGTTGCAGTGAGCCGAGATCATGCCACTGTATTCTAGCCTGGGCAACAGAGTAAGACTCTGTCTCAAAAAAAAAAAAAAGAAAAAAGAAAGAAAGAAAGAAAAAGAAAAAAGAAAAGAAAAGAAAAATTGAGTTCTAGGGGTCTGAGTGAGCCATGTAAAGTTTTTCAATGAATCCTTCTCTTTTCATCTGTAACACGAATTTCTGCCTTTAGAGATACCTTGTGCCTCCTAATTCTGAGCATTTCCAAGATCCTCCGGCGATATCAGCTTTCTTCTCATTAGCATACTCTTTTGGTTTTAAGCTTTCATAATTCAAGTAACACTAGTAATTTCTATCTTCCAGAAATCTGCTGACATCGCTTGTCTGCGCCTGTGTTCGTTCTGTGTTTTGTCCTTCCATATCCATTCTCCATATTTTTCTGCCCCGCTCCGTATCCTAAGAAGATAACACCTGTGGACTTGGACTCCCTTGATTTTTGGCATCCAGTTCAATTCAACTAACTGGAGTGACTGGAAGAAAACTGCAGAGTGGGAGGGGACAGAATAATAGATGTAAGTGCATTTAATCCCATTGCTGTGCCCCCTCTCTATGTGCTTCTTTCCTGGAGGTCGCAGTGCTGGTAGTGGCAGAAAACTTCTACCTAACCCCATGGCTTCCCTAGGGTGACTTTCTCCTATGCCTAGAGTTTTTACCAGGTTCCAGTAATTATTCTTTCCACTTACTCCTTGAGGCCTAGGGATGGTGACAGCTTTCCAGCGTTGCTAGTGCCTGGGTACTTTAGCATCTCTTTTTGGTTCTCTTAATCCTGCCCACACCTCTGTAAATAGTTTCCTCATTAAATTTTCTTCATTTCTCCTTTGAGCGTGCCAATCTGTTTCCTGCCAGAACTCTAACTGCTATGTTGCTGTTCACGTTCCCCCTTTACTATGTTTATTCATTTCAAAAATTTTATTCTCATTTTAGCAGACTTTCTGGAGGCAACAGAAATAAGTGTCATATGCTCAATCTGACACGTTTAATTATTGAATATCCTTTTCTCCACTATCCCTATGCATAAGTATTTGACTCTACTTTCTTTTTCTTTCTTTCTTTTATTTTTTTGAGACAGAATCTGGTTCTGTGCTCAGAGCTTTCTAGCAGCCAGCTCAAAGAAAGAAGCAAAGTTGGTTGCATGTCCACAGTATTCATAAAAAAGCAGAAGCGTGGGAGAAGATGTAATTTTCTGATCCTCTGAATTGAGAAAAATCTCTTCCAGTGTAGAAAAACACACCCGTGTGGGTGCAGTGAGGGTGTGAAATGTCAACAGCATTGGAGCCAGCAGCGTCAGCAGTGACAAGAAAGAGCATCCATCCGGCAGGGCGCAGTGGCTCACACCTGTAATCCCAGCACTGTCACAGTCTCAGCTCACTATGCCTCCTGGGCTCAAGCCATCATCCTGTTTCAGTCTTCCAAGTAGCTGGGAGGGACTATAGGCACATGCCACCACTCCTGGCTAATTTTTATACTTTTTTTTTTTTTTTTTTTTTTGGTGGAGACAGGTTTTCACCATTGTTGCCCAGGCTGCTCTTGAACTCCTGAGCTCAGGCAATCTGCTTGCCTTGGCCTCCCAAAGTACTGGAATTACAGGCGTGTTTTATCTGAGTTCCTTCCTCAGGAAAGAACCTTCAGGACTCTCAAAAAAAGTATCAAAGAACTAAAACTCACCAGATCACCACATCCTGACAATGACATACTGGACCCCTCATTCATCATAATTGCTTCCGTGTACCTCCCTAACTCAGATTTTCTTGCATATTGTTACATTTCCTCCCTCCTATATAAATCCCTAGTTTTAGTCGGTCAGGGAGATGGATTTGAGATTGAGCTGCCGTCTCCTCAGCTGCAGCACCAGGTTAAAGCCTTATTCCTTGGCAGTCCTCGGCATCTCAGCGATTGGCTTTCTGTGCCACGAGCAGCAGGACCTAGACCGCCCCCCCGGCGTTTCGGCAACATAAGCAGTATCTCACCAATGTTCTGTGACTTTCTTCTTTCAGTTGCCTTGAAGTTTCTGATCTTGCTCTTCTTTCTACAGAGGCCAGTTGAAGGCCACACCCCTGTCTGCTGTTGGCTCTCACTGATTTGTCTAAAGGCTGTGGGTACTTGGGGTCAAATTGTTGATGTTTGTGCTAGCGATGCTACTTCTTTTTTCTTTTCTTTCTTTTTTAATTTTTTTGGAGACAGAGTCTCCCTCTGTTGCCCAGACTGGAATGCAGTGGCAACATCTCGGCTCACTGCGACCTCCACCTCCCAGGTTCAAGCGATTCTCCTGCCTCAGCCTCTTAAGTAGCTGAGACTATAGAAGTGCATCACCACGCCTGGCTAATTTTTTTTTGTATTTTTAGTAGAGACGGGATTTTGTCAGGTTGGCCAGGCTGGTCTTGAACGCCTGTTCCCAAGGAATATTCCTGCCTTGACCTCCCAAAGTGCTGGGATTACAGGTGTGAGCCACTGCGCCCTGCCGGATGGATGCTATTTCTTGTCACTGCGGAAGCTGCTGGCTCCAATGCTGTTGACATTTCACACCCTCACTGCACCCACATGGGTGTGTTTTTCTACACTGGAAGAAATTTTTCTCAATTCACAGGATCAGAAAATTACATCTTCTCCCACGCTTCTGCTTTTTTATGAATACCGCGGACATGCAACCAACTTTGCTTCTTTCTTTGAGCTGGCTGCTGGAAAGCTCTTAGCTAAATTTGCATTGTATTTCCAGAGGGTAGAGAGGGTCTTACAGTTTGTATGTATGTTTGGATAGTGGGCATGTGTGTGTGTGTGTTGTTGTTTTTTTTTTTTTTTTTTGAGACGGAGTCTCGCTCTGTTGCCCAGGCTGGAGTGCAGTGGTATGATCTCGGCTCACTGCAAGTTCTGCCTCCCAGGTTCATGCGATTCTCCTGCCTCAGCCTCCCGAGTAGCTGGGACTATAGGTGCCTGCCACCACGCTCGGCTAATTTTTTGTATTTTTAGTAGAGACGGGGTTTCACCATGTTAGCCAGGATGGTCTCGATCTCCTGACCTCATGATCTGCCTGCCTCAGCCTCCCAAAGCGCTGGGATTGCAGGCGTGAGCCACCACACCCGGCCTGATTACTATAACTTTATACTGAGTCTTAAACATGGATAATATGATTGCTTCAACTTTATTCTTCTGTTTTAAAATTGTTGACCTGGCACAGTGGCTCACGCCTGTAATCCCAGCACTTTGGGAGGCCAAGGCAGGTGGATCACTTGAGGTCAAGAGTTCAACACCAACCTGGCCAACATGGTGAAACCCCATCTCTACTAAAAATACAAAACTTAGTAGGGCATGGTGGTGGGTGGTTGTAATCCCAGGTACTCGGGAGGCTGAGGCAGGAGAATCACTTGAACCCAGGAGACAGAGGTTGCAGTAAGCAGAGATTGCGCTATTGCACTCCAGCCTGGGCAACAAGAGTGAAACTCCATCTCAAAAAAAATATATATATATATTTTAGCTATTTTGTTGCTTTGCCTTTTCTATAAATTTTAGAATCAGCTTGTCTATATTCACAAAATCACTGCAAGGATTTTTAATAACACTTTTATTAAACTATATAACTGAAGTCATAGTTATCTGCATTGTGATAATTCTATTTTTTTATTTGTGTTACTCATTTGTCTAGCTTTAGTAACAATCTTTCTCCTGTCTGGCAGGAAAGCAGGTGCATGGAGAATACTCCACTTGACAAATTGCTTTCTGATCATATTCCTCTGTTTTCATCCACAATATTTGGCTTTATCAGAAGCTTTTCTTCTCTAGCCTTGTTTCTGTCCCACTGTGAACACAGAGCCTTGCATGTTATTCCACGTTGCTCCCTCGAGTAACGTAGCTCAGTATCAAGGGAGATTTGAAATGGAAAAAAGCAGGAAGCTCTGGATATCTACGGGTTGTTTGGGTAGTTTTTAATATCCTGTTTTAAACTTACCTATTCTGTGTATTTAGAAATGATGACCTAAAAACTTTAGGGAATTCCATACAAATTACTTTTGGAGGGGGGTGGACTTATATTTGAAGATCATCTCACTGTGGCATATTTTGCTTTAAGAGAAGGTGATAGGTTGATATATAAGTAGTCACGAAAATGAAAACCCAGCAGATAAAAGGGCAAAGACTAGAACAGGGACTTTACAGAAGAGAAAACCCAATGAGACAATAAATACAGGGAAAAATACTCAGCCTCATTAACCTCAAGGAAATGATACATCGAGATACAATTTTACACTCACCAGGCTGGCAAAAATAAAATCTGATAATATTGAGTGTTGACAATGTGGAACAATGCAAATTGTAATTCCCTGCTGATGGGTAACACAATAACTTTGAAAAACAATTTGGCATTGGCTGGTAAAGTTGAAGAGGTGTGTGTCATATAACCGGATCCTACTTCTAGGTATGAGTCCTAAAGAAACCCTCAAACATGTGCATCAGGGGACATGGACCAGTCTGATCAAAGCTGTACTATTTATGATAGCATCACATTAGAAGCAGCACAAATGCCCATCAGCAATGGAATGGATAGATTATAGCATATCCGTAGAATGGAATACTATACAACAGTAAAAATAAAGCAATTACAACAACATGGGTGAATCTCAGGAAGATAATTTTGAATTTTTTGAATGAAAAAAATGCAAGTCACACAATGCATGGAATATGATTCCATTAAATTAAAACCTAAAATCATGCATCTAAACGATGTAAGTATATAAACCTGGTAAACCTCTAAGAATTGCAAGATAACACAATATTTAGGATAGCATTTATTTCTTTTTCTTTTTTTTCCTGAGACAGGGTCTGGTTCTGTCACCTGGGCTGGAGTGCAGTGGCAGGATCTCAGCTCACTACAACCTCCACCTCCCAGGCTCAAGTGATCCTCCCCACTCTCAGCTTCCTGAGGAGCTGGGACTACAGGTGTGCGCCACCACACCTAGCTAATTTTTGTATTTTTTGTAGAGATAGGTTTTCATCATGTTGTCCAGGCTGGTCTTGAATTCCTGAGCTCAGACAATACGCATGCCTTGGCCTCCCAAAGTGTTGGGATTACAGGCGCGAGCCATCGCACCAGGCCTTGGGTTTATTTCTAATAAACAAAGGAAATGGGAACAGAGAAGGCCACACAGATGATGATAATATTCCTTATTTTCCTTTTTTTTTTAAAAGTCATATGAATGTCAGATCATAACCTTATTTTCTTAACTGAGTGATAGACACACAGGTATCTATGCTTTTTAATCTCATTCTCTGGAATATATATTTTATATATAATGTTTATCTTCTTAATAATAAAATTACTTTTAAGTGAAAAGGAAGGTCACTGAAATGTTACTACATGTCTTTAAAGTTACAAAGTGGGTTCTCACGTTTATTTTTGACTACTCAAAAAATTGCTCTTGCAGTTTAGGCAAAATGCTACCCCAGATACCACAGCCAATGAAGTGAGCTGCAAGGGATTTAGGTCACTAGTTTTAGCCACGTATTTTCATCATGTGCTTTCACTTTTAAATAAAAGAATGTCTTTATTCTTTAAAACGTTTGCTTAAGATATCAAAGCAGGTAATATTTTTAAATAGTGGGTCTTAGCTCCTGGCTGTACATTAGAATCGCTCAGAGACTTAAATAACATAAAATGTTGATGCCCAACCCCCATCCCAGATTAAATGAATCAAAATCTCTGTTGGTGGGACCCGGGCTTTGGATTATTCTTGAAAAATTCCCAAGATTACTCTTACTTAAAGGCATAATTGGAAAGTACCATTTTAAAGCAACTTTCTAAGCCAGCATTTCTAAATGTGGTTTACTGTCTACACCACATTGTTGGTGCAAAATTCTTACGTGGATAGGAAATAAATTTGGTAGGTTTCTAGCATTTTGAAAATACAAGTAATTAGGATAGAAAAATATCAGAGTGGACCCGGCGCGGTGGCTCATGCCTGTAATCCCAGCACTTTGTGAGGCCGAAGCGGGAGGATCATGAGGTCAAGAGATTGAGACCATCCTGGCCAACATGGTGAAACCCTGTCTCTACTAAAAATACAAAAATTAGCTGGGCATGGTGGCACATGCCTGTAGTTCCAGCTACTCAGAAGGCTGAGGCAGGAAAATTGCTTGAACCGAGGAGATGGAGGTTGCAGTGAGCCAAGATTGTGTCACTGCACTCCAGCCTAGCGACAGAGTGAGACTCTATCTTAAAAAAAAGAAAAGAAAAGAAACTATTAGAGTGTATTCATATTTTTATTTCTGGGATGTGTGTTTGGGAGGGGTTGTGTTTAATGAGTGGTCATGTAAAATACAGGATTTCATACCGTGAGCCACAATCTGTTTGAAAAACAGTTCTAAACAAACCTAAGGTGCTATTAGGTATTCTTTTAAAACATTTTAACTGACAAGTAAAAATTGTATATATATATAAAAAATGTACACCATGATGTTTTGATATATGTACACATTGTGGAATAGCTAAGTCAAGTTAGGTATTTTTCCCTACTGCAAAGTTGATCAAGCAGTAATATTGATACAGGAGTTAAGAAGAAATTACTTAGGCAGATAGTGAGGGCACAGAACTCCTCAGTAAGGGTTTCCTTTTAATGAAAAGTAGCCCCCAATAATTTTCTAATTCAAACAGCAGCCTGTAAAATGAAATTGAGCTACACACATAGATGCCACAGTTATGCCAAGCATGTTCAAAATGGCGGCTCCATCTTCCCGTCTCTGACAGCCACGTGCACAGGAAGAAGCAGACAAGGTGGCGCTGGCCAGGGGGAACGTTCATTTGCATAGTATGATTAGGGTGGGTCTGCCAGCCTTCTCCTTGTGCTATGTAAACATCATACCTGATCAAACCAATCTGTGAGCCCTGTGTAAATCAGACACTGCCTCCTCAAGCCTGACTATAAAATCTGGCACATCCACTGCCAGCCTTTTCCTCTCCAAAGTCCCCTCTCTCTCACTAAAGAGAGAGCTGTTTTCCTTTCTCTTTCTTTCTTTTGCCTTTTAAACCTCCACTCCTAAATTCCTCATGTGCATTTGTGTCCTAACTTTTCTTGGCGTGAGATGATGAACCCTGGGTATTTATCCCAGACACTGTAGCCACTTCAATATCATACGATGGTTGCAATGCCTGTGTCTGAATCCTGGCTTTTCCACTCACCAGCTGTACGACTTCAGGCAAATTACCTAACCTCTTTGTGTCTATTCCCTCATCATAAAAATCTCTTATAGTGCTTGCAGAGGAGTTGAGCAAACTGCACAGTCAGAGGGCACAGTCCTTCAAAGACTGCTCTTCAAACACCAGCTGCAAGTTTGAAGGGCCCCAAGGCCACCCTCAGTACAGACCAACAGGCTACTAATTCAGAGGTGCCCATGACCACCGTCAGGATACAAATTAGAACTAGCCAGAGGAAGAGAATGCGTATGTCGAAGTCTGGCAGGGCTCCAAATGCAGAACCGCTGTCATCCTCAGGCTGTGTTCCCCTCCCATCAACAAAGGGGACAATACTGAGAAGGAAACTCACCCAGCTCTTATGTCCAGAATTTTTATTAGGGCTTCATAGCATAGGCACAATTGATTGAATTATTGTCCACTTGGTTGAACCCAACTCCCAGTCTCCCTCCCCTCCCTGGAATTCAGGCTAAAGTGACGCGGCCCAAAGCCCCAGTCTTCTAATCACTTGGTCTTCTGTCATGGCCAGTCCCACCTTGAATCATCTTGTTAACATAAACTATCTTGTAACCTCACCACGAATGGCCTTGTTACTGATAACTATCAGGTGTGGTCCAAGGTGCTCATCATGAATAACAAAAACATTCCCACACCTGGAAAAAAAAAAAAAAAAAAATCTCAAGAGTTCGCCAGGTGCAGTGGCTCATGCCTGTAATCCCAGCACTTTGGGAGGCCGAGGCGGGCAGATCGCTTGAGTCCAGGAGTTTGAGACTAGCCCGGGTGACACAGCAAAACCCCGTCTGTACAAAAAGTACCAACATTAGCTGAGCATGGTGGCATGACATGTAGTCCCAGCTACTCGGGAGGGTGAGGTGCGAGGATCGTTTGAACCTGGCAAGTGGAGGCTGCAGTGAGCTGAGATCACACCACTGCATTCCAACCTGGGCAACAGAGTGAGACCCTGTCTCAAAAACAAAAAACAAAACAAAACCAAAAGCAAATCTCAAGGGTCTAGAAATGACCCCCCCCCGAACGAGGACAAAAGCCAGACCTCACTTTGGAGGTCAAATTCCTTACTAAACACTGGTCGTGAGGATTAAACGAGTATACGTATGTGGGAAACTCTTAGAACATTGCCTGCTATGTGGTAAGTGCTCCTAGATACTATTACTATTGTTCTTAATCTTTGTCCCTTTTATTTTCAGTCCCTGACTTCTCAGAGAGCCTTGCTGCTGTTTTAATTTTCACTTTAATCTAGCCAACAGCCTTCGCCTTCCTAGTTTCTCTCTCTCATTGAGCATAAGGGAGAAATTACTTGGCTGAAAGTGGGAAGGAAAGGGTAGGAGGAAAGCTAGAGGCTTTTTCACCTCCCCCAACACACCCTTGTCGCTTCCATTCTCAGCTGTTATCCCCTTTCCCTTCTTCACTTCTCTCACTTCCTTCTTAACCACCCCTCCCCTCTCTCCTACCTTTCCTTTTCTTTTTTTTTTTAATTAAAAAAAAAACTTTTATTTTAGGTTCAAGCGTCCACGTGCAGGTTTGTTATATGGGTAAATTGTATGTCACGGGGGGTTGGTGTACAGACTTTGTCACCCGGGTAATAACCATACAACTGATAGGCAGTTTTTCAGTCCTCATCCTCCTCCCACCCGCCACCCTCTAGTAGGCTCCAGTGTCTGTTGTTCCCCTCTCTGTGTCCATGTGTACTCAATGTTTTGCTCCCATTTCTGAGTGACAACGTGTGGTGTTTGGTTTTCTGTTCTTGCATTAGTTTTCTTATGGCTTCCACTGCAGCTTCATCCATGTTGCTGCAAAGGACATGATCTGATTTTTTGGTTTGTTTTGAGATGGAGTCTCGCTCTTTTGCCCAGGCTGGAGTGTAGTGGCACAACCTCGGCTCACTACAATCTCTGCCTCCTGGGTTCAAGAAACTCTCCCGCCTCAGCCTCCTGAGTAGCTGGGACTGTAGGCACTACCACGCCCGGCTAATTTTTGTATTTTTAGTAGAGATGGGGTTTTGTCATGTTGTCCAGGGTGGTCTCAAACTCCTGACCTCAAGTGGTCCTTCTGCCTCGGCCTCTTAAAGTGCTGAGATTACAAGTGGGAGCCACCAAGCCTGGCCAGCTGTTCCTATTCTTGATCTCCACAACTCCCACATCATTTATGTTACCCAGTTAGAACATGTAGGATATAATTTTGCAACCACAAGGTTAGAGATTATTACCATTTGTCCCTCAATCTCTTACCAATAAACAGAACACAGGAAGCATTACTAATAAATTTACCAAAATTCTCTCTTACTAAAACACACACACTAAGTTATAGGTTTAGAACAAAGTTTTAATGATGTAAGCACATGTTAATTTGTAAGTAAACTGAGCTCACACCCTGCCATTGTACCCAAGGAACAGTGCTTCTATTCTTTAACTTATGTTGCCTGCAAAATAAAGATCCTTGGATAGAAATCTTGTGTGATGGGGCTGGGTATGGTGGCCCATGCCTGGAATTCTTTGGAAGGCTGAAGCAGGAGGATCATTTGAGGCCAAGAGTTCGAGAAAGTCTATGTGATATAAAGCAGGTGCATAAAATTTGCCCACATCTCCAACTCACTTATCAAATGTTTTTTTCAAGAGACTGGAACTTCTAGTGCAAAAATACAGTTTTGGTTTAAAAATCCAGAATCTGGAAAAAATGGCTCTACTTAAAAAATGACTGGTTTTGGTAGTTAAACAGTAATTTCAAGGGCTCTTCAGTGACATTAGAAATCATTCAATCCAATTCCTTCCTTTTAAATGTAAGGAAGCTGTCAAAGAAGAAGAGAAGTCCTATGCTGTGATTTTATGTTTTGAAGCTATCAGAACCTCTTAAAAAATTAACCACTGTAGCAGGCAGAGAGCAGAGGGTCTGCTTCTTCAAATATTGGCGATCACGCCACGGTTTTATATTGTTTTGGAAATAACTTTTAGTTGAAAAACTTCAAGGAGTTCATTTTAAGTTCAGTTACAGCTGGGGGGATATAATTTATTGTAATTTATTAGTCGTTGAATATCCATGTGCTCCCCACACTCCCCAGCTCCCTTGCAGTTAGGAGGGCCTCTGCGACTGGTTTTGACAAATGAACCGTGAGTGGAGATGACATGTGTCACTTCTGGGACAAAGCACAAAGAGAAGAGCACTTTTTCCTTCTTGATGTCTCTCTGTTTTCCTGCCGCAGTGACAGCCGAGGCCAAATGTGGAGATGGCATAACCAGAAGAGGGAACGAACTGGCCTGGATGTGACTCATACTTGGAAGGGAGCTGTCTGGAAAGGCCACAGTACCTGCAGCCAACTTTGTGTGAGTGAAAAATAAACTTAAATAGGTTAAACCAATACAATTGGGGAATTGTTATTGCAACGTAACATAGTCTATTCCTGGTTAATGAATTAACAATGCCCTCTCTTACAGTAGCCGCGTTTTAAACTTCCCACACTTATCTAAACCATAGTATATAATCTCTGACATTCATACTAATTTAAAAGTTTAATATTCACACAGGGAAGACATCTCTTGTCTAAAAATTTTGATGACAAGGGAATTATTTATTTATTTATTTAGAGACAGGGTCTCACTATGTTGCCCAGGCTGGACTCAAACTCCTGGGTTCAAGTGATTCTCCTGCCTCAGCCTCCTGAATAGCTGGTATTATAGGTGCATGCCACCATGCCCAGCAGAATCATTATTTTTTCTTTTCTTTTTTTGAGACAGTCTTGCTCTGTCGCCCAGGCTGGAGTGCAGTGGCACCATCTCAGTTCACTGCAATCTCCACCTCCCGGGTTCAAGCGATTCTCCTGCCTCAGCTTCCCGAGTAACTGGGACTACAGGTGCATGACACTACACCTGGCTAATTTTTGTTTGTTTGTTTGTTTGTTTTGAGGTAGAGTCTCACTCTGTCGCCCAGGCTGGAGTGTAATAGTGCAGTCTCGGCTCACTGCAACCTCCGCCTCCTGGGTTCAAGCAATTCTCTGCCTCAGCCTCCTAAGTAGCTGGGACAACAGGCACCCGCCACCACGCCCAGCTAATTTTTTGTATTTTTACTAGAGACAGGGTTTCACCTTCTTGGCTAGGCTGGTCTTGAACTGACCTTGTGATCCACCCACCTCGGCCTCCCAAAGTGCTGGGATTACAGACATGAGCCACCGCGCCGGGCCTAATTTTTGTATTTTTAGCAGAGATGGGGTTTCACCATGTTGGCCAGGCTGGTCTCGAACTCCTGGCTTCAAGTGATCTGCTTGCCTCAGCCTCCACAAGTGCTGGGATTACAGGCGTGAGCTGCCATGCCCAGCCAATTTTTTCATCTTGAGTAAGAAGAGAGCTCAAAGAAAAATGTGTCACCTATGATTGATACAAGACATAGTCAAACTTATTCTTAAGATTCTGACTCCATCTGACCAAAATTATTTTTGTTTAATTTATTAGGTTATACTTTTTTTTTTTTTTTTTTTTTTTTGAGACAGGGTTTCGCTCTTGTTGCCAAGGCTGGAGTGCAATGGCGCAATCTCAGCTCACTGCAACCTCTGCCTCCTAAGTTCAAGTGATTCTCTTGCCTCAGCCTCCCGAGTAGCTGGGATTATAGGCATGCGCCACCATGCCTGGTTAATTTTGTATTTTTAGTAGAGACAAGGTTTCTCCATGTTGGTCAGGCTGGTCTTGAACTCCCGACCCCAGGTGATCCACCCACCTTGGCCTCCCAAAGTGCTGGATTACAGGCGTGAGCCACCACACCCAACCTTATACTTACACTTTTATTATCTTTATCAGCACAGACTAAGACATTTTGGAGGATAGCACAGTTCTTTCAGGATTAAGTGATTTATTTTATATTTTTTCCCTTTAATATTTTCCTTTAATCAATTAATTTCCTTAAATTTCCTTAAAGAGAAGGGGGATCCTGGTGCGGTGACTCACAGCTGTAATTGCAGCATTCTGGGAGGGCGAGACAGGACGATCACTTGAGCCCAGGAGTTCGAGACCAGCTTGGGCAACATAGTGAGACCCCATCTCTACAGAAAATTTTAAAATGAGGCAAGAGGATGGCCGGAGTCCCAGAGATTGAGGCTGCAATGACCAGTGATTGTGCCACTGCATTCCTGCCTGGGTGAGGAAGCAACACCCTGCCTTGGAAAAGAAAAAAAGAGAGAGAGAATTGGGGTGGGTAGGCGGTTAATTGTAATTTGTTTTAACAAAATTGAGAGTCAAAATGTAGGGAGTTAGCCCTAAACCATGTAACAAATTAACGAAGAAGGCAACACTGAAACTCAGCTCTCATTGTTTCCGTTGTGTCTATGCTTCCTCTAAAAGTCACAGAATACGCCAGATATGGTGGCTCACTCCTGTCATCCAACATTTTGGGAGGTCGAGGAGGGCAGAACACTTGGGCCCAGGAGTTGGAGACCAGCCTAGGCAACATGATGAAACCCTGTCTCTACAAAAAGATACAAAAATTAGCCAAGCATGGTGGTGTGCACCTGTGCTCTCAGCTACTCAGGAGGCTGAGATGGGAGGATCACTTGAGCCTGGGAGGCGGAGGTTGCAGTGAGCAGAGATTGTGGCCCTGCACTCCAGCCTGGGCAACAGAGCAAGACCCTGTCTCAAAAAAAAAAAAAAAAAAGTTACAGAATGGTAAGGAGGAGGAGAAGAAAAAATTGAGGTCAGACTTCCATTTCTAGGAATGTGGTCAGCTATTTAGAGAAATGCTCCATTGAAGACAACTATAAGGCTGGATAAAATCTAAAACCATCTTCCTAAAAACAACATACACAATAGTAAGGATTTCCTAGGTTAAGATCTGGAGAAGAAAGAAATCCATAGATGAGCAGGGGTACAAGTGCCACCTTTGTCCTGAGGATATTCAGTAACCCAGGTCAGGCGGCTGAGAGACTTAACAGTGCCTTTGCAGTTAGGAGAGCAAAAGCTGGAGTCTGGGGCCCATCCAGGAAGGGTAATCTGCACCTTCAGTTGGCACTAAAAAGACAGACACTGGAAATCAGAATGAATTTGAAAATAAACTAACTGTTCCATGTAGCACAGTCTGTCTTTGAATCATCTGGGTAGCTCAGAAAATTTCAAGCTTAGAAACTGAATTAGGGTAATCTTGGATGATTAGTTTCCCTTGAATGCCTGGTAGAAGCAATATGAATTCTTTTTGTAGAAAGAGAATATCATAGTAGGCCTGAAATAATTATTATTGTTGTTGTTATTATTTTTCGAGATGGAGTCTCGCTCTGTCACCCAAGCTGGAGCATAATGGCGTGAT
Source organism: Macaca mulatta (assembly GCF_049350105.2). NCBI lineage: Eukaryota > Metazoa > Chordata > Mammalia > Primates > Cercopithecidae > Macaca > Macaca mulatta. Next base: position 100,617,168 of record NC_133418.1, on the reverse strand, counting down.
CTCAGCTCACTGCAACCTCTGCCTCCCGGGTTCAAGCGATTCTCATGCCTCAGCCTCCCAAGAAGCTGGGATTACAGGTACCTGCCAACACGCCTGGCTAATTTTTGTATTTTTGGTAGAGTCGAAATTTCACCATGTTGGCCAGGCTGGTCTCAAACTCCTGACCTCAAATGATCCACCTGCCTCGGCCTCCCAAAGTGCTAGGATTACAGGTGTGAGCCACCGCACCCAGCCTGAAATTATTTTTATAAATAATTAAAAATATTATAGTCAGGACACAGGAAAAAATAAGGAAGCATACAAAATGATAAAACACCATAAACAAGAACAAGAAAATACAAGAGACTACAGAAACAGACCCTCACGGATATCAGATACAGGTTGTGAAGCAGCTGTGCTTATCAAGTTTAAGTAGACCAAAATGAAGCTTGTCTATCTTAGCAGAGAACTGTAAAGTATTTAAAATAAATAGAAATTCAGTTTTTTGTTCGTTTTTTGAGACAGTGTTGCCCTGTCACTTTGCCTGGAGAGCATTAGGCTAATCTCGGCTAACTGAAACCTCCACCTCCTGGGTTCAAGCAGTTCTCCTGACTCGGCCTCCGGAGTAGCTGAGACTACAGGCATGAGCCATCACACCCGGCTAATTTTTGTATTTTTTAGTAGAGATTCACCATGTTGGTCAGGCTGGGCTCAAACGCCTGACCTCAAGTGATCTGCCTGCCTTGTGAGCAGATGCTGGGATTACAGGTGTGAGCCACCACGCCTGGCCCCCAAATAGAAATTCTAATAGTGAAAAATAGAGGAACCTAAACTATGAAATCAATGGATGAATTTCGGAACACATTGGAAACAGTTAAGAAAGAATTTCTGTACATGAGGACAGATCAGAAGAAACCATTTACAATGAAGAGAGAAACGAATGAACCAAGAAAAGAGACAGAATAGAATGAAAATGTCTAACCTGTTCAACCAAAGTCTTGGAAGAAGTATAAGAGAATTAAATAGAAGCAACACTTAATGAGATAATAGCTGAGAATTTTTCTTTTTTTTCTTTTTCTTTTTTTTTTTTTTTGAGACGGAGTCTCGCTCTGTTGCCCAGGCTGGAGTGCAGTGGCGCGATCTCAGTTCACTGCAACCTCCACTTCCCAGATTCACGCCTTTCTCCTGCCTCAGCCTCCCGAGTAGCTGGGACCACAGGCGCCTGCACCACACCCAGCTAATTTTTTTTGTATTTTTAGTAGAGACGGGGTTTCATCGTGTTAGCCAGGATGGTCTCGATCTCCTGACCTTGTGATCCACCCACCTCGGCCTCCCAAAGTGCTGGGATTACAGGCGTGAGCCACCGCCCCCAGCCGAGAATTTTTCAACTCTATGCATGAACATGGAAATTTCAGAAACACAGTGAATTACAAAAAGAACATTCAGAAAGAAAGCCACACATAGACACGTCATAGGGAAACAAACCAAAGACAAAGAGAAAATAGTAAGAGCAGCCATAGGCAAAAAGACAGTTTATCGTCAAAGAAACTGTAGTTAGGCTGGGCACAGTGGCTCTCACCTGTAATCCCAGAACTTCGGGAGGCCAAGGCAGGTGGATCACTTGAGGCCAGGAGTTTGAGACCAGCCTGGCCAATATGGTGAAACCCCGTCTCTACCAAAAGTACAAAAATTAGCCAGGTGTGGTGGCGCGTGCCTGTGGTCCCAGCTACTCAGGAGGCTGCAGCATGGGAATTGCTTGAACCCGAGAGGCAGACGTTACAGTGAGTCAAGATAGAGCCACTGCACTTCAGCCTAGTGATAGAGTGAGCCTCTGTCTAAAAAAAAAAAAAAAAAAAAGCCATAGTTTGACTGACTACTGTCTCAGCAGCAATTATGGAAGCCAAAAGATTAAGGATTGATACCTTGAAAATGCTAAAGTAAATAACTGCCAACCTAGAATTATGTACCCAGTGAAAATATCACTGAAACACCACGTGAAAACAGCTTCAACTCAGTAATTAAATCTTTTCCATTCTGAGACCTGCCGCAGGTGCAAATCTGTGTGGACTGCTTTTCTTCTTCTCACTCTGCTCCTCTTTGACCCACACGCTAAGTGCTCTGTGCTAGTAACTCTGCAGGGAGCCGGGATAGACGCAAGAGCAGGAGCGGTAGGAAAGCAAGAAGAGGGGTGGAAGAAAGTTCTTACTTGGCTCACATTTTTGTAAGATGGCTTCACATGCTCCAGGGCTAGTGAATGTTTAAAACAAGCTCTCGGCTGGGTGTGGGGGCTCACGCCTGTAATCCCAGCATTTTGGGAGGCCAAGGCAGGCAGATCACCTGAAGTCGGGAGTTCAAGACCAGCCTGACCAACATGGAGAAACCCCGTCTCTATGAAAAGTACAAAATTAGCCAGGCATGGTGGCACACGCCTATAATTCCAGCTACTCGGGAGGCTGAGGCAGGAGAATCGCTTGAATCCAAGGGGACGGAGGTTGAGGTGAGCGGAGATTGTGCCATTGCACTCCAACCTGGGTGACAAGAGCAAAACTCCATCTCAAAAACAAAACAAAACCAAAAAGCTCTCTTGTGGTCATTCCTACATGATTCAAAATTCTTCAAGAATACCTACTGGGTTGTTACTTTAAAAAAATTAATTTGTAAGAGTTCTGACTGGACGCGGTGGCTCACACCTGTAATCCCAGTGCTTTGGAAGGCTGAGGCAGGCAGGTCACTTGAGATCAGGAGTTGGAGACCAGCCTGCCAACATGATGAAACCCCACCTCTACTAAAAACACAAAAATTAGCCAGGTGTGGTGGCGTATGCCTGTGATCCCAGCTACTTGGGAGGCTGAGGCGGGAGAATCACTTGAATCCAGGAGGCGGAGGTTAGTGAGCCGAGACCACACCACTGCACTCCAGCCTGGCAATGGAGTGAGATCCTGTCTCAAAAATAAATAAATATATAAAAATAATTAAAGTTAATTCGTAAGAGTTCTTTATGTAGTTTAAAGTTCTTTCTCAAGAATATTTGATATAAATGTAATTTCCCATTCCATGGCTTACCTTTCTATCTTCTTCATGGTGTTTTGTGATGGACAGAAGTTATTAATTTTATTTATTTATTTATTTATTTATTTATTTATTTATTTATTTATTTTTGAGATGGAGTCTTGCTCTGTCGCCCAGGCTGGAGTGCAGTGGCGCAATCTTGGCTCACTGCAACCTCTGCCTCCTGGGTTCAAGCAATTCTTCTGCCTCAGCCTCCTGTGTAGCTGGGATTACAGGCACGTGCCACCATGCCTGACTAATTTTTTTTCGTATTTTTAGTAGAGACGGGGTTTCACCATGTTAGCCAGGGTGGTCTCCATCTCCTGACCTCCTGATCCGCCCACCTTGGCCTCCCAAAGGGCTAGGATTACAGGCGTGAGCCACCACGCCTGGCTAGAGTTATTAATTTTAATGTGGCTTAGTTTATCGTTCTTTTCCTTTACAGTTAGTGGAAATTTTTCCTACTTGAGAAGAAAGTCCTTCTGGTCACTCTTTAATAACACATGAGTCTTTTTTCCTCATTAGTTTAAAAATCCAAATTTAATCATATAATATTGAACAGATCTTGGCAGTCTAACCAATCGCCATAACCCACCTTTTCCCTGTTAACAAAGCAGAATTGATGAGAGAGGGGATTAGGAGAAATGTATACACTAAAAACAAAGAGTGTTTGGCCAAAGGTACCCACACTTGATGCACTGAATCAGAATTCTTGGATTGGAGCTTAGATGTGTATAATTTTTGTTTTGTTTTGTTTGTTTTTGAGACAGAATCTCGCTCTGTCACCCAGGCTGGAGTGCAATGGCAGGATCTTGGCTCACTGCAACCTCCACCTCCCAGGTTCAAGCAATTCTCCTGACTTAGCCTCCCTAGTAGGTGGAATTACAGGTGTGCGCCATCACACCTGGCTAATTTTTTTTTTTTTTTTTTTTTTTTTGGGGATGGAGTCTCTGTTGCCCAGGCTGGAGTGTAGTGGCTCGATCTCTGCTCACTACATCCTCCGCCTCCCAGGTTCAGGCGATTCTCCTGCCTCAGCCTCCTGAGTAGCTGGGATTATAGGCACACACCACCATGCCCAGTTAATTTTTTTGTTTGTTTGTTTTTAGTAGAGACAGGGTTTCAGCTTGTTGATCAGGCTGGTCTCGAACTCTTGACCTCGTGATCCGCCCACCTCCGCCTCCCAAAGTGTTAGGGTTACAGGCCACTGCGCCTGGCCAATTTTTGTATTTTTAATAGTGATGGGGTTTTACCATGTTGGTCAGGCTGGTCTCGAACTCCTGACTTCAGGTGATTCTCCTACCTCAGCTTCCCACAGTGCTAGGATTACAGGCATGAGCCACCATGCCTGGCCAGATGTGTGTAATTTTTAAATGCTCCCCAGATGATTCAGCTGTACCTTTTATTTTAATTTAATTTAATTAATTTTTTGTTTTTGAGACAGGGTCTCACTCTGTAGCCCAGGCTAGAGTGCAGTGGTGTGATCGTGGCTCACATGGTGCTTCGACCTCTTGGGCTCAAGCTATCCTCCCACCTCAGCCTCCCAAGGAGCTGGGACCACAGGTGTGCACCACCAGGCCCAGCTAATTAAAAACAAAAAACAAACAAACAAAAAACTTGTAGTGATGGAGTCTCACTGTGTCTAGTCTCAAACTCTTGGGCTCAAACTCTTGGGCTCAAGGGATCTTCCTACTTCAGCCTCCCAAAGTGCTGAGATTACAGGCATGAGCCACTGCATCCAGCTTCAGTTATATCTTGATAAAGACTAAGAAAAACAATCAAAACAAAACAAAAACTCAAGTGTCTAGAATGTCATGGAAGGAAGGAGAGAGTTTCAAGCAGAAGTTGGAAAACAGGCTTAGATGTAGCAGAGAGTTCAAGGAGGATAAAGATTATGAAAAATTGTTGGAGTCGGCTTGAATCTTCAAAGTCATTGGTAAAGTAAGAATGCTTTTAGTACAAAGGTGGGGTATAGAATTTGGGTTAGATAGGGAGTAGGCAATTAGAACAGTGGTCCTGAACCTTTTTTTTTTTTTTTTTTTTGAGATGGAGTCTAGCTCTGTCGCCCAGTGGAGTGCAGTGGTGCTATCTCGGCTCACTGCAAGTTTCACGCCATTCTCCTGCCTCAGCCTCCCGAGTAGCTGGGACTACAGGCGCTGCCACCACGCCCGGCTAATTTTTTGTATTTTTAGTCGAGACGGGGTTTCACCGTGTTAGCCAGGATGGTCTACATCTCCTGACCTTGTGATCCGCCTGCCTCGGCCTCCCAAAGTGCTGGGATTACAGGTGTGAGCCACCGCGCCCGGCCGGTCCTGCACCTTTTTGGCACCTGAGTCCAGTTTGTGGAAGACAGTTTTTCCACGGAACGGGGGTGGGAGGGTGGGGGGTAGTTTTCGGATGAAACTGTTCCACCTTGGATCATCAGGCAGTTAGATTCTCATAAGGAGCGCAACCCAGATCCCTCGCTTGTGCAGATCACAGTAAGGGTTTGTGCTCCTACGAGAATCTAACGCCACCACTGATCTGACAGGAGGCAGAGATGGCAAATCCATCTTCAAGGATGGATTTTGAAAGTTGGTCCTTTGTTTTAGGCTTTGTCAGGCAAATATATAGCCTCCAAAACTAGCATGTGGTATTTCGTATGGCAACCACAGATCAGAAATTTGAGGAGGAGCTACATCATGTAGGAACGACTCTGGTTGAAAGCAACAGAATATCCAACTAAAAGTGGCTCAACCCATATGATCCATAATATGCCACTTACCGTTCCATGGCCTGGGGGTTAGGGACCCCTGAGTTAGAAGGCAAAAAAATGTGTATGTATCAAATATTTAAGGAGAGTAGATGGCATTAAAAACAGTTTTGCAGACTGGGTGTGGTGGCTCACTCCTGTAATCCCAGCACTTTGGGAGCCCGAGGCAGGCAGATCACTTGAGGTCAGGAGTTCCAGACCAGCCTGGCCAATATGGTGAAACCCTGTCCCTACTAAACAAACAAACAAACAAACAAACAAACATTAGCTGGGCGTGGTGGCGCATGCCTGTAATCCCAGACACTCAGGAGGCTGAGACACGAGAATCGCTGGAAACCAGGAGGCAGAGGTTGCAGTGAGCCAAGATCGCGCCACAGCACTCTAGCCTGGGTGAGAGAGAGAGAGACTCAGTCCCCCTCCGCCGCAAAAAACCTAAGAAACAAAAGAAAACAAAACAAAAAACCCAAAAAACAGATTTGCAGAATTAAGCACAAAAGATGTTTGTTTTCCAGTTTGAAGAACTGAGATACAAGAACATGCAATCCTTGAACTTTACAGTTGAGGGGAAGCTGAAAGATGACCTGGTTGGATTTTATGTGATATTTAAGCTTCCTTCACAAAGTCCTGTCTGGCTATTGATGCCTACATGCCTCTCGTGATGAGGCCTCCCTCTGCCCTCAGGAGCAGCCTGTTGTGTCTTTGCATGACTTCTGGTGAAAGCTCTTCCTTATCATGAGCTCAACACTTTCCTCCTCAAATTCCACAGATTGTCATAGTTGAAGCAAGAGGACAGGTGTCAGCTGTGCGGGGATGTTATCTTACTAATACATTTATTTAATGGCTTTCTGAAGGAAATGATTAAAAGAATCTGGCTTGATATTTTTGTTAAAAAAAGAAAAACCACTAGCTCAAATTTAAACGAATAGGATAGTTTAAGAAATAGTTGTTCTTTAAGGATGGATTTTTGAAAGTTGGTCCTTTGTTTTAGCCTTTGCAAGGCAAATATATAACCTCTAACGTTAGTATGTGGTATTTTTATTTTCATTTTTATTTTTATTTAAGACGGAATCTCACTCTGTCACCCAGGCTGGAGTGCAGTGGCACAATCTAGGCTCACGGCAACCTCCATCTCCCGGGTTCAAGCGATTCTCTTGCCTCAGCTATTTTTGTATTTTTCGTAGAGACGGGGTTTCACCATGTTGGCCAGGCTGGTCTCGAACTCCTGACCTCAAGTGATCCGCCTGCTTCGGCCTCCCAAAGTGCCGGGATTACAGCGTGAGCCACCGGGCCCGGCCAGTATGTGGTATTCAGTATAGCAACCACAGATCAGAATTTGAGGAGGAGCTATATCATGTAGGAATGACTTTGGTTGACATCAACAGAATATCCAATTCGAAGTGGCCCAACCCATGTGACCCATAATAAGCCACTTAGCAAAACGTCTGGAATCCCTGGGCTAGGCACAAATTTGAGGTTTCCACGGCTTTCCTCTTCTGACCACAAGGTGGAGCAGCTGCTCTAAACATTATGTCCTCAGGGGGCCACGATTAAGAAGGCAGGAAGGAGACTGGAGCAAAAGGGCTTTCTCTTAAGTCCCCCTAAACAAGAATTTAAACTGGGGCCCCCAGGAGACTTTTTTGGTCAGAATTTAATCACATATCCATCGCTAGACCGACAAAAGAAAAATTAGAGAACCATGGTTTACTTAGAACCTAAAGCTGGGCACATGGTTGCCTGATCAAAATAGGGCTTTTATTTATATACTTAATTTTTTAGGCGAGAAAGAAGGGAAGTATAGCCATCGAGTAGGCTGCCAATAATGCCTGCCAGAAACGATCAGGAGAAATTATACGCTGAATCCACCAGGCCCTTTGTCTAAGAGCAGGACGTCGCCTCTTCAGAAACTGTTTTTCTTCTTGTGGTAATTATTAATTCTCTGCAGTGATTTAGAAGAATTCTTGTACTAAATGTCTTGCCATTAAAAGTTTGACGAGTATAGAAACTGACAGTAAAACTATTTTTAAAAGTCATTCTGCTTCTAACCCAAACTTCTTACTCTACCTATTATTTTACCACGACGTGAGTTGTACGAATCACCTCCAATTTACATATTATGGAAGAGCCTTACATGGAAAAGAAGAAATCATTTTCAAAGAAATCATTTTCAAATTAGACATTCCATCTAGAACTGTCAGTAGCTGATTCCCATCACTGTCTTTTATTTCTTCATGCTTTTAGATGAGAGTAATCATATCTGCAGTAATTCCCAGGATAAAATTTTCTTTTTACAGCTCATTTTATGAAGTTTTTTTTTTATTTCAAAGAATAAAGCAATTATTCTTTCTTTTTGAAATTGCATATCGTCCAGAAACATTAATGATTCTTTCTTTTTGAAATTGCATATCAAGTTTAGAAATATTGACTTCTTTAATTTAAAATATTAATGTCAAATGATAGCTATAAACATCTATACTCTACCCTCTTTCTTTCAGTGTACTTCTTGTTCTTGGCAGATCCTCATTCCTACTGGATATCTGTTACACACCAATTATCTTAGGCTACAGCTGTTTATGACAGCTGTTCTCTCCACTGCCCACCAGGCAGCCACCCTTCTGTGGAAATCCCTGCCTCTGCCTCCCAAGTGGGGCTGCTTTGGCTAGGGCTTCACCCTTGGCTCAGGCACAGAGCTTCTGATCTAAATCAATCCAAAGCTTGCATTTCCAGCAAAAGCATCATTTCTTCTCATTGGCTATGAATGAGGCTTCCATTCATCAGTCATTTTTCCGGGGACTTCTGAGGGAAAGATTCTTTCTCTGTCCTGCTAGATTTTTACCTGAGGGAATGTGAGGCCCAAAGTTGCTGCAGCCATCTTGACATCTTGAGTGGGAGCCAGTCTGAGAACAGAGATGAGAAAGAGAGAGAGAGAGAGAGAAGCAGACCTTTGTGATACATTTCAGCCTGTAAGCCTCTTATAGCAGCAAGCCCTATTTCCAAACTTTTCAGTTACATAATCAAGTAAATATCCTGTTTTGTTTAAGCATCTCTCTCTTCCCCTCTCACCTTCTGTCATGGGATGACACAGCAAGAAGGCCCTTGCAAGATGCTGACACCTTGATATTGGACTTCTTAGGCTTCAGAACTGTGAAAAATAAATTTCTTTTCTTTATAAGTTGCCTAGTCTCTGATATTCTCTTATAGCAGCACAAAATGGACTAAGACGAGCACAATAGACTGACCTGGCTGTGTGACTGCAATCTCTGGGCTTGGCTGAGGGCCATTTGTGCCTGGAATTGGAGGGCACTGTGAAGACATTGTCCATTTCAGAAAGGCTTTGTTCCTAAGTCAGTGCTGCTAGCCTTCTCCACAGTGACCTTTGCCACACTCCACCCCAGGTGTCCACATTCTTGTCAAAGGGTGAGAAATCTTTTGTGACTGGCCATGACATGCCATTGTAACACAGGTGGCCAACCAGTTTATACGCCTGTTTATCCCTTAAAACAGGTTGTTTATTTTCATGCACAATTGGAACTGTAAGTCAAACTCTGCTTCTTTATGGTGGTAAATGGCATGTTGATTATGCTAAAGAAAGATTATTATCATAAGTGAACACCTCTGTCTTGTATCACGGTGGTAGTACATCAGGGAAACCTGGTGGTCTGTTTTATTTATTTATTTATTTAAAAGACAGGATCTCATTCTGTCACCCAGGCTGGAGTGCAGTAGCACAATTGTAGCTCATTACTGTAACTCCTGCACTCAAACAATCCTCCCACCTCAATCTCTCAAGTAGCTGGGACTACAGGTGTGTACCACACACTCGGCTAATTTTTTTTTTTTTTTTTTGAGACAAAGAGTGTCTTCCTCTGTCGCCCAGGCTGGAGTGCAGTGGCACAATCTTGGCTCACTGCAACCTCTGCCTCCCGGGTTCAAGTGATTCTCCTGTCTTAGCCTCCTGAGTTGCTGGGATTACAGGCATACACCACCACACCCAGCTAATTTTTTTTTTGTATTTTTAATAGAGATGGGGTTTCACCATGTTGCCTAGGCTGGTCCTGAACTCCTGGACTCAGATGATCACCTGCCTCGGCCTCCCAAAGTGTTGGGATTACAGGCATGAGCCACTGCACCTGGCCTAATTTTTTTTTTTTTTTTCTAGATTTTGTAGAGGCAGGGTCTTCCTATGTTGCCCAGGCTGGTCTTGAATTCTTGGCCTCAAGTAATCCTCCCACTTTGGCCTCCAAAGCACCAGGATTACTGATGGGAGCCACCATGCCTGGCCATATTTTATTTTTAATAGGAAATTTGTTCCCATGGCTGAAAGCTCAAAGGGTACAAATAAATGTTTGTGAAAACTTTCCTTCCCCCTCCTGTTCTCCAGGTGCCCAATTCTCTTCCCCAGAGCTAATCCATTTCATACTTTTGATGTAACCTCCCAGAGTGACTTTACATATTTAAGCAAACAATGAATTATATTGTTTGCCTCTACACTATGGACCTTCTGAGCCTTGCTCTTTTCACTGAAGAGATCTTGGATGTACTTGCATGTAGTACATAAACAGCTTCCTCATTCTTCTTGGTAGCGTCTTAGTATCCCACAATTTCATAATAGCATGATTTCATCAATGTCTATTGATGGACATTTCAGTTGCTTTGTATCTTTGGCTCTTGAAAATAATGCTACAATAAACAGTCTTGTACATATGTCAATCTGTGCTTGGGTAAATATATTTTTGCAATAAATGACTAGATGTAAAGTTTTTGGGCCAAGGATATATGTGTTTGTATATTCTCACTTTCTTAGTTTAGTTTTTTTTGTTGTTGTTGTTGTTTTTTTTAAGACAGAGTCTTGCTCTGTTGCCTAGGCTGGAATGTAGTGGCCCAATCTCGGCTCACTGCAACCTCCATCAACCGGGCTCAAGCGATTCTCCTCCCTCAGCCTGCCAAGTAGCTGGAATAATAGGTGTGTGCCACCATGCCTCGCTAATTTTGTATTTTTTAGTAGAGACGGGGTTTCACCATGTTGGCCAGGCTGGTCTCGAATTCCTGACTTTAGGCGATCCGCCTGCCTTGGCCTCCCAAAGTGCTGAAATTACGCCAGGCTTAGGTTTTATTATACTTGAAAAAATAATGCCTACCATGGGAAGAAAATCCAAATAGAATCAAAGTGTATATATATAGGCCGGGCACGGTGGCTCACGCCTGTAATTCCAGCACTTTGGGAGGTCGAGGCGGGCGGATCACCTGAGGTTGGGATTTCAAGACCAGCCTGACCAACATGGAGAAACCCCATCTCTACTAAAACTACAAAATTAGCCAGGTGTGGTGGCACATGCCTGTAATCCTGGCTACTTGGGAGGCTGAGGCAGGAGAATCGCTTGAACCTGGGAGGCAGAGGTTGCGGTGAGCCAAGATTGCACCATTGCTCTCCAGCATGGGCAACAAGAGTGAAACTCCGTCTCAAAAAAAAAAAAAAAGTATACATATATGCAGAGACAGTAAAAAGTAAGTCCTCTTACGCTTCAGTTTCCAGGCTCCCTCCCTAGAGGTAACTTTACCACTGTTTGTGTTTGTACTTCTAGAGATATGCATATACAAACATATACATATATGAATAAATATATGTCATCATTTGCCTTTGCTTAAAAGGTATATACTACACATACTATTCTGCACCTTGAGTTTTTAATTAATATGTCTGGAGTTTATTGCATACCAGTAAGTATCGATAAACTTCATCCTCTCGTTATCTTTTTTTTTTTTTTTTTTTTTTTTTTTTTGAGACAGAGTCTCATTCTGTTGCCATACTGGAGTGCAATGGCATGATCTCCACTCACTGCAACCTCCACCTTCTGGGTTCAAGCGATTCTCCTACCTCAGCCTCCCAAGTAGCTGGGACTACAGGCACACAACACCATGCCTGGCTAATTTTTGTATTTTTAGTACATACGAGGTTTCACTATGTTGGCCAGGCTGCTGTCAAACTCCTGACCTCGTGATCCTCCCGCCTCAGCCTCCCAAAGTGCCGGGATTACAGGCATGAGCCACCTCACCCAGCCATCCTCTCCTTATCTTTAAAGTCAATATGGAATTTATTTTGAAGAGACTAATATTAGTTTTTTCATAAAAAAATTAATGTATAGTTTACATAAAATGTATCATTTTTTACTGTACAATTCTGTAAGCTTTGACAAACAAATATATTCGATTTGTAATTTTTTTTTTTTTTTAGAGACAGAGTCTCCCTCTGTTGCCCACGCTGGAGCTCAGTGACAGGATCTTGGCTCACTGCAACCTCTGCCTCCTGGATTCAAGTGATTCTCCTGCTTCAACCTCCCAAGTAGCTGGGATTACAGGCATGAGCCACCACCATGCCTGGCTAATTTTTGTATTTTTAGTAGAATTGGGGTTTCACCATGTTGATCAGGATGGTCTGGAACTCCTGACCTCAAGTGATCCACCTGCCTTGGCCTCCCAAAGTGCTAGGATTATAGGTCTGAGTCACCAAGCCTAGCCTGTGTATATTGTATTGTAATTTTGATGGACATTGCTAATTGCTGTCTTGAGAATTTGTATCAGTTCACACTCCCACCAGCAGTGCATGAGTACCTGCTTTTCTGCAGTCTTGCCGATTTAGATGTGTCATAAAACTTTTTGATCTTACCAATCTGCAGGTAAAAGTGGAATTGCATCATTTACAATGTCATTTCTCTTAGGATAAAGCTGAGCATCTTTTCATTTTTATAAAATCTGCTCATGGCCAGGCGTGATGGCTCATGCCTGTAATCCCAGCACTTTGGGAGGCTGAGACAGGTGGATCACCTCAGGTCAGGAGTTCAAGACTAGCCTGGCCAACTGGGTGAAACCCTGTCTTTACTAAAAATACAAAAAATTAGTCGGGCGCAGTGGCAGACGCCTGTAATCCCAGCTGCTTGGGAGGCTGAGGCAGGAGAATCGCTTGAACCCAGGAGGCAGAGATTGTAGTGAGCCGAGATCATGCCATTGCACTCCAACCTGGGCAACTAGAGTGAAAATCCGTATTTAAAAAAAAAAAAAAAAAAGAAGGCTGTGGTAGCTCACACCTGTAATCCCAGCACTTTGGGAGGCCAAGGCGGGTGGATCACAAGGTGAGGAGTTTGAGACCAGGCTGGCCACCATGGTGAAACCCCGTCTGTACTTCTGTATTAAAAATACGCACACACACACACACACAAACACACACAAATTAGCTGGTCATGATGGTGCACGCCTGTAATCCCAGCTACTCGGGAGGCTGAGGCAGGAGGACTGCTTGAACCCGGAAAGCAGAGGTTGCAGTGAGCCGAGATCGTACCACTGCACTCCAGCCTGGATGACAGAGTGAGACTTGGTCTCGGAAAAAAAGAAAAAAAAAATCTGCTTATATTTCCTTTTCTGGAAACGCTCCATACTTTTTTTTTTTTTGGCCCATTTTTCTGTTGTGGACTGGTCTTCATTTATAAGGACTCTCAATAGATTGGGAAATTTGCCCTTGTCTGTGATATGAATTGCAAAAATTTGGGAAACTCGATGTTCATAGAAACATCAAAGAAGAATTGTATTCCCTCCACAACTAATACATAAACCTTTCAACCGTTGGGAGAACCCTGCACATGCAAAGTTCCACTTCAAAAATGAGATTTGGCTTAGAAGGTTGTCATGCTTTGCAAAAAAAAAGCAAGTGTACACTATTGTTCTGAAACAAAGGAATGGATCTGTGCAATCAACAATATAGTTTTTGGATAACCTTTGAGGATTACAAGTTAATGTTATTATTACAAGTTTATTATAGGTAATATAACCAATTGGGTCTCTCTGATTAAAATGTCTAAATATCCCTTGGTTCATTGCAGGCACGTGGAAAGTTGAAAAGTCATCTCTATGTGCTTTCTTGCTGCCATAACTTTCCAAGATTATTATATCACCTTAAAATAAAGAATAAGATCACGGCTTGGGTGATCTATCTTCAAAATGCATACATGATGTTCAACAGTGATATCTACATCTCAGAATGTAAAGGAGATGAGTTGGGACTTAAGAAAATAAAACATTATGGCCAGGCGCGGTGGCTCATACCTGTAATCCCAGCACTTTGGGAGGCCGAGGTGGGTGGATCACCTGAGGTCGGGAATTCGAGACCAGCCTGACCAACATGGAGAAACCCTGTCTCTACTAAAAATACAAAATTAGCCGGGCTTGGTGGCACATGCCTGTAACTCCAACTACTTGGGAGGCTGAGGCAGGAGGTTGCAGTGAGCCGAGATCATGCCATTTCAGTCCAACCTGGGCAATAAGAGTGAAACTCCATCTCAAAAAAAAAAAAAAAATATATATATATATGTTTTTTATATATATATATATTTTATATATATATATATATGTTATTTGGCCTCCAATACAGCAGAAGACAGTTTGTGAACCAAAAACTGGGTATAGAAAATTTTAGTTGGTTTACTTGCATAAATAAAGTCACATTCAGAATACCTAGGAGAGGTGCTGGGGATGGGGTGGAAATAGAGAAGAGTGACTCAGTCCTCCTTAGATGTGGAATAATGGATGTAAGGATGTAATTAAGTCATCCTTTATAAGCTTGAACTAGGTGAGTAGTGATCACTGGCTTTGATTTTAATTAGCCTATTCTTGATATTAAACATTTCCTATACTCTCTCATTATATATGACTTTCTTCAAGCATGGATAATTGATAGAAGTCATACATATTTAGAGCCTTTTTATTCCTTCTCTTGATGTCTACACATACCTTGATCAGTCTCTACATATAATGTCTGTTAATAGATCATCCTAATCATTAATAATAAGCAATAATTAGAATGAAAAATAATGAAAAACTTCACACACTAAATTCAGGTCTTTGAATTTACTCTGGCTTAACTGATTTTTTTATGTGTAACTGGCTCATTGAACAGGCAGGACTTGTGCTTTGTGACCATAGAAGCAACTTTATTTTTATCTCCTACTTTCCCTTTAAAGCTGTTCGGTGCAGGAAGCCCTTGCCTTCCCTTCTGGATGAAAACTCAAGCATTTCCATCACATCTCTACTCACTCTTGGGTAATAAAAATCCTTACAATCCCTTTAGTTCACATTCACAGGCTGAACCTAGTGATTAACCTTCTCCCTTCCTTCAGCTGGGGCCTGTTGCAGGTGAGAGGCTGTGATCCAGGAAAGGTGGGAGGGGTCAACTGCTGCTCTTTTTTTCACTGTCACCCTCCTTTCCCCAGACTGCCTCCCAGCTAGATCCTGTCTCTTAGGAACTTTTACCAAGAGCTAGAACAGAAAGGACATGGAAGGGAGGAGAGGAGAAGTGGGAAGACAAGAAAGTACTTACCAAGCTGGTCTACTCTCTGGGCTAAAGGGACACACACAGGTACAGACTCCTGACTTATAAGAAGATTCCAATGCAATTTGGTGGGAAAATATGTTCTTTTCTTTTCTTTTTTAATTTAAGAGATTGGGCTCACGCCTGTAATCCCAGCACTTTGGGAGGCCCAAGCAGGCAGAACACTTGAGGTTAGGAGTTCAAGACCAGCCTGGCCAACGTGGTGCAACCCCTGTCTCTACTAAAAATACAAAAATGAGCTGGGTGTGGTGGCATGTGCCTATAGTGCCAGCTACTTGGGAGGCTGAGACATGAGAGAATCACTTTAACCCAGGAGGCAGAGGTTGCAGCAAGCTGAGATCATGCTGCTGCACTCCAGCCTGGGTGACAGAACAAGACTCTGTCCCACAAAAAAAAAAAAAAAAAAAAAAAAAAAAAAAGATAAATATAAGAAATGGGTTTTTACTATGTTGCCCAAGCTGGCTCTAAGGTCCTGGACTCACATCCTCCTACATCAGCCTCTGAAGTAGCTGGGGCACACAAGCTACCATGCCTGGCTTAGATGTTATTTTCAATAATGGTGCGAGGTTAACTGGCTACCCATATAGAAAAGAAAATGGACCTTGACTCCTACATCCCTCCATCCATCAACATTAATTTGAAATGGATCATAAAAGTAAATGTGAAAGTGGGAGAATATTTTCATGACTTTGAGGTCAGCAACAACTTCTTAAACAGGGAGCACAAATTACCAAATATAAAATAGAATATTGGTAAGTTGGACCTGATTAAAATTAAAAACTTCTTTCCATCAAAAGACATCATTTGAGTGAAAGGCAAGACACAGATGGGAATAAAATACTTGTATTTACATGTCTGACGAAGGACTCCTATCCAGAATATATGAAGAACTCCATATCAGTAAGCAAGACAGACAATCCAATAAAAACTGGGCTAAGACTTGAACTGGTACCTCACAATAAATAAACACATGAAAAGGTTCAAAGCATCAGGGAAATGTAAGTGAAAAAGCCAATGAGGTGCTGTTCCCAGAATGGCTGAAACTAAAAGGAAAACCAAGTGGAGGCAAAGACATGGAGCATGTGTTCCTGATTTAAATTGGTACAGCCACATTGGAAAACTTAATGGTGCCAAAGCGAAATATACATATACTCTATGACCTAAAAATGCCACCCCTTTGTATATTCCTGATGAAAATGAATGCTTATATTCACCAAAAGACATGCATAAGGATGCTCATTGCAGCTTTATTCATAACACTTACAAATGGAAACAACTTGAATATTCATGCTTAAATATATTGTGGCATAGTCATATAATGGAATACCACACAATATTGAAAAAGAATGAACTACAGTTCTCCACAACTATGTAGATGACTGTCATAGGCATAAGGTAAAGTGAAAGAACCTAGATATAGAAGAATATCTACTCTATGTTTTCATTTATAGGACATTCGACAAATAGGCAAAACTAATTTATGGTGGATGATAGAGATCAAAACAGCAATTACCTTTGGTTGGGAGGGGGCAGAAAGGAGTCTTCTTGGATGTGGAGAATGTTCCATATCTGTAGCAGAGTGGTAGTTACATGGGTATGGTTACTTGAAAAAAAATCCATTAGGCTATACATCTAAGACTTTATGTAATTCTACCTCAAAGAAAACATTAGTGCTAGCTCATTTTTCTTTCTTTTTTTTTTTTTTTTTGAGACAGAGTCTCGCTCTGCCGCCCAGGCTGGAGTGCAGTGGCCGGATCTCAGCTCACTGCAAGCTCCGCCTCCCGGGTTCACGCCATTCTCCTGCCTCAGCCTCCCGAGTAGTTGGGACTACAGGCGCCCGCCACCGCGCCCGGCTAGTTTTTTTTTTGTATTTTTTAGTAGAGACGGGGTTTCACTGTGTTAGCCAGGATGGTCTCGATCTCCTGACCTCGTGATCCGCCCGTCTCGGCCTCCCAAAGTGCTGGGATTACAGGCTTGAGCCACCGCGCCCGGCCCAGCTCATTTTTCATTTTCAGTTGCTTTTTCATTTTTTTCCTTGAACTCTTGTATCTCTGCTTTGAGTGCTTGTTATTTAGAGATTATTTTTACTTTAGTTCCTAGAGTTTATGGAAATTTATGGTAGTCTCACAGTTTTCTTTTCTCAATTTCAGTTACCAAGGTCCAAAACTAGGTGCAGTACAGAGAGAGAAATCATATTCACATAAGTTTTATTATATTACATTATTTAATTTGTCCTATTTTGTTAGTAGTTGTTGTCATTAATCTCTTACTGTGCCTAATTTTTATGATGATAATTATTTTTTGAGATGGGTTTTTATTCTATCACCCAGGCTGGAGTGCAGAGGCTTGATCATGGGTTACTGCAGCCTCAACCTCCTGGACTCAGATGATTCTCCCACCTCAGCCTCCCAAGCAGCTGGGACTACAGACATGCACCACAATGCTGGCTAATACTACTTTTTGTAGAGACACTTTCACTGTGTGGCCCAGGCTGGTCTGGAACTCCTGAGCTCAAGTGACCCTCCCACCTCAACCTCCCAAAGTGCTGGGATTACAGGTATGAGCCACTGAACCCAGCCTTACTGCACCTAATTTAGAAATTAAACTTTATCAAATAGATATGCACATATACGGAGGCCAGGCATAGTGGCTCACACCTGTAATCCCAGCATTTTGGGAGGCCGAGGTGAGCGGATCACTTGAACCCAGGTGTTTAAGACCAGCCTGGCCAACATGGTGAAACCCCCTCTCTACTAAAAATACAAAAATTAGCCGGGCATGGTGGCTCATGCCTGTAGTCCCAGCCACTTGGGAGGCTGAGGCAGGAGAATGGCTTGAACCCAGGAGGTGGAGGTTACAGTGAGCAGAGTTCACGCCACTGCACTCCAGCCTGGGCAACAAAGCAAGACTCTGTCTCATAAAAAAAAAAAAAAAAGAAAAGAAAAAGAAAAAAAGCACATATAGGAAAAAAACGTAGTATAAAAAAACATAGTATATAGGGTTTGGTACTAAATGTGGTTTTGGGCATCCACTGGGGGTCTTGGAACGTATCCTCTGTGGATAAGGGCAGGGGACTACTGTACTTGGTCATGATTTTCACCAGTTTTGAGGCAAGATGTTTCTGTTTTCTTTACCTGCCAATTGTTTCCCTATTAATTTCCTCCTTTCTCCTTCTTGTATCTTCCTAAAGATTTGTGTGCTGTTTCTCTTTTAGTTACTTCTCACCTTTGAATGAGGGTACTTTCCCTGCAGGGTTGACACACACTATTTCCAATGGACAACATCCAAATTGTCTTCTCTCCAGGGGGCGCCATTGACGTGGAATACAACATGAATAGTGTCTCCTAGAGCCCCTGCGGCCTAGACATCCTCTTTGCTGTGGGAAGGCACCACAGCAGAGTGGCAAACCCCTACCTGAGCCCCCATGATCCCAGCAGGGATTCATCTGTGTGCTTGTGTGAGCTGGCCTACCCTTTGCTCCTCTACAGAGAGAAAGGCTATATCCGCAGGGCTGCTTATGACTGATAGCTGTCCCTCCACCCTGTGGCACTGTGCCAAGATTCTTTCCTCACCCTGCTGCCCCTGCCCCTTTGTGGCCTCAAATGGGTTCCAACGGAGCCTCAATAACTGGCCTGCACAAAAGCTTGTTCTAAGCCAGATATTTTGGTTTTGCCTCAGAGTATCCACTCGTGTTGGAGCAGTTTGAGTCCTGCCAGCTCTGTTTGAGTGCACTCTGCACTCTAGCTATTGATTTGGTTCTCCTTCTTACCCTAATTGGATTATCACCATAGAAGACAGCCTTCCTTCATATATATTAAAGTTCCAGGTAAAAGCAGTTTAGTCATTTCATCAAGATAAAGTTTCTTATTCTTCTTGTTGCTTTCAGGTGATTTAAAATATTTTGTTCTCACACACAATGCTGCAATTGTACATAACTCAGCTTCTATGTATGCAAGTGTATCTGCAGAACAAATGCCTATAATTGGAATACTGGTTAAAAGGGTAAGCGCCTTTATAATTTAAATAAATACTACCATCATGCCCTTCTAGAAGTTTTACCAATTTATATTCCTGTTGCATGCCCATTTCCCCACAGCCTTGCCTCAGATAACAGAGATATAAATGCACTTAACAGTATAAAGAAAAACCCTAAGACTGATACTATAATTAATTACATTGGGTCAGATTCTTGGTTTCAACAATAAAGTTTATGCTAACTAGCTTAGG
Source organism: Macaca mulatta (assembly GCF_049350105.2). Taxonomy (NCBI): domain Eukaryota; kingdom Metazoa; phylum Chordata; class Mammalia; order Primates; family Cercopithecidae; genus Macaca; species Macaca mulatta. The sequence goes on along the minus strand of NC_133418.1, from coordinate 100,597,792 downwards.
CAGAAAGGAATTTATTAAGTAGCTCATATAAGCATTGGAAGGGCTGGAAGAACAGGCTCTCGGCTGAGCTTCCAATAACAACCCTCAGAACCATAGTGTGGAACTGGCCTGGTGAGATGGCTGCTGCCACGGCCATATCCAGGAAGATACTCCCTGTAAGCTGCGAGCTGCTCCTCCAACTGCAGAAACGCATCCCCGGCTGCACAAAACACTCTTCACTCAAGAGAACCGCGTGGCTCCCTCCCCAGGCCAATTTCCAGTAGGTATTCCTGCCCGAGTCTCAGCCCAGGCCCCACAATTGGCTAGTCTCTTCTGCCTGAAGTCACTTCAGTTGGGTTTCCCAGACATTGCTGAGTCTGGCGGTGTGGGAGGCTCTGTGCCATACAGCTGGCCTGACCATTGCCTACGGGAAGTCAGCTCAAGGGGGGAAACCTGAAGGCTTTGAACACTTATCCCAAAAGTGAAGATATAGCTCATCAAGGCACCTGGTATAGACAACCTGATCTTCATGATTTTATCCTCACCGGGTCTTCCAAACCTCCCTCCTATTTAAATGCCCCAAAGCCCCCCACCTGTGTGGCAGTGACATGTGCCAGGCTGTATGCCAAATGCCAGATATACAAAGATGAAACAGGGAAAGAGGAAACAAAATCTGACTACCTCTCGCCAGAGCAGGTGAAATGAAGCACATTGCCGAAGGTCACATATTGGTTTAGAGCCAGAGGAAAAATAAGATGAAAAAAGCAAGTGAAATTTCTCCTATCTGGTTGGGAGAGTTGAGTGTGTATGGCAGGGAAACCCTGGATCATGGGGGGAAATGTGATTGGAATCTGTGATCAGAGAGCAGGGTGCTGGGAGGCCCTGGGGGCTGTAGGAAGTGAGTTCTGGGATACTGAGCTGTGCTCTTCATACGGTCCCCACTACCTATGTGCAGCTATTGGGTACTTGAAATGTGGCTGGTGCTGTGTGTTGAAATGACAATATTTTCAATATATTAGGTTAAATAAAACACATTAATAAAATGCATTGTTAACATTAATTTTATCTATTCTTTTTATACCTTTTTAATGTGATATTAGGGAATTAAAATTATATATATGGCTTGCATTCTATTTCTATTGGACGGTGCTGAGCTAGACAATCAAGAGAAAGATCAATGGGATAGAAGCCTTTGCATCTCTTCTTTCACTCTCTCTGGTCATTTCCTGCCTTCTCTCTCTCTCTCTCTCTCTCTCTCTCTCTTTTTGAGATGGAGTCTCACTCTGTTCCCCAGGCTGGAGTACAGTGGCACAACCTTGGCTCACTGCAACCTCCGCCTCCCAGATTCAAGCAATTATGCCTCAACCTCCCGGGTAGCTGGGATTACAGGTGTCTGCCACCACGTGCAGCTAATTTTTGCATTATTAGTAGAGACAGCGTTTCACCATGTTGGCCAGCCTGGTCTCGAAATCCTGACCTCGAGGGATCTGCCTGCCTTGGCCTCCAAAAGTGCTGGGATTACAGGCGTGAGTCACCGTGCCTGGCCAAAGTTCACGGATTTAAATGTTAATCTCATTCAAAAACACCTGCGCATAAAACATCCAGAATAATGTTTGACAAAATATCTGAGCACCATGGCCCACCCAAGATGGCACCTAAAATTAACCAACATATGGGGATATAAGGCAACAGGGAGTGGGGGAAGTAGGGCTAACTAGAGACTTCATGCCTGTCCCAGGACACAGAAAAACCAATGTCAAAACCCCACACATTGGAGCTAATACAAAAACAGAAGCAAAAACCAGTAATGCAGACTAAATTTGGTCCCAAGTCCCTAGAGCCTTAATAATGAATGGCCTTGGGCTTAGAGACTCAGTGTTTAAATACGTCAGTGTTTTCAACCTTCACCTAGCATTACTCATGCTATCCACCTGCCCCATGACAATTCCTGGCTTTAATGCTTTTCTACTTTTGAAACAACTACGTGGTTTTTTTCCCCCAGGAACAAGGAGAACCATTTTCTGAGAAGGAAGAGTAGGCGCCACCTAATTGTGTATGGAGTTGACTGTCAAGTCCAGATTCTAACACAGAATCAAAAGATGCTGAGAATATCTTGTGTTGAGCTCTCCCTGACTTGTAACTTGCCTTTAGGGAGTTAATTTGATTCGAGGGCTAGTATCCATAATATTTGTAATCATCTGTTATTTAATTGATTCCAATATTGTTTGTCATGTGGGACAGCCTTTTGATGCTAAGCAAGACAAAAGCTGCCCCAGTTCATTGTTGATGTCATTCCCTTTCTTCTTTGTTTTTGAGATGGAGTCTCGCTCTGTCATCCAGGCTGGAGTGCAGTGGCGTGATCTTGGCTCACTGTAACCTCTGCCTCCTGGGTTCAAGTGATTCTTCTGCCTCAGCCTCCCAAATAGCTAGGATTACAGGTGCCCGCGGCCACGTCTGGCTAATTTTTTGTCTTTTTAGTAGAGACAGGGTTCCACTATGCTGGCCAGGCTGGTCTTGAACTCCTGACCTCATGATCCACCTGCCTTGGCCTCCCAAAGTGCTGGGATTACAGGTGTAATCATACAGACTCTCCAGTGGGTTCATCCTTTTCCCAAATCTGCACACCACGTTAATGCACTCTGTGGAGAGATTATTTTTAGTCATCAAATTCCTCAACATGTTGGTGATGAATTTTCTGCTACAGAATTTTTTTTTTTTTTTTGCATTTAAAAAAATCAAATCACAGCATGGCTTTCATCTGGGAACCACATGTCTAGGAAAGTAATTATTTCAAACCCAAGGGCACAACCAACTGTAGCTAAAATGGATTCAGTTTTTGGTTCTGTCATACCTGCTCAGAAAGCACTGTGCCCTCAATAAACTCACTATGCTACATACACATTGGGCAGTGTCCACCAGCCTCAAAAATATCTTCCTAAATGACTGATATTAGGGACCTGAAGTTTGAGGGAGTTTGTAGTCTCTGGAAATGGAGAACAGGAACCAGGTAAAGCTGTCAATTTTGAAGGATTCTGAAGTGATGGGATGCAGATGCAAGAAAACAGAACTACAGGATAATTTTACAAAATCTGCTATCTGTATTAATGTTGACTGTGCTATGAAAGGAAATTAGATGGTAAGTTCCTTCATGGAAAGGAAGTAACTTATCTTTAGCACATACTTGCTTAGAACAGGTGATTTCGTGATGAAAGGGAATAAAACCTTGACCTCGCAAAGAAAAAAAAACTAGTGTCTCCTGTAGCTGCATTTCAATCAAGCGTCATGGAATGAGGGCGGAGAAGGATAATTATACATCTTAAAGAGTAATTCAACTAAACTTTGCGTCTGTGTTTATGAACATCCGTGTAGGTAAGTGTCAGCTTCCTCAGAAAGGCATTTTCCCAATGGAAAAAGCTGTAGACTGAAGGGGAAGACTTGGATCTTGATTCTGAGACTTGTAAATGTTTGATCTTGAATATGCCACCAAATGTCCCCAAGACTCTGTATTCTGTAGAAGTCATTTGCGAAAATATAGTGGGCACATGGACTAGTGCGTTCATTCGGGACAGCAATCCAACCATCCCCAGAGAAGCTGAGTGACAGGAGCCTTTTTGGCCCTGCAACCCCCAAAAGAAGCTCACTTCAGACCCAAAAGTTCACCTTTATGAGGATGTTCATTGCACGTAAAGAGTGTGTGTCAGCAGGCATGGTGGCTCATGCCTGTAATCCCAGCACTCTGGGAGGCCGAGGCAAGTGGATCACTTGAGGCCAGGAGTTCGAGACCAGCCTGGCTAACATGGTGAAACCCCATCTCTACTAAAAATACAAAAATTAGCTGGGTGTGGTGGTGCACATCTGTAGTCCCAGCTACTCGGGAGGCTGAGGCAAGAGAATCACTTGAAACCGGGAGGCAGAGGTTGCAGTGAGCCGAGATTGCACCACTGCACTCCAGCCTGGGCGACAGAGTAAGACTCCATCTCCAAAAACAAAAAAAATGTGTGCGTCAAGCTAGTATCCATCTCTAGGGAAATGAATAACTAAAATATGAAGGGTCCTTATCACAAAACACTGTAGCAATTAGAAGTGATGAATTAGAGATACACGGAGCAACATGGATGAACTATAATTCATAGTACGGCGTGAATAAATGAGAAATAGAACAATATCACGTTGGCTGGTTAAAATCACATTCATGGAACATAACCCACATAGCTATCAAACATAAATAACTGTCTCTGAGGATATACCCCAAACATACTAGAGAGGATGCCTATGGAAGTGAAGATTGAGGAAATGGCAATATAAAATACGAGAGGGGCCTCTTGTCCAGAACCAGTGACGAGAATGTGGCAAACAAACACCTCCAGCTTAATGAGAAGCACAGCAAAAACTGTCATTCCTCACCCCTTCAGAGTGGGAATCGCTTCACCCCTTCTGCTTGCTATCACCGGATTTCTTGTTTTTAAACTGTTCTCTGGGAGTCCCTGGCCATGACTTTTCTGACACTCTGTTGAGTGATACCATCGATAAAACTTAGAACTTATGTACGGTTTGCAAATATCCTTTTGTTCTTTATATTTTCCTAGTCAAATTAAGTATTAGATGTGGATATAAAGTAATGAGTTTTTAAGCTTGATCCAAATGAATGTTATTTCTTCCAAAGCAGTCATAGATTCCACCAGTTCTGCCAAAGCTTGAAACATTTTTGGAACTGTGTGTTCCAAAATATGTGTGTGTGTGTGTGTGTGTGTGTGTATGCATGTTCACATTGTGTGAGTGTGTGTGTACAATGTGCTTAAGGACCGGTCAAACTTTATATTTCAAATCTAGTCTTACGTTACCTGATCACTGCCCACCTAGCCAATCTCATCTTATCCTACTCTCCCCATTTAGCCCACAGTGTTCCAGGCACTCCTGGCTTCTTTTAGTTTCTCCAGCACACACAGTGCATTCTTGCTGGGGGTAGCTGTTCCATTTGTCTGAGATGCTCATCCTTCTGGCCTTCTTTCTCAAGGTGGGCTCCTTTCTGTTGCACAGGTCTTACTTAAATGTCACTTCCTTCGAGAAGCTTTCTCTGACCACCCAAACCAAAGAACTGTCCACGGACTTGCTATCTCACCATCCTGCTTTTAATTTTTCCACTGCCACCACTATCAGATATTTGCTTGTTTAATGACTATATCCCCAATTTAAATGAAAGTCACATATTCTCACGGGGCACGGTGGCTCACGCCTGTAATCCCAGCACTTTGGGAGGCCGAGGCATGCGGATGACTTGAGATGAGGAGTTTAAGACCAGCCTGGCAATATGGTGAGACCCCATGTCTACTAAAAAAACTACAAAATTAAGTGGGCATGGTGGCACGTGCCTGTATTCCCAACTACTCAGGAGGCTGAGGCAGGAGAATCACCTGAGGTTGGAGTGAGCCAAGATCATGCCATTGCATTCCAGCCTGGGCAACAGAATGAAACTCTACCTCTTAAAAAAAAAAAACAACAACCCTCACATATTCTCATGGCCAAGAAAGGTGCCTGCCACATAATAGGTGCTATGAGAATGTTTGTTGAACACACTGGAGTACGATGAACTCAGATCTCTGCCCCTGAGGTCCAAAAAATTAGCAACTTAAGTATTTAAGAGTTTATTGTAGATTTTCTCCTTTGTTAATTGGCTTATTCTTTTATTACATCACTTCATTGCTTACTTTGCATCACATTTATTTATTTATTTATTTATTTATTTATTTATTTATTTATTTATTTTTTTGAGACGGAGTCTGGCTCTGTCATCCAGGCTGGAGTGCAGTGGCCGGATCTCAGCTCACTGCAAGCTCCGCCTCCCGGGTTCACGCCATTCTCCTGCCTCAGCCTCCCGAGTAGCTGGGACTACAGGCGCCCGCCACCTCGCCCGGCTAGTTTTTTGTATTTTTTAGTAGAGACGGGGTTTCACCGTGTTAGCCAGGATGGTCTCGATCTCCTGACCTCGTGATTCGCCCGTCTCGGCCTCCCAAAGTGCTGGGATTACAGGCTTGAGCCACCGCGCCCGGCCTACATATTTATTTATTTATTGAGACAGAGTCTCACTCTGTCACCCAGGCTGGAGTGCAGTGGCATGATCTCGGCTCACTGCAATCTCCTCCTCCCAGGTTCAAGGGATTCTCCTGCCTCAGCCTCCCAAGAAGATAGCACTACAGGAGCGTGCCACCACGCTCAGCTAATTTTTTGTATTTTTAGTAGAGACGGGCTTTCACTGTGTTAGCCAGGATGGTCTCAATCTCCTGACCTCATGATCCGCCCGCCTCGGCCTCCCAAAGTGCTGGGATTACAGGCATGAGCCGCTGCGCCCGGCCTACATATCCCTATTTATAAATGTATCTGTTTTTCCTACTAAGTTGTGGGCCTCTGGAAAGAAAGAACTATGTTTTCAATTTTTCATATTCCCTAGAGGATTTAGCATAAAACTTTGGTATTCTTAATACTAGATATATGTTGTTACCAGAGTGAACGGAATCGGATTGGTATGAGTGAGTGTGTTTTTGTAAGTATGTGTGTGTGTGTGTGTGTGTGTGCATTACAAGTATAGTGAGAGACAAGCAGAGAGAACACATTTGCAGGGGCCTGTGTGGGTACATTTTGTGCCAGTGATTTTTAGACTGATTTTGAGGGTCTGCTTACATTTAGAAAGTACAAATTTGGACAGAGATCAAGTTTCTGTGCCATGTTGTCATAACAACCTAAGTTCTGCAGGACCTGACATAACTCAGACAAAACGTGATAAGGTCATGGACTTAAGATGGTCTATACCCAATGGACATGATACTCTGCTCTTTTTTACATGAAGAACAGTGACATAAAGAAGTTAAAGGGGGATAAGGCCACAAAAACCATGGTTACCCCAATATTTTACTGGAGTAGGCTGAGCTCCTTGAGGACTGACCCCATGTCCTGCTGATTTTTCTCTGCAATGACTAACACAATGCATCATAATGTATAAGGAACACTTAACGAAAGCTTGCTAAGTGATGGACTAAATGAAAAACTGAAGAAAAGTAATGAGATTGATTCTTTTATATGACTCATGAATTGGCTCAGAAGCCATTGGCTCCGAAGAAACTCAGTTGAAGAGTTCCAAAAACGCAGCATCGTTGACCTAAGTGTGTGGTCTCTATAGAACACATATTCAGCTGTAGAATGTAGCATTGCTATCCATCAAGTCGCCATCTTTCAGACTCTCAGGCTAGAAACTTTAGAAGCTGACATGAGTCATCCACCGTTCTTCCCTTCCACATCTAAGCAGTCATTAATTCTTGCCAGGTTTACCTCAGAAATAGCCTCAGCCCACAGTGCCTCATTGTCTAATATCTAGACAATAGACGCCAGTCTCTCCCGTTTGCAATCAATCCTTCCCCAACTCCCCAAAGTTATTCCCCTGTAACCAGTTCATGAAACAGGACGGATTTGGGATGGCTCAAACAGAAAGCACTTGTCCTATCTTATAACTGAGCTGTGGTTTGAATGTGTCCCCCGAAATTCACATGGTGGAAATTTAATCCCCAATGCAATGGTGTTGAGAGGTGGGATCTTGAAGCCGTGATTAGGTCATGAGCGCTCTGTTTTCATGGATGGATTAAGGTCATTACTGAGGGAGTGGGTTCGTTACTGCCAGAGGTGTTCCTGATACAGGGATGATTTCAGCCCTCTCCCCTCCCCTCATTGTCTCCTTCTCCCCTCTCCTCTCTCCCTCCTTCCCCCCTCTCCTCTCTCCCTCCTTCCCTCTCTCTCTCCTTCCCTCTCTTCCTCTCTTTCATGTGCATGCATGGGTCCATGCCGTCTTGCCTTCCACCTTTTGTCATGGGATGATGCAGCAAGAAGGTCCTTGCTAGGCCGGATGTGTTGCTTCATGCCTGTAATCCCAGCACTTGGGAAGGATGAGGCAGGAGGATCTCTTAGCCCTGGAGTTTGAGAGCAGCTTGGGCAACAATATTGAGATCTCATCTCTACAAAAAATAAAAAAATTAGCTGAGTGTGGTGCAATAGTGAGACCTCATCTCTACAAAAAATAAAGAAATTAGCTGATTGTGGTGGCATGTGCTTGTAGTCCGAGCTACTCTGGAGGCTGAGGTGGAAGAACTGCTTGAGCCCGGGAGGTCAAAGCCACAGTGAGTCATTACTGCACCACTGCACATGGTGCCTGGGCAACAGAGCAAGACCCTGTCTCAAAAAAAAAAAAAAAGAAAGAAAGAAAGAAAGAGGCCAGGTGCAGTGGCTCACGCCTGTAATCCCAGCACTTTGGGAGGCCGAGGTGGATGGATCACGAGGTCAGGAGTTCAAGACCAGCCTGACTAATATGGTGAAACCCCATCTCTACTAAAAATACAAAACTTAGCCAGGTGCGGTGGCGGGCGCCTGTAATCCCAGCTACTCGACTGAGCCTGGAGAACTGCAGATCATGTCACTGCACTCCAGCCTGGGTGACAGAGTGAGATTGTGTCAAAAAAAAAAAAGGAAGAGAAAAGAAAGAAGGAAGGAAGGAAGGAAGGAAGGAAGGAAAGAAAGAAAGAAAGAAAGAAAGAAAGAAAGAAAGAAAGAAAGAAAGAAAGAAAGAAAGAAAGAAAGAGAAAGGAAGGAAGGAAAGAAAGAAAGAAAGAAAGGAAAGAAAGAAAGAAAGAAAGAAAGAGAAAGGAAGGAAGGAAAGAAAGAAAGAAAGAAAGGAAAGAAAGAAAGAAAGAAAGAAAGAAAGAAAGGAAGGAAGGAAGGAAAGAAAGAAAGAAAGGAAAGAAAGAAAGAAAGAGAAAGGAAGGAAGGAAGGAAAGAAAGAAAGAAAGGAAAGAAAGAAAGAAAGAAAGAAAGAAAGAAAGAGAAAGGAAGGAAGGAAGGAAAGAAAGAAAGAAAAAGAAAGAAAGAGAAAGGGAGGAAGGAAAGAAAGAAAGAAAGAAAGGAAAGAAAGAAAGAAAGAAAGAAAGAAAGAAAGAAAGAAAGAAAGAAAGAAAGAAAGAAAGAAAGAAAGAAACTTGATCAATGTGGGCCCCTTGGACTCAGTAGCCTCCAGAACTGTAAGAAATAAATCTCTGCTCTTATTAATTACTCAGTGTCAGGTATTCTGTTATAGTAGCACAAAATGGATTGAGAAAGACTGTCCCTCCTCTCTCAAATCTTTCTTCCCTACCCATCCATGGTTTTTTCCATGGTTTTTTCATCCATGGAAAACCATCCATGATTTTTTCTTTTTCATTTGAGACAGGGTCTTGCTCTGTCATGCAATCACAGCTCACTATAGCCTTGACCTTCTGGGCTCAGCTGAGCCTCTCACCTCAACCTCCCAAGTAGCTGGGACCACAGGTGTGCACCACCACACTCAGCTAATTTTTGTAGTTTTTCGTAAAGACAGGGTTTCCTCATTTTACCCAGGCTGGTCTTTAACTCCGTGGCCCAAGTGATCTGCCCACCTCGGCCTCCCAAAGTGCTGGGATTACAGGCGTGAGACATGGCACCCAGCCCCTACCCATGGTTTTCTGTTTATCGTCAGGTATTGAACAGTTCAGTCCAATCTAATATCAACATTTTAATTTCTTATCCAAATTAAAGTTCTCCCTGTCACTAGTGTGAGCAAACTTAGGCTTGTAAGCATACAGGGAAGAAGTGGGTTCCAGTCATTTTCTTCTCTTTGTTTCACCTCCTCTTGCATTAGCTGGGCCCAGGAGAGAGGGGATTAAAGAAACAGAGGCCTTTGGTGGCTCTGTAATCACAGCACCCTCGGTGAATAGCAGATCTAATGGGTATTTCTCTAGTGAGGTGCTTTTAAGAATTTGTTTAGAGATCCTTCCTCCTTTGACCCTCCTGCTAAGCATTCCCTTGGCTTGGACACTGCCTATTTCAGCTAGGCTCTTCCATTCTCCCCTTTATGACTTGAATTCCAGTTGACCGTCCTGCATAGTGTTTCTTATGTTGGAATCATCCAGAAGGTCCTCTTAGATAGGGTCTGTAAGATGACTCAAGTCCAGCTTTCTTCCTCATGTCCACCTGGCACAAATTTCCCCATGATTTCTGCACGTGTGGCTTGTTCCTTCTGGGTCCCCTGGCTTTGCTCTACTGCCACCCACCAGCCTTCCACTGAAGAATTTTTTCCATTGATATCACAAGACAGCCTCTCTGTCCCTTCTCTTAGGAAGCCTGGAGATGGGTGAAGGTCTAACCATGGCAGAACTGGCACAAGGCCACTCGCTTTGCAAGTCCTGCCTAGATAGTCTTGTACCTCACTTAGGACGTGGAGGGGGGGACTGAAAGCTATTGTTCTCAGCTTTGGAGCCTCAGCCAAAACTCTGAGAAAGGAAAAGCCCTATTTTAACATGCTGTTACATTCCTTTAAAAACATCACATATTGTTTTGTTTTGTTTTAATTAACTGTTCCAAGTTGTTTTTTTTTTTCTTTTTTTGAGATGGAGTTTCGCTCTTGTTGCCTAGGCTGCAGTGCAATGGCTCAATATTGGCTCACTACAACCTCCACCTTCCGGATTCAAGCGATTCTCCTGCCTCAGCCTCCTGAATAGCTAGAATTACAGGCATGCGCCAACAGGACGTGCGTCTAGCTAATTTTTGTATTTTTAGTAGAGACAGGTTTTCGCCACATTGGCCAGGCTGGTCTCGAACTCCTGACCTCAGGTGATCCACCCACCTTGACCTCCCAAAGTGCTAGGATTACAGGCGTGAGCCACCACACCTGGCCCCAAACTGTTCCAAGTTTACAATGCTTGATTTTTGAAGTCCAGACTCAGAACAGACATCTAAGTGGATCAGTGGACCTCCAGCATTTTGCAAAAGAGGAAGCGAAACCCAAGGAAGTTCACTGACTTATGGAAGATCACACAGCTGGTAATGACTGAAACAGAACTTGATCCTAGATCTTTCTTTGGCTTCCAGACCTATGTCCTTCCTACTACATTGTCCTGCCTGAAATGCCTCTTCTTTAAAGGTACCAGAGATATTTGCTCCTGATGAAGCTGCTTGTATGTAAGGATCAACTGAAAATAATATAAACTTTTAATGATTTTCAAAAAGCCTAGGGCTGGGTGCAGTGGTGTGCACCTGTAGTCCCAGCTACTCAGGAAGCTGAGCACACCCCAGGAGTTTGAATCCAGCCTGGGCAACATAGCACGACCCCATCTCTGTTTTTTGTTGTTGTTGTTGTTAATAAAAAAAAGCTTATGAACTAGATGGTGTGATTATGGATGATTTTAATTTTTTGGTTTATGTTTTCTAAGCTTTCTATGAAGATTATATATTTCTCTTATTGTAGGGAAACAAAACATACAAAATTACTCTTTTTCATGTAGGTCTCTATTTTAGAAAGTAATTCCATATAAATGAAAACAAAACTGCATCTATCCAGATTTTGAAAAGTCTGTTTGAGTAGAATAATAAGACCTAACTTAAGGTCCTGGCTCTTGTTAACTGTGTAACCTTGAGTTACTCCCTTGACCTTTGGGATTCATTTTATTCAATGTAGCATGGGGAGCCTGGATGGTATAAAATCTAAGCTATTTTCTAATTCTGAAAATAAAAATGTTTTATTAGAAGCGTTGTAAGGAGCAATTATGAAAACTTACATGAAAAGTCTCAAAATATAAAACTTCATGTACATTTTATGGCAGTAAAGGACCGTGACTTCTCATCTTTCTCTACCATGAGCCTTCCAGTCAAGTGAGATCAGCTGTGTCATTTTACCCACGTAAAGCACTTCTGACTTGAAGACCCTGGGAGTCTTCACTGATCCTCAAGTCCTACCTCCTCGGTGAAGTCTCCCTGACTACTCCAGCCCTCGTTGGCCCACCTTCCAGTCCCTACAGACTCTGAGCCCACACTACACTAGTTAGCTAATCGTCTGATGCTCTTCTGTGTTGTACACTGTGATTTCTTGTGTGTTCAACTTTTATTTAAGAGACAGAGTCTTGCTCTGTCACCCAGGCTGGAGTGCAGTGGAATGAGCCTAGGGTCCTGTAGCCTCGAACTCCTGGGCTCAAGCAATCCTCCTGCCTCAGCCTCCCGAGTAGCTGGGACTACAGATGCATGCCACCATGCCTGGCTAATTTTTTTTTATTTTGCATTTTGTACAGACGGGATCTTGCTATGTTGCCCAGACAGGTCTCAAACTCCTCAGCTCAAGCAATCCTCCTAAAGCGTTGGGATTACAGGCATGAGCCACTATGCCCAGCCTGTATTTGTTTTTTTTTTTTATCCAAGCCATTGACTGCAGACAGCAGCCGTGCTTGCTGTCTCTGTTTTTCCCCTACCCTTGCTCAACATAGGCTGAACCCTCCCAGGGCCCTCTGTGTATGTTTGTTAGTGAGAAGTGTCTGTTAGAAGAAAGGGTCTGAAAGGTTCAATTAGAGACTCAAGATCTGTGGGGTTCCCAGCTGTCCCTGGAGCAAGGTACCCTTGACAGCCAGTCTATGGTCTAGGAGAGAGTGAAGTTGATTCCTTTTCCTCCAGCTTCCTTTGGGTCTTTCCCCAACCTGGCCTCGGGCAAGGCTGACTCTGGGTTGCTTTTCTGTTGCTGTTAATCCCTGGAATTGGACCCATAGTTTGAGCCTCCTCTGGAAAAGGGATCACAAGTCTCTCCTTACACTGCTGGCTCCAGGTCACCTCTCGTAGGCCAGGCCTAGGGGGTGGAGTCGGCCAGAGCACTAAACTATCTGGGGTATGCTCTGGGCCTCCTGGCTGACAAGGCTAAAACACTCACCGTCCGTTCTGCTGTCTTCTCTCTCCCCAGGACCTGGGGAGAAAGGAGGAACAGCCACTTCTCCTATCATGCTCTTTGGCTGGTCTCATCCATTCCTCTTCCATCCTTCACGCCTCCTCCTCTCGGGAGGAAGAGCCACTTCTCTTATCACTCTCTTTGGCCGGTCTCATCCATTCCTCTTCCATCCTTCACGCCTCCTCCTCTCTCTGTGTTGCGGTCCCCGTTTTCTTCTCCCCGACCACTGTCCCTCTGACAGTCTGTCCGACTTCCAGAGTTCATTTTCAGGCCTCTTTTCCTCATCTCCTCTCCTTTCCCACCTAGACTGAGCTCTTGTCAGCCCACCTTTCTGTTTCTGGCTGTTTCCACTGTTGCTCCCTGTCCACAGAGCAAATGGGGCAGGGAGGTGATGCCACCCTTGTGGGCCTGGCAGGGAGCTGGGTGATTTTTAAGCGTTTTTCTCATTTTAAGGGCTAGGTGACAGAATGGTTGCCTGAGGCCCCACCTCAGAAGCTGGCCTAGAGTCCCGACAGGAGTTGTCTCACACTCCGTCCCACAGAACTGGAGGCGAGGTGGTGGCGGTGCTGGCATCAGACCACAATGTTAGGGGAGTAGCCGAAGCCCTCCGAAGTAGGCCACGCCTGCGCCATTGCACAGTTCGGAGCTCTCCCATCAGCCCTTCCGAGCACACTGCCTCAAGTCGCACATCCAAAGTGAAATGTGGGTGTTTTAATCACTGAAGAGAATCCTTAATACTGCTCCTTCAGCACATAGCTGTCTCTCCTGTGCCAGGAACCGCAGGGAGCCTATTGCTTTCCATCCTGAACTGGATCCAGAAGCATTAGGTGAGGCTCAGTACAATTTTCAGTTGTTATCATGGCAGGCCCTTAGAGACGCTTCTCAATTCTAGCAATTAGCCACGCAGGGGTCAACCAAGTGTTCTCAGCTCTAATTAACAGCTGTGTTGAATCTGGGACACATACAATTCCTTTGGGGATGTGCTCTTCGAACAGAAAGAAAGCCAGAATAGCAAGCTCTTTCCTCCTTATCAGAGGCTATGAAGTCTGAAAATGACTGCTGAGGGGATTCTTAATGAAAATACCGGGAAGCTGAGTGGCCTCCGGGCTGCATGTATGAATTTAAAGGCAAAAAGACAATCTCAGCTCGACTATGAAGTTATCTACTGGGGCTCAGGAGGCTCCGGGGAGCGCTGGGGGAGTTAGGTGCCTCTTAGCTCCACTCCCAGAGCCCAGTACACCCAGCAGGCTACATGATAATCATCACCACACAAATCAAAGGCTTGCTCTCTGGCTTCAAAAGGAAAAGGAACAGGAACAGGATACTCTGTGTTGGGACTCCTGCTCTGAGCGGGAACTATGCTGATGCCTGTTCAAGTTGTTCCCTGGGTATTTTGGCTTCTTGCCCTGCCTGACAGCTGCAGGAGTTCTGTAAGAAATCTGAGGGAGAATTTCCTTTGCAACCATGACTGAGAATCCAGGATCAAGAGCTTTGCAGACAGAAAAGACATTACCCTTCAAATATCCCAAGCCATCTATTAGGGTCAGCAAGCAGCCGGTAAAAAGCGGGGCAGCTGGCGGTCCAGCCCGGGGTGGAGAAAGTGGATTCCATCGGGAAACAGCCAGTTGAAGTTTTCTTTACTAACTGAGAGCAAATGCACCGAGGCATTTAAAAATAAGCATATGTTCATACTGGAATATTTGAAATGAACAGAAGCAACACCTAAGGCCCAGATCAGTAAATATTAACTTTGTGACACATTTACTTCACAACTTTTTCTAAACGATTTGCGTATACATTAAAACCTACCCCTTCTTCCCCTGGCCCCAATCCCCACTCCCATCCTGAGGTTAGTAGGTATTTTTCTAGGTAAACGACAACCAGGGGTTTATATTCTTTTTCTTTCTTTCTTTCTTTTTTTTTTGAGATAGAGTCTCGCTCTGTTGCCAGGCTGGAGTACAGTGGTGCAATGTTGGTTCACTGCAACCTCCGCCTTCTGGGTTCAAGTGATTCTCCTGCCTCAGCCTCCCAAGTAGTTGGGACCACAGGTGCACGCCACCATGGCCAGCTAATTTTTGTATTTGTAGTAGAGACGAGGTTTTACCATGTTAGCCAGGATGGTCTCGATCTCCTGACCTTGTGATCTACCCGCCTCGGCCTCCCAAAGTGCTGGAGTTACAGGCATGAGCCACCACGCCCGGCCTATATTCTTACTACGTACGGATGCATCTATAAACAAAGATATCCTTCTCTCTGTTTTTGAAATGTAAGTGGTATCATTTTGTACTTCTCTTTTTGCAAAGTGTTTTTATTTCCCTCACCATGTTTCAGAATCAGCCACATTAATACATGTAAATCTTTGAAAATTATTTATTTATTTTTTGGGACAGAATCACGCTCTGTTACCCAGGCTGGAGTGCAGTGGCACGATCTCAGCTCACTGCAACCTCCACCTCCTGGTTTCGAGCAATTCTCCTGCCTCAGCCTCCCAAGTAGCTCGGGCTACAGGCTCATGCCACCATGCCTGGCGAATTTTTGTATTTTTAGTAGAGACAAAGTTTTGCCATGTTGGCCAGGCTGGTCTCGAACTCCTCACCTCAGGTGATCCACCCACCTTGGCCACCCAACATGCCGGTATTACAGGGGTGAGCCACCACGCCCAGCCAATACATGTAAATCGAATAAATTCATTTTTAACT
Source organism: Macaca mulatta (assembly GCF_049350105.2). Classification (NCBI taxonomy): domain Eukaryota; kingdom Metazoa; phylum Chordata; class Mammalia; order Primates; family Cercopithecidae; genus Macaca; species Macaca mulatta. The sequence continues at coordinate 100,582,363 of NC_133418.1, read as the reverse complement.
TTAAAAATATATTTTATTATGTGACTATATCAAAAGGTATTCATCCATAATCTCATTGAAAGACATTAAGTAATTTAATTTGGGAGGTAATCACAAACATTGTTGCAATGAATAGTCTTGTATGTGTCTTTTGGGGGATGGGGGAGTTTTGGGGTTTTTTTTGAGACGGAGTCTTGCTCTGTCACTCAGGCTGGAGTGCAGTGGCACAATCTCGACTCACTGCGACCTCTGCCTCCCGGGTTCAAGCGATTCTCCTGCCTCAGCCTCCCGAGTAGCTGGGATTACAGGCGTGCACCACCACGCCTGGCTAATTTTTGTATATTTAGTAGAGACGGGGTTTCACCATGTTGGTCAGGCTGGTCTCGAACTTCTGACCTTGTGATTCTCCTGCCTCGGCCTCCCATAGTGCTGGGATTACAGGCATGAGCCACCAAGCCCAGCTGGAGATATTTTTCTTGGGGCAATTGTTCTCAAAGTTTTGCTTTTGGGATCGTTTTATACTGTTAAAATTATTAAGGTCCCTAAGTAGCTTTTGTTGACATGGATTATATCCATTGGTATTTATAGTGTTCGAAATTAAAACTGAGAACTGTGAAAATATCTATTAATTCATTTAAAAATCATAAACCCATCATATTTTAACACAAATAACATGCTTCTTAAAAAAACAAACAAACTATATTTTACCAAACCAAGAAAGTTAATGAGAAGAGGGGTATTGTTTTATATTTTTGTAAATCTCTTTCATGTCTGGGTTAATAGAAGTCAGCTGCAAGTCTCATATCTGCCTCTACCTTCAATGTGTTGCAACATGTTGTCTGGTTAAAGTACATGAAGAAATGCAGGCCTCACACAGATATGCAGTTGTGAAAGAGAATAGTATTCTAATAGCCTCAGTAATTTGGGATATTCTTTATGAAAAAAACTAAATCAAAAGTTAGCAAATAATAGTTTCTTTTTTTTTTTTTTTTTTTTTTTTTTTTTTTTGAGACGGAGTCTCGCTCTGTCGCCCAGGCTGGAGTGCAGTGGCGCGATCTCGGCTCACTGCAAGCTCCGCCTCCCGGGTTCACGCCATTCTCCTGCCTCAGCCTCCCGAGTAGCTGGGACTACAGGCGCCCACAACCGCGCCCGGCTAATTTTTTTTTTGTATTTTTAGTAGAGACGGGGTTTCACCGTGGTCTCGATCTCCTGACCTTGTGATCCGCCCGCCTCGGCCTCCCAAAGTGCTGGGATTACAGGCGTGAGCCACCGCGCCCGGCAATAGTTTCTTAAAGATTAGTTGCAAAGTGGAATCTGAAATCATATCAATGTATTTCTCATACTCTATTATGTTAAAACCTATTGATCTTTCTTGATCATTTTGAAAATATTGGTTCACTGAATTATGTATGTCTTACAAATGTTGACAGATTTCATTCTACAGTATCAAAAACCCACATTTATTTATAGCACCACTGATTTAATCATAAAGGTTTTTAAAAATTGGGAAACCATCAAGTTCATGGTGGTGGACATAAGTTTTCCAAAAATCTAATTTTTGCTTGAAAGCTCAGAATTTATCGTTAGCAACAGATGCAGTCAGTCGCTTTCCTTGAAGTGACAGGCTCATTTTGTTCATTTTTTTGAGAAAAATGCCTGCCAAATTCTCAAGTCTGGATAACTATAGTTTGTCAGTCTTTCTTTCAAGTAAAAATGGTCTTCTATGAAAAAGTGGCTAGTTCAGCTCATAGCCCAAAACAATACATAAGAGGTTTTCCTTGCGAAAGGTACCACCATTCCTTGGTATGGAAAAGTGCTTTCTGTGTCTTTACCATCTCATTACACAGAATATTAATATTAAAAAGACATGGGCCAGGTATGGTGACTCATGCCTGTAATCCCAGCACTTTGGGAGGCCAAGGCAGGCAGATCACTTGAGGTCAGGAGTTTGAGACCAGGCTGGCCAACATGGTGAAACCCCGTCTCTACTAAAAATGCAAAGATTAGCTGGGCGTGGTGGAGTGTGCCTGTAGTCTCAGCTACTCGGGAGGCTGAGGCAGGAGAATCACTTGAACCCAGGAGGCAGAAGTTGCAGTGAGCCGAGATCTTGACACTGCACTCTGGCCTGGGCAACAAGTAAGACTTTGTCTCAAAAAAAAAAAAAAAAAAAAGACATTTACTCAAGAGGCCAGGTGCGGTGGCTCACGCCTGTAATCCCAACACTTTGGGCGGCTGAGCTGGGAGGATCACTTGAGGCCAGGAGTTTGAGACCAGCCTGGTCAACACAGCAAGACCCCATCTCTATTCAATTTATTTATAATAAATTATAAATTATAAATACAATAAATTATAATAATGTATTATTATTAAACAATAATAAATAAAAGAAATTTAAAAATAATAAAGACATCTACTCGAGAGTTGAGATGTAGTAAGTTTTGCCAGTGATTTTTACTGCTTCATCTGAGTTGTTGGAGGCTCAGTGTGGGCACATCGGAGAGTTAAAGGCTCCGGGAAGTTTCAGTCCTGGTGGCCCCCACATTTATGTGGGTTTTACTTCCAGGAGCCCTTCACAGTCTCATGGTCAACCCTGGAGATGAATCCCCTGTCCTTCTGGCAGGGAGAGGGGAAAAGTAACCATTTCGAAATATTCTCAGAACATTCCATTCTCCTCAACAAGGCCAGCCCTCAAGAGAAACTGTTTTACCAGGGCCTAACTGACTGGGGTTTTACCAGAGATTGACTAACCTGATGGAAAGGAAATACTAAATTCTGGCCCCCTCTAGCCTTTCTGTGTCACCTAAGGGGGGAATAAAAAGAAAACAAAGCTGAGAAGAACTTGTGAAGGTCAGGACACGGGGCACAGACTCACTAAAAGTCTGAGACCTAATCATAGGTCTACAGAACCCATCCCTTCTTCCAACACCTTACCAACACAGCAATAGGGCTCCTGTATGGTAACAGGGGAATACAGCTGAAAGAATGGCATGCCTTACACACTACTTAAGAAATCTCTAGGGAAATGTAAAGCCGATAGGGGAGAGAGAAACAAAGACACCAGAGGAAATGTTAGCCTCTGACACCTACAGCTGCAGCAAACAGAAAATAAAGCCTGACTCCCAAGCAGATAAACATAAAACCTCACATGAAAGGCCTGTCCACCTCAGTTCCTTTTAATCAATATCATGTCTGGTTTACGACAAACAATTACAAGGCCTGCTAAGATGCAAAAACACAGTTTGAAGAGACAGAGGAAGCATCAAAACCAGAATTCAGATATGGCAGAGATGTTAGAATTATCAGACAGGGAATTTTAAAATAATTATGATTAACATGCTATGATAGTATTATTTGTGTGGTTCTAATTCTGACCCATTTTGTTTGATTCTTGTGCTGGATCTCCAGTACAAAGTTAAATGGAAGTCGGGATAGCAGTCACTTTTGTCTTTTTTTTCCCTGAATTTAAAAATGTTTCCAAAATTTCACTTTTTTCTTCTTTTCTTTCTTTCTTTCTTTTTTTTTTTTAGATTGGGTCACAGTCTGTCACACAGGCTGGAGTGCAGTAGAGCAGTCATGGCTCACCACAGCCTTGACTACTTGGGCTCAAGCGATTCTCTGCCAATCTTTTTTTTTTTTTTTTTTTCTTGAGACAGAGTCTCAAGGCTGTCTCTAGGCTGGAGTGCAGTGGCATGATCTTGGCTCACTGCAACCTCTGCCCCCTGGGTTCAAGCAGTTCTCCTGCCTCAGCCTCCGGAGTACCTGGGATTATAGGCGTGCATCGCCATACCCAGCTGATTTTTTGTATTTTAAGTAGAGATGGGGTTTCACTATGTTGTCCAGGCTGGTCTCAAACTCCTGACCTTAGGCGCGCCCACTTCAGCCTCCAAAAATTCTGGGATTACAGGCATGAGCCATTGCGCCTGACCTCTCCGCCACATTTTAAAAATGATTTTGTAGAGATGAGATGTTGTTATGTTGCCTAGGCTGGTATCAAACTCCTGGATTCAAGCCATCCTCCTGCCTTGGCCTTCCAAAGTGCTGAGATTACAGGCATGAGCCACTGTGCCCAGCCCATCATTTCACTGTTGAATACGTTTGCCGAAGGTTTTGGTAGATACCCCTTTTCAGGTTAGGAAAGTCTTCCATTTCTAGTTAGCTAAGTCTAGTTAGAGTTTTGTGTTTTTCTAAGTTATGAATAGATGTAGAATGTTATTGACCGATTTTCCTGTATCCTCTGAGATAATGACATGGTTTTCCTTAATTTATGTATGAATTGAACTGAAATAACAGATTTTTTTTCTTATGCATTTCATTATTGCATTTGTGCGACAAACCCAAATTGCTCATGATTGAAAAAAATAACCACATTCCTGGATTTGAATTGCTATTATTTTGTTTAGGGTTTTTACAATTTATATTCATAATCAAAATTTTCCTTTCTTGCACAATCGTTGGCTTTGATATCAAGGATATACTAGTTCATAAAATGAACTTTCCATCTCTGAACTCGTTTTTCTGGAAATAAACTTTCCTATAAAGTCATATGAACTTTATGTTTTCTTTGTGAGAAATTTAACAATTACTCCATTTCTTTTATGATTATAGGTCTAGTAATAATTTCTCTTTCTGATTAAATGTTATAATTTATATTTATCTAAAAATACATGTCATTTGTCTTCAAATTTATTGGCACCAATTTGGTCAAAGTATTTGTATTGTAATCATAGTTATATCTTTATTTCATTTCCAATATTGTTTATTTGTACCTTCTTTTTTGGTTGTTTTTGTTTTGTTTTGTTGTTTGCTTGTTTGTTTTTTGAGATGGAGTCTCTGCTGCCCAGGCTGGAGTGCAGTGGCACAATCTCGCTTCACCACAACCTTCACCTCCCAGGTTCAAGCAATTCTCCCACCTCGGCATCCCAAGTAGCTGGGATTACAGGCACCCACCACCACACTCGGCTGATTTTTGTATTTAATAGAAACCGTGTTTCGCCATGTTGGCCAGGCTGGTTTTGAACTCCAGACCTCAGGTGATCCGCCCGCCTCGGCCTCCCAAAGTGCTGGGATTACAGGCGTGAGCCACCGCACCTGGCTCATTCTTCTTTTCAGAATATATACATATGACACAGTAAATTTTCCTTACATGTTCCTTGTCCTATGAGATTAATATGCAAAATTTTCAGTTATTTATTTTAATGCAGTTTATATTTGTTATTATTTTTCTTTGAGAACTGAATTATTAAAACGTATTTCTGTTATTTATTTCTGACTTTATCCCATTGTGCTCAGAAAACATGATCTCTATAGAAATTATTTAGTGTTTGTGAAGACTTCCTTTATGATATGTTTCATAGTCAATATTTGTAAATGTTTTCTAGGTGATCTTGTAAATGATCTTGAAAAATTACACCTTCTCTAATTGTTGGGTGTAAGGTTCTATATGTGTCCATTGAATTTGTTAAGTCAGTTATACAAAATAGTCTATATCTTTAACTAAATTTATCTATTTGATATTATTTCCTGTGTGAAGAATGTTAAAAATCTTCCAGGATAATTATGGTTTATCAATTTTTCTGTAGACATTTTTCAAGTTATTCTCTGTACATTTTGAGGCTATGCTGTTAGGTCTATATCTTCCCTATGACCTAATCAACCATTAATTTATTGAGCATCTGTTATGTCCCAGACATTGTTCGACACATTGAATTAAACAGTATTGAACAAAACGTAGTTATTCTTTTTAGGCTGGGCATGGTGCTCACTCCTGTAATCCCAGCACTTTGCGAGGGGGAGGCGAGAGGATCACTTGAGCCTGGAAGGTCCAGGCTGCAGTGAGCTGTGATTGCGCTACTGTGCTTGAGCCTGGATGACACAGAGTCCCTATCTCAAGAAAAAAAACAAAAACAAAAAAGAATTATTCTCTGTTTTTCTTCTTTCTTTTCTTTTCTTTTTTTCTTTTCTTTTTTTTTTTTTGCGACTGAGCCTCACTCTGTCGCCCAGGCTGCAGTGCATGATCTCGGCTCACTGCAACCTCCGCCCCCTGGGTTCAAGAGATTCTCCTGCCTCAGCCCCCTGAGCCCAGCAAATTTTTGTATTTTTAGTGGAGACTGGGTTTCACTATGTTGGCCAGGATGGTCTTGATCTCTTTACCTCTTGATCTGCCTGCCTCGTCCTCCCAAAGTGCTGGGATTACAGGTGTGAGTCACTGTGCCCAGCCTGTTTTTCTTTTTTTAAAGTTTTTTTGACACCAGGTTTTGTTCTTGTTACCCAGGCTGGAGTGCAGTGGCATGATGACACCTCATTGCAGCCTCAACCTCTTGGGCCCAAGTGATCCTCCTGCCTTGGCCTCCTGAGTAGCTGGGACCACAGGCATATGCCACCATGTCTAACTAATTTTTAAATTATTCGTAGAGACAGGATCTTCCTATGTTGCACAGGCTGGTCTCAAACTCCAGGGCTCAAGTGATTCTCCTGCCTCGGCCTCCCATTTGGTTGGGAATAACCCAACCAAAAGAGTTATTCTTTTTCTTATTATTATGTAATAATACTCTTTCCACTAAAAATATCTTTTCTTTAATGTTTACTCTGTATAATAATAATATTAGTGTATCTGATTTTTAAGAGATATATATTTTCCTCATTTTTTCCATCACTTTTTTCTCATCAATAAACGGCAGGGCATTATTGTTTTTAAAATTCAATCTGAGAATTGTAGACTATTTTTTTTTTCAAGATAGTGTCTCAGACCGGGCACGGTGGCTCATGCCTGTAGTCCCAGCACTTTAGGAGGCTGAGGCAGGAGGATCACAAGGCCAGGAGTTCGAGACCAGCCTGGCCAACATGGTGGAACCCCATCTCTACTAAAAATACAAAACAATTAATTGAGTGTGGTCGTGCGCGCCTGCAGTCCCAGCTACTCCGGAGGCTGAGACATGAGAATTGCTTGAACCTGGGAGGCAGAGGTTGCAGTGAGCTGAGATAGTGCCACTGACTCCAGCCTGGGCAACAGAGCGATACTCTGTGTCAAAAAAAAAGGCAATGTCTCGCTCTGTCACCCAGGCTGGAGTGCAGTGATGCAATCATAGCTCACTGCAACCTTGACCTCCTGGGCTCCAGTGATCCTCCCATCTCAGCCTCCTGAGTAGTTAGGACCACAGGCATATGCCACCACACCTGGCTGATTTTTTTTTTTTTTGTAGAGACAGGTCTCACTATGTTACCCAGGCTGGCCTCGAATCCTAATCTCAAACAATCCTCCTACCTTAGCCTCCCAACGTTCTGCAATTACAGGTGTAAGCCACACTGCCCAGTCTGTATACTTTTAAATGACAGAAATAATTTCTTTTCTTTTACTTTGATCACTGATATACTTGGTATTAATTTTAGCAAGTTATTTTGTATTTTCTGTTTGCCAGACTCATCATTTGCTTCTCTTTTTCTCTTTTCCTGCCATCTATTATTTTGATTCTTTTAAGTCCTCTTTTCTTCTTTATCGGCTCAGAAGTCACATATTCTATATTTATAGTTTTAGAGGCTTTTTTGCTATTGTTAATATTTAACATGTACATTTGCCTTAACAATGCTTAAAGTTGCTCAAGAATTCTATCCTCTTGATAGACCAGCCTGTTGGCCAGGCTGGTCTCGAACTCCTGACCCGATCCGCCCGCGTCAGCCTCTCAAAGTGCTAGGGTTACAGGCATGAGCCACCACGCCCTTGTATTCTTTAAATTTGACCTCCCCTGTTTCCCATTTGATATCTTATTCTTGATTGGTATTTTACTTACCAGTCAATAATTTCTATTGTTTCTATAATTTCAATTATTTCTAACCCCGAATTGGTTTTCAATATTATTACTATAGTTTTTACAATATTTGTATATATTTAATTTACATGTTTACCCATTTATCTCAACCTTTTTTTGCATCTCACTTCATCATTTTTGTTTCAATTTCTTTCTTTAGGTACTCCAGGAGGAAACAGTTTTCATAGATTTTCATAGATCTCCAGTGATATCCTGTGAATAATAAACATTTTTTATTTCTCTGAAAACGTTCTCATTTTAGCCTTATTTCAAAGGATCCTTTAGTTATAAATATGATCTTAGCTTAAATAGTTATATTCTCTTAGTTCTTTGAAGATATTAATCAAGTCTTTAAGATGCTGTTGCTGCTGATGAGAAATCTGCTGTCAGTCCAATTGTTATTATTTTGTAGTCATATGTCTTGTGTCTGGTTGCTTTTGAGACTTTATCTCTGATATTCTGTAGTTTCACCATCATTCGTATGTGTGTGTTTCAGCTTGTTCTTTCAATGTAAGGACTTAGATCTTTTTTGTAAGTGTGGAAACGTTTGATCTATTATTTCTTTTTTTTTTTTTTTTTGAGATGGAGTCTCGCTCTGTCGCCCAGGCTGGAGTGCAGTGGCCGGATCTCAGCTCACTGCAAGCTCCGCCTCCCGGGTTTACGCCATTCTCCTGCCTCAGCCTCCCAGTAGCTGGGACTACAGGCGCCCGCCACCTCGCCCAGCTAGTTTTTTGTATTTTTAGTAGAGACGGGGTTTCACCATGTTAGCCAGGATGGTCTCGATCTCCTGACCTTGTGATCCGCCCGTCTCGGCCTCCCAAAGTGCTGGGATTACAGGCTTGAGCCACCGCGCCCGGCTGATCTATTATTTCTTTAAACATTGCCTAGCCCTCTGTCTTCTCCTTCAGGAACTCCTATTGGAGGTATATAGTATTTTCTGATTATGTCCTCTGTGTCTCTTAACTTTTCTTATACATTTACCATTCCCTTTAATCCCTTTGTACTGCATTCTCTGTGATTTATTCAAATCTGTTTTTCAGTTAAGAAATCTCTCTTCAGCTATGTCTAACCTGCTGCTTAACTTGTTTAAACTTTTCATTTCAGTGACAGTGTTTTTATTTCTTAAAGTTATATCTGTATTTTAAAAATCTGCCTAGGTTTTTATCAGTATGGTTTCTTTTTTCCTTATGTATCTTTAATCATTTATTTAATTCATACTTCACAAAATTTTTTTTTTTTTTGAAACGGAGTTTCACTCTGTCCCCCAGGCTGGAGTACAGTGGCATCATCTCAGCTCACTGCAACCTCTGCCTCCCAGTTTTTTTTTTTTTTTTTTTTTTTGAGACAGAGTCTCGCTTAGTCACCCAGGCTGGAGTGCAATGGCGCGATCTCGGCTCACTGCAAGCTCCGCCTCCCGGGTTCACGCCATTCTCCTGCCTCAGCCTCCCGAGTAGCTGGGACTACAGGTGCCCGCCGCCTCGCCCGGCTAATTTTTTGCATTTTTAGTAGAGACGGGGTTTCACCGTGTTAGCCAGGATGGTCTCGATCTCCTGACCTCATGATCCGCCTGCCTCGGCCTCCCAAAGTGCTGGGATTACAGGCGTGAGCCACCGCGCCCGGCTGCCTCCCAGTTTTAAGTGATTCTCCTGCCTCAGCCTCCCAAGTAGCTGGGACTACAGACACATGCCACCATGCCTGGCTAATTTTTTGTATTTTTAGTAGAGACGGGATATCACCGTATTGGCCAGGGTGGTCTCGATCTCCTGACCTCATGATCCACCCACCTCGGCCTCCCAAAACTCTGGGATTATAGGCGTGTTTATGTGTGTATGTATGTGTGTGCAGTTTTAAGAAATTTTATTGCATGTATAACTTTGGTGTTTTTTTTGTTTGTTTCTTTTTTTTGAGACAGGGTCTCGCTCTGTCACCCAGGATGGAATGCTGTGGCATGATCATGGTTCACTGTAGCCTTGACCTCCCCAGTTCAAGCAATCCTCCTGCCTTAGCCTCCTGAGTAGGTAGGACTACAGGTGCATGCCACCACACCTGGCTAATTATTTTGTACTTTTTGTAGAGACAGGGTTTCACCATGTTACCCTGGCTAGTCTCAAACTCCTGGGCTCCTGGGCTCAAGACCTCTACCTCCCAAAGGTGAGCCACCAAGCCCAGCCACATGGATACCTTTGTGTAACCACCACCACAATCAAGATACAGAATTGTTCTATCACCACAAGGCTCCCGCATGCTGCCTCTTTAGAACCACAAGCATTTACCTCATGCTTCCACCTTATCCCCAACCCTTGGCAACCACTAATCTGCTCTCTACTTCTATGATTTTGTTATTTCAAGAATGTTATATGAGTGGAATAATACAGCATATAACCTGTGGAGATTTTTTTTTTCAGTCAGCATAATTCCCTAGAGATCCATTCAAGTTCTATGTATTGATAGTTTACTCCATTTATTTGTTTGTTTAGAGATGGAGTCTCACTCTGTCGCCCAGGCTGGAGTGCAGTGGCGCCATCTCAGCTCACTGCAACCTCTGCCTCCCGGGTTCAAGTGATTCTCCCACCTCAGCCTCCCAAGTAGCTGGGACTACAGGTGCGCACCAACACGCCCAGCTAATTTTTGTATTTTTAGTAGAGATGGGGTTTCACCATTTTGGCCAGGCTGGCCTTGAACTCCTGACCTCAGGTGATCCACCCACCTTGGCCTCCCAAAGTGTTGGGATTACAGGTATGAGCCACCGCACCCAGCCCTGTATTTATTTTCACATGAAATATATGGTCATATCTTTTGCCCATTTTAAAATTAGATTTTTATTTTATTTTATTATTTTTTACTGTTGAGTTTTGAGAGTTCCTACATGTTCTAGACACAAGTCCTTTGTTGGATATGTGGTTTGCAAATATTTTCTCCCAATCTGTGGCTTATCTTTTAATCATCCTCACAGAAGTTACAGAGCAGAAGTTTTAAAATTTGATGTCAACTCCTTAATAACTGTAACCTAAATAGATATTTAGGGTAGTAAGTAGTCTCCTTCCGATTTGCTGTTATAGCTAGTTCTTAGGATACTAATTCTTCCTATTGTTGTGCATAGGAGCTCTCCCTCGTCCTGGTTCATTGATTCATCTCTTTTATATTTTATGAACTTTTGAAGAAGGTGTTCTTTTTCCTTCATCTTAGTGCCCTGAACTGTGAGTGTCACTCTACTTTGATGTTTCACATTTTCTCTTGCTAGGGCTTAAGAAATTTTATGGATCCTGGACCAGTTTGGGGATTTCTATAGCTTAGAGGCATAAAAAATATCCACTTTTCCAGTTTACTACAGCATAATTGGATTTACTGCACTAATTTAGATCACTCTTTGTTTTTGGCATTTGTGGTTTCCTTTTTTTTTCTTTTTTCCTTTCTTTCTCTCAATCTTGACTATGTAATTAAATTTTTGTATTATTTTATAAAGCATTTTAGTATACTTGTAGTGAGAGTTCTTTCAAATTAGCTTAATATCCCATGTTGTCAAAACAAAAACAATCCATGTAACTGTTTTAATCTTGAAGAAAATCACATATAATTTTGGTACAGAGGGTAAAAACTTAAGAATTAAAAAAAATTAAAAGAGAGATAAGATAAACAGTGAAGTTAAAATGAAACATTTGACAGGGAAGCCCCTAATATTTCTTTACTCATTAAGGTACAGATTTGGACGGAAAGCACCAGATTTTCTTTGATCTTTCTGATTGTTTTTTTTCTCTGATCTCATTTCTACCGCCCTTCCCTTTAATAGACTTTTTTTTCCTTTGATTTCCCAGGATATACTCAGTGTAAATTGTTCTGGCTTTCTCCTGCGCTTTGTTTTCTGAATTTTCCTCCTCACACCCTCTCATCCCCAATCCTGAGTTATATTTTTGGAGCTCTTGTTCTAACTTGACAACTAGTTTCTGATTACCCAGCCACTTCCCATACTTATCATCTGGCCAGGATAAACCAGGCTTATCTCAACAATTCTAGTGCTAATTTTATATCTTTAATCCACAAATTGCTTGCTGTTCTTAGTCCCCAACATTTTCATGCCAAAAAGTTTGCATAAAGTTAGTCTCTTTATGGGGAGAATTTTGATAAATGGAAGGAGTGTGCACAATTCTCTGTTGCCATTATTAAAGTGGAAGTGGAAAGGCTTTGCGTTGTGAAATAAAACCATTTCTTCATTCTCACATTTAGTTTTTTTTCAAGTCCACACACATTTCTACTTCTCTGTTTTGTGTAAACAATGGTGCTTCCTTTTTTTTCTTTAAGAGAGAAAATCCCTGTCACCCAGGCAGCCTCACCTTGAACTACTGGGCTCAAGCAATCCTCCTGCCTCATCTTCCCTAGTAACTGGGACTACAGGAAAACACACTGTGCCTGGCTATTTTTTTTATTTTTAATTTTTAGAGATTGGGGTCTCACCCTATTGCCCAGGCTGGTGCTTCTGATTGAAGTCCTCCAAAGGATTTTCAATTTCTCACAGTGGCCTACAAGGACCTACATGATCTGACCTTTGCCTAGTCTTCTTACTCAACTCTGTATCTTCCTTTCAATGGATAGATTCAGGTATTCTTTTATTTCTACACATTTTTATTAGATAATTATAATTTTAAATATTAGTTCTGTTTTAATTTTTTTTTATTCTTTATAAACTCCAATTTTCCATATGTTGGATCTTCTCTGCTGATCTCTGATAGATACTACTCTGAATCAATTTTACATAAATGGATATCACTTCAACTCAAGCATATACTAAGTGCCAAGTATGCTAGAATATACCCTAGTCAGTGATTTTTTTTTAAGAGATCACACATGTTTCATTTTGCTGTCTATGAGCTGATAATTATACAAAGGCAGTGTATATGGAGAAAACAGCTTGAGGCTGGGCATGGTGCCTCGTGCCTGTAATCTGAGCACTTTGGGAGGCCAAGGTGAGCAGATTGTTTGAGCCCATGAGCTCAAGACCAGCTTAGGCAACATAACAAAGCCCTGTCTTTACAAAAAATATCAAAAAAGAAAATTAGCTGGGTGTGGTGGCATGCCTGTAGTCCCAGCTACTCAGAAGGCTGAGGCAGGAGGATCCTTTGAGCCTATGAGGTCAAGGCTGTAATGAACAAAGATTGTGCCATTGCAGTCAAGTTTGGGTGGCAGAATGAGATCTCATCTCAAAAAAAAAAAAAAAAAAAAGAGAGAAAATGGCTTGATAAAAAGTGAAAGTGTCAATAATAGAAAAGTAACTACTAAAACAGGATAAAGGCATTAGATGATATAGAATTGAACTGTGTAGCCAAAAACAGTAAGAAAGGCTGCTTATAAAATTCAGGTTTAATGGGCTCTGTGGAAGAAATCTTATCTTTTCCATTCATTTATTAATGCTCACATTGATCTTTATTTTAACACTCACTGACATTATATTTATACTTCATATTTTCTTATCTTTATGCTACTTTGTGTGCTTTGAACATTTATGCGCACCCCCCGCCATCCCAGAATTCACATTTTGAAACCTAATACCCAAGGTGAGGGTATTTGGAGGCAGGGCCTTTGAGAGGTGATTAGGTCATGAGGGCAGAATGAATGCTCATGAATGGAATTCATGCCCTTATGAAAAAGGCTCCAGAGAGATTCCCACCCCTTCTACCATGTGAGGTGACAATGAGAAGATGGCCTTTCTATGAGAAAGTGGGTTCTCATCAGGTGTAAGATCTGCTAGCACCTTTACTCTGGACTTCTAGCCTCCAGAATTATGAGCAATAAATTTCTGTTATTTATAAACCACTCAGCATATAGTATTTTGTTATAGCCTCTTGAACAGCCTAAGACACTACTGAATAAATGTTCCCCTGGCAGATATTTGATGCTTTTTCTGTGTTCCTTCAGAATTTTGTACAGACTTCTATTATAGCACTGATCCCTTGAGCTGTAAGATAGTTTAGCTCAGTGGCCCAGAGTGGTGACTCGACAGATGTGACATAGATTCTTACTAGCCTTGTGACCTCAATCAAATTACCTGACCTACAAGCTTCATTTTCTTGATCTGTCAAATGAGGGTAAGAATAGATTGTCATAAATGCCAAATCAGACATTGCATGTAAAGTGCTTAGTACAGTGTCTGGCACATAGTAAACATCAATTCATCTTTTTTTTTTTTTTTTTTTTTTTTAAGAGATGGGGTTTTGTCATGTTGTGCAGGCTGATCTCCAACTCCCAGGCTCAAGAAATCCACCCACCACAGCCTCCCAAAATGCTAGATTTACAAGCATGAGCCACAGTACCCAGTCAATTCATCTTTATAGGCACTTGTCTGCCTTACTATACTACAGTCTCCATGAAGATGAGGACCATGGTTTGTTCTTTTTTTGTACTCAAGTACCTGACAGGGGGTAAGTCCTAGTGCTTGTTGGGTGAATTTGCAGCTCTGTATAATAGTCCTTTTTCTTAATCAAAGGTCATATGCCATGTTGGTTCACTATCTAGGAGACTTTTAAACAGAGAACAGAGAGCCTAGCATGTGCTCATCTGGTAAGGCGTGTACTTCGGGGTAAATAGTTATTGATACTTGTAACTCTTTTTAACCAGTGATCTGGAAAACCCCATTCGTCTGGCTTTCCCCAATGTTCTTGTGCCCATTAATTTTTCTGTCCACAGAGTATTTTACCATCCCCATTGAAGACATGCCTGCGGTTTCCTGGGATGACTAATTATTTTCTTTTAAATTCACCTCTAAATCTTTATTCCAGAGCATCCTGTATGCAGCTAAAGTTATTAATATTTTGCATTTAGCACCCCGAGAAATATCAGCATTCAATTATGGACCACATTCTCCTCTTTTCTCTAGTTGCTCCAATGTTGCATTTCCCATGAAGTTTATTAAGAATTTAAGGAGGGAGGAAAACAACCCAGCTATCTTTCCCTTTGACTGCACTAATCTACATTTTCCCTTTAAAAGTAATGTGTGGTGATATGGTTTGACTGTGTCCCCACCCAAATCTCATCGTGAATTCCCACGTGTTGTGGGAGGAAGCTGGTGGGAGGTAATTGAATCATGGGGGCAAGTCTTTTCCCTGCTGTTCTCAGGATAGTGAATAAGCCTCACGAGATCTGATGGTTTTAAAAATGGGAGTTTCCCTGTACAAACTCTGTATTTGCCTGCTGCCATCCATGTAAGACGTTGACTTGCTCCTCTTTGCTTTCTGCCATAATTGTGAGGCATCCCTAGCCATGTAGAACTGTAAGTCCATAAAACCTCTTTCCTGTATAAATTACCCAGTCTCGGGCATGTCTTTATTAGCAGCTTGAAAGCAGACTAATACATGTGAATATATTGATATAAATATAGGTATTATTGTGGCTATACTGGAAACATAATATAGTTTTTTATATGGATGAAAAAGTCTGGAAAAATACATCTCAACAAGTTAACAGTGGTCATGATTGGGTGGTGATATTATCAGTGTTTAGTTTTTCTTTCTACTTCTCAAAATAAGGCCTTGATGGGTTGGTTTCTTTTCTGCTTTCACTTTAGCTGTAATAATTCTCTGAGACTATTAACTGCTTTCAAAGTCTATTTTCCCATTCGTTTAGGTAATAGGACCCTTGCTTTTTAGCTGAATACAAGATGACCAGAATAAAGACTACGTTTTCCAGCCTCCCTTGAAATTAGCAAGAGTCGTGTGTCCACCTTCTGGTTAATAGGATGCAATTAGAAATGTCATGTGCAATTTGTTGAAAGTGTCCTTGAATGGAAGATGCACTCTCTTTCCTTTCTTTTCTCCTTCTTGCTGATGGGGAAGCAGATATAATGACTAGAAGTTGAGCAACCCTTTTGGACCAGAAGGATAAAAGTCACACCCTAGGGATGGCAAACTGAAAAGCTGAAAGAGGTCTAGGTCCATGACAATCCTGCAGACCTTGCCAAACTGGCCTTAGACTTCTCATCTCTAGATGTTTTACATGAGAGCAACATATATGTTTAAGGAATGATTAATTTGGGTTTTATGTTATAGACAAATCAAATCCTAACTGATGTGAAATTAGTGTATAATTCATATTTTCCTTTGCTTCAGTAGTGAAGAATTTGTATTATATGCTCTTCCCCAGACACGCTTAACATAATTTCTGTAAGTGAACTGTCAAGCTTTAATTCTTAGGCAGTTTTAAGATTATTAAATCTTGTAAATCTCTAGTTCAATGAAAACATTAGCATATGTTTACCAGAACACACATAAAAAATGTTTATGGCACAATCCATTTGTAATAGCAACAATTTATTAAACCACTGATAAACATGGTTAAATAAATTGTGGTATATTCCTGCTATTGAGTGTTACACATGGTGAAAATGAATAGAGTATGATCACAACATTATTGATCAACCTCAGCAATATAGTATTGAGCCAAAAGAACAAGTCCTAGAAGACAGCATATAATACATTCAAAACAAATAAAAGTAGTATACTGTTGAGGCCCAGGCAAATGTGTAATAAAATATAAAGAAGAGCAAAGTATGATAAAAACAAAATTTAAAAGAATAGTTACTACTGAGAAGAATGTTGGGAGCTGGTATGGGATGGAACAGGTAGGTTGATATATGTCATGGAGAGTTTTTGGCTTTTGGGTTGAGAGGTGGGGTTATGAGTGGTTTCTTGTATTATTATAATGCATACAATGTAAATAAAGGAAGTGAGGTTTATGTAAAAACCAATGGGCCAGTCATAGCCCTTGATTCATGACACACTATTAACATGAATCAGAACTGTGATTAATCCAGTTTTGTGCTTCTGAAGTTCATAAAACAATCATTTCACTTAGGAAGCTGCCTATTATGCAGGCCTGGTTTTATTTCTATAAACCAGGCAACAAGGATGGATGTGTTTCTATTTGTGTACCCAACTGTTTCCCTAACCAGGTTTTTAAAAATAAACTTTTAATTTTAGAATACTTTTAGATTTACAGAAAAGTTGCAAAGATAGGACAGAGTTCCTGTAACACCCCCCTACCATCACCACTTCCCCGACTGATAACACCTTGCATTACTGTAGTACATTTGTCCCACTAATGAACCAATGTTGATACATTATCATTACCCCTAGCCAGACTTCAGGCTTCCTGAGAGCATAGTCCATGCATTTTAGCATTCCCCATTTTGCATCTAGTCAGTATTTTGCATGTGTTGAATTGATGAGGAAATAAACTTTTTAAATGACCAAATTTTCTGCAACAATAAGCTCCATATTTTATAATCATTTATAATTTGCTTTAAGCAGCTTTAGCTGCTTTGACATAGAACCCTGAGCTAAGTTGGGTTCTTAAAAGTCATTGTTTCTGAATTATTTACCAGCATTCTCATTAGAATGAGCCCGGGAAGCCAAATGCTGAACTGGTTATTTTTTTTTTTTCCTTCCCCAAGTTTCTTTCCTAAACCAGGTCACGGAAAATAGATGCTATTTCTTTAAATAATATAACCAAGCTGATCCCTGGATTACAATTAGGTTACGTAACTTGCTTATGAGCTGCTTTTCATTAAAACTTGCAGTGGGCAATAGGGCTTTACGTTTCAGAGCAAAGCCGGGGAGAACAATCCTGCCGAAAGCCAGAACACATGCGGTGTCAGTGGCAGAGACTGCAAGAATTTCGGCACGAGATTGAGTTCAATGTAGGCGACTCCTTTTCTCTTTAAATCCTTAAAACATCCTTTGTCCTACCAAACTTGCTGGTTCCAAATACGTCTAAAATGTACATGCTGAGGGCCCACTCCGTAAGGGAAGATCGCGTGGCCGGTCCCCAGAAGACTGTGGAATGAGGAGCCCTCCAGGGAGAACATTATCAAGTTTCTGCAGAACCATAGCTCAGTTTTATTTCTTGCAGAACACACGTTACTAGGAAACATTTTAAAGATGTGGACGAGGGAGGTAACAAAAACCCTAGTTCCAGCCGATAACCATATATTCGCAAATAAGCATTTCATAGGTACAAAAATAAAAGTTTAAGGTGTCAGATCAGGCAGAAAACAAGAAGCATGGTGTCAAAATCCAAAGAAAAGAAGTCTGAAGAAAGTCGGGATAAGGGTTCATCAAAAAATACAAACATCTGTTCTGAAAAATGGAGAGAAAGCCAGCTTTCCCTAGAAAGGAAGTTGTTCGTTGCTGCTATACAGGATACTCACTACAGGGTGAAAGCCTTTTTTAATTTTTTTTATTTTTATTTTTTGAGACAGAGTCTTGCTCTTGTCGCCCAGGCTGGAGTGGTACAGTGGTTCACTACACCTCTGCCTCCCGGGTTCAAGCCATTCTCCTGCTTCAGCCTCCTGAGTAGCTGGGATTACAGGCGCACGCTGCCACATCCTGCTAATTTTTGTATTTTAGTAGAGATGTGGGTTTCACCATGTTGACCAGGCTGGTCTCGAACTCCTGACCTCGCGATCCACCCACCTTGGCCTCCCAAAGTGCTGGGATGACAGGCATGAGCCACTGAGCCTGGCCTTTTTTTTTTTTTTTTGAGGCAGAGTCTCGCTCTTATCACCCAGGCAGTGCAATGGCGCAATCTCAGCTCATTGCAACCTCTGTCTCCCGGTTCAAGTGACTCTCATGCTTCAGCTTCCCAAGTAGCTGGGATTATAGGCACGCACCAACCTGCTGGCTAATTTTTGTATTTTTAGTAGAGACGGGGGTTTCACCATGTTGACCAGGCTGGTCTTGAACCCCTGAACTCAAGTGATCCATCCGCCTCAGCCTCCCAAAGTGCTGGGATTACAGGTGTGAGCCACTGTGCCTGGCCAGGATGAGAGCATTTTCGATACTCATATTAAGACTGTCTCCTAGAAGATGATAAATGCTAGAAATCAAAGTTTTACAATTAGAGTAAGCAAAGTTGTCAGAGAATGGGACAAAACCCTCTTGACGATCAATTAATGGGGGAGAGCTCTGCTGGAGATTGAGGCAGAACAGGGCCATGGGAAGAAAGGACAATATAATGCCAAAATTCTACCAAATACAAAATTCTTTTTTGAAATGGAATGATTGCACAGCGATAAAAATAGCAATCAGGAACAATTAAATGAACTTGGAGCCCTTCATGTACTTGAAGAAACACCTGTAATTTACTATATGGGAACAGCAAAAAGGATAATTATTTAAGCAGCTAAACTAAAGCTTGTTTCTTAACTTTTGATAAATGTGATCTCTTACAAATTCTCAAAGTAGAGAAGGATATTGTATTATACAGCTGTCTAAAATATTGGTTAAAGAGAACTTTTTTGTTTTAACTTATAGTTAACTTTTAAAAAATTATGGTTAACTTTTAACTTTCAACTACCAATATTTCATATTTATAATTGACTTTTGTAAGTTTTTAAACTGAAAAGTAAACTTTTAACTATCAATATGACCAATGTAAATGTGAACTATATGCTTGGATGCAAAGCAGTTCATTAATTCTAATGGTATTGCACATTAATCTTGGCTTCAACACAGTCCAAAACTTGCCTAAGCCCTGTTGGTTGCTGGGGAGTTTTTGATTCTTGTGTATGTGTCTAATTTACTAATGAACCTTGGTGTCATTTAGGGCTGAACCAAGCGCATCTGAACGGGTCTGGCCGATCGCAGGCAGCTGGGGAAGGACACCCCGGTGTACTGAGCAGAGCTGGAAGAACACCAGCGCCGGGATGAGTCAGAGGCTCTCAGAGTGTGTAGTGAGTCAGAATCAGTGCCCCCATCCCCCAAGCTGTAGCAAAAAATCAAAAAATAAAAAGGAAAAGAAAAAAAAGGGAGGTATTAAAGGACACACCACAAACCCCCTCTCCATGACCCTTGGTACCCTGAGTGTTGTGGACCTTGCCTATTCCAAGGAGGCACAGGCCAGAGGCCATAATGTAAGCCATGGCCAGAGGTGAAACCAGCAAATCCAACTTCAACCCTAACTCTAACGTGATGGACAGCAAGAAAGGGGACAGGTGGGCCAGCATCTGTCACTGGGGTGTCATCACCAGTGATGCATCTTGGGGAATCTGCAAGTGATCTTGGGAGCTGAGAATGCACCAGAATATGTGAGCTCTCGTGTCTTAGAGACTTTGGTTTAAATGTAAATCCTTCCCTTGTCATTAAGCGGGTGTTATTGGGACAAGTCTCTTAAACTCTGAGACACACATCCCTAATCTGAAGGTAATAATGTCCTTTCTCATTAGATGGTTGGTTTGGTGGGGGTGAGGGGTACAGATTGCTAAACAGGATTTCATGGTTTCACTTAGCTCAACACTGAGCCTGACATCAAAGACGTACTCCTTAAATATTTGCTGAATAAATGTCTAAGTGATGCCACCACTAGATCACCCAGCTGAGGCTGTGCTTGACACCTGGTTGACATGTTTTCCAGGACACAGTCTCTTAAGACCCTGTTGCCTATCCCCTGGAGATCAGGAGTTAGAGTCTGTTTCCTAATCTGGGAATTTTCTGTGTCCTATAGAAAAAGCTTATGCAGAAAACTTACACATGGAAATATCTCAAATATTCAAAAGCACTGTTCAATAATCTACAGACATGCACAGTGTTCGTGAAAATGACTCTCCTAGCCAGTACGCCACTGGTGAAGATTAGTATCTTGGTGATGAGAAACCAGAGGCTTTTGAGGCTTATTTCAGTATTTGTGCTCGTTTTTGGAGAACTATCATCCAGAATTCTTTCGACCAAATTTTACTGAAGGCTTCTCCTCTGCAAGGTTTTGTTTTAGGTCCACCCAACAGAAAGAATGACAAGATAACATTCTGAAGCCCTATCTAAAGCCTGTAGTCTTACAGAGGTAAATGACTGCACAGATGCCTGTAGTCCAGGGGCAAGCCGTGGAACAAGAAGCCTGAAGACAGAGTTGTGAGACTGTCTCATTAATTTTCGTAATTCTCACTGGATCTATTATTCTGTCACACAAAAAATAATGATCATAATCATGATAATGATGATGAGGATGATGATGATGATAGTAATGTAATTGCAAACATCCGGAGTGCTTCCTATATGCCAAACACTGTGCTAAGGGCTCCGTGCATTCACATATTGCTTCATTTAAGTTTTACAACTCTGTCGGGTAGCTTCTCTTTTAAACTTGATTACAGATAACAGAATTAAGGCAAAACCTTTTTCTGGAAGATGCAGAAGACATTCATTTGCTCGTTCATCTGAGTTTCAGCATCATATAAAAATTTGGGAAACAAAAATGGAATAAAAAATGTCTTACGTTTCTAGATGGTGCTAGAAAGTAGACTTAGAGGGAAAAGAAGAAGAAAACTAACATTATTTGAATATTATGATGTGCCAAGCACCTTTACACATATGATTTTGTTTAATCTTAATTTTGCAGGTGAAAAAAATGGAAGATTAGAGAGTTAACATAAGTTGAGCCCCCAAATGCCTGACTTTAAAATCCGCATTCTTTCCGTTCTATTATGGAATTCTGGCTCTGTCACTTACTACCCATCTCTGACTTTTTTTCTTTCTTTCTTTCTTTTTTTTTTTTTTTTTTTTTGAGACAGGGTCTCATTCTATGGCCCAGGCTGGAATGCAGTGGTGCAATCTCGGCTCACTGCAAATTCCGCCTCCTGGGTTCAAGAGATTCTCCTGCTTCAGCCTCCGAAGTAGCTGGGATTACAGGCACTTGCCACCACTCCTAGCTAATTTTTGTATTTGTAGTAGAGATGGGGTGGGGGAGTCTCACCATGTTGGCCAGGCTGGTCTCAAACTCCTGACCTCAAGTGATCTGCCCACCTCAGCCTCCCAAAGTGGTGGGATTACAGATGTGAGTCACCACGCCTGGCCCCATCTCTGACATTTTTAAAACTTCGGTGTTGTAACAGTAAAATGGAGATGAAAAGCCTGACCACCCACCCCCAAGGATGTTTTGAGAAATCGTGTGAAGTAATCGAGATGTTTGACAAAAATGAAACAGGCATGGATGTTGAGAGCAAATAATCCAAATTCGAATGAAGGAGATATGAGCATAACTATGATACAAAACGTTAGCATCATCATACTTGTTTGAGCAAAATGCCTGCAGCACAGAAAAGAGTTATTGCTGTTGCCTGGGTGAGCCACGGAAGAGTCTGTAGTGAAACTGACATTTGAGCTAAGCTCAAACAAGGAGGGTTTCATTAGGTTAAAAAAAGAAAAACAACAGGGAAGTTGAGGAAGGGCATTGTAAGGAGAGGCCACAGTGGAGGCAAAGGAATGGAGGAGTGAGAGCTTGTGATATGTCCAGGGCACAGTGAGTTGTAGAGAATACCAGAGGACCATGTGCCCTGGGAGTGGCAGATGACGAGCCTGGAATGACTGGACCAGATTTAGAAGGGCCTTGAATGCCACCCTAAGGTCTTTGCACTTAATTTTGTAGGCAACTGGGAGCCACCAAGGGTGATTACCCAAAGAATCCATAAGGACAAAGAGTCTGAACAGGGCCTTTTGCCATTCTGTTCTTGTGATGATCACAAAGTCCCATGTTCAGAACATCACAGTCTGTTGCCATGGAAATAGTAATGGGCCTCACTATGGGAATAAATTATCCTCATCATTATACCTTTCTTCCAAGGAACTCAAAGTGTTTGTTGTATGTGTTTTCTTTTCTTTCTTTCTTTCTTTTTTTTAAATAGAAGCACCAGATGGTGGTTAAGGGAAAGAAGAAAGCCTAAAGACTGTTGAATTAAAGGAGATTTCAAAGGAATGGAAGGAAAAACACAAGTTGAATTTTGAAAGGTTTAATCAAAACAGATGGCAGAATATCTCAGCCTGAGGGAAGGGGAAAACTGTCTCAGAAGCCATCTGATTTAGGAGCTTCTTCACCCTGTCTTCCTGGGTCCCTGTCTGCTCCTGCCTGCAGGCTGACTGTTCAGACTGGTTAATGAGGAAGGAAAGGTGTATGTGTGCACACGCATGCATGTGTGTACCAGATAATAGATATGCCAGACACGAGAATTAACATTGTTAAAACGCCCTTTTAATTAAAGTTCTATAAATACTGGTTTATTATGCATGGAATCTTTATTTTCAGTTTTTTTTTTAAATAATCCACAAAGTTTTATTATCTTCACAAAATTGTATTTGCTGTTTCCAGTCTGGGGGTAGAAGAAGGAAACTATTGTTTGTGCTTATCTAATTTGCACACACTTTCCTATATCACCTTTTTATTTTTTATTTGTTTATTTTGAGTCAGAGTATCACTCTGCTGGAGCATGGTGGTGCCATCATAACTGACTGCAGCCTCCAACTCCTGGGCTCAAGCAATCCTCCCGCCTCAGCCTTCTGAGTAGCTGGAACTACAAGCATGTGCCATGTGCCACCATGCCCAGCTAATTTTTTTTTTTTTTTTTTGAGACAGAGTCTCACCTCTGTTGCCCAGGCTGGAGTGCAATGGTGCAATCTTGGCTCACTGCAACCTCTACCTCACGGTTCAAGCGATTCTCCTGCTTTGGCCTCCCGAGTAGATGGGACTGCAGGTGTGCGCCACCATTCCCAGCTAATTTTTTTTTTTTTTTTTGTATTTTTAGTAGAGACAGGGTTTCGCCATGTTGGCTAGGCTGGTCTCAAACTCCTGACCTCAGGTGATCCACCCGCCTCGGCCTCCCAAGGTCCCTGGATTACCAGCGTAAGCCACAGCGCCCAGCCTAATTTTTGTATATTTTGTCGAGATGGGGTTTTGTCATGTTGCCCAGGTTGTTTTTGAACTCCTGGACTCAAGCAATCCACCCACCTCAGCCTCCCAAAGTGCTGGGATTACAGGTGTGAGCCACTGTGATTGGCCCAAGTATCATCCTGTTTTAATTTATTGCTCAGGATAGAATAATCCTATTGTTATTCCTTGTTACAGAGGTAGGCCCACAGAGATTGCAAATATTGCCCACGTTACTTCTAAGTGGCAGATACATAGCAGAGCCCTGGTCTGAACTGTGGTCAGCTCAGGCTCTTTCCAAAACTCTGAGAGACTTCTGGACCTGACACTCCAAACAGAGAATCTGAGCAAGTTACTCATTCTGCCTGAGCCTCAGTTTCCTCCATAGGATGGAAAAGCAATGCCTTCTCCAGCATTCTTCCTTTAGGGGCGTGGGCATGGAATGGAACTTGAGTCTGAAGAATGGTAGACACTATGTACAGTTCTGATATCCTGTGCACCTCATTTGAGACCTCTGTGCCCCTGTCTTGCCAGGCTGCCCAGGTTATTTTGAGTGGGCAACTCAAGTTCTAAGGATTGAAATAGTTTTGTTTTTTTTTAAATTATAAAATGCAAAAGACAGGAAGAAGTTAGGGCATTGGGGTGCTGGAGAGGTTACATTTATATAACAAGTATTTAATGAGTGTCTACTAAGTGCCTTCACTGTGTTAATTGGTGGGAATGCTAAAATAAGCAAAATGCACAGGGTCCAGCTACCTTAGAGGGCTTAGAAAAAGAGCAGGCATGCAAGGGTTTCTACCTGGAAGCTGCATTTGAAATGAGGTTTTAGCCATTATCATCCACAGCTTCCTAAACTGATATCTTATTCTGTCTTCAAGGAGGGAAGGAAAAGCATGTTTTTCTTAACCTGCTCTAACAATCTTAGGCATCCGTCCCCACTCCCTGTTCTCCTCAATACAGATCATCCTTACCACATACAATGCTTTTCAGCCTCCTGAATATTTTTGGTTTAGATATGAGCCTCAAATTAGATGGATCAAAATGCTTGAGGATGAATTCTTTATCATTCTGCTGTTTATGGACAGCCCGACTGCATAGAAATGCACTGCTGGCTGATAACCCAACCGTCTGGCTGCAGATTGTGGTTTTACTGTGAGTAGGAAGGGGAAGAGAGCAGGGCGAGACAGCTGCTGCAAAAGAGGAGCAGAGTGAGTACACAGAACCCCAGCCCCCAGGGTTCCCGGCTCATCTGCAGCCTGATCTCAAATCCTTCCAACCTGCCACAGCTCAAAAGGGGAACACTTTTCCATAAAAAGCCATGCCTTTCGGTTTGGATGTTTCTCTAACACACGCTGTCTCTAAAGTGCTTGGTTTTCTCTGCTCACCGACTTTGATTCACCTTATACAGTTCTGCGCACGACTACATTTTACTGAAGCTTAAGTGAATTTGAAAGAGTTTCTTACCCAATGTCGTTGGGTATTGGGGCTGGTGGGAACATAAAAGAACCTTTTCTGAGGAGGAGGACTGAGGTTGGAACCAGTGATGCATATCCCGAACAGGCTACAAAATGCCAGGAAGTCTTTAGAGAACTGAGAAAAAAACAAAACCAAACAGGGCTTAGAAAACCTGGAAAGGGCCGGGCATGGTGGCTCATGCCTGCAATCCCAGGACTTTGGGAAGCCAAGCTGGGCAGATGGCTTGAGCTCAGGAGTTCAAGACCAGCCTAGGCAACATGGTGAAACCTCATCTCTACTAAAAATACAAAAATTTAGCTGCGTGTGGTGGTGTGTGCCTGTGGTCCCAGTTTGGGAGGCTGACGCAGGAGCGTCACCTTGAGCCCCGGAGGTTGAGGCTGCTGTGAGCCGTAATAGCCATGACAGAGCGTTCCTCCACACTCCAGCTTGAGTGACAGAGTGAGATCTCATCTCTAAAAAAAATTTTTAAAAAGAAACAAAAAGAAAACCTGAAAAGACAATGATGAGAAGCAGCAGTTGGGAGCAGAGAAGAGAAAGTGATCAGGAGGAATGCAGAAAAGACAGAGGCCATTATGAGGGTCTCCTGGATTTTTACGGTCATCCCAGGTTCATTCTAGGGCAAGAATAGATGGACTTCAGTAGAATTGGCCATGGCCATGGAAAGGATTTTGGATTTTATTTTAGGGTTCATTAAATTGGATGTTGGGAGTCAAGGAGAAGGAGGACTCAAGGACATCAAGTTGAGCAACTGATGGTGCCATTTATGGAGAGGAAGGCCAGGGTCAAGAGAATCTAAATAATTTCATTTTGCCACTGTAAATTTGAGTTGTGTTTGGATGCAGGAGTCTGAAACTCAGAGGAGAGGTTTGAATTGGAGAAACGAATTTGGGAGTCGCCAACACATAGATTCTTAATGCCATAGGAATGGAGGTAATCATCCAGGAAGACAGTCCTTCTCCTAACCTGTGTTTTAAAAGGGGAGAAAATTGAAGCTGGGGGAGGTCAAAAAACTTGTTAAATAGACCCATTTTGCCACCAGTGAATGATGGAACCTAGATTCAAACCAAAGGCCACAGTGGGTATAGAGTAGCTACTATTATTGCTGTTGTTGTTCCTGTTGTCATGGCTATTATTTCTTGCTGAGATTAAGGGCTTGGCTCCATGACATTTATGCAAAACCAGTTCAGCTCCCTAAACAGCCCCCATAAAATTCCTCTGTGATGATACTCCAGTGCCCTGGGAAATCCTAAGGCTCTGCCTCCCACCTGTCATTAGAAATTGCTTGTCCTGTCCTGGGAGCTCCAGTACCTGTTCCACTGCCCAGCACCTGGTTATTTCTGCCGCGTTTCCCAGTTTCTTTGACTTGACACTTCAGTGGGACTCTCTGTGTGGCATGTGCCCAGCTTTGCCCACGGGTGCTATCTTTCCCTTGGCTCCATCAATTACAGCCCATGAGCCAGTTGTGCCTCATCTCTGAGACCACTCCTGGCTCTCAGATCCCTAAAGCAAGTATGGTTCCCTGTGTACTTGCCTGTCCAGGAGGAAAGTTCAGGCAGTATCTTGTCTCTGTCCTTCAATCTATTCTTTCCGTTAAAGGCATCCTGGATATTCTTCTGAGGCCTACCTTATTTTTCCAGACTTGAGCTAATCTAATAAGATTTTTCATTCCATCATCTTGCCTCTTCTGAGCCTTTTCTTGCTTTTCTCTTCCATGCTTCCCTTGTAGTCTTTAATGCTTTTCAAAAAACCTACTTTACCTCCTTCTTCTTGTTTTAAGGTGTTCTTTTTTTTTCTTTTTCTTTTTTTTTTGAAGACCTTTCACAATTTCGTTCCTAGGTATTGCTTTCTCCCACACCGTGCCTGATTATTCCTAGCTTCAACATTAAAAAAAATAATAATTTAATCTTCATTGTTACCTTTTATTTATTTATTTCTTTTGAGACAGAGTTCACTCTGTTGTTCAGGCTGGAGTGTGGTGGTACTATCTTGGCTCACTGTAGCTTCCACCTCTGCCTCCTGGGTTCAAGCAGTTCTCCTGCCTCAGCCTCCCCAGTACCTGGGACCACAAGCATGCACCACCTTGCCTGGCTAATTTTTGTATTTTTAGTAGAGATGGGGTGTCACCATTTTGGCCAGGCTGGTCTCAAACTCCTGGCCTCACATGATCTGGCTGCCTTGGCCTCCAAAAGTGCTAGGATTACAGGTGTGAGCCACTACACCCGGCTACCATTACCATTTGACATTGGCCGATTCTACCTTGCTCTGGGGTATCTTATCAAAATTCATGAGTATTGTTTGGGAGAGGGCTAGGAATTTAATCCTCCATTTTTCCTCCATTGCTAAGAGACCTTCCGGTAGAATGCATCTATTGGTTGTTGATAGTCAACATTCATTCAGATTGTTCAGTAGCCATGCTGACCAGCTATTTAATATTTTTAAGATTCTCTCCCTTCAAATATCAACATTTCTACAATAGAGGCATACAGAGACTGACAACTTTTTTTTTTTTTTTTTTTTTTTTTTGAGACAGAGTCTTGCTCTGTAGCCCAGGCCGGAGTGCAGCGGCCGGATCTCAGCTCACTGCAAGCTCTGCCTCCCGGGTTCATGCCATTCTCCTGCCTCAGCCTCCCGAGTAGCTGGGACTACAGGCGCCCGCCACCACGCCCGGCTAATTTTTTGTATTTTTAATAAAGACAGGGTTTCACCGTGTTAGCCAGGATGGTCACGATCTCGTAACTTCGTGATCCGCCCGCCTCGGCCTCCCAAAGTGCTGGGATTACAGGCGTGAGCCACTGCGTCTGGCCGAGAATGACAGCCTTTTAACTTGAATAACCAGCCTGAGAATTCACAGAATCGAAATACCAGTTTGTAAGATTTTAGGGGGCCCACTGACCTCTACATTCTTTCTGGAAATAATATGAAGAAATAAGGTCAGCAAAAACTCAAAACAGAAGGTTTATAGGGCTTCCTTGCCGAGAATTGATGCTGCTATTATCATTCAAAAGGTGAGGGTTCCCTGTGCCTCCATCCAGTAATTCTCAACCAGGGACACTCTTGACTCTTAGGGGAAATACAAGAATTCCCAGGTGCAGGGGAGGGGATAGTTTGAAAAACATACATTCTAGGATTGAGCATGTTTTTTCAAAGTATTTTATATGTATTATATAGATACATATTTCTGTTTTTTTAAACTCCATCTTAAAAACACATATATATGTGTACCTATATGTATTTTTTTCTAAGACGGAGCCTTGCTCTGTCACCCAGGCTGGAGTGTAGTGGTGTGATCTCAGCTCACTGCAACCTCCGCCTCCTGGGTTCAAGCAATTCTCCTGCCTCAGCCTCCTGAGTAACTGGGATTACAGGTGTCCACCACGACGTCCAGCTAACTTTTGTATTTTCAATAGAGACGGAGTTTCACCATGTTGGCCAGGCTGGTCTCGAACTCCTGACCTTAAGTGATCCACCTGCCTTGGCCTCCCAAAGGGCTGGGATTACAGGCGTGAGCCACTGTGTTCAGACTAGAATATATTTTTTAATATTTGAAAAATAAATGAGGCATTTTGTTTTCATCATGTGAGTTAAAGAAAGTAAAACTGAGCCTGGGCAACAAAGTGAGACTCTGTTTCTGCAAAAAATTGGAAACAAAAATGCTAGTCAGGGCAGGGTGCAGTGGCTCATGCCTGTGATCCCAGCACTTTGGGAGGCCGAGGCAGGTGGATCACTTAAGCTCAGGAGTTTGAGACCAGCCTGGCCAACATGGTGAAACCCCATCTCTACTAAAAATACAAAAATTAGCCGGGCATGGTGGCATGCACCTGTAATCCCAGCTACTCAGGAGGCTGAGGCAGAAGAATTGCTTGAACCCAGGAGGCCAAGGTTGCAGGGAGCCGAGATTGTGCCATTGCACTCCAGCCTGGGCGACAGAGTGAGACTCCCCCTCAAAAAAAAAAAAAAAGTTAGTTGGGCCTGCTGTCATGTACCTACAGTCCCAGCTACTGGGGAGGCTGAGATGAGAGGATCAACTGAGTCCGGGAGGTCGAGGCTGCAATGAGCTATGAGCAAGCCCCTGCACTCCAGCCTGAGTGACAGAGCAAGACTCTATCTCAAAAAAGAAAAAAAGTAAAACTGGACATATGCAGAAAATAAAATAATCTCAATAGAGAGGGAGAGGGAAATGTTTTTCTAACTTTTTTGTTGTGAACCACAGTAGGAAATACATTTTACATCTTAACTCAGTACACATTGTGTGTGTATATGTGTGTGTGTGTGTGTGTAATTACAACAACCAAAACATCTGTTTTTTAAAACAGTACATACTATTCTTTTTAAAAAATGCTAGTCAAGACCATTCAAATTGATTTCATGACCTACAGTTTGAAAAACATTGCCCTGAGGTAATAGGTGATAGTGTCAGAATCTTGGGAGAGGGTAAGATTTTTTAATTTATCAAAAAAGAAGCATTTTTAAGAGTTGACCATGTCCTTAAGAGTGCAGACTTACTTTTCTTTTTATTTTCTTTAGGGTCTCTTTTATTCCTGCTTACATGAACAATGAGTAAGATTGCAAAGCCAGTTTACTACAGCATGTGGAAATCTTAGATGATATACTACATGAAGTTGGTAAATCGCAGGTACATGGTTCCATTGTTTAAACTTAAATTAATCTAACAACATATTAAAAGCTTGTTTAATAAATAGTTTATCATGTGGTTTTTAGTTCTATCAGGTCAATTTTACCCCCCATTCTAAATGCAGGTCCAGTTCTTAGCTCACCTGGCTCACAGGAAAGCCAAGTCCTATTTTCCCTACATACTTGAGACCTCATCCTCCCATACAGAACGGGTCACATTCCACTCAGTCTCTTGAAATCCCAAGCAGTGATATTCTCTTTCCACCTCCACCCACCCATCCATCAACATACCTTGCAACTGGCTTCTCTTGCTGGTCTTCTACTTAAACTACTTTTAAAGTAAAGCCCTTTCTAAGAGTGACTTTCTAATCTTTTCTCCTAGATCCTGATCTCACAGCTCCTATATTCTGCTTCTTTCTACAGATCCATTTCCTGTCTATTGACAGCTTCCTCTGCATTATCATTGTTTCTTGTCTCTTGAACTTTGGTTGGCAACTTGCAGTCCTTTCGATTTCAGCCACCACTGCTTTGTTTTTTCCCTAGTCCTAAGCCCTGAGAGAGGGAAAGTGACTTGCTTAGCTCACCTTTTTTGCACCAGATGGCCCCAGGTCGGGGGCCCCATCTTTTTTCAGTCATTCATTTTTTGGTTACCTTTTGAGGGATATGTGGTGTAGCATCTCCAGGGGACTTACTCAAGGAGAGGTAGTTGGGAGAGAAGGTAGAAAATCGGTTATCTCTAGTTGAACTTAAGGTTCAACATCATCTTTATTTTGATCTACAGAGTCCTAGTAGATGACAATACAGGTCTATAAACAAGTGATAACTTGTGCAATCAACCAATTCATCCATTTCACAAATGGGAGTGATTGTTTGCTTTATGAAGTGAACTCTTACTTTATATGAGGAACCATCATGGGATTCCTTCAAACAGCAGATTCTCTTTTCATATATACAAAATGATTTATTTTACAAAGGGTGATTACCTGTGGCTTTCTCTCAGGAAAAGGAAATGCGGTTTCTTCCATCACAATCATATGCCTTACAGTTTTGATACAATACTCAGTCCAGTTCATTGATTTCCATTCTTAAGTATATGAAAATCTTTTTTTCCCCCTGGTTTATTTATAGTTGCATCCCATGGACAAATATTCTTTACTCAGCATCTCCTTTTACTTTCTTACTTTTATCCTTGCTTTCTTTTCCCTTTTTCTGTTTACTCCTACATTATTCCTCCCTCCCATTTTAGTCAAATTTGCTTCTGCTATTTTTGTGCACTTCATAGGTGGACATTCAAGGAGACTGATGAATGAAGCTCCAGTCAAAGATCTGTAGCATTAAGGCAGCCATATCCAGGCTCTCATAGCACAGAAATACCAGTAATGCTATTGCTCAGGTGTGCTGCGTATGCTTATTCTACTATGCAAGTGATTATACGACTCAGTTCCACGGTTGACCTTACATCTCAAATCAGCTCAATAAATTAGAAGACTTGGCCTCTTTTTTTAAAAACTTTTATTTTATGTTCGGGGGGCATGTGCAGGTGGTTATATAGGTAAACTTGTGTTATGGGGATTTGTTGTATAGATTATTTTGTCACCCAGGCACTAAACCTAGTACCCAATAGTTACTTTTTCTGATCCTCTTTCTTCTCACCCTCCACCCTCAAGTAGGCACAAGTGTCTGTTGTTTCCCTCTTTATGTCCATGTGTTCTCATCATTTAGCTCCCACTTCTAAGTAAGAACATGTGCTATTTGGTTTCCTGTTCCTGCGTTAGTTTGCTAAGGATAATGGCTTCCAGCTCCATCCATGTTCCCACAAAGGACGTGATCTTGTTCTTTTCATGGCTGCATAGTATTTCATGGGATGTTTATACACTGTTAGTGGGAGTGTAGCTCAATCATTGTGGAATGCAGTGTGGCAATTCCTCAAAGAGCTAAAAACAGAACTACCATTCAATCCCATTACTGGGTATATACCCAAAAGCATACAAATTATTCTACCATAAAGATACATGCACGCTTATGTTCATTACAGCACTATTCACAATAGCAAAGACATGGAGTCAACCTAAATGCCCATCAATGACAGATTAGACTTGGCCTCTTATGGGAACATATTTTGTTGTTGTTGTTCTGGATAATGGCCCTGACTCATGAACTCCTTAAGTCATTCCCCATATTAGCTAGTTTTCTGTTATCTTCACTTTGATGTTAAGCCAACATCTTAGCATATTTAAAATTGAATTTCTCATATTCTTAGTCAAATTATATTCCCTTTCCAGCTTCCCTACTGATAATGACGATGATGAACATTACTCCCTTTCACTTGTCCAGCACATTGCAGCTTTCTTGCACATCATCTTATTTGTGCCTTACAAAACCACTATGTGGTGAGCAGAGACACTTTACAAATGGGAAGAGTGGGCTAAGAGGGGTTAAGTCAGTTGTTCAAAGTGGTAGGGACAGGTCTTCTCACTCTTGGTCCTATGCTTTAAGCTCAGAGGCACTACCCTGCTCCTCAAGCTAACAACCTTATGGCTCTTTCTGTTCCTTTTTCTCTTGCATGTCCCATGTCTAACCCATCAAAAACTTATCCTAATTTCTTCTTCTACATTGTCTCCTACTTGCCATTATCAAAGCAGTTAAACAACTGCCTTCTTGGTCTAGGCCCTCATCTGCTCATTTGTGAGTCACTGTAAGCATCTCCTGTTTTCCACATTTCTATTCTTTTCTGCTCTAATTCATCCAAAAGACATTTGTTAGAATATTGTTTATTTTGCATATTTCCTCTCTTTCATATCTTCTTCTCTTTTTTTTTGCCATGTGCATTTTGAGGTATAATTCTGGCTTCCTGTCAGACTGGAATGAAGAAGGGTCCACATAGCAGTTGTTGGGACAGCTAGTAATTACCTTAGTAATTCCCACGCCTCACTTGAATAGTAAATACCTGTGGATAATTGGAAAAATAACGTGTGAAGATGCTGCTCTCATGTTATCACTCCCTTGTGGCCCACATCAGCTTTCTATTTCCTGTTTTGGAAAATGCAAACCCTGCAGGTCCTATATCCAAGACTGTCTATTAACTGAATTTGCAGACCCTGCCCTAAGTACCAAGGTAATGTAGTATTCATGCCATCTGTCCCAAATTCAAGGGTGCTTGTAGCCAGGGGGCTCCCTTCAGGGGAATAAATGATGTATAGCTATACATTTTGGTGATGCCAGAAGTAGCCCAAATAATATGAAAAGAAGCAACACGTACTGTGTTCCTCTTTGATGTCACCAACAACTCTGGTGTTTTACCTACTTTATCTAATTGAATGCCAACATCAGCTCTGCAAAGCAGAAAACACAGGGGTGGGTGCAGGGAATCCCAGCTGGGCCGACAAACCTAGGTTCAACCCAGAGTTCTGACAGATCTATAAATGTCTGGAAGTCTGGTGGGAAGGGATCTATTTGCTTGAAGAGTCAAGGAAGTCCAGAGAAAGAGCTCATTCTAAGGACAATGGGGCAAATTTGGGTGAAAGTGGGAGGGATGTCATTAATATTGTAAGCTGCTTGTCACTAACATTATATGCTGTCTCTGCTCTGGGGATTTCTGCCTTAGTCTAGTAAGACTGAATAAAAGAACAGAAGCAAACAAACAAAGCCACTGCACTTG
This sequence comes from Macaca mulatta, assembly GCF_049350105.2. NCBI lineage: Eukaryota > Metazoa > Chordata > Mammalia > Primates > Cercopithecidae > Macaca > Macaca mulatta. Next base: position 100,549,144 of record NC_133418.1, on the reverse strand, counting down.
AAAGCTATTAAGGCAGGATAGTATGACCTGAAGCACCCTTGCTGAGCAGCGTACATGGCAGAGCCATGGGGTTCTGAAAGGAACCAAGAGCACGCAGTGATCTGGGAGCATGAAGGCATTGGGAACCTGCAGCCTCAGACTAAGCCTTCACCATCTGGCCACAGACTTCACTCCAGGGTGCCAGAGGCAGAAAACAGGGAAATGCAGACTCTGTTGGCTGCTTGGACAAATACAGTGCTTTAAGAATACATTTTAAAAAAGAAGAAGAGGCCAGGTGTGGTGGCTCACGCCTGTAATCCCAACACTTTGGGAGGCCGAGGCAGGCGGATCATAAGGTGAGGAGATTGAGACCATCCTGGCCAGCATGGTGAAACCCCATCTCTACTAAAAATACAAAAAAATTAGCTGGGTATGGTGGCATGCGCCTGTAATCCCAGCTACTTGGGAGGCTGAGGCAGGAGAATCTCTTGAACCTGGGAGGCGGAGATTGCAGTGAGTCGAGATTGCGCCATTGCACTCCAGCCCGGCCACAGAGTGAGACTCCCTATCAAAAAAAAAAAAAAAAAAAAAAAAAGAATACATATGAGAGAACACTGTCCCCATGTTACATGTCCCCTCCTCGCTCCCAGAGTAATGTGGGAGGAAATCAGAGGCCTATTTCACAAATACTAGTGAGGAAGCAGGCCCAGGGAAATGGTAACTATTTAAAAAAATGTTTTTTAAATAATAGAGACAGGTTCTTGCTATGTTGCCCAGGCTGGTCTTGAACTCCTGGGCTCAAGCAATCCTCCTGCCTCGGCCTCCCAAATTTCTGGGATTACAGGCATGAACCACTCAGCCCAGCCACTATTATTATTTTTGTCAGCATAATTTCAGCTACTACCTATTCTCACATCTGATTAGTATGGCCTGGGAAGCAGGTCACAAATAAATTTTCATCTCCATTACACATGACAAACTGAGGCTTGAGAAATTTAAGTCACTTGTCTAAATTAATACAATTACGAAGTGGCAGAGCTCAGGTTAAGAGTCCAGTCTTTTTGGTTTCAAAGCCCATATTCTTCCCACTACATTATTTATTCAACAAACATTTATTGAATGCCCACTATGAGTCACTCACAAGAGGGGATAAGGAACAAAAAAGCCCCTACCCACATGAACCTTCCATCCAGTGGCAGAGACAGCTAGCTGTTCACCAAAATTTGTAGTCTCCTCTTCTGCCTGCACTCATAGCTAGACTACATTTCCCAGCTTCCCTTGCAGTTAGGTCTCTGGCCAGTCCAACATGAGTGGAAATGAGTGACACTTCTAGGCCTGGCCCACAAGAACCTCCCTCCCATGTTTCTGTATACCGAGAGGACTAGTGCAACCTTGGAAGTCAAGTGTGGAAAATGGCAGGGCTGCCTCCACTGATGAGGAACATGTGACTTGGCCTGTTATATGATCAATAACTCAATTTATATTGTGGTTGAGACATCATAAATTTAGGAGTTTTTTGTTTTTTGTTTTTTTTGAGATGGAGTTTTGCTCTTGTTGCCCAGGCTGGAGGGCGATGGTGCGATCTCGGCTCACCGCAACTTCCCAGGTTCAAGCGATTCTCCTGCCTCAGCCTCCCTAGTAGCCGGGTTTACAGGCACACACCACCACGCCCAGCTAATTTTGTATTTTTAGTAGAGACGGGGTTTCTCCATGTTGGTCAGGCTGGTCTTGAACTCCAAACCTCAGGTGATCTGCCCGTCTCGGCCTCCCAAAGTGCTGGGATTACAGGTGTGAGCCACTGTGCCCAGCCAGGAGTTTATTTTTTATAGTATTAGCTACATCTTAATTAAAACATACTTCTAAAATAGATCAGTATACCAAAAAGACACATGTGCTTGTATGTACGTTGCCACATTTCATACATAGTAAAGGCATGGGATCAACCTAGGGGCCCATCAATGGTGGGTTGAATAAAAAAAAAAAAATGTGGTAGAGATACACCATGGAATACTATGCAGCCATAAAAAAGAATGAGATCATGTCCTTTGCAGCAGCATAGATGGAGCTGGTGGCCATAATCCTAAACAAATTAATGCAGGAAAAGAAACCAAATACTGTATGTTCTCACTTACAAGTGGGAGCTAAACATTGAGCACACACAGACATAAACATTGGAGCAACAGACACTGCAGGCTACTAAAGGGGGAGGAGAGGCAGTGGGGCATGGGTTGAAAAACTACCCACTGGGTACTATGCTCCTATCTGGGTGCAATATACCCACGTAACAAACCTGTACATGTACCCCACGTATCTAAAATAAAAGCTGAAATTTAAAAAATACTCCTACATGAATACCTGCCTAGACTGATTTTCGTTTTACCAGAAGAATTATAGATAAAGTTTCTTCCTTTTTAAACTAAACTACTCCCTTGAAAATCTAGTGGTGTTGGATGTCAAGGATGTCAAACAATCACCTGCTGGCTCAAAGGGGCTCCTGCTGGCTGCATGGGTACCACGAGGGACACATGTGAGAAGGCCCGCCTTGATCCGGCATGGCCTGTGTGACTGAGGGGGTAATTCCATCTATGTGTGGTTTTGTCTTAACCACCCCACTTTGCAAAAACACTTGACGCTACACTCTGCAACTTGGCCTCTAATTGATTATAATAAAGGTGATATTTAACCTCTCTCTGCCACTCTTTTGTATTATTTCTCCATTTGTTCAGAACTCAGGTTGGGAAGACGGTTGTTACTTATTGGGCCACCATAGAGACCTCAAAAGTTATCATAATTTTTGGATAAATCAGTAGTCAGGGATTGTATTATGATAATTGTGTAAATAATTGTCACTGTCGAACCAAGTGGTATATTGTGATTATGTCTTGTTTCCAGTTTGATTTTTTTCTTGAAGTTAATGAATGCTATGTTTTTGGTTCTTAATTTATTTTTAGTTTTATATGAACCTATACTATTTTTCCAACTACTGTAATTTCTCTGTCAAAAAATTTTTCAAGCAGTACACTGAAAGCACTAACCCTAAAGGAAAAGCCGGGCCAGGCATGGTGGCTCACGTCTGTAATCACAGAACATTGGGAGGCTTAGGTGGGAGGACTGTTTGAGCCCAGCCTGGGCAATGCAGTGAGACCCTCATCTCTACAAAAAAATTTCTAAAATTAGCTTGATGTGGTGGTGCATGACTATAGTCCTAGCTACTTGGAAGGCTGAAGCAGGAAGATAGCTTGAGCCAAGATATTCAAGGCTGCAGGGAACTATGATTATGTCACTGTATTATGTCACTGTACTCCAGCCTGGGCAACAGAGCAAGGCCCTGCCAAAAAAAAAAAAAAAGAAGAAGAAGAAGAAGAAAGAAAAAAGAAAAGAAAAGAAAAGCCAACAAAATGAAAAAACATTAATTTTAAGAACTTCAGATCATCAAATGATAAGATTAAAAGATTAAAAGGAAAACCACATAATGGGAGAAGACATATGTAATACATATATATCCCAAGAAGGATTTTTGTCCGGAATATATAAAGAGCCCCTACAGATCAATAAGAAACAGAGACAATGCAATCAGAAGGTGGGCAAAAGATTTTGACAGGCATCTCAAAAAAGAGCATTTCAAATGGCCCTTAAACATATGAAAAAATAATCCACTTCACGAGTCATCTGAGGAATCTAAGTTAACATCACAGTAAGATATTGCACACCTACCAGACTGGTTAAAATTAAGGATTGTCAAGGATGTGGAGCAACTGGAACTTGTACACACTGCTATTAAAAACATAAATCTGGCCGGGCGCGGTGGCTCAAGCCTGTAATCCCAGCACTTTGGGAGGCCGAGACAGGTGGATCACGAGGTCAGGAGATCGAGACCATCCTGGCTAACACAGTGAAACCCCGTCTCTACTAAAAAATACAAAAAACTAGCCGGGCGAGGTGGTGGGTGCCTGTAGTCCCAGCTACTCAGGAGGCTGAGGCAGGAGAATGGCGTGAACCTGGGAGGCGGAGCTTGCAGTGAGCTGAGATCCGGCCACTGCACTCCAGCCTGGGCGACAGAGCGAGACTCCGTCTCAAAAAAAAAAAAAAAAAAAAGTATAAAAACATAAATCTGGGCTGGGCTTGGTGGCTCATACCTGTAATCCCAGCACTTTAGGAGGCTGAGGCGGGCGGATCACAAGGTAAGGAGTTTGAGACCAGCCTGGCCAATATGGTGAAACCCTGTCTCCACTAAAAATACAAAAATGAGCTGGGCATGGTGGCAGGCACCTGTAGTCTCAGCTACTTGGGAGGCCGAGGCAGGAGAATCGCTTGAATCCAGGAGGCCGAGATCGTGCCACTGCACTCCAGCACTTTGGGAGGCTGAGGTGAGTGGATCAGTTACGGTCAGGAGTTCAAGACCAGCCTGGCCAACATGGCAAAACCCTGTCTCTACTAAAAATACAAAAAAAAAGAAAAAGAAAAATTAGCTGGGTGTGGTAGCTCGCACCTGTAGTTCCAGCTACTCAGGCGGTTGAGGCAGGAGAATCGCTTGAACCCAGGAGGTAGAGGTTGCAGTGAGCCAAGATCGTGCCACTGCACTCCAGCCTGGGAGACAGAGTGTGACTCTGTCTCAAAAATAATAATAATAAATAAATAAATAAATAAAAACACAAATCTGTACAACCACTTTGGATAACTGTTTGTACTACCAATTAATGCTGAACTTGTATAAAACATACTCTTTGAACTAGCAATTTCACTCCTTGGTATATACCCAGGCTTGATATATACCCAGCAGAAATGAGTGGATATATTCACAAGAAAATATGTACCAGAATGTTCATAGCAGCACTATTAGTAATAGCCAAAAACAGGAAAGAACGTTCATCAACAGTAGAATGGATAAACAGCAGTGTACTCATAAAACAAAATACCACACAGCAAAGAGAAAGAACAAATTACTTGTGGTGTCATGGGTGGATCCCATAAAATGTAATGTTGAATGAAAGAAACCAGAGACAAAAGAGCACAAAATATATGATTCAACTTATATAAAGCGCCAAACCAGGCAAAATCACGATGGAGATAGAAGTTAGTTTAGCAGTTACCTTTGTTGGGGGAAGGGAGGGCATCAGGGGATGTTCTGGGTTGCTGGTTAGATTTTATTTCTCAATCTGGGTTCTGATTACACATTTTGTTCACTTTGTGACAATTTTTTGAGCTGAGCACTTATGATCTGTGTATTTTTCTATATGTATTCTAAATTCTATACTATTCTATGCTATAATCAGAAAAATTTGAATCACCAGATCATGCAGACATATTGAAAAAATATTGAAAACTTCCAGGAAATGAGACCCATGTAGATAACCTCCAAGCCCACGAATTCATCTTTATCTGTAGGATTTGGTCTCTGGAATGATAGATGTCAATTCTAATGTGTACACTTCTCAGAGGTAGAAAGGAACTTATGCAGCATCTTGTCTAATCACCTGTTCATCCTCCTTTAAGGGTAAATATCTAAATGGAAATGCCCAGAATGCATATCAATTATTTTTTGTCTTCCTAGAATTCCTTCCTTGGGACTGCCCCTGGACATCCAATACGTGGTTTTGACAGGTTTGTCAATCACAAAACCCTGCTGTCTACTCCCAACATAGAGGTTGATGTTTGATCTTTGGCCAATAACACTTTTTTCCCACAGGAATTTAAGTTTCGAGTTGGTTGCTGAAACCAGCTGAAACACTGACACAGCAGATGATAAAGCTACATTATCTGATAGCAGTGCCATAGAAAGTTACAAGTCCCTGCTGCTACGATCCTTGAAGCTTCTTTGGGTCTGGCCTTTTGAGGCCAAATTACCCAGCAAATCTTTTTATTCTCTGACCTGTCCTATATCTTTTCAATAAATTAATTTTTGTGTCACACCAAGGATCTATTTCTATTGCTTTCAAGCAAATAATTAATCCAGCATTAGACCTTCAACCTGGAAAGTCTGGAAACCCAGTGCTATTAGTTCATCCAAGAATTATTAGGTTGCAAAGAAGTGACTCATATTGGCCAAACTCATAGAAATTTGATGTATACACCACAAGATTTATGGATTACTTTATTCTAGGAGATATTCTTAGTGTTAAAACAAAAGCAATCACTTTGCAGAGGCCATTCGTTTCACATTTAACATTAATATTAACTAAGAACTGCCTGTTAGGTATTATGGTGAGCAAAGAAAAGTCAAACTTGGTGTTTTCAAAGTGATTTTTATAACTTTAAAAATCATGGCAGCTGGGCACAGTGACTCACGCCTGTAATCTCAGCACTTTGGGAAGCCATGGCAGGTGGATCACAAGTTCAGTAGATCAAGACCACCTTGGCTAACACAGGTAAAAAATTTGCCAGGCATGGTGGGACGCGCCTCTAGTCCCAGCTACTCAGGAGGCTGAGGCAGGAGAATCACTTGAACCCAGGAGGCAGAGGTTGCAGTGAGCCGAGATCATGCCATTGCACTTCGGCCTGGGCGACAGACGGAGACTCTGTCTCAAAAAAAAAAAAAAAAAAAAAGTCTTGGGCCAGGCGAGGTGACTTATGCCTGTAATCCCAGCACTTTGGGAGGCCAAGGCAGGCGGAACATCTGAGATCAGGAGTTCGAGACCAGCCTGGCTAACATAGTGAAACCCTGTTTCTACTAAAAACACAAAAAATTAGCCGGGCGTGGTGGCGCACGCCTGTAATCCCAGCTACTCAGGAGGCTGAGGCAGGAGAATTGCTTGAACCCAGGAGGCAGAGGTTGCAGTGAGCCAAGATCATGCCACTGCACTCCAGCCTGGGCAACAAGAACGAAACTCCCTCTCAACAACAACAACAACAACAACAAAACCAAAAAACCAAAAACAAAACCCTCCAAAATGCAGTGCACCTTCTTTACATGAGCATACCTCTCTACCTGGAACAAGTATAAATTCTCTCCTTAATAAAAAATAAAGGGGGCCGGGCACGGTGGCTCAAGCCTGTAATCCCAGCACTTTGGGAGGCCGAGACAGGTGGATCACGAGGTCAGGAGATCGAGACCATCCTGGCTAACATGGTGAAACCCCGTCTCTACTAAAAAAAAAAAAAAAAAAAAGCAAAAAACTCACCGGTCGAGGTGGCAGGCGCCTGTAGTCCCAGCTACTCAGGAGGCTGAGGCAGGAGAATGGCGTGAACCCGGGAGGCGGAGCTTGCAGTGAGCTGAGATCCAGCCACTGCACTCCAGCCTGGGCGACAGAGCGAGACTCCGTCTCAAAAAATAAATAAATAAATAAAACATTTCCAACCCTCTGCTTTTGTTTACATTGTTCTCTTTTCTAGGAGTGCTCCCTACTTCTTCCCTTCTTTTCTGAATCCTAGCCGTCTTTTAAGACCCGCTCTTGAAGCACCCACAAATCCTCTCACAGATCCCTCAGTATTCAAGGGATTATAATCTTATCTCCTGGTATAATTATCAGTCTGCAACTTCTTAAAGCTAAGTTTTCTACCATCAGTCCTCAATGTCATAAAATTTTCTTTGAATATTTTCTGTGATTAAGTCTTGTCAGGAACCTGGCCTGTCAGATACATGATGAGAGTGGGTGGCAGATATTGGGGATAGTTGCAGGCTAGTGAAGGAAATTGGCATATGGATTAAGGAAGGGCAGGTCTCATACAGGTGCTGCCAGTTCACAAACTAGATTAGTCAAGGATGACAGATATCAAGACAAGTGGCCAGTATGAGGGGTTGCTGAAGTTTGGAGGACACAGTTGAAGGAATAGTGAGTAAGGCCTTGCTCTACTGCACAGAGAAGCTTCAGGCTGAGAATTTGTGGGGAAGAAGTTTCTTCTGTAGCATGCGACATTGCTTTGTACACTCTCTCTTCCACTCAGCAAGAGAGCCTTTTAAAAACTTAGCATTGGCCGGGCGCGGTGGCTCAAGCCTGTAATCCCAGCACTTTGGGAGGCCGAGACGGGCGGATCACGAGGTCAGGAGATCGAGACCATCCTGGCTAACACAATGAAACCCCGTCTCTACTAAAAATACAAAAAAATTAGCCGGGCGAGGTGGCGGGCGCCTGTAGTCCCAGCTACTCGGGAGGCTGAGGCAGGAGAATGGCGGGAACCCGGGAGGCGGAGCTTGCAGTGAGCCGAGATAGCGCCACTGCACTCCAGCCTGGGACAGAGCGAGACTCCGTCTCAAAAAAAAAAAAAAAAAACTTAGCACTATTGGTTTCTGAGTATCAATATAAGCAATAGCCATGTGCAGTGCTGATAGTATGGACAGGTGCAGCCACACTGGTGGCTTAGGGTTGGTCTGTTGGTCAGCTTCTGAGTCATATCCATTGTTAAAAATGTTTAATATCCCCCCTATATATATGTATAATGTCTCTATTTGTTTTGTTTAATTTCTATCAAGGGCACCAGCTGCTCTGCTATTCACATCAAGATTTACATGATAGATTTCATTTGGCACTGAAAACTCAGGATGATGAATAACTTCATGCTGTAGTGTACAGTTCCAATTAATATCAGCACTGAAGTCCCCAGAACTGTCAGCTTCTCTCTACGGCAGTGACTACTGAAAATTTGTCTTGGTTTCTTGGATGTCATCCAATATATCGGCCAAAGAGGCCAAAGCAGGCATCTGTTTTATATTTCAATCTCCTTCTTGCTTCTTTTTTTTCCCCTTCTTTAATTTGGACTTAAACTTTTGCTGAGTACATAAGTAAAGCACTGGAAGGTCCACTTATCATTTGTTCATTCATTTGTTTTTCCGACAGATATTACAGAGCTCCTACTGTGTGCCAAAACCTGGTAAGCAAAACCTGACGTGGCCCTTGTCCTCATGGAATTTAGTGTCAAGTAGATATGGCAGAACAGGATAAGCCAAGAAGTCATGTCACCATTTGTGGCTTTAATTTCATCCCCTAAACCTTGTTTGGTCTTTTTTTTTTCCTTTCTTTCAACTTCAATCTTCTCTTTTCTTTTCTTTTTTTTTTTCTTTCTTTTTTTTTTTGAGACAGAGTCTCATTCTGTCGTCCAGGCTGAAGTGCAATGGCAGGTTCTCGGCTCACTGCAGCCTCCACCTTCCAGGTTCAAGCGATTCTCCTGTTTCAGCCTCCTGAGTAGCTGGGATTACAGGTACCTACCACCATGCCTGGTTAATTTTTGTACTTTTAGTAGAGATGAAGTTTCACCATGTTGGCCAGGCTGGTCTTGAACTCTTGACCTCTGACCTTAGATGATCCACCCACTTCAGCCTCCCAAAGTGCTGGGATTATAGGTGTGAGCCACCATGCCTGGCCTCTCAACTTCAATCTTTTCTAATAAATGATCTTCTCCCTATGCCCACCAGCATGTTTATGTCTCCCTTTTCCTGAAATGATAATCTTCTTTACTTTTTTTTCTTTTATTTTAGGTTCAAGGTACATATCCAGGTTTGTTATATAGGTAAATGTGTCATGGGGGTTTGTTATAAAGATTATTTTGTCATCTAGGTAGTAAGCCTAGCAACCAATAGTTCTTTTTTCTCATCCTCTCCCTCCTCTCACCCTCCATCCTCAAGTAGGCCCCAGTGTGTGTTGTTCCCCTCTTTGTGTCTACATATTCTCATCACTTAGCTCCCACCTCTAAGTGAGAACATGTGGCATTTGGTTTCTTGTTCCTGCATTACTTTGCTATGGATAATGGCCCTTAGCTCCATCCATGTTCCTGCAAAGGACATGATCTCATTCCTTTTCATGGCTGCATAGTATTCCATAGTGTATCCATACCACATTTTTGTTATCCATTCTGCCATTAATGGGCATTTAGGTTGATTCCATGTCCTTGCTATTGTGAATAGTGCTGCAGTGAACATATATGACCAGTGTCTTTATGGTAGAAGGATTTATATTCCTTTGGGTATACACCCAGTAATGGGATTGCTGGGTTGAATGGTAGTTCTGTTTTTAGCTTTTTGAGGAATCACCACACTGCTTTCCACAATGGTTGAACTAATTTATACTCCCACCAACAGTGTATAAGCATTCCCTTTTCTCTGCAACCTCTCCAGCATCTGTTGTTTTTGACTTTTTAATAATGGCCATTCTAACTAGTGTGAGATGGTATCTCACTGTGGTTCTGATTTGCATTTCTGTAATAAGAATACTCTTTTCTTCATTTAAGTTATTTGTTTATTTTTATTTACTTATTTTTGAGAAGGAGTCTTGCTCTGTCACCCAGGTTAGAGTGCAAAGGCGCAATCTCAGCTCACTGCAACCTCCACCTCCTGGGTCCAAGTGATTCTCCTGCCTCAGCCTCCCGAGTAGCTGGGATTACAGGCGTCTGCCACCACACCCGGCGAATTTTTGTATTTTTAGTAAAGACAGGGTTTCACCATGTTGGTCAGGCTGGTCTGGAACTCCTGGCCTCAGGTGATCCACCCACCTCGGCCTCCCAAAGTGTTGGGATTACAGGCGTGAGCCACCGCGCCCAGCCCATTTAAGTTATTGACTACCATCCTCTTTCCCCATCAACAGACTTCACAAGGGAGTCAGCCTTGACCCCTCACTGTCCACTTACTTCTTGACCACTAGTAATCCTGCTCCTACTCCCACATCTCCAGGTGGCCAGGTGATTTTAGTGCTCTGTGCATTACCTGTATTTGGTTAACTGAGGGGTTCTTTTTCATTTCTATGCTAACAGGGAGCAGCAGGCAAGCACAACCCTTTAAGTCTGTGAAACTCTGTCCCTGAAAACCTTTCCCTAGACTCACTTCAGCAAAAATGCCTCCTGTAGGAAGCAACTAAGCATCTGACCTTGGATAAGTCACTTAATTTCTCTGGGCCTCAATTGTTTGATCTGTAACATGAGTACATTGTACCAGTAATTCTTTCCTGCCTTAGGAGTCTGTGGATGTAGGAAACTCAGTCTAATTAGATGAGGAAAGCACCAGCAAAGTGTGGCCAGTGTCTCCTGACCCTAGGAACAATAGGAATGCAAGGGAGTCTCTGATAGCTCCGGGAGAAATAGTAGTTAGGGAAGAGGGAAGCAAGGAGAATTAGGCAGTGCAGAAGAGAGGAGGGGTGAAACGAACTCTTAGAATCATAGCTGTACACATTGTGCATTGAATGAGAAGCTAAGTGCAGGTTCTAAGCTTGTGGACCCCGGATGTGCTGGCTGCATGAATGGAAGTACATACATCTCCCCTCCCTAAACGAAGATATGTAGAGCAACCACTGACTATGGTGATTAGTTGAATACATTAAATTTCTGTATTAGAAGATGAGTGTCTGGAGGGCAGGGAGCCTCTTTTTGGTCTTTACAGTTTTCGAGCCCACTGTAGGAAGTAGGCACTCAGTTTGTTAAATTGAACTGAAAATATTCTTAGATTTTATTCAGCTTGGTACTGAAGAGAAATTCTGGGCATGAATCAGAGTGATTAATACATTGAATCATTTTAGCATTAATGTTTGTACTTTATATGTTCTACTTACATAAAAGCTGTCCTCATTTATTTACTTGTTTATTTATGTATCTTTTTTTTCTGCAATGTAAACTTTTGAGGACAGAAATTTTCCACTGCACCCCCAGCACTTAGAATAATGCTTGGCCCATAGTGGGCTTTTAATAAATGTTTACTGAATGATTGCCGGAGTGAATCTGATTCCTGTATTTGAAAGCTTGGGGCTTGTCAGCTTGCCTTTGGGATTGAGGAAGTACAGCTGGGAATTTCCCCTTTCTGGTTTCTCATGCCTTCCCTCTGCAGAATTTAGTTAGCCCCCGGAAGGTGAGAGGGAAAGAGGAGTGTGTCCCCTCATCTCCCACCAAGCTGAGAGAGTGGGCCCTTCTCACCACCTAGCCACCCAGGAGGTTCCACTACCACCTGCTTGAACCTGGTGCTGTCTGCAGCTTGGTGGCGTCATGGGAGTGCGAAGACGTTTTGGCCAGCCCTCCATGAGTTGTCTAAGGGCTCACCAGAAAGGACCCCTTCAGAAAGGTCTGCCTGGGGACTCTTCAGAGGGCACTAGTGGGCACCCCCATGAGCTATCACCCATGTATCAGCTGCCTTGCTAGATCCTGTTTCTCAGCACCGGCAGTGGGGAGGGGCCATCTTCATGAGAAAGTTCACAGTCATCATTGGTCAGCAGAGATAGGAACGAATGAATTGGTGTGTCAAAAGCTGTTTAGTTGCATCAGCACATGAAGTGCACAAGTGTGCATTCTTTTGAAAGCCAAATCTAATAAAAAATAAGACTGTTGGCATTATGCTGGACGCAGAGGTCCCACCCTCAGGGAGCTCAAAAGCTGGTGGAATCCACTATCTAATGAAGGTGGAAAGAACGTCATCTTAGCAACTATTTCCGTCGTTCTCAGACAGGCTGGTTGAGCTAGAAAAAGGGTAACGTTTCTCTTCAGTGGCCTCTGCCTTCCTTTCTATTATACTTACTTCTTCCAGGGTCCTTATCTTCCCCAAATGGGAAGAAAACCATTAGCTTGATTGAATCCATGAGAGGCATAAGGCACAAGTAATTTTCTCCTCCTTTTACAAGTATTTGAATTCTTGGTAGTGATAGCTGATAGTGATATGAATAACAAAGTTCAGGCTGAGGTGGTATCAGATGGAGATGAGGAACTTGTTGGGAACTGCAGCAAAGGTGATTCCTGCTATGTTTTAGCAAAGAGACTGGCAGCATTTTGACCCTGCCCTAGAGATTTGTGGAACTTTCACTTGAGAGAGATGATTTACAGTATTTGGTGGAAGAAATTTCTGAGCAGCAAAGCATTCAAAAGGTGACTTGGGTGCTGCTAAAGGCATTCTGTTTTAAAAGGGAAACAGAGCATAAAAATTCAGAAAATTTGCAGCCTGACTATGTGATAGAAAAGAAAAACCCATTTTCTGGGGAGAAATTCAAGCTGGCTGCAGAAATTTGCATAAGTGGCAAGGAACCTAATGTTAATCTCCAAGACCATGGGGAAAATGTCCCCAGGGCATGTCAGAGACTTTCACAGCAGCCCTTCCCACCACAGCCCTGGAGGCCCAGGAGGAAAATGTGGTTTTGTGGGCCTGGCCCAGGGCGCCAGTGCTGTGTGCAGCCTAGGAACTTGGTGTCCTCAGTCCTAGCCACTCCAGCCATGGCTGAAAGGGGCCAATGTACAGCTTGGACTGTGGCTTCAGAGGGTAGAAGCCCCAAGACTTGGCAGCTTCCACGTGGTGTTGAGCCTGTGGGTGCACAGAAGTCAAAAATTGAGGTTTGGGAACCTCTGTCTATATTTCAGAAGAAGTATGGAAACACCCGGATGCCCAGGAAGAAGTTTGTTGTGGGGTCAGGCCCTCATGGGGAACCTCTGCTAGGGCAGTGTGGAAGGGAAATGTGGGGTCAGAGCCCCCACACAGAGTCCCTTCTGGGCCACTGCCTAGTGGAGCTGTGAGAAGAGGGCTGCCGTCCTCCAGACCCCAGAATGGTAGATCAACAGCTTGCACCATGTGCCTAGAAAAGCTGCAGACACTCAACACGATCCCATGAAAGCATCCAGGAGGGAGCCTGTATCCTGCAAAGCCACAGGGGCGGAGCTTCCCAAGACCATGGGAACACACCTCTTGCATTAGCATGACCTGGACGTGAGACCTGGAGTCAAAGGAGATAATTTTGGAGCTTTAAAATTTGACTGCCCTATTGGATTTCAGACTTCCACATGCCCTGTAACTCCTTTGTTTTGGCCAATTTCTCCCATTTGGAATGGCTGTATTTACCCAATACCTGTACCCCCATTGTATCTAGGAAGTAACTAGCTAGCTTTTGATTTTACAGACTCATAGGCAAAAGGGACTTGTCTCAGATAAGACTTTAGACTGTGGCCTTTGGGTTAGTGCTGGAATGAGTTAAGACTTTGGGGGACTGCTGCGAAGGCATGATTGGTTTTGAAATATGAGGACATGAGATTTGGAGAGGCCAGGGGTGGAATGATATGGTTTCACTGTGTCCCCACCCAAATCTCAACTTTTGAACTGTATCTCCCAGAATTCCCATGTGTTGTGGGAGGGACCCAGTGGAGGTAATTGAATCATGAGGGCTGGTCTTTCCCATGCTATTCTCATGATAGCAAATAAGTCTCATGAGATCTGATGGGTTTATCAGGGGTTTCCACTTTTGCTTCCTACTCATTCTCTCTTGCTGCCGCCATGTAAGAAGTGCCTTTCATCTTCCGCCATGATTGTTGGACCTTTGCCATGTAAGAAGTGCCTTTCATCTTCTGCCATAATTGTTGGACCTTCCCAGCCACGTGGAACTGTAAGTCCAATTGAACCTCTTTCTTTTGTAAATTGCCTAATCTTGAGTATGCCCTTATCAGCAGCATGAAAACGGACTAAGACAATCAACTTTTCAATTTCATGTATGGGAAAGGAAAACAAAATACCAAAATGTTAACAGTAGTGGTTTTTGAGTTGTGAGCTATAGGTAATTTCTATTTTCATTTATTAACTTATCTGTATGTTCTCAATTTTCTTCAATAACCATAATTAGGGAGGAATTATTTGTTTAAAGGATTACCCTGAGATAGCAAATTATAAACCCAAAGGAATGAATCTTTGTTGTTGAAATTGTAGGCACTATGGTAAGCTTGGGGGTGGGGATATGTCTGGCATCTCTCAGAGCACACAACACAGGCCACTGCCAATCCAATCCTCCTACGTGTACAACTGGCTTTGGTATCCAGACTTCAAAACTGAGATGCCGCTACAGCAAGTCTGATTTAAGCCCACATATGTTAGGGAGGCATGCCTGTGTTTTACCCCATTAATACTCAGAAAATAGATTATCTTTTAATCTCAGGAGGGTGCAAGGAAAGCATTCACTGCAGTGTGCTTTTAATAGTGAAAGATTTAAAATAACCAAAATGTCCACCATAGAGAATATAATCTCAAAAATTTAGATCTAAAAAAACAGAGAAATTTTATGGTACCTTCATCTTCTTAGTTAAGATGAATGTGCATGAATAATACACACCTTAGGAGAAACAAGACAATTGTTGAAACTAAAAGATGTGAAGTGGTCATTCAGGAAAGGAAGACTAATACTTGCACATGTTTACACCTACCTTGCTATTGGGTCCAAGACCCAATTGGTGTGAACATGTTCAAATATCATTCTTGGAACTGAATATAACACTGGAGAATTCACCACCAAGCATGAAGCAAGATAATATTGCTAAGTAGTTAGTTCTGAAAAGTGAATTAACTAACATAGAATCTAAGAATATTCTAAAAAATAACTGCTGCATAATGTATGGAAATAAAGTTACAGTAACTAATCAACAAGATCTGCTGAAGAGATCAGAGATCCTATTTTTTGATAATGGAACACTGACATAGTGTTTTTTATTTGACTTTTAAAAATCAGGCCGGGCGCGGTGGCTCATGCCTGTAATCTCACCATTTTGGGAGGCTTGAGGTGGATGGATCACTTGAGGTCAGGAGTTCGAGACCAGCCTGGCCAAAATGGTGAAACCCCATCTCTACTAAAAATACAAAAATTAGCCGGGCGTGGTGGCAGATGCCTGCCAAGGTCGTCCCACTGCAATTCAGCCTGGGTGACAGAGTGAGACTCAGTCTCAAAAAAAACCCCCAAAAAACAAAAAACCAGCTTCCTGGGCAATAAGTTTTATCACCCAAGTGACTGTTTAGGGTGGTACTAGAACTGAAAGAAACTTAATCCCAGACCAGTTTCACATGGAGGCAAAAACCATTCAACTTGCTTAACTGTGGCTAACTTCACAAATACCATTTTTTAAATTGTTAAAAATAAATTTGTAAGATGTTCCAAATGGAACTCTATGAATATGTAATACATACTTCTACTTAATAACACATGCTAGAAGATAGTAACCTTTAGCAGAGCCAAGATACAGTTTAAATAAAGCAGAATTTTGATAGACTCAAAGTAAAGCTTAGCTATGTGTAAAGGGGTCAATGTCCAGCCTGGACTGCAAAGTAGACTGAGAATCGTGTTGTTCAGAAACAATAAAGTTAAGATAGGTGTACAATGCTATGTCCAGAAACCCCCCCACCCAAAGCACTGCACCTGGGTCGTAAATTGGGGCTGCTTCATTTTTACTGATATAATTGCAAACACCAAAGTCTGTGATGTCTATGATTTTAGAGAACAATGTTTCTGAGTGAGTAGGAAAGCTGTAGTCACTTGAAGAAGGCGGTTATTATGATACTTTACAGCTGCAGCACGTCCTTAGGAGACACTGCATCCTGTTAACTTTGCAGCTGGCTTTATCTGTGCCTATTTTTCTAGCCTGATGAACAGTTGAGCAGAGTTTTTACCTTCTCAGTGTGAGCTAATATTTACTTTCTCATGGGCAATTCTAAACGTCAAATACTGTATTGAGTGCTTTACATACATTATTTCATTTAATCTTAGCAACAATCCTTTGAGGCAAGTGCTAGCATCCTATTTTACAGATGTGGACATTGAGTCTTGGAGATGTTGAAGTGGTTTGGCCCAGGTTTCACACAGCTAATAAGTGGCAAAACCATTTCAAACCTGGGTCTCCCTAACTCTAAACCTAGTCTTCTTAACATCTATCCTTTAAGCAGATGTAGAAATTAAAGATTATTCAAAGTGAAATGAGTAAAATCCAGAGCTGGTTATGGGCAAGTTGTAGGCTCATGCACTATAGCTAGGACCACAGATTGAAACAATTTTTCTGGAGGCCAGTTTGGTAAATAATGTAGTAAAAAAATTAACATGTACCCTTTGAGCCAACAATTAATCTTCTAGAAATTTAAGAAAATAATTTCTAAACTGCACAGAGGCATGCATTAGAATTACAGCATGATTTACAAAAATAAACATACAAATAAAAATAGAGACAATGTAAACATTTTTAGTAAGGAATTAAATGGCTAAACAGATATACAATGCAAGAGTATTCAACTATTAGTGATGAATTATACAGTAAAAGGCACCAGATTACTGATGAGCATTTATCGTGTGATTTTATTTTATTCATTTTGAGATGGACTCTCACTATGTTGCCCAGGTTGGAGTGCAGTGGTGCGATCTCGGCTCACTGCAGCTTCCACCTCCTGGGTTCAAGCGATTTTCCTGCCTTAGCCTCCTGACTAGCTGGGATTACAGCCGCCCACCTCCACACCCAGCTAATTTTTGTATTTTCGGTAGAGACGGGGTTTCACAATGTTGGCCAGGCTGGTCCTGAACTCCTGACCTCAGGTGATTCACCTGCCTCGGCCTCCCAAAGTGCTGGCCTTACAGGCGTGATTTTATTTTTATGTAAAATTGACTACATATAGTGTATTTATATGTGCAAATATATATAGAGAAAGGTGTGGAAACATGTTTACTATGTTTCTCTCTGGCTTGACAAAGTTTATTTTTAAACTTTTTGTACTGTTCTTTATTGTTTGAATATTTTGTATCATTATTATAAAACAAAAAACTATTTGAAAAAAAAGAATGTCAAAGTTAAATCAATTCTTGCCTCAGTAACTGGAGTAATTTCAGGCATACTAGCCATATATTTTGTAGAACTGGAAATCTATTATGCTTTGGAGAAAATCCAACAGGTATGTTCTAGATCTTGCCCGTAGAACTAGGGTGTTTTTAGTCCACCAAAGGATTATTATTAATTTATGGGAACAATACGGTTTGGACTAAAACCAGTTCTATCTGGGCTATAAGAGTTAAATGTTGTCTTACATTTTCATTTAAAAATATCTTCAAAGCATTTTCATTTAATCGGAGTTAGTCTTCCTTGTTGATTGGCATTGTATTTTGGGAGTAAATAAATTTTAAACAGCTAAAGTAAATGGATTTTAGAGAGGCTACCTGTAGAGTCACGAAGTAAATCTAATGAATCTTTTGGCCTTGTATTTAGGGTTGCTGGGGGTGGATTAGTAAAATGGGCCTGTTTAGTAAAAGTAGATGGAGTCTGAGAGAAGTTGAATATGACCAGAGAAAAGATTACCAATTGGAGACAAAGTGATTATGACTTGTACAGGAAGGAGAAAAATGTCAAAGGGTTATTATTTAAGAAACATTACTAGGCACAGTGGCTCACAACTGTAATCCCAGCACTTTGGGAGGCTGAGGCAGGTGGATCACCTGACGTGAGGAGTTCAAGAACAGCCTGGCCAACATGGCGAAACCCAGTCTCTACTAAAAATACAAAAAATTAGCCAGGCATGGTGGCGGGTGCCTGTAATCCCAGCTACTCAGGAGGCTGAGGCAGGAGAATCACTTGAACCCAGGAGGCAGAGGCTGCAGTGAGCCGAGATCACGCCACTGCACTCCAGCCTGGGCGACAAGAGCAAGACTCCATTTCAACAACAACAAAAAAGAAACAGTACCATTCTAGAAAAGGAACTCTTTAGCATGCATGGATGGTTATGGCAATATAAATTAACACCTAAATAATTTGTCATTCAACAAAATCTTAGCACTGCTTTTTTTGAGGATATTTTAAAGTTGATTACGACCCTGGGCTGCAGAGTGGGAGACTGGAAGAAGGAAATGCAGCAGTTGTTAACAGTTGAAGCTGTGGAAATAAACAGTCAGCCGAAGCCAGAGGAGAGGAAGGAAAAAAATGTTGGTATCCTTGAGGATACCAACATTTGTTATGGCCCTGTAAAAAGGAGCAACCCAAGAAAAGCACACACGAACGGAAGTTCAGAAATCAGGTAGAGAGACTCATGTTGATGACAGGGGAAGAGAGTTTCAAAAAGGAGGAGTTAGCAGTATCACGTGCTGTAGAAAGGCCACATGAGAGAAGGACTGAAGTGACCACTAGATTTGGCCTTCAGCAGTTACTAGAGTACAGTGGAGACAGGAGTACCTTGTACAGGTGGCTCATTTGTTGGCGCCAGAGGCCAATACAAGGCACTTTCACACAGTCTGCATTGGACTAGATTGGGAAGTAGGCGCTACATTAGGGGACGAAACTGGTGAGTGCCCGGGTATTTTCAGCTGTTATTGGGGATAGGGACTCTGCGGGTGGCTAGAGGTACTGCTAAGCCAGAGCTCAGGAAATGCACCTAGGGCCCCAGTAGTAGGTCTCCGATAAGAATCAGGAGAATGAATCTATAAATGAATGAATATATGAATGCATGTGGGGGTGTGGTCTAGCGATTGCTTTATGAGCATGACCAGGACAGGAAGAGGATGGTGAGAGCATACAGTAAGTACCTGCCTGTGGAAGAGGCTGCCGTTGACTCAGAGAGGTGCCAGGGAGGTTGGTGTTTTCAAGGCGGTCAGGTTCCCCAGTTGGGAGAAGGGTGCGAAGGGCTTAAGGATTTACAGATTGATTTAGGGGAGAACACACAGGAAGCGAAACATCAGGAACGCCGGGAGACAGCAGCAGCAGGACAGGATTGAGGAAGGGTAAGAGCGCGAAATGGGGTAAGAATGCAAGAAAGGAATGGACAGATGTATGCTTTACAAGGCACTTCCACGGCGAGTGACTCATTCATCCTTACGACAACCCAGGGAGAGAGATGGGTATATATTGCATTGCCAGCCTTTGGAATGAGGGATGCGGTCCAGATAAGGCCATCGCGGCTCAGAGAGGCTGTTCAGCAGCTGTTCGATTCCTCTGGTGACAAGGACCACTCTACGTTTGGAAGTAGCACTTCTATCAGACAAGTAGAAAAAAAAAAAAAAAAGAGGGAGACAAGAAAGGTGTGGTCCCCTTGAGGGAAAATATCTGCGAATGACAGACATTTTACATAATTCATGGAATTGCAAAGCCAGAACGTGTCAGGCAGATCTTTTCATCTGTAAAACGAAGGGGGCAGAAGATCTTCCTTTTCTCTTGTCTAATAGCCTGTGAAATCATCTAGGCAACCACCTCCCAATTTTACAGAATAAAAAACGAGGCCTGCGGGATATGTCTCGCTCAAAGTAACAGAACACCCGAGTGGAGGGACAGACCCGGAGCCGACTCCGCCCCGTCCGCAGGGCCTCTCGCCGTTCAGCCACCTTCCCAGAAAGATAAAGAACAGCGGGAGGCGGCAGGCCCGGCGGCCTAGCTGCGAGCGCCCTGGGGTTCGAGGCCGCTTCCCGGCAGCAGTGGGAGGAACGCCCCGAGGGGAGGGCAGGAGAGGGGCGGGGAGGAGTTGAGACGGGCGGGGAAGAGTTCGGGCCTCCTTTCCCACACTTCGTTAGGACGCAGGCTGGGGCGGGCCTGCAGCCGGCAGAGGGCGCGGGGAGACTCCTTGCTCGGCGGGCCCGGCAGGCCCGGCGGGCTGGGGGCGCGCTGTCGGAGCTCGCGGGCACCGGGCCCGGGCGGCCGGAGCCGGCAGGGGAAGCGCGGCGGGCGGGCAGGCGGGCGGGCGGCCGGGAACGGGCGGGGCGGGGCGGGGCGGGGCGCGAAGGGGGCGGTGCCGCGAGCGGGGGGCGGTGGCGGCGGCGGCGGCGGCCGAGGAGGAGAACATGGCGGCCGCGGAGAGCGGCTGAAATGCCTGTTCTTCAGGCTGGGCGAGCGGGAGTCTGACGCGATCTGCTGAGCTCTGTCCTCCGACGGCTGCACCGCGGCCTTGAGCGCCTCGGCCTCCTGTTCGTTGCTGCTCCCTCGAGCCAAGCCTGCGTCAGGTTCCTTCTGCATCCCCCTGCGGGGGGACCCCTGCTCCGGAGGAGGGGGCCGGAGAGCCGCGGCGGCGGCGGCGGCGGCGGCGGCGGGCGCCTGGGCCCAGGGGGCCGGGCTCCGGGCCCGAGGAGCGGCTGAGGCCGCGGCGGCACCGCCGCCACGGTCGCGGACGAGTGCGGCGCCGGTGAGCGCGGCCCAGAGGCGGCGGCGGCAGGTGAGTGGCGGGCGGCGGGTGCGGAGCCTCCCGGTGGGTGCAGCTGTCACGAGCCGCGCGGCCGCCGAGGCCCTAGGGGGCGGGGAGCAGCTGGCGCCCCTCCGCCCCCTGCTCTCCTTTCTCCCGCTCCATCCCCCTCCCACTTCCCCGAGTTCCCCTCGCGGCCCCGCGCGGCTGGAGGGGGCGGAGGTCGCAGCTGTCACGGGCACCAGCTGGGGGCTGCTCCCTGCCGAGGGAAATCGCTGCAGCAGCGACTTCTCTCCGCCTCTTTTCCAGTTGCCCTAGTTAGCGCGGAGAGGGCGAGCATCCGCGGAGGGGGCGCGAGCTGCGCGGCCGCCTGCCCGGCGTGGGGAGCGGGCGCCCCGGGTCGTCGCCAAGAGGGGGAGCCGGAAGTCGGCGCGGGCGCCCCTCGGCCCCGACGACGCCGTGACCTTGGCCAGCCCGCTCACCTCTCGGAGTCTCGCCTGCCCGGACCGCGAAATGGGGGCGACCGCGGCGTCCCTCTCCGTCAGCGCAGCCCTCGACGGCGCTCGGGTTTGACCCCGGCGCGCTTGCTCGCCCCTTCTCCCGAGAAGGGGTTTCGGAGGTAGACATGGGATGGACACTGGACATGTTCCTGTCGCGGCCGGTGTTTGGTCCCCTTCCTGGGGTTCAGCCGAAAGGGCCGAGGAAGGGAAGCAAACATGTTGACGAGGGGCGATTGGGAGGTGGGGTTGGTTAGTGGGCAGTGACAGAATTCAGGCCGCTCTCTAGTCCCTTGGAAAAGACCTGAAGAAATCGGACACCAGGGTCTCCAGTCCTTACTACCCAGCTGTGGTGGCTGCTTTTTAATTTTTTTTAAAAGCAGTTACCCCCATGGGTAGACACTGCCCAGTCTGACGACGTTAGAGGAAGACGGAGGGGTTGACAATACAGCCTGTGTGTGTGTGACAAGGACAGGCCACGGTGTTGTGGCCGGAGAGTTTCCTGGGAAGGAAAACTTTTAAGCTGGAGGGTCTGTTAGCCTCTCATGCTTGGCCGTCCTCGTTTCTTGTAGAGGTGTTGAACAGGCAGGTGTCCTTGTGGAGAAGGTGACATTTTTTCTTCGGAGAGGGTGAATTTTTAATGTCGAGTGTGATGTTGGTAAGTGAAGGGTTCTTGAGTGACTTGCAGCCCCAGCACCCTCTGTGGATGCCAAGAGGAATCTCTGTGGCGATGATTTGTGAGGGCTGGTGCTTACATTTCAGTGATTAAGAAATCAAGTGTCTGCTTAAAACATTACTGCCGTGAAGCGTAGATTATATGGTACAGTTGAGGGGTGGATCTCAAGGGTTAAATTTGTTTGAGGTTTGTCTCCTCTTTTGAAATTGGTTGGAGGCTACTCTCAAAAAAAAAAAAAAAAAGCAAACAAAACAACAACAACAATAACAACAAAAGTTGACCATAGGGGCCTCAGCTTGTTTCACAGAAGCTATGATGTTGTAGGAAGGGGGTCGGATTTCTTCATGTTGAGAATAATGTGAAAAGAAAGTATTATTTGCTTGGGTCTCTTGGCTCTTGAACTAGAAATAGTTTTGGATTAAAGGTAGCAGTGGGGTTTGATTCAGCTTAACAAATAGTCATTCCTTGAACTATTTGCCATAAATTAGATAAAATGGAAGTGTTTCTGTTTTATCTCCTGTACTTTGTGGAAAGGTCTAATTTGGTTTTGTGAACGAATGTCCGAAATGTTTTCTCTCTGTTTCTTCTTCAGACTTGATGCTTTGGGAACAGTGGGTCACAAAGAGGGTCTGAGTTGGGAATATATGGTTTAGAGAGAAAATAGAGGACTGCTGCTTATAAGAACAGGTGTTTAGTTTGATTTTTGTAGATGTTTTCTACTGGTTATTTAACAGCATTGAGGTTTGCTTTATAAGGTGCAGAGCGTGAATTTTACATAGCTTATACTTGATCTCTTCCTTATTTCTCTCAGAAAACCTGTAGGATTGTGCCTATTGAATGGCTTTTTGTGTGGTTTAAACCAAGGGAGTGTTTTAGATCTGCAGTGGTTTTACTGGGGGGGTGGGGGGGGGGAGCGCTTGATGTAGCTAATGGTGATTGTTTCACTTAAACTACGATTATATAGACATTGCTTTTTCCTCCCTCTTTCTGCGAACATTTGTTTTTGTTTCTCCCTCAATTCCAGGGTTTCATTTCTAGAAATCTGGGCTGGAAACAGAAGCAGCAGTTTGTATAATCCCAAGAACTTGCTTATGCCAGGAAGCTGTAAGGGTAGCATGAAGTGGGTGTGATGGAAAGACACTGCTCCTGCTTAAGACATTTAACTGTTGAGGGAGTCTAAGGTCAAACTTTAATTTTTGTTGAATTTCCTGTTTTCTACTGATGTGTTAATCTTTTGGTGGGCAGAAGATTGGGTTGCTATGGTGCTAACTGGTGTATATTGTGAAAGTGCTGGCAACATATCATGCTTTTACTCTATAGGGAAGGGTGGTAAACAAGCCTAAATAATTTAAAGATGTTGTTCTCAGAATGGAATGTTCTGTGCATGTCCTCTTGATCCTGCTAATCCAGTGAGCGGTCTTCACTAGGACTAAATGTTGAGTAAGTGATGAGGGTGGTAGAGAGGTGCTGAAAGGTCGAGTGGTTGGAGAGGGGGTATTGGGCATTTCTTGAAATTCTTTTTTTTTTTTCCTTTTTGTGGAGAACGGGGTCTCGCTATATTACCCAGGCAGGTCTCAAACTCCTGGGCTCAAGCTATCCTCCCGCCTCTGCCTCCCTGAGAGCTGGGATTACAGGCATGAGCCACCGCGCCCGGCCGAAATTCTTTTCCCTATTATCTGTATCGGGAATCTGTATACCAGACTGTGATTTATAATTGTTTTTCAAGGCCGTTTTCGTTCTCCCTGTTTGGTTGTCATCAATTTCATATACCTTCTCTTCGATACTACCTCTGTTCTGTACTTTAGTTTGTCTTTTTTCTGTGTCTCCCAAGGACTCCACATTGTTTGAATGTTATGTTGCATGTCTTACAAAGTTGGTTGGCCTTAAGCCATGTGGCTTAACATCGTTTTCATTTTAGGGCAGGTGTGGGAGGTCAATACTAGCGCACAACACGGAGTAGAATCTAAGTCATGGCGCATAGGAGATCCCCGTGATGCTCATGATTGTTTTGGCAGTGGTTTTTGCCTTCTAAATATGATTATAACAGAGATTCTCAGAGGACCTCCTGGCAGAGGTCCAAAAATGTTTTGGAGGGTTCCATTTTGCATTACTTGCAAATATTGAATGCTGTGGTGGGTGTGGGCTCGGGTGAAAACCATGTGTCTCAGGAGGTGGATGTCAGAACACTGTATCTGATCTGGGCCGCAGAACCGTATACATTTCTCCCTATCTTAGATAACTTTCCTACCCATTTGGGAAGACTAGACTGTAAGGACTTTTTAAAATTGCTGCTTTCCCAGATTAGCCAGTAGTTTAGCTGTTGGCGATTGGCAACTAAGGACAGGCCTCATGTTCTATTCTTAACATTGAAGATGAGATCTAGTCATTTAAAACCTTCCCTTTTCTTTATATTTTAGTTAGACCTTGCGCCTTTCAACATTTGATGTCAGAGGTCATAAAATGGCCTAGTGGCAACTAGGTACCATTCTTGCTTGCTTTTTTTATAGCTTAGTTCTGGAAAATGGTTTGTGGTCATGTAGTATTTGGATTAATGTATAGAAATGATTATTATGTATTTCTGCAGGATACATGGCTGAATAAGGGAAATTATTATAAAACACTGATACCAACATATAAGTCCAATTCGATAAGTTTAAGTAAAGTGAGTTGTATCCGTGCTTCTTTCCCCATAACCCCATCTGCAACACTGAATTTTTGAGGCTCCTTGGAGTGATAGGCTTTTAGAAAAGCTTAGTATGGTTATCATATTTAAACAATTAAGTAGCTTATGCCAAAATAGAAGCTCTAGTCACTCGAGGAGTTATGGAAGACTCACCCTCATCTTAGATATATTTTGTTCTTACCGCTCCCCGAGAGTGTGTTTTAGTGTGTGGAGGGCAGGGATGTTTGGTTTTACTGAGTAGCCCTGACCTGACCATTAGGCACAGACAGGCCAGACTCATAAAAATAGGTGCAAGCACAGAAGCAAAATGCAGCCATTATCAGGACCAGAATTCTAATTGCACTGGATTATCCAGTTTTTCCAGAGTGATGCTTCATTTTTGCCCTTTCAGCTTATAATTGTGAAGCAATTTTAAAGCATCTTTTAGAAATGGAGCGCTGACTTCAGAGAGACAGAGGTGTCTAGCTCTTCCAGATACTTAGGTTGATGTAGCCTTGAGCTATAACCACACTAAACTTCAGTTTTTATATTTAAAATTGAAGTAATGTACTTGTCCTCATTTTGTAATCTTTAAAATAAATTATTAAATATGTTTAGCATGTGATTGGCACATAGACATTAATGACTAGCTAACAAATGGGTGTTTCATTAGCGAATTCATCACCAGATTCTCGCATTCTTTTCTTTGTAATTTCTCAAATTTTTTCCTTTATTTCTGGTTCTGCAATCTGGTCCTCCTGTCATTTGCACATGGAGTAATAGGAGTCACATTGACTCTGTGGGCCTGAGTTTCTTTATCATTAAATGAGCATATTGGTCTAATTTCACATTTCTTCTTGTTTTAAAATTCTATGATTTGTAGGTTTACAGCTGTTTGCTTGCATGCATTTACCTCTCTAATTTATCCTACACATAAATGCTGAAGAAATTCCCTTCTAAAAAAAAATTTTTTTTTATGTTATTGTTTTCAGAGGAGACTTTCTGTGGGCAAATTTATCAAATGTAAATCATTTAAACTGATTCTTTCATTTCCCATTCCAGAAAATTTGCTGTAGATGGCATATGCAGAAATGCTTCACAAACTGTAAAGTGTTAAACAATGAAGAAAGTATTATGATAATCATAGATATCTTGCGTCTTTGCTTTTACATGTTCCATTTTCTTCATTTAAATTGGATTTCCTTTATGTTCTCGTGACCTTCAAAAACAGCATCAAAGCTGGTATGTTTTCAAGAAAGCTTGATTTTTATCACTCCCTTAGCATTAGTTATTCTGTTCTATATAATAAACTTCTCTTTCTCGCTCCTTCTTTTTAGAGAGATTCTCTTTTTAGTGTATGTTGATTGGTTTTCCTAAACAGATTGGAAAATGCTTGAGATGCCGTGAACTACAATATTTAGAGTAAAAGAACCTTAAATGATCATTTAGGATGGCCTTCTTAATGTTACAGCTGAGCAGACTAAGTCCATGCAGATGCAGTTGGGAATGGGGTTTCTTTGAGAGTTACTTTTTGTATTGAAAGTTAAAATATCAGAAAGAGATTTTAAATTATAAGAATTCTTGTAAGCTTTTGAGTAATGTGTAAGCTAGGAGGAAGGGAGCATTTTTTTTTTTGACCGAAATTTGACTCTAAAATATTGTAAGAAGGTATTAATCAGGAATTAATTAAGACCGTTCTCTCAAAAACTACAAAAATATCTGCAGAAAAATGTCTGCTTTTCTTGTAAGGCCCTCATTCACAGTCAGCAAATATTTACTGAATATTGTCTCTGAGCCAGGTACTGTGCTAGCTCTACATATTACATTTCATACATGAGGAAACAAGGCTCAGGGAAGTTAAGTGGCTGACGTAAGATTGCACAGCTTGTAGGTGTTAGGGATGACATTTGAGTTCAAGCCTACTGAGTGGAAATCATATTCATACCTTTCAGTTGACTTCTCTTCAAGCATGTTCATCACACTTGGCCACATTATACTTTTTTTTTTCTTTCTGAACTTTCTTTCTCTTGAATACATGTGTTGTGGAGACTCCTGCAGTCTCATTCCTTTCTGATAACCCGGGAGCCATACATACCAGTTACTTAATGAAAATGTCACTTTAAGATTCTTGTGGACCGGGCGTGGTGGCTCACGTCTGTTATCCCAGCACTTTCAGAGACTGAGGCAGGCAGATCATGAGGTCAGGAGTTCGAGACCTGGCCAATATGGTGACACCCCGTTTCTACTAAAAATACAAAACTTAGCACTGTGTGGTGGCGCAAGCCTGTAGTCCCGGCTACTCAGAAAGCTGAGGCAGAAGAATTGCTTGAATCAGGGAGGCAGAGGTTGCAGTGAGCCGAGATCGCGCCACTGCACTCCAGCCTGGGTGACAGAGGGAGACTCCATCTTAAAAAAAAAAAAGAGATACTTGTGCTGTTTCTGGTCTCACCTTTGTACTTCAGTAATGTTGATTCTTTGGTGCTTTTACCCAGGTAAGCTTATCTTTGGTTGGTTTTGGATTCTTAGCCATAAAATTCTGCCTCTCAAGTTTTGTTGGTATTTAAATAGCTAAAGCTTAGCGTGCTTTGGTTTTGTTTTTGTTTTTTTGGAACAAATTGCTTGGTCATTCTCTGTGATTCCAGTTGTAATTTGAATGGTTGATTTTATCTTAAAATTTCAGTTTGCCTATGTGGTTAAAACATTTACATACTTTTATTATCAAGCATATTTGATTAGTTAACAAAAGATATTCTATTGTGAGTATATGTATGTATATAAACATATCACATCGTATTTGACCAGATAGTTGAAGGATGAAATGTCCTTGAGTTTTGAAAACATCTGTATGTGTAATATTGACTTTACTTTGGTGAATTTGTTTGGAAGAAATAAAAAGTTACTCTGCAATGTCTAATATCTCCCTCTCTATCCTAAATGGTACAGGTAGTCTGTAATTGAATTTCTAAGTAGCTACTCAATCATTCGTTCAAGACATAGTTATATGAGTACATACTTTGTTCAAGGTAGTGTGCTGTAAAAAGATAGCGGTTATTGGGAAATTAACCGATAAGATATAGATCCTGTTCTTAAGGAGATTATGACCTGAGAGAGGTGATAAGACAAACATACAAATACCTATACTACTAATTGAATGTGATGAGTGCTGTGAGACAGGTCCTGAAACAGTACTTTGAACATTCAGGGAGAGGGAGTGATTATTGTATTTTCATTTGAGAAAGATCAGGGCAAGTTTTATGGAGGGCTTGGTGGTAGACAAAAGCATTGAGGGCAGGGAATTATTTCTTTAAGAATAGGGACAAGGAGAACAGTATATTCAGGAAGATTAAATAGCAAAGATGAAAAGACAGGAAGTAATGCAGGGGAAAGTGCAAGGAGTGTGGCATCAACTGAAGTGGGAGAGGGAAGCATATCGTCTAGGTGTAGAACAAAACATTGGTGGATTTTAATGGAGGGAGGTGGTGGGGAGCAGTATGTAGTAAGTATGTAGATATGGATGAAAATGAGAAATGTCAATTTTCCAAATTTACGTGGATCTTTTCTTGGCAGGTTTTATACCCCAAATTTTATATTTTTGGTTTTTGAAATGATTCCATATGTAAGGCTTACCCACACTGGGAACTTATTCACTCATTTTTATGTATATTTAAATACAGATTATATGTTTTTTTTTTTTGAATAGAAGTTAGTACAAAATCTTTTTCACTGCCTTATATTTTTTGAATTAACTTTTTTATTTTTTACTTTTGATTATGAATTATGCCTTAACCTACATGTGATGTGAGATATGCATATTACATGATACTTGCCCAAGAGTTAGCCAGTTGATCCAACATGATTTATTAACGTATTCATTTTAATAATTCCCCACTATTTTGAAGTCTACATTTTGATGTGCTGTTTCTATACTCCCTTTTCTCTGATTCTGCATTATTTATTCCAAAAAGAGATACATCTATTTAATATGTGACAGTTCCTTACCAGTTTATATATTGTTACTGATAAGGCAAATCCTGCCATCAACTTTAAAAAAGTATTTTAACCTCCCAGTGGTTCTTAGATGCTGATTTGAGTTTATTAAATATATAGATGAATTTTGGACCAACCAGGATTGCATTATTCCAACATTCCTCCAGCCTCGTTCTATGGCCCTTTGTTTATCAGGTCTAATTTCATCCCCTCTAGATGTCCTTTATATTGTTCTTCATGTACTTCTTTTCCATTTTATCTTCTGTTTCATACCACAGACTTTTTTTTTTAAGCAGTAAGTATTCTTTTTTTTTTTCCTTTTGAGATGGAGTCTCTCTGCCACCCAGGTTGGAGTGCAGTTGCACAATCTCTTCTCACTGCAACCTCTGCCTTCCAGATTCAAGTGATTCTCCTGCCTCAGCCTCCCGAGTAGCTGAGATTACAGGTGCTTGCCACCACGCCTGGCTAATTTTTGTATTTTTAGTAGAGACGGGCTTTCACTATGTTGGCCAGGCTGGTCTCGAACTCCTGACCTCGTGATCCACCCGCCTCGGCCTCCCAAAGTGCTGGGATTACAGGCGTAAGCCACCACAGCCGGCCTTTTAAACAGTGTGTTATCACTTGGCATTCTTTAAGATGATGGAGTGGACCTGTTTGTTCAGTGTAAAATTGTCTCTTTGTATAAATATAAGTGTATCTGATTGTATAAATGAGATTGGTCATATAAGTTGGAAGCCCCTGGCTCTCATTTATAGTTCATGATTTGTTTTACTGATTTATTTATGCCTTGCCATGTTCCAAAAAGGATTTAAAGCAGGCTGTGTCATGAAGAGTCTTGGACCTTGTTCCAGCCCTGTCTGTTATTTGACTGATGCCCCTAGCCTATGTTACTCATTACACGGAGGGAACAGCGTTGAAGACAACTAGTGTCACTGAATGTGCTGTGGTGTGTCTTTTGCCAAACTGGTAGTAATTCAGAGATGATACAGTGTAATTGGGGTACCTTTAAAGATAGGTCCTTTGAAACTTTGATAGCATACAGCAGAAATTGGTTGGAAGTATCCCTGCTGGGTAGGCTGTTAAAGAGCCTTCACTCCTGGGACCCCAGGCACTTTTAGCACAGTAGTTTCTTTTTTTCTTTTCTTTTCTTTTTTTTTTTTTTTGAGGTGGAGTTTTGCTTTTGTCGCCCAGGCATGTGCCACCATGCCTGGCTAATTTTGTATTTTTAGTAGAGACGTGGTTTCTTCATGTTGGTCAAGCTGGTCTCGAACTTCTGACCTCAGGTGATCCGCCCGCCTTGGCCTCCCAAAGTGCTGGAATTACAGGTGGGAGCCACCGCGCCCGGCCAGTAGTTTCTTAACATTAAATTATCTGCGAAATGGAAGAAATACTAGAGGTCTATGAGGATGTTTCTTCTCTTTCAGTCTGTTGTGGTGGTTTGTAGTTTACAGGGGCTTGGGTAACTGGATTTTAGGTTTATTATTTTAAATAGTAGACTATTAACACTATTTTGTATTGCAGTAGAGATCACTTACGCAGATCTTTTTTATACTATTTCATAGAGATTAACTGGTCACCTTGTGGCAGAGGAGTTAAGAATGATCTAATTTAAAGATGACTTACTCAGTATTTTTTCACAAAAAGACGAATGTCCCAAGTTTGTTACCACCTTCTGTGAAACGTGGCTATACGTGGTATGTTACCTAGCAAACACACTTAATCTGCCCCTTTGAGATAAATAGGATAAGTTCTTAACAGTGATTCAAAAAGTATCTATCTTTCAGAACAACAACAAAAAATTTAATGCTGTAGAGAAAGGATATTGAAAATGGATATTTATAATTATTTCTATTATGGAATTTAATTGCTGAAAATTATGTGTGTTACCTTAAGAGCTTTTTGTGTATGTATACTTGAACTTGGAAACAGAATTTTCTAACCTGTATAAAAATCTTGTAAAAGAGGTGTTTAGTGGTTTTGAGCCCATCTGCTGAAAACACAAAAAGGCAATACCATCTGATTAGTTTATAAGAACAACTGATGGCCATCAGAAGATATGGAAATGCACTAGCTGAATTTTGGCAAAAACCTTTGCTTAAATGGTGAATGGGATTGGAAATTGAATATCATGTTTTATTCAGTGCACCCAGTAATGGAGTTCTTCTTTTGGTTTTATTCATCTTTGTGAGGTAACATTTTTCAGCTATGATAACCATTAAAACCAAATAAAAGTTATATCTCATAAAAATGAACTGAATTTAGAACCAGACCTTCAAGTTGCTATATTACAAGTATGAAAGCAAGATATAAAAATAACAAACCATGTTCATTTACATTGCTGTCACAAAAAGTAGTGAATGGTGTTTATTAATAACAATATTGGGAAAAGCACAGAGTTTTTGTGCCATCAATAAGAAAAGTAAATGTTTAAAAATTTGTTTACTTGCTATAATAAATATTCTTTTTAATTTCCATTTTTGTGTATGCTATATGTACACAAATTTATTGATTTGGTGTGCAGTATATATAAATTATAAATAAGTATAATGGCTTCTTATTTAGAAACTTTTAAACCATGAGATATGTCACAAAAATGGCTATCATGATTCTATACCAAAAATTCTTTTTTTTTTTTTTTTTTTTTTTTTTTTTGAGACGGAGTCTTACTCTGTTGCCCAGGCTGGAGTGCAGTGGCCGGATCTCAGCTCACTGCAAGCTCCGTCTCCTGGGTTCACGCCATTCTCCTGCCTCAGCCTCCCGAGTAGCTGGGACTACAGGCGCCCGCCACCTCGCCCGGCTAGTTTTTTTTTGTACTTTTTAGTAGAGACGGGTTTCACCGTGTTAGCCAGGATGGTCTCGATCTCCCGACCTCGTGATCCGCCTGTCTCGGCCTCCCAAAGTGCTGGGATTACAGGCTTGAGCCACCGCGCCCGGCCATATACCAAAAATTCTTAACCTGGGGTTCATAGAATAAGAGCCCCTAGATAGGCTTTAGGGGATCTGTAAGCACTTTGAAATTGTATGTAAAATTTTGTGAGTCTATATATTTATCTGGGGAGAGGATCTAGAGCTTTCACCAAATTCCTGAAAGGGTCCATGACCTCCCCCAATGGTTTAGGATCTCTGCTTTTGAGGAGTGGGACCTCAGTAACTCTATTCATCCAGTTGTACCCTCTTGCCAAGTTTGATGGATATATCTGATGTCATTACTCAAGCCCACCGTATGACTAGATGTGCAGTCTGTTTTTCCACTTTGCAATAGATGTGATTGCAGTGCCTTTGGCTTTTACAGGTGTTTGAATTCTGTCTGTTTATTGCACAACTACCTGGCCCTCCATCCCTTGGCTACTTTTATATATGTTATTTTCCATCTGTATCACCTTAACCCCCAATTAAAAAGAGTAGACCTATTGTATGGATGTAGAGACAGGAATATATATAAAGAGCCCAGTTTCAATTCACTTTGCTTCAAGTATCCCTGCTGGGTAGGCTGGGATTCACAGTTGTTGTGCTTTTGACCTATCTTTAGCATCTGAATTTCAGCTTTCTAGAATTCTTTGGGTCTGATTTGACATATGCTAAAAACACTTTGCAAGTTCTGTAGGCTCTTTTCTCCTCACCGATACCATTCTAATTCAGGCTTAATTATTATTCTTTTTTTTCTTTTGGGGCTTAATTATTGGTCAAACAATTAATTAATTGGTCAAGCAAAGTGGTCCCACTCCCCAGTGAGTTCCTTCTTCGTGTATGTCCCAAATTTTGATTTGGAATGATTATCCTAATTTTTACTTTAATGGTACTGTTTTGCTCAAAAAAACCTTCAGTGGTTCCTCATTACTGTCAAGATAAAGTTGTTCCTTAGCCTGGCATTTAAAGCTTTCCAGTGTCTGGCACCAACTTTCTTTCCTGGGTTCATTTCCCACTAGTCTGCCCCAATAAATTGTGTTTTGAAATAAAATTGTCAGTTTTTTGTCCTCTAAACATCTCTTGAGCTTTTCTCTTTCTACTTCTTTATATGTTATTTTCCAAGGAATGTTCTCCCTTAATCTAGTCTATGCCTCTTGAAATTCTACCTATCCTTTACAGCTCAACTCAGATTTCACCTTGCTTATTAAGTGTTCAGACCATAAAATTTAAAAGTAATCAATTCCTTCTGTGAACTCTCAGTATTTATTTTCCTTGTTATTCACTTAATACTTCACATGTACAACCTTGTACCTTATGAAATTTTTTGTTTTTGTGTGTCCTGTCTCCTATATTAGGGTGTGAGAATGGCAAATGGGGATTATGTTTTATATTTTGTCCTCCTCTGCATTGTCTTACACACATAGATATTACAATATTTTCCAAGTCATATTGATTAAATCATAATGCTACTTATGAATATACTTAGAGAAATAGACCTTTTGTGGGTGTGAATGTGTGCATGTGTGCACGCATGCGCGTGTTCCTGGAATACTCGCAGATAAACTAGGGATTTTCTTGACTAGTTTCAGGGTATTTAGGGAATTGAATTGGAAATCTGATATTGCTTGGAGAACTTGTTGTTCCACAACATAAGAAGTTGGCTGTAAAGGGATATGCTCAGAAATCTGGAGTAGCCTGGTGAGTCATTGTTCTCCAGTGTAGAGCGCTACCTGTCCCGGGTGACAGAAAAACTTGGGTTCTTTCCTCTGTCTTCTTTACAGTGATGGAAACACAAAATCCTCATGTATTGAGGATTACTACATTTCTGTTTTAATTTTTCAACACAGTCTTCACAATAAAATACAAATTTTAATTGCATATCTGTTGTTTGATAATATGGGGCACCATAAAGTAGTTATATTTTAGGATTCTTGCCTTTCAAGGAGATTATAACCCCTATAAGGGAGTCTCATTTGCTATAAATCATACATGAATTTAAAAATAATATACAGCAATATGAAATATGTCACATGAGAGTATATGGCTTAGTTTTTAACTGAGATATATGGAAACTTATCTAGCACTTAACTATTTTTTCACTCACTTGAAATTTATTGTCACGTATACTTGTCTCTGTATTTTTTTTTTTTTAAGACGGAGTGTTGCTCTGTCGCTGGGGCTGGATGTAGTGGCATGATCTTGGCTCACTGCAACCTCCGCCTCCTGGGTTCAAGCAATTCTCCTGTCTCAGCCTCCCAAGTAGCTGGGATTTCAGATGTGCACCACCACACACAGCTGATTTTTATGTTTTTAGTAGAGATAGTGTTTCGCCATGTTGGCCAGGCTGGTCTTGAACTCCTCACCTCAGGTGATCTGCCTGCCTCGGCCTCCCAAAGTACTGGGATTACAGGCGTGAGCCACTGCACTTGGCTACTTGTCTCTGTTTTTACGTATATCCTTTCCTTCCAGGTTGTAAATTATAGTGGATAGAGACTATTTATTGTACTAGTTTGTACCACAGTGCTTTCATAATGCTCTACCCATAGTATACATACATGTTCGTTACCGATGATACTAGAAGCCTAGTATGATCTGGGTAGGTTTTCTAGAGGAAGTGGGTTTGAATTCAATTTGTGGGCTTTGGAATGTTGCTTATGGCGTAGTCCCATGGAACATGAAAAAAGCGTTTTTAGTTAATAAAGTAGGTTTGGTGTACCATCTAGAACATGAAGCCTCCTTGATTACTGTGGCTTTGGCCCTAAAGTGACTCGCATCAATTCTTCTTATAGACTATCGGCTAAAAGTAGTCATAGGGTACTAGGGTACTACTTAAGGGGCTAGGAAGTGTGTGTAAGAACATGAATATTTGGTGAGGAGTAAATGATTTTGCCTTACTATCGCAGAATTGATTTTCTTTAGCGATGAATACCAAAATTGGTAGACCCTGCTTGGAGTTATTGAAGAAAAGAGGAATTGCTTTTATGTGTCAACCTAAATGAAATTTTTATTATTAAATTTATTTGTGAAAAGAACTTACAAGTACTGAATGGTAGCCTTTGGGACAGTTAAAGGAGAAATTTTACTAGTGTGTCTATTTTAGGGGTAAGTATTATGGATTTTTTTAGTTTGCTACTATCTTTAGAGTGGATATTTGAAGCAGAAAGTGAATATTTGACTTCAGTATACCTGATCCAGGACTTTCCTACATATATGGTTTAACTGGTAAGATTACAGGTAAGAAAAATGATAGAGGGAGTAAAGGGCTTAGATACTTTTGGAGACTTTTGCTGTCTGAGGAGTTCACAAAATTTCTCTAGTATCCTTAGAAGTCATTTTCCCCCATTATCAACATATTGCTAATTAATTAAAACCTGTTTTCTCCATTTTTTGTTTGCCTTTCTAATGCTTGGTTTGTTAAGGACTATTGGGTGGTGGTTAAAATAGTTGGCCAACTATCAGTGTTGGCAAAGTGTGCAGAACTGCTAGGAAGCTTAGATCCTTATTTGTCCATGAGGCTTGTTTTTTCCCTGTTTTATTCCTAAAGTCATCAATCCTGAACTTTTTAAACCTTAGACTTTCTGACTATGTTCCAATATTTTTTTCTTTTTTCTTTTTTTTTTTTGAGACGGAGTTTTGCTCTTGTTGCCGAGGCTGGAGTGCAGTGGGGCAACCTCGGCTCACTGCAACCTCCGCCTCCTGGGTTCAAGTGATTCTCCTGCCTCAGCCTCCCGAGTAGCTGGGATTACAGACATGCACCACCATGCCCAGTTCATTTTGTATTTTTAATAAAGACGGGGTTTCTCCATGTTGGTCAGGCTGGTCTTGAACTCTCCACGTCAGGTGATCTGCCCGCCTCGGTCTCCCAAAGTGCTGGGATTACAGGCATGAGTCACTGCACTTGACTGTTTTTTCCTTTTTAATGTTGAATAATGAACCATATAAAATAAATGATGACATTTTAATAACAAATTCAAAGAAAAGGAAGTATATAGAGTTAAAAAGTGCAAGTCTCTGTCTTGAAGACTTTTTTTTATGGTAGCTGTTAATTTAGACTGTGTAGTAAACACCCCTTCCCCCATTCTTTTTTATTTTTTTTAGGTCATAGCATCCTTCCCTTTGGCCCAAAGGATGGGCATGTGACTCAGGCTTGGTCTGTCATAACACTTAATTCTCTTGGACACAGTGATTGCTGCCGGATGGCCATGTGACGAGCTAAGTAGGTTGAGTCCTTCCTTGAGATTGAAAAACATATTAGATGAAGGACAGGTTCATCCCGTTGGAGTTGCTAAGCTGAGTTAACATAGAGAGTGCCATGAAGGAAGCCCATCTGCCATAGGAAAGAATGAGGCCAACATACAGAGTAAAGCAGAGCTGACTGAGACAGACAGACTCACTCACACATACACTCACTGTCACATGCTTCAGTGCATAAGCATTGGGAGCCATTGGAGCCTTTAGATCTAGTTGCACTCTATATTAGATCCACCCAATATTTCCCAGTTAAATGAACTAATCAGTTGCCAGTTTGCTTGTGCTCGTTTGCATTGTGTTCCTGTCTTTTGTAACTGAAAGAGTCCTTGCTAATCCAGACCCCTGTTGGCATCATCATCATCATCATTAGAATCTATGTAGTAAATTTTTTTCCAGGTCTCGGTACCAGGAAAAGCTGTGTTTCCTTTGACTAGCTGGTTCGCTTGTATTACGTAGTCATCATCACTTTTGGAACTGATAGTTCTTTCTCTCTTTGGCTAATGATTTAGTTAGCTGGGGGTACATGTCTCAGTTGGATGCTCTATGGCTGCTTTATTCAGGTGATTTATGGCTGAGCTGAATGCTGGGAAACTCTTGCTTTGAGGACTTTGGGGTCAAAATCATTGTGATGACATTGAAGGCTATAGAACTTTGGGACTCAATTTGACTGTCCATTGGTGCAGATTCAGAATCATTTTCAGAGGGTAATTTCGGCTCGTTACTTTCTTGGCTCACCTCCGTGGAGAGGTGGGTTGGCAGGCTACTTAGGCATCTTTAGTGGTTATGTTCCTTAATTATTGTAAGAGAATATTCACTTGACTGCATTTGATTGACTATGAAATATATATAGTACCTATAATTGGCAGTATGGAATAGCTTCACTCTAGCAAGTATGTATCCACATACTCTGCCCCGTGATTTTTATTAAAAAACCTAGAAACAGCATTTTTTTGAGAACTGCTTAAAACTCATTCAATCCATTGCTTTAGAAATAATCAGTTTTTACTGGACTAGGCAAGAATACCAGAGAGTATGTTGATTGCATTGTTTTAGACTGGGATAGAATTGCTTTTGCAGAGTTGTTCTTTGGTGTAATGCAATAAACATTTATTGAGAGCTATTAAAACAAACAGCTTTATGAAATTTAGCACTCCTCTTGTAGAATTATTGTGAGGATATTATCTCCTTTATCTCAGTGTCCTTGTTGATGTTGTTACTACTATTACAGTACTACTGTTACTATTAGTGGCTCATCTGGAGGACTAAGATGAGCTCATAAAATGAGTTAATATGTGATGGGCAAATACTGTCTTTAGCTGGAAGCAAATACTTATATTCAAAGGGAGACAGCTTTGTGGATGAGGGTCTGTGTTAGGAGTATGGGCTCTGGAGCCAGATTTCCTAAGCTTGAATTCTGGCTGTCTCTGCTACTACCTAGTTGTTGCGTTACTTAACCTCTTGGCGCCTCAGCCTTTTCATCTATTAAATAGGGATGATAGTATCTATCTCCACAAAGTGGTTGTGAGAATTTTGTGAGTTTATACGTACAAAATGCTTAGGTCATGCCTGGTCCAGAACATATACAGTAAAGGTGAGCTGCTGTTTTTTTTTTTGTTTTTTTTTAAATGTTTAAAATAAATAGTACATAGTTATGGGGTGCCTATGATATTTTGATACATGCATATGATGTATAATGATCAAATCGGGATATTTAGGATATCCATTACCTCAAACATTTATCATTTCTTTATGTCGGAAACATTTCAGATCTATTGTTTTTTATCATCTTCATCATCATCATTAGACTCTATGGTAGTAATTCTTTCTCCGGGTCTCGGTACCAGGAGAAGCTGTGTTTCCTTTGACCAGCTGGTTCACTTGTATTATGAAGTCATCTTGACTTTTGTAACTGATGGTTATTTCTCTCTTTGGAAGGGAACTCAGAGTCAAATGTGTGTTCCTTCTCTTATAACTGTATAGGACCTTATGGCATATGGTTTGTGTGGTAAACTGACCTCTGACTTTATCTTATTTTCCTCCCTCATTTTCTCTATGCCCAATTTCTTCTTTCTTTTTAATTCTAATACACCCTGTGAACGGTCTCAAATCCTGTTTGGAGTAATATGGAAACAAGCAAGTAATTTCATTGTAGCATGTGCTCATATTGAAATTTCAGATTAATTTTCATTTAATTTACCTTAAGCTAGCTACTTCCTCCTGACAAGGAGGAGCTATAATTTTTATTAAGATATCTCAAGTCATATCATAGATGGGTTACTTCTGGGAAGGTTCCCTTTGACAGCTAATCCTATTGATGGTGTTAGCTTTCTTTTAAGCTTTAATTACAAAGAAAACTGTGAAAATTTCATTTTATAATTATGACTTTTATTCTCATTTTTTTCTTTGACTTTTGCTCCAGCCATCTTTTGTGGATTTGGGAAGGAAAAGGGGGGCTTATTTAAAAAATTTGTGAACCCATCGCTTTAAGAATACTCTTCAGAATAAGACTTTTATATTAGGTTATAGCATAGGCAGAGTAAAGTCTGTATGTGTTGTTATTGTCTTTCTTTTACAAACCAGAACATTAATGAATTTATTTGCAATGACAAAAAAAGTGGAATGTCCCAAAGTCTAGAATATTCCTGAATATTCTGGTTATGTCATTAGCATAATCATTTCCCCAAGCAGATGTACATGGGGCTGATATTGCCTTTTTTGGGGGAGAATTTAAAATAATTTTAATGAATGAAATGTCTCAAGTCTTTTTTAAAATTTGTAGATTCCTTCTTCCCCCCATCCCCTTTTTTTTCTTTGTAATTTACTTTTGAAGAACCTGGGTGGTTGTCCTGTAGAATTTCCTACAGTTGGGATTGCAGTTTGGTTAAACATGTTGCTCTGCCCTCTATATATCCTGTAAATCGATAGTTTGATGTAGAAGCTTGATAAAGGTTTTATTTTTTTGGTGGGGGGAGGACAAGACACCTTTATAGATGGTATGTGAGACACACAAAATCTCTGGTTATCTCTTGTGATGTTAGCAGTTGTTGGTATTACTATTAGCTTTTGCTTCTTAAAATCCTAAAGTGAACACCATGTTGTCTAGAAGAAAACGGGGAGGCATTGTCTGGAAATGATAGAGTCTGCTTTGTACAAATAGGACTCCTGGTGTGACCATTTGAGAATGAAGCAATATTGTGTGGATTCAAGAAGATCTAGGTTTCAGTCTTGGCTCCTCTGTGTAGGATCTTGCATAATCAACAAAATCAGCAACAATGACAGCAGCAGCTACATTCACTTAGTGCTTGTTTTGTACCAGATTATGTGCTAAGTGCTTTATGTACATTGTGTAGTCTAATCTTTATAACAATCCCGTAAGCCAGACATTATCGTATTTATTTTTGCAGTTCAGAAAGATTAAAAGTGTCCAAGGCCACATTGCTAAGAAATAGTGAAACAGGGAATTCAAGCCCTGCTTGACTCCAGTCTTGTGCTCATAATCACTTTGTTTTTCTAACTCTGTAAAAGTGGGTATACAAATAGCTGCCTTATCTACTTTGCAGGGTTAATTAGATGTTTGTGAAAATGCCTTGAAAAATAAGATAGATATTAAAGTGAGAAGTGTGCTGGGATGACCATTCATGAGGAAAGGTGGATGGTGGAGGCTTTGCCTGTGACTAAGTGACAGTGAAAAGTTTGGATGGAAAGAACCCTGTGGTCATTTTCTGACTTTCATTTCTATTACTATTGCTGTTGAAATGTGGAAGTGTTTTCTTCTCTTGTTAAAATTGAGAGTGATAGAGATTTTGTAGGTGGTAAATGTTGCATGTCAAGTTGCTTAAGAGTCCCTGGGTGAACAAGGATGTCTTAGTTTTACT
Source organism: Macaca mulatta (assembly GCF_049350105.2). Lineage (NCBI taxonomy): Eukaryota > Metazoa > Chordata > Mammalia > Primates > Cercopithecidae > Macaca > Macaca mulatta. Next base: position 100,509,543 of record NC_133418.1, on the reverse strand, counting down.
CCATTTGCCATATATGTAGGCTTAGTACAGATGGGTTTAACCAAGAGAGAAAGAGTGTAGTCACAGTTCAAATTCTTTTCTCTAAAAGGGCAAATAAATATTTAATAAATATTTAAATTTAAATAATAAATATTTAAATCTCCTACTTTATTTATTAAATAAATAAATATTTAATAAATAAAGTAGGAGAAATTATAATTGAATGTATACTATTTTATCTCTTTAGCTGGGTAGTGGGTGTATAATATACATTAAAATTATTTTCAGTACCTCTTTATATGTCTGAACTGTTTTATGATGAATAATACTATTAAAGTACTGACCACTAATATTTGCATGTGTGACAGACTAAGAAAGAAATAGGAGTGAGGTTAGTACCTTTAGGTCTGCCTGCCTGGGACAGAAGGGCAGACTGTAGGAACGTGCACTTTTTTTGAGACGGAGTTTCACTCTTGTCGCCCAGGCTAGAGTGCAGTGGTGCTATCTCGGCTCACTGCAACCTCCACCTCCCAGGTTCAAGTGATTCTCCTGCCTCAGCCTCCCCAGTAGCTGGGATTACAGGCGCCCGCCACCACGCCCAGCTAATTTTTTGTATTTTTAGTAGAGATGGGGTTTCACCATGTTGGCCAGGCTGGTCTCAAAGTCCTGACTTTAAGTGATCCGCCTTGGCCTCCCAAAGTGCTGGGATTACAGGTGTGAGCCACCACGGCTGGCTGCACTTTTTTTTTTTTTTTTTAAAAGGAGATGGGATCTTGCTCTGTTGCCCAGATGGGAGTGCAGTGGCATGATCATAGCTGACTGCAGCCTCAAACTCCTGGGCTCAAGTGACCCATCTTGGCCTCCTAAGTAACTGGGACTATAGGCATGTACCACCTGGCCTAGCTAATTTTTAAATTTTTTGTTAAGATGGATTCTCCCTGTGTTGCCCAGGCTGGTCGTGAACTCCTGGCTTCAAGTGATCCTCCTGCCTCAGCCTCTTTGTAATCCCAGACTGTTGGGATTACAGGCATGAGCCACTGTCTCTGGCAGTGCACTTTATTTTCGGTAAACTCTGGTAATGTGTTTATCAGAAAGCCTTAGGGCTTGACCTGCACACATTTTCTTGGTACTTTGCTTCTTGCAGTTCTTTTCATACTCTAGGGACTTTATTGCCATATTTTCTTTACTATGGTGAAATATCTAGTATTTCATTCTGGTATTCTGAAGAAAGTTTTCCCATTTTATTAAGATATAAATCATATTCCATAAGTCACCCTATTAAAGTGTACAATTTGGCAGCTTTTGGTATATTCACAAAGTTGTACGACTGTCACCAGTGTGTAATATCAGACTGTTTTGTTTCCTCAAAAAGAAATTCCATGCCTGTTAGCAGTCGCTCCCCATTCCTCCCTTCCTCAGCCACAGGCAACGACTAATCTACCTGCTGTCTCTATGGATTTGCCTATTTTGTACATTTCCTATAAGTGAAATCATACGATATTTCACCTTTTGTCTGACTTGTTTCACTTAGTGTAATGTTTTTGAGGTTCATCCATGTTGTAGTATGTATCAGTATTTGTTTCCTTTTTATGGCCAAATAATGTCCCACTGTAATCCATTTTGACTATTATGAGTAATGCTTCTCTGAACATTCATGTACAAGTTTTTGCATGGACATATGTTTTCATTTGTCTTGAGTATATGAATTGATATACTCAATTGATAATTGAGGGGTCATATGATAATTGTGTTTAACATTGTGAGAACCGCAAAACTGTTTACCAAAGTGGCTACACCATTTTGCATTCCCACCAGCAGCGTATGAGGGTTCTGATTTCTCCACATCCTTCAGTGAAGTGGCATCTCACTATAATTTTGATTTGCATTTCCCTAATGACTGTGTTGAACAGTTTTGCATATGCTTTTTGGTCATTTGTACATTTTCCTTAAAGAAATGTCTCTTCAGATGTTTTGCTTATTTTTAAATTGTGTTGCCTTTTTGTTATTGAATTGTAAGAATTCTTTATATATTCTGGATGCAAGTCCTTTATCAGATATAGGATTTGCAAATATGTTCTCCCATCCTGTAGTTTCTCTTTTTACTTTCTTGGTGGTTATTTTTTGAGGGACAAAAGTTTCTAATTTTGATGAAGTCCCATTTATTGATTTTGTTCCTTCTTATGCTTTTGGTGCCATATCGAAGAAACTGTTGTTTAATCCAAGGTCACAAAAATTTATGTCTTTTTTTCCTAAGAGTTTTAGTGCTTACATTTAGGTCTTTGATATATTTTTAGTTAATTTTTCTATATGGTATGAGGTAGATCCCAATTTTTTTTACAGTGGGGGCAAAAGCTCACTATCTTCCAAATACGTACATCAGTAGCACTTTCAGTTTCCACCTTGCTTGATGATATTTTAATCATTACATGATTCTGCCACTTCATTTGTTTCACCCTCGACTCCCTGCTGAGTATTTGCTGTACCAAAACTATACTAACTTTTGCACTTATCGTAGAATGTGAAAGTTAGGAAGATGTTTATTGATTATGCAGTTGAATCTCTATTGGAGTAGAACCCCCTGCATCTGTGACAGAAGAGCTTTCAACTTCTGGAACAGTTTTAGAGGTGGTTAGTTCACTGAAGTGTGCTGTGTTATAATACAATAGTTGTATTAAGAAGTCTTACCTATTCAAACATCATTTTATAAATAAAAAAAGTTTCAGAGGGAACAGGTGTTTAGGAACTCAATAGTTTTAATAAGTTATTTTGCTTTTAGCAGTTTAAATTAAAGAGAGTTGGTGATTGCATCAAAACCCACAGTGTTTTATAATTAAATGAGAACTTTATATCCACCAGTGTAGTAGGAGAAATGCTTGTATTCCTAAAGCAATTCAGGTCAGTTTTTAAAAGCTCTAATGGCTAGAAAGCTTATTCTTTTGTTGAGTTGGAATGTTGCCCTTGGTAATGACTACCCATTTTATCAAGGTCCTCTTAAAACTCAGCGTCTAAAATTAAACTTCACTTATGTGCAGAGTGGTGCAGAGTGTAATTGGCTGATAGTTTTTTTGTTTTTCCTTTTCATATAACCCAGAATTAAGCTGTTATTGGAAGCCATGCTATCTTTGGGGCTCATCTGGAGTTTGTTATCAGTGAAACCCCTCTCTAACAAGAGTTTCTAAGTGCGTCTCCTGTTCCTTTGAAACACTACAATTGTGAAATGTGCTTTGCATCTATAGATCTGGACTCATCTCTGTGATTTATTGGCTGTGTCACCTTAGCCAGAACACCCAGTTTCTTTGATCTCAACTCGCTTTTCTGTTGAATGGAGTTAATTCCTCCATTTTTGCAGTATTGGATGATTAAATGAAATGATTTGTGTGTGTGGGTGCGTATGGCTCTAGTGATGAAAGTAAGGCTTGTGAAAACAGCCTTCTGTCACAGGTACTTCTTTGCTGGCCTTACTTAGTCAGATATTAGCTATTTGTTAGCATCCGTCCAGTTCAGATGTCTTTATATCCTGAATTGATAGGAAGTATTTCAAACATGCAGAAAAGAATAAATAGTGGAAAAATAATTCTGTGCACCTTCTGCCCAATTTAGATCTTAACATTTTGCCTTATTTCAGATTTTTTAAAAAAGAAGTAAAACATTGTGGAGTTGAACCTTCTGTGTACCCTCTTTCTTTTACCTCTTCCCCATTCCCCAGAGGAAACATTGTTCTGAATATATTTGTACCTATACATAATGTAATTGTTTTGCATGTTTTAAACCTCAACTACATACTATACTGCAATACGCTCTTGCAGTAGCCTTTTTTTTCTCATCCTTTTTTTTCCTGCGATTTCTGTTTCATGGCTACATCACAATTTATTTACTCATGCTCCTCTGGGTGGTTATTAAGTAATTTCCATGTTTTATTATTGGACAATGCTGTAGTCAACATTCCTGAACATATTGCTTGTGAACGTATGTGCATTTCTGTAGAGAGCTTGGAAGGAGAGAGTGTGTGTGTGTGCGTGCACACACATGTACATGTGCGCTTGCATATACGATTGGAATCTCTGGTTGAAAAGTATATGCATCTTCAACTTTGGAGAATAATTTGACATTATTTAATAAAGTATACCAATTTAAACATTACTGTCAGAGTGTGAGAGTTTTACATTCCTCACACATTTCCAGTGTTCCATTTCTTAGCATTATCTAAAATGGGATTCATAAGGTTCTAGATGGTTAGCAGCTATTAGGTTCAGCAATTTCTCCGGCCAACTCTAGAAGCACTTGGTATATGTAGAAAACATTTATTCTATCAAATGAACAGGCTTCTGGTACTGTGTGGCTCAGGATCTATGACTAACTTATTCTGGTATAAAGCCACCCAGAATTCATTTGACCAGTTTACTTGAAAAATAGCAAATTTTTAGTCCAGGAGCGGTGGCTCATGCACTTTGGGAGGCTGAGGCAGGCGGATCATGAGGTCAGGAGATTGAGACCATCCTGGCTAACACTGTGAAACCCCACCTCTACTAAAAATACAAAAAATTAGCCGGGTGTGGTGGCGGGCACCTGTAGTCCCAGCTGCTCGGGAGGCTGAGGCGGGAGAATCTTCAACCCGGGAGGTGAGGTTGCAGTAAGCCGAGTTCGCGCCACTGCACTCCAGCCCGGGCAACAGAGCGAGACTCTGTCTCAAAAAAAAAGAAGAAGAAAAAAAGAAAAATGGCAGATTTTTATCTCTGAGTCACATAAGCATTGGTAATAGTCTTCATTACCTATATATTACTTGATTAAGCTCTATGTGAGCAAGTAAAGTGAGTATCTGGCAATTGTGACTTAAAATAAATATTATTAAGAGATTAATAAAATAAGCATAGGTTAATCTGTAATAAAATGTAAATATAGGACCAGGTGTGGTAGCTCACAGCCTTAATCTTAGCACTTTGGGAGACTGAGGCAGGTGGACCACTTGAGCCCAGGGGTTTGAGACCAGGCTGGGCAATGTGAGGAAACTCTATCTCTACAAAAATACAAAAATTAGCCGGTTATGTTGGCGGTGTGCCTCTGAGGTGGGAGGATCGCTTAAGCTCGGGAGGTCGAGACTGTAGTGAGTGGTGATTGGGCCACTGTGCTCCCACCTGGTGACACGGTAGAGTGTCTCAAAAAAAAAAAAAAAAAGAAAAGAAAAAAAAAGTAAATGTATAAATAGATAAATTTATATGGCTTAAGATTTTGATGTTAAAGACATCTAGGATAATTTAATGTGAAGTGTAGTATAATGAATGTTAGGTGAATATGCAGTTACATTAATCATCCATAGCTTAAAGACAGAGATGGTACAGATTCATTGGATTAAGAAGCAAGTGTGTGAGCCAGAAGAGTGCTTATCAATTTGTGTGACCTTTGCTTGGACTCCAGGCATCAGAATAAGTTACCAAAGTTGTTTAATCTAATTTAGCATTGAGAAAGAACTTACCTGAAAGAGATTATTTTCAAGTTTTGTATTAAAAACATGTTTCTTATGACATTCCTAAATTATTAAAGGTGCATTTAGGAACAACTTATTTTGGGGACATTTATTTTGGCACCTTTTTATTTATTTTCATTTTTATTATTTTTTTTGAGATGGGGTCTGGCTCTGTTACCCAGGCTGGAGTGTGGTGGCGCGCTCATGGCTCACTGCAACCTCCGCCTACCAGGCTCAATCTGTCCTCCCATCTCAGCCTCCCAAGTAGCTGGGATTACAGGCTCACACTACCATGCTCAGCTAATATGTTTTTTGTTTTGTTTTGTTTTGTTTTGTTTTTGAGATGGAGTCTTGCTCTGTCACCCAGGCTGGAGTGCAGTGGCCGGATCTCAGCTCACTGCAAGCTCCGCCTCCCGGGTTTACGCCATTCTCCTGCCTCAGCCTGCCGAGTAGCTGGGACTACAGGCGCCCGCCACCTCACCCGGCTAGTTTTTTGTATTTTTTAGTAGAGACGGGGTTTCACCGGATTAGTCAGGATAGTCTCGATTTCCTAACCTCGTGATCTGCCCGTCTCGGCCTCCCAAAGTGCTGGGATTACAGGCTTGAGCCACCGCGCCCAGCCTGCTCAGCTAATATTTTAAAACTTTTTTTTAGAGATAGGTTCTCACTATGTTGCCCAGGCTGGTCTCAAACTCTTGGGCTCAAGCAGTCCTCCTGCCACGGCCTCCTAGAGTTCTGGGTATTACAGGTGTGAGTCACCGTGCCTGGCCTTTGGCAACCTTTTAATAATTTATCTCTACTTTTGGCATTTTGAGTGATTAAGAGTGATTCATGTTATATTACTTGGAGGAAGACTGTCTTGTTTTCTTGCTTGCTTGTTTGCAGTATTGGATGATTGGTCCAAAGTTATGAAAAGAATATTGGAACATTATTTATGGAAACTAGGGGGAAATGTTAAAAAGTAGGAGGGAGAAAAAACCCGTAGAGCAAATAAAGTAAGCAATAACTACCTATACGTAGTACTATCCCTAAACAAAAGCCATTGGTGGGCTTCTGAAAGTTAGTCTAGATTTATAATTTTATTCAGTTTTTTTCCTAAAGCTAGTCTATAATTTTTTTTTTTTTTTTTTTTTTTTTTTTTGAGGTGGAGTCTCACTCTGTCACCCAGGCTGGAGTGCAGTGGCGCGATCTCGGCTCACTGCAAGCTCCGCCTCCCGGGTTCCCGCCATTCTCCTGCCTCAGCCTCCCGAGTAGCTGGGACTACAGGCGCCGCCACCACGCCCGGCTAATTTTTTTGTATTTTTAGTGGAGACGGGGTTTCATTGTGTTAGCCAGGATGGTCTCGATCTCCTGACCTCGTGATCCGCCCGTCTCGGCCTCCCAAAGTGCTGGGATTACAGGCTTGAGCCACCGCGCCCGGCAAGCTAGTCTATAATTTATAGAACCAGGAGTTAAAAGCAAAACAAACAAAAAACAGAAGCCTTCAGTGAAGCTCCTTCAAGAAAGAAGTTATTCTTTTAGTTCTACTTCTGCTCTTTGTCAGTGCCTCAGAAGCTCTTACTAAGGAAGAGCCTTAGCTCAGCCGGCAGGCGGTCACTGTAGCGGCTTGACTCCTGTGTGCTAGCTGCTTGGTAGGCTGAATAGACTGAGCCATGATCTGCATGTTATAAAGGCACAAGTGACATGGACCCTGACCTATGAAATAATTTTTTTCTCTTTATGAATATAAATAGGTTTTGCCTTTTTTTTAAATTGAGGGGTGGAGCTAAGACTAAAGTTCATTACATTGTAAATGCAAATGAATTATATGTTGCTGCTGTTAAACTGAGCCAAGCTGATGGCCACACTAATTAAATGTCAGTGAATATATTAGTACAGATTAAGAATTTTTTTAACTTGGTTTGATCCCCCTTCAATTTTCAGTCTGATACCTGACCCTTTTCTCTCCTCTCTCACATGTTAGCATCATCTTTCTCACTTCCTCTCTTATACCTCTGTTATACCCATTGCTGTGAAGTTGCCTCTCTGGCCTTCATTCCAATGTACTTTCCTATTTCTAGCCAGCTTTTATTTTTTTTCATTTTAAAAATATATCTTTATATACCAGTGTTTTTTCCTGTGCTCCCCCTTCAACCACACACACACACACACACACACACACACACACCCCCGTTTTATTTAGACTTCCCAGTATTTTACTGTACGTTGAATTTGAATGCTTTAAGGCTAGTGCATACTCTTCTTCAGTTAGGTCTAGGCCCAATATTTTCCTATTGGCTTAAGCTTGCCCCATTTACACACTTTTTTACTTTGGTTCTTGTAGAGAATTGAATTTGTATTTTTTGTACTGTATTTTCTGCTGTGAGTGTCTTCCTTTTTTTCCTTCAGTTTCTCCCTTCTTCCGCTCTGTGTGGAATCTCTTCTGCTTGTCACTACTCTTCTGTTTGCACACTACCCACCCTTTTCCAAGACCCAGTATGTACCAACTTTCTCCTCTGAGCAAATGCATTTCATTTGTACCTGGAGTACACATTGCATTTTCTCACAGCCAGGCCCTTCTTGGATTTCCCTTATCTGGAGCTGAGGTTTTTCTCTCAGGGTTTATGTCTGCGAGAGCCTTTTCACACTGACAAGGTGTTTTTGCCACTGTGAGATTTCCTTTCACAGAAACTAGAAGGCTAATTTACCTAGCATGCATGCCTTTGACATACAGGTATTTATTTATCTGGCTCAAACAATTAGAACTAGAATATTGGAAACAAGGTTGTTCTTAGGAAGATTTTACTCAAAGCCACCAGAGCATACATGTGAAGTGGTTATCATTGAGCTTAGTTGTTGCTAGCTTTTTCATTTTAAAATAGTTTTATCTTTGTATTAGGGCACAGGATGGTAGAGATAGTATGACTGGGTGTTTCTAGTGATAATTATGATAATTTGCTAGGATTTACAACTAGGAAGGGAATTATTTAGAATTTTAGTTAGTGAAATGATAATATAGTAATAACGTCAGAATTTTGGAATGTGCCTCATGATTTCACTACACTCTTTTAATTTTTACATAGTTCCTTCTGGTAGTTGTCTACAAGTGTATGTATTTTGTGTAGATATTCTTACCATGTTTTTTTTGTTCTTGTATTCTGTTTCTCATTTAACATAACTAGTAATAACAACCATTTATTGAGTGAACATATATTTTAAAAGTCCTAACAAAATTTTAGCAAATCAAATCCAATAATATATAAAAAGTATAATACATTATGGTAGAGGTTACCTTGGGAGTGCAAGATTGGTTTAATATTCAAAAATTAATAAATGTATTTTACCATGTTAACAGACTAAAAAGGAAAAAATATGGACATCTCAATAAATGCAGAAAAAGCATTTGATAAAAATTCAGCAAATTAGAAATAGAGATAAGAATTCTCAGCAAATTAGAAAAAAGAGGGCTTCCTTAACCTGATAAATGGAGTGTATTTATGAAAAGCCTACAGTTTAACATTATACTTAATGGCGAAAGACTAAATGCTTTCCCTCCATAATCAGGGACAAGGGAAGTATATCTCTTCTTACCACTTCTCTTTCACATTATACTGGAGGTTCTAATCTGTGTGGTAAAGTAAAAAAAAGAACTAAAAGGCATCCAGATTGGCAAGGAAGAAGTAACTTTTTATTTGCAGGTGACATGATTATCTACAAATAGATTCTACAAAAAAGCTACTAAAAGTAATATGTGAGTTGAACAAGGTTGTAGGATAGAAGATCAATATGTAAACCTGAATTGTATTTTTGTATATTGGCAATGAACATTTGGAACTTGCAATAAAAATTAATGCCATGTATAAAAACATTGAATACTATGAAATACTTAGAGAAAAATCTGAGAAAAGATGTTTAAGACTTGTACACTGAAAACTATAAAGTGTTCCTAAGAGATGTTAAGATGACCTAAGCAAATGGAGAGAGAGATTGTGTTTATGCAACAGAAGACTAAACACTAAGATGTCACCTTTCCCCAAGTGTTCTGTGTGTACTGTGCAATCCCAGTCAAAATCCTAGCAGGAATTTTTTGGTACTGATTGACAAGCTGATTCTAAAATTGACATAGAAATACAGAGGGCCGGGCGCGGTGGCTCAAGCCTGTAATCCCAGCACTTTGGGAGGCCGAGACGGGCGGATCACGAGGTCAGGAGTTCGAGACCATCCTGGCTAACACGGTGAAACCCCGTCTCTACTAAAAAATACAAAAAACTAGCCGGGCGAGGTGGCGGGCACCTGTAGTCCCGGCTACTCGGGAGGCTGAGGCAGGAGAATGGTGTAAAAACCCGGGAGGCAGAGCTTGCAGTGAGCTGAGATCCGGCCACTGCACTCCAGCCTGGGCGACACAGCGAGACTCCGTCTCAAAAAAAAAAAAAAAAGAAAGAAAAAAGAAATACAGAGGACCTAGAGCAGCCAAAACAACTTTGAAAAAGAAGAAAATTGTTGTAAGACTTACACTATTTATCTTCAAGTCTTATTATAAAACTATAGTCATCACAATAGGGTGGTATGGGTTTCAAGACAGACAAGTAGATTGATGGAACAGAATAGAAAGTCTGGAATAGATTCATTTACATATGTGATAAACAAAACGTATATGTATACAATGAAATATTATAATTCAGTCATAAAAAGGAATGAAGTACTGATACATGCTACAACATGGATGAACCTTTAAAACATTAGGCTAATTGAAAGAAGCCAGTCACAAAAGATCACTATAGAGTGGTCTCTATAGAAACAGAAAGTAGATTAGTGGTTGCCTTAGGGCTAGGTTGGAAGGACTAGGGGACAGGGTTTCTTTTTGAGATGATGAATATGTTCTAAAATTGACTATGGTGATGGTTACTCATGTCTTTGAATATACCAAAAATCATTGACTTGTACGATTTAAACAGGTGAATTGTATGGTATATGACCTATCTCACTATAACTGTTAAAAAGAAAACACGGTTGGGCATGGTGGCTCACATCTGTAATCCCAGTACTTTGGGATGCTGAGGCTGGAGGATCGTTTGAGGCTAGGAGTTTGAGAACAGCCTGGGCAACAAAGGCCCTGTCTCTACAAAATAAAAAATTAAAAAATTAGCTGGGTGAGGTGATGCATGCCTAATACTAGTAGGCATAGTCTCGGGAGGCTGAGATGGGAGGATTGCTTGTGCCCAGAAGCTGGAGGCTGCAGTGAGTTAAGATGCCCCCCAAATAGAAAATTTAGTAGCAGTATTTTTTGAAAAGTATGAAAGAACAAGCCATGTGTTGAGAAAAAAAAAAATATTTGTAATTCATTTATAAAGGATTTAATTCCAGAGTATATGGAGTTATCAAAGCTCAATATTAAGGAAACATAAAAACTAATTCAGAAATGAGCAGAGTACCTGTACAGAGAGTTTACTAACAGAGATACACAGATGACGGATGAGCACATCAAAAGATAATAAACATCATTAATCATTACAGAAGTGTGGATAAAATCCATAATGAGAGATCACTAACACCTTTTAAAATGGCTAACATTGCCATAAGTAGAAAGCTGAAACTGGATCCCTTCCTTACGCCTTATACAAAAATCAATTCAAGATGGATTAGAGACTAAATGTTAGACCTAAAACCATAAAAAACCCCAGAAGAAAACCTAGGCGGCCAGGTGCGGTGGCTCAAGCCTGTAATCCCAGCACTTTGGGAGGCCGAGACGGGCGGATCACGAGGTCAGGAGATCGAGACTATCCTGGCTAATACGGTGAAACCCCGTCTCTACTAAAAAAAATACAAAAAAACTAGCCGGGCGAGGTGGCAAGAACCTGTAGTCCCAGCTACTCGGGAGGCTGAGGCAGGAGAATGGCGTAAACCCTGGAGGCGGAGCTTGCAGTGAGCTGAGATCCGGCCACTGCACTCCAGCCTGGGTGACAGAGTGAGACTCCGTCTCAAAAAAAAAAAAAAAAAAAAAAAGAAAACCTAGGCAATACCATTCAGGACATAGGCATGGGCAAGGACTTCATGACTAAAACAACAAAAGCCAAAATTGACAAATGGGATCTAATTAAACTGAAGAGCTTCTGCACAGCAAAAGAAACTATCATCAGAGTGAACAGGCAGCCTACAGAATGGGAGAAAATTTTTGCAATCTACTCATCTGACAAAGGGCTAATATACAGAACCTACAAAGAACTCAAACAAATTTACAAGAAAAAAACAACCCCATCAAAAAGTGGGCAAACGATATGAACAGACACTTCTCAAAAGAAGACATTTATGCAGCCAACAGACATGAAAAAATGCTCATCATCACTGGCCATCAGAGAAATGCAAATCAAAACCACAATGAGATACCACCTCATACCAGTTAGAATGGTGATCATTAAGAAGTCAGGAAACAACAGGTGCTGGAGAGGATGTGGAGAAATAGGAACACTTTTACACTGTTGGTAGGACTGTAAACTAATTCAACCTTTGTGGAAGACAGTGTGGCGATTCCTCAAGGATCTAGAACTAGAAATGCCATTTGACCCAGCCATCCCATTACTGGGTATATACCCAAAGGATTAAAAATCATGCTGCTATAAAGACACATGAACACGTATGTTTATTGCAGCACTATTCACAATAGCAAAGACTCGGAACCAACCCAAATGTCCATCAATGACAGACTGGATTAAGAAAATGTGGCACATATACACCATGGAATACTATGCAGCCAGAAAAAAGGATGAGTTCTTGTCCTTTGTAGGGACATGGATGCAGCTGGAAACCATCATTCTCAGCAAACTGTCGCAAGAACAGAAAACCAAATACTGTATCTTCTCTCTCATAGGTGGGAATTGAACAATGAGAACACTTGGACACAGGAAGGGGAACATCATACACCGGGGCCTGTTGTGGGGTGGGGAGAGGGGGGACTGGGGAGGGATAGCATTAGGAGATATACCTAATGTAAATGACGAGTTAATGGGTGCAGCACACCAACATGGCACATGTATACATACGTAACAAACCTGCATGTTGTGCACAGGTACTCTAGAATATAAAGTATAATAAAAAAAATGGCTAACATTAAATGGACTGACTGTACTAAGTGTTGGCAACTGGAATGCTCACACACAGCTGGTGAGAATGTAAAACCATATACTACTTTGGGAAATAGCTTGACAATTTTTTTTTTAAGTTAAACAAATACTTAACATGTGACCCAGCCATTCTACTCTTAGGCAGTTTACTTAAGATAAATGAAAGCATATGTCCATATAAAATTTGAACATGAGTTATTGTAACTGTGTTATTTTTAATACTCCCAAATTAGAAACAATCCAAACGTCCTTAATAGGTAAGTGGATAGATGTGGTATATCCATTAAATGGAATAGTACTCAGCAATAAAAATGCAATAACCATATGCACAACAACTTGAATGGGTATCAAAATAATTATTCTGAGTTAAAGCTGCCAACCAAAAAAGAGTGCATTCTGTATGATTCTGTTTGTTAAAATCCTGGAACATGCATCTTAATCAGTAGTGAAAGAGTGCAGTTCAGTGCATGTCTGCGAATTGTGTTGAGCACAGGGAAGCGTGGGAATGAGGGATCATAAGATGCACAAGGAAACTTATGAGAGTGATGGATATTGCATTATCTGGATTGTGGTGATGGTTTTATTGGTGTATACATGTGTCAAAATTTATAAAACTGTATATTTTAAACACATGCAGCTGATTATGTGTTCATTATGCCTCAAAGCTGTTTTAAGTAAAATAAAGTCTTGCGAATGGGAAAAAGCTCAAAGTCTGTGTAATGTCCTACAAAGCTCTGTATGATCTGGCCCTTGTTATCTTTCTGACCTTTTCTCCTATTGTTCTTTTTCCTTGCTCATTCTTTAGCCAGACTAGCAACTTTGCTGTTCCTTGACTATTCCAGGCTGCTTCCTGCCTTAGGAGAATTTGCTTTAGCTTTTTTTTTTTTTTCTCCCTGCTTTTGATGTTCTTTTCCTTAGATACTTGCTTCATAACCCTCTCAACTCTTCAAGTCTTTGCTCAAATCTTACCTTGAGTAAAGGAAGTCTACCTGTTTATTTTTTCTCTCTCTCCAGCTTTGTTAGAGTATAATTGATGAATAAAAATGTTACATGCTTATGGTATACAACATGATATTTTGATATATATATATGTGTTGTGAGATGATTAAATTAAGCTGATCAGCATATCGGTCACCTCACATGTTTTTGTGGTGAGAACTGTCTTAGCAATTTTACAGTGCATTATTGTTAGCTATAGTTACCATGCGGTACAATAGAGCTCCAGAATTTATTCATGTTGTCAGAGTGAAACTTTATAACCTTTGACTAACATCTCTCCATTCCTACCCCTTCCTGTCTTCAGCCTCTGGTAACCATCATTCTGTTCTCTGCTTCTATGAGTTCAACTTTTTAAGATTCTAAGTATTTAGTGAGATCATGTAATATTTGTCCTTCTGTGTCTGGTTTATTTCACTTAGTATAAAGTCCTCCAAGTTCATCCATGTTGTCACAATTTACAGGATTTTCTTCTTTTTAAAGGCCAAATACTATTTCATACACATACTACAGTTTCTTTATCTATTAGACTATCTTTGGATACTTAGGTTGTTTTTATATTTTGGCTGTTATGAATAATACCATAGTCAACATGAGAGTTAGATATCTCCTTAACATACTGACTTCATTTCCTCTGGATATATATCCAGAAGTAGGATTGCTAGATCATTTGATAACTCTGTTTTAAATTTTTTGAGGAACCTCCCTACTATTTTTCATAATGACTGTACCAATTTACATTCTCACCAACAATGTATAAGGTTTCCCTTTGCTCCACATCCTTGCCAAAACTTGTTATCTTTTTTCTTTTTGGTAATTGCCATTCTCTCAGCTGTGGGACATCCTGTCTAGTATCCTCATCCCCTTCACTCCAATCCCCTTCCTTCCCTATTCTCCCAGCCCTCCATACGTACTACCTTCTAATATAACATATAATTATATATTTTATTGTTTGCCTCTCCGCAGTGGAATGTAAGTTCTGTGAGGGCAGAATAGAATAGTACCCGGCTTGTAGTAGCCTCTCATTACATATTTGTTGAATGGATGAGCTCCCAGCTTTTGCAGCATGGACTGACTCATTTTCTCTTAATCACTCACCATAATATATACCTTCTCTAACATTTATTATTGAGTTTTCATAATGACTTAGTTTTTATAGTGATAATTCAGTAACACTACACCACTTCATCTAGTTGTGGTCTAATTTATTAAACAGTTTCTTATCATTTAGTTTATTCCTGAAGAATAGAGTCATTCATTCAGCAAACATTTAGAAGTCTACAGTGTTCAAGCTTTGTGTGTCAGCCTCATAAAAATGAAGAAAATATGGACCTTGCTCTCAAGGAACTCTCCAACTATAGTGGAGGTAGATATATCAACAGTTATTATAATGGTATCTGATAAGGGGGCATATCAGAAGGCATTTGAAGGTACACCAGATGGAGTGCCCAATTATGAGAGCTGGAGGTTAGATCCTGATTTGGCAATGGTATAGAAACGGGAGGAGGAAGAACAACTGAGTAAGAGAATGCAGTAATCAAAATGTATGTCAAGAGATGATTTGGGCCAGATATTAAAATAGATTGGAAAGGGGCTAAAGATTGTCAAAGATGGAAAAGATGAAGTAAAAATTTAATTATTAGCCATATATTAATGTTTTCTAGTAATTCATAATCTAATACATTATTATTAGAGGAAGATTCTTGCTTTTAAGGATTTGAAAGAGGTAATACATTTAGATTGCATTTGTGTTAAAGTTTGTAGTACTCATACTCTTAGGAGAAGGGAGGATTGAGTATTTAGAATTATCTTAAACTACAGTCAGTGGAAATTATAAGCTAATAGTTGTAGAAGTGAACACTTTTTGAGTGCTTATCTTGTATCAGGCCTTACTCTAAATATTTTACATGTGTTAATTGAAAATAATCTAATTTCACCCTCATTTATTTGTATGATCAAGTCAATTATCTGTAGGTAGGTTATTTGCATTTGGGGTTATCCATTCATTTCAGAAAACATCTTCATGGACTGTGTCATTCTGTTCTCCCTTAATATCTTTCAGTTGTTTTTACTGCTCCGATCAGCTTTTTAAAACAAATAATCATACCTGTTTTTAAAAACTGCTAAATAGATTGTTGTTATTAGAGTCTCCCTTCTCCCCATACATCATGGGTACGATTGTTAGAAACTGGGCTTTTTGGCTGGGCACAGTGGCTCACGCCTGTAAATCCCAGCACTTTGGGAAGCTGAGGTACTTGGATCATGAGGTCAAGAGATCAAGACTATTCTGGCCAACATGGTCAAACCCCATCTCTACTAAAAATACAAAAATTAGTTGGGCGTGGTGGCGCGTTCCTGTAGTCCCAGCTACCTGGTAGGCTGAGGCAGGAGAATCATTTGAACCGGGAGGTGGAGGGTGCAGTGAGCCAAGATTGTGCCATGGCACTCCAGCCTGGCAACAGAGTGTGACTCCTTCTCAAAAAAAAATAAATAAATAAATAAAAGAAAAGAAAGAAACTGGGCTTTTTAAAGGATTTGAAGACCCAAAATCTCTTGAGGAAGGAGAAAAGTTGTGAGGCAGTTCATTTATGGGAGCTGATTTCAGACAGAGCCTGAACTTTATGACAAATGATGGACTTTGCACAAAAATATCTTCATCCCCCATTGTCTGATGATTTTTAAATTTTAGTTTATGTTGCCAGAAATTCTGTTTATTAAGCATTAATTTGAGTAGGGAAAAAGCTGTTTTTCAGATAGTTCTGGTTAGGCTAAGAGGTTATAATCATTTTAATAAATTGTTCAAATCAGATTGCCTTTCAACTTCTTTTTATTTAACTTACTTTTAATTTTACTTATTTGTTACTTACTTTTTTACTTGCATACTTACTTATTTTACTTTATTTTTTAGACAGGGTCACGCTCTGTTGCCAAGGCTGGTGGAGTGCAGTGGCACAGTCATGGCTCACTGAAGCCTCAACCTCCTGGACTCAAATGACCCTCCCACCTCAGCCTCCTGAGTAGCTGGGACTACAGATGTGTGCCACCATGCCTGGCTGCTTTTTAAATTATTTTGTAGAGATGGGGTCCCACTCTGTTGCCCACATTGGTCTTGAACTCCTGGGCTTGAGCGATCCTCCTGCCTCGGCCTCCCAAAATGCTAAGATTGTGTGAGTCACTGTGCCTGGCCTCCCCTACTTCATATATGTATATATATATATTTTTTGAGATGGAGTTTCACTGTTGTTGCCCAGGCTGGAGTGCAATGGCATGATCTCAGCTTACTGCAACGTCCTCCTCCCAGGTTCAAGTGATTCTCCTGCCTCAGCCTCCTGAGTAGCTGGGATTATAGGTGCCTGCCACGATGCCCAGCTAATTTTTCAGTAATTTTAATAGAGATGGGGTTTCACCGTGTTGACCAGGCTGGCCTTGAACTCCCAACCTCCGTTGATCCACCTGCCTCGGCCTCCCAGAGTGCTGGGATTAAGGCATGAGCCACTGCGCCCAGACTACTGCATATTTTTTGAACTTACGGAGTGGAAACTGTAATTAGAAGGGAGAAATGTAATTTTCGATATCAGAGTACTATGGTAAATTTGGCATCCGGTCTAGGGCTAGTGCAGGGTACTGTGGTGTGGGAAGGCTTAGAGAATCTGAGGGTAGTGAAATTAGGGGAGAGGAGCTTGTGCAGAAAAGTGCAATATTGCAAAACACAAATTGTTTCATTAAAAAATTACTAGGGATGGTACTTTAGGCAGTGGCCATTTTAGGGGAAGTAAGGGCATTTTTTCTTCAAGTCTGTCATCTAATGACCTCTCACTTACTTGCTCAGAACTCATTCGTTCTTCATTGGAGTCTCATTTTCCAAATTTGGGAGACTAGTAGTGGAGTTAAAGATTAGGTTGAATTTGGAAAAGATAAAAGTGAATCAAATTTATGGGAAGATGCATATAAAATGATAATAAATGACTAGCATACAGATAAAATCAAGGATACAGAGAACAAGGGCGGCATGTTAAGGATAAGCATTAGGAAAGCAGAATCGGAGATTTGATTTGTAAGGAAGCTGATTATTTTTTTGATCTCACTTCTATGTGATTATCTTTAGTAATGTGGAAATAGCTACTTCAGATTATAGTCTTTATTATGTTAGAAAGTTCATTTTTTTTTTTTTTTCGAGACAGTCTCTCTCTGTCACTCAGGCTGGAGTGCAGTGGTGTGATCTTGGCTCACTGCAGCCTCCACTTCCCGGGTTCAAGCGATTCTCCTGCCTCGGCCTTCTGGGTACTGGGATTACAGGCATGCGTTACCATGCCCGGCTAATTTTTTTGTATTTTTAGTAGGGATGGGGTTTTACCGTGTTGACCAGGCTAGTCTCAAACTCCTAGCCTCAAGTGATCCGCCCGCCTCAGCCTCCCAAAGTGCTGGGATTACAGGCACGAGCCCCTGTGCCCAGCCTTATGCTAGAAAGTTCAAATAATCATCCTTAGGTCCGCTTCCTTATGTTCTCTTCTTATTGCTCCTAGTTCTACTCTCTAAAGTTACATAGGACGAGTCTGTGTCCATTTTGGTGTATTAGGCTTAAGATACTTGATGACTGCTTTGATGTCTGTATTTGAAGATCGCTGTTCTATCTTCCTATATGCGTCTCTTTTCCAGGCTAAATTTTACTGGCCTAATTGTTTCATGGATATCATTGTTTTCAGACTCTTTTGGAAATCCTTATGGATATTCTCTAATTTGTAACTCCTTTAAATTATGATTTCAAAACCTCACATAATGGGTAAGATGTGATTCTGGTGGTTCAGATTAGAATGGGTCTGTTTAATCAGTGTGATTATAGTAATCCAAGTTTGCAGTTAGGTTTGTTTGTTTGTTTTTTTTAATGGTTGTATTCCACATTTTGTTTTCATTGACTACTTTGATCATGTAAACCTATAGGTTAATACATTTCTCCCCCTTACTGTCCCCCTTTCCTTTCTACCTCTTTTTTTTCATAATTGGCTTTCATTCTAGAATAGAAAAGAGAATGGTGTAGTAACATGAGCCATGGATTTTAGGGGCAGAAAGATTTGGGTTCCTTCATTTATTAGTAAAGTGTCCTTGGACTATTGATCTTTTTTTAAAAAAATAGGCTATTAATTTATTTTTACTAAGATTGTGGTGAGATTTCCATGAAATAATCTAGGGGAAAGACTTCATACTATTCTTCATTCTCGTGCTTTACTTATCCTCAATTTTGAAAAATGTTTTTAAAAATAAATTTTATTGGCTGGGCACAGTGGCTCACTGCACTGCAGCCTTCGTGACAAGAGCCAGACCCTTTCTCAAAAAATAAAATAAATAAATAAATTCTGTTGTATATATTTAAGGTGTACAACATGATGTTATGAGATACATGTGAAGTTGGCCCTCTGTATCTGTGGGTTTTGCATCCATGGATTCAACCAACCACAGATGAAAAATATTTGAAAAAAAATTTGAAATAACAATACAACAAGATATAATGCAAATTAAAAAAATAATACAGTATAACAACTATTTACATAGTGTATACATTTATTAGGTATAAATAGTCTTGAGATTATTTAAAGCATATAGGACAATATGCATAGGTTATATGCAAACCATTTTACATAAGGAAGTTGAGCATTCTCATAATTTGATATCCTGGGGTGGGGTCTGGGAACTAATCCCCCACGGATAGGAGGAATGACTATATAGTAAAATAGTTACTATAGTAAACAAATCAACATATCCATCATCTCACTGTTAACTACTGTTTCCCCATGGCAAGAGCAGCTATCATCTATCTACTCTTTGAGCAAAAATCCTGAGTAAAATATACTATTAATTATAGTCCTGATGTTGTACATTAGATCTTTAGATTTGTATATCCTACATATCTGCTACTTTGTATCTTTTGACCAACATCATCCAATTTCCTACCCCAACCCCTGCCCCTGATGACTACTGTTTTATCCTCTATCTCTGTACATTTGACTTTTAAAATATTCCATATGTGAGGTCTTATAATCTTCTTATTTTTGTGTCTGGCTTATTTTACTTAGCATAATGTCTTCCAGGTTCATCCATGTTGTGGCAAATGGCAGGGTCTCCTTCTTTTTTAAGGCTTACATAATATTCCATTGTGTTTATATATGTACACCACAGTTTTTTATTGATCTGTTTATGATTAATGGACGACTAGTTTGTTTCTATATCTTAACTATTGTGAATAATGCTGCAATGAATATGAGGGTGCAGATATGTTTACAAGGTGGTAATTTAATCTCCTTTGTGTATATAACCAGAAGCAGGATTGCCTGAGTCATGTGGTAATTCCATTTTTAATTTCTTTAGGAACCTCCATAACATTTTCCATAATGGCTGCACTAATCTACATTTCCTACCAACAGTGTACAAAGGTTCCTTTTTCTCCGTACCCTTGCCAACACTTATCTCTTGCCTTTTTAATAACAGCTATCCTAATGGGTTTAAGGTGATATCTCATAGTGTTTTGATTTGCATTTCCCTTGTGATTAGTGATATAGAACACCTTTTCATATACCTGTTGCCCATTTTTATGTTGTCTTTGGAGAAATGTCTATTGAGGTCCTTTGCCCATTTTTTAATTGAGTTGTATGTTTTCTTGCTATTGAGTTGTATGAGTTCTTTATAAATTTTGGATGTTAATGCCTTATCAGATAGCATGGTTTGCAAATATTTCTTCCCAGTCCATAAGTTGCCTTTTCATTGTGTTGGCTGTTTTCTTTACTGTGCAGTAGCTTTTTAGTTTGATATATTTATTTTTGCTTTTATAGCCTGAGCTTTTGGTGTGTTGTCTTAAGAAATCATTGCCAAGGCCACTGTCAAGAAACTTTCCCTTGTGTTTTCTTCTAGGAGCTTTATTGTTTCAGGTCTTACATTTGAATTAATTTCTGTGTATGGTGTCAAATAAGGGTCCAATTTCATTCTTTTTTTTTTTTTTCCTGAGACAAGGTCTTGCTTTGTTGCCCAGGCTGGAGTGCAGTGGTGTGATCTCGGCTCACTGCAGCCACAATCTCCTGGGCTCAAGTGATCCTCTCACCTTAGCCTCCCAAGTAGCTGGGACCACAGGTGCATGCCACCACACCCAGTTAATTTTTGTATTTTTTTGTAGAGATGGGTTTTCGCCATGTTGCTCTGGCTGATCCTCAAACTCCTGGGTTCAACCGACCCACCCACATTGGCCTCCCAAAGTGCTGGAATTACAGGCATGAGCCACTGCCTCTGGCTAATTTCATTCTTTTGAGTGTGGAAATCCTAAAAAAAGTTAAAAAATATTTAATAAATGCAAAAGAATGTATACAACTATTAACATATAAAGAATATAGCAAGTACTCATGTACTTATCACCTTAATTTATGTTTAGTTTATTTTTAACCTAGTGTTAGACCCTTTGGCTGACTTACCATTTTAAATTTTCATTTATTGTATTGTCTGGCCTGCTCAGCTTTGTGTTATCAACAGATACGATGAAGAGGTTTTTTTTTGTTTGTTTTTTGTTTTTTTTGTTTTTTTTTTGAGACAGAGTCTCACACTCTCACCCAGGCTGGAGTGCAGTGGTGTGATCTCGGTTCACTGCAAGCTCCACCTCCCGGGTTCACGCCATTCTCCTGCCTCAGCCTCCCAAGTAGCTGGGACTATAGGTGCCCGCCACCACGCCCCAGTAAGTTTTTTGTATTTTTAGTAGAGACGGGGTTTCACCGTGTTAGCCAGGGTGGTCTCGATCTCCTGACCTTGTGATCCGCCCGCCTCGGCCTCCCAAAGTGCTGGGGTTACAGGCATGAGGCACCGCGCCTGGCCTGATGAAGAGTTTTTGAATTGTTAGAACGAGTCATTGAAAAAAATATTTAACAAGGTAAGCTGGGACTGAGCACTGAGGCAGACCACAGTTCTATTCATTGGTTGATACTGTGTCATTAATCACCATTTTCTAGGGCAGAGTTGCTTATTTCTTTAGAGATAGGACCTCTTACTGTTGTCCAGGCTGTAGTATAGTGGCACGATCCTAGCTCACTCCAACCTTGAATTCTTGGGCATAAGTGATCCTCCCACCCTGGCCTCCTGAGTAGCTAGGACTTTAGGTGTGTGCTACCATACTTGGCTAATTATTTACTGATCGATTTATTTGGTTGATATAAGGTCTTGCTGTGTTGCCCAGGCTGGTCTTTAACTGCTGACCTCAAGCATTTCTGCCATCTCAGCCTCCCAAAGTGCTGGGCTACAGGTAAAAGCCATAGCTCCTGGTCTAGGGCAGAGTTTTCATAGTCAGTTTAACCTTTACCTGAAAGTACCTTTAACTGCTTAACTTTTTAACACTTTCCTCCATAAGAGTATTTGAGAGATAGAAGTCAGATATATATTCTCTTTAGTACTGGCCTAATTTATCTACCTATTTTTTTCTTGCTGGTTATGCTGTAAAAACTCATGTTTGCTAATTTTATGAAAAAGCAGCCATATTTAGCATAATGATATAACCTAAACACTTAGATATTTTAGCTAGTGATAAAATATACACATTCTTTACTTTTAGCATATTTCAGATTTTAAAAAAGTGGTTTTCAATTTTTTTTTTTTTATAAATTTTCGGTCCAACATACCATGAACCACCAAATTCTCTACGACTTCTCAGAAATAGCATTTTATTAAATAGATTCAGATCAAAGATTGCAAAGTGCATCCAAAGAGTTGCAACCAAAGATTTCCAGGTTTAGAGTTGACAGTAGCTTTTTTTTCTGGCATCACATTTGTACGTCTTTTAGCTGTCAGTGAGCAGAATATCTGAAAGAGTGTTGGACAGAAGATATTCAGTGCAGTTTTGATTTAAGCAAAAAATGATCGATCTGTTTAGTGTTAAGAGCTAGAGAAGAATCACTGGTTTAATAGTTACATTTGCCTTCCCATTTATGTTGGAATGTTTTAGTGAGAATCTTTATTGTGACTAATGCTGTGGAATTTTAGCTAATCACAGGTATTTTATTTTGAGAAATAAAGACAAATGTGATGAGTGGAAAAACCTGTTTCTTACACACTTTTGCAATAATGTGGTCCTGGGTCTGTGTTTCGGATTTTTGACTTTTGATCATCTTGCCTTTCAGGTAACTTTTGTATTCTTTTTTCTGCTGAGGATAATTATTCTTAATTTACCTGCTGTTTCCACATAGCTTCTTCCCACTAGTTCATCATCTATATGCAAATTAAACAAACAATATGCAGTCCACTTCATTTGTATTTTCCTTTTATTTTGTTCAGTACTTTAAAATGGCAAAGCCCAGAGTCCACATACATTTAGACTTAGGTATATAAGACCTTTGCAGATCTCTTCAGTGCTGGTAGAGAAGAGAAACAGTGAGAAATGTCTTGAAGGGGAAGAGTGAGGAGAGGAAAATGTATTCATGAATATTTAGAATAGAAGATACCTTTTAAAAGGGGTTGATTACTATGTGGCCAAAGTCTTATGGGGATTTCTTACATATCAGACTTCTTTATAGCCTCATATCAGCAGTATTATAGCCTCACAATAAAAAATGCTCTTATAGCGTTCTGAGTGTTAAAGTGCAAGATTATCTAGAGTGACTGTGCTGGACTGGCTTAGTTGAAAACCATAGTGAATTAGGTACCACCTCACATCCATTAGGATAGCTATTATTAAAAAGGCAAGAGATAATAAGTGTTGGCAAGGGTGTGGAGGAAAGGGAACCTTTGTACACTGTTGGTAGGAATGTTAGATTAGTGCAGCCATTATGGAAAACAGTATGGAGATTCCTAAAGAAATTAAAAATAGAATTACCACACAACCCAGCAATCCCCCTTATGGTTATATATGCAAAGGAGATGAAATCACCACCTTGTAAAGATATTTGCACTCCCACACAATTCACAATTGGAGAGATATGAAACCAACCAAAGTGCCCATCAGCCAATGAGTAGATAAGGAAAATGTGGCATATATACAACATGGAATACTACTCAGCCATAAAAAGAAAAAAATAATGTTTTTTGCAGCAACTTGGGTGGAGCTGGAGGCCATTTTCTTTTTTTTTTTTCTATTTAAGTTCTAGGGTACATGTGAACATGTGTACATGTGCCGGTTTGTTACATAGGTATACATGTGCCATGTTGGTTTGCTGCACCCATCAACTCGTCATTTACATTAGGTATTTCTCCTAATGCTATCCCTCCACCAGCCCCCGCCCCCTGACAGGCCCCGGTGTGTGATGTTCCCTGCCCTGTGTACAAGTGTTCTCATTGTTCAGTTCCCACCTATGAGAGAGAAGATACAGTGTTTGGTTTTCTGTCCTTGTGATAGTTTGCTGAGAATGATGGTTTCCAGCTTCATCCATGTCCCGGCAAAAGACACGAACTCATCCTTTTTTATGGCTGCGTAGTATTCCATGGTGTATATGTGCCACATTTTCTTAATCCAGTCTATCATTGACGGACATTCGAGTTGGTTCCAAGTCTTTGCTATTGTGAATAGTGCCGCAATAAACATATGTGTGCATGTGTCTTTATAGCAGCATGATTTATAATCCTTTGGGTATATACCCAGTAATGGGCTGGCTGGGTCAAATGGTATTTCTAGTTCTAAATCCTTGAGGAATCGCCACACCGTCTTCCACAATGGTTGAACTGATTTGCACTCCCATCAACAGTGTAAAAGTGTTCCTATTTCTCCACATCCTCTCCAGCACCTGTTGTTTCCTGACTTTTTAATGATCGCCATTCTAACTGGTGTGAGATGCTATCTCATTGTGGTTTTGATTCGCATTTCTGTGATGACCAGTGATGATGAGCATTTTTTCATGTGTCTGTTGGCTGCATAAATGCCTTCTTTTGAGAAGTGTCTATTCATATCCTTTGCCCACTTTTTGATGGGGTTATTTTTTTCTTGTAAATTTGTTTGAGTTCTTTGTAGGTTCTGTATATTAGCCCTTTGTCAGATGGGTAGATTGCAAAAATTTTCTCCCATTCTGTAGGTTGCCTGTTTACTCTGGTGGTAGTTTATTTTGCCATGCAGAAGCTCTTTAGTTTTATTAGATCCCATTTGTCAATTTTGGCTTTTGTTGCCGTTGCTTTTGGTGTTTTAGTCATGAAGTCCTTGCCCATGTCTATGTCCTGAATGGTATTGCCTAGGTTTTCTTCTAGGGTTTTTACGGTTTTAGGTCTAACATTTAAATCTTTAATCCATCTTGAATTAAATTTTGTTTAAGGTATAAGGAAGGGATCCAGTTTCAGCTTTCTACATATGGCTAGCCAGCTTTCCCAGCACCTTTTATTAAATAGGGAATCCTTTCCCCATTTCTTGTTTTTGCCAGGTTTGTCAAAGATCAGATGGTTGTATATGTGTGGTGTTATTTCTGAGGCCTCTGTTCTGTTCCATTGGTCTGTATATCTGTTTTGGTATCAGTACCATGCTGTTTTGGTTACTGTAGCCTTGTAGTATAGTTTGAAGTCAGGTAGCATGATGCCTCCAGTTTTGTTCTTTTGGCTTAGGATTGTCTTGGCAATGCGGACTCTTTTTTGGTTCCATATGAACTTTAAAGTAGTTTTTTCCAATTCTGTGAAGAAAGTCATTGGTAGCTTGATGAGGATGGCATTGAATCCATAAATTACTTTGGGCAGTATGGCCATTTTCACGATATTGATTCTTCCTACCCATGAGCATGGAATGTTCTTTCATTTGTTTGTGTCCTCTTTTATTTCGTTGAGCAGTGGTTTGTAGTTCTCCTTGAAGAGGTCCTTCACATTCCTTGTAAGTTGAATTCCTAGGTATTTTATTTTCTTTGTAGCAGTTGTGAATGGGAGTTCACTCATGATTTAGCTCTCTGTTTGTTATTGGTGTATAGGAATGCTTGTGATTTTTGCATATTAATTTTGTATCCTGAGACTTTGCTGAAGTTGCTTAGTGCTTAAGGAGATTTTGGGCTGAGACGATGGGCGTTTCCAAATATACAATCATGTCATCTGCAAATAGGGACAATTTGACTTCCTCTTTTCCTAATTGAATACACTTTATTTCTTTCTCTTGCCTGATTGCCTTGGCCAGAACTTCCATCACTATGTTGAATAGGAGTGGTGAGAGAGGGCATTCTTGTCTTGTGCCCGTTTTCAAAGGGAATGCTTCCAGTTTCTTCCCATTCAGTATGATATTGGCTGTGGGTTTCTCATAAATAGCTCTTATTATTTTGAGATACATTCCATCAATACTTAGTTTATTGAGAGCTTTTAGCATGAAGGGCTGTTGAATTTTGTTGAAGGCCTTTTTTGAATCTATTGAGATGATCATGTGGTTTTTGTCATTGGTTCTGTTTATGTGAAGGATTACGTTTATTGATTTGCATACGTTGAACCAGCCTTGCATCCCCGGGATGAAGCCAACTTGATCGTGGTAGAAAAGCTTTTTGATGTGCCACTGGATTCAGTTTACCAGTATTTTACTGAGGATTTTCACATTGTTGTTCATCAGGGATATTGGTCTAAAATTCTCTTTGTGTGTGTCTCTGCCAGGCTTTGGTATCAGGATGATGCTGGCCTCATAAAATGAGTTAGGGAGGATTCCATCTTTTTCTATTGATTGGAATAGTTTTAGAAGGGATGTACCGGCTCCTCTTTGTACCCCTGGTAGAATTCGGCTGTGAATCCGTCTGGTCCTGGACTTTTTTTGGTTGGCAGGCTATTAATTATTGCCTCGATTTCAGAGCCTGTTGTTTGTCTATTCAGAGATTCAACTTCTTCCTGGTTTAGTCTTGGGAGGGTGTATGTGTCCAGGAATTTATCCATTTCTTCTAGATTTTCTAGTTTATTTGCATAGAGGTGTTTGTAGTATCCTTTGATAGTAGTTTGTATTTCTGTGGGCTTGGTGGTGATATTCCCTCTATCATTTTTTATTGCGTCTATTTGATTCTTCTTTAGGAAGGCTAGAATGAACCACGTGGTACTGAATTAGAGTTTGAAACATAAGCGTTGAACAAACATTTACCTTAATATTGATACAGATTCAGAAATAACTACAGATATGTATGTATACATAGCGTCGTATACATACATTTATTTACTAGCTCTGTCTGCTGAGAGGGCCTAGGAGCAGTGACAACCCAGTAGCATGAGCACACCCAGCATCAGATCTTGGTTTCTCATACCATTCTCCAATAGAAAGAACTAAGGCTCCTTGGAAAATGGCTGATTCTAGGGCTGGGGCAGGGAATTTGCAAGATGAACCTGGAACGTTGTAGAGTGCCAGAAAATAAGAAAATATGCAAAATGCAAAAGGACAGGGGATTGGCAAAGGGATACAGGAACCAACTAAAAGAGCACCCAGTGACTGAAGCTAGAACAATTTGAGCAATAAAATAAATAATATCATATTATTGGATTATGACCCAAAGCATAAAATAAATATCCCTAAGTCCACACTGATTAAAATAAATGGTTAAATAAATAACTGTCCCCACTTATTTATTTATCTTGTACAGAAGAATTCCAAATAATTTGTGCAGACACTTCCCTCCTCAAGGAAGTGGAACTTAACCTCCCACCTCCTACAACCCCCTTGAGTATGGGCTGCACTTGGTGACTGAGAGGGAATGGTTATTTGTATAGATTCTGTTTGAGATCAGTCAAGGACCAAGGTGTTTACATAGGATATAGCATTAAAGAATGTTGGTGAATTATGGAAAACAGTATGGCGATTCCTCAAGGATCTAGAACTAGATGTACCATATGACCCAGCCATCCCATTACTGGGTATATACCCAAAGGATTATAAATTATGCTGCTATAAAGACACATGCACACGTATGTTTATTGCGGCACTATTCACAATAGCAAAGACTTGGAATCAACCCAAATGTCCATCAGTGACAGATTGGATTAAGAAAATGTTGCACATATACACCATGGAATACTAGGCAGCCATAAAAAAGGATGAGTTTGTGTCCTTTGTAGGGACATGGATGCAGCTGGAAACCATCATTCTTAGCAAACTATCACAAGAACAGAAAACCAAACACCGCATGTTCTCACTCATAGGTGGGAACTGAACAATGAGATCACTTGGACTCAGGAAGGGGAACATCACACACGGGGGCCTATCATGGGGAGGGGGTAGGGGGGAGGGATTGCATTGGGAGTTATACCTGATGTAAATGACGAGTTGATGGGTGCAGCACACCAACATGGCACAAGTATACATATGTAACAAACCTGCACGTTATGCACATGTACCCTACAACTTAAAGTATAATAATAATAAATAAATTTAAAAAAAAAAAGAATGTTGGTGATCTCAGAGGGAACAGTTTGTGGGGAGAGGTAGATACTTGTGCTCTTTATGTATATGGCTCTAAATTTAACCGGCCTTATAGAATATTTATTCTGTGTTTTTATTAGATTTATTTGTTTTTTTGAGTTGGAGTCTCACTCTCTTGCCCAGGCTGGAGTGCAGTGGCATGTTCTCGGCTCACTGCACCCTCTGCCTCCCAGTTTCAAGCAATCCTTCTGCCTCAGCCTCCTGAGTAGGTGGGATTACAAGTGTGAGCCACCACACCCAGCTAATTCTTGTATTTTAGTAGATATGGGGTTTCACCATGTTGGCCAGGCTGGTCTTGAACTCCTGACCTCAAGTGATCTGCCTGCCTTGGCCTCCCCAAGTGTTGGGATTATAGGCATGAGCCACCATACCCGGCCTGTTTTTATTAGATTTGATCACAAACTGACAGCTATTTAGTGTCTACCAAAAGTTCACTGAAGCTATGATTGTACCACTGTACTCTGGCCTGGGCGACAGAGCAAGATCCCATCTCTTAAAAAAAAAAAGCTTACTTACTGCAAAAAAATCCACATCAGATATGAGACAGACAGTCTAATGAATATCTAATTATGAGTTCATGTAGTTTCTTGTATTAAGTCTTCAGAGAACAAAAGTATCAAGACCACATCATCTTAGTCTCTCTGACATGAAAAGGCCTGTGCTGAGTTCTGATTTAATGATATGTTATTTGTCTGTATAGAATCAGTCTGTAAGAAGCATCATTTAAGTGATGTGCATTTTCTAAAAATTTCTAAAATAATATTTGAAACTATAGTCCTAGGTTCATTGTTCTTTGTATAAGTGCATCTAGTTAAGATATACAATTTACATGTTTTCATTTTCTTCTTACTGAAAAATGAAAACTTATAACCTAGAAAACATGGACCCAAATTTGACACTTGGTGTTTGTAATTTGCTGATATCATGAGCTTGATAGTGTCTGTTTCAATTGTCTGCAGCAGTGATTTATAATTTTTACAATTCTTTGGATCAGGAGTTTGCACAGGGTTCAGATAGGGGATTCTTCTGCTCTGTGTGGCATCGGTTGGGATCACATACTCAGCTGGTAACTGGTGTGGGCTGAACAGTCTCAGGCTTTCTTCATATGTCTGACACTTTTGTATGCCTCCATATGGCGTCTCCACAGCATTGTGGTGTCAGGGTAGTTGGATTTCTTACATGGCTTCTGGCTTCCAAGAAGAGGGAGTAAGGGGAAGCTGCCAGTCTTCCAGGTTCCTGCAGTTTCAGAATGTCACTTTGACCACATTCTTCCTGCTGGTCAGAGCAAGTCACAAGGCCAGCCAGGATTCAAGGGACTAGGAAATAAAGCCTCATCTCTTAATAGATGGAATGACGTGTGCACATTGGTAAGGAAATAATCAATGGCAGCCATGTTTGGAAGATAGTATGTGGCCATACCATCTATTACAGTATCTAATCTTTTAATTTATTTACATGATTTTATTATGATTAATCCTCTTTATCTTGTATTTTAACTTGTAACAACATAAGTCCTCTTAGAAATTAGGTTATAAATCTCAAATTAAAATTATTACCTTAATTTAATAGAAAATATTTTGGGATAATGGGAGGCCTGAATAAACCTCTTTTTTGTTGTCATTCACTATACATTTGTCTTGGTATTCACTATAAATTTAATAAGTATTTTGGATTATTTAGTTGAAAATCTTCAAAAACATCTTTGCTTAGTAATTGCAGCTATATTATGAGAATTTACTCTTTCATCTTAGTTTTCCCTGAACTGGATGGCTTACTGACATGTGTCCGTGTTTTTTTAAGCCCTGATAAACTGTGTAGAGCACAGTTTAGCAGAGACTATCATAAATGCAGATACTCTTTGACTCAGTAATTCTGCTTCGTGAGTACAGAGATACAGCATTGTCTGTATGGCAAAATATTGCAAATGACATAATCAGTGAGAGGCTGATTACATTGTGATGTATTCATATATCATGAGATTGTTAAAAAAAAAAGGATGAGGGTATTCTATAAGGAATGCTATGAAATGAGTGCTAAGATACACTATGTTAAAAAAAAAAGATATGAAACTCTATAGTATTGTATTACTCTGTTTTCATACTGCTGATAAAGACATACCTGAGACTGGGCAATTTACAGAAGAAAGAGATTTAATGGACTTACAGTTCCACATGGCTGGGGAGGCCTCACAATCATGGTGGAAGGGGAGGAGGAGCAAGTCACGTCTTACATGGATGGCAGTAGGCAAAGAAAGAGGGCATGTGCAGGGAAACTCCTCCTTATGAAACCATCAGGTCTTGTAAGATTTATTCACTACCACGAGAACAGTATGGGAAAAGACCTGCCCCCATGATTCAGTTACCTCCCACCAGGTCTTTCTCACAACATGTGGGAATTCAAGATGAGATTTGGGTGGGCACACAGTCAAACCATATCATTCTGTCCCTGGCCCCTCCCAAATCTTACATCCTCACATTTCAAAACCAAACATGCCTTCCCAACAGTCCAAGTGTTAGCTCATTTCAGCATTAACTCAAAAGTCCACAGAGCAAAGTCTCATCCAAGATAAGGCAAGTCCCTTCCACCTGTGAGCCTGTAAAATCAAAAAGCAAGTTAGATACTTGGGGGTACAGGCATTGGGTAAATACAGCCATTCCAAGTGGGAGAAGTTGTCCAAAACAAAGGGCTGCAGGTCCCAAGCAAGTCCAAAATCCAGCAGGGCAGTCAAATCTTAAAGCTCCAAAATGATCTCCTTTGACTCCATGTCTCACATCCAGGACAAGCTGATGCAAGGGGTGGGTTCCCAAGGTCTTGGGCAGCTCTCCCCCTATGGCTTTGCAGAGTACAGCTTTCCTCATGGCTGCTTTCATGGGCTGGTGTTGAGTGTCTGCGACTTTTCCAGGCGCATGAAGCAAGCTGTTGGTGGATCTACCATTTTGCAGTCTGGAGGATGGTGGACCTCTTCTCACAGCATCACTATGTGGTGCCCCCAGCAGGGACTCGAGCCCCCACATTTCCCTTCTGCACTGCCCTAGCAGAGGTTCTCAATGAGAGCCCCGCCCCTGCAACAAACTTCTGTCTGGGCATCCAGGTGTTTCCATACATCTTCTGAAATCTAGGCGGAGGTTTCCAAACCCCAGTTCTTGACTTCTGTGCACTCACAGGCTCAACACCACATGGAAGCTGCTAAAACTTGGAGCTTGCACCCTCTGAAACAACAGCCTGAGTTGTACTTGTCCCCTTTTAATCACAGCTGGAGCGGCTGGCACACAGGGCACTAAGTCCTTAGACTGCATATAGCAAAGGGACCCTGGGCCTGGCCCACAAAACCATTTTTTCCTCCTAAACCTCTGGGCTTGTGATGGGAGGGGCTGCCACAAAGGTCTCTGATATGCTGTGGAGATATTTTCCCCGTCTTGGTGATTACGTTCAGCTGTTCATTACTTATGCAAATTTCTGCAGCCAGTTTGAATTCTCCTCAGAAAATAGGATTTTCTTTTCTATCACATTGTCAGGCTGCAATTTTCCCACATTTTTATGCTCTATTTCCCTTTTTTTTTTTTTTTTTACAGAAAAGACGGAGTCTGTTTGTCACCCAGGCTGGAGTACAGTGGCGCGATCTCAGCTCACTGCAAGCTCCACTTCCTGGGTTCACGCCATTCTCCTGCCTCGGCCTCTTGAGTAGCTGGGACTACAGGCACCTGCCACTGTGCCCGGCTAATTTTGTTTTTGTATTTTTAGTAGAGACAGGGGTTTCACTGTGTTAACCAGGATGGTCTCAATCTCCTGACCTTGTGATCCGCCTGCCTTGGCCTCCCAAAATGCTGGGATTACAGGCATGAACCACTGCATCCGGCCTCTATTTCCCTTTTAAAACTGAATGCCTTTAACAGCACCCAAGTCACCTCTTGAATGCTTTGTTGCTTAGAAATTTTTTCTGCCAGATAACCCTAAATCATCTCTCTGAAGTTCAAATTTCCACAAACCTCCAGGACAGGGGCAAAATGCCGCCAATCTTTTTGCTGAAACATAACAAGTTTTAGCAAACAACTTCCTCATCTCCATTTGAGACCACCTCAGCCTGGCTTTCATTGTCTATATCATTATCAGCATTTTGGCCAAAGCCATACAACAAATCTCTACAAAGTTTGAAACTTTCCCACATTTTCCTCTCTTCTTCTGAGAGAAGAAAGCCTGAGACCGTTCCAGCCTCTGCCTGTTACCCAGTTCCAAAGTTGCTTCCATATTTTTGAGTATCTTTTCAGCAGCACCCCACACTTCCAGTACCAACTTACTGTATTAGTGTATTTTCATGCTGCTGATAAAGACATACCCAAGATAGGGCAATTCACAAAAGAAAGAGGTTTAATGGATTTACATTTCCACGTGGCTGGGGAGGTCTCACAATCATGGCGGAAGGGGAGGAGGAGCAAGTCACATCTTACATGGATGGCAGTAGGCTGAGAGAGAGCTAGCGCAGGGAAACTCCCCCTTATGAAACTATCAGATCTTGTGAGATTTATTCACTACCATGAGAACAGCATGGGAAAAGACTTGCCCCCATGATTCAGTTACCTCCCTTCAGGTCCTTCTGACAACACATGGGAATTCAAGATGAGATTTGGGTGGGGACACAGCCAAACCATACCAAATATGCCACTTTTGTTTTTGTATGCTTTTATATGCATAGAATATCTATGAATACACAGTAAACAAGGGAAGGGAGCTGGATGATTGGAGAGAAATTCCTGTTCACCGTCACTTGTTTTGTACAGTTTCCGTTTTGTACCAAGTATTTGTATTACCTAACTTTAAAAATGCTCTGATAGGCTGGGCACAGTGGTTCATGCCTGAAATCCCAGCACTTTGGGAGGCCGAGGCGGGCGGATCACTTGACGTCAGGAGTTTGAGACTAGCCTGGCCAACATGGTGAAACTCCATCTCTACTAAAAATACAAAAATTAGCTGGGCATGTAATCCCAGCTACTTGGGAGGCTGAGACAGGAGAATTGCTTGAACCTGGAAGGCGGAGTTTGCAGTGAGCTGTGATTGTGCCACTGCACTCCAGCCTGGGTGACAGAGGAAGACTTTGTCTCAAAAAAAAAAAAAAGCTCTGATAGTTTTCATTTGTGGTTGTCTTTTTGTGTAAGGCAGAACACTGGATGCTCTATCCAGGCAGGCAGGATGGGTTCTGTTTCAGACAGCATAAAGACCAGTAGGAAAGATTAAACATATGTACCATGTTTCTAGACCGCTTGTTAAGAGTTGTCATTTTTGCATTGTCCAAATATTCTGCCCATTATTTTTACTGAATTGTTTATTTTTTTATTATTGTGTTGAAGAGTTCTTTATGTCCTGAAGACAAGTCCTTCGTCAGATATTTGTTTTGCAAATATTTTCTCCAAATTTGTGGCTTGTCTTTACATTTTTATAACACTATCTTTTGAACAGCAAGTTTAAAATTTTAATAAAGTGTTATTTATTTATTTTTCTTTTATCGTTTGTGTTTTTAAGCATCATATATAAAAACTCTGCGTCAGTGAGAGGTTGGCAAACTAACGACCTCATTCAGCCCACTACTTGTTTTTGTAAATAAAATATTATTTGAATATAGCTGTGAACATTTGTTTATGTATTGTCTATGGCTGCTTTCATGCTGCAATGGCAGAGTTGCGTAGTTTCAACAGAGACTGTTTGACCCTCTGCAGGATAAGTTTACCAACCCCTGGGCTAACCTATAATCCCAAAGATGTTTTTCTATGTTTTCCTAAGTTGTATAGTTTTGAATTTTGTATAGTTACGTCTATTAATTTTTGTATAAGACATGAGGTGTGGGTTGAGGGTTTTTGTTTGTTTGTTTTGGCACATGGACTGCCAATTGTTCCAGCACCATTTGTTGCAAGACAGTTCTCTTTCCATTGAGTTACTCTGGTACTTTTGTTTGAAATCAATTGACCATAATATGTAGATTTATTTCTGGACTATCCCTTTCTGTTCCATTGATCTTTGTGTTTATCCTTATGGCAGAATCGCAGTATCTTAATTGCTGTAGCTCTATAGAAAGTCTTGAAATCAGTGAATCTAAGTCTTCCAACTTTGTTCTTCTTTTTGAAAAGTGTTTTGACTATTCTAGTTTCTTTGCATTTTCATAAAATTTTAGAATCAGCTCTTCAGTTTTTATAAAAAGCCTGCTGGGATTTTAATTGGATTTACATTAATTTGGGGGAAAATTGACATCTTAACAATATTGATTGATCTGATATGTGAAAATAATGTATCTCCAATTATTGAGGTCTTTCATTTCTCACTGTACTTTATATATTTTATATATATAATATATGTGTGTATATATAATGTGTATATATATATTTTTTTGAGATTGAGTCTCGCTCTGTTGTCCAGGCTGGAGAGCAGTGGCATGATCTTGGCTCACTACAACCTCTGCCTCCTGGGTTCAAGTGATTCTCCTGCCTCAGCCTCCCGAGGAGCTGGGACTACAGGCGCATGCCACCACGCTGAGCTAATTTTTTGTATTTTTAGTAGAGAAGGGGTTTCACTGTGTTAGCCAGGATGGTCTTGATCTCCTGACCTTGTGATCTGCCCGCCTTGGCCTCCCAAAGTGCTGGGATTAAAGGCGTGAGCCACTGTACCCAGCCTGTACTTTATATTTTTGAGCACACAAATCTTGCATTTATTTTGTTATATTCTATTTCTTTTTAATGCTTATACAATTGCTACTATTTTGTGAATTTATTTCTAATTATTCATTACTACCACTAGAAGTACAATTTAATTTTGTGTGTTGACCTTGTCTTCTGCAATTTTACTCAATTCATTTAGTAGTTTTAGTAGTAGAAATTTATTAGGTAAATTCAGTAGATTAATCCTTTGGGATTTTCTATATAGACAATCTTGTCATTTGTGGAAAAAACCAGTTTGGTTTTCCCTTTTAAAATCCATCTTCTGGCTTTTATTCCTTCTTCTTACATCACTGTACTGACAGTGTAGTACAATATAGTACATTGTTGAATAGGAGTGGTGAGAGCAGACGTTCTTGCCTCCCTCGTTCATCATCTTAGGAGACAACGTTTAATCTTTTGTGATTATGTATAATGTTAGCTATATATTTGTTATAGATACATAGGTTGAGGATGTTCTCTTCTGTTTCTGGTTTTCTGAGAGTTTTGAATCATGAATGATTGTGGAAGTTTTTCAAATGCCTTTTTTTTTTTTTTTTTTTTGAGGCAGGGTCTCACTCTGTCGCCTAGGCTGGAGTGCAATGGGTGATCTTGGCTTACTGCAGCCTCTGCCTCCCAAGTTCAAGTGATTCTCCTGCCTCAGCCTCCCGAGTAGCTGGGATTGCAGGTGTGCGCCACCACGCCCTGCTAATTTTTGTATTTTTAGTAGAGACGGGGTTTCATCTTGTTGGCCACGCTGGTCCCAAACTCCTGACCTCAAGTGATCTGCCCACTCGGCTTCCCAAAGTGCAGGGATTACAGGCATGAGCCACTGTGTCCAGCCCAAATGCCTTTTTTTTTTTCATTAATTAAGATGATCATTTATTTTTCAGTCTGTTGATGTGGTGGATTACATTAGTAGATTTTCTTTCATATGTTGAACCAACATTGCATTCTTGGGATAAATGGTATTTGGCTATGATACATATTTCTTTCTGTATATTGGCTAGATTCATTTGGTTAAGATATTTTCCATCTATGTTCATGAAAGTATGATGGTCTGTAGTTTTCTTACAGTTTGTTTTGGTCTGATTTTTCTATCAGGGTCAATACTATATTCTCATAAAATGAATTGAGAAATGTTTTCTTCTTGTTTCTGGAAGAGTTTTTGTAATATTGGTGTGATTTCTTCATTAAATGTTTAGTAGAATTCACCAAGGGAGCCTTTGTCATGGAACTGTTTTCATGGGAAGGTTTTAAATTATGAGTTAAGGAATTGGTACATTTTATCTAAGTTGTGGAGTTTATTGCCATAAAATTGTTCAGAATATTCCCTAATTACCCCTTTAATAGCTATAAAATCTCTAGTGATGTCTCCTTTTCATTACCAATGTAGGTAATTTGTGGTTTCTGTCTTTTTTTCTGATCACTCTGGTCAGAAATTTATTTCGTTTCATTGAACTTTTCAAAGAATTAGATTTATGTTTCATAGATATTATCTATGTTTTGTTTTCCATTTTTTTTTCTTCAAATTGCTTTGTATTTAATTTACTCCTCTTCTTTTTCTACCTCCTTAAGATGGAGGCTTAAATTATTGATTCAAGACCTTACTTGTTTTCTAATGTAAGTATTTCATGCTGTAAGTTTCTAAAAACTACTTTAGTAGTATCCCTGTTTTTTGTTTTGTTTTGTTTTTCATTTTTTAAGGAGCAGAGGTTTAATAGGCAATAGGAAGAGAAAGGAAAACAGCTCTGTCTCTAATGAGAGAGAGGGGACTTCGGAGAGGAAAAGAGGACGGGAGATATGGCAGTCATGAACAGGAAAGAAGGAAATTACGATAGAAAAGTTGGAGATCCTGTTGCTGACACCCCTTTGGGCAGTTGGAGGCTGAGGTCAGTCCAGAAACCTTTGGATAATACCAGGGGTTAGTCCCAGCCAGAAATCCTCAGTTGCTCTAGAACCTCTTCCAGCCTCACATGACGGC
The DNA here is from genome assembly GCF_049350105.2 of Macaca mulatta. Classification (NCBI taxonomy): domain Eukaryota; kingdom Metazoa; phylum Chordata; class Mammalia; order Primates; family Cercopithecidae; genus Macaca; species Macaca mulatta. The sequence goes on along the minus strand of NC_133418.1, from coordinate 100,472,996 downwards.
TAAATCCTCTGTGAAAGGAAGCTGGTTCAAACATGGCTAACATGGCCAGCAATCTGTGGATGCTGAGGGATTCTTGATGTTCTCTCTAGTAAGTCACACATCCGAGTCTTTAAGAATGGCAACCACGCTAACCGTGTTTTTAGCTGGCTGACGGATGCCTGTTAGTGATTTGATTTGATTCTAAAATGGAGGCTGAGAGCTCCAAAATGAAAGGACAGGGTTGGAGTCCGCTTTTCTACTTACCATTTTGATGAATGTTGTACCTTGTTATCCCAGACGAGGTTCCCAATATGAAGTGGCTGTGTTGTCTGGGGTAAATACCCGGAGTTCATCAGCTCACACCAGGAAAATTTAGGACACAGATACACACGAGGAGTTTAGAAGCAGTGGTTTAATAGGCAAGAGAAAGAGAAAGAAAGAAAAAGGAAAATAGCTCTCTCTATAGTGAGAGAGAGGGGACTTCTGAGAGGAAAAGGCCCTCCACACAAACGTTGATATTTTCTCTTTTAATTTTCACTCAATTAAAAATATTTTCTAATTTTCTTCACTTTTTTATTTTACCCATGGAGTATTTTAGAAACATGTTGTTTAATTTCCAACTCTTTGGTATTCTTAATCTATCTTTCAGTTATTAATTCTAATTTAATTCCATTTTGGCCAGAAAAAATACATTATTTGATTTAAAGTATTTTAAATATCTTAAAGTTTGTTTTATGGACCAGAATACGGTCCATGTTGGTGAGTATTCCCTGTGCTCCTGAAAAGAACATAGTTTTTGCTCTTATGTAGAGTGTTCTGTAAATGTCCAATTTGATCAAGTTAGTTGGTAATGTTTTCAGGTCTTCTGTATCTTAGTTATTTTCTGTCTTCTTGTTCTATTGATTAATAACAGGAGTATTAATCTCTATAACTGTAATTGTGGATTTGCCTATTTCTCCTTACAGTCCTATCAATTTTTGTTTCATTTAATTTGAAGTTGTATTGTAAGATAGTAACACATTTAGGATTGCTATGTCTTCCTAATCAATTGATTCTTTGTAATTATATAGTGTTCCACTTTATTACTGGAAATATTTCTTGTTCTGAAGTCTGTTTTATCAGATATTATTAAATCAGTTCTGTCTTTTCTTTCTATTCTATCCTTTTTACTTAACTTTTCTCTTCATATTTAAAGTGGGTATCTTGTAGATAGGATGTAGTTGGATCTTGTTTTTAAAATTTGACCTCATAATTTAGTCTTTTAATTAGGATACTTAGATTATTTCTATTGAATTATCGATGTTTGGATTTAAACATACCATCTTGCTAGTTTTCTGTATTTTGGGCCTTTTTTGTTTATTTTTTCCTCTTTATTTTATTTTCAGTTCCAGGATACATGTGCCAGATGTGCAGGTTTGTTACATAGGTAAACATGTTCCATGGTGGTTTGCTGCACCTATCAACCCATCACCTAGGTGTTAAGCCCAAGGTGCATTAGCTATTTATTCTGATACTCTCCCTTCCCCCACTCCTGTGACAGGCCCCAGTGTGTGTTATTCCCCTCCCTGTGTCCATATGTTCTCATTGTGCAGTTCCCAATTACAAGTGAGAACATGTGGTGTTTGGTTTTCTGTTGCTGTGTTCGTTGCTGAGGATAATGGCTTCCAGCTCCATCCATGTACCTGCAAAAGACATGATCTCATTCTGTTTCATGGCTGCATAGTATTCCATGGTGTATATGTACCACATTTTCTTTAGTTTATCATTGATGGGCATTTGGGATGATTCCATGTCTTTGCTACTGTGAAGAGTGCTACAGTGAACATATGCTTGCATGTGCCTTTGTGGTAGACTGATTTATATTCCTTTGGGTATATCCCCAGTAATGGCATTGCTGGGTCAAATTTAAAAGAAGAAAGCAACCCCATTTAAAAGTGGGCAAAGGACACGAACAGACACTTCTTGAAAGAAGACATTTATGTGGCCAACAAACATATGGAAAAAAGCTCAACATCACTGGTCATTAGAGAAATTTAGAGAAATGCAAATCAAAATCACAATGAGATACCATCTCATGCCAGTCAGAATGGCTATTATTAAAAAGTCAAGAAACAACAGATGGTGGTGAGACTGTGGATTAATAGGACACTTGTATGCTGTTGGTGGGAATATGCATTAGTTCAATCATTGTGGAAGACAGTGTGGCAATTCCTCAAAGAACTAGAACCAGAAATTTTTTCTCCTTTTCTTGCCTTGTGTTGAATTAATCCTTTTCCATGATTCCACTTTATCTCTACTCTTAGCTACTTATTTACCTAGTGCTTGCTATAGGTCATGGTTCCTAAACCTTGATACTATTGATATTTTGGGCCAAATAATTCATTGTTGTTGTTGGGTGGGGGAGTGGCTATCTTGTATGTATTGTAGGATTTTTAACAGCATCCTCAGCGTCCACCTGCTAGATGAGAGTAGCAACCACTCCCCATTCCCAATTGTGACAACCAAAAATGCCTTCAGACTTTGCTAAATGTTTTCCTGGTGGTAGCAACCGTGGGTTGGGGGTGGGAATTGCCCTTTTTTGAGAACTGCTACTCTAGAGTTTGAAAGATATATAACTTATCACATTCTTCCTTTAAATAATATTATGCCCCTTTATATGTCATATAATCATTTTACAGCACTGTACTTCAATTTTGTACCTCCCCTTTTTATGTCATGTTGTTACACATTTTACTTCTATGTGTTACTAACCCTACAATACAGTCTTATTAATTTTTGCTTTAGTTGGTAAATAACTTACAGTGAACAAAGTAAGAAAAAGTAGTCTTTTATATTTATCTTCTAATGCTCTTCGTCTTTACCACCCTCTCTTTCTCCCTCTCACGTCCCCCTCCCCCCTCCCCTCCTCCTCCTCCTCCTCTTCTTCTTCCTCTTTCTCCCCTCCCTTCCACCTTTTTTGATAGATCCAAATTTTTACCTGGTATTATACTTCTGCCTGAAGAACTGCCTTTAACATATTTTGTGTCTTCAGGGAGTGAATTATCTCAGGTATTATTAGTTAAAAAAAAAAAAAAACCTTTATTTTCAAAAAGTATTTTTGCTGGTTATTGAATTCTATACATAGAACTGAATTCTATGTTCAGTTTTTTTTCTTTCAATCCTTGAAAGGTATATACTCCGTTCTCTTTTGGCTTGCCTACTTTGCTGATAAGAAGTCTTCTGTAATTTTAATCTTGGTTCTTTGTATGTAATGTTTTTTTCTCTCTCTACCTTTGCGATTTTTATCTTCGTTTTCAGCAGTTTGGCTATGATATATCCGTGTATGTTTGTTTGGTGTGTGTGCTTTTGGTGTTTATGATGAAGGGTTCTTTGGGATTTTTTGGATCTCTGGTTTGTTGCCTTGGGTTCATTTGGGAAAATTCTTGACCATGATCTCTTCCCATATTTTTTGTGTCCATTATTTTTTTTTTTTTCCTGGGAGTAGTAGACATTCCGATATAATTCAGCTCTTGAATACTCCAAATTGTATTTTTCCCCCCGCTCTTTTTAACTTTGGTTTCATTCTGGATTGTTTTTATTGACCTGTCTGCAAGTTCACTTGTTCTTTCTTCATCCCTGTCCAGACTACTGTTGAGCCAGTCAAAGTGTTACTGAACTAAACTAAGTTTGTTTGCCTGTGTGCAGCGGAAAACTGTATTAGTCCATTTTCACGCTGCTGATAAAGACATACCCGAGACTGGGAAGAAAAAGAGGTTTAATTGGACTTACAGTTCCACATGGCTGGAGAGGCCTCAGAATCATGGCGGGAGGCGAAAGGCACTTCTGAAATGGTGGTGGCAAGAGAAAATAAGGAAGACGCAAAAGTGGAAACCCCTGATAAAACCCATCAGATCTCGTGAGACTTACTCACTATCACGAGAATAGCACGGGAAAGCCTGGCCCCCATGATTCAATTACTTCCCCCTGGGTCCCTCCCACAACATGGGGGAATTCTGGAAGATACAATTCAAGTTGAGATTTGGGTGGGGACACAGTCAAACCATATCAAAAGCCAAACACTGAAGCAGCAGGTTTTTGTAGAGGGAAAAGTTTATTGCAAGGCCGCCAAACTAGGAGACAGGAGAGTGGCTCAAATCTGTCTCCTGAGCTGGGGCATGTTTTATAGTCAGATAGTAATGAGGCATGATCTAATTGGATCTTGCAGTGAGGTGGTACCTAGAGGTGTAATCTGATTGGAGCCTGTCTTGGGGTAATGCCAGGGCTTGATCTGATTGGATCCTGAATCTTGCCATAGGCTGTCTGCTTCTTAATTCAGTCCCTGTTCCTTAGTCTGATCACTTAGGTTCCACTTGTGGTTGCGTGCTTGGTTTATCTGGGCATGCTCAGGTTGTGTGACATTCAACCTGGGGGTCCATGGCAACTGAAAAACAACTCACAACTTTGTTACATGAAAGTTGAATCAGACTGGGGTAGTGCAGTCAGAAAAAGGATTTTTCACCTCTGGTATCTTTTTCTTTTTGTTTTTAGCTTTCATATCTTTTTAAAGTTTCCATCTCTCTGCGGAAAGGACAAGAGAGACTAAGGTGATCCTCTTTTGCTGCTGCCTCTTGTCAGGTTGTTTGTATTGGAGGCTGAATCAGTGTAATCAAGAGTTGAGCTGATTTTGGGTTTTGTCACCGTCATTACCCTCTCAGTGCACCACAAGCTTCATATTTCTCTAGCAGTTGGCTGCTGGTCCCTTGTGTTTAGAGAATGGCATGTCGCTCTACAAGATTTTTCTCTGTGTTCCTGTATCATCCTCATCTTCCAACAGTCTTTGCACATCTGTGCAACAGAAGTACCAATATTTCGTTACCCCTCTCCCAGTGATAGCCTATTGTTTGTTATTCAGTGCCATGCTTGTGGTACAGAGCAGGCTTCTCTTTTGTTCTGGTTCAGACTCAGTTGTATTCAGGTCATTTGTCCTGGGCATCAGTTGGGCTTTCTCAGCCTCAGCATTCCTGCCCTCTCTTTCTTGTGACCTGCCCTTTCTTCCATGTGTTTGTGGTAGGTCATGGACAGGAATATCCTTCTTTTCCCACAGTGGTGGTAGAAATCTCTTTGGTATTGGTGCAGGATTTTCCTGCTCTGTACTCCACCATGGTGGCAGAGGTTCTTTTGCCTCTACCCCTCTCCTAGCAACATTATATCTTTCCCTGTCACATGACTGAGAGTGTTTGTCTATCTCTTCCCCAGAGGCAGAAGCATTTTGCTTCTGTTCTGCCCTGAAGCAATGGATTTTTGCCAGGACCTTTGGTTAGAGGATTTTCTGTTCTCCTAGTGGCTTGAGGCTTTTTTTCTGTGTTAGAGAACAGTTGGGGAATCAGGCTTCAGCCTTGTCCTAGACACCTCCTGCACACTTCCCCTAATGATGAGGGCTCTCTCTGGTTTCCTGTCCTACTGTTATACTAATCTTTCTTGTGAGCAGCTGGTCAAGGCACGTGGAAAATCTTGCAACTGAGTGAGAACTTTCCTTATGTCTGGGGTCCCCAGCTATTCTAAACTGACATAGAAGGTTACACTTGGTCTTTAAGAATTTGTTAAAATTTTAGCTAATTTTTTCTTTTACTATTGTATAGTGGCCACTTCTTTTTCTGTGACCTGCCGAAGGTCAGACAGTTTGTGTGTAGTCTTTGCTTGGAGGAGTTATCCCTCCAAGAAAAGGAATAAAATGTACTTGGAATTTTATTAAATTTGCTTGATTGCCTTGTGACCTCCACTCTTTGTTAGACCAAGAGAAGTTTTGATTTTATAGATAGGATTTTTTTTCTCATTAGGATGGAAATGACATTCTTTTGTGGCTTTCTGCATTCTAAGCAGAAATAGAGCTACTTAGAGTTCTTGACAATTTAAAAATTCTGTTTATGCTGATCCTCCTTTAATGTTTTCCCTTTTCCCTCATCTGCCTCTTGATCACTTCATCTTTTAGGATTGAACCCCAGCTATTTCCTCCATGAAGCCTTTCCTGATTCCAATAAGTAGAATGGAGCATTCTTAACTGTGTCTCTTGTAGGACGTGTTTTATGTTTTTGCAGGCCCATTGAAACCCTCAGTGAGATTGGGCAGTTTCCCCTAAGATTTTGCAAGTTTATGAGCATAATGGTTGTTGAGTTTTTATATAGGATCATAGAGTAAACTTGAGATAAAAGATAAAATGATGTACAAGGAAGCTCGTATTTATTAATCAAATACAAATTTGTGAAATCACACCACAGAGGTTTCTGTGCTGTTTGTGTAGTTATTGCCTTTGAACTAAATTATTGTCAGAAATAAGACTTAAATTCATAAAATCTAATTTTTGAAAAATAGGGGATTCGTTATACAAACTAGTATATATTGACGCAATGGAATATTGTAGAGCTGTAAAAGCAATGAAGAAACATTTCCTAACTTGGATATCCAGGACATACTGCTGAATAAAAAGTAAGATGCAAAACTGAACATTTTTTGTAAGAAGGCAGGAGGAATAAGACTGTATTTGTAGGTAAACGTCTTTGCGTAAAGCATTGCTGGAAGAATATACAAGAAACTAGTAAAAGTGGTGACCTACAGTAATCAAGGGCAAAGTGACCTGCATATGGATGATGTGGGAATGAGGCTTCTTAGATATAGGTTTCCTTTTATATCATTTTGATTTTTAAATCATGAATATAGCATGTATTCAAACAATGAAAACCAATAGACATAACTATGTAGATATTGAAAGATAGGAAGATCTGAAAAATTCTTCAGAGCTGATAAAAATGTTAGTCTATGAAACAAAAACTGGATGTGAGATGCTTTTATTTTACATAAGCCAGCTTTCTTCAATGAGAGAGTGAATACAAAGTGTGGAAAATTGTGAAGGACAAGGTTTTATGAATCTGGCTCCAGATAGAGAAATATGTAAAAAGGTAGCTTTCTAGCACAATTAGGAAGGTTTTGGTTTTAGATGCAGTAGTAGTGTGGATGATCACTCAAAGTAGAAAGGAGCACTTTGTATAGGTAAAAACTGTAACAGAAGTACACAGTACGTGGAATGGGCAAGGCAGCCATTTCTTACTCCTGAAATCACCAGGAATACCCTTGGAATCTGATAAGATGTGTTTATTGTCAGAAAAAATAGATGAAAATACTAAGAATATTCTTATCACAAATTAAAACGTGTAAAGAAACAATAATTACTTAAATAAATTGTAGCTCAGAGACCAACCTTATGGGCAAACAAATGAAATATAAAAGAAGAAACTTTGTAAACCAAAGGATGATGAGAATTCCTTAATGTTGCTGGGAAAAACTGGTTGGTAATTTGAAATGCAGGTCAGTTTAGAGCCAAATCTCATTCTGTACATTATATGAAATGAAATACCGAGAAGATTAGTCCATAGAAAAATGAAAATCAGAGTATTATCTACTATTATTAAAGGGGGAGAAATTTCAAAGCAGAGAAATAATAAAAGATATGAAAAATGCAATGATGGGCAAATCCATCCACCTGAAAATAAAATCTTCTGTATTAAGGGCCAGCGATAAGACTGGAGAACGTGTTAAAAGTAAGCAAGATAAATAGTACAAGTTGAGCAACCCAAGTTTGAAAATCTGAAATCTGAAATGCTTCACATTACAAAACTTTTTGGATGCTGACATGCGCACAAAGGAGCATTTTGAATTTCAGATTTTTGGATTTCAGATTCTCAACTAGTAGGGGTAGAGTGGCAGAAGTTTGGGAAAAAGGCAGTGTGAATTATGGGAGAAGGACCTAATTAATGGTGCATTAAGGGTTGCTGCACAGCATTCGGTGTCTAGTTGAATTTTGAGACCATAATTTTATAGCAGGATCAAGTCACATGGTTGTGTGATTGTTCTCTAGCAGGCAATTGGATTAGGAGTTTGAGGGTGGTGAAGCTGAAGCAAGAAATAGCATACTATGTGGATTTATAGTTGGGGAGATAACCAAGATTTTGAAACTGGAGATAACAAGCAACTAGAATGGAGAAAGAGTAGGTAGAGTGCATCCAAGGGAATGAGTCTAGACTCAGGTTAGAAAAAATAGAGTGAGATATTGAATGATAAATTGAAGAAGAGGGTCATACAGCCAGATGGGACATCACAGGGAAGGAAGGAAATTGCTTGTGAGGATCTGGAAGTGTCACTCTGGAGAATTTTGTCTCTACCGTGTTATCCTTCACTCTAAAGCATTATTTTCGAGAGCCAGATTTAGCCCAGTGGTTGAAAGAGTTGGTCAGGATGGTCAGTGATGAGAGTTGGCCAGTGAGTGGTCAGAGTTGGTCATCATTCTCAGTGATGAGAATGTATAGATGATCTGTTTTACTTACGTAAGAGGGATTTCCAGAGGTCCTTGTGGAAAAAGTTGGAAGCAAGGGTAGCAGTGGGAGACCAAATGGAATAGATGAGAAAGCATAACTGGGGGCGTGCAAATAGGACAGAGGGTAGTTGGCTAGAATGGTTTGTGTTTTGAATAAAGTCCAAGAGTGATAGGGGTAGGAGTCACAGGTAGAATTTACTAGCCCTACATTTCTGACCTGCGGTATAATGACCGTCTCTGGAGCCTGATCCACTGCCTGTCTTTGTGATTATAAAGAGAATGTTAGTAAAAAGCTTAACCCTGGGTGGTAAAACCTAAATTAGTTTGGCCTTAAATAGCAAAAGCCAGTAAAACTCTCTTTTTTTTTTTTTTTTTTTTTTTTTTGAGACAGGATCTCACTCTTTCACCCAGGTTGGAGTGCAGTGGCGTGATCCTAGCTCACTGCAGCCTCAACCTCTTGGACTGCAGCCATCCTCCTACCTCAGCCTCCCAAGTAGCTGGGACTACAGGTGCATGCCACCAAGCCCAGCTAATTTTGTATTTTTTGTAGAAACAGAGTTTTGTCATGTTGCCCAGGCTGGTCTTGAACTCCTGAGCTCAAGCAGTCTGCCCACCTTGGCCTCCCAAAGTGCTGGGATTATAAGCATGATCTACTGTACCATTAATTTAGTAAAATCTAATTTGTAATATCCCACTTCCAGTGGCCTAGGATGGAATAATAGCCATGATATCAGGTGCTTCTTTATGACAGAGTTCTTCTGCTAGGAACCTTGTTTCCTTTTACTGTTCCACTTTACCTGAAACTGGATACTCAGGCTACTGCTGCTGGAGTGACTTCAGCAACTTCCCTGGAATACCAAGGCAAGCCCCAATTGATTGCATACCTCCTTTGGGGATCTGAGCTTTTAAAAAAGCTAGCAACTACCTTTTATCAACTTGATATATTTATCTATTATATCTTTAATCTTTAAATTAGTTTTTAAAAACTTGTTGGTGCTGACAAGAATGAGAATTGACATTTCTTGAATAACTAAAGCATCTGTGTAAGAATCTTTGTATGCTTACAAACAGTGGTGTGTCACAGTACCTAAAATCTGTAATGTTTTCAATGGCCCGATTGTGTCTTCTGTCTCCTGCTTTAGATCTATCCATACTAATGGAAACGTAACTGGAACTGACTCTGATGATAAAATCAAGGACCATCAAGCAAGATCATGCAGTAGGCAACTTTGCTTCCACATGAAGTTACCAACATTTAGAATTTCTACTTATTCTAAGGTATTTGAGACGCAATTTTACTTTAGTTTTGACTCCTTAGTAGTCATTTTGTAGTGTTGATTTATAGATAATAGGTTTGGTGAGTTTAAAAGTACTTAATATGTTAGAATGCTTAGCTCTTAGAGAAGAGTTCACTTCCCTCCTTTCCCACTATACTCCCAAAGAAACCAACTGAGAAGTGATCCAGATTTTTTTTTTTTTCAAAAGCCTACAGTACTCAGTATTCCCATGTGGTCTCACAACCAAGTACTAACCAGGCCTGACTGTGCTTAGCTTTTGAGATCAGATGTGTTCAGAGTGGTATGGCTGTAGACAAGATTTTAAAGGGATCTATTTATTAAAATTAGGAAAGCATATCAATTATAAGAAATACATTAAGTGTAGATTAAGTCTCAGTAACTATATTAGAGGAACTGGAATAAATAAATATCAATTTCATAATTATTTACATTATGACCCTGAGAGAAACAACTGAACGCAGCACTCTGAGTCCACCTGCATGATGTCAGAGACCTTATTGATCTTCCTTTAGATGGTTTGAAACCTTTCTCGCCTTTCTTCCTAAATTTATTGTTAGGGATTTTCTATTCACCAGTATGTGTCACTGTTACTCTCTATAAGCTGTCCCTGTAGGACCTTTGGGAGCTAATGAATTACTTGGGCCAGAAAACCAAGATATTTAATTAAAGAATCAGGTGACACTTCCAAAATATGGGGTGGATCCCCACTTGAAAGACCATGTAAGACAAATAAAACAAAAAGGAAATATAATGTCAACAGAAAGCAAAACCAAAAATAATTCTATGTTTTCACGTAAATTACAAATAGGTAGAGTGACTTAGGTGTTTATTTAAAAACAAAATGTTTTTTATTTTAACTATATTTTTCCAAATAGGCAGAAAGTATGGAAACTATTTTAGGGGACAGGTCAAAGTTTGTTGATTTCTCTGAATATGTTACAGAGTTTTGTGAATTAATATTTTGCTAGAATATAGAGAAGGTAAAACCTGAGAAAAATTTAAATATGTATCACTTACTGCTAGGATTCTTAACTTTGTTCTGTTCTAGAAGACGACTTTGTAAAGCATAAATTCCAAAATAATAAGAATTCATGATATTGGAAATCCTTAATGTCATGGGCTCCTTGGGATGTCATTTCACTGAGTTTTGCTCGGGCCCACTGGGCCCACTCAGCCTGGCAGGCTGTGTGCAGCTCACACTATTGGCCTGGATCCCATGCCTGCCAAGGGTGAGCAGAGCAGTGAGGGGTGTGTGAGCAAGTGAGTGTGGGGTCTGGCCACTTTGCACAGCCGGGCACACTGGCTGTGGTGGGGCAGGCAGCTCCAGGCACCAGCATGGGCACTGGCTCCCTGCCAGCTGTGTCTGGACCAGGTGTATCACAAGCAGCTTCCCTGGCTGGCACCAGGGAATGCAGTGGTCCCCGGAAGCTTGGAGATGCCAGGATCTGCAGAGCCCTAAAGAGTATGTCAAAGCCTTGGCTCGAGGAACTCCTAGGTCTGGGCTCTCTGAAGGGCTGCAGCTCTTCTGTCTTCTTGTCACCCTCAATGTGGCAAGCAAGGAGCGTATTTCAGTCCTGTTTGTGTTACAGCTCTTTCAACCCTGCTATTCAATGTGTCCCAACTTCTTGTCCCACACCCAGGAAGAATAAGGTACATGGATAAATGGAGGGTGAGCGAAGTGAACAGGAACTTTATTGAGCGATAGAACAGCTCAGAGGAGACTTGCAATGGATAGCTCCTTTCTGCAGCCAGGGTGTCCCAATGAGTGCTCAGCTTTCAGCAGAGAGAAGACCATGGAGTTGGAGTGGGTAGCACCTGGTCATCCCATCCTCTCCTCAACTTTCAGCAGAGAGGAGACCCTGGAGTGGGTGGCCCCTCTCTGCAGCTGGTCATCCTATCCTTTCCTCGAATTTGGCTGAATCCAGGGTTTTTATGGGCTTCAGAGGGGTTGAAGTACATGCCAATTGGTTCATGAGTGGTCCCAGAAAAAGCACCGTAAGTTTCCATTCCAGTCCACGGGACTGGCAGCCTGGCCCCCAGGCTTCAAGCATTCCCTGGTTTGAAGGTGAGGTTTTCAGGGACCTGCCCCTTTCTGCCCAGAAGCCTATCTGCCTCCTACCACTCTTCGTGGTGCCCAGGCTGTTCCTGCTTTGGAGCACCTGCAGACTAGCATCGAGCCTCTCCTTAGCCTCCCTCCCGTGCTCGTCAGCACCCACCCAGCTGGGTTGCAACAGTGCCTGGCCTTGGCCTCAACTTTGAGATTGAAGCAGGTACTGGGAGCAGGAAGAGGCCAGGCAGTGGGAGTAAGCACTTCTGAGCCTGCAAGGGCATGGGGGGCCTTCCTGGGTCCCCAAGAGTGCAGAGAAGTCTGGGTCCACAGTGGTGGCTGGGCAGTTGCAGCTGCACCCAGAAGGGCAGGCCTTCTGCCTGCTCCCAGCCCCTGCCGGCCTAGTGGAGCACACAGCCCTTCCTACACTTACCCCACTGCAGCCGCTCTAGATGGGCCGCTGCTGCCATCAGTAAGACTGCCTCAGCTACCAGAAATGGATTACCTCCTGGAAGGGGTTAGTGTAATTGAGCAATTTTTGCTAAAGAAAAATTATCTCAAATCAAGTAGCAGATGAAAAAGAGGTTACTTTGATGATAAGTTTTGAAATGTCCCTGGCAACGAGTAAATGTATTGTACTTTTCTTTGTTTGCTTGATGTCATTTGAACTCAAATAGTAATGATGATTAAATATATAGTTTGTCTTAGTACCAGAGCCATTTTACTTGTTTTTAGGTGTATCTTTTCTCCTTACTTTCACTTAGGAACATTAGCGGAATGCCCAAGCTTTGTAAAGAATGATTCTAGATATGGGGAAGAATATAAATCATTCTGTAACTTCGTTATAAATGAAATTGAAGATGTCTTTTATTCAGAATGCTTACTCTTGGGCTAGGAAGACTGGATACACCCATCTGAAACCATTTATGTGCAGTCATAGAATGCGCACATCAAGTCATAATCTAGAGTCCCTTTCTAAGTAATATACTTAAGTTCTATATTCAGACCTTAACAAAAGTAAAGATTAGGGAATAGGAAGTTTTCATCAATTGAGTTTGGTAATTGGTTGTGTGAAAGTGCCATATAGCCTAAATTAGGTTGCTTAAATTTTTAAATTAGGAATTTCTTCTTTATCAGTTTCTTTTTTTGAGACAGAGTCTCATTTTGTTGCCCAGGCTAGAGTGTGTGGTGGCATGATCGTGGCTTACTGCAACCTCCGCCTCCTGGGTTCAAGCAATTCTCCTCCTCCCCAGTAGCTGGGATTACAGGTGTGCGCAACCACACCTGGCTAATTTTTGTATTTTTAGTAGAGACGAGTTTCACCATATTGGCCAGGCTGGTCTTAAACTCCTGGCCTCAAGTGATCTGCCTGCCTCGGCCTCCCAAAGTGCTGGGATTACAGGCATGAGCCTCTGCACCTGGCCATTTATCAGTGTCTTATATCTCCTCACTGTTTTTCAGATGTTCACAGAGTGATAGCCCCTATTCATATTTTTCATTTTCCATTTTGAAAATGAAGTGAAAAATCTCACAAATTTGTGCTTGGAAGAGTATACATTTGAACTTCAGATTTAAAGAATATGGCATTTTGTTGTTTTGGGGCATAAGAGCAAAATCAATACGTGAGACGGTAAGTTAAGGCCCTAGAACATTTGCAAAGTTATATGTCCTGGATTACAGTTTACATTAAGTTAAAATGATACCTTTTTAAAATGTTTTGTCTGAACTCAGTACAACATTTGAAAGCAAATTTTGGCAAGTTATATTAAGGGAATGGATATTCCCTGCTATAGTTTTTTCTGTGCTATGATGGAAAGAGCAGAAGCTTTACTTTCATGCTACCTTGGGAGAACTGAATTAATATTTCTTAGTTTCCTTTTCTGTAAGAATTAATTTTTAGAGGTGATGAAGAATGAAATGTGTGTGAAATAATGAAAAATAATGCTTCTTAATGTGAAATTAATGAATGTTGTTGCTAAGACAGGGAGGTACACATTACTGTATCATTCAGAGGTATCCTTTTCACAGCAAAAAACAGGTCTACTCACTATTGAGAAGCTTGTAAAACCAGTTTCAAAGTTAATAGCAAGTATTATGCTTGCAGAGAAAGTAAAATGAGTTTTTGGCACAAATCCTTTATCAAAGACATACCATCTGGAAAAGCAATTACTGTCATGTGCACATGCCAGTATTTTGTTTTTCAGCTGGATGAAAGCACTGATGTACAGAGGATATACTAGTGCTTGATACAGGTGTGTTACTGTTTATCACTGAAGAATCACTATAGCAGAAGAGTTTTATGTTTTGTTTTTGGTCAGTTGTTTTTTTACGCCATTATAGCCTAGAAAAGCTGCATTGTGTCCTTCTGATCAAAGCACCAACAACTATAGCTGCAGGAAATGGTCTACTTGCCTTTTAAGTAAAAGAAGTTGCAGCAGGATATCAATTCATATCCCACTTTTTTCAGAGAGGAGAATTGGCATTTAGTAATGTGACTTTTTGTCATGATTTAGTGTTGAATAAAATAGTAAAACTTGTGAATGTAAGCAGTTTTGGCCACTAAAGCCACCTCTTTTCAGTTTTATGACAAAATAGCAGCAATAGTATTTTGCTTTTTCACAGTGGTATGCTAGCTATATAGGAGGAAAGGGCTTACATGTTTGTTAATTAGTTTTTTAGTAAAATGAGATAAATACTTGCTACTGATATTGTCATTTCTATGATTTCAAGGGACCTAACTTACCTAGTAGCTGTGATATTTCAAATAGTCTCAACTTACAACTTTATATTCGTGATATCATGAATTTCAGTGTTAAGGATGAAATATGAAGATTTTGTAAAAGTCTGAATTATGGTGCAAAATAATTCAATCTCTGAGAGTTTGACCGTATCCTCAAACTTGATGGTTTTACTAATTTATTATTTTTTTTAATGAATTTGAGCCAGGCATGGTGGCTCACGCCTGTAAACCCAGCATTTTGGGAGGCCTAGGCGGGTGGATCACAAGGTCAGGAGTTCAAGACCAGCCTGGCCAATATGGTGAAACCCCGTCTTTACTAAAAATACAAAAATTAACCGGGTGCAGTGGCAGGTGCCTGTAATCCCAGCTACTCAGGAGGCTGAGGCAGGAGAATCGCTTGAACCCGGCGGGTGGAGGTTGCAGTGAGCCAAGATTGTGCCACTGCACTCCAGCCTGGGCAACAGAGTGAGACTCTGTCTTAAAAAAAAAAAAAAAGAAAAAGAAAAAAGAAAATTTGTATTATACACGTCTAAAAACCACAACCAAATTTTGAAATAGAACATGAAGAAATACTTTCCAGAGTCAAAATGCAAGTAGAAAGTAGATTAGGAATCCTTTTTTCAATTTCTCAAGTTGAAGCACTTAATTTCCAGCTTTAAGTGGTATATACTTTTTTTTTTTTTTTTTTTTTTAGCATTCAAAGGAATGCTGAAATTAAAAATCAGTGAGAAATCTTGCTATGTAATTTCTGGGTCCATATTCAATCATAATATTCAGACTGTATAATGCCACTGATTTATGATTTATAATTAGAGATTTTTATTTAGTAAAAATAAAGAACAAGAAAGAAACCAGCTGAATATGAAAATTGGTTTATGGTTCAATCTGATTCCAGATGTGGGGTTTGAACATCTTGCAGTGAAGTTATCAAACACTAATAGGGTTGTGACAAGACAACTCAGGTGCTTAATTGAATGGGCTCTGGTTGATCAAAGAAGATGAGACAATCTGAGCATCAGTAAACATTAACTGCAATATAATGAACCATATCAAATATGTTTAAATCCATGAGTTCATAATGATACTTTAAAAACTCATTAGTTTTCTTCAGAGTATGCTAAGGAGCCAACTATACTTCAGAGCAACTAAATAGTTGCAGAGAGGAAGTTTCTTTTCTCAGATAGAATAAAACATCACCATTTTCTAATGAATTCCTGGACCTAAGCAAAGATCATGAATGGCTGCTAACAGCACAGGAAGAAACGGACATTAGTTTTCTCTTAATGAAAGTTCACAGGGCTGCCCATGAAGTGTTCTTGCCAAAAAAGTTGAACCTGAATCTGATCAAGTCTCTAGCTCTGCCAGTTTACCGGAAACACAGAAGACAGAGAAACACATTAAGTGACACCATGTGAATGCAGTTAGCAAAATATAGGTTATGGGGAACTCTTAGAGACATATGACTTGTTGTTTTTCAACAATCAAATTGTAGGGACAAAAAAGAGAAATGGAGGAGGAAACCGTAGATTAACAGCAATGCCTGGACTTTGAGTCTAGATTTTAATAAACATTTACGAAATAGGGAAATTTTAACATTGACAAGATATTTGATATTAAAGAATTATTGTTAATTTTTAGGTGAGATGATAGTATGTAGTTATGTATTTTTTAAAAGCCCTTACCTTTTAGCGACACACAATGAAATGTTGATGTAATGAAAGATATGCCTGGACTCCTGCTTCATTACTATCTGGAGTACAGGGGAGGTTGTGGGTGAGGATTAAGTAAGATTGGCCATTAATTGATCATGCAACTAGACACTTGTGATTTGGGGGACAGCGCGTGAGGGGGTGGGAGTAATTCTTGATAATATTCCGTAAACTTTTTTGAAAAACTCCATAGGAAAAAGGTCCAAAAATACAGTTGAATTATGTGTATTTAGCAACCTGCTGAATCATATTTCTAATAATTTCTTGAGTCTGTTGAGTGTACGATATAGAAAATCCCATTGCCTATAAGGGACAGTTTTACTGTATAGTGCTTACTATTTACCAGGCTCTATTCTCAGCAGTTTATACATATTTACTCTTTAGATCCTCACAAGAATTCTTATGAAGTAGATATTAACTTGCAAAGGTTACCCAGGTGCTATGTTTTAGAGCTGGGATTTGTATCCAGACTTTCTAGCCCTAGAGTCTATGCCTCTCTAGTTTTTGTATCACTCTTTTATAACTTTTTATTTTTAATCCCTCTACTCCAGTCCTTACACCTTTTATTTCTTTTGTTTCTCTTAGTGCACTGGCCAAGGAGTTCAGCTTTTAAAGACCAGTTTTTGTTTATAATTTTGATTTTGGAAGTTGTCTTAATACTTAGGGAATCCAGAGTCCAGCTGACTTTGCTCCTTTACAAATACAAGGTACTTACTAAGAGGCTAGAATTAGCTTACTGTGTATCCAGAAACCAAAGGATCAAGTGTATTAGAACAGTGTTTAGTATTTTTTATTTTATTTCTCTTCTAATCTGTAAGCAGCTCATTCATGGCTCATTTTACTTTTAATTACTTGATTTTATTGGTATTACTTGCTGAATTTCTTTCTGATACTTAGATAAACTTACTCCTTCCTCCCCTTAACTCCTACACGTGTTATGTAGTTACCTCCTGCTTGACTTTACGTGGATTACATGAGATAATCTTAAAGCACTTAGTACACAGTTTTGCACATAATAAGTATCTAGTAAATATGCTTTTTGGTTTAAGAGACAGTCACTTCATACTTTTGATCAAAAATTGTTCTTTATTCTTTAGGTAACTTTTGAAATGGGGTGGGAAGAATATGGCTTAGTCACTTTAAGAAGTCCTAGGCCTGGGACAGGTGGGTAAAACTCGATAATGTGTTAGGGTGGTTTAATGAGTAATCTCTGTGTTCTCTGCAAGGAACTTTTTAATGATAGGCTCTGAGTTCAAGAAAGATTACTCACTTGAGTTGGTTTCCAAAAGAATACTTGTCTATTGGGGATGAAGTGGGAACAATTTAGGGAAAACGTGGCCTGTCCCAACTTCTTGAGTTTTTTGGTTCCTCTTGAGCCAACTGCAAAGGACATTATGACATAGTAAGATACTACAATTCATGAAAGGAGGCACATAGGCACTAGTAAGAAAGAAAACTTTTGATTTCATTCGTATGAGAGAAGGATCACAATTACAGGTAACTTTTTCTTGAAGATTATGGAAGGTGACTATCTGAAGACCTGGGATAGCTAGTTAAAAGTTGTTTGGCTCATGCCTGTAATCCCAGCACTTTGGGAGGCTGAGGCGGGCGGATCACGAGGTCAGGAGATCGAGACCATCCTGGCTAATACGGTGAAACCCCGTCTCTACTAAAAATACAAAAAATTAGCGGGGCGTGGTGGTGCGTGTCTGTAGTCCCAGTTACTCGGAGGCTGAGGCAGGAGAATAGTGTGAACCCGGGAGGTGGAGCTTGCAGTGAGCCGAGATGGGCAACTGCGCTCCAGCCTGGGTGACAAAGCCAGACTCTGTCTCCAAAAAAAAAAAAAAGGTTGTGGTATTTTTCTTTGCTCCATCACCTCCCTCTCTCCACCTGAGCTGCACCTGTTATTTTATATAGGAGTATACTGAAGCAACCTTTTAACATATCTTTAATTGTATTTTTGAAAGTGATGTTAAAGTATTTAGAAACTAAAGACTGTGGCCACACAAAGTATCTTTTATTTTCCAAAGGCCAGTTATTATTATTGAGTGGCATTGCTATTGAAATTGCATTACCAATTACTTGACTGTGTTAAAGAAGGGGATTTGCTTTTGGGGGCCCATAGGTTATTGATAATATTTTTTTGAATAATAAATGTGTATGACAGAAACCCACTCTCAGATCTAATCATGAAATGAAATGCTTTCCAATGAAATCTGGAGGTTCTGGAAGCCAAAAGGTGATATATAAGAGGAAGCATAGTTGAGAGGTGCTGAATTTAACTTTTGTTATCAGTTACTTGGTGAAGGCATTGAAATGTTTATTGCTTTGAAGATTATCTTAAATGAGGAGGCATAGTTAATGTGGTCTATACAGAATGTGAGATGAAGTGAATTTAAGGGAAAAGAAAGCGGATACGAGAAAAACAAAAATATAAGAAAATAGCTAATATTTAGTGATTGCTGTGTATCAAGCACTATGATAGATATTTTGTACATATTTTCAGATACTGTCCCAATAACCATTTAGGTGTAAGTTACTAAACATCTATTAAAGTTTTTGAGAATTTTTGACATTTCTTGAAATTAGAAATTCTTTACATTATTAAGAAACACTCTTTGGTTGACCTTTGCCAGCCCAGCAAACCCAGAGTTAGATTAGGTGCAAAATTGAGAATCCCTGTCCTTACTCTTCATATCGTATGGATGCATTTAATGCTAGTAAAAATTGTAAGCCTGAATAAATGTAGTGTAAAACCTGCATTGATGATTTGGGGTTTATTTAGTTACTTATGAAGCTTTTATCTAAATTTGGGATTAAGTTGATTTTTCCAGTTTTCCAGTTAATGCAACATTTAAAAAAAGTTTTAGATTAAACCACAAAGGAAAACCTCAGTAAATTCCAGAAAAGCTGAAACTACGTATGTCCATTCTCTGACTACAACGGAAGTTTAAAGTGTACAACTTTAACCATTTGGACAAATCAAACAGAAAAATTGCTTAAATAAATGTAGGGTCAAACAGAAGATCAAATATACAATAACTGGTCATTTAGCACCTGAAATGAGATTCAGGCCAAGACTCATACTGTGCTTAGAAGTAGATTAATAGTCTTTGTTAACTTCACTGTTAATGAATGAAATAAATGTACTAAGTACTAAACCTTAGAATTTAGTAAAACAAACAACAAAATAAATGCCTAGTTTCTGAGAAAGGGAAGATACTAATAAGATAAAAGCAGAAATAGGTGACTTAAACAGAAACCACAGAAATGAAAAATCTAAAAGCTGTTTCTTAGGGTTGAAAAACAAAATGGAAAAATATCTGACAAATCTTACTAAGGAAAAGATGGAAAACCAAAATTAAGTTTATAAAGCAGATATAAGAATAGAACAGATATTTTAAAAATAGTGAGTACTATTTATTAACTCTAAGCTGATTTATTTGAAATGAATCACGAAACACCCAAGCTGATTTAAGAAAAGTTGGTCTGGGGCTACATCCAGCTAGCTCCAGAACCAATTTTTGCCGGTTAATTCTTTTTAGTTTTCAAGGAACATATAATTCCTATGGTGAGAACTATTTTAGAGATTATAAAAAAGATGGAAATATGCCCAATTAATATTATAAAATCAGTATAACTCTCTTAATGGTTCAGCTGAGAAGAACTCTTTTGGGGGAGTTTACTGCTTTTTTTTAGTTTCTATTGTAAGAACAGATTTTTCTTGAAATTAAAACAATTGAGAAAAGAAAAAAACCAGAAGCTCAAAACTTAAAGATATCGTTTATATTTATTAACGTATTTACCATTGCTGGCACTCTCCTTTGTATAGATCAAAATTTGAATCTGATATTCTTTTTCTTCTGCCTAAAAATCATTTCTCTGAGTGCATAATCTGCTGGTAATGGATTTGTCTCAGCCTTTGTCTAAAAACATTTCCACCTTCATTTGAAATATATTTTAACAGGGTACAGAATTTGAGGTTGACAAGTTTTCCCCCCCTTCCAATCTTGCTCCATTGTTTTCTTATTTGTATAATTTCTGATGAGAAGTTTGCTGCCATCCATACCTTTCTTTTTCTGTACACAATCTTTTTTCCTCTTCTGGCAGTCTTTAACATTTCTTTCCTCCCAGTCACTGGTTTTCAACAATTTGATTATGATAATTGTTGGTATGGTTTTCTTTGTTTATCCTGCTTGGATTTTGTTGAGCCTCTTATGAATCTGTAAGTTTCTGGTTTTGATAGCATTTGAAAAAATTATGCTCATTATTTCTTCAAATAAGTTTTTTTAAATCTTTTTTTCCCTCTCTTTTTTGGACCTCAGTTACATTGATCTTAGCTTGTTTGTATGTTGCTGCAAATCAGTCGTATTCACTTCCATTATTTTTGTATTTTTCTCCTTTGTGCTTCATTTTGGTTATCTTCTATTGCTATATCTTCAAGTTAGCTAACCATTAAATCTGCTGTCGATCCTATGCAGTGTATTTTTCATTTCAGATTTTGTATTTTTAATTTCTGGAAGCTCCAATTGGGCCTAAAAAAAATCTTGCACTTCTGTGTTCAACACTTCCATGTCTTTCTCTGCTTTTTTGAGTGTATTAAAAATATGTATAACTATTTTGGCATCTCTGTTTGCTATGCTCTCTGTCAGTTCTGGGTCTATTTTTATTGATTTGTTATTCTCCTGGTTATAGGTCATATTTATATGTCTGGTAAATTTTGATTGTCAGACATTGTGAATTTCATGTTACTGGATGTTAGGTTTTGTGATAAAGAGGCTTTTTTTTTTTTTTTTTTTGAGACGGAGTCTCGTTCTGTCACCCAGGCTGGAGTGCAGTGGCGCAGTCTCGGCTCACTGCAACCTCCGCCTCCTGGATTCACGCCATTCTCTTGCCTCAGCCTCCTGAGTAGCTGGGACTACAGGTGCCCGCCACCACGCCTGACTAATTTTTTGTATTTTTAGTAGAGACGGGGTTTCACCGTGTTAGCCAGGATGGACTTGATCTCCTGACCTTGTGATCCACCAAAGTGCTGGGATTACAGGTGTGAGCCATCACGCCCGGCCAAAGAGGCCATTCTTTTAAGTAATGTTAGTCTACGTTTTGGCATGCAGTTAAATTTTTTTTTATGCCGTTTAAGACTTGTTTTGTTTTAAGGAAGCTTTGTTAGGGTGAGTCTGGAGCAGTGAGTAGACTTTTCTCCTAGAGCTAATTTAGAAGTTGATTTCCTTCTGAGGACTTTACATGATATTTCATGGATTAGGAGGTCTTTTCACTCTACCCTGTTGGAATACAAACTATTCATAGCCTTGTTTGAGAGTTTCAGAAATTCTTTGGCCTTTTTTTTTTTTGGTTTGCTAGTCCTTTCTCCAACCTCAGGTGGTTTCCTTCCACACAGGACATATCAGCACTCTCCCAACAGCTTGTGGGAACTCCTTTGCATGTCTCCAAGGCACTGTCTCTGTATGTAGTTTCTTTCTCTCTGTTAGGCTAGTCCACAAATTCTGGCTGCCTTGGCCCTACTGTCAATCTTAGTGACCTCAACTCTTTGAGACTGTGAGGTTCTGTTTAAGCCCCATCTCCCCTCTGTACACTACATCCTGTAAACTGTTTCAAGGGTGTGAGGTCAGGCAAATGTAGGACTCACATCATTTTTTCATCTTTTCTCAGGGATCTCACTCTTGCTCTGACTGTTATCTAATATCTGAAAGCCATTGTTTCATCTGTTTTATCCAGTTTTCTGGTAGTATAAGCTGAGAGAGCAAATCTAATCTCTGTTCCTCCATCATGGCTATTTGTGGAAATTCTTGATTAACTTCTTCTCCTCCTTTTTCTGTGGATTAAGATGTGGGTCTAAGTTAAAGAAGTTAAGAAACAAGTTGGTTTGATCTCAGTGTTTCAGGTATTTGGCTTACCAGTAACTGAGGCAGAAGAGTCTCCAAACTCTTTGATGACGATAAACAAATGATTTCACCTCATGCATTCCCCTCTCACTTTCACTGTCTGGAACCTACTGCAGTAGTAGGGTGGTTGATCAAGAATTATGGTATTCTGAGTTTTGGTCAATTGCCACATAGTTTAAATAAGTTCTTAGTACTTTTAACTGAATTAAGACCCATACTTATTTGCTTTTTCTCAGCTATTTCTGTTTGCTGATATTTACTTTTAATTTTATCAGATTTTTTTGTTTGTTTCTGTTAGTTGCTAGTTTATCTAACTGGTTGTCATTTTTCAGCTGGATTATATTTTCTTTATATATTTTGTATTTTTCTGCATCACGGTAATGTTTAGGCTCTTGAAAGTGTTTGATCTTCATGCATTATATCTTTAGTTTTGTTATGTGTTTTTCTAATCTTGCTTGTCTCTACTCAAATGAATGAGTGAATAAATTAGTAACCGAATAAATGTAGACACATATACTCACACAAAAAGTGCTTTTTCTCAATTCAAACACTATTAATTGTGACATATACCACAGATTTAATATATTTTCATGAAAAAAGAAACATTTAGTTTATTTTTTAAATCCTTAAAGGTTTACTGACAGAAGTATCCATTTATCCATTTATCCATATGACTTCTACCTCATCTTTTTGGGAATCATAAGATTGAGTCTGATTGTCTTCCAAATTCTGACATGCTGCTTTTCCTTACCTGTGCTTGCTTTCTTGGTCTCTTTACACATTATAATTGCCAGTATAATTTTGAGTCATATGAGAAATGTGTAGAATTTAACTGCTTTTCTTTCTGGTTGAACTCATGGTTTCAGTTTTTTTATAGATAAGCCGTGAATTAAATAACTTCCTTTTTGAGTCAGCTGGAAACTTTTGACAGATTGATATCCAGTACTTGGGTGATAGTACTTTGTAAAATGCAAATTAGTCCCACCAGTGTCTTCCAGCTCTGATTATTCTATGATCTGTTTTGAGAGATTGTGCAATTTTTACTGCTTTTAATTGCCCTTGCTTGGCTTGCAACAGACAACTTTTGCATCACAATAGCTTTTTATTTCAGTGCCTTGTCACGGTTCAGTCTTTCTGAAAACATTTTCGAGCAAGTTATGCTTTCAGATTTAAGTTAAAATTCAACTACATCTGAGTTTACCTATGCAGCTAACTCAGCTGTGGTCATAGTTGGATTGACAGATACCTTCCTTGGGAATGTATTTTCTATAGGTTTATACATGGGTGGGCAGTGACGTACCTCACAACTTACTCTTTTGCTTGGCTACTGGCAAATTTTTTTGGATTTTGATTCTGATACTTCTAGTTTCAGAAACCTGAAAATAATTATTTTAAGAAAAGCAAGTATCTTTAGTATTGAGAAAATCTAGTTTAGTAATTTAGTATACAATGAGCAAGCATAAAATCTGTCAGTGGTAGAATTGTTTAATAAGTTTTGGGATGATCAGATAGCAGTTAGGAAAGTTCGTGTAGAGCCTTTTCATATGCAAATGTTATGGTTGACCTTTTTAAAATGGAAAAACTAGTGAAACTGCAAAGAATAGTAATCTTCTAAAGTAAGAAGACTGTAAAGAAGTGATTATAAAAAGTTAAGCACATCTGTATGAAGAAAACCAACACAATTAAAACTAAAAAGAAAAATAACAAAGTGGAAAACACAGATATGACCTTACATGATTATTGTATTATGAAAATATTTACGACACTAAGATTCCAGCAACTACATTAATAAAGGACATGCCCATTAGCTCATAAGGAAAAGAGTTCAACCTCATTGGTAATTAAAAACAATAGTGAATAACTTTTTTTATGCTTATTGAGTAACCATAATAAAGAAGTCCATAGGGAATCAAATACTCATGCATTGCTTTTGGAATTGGAACAACTCATTTGAGAGGTAGTATGGTAGTGTATATCTTAAAAGCCATAAACATATCTAAGGGCATGGATTAATGATCTTGCTCTTGGGAATTGACCCTAAGTAAATAAAACAAAGAATAAAAAAAAACTATTTTAGAGCTGCATTCACAATACGATTACTTGTCATAGTAAAAGCTGAAGACAACCTACTTGGTCAACAGGGAAAATTTTGATATGTTATGCTAAATTAATACCTGAATAGTTCATATTCATTTCATCTAAGTGTAAGCACTGTGACAACAGGGACTGTATCTTTTCTTTTGTTCTCTGCTGTAAAACCAGTGCTTAGAAAAGCTTGGCGTGTGGTGGGTACTGAAAAATTATTATTAGTTTTTTTTTTTTAAATGAGCAACAGAATAATATTGAGTTAAAAAAGAATTTAAACATACACATACAGAACCTGTTCTCACATACCTTAATGAGTAAGGGAGAGGGGAAACAAGTTGCTTGATGGAGTTTTTAGAGGAATTTGAACTGGGGTTTGCAAGTTTAGTAGGATATGGATTCTCTTGGGAGCCAGGAGGTGGGAGTGCTACTCCAGGAAGAGGGATTTATCTGAGGAAAGACCTGACAGTGGGAATTGACTGGAGAATAAGGCAGGAAGTTAGGCATTTATAAGGACAGAATTCTGAGTGGACTTGTAGAGTTAGCTAATGAGGTGGGACTTTATTCTTCTGTATGAGAAATCATTGATGCTTTTTCAACAGAGTTTGATATTGAAAGAGCTATATAATTCAAGGAGTTAATCCACCTTTGCCATATAAGACAGGTTCACTCAGGGAGGTCAGTTAGACCAGGGGTCCCAAACCCTGGTGAGAGACTGTTGGAGTTCATGGTTACCAAGGTAGCTAGAGCTTGAGTGGCTAAGACAGTCACAGAGAAGTGAGCTTAGAAGTCTGAACCTTGTTTCCCTTAAGAGTTGTCACAGTTTAGTAAGCAACACAAACCAATAAGCAGGAAAGTTGAGCAGAAAGTGGCTGCTAACAAACTAAGAAGCTCAGCAGAGTTTTCGGCAGTTTCGTGGTGCTAGAGATAGCGGCGTCCTGGTAAACACCCTAGGTTGAACAACTGCATCCTAGAGGTAAGAGTGAACCAGAAGTATACCAGGTCTTAATAAGATTGAAAACAAGCTTCAAGTTAGCTTGATCTCTGATTTGATTAGCTCCCACTGCCAACCAGAAAGTAAAGAAACTCTTCAATTGAAGATAAATTTCACATCCTTTATAGTTTTTAATGATACGGTGTTTGACATTGAGTCCCCAGATTCCAGACATGCCAAGAGCCAGGAACAAGAGAAAAAACAGATGCAAAAATAGACACAGATGATCAGGTGTGGACGTCAGTAAAAAAATATTGTGCCATTTCTTTCATTTCTCCTTTGTTTCTGATGAGATGTCTGCTGTCATTTGAATTATTTTCTCTTATAGGTAAATTATCATTTCTCTCTTACTGTTTTTATTACATTTTCTATGTCTTTAGCTTTCAGAAGTTTAACTGTGATATGCCTCGATGTGGATTGCTTTGGGTTTATCCTGTTTGTGGTTCACTCAACTTCCTGAATCTGTAAATTTATGTTTTGCCAAACATGGAAAGTTATCTGGTTTTATTTCTAAGAGCACTTTTTTAGCCCTGCCCACTTTCTTCTTTCCTTGTTTGACTCCATGGCAGAAGATAGATCTTTTGTTATAGTCACATAGGTCTTGAGGCTCTAATTATTTGTTTTCAGGCTATTTTCTCTCTGTTGTTTAGACTGGATAATATCTATTGTTCTATATTCTGGTTCAGTGATTCTTTTCTCTGTCCCTTCCATTCTATTGTTGCATCCATCCACTACATCTTTTGTTTCACCTATTACATTTTTCAGTTCTGAAATTTCCATTTGGTTCTTTATATCTTTTCTTTCTTTGGGGTATGTTCTTTATATCTTGCTTGGTTTTTGAGACTCAACTATTTTGTTGTTTCAAGTATGTCTGTAATGGCTCCTTGAGTCATTTTTATGACAGCTGCTAAAAAATGTTTTTCAGATAATTTTAATACCTCCATCATCTTGGTATTGGCATCTGTGGATTGTCTTTTTTTCATTCTGTTTGAGATATTCCTGGATCTTGGTATGATGAGTGATTTTTATTTGATACCTGGACATTTTTGGTATTACGTGCTGATGCTCTGGGTCTTATTTAAATATTCTGATTTAGTTGGCGTCCTCTGGCCCTGCCCCTACATGAGAAGGAGGGAAGCCTCATTACTATCCTGTCGGGATACAAGTCCAGGTTCTCTACTTTGCCTCTCTTGACACTCAATTTAGGGAGAGATTCTTTGTTACTGCTGGTCATGGGTGGGAGTTCTGGCCCCCGTTGATTTCTTCCTGGCTGTCAGGGGCAGGAATATGTCATTATGGTTCCCCACATATCCTCCACCAGGGGATAGTCTCTTTACGGTGTGATGGTGAAAGGCCTGACTCTCTAATAGGCTTCTCCAAAAACAGCCTATGGCAGAAAGAGAGAAGGGTACCTTGTTACTACTAGGTGAAGGTCCAAGCTTTCCATGTGGTCTTCACTGACCTTGTGGAAAAGGAGGTCTCATTATCACATGGCAGGGACTGGCTCCCTACTGGCCTTCTCTGACATCACCATTGTCGGGAGAATTGAATGCCTTATTACAGCTAGAGGAGAACAGACATCTAGGCTCCCTACCTCACCTTTGCTGGTGTGGGTGGGAGCTACAGACACAGAGTTGTTTTTTACTTTTGTTTTTGTGGTTTTGGTGATGTTTGGCTAGGTATAATGGCCTCTGTCTGGATTGTCTCTTTCCTTATTTTTTGCCTAGAGAGAACAGGATTTTGTTTTGTTTGGCTGGTTGGTTTTGTAGGGGAGTCTGGGCCTATGGGTTTTTTCGGGCTGCCAGCTTCTTCAGCTCCAAGGTCATGATATATAACAAAAACAGAAAACTACAGGCCAATATTCCTGATAAACACAGATGCAAAAATCCTCAACGAAATACTAGCAAACTGAATCCAATAGCACATCAAAAAGATTATACACCATGCCTAAGTGGGATTTTTCCTAGGAATGATTCAACATATGCAAATCAATAAAAGTGATTAATCACATCAACAGAATGAAGTACAAAACAGTATGATCACCCAATAGATGCAGAAAAAAATCATTTGATAAAATTTAACATCCCTTCATGCTAAATCTCTCAACAAATTAGACATAGAAGGAATATATCTCAATACAGTTAAAGGCCATATATGACAAACCCACAGCTAACATTATACTGAATGGGGAAAAGTTGAAAGTTTTTCCTTTAAGAAAACGAGTAAGACAAGGATGCCCATTTTAATCAGTCTTACTCAACATAGTACTGGAAGCCTTAGCCAGAGCAAATAGGCAAGAGAAAGAAATAGAGGGCATCTATATTGGAAAAGAGGAAGTCAGATGGTCTCTGTTTGCAGATAACATGATCTTATATATAGAAAAATCTAGAAACTCTACTTTTTTAAAATCAGTTTTAAAATTGATAAACAAATTCAGTAAAGTTGTAGGATACAAAATCAACATAACAAAAATCAGTAGCATTTCTATACATCAGTAATGAACTAGCCTGGAAAAGAAAGCAATTCTATTTACAATAACTACGAAAAAACCCCACCTAGGAATAAATTTAACCAAGGAGGTGAAAGATCTCTACAATAAAAACTACAAAACACTGATGAAATAAATTGAAGAGGACATACAAAAAATGGAAACATACTTCATGTTCATGGATTAACAGAGTTGATATTGTCAAAATGACCATACTACCCAAAGCAATGTGCAGATTCAACACAAGCCCTATCAAAATACCAATGACATTCTTCACCAAAATATAAAAAAAATCCTAAAATTTGTTTGAAACCACAAACGACCCCAAATAGGCAAAGAATTCCTGAGGTGTGGGAGAGGACTTTGGAGGCATCACATTATCTGACTTCAAAATATACTGCAAAGCAGTTGAAACCCAAACAGCATGCACTGGCATAAAAACAGGCACATAGACCAATGGAGCAGAAGAGAACCCAGAAATAAATCTACATATTTATAGCCAACTGATTTTTAACAAAGGCACCGAGAACATACATTCAGGAAAAGACAAGCCTCTTCAATAAATGGCGCTGGGAAAACTGGATATCCATATGCAGGAGAATGAAACTAGACCCTCATCTCTCGTTGTATACAAAAATCAACTCCAAATGGTTTAAGACTTAAATGTAAAATCTGAAACACTTCAGGACATTTATATGGGTAAAGATTTTATGGCTAAGACTTCAAATGCACAGGTGCAACAAAAGCAACAATAGACAAATGGTATTACGTCAAGCTAAAACACCTCACAGCAGAGAAAACAATCAACAGAGTGAAGAGACAACCTGAAGAATGGGAGAAAATGTTTGTAAACGATTCTTCTGATTAGAGATTAATATCCAAAATAAGTAAGAAACTCAACAGCAAAAAGCCAATAATTCAATTAAGAAATAGGCTAATGATCTGACTAGACATTTCTCAAAAGGAATATGCAAAAGGCCAACATGAAAAAATGTTGAACATCAGTAATCATCAGGGAAATGAAAATCAAAACCATAATGAGGATTATTTCACCTCAGAATGACTGTTATCAAAAAGACAAAAAATAAATGCTGGCAAGGATGTGGAGAAAAGGGCACTCATACACTATTTGTGGGAATGTAAATTAGGACCACCATTATGCAAAACAGCGTGGATACTCCTCAAAACTGAAAACAGAACTGCCGTGTGTTTCAGCAATCCCACTACTAGGTATTTATCCAAAGTAAAGGATAACAGTATGTTGACGAGATATGTATATTCCCATGTTTATTGCGGCATATCACAGTAACCAAGATATGGAATCAACCTAAATGTCTATCAACAGATGAATGGATAAAGAAAATACGGTATATATACAAAATGGAATACTATTCAGCCATAAAAAAGAATGAAATTCGGTCATTTGGAGCAACGCGGATGAGCCTGGAGGACAGTGTATTAAGTTAAATATTTAAGTCAGATACAGAAAGACAAATATAGCACATTTTCACTCATATTGTGGGAGCTAAAACTAAGTTGAGCACATAGAAGTAGAGAGTATAATTGTGGTTACTAAAGGCAGGAAGGGTAATTGGGAGGCAGGTATTGGGAGAGGTTGGATAACAGTTACAAAATTATAGGTTAGATAGGAGGAATAAGTTTTGGTGTTCTGTAGCAATGTAGGGTGACTATCATTAACAAGAATTTAGTGTGTATTTTTAAATAGCTAGAAGAGAGGATTTTGAATGTTCCTAACACAAAGAAATGATGAATGTTTGAGGTGATTGATATGCCATTACCCTGATTTGATTATTACTCATTCTATATATGTATTGAAATATCACTGTACCCCATAAATATAGTTACTAAATGTCAGTTTTTTAAAAAACTATTTTTCAAATGATAAAAAAATTGTTTTGTAGAATGTTAATTTTCTGTATTCCATTTTATTAAAATATTTGCAATTTTATTTTTGTTTGCTTCAAGAGAAATGTCCCAGTGTAGTTTATATATTAATTATGCATATCTTAATGAATTCAGAATAGTACTTTAAATATATTAAGTTTACTTACTGCTCCCCCACCCATTTTCCAAAGTAGACTG
Organism: Macaca mulatta; assembly: GCF_049350105.2. NCBI lineage: Eukaryota > Metazoa > Chordata > Mammalia > Primates > Cercopithecidae > Macaca > Macaca mulatta. Next base: position 100,443,306 of record NC_133418.1, on the reverse strand, counting down.
CATTAATTTCATGTGATTGATCCAAGTAGATCCAATTGATTGACTTACTGTTTTCCTAATTTCAGATTCCAATTACAGCTACATCAGAGAATGAGTTAATCTCCTCAGAAATCACTAAATACTACTCTGAGGGGCTTAGAAATTAACAGGGTAAGTTGAATATCATCTTAAATACTATCTGAATTTTTACAGTGAATTCCTAATTTGGGCCTATAGTGTGTCAGGAAACAAGCTGGACACTGGGAAGAAGATTCTTACTTTTATTTTCCATGCCTGTAGTGGTTTTCAGCTTTCTTTTGAATCAGGGCCCCTTTGAGAGTCTACTTAAATCTGTGTAGATCTTTTCACAAACATTCACACATGTTCAGTCAGAGTTTGAAGATCTTCAAAAATTTCCTAAAGTTCACAGACCCTTGGGTAACCCTGTGCTTTGCAGTTTTTCAGACATTTTTGCAGGCTTTGTTTCTCTTTTAAATATTACAACTCTGTGAATTAATGACTGGTATTGATATTTTACATTGAAGAAACCGGTGCTCAAAATGGTATGTGACTTTTCTTGTAATGCAGCTGTCAAATGTGAGGCTAGAATTGAAGACTTTCCCAAATTTTAATAATACTGTCGGCTTTTTTTAAGGTTCTTTCTTCTTAGTATGTCAGATTGCTCCTTAGTAAGATTGTGTCAACCTTTGCTCATTGTCAGCAAGTGAGCATGTCTGCTTCACCACATTATCCCATTGGGTGTTCCACCACTCTAGTGTTTGCTAAATTGGCATGTAGATAATTGCATTTCATTTTAATTTGTTTCTTTGTTGTATTTAGAGTTCTCTATCCACTTATCCATTGGAGTCTTACCAATTTTTATACTATTGCGTATGAATTTTGAATATATTAAGAATATTAACTTTGTCATGTTTTGTGCAAATACATTTACCCTTTCTATTTGCCTTTTTACTTTGCGATATTTTTATGTATAGAAGTTTTGAAATGTTTAAGTATTCAGACCTACTTTTTCCTCTACATTTTTTCTCTTTTTTTAGTGTAGAAATTTCTAAATGTTTGATACATCTCAGTGAATGCAGACACTTACATTCACAGATTTTTTTTTTTAACATAATGGCAATCTAAATGATTAAAAAAGGAATGTCAGTTAAGTTACAGTTTTTTGACTTTGTCATGTGTTTATTGGTTTTTCATCTTCTTTGAATATTTTAAAATATTTAATCTTTCATAATTTTTATAAATGATATGTAGAAATCTAGATTAGTTCTGATAGCATTTAGTAAATGTTTCATTTTTACCCAGATTTCAAAGTATAGTTTACCCAGTGTAACATTTTCACATACACGTATATTTCTTTGTCTCTACTAAAGTTCCTTTGATCTAATTATCTGTCATGGCGTAATTATGTATTTTTAATGTTATTGTAGCTTTAAAGTGTTCTTTTATTAGTTTTTCAAAACTGTTTTATTCTTTGATATTTTTCCAAATTAACTTGAGAATATATTCATCAAATTAAAAAATAAACATATGAAGGATTTTTAATTACAATTGCATTGAGTTTAAAGATTCATTTGGGGCCGGGGTGGTGGCTCACACCTGTGATCCCATCACTTTGGGAGGCTGAGGCAGGTGGATCACCTGAGCTCAGGAGTTGGAGACCAGCCACGGCAACATGGAAAAACCCCGTCTCTACTAAAAGTACAAAAAATTAGCTGGGCATGGTGGCGGGCTCCTGTAGTCCTAGCTACTCGGGAGGCTGAGGCAGGAGAATCCTTGAACCCAGGAGGTGAAGCTTGCAGTGAGCCGAGATCATGCCACTGCACTCCAGCCTGGGAGACAGAGCGAGACTCAGTCTCCAAAAAAAAAAAAAAAATTTGCTGGGCCGGTGGTGTGCACCTGTGGTCCGCGCCTATGGTCCCAGCTACTCGCGTGACTGAGGTGCGAGAATTGCTTGAGCCTGTTTGTTTGTTTGTTTGTTTTTTAAGACAAATATCTTCCTCTCTCGCTCAGGCTGGAGTGCAGTGGCATGATCTGGGCTCACTACAGCATCTACCCATCAGGCTCAAGGGATTCTCCCAGCTCAGCCTTCCTAGCAGCTGGGACCGCAAGTGCACAGTGGCACAATCCCAGCTCTCTGCAACTTCTGCCTCCAGGGCTCAAGTGATCCTTCCACCTCAGCCCCAGAGTATGCCCAGCTAATTTTTGTTTTTTGTTTTTGTTTTTGTAGAGACGGGGTTTCACCACATTGCCAAGGCTGGTCTCAAACTCTAGACTCAAGCAGTCTGCCTGCCTTGGCCTCCCAAAGTGTTGGGATTATAGGCGTGAGCCACCATGCCTGGCCAGCTTTTATATTTCTTTGTGCTTTTTCTACACATATGCAACTTGGAATTAGATCTCTGTCCTCTCAGAGACTTTCCTTATGCTGTCTGGCCCCCAGGAGCCTCTTTTCCTAGTCCTTTCACTGGTAGCAGGGGTTTCTTTCTCTTCGAGTCTTAGTGTCCCCTTCCCCCACTGTTATGCCCCAGAGAAATACATAGTGAAGATTCTTCCCATATTCTTCCTACTACTCTGGCTCCTTTCCCATTTCTCAGGACAGAAGGACAGGTTTCTTTTAGGCTTTCAGATGTGCTGCCTCAGTAGTGCAGCTTCATGACTTAGACTGGCTTTGAGGCAGAGTCAGCAGAGAAGAAAAAAAAAAAAAGAAGAGTAAAGAAACTGGGAACTCCCCTCATACTGCTCCAAACCACATACTTTGTAGCCCACAGATGCTTGTTTTATACCCACTAGAAAGAGGGGGTTTCTCCTGGAGTTTTGCCATGTATGTCTGCTGCCTAATTCTGGGACTCTGCCCACCCTCAAGTCAGAGTGGTAGATAAAGAAAGGATTAAAAAAAATAGTAGTAAAGTTACCTTCATATTGGTTATTCTTCACATTTTGTCTTTCTTCTCCAACATACCTGACATTGTTACTTTTCAGTTTTCAGGAAGTTGCTTTTAGTATTCTGCCCAGAGTTTTTAGTTGTAATCAGTGAGGGAGATAGGCTGTAAAGGGCTTATTCCATCTTGACATTCACTGAAAGTCATATTATTTCGTTTTGAAAACAATTTTTATTTTCCCAAAATTCTTCTTGTTCCTTGATTATTATAAGAACAGATTTTTTTGTTGTTGTTGTTGTTCTGTGGATATATTGGCCTCTTGAATCTCTCTCAAGATACCAATAAAGTTAGGAAAATTTTATTTATTTTTGTTGCCTTACTGTATTTTCTTTGGGTCATTGTGTCTCTACTTCTTCACCTTATTGCCTCCGTTGGTTTTTATTAAGTGGCCAGTGATTGTTAGCCTTCTTCTTTACAGTATTTTCAAGTAAAGGTCACAATCAGTGGTTGTCTTACTTCAATGTATATAACCATTGCTTAGCGGCCCAGGTAGAATGTAGGTTCCTGGTCCCATGGACAAATATCTGATTCAGTAAGTCTAGAGTAGGGCACATAAACACCTTAAATTATTTTGATGCTGATAGTTGAATGATAGCCTTTGAAATCTTGGAACTGGTGTAATTCTGTACAGATCATTATTCCCCTTTACAAAATACTGTCTTACCCACTGAGCATCGTGGCTGACCATGGGACTCTGTAGTTGGCTTCCTGCTTGCTGTGGTGAGTGAGAGGTGGGCTTTCCTTTACCCTCCCCTCCCCTCGCTCCCCTTCCTCCTCCCCTCCCCTCCCTCCTCCCTTCCCCACCCCTCCCTCCTCCCCTCCCCTCCCTCCTCCCCTCCCCTCCCCTCCCTCCTCCCCTCCCCTCCCCTCCCTCCTCCCCTCCCCTCCCCTCTGTAGAGGTGAAGTCTCTGTATGTTGCCTACGCTGGTGTGGATCTCCCATCCTTAAGCGATCCTCCCACCTCGGTCTCATTGGGATTACAGCCCTGAGCTACCGTCCCTGGACTCATTTTTCTTATCATGCACTTGCAGAGACAAGGCTGATAGCAGGGCCCTGTCCCTCAGTTTCTGCTGTAGGAAAGGAATTTTTCTGCTGGAAGAGTTCTGATTAGTTCTGAGTTGTCTTCCTTTCCCCACCCCCTCTCTCCACTGAGATTGTCTATAGCCTGCTATTATCTCCATTTCAAAGTTCACACTATAAGCCATCAGACAAAGACTTTAGACTCATGATAAATGCTGTGGCTGACACTTAACTTGTCATTAGAGTTGTACTGGCCATCACTGGTGGTTTTTCACTCAGTTGTTTTGTGGCCTGCCCTTCTGACCTGAGGTCTTTAGTAGGAGAAGAGGTAGATGAATGGGCTCAGTCTGCCATCTTCAACTGAATGTCCACTGTTAATCTTAAGGTGATACTGGTTTCTAATATGCGAAGTATTTCTGTTCAATTCTCAGATAAAATAATCATCATGAAATCTGTAGTAGGATCACACCTTATTCATACTCAGGTGTGCAAGAAAATATAGCTTCTTTATTTTTCTTATCTGTTCCTTTTGATGAACCCTGGTCACTGGATGGCCTGAGGAAGAGTACCAGACTTAACTCCCATCTGGTAAACTGGGTCTTATCCAATAGTTTAAATTGTTCTGTTTGGATATTTCAGCTTCTGGATACTATTCATTCAAATATTATCTCTTCCTCAGACCTGCCCATAACAGAATCTAGACTTATGGGTTGGCTCGTGTGAACTTGTAGTGGTGGAAGCACACCAAGACCCTCAGTCTATGTACTATCTTTTCTGGTTTCTTACTGGCCTCTCCCTGGAACTGTGGCCACTGAGGTTCACAACTAGTAAACTAGCAAACGGTATTACCCGAGACCTGTTCTTTTGACTCCTGGGATTCATTGGCCATCTTTCCTGGTGTCACAGATAGCCTGAGGTCTGGGTTGGCCCCCTGAGCCAGGTATTCTCTCTTCCAGGCCTCTTGCTATGGAATTACTTTGCCCCGCTGGCAAACTCGTCATTCTGTATCTTAAGTTACTTTTCCCGTACTACTTTAGAGCACACAGAAATTTCCTAGTACCTTCCATGGTACATGAGAAATAAGGGAGATGCCAGAGCTGATCTCACATTCCTCCTCAACCTTCCTGGTTTCTGTGCATATATTTTGGTGTGGCTATCTCCAGCTTCTGTTGAGTAGGCATAGGGAGAGGAAAGAAGTTGGTGGTGTGTGTGTGTGTGTGTCTGTGTGTGTGTGAGAGAAAATGTGTGTGTGCACATGTGGCAGGGAAGTTCCTGGAAGGCAGTCATTTTGTACAGTCTTAGTGGGAAGTGAAGCTGACTGTTCTAGCTCCCAGATTTCCTTACTCCCTCAGACATTCTTTTCTTCTGCAGCCTTTGCCTGAAAGATGATGGGAGTATTGGTCACTTGCATCTTCTATCTCTGTCTCACCTTTTAATCCCACAATCCTTTGTCCAGAATCAGGTGTTTGGGGATATAATTTATACTTTTTCTAATTTATATCATCTTTCTACCCTAATTGACAGGCCCCATGTTCTAACTGTCATGAGCAGAAGGGATATCTGCTCTGTACTATGGAAGAAACTATAATCCTACTATTTCAATCTTGGCCAGAATATATTAGTGTCTAACAAATTCCTTCTTTGGGAAAACCAGACTTTCAAAAACTTTTATCTTACTGTAAAATTCTTTCTTTAATTCATAAGGTAAATATTAACTATTTCTTTCTCTTTTCATTTTTAAACTTTACCAAAGATATGGATGCTACTCATAGAATAGGAGGGAAGTCAGTGGAAGGAAAAGCAAATGAGAAAAGCATACTGGTATCTTTTCATAATCATGAGAGCATATCTACTTTCAGTACTCCCATTTCTCAAGACTTCCTTGGCTTTTCTTACATTTACTTTTTTAATTGTAGTAGAGATTCTTATAAGATTATGTTTCTAAAACATGTTATAGTTATTTGATTTGTATTAAGCTTATAACTTTGATGTTTTTAATTATAGTCTTCTCAAATAGGAAAATAGTATGTGTCTCTATTTTTTCAAATCTTCTTAAAATATTTATCAATAAGGTTTTATAAAATTAGGAATGTGGATTTAATATACAGGTCTCACATTCTTTTTGGGAATTTTTTTTTCTTTTTAGTGTTTTTGTTTTTAAGAGAGTAAAATCCAGGTTGCAACTCAGTTTCTTCTGCCTTACAGCTCTTCCCTATGTGGACCCATGGCACTTTGTTTGTCTTTTGTAGAATTCCTCATATTTGTGTTTACCAAACTGTAGTCAGCTCAATGCAGGGAATCAGACATTGCTTGTCTTTATTTGCCTTAGTGCCAACAAATTCCTGCTCATGATTGGCATGGGGAAATCAGCAATTCTTTTGCTCCTTTCCTGATTTCTTTTCTCCATAGGACTTACCATATTCTAACATACTATATTGCTTATTTGTTTTATTTATTGTCTGTCTCTTCTCACTAAATTATAAATGCCATGCAGGCAGAGATTTTGAACTGTTTTGCTTACTGCTGTATTCCTAACACCTAGTGGGGCACCTGTCACGAAGATGACCAGTATTTGTTGAATGATTAATAAATTATCAAAATTTAGATATTCGCCTAAATTATATCATATGATCTATAAAATACTGTAAGTATAAACTTCTGGTATGAAAAAAGTAGTAACATAATTGGAAAGATACATTAAAAGCTAGGAAGACCTTAATATAAAATCTACTCCTGTTCCATTTTGTGAAATGAGCAAGAGATGAAATAATTTAAGCACAAAGGCCAAGCTAATTGTGGAAATGGACCAAGAATTTAATGTCACCTGGACATGTGGTAAGCAGTATTTACGATTGTAGTTAAGAAAAAGTACAGGTTCTGCAATCAGACATTTCTAGGCAAGTTTCTTGATTTCTCTGTGCCTTAGTTTCCTCCCCTGCAAACTAGGAAAAAATGTATCTTTCTCACAGATTGTTCTAAGACATCTATGAAATAAAGTACAGTAACTCTTAGCACACTGCTTGGCATTTAGTGAAGGCTCAAAAAGTTAGCTTCCATTATTACTGTTTGGAATATCTGCCATCTGTAGCTTGTGGATGTGACAGTTCTTTAGTTTTTGGTGGGGCTTTAAAAAAATAGTTTCTAGAGACCAGGCTATCAAATCTTTCCTTCAATCCCTCTAATATGCCAAGCTCCCCAGTTCTCCGAGTTGATGCATCTGCTCTTCTCTTGGCCTAGAGAACAGTCTTCTCTGACGTGCTTTGCTCCTTTAACACCTACTTATCTTTCAGGTCTCTTCCTATTTCTTTCATTTTTAAATTTTTATTTTAAGAATTTATAAATATATACAAAAGTAGAGAGTATGATGAATCCATCACCATTTCTATGTATCCGTCAATAGCTGTGAGGATTTGATCTCTTGAAAACCACCATCAATAGCTGTGAGGATTTGATCTCTTGAAAAATTAAAGAAAGTTTTCTTGAAATCCCAGTAAATACCTTTTATTTTTTTCTTCCTAGCACATTAACACAATTTGCAGTTATGTGTTTAGTGTCTCTTTTCTCCATTAGTTTATAAGCTTCATAAAAGCTTGAGTTTTGTCTGTTTTCTTTATTGTGATATATCCCGTGTCTCATACAGTGCCTGAAATATGATAGGTTCTCAAGTATGAAACGAATGAATTATTTAATAACTGACAAGGTCACTAAAGGGTTTGAAAAGATGAGCATTTGATGGAAACTTTTTGAAAAAGATTGGTAAGAATGACTTAGGCAGCTTTATATTAAAATGATAGGTACCGTTTTGGCTCAGATTCATATACTTATTAAGCAACCTTGTGCTCTTAATTTTTTTCCAAGTAAGCTTCTGTGTAAAGCAAACTCAGTGACCTTGTGACGAGAATATTAGTTGAGTTTATAAGATATCGTCCATAGTCAATAACTAAATTAGCTTTGGGGGATCACTCTTGGGTAAGGTAAAATGATCCCTTGAGGTGCTGGGCCTTCTGGGCTGAGAGATCAAGCACCCTGATGGCTCTTAGAGACATTATCATGTTGAAGCCTTTGCCCAGCCATCAGCCTACTCCTTGTTGCTATAGCTTCATTTGACAAAATTTTAAAAAACTGTTTTTCTCTTCAAATTGTTATCACCTCCTTTTTTTTTTTTTTTTTTTTTTTTTTTTTTTGATGCTGTTTTGAACCAGTAACCATGGTTTCTTATAGAGGCTCCTTGGGAGCTTTAAAAACATCAGTCAGTTTCACAGCTGGAAGCAGAGTGATCTAGATAAAAGCATAAGAAAAAAGCTTACTGAGGGTTTTCCCCCCCTGTTACAACAGTTCTTTCATTAGGGAGCACTTTGCATAAAGTGAAATGTTCTCTGTTCCCACGGAAGTAGACATTTTAATTTAAATCAACAGTAAGGTAGCACCTGGTTCCTTTTTAGAGTCTAGAAAGGGGAGGTAATACTACCATTCACCTGTCTTTCACCTGAACCCACCCTGTCTCTGTGCCCTTCTCTTTTGTTTCTATTTTCTTACCATCTTTCTGGGCCAATGATGAGTGATAGTAATACTGACATTTGGGGTTCAAGATGGATGAAGTCGTGAAGTTGTAGCTTTGAATTAATGAGGGAAAAAGGAGTTAAGTAGCAATAAAAACGTGATACAGTGGTACCAGAAGTTTATTTGCCAGGATCAAGAAGAGTCAAGGACTGACTCTTGTCAGAAGGCCAGAGTGAGTAATTTGTTAGAAGTCAAGGTTGGCAGCAAGCACTGTCTTGATGGATGGCACTATTGAGAAGGGAAAGGCAACCTATATTTATTAAACTCTTTACAGAAAAGCTTGCCGACCCTCATTGAGATAGACTGGATCAGTCTACCTTGGATTGGATATGAGAATGGTTATATTGCGGGGGAAGCACACTCTTAGGTTATACTGCTTGTAGATATTAGTATAGCAGTGGCATAAAAGGAGGGTGCTGTGGATTTGGATGAGAGTAGTGGGTCTTCTGGGCCTTTCTTTATGGAAAGTCTAAACCCTGCCTGTGAAAGGAAACTTCAAATGTAAACATTGAATGTTTATTTTTTTACACATTCCTTTGCCCTTCCTACACGTATACCTATGTCCATACTCTCAGATGGATTTACTGTAATTCTGTTATTCATATACTTACATAAATGTGGACTTACGCAAGTATCTTAATTGGAAATGACCTTGGAGATCATGTTTCAACATCCTTATTTTACAGGTGGCAAAAACTAAGTCCCTTATAAGTTATATGCCTGATGTCACAAAAGCAGGTTAGTGGCAAGTCTTGGGAGTGAAACCCTGGTTCTTTGAATTCCTGTTGTCATGCGTACAGGTATTCACATACAAAGTCTGCCCTGTGAGGCCTCACCCATTATATATCTTTAGCTTTAAGTAGCCTTTCTTAGAAAACTAAAACAGCTGAAGAGGAGAGAAGCATTACATCTAGATTCTTCTAACTTAACTCTTCTACTGATTATCTTTGCAATTTTTAGGAAGTGTACCATTCTTTGATAAACAGAAATAAGAATATAGAAGATAAATTAGAATTATAAAGATTACTGTGTACTAAGATCCTGGTATTTGCCTCATTTCCTGATCCCTTTCACAGTGTAATTTACGTGAAGGAAATGTACAGTTACTCAAGTAAACACAGTGCTAGATTCACAATTCCTAAGTATAATAATTTATAAGTGGAACATTGAAGAATCCAGAATTCATGTTGCTGTAAATATGTTACATAGGCTTGTTTAAATGTTTTCCTTTTGTGAATTCAATAAACAGTAATTTGTAATTTATAATAAAACATGCTTAATTTATGATTTCATAACTTACTGAAAAAAACTTTAAGAAAATTAGGTATCGCACTGGGTGCCGTGGCTCACGCCTGTAATCCCAGCACTTTGGGAGGCCGAGGCGAACGGATCATTAGGTCAGGAGATTGAGACCCATCCTGGCTAACAGAGTGAAACCCAGTTCTATTAAAAATACAAAAAAATTAGCCGGGCATGGTGGCGGGTGCCTGTAGTCCCAGCTACTCAAGAGGCTGAGGCCGGAGAATGGCGTGAACCCAGGAGGAAGAGGTTGCAGTGAGCCGAGATTGCACCACTGCCCTCCAGCCTGGGCGACAGAGCGAGACTCTGTCTCAAAAAAAAAAAAAAAGAAAATTAGGTATCATTCAACTGAAAAAACAAAAGGAATATACCAGAAATTATAGCCATTTTATTTTCATGTTCCTGATGGGGGTATTGCTGTCACAAGTGGGGCAGAGTCATTATTTTTCTCAAATTCAGAATTAGAAAGGTCTTTGCTTTTATTGCATCAGAACATAATCATAGAATTTCTTCTTGCTGGTTCCCTGGGGACCCCCTTTAGACAAGAGACATCCTGGGAGAAATTTGCACAAAAGATGTACATCGGAAACTAAACTACAAGAGCAGATATTAGCATCCTTTTGGTTTGTTGTGCAGATGGTTTGTAAAAACCTTAACATCGGTATTACTTGCCTGTTTTTAATTAACCTCTAAAGAATTGTGTAATTGTTACTTCTTTCCTTCTCTACGATAAGTTAGGCCTCTGAGCTTTCTTTCCTCTTACATTTGAAAAGCATTTAAAATTTTATCCTTAGAAATACAAATACTGAACAAATTAATGTTGTAGTTTCAACATACTTAACCAATCTTAATTATAAATTAGGATGTGATGAGACTGTTTCACTTTTAAAATACATGATTGATGTTTAATATTTCAGGAATTTAAGCCATTATAGTGATGTAACTGCTTATACTTAGTTTTATGTTTTTATTAAAGTCCTATCTTTAAATGGATTGTCTCATTGAAGAAAATTAAATGAGCCAAATGTTTGTTTAACTTTGGGATTCTAAATAAATATTTTTCTTATAGTTGTTTTATTAGAATTGGGATTGACATTTATGTAATAATAATGGTTTGATTGTCACTTATCTGGAACTCTGACTTACCAGCGCAGTTCAGTTATCTAAGCTAGTATTTTTCAGTTCTTCAAAACCATGTTTCTATTTGGTAGTTGTGAAATCACCTCTTCCTCTTTGCTATTGTCTGAAATTTAAAATAAATAGAACATAACTTGTTTTTAAAAATCAAAAGAATTAGATAGAAAATACTGCTTTGTTTTCAAACTTATTAGCACATCTCCAATGTATTGAATTCTATTTAAATTTACAAAACGGAAGTTTCTTACATGAGTTTCATGGACTACTTCAGAGGCTCATTAAATCTCCTGATATTATATATAAAGTTTTATCCATGTGGGAATTCTTTTGAGATGAAGTATCTGTAGCTTTATTGGAGTCTTGATGCTTTCTATCACCTAAACAAGGTTAAAAACCATTTTTGTAGGACCTCTGAAGTATCATACTTTCCAAAAGAGTATTTAAGGTAAATTTGCTTTGCTTTCTAGAATCAATTACAGAATCTTGGTGTAGCCAGCCTCCATTTTTTCAGATGCCACAAGTTGTGATTTACCCAATGATATTGTAGTTTAATCTTTGTCAAATCAGCAAGGGACACAATGAGGCTTTTTTGATGTCCTAAGTGATTTCTTAGGGCCCTTTTAGCCTTCCAACCTCTGCACAGAGGTTATTGAGCTTTCAACTAGGCAAGCAGGTATTAGTATTTGAATACAAAGCTTTTATGGGCACAATAGAGATCTCTGATAATTTGCCTCAATTACTTCGTGAAGTGTTAATGTGTCTCATGTCTTTGCTGTATATGGTGTATGTTCTCACACTGTATGTGGAAGCCCCTGTAGTTGCAGAGGAAAATCTGTCTTTGACAGCATCTGTGTTGAGGTGAACTTTCAGGAGTGAGATCATGAGATTTCAGACTATAAGAATTTCAGACCTGTGAGCATTTCATTTATTCATTTAACAAAGATTTATTGTGTGCCTGCTTATGGAGATGGAAGTTTTACTGGTTTTGTGATACCAAAAGAACCCCATTGTGTCCCCTGCTAATTTGACAAGGATTAAACTACAGTATCGTTGGGTAGATCACAACTTGTGGCATCTGTAAAAATGGAGGCTGGCTACACCAAGATTCATTCAGTGATTCTAGAAAGCAAAGCAAATTTATCTTATAGAATACTTGTGGAAAATTATAAGACCGTGTTCATTTAATAATATCGGTTTAGTTAATATTGGGAAATGTTTTTCTGATTACTTAACCTAAAGAATAAAATGCCATACAGTAATACTGACAGCAGTTCTTATAAAATAGTCCTTAGCATAGTAGTCTCACAAAGTTATGAAATTCTCAAACTACTAGGAATTAAAGAAATCTCCTAATTTAAATATAGGACCAAAGCCAAAAAAAAAACAAAAAACAAAAAAAACACTTTGTTTTATTTACCATTTTGTACGATTTGATTAAGGTTTGACTATCAGGTTTAAGTTAGTGATTTTTTAGATGTTTTAATTTAGAGGTTATGTTTCACATTGTAAACCTAGATCCTGAATTTTTATATTTAGTAATATAAGATGGCATACTTACAAGTGCAAAGGCTAGAGCAAATTAATTGAAAGTATTCTTAAATAAACTTAAATTTTAATCATTTTTGTGTATACTTAAGATGATTTCAAAATAAGGATTTTATGATTTAATGTGCTATTACATTTCAAAGAATTAAAGACTTATGCTATTCTACAATATTCATTTTAACTGGTATGCTTGAGGTTTATGAACTGTGAGGTTTTGTGTGTATCTTTCCAATCCCTGTTAATCCATTTGGCTTTTCAAACTGGAACAAGATTCTTCAATATTCTAAGTCCTATTTTAAGATTCCTTCGCCAGTTCAGCTCGTGTAAGGAAATAATCCAAAAGGAATATTAACAATGTAATATTTATATTGTGTTTGTTTTTACATACTGTGCTTTTGTGTTTTTACTTTATATGCTTAGGGTATATAATTGGTTTCCAAGGGTCAGTATGTGATGAACAGGGTTTTACCTATGGGAAGTGGGGTTCAGTTGGTACAGGAACCTCAATTATACATCCTTCCTCTTTGTTTCCATGAGTAGTATCCTGAGCTCATAACCTTATGATATTTACATGTTATTTTAATTATCTCTTTTCTCAACTAAATCTCCCTCAAATCCTTGAGAACAGAGACATCAGTTAAATCAACTTTGAATCTTCAGAATGTAGCACACAGCAGACATGCAAATATTTTTTAAACGAATGAATCAATTGCGAGACATAAGGGCTTATCTTGGATCCTCTATAGTCATTAAACAAGATTTTAAACTGGAGAATAGTGTATTGGCCAATGGTTATCTGGAATACCATAATCAATAGGAGTATTGTTTGTGTTTGTGGCAGGGGCTGGGGCTGGGGAAGATTTTCAGGAAATGGCTCAGTGGTTGTAGGTGCTGGAGAGTCTGAAATCTGTAGAGTAGGCTGGAAGGCTGGAGACCCAGAATCAGGGGTTACAACTTGATTCTGAAGGCAGTCCTGAGGCAGAATTTCTTTTTCCTTGGGCCACCTCAGTCTTTTTCTCTTGAAAGCCTTCAGCTGATTAGATAAGGCCTACTCATATTATGAAAGATAATCTGCTTTACTCACAGTTTACTGATGTAAATGTGAATCTCATCTAAAGAATACCTTCTCCCAGACAGCCAAGTTGATGTTTGACCAGATATCCGGGTACAATGGCTTAGTTAAATTGACATGTAAAATTAACCAAGTAAGTCATTAATTTCAGTGGGAAAATTCAGCATTCTTGTAAATGAAATTAGCTATAAAAAATTGAAATTATTATAAGGAATAGTAACAAGTTATAAAAGAAACGTTCATTGCTATGGCCAGGAATATATTGCTATATTGGAATCTTTAAGGGCAGAATGGAAAAAAAATGAAAGCATATGAACAATTATTATGTAACATATAAATCAGGAAATTTTAAAGGAGAAATTAGGGTGAACTTAGGAAAGTATTCTTAAAGGATATGAATTTTGATAAAAATTTGAAGAAAGTCTGCATGCTATGCGTATATATGGAGTTGGCAGAGAAGCCTGATAAGTAGAGTACCACAGGCCTTATGAGAGGCTTGGGGAAGGAAGGACAGGGAGAAATTGGCAAAGAGCCTTGCGTACATTTTGAATTTGTTTAGCTGGAGAATTAAAAAAACAAAAATGAAAAAGTTCTTCTAGGAGTTAATTAGGAAGGAAGAGATTAAATGAAAACATTTCTTTTAAATTTTTTTTATTTTTAAATTTTAAAACATATTTTAGATTCAAGGGGTACATGTGCAGTTTTGTTACATGGATATATTGCATAACTCTGGGATTTGGGCTTCTATTGAACTCATCGTTCAGATAGTCAAGCTCGTACCCAATTGGTAGTTAAAAAAAATCATTTCTTAAAGATCTAGTTTTACATGTATGATGGACTAGAGTGGTTGCTAAGCCCAAGCACAGGAGATGAGGACCTGGACAGAGATTTATAAATAGAAACAAAATCCAAATAGAGAATTGAGACTTCTCAGAGATTGCTGAGAGAATTGACAGAACTGTGTGATTTAATGTTGGAGACAACACAAGAGAGGACATACTAATTTTGCCTAAATTGTCAATCTAGTATTGTAAGAATGATGTTGTCAATTTTGATAGTGATGTGGAAATTTACCAAGATGGGCAAGTGGAATATAAGGAATGATGTACACATATGACTCAGATATTCTCTGGGGTAAAAGTGGTTTTATCACTGTATTCCAATATACTGGACATTCTGAAACACAAAATATAGTATCTTCCTATTAAGGGATGTTATTCTACTTGGTGAAACCGGCATACTTTTATTATAAATTTCATAGTATAACATATAATATTTGAAGATATCAGATATATCACATAAATGGCAAATCATCTCTCTCAGTATAGTCAGTGTCTACTGTGACAAAGCAACAAAAACTGTAGCAGTTTAAAGTGGGAAGGTATTTACAAGTATTTTCTGGGAAGGATTGATGAGTGTCTCAGATTTAGGCCCTTACAGATAGGATTTTTTAAAGTTTTATTTACACAGTGGGGCAAATAGGGAAGCAGAAAGCCCCACAAGTTGGAGGCTTAACTATGGCTTAAATATACTATATTTTTTCCCCTAAACTATTAATTTGGAATATCTTGTAACTTATATACAGCCCTTTTACTATTTTATTATGTATGGTTAATCTTTTTTTTTTTTTTTTTTGAGACCAAGTCTCACTCTTTTGTCCAGGCTGGAGGGCAATGGCATGACCTTGGCTCACTGCAGCCTCTGCTTCCTGGTTCAAACGATTCTTGTGCCTCAGCCTCGTGAGTAGCTGGGATTACAGGCGTGAGCCACCATGTCCAGCAAATTTTTGTATTTTTAGTAGAGATGGGGTTTCACCATGTTGGCCAGGTTGGTCTCAAACTCCTGACCTCAGGTGATCCACTGCCTCTGCCTCCCCAACTGCTGGGATTACAGGCGTGAGCCCAGCCAATTAATCATTTTTATATGCTTCAGACTTAGTGCTATTATAATAAAGCAGAGCCCTGTAGCTTCAGTTTTATAATTTCATTTTATTGTATATTCCCCATTCCCTTCTTTAGTCTGTCAGTCTCAAAAGTTCATCAAAGTATTGGGCATTTCTTGGGGGCAGCATTGAGATTATGTTTTTTGTTGTTGTTGTTTTTGTTTTTGAGACAGGGTCTGGCTCTGTCGCCTGGGCTGGAGCTCAGTGGTGGTATGATGTTGGCTCACTGCAACCTCTGCCTCCCTGGCCCAAGCCATCCTACTGCCTCAATCTCTTGAGTAGCTGAGACTACAGGCATGTGCCATCATGCCCTGCTAATTTTTTGTATTTTTTGTAGAGACGGGGTCTTGCCATGTTGTCCAGGCTGGTCTCAAACTCCTGAGCTCAAGTGATCCGCGTGCCTTGGCCTTCCAAAGTGCTGGGATTACAGGCTCGAGCCACTGCGCCTGTCTGCAATGAAATTTTGATGTTTTTTGTTTCCCATTCGTTATTAGTTTGTTGTTACTTATACTGTGTATGCCTTTGCTTTCATTACTTTATTTGGCCATAGTCCTGACAATGGCATTAATTGGGATATTCCTTGGGCCAGAGATATATATTCTTATATTGTCACTGTGTTTGAACTTACATCCTCTTGCTTTCTTTCTAGATAGAAATTTCTTTCGGTGATAGTATTTATTCCTGTGCTTGTTTCTCAAACCCTATTCTAATTTCCATCCTCTAAACCTTATTGCCTCTTACTGTTATTACTCTCATAGTAAATATCTTCTTTGGATTGCATTCATAGCAATTTATATGATATGCATAGAGTGTGAATTACTGAAATAAAACTATTGTTTACCTCACAATATTCTGTACCTCAGTTTTCATCAAGTCAAACTGATTTTCTCTGCAAGTAGTTTGTGTTTTCAATGTTTCAGTACATGTTATTATCTTACAGTATGTAAATAGTAGTGTAAAGATTTGTCATAAAATTACTAGAAAAATAGAATATTTAAAATATGCATGCAATTTACATGGGAAGCTTTATACAATTCGATAGTTTTAGTTTTTTTTTAATGCTGTTCATTTATAAGAGTTAATGAATCAGTGAAACTACATTTTTAACAATACCAGGAGAAAAGGATTTAATAGATCTTTAACATCTTCTGTTTTTTTTTTGTTTTTTTTGTTTTGTTTTTTTTTTTTTTTTTGAGATAGAACCTCACTCTGTCACCCAGGCTAGAGAGCAGTGGTACAGTCAGAGCTCACTTTAACCTCCAACTCCTGGGCTCAAGCCATCTTCCCACTTCAGCTTTCCAAATAGCTGGCACTACAAATATGTACCACCATGCCCAGCTAAGTTTTTAAAAAAATTTTTAGAGATGGCATCTCACTGTGTTGACCAGGCTGGTCTCGAACTCCTGCCTGCAAGCCGTCCTTTCACCTCCACCTCCCAAAGTGCTGAGATTACAGCCATGAGCCACTGCATCTGGTCAGATCCATAACATCTTAATGTCTTTTTCTGACAGTTTTATTGATCGGGATTCCTCTAGAGATCATTCTTTGGAAAACAGCTCCTCCTTCCTCCTTTCTTTCTTTCTTTTTTTCTTTCTTTCTTCTTTTTTTTGAGGTGGAGTCTGGCTCTGTTGCCCAGGCTAGAGTACAGTGGCATGATCTCGGCTCACTGCAACTTCCGCCTCCTGGGTTCAAGCAATTCTCCTGCCTCAGCCTTCCGAGGGACTGGGATTACAGGCACACACCACCACACCCGGCTAATTTTTTTTGTATTTTTAGTAGAGACAGGGTTTCACAGGGTTTCACCGTGTTGCCCAGGGTGGTCGTGAACTCTTGAGCTCAGTCTATCCACCTCCCTTGGCCTCCCAAAGTGCTGGGATTACAGGCGTGAGCCACTGCCCCTGGCCCCTTCCTCCTTTGTTTACCGGAGGTCAGAATACAAGAATTCCTTCCTTATCAGGTAGTTTAATCTTGGTTAGAATTATTATGCCTTCACCATTTAATTTTTTCTTGTTACTCCCTCTGTCGTTTCAAAAAATATTCATTATAATTAAAATTTAGGAAGAACACTGGAACTTAATGTAGCTGTCAGAGATATTAACTACAATTTGCTGACAAGACACGTGATTGGGGAAGACTAGCAACAAGTAATTGGATTGTTAAGTAGTAAAGTTTAGCAAGTTTAAAGTAAAGACAGGGTCTCAGTTTGTCACCCAGGCTGGAGTGCAGTGGCGTAATCTCAGGTCACTGCAGCCTTGACCTCCCACGCCCAAGCAGTTCGCCCACCTCAGCCTCCCCCAGTAGCTGGGACTACAGGGGTGCGCCACCACACCTGGCTAATTTTTTAATTTTTTGTAGATATGGGTTCTCACTATGTTGCCCAGTCTGGTCTCAAACTTCTAAGCTCAAGCAGTCTGCCTGCCTAAGAGCTGGGATTACAGGCATGTGCCCACTGCACCTGGCAACAGTAAAGTTTTAAAAAATAAACTCTAAATTATTTTCTAAATTTATGTAGTAACCAGCACTTTCTTGAATATTTCTTTAGGTAATCAAGACAATCAATATATTTTGGCTAATAAGAAGTAAGGTTAAATTAAAATTTTAAGTTATTTTTATATAAAATATTTAAATATTATTTAAATAAAACATTTTAAATAAAATATTCTCCAATCTCTTTAATCATCTTATAAAAATGTGTTATCCTCCATATAAAAGTAGATATAAAAACATTGTTTAGTATGTTAATGTGAACTAAGCAGTGTCATGTACATCAGCCTCAGAAATGGAATTTTACCAATACTGTGGAAACTCCCTGTGTAAGCCTCTCTCAACGTATTCCTCTTCCTGCACTGTTCCCCAGTGTGTGAACACTATGCTGAATTTTGACTGTTACGCTCTTGATTTTAAAAAAGGTTTTACTGCATATGTATCTATGCCTAAATTATCTGTTGACCCACTTATTTTATCAAACTTTATAAAAATGATAAGACATACCTACAAGATATTGTGGGTTCAGTTGCAGACTACCACAATAAAGCAAATATTGCAATAAAGTGAATCACACAAATTTTTTGCTTTCCCAGTGCTTATAAAAGTTACATTTATGGTATACCATAGTCTATCTAAAGTGTGCAATAGCATGTCTAAAAAATAATGTATATACCTTAATTAAAACATACTTTATTGCTGAAAATTGCTAACAATTATGTGAGCCTTCAGTGAATCATAATCTTTGCTGGTAGAGGGTCTTACCTCAATGTTGATGGTTGCTGACTAATTAGGATGGTGGTTGCTGAATATTGGAATGCTTGTGGCAATTTCTTAAGACAATGAAGTTTGCAGCATCGATTGGCTCTTCCTTTCACAAAAGATTTCTCTGTAACATGTGATGCTGTTTGATAGCATTTTTTACCCACAGTATATCTTCTTTCAAAATTGGAATTAGTCTTCTCAAACTCAGCCACTGCTTTACCAAGTTTCTGTAATATTCTAAATCCTTTGTTGTCATTTCACCAGTGTTCACACAGTATCTTCACCAGGAGTAGATAACATCTTTAAAAACCACTTTCTTTGCTTATTCATAAGAAGCATCTCCTTATCCATTAATGTTTTATCATGAGATTGCAGCTATTTAGTCACTTTTCAGGCTCCATTTCGAATTCTAGTTCTCTTGCTGTTTTCACCATATCTGCAGTTAGTTCCTCTACTGAAGTCTTGAAGCCATAAAAGTCATCCATGATGGTTGGAACCAATCTATTCCAGACTCCTGTTAATGTTGATATTTGATCTCCCATGAATCACGAAATGTCCTTAATGGCATCCAGTATGATGAAGCCTTTCTAGAAGGTTTTTAGTTACTTTGCCCAGATCCATCAGAGGAATTACTATTTATGGCAGTTATAGCCTTATATAATGTATTTCTTAAATACTAAGATTTGATAGTTAAAATTACTCCTTGATCCATGGGCTGCAGAGTGGATGTTATGCTAGCAGGCAGGAAAACACATTAATCTCCTTGTCTGTCTCCATCAGAGTTCTTGGGTGGCAAGGTGCAGTAACATTTTGAAAGGAATCTTTTTTTCTGAGCAGTAGGTCTCAACAGTGGGCTTAAAATAGTCATTAAACCATGCTATAAACAGACATGCTGTCATCTAGTATTTATTGTTCTATTTATAGCACACAGGCTGAGTAAATTACACATAATTCTTAATGGCCATAGGATTTTTGGAATAGTCACTGTGCACTGTCTTTACCTTACAGTCGCCAGCTGCATTAGCCACTAATAAGAGTTAAGTTAGCCTGTACTCTGAAGCTTTGAACCTGGGCATTGATGTCTCCTCTATAACTATGAAAGTCCTGAATGGCATCTTCTTCCAATAGAAGGCTGTTTCATCTACATTGAAATCTGCTGTTTACTGTGGCCACTTTCATCATAGTTAGATCTTCTGGATAACTTGCTGCAGTATCTCCATCAGCACTTGCTGCTTTATCTTGCACTTTTATGTTATGGAGACAGCTTCTTTAACCATCATGAACCAATCTCTGTTAGCTTCAAACTTCTGCAGCTTCCTCATCTCGCTGTCTTCATAGAATTGAAGATAGTTGGGGGTCTTGCTCTGGATTAGGTTTTGGCATAAGGGAATGCTGTGGCTGGTTTGATCTATCCAGACCACTAAAACTTTACCCATATGAGCAACAAGGCTGTTTTGCTGTCTTACTGTTAGTGTGTTCACTGGAGTAGCACTTTAAATTTCCTTCAAGAACTTTTCCTTTGCACTCACAACTTCGCTGACTGGTGTAAGAGGCCTAGTTCCAGCCTGTCTTGGCTTTTGACATGCCTTTCTCTCTAAGCTTAATCATTTCCAGCTTTTGATTTAAAGTGAGAGGCATGTGACTCTTTCTTTCACTTGAACAGTTAAAGGCTATTGTAGGGTTATTAATGGACCTAATTTTAGTATTATTGTGTCTCAGGTAATAGGGAGATGGCTGGTTTGGTGGAACAGTTAGAACATACACATTTGTTGATTAAGTTCACTGCCTTATATGGGCTTACATGTTCATGGTGCCCCAAAACAATTACAGTAGTAACACGAAAGATCACTGATTACAGATCATCATAAAAGAGATAATAATAATGAAAAAGTTTGAGATATTGTGAGATTTTCCAAAATGTGACACAGAGGCACAAAGTGAACACATGCTTTTGGAAAAATGGCACCGATAGACTTGCTTGGATCAGGGTTGCCACAAACCTTCAATTAATAAAAAACACTATCTGCAAAGCCCAGTAAGTCAAAGTGCAATAAAAGGAGGTATGCCTGTATATTGTATGTGTTCTTCTACTATCTACGTTTTACGTTTTTTCAATTTTTAAAGACTTATTTATGTTGCTGTGTAGGACATTTATTTTCCTGGCTTTATACTATTCAGTTATGGGTATGTGACAGTTTGTTCTATTGTTGATTGATACATTGTTTTTTTCTGCTATGAACAACTGAGCGATGAGTATTCTTAAACTTATTTTGTGGTATGCATATGCAAAAGTATCTCTTCCTAGAAGTAGAATTGCTGAGTTATGGGGTTTGTGCGTATTCAATTTCAGATAATGCCAAATTATTTTCCATTTTGGTTTGTGGCAGAGGATGGCTAGATATACACTGAAAATTTCCTCTTCTTCCTGGGCACAGAGTTAGGTTGAATTTTCCACCTCTCTTGCATCAGGAATGGCCATGTAAATGAATTCTAGTCAGTAGAATGTGAGTAGAAGTAATCTATGCCACTTTTAGGCCTGGCCCACAAAAATCTGCCATGCATTATCATTTAGTTTCTCTTCTCCCATCTTTTGGCCAAGTTTTGTTTCTTTCATACCAATTCCTATACCTTTTCCTACCTGTTACTGTGCTGGCTAGACTTGTACAGTGTTGGATAGAAGTGGGGATTAATGGGTGTTATTTGTAATTTTAAAGAGCATGCCTCATGTATTTCACAGGTATCTACAGTGTGTTCTGTGTTCTCTATATTACCTTTATGAAGCAAGGAGGTTCTCTTTAAGATTTTTTTTATTTTATTTTATCGGGAATGCTGAGTTTAATCTAACGTTTTACCAGTAATGATTGAGATGAACATTTGGGATTTCTCTTTTGTTTTCTTAATCTTGTGAATGATATTTATACCTTCATAATTTTTTTTTTATTTTTATTGTTATTATAAATTTCTTTGGTGACAGAGTCTCTGTTGCCAAGGCTGGAGTGCAGTGGTGCAATCTTGGCTCACTGCAACCTCCCTCCACCTCTCGGGTTCAAGAGATTCTCCTGTGTCAGCCTCCCAAGTAGCTGGGATTATAGGTGCCTGCCACCATGCCCAGCTAATTTTTGTATTTTTAGTAGGGACAGGGTTTCGCCATGTTGGCCAGGCTGGTCTCGAACTCCTGACCTCAGGTTATCCACCCTCCTCAGCCTCCCAAAGTGTTGGGATTACAGGCGTAAGCCACAACGCCTGGCCTCATACTTTCATAATGTTAAACTGCACTTGTATTTCTAGCATAAACTCAGCTTGGTCATGAGATGTATTAATCTTTTGTTCATCACTTTCTTCAGTTTGAAGTATTTTTTGCTATCTCCATTTTTTTCAGTCCTAGTTTGGATAGTGAGAAATACCATGTTATATGAGTATTTCAGATACTCCCAAACTTTCCAGTTCATGGTATCCTCAAATCAAAGAAATACCTAACAACTACATTTATTTAGTTTCAAACAAGTTAGTATGTATGTCCTTATAACTTGTTAGTTATTTGAAAAAATCATACACATAAATTCAATATATTTTTATTTTAATTGTAAATAACCACAGTCCCTTGCTAATGGGATATGTGTGCACCTCAGAGCAATGCATAACTTCTCAAACCTTGGAATCAGATAAGGCATTGCGGTTGCCATGCTCACTTCTTGTTCCGTGTTGATTTTCACTCAGGGATGCGCTTTTTCTTTCTTTCTTTTCTTTTCTTTTTCTTTTCTTTTTTTTTTTTTTTTTGAGACGGAGTCTCGCTCTGTCGCCCAGGCTGGAGTGCAGTGGGGCCATCTCGGTTCACTGCAAGCTCCGCCTCCCGGGTTCACGCCATTCTCCTGCCTCAGCCTCCCGAGGAGCTGGGACTAGAGGCGCCCACCACCACGCCCGGCTAATTTTTTGTATTTTTAGTAGAGACGGGGTGTCACCGTGTTAGCCAGGATGGTTTCAATCTCCTGACCTCGTGAGTCACTGCACCTGGCAGGGATGTTCTTTTTCACAGCAACTACCATAAACTCAGATTTATAAGGATAATACATCATTGAAAGGAAAGCGGTACTATTTAATTTTGAAATTATTTGGTGTCAGACAGATGTTGTATTGCATAATTTGGGAAACCCTGAATTTTGGAGAGTCAGTAGTTAGAATATGAACAGTGAGGGATACTGTGTTTTTTTGTTTTTTGTTTTTTTTTTTGGAGTCTATTTGATATTTATATTTTATTAAGATAAGTTGGAATAACAGGATATCAGCTATATCTTTAATAAAATTTGCTATAGTCATTTTCTGTGTTGAGTTTGAATTATGAGGGATACTTGTGTTTATGTACAATTTTGCATCTATGATCACGAGTGAGACTGGCCAGGTGCGGTGGCTCACGCCTGTAATCCCAGCACTTCGGGAGGCCAAGGCGAGTGGATCACGAGGTCAGGAGATCAAGACCATCCTGGCTAACACGGTGAAACCCCATCTCTACTAAAAATACAAAAATTTATCCGGGCGTAGTGGCGGGCGCCTGTAATTCCAGCTCCTCGGGAGGCTGAGGGAGGAGAATGGCGTGAACCCGGGGGTGGGGGCGGGGGGGAGGGGTAGCGGAGATCGCACCACTGCACTCCAGCCTGGGAGATAGAGTGAGACTCCGCCTCAAGAAAAAAAAAAGTAAGATTGACCTACTTATTTTCATTTCTTACACTATTTGGTTTTGGTATTAAGGTTATACTGGCTTAATAAAATGAGTTGGGGAATGAATATTTTCTCTTTCTTGAAGAGTTTACATAAGACTGAAATTGTTCTTTGAGTTTGGTAAAACTCAACTTTCTTTGTGAGATTTTAAAAAATTATTGTGGTTGAATTCGTTTTTCTTTTTCATACCTGTATTTTCTTATGTAATACCATACAATACACATTTAAGGCTGGACAATCTTATACCAAGAACACAAAACAAAGCCTGTTTGGAGTTGATTCTAAGTAAGTTTATCGCTTAGTCACTAAATGTTGTACTTTTAAGCAAAACTAACTCGTAGTTTTAGAGAAGATTGTAAATTATTGGTTTAGTGTCCTTCATGACTATGGGATTATTTAGTCTTTTCATGTCTTCTTGTGTCATCTTTCAGAAAACAACTTTTTTAGCAGTAATTTTAGATTTACAGAAGAGTTGCAAGAATAGTATATTGAATTCCCATTTGAAATGACTTTTAAAAATACTGTCAATGAGATCACCCAGTTCTCCTATTATTATTATTATTATTTTGAGATAGAGTCTTGCTCTGTCTCCCAGGCTGGAGTGCAATGTCACTTTCTCTGCTCACTGCAACCTCCGCCTCCGGTGTTCAAGCAGTTCTCCTGCCTCAGCCTCCTGAGTAGCTGGGACTACAGGCACCTGCTATTTTTTTGTATTTTTAGTAGAGAGGGGGTTTCACTGTGTTAGCCAGCATGGCCTCTATCTCCTGACCTCGTGATCCGCCCGCCTCAGCCTCCCCAGGTGCTGGGATTATAGACATGAGCCACCACACCTGGCCAGTTCTCCCATTAGGTACATTTGTCAAAACTAAGAAACTGACACCAGCTCACTGAACTTTAGACCTTATTTAGATTTCAACAGGGTTTTTTTTTTTATTGTTTTTGTTTGTTTGTTTGTTTGTTTCGTTTATATCCTATATGCTCTTTCTGTCCAGGGTTCCCAGAGTATCACATTGTATTTAATTGTCATGTCTTCCCAGTCTCCTCTGGTCTATGACACTTTCTGGTTTTCTTTATTTTTGTGACCTTGATTTTTCCTCTTGAGGAGTACTGGGCAGATATTCTCTCTGTCGGCGTTTGTCTGATGTTTTCCTTGTGGGATTGTGGGAAAACTAACATAGAGAGGAAAGGCCTTTCTCATCACATCATTTTAGGGGGCATGTAATATCCATGACATCACTGATGGTGTTAAATTAACCTTCATCACTTGGTAAAGTAGTGATTGCCATGTTACTCACTGTAAAGTCATTATTTTTTCTTTTCCCTACTTAATTGTTTGAAAGCAAGTTACTAAATCACCTTCAAGGCTGAAGACCTGGGAATTAAGTTTCACCTCCCAGAGGGAGGAGTAGCTACATAAATTATTTGAAATTCTTCTGTAAGAAAGATTTGTTTCTTGTTCTCCATTTAAAATATTTATTTAACCATATGTTTATATCACTGTGTCCTAGGTTAGTTTTAGTGGGTTATGTATCTTTTTAATTGAATTTACTGTTTACATTTGTTTTCAAATCTATTAGTTAAATGTTTTCAACAAAAACATTGATCTTTGCTTTCTCAGTTGTTAAGTTCTCCCTTTCATTTTTAATTACCTTGTGTTATTTTCTTTCTTGATCTCATTGGCAGTATTTTTTAAAGTCATTTCAAAGAACCAGGCTGGGTGTGGTGGAGCAGGGCCATCCCAGCAACTCTGGAGGCTGAGACTAGAAGGATTGCTGGAGTCCAGGAGTTAAAGGCTGCAGTGTGTTATGATCGTGCTTGTGAATAGCCACTGCACCTCCATCCTGGGTAACATAACAAGACCTCTTAAAAAATAAAAAAGGACCAACTTTTGGTTTAATTATTCTCTTTGTTGTGTGTTTGATTTCTGTTTCATCAATTTGTGCTTTTATATTTGTGCCTTTTTTTTTCTTGATGAGGAAGTTCTTTCTGGTAACTTCTTAGACATTTAGCTCAATTTTCAGTCATTCTTCTTTTCTAACGAAAGCATTGATGGGAATACATTCTCTGAGTATTGCTTTTACTACATTTTATGATTTCGAAATGTAGTGTTTTCATTATTTTTTCATTCTTGGTTTTAAAAATATTTATAGCTTTTTCCTTGAGTCATATGGTATGGCTTTAAGTTTTGAAATGTATGACAATTTTATGTCTTTTTCTTATTGACTTTGAATTGCATTGTGATCAGGGAATGTAGTCTTTCTGGTAGTAATTGTTCCATTTTCTCTAGCATGTTTTTTTTTTTTTTTTTGAGACGGAGTCTTGCTCTGTCGTCCAGGCTGGAGTGCAGTGGTGCGATCTCCACTCACTACCAGCTCCACCTCCCAGGTTCACGCCATTCTCCTGCCTCAGCCTCCCAAGTAGCTGGGACTACAGGCGCCCGCCACCTGGCTAATGTATTTTTATATTTTTAGTAGAGATGGGGTTTCACAGCGTTAGTCAGGATGGTCTTGATCTCCTGACCTCGTGATCCACCCGCCTCAGCCTCCCAAAGTGCTGGGATTACAGGCGTGAGCCACCGCGCCCGGCCTAGTGCCTTATTTAATTGTATTTGTTGTGATTTTTTTTTTTTTTTGAATCATGAACTTCTTTTTTTAATTGGAACCCTGTGTGACTGTGGTAACTCTTTAGACTTGGGTTCACAGTGCATTCCTCCAGGGAAGATTTTTTTATTTCCTTCTACTATATGCTTGGAGTTAGGGGTCTATGAACATAGGTTTTAACTTGAAATTCTCCCCTCTTAAAAAAAATTTTAACTTTTATTTTAGATTCAGGGGGTACATGTTCAGGTTTGTTGCATGGGTATATTGTGTAATGCTGAGGTTTGGGGTATGAATGACCCTGTCACCCAGGTAGTGAACATAGTACCCAACAGTTAATTTTTTAACCCTTGCTCCCATCCCTCCCTCCCTGCTCTGTTAGTCCCAGTGTCTGTCTTTGCCATCTTTAAGTCCATGAGTGCCCAATGTTTAGTTCCCACTCATAAATGAGAACATGCAGTATTTGATTTCCTGTTCCTGTGTGTTAATTTGCTTAGAATAATGGCCTCCAGTTGCATCCATGTTGTCGCAAGTGGCGTGATTTTATTCTCTTTTACAGCTGCATAATATTTCCTGGTATACGTGTGCCACATTTAGTTTGTCTGATCTACTATTGGGCATCTAGGTTGCCTCTATGTTTTTGCTATTGTAAAGAGTGCTGCAATGAACATAAGAGTGCATGTGTCTTTTTGGCATAATAATTTATATTCTTTTGGATATGTACGTAGCATTGGGTTTGCTGGGCCAAATGGTAGTTCTGTTGTAAGTTCTTTGAGAAACCTCCATATTGCTTTCCACAGTGGGTGAAGTAATTTACATTCCCACTAACAACGTATAAGCATTCCCTTTTTTGTTTTATGAGTTGGTGCTCCAGTGTCCAGTAGGTTTATATTTAGGATAGTTAAGTCTTTTTGTTGAATTGAACCCTTTATTGTAATGTAATGTCCTTCTTTGTGCTTTTTTTACTGTTAAAGTCTCTTTTATATGATGTAAGAATTGCAACCCCTGCTCCTTTTTGTTTTTCATTTGCATGATAGATCTTTCTCCAACCCTTTACTTTGAGCCCATGGGTATTGTTATATGCGGGATGGGTCTCTTGAAGGCAACAGATAGATGGGTGTTTTTTTTTTTTTTTTTTTTTAATCCAATTCAGCTCTGTGCCTTTTAAGTGGGGCATTTAAACCATTTACATTCAAGGTTAATATTGATATGTGAGGTTTTGATCCTATTGTGAAGTTGTTAGCTAGTCACTTTGTAGTTTCTATTGTGTGGTTGCTTTATAGGGTCTGTGAGCTGTGTGCTTAATTGTGTTTTTGTGGTTGGAGGTTATTTTTCTTTAATTTCCATGTTTTGAATTCCCTTAAGGATCTCTTGTAAGACTGGTCTAGTGGTAACGAATTCTCTAGCACTTGCTTGTCTGGAAAAGATTTTATTTCTTTGCTTATGAAGCTTAGTTTGGCAGGATATTAAATTCTTGGTTGGAATTACTTTAAGAATGCTGAAAATAGGCCCCCAATCTTATACAGTTTCTGCTGAGAAGTCCACTGCTAGCCTGATGGAGTTTCCTCTGACCTTTTTCTCTGACTGCCTTTAAGATTTTCTCGTTAGCATTGACCTTGAATCGTTTGGTGATTTTTTTTGTCTTGGTGATGTTTATTTTGTGTAGTATCTCACAGGTGTTCTCTGAATTTCTTGTAACTGGATGTCTACCTCTCTTGCAAGATTAGAGAAATTTTCTTGAATTATTCCCTCAAATATGTTTTCCAGGTTGTTTTCTTTTTCTCCATCTCAGGAATGCAAGCAATTAGTAGGTTTTGTTGCTTTACATAATCCCATATTTCTTAAAGACTTTGTTCCTTTTTTTGAATTCTTTTTTCTGTATTTTTATCTGACTAGATCGGTTCAAAAGATCAGTCTTCAAGCTCTGAAATTCTTTCTTCTGCTTAGTCCAGTCTATTGATAAATCTTTCCCTAATGTTTTGAAATTCCTTAAGTGAGTTTTCAATTCCAGAAGTTCTGATTGACTTCTTTTTAAGGTGTTTATTGCCTCGTTCATTTCTTAGAATGATTTACAAGTTTCTTTGTGTTGATTTTCAACCTTTTTTTGGATCCCAATGAGCTTCCTTGTAATTCATGCTTTGAATTCTTTATCCATCATTTCTGAGTTTCCATTTTGGTTAGGGACCGTTGCTGGAGAGCTAGTGTGATTATCAAGTGGTGTCACTACATTCAGGTTTTTCGTTTGGCCAGAATTCTTACACTGGTTCCTTCTCATCTGGAAACACTGGCACTTTTGATTTTTGTAATTATTTTCATGCAGGTAAGATTTTTTCCTTTTTCTTTTCCTGTCCCTGTAATGTTTTTTTTCTTTCCCTTTCCCTTCCCCAACTCCGTAGGGGATATGATTGTAGAGAATGCTGGGTAGCATCTTTTGGCTTTGCTTCTATAGCCTTATATACTTCTTTGGGCAGATTTTATATTGGGCTGTAGGTTTCGACCTACAAGCCAGTAGATGGCGCTTATGGGTAAGATCACTTAGCCAGCTGTAGCCAATGTGGCTAGCTATACACTTGATGCTTTTTTACAGGAAGAAACTCTCTGTTGCCTCAGGCATTGGGCTGATATGTGGAGTGCACAGTGGCCTGAGCTCCCTGCTCAGCCCCAGGGAAGTGGGAAGCAAGATCGGTGGGGCCAGGCCACCTACAGTCCCCTGATGGCACGCACAATCACTAACACTGAGGGAGAAGCCAGTGGGCAGCCACCAAGCACCCAGAGGTGGTCGTAGGCATGGAGCTGGGAAACCTCCTTGGCCCCAAGTTCTCTGCACAGGCAGGGGTGGAGGCCTGAACTCTTAATCCAGGCGAGTGGGTGCTCCAGGTACCTGGAGATCTGCCTGGGTGCAGAGTGCAGAGGGCTCTGCTATACCACCATCTCTACACAGGAAGGATGGGGCGTCTCAGGCTGGCAATCCAGGCAAACGGGTCCTCTGACTGCCTGAAGCTATGCCCGGGAATGGGGCAAAGAGTGCCCTGCTTTACCATGGTCTTGGCATAGGGAGAGTAGGCGGGCTCAGCCTGCTGATCCAAGTGAATGGGTGCTCCAGTTGCCTGGAGATCTGCCTGGGCTTGAAGCAGAGAAGGTCCTGCTGCACCCCGACTTTTGATTTTTAGGACTATCCACATAGCATAGATGATCCAGGCCATGATGCCTTTAGTAAGGCCAAGAGGTTACTTTTCTTTGATGTTTGCCTTTGAAGGTGTTTTTAATGTTTGAATTTACCCTTTTCCTGATGTTATTGTCCTTCTTGGGCCCTGTCTTTGTCTGATGTGTCTTACCTGACTTCAGAGGCCTAAACTTTTTTCTCAATCCTTTCTAACTCTAGGTTACTAGGATTCTTATATGCCCCAGGAGTATCTGGAAGCTTCATTACTTGCTTTTCTGCTTATTGCCTTGATTCATTTTCATTCTTTTTTTTTTTTTTTTTTTTTTTGATATGGGGTCTCATTCTGTTATCCAGGCTGTTGTGCAGTAATGTGATCACAGCTCACTGCATGCAGCCTCAACCACCCAGGGTCAGGGGATCCTCAACCTCCTGTGTAGCTGGAACTATAGGTATACATCACCACACCTGGCTACTTTTTTGTTTTTGTTTTGTTTTGTTTTGTTTGGAGAGACAGGGTTTTGTCATGTTTTTCAGGCTACTCTTGAACTCCTGGGCTCAAGTGATCTGCCTGCCTCGGCCTCCCAAAGTGCTGGGATTACAGGTATGAGTTATTGCACCTAGCCCATTTTCATTCTTTATATGAGATGTTTAAAATAGAAATGTTTTAAGATCTCTAGCCCAGCATATTCTCATATCCCAGGGAGTGGGAATCCTCTTGGAAAATTTTCAAAAGAATAATTTCTAAAGCCCACCCCACACCTACATGTCAGAATCTCTAAGGTGCAGGGCCTGTGGGTATGTTTAAAAGCCTCCTAGATAATTCTGATGCATTACAAGTTTGAGAACCACCGACATAGAAAAAGTTAATTATTTCTTCATGTAAACTTAGATAATTAAATAATAAAACCTAATGCTATTGAAGATAAGGTAACATATATTGTAAGCATGCACTAATTCTAGCTGTTAGTATTAATATTGTTATGTGCTAGGCTCCATTCTAAGTCCTTCACATATCTTGTCATTTATTATTCACAAGAATCCTATAGCTACCACTTGTATTCCCATTTTAGAGATTAGCAAATCAAAGCACAGAGAAATTAAATTATTCAAGTTTATATAGCTAGTGGGTAGCAGAATTTTTACTTGAATCCAAGTAGTCATTCTAATTCCAGAGCATGTAATCTTAACCCACCATCTTTACAGTCTTCCAGGTAATTCACAGAGTTAATTTTATTGATTCCCAAACGGTTTGTAACATTACAGAATGTAGCAAGAAAAATATATTTGGATAAATTATGTATGTATGTTGATTTCATGTAGGTATTGAGGAAGCAGAATAACAAAGTAGAAATCGCCTCAGTTTAGTCAGATAGACTTAGGCATTAATCTCTCCTCAACTGCTTGTTACTATGTAGCTATGAGAAAGTAAATTATCACAGAGCTTTTATTCTTTTGTTGGTAAAGGAGGATAATTATTTTTACTTCATGGGGTTTTTGAAGAAATAACATAAAATATAACCTGTAATATATTGCTTTGCATGCAGTAGATGGCTAGTATCAGAACTTAAGGAATCCTCTAAGGAAGTTATGTTGGCTTCTCAGCAGGAGATTGTAGTAAGCCTTAGTCTAGGACGTTGTTGATGGAACAGCTGATGGGTACTGGTTGATGGTGCTGGTGGGGGCCAATGCTGACTGTCAGTGTTGAGAATCTACCAAGTGCCAAGCATCGTCCTAGGCTCTGGAGATAAAACAGTGAGTGAGACATAGTCTTACTGCTTTCAAGAAGCTTGCAGTTCACTTATCTATATAATCAGACAGATATATATGCAATTACTTTCTTTGCTAGATGCTAGGACACATAGGAGGGGGTTACTCAGCCAAACCATTGCAGATGAGGAATGACTTTCTAGAGGGAAGAGGATGAGAATGTGAGGGATTAGATTAGTAAGTCCAGATAGGAGGAAAAGTAAAGGTTGGCAGAAATTTGTCATTACTATAAAGGTGTTCCATTCATCCAACATTTACGAAAATATCAGAGATCTTAGGAAACTTTTATCAGTTCACTGTTAGAATATTAAGAGCCTACTTTTAGGTTTAGTCTTTACTAAAGCAGACAGTTTTTCAAAGTAAAATAAAAATGGCACTATTTATATGTAATACTGAATTTTCTGTCAAATAGCACTTTTTGGAGTCTACGTGCTTGTTATTTGGTAGTATTGTCACATTAGGTTATACATCAGAGGAAGAGAGAAGAAGAGAAACAGAGGAACAGTAACCTTCAGAGGATGGAAATGATGATTTGTATGTGGGGTGAATTTCATCATGCACTGTGTCTGCTATTTGCACATTTCCCTTTTCCTATCATTCTTTTTCACGTATGATGAAAAATAATTTGTTACATAGTTACCATAGTACATAGTTTTAATTTGACACCATTTGTTGCTCTTGTATGGGTTTGATGGTTGAGATTTCTTTCCATCTTTCTCTAATGCTCCCAATAAAATAGCATATTAAAAATGCAAGGGAAAGACCATTTCTTTTGGCAAAACTGGGAAAAGTGAAAGGGAATGAATAAAAAATTTCTTGGAAGGGGAGGAATGTGAGTCTAGGGGAAGGAAGATGATGTTGTAACCGATAAAATGATATTGGGGATTACAGGAAAGTGAATGAAATTCGTCTTGAAAAATACCCCCAAAGCAGAGGCAGTAGTTCTGCATGTTTTGGTAACCTGATGAGTGTGACTTGATGTAAGAGTACACTTTTGATCTCCTACTTATATATCTATATGACACCTACCTATAAGTACTGTAGTTTTTTATATGTACTATAGTCCTGCTCAAGACATGAGCAGTCTCTGACTAGAACTGGGGAAAGTGGAGCAGCAGTTAGTGTGGGTATTTGGAAACATTGGAAAACAGTTGTTAGGGGACTTAAGCTCTTAATCCCTGAGGATTTAGCAGAGGCTAGAAAAAGGAAGGGAAAAATGAAATCAAGTTAGTAAAAAATTGATTCTGAAAATAATACTTTGGAAAGTTTACAAAATGAGGTTGAAATTGTGAACATAGACATGTTTACTGTGATGACAAATCTTAGTATACTAGGAGTAGCCAAAACCTTGAATGGAGAGATGCAGTTTTAGACACCACCCCTCAAAAACAGAGTTTAGAATACTGTCCTACAAACTTACCATCAAATACTTGTTTGCATCTTTATGGTATGAAGTTGGGGAGGATGGTAGAAATGTTGAATATAAAAGCGTGTTGCTCCAATGACTGTGGTGTTGGGGTATGTTGAATTTCAGGGCCCTTTGAGAGAGAGGTATTCATGCCTCATTGGGGTTTAAATTTTAGCAGACTCTTCACTATCTTTGGGCACTTTTTTCTAAGAGTTTGTTGTTATTGTTTTGGCAGGTACAAAAATGCTTCTTGAAACTGAAAGTTA
Source organism: Macaca mulatta (assembly GCF_049350105.2). Taxonomy (NCBI): domain Eukaryota; kingdom Metazoa; phylum Chordata; class Mammalia; order Primates; family Cercopithecidae; genus Macaca; species Macaca mulatta. The sequence goes on along the minus strand of NC_133418.1, from coordinate 100,410,632 downwards.
TGATCTCTCCACCTCAACTTCTCCTGGTTTCTTTTTACCTCTATCCATTTTCTCTCTTTTTCACTTGTTCTTCCAGCTGTAACTGTCTCCCTCTTTAAATATTGCAGTGCTTCCATAGGAATCCATTCTGTTCTCTTTCTGCACACGTTTTGTTGGTCATCTCATATACTGCACTATCATCAATGTGTTAGTGATTCCGGAATCCTTTATATTCTACCTCTTTGAAAGCCATCTGAACATATCTTCTTGGGTGCCCTGTTGCCACCTCATGATTAATGTGTATGCAACTGAGTTCATCAGCGTCTCCCTCAGACATCTGTTATCTCCCATAAACTCAGGCCTGGCTAAATGGCATTAATGAGTCCCCCATGCCAGGAACCTTGGTGTTCATAGGAGCTTATTTGGAGAATATAAACAAAGTTTTATGCTTCATCATAGTACCTGTATTGTATTTAATACCAAAAACAAAAACAAAACAAAAAAAAAAAACTGGAGCCAATCTGAAGTCCTAATCACTGCATTTCTTAAAAACTGTGATACACACACATGCACACACACAAATATTTTACAGACAGTGAAATCTCTGTGGAATATTTAATGACATGAGAAGGGACATACGTAAACTTAGTGAAAAAAAGATGCTCTTAAGCAATATATTCACTATGATTCCATAATTATTAAAATAAAACTATATATATAGATATTTATAGAAAGAATGCATATGCAGATATTCACTTTAATTCTAGATAGTACAGCTGTGGGTGATTTTAATTTTATTTTTATTTACCTGTATTTTCCAACGTTGTGTAGTAAAAATGAATTACTTTTGTAATTCACACAAGCGGACAATTTGGCCTCCCTTTTTTACTCCCAACACTTGTTGAAGTAGTTTAATCTTCATCACTCCAACTATTGCTGCTTAGTTCAACTACTCATTATATCCGGATGAGACACAGCACCCTGTTGACTTTGCTGCTCAGCTACCGAGCTCCCTTCCTGAAAATCCTAGTTGATGCAGTTCTTCACTTGTATAACTGTTCCAATTAGGTGGCTGTATATTAAATCTCAAAAACCATCAAGAACAGAGGAAATTGTGAATGTTGTTCCTTGTAACTAGTTTACCATCTGGTCTGAAGACCTTCAGCTGATGGAATTCTGCCAACTCAAGATTTAATTTAATATATTCGCCTACCTTAACCAAGTCACTTTTAACCAGAGCATGGATAGTTATGCAGATTTGGGGTGAGGAGAGGTGAAGGAAGGGAGGGAGAGAAAATGTGATTTGAACTCAGGCCTTTACAAATCTATGCTCATTCCTTCTGTTCTTCCTCTACAAACTGCCATACTTTGTTCTTGCTGGGTGTATGTTCCCTCCTCCTATATTCAATAGACAGTTCATTGTTTTTTTTGAGCATTTAGCCAGTAAGAACAAATAGGCAGATAATGAAAATCCATCCATTTTAGTGCCAGTTATTCTATCAGCAGATCCTATTAGGAGTATTTATTGAAGCATGTCATGCTAATAGTCCCAGAGTATAATTATACTTGCAGATTTTTCTTGCTTTCAGAGAGTTTGTAATATGTTCCAGATGGTTAAATAGGAAAGAGCAGACAATTTATACTGTCTTTTCACTTATGATTAAAAATTTGATGTTACTTACTACTTATGTTACCATTATTGCTTTGTTGGATTTTTACATGAGAGGAATTTAAACAAAATGTGTGATTTTTAGAACTCTTCTGCTATAGTCAACAATTAACAGGACTTGTCATAGATTCTTTCACCTTGTTGTTTAATTGCTTCTATTTAGGCATCATTAAAATGATATAATTTTGTCTTAAGTAGTAATTCTTTTATGCATGTAGCCTTTATTCTTGGAAAGTATTCACTTGGGTTTGTTTTAGACTTAAAATTAAATGGTGAATCTTCTTGTGAAAGCTTACATGAAACTGAAAAAGAGTAATTTTCCAAACTGTTGAAGATTCCTTGACCTTTTCCCACAAACTATCAATAATATGGCCTTAGATTCAAAATTAGTGACTCTACTACCAATAGTAGGAGTGATGATTTCTCATCGATTCATTCATACTCTCTTGACTACCCTTATCTGACTAATCAACTACTTATTTTGAAAGGCAGCTTACCAAACATTGTGAATATAACCTGTGAACTCAGTTTAGAACAGTTAATGGATCAAAGGGGTCCAGACCCAGAACCCTTGGCTTCATTATGACCTTGAGTTAACCAATAAACTGACTGGTTGGTTAACTTGGAGAAATATGTTATTTTTCAGTAAGAGATAGAATACTCAAGGTGTAATCATTTGGTCGGGGCAGGGGGACAGATTGGTTTTGATCCTTAGACTACCATTCTCTGTCCTTGAAGTTCTCTTCCAGACTTCTTACAAACAAGAAAACAAGCCAAATATTATAAAAATAATTATAGAATTACAAAGATAATTATAAACTTATATTTTTGGTGATAAATAATAGAGATTATTCCCAAAGGGTTTTTTGAGGGAGATAAAGGGAGTAGTTTGATCCAGCAAGATTTACTTCCTATAAATTGCCTTTAAGAATCTTTGTTCTTTTTCAGATTTTCTTGTTCTTCTTTAACCTGCCACATCCTACCTCTTCCTGACTTTCTCTCCCCAAAACAGCCTACCCTCTCAGCCTTTTCAGACTCCTCAGTCCTTCCTCTTACTGTACAGAATTCTTTCCAGGCCGGGTGCGGTGCACCTGTAATCCCAGCACTTTGGGAGGCCAAGGTGCGCAGATCACCTGAGGTCAGGAGTTCAAGACCAGCGTAAACATGGAGAAACCCCATCTCTACTAAAAATACAAAATTGGCTGGGCATGGTGGTGCATGCCTGTAATCCCAGCTACTCGGGAGACTGAAGCAGGAGAATTGCTTGAACCTAGGAGGTGGAGGTTGCAGTGAGCCGAGATTGCGCCATTGCTCTCCAGCCTGGGCAACAAGAGTGAAACTCCGTCTCAAGAAAACAAAAAAAAATTCTTTCCAGTTTTTCCAGGTAAAATTCTTATCCCTTCTACAAAATTTAAATTCCTTATCAGCAAGATCAAAGCCCAAACTAGGACTAAGAAAAGCATGCCTTTGGGGAGACTCAGTTCATCTTGCAATAATAAACTGGCAATAATTTCAGATTTCTATTTTCATGACTATTGCCAAATTTTATATAATTTGGTTTGTTCAGCTTTTACAGCGAACCTCATGTTCAAATTATTATTAACTATTCAATATTGGCTGGGCGCGGTGGCTCACGCCTGTAATCCCAACACTTTGGGAGGCCAAGGCGGATGGACCACCTGAGGTCAGGAGTTCGAGACCAGCCTGACCAACATGGAGAAACCCCGTCTCTACTAAAAATACAAAAATTAGCCAGGCGTGGTGGTGCATGCCTGTAATCTCAGCTACTTGGGAAGGCTGAGGCAGGAGAATCGCCTGAACCTGGGAGGCGGAGGTTTTGGTGAGCCAAGATCGCACCATTGTACTCCAGCCTGGGCAACAAGAGCGAAACTCTGTCTCAAAAACAAAACAAAACAAAATTATTCAATGTTATGAGTCTTTCTGGGCATATGCAATACAATATAGGCAAATTTAATTCTTATTTTTGTTGTGTGTTTTTAAAGTGTTCTGTATTTTCACTTGTGCACATGTATAAAAATTTGATTTTATACAGATGTCTTAAGATGGGATTAATTTTTTAAAGAATGATTCACAGAATTTCATTGAATGGAATATTGTAGCTTTATATATAAAGGATGGAATTTGACTTATAAAAGTTTAGGATATGCAGGACCTTTCTACACTATTTAAGTAAGAATTGCGTGTATGTGATGAAATTTAAGCTAATTAGGGAAAATATCTTTCTGGGTTAGTGGTAAGAGATAATAACAGGATATTTGAAAAGAAATGCTACTTTGAATTTATGATACCATGTTTCTTCTTGTTAACTAAGCTAGAAATTTTTCCTTATTCCTTCTTTGGAGTATCCCAGCCCTCTTATCTACCCTGCTTTCGTCATGGGAAGAGTTGTTAACTGTGATTCTCATAATCTTGTGTGGTATGTGGGGGGTGGGGAGGAGTTCCCTTATTCACCTGGCCCTTTTCCTGGAATATGGCATGTGAAATGCCTTGTCTTGTTGAAACATTTAGAAAATTACAGTAATGGCACTTCAGTCCTCATCTTTCCTGAGGCTTCCTTTGTCCCCTTAATATATATCTGGTATATTTTAAATCTCTTGATTTTTTTTGTTTTTCCTTTGAACACTTGAACCATGGCACTTCAGTGTTTAACTGAACATTGATATTATCTAGAATTTTTTGTGTATGTGTATGTTCAGGCAGCTTTCTTTCTTTTTTTCTTTTCTGAGATGGAGTTTTGCTCCATCTCAAGGCTGGAGTACAGTGGTGCGATCTTGGCTCACTGCAACCTCCACCTCCTGGGTTCAAGTGATTCTTCTGCCTCAGCTTCCTGAGTAGCTGGGATTACAGGCGCCTGCCACCACGCCCAGCTAATTATTTGTATTTTTAGTAGAGACAGGGTTTCACCATGTTGACCAGGCTGGTCTCGAACTCCAGACCTCAGGTGATCCACCCGCCTCGGCCTCCCAAAGTCCTGGGATTACAGGCATGAGCTACTACGCCCAGCCATTCAGGCAGCTTTCTAAGCAGAGCTCATGAATTTGAATCCCCTGTCTAATTTGTACCTAATCTCTGTCTTTCTGTATCCTAGAAAGGATTAGGTCTAATTTGTACCTAATATCTGTCTTTCTGTAGCCTAGGAGGCTTTGTTAGGAATCGGTATATGCCTTTGTCTCATTTCCCCAAACCTAATGTTTGACCTTATACTGTTAGCTGACTGTCAAGTTCTGTTCACAGAGTGACACCTCTGGTCCCCTTGTGTTTTGACATGTTAACTGTGTGAGAGAAAAATGCTCAGACACTCCTGGGAAATCAGGCTGCATCCACTTACATATCCAGCAAAATAGATGATGAACATAGGAGAAGGAGAACCATACAGCAGTTTGGTTTAATGCACACTGACCTCCAATATAGCCAGTTAGTATATAGGAATTTGGCCTAAATAAGAACTGTTGGGTTTTTTTTTCCCCCTTCTGAGGAGGAGCAGTTGTAGCCACAATGGTAAAAAATAGTTTATCCTCATATACCACTGTTTCTCAACAACACCACTGTTGACTTTGGGGTCAGATAATTCTTTGTTGTGGGGACTGTACTATATGCATTGTAAGATGTTCAGCAGCATCTATTATCTACCTAGTAGACATCTGTAGCACTCTCCACCCTGAGTTGTGATAACAAAAAATGCCTCCAAACATTACAAGTGTTTCCTGGGAGGTAAGACAGCCCCAGTTAATAACTACCGCCCTATACTTATGATTGTATCTTTGTACTTTTGATTATATGGTGAAGACAAATTCTTAGAAGGTAGATTGTGCATTGTAATTATTTTGGTAACTCCAGAAGGATATACCAATTTCTATTTCAAAAACAATATAAGACATTGTATATTTCCCTAGACCCTTACCAATGCTGGATTTTGTCAGTTTTTTTTAGTCCTTTGCCGTTTTGATAGATGAGTAATTATATTGCCATAATTTTAATTCAAATAGTTATTAATAAAGTTGGATATATTTGAATTTTTATTGTCCATTTGCAGATCATCTTTTGTGCATTGCTTGCTTTTGCCCTTTGCTCATTTTTCTGGGGATATTAATTTGGTCATTTGTGGTTTCTCCTAGTAGGTTGAATTTATTGAGGTGTCACATAGATACTCAATAGATTTTTAAGTTGAATGTAGATACTCAATAGATTTTTCTTTCTCTAAAGAAAGAGGGTATGTATGTGTTGCATGTGTTTGTGCCTGACCATGTGTACACATGTACATATGTTCATGTGTATATATATATTCATGGGCACAGAAGAGCAGAGGGCCAGAGTCTGAACTGTATGTCCACATTTACCAGGTATTACAAGGATATTGAGAAGAAGTGGAGGACAACCAGTATACTTTTCTTAGAATATATCTGAAAGGTCAAAGAGAAAAGGGACTTTTAATTTGATAGGAAGTTCACCTCAAATCTCCCTAGCTAAATTCTGTAAGGTCAAACAAGTGATGAATATTCAAAGGACCAAAAGAAGTTAGAGGTAGAAATTCAGAGAAGTGATATAGTAAGGGTATGAGAATGGGAGGCTTAAATTTCATAGCATTGTCTAAGTAATGTGGTATGTGGGAGAGCTAAGTATAGATTGGTGAGAGAGCCCAGCTTATATGGATTACCTATGGAATTTTTTTACTTTCTCATTTTTATCAGGGGATTTATCTTCTTCACTGTTCTTGGATATCATCTAATTTTCTTTTTCTGGGCTCCAGATCTCTGTCTTTGTCTTTGAAAGGATCTTTGCCCTCTTCTTTCAGAGCACATACAAAGATAGTAATAAATATATATCTAGGGCAAAAGTTCTCATCATATGGTCTGCACACCCCTCGGAGGGTCTGTATTAGGCTGCTTGGGCTGCCATAGCAGAATACCACAGACTGGGTAGTTTAAACAACAGAAATTTATTTTCTCACAGTTCTGGAAACTGAAAGACCAAGATCAAGATACCATCAGGGTTGGTTTCTGGTGAGGCCTCTCTGTATTTGGCTGCCATCTTCTTGTGTCCCTACATTACCTTTCCTCTGTGCCTGTGCACTCCTGGTGTCTCTTTCTCCTCTTATAAGGACACCAGTCTTATTGGACTGGGGCTCCACCCTTAGGACTTCATTTAACCTTAGTTACCTCCTTACTAGGCCTATCTCCAAGTACAGTCACTCCAGGGGTTAGGACTTCAACATATGAACTTGAGAGGGGGACACAATTCAGTCTATAACAGAGCCCCTAAGACCTTTTCATGGAGTCCACAACATCAAAATTGTTTTATTAATAATATTAAGATGTTGTGTTCCTTTTCTATTGTTTAGACATTCTCACCAATAGTGCAAAAGTAATGGAGGGTAAAATTGATGCCTTCTCATAAACTGAGGCTGTAGTACCCAATTGTATTCTTGGTTATTATTTTCTTTGTTACTACATAATTGCAGTAAAGAAAAAAAATGGGTTATTAAAGGGCTATTCTCAGTTTTAATTTACAATACAATAAATATTGGTAACTCATATTAATTAAACATCTTTGAGTCCTTGATAATTTTTAAAAGTATAAAGGGATCCGTAAACCAAAAACATTTAAGAACTGATGATCTATGGGAAAGAAGGGGCTATTAATCAAGTAAATTTTTCTATTTTCTATTCTTGATTCATAAGGCAAATAGTTCTGTCGTAATCAGAGATAATAAGCTTTTATTTTTAGAAAGTAGACAGATTACATTTCTGTATTTTAATAAAAGCAAAAAGTTTTGAATGTCTGCATATTCAATTTTCAGTAGATTCTCTGCCCCTGTTCTTTCTGCCTATCAACCCTGCTTCCCCCACCAGCTTTGGTCCTTGCTTCTGGTGAGAAGAGGCAAGGTAGTTTTTCTTAAGTCTGGTCCATTGCTTGTTGTTCAAATGCTACTGTTTTGTTGATGAATGGCAGATACAATTCCTTTCTTAGGGAAGTTGCTGCTAAATGGTGAAACAACATATACCGATGCAAGATATTACTCTACATATTAATATAGAATATTTTGAACAGAATATTTTCCAGGAAGTAAAATGACATTTCTTATAAATGGGTATTGAGCAGACTCTTGGGGTGGATGCATGAATTGACAGAGAAGAGAGGAGGAGGAGAAAGAGTATGTGTAGAGAAGGGTTTGACAAACTTTTACTGTAAAGGACCAGATATTAAATGCTGTAGACATTGCCAACCATACGGGAGCTACTGGACTCAGCTGGTGTAGTGTGAAAGCAGCCATAGACAATAAGTCATAAACAAATGAGTGTGAGTGTATTCCAACAAAACTTTGTTTATGGACATTGAAATTGAATTTCATGTAATTGTGTTGTGTCATGAAATATTATTCTTCTTTTGATTTTTTTCAACCATTTAAGAAATGTAAAAACTGGCCAGATGTGGTGGTACACACCTGTAATCCCCATTACTCAGGAGGCTGAGGCACGAGAATTGCTTGAACCCTTGAGGTGAGAGTAGCAGTGAGCCAAGATCGCACCACTGCACTCCACTCCAGCCTGGGTGACAGAGCGAGACTCTGTCTCACCAAAAAAAGAAAAAAAAAAAAAAAGTGAAAACCATTCTTAGCTCACAGGCCGTACAGAAACAGGTGGTGAACCTGATTTAGCCTGAGAACCATAGTTTGCTGACCCTGGTATAGAAGATTAAGAAGATTAGCAATTCTAAGAACCAAGAACCAAATGAGAGATGAGTGCCATTTGTGTCTGAAGGCTAGAAGATGCCTGCCATATTGATATCAGACAAGGTTGAAAGAAAGGTGAGAATGTGTTCATGGCCACATGAACTAGGCATTTAAAAATTTTGTTGCTCTTTTCAGGGAACTAACTTTTGCTTTGTTAATTTTTTCTACTGTTTTATTTCTTTCACTGATGTCTGCATTTAGATTATCTTCTTTCTTTTACTTCCTTTGGGTTTACTTTGCTCTTTTCTTCCTAGCTTCTTAAGATAGAACCTTGAAATCTATTTCCCTCTAAAGGAGACATTTAAAGCTATAAAATCTTCTTCCTCCCCTCTAAACACTGCCTTCTCTGTGTTCTCCAGATGTTTATATGTATTTTTATTTACACTTTTCATTACATTCCATTTGAAATAATTCAGTGTTTTCTGGGTTGTTTTTTTCCTCCATGGGTTATTTAGAAGTGTGTTGGCTTTAAACATTTGAAGTTTTGGAGTTTTTCTAAACACTTACTGGTTTTTAATTTATTTCAGTTATGTACAAACAACACACTCTGAGAAGTTTAATCCTTTTAAATTTATTTTGATTTATCAGCATAAGTCATATCAGTCTTGGTGAAATTACATGTACTCAAAAAGAATGTATTCTATAGTTGTTGGGTATAGTGTTCTAAAAATGCCACTTAGGTCGAGGTGGCTGATCAGATCTACCATGTCTTTATTGATTTTTGTTTTAGAGGGGTCTGGTTCTTCTATCAAATGCTAAGAGAGGGACATTAAAATCTTCAGCTGTAGCATGTGTATGTTTTTCTCTAATTTAGTCACTTTTTCCTCATGTATGTTTAAGCTCTGTCATTGCCGGTTGTGATAATGGGAGACCTTGAATGCAAGGTAGCAAGAGTGGGAATTCTTTATGGAAAGGCACTGTTGGGTGGTGACTAGGAGTGTGACATTGTGACATGGGATGTGGGGACTTGTTCAGCAGGATATACTGCATAGGCAGACCAGGAATAGTAGTTAGACATGCTGCTAAAGTGCTTCAGACTTGGATTGCTAACAGTATGGAGTATAATGATTTAAAAATAATGAATGTGCTGCTGTTCTGATAAACACTGGAGAGAAAGAATCAGCAGGAGATTTTAATGGATTGAATATAGGAAAAGCAAGGAGAGCTGACTGAAGCAGTTCTAAGGACCAAGAGAGCTGGGAAAGTGGTGGTATGGTTGCTGGTGATAGCAGTGTATTTAGCAGTGACTTTAAGTGGTAGAGATGAGGATTTTCTTTTTGACCTAATAAATTTTGGATGTTACCTGGATATCTAAATATAGGCATCATTTTGTTAATAGTGAGAATTTCAAGATTGGTAAAAGAGGATAAGAGTTTCTACTGGGTTTTCATTGCATGCATACTATGAAATAATTGATTTCTGAATAATTGTGGGGTTAAGATTTTATATGTGGTCTTAGCTCAGATATTCCCCTAATGTATAAACTCTTCTTAATCACTCTTCTAAAGTATCTCTCCTAGTCAGTCTCTACTTCATTATTCTGTTTTCTTTTCCTCCTACTAGAATGTAAGCTAAAGGAGAGTGGGGCCTTCAACTCTTTTGTTCACTGCTATATCCCTAGCACTTGGTACAAGATAAATAAGCCTATCACATATTAGGCTTTTAATATTTGAGAATTGAATGACTGCCTGTTAGAAAAGAGAAAATATGTATACTGAGTAAAAGAAATAAAAACACATGTTTTATAATTTGATTTTAAAATACCTTACTAATGTTTAATACCTTTTTTTTTGTTTTTTGCTTTTTGTTTTTCTTTTTTAAGTTAAGGCTAGGTCTCTGTTTATCATTCCTTACCCCCTACCCCCACTACTGTGCATGTCACCATATGGAAAGTGATGGTTACATGTGATATAAATTAGCACACTTTGTTATATAATTAAACTTTGCATCCCCCAAAAATGGAATTACTTATTAAAATTTCTAAGTACATATGCTGGTCAGTACTCTACTTTAAAAGGTAATATGTAATTTAGAAATATGATAAAAATAAATCTAAATACTTGGAAACAGATAGTTTTACTGTTAACTTTAGTAGCTGTTCTTTGCTATCCTTAAGGGGTACAAAGAACTGGTAAGACTGTCGTTGTCAGTTAACAGTGTGGTAGAGTAGATAGAACCTGCACATAGAAAAAATTAGTAATGCAAACAGTTATCTGATTAAGTGTATGCCAGTTTTAACTGTCACCTAAAGAGATTTAATATTTACCTTTTCTTGGGCCTTAGTAGAATGCCATCTTGTAATACATATAAAACCTATATTGGAAATTAAAATCCTATCTGAGTATCCTGTCATAATGTTTTGGAGATTTAGAACAACTTGGTTTTGATGGTCCTCAGTAGAAGCTTTTTGATTAAGTAGAGTTGTTCTTTAGGAAAGAACTAAACACTTACAGTTTAGGTGTTAGGTTTAATTTTTAGCTTTTTGAGTGTGGATTTTCTCTGACATCTTGTTTTCTCTTGCCTTGTGGCAAATACAGAGAGAAATTGTGTTGCAGAATGATGATACAAAAATGCTCTTCCTCCTAGTAGTAGAAGCTAATCTAGCAGTTATACTAATTGTGTGTTTTCCTTCCTCCCTCTATTCTCACCTTCAAATCTGTGCCTAATTCCTTATATTAATAATCTGGGAGGCCGGGCACAGTAGCTCACACCTGTAATCCCAGCACTTTGGGAGGCCGAGGCCGGTAGAGGACCTGAGGTCAAGAGTTCGAGACCAGCTTGGCCAACATGTTGAAACCCTGTCTCTACTAAAAACACAAAAATTAACTGGGTGTGGTGGCGGGTTCCTATAACCCTAGCTACTTGGGAGGCCGAGGCAGGAGAATTGCTTGAACCTGGGAGGCAGAGGTTGCAGTGAGCTGAGATTGCGCCATTGCACTCTAGCCTGGGTAACAAAAGCAAAACTCCATCTCAGAAAAAAAAAATCTGGTATGTACCCCACCCCATGCCATTATTCTGCAGCTCATGGGTTTGCATAGAAAAATTTGTAATGTTCTTTGACCAGTTTAATGATCAGAGCTTATTCTCTTTGAGCTTTTAACTATATTAGGATTGTTGAGTTAGAGCAGTTCATTAATTCCATACATTAATTTTTTTTAATGTTGTGTATCTACTCTGTTCCCGATTAAAAATACCTACGTGGAGCTTACAGTTGAGTGAGAGAGATACGCAATAAACACATAATGATACAACAAATATGTAAATAAAAATAGTGGAAAAAATGTTGTGAAGAAAAAGTAGAAAATGTCATGAAAGTACATGGAGGCTCATTTAGATTACTGGGTTAAGAGAAGTAGAATTTTAGCTCAAGTTTGAAGAATGAATAGGAATTGGATAGATGAAGAAGCTATGAGGGATTATTCACAGCAGGTAATATATTGTAGGTAAGGCCATAGAGTAAGGAAGAAAGATTGGGGAATAGGAGAAACTTTTAATAAAGACCAATGTGGTTAAAGCATAGTATGCTTTGGGGAGAGTGGCTATGCTGTGAGTTTTGGATTTTATCATAAGTGAGATAAAACCCTGTGGAAGGGGTGTGTAAGCAGGAATAGGATCCTGGATTTGTGTGTGTGCAGGGGAATAGATAAGGTGGGGCTTGATGATTGAATATATAAGGTGTGATAGTGTAAAACTTTAAAGGGTGGTGATATCTGGGATTTGGGTAGCAGCGATTGAATGGATATGAAGGTACCTTTTTGTGGATGGGGAAAAGTAAAGGAGAGTGGAGGAATTTAGTTTAGAACTTAATAAATAGGCAAATGCTTGCAGGCACTTATAATAGAGCATTGAAAAAAGTAGCAACACTCTTTTGAGAATAGTTTGTCTTCAAAATAGATGTGTTTATACTGCACCCAGAATTAGTAATATTGAAATCTACTAGTGCTTTCCTCTTTAACATGAATATAATGATGCATGTAAGAGTCATGAATATTTTAGATTTAGTAGTTGATATACAGACTTTTAAACACCCAGTTTATAAAAGTTTATAATCTACCTTTTTTCTAAAGGAACAAGAAGTAAAAATTAAGATATAACGAAATACTCTGGGTTGACTTCTTACTGTACTGTTTGGGTTTTTTGGGTTTTTTTTACACTTTATCATTAAACTTAGAATGTAAACTTTAATCTCTTCCTAGAAACATTGAGATTTGGGGGAAAAAAAAAAGATACCTAATATCTCCTGAATATATGTTATTGAAACAGGAGGATATAATGAATAATTAAAGGAATGTGTGAAACCCAAGTCAGGGAAAAGCTAAGGGAAAACATGATGCTGCCATCATTTATTAGAAAGGTGGCTGCCAAGTAGAAGACAAATTAGACTAAATTAAATTTAGTTGGCTGTAGTCTGGTTATTATTAATCAGACACTTTCATGTTGTTTATCATGTGCCAGACACTGTTTTAAGTAACTTAAAAATATTAAATCTTTACTTTCTGAACAATTCTTGACTAGGTACAAATGTTATCCCACTTTTTGTAGATGAGGAAATGGAGGCATGGAAAGATTAAGGTCAAAAAGCTATAAATGGAGTTGGACTCCAGAATCTATACTTTTAATCTTAATGCTATACTGTCTTGGTTATAAGAAGGGAATGTGGTTACCTGTAGGCAGATGTGGATAACTGAAGCTGTTAATTTATTTCACTGGTGTGAAGTTTTATTGTATCAATATACCAGATTCTATTATTGATGGGCATTTGAGTTGTTCCTATTTTTTGCTCTTATAAACTTTGTTAGCATGAACATAGTTCTTCATATGTCTTGTTGCACATATCCAAGAGACTTTCTCTGAGGTGGTGGTTCTCTTTATTACTGGTCCACTGGTGGAATTCTTGCCACTTACTAACAGTGCTCAGATATATTACTTGCAATTCTTGCTCTGGCCACAGAGCAGCAACAGGTTTCATATCTTTCCAACATAATGCAATTATGTCTTCTAACAGCACTCGTGAATTCTGATTTTTCAAGTCACCTAAAAAATTATGTGAATAAATGAGTTCTTTTCTGGAGAGAGACTGCAAGTTTTTCATAAAAGCATTTTGTAATCATAAAAACAATGAAATCACTTTTATTAAAGTGAAAGATAAAAAAATAAGTAAATACTGCTTGTCTTACGTGTCCATGTGAAGAGACCACCAAACAGGCTTTGTGTGAGCAACATGGCTGTTTATTTCACCTGGGTGCAGGTGGACTGAGTCCAAAAAGAGAGTCAGCAAAGGGTGGTAAATTATCATTAGTTCTTACAGGTTTTGGGATAGGTGGTGGAGTTAGGAGCAATGTTTTGCAGTCAGGGGGTGGATCTTGCAAAGTACATTCTCAAGGATGGGGAGAATTACAAAGAACCTTCTTAAGGGTAGGGGAGGATTACAAAGTACATTGATCAGTTAGGGTGGGGCAGAAACAAATTACAGTGGTGGAATGTTATCAGTTAAGGCTATTTTCACTTCTTTTGTGGATCTTCAGTTGCTTCAGGCCATCTGGATGTATACGTGCAGGTCACAGGGGATATGATGGCTTAGCTTGGGCTCAGAGGCCTGGCACTGCTATTCTACTACAAAAAGCAAACAACTTTATTTTAAAGTCTATGGAAAAGTCAAATAAACTTTATACATGTATCGAATAATTTATAGCATTTTCAATGTTTACAGTGTTTTTAACATTAATATGGATGGTTTGATTTCAAATTTTATTTAAATCTTTTTCATCTTCAATTTGGAGAGCACGACTTGTGTCATCATTAATAAGAAAGTTGGTAATATTTTTTCTTCATTCTTTTATTAAAATGTTGCATTTTTTCACCCAAAATTTGATCTCATAACACCTTCTTTTTCAGGCACCTTCTTTTTAAATTTTATTTGGGGTAAAATAATAAGTTACTATGGAATTGTAACTCCATGCCACCAAAATAATTTATAATTGCCATTAGTGTTAATGGTTTATTTATAGTGACTCACTACCGGTTGGCAGTATAGCTAACCTAAACTGTGAGTCCCAGAACACTGGGACTAACTTTATTCTTTTCTCTCCCCATCAAAAAGTATATCCTAAAGAAGATAAGTTAAAGCCACATTATAATAATCTTGAATCTACTCTAATTTTAAGTAAATAATATATAAATCATTGGTATTTTAATTGTTTTTGATAATAAACTTTCATCACACCTCACAGTTAGTATACCGGGGTGAGAGAATTTACTGTCCTTCAGGTATATAAATACTGTACTCTAGTTGGTAAGTTTGTTTTTTTACTTCCTTACAAGAGAGAACATTAAGCGATACTTAGATAAAATAGACTTAAGAACAGTGATAAAAAAGAGAGAGAACATTAAACCACAATTTCTTTTGACAGGCATATCATAAGGCAGTAATGGATTTTTTTTTCCTGCCTTTTAAAAGTCATAATCCATGGTTTCAGCTTGTGTGTACAGAAGGACATTCTCTTGGTCGAAAGCTGGTTCTTTTCCCAAACCTTTGCAATAGCCTTGCTGCCAATGGTTAACTCTATTTCTGTCATATAATTCTTTATGTTATTGAGTAATTTCTGTTGCTTACGGGTTCTCAAGAATGTCAGGAAAGTGGATTTTTAAATTCTCAAAAAGATTAAGGTGATAATATATACATGAAGTAAAAATTTTTGAATAATTACAAAATAACAGGAAGATTGAAATAAATAAAATGTTAGAAATAATAATATATAGTCTTTGATTCAGGGTAAAAGTGGTAGATTGAGCACTTAGTATTGTTCCCTCTCAAAACAACAGTTTAGTTAACAACAAAAATAGGATAAGTAAGGATTTTTAAAAAGTCATAAATCTGGGGAGACTAGGAGAATGGGAGGGAATATGACAAATTTTTTGAAGGGGTAGAATAGCTGGAGTAGTAGTAGCAATTTCACTAAACTTGAAAAAGCCACTTTTAAGGGAAGAAATCTGAGGACCAGTTGAACTGATACTGGTGAATCTTCAAAAGGCTCAGATAGTAGTATTATGTAACTCTGGAAGTTAAGAAGGGAAGTGAACTAGAATGAGGAAGATGGTTTAAAAGCTTTTTAAAAAGCCATTAGTTGCCCTGATCTCCTTCTCTCTTTGTCACTGTGCTTATGCACTTCTCCCATCCTGACAGGTGGGAGACTTGAGGTCCATCTTACACATTAAAACAGAGGGTCTCTTGGCTAGTGGACACCAGTCACATTGAAGGTGGAGAGAAATTGAGTATTGACATTTCCAGTGCTCAGAACTCCTGGCCCCCTTCTCTGTTACTGGCTCCCAAATTGAAAACTAGGCTCTTTAGCATCCAGGCAGGAAACAGGAGGAATCTTTTTGGGAATCTCACCAACTCAAGGAGAAAAACCTAAAGACAAAAATAACTATACATAAATACTGTACTCCACTTGGTAAGTTTGTTTCTTCTAGGGGTATAGGTTAACAATATGAAACTACTTTACCTGTATACAGGTGTTTGAAAAATAAGCTAAGCGTTAGAAAATGGGAGCCAGGTTTCTCACATAAATATCTGTGTCCTCACAAAGAGCCTGGACAGATTGCCCTGTTGTAGGGAAGGTCATAATCGATAAGCCCCATGTATGTAACTAGAGCTTTCAATCAACTTTGTGTACCCAGAGAACTGACTACCACTGGGCATCTGAGGAAAGCTTCTAATATGAATAACAGAAACCAAAATAAGCAAATAGAAAAAAAAAATGGAGAAAATAGACCATGCCGCCTAGAAAACTTTATGTGTATGTATGCATGTACACACATATAAACATACACACACGTACATATACAGCCATATATAGATACATATACATATATACACACACATGCACACATATATACAAGTACCCAGGTATGTACATGCAGAAAGACTGGATGCTGCACCCATAAAGCTAGAATGGGATATTTTAAAAAGAACATTCAGAGAGCAAAAAAGAATTTTTACCTATTGAGAACATCTAGTAGAAAAGAAAAACTCAAAGAAATATTGGACAATAAGTTGAGGAAATTTTTCTAGAAAGTAGAGCAAAAGGGCAAAGAAATAATAAACAGAAGATAAAATAAAGATACTAGTCCAGGAGGGCCAGCTTTGTATTGTTAAACATTCCAAAAAAGGGAAAACAATAAATGAAAAGAAAGAAAAAATGAATAGTATAATTCAAGAAAATTTATCATAATTGAAAGCAAAGTGCTTATTGAGTACCTAGTGTAATGGATGAAAAGAGACCAATACTCATTTAAAGAATAGGAAATATAAAAAGCAAACTTAGATGCCTAGGCTCCATAATATTCAGGGAAATGCAAATTGAAAGGAGATACTGTTTTTCATCCATTTGATAGGGTAAAAAAATTAATTATATCAAGAATTGGGAAGGATATGGGGAAAATGGCTCTCTCAAACCACACTCTGGTGGAAGTCTGAAACAATTATTTTGGTAAACGGTTTGCCAGATGGCAAGTGGAGTTGTACATATGCAAATATTACAATCTAGAAATTCTACTTCTGGATATTGCCATTAGAAATTCTTGTACTTATGCATATAAAGATCTGAACAAGATGCTGTGTGTAAGAACATTCACTGAGCCATTATTTGTAATAATAAAAACTATGGACAACCTAAATACAGAAATGGCTAAGATGTGGTATATTCACATACATATATGAACAGAACACATGCATACTTCAACATGGATAGAACTCCAAAACATAATGTATGAAGTCAGCAAAATGCAGAATATGTGTGGTATATATACATTTTAAACGTGTATTTCAAAACATAAAACATTACATTGTTTATGGATATATGTATGTCTAAAAATGATATAAAAAATTGACCAAAAGGATATGTACCAAATTCATAATAATGGTTACCTCTATCAAGGGGAGGGGGAAGGAACAGGGTGGGCTCTGAGTGTGGGGACTTTAGCTTTATTGGTGATGCTTCATTTCTTTAAAAAGAAAATAAATAGGCCGGGCGCGGTGGCTCAAGCCTGTAATCCCAGCACTTTGGGAGGCCGAGACAGGCGGATCATGAGGTCAGGAGATCAAGACCATCCTGGCTAATACAGTGAAACCCCGTCTCTACTAAAAAATACAAAAAACTAGCCGGGCGAAGTGGCAGGTGCCTGTAGTCCCAGCTACTCGGGAGGCTGAGGCAGGAGAATGGCGTGAACCCGAGAGGAGGAGCTTGCAGTGAGCTGAGATCCGGCCACTGCACTCCAGCCTGGGTGACAGAGCGAGACTCCGTCTCAAAAAAAAAAATAAAATAAATAAATAAATAAATAAATAAATATATCACAATGTTTACTGTTGTTACTTCTGAGTAATAGATCTATAGGTATTTAGTTGTTGTGTTTTTCTTTATAGCTTTAAATTCTGGCCCTTTGCCTAACTCCAAAATAACAAAGCAAGAGTGTTTTCTAGATTTCCTTTTTACTCCTTTTATGTGTTAGGTACGTTATAGGCAGTCTTCTGTCACCTTGCTTTCTCATCTGATTCTTAAATGGGAATTGAGGTACTGCATTAGCCAGTACATATGACAAAATCCCGCATCAGAAGCAGACAATGAAGATAGAAGGGCCTTTACCCATGAGAGACAATTTAAAACTAGGAATTGGAAGCTTCAGACATGTCCAATAGCTGTGGGGGTTTATTAAGGATTTGCTCCATCTGTCTCAGGTCTCCTACCCTGGATTCCTAGGGGAGGAACACCGCCCCCCCACCCCGCCCCCACCACCGAGACAAGATCATGCTCTTTCGCCCAGGCTGGAGTGCAGTGGCACAATCATAGCTCGCAGCAGCCTTCAACTCCTGGGCCCAAGCGATGCTCCCATTTCAGCCCCTCAACTGAGTAGCCAGGACTACAGGCACACACCACCTTGCCTGGCTTATTTTTAAATTGTTTTGTAGAGACCGGGCCTCACTTTGTTGCCCAGGCTGTTCTCAAACTCCTGGCCTCAAGTGATCTTCCTGCCTGGGCCTCCCAAAATGTTGGGATTACAGGTGTGAGGTACCCTGTACCTGTCCTAGAAAACACTTTCAAAATATTGAACTCTGGATTGCACAGGTGATCATGTAGTAATCATGTAATAATTAATAATTAATATTTAGAAGAATAATCTTACTGATTCCATAATAACAAACATCAGATGATCTGCATCATTCTTTCCCCCCTATTCCTTCATAGTTCTCCTTTTTTGGTCTCTATGTGTCACCTATCTCTTGGTTTTTATATTTTTCACTTCTCACCATCTGCATATCTTTTTTGAATATGGATTCATCATGTACTTTTCTGCCTTCGTGCAGTCCCTAAGTGACTGTACTCAGCCTCCCATCAGCATGGTTTCCCTGTTCCCTTGCATGACTGGCCATGAGTTCGTCAGTATGAGCAAGCTGTTCTGGGGACCCTGAATCATTAGTAGGAATCCATCTGACTTTAGTTACTGTTTGGTTTTGCAAAAGTACTCTAAATAAATAATGTACTCATGAAAACTCTCAGGTTTTATAAAAGATGGTGGTATTATTTAGCTAACATGGTAAAGTACACAAATGATTTTCGGGAGTGCCTTTTCTTGGAAGTCAAATAAGAAGACAGAACCTGGGTTTGTGGATGACTATCTTTGCCATATATAATGACTACTTATCAATTACAAAGTAGTAATCAAAAGGAATATCATCCCCTATGAAATGTTTCAGGGCATTAACTTTATTACAAATGCAGGTAAACTAGACATATACAATGAGAACAATGGGCTAATCTAACTATAAATCCCTTTCTTTAATAGTTTAACTATAAGCCAATATGAAGAGCTGGAAGTTTAAGTTTCTTTGAGTTTTCGAAGTATGAGTTTAAGTCAAGGAAAGAAAAAAATATTGAAAATATAAAAAGCATTGAATTGGGAGGGGCAGTAAGAGGTCAGGATCCAGTTGATAGGAGCAATTCAGTTTGCTAACATTAAACATTCCACCTTAATATGGAATTCACCATTGGGGAAATCATCATGATTTAGAGAAAATATAGTTTTTTTATAAAAAGCAAAAACCCAAAACAGACATTAAAAAACAATTACAAATGTATTGTTAAAAATAGGTTTGTATTTATTGATAGTAAAATACATCAGATATGCATAAAGTAAACCATTCATTTTCTTTTTGAATATATGAATTAATCTGGGAGTGGACTAACATCTTCACACTATTCAGTCTTTAAACCCATGAACATGTTAAATCAGTGTTTTTTAGATCTCTTTTTGTGTCTTTCAGCAAAGTTTTAAGTCTTGCCGTAGGTTTTATTAAATTCCTAAGTATTTTGTTTTTGATGCTATTATAAATAAAAAATAAAATTGTTTTTAAATGTTATTTTCCAATTGTTTGCTACATTTGTATAGAAACAATTGATATTTGTATATTCACCTTGTGAATTCACCTTACTAAATTCACTTTATTGTATTCACCTTTGTATAGTATATTCACCTTGCCAAATTCGCCTAATTCTAATAATTGGTTCTCAGATTCCTTAAAATTATTGACCAAAAATTCATTTTTAAGTAAATAAAGACAATTTTAATTCTTTCTTCCCTAACTTTTATTTCTTTTTCTGGCCTTTTTGCTCTAAGTAGGAGCTCCACTATATTCAACACAATGATGAATAGAAGTGGGGAGAGTGAACATTCTTGACTTGAACACAGTATTATGAGAACTTGCAATATTTTACCATTGTATAAAGTATTAGCTGTAGGTTTTTCATTTATCCTCCTTATCAGATTGAAGGAATAACTTTTAACTTTCAGCTTACTGAGAGTTTTATCATGAATGGGTGCTGATTTTTCTCAGATGCTTTTTCCGCATCCATTGGGATTTTTTTTAAGATTCTGTTAATATGGTAAATTATTTAGATTTAACTTTTTTATGTTAATTTTTAAATTTACAAATAATGATTGTACATATTTATGAGATAGATAGTGATGTCTGATACATATAATGTATGGTGATCAGCTCAGAGTAATTATTAATAGCCTATCCATCATCTCACACATTTATCGTTTCTTTATGTTGCACGCATTCATTATCTTCCTTCTAGCTGTTCGAAACTATACAATATATTGGGGTTTTCTGTTTTGTTTTGTTTTTTCAGGTGGAGTTTTGCTCTTGTTGCCCAGGCTGGAGTGCAATGGCGTGATCTCGGCTCACCGCCACCTCTACCTTCCGGTTCAAGCCATTCTCTTGCCTCAGCCTCCCAAGTAGCTGGAATTACAGGCGTACGACACCACGTGTGGCTAATTTTGTATTTTTTAGTAAAGACAGGGTTTCTCCATGTTGGTCAGGCTGATCTTGAACTCCCGACCTCAGGTGATCCACCTGCCTCGGCCTCCCAAAGTGCTGGGATTACAGGCGTGAGCCACTGCACCCAGCCGAAACTACACAATATATTGTTTACTGTAGTTATCCAACAGTGGTATAGAACACTAGGACTTATTCCTCCTATCTAGCTATAATTTTGTATCCTTTAACAAATCTCTCTCTCTCCTTATCCCTCTTCCCCCTACGCTTCCCAGCCTCTAGTATCTTATATTCTACTTTTATTTCTATGAGATCAACTTTTTTTTTTTTTTAAGCTTCCACATAGGAGTGAGAACATGTGATGCTTAATTTTCTGTTTCTGGCTTATTTCTTCCAATTCCAGTCACATTGCCATGAATAGCAGGATTTCATTCTTTTTTATGGCTGAATAGTACTCTATTATGTATCTATGCTACATTTTCTTTATCCATTCATCTGTTGTTAGACACCCAGGTTGATTCCATATCTTAGCTATTGTAAATAGTGTTGCAGTCAACATGGTAGTGCACATGTCTCTTTGATATACTGATTTCCTTTTCTTTGGCTAAATGCCAAGTAGTGGGATTGCTGTATTATATGGTAGTTCTATTTGTAGTTTCTGTTCTTTTGAGGAACCTCCATACTGTTCTCCATAGTGGTTGTACTGGTTTACATTCCCACCAACAGTGTTTAAGAGTTCTCTTTTCTCCACATCCTCATCAGCATTTGTTATTTTTTGTCTTTTTGATAATAGCTATCATCCTAACTGGGATGAGATGATTACCTCATTGTGGTTTTGATTTGTTTCTCCCTGATGATTAATGATGTTGAACATGTTTTCATATATTTGTATGACTTCTTTTGGCCATTTGTATGTCTTTTGAGAAATGCCTGTTCAGATTATTTGCCCATTTTTTAAATCGGATTGTTGTTGTTGTAGCTGTTGAGTTCCTTATATATTCTGGATGTTAATCTCCATCAGAAGATTGGTTTTTGAATTTTAAATCCTTGGGTATACCACTTGATAATAGTCTATTCTTATATATGTCTGGATTCAATTTGTTTTTTTTTTTTTTTATAAATCTGTACTCATGAGGCTGATTTTCTTTTCTGTTAATATCTTTGCCAGATCTTAGTATTAGGGTTCTGCTAGCCTAATAAAACACATTGGGAAATATCCCTCTCCTACTTTCCTGGAAGTGTATAAGATTGCTGTTATTACTTCCTTAAATGTTGGATGCAGCTTACCTGTGATGCCATTTGGACCTGGAGTTTTGTTTTGTTTTTAATTACAAATGTATTTAATACATACAGTCTGTTTCTTTCTGTGGTTATTTTAATAAATAAAATAAATTTGTTTGAGTTCTTTGTAGGTTCTGGATATTAGCCCTTTGTCAGATGAGTAGATTGCAAAAATTTTCTCCCATTCTGTAGGTTGCCTGTTCACTCTGATGGTAGTTTCTTTTGCTGTGCAGAAGCTCTTTAGTTTAATGAGATCCCATTTGTCAATTTTGGCTTTTGCTGCCGTTGCTTTTGGTGTTTTAGACATGAAGTCTTTGCCCATGCCTATGTCCTGAATGGTACTACCTAGGTTTTCCTCTAGGGTTTTTATGGTATTAGGTCTAACATTTAAGTCTCTAATCCATCTTGAATTAATTTTCGTATAAGGAGTAAGGAAAGGATCCAGTTTCAGCTTTCTACTTATGGCTAGCCAATTTTCCCAGCACCATTTATTAAATAGGGAATCCTTTCCCCATTTCTTGTTTCTCTCAGGTTTGTCAAAGATCAGATGGCTGTAGATGTGTGGTATTATTTCTGAGGACTCTGTTCTGTTCCATTGGTCTATATCTCTGTTTTGGTACCAGTACCATGCTGTTTTGGTTACTGCAGCCTTGTAGTATAGTTTGAAGTCAGGTAGCGTGATGCCTCCAGCTTTGTTCTTTTGACTTAGGATTGTCTTGGCAATGTGGGCTCTTTTTTGGTTCCATATGAACTTTAAAGCAGTTTTTTCCAATTCTGTGAAGAAACTCATTGGTAGCTTGATGGGGATGGCATTGAATCTATAAATAACCTTGGGCAGTATGGCCATTTTCACGATATTGATTCTTCCTATCCATGAGCATGGTATGTTCTTCCATTTGTTTGTGTCCTCTTTTATTTCACTGAGCAGTGGTTTGTAGTTCTCCTTGAAGAGGTCCTTTACATCCCTTGTAAGTTGGATTCCTAGGTATTTTATTCTCTTTGAAGCAATTGTGAATGGAAGTTCATTCCTGATTTGGCTCTCTGTTTGTCTGTTACTGGTGTATAAGAATGCTTGTGATTTTTGCACATTAATTTTGTATCCTGAGACTTTGCTGAACCCCATCAAAAAGTGGGCAAAGGATATGAACAGACATTTCTCAAAAGAAGACATTCATACAGCCAACAGACACATGAAAAAATGCTCATCATCACTGGCCATCAGAGAAATGCAAGTCAAAACCACAATGAGATACCATCTCACACCAGTTAGAAAGGCGATCATTAAAAAGTCAGGAGACAACAGGTGCTGGAGAGGATGTGGAGAAATAGGAACACTTTTACACTGTTGGTGGGATTGTAAACTAGTTCAACCATTATGGAAAACAGTATGGTGATTCCTCAAGGATCTAGAACTAGATGTACCATATGACCCAGCCATCCCATTACTGGGTATATACCCGCAGGATTATAAATCATGCTGCTATAAAGACACATGCACACGTATGTTTATTGCGGCACTATTCACAATAGCCAAGACTTGGAATCAACCCAAATGTCCATCAGTGACAGACTGGATTAAGAAAATGTGGCACATATACACCATGGAATACTATGCAGCCATAAAAAAGGATGAGTTTGTGTCCTTTGTAGGGACATGGATGCAGCTGGAAACCATCATTCTTAGCAAACTATCACAAGAACAGAAAACCAAACACTGCATGTTCTCACTCATAGGTGGGAACTGAACAATGAGATCACTTGGACTCGGGAAGGGGAACATCACACACGGGGGCCTATCATGGGGAGGGGGTGGGGGGAGAGATTGCATTGGGAGTTATACCTGATGTAAATGACGAGTTGATGGGTGCTGATGAGTTGATGGGTGCAGCACAGCAACATGGCACAAGTATACATATGTAACAAACCTGCACGTTATGCACATGTACCCTACAACTTAAAGTATAATAATAATAAAAAATTAAAATAAATAAATAAAATAAAATAAAAAATTTAATTTCTTGAGATTTTTCATTTTATGTCAGTTACTGAGTTGATTTGTAAAATGTTGTTCAGAACACTATATTTGTACAATCTGTGGTGACATCCGTCACATTTCTAGTATTAGTAATTTGTGTTGGTAACTTTTTCTTGATCAATCTTGCTAAAGTTTTATCAATTTTTTACCTTTTCAAAAAAACAACTTTTAGTTTTAGTTTTTTTCAGTTGTCCATATTTATTCCATTGATTATAATATTAAATGTATTGTTTTTAGTTTATATCTGTGATTTTGAACTTTTTAAAAACTGTAAGCAGAGTATAGGCCGGGCGTGGTGGCTCACGCCTGTAATCCCAGCACTTTGGGAGGCCGAGGCAGGTGAATCATGAGGTCAGGAGTTCAAGACCAGCCTGACCAACATAATGAAAGCCTGCCTCTACTAAAAATACAAAAAATTAGCCAGGCGTGGTGATGGGCATCTGTAATCCCAGCTACTTGGGAGGCTGAGGCAGAAGAATCGCTTGAACCTGAAAAGCGGAGGTTGCAGTGAGCCGAGATCGTGTCGCTCCACTCCAGTCCAGGCGACAATGCGAGACTCTGTCTCAAAAAAAAAAAAAAAAAAAAAAGTGTGTGTGTGTGTGTGTATGCAGAGTATAAATGCAGCTTCAGAGTCATTCAACTAATGTTGATGTCATTTGTTTACTTTATTTCAGTTTCACTTGTTTTCTAATTTCCATTGCATTTTCTTCTTTCACTGTAGGTCATTAACAGGTATGTTGTCAAATTTCTACCTGTTTAAGACTTTTCTGGATATGTTAATGGTTTCTAATTCCATAGTAGTGAGAGAACATACCCTTTAAGATTTCAATGTTTAGAAATGTGTTATATAAAAAATGGTTCATCATTTGTTTCATGTTGAATAATAGTTTCATGGGCACTTGCAAATAAATGTACATTTGCCAGTTGTTGGATGTACTGTTCTATGAATGTTCATTTAGGACAAGCTAGTTATCACTGTTCGTCAAATCTCCTATTTCCTTACTGGTTTTTAAAAATCTATTATGGAGAGAGGAATGTTAAAATCTTCAATTATATGAATGGATTTTTCTATTTCTCTTTTAAGTTCTGTTAGTTTATGCTTCATTTATTTTGAAGCTCTGTTATTATTTGCATAACTTATGATTCTGGGCATGGTGGCTCACACCTATAATCCTAGCACTTTGGGAGGCCATAGTAGGAGGATCACTTAAGCCTGGGAGCTCAAGACCAGCCTGGGCAAAACCCCGTCTCTAAAACAATTAAAAATTTCTTTAAAATTATGATTCTGTCTTCCTGATGCATTGACTCTTTTATGAAACTTCCCTTTTTATCTTTAGTTACATTCCTAGTCCTGAAGTCTACTTTTGCTGATATTTATATTGCTTTCTTATGTTTGCTGTTTGTGTAATATATTCTTTTCCATTTTTTAAACTTTCAACCTGTTTGTGTCTTTATATTTAAACTATATCTCTTATTGACAGCTTATAGTGTGGGTTTGCTTTTTCTCTAGTTTCCATCTTTTAATTGTAATGTTTAGTTATTTTATATTCAATGTAATTAATATGGTTGGGTTTAAGATACCATTTGTTCCTTGTTCTTCTTTTCCTATTTTCGTGCCTTCTTTTGGGTTAACCAAATATTTTTTAGTAGAGTACTGATAATTCCTGTTAACTTTTTAGCTATACTTTCTTATATTTTCAAATTCCTTATAACCTTTTGAACACTACTCTTTTATAATTTTTAAGTGGCTGCTCTAGGAATTACAATATATATCCTTAATTTATAAATTTATTTATAGTTAATGTTGTAATAGTGAAATTTAAGAGACTTGCAACAGTATAATTGCATTTATACCTTCCCATCCTTTGTGTTATTATTGTAATATAATTAACATTTAATACATTACAAATGCCACAATATTTTATATTTTTAAATATATTTTATATAATCACTTATCTTTTAAAGAAAGAATACATACATCTTTTAAAGAGTAAAAAATACATAGTCCTTTTTATTTACCCTTGTATTTATGATTTCTGATGCTTTTGCTTCTGTTTTGTAGATCTGACTTTACCTAGCATCATTTCTCTTTAGCCTGAAAAAGTTCCTTTAGTATTTCTTATATATTAATCTTACAGCAGATTATGTTTGGTTATGTTAAAGTGTTTTTAATTTTGCCTTCAGTTTTTTGAAGGATATTTTTGCTGGATATAGAATTGTGAGTTGATAGGGCTACCCCGCCTTCAGTATTTTAATGGAAGAAATTATTCCATTATCTTCTTGCCTCTGTTGTTACCAATGAGAAATCAGTTACCATTTATATCTTTGTTTTCTTGTATGTGATGTGCTACGTTGACCAAGCTAGTTTCAAAATTTTATGTTAATTTTTTTTTAGTGGTTTGACTCGACTTTGCCAGAGTTGGTGTCTCTGTATTTATTCTGAGTGGGATTTATTGAGACACACTGGATCTGACAGTTTATTTTTCACCAAATTTTGAAAATTTTCAATCATTATTTCCGCATAATACTATTTCTGCCCCAGTATCTTTCTCCTCTCATCAATTACATGCTTGGTATTGCCAACAGATTACAGAAGGCGTGTGTGTGTGTGTGTGTGTGTGTGTGTGTGTGTGTGTGTTTTCTCCAGATTATAGAAGGGGTATGTGTGGTTGTGTGGTTTCTTTTTCTTCTTCAGACTTGGTATTATTTTCATTTCAAGTTCACTGACTTGTTTTTCTGCTGTCACAAATCTACTGTTGTTAAGTCTGGCCAGTGAATCTTGAAATTTGCTATTGAATGATCTAGCTCTTGAACTTCCATTTATTTCTTTCTCAGTTTCCATTTGCTGCCAGTATTTCTCGTGTGTTTACCCATTATATATAAATAAAATATACATTTATATTTAAAATCTTTAAACATATTTATAATAGCTACATTCACATCTTTGTTAGATATTTCCAACACCTAAATCAACTTGTGGTGTGCTGCTGTCGACCACCTTTTCTCCTGATCTGGAGTTACATTTTCTAGCTTCTTTGCATGTTTAGTAATTTTTTATTGCATACTGGATGTTGTGGATGACATTGTGGATTGTTAACTCTTTTTGAAGAGTATTGATTTATCTTTTAGTAGACAACTAAATTACTGGCTAGTAAACATACACTTAACTATACAACTCAGCAATTACAGTCCCAGGCATTGAAATGAAAACGAATGTTTTTACAAAAGCCTGTACACAAATATTCATAGCAGCTTTATTTATAATAGCCAAAAACTAAACACAACCCAAATGCACTTTACAGGACAAATAGTGAAAAAAACTGTGGCACCACTGTACCATGGAGCAATAAAAAGGAATGAACTATTGATACATGCACCAAACTGGTTGGATCTCGAGGGCATTATGCTGTGTGAACATGTACCCTAGAACTTAAAGTATAATAAAAATAAATAAATAAAATAAATTTAGAAAAGCCAACTTGAAAAGATTCCATGCTACATGATTCAATTTATGTAGTATTCTCAAAGTGACAAAAATTATAGAAATAGGGAACAGATTGCAGTTGTCAAGAGTTAAGGAAAGGGGAAAGGGGATGTGATTATAAACAGCATGAAACAATTCACCTGTGGTGATGGAGCAGTGAATCTCATTGTGGTATAGTTACATGAATCTGTACATGTGCTAAAATGTCATAGAATTGTAAAAAAGACATACAAAAAATGAGTGCATGCAAAAACTGGCAAAATTCAAGTAAGATCTGTAATCTAGTCTACTCAATTTCCAGCTTCCTTTTAGCTCTGATTTACATTCTTTAATGCCTCAAGCCAATAAGACTGTGGTTTTCTCATTTAAACCTAGTCTCTCTGAGCTTACGTGGGAGTGCTGGGAAGAGTTCCCTTCCAGGAGAGTCTCATAAGTGTGTATCTCACCCAACATAATTCCTTTCTTTCAATGATCAGAACCCCTACAATTTCTGTCCGCTTTGGTCACTTTCCAATTTCTTCAAACAGTTGTTTTTTATGTTTTGTCCAGAGTTTATAACTGTTATCCGTGGGCAAATTAGTTCGATATAAGGTAGTTCATCATTACTAGAACCAGACGTCAACTGCCATCTTTTTGAAGTATTACAAATATAAAATGTTTGTAAACTTTTTCAATTAGAAATTTGAAGATAAAATATTATAGGAGTGTTACATAACTAAAGAATTAGGTGATAACTGAAAATATGAAAAAATCAGAATTTGTAAGTAGGAAAAAGGATAAATACACAAATGCAGCCCAAAACAACTTTTAAAAGACATATAAATGAGTCTTTCAGAAGTTTAAGGGTAGAATGCAATTATGTTTTACCTAAGCATCATTCTCAAACAGGAGTACTTAATCACCAGAAAGGACTTAAGCTATAAAATGAGATCTTTATCCATTGTCTTTTGGAAATATTTTTCCATTTCACTCTGAAAGTTGCATTTTTTTCTTTTTCTAGCATATCTGACCTTTATTATTAATTGGAGAATAAAATGGCAATCTAACATCCCTTCTGCTTTTATTTTTGTCTTTTTATTCTAGTTGTTTATATAATCGGCCTTAAATGAGGTGAGAGTGAAGAGACTAGAGCCATCTCTGGAAAACATCATTATCCCATTCCCCAGGAAGCTACCCTCTGGAACACGAGATTTGACCATATCTGTTTTGAGGATTCATTATGAACAAAGAAGTCTCCCAGGTAGGAATTGTAGTTCTATTTTTAAAGAGCTTTGTCTCTGCAAAAGTATGGAAGGAAAATGAATACCTGTTGACTGTTATCTTTTATGGAAATATGTGTTTGATCTGGGATGCTTCAAGGTTAGTGTAAAACAGGTGCTGACATTCCTAAATGAAAATGATAGGAAAATTCTAGGGTACACTTTATGAGCTATTTTAGTGTATGTTGAAATCACTTATGATGAGACCCTCAAAGTCCTTACTGAATTGAAAATGGCAGCAGAAAAACTGTAGTAAACCATCTCCAGATTTGCTTCGTATATTTCTAACATATATCCAGTTAATTTTATACATTTATGCATAAAATTACATAATATATACCTATATAATTATAAGTATACCTGTATAGTATGTAGGTATACCCATATAATATATACCTTTGTAATTTATGTATATATAGTGTCCATATGGGCATTCTTACATTGTTACTGTTTTAGAGTTTGTGAGCTAGCTGAATAGAACCTGTATATCCATGAACATGCTAATGGGAGCAGTAGAAAAATAAACATGCACCAAGCCAAGACAGTAGATAAAAGAGTTGAAGAGTGATCAGAAACTGATAAATCAGTAAGGGAAAACTTCCAGGAGAAAATGTGTTAATTAATAGACTTTTAATTGAATTATACATAGATAAAAATAAAAAATTATAAGCATATAACTTTTTATTATGTACTGAACATATTTGTGTAAACATTGGCCTGGATTAAGAAGTAGAACAATACCACCACCCCAGAAATCCTCTTCATCCATGTGCCCCAGCTGCACGCCCATTCACTTTTAAAGGAGGAGACAGTTGTCACCATGGAAAGTGATACCTGTCAACCTAGAGCGTGGGGTTTTATAGATCATTGAAGTTAAAGGCAGTAAAATTTAGTTGGCCAACAATGCCTGTGTTTGGAATTAACAGTGAGTTTGGAAGTTGGCAGAGAGCTTTAAAGCAAGGACTAGAGGTACAAAATTATTTAAGAAGGTATTCATCTAATCTTACTATCTCTGCCTCTTTAAAATTTCATCAGTTTTGGCTAGGTGCGGTGGCTCACACCTGTAATCCCAGCACTTCAAGGGACGCTGAGACGGGTGGATCATGAGGTCAGGAGATTGAGACCACCCTGGCTAACACAGTGAAACCCCGTCTCCACTAAAAATACCCAAAAAAACCCCGGTGTGGTGGCAGGCACCTGTAGTCCCAGCTACTTGGGAGGCTGAGGCTGGAGAATGGTGTGAACCTGGGAGGCAGAGCTTGCGGTGAGCCAAGATCAAGCCACTGCACTCCAGCCTGGGTGACAGAGTGAGACTCCTCTCAAAAAAAAAATTTTTTTTTTTCATCAGTTTCTAGAGCAAACACAACTCTCGGTTTCTGGCTTTTATTAACTGATGATACATTTGTATTTACATGTTGAGTGCCCCATATCTGAAATGCTTGTCGCTAGAAATGTTCCATATTTTGGATTTTAAAATATTTGCGGTATACTTATCAGCTGAGCATCCGAAATCTGAAATCCTACATGCTCCCGTGAGCATTTCCTTTGAGTATCATATTGGTGCTCAAAAAGCTTCAGATTGTGGAGTGTATCAGATTTTGGACTTGGGATGTTCAACCTGTATTAATTTATGTTTTCTGTTGTTTCCAATCAGACTGTTATTTCTCCCTAAGAAGCAATAAATGAATTAAGTATTCTGATTAAAAAAGAAAGTTTTGCGGAGTAGGATGTATTATCATAAAGAGAAATTTTAATTAAGTAGGAGAGCCATGTCTTTAAGAGTTTCCAGGAAAGGAACGTTAGTACCTCGACTTTATGAAAGAGAAAGGGAGAGAAAATTGATAGAATAATGCAGTGACTGAACATTAGCTTGGTGTCTGTCTTTCCTCACTGTTCACGGAGTGACTCTAAAGTCATATTTTCCTCATTATGACCTTTTTAATCTTTTCGATTTCTTCTTAACATTAAAAACAATTGCACATGTACCAAATAGTTACAAAATTGCTAGACTGAACATCTGCATGCCCATTGCCCAGTTTCACCATTACAAACATTTTATGGAATTTGCTTTATCTCTCTCTGTATTTACTTTTCCTTTTCCCCTTCCCCCTTTACCATTACAGTGATGATGATGAACCATTTGAGAAAAAGTTGTAGACAATCATGATCCTTCACTCTAAAATATTTCCTACTTAACCACAATATAATAACCAATTCAAGAAACATTGCTGTTATCTAATATATAGTTCATATTAAAATTTTACAGTTGGTCTGATTCACAATCATAAATTGCATAGTTGTCACATTTGTTTGGTTTCCTTTAACCTGGAATAGTTTATTAGCTTTTATTTGTTTTTCATAATAGGACCTTCCATGATAATAACGTTGGAGAAGAGTACAGGCCAGCTATTTTGTACAGTGGTCATCATTTCAGGATTGTCTGTTTCCACCTATTTCTTTCCTAAAAAGACTGTGATATGAGATGGAGATTCATGGATTTTTCTTTTTTCTTTTTTTTTTTTTTTTACTGAGCAGTTTATCTTAAATAACAAAGCCTACAAAGAGTTTTCAGGATACAGTCTATTGGAACAAGGAAAATTCTAGAAAGTAGAATCACTAAGATAATTTAGATATTACTGAAAGGAATTACACACACACACACACACACACACATATATATAAAATTTTAGAATCCAAGATTTATAAACTTTGGAACAAAAATTAGGGTTTGCAAAAGCAGAACTTTTGATTTTGATGGAACAGTGCATTTTATTTTAAAGTCCTTGACATCTTATAAGAAATAATTGGTTTTATATTATAGCGTACCATAGAAGGTAAGTCACGATTAGCTATATGAATAACTTTATTTTCATGTGATGTTTGGACTAAGAATAGAAAAGATTCTTTGCTTATGTATTTGAGTACCTTACATACTACCTAGTTTTTAGATGTGGTATATTTTAATGTCACCTTTTCTGTAAGTCTCTTACTGGGTATATTAGGGAAATGTTTTGATGTGGAGGCCAAGCCAAAAGATTGGGGCTATATTGATGACTTTTCTATTTATTAGTTATGTGACTATAGGTTAGTGATATAACTTAAAGTGTATACAAATTCTGGAACCAGATTACCTAAGACGTGTTTCTTCCTCTGCCATTTAAGTGGTTGGGCAGATTAAGTAACTTGTCCATGCCTCAGTTTTCTCATCACTAAAATGGATTATAATGTTACCTACCTGATGTTCATGAGTAAATGAGTTAGTAAGGTTTATGAGGGAATTAATTAACATAGGTTAGGTGCTTAGAACAGTGATTGGCATATAGTAAATCTTATTAAAGTGTTAGTATTCATTATCATCATCATCATCATCAGAGCATAGTTTATTAGTATGATAAAACTGTCAAAATGGAAATAATATATACTTCATAGGGCAGTTGTGAGGAATAAGTGAATTAATGCATATAAAACATATAGTACATGTTCAATATATATAAAATATTGTCACATCCTTTAGTTAGATGAATATTAATGGGCTTATATTTTAACTTACAAACTTTTTATTTTGTTTCTCTCAAATCATTTGTTACTATGGACTTTATAATGTGAAAGTAGCAACTGGAAGGATAAGCATGCTTATACCACTAAAGTGGCCTATAGTCTAAATATTTGAGAAGTACTTTACTGGGTGACAATTGCAGGGGTCCTTATTCTAAAAATTTAAAAGTCTGCATCTCCAGTTTAAAATGTATGAGCATTATTTTTATTGTTATTATTCTGTTTTCATAATTATTTTGCTATTGAGAACCCTGGAAAATGGAATTTGAGTTTCACTTGTTCCAAGTTAGTCTTTTTAGCTGGTCATTGCAGCAGAAGGAATATAGCTAGCCACATTTAGTGTTAGCATTAAGAGGATATTGATGCTATTTAACCAGCCATTTACATGAAATGCTTGGGATTTTTTTCTTTTCATTTTTCAATGGATATCAATAAAATAATGCCAAATATAAATGAATCAAGTAAGATGACTTAGGTTTTAAGCTGGACTTTACAAAATGCGTATCTTTTCTATAAATGTGGTCAATGAAGATTGGCTCATATTGTGATTTTTTTTTTTTTTTTTTTTTGAGACGAAATCTCACTCTGTCGTCCAGGCTGGAGTGCAATCTGACGCAATCTGAGCTCACTGCATCCTCCGCCTCCTGGGTTCAAGCAATTCTCTCCCTCAGCCTCCCTAGTAGCTGGGATTACAGGCATCCGCCACCACACCTGGCTAATTTTTGTATTTTTAGTAGAGATGGGGTTTCACCATGTTGGCCAGGCTGAGCTCGAATTCCTGACCTCATGATCCACCCTCCTCAGCCTCCCAAAGCGCTGGGATTACAGGCGTGAGCCACCACACCCGGCCCTCATATTGTAATTTTATCTGTGCCCTTTCCCTTTCAGGTTGGGAGGGTGACCCTGAAGTTAACTGGAGTTTTGCCTGACTTGATCATTTTATACCACCCTTAAAATATAATTCCATTGTTTTGGTAAATTATTTTGAGCCATTTGGCTCTATGACTTTGGTACTTCTTCTACCATATACCATTAAAGAACAAATTTTAGTGTATTTATTTTTCTTTTATTGGTGTAGATATATATATTTATACTGTATTCTGAAATGAGTTTCTAAAATAGTTTATCAAAATTCAACAGCTTCTGATCTGGGGCTGAATTCTTTATTTTAGATATTGGAGTAATTTTATGTATAAATGTGGTTATTTGGTTTTGGATAATCATTTGTGGATTATCTGTATCTAATGCAGATCTTCATTCTCTTTTGATTCTGGCTTCTAGCTATTTTTCTGCCCACTATTATCTGAATCTCTGAAAGAGGTTGGTAAAAAGAGACAGACATTAAAAAATTTAAAAAATTAAAAAATTTTTTAAATTTATTATTATTATTTTTTAAGAGACATAGTCTGTCTGTGTAGCCAAGACCACACTTGAATTCCTGGCTCAAACAATTCTCCCACTTCAGCCTCCTGAGTAGTTGGGATTATAGACACATGTTACTGCACCCAGCAACACGAAATTTTTATCACTCAGTTTTGTCTGTGCAAATGACAAAGCAAAATAATCATCATTTTCTTTTTTAAGGCTGCTTCTGCTAAACTCTTATAAAACTCTTCTGTACACCTGCAAGTAAATATTAAGTACTTATATTCTTGTTTATACCAGCTAAAGATAGCTATAGTTAGGAAGACTGATTTTTCCTCAAAAAATACCAACACAAAGTGGATTTTGGAAGACATGTGCAGTATACTTGCATAACTCTATGTCACTCTAAGATAACTGGACTCATAGTTTCATAAGGAAATGTTGAGTTATTTTGCTAATTTGTTCTAATAAGATAGCTGCCACAAATATGTGTTACAATGCTATTTTTCCTCAGTCATGAGTATACTAGGAATATTTTAATAAGGCAAATGTTTATTCTTCATCTTAAAATTAAATTTTAAATGAAGCCAATATGAAGAAAATGCTGGATTTTAAAACAAATTTGGTTTTCCTTTTTTATGTATTTGTTAATAGAAAACAAAATAAACTTTTTTCAAACTTACTCTTTGTATTTAGAAAAAATTAATGCAAAGAGTATTTATAAAAAGGGCATTTCTTTATCTGTGGAATAAGTTTTTAGTGGTAAATGCAAACGTATTAAATATATAGTTTCAAACTTTAAGATACATTTAGAGGTTACATTACCAAATCCTTGATAATGTCTTTATTATTAGCATAATAAATTTAAAAGACTGCACAAGATTCTCTTTTACAAAAGCACTTTAAGAAAAATCTAGTATTTTATAGAATCAATGAAGTAAGATTAAATGGTGTTTTGATTTTTAAGAATTCATTGATTGCTTTGAATCCATTTATTTGATTTTGCTTTTTATTCTTGGCCATAATAGTTAAGACGTTGGCAGGTGATTTATGGTAGAAATTTAGGGGAGCAGGGTCTCTTCTCTGGGCCAAGGATAACTACCATCTCAATTTGGGCCTCTGGCGTTGCAGATTTTGAGAGAATTTTTGTTTCCAGGGATTTCAGGAAATCACTACCCATTCATTAGCTTCAAAATATCTAGCATTCAACAAAAATTAGGAGGCCTGCGAAGAAACAAAAATGCATGGCCCATATACGGGAAAAATAACAATCAGTAGTATCTGTCCCTAAAGGGACCAGACATTGGACCTATTTAAGAAGAAAAAGTAGGTAAGTTGGACTTCATTAAAACTGAAAACTTTTGTTCATTAAAGAATAGTATAAAGAAAATGAAAAGAGAAACCACAGAATTGGAGAAAATAATCTGTAAGTCATGTATCTGATAGGGGTCTAATATCCCAAATGTAAAGCACTCTTATGACTCAATAAAAAGACAAGTTAAACCCAACCCAAAATCCTACAACTCAATAGCAAGAAAACATATAACCCAAATAAAGATCAGGCAAAGGACCCGAAAAGATATTTCTTCAAGGACGACATGAAAATGGCCAACAGGTATATGAAAGGTGCTCAACATCATAAAATGGTCAAGGAAATGCAAGTAAAAGCTGCTATATCACCTCACATCTATCAGCTATTAGGATAGCTGTTACAAGTTGAGTATCCCTTATCAAAAATGTTTGGGGGACCAGGATTGTTTCATATTTTGGATTTTTATGGATTTTAGAATATTTGCATTATACTTACCAGTTGAGCATCCAAAATCTGAAATGCAAAATGCTCCAATGAGCATTTCCTTTGAGTGTTATGTTGGCATTCAAAAGTTTTTGGATTTTGGAGCATTTTAGGTTTGGGATTTTTAGATTTGGGATGTTCAACCTGTATCAAAAAGACAAAAGATAACAAGTGTTGGCAAAGGTGTTGAGAAAATGTACACTTTCGGTGGGAACTTAGAATGGAGCAGCCATTATGAAAAACAGTAAAGATATTCCTAAGGAAATTAACATATGACCCAGCAATACCTTTTCTGGGTGTATACCCAAAAGAGATGAAATCAGCTCATAAAGCTGTCTGCACTTCCATGTTCATTGCAGCATTATTCACAAGAGCTGAGATATGGAAACAACTTAGGAGTTGGTCACTGGACAAATAGATAAAGAAGTTGTAGGATATATATACAATGAAATATTATTCAGCCATTAAAAAGGAGGAGATCCTGCCATTAGCCACAACATAGGTGAGCCTGGAGGACATTTTGCTAAGTGAAATAAGTCAGACACAGAAAGAAGAATATTATATAATCTCATTTACATGAGGCATCTTTAAAAACAAAGTCAAATATACAGAGATAGAGAATAAACCATTGTCATAGTGGGAAAAAATGGGTAACTATAGGAGATGATGGATATGTTCATTTGATTTGTTCATTTACAATAATAAATATATAATAACCATTATAATATATAATAACCATTTTACTACGTATCCACATCTCATGACATCATGTTGTATATCTTAAATATACACAGTAAAATATAGTTTTTTAAAACTAGGCAAAGGAACTGAATAGACACGTCTCCAAATAATACATACAAATGGCCAAAGAGTGCAAGAGAAGATGCTTCATGTCATTAGTGATTAGGGAAATAGAAATCAAAACCATAATGAGATACCATTTCACACCCTCTAGGATGGCTGTAATTTTTTTAAAGGCAGAAAATAACTGTATTTGGCGAGGTTGTGGAAGATTGGAACCCTTGTACATTACTGGTGGGAATTTCAAATGGTGTAGTTACTATGGAAAACTGGTTTTCACAATTCCTCAAAAAGTTAAAGAGTTACTGTATAACCCAACAGTTCCACTCCTAGTTAAATACTCAAGAATTTAAAATATGGCCACATAAAAACTTGTACATAAATGTTCACAGCAACATTATTCATAATATTCAAAAATGAAAACTACCTAAATATCCATCCACTGGTGAATGGATAAACAAAATATGGCATCTCCAAACAATGGAATATTATTCAGTTATTAAAAAGGCAGTGAAAATCCTAAAGTCCCTATCCTTCCTTAACACATGAGAAAGATTTTGGTTGTCATTGAAATGAAAAGCTAAAATGAAAACTTGTTTCAAAGACCCTTATATGTCTTAGGACTCCAGTTTGAGAAACATTTTTTATGGAAATTACCTAGTTTAGATCTTTATTTATCATGTTTTTCCTGTGAGATGCCCTTCATACAACTATTAACTTGGAGATATTTAGCTCTCAAAGTATCCTTCTCACTATATATAAATGCTTCTTTGTGCTAACTGCCTGTTAAACATTTTAAAATATATTATTAGAAATGTTTATTAACTAATTGGCAGGGACTTTTTAAAATTATGCAGTTCTCAGCTAAATCCAAGAAATGAATGACAGATTTCTTGTGTAGAAATTTAAATTCAACTGAATTATAAGGCACTGTTCTATTTCTTTAGCCTTCACCTGTTTGGTTTAGTCTGGTACGTTTGAACAGAGATAGATGTAGTTTCTAGTTCCTAAAACTACTCTCTAAAGATTGCATAAGATTGGGTATAATTTAGCAACTCTTTTTAAATCAACAAGGGTACTTTTACTTAGAAACCTTACCTCTTTTTAAACAGCGATATGTAAATTGGTTTCCTGAAACCAGCATTTATTTTCTTAATGATCCTTATTTAAGTACCCTAACTGCCAAATATAAAGCCATTCCACGTAAATAAAACATAATAGTTTTTCCTCATCAGAAGTTTTACATTGCCCTGTTTATTGTGTTTTGTAAACAGGAAGCAGTTAATACCAGAATCATACTATCAGCAAATTGTGGGTGACTGTCTCATAGTTCTTCAGCTTTTGGCTCTTATTTCAGTAGGCCAGCCTGTCTGGCTGCTGTTGAGTTGTTTGTTGTTTGTTCTCCCTAGCCCCAGAATCTCAGATATAGCAGTTGTGAATCTCCAGCTAGTAGTCTAAGGGTAGCACCGTATGGGAATCTTGCTTTAGATCCAGATATATTTATTACTCAAAATTATTCAATATGTGAGATTGTATTATTCAGATCATATAACTGCAGCGTGGCTTGGGTCTGTAGTACTGTGAAATATCACAGGTTTTTGTTTTGTTTTGTTTTGTTTTACAAAATAGTAGATCTTTACTTTTTCAAAATTAGAAGAAATATTCCCTAATTTCTAGACCAAGAAGGCAGTTTGCTGTTTTTTTCCCCATTGAAAGTAAGACAATAAGGATTTCAAGAAAGTTCATGTTTTTCAATTATAAGAAATAACTTCAAAGATTTTAAAAAATATTTCAGAAAATATTTAACCATACAAACTTAAATATCTTTGTTTTAGAAATCTTCAATGTTGTATTAGTAAGATAGGTTAATTGTTTTTAATTCATCACCTATTTATTTAGTTTCTCTATCCTTTAGGTATTATGTTAGATATTGGATATATATACTATAAAAAGATGTAGTAACTGGCTTTGAGTTCACAATCCTGAAAGGGACACAAAAGAATTGTAACTTATAGCACATTATAATAAAAAACATAAGCCCGGGATTATTTTGAGAACAAGTAGAATTTCAGATGGATAAATTCTTAGATGGACATAACCTAATTTCATTGGAGGCTGAAAAGATGTGCAGCTAAGGAAACAAAAAATGGTACCTGAACATGAAGTAAGCATCAGCTAACTCTTTTCTTTTGAATTGGGCAAATTCTAAAGTCACGTCTTTCAACTTCCTTGTTTAGCATTTTCTTCTTTCTTTTGTTTCTGCTTTTGTAGAAAAGTTTAGAATTGATGCTTCATTATTACAAATTTATTGCATTATTTCATTTTTAGATTACTGAATTTTAAAATGCATTTAATTTATATGAAATTAAATGACTTCTTTACTTCTGTGATCTTTGGTTAATCTTATTTATGCTTCTGTGAATCTCTACAGGGAAACAAGATGTATATTTTGTTAGTTCCAGTAATACAATGAGCCAGTTATTTTTATTTTGTGTTTGAGTTTTAGAATGGATGGTAGCAAAACCATGTTGGTCTTCTGACTTTGTTTTGTGGTAGTTGTTGCAAGTCTGGTATATTTGCCTTGCATTGGGGTTGTTCACCTTAAATTGTAAAATTTGCAAAGGCTAACTAGGCTTCTATATTTTCCTTATTGTGTGTTCCTTCCTCTCCAGTCGCCCCCATAGAAGGTTTGATAAATTGTTTTTTAAGACATTAATCTGTAATGCAGTTCATCTCATTTATCATTAACAGAAATCTGAAATTTAAAAGTATATCATTTTTATACATGTTTAATTTGAGGTGACAATGGGATATCCAAATGAAAACATCCAGTTAACAAGTGGACATTCAGATACCACATTACTAAGATGAGAAAGATTGTACTTATTCTTCATAGAGGACATGTTAGAATAAAAGTCAAATCCTGTCATCTTTCTGTTGTTAATCCTCCAGTAACTGCCTCAGTCACTGGGACTTAGTCCTTACAATGACTTTTAAGACCTTACATGGTATAGCCTCCCATTATCTCTCTGACCTCATCACTTACTCCCCCATTCCCCGGTTCTAGCCATGCTCACCTCTTTCATGTTTCTCAAAAAGCAGTTATGCTCTTGCTTTAAGGTCCGTCTACCTCCCCTTGCCGGAAGCACCCTTCCTCCATTTATCATTCTCTTGACTGTCTCCCTTACCCCTTTCTTACCTTTGCTCATATCTCTCACTTTTTCAGTGAATCCTTTCCTAATTACCTTACTTGCTTCCCTTCCACTTCCACATACCTAAGCCTCTGTTTTTGCTTTATTTTTCTCCATAGCTCTTATCACCTTCTAATATACTGTATAATTTACTTTTTAATTTCATGTGTTGTTGTCTCCCTCACAATAGAATGAGACTCAGTGAGGACAGTTATTTTGTAAATTTTATTCACTGCTGTATCTCTAGTACCTAGAACAGAGGTTGGCATATGGTAAGAGCTCAGTAAATATTTGCGGCTAATTTAAGTTGGTCTGCTCCCACATTGAGATCAATTTAAAGTTTTTTGGCTAATATTTACCTTTTTGTCTAATATTTACCTTTGCTGAGAACATGAGATATTATTACCAAGGATTTTATTTTTGAAGTCTTTTCTTGAGGTTGAAACTAAAGTTAACATATATAATCTATATACTTGTATATACAGATGATATATATAACATAATTTATTTATATATAGATTATATAGTAATATATAATACATAATACACAGCATATGTAATCTATGAACACTTGATTGGACCATCATTTAGTAACTCATTCACCAGATCCTATAATAGACTCACACAATAGGTGAGAGCTGATACAAACTTTGTATAGTATGTTTAGGAGGTTGGATGTTGTCCTATGGGCATTGAGGATTTAGTGAAGGGTTTTAAGTAAGAGATTGACATGATTAGACATACACTTGGTAGACTACTCTGGTGGGTCTGCAGAGGATAAACTTAAGGAGGACAAGACAAGAAACAGGGAGAAGCTATTTGGGAAACTATTTTAGTAGTCCAGCAAAAGAGTTAAATGAGAACCTGGATTGAAATTTTGGTAAAGGAAAATATGAAGAAAGGATAGATTTTGGAAATATTTAAGAAGTAAAGGCCGGGCGCGGTGGCTCACGCCTGTAATCCCAGCACTTTGGGAGGCCAAGGCGGGTGGATCACTAGGTCAGGAAATCGAGACCACCCTGGCTAACATGATGAAACCCTGTCTCTACTAAAAATTAGCCAGGCATGGTGGCGGGCACCTGTAGTCCCAGCTACTTGGCAGGCTGGGGCAGGAGAATGGCGTGAACCTGGGAGGCAGAACTTGTAGTGAGCTGAGATCGGGCCATTGCACTCCAGCCTGGGCGACAGAGAGAGACTCAGTCTCAAAAAAAAAAAAAAAAAAAAAAAAAGAAGTAAAAACTGGCAAACCTTAGTGTTTGCTTGCATGCAGGATATGAGAGAAAAGGCTAGAATGACTGCAGTGTAGCAACTGAGACAGGAAATATATGAGAAGGAAATAGGTTTATAGATAGACTTTGCCCAAGGACAGGCAGGTAGTGTTTAATCCAGGACTTAAACAAGGTTTTTCTGGCCCCAAAGCTCATGCTGGTTTTGTTTTGTTTTGTTTTTGCTTTTTTTATTATTTTTAACTGATGCATAATAATTGAATGTATTTATGGGGTACAGTGTGATACTTTGATACATGTGTACAATGTGTGTGATCAAATCAAAGTAATTAGCATGTTCATGTCAATCATTTTTCATTTCTTCGTATTGGGAACATTCAAAATCTACTCATTTTGCTATTTGAAAATAAATTGTTGTTAATTATAGTTACCTACAATGCTATGGAACACTAGAACTAAATCCTCATATTTAGCTGTACTTTTGGATCTATTAAACAACCTCTGGCTATCCTCTCCTCCCCACATCCTTCCCAGCCTCTAGTAACCTATTCTGCTGTCTACTTCTATGAGGTTAACTTCTTTAGTTTACACGTGAGTGAGAATATGCAGTATTTGTCCTGTGGCTGGCTTATTTCACCTAGCATAATGCCCTCCAAGTTTGTCCATGTTGCCGT
The DNA here is from genome assembly GCF_049350105.2 of Macaca mulatta. Lineage (NCBI taxonomy): Eukaryota > Metazoa > Chordata > Mammalia > Primates > Cercopithecidae > Macaca > Macaca mulatta. The sequence continues at coordinate 100,369,230 of NC_133418.1, read as the reverse complement.
GAATGAAAAGATTTGATTCTTTTTTGTGGCTGTATGGTATTTCATTGTGTATATATACCACATTTTCTTTATCCGTATATCTGCTGATGGACACTTAGGCTGATTTCATATCTTGGCTTATTGTGAATACTGCCACATAAATATTGGAGTGCACATATCTCTTCAACATACTGATTTCGTTTCCTTTGGACATACGCATATTTGTAGGATTGCTGTATCAGATATATAGTAGTTCTATTTTTAGTTTTTTGAAGAACCTCCATGCTCTTTTCCAAATGGCTACACTAATTTGCATTCCCACTAAAAATGTATAAGAGTTTCCTTTTCTCCTCGTTTCTTCCCAGCACAGAAGCCCATCCTTTTAACTACCATGTTGCAGTAGGCAAATCTAGTTGATTCCTTATCAGGGAAATGAGACCTTGAAAATGACATTTAAGCAGGGATGCTTTTGCTGCTGTTTATAGGACAGATTAGAAGTGAGAATGACTAGAATTGAGAAGGGAGATTAAAGGATCTTGCATTAATCTACAATTAGGTATTTGGTTCCACATGAGGATTATAACCATATCTGGGAATGAAGAAGGAGGAGACAACCTTGTTAAGGAAAAATTAGCAGGATTTGAATGCCAGTTAGAAATGAGTAAAAGAGAAAGAAGAATAAAAAATTGTAAAATTGTGATCCTAAGAGTTGGAAATTTTAATAAATAGCACTTCTAATATGGAGAAATTGAAAATGTGCCTTTTTGGTTGCATGAAATAGTAAGTTCATGATTAAAATTTTAGGGATTATTTGTACACCAAAAAATACGACAGTTACTGGTCTTCAGAAAAGGGCTAGAAGCAGAGTCAGTTTTAAGACTAGAGGAAAGGGTTTACTCAGAAATACCAATTAAAGCCATGTGAGAGACTCTCAACATTCTTTATAATAAAGTTTCTCAGTATGGCTGCTAACATACAGTGCTGTAGTTTAATAATTTAGAATTTAAGGAAAAGCTAAAGGTTCTCCCATTTAATGAGAGTTTTCTTTCCTTTTGTAAGGGTAGATGGAGTAAAAGAGAATGGTGAAGTGTGTTGTTTGGCACTAATAAAATCCAAAAGGTAGTGATGATTTTAAGACCAAGGATAGGACTCTGAGTTTCATTAGGAATTATGTGGAGAATAATGGTTGATGAGGGACAGATCAGCAGGGATCTTTAAGTGCAGTCACTAACTGGTGCAACATGTGAGAGACCTGGCTGGCGTGCTAGGGGGAATGACTTTGTGTTCTCTGGGATCTATACCAAGATCCTAACATAGACTAAACATTTGATCTTTGTTGCCTGACTACATAAACAAAAGGTTAGGAGTATAGAACTCAAAGCGTAAAGTACAATTCAAAATCTAAATCTAGTTTATCGCTTTAACTTAATTATATATATATTATTTATCTTCCTATCAATATAAAATCCCAAACCTTATGAGTGAATGTTATTTTAAATTATGTTGAAAGCAGGTTCTAAATAATAAATGCAAAGAATAATTTATCTGACTCCAGTTCAACATTCGGCTTTTACATTTACACATGAAAATGATTTTTTTCTCTTTGGAAAAAAAAGTCTCAGTATCTGTTTAATTATTCTAACCACGTTTTCATCCTAATTGGTTGTAACAATTTCACAAAGGATTATTAATTTTATTTTACAGATGTGGAAAAGAAAGCATAGAAACACTGTCTGATGACCTCTGTACTTTTATATAGATCCTGATATTTTTATGATGGCTGTAATTATCTATTCATTGAGATAGCACAGTTTTTAGAAATTTTCTAACAGAGGGGAGCTTCCCTACCTTTATTTGGTTGGAAAGGTCATAAGGGTAGATTTCTTACTGTTGTCCTTCCTGTTTAGGTGTGAAGTTTTTCAACATGAGTGGCCTCGGGGACAGTTCATCCGACCCTGCTAACCCAGACTCACATAAGAGGAAAGGATCGCCATGTGACACACTGGCATCAAGGTAGGAACACTCCTCTTAGTCTATTTTTGGCAGAGCTGCTTTATTACTTTCACTGCCACTTCAGAGCTTTTGTTTAATCTACTCCAAGTTCAGTGGCTTTCTTTGAGTCTTTCATACTCACCATGTTGTCTTCCTTCCCCCAGGGTCTTTGCACATGCTTCTCCCTCAATCCAGCTTGCTTCCTCTTGATTTCCTTTAGTTAACACCTACTCATCCTTGAGATGTCAGCTTAGTCATTACATCCTTAAAGAGAGCCTTCTCTTCCTTCCATAACTGTTAGATCAAGTTCCTTCTTTCATATAACTGTCTCAGATGTTTTTATAGCCATGATCCATAATTGCAGATTTTTACTAGTGTGATTATTTCATGAATTTCTGGCTTCCCTGCTAGACTCTAAGCTGCCACTTGGTAAAGGACCTTGTCTGTTCTTGCTCATCATTGTATCTTTAGTTCCTAACACAGTGTGTGGCTTATATGTAGTAAGAACACAGTAAAGATTTGTCAAATGAATAAATAAATCTATTATATACCTTTAATTGCTGTCTTAGAACATTATGGCATTAATGGAACTAAGAAATATCAGACTTTAAAAAAATTATTATTGTGTAGTTAAATATTTGGTTATAAGAAATATGACCACCTTAAACAGGCTAAAAGAAACCTAATGCTAAGGAGACCCTCACAAATGCCAGATAGAGAAGAAACCTCAAATGCCAGATAGATTTAAATATGCATAGTTATATTCAGTCCTGTTAACTTTTGATTAGTATTGCATTACATGAATATACCACATTTGAAAAAGATGTTTTTATGCAAATACATTCCCTAGCTGCTCATTTAATATTAGATTAAAAGAGCAGCTAACTTCCTACCTGAGAGTAGCTTCCTACATTGAGTGGAAATTTTATTCCACTCATCTTCTAGGATTTAGAGGAAAGTTTTTCGAACTCCACACTATTGACATTTTGCATCAGAAAATTTTTTGTTGTAGGGGAGCTGTCCTGTATTTTGTAGGGTGTTTAGCATTATCCCTGCTTCTACACACCAAATGTCAATAGCATCTTAGTTGTGACAACCAAAAATATCTCCAAACATTGCCAAATGTCCCCTGGGGCCAGGGAAAGCAAAATCACCTCTAGTTGATAATCACTGATCTAGAGAATAAAGCTACAGAAGACTCTTCTGTCCTTGGGTTACATGCTGCTTTCTCATGGGAGGAAAAAAGGGAGGATTTTAACAGGAGAATGCCAAGGCTCCAGGCTTGAGAAAGAAAAGTGACCATTTATCTTACTCAGCTCAGAGAGCTGTCAGAGAGAGACAATAACCTGAGTATTCATAATCACAAGTAAGTGTCCAGATGCTGGGAGGAATGTTGAGATCAAGATACGATCTAGAAGTGTGTTGTCAAAAATTAATGCTCTTGTTTTTATCTGTATATAAAGTCAGTCGTTAAAGGAAAAGTTAAGAATAAGTAACTATCTTTTACATTTAATTTTTTGTTTGGGGAAATTTTTTAAATATGTAAAAGAATATAGACTAAGAAACTATATCCAACACAATGTAATTGATAATATTCACATTATTATTTTGTTACTATTTTATCATATTTGCATAATCCTCTTTAAAAGTAATACAATATTGATTTGTCTGCAGTATTTTAATCTATTTTTAATAATCATGTGGGTATTTTATATATATACACACACAGGTATCTGAGCAATATAGAACATTAAATTTACATAATTTATATGATACTGTATATATTTTCTTTTTTTTTTTTTGAGATGGCGTCTCGCTCGGTCGCCCAGGCTGGAGTGCAGTGGCGCAATCTCGGCTCACTGCAAGCTCCACCTCCCGGGTTTACGCCATTCTCCCACCTCAGCCTCCCGAGTAGCGGGGACTACAGGCGCCCGCCACCACGCCCGGCTAGTTTTGTGTATTTTTTTTAGTAGAGACGGGGTTTCACCGTGTTAGCCAGGATGATCTTGATCTCCTGACCTCATGATCTGCCCGTCTCGGCCTCCCAAAGTGCTGGGATTACAGGCTTGAGCCACCACGCCCGGCCGTGTATTTTCTATAGTGTACTTTTTCAACATGGATTTTGAGGTTTAAATATGCATAGATATATTCAGTCCTATTAACTTTTGATTCGTATTGCATTACATGAATATACCACGTTTGAAAAATATTATTTTTCTACAAATGTATTCCCTAGAGATAAACAGCCCTGTTATAAATTTTCGATGTTACAGCCAGCCCTGCAGCAAACATCCTCACACGTATCTCCTATTTTATACATAAGAGTTTCTTTGGTCAGGCACAGTGGTTCACTCCTGTAATCTCAGCACTTTGGAAGGCCAAGGAAGGTGGATCACCTGAGGTCAGGAGTTTGAGACCAGCCTGGCCAACATGGTAAAAACCCATCTCTACTAAAAAAAAAAAAAAAATTAGCCAAGTATGGTGGCAGGCACCTGTAATCCCAGCTATTCAGAAGGCTGAGGCAGGAGAATTGCTTGAACATGGGAGGTGGAGGTTGCAGTAAGCCGATACAGTGCTACTGCGCTCCGGCCTGGGCAACGAGCAAAACTCCGGCTCAAAAAAAAAAAGAGTTTCTTTAATATCTGTATAAATTTTTATGTTCACTAGGTAAGTACCACATTGTTTTTCAAATAACAGGCATTGAGAATTCCTTTTTTCCCACATTCTTACTAACACTGTTCTCTTCTCATTTTAGTACTTTGCCAATCTAATGGGTGTGGGGTTATAGTTTTAGGGGCATTTCCATGATAATTAGATAAACTGATCATCTTTTTTTGGTCTTTTACTCATTTATATTTTCCTCCTTTGTGAATTTCTTGGTTGGTTGTATCTTTTGCCCATGTTCCTGCTGGGTTGTTTGTTCTTTTCTTTTTTATTTCTAAGACTTATTTTAAATTTTCTGGTTACTAACCTTTTCTTGCTTATAATTGATGCAAGTATCTTCTCCCAGCCTGTTGGTTAACATTATTTATGGTGTCTCTTGACATACAGAGCCATAGGTTTTCATGTGTCAAGCTTTTTAGGGTCTTGTTTAATAATTTTCTTCTACTCTAAGGTTTTAAATATATTTTTGTAATGTTTTCTTCTAATACACGTTTAAGGTTTTAATTAATCTGAAATTTATTTTTGTGCATGGTGTAATGTAGGGACCTAATTTTATTTATTGTTTTTCCCAGTTATACACTACCCTTAACTGTTTTTGTTCTGTTATCTTTATTATAAATCAAGTTCCTGTATATATAGGGATCTTGTCTGAGCTTTTTTATAGTTGCCTTGATATGTGATGGAACAAGTTGTTCTTCTTGGTTATTCTTCAAATCCATCCATTGTGCTGAATCTTCTTACATGTTCTAATGGTTTATCTGTAGATGCTCTGATGTTTTTGTGTATATAACATCATTACAAATATAAAAATTTCGTATCTTCTCTTCTTTAGATATCTTAAAGATAATTATCTTCACATTTGCTTTAAAAATATTTGAAAGTACCATCTCCTTGAGGTTTGTAACTCAAATATGTGCTTCAGTTTTAACAAAACGATGTATTTGATATGGTAAACTAAAAATTTATAATATTGAAACTGAGTTTATGTATGAATATCACCTTGTAATGTTTCTGTCTCCCCAAACAGAAGTGAATTCATTAATCATAAAGAGCATCTGTTAGACATCAGGGTATTGCCAGCATTGTGTACAGATCCTTGAACAGGAGAGTTTCTCAGCAATTGTCTGGTGGGGTGAGATATCTCGTATCTCCCTCCTGTTACCTCTTCTCCATTCATTCATGCTTCTAGGAGAATGAGGATTAAAACGTTAATCTCAAAATTATAGGTAGCTGTGTTTGTGCTTGTTGAGCATTTCCAATTCAACTCAAGTACACATTAAGTGCCCGCTCTTCAGCCAGCACCATTTGCATGATATTTTAAGGATACAAGTGAAATGTGAGACGTTTCTGTCTTTAGGGAGCTTACAAATCTGGTCATGGCACTCATTCTGCTTTTTAAATTTCTGGGCTCCCCGTGTCCCTGAAAATAAATAATCATAATCAAAACGATGATAATAGATAACATTTACTGAGCTAAAAGTATATGCCAGGAACTCTGCCAAGCATTTTACATGTATTCTCTTTTTTATACAAAACTCTGGGAAGTAATGTCATTATCCTAGTTTTACAGATAAGAAAATCGAAGCTTAGAAAAGTTAACTTTCCACTAAGTGACTTGCTCGGGGTTGGATGGCTAGTAAATGACAGGAAGTTTGGGCCTGTGCATTTTTTGTTGTTGTTGTTAAGGCACAGGATCTCATTCTATTGCCCAGGCTGGAGTGGAGCAGCACAATCATAGCTCACTGCAGCCTCCAACTCCTGGGCTCAAGCAATCCTCCTGCCTCAGCCTCCCGATTAGCGCATACCAGCATGCCTGGCTAATTTTTATTTATTTATTTTTTTTGAGACAGGGTCTTGTTGTGTTACCCAGGCTGGTCTTGAACTCCTAGCCTCAAGCATTCCTCCTGCCTCTGTCTCCCAAAGTTCTGGGATTACAGGTGTGAGCTGCTGTACCCAGCTGAACCTGTGCTTTTAAGTAGTATACCATGCTTTTTATCATGGCGTGCAAGATCCCTGTGATCTGATCTGGACCACATCTTTTGCCCTTTTGTTTCTTATCTATAGTTTAGCTATACTGAACTACTTATAGATTCTTTAACTTGGTATTTTCACTCTTACTTTATACCTTTGAAAAAGCTGGTTTTTTCTTTCAGGAAGCCAGCCTCTCCCTACCACTAAGTTCATGCATCTTGTTCTCTAGGTCTAGGTGTACTTCTGTAGTATTCTAGTCTTGCTGCATAGTATTGTAATGGCCTGTTTTCTTTGTTTTCCAACTTATTGGGAGCTGCATCTAATTTATTTTTGGATCCTCCAGACACAGTACATGATTATCTGGCATATAATAAGTATAGGAGTATTTGTTGAGTTAGCTAGTTTGTTGAAGGAAAAACGGTACACACATGAGATATTAACTCAGAATAGCATTAACTAGGAGGTCTGCAATATAAATGGTAATAAAAAGGATTCATAAAGAGAGAAATATAGTTGACCCAGAGTAATAAAGGAAGACTTCTTTTCCATTAAGATAGACTTTTTTTTTTTTGCCATCTCCACTTTTGGCTTTGAACATATCTGCTCTCATTTTATCTCCTTGCTTATTGGTTACTTCATTTCATGGTGAGTTTTTGTAGTCTTAATCTCTAGTCATTTTATAGACACCTTGCCAGTTCATTACTTTTAGCTTCTTGCTTTCTCTATCCCCTCTCTGTCTGCGTGTCCTGCCTGTTCTATCACTTTTTTCTTTTTCTGTATACTGTCTTCAAGTTCTTTGGTTTTACACAAAACTTACCATCAAAAACATATTTGAGAGTTCCACCAAGAGAGTCCAGTTTACTCTAAATGTTGAAATTTAGATCCATGGATTTAAATAGATCATAACTTTAGACTGAATTTACTAAATAGACCTTATATCAGTTAGTTTCTCTAAGGTAGAAGTAGATGTCTTCAAACACTGTCCGGTTGCAGAGCTGAGGTTCTCTAAAACCTTGTATGTATCAAAATGTATGTTACTCATTTTATTCATGCCTTGGTGTGTAATTTGTCAAAATATCTTGCTCCATTTTCTTGTTATGGGAGTTATAAGATACAATTTTAATAACTACAATTGGGAAAATTCCTCAATAATGAAAGACTTAAAAGATGAAAGACAGAAATGTGACGGTTGCAGTTTTAACATTTGGTTTTGTTTTGGCATTTGTAATATTTTGTTTTGTGTAGGTAAATACATTTGATTAGTTGATTCTTTTCAACTTACTATATTATTTTGTGCTGTTGTTTTTATAGTCTTTAATATTATTAAGAAAGGTAAATGGGGCTGGGCTTGGTAGCTCACACCTGTAATCCCAACACTTTGGGAGGCTGAGATGGGCGGATCATGAGGTCAAAAGATCGAGACCATCCTGGCCAACATGGTGTAACCCTGGCTTTACTAAAACACAAAAATTAGAGGCCGGGCGCGGTGGCTCAAGCCTGTAATCCCAGCACTTTGGGAGGCCGAGACGGGCGGATCACGAGGTCAGGAGATCGAGACCATCCTGGCTAACACGGTGAAACCCCGTCTCTACTAAAAAATACAAAAAAACTAGCCGGGCGCGGTGGCGGGCGCCTGTAGTCCCAACTACTCGGGAGGCTGAGGCAGGAGAATGGCGTGAACCCGGGAGGCGGAGCTTGCAGTGAGCTGAGATCCGGCCACTGCACTCCAGCCTGGGCGGCAGAGCGAGACTCCGTCTCAAAAAAAAAAAAAAAAAAAAAAATTAGCTAGGCATGGTGGCATGTGCCTATAGTCCCAGCTACACAGGAGGCTAAGGCAGAAGAATTGCTTGAACCCGAGAGGCAGAGGTTGCAGTAAGCCGAGACTGCACTGCAGCCTGGCGACAGAGTGAGATTCCCTCTCAAAAAAAAAAAGAAAGAAAAGTAAATGGTATCTTAATTGTTGCCAGTTATGAGCTTTATAGCAGCTGATCTTCCCCTCTTCTCTCCTCTTTTTTCTATTACTTTTCTATCTAGCCAAATGATTTTGATTGCTGCTTATAAAACAAAGAGCTACTTGTGACCGGTTCTCCTATTATATTAGTTTGATAATAACAAAATTTCAAAGTCATACTTAACTGTCTTTATATGTGTTACAAAACAAGTTACCTGATGACTTGGCTAAATAAACCAGGGCTAAAGACTGAAAGGCAAAACCGAATCATAGTCATTGAGTACATTTGGTATACTTTTTTAAAAAGGTGCTACCTGTATGCGCTGTTATTCCTTGTTCTCATTATTTTGCTTTAAGATAAATTGTTTGACTTTGTTTATTGCATTTATAGGAACTTACAAATAGTTTTTTTTCTGTCTTTTTAGGACACAGCTGTATACAGAATACATTGTTCACTGTACCTTCATCTCTGTTATTATCCTTCTTATTTTGCTTTTGAATGGATACTTTTTTGATGAGGATCAACTAATGGTTTAATCATAAGAATTAAAAGTTTATCAGAGTTACCGGATTTCTAACTGTAACTTTTGAATTCTAGTATCGTTTTCCCTGCTTAATTTATACCAGTTATTTGAAAATTGAGATTTTTCTATTTCAAGGAGTTATTCATAATATAAAGTAGTTCCAAATGCAACTAGTGTATTTATTGTATGTTTGCTTTTAATATCTAGTAATTGTTAGTTATTTGAAAATATTCAAGGTGTATATATGATTGGGGAGATATATCTGTTATAGCAGTCAATTTACTTTATATATTTTAGCCAGAATTGTTTTCTAAACTTTGGTATTTGGTAGTGTCCATTTTTTAGATGTGAATTTATATCACTTTCTAAATCTGGTTTTATATTTTCAACAAAAATAAAGATCTCACTAAATGTGTAAGCATAGATACTTGATCAGAGAAGGAAATATGGTGATACAAATGTACACTAACTGGATTTTCTTTGTGTGACAGCACTGAAAAGAGGCGCAGGGAGCAAGAAAATAAATATTTAGAAGAACTAGCTGAGTTACTGTCTGCCAACATTAGTGACATTGACAGCTTGAGTGTAAAACCAGACAAATGCAAGATTTTGAAGAAAACAGTCGATCAGATACAGCTAATGAAGAGAATGGAACAAGGTAAAAAACAAACAAAAAAAACCCATGGCCGTGTGCTTTGTTATTAAGAAATTTATAATATGTCATTTTGCTTTATTATTATTATTTTTTTTTATTTTTTTTTTGAAACAGAGTCCCACTCTGTCACCCGGGCTGGAGTGCAGTGGCACGATCTCAGCTCACTGCAGCCTCTGCCTGCCAGGTTCACGCTATTTTCCTACCTAAGCTTCCCAAGTAGCTGGGACTACAGGCGCCCGCCACTACACCTGGCTAATTTTTTTGTATTTTTTTAGTAGAGATGGGGTTTCATTGTGTTGGCCAGGATGGTCTCGATCTCCTGACCTCGTGATCCACCCGCCTCGGCCTCCCAAAGTGCTGGGATTACAGGCGTGCACCACCGTGCCCAGCCTACTTTTTTATTAAGAAATTACATTGAACATTATATATAAATAAATGTCTTTGTTAAAATGCTGTTTATTTTAGAAAGAGAACCTGAGAATCTTCTTGTTATAACAAAGTGTCTTATTAAGTTAACTCAAAAGCTGGTTGCTTTAGATTATGGGACTCAGTATCATAAGAGATTGAGTCAGAAGACACAAGTTGTAGAGTTGGACCTGAGGCCCTGGCATAGACTTCTTTAGGACAGTAGCTCCATGAAGGGAAAAATCTCTCCAGCTTTATGAGGAAGTTTGTCTCTACTTGGGCTCTTCTCTCCAAAAACCCTGATTTTTAAAAATTTTTTATTTTATTTTATTTTTTTAATTTAATTTTATTTATTTTTATTTATTTTGAGATGGAGCCTCACTCTGTCACCCAGGCTGGAGAGCAGTGGTGTGATCTCGGCTCACTGCAACCTCTGCCTCCTGGGTTCAAGCAGTTCTCCTGCCCCAGCCTCCCGAGCAGCTAGGATTACAAGTGCGTGCCCCTATGCCCAGCTAATTTTTGTATTTTTAGTAGAGACGGGGTTTCACCATGTTGGCCCGGCTGGTGTATTTTTAAGGTTCATATTTTTACTACCTGTATTTACTAGGAACCCCATACCATCAAACCTCCTTGGTTGCCTACCAGAAAGAAAGGCAAAGCACTTTGAAGAAACAATCCCACAAGCTGGCCCCATGGGAGTGCCACAGAACAAGTGCTTCTGAGGGTGATTTTACACTACAAAGTTACTTAACATATGAGGAAATAATCTAGAGTAACAACACAAATAATAAACAGAAGGACTGACCCCAAAGAACTTCAGATTATTAACATTAAAGTTTTATAATTTTAAGATTTTAGAAACTGGAAAATGGATAGTCTAGTGACAACTGATTTAGCAACGGGAGAAACCATACTGTAAAACTGCAGAGGGGAGCACTGGCAAGACGCCTGGCTAACACTAACAGCCTGGCTCCTGCTTCCTAAATTGGGGTTGGCAGGATTCCTCTGGGTAAACTGAGCAGTCGGAAGGTGAAGTCACGTGGGGATGATCCTCAAATGAAAAAATTCATTCCTTATCTTGCCCCCACTCCTCACATAACTGCATGTTCTGTTTAATGTGAACAAAAAGCCAGATATTGGAGGAAAGCCTGTAATATAAAAGAGAGCAAACCAAGCAAATAAACAGAAAAAAGGAAACTCAGAGGAAGCCGAAACAATGCAGGGAGCTGAAGAAAACTTAAAAAGATACCAGTCCCTCGGAGACGTGAGGGAAGATATTTCATCAAAAAATGAGAATAAGTCCTATAAAATGAAATATTCAAAAGAAGAAATAGCTTTTGGAACTTAAAAACAGGATAGCTGATAAAAATTTTACCTGTTTCTACTCTTTGCCTCCTCACACTCTGTGCCCTGACCAGTTGCAGGCACACCCTGCCCCCGCTATTTACGCTTGCTGTTCCCTCTGTCTGGAATGCTCTGTCTCTAGATATCCACATGCTTTATTCACCCTTTTCATGTCTTTGCTCAAATACGTCTTCTGAGTAAAGTTGTTCCTAACTAAACTATTTGAAATATTTTAAAAACTAGAAAACAAAATCTATGCATCTTTTTACACCTTCTTTATTTTCCCCACAGTACTGTTTACATCTGACATATGACATATTTTATATATTATTTGCCTGCCCCCACTAGAGTTCCATGAGGGCAAGGATTTTTGTTTGTTCACGACTATATCCTCAGTACCTAGAACAGCACTTGGGTACATAGTAGGCTTTCAATGCATGTTTGTTGAATGAATGGATGAAGGGATGAGAATTGAAGAAATCTCTTAAATAATAAGCAATGGAAAATGAGAGAAAAAATAAGAAACTTATAGGATTAGTTCAGGAAGTCTAACATATGATTAATCCCAGAAAAAAAAGAGAATAGAACAAATAGAAGGGAAGAAATGATAAGAGAAATAATGCAAAAATAATGTTCTCAGAACTAGAAGAATATTAGTTTCCAGATTGAAAGCCCTCATGTGTAGTGCCCAGCACAGTTGTTGAAAAAGAAAGATAAAGTAACTTATACCAATGCACAATTTAGTAACATTTCAGAACACCAGGGAGAAAAACAAGAGAGAAGAAAAAACAGGTCTCACACATACTAGATTGCTTTCAGAATAGGTTCAGATTTCTAAATAACAACATTGAAAACTAAAATTCTAGACCCAGAATTCTGTGTTCATCCAGTTGAAGTTATGAGTGCCAAATAGACATGTTCAGACTTTCAGAGTCTCAAAGGTATTACCTCCAGTTATACCTGTTTCAGAAATCTCTATCCAATCCAAGATAGTAATGCTAGAAAGAAGGGCATAGGATCTTAACCCAGGGAAACCATGGAATCTTAACACAAAGAAAGGTAAAAGGAGACCCAGGATTACAGTTGCGCAGCAACCTAGAAAATAGCCAGTCCTAGTTGCAGCAGGTGGATAGAGGACTCTAGGGAACATTTCCATAGGAAAAAAGGAACGCATAAGAGTATCTGCTAACTGACTGAATCGAGGTGAATTTTTCAGCTTTGGAGGGGAGCTTAGGGTTGAATTAAACTATACATAACATCTGAAACAATATAAGAAAAGTGTAAATTATAACACATACCTTGGCTCCCTTATAAAGTATGTTTATATGACCATAGTAACATATATATTAAATATTGGTTACTCAAAAAATTGTTAAAACTATACTGAAAGTAAGAGAGGAGGGGTACTTTGTGTAGCAGGTTGGTGTAAATAACTTAAATTCTTTACCTTTCATGATAGCATGTCAATAGATTCTGTCTAACGTGGACAAAATCAGGTTGTAGCAAATTAGCATGTTACTAAGAAGTATGAAGCGTATTAGGATATAGGCTAGGCTAGTATAACAACACACCCAAAATACAATGGTTTTAAAAAGATGGTCTAGGAAGGTGTCAGGGATTGACTCCTTCCATCTGTTTTGCTCTGCCATTCCTAGGGTATTGCCATTATCCATGTGGTTAGACATGGCCCCCTTGTCCATGTCCCAGCTAACAAGAAGGAGAAAGAAAAAAACAAGAAGGCATGCTTCTTTTCCATTACAGATAAGACCCAGAAATTGCATGTCACTAATGTTCACGTTCCCTTAGACCAGAAACTAGTCACGAGCCGTTCCTACCTTAGGTTTTCCCTAAAATGTTAGATGTTTTGAACTTCACACAAAATTATTTAATCTGCTTGAACTTCATAGTTTGTTTTTTAGAACTTGTTTACAAACAAAAGCCTTTCTTACCCTCATGTAATAAAACACATGAAATGATGAAGGAAATGTATCTTAAAATGAGAAACTCCTGCACCATAATAATAAAAAGATAACATAATTTAAAAATAAACAAAGACCCTGAATAGACATTTCTCCAAAGAAAATGTACAAATGGCCAACAAGCACATGAAAAAGATGCCCGGCCGGGCGCGGTGGCTCACGCCTGTAATCCCAGCACTTTGGGAGGCCAAGGCGGGTGGATCACAAGGTCAGGAGATCGAGACCACGGTGAAACCCCGTCTCTACTAAAAATACAAAAAATTAGCCGGGCGCGGTTGTGGGCGCCTGTAGTCCCAGCTACTCGGGAGGCTGAGGCAGGAGAATGGCGTGAACCCGGGAGGCGGAGCTTGCAGTGAGCTGAGATCGCGCCACTCCACTCCAGCCTGGGCTGGGCGACAGAGCGAGACTCCGTCTCAAAAAAAAAGAAAAAGATGCCCAATATCATTAGCCATTAGGGGAATGCAAACTAGAATCACAGTCACATACCATTTCACACTCAGATGGCTGTAATCAAAAAGACAGATAAGGCTGGGTGCTGTGGCTCACGCCTATAATCCCGGCACTTTGGGAGACCAAGGTGAGAAGATCGCTTGAGCCCAGGAGTTTGAGACCAGTCTGGGCAACATAGCGAGACCCTGTCTCTACAAAAAAATTAAAAATTACCCAGGCACCGTGGTGCATCCCTGTAGTCCCAACTATTTGGGAGGCCGAGGTGGGAGGATTGCTTGAGCCCAGGAGTTTGAGGTTGCAGTGAGCTATGATTGTGCCACTGCACTCCATCCTGGGCAACAGAGTGAGGAGTGTCTTAGGAAAAAAACAAAAAATGGTAGTAACAAGTGTGGGTGAGAAATTGAAAGCCTCACATACTTCTAATGAGAATGGAAAAATGATAGAGCCACATTGGAAAACAGTCCAACAGTTTCTCAACTGGAGGAGAGTTTAGGGTTGAACATAGAGTTAGCCATCATATGACCCAATAATTCCACTTCTAGGTGTATCCCCAAGAGAAATGAACACATGTCCATACAAAAATTTGTACATGAATGTTCACAACAACATTATCACAAATTGCTAAAAAGTAGAAACTACCCATATGTCCATCATATGGGTGAAAGTAGAAACTACCCATATGTCCTATAAAAGGACATATACCCCTATGAAGGACTATCATTAGGCAATAAAAAGGAATAAAGTACTGATAAATAATTCAACATGGTTGAACTCTGAAAACATGCTAAGCGAAAGAAGCAGCCCAGTCACATATGACCACATGTTGTATGATTCCATTTATAGGAAATGTCCAAAGAAGGCAAATTCATTGAGACAAAAAATAAATTGGTAGATATCTCAGGCTTAGGGGTATTGGAAAAATGGGGAGTGACTAGTAATGGGAATGGAGATTTTTGGGAGGTGATGAGAATATTCTAAAATTGTGATGGTAGTTGCACAACTCTGTGAATATACTAAAAATCATTGAATTGTGTGCCTTAAATGAGTTAATTGTATGTTGTGTAAATTATAGCTCAAGAAAGCCGTTATTATAAGTATGATGTGAGATAACATACCATAGGTTTGCAAAAATTAAAAACTATAATATTGTTTTCAGCAAGGATGCAGAAGAGCCAAACCAATGTTACAACCTCTTTGGAGAGCAGTTTGTCAATACCTAGTAATATAAGTTATACAGACCTTATGATCCTGCAATTTCACTTCTAGTATTTATCCTGAAAAAACTGACACATGTACAAAAGAGGAAATATCAAAAATAGTTTATTATAGGACTGTAGTTATCAAAAGACCTACCAGTAGGGGAATAGAAATCTACTATGGATTATTTATATAATGTAATACTCTTAACAGCAGTTAAAATGAATGAATCAGACCTACATGTATCAATGTGGTTAAATCTCAAACATAATACTGAGTGGAAAAAGTAAGTTGAAAAAGTTTGTACAGTTGTCCCTTGGTATGTGTGGGGGGTTGCTTTCATGACCTCCCACTGATACTAAAATCTGAGTATGCTCAAGTCCCTGATATAAAATGGTGTACTAGCCAGGGGCAATGGGGCATGTCTGTAATCCCAGCTACCTGGAAGTCTGAGGCTAGAGGATTGCTTGAGCTTAGGAGTTTAGGGCTAGCCTGGGCAACATAGCAAAATCCCTGTCTCTTAAAATAAAACAAACAAAATTTAAAAATAAGATAAAATGTAATAATTTTTGCATATAATTGATCCTCCCATGTACTTTTTTTTTTTTTTTTTTTTTTTTTTTTTTTTTTGAGACAAACTTTCACTTTGTCGCCCAGGCTGGAGTGCAGTTGCGGGATCTCGGCTCACTGCAACCTCTGCCTCCTAGGTCCAAGCAATTATTGTACCTCAGCCTCCTGAGTAGCTGAGATTACAGACATGTGCTACCACACCCAGCTAATTTTTATATTTTTGTTAGAGGGAGGATTTCACCATGTTGGCCAGGCTGGTCTCCAACTCCTGATCTCAAAAGATCTGCCTGCCTTAGCCTCCCAAAGTGCTGGGATTACAGACGTGAGCCACCTCGCCTGGCCCATGTACTTTTAAATAATCTCTAGATTACCTATTATGATACCTACGACAATGTAAAGGCTATGTAAATAGTTGTACTGTATTGTTTAAGGAATAATGATGAAAAGATGAAAAAAAATCTATATGTATTCAGCACAGACACAATTTTTTCTCAAATATTTTGGATCTATGGTCAGTAGAATCCATGGATGGGGAGGACTAATGGTATATATAACTACACATTTATGTAAACTTTAAAACATGAAACAATAATATATTGTTTATATGTATGTTTATATATATAAAACAATAATATATTTTTATGAAATCATACATATGGAGTGAAAGTATAAAAACATGCTTAGAATGATTATGGCAATCTCAGAATAATGGTTGCTTCTGAAAAAAAGCACAGAGGAGGGAGGGCAGGCCTTTCACTGTATTTGCAACATGTATTTATTTAAAAAGGAAAAATATGGAGCAAATGATGTTAACATCTGTGAAAACCGAATGGTGGCTATATTAATATGTGCTGTATAATTTTCTGTATTTTTTGGAATACTTGAAATCCTCCTTTTTTTTGAGACATGGTCTCATCCTGACACCCAGGCTGGAGTGCAGTGGCACAATTATAGTGCACTGCTGCCTCAAACACTTGGGCTCAAGCAATCCTCCTACCTCACCCTCCGGAGTAGGTAGGATTACAAGCATGCACCACCACACCTAGCTAAGTTTTAAAATTTTTTGTAAAGATAAGAGTCTCACTATGTTGCCCAGGCTGTTCTCAAACTCCTGGCCTCATGCAGTCCTCCCACCTCTGCCTCCCAAAGCACTGAGATTACAGGCTTGGGGCACTGCACCCAACCCAAAATACTTCCTGTTTTAAAGTGAAAATATGAATTTTTATGCTCAATAATATAATACCATATTCTCATTGTTGAAACACTGGATGTAGTATTCAGATCTTCATGCTACCATGTATTAGTTACGTTTTCAGGCACATTGCTTAACCTTTGTGATGTTCCATTTTATAATCCATAAAATAAGTATAATTAAGATTAGTGTGAAAGTGCCTAGATACTGACTAAATGTTATTTGAATTTGACAGTTGGTGAATCTGTGTCTTCATAAACTTGACTTTATGAAAACGAGCTCTTTTCAGATATGTGATTTTTTTAAGTTTCTTTATTATAGAGAAATCAACAACTGATGACGATGTACAGAAATCAGACATCTCATCAAGTAGTCAAGGAGTGATAGAAAAGGAATCCTTGGGACCTCTTCTTTTGGAGGTAGGTGTCGTCATTGACTTAGAAAATGATTAAAATCTTTGTTGTAGCCAATTTGGTTTTTTCTTTTTTTTTTTTTTAATGCCTTATATCCAGTTAATAAATTATAAAACAAAGAACTTCTTACAATTTTATCATGATAACCATTTGACAGTTGTTACTGTTTCAGAATCAAAAGTGAATAATGAACATAAGAAATTTTCATGAAGGCATTCTGAGCAGTGAGATGGAAAACTTTAAGCTTATTGTGTATAGCTTTGCCTTTTATTTCTGTGGTGGTCAGGCCTAACTGGGAAAATAAAATATTAATATTAGATTTACTTGGCTAGCTAGTGTTATCTATATGTATACCATAGAATTTTACTTTTGAGTGAAAGATCCCACAGTTTATTGCAGTACGTGATTTTCTGCAGTTTTCTGAATAAAAATATTTAAATTATTTATATAAACATTCTAAGAGAATTACTATTTTAACTGTCAAACTTTGTAATGTGAAGAACTTTTAAATTTGAATGACTTTGTAATTACTATGTAATTTTCACCCCTGCATTTTCTATCTAATCTTTACTTCCTGCATTCTTAATATAAATGTCTTGTTTCCAAGCATCCTCATTACTTTAAATGCTTTCTCTCCTACATGAATGTTTAAAGACATATGTATGTATGTATATACTCATCCCTCACAATGTATACTTTCTATCTCTATGCCTAATTATGTATATTTATTTATGTAAGGATATATAAAACAAATTATCCTTTCCTTATCTTTCCTAAAGGCTCTCCTCTCTGATGAAATCTTCTTAACTACTCAGACTTGCATAGGTCTCTTTATTTTCTAATTCCTTTATATGTTTTGTGGTATTACCCCACTTCCTCCTGTTTTTGTATTAACCATAATTCCCTCTACCTACTGCTAATGTAAGAATAGTCTTAAAATTCACTTCTTTTACAGCCCCAGAAATATCACGTATTCTCGTTGCTTCACTTTTTATCTCTATAGAGATGATACTCAAATATGTACGTTTTGCTTTTACCTCTTCCCATACTTCATTCCTATAATGAATAGACACTAATAATAATAAATGCTAAATACTTTCAACTCTCCTATTAGCAACTTCTCCCTCTGAATCTAAATTCTTTATTTCCCTTCCACATTATACAAGTACTTTATTACTTCAGACTTTTGCTTTTAATTATTTTTATTCGTGGAACAAGCGCATATTTTGTAGAATTATAATATATGAAACACATTGGCTGTTGAAACTAGAATGGAAACTACTCTCTGAGCAAGTACATACACATGTAACTGGTGAGGGGAGCTAGTACGTATGATGGATGTGAATTTCTTATTGTCAAAAGAAATCAAAAAATGACAGGAAAACATTCATTCAAAATTATTATAAGAAGACAAAGTAGGAATTCACTTTTTTAGCTGATGAAATTATTACTCTGAAAACCACTGTGAATCAAAGGAAAACTGTAGCACATTACATATAAATTAAATGTTATTATGCAAGCATTTTCAAATATGAAAGAACATATCACATTAGAAATTTAGAAAACAGTATGGAGGTGTATTTAGGTTCTTGACTTCAAGGAGCTAATAATATTTTTGTTTATGAATTACAGATATGTGAAATAAAGACTATCAAATAGAATTATAAATTTTACAGACAACAAATACCTTCATTGACAACCTGTTATACCTGATGTCTTTTCTATCTTTTTTTTTTTTTTTTTTTGAGATGGCGTCTCGCTCTGTCGCCCAGGCTGGAGTGCAGTGGCGCGATCTCGGCTCACTGCAAGCTCCGCCTCCTGGGTTCATGCCATTCTCCTGTCTCAGCCTCCCGAGTAGCTGGGACTACAGGCGCCCACAACCGCGCCCCTGACCCTGTCCCCGTTAACTTAAACTTTATGGAGTTTCATCCATGGAAGCTAAAACAGGAAGGGTAGAAAAGCTACCAAGAGATGTTTTCATTGAATAATCCACATTACAGGCTTGAGATGCACTGTTCAACATAATAGCCAGTAGCAACATATGGCTATTAAAATTTAAATTAGGGCCAGTCACAGTGATTCACACCTGTAATCCCAACACTTTAGGAGGCTAAGGCAGGAACATCATTTGAAGCCAGGAATTAGAGACCAGTTGGGTAGTGTAGTAAAACCCCATCTGTACAAAAAAATGAAAAAAGGTAGCTGGTCATGGTGACACATGCCTTTGGTCCCAGCTACTTGGGAAGCTGAGGCAGGAGGATTGCATGAGCCCAGGAGTTTGAGGCTACAGTGAGACTTGATTGCACCACTGCACTCCAGCATGGTCAACAGAGCAAGACCCTGTCTTTATTAAAAAAAAAAATGTTTTTAATTAAATAAAGTTAAAAATTCAATGCTTCAGTCTCACCAGCCATATTTAAAGTGTTTGGTATCCATATGTGGTCAGTAGCTACTGTATTAGACAATATAAATATAGAATATTTTCATCATTGCAGAAAGTTCAGTTTGACAACACTAGTGTAAGAGGGACTTGCCCAGATAGAAGATCCCCAGAGGTAAAAAATGAACAAATATCCACCACCATACTATGAGAAATTCTCACCATTCAGAATTGTTCATTTCTCCTTTTATTTATTTATTTATTTATTTTATTTTATTTTATTTTATTTTATTTTATTTATTTATTTTTGAGACAGAGTCTCTGTCACCCAGGCTGGAGTGCAGTGGTGCGATCTCAGCTCACTACAAGCTCTGCCTCCCGGGTTCACGGCATTCTCCTGCCTCAGCCTCCTGAGTAGCTGGGACTACAGGTGCCCAACACCACGCCTGGCTAACTTTTTTGTATTTTTAGTAGAGACAGTGTTTCACCGTGTTAGCCAGGATGGTCTTGATCTCCTGACCTCGTGATCCGCCCACCTCAGCCTCCGAAAGTGCTGGGATTACAGGTGTGAGCCACTGCTCCTGACCTATTTCTGTTTTTAAAAATATAAAATAAAGTTAGCACAGGTAAAGAATGAAGATCCTGGAAGAAATTTTTGCACATCTAAAGAGAAGGTGACGTTAGAATTTATTTATTCAACAAAGATTTGTTGAATACCTAGAGTGTGTCAGACACTGGATATCTACATCATGGAATTACTATAAAAATTAAGTGACACAATTTCTTAGCAGAGTACTTTACACATAGTACTCATTAAGTCCAGTATAGGCATTTTTTTAAAAGCTCATTTCCTCCCTTTGCTGTCTAAAATTCCTCTGCCTGCTGGTCAGAGTTCTGCATTATTTGACTGTAACCGTCCTGTTTCCTTTGGTCCATAAGAAAACTCTTATTTCAATCAGGGAGGTCTCACTATGTCTTGCACATGCATTCTAGCTTCATCAACTTGCTTTGTATGATTCCCTACATTTCTTTGGGTTTTTTTTTGTTTTTTGTTTTTTGAGATGGAGTCTTGCTCTGTCGCCCAGACTGGAGTGCAGATCTTGGCTCACTGCAGGTTCCGCCTCCCGGGTTCACGCCATTCTTCTGCCTCAGCCTCCCAAGTAGCTGGAACCACAGGCGCCCGCTACCATTCCCTAATTTTTTTTTTGTATTTTTGTAGAGATGGAGTTTCACCATGTTAGCCAGGATGGTCTCGATCTCCTGACCTCGTGATCCACCCGCCTCAGCCTCCCAAAGTGCTGGGGTTACAGGCATGAGCCACTGCACCCGACCACCATTCCGTACATTTCTTTGTGGCTTTTGACACTTGCTGACCACTCATTCCCACTACCTTAAACATTCCATGGCCATGGCACCTTTCACAGTGTTCTTTCTCTACCCCTCTGGTTACTCCTCAGCCTTTTTCTCAGATTTCTTTCTTTAATTGCCTCTTAAATGTTAGTATCCCCCAGGATTCTAGCCTTGGCTCTTTCCCTTTTTTTATTCTGTACACATTTCCTGGGAAGGTTTATCTGTGTCTTTGTCTGTATAACATATACACATATATGTGAATTACATGTTTGAAATCAATTGCAATTCTCTGATTTCACGCAATAGAAATCAACTCTGACTAAGCAAATATGAATTTATTGGAATGCTATTTGGATATCATAGAACCATGCTTGGAAACGGGATGAAATCAAGGTACCTTGAGGGTGGAAAGCAAAAGCTTTGTTAACAGTCTCTTTGAAAGAACTATCTGGGCAATGCCCTGCTGCTAGAATGAATGTACTCCTGCTATGTTTAGCTTTTTGTAATCCTTAAGATTCACATTTAAGGAGGAAGTCTCCCAGTGGCCTGATTAAGTATCCCATAAGACTTTATGTAGTGGGGAAGAAAATTTCCCAGAGGAAATCAGAGTATCCTTTACTAGGGGAAAAGATGATTGTAGTTAAAAACAAACAGGCTGGGCGCAGTGCGTCACGCCTGTAATCCCAGCACTTTGGGAGGCCGAGGCGGGTGGATCACTTGAGGTCAGGAGTTTGAGATCAGGCTGGCCAACATGGCGAAATCCCATCTCTACTAAAAATGTAAAAATTAGCCAGGCGTGGTGGTGAGCGCCTGTAATCCCAGCTACTCAGGAGGCTGAGGCAGGAGAATCCCGTGAACCTGGGAGGCGGAGGTTGCAGTGAGCTGAAATTGCACCATTGCACTCCAGCCTGGGCAACAGAGTAAGACTCCGTCTCAAAATAAATAATAAGTAAAAAATAAACAAGAGACCCAAATGATTACTATATGTACCTGTGAATCACAAAGGTCTATCCTTAGCCCAGATCTCTCTTCCAAGCTTCTGTTTCAATACATCCTGCTGCCTTTTAAAGATTTCCAGTTTTCCCAAAGTGGACTCAAACTTTGGAGGTTGGAGGTATTTTGGGGCATCTCAGCAGACTTGTGACAGTGGGGTCACCTCAAGTTTTGGAAAAGCAATGAAAAATGACCAGTGCTGTGATAACATCCAGTTTACTCACGTGACCTGGGATAGTTCATTTTGTACCATCCGTCCCAGATTTGTTGCCGTAATCTGGGACGGACAGTACAAAATTTGTTGACATGACTTGGGGAGGAGTGTTCCTTGTGCTCCCTTTTCATTAGCATTCTGGAAAGAAATCAAAACTTGTATGTGGTGCTCACTTTGGCAGCACATATACTAAAATCAGAACAATACCGAGAAGGTTATCATAGCCTCTGCACAAGGATGACACACAAATTTGTGAATTATGTCATATTTTTCAGCTGAACCCAACTTATACCACAGGCAAAACCCTCAAGGGCATCAAAGAATATAAAAGCAAAAAGCTTCACTGAAAGGACAGCACCTTTGAATATTAAAGGAACATCAGATACAAAAGAACCAGTGTAAGAGCTCTGGAAACTCAAAAAACCAGAGTGTTTTCTTACATCCAAACCACTGCACTAACTCCCCAGCCATGGTTCGTAACCAGCCTGAAATGATTCACGTGACAGACTAAGAATTCAGAATCTTGATGGCAACAAAGATCATTAAGATTCAGGAGAAAGTTGAAACCCAATCCAAGGAATGTTAGGAATCCAGTAAAATGATATTAGAGATTAAAGATAAAATAGCTGTTTTAAGAAAGAACCAAACTGATCTGATAGAGCTGAAAACCTCACTACAAGAAAAATTTCGTAATTGGAAATATTAATGACAGAATCGACCAAGCTGAGGAAAGAATCTCAGAGCTCGAAGACCAGTTCTTCAGCCAACTTAGACAGAAATAAAGAAAAAAGAATAAAAAAGAATGAACAAAACCTCTGAGAAATATGGGATTATGTAAAGAGACTAAACCTACAGCTAGTGTCCCTGACCAAGAGGGAGAGTATATTAGTCAATTTCCACACTGTTATAAAGAATACCTGATATTGGGCCAGCTGCGGTGACTCACGCCTGTAATCCCAGCACTTTGGGAGACCATGGTGGGCGGATCACTTGAGGTCAGGAGTTCGAGACCAGCCTGGCCAACATGGTGAAACCCCGTCTCTACTAAAAATACAAAAATTAGTCTGGCGTGGTGGCACATGCCTGTAATCGCAGCTACTCAGGAGGCTGACGCAGGAGAATCTCTTGAACCCTAGAGGCCGAGGTTCCGGTGAGCCAAGATCACGCCACTGCACTCCAGCCTAGGTGACAGCAAGACCCTGTCTCAAACAAACAACAAACAAAAAACCCGTGAGACTGGGTAATTTATAAAGGAAAGGGGAGTGTTTTTGTTTGTTTGGTTGGTTTTGTTTTTTGAGAGAGTCTCGCTCTGTCGCCCAGGCTGGAATGCAGTGACACAGTGTTGGATTACTATAACCTCCACCTCCTGGGTTTAAGCAATTCTCGTGCCTCAGCCTCCTGAGTACCTGGGACTACAGGCATGTACCACCATGCCCGGCTAATTTTTGTATTTTTAGTAGAAATGGGGTTTTGCCATGTTGGCCAGTCTGGTCTCAAACTCCTGGCCTCACATGGTCCACTCGCATTGGCCTCCGAAAGTGCTGGAATTACAGGCATGAGCTACTGTGTCTGGCTTGAAAGAGGTTTAATTGACTTCCAGTTCCACGTGGCTAGGGAGGCCTCAGGAAATTTACAATTACAGCAGAAAGTAAAGGAGAAGCAAGTACGTTCTTCACCAGGCGGCAGGAGAGAGAAAGTGAGAGAGAGAACGAGGATGTGCCACACTTTTTTTTTCAACTTTTAAGTTCTAGGGTACATGTGCAAGACGTGCAGGTTTGTTACATAGCCAAATGTGTGCCATGGTAGTTTGCTGCACAGATCAACCCATCACCTAGGTATTAAGCCCAGCATCCATTAGCTATTCTTCCTCGTACTCTCCCTCCTGCCACCCCTGCCCCCAACAGGCCTCAGTGTGTGTTCCCTCCGCCATGTGTCCACGTGTTCTCATTGTTCAACTCCCACTTATAAGTGAGAACATGCAGCATTTGGTTTGATGTTCCTGCATTAATTTGCTGAGCATAACAGCTTCCAACTCCATCCATGTCCCTGCAAAGGACCATGATCTCATTCCTTTTTATGACTACATAGTATTCCATGGTGTGTATTTACCACATTTTCTTTATCCGGTCTATCATTGATGGGCATTTAGGTTGATTCTAGGCCTTTGCTATTGTGAATAGTGCTGTGGTGAACATACATGTGCATGTATCTTTATAACAGAATGATTTATGTTCCTTTGGATATATACTCAGTAATGGGATTGCTGGGTCATATGGTATTTCTGCCTCTAAATCTTTGAGGAATCGCCACACTGCCTTCCACAATGGTTAAACTAATTTACACTCCCACCAACAGTCTAAAAGCATTCCTTTTTCTCTGCAACCTTGCCAGCATCTATTGTTTTTTGACTTTTTAATAATCACCATTCTGACTGGCATGAAATGGTATCTCACTGTGGTTTTGATTTGCATCTCTCTAATGATCAGTCATGTTGAGCTTCTTTTCATATGTTTGTTGGCTACATGAATGTTTTCTTTTGAGAAGTGTCTGATCATGCCCTTTGCCTGCTTTTTAATGGGGTTGTTTGGTTTTTTCTTGTAAATTTGTTTAAGTTCCTTGTAGACTCGATATTAGACCTTTCTCAGATGGATAGATTGCAAAAATTTTATCCCATTCTTTAGGTTGTTCACTCTGATGATAGTTTCTTTTGCTGTGGAGAAGCTCTTGAGTTTAATTAGATCCTATTTGTTAATTTTTGCTTTTGTTGCAGTTGCTTTTGGCATTTTCATCATGAAATCTTTGCTCATACCTATGTACTGAATGGTATTGCCTAGATATTCTTCTAGGATTGTTATAGTTTTGGATGGTGTCTTTTATTCCTAGAACTTTGTCCAGTCACAGTCACTTGGGTAGTCACATTTAAAGCCAGGGCCCTATGAGAATCCTTGGCTAATGTGAACCCTTCCATGAGACACATGGTGGTCTTCTTCAAAGGATGACATCCTGGGCAGAGTTTGGAAAAGTTCTCAGATTGATTACTGAGTGCATAGGCATTTGTTGTCTTCTCTGTATGCAGTAAAACTAGCTGTCAGGTCTTGGAGGAATAGGAAGTTTCCTTCCCAGGAGCACACTTTTTAGTTAATTAGATAAACAACATATGAGGGAAACTTGTAGAACAAGAACAGGTAATAACAGATTGTATTAACCAGACATACTTTTAAAAAATAGAGATGCTTCTATATTCGTGGAAATAGTCTCAAAAAGTATTCCCTGAAATGTTACTAGTCTCTTGAGCACGGAATTCTGGCAGATCTTCCACTATCAACCTCATTTTTATATTTTTATATTTTAATTTTTTATAAGTATATATTTATAAGAAAATGCAAGTTAAATTGTATTTATACTGATGCAAAGAACATTTTAAAAGAAGTTTCAGGTCTATTTTTGAAAAATAAATCTGTTTTTAAATTATTTCTATTTTTATATAAACTTCAAGGCACGTAAATATTGATCACCTACTATGAGACTTATAGCTAATCTGAGCAGTTTTATAAACCCAATTTAGATATGAGGTACTTTCCCATGCTCATCTAAACCCAAAATATTTTTACAAAGAGTTTATCTAGTATTGAGATTTTAAAGATTATTAATCACATCCCTGTCTCCTTTGCATTATGGACTAAGTAAGTCACAGCAATCAGGTAGAATAAAAATAGCTTTATTCCTTTTTGTTCTTGCTAAAGAAAATATTAGCAATATTTTAAATGAGAACAATGGGTTGTGCTTCAATCTTGCTTTAAATCTTGTTTATATTCTTTGTGATGAAGTGATAATGGAGATGTATTACTAAATTTAATTTAATATTTGGTTTAAATAATCTTGTCCATTCATCTGTTGGCAGACACTTAGCTTGATTCTCATATCTTGGCTATTGTGAATAATGCTGCAGTGAACATGGGAGTGCAAACATCTCTTGGACATACTGATTTCATTTCCTTTGGATATATACTCAGTACTGAGATTACTGGATCATATGGTAGTTCTATTTTTAGTTTTTTGAGGAACCTCCCTACTATTTCCCATAATAGATGTTCTCTTTTCTTCACATCCTCACCTACACTTAACAGATATGAAGTGATATCTCATCATAGTTTTAATTTGCATCAACCTAAGTGTTCAAAAATGGATGAATGGAATAAGAAAATGTGGTATATACACAGAGCGGAATACTATTCAGCCTTTATAAAGGAAATCCTGTCATCTGCGACAACATGTATGAACCTAGAAGACATCATGTTAATTAAAAACCAGGCACAGAAAGACAGATACCACATGATCTCACTTACATGTGGGATCTAAAAAAGTCAAACTCATAAGAGAGAGTAGAATGGTGGTTACCAGGGTCTGTGTGAAGGGTGAGTGGATTGGAGGGATGTTGGTCAAAAGATAAAAACCTTTCAATTAGGAAAAATAAGTTCAAGAGATCTATTGTACATTATGGTGACTGTAGTTAATAACAATTCTTTTATACCTGAAAATTGCAAAGAGAATAGCTTTTAAGTGTTTTCACCACAAAAAATGATAAGTATATGAGGGAGTGCTTATGTTCATTAGCTTGATTTGGCCATTCAACAATGTATACATATTTGAAAACATGTATACCATAAATATATATTAGTTTTTCTCAATTAAAAAAAAATCATCGTAGCTGAAAAACGCACCTCACAAAAATAAGGTAGAGGCAAATGGAAAACTATGTCATTGGATGTGTTTACTAAATTATGATACTCATTTTTAAATCCCACCCACAAACTTTGCAAAGGTTTTTATTGACAGTCCAGTTTCCTTGATTAAAAAAAAAAAAAAAAAGATTCTTCCAAACATCAGAAGGTATTGCATTTTCACATTAAAAAAAAAAAAGGGCCTGGCACAGAGGCCCATGCCTGTAATCCCAGAACTTTGGGAGGCCAAGGCAGATGGATCACCTGAGGTCAGGAGTTTAAAACCAACTTGGCCAACATGATGAAACCCCATCTCTACTAAAAATACAGAAATCAGTGGGGCACGGTGGCACATGCCTGTAATCCCAGCTACATGGGAGGCTGAAGCAGGAGAATCACTTGAATCCAGGAAGCATAGGTTGCAGTGAGCCAAGATTGCGCCACTGCACTCTCTCAAACAAAAAATAAATAAAAAGAAAAAAGGGCCACCACTGAGAATCTAATTGGAACATTTTTCAACAGATAAAATGCTCTAAGGTTTTAAACTGATAAGATAAATTGTACAAGCTATTCATGTCATTTTCAGTATCACTGTCATTTTCAGAAACAAAATTGTACAGTGGTAACATTTCCAAACATCCATTTTCACATGCTCTCTCTATGGTGTTAGTGTCTTTTTAAAAAGCAGTTTACTTTTTATTCATTGTTAAAATTTCATCTTAATCCTGAAGGAAAAAAAAAAATGTGTTTACTTCTTGGCGAGTATCTGCTAGACAGCGAACTTGGTACCCTGGCCTTTTTTTAAAAGAAAAATGAGTAACCCGTCAACATTGTTAGACAGGTCTTTTAATTTTGCCGTAGATAACCAGCAGACCCTGTATGATCCAAAGGATTTTTATGGTCATTTTACATTTTGTTACAAAATTCTGTAAATGTTCTATTTTTTCAGGATTCTTATTGTATTGCTTATATACATTCTGCAGCAAGTAAGCTGCAACATGTTGCAATAAATGAAAAGATTACAAATAAGTAAGGTGCCACAGTCTGCATTCTGGCTCTTCCTCAGGATACCAGGGTTTCTGTAATATGTGACTGTCTGCACTGAGTCAGGCACCAGAGTGTTAATACGCTTAAGCTTAATTTCTTTATTATGTTTTAGTTTACAATATACATAGAGGTTCTAACTTTTCCCCTGCACCCTTGTGGATATTATATGCCCCACAGGATGCAAATGTCTCCTTTTGGAGACCCCTGGCTCCATCTCAGTGCATAGGAAGCCCCTGTGATTTGGCTCCTGTCCACCTCTGCTGTACCATATACTCCAGCAGCTCCAAACTGCTTGTTCGTTTTCTTTTTGTGCTGTGCTCTCTCCACTTACTGGAATGTTCTTCCTTCAATCCTCTTCCTCCTCCACTATGCCTTTTATATGTTAGGTAGGGGTCTGTATCTTTCTTTGACCCCCACCCTGATCCCAAATTAGGCATCCTTCTGTGTGCTTGTAGACTATTTTGTGTATGTCTCTGATCTGCATTTTATCACTCATATTTTATTATGTTTATGTCTTTTTCTCCTACAGTACCACAGTTTCCTTGAGGACAGAGACCAGGTCTTGACATATATTTCTGATCTCTTTTTTAATAGAAAAATGTATAGTTTAATTTTTTCTTTTATCTTTCAATATCCAAACCATTGTTTTCTTTTGATTTTGCAGGCTTTGGATGGATTTTTCTTTGTTGTGAACTGTGAAGGGAGAATTGTATTTGTGTCAGAGAATGTAACCAGCTACTTAGGTTACAATCAGGAGGAATTAATGAATACCAGCGTCTACAGCATACTGCACGTGGGGGATCATGCAGAATTTGTGAAGAATCTGCTACCAAAATCACTAGGTAAACAGAAATGTGTTTTTAAAAAGAATGCTAGCTCTCTGTATCTTCTCCTTATGTAATATGTATAATCTATAATACCTGATTATTACATTTATAATTCATAGTATTATATATGTTATATGTATTTAAAATATTTTTTCAATGTAGTTTCAGTCTACGATATAAATATGAAGGGGAGTTTCATCAAATAACTGGAGAGCATTCCTTTCAGCTTCTTCCTTTATACTGTGTCATGCCACAGTAGTTGGAGAGAATTATTTTCAATTTTGATTGTGTTCAAGAAAGAGACAAATGTATATCCTTTCCTTTACCCTGCTCACAGAAAAAAGAATAGAAATGAGAAAGAGAGGGAGTGAGAGGGAGGGAAGAAGGAAAGAATATATGTCATATACCTACTAAAATTAATGTTTTTACACTTAAGTGCTTTAACGGAGGAGTTCCAAGTATGGTTGGATGGGCTATTCACTGCTGAGGAGCCTAGCTGAGAGGATGGATGGAGTCTAATTTCTAGTGTCTCTTCTATTCACTGAACCCTGTGCCTTGGGGCAGGGCTGGGACTTTAGGAGTTAGGGGATTTTTTCTAATTCTTGTAAAGGCATGGATGGACTAACCGCAGGCCTTTGTTTACTTCTTGAATTTTCAGGCTCCTCTAAAGTTTTTCAGTGCTCAAGTTCCAGTTACTACTAGTGATTGCGTTGCTACCTTTACATCTGAGTGTGTGTATTTTTCAATAGTATACATTTTGTAGATAAATAAGAAATTTTTCGTATTACTTTTCAGATTCCAGTCTGTTTTAGATTTTTTTTTCCTTTTTTTCCACATAGTTTATTTGTTCAGTGGACTCTGAAATAAAAGCAGTTTATCACGCAGATAAATTTACCACACATCAGTTTTTCAGACAGATACTGTGTGATAAAGTATCTGAGTTGGAGAGTTAGGACTCTACCATACCGTTTAGTATGGAAACTGAGGCATGTGGTCAAGGAAGTTAAACAATGTAAGATTCCCCTGATGTCACTGTAGGTAATACTTAAGATTTCTTTCCCTAGCCATGGACTGTAGATTCTTTTGTTCTACTGTTCACAAATTTTGAGGACTACTGGTGTATGGATTTAACTGAGCTATTGCATTTTATTTTGTATCAAAAAAAACTAACTTAATTTTAGTCTCATGTTGAGTAACAAGATATTTGTTGGGTTTAGCAGCCTTCCTGGTTGGAAAGAGGCTTGCGGTCACAGAAAACAAGGATGAGCTGTTTTCTGACTTCTGAAGAAGGGGCTTGTTGTTTGTGGAAGGGCCACATTACCTGTTCTGCCTGGTTCTCAGGATGCTGTAGATCTATGACTATTCAGGTTCCCCCAAATCTCTGCCAGTAGGTAAATGTGGAGGGAGTGTCATCTACTAGCTTATGTGCTTGCTGGTGATGCTGCTCCTGGCTGCTTACAAGACAGTGATCCTCAGCTGGCCTGACAATTCATTGTTGCCTCTCTGAGCAGCCTTTCACAATAGGGAGGAATATGAAGTTTTTGCTACGGAGGTATCTTTCTCTCATTCTCCCAATAATAGAAGAACAGAAACATTGAAAAAAATAATACTACTTTCTTATACAGTAGTGTAGACAAACAAAGATAGGGCAAGCTCAGTAATAATAGAATAGATCACATAATCTTACAGTGTTGGTTGATCATCCATTAGAAACCAATGAGATGGTCCCACCAAAAGAATAAAGGCCAACTACACTAACTTAGAAAAGCCAATAGCTTCTTTCAAGGTATTTCCAAAAAGCATTTAGAAGAAAATAAATTATAGTACCTATGTTTAAACCTTTATTATTAGAATAATCAAAGTATTAGAAAATTAAGGAAAGAGACTAAGTAGAATCATTTTATGTGTATTTCATTATCAACCACTGGGGAAAACAAAAATGAAATCAAGATTCAGAACCTATCAAGGAAGAAATTTGAAGAAAAATTTAGGATCATTATTTATATATGTACTCACCTTATATAAATATATACATGATTCAAAGCACTGCCTTCTTATTTTTGATTTGTTATTTCCAAGGAGAAATTTTGAAGAAAAAAGTTAAAAGTCAAACTTTTAAAATTGCTTTTGAATTTACAGATTTAGAAGATTTCAGTGTCTAAAATCTGTACTTTTTAAGCATAACATTTTATTTATAAGAAACAAAATCTGAATGCTGGGAAGCTGGTATGGTGAGAAATTTTGTCCAAAAGCACAAGTGTACATGGATATACTTATACTTGCACAGATGGTTATAAAAAGATTATATTGTGAAAGGCTAAGATTACAAAGAATGAGATGTTAGTGAACATAGACTTATTTGTGAAATTCTAATAAATTGGAACTTGAAGTTTGAAAAAAGAAATTTTAGAAAGCAAGTCTTTTTATAAATTCATACCATTTATATCTCAAATGATGGAGACACAATAGTACTTAAGAGCATAGCCTTTCTGGTATAAAACAGAAATGGGCTGTGCATTCTGACTCTGCTACTTAATTAGCAGTGTGACCTTGGACAAGACATTTGACCCCTCTACTCCTCATCCTTGATCGGAAGGTTAAGGGGTAAGTGTTGATTAGCGTATTTCTTGGCTCGTATTAAATTCTTTTTGTTTTAGCTATTATTATTCCTGTTACTCGCTTTTTCTAAATGTTTTGGAGCTTTTAACTTCTGAATGGTAGATCTTCCATTATTATTAACAATTACTAGCTTGTTTTGATTATGCTTTTAGCTTAGAAATTGATGTGAAGGAAGGACAATCTTGTCCTTTCATAGTGTGCTCTTAGAAGCACATAGAAATTATTCTGTAGAAATTGAGGCAAATTTTTTTTATAGATCACATTCAGTAGGATAGTTCCGTTTTTCTTTTTTCTTATTTATTTATTTATTTATTTATTTATTTATTTATTTATTTTTGAGACAGAGTTTCGCTCTTGTCACCCAGGCTGGAGTGCAATGGCATGATCTCAGCTCACTGCAACCTCTGCCTCCTGGGTTCAAGCAATTTTCCTGCCTCATCTTCCCAAGTAGCTGGGATTACATGCGCCCACTAACACGCCCAGCTAATTTTTGTATTTTTAGTAGAGATGGGGTTTCACCATGTTGGCCAGGCTGGTCTCGAACTCCTGATCTCAAGTGATCTGCATGCCTCGGCCTCTGAAAGTGTTGGGATTACAGGAGTGAGCCACCACGCTGGACCCTGTTCTTCTTTTTTAAACTGTAGTGCTAAACTGCTACTTTTACCTCTACAGGGGGCTTTTGTTAGTCATTTTTTAATACTTTGGGTTTGTTTTACTAGGTTTTTAAAACATTATCAGTGGCATTTATCCTTTTAAAGAGGAATCATATGGTGAGTTAAGAAAGGAATTGCATGAAGATTAGGCATGTTGCTTTCTAGCTAGTGAAAACTGCACCCTCCTGCACACAAAATACTGAATTTTGTCAGAAGCTTTGTACCTCTAGTATAGATCTATCCTCTTGTTTCCATTCCACAGAGTATACGGGACCTTATGTGTGTGATGCTGTTGTCTTTTTGCATAAATATGTAGCTCACTACCTACTGTTTAAAAGAAGATTCAAGTTCAAAAAAGTTTTGTCATGGTAAACTATTAATAGTTCAGTTAACTTAAAACAATCTAACCTTGTGAAATCAGGGTATCTAAAAAGATCACCTAAAATATTTAGCAGCTTATATTTGAGGGGCCTATAAGTTTGGAATTGAACTTGCTGTTAATTATTATTGTTTTAAGAAGATATGATAGTTGACATGTAAATTATTACCAAAATGACTTTAGTTTCTTTTGTTGTGGTGATTATTTTCAACTTTTTTTTTCACATCTCAAAAAGTGTTTTATACAATTTAGATATACTGACCACCATAATAGGTCATGAAATTAAACTTCCAGGAAGCACCTTTCTCATCTTCATCACTGTCTGCTCTTCTCTTGGCTCCTTAATCCTACCTTAATTCCTAACCATTCCTCCCCCTCTTTTCCTTTTCTCTACCTTCATTCCTTTTACCTGAACTGAGTGTGATTAGATATTTAGCTCTTCTTCTAGTAACATTCTGCAAGTAGCTTTCTTTGTAGACACCTTCAGAAAGTTGAAACTGTCCCTGATAACCGAATAGATCAGGGTAAACATTATCGAAGCCAAGCTGTAAACAAAAACTTAAAGCCTTCTTTTTTTTAACTTCTATTTTAGGTTCAGTGGTACACGTGCAAGGTGTGTTACATAGGTAAACTCATGTCATGGGGGTTTGTTGTTCAGATTATTTCGTCACCCAGTGTATTAGTCCATTTTCACACTGTAATAAAGAACTTCCCTGAGACTGGGTAATTTATAAAGGAAAGAGGTTTAATTGACTCGCAGTACCACATGGCTGGGGAGGCCTCAGAAAACTTACAATCATGGGAGAAGAGGAAGCAATTGCCTTCTTCACAAGGAGGCAGGAGAGAGAGAGAGCAAAGGAAGAACTTCCAGACGCTTATAAAACCATCAGATCTCTTGAGAACTCACCATCAGGAGAACAGCATGGGGGGAACTGCCCCATGGTCCATTCACCTCTCTCTCCCTCAACACATGTGGATTACAGGTCCCTCCCTCAATATGTGGGGATTACAATTTGAGATGAGATTTGGGTGGCAACACAGAGCCAAACCATATTAACCAAGGTACTAAGCCTAGCCCCCAATAATTATTTTTTCTGATGCTGTTGCTCCTCCCAGCCTCCACCGTCAAGTAGGCGCAGTGTCTGTTCTGCTTTGTGTTTGTGAGTTCTCATCATTTAGTTCACACTTACAAGTGAGAACATGCAGTGTTTGGTTTTCTGTTCCTGTGTTAGTTTGCTAAGGATAATGGCCTCCATTTCCGTCCATGTTCCTGCAAAGGACATGGTCTCATTCTTTTTTGTGGCTGTATAGTATTCCATGGTGTATATGTACCACATTTTCTTTATCCAGTCTGCCATTGATGGTCATTGAGGTTGACTCCATGTCTTTGCTATTGTGAATACTGTGGCAGTGAACATACACTTGCATCTGTCTTTATGGTGGAATGATTTTTGTTCCTTTGGGTATATATCCAGTAATGAGATTGCTGGGTTAAATGGTAGTTCTGTTTAGTTCTTTTAGGAATTATCACACTGCTTTCCACAATGGTTGAGCTAATTTACACTCCCACCAACAGTGTATAAGCATTCCCTTTTCTCCACAGCCTTGCCAGCATCTGTTATTTTTTGATGTTTTAATGATAGCCATTCTGACTGGTGTGAGATGATATCTCATTGTGGTTTTGATTTGCATTTCTCTAATAATAATCAGTGATACTGAGCTTCTTTTCACATGCTTGTTGGCCATATGTGTGTCTTCTTTTGAAAAAGTGTCGATGCCCTTTGCCCACTTTTTAATGGGGTTGTTTTTTCCTTGTAAATTTCTTTAAGTTCCTTATGAATACTGGATATTGGACCTTGTTAGATGCATGGTTTGCAAATATTTTCTTCCTTTCTGTAGGTTCTCTTTACTTTCTTGACAGTTTCTTTTGCTGTGCAGATGATCTTACATTTAATTAGGTCCCATTTGTCAATTTTTGCTTTTGTTTTCATCGCTTTTGGCATCTTCATTGTGAAATCTTTGCCCGTTCCTGTGTCCAGAGTGGTATTGCCTAAGTTGTCTTCCAAAGGTTTTTATAGTTTTGGGTTTTACATTTAAGTCTTTAATCCATCTTGTGTTGATTTTTGTATATGGTGTAAGAAAGAGGTCCAGTTTTAATCTTTTGCATGTGGCTATCCAGTTATCCCAGCACCATTTATTGACTAGGGAGTCAATTTCCCCATTGCTTGTTTTTGTCAGCTTTGTCAAAGATCAGATGGCTGTAGGTGTGCGGCCCTATTTTTAGTCTTGGTATTCTGTTCCATTGGTCTATGCATCTATTTTTGTACCATGCTGTTTTGGTTACTGTACCCCTGTAACATAGTTTGAAGTTAGATAACGTGATGCCCCCAGCTTTGTTCTTTTGGCTTAGGATTGCCTTGGCTATTTGGGCTCTTTTTTGGTTCCATATGAATTTTGAAATAGTTTTTTCTAGTTCTGTGAAAAATGTCATTGGTAGCTTGGTAGGAATAGCATTGAATCTGTAAATTGCTTTGACAGTATGGCCATTTTAATGATGTTTATTCTTCCTATTCATGAGCACGGGACATTTTTCCATGTGATTGTGTCATCTCTTTCTTTGAGTAGTGTTAACAAATCCTTTTCTTTTTTTTCTTTTCTTTTTTTTGTTTTTGGAGACGGAGTCTTGCTCTGTCGCCCAGGCTGGAGTGCAGTGGCGCGATCTCGGCTCACTGCAAGCTCCGCCTCCCAGGTTCACGCCATTCTCCTGTCTCAAGCTCCTGAGTAGCTGGGACTACAGGTGCCCGCCACCATGCCAGGCTAATTTTTTGTATTTTTAGTAGAGACAGGGTTTCACTGTGTTAGCCAGGATGGTCTTGATCTCCTGACCTCATGATCCACCTGCCTCAGCCTCCCAAAGTGCTGGGATTACAGGCATGAGCCACCACGCCTGGCACAAATCCATTTTTTATCATAGGGTCTATTTACTTTAGTTGGAGAGTTTTCCTAATAATTAGACAACTTAATCCATTTATTCAGTACATGAGAAGAGAGCTCTAAAAATGAATGGATATGCTAGTTTTTACATTCATTTTTCTTTTTTTCTTCCCTTTCCTTCCACTCTTTAGCCTGTATGTGCTCCAAAAGTGGAGGGGAGGACCTTGGACAGAAATCCTATATAACTAAACCAGACATGCATATAAAAATGTTATTCATAGCTCTTCATTTTCCACATTGTTCCCCCAACAGAATAGAAACTTCATTTCCTTTTGAAAATAGTAATATGTGTTTGTTGTAACTGGGGACTTGAAATGATTGTTTCTATTAAAATCACTACTGATATTTGAATCAAGCATCAAAGTATCTTATGTATTTTATTATGAAATTTTAAAGTATAAATGACTTTAGAGATAATGTAGTGTATTATTTTATTTTAAAAAATGAGACAATGAGCATCAAAGATTAATTAACCCAAACCTTAGAACTTGCTAATAGCAGAACCCAAGACTTCTTACTCCAATATGGGTTTGCTTCCCTGATTTCCTCTAACACTTAATAAAGGATGAGATGGAAAAAAGGAAGGAGGGTCACTGGAGAGTTTAAGGTAGGAAAATGTTTGGAACAGTAAAAAAGTAGCCTTGGCCAGGCATGGTGACTCACACCTGTAATCCCAGCACTTTGGGAGGCCGAGATGGGTGGATCATTAGGTCAGGAGTTTGAGACCAGCCTGGCCAACATGGTGAAACCCTGTTTCTACTAAAATACAAAAATTAGCCCAGCGTGGTGGAGCACGCCTATAATCCCAGCTACTCGGGAGACTGAGGCAGGAGAATCGCTTTAACCCAGGAGGCGCAGGTTGCGGTAAGCCGAGATCACACCATTGCACTCCAGCCTGGGTGACAAAGTGAGACTCCATCTCAGAAAAAAAAAAAGGCAGCCTTAAAAACTCTCTGATCATCTCATGACCACATGATTTAAACATGACACTATGACTGGGAAATTATGACCTACCACACAGTGGTTTTTACTTGAAATGGATACCTTTTTGCAACTGAATTCATTTTTCCTATACTGGATCAGGTAACATTCCTTTTTTAGCCATTTTTTTAATATAATAATATTGATTATCCACTATATCCAAGGTATTGTAGCATATGAACTGTGCCAGTTAAGTAAAATAAAGCACAAGGAGAAAATGGTTATGAGAAATTGAGATTGCTCTATATTCTTAATATTTTTTTGAGTCACAGACTCTAAGAAAATTGAAATCTCCCCCAGAAAGGTGCACATCCACACAAAAGCCAACCTTAAGAATCCATGATTGCCAAGTTAAAACCCCACTTATCAATATACCTGTGGTTTTGAATCATTTCATTGTCAAAGTATAACTGGAAACCAACTGAAAAACTCATTAATTAACTGCTGTAAAATTCTGAGCAAAATGACTAGTAAGTTTTAATTTTTAATTTTTGTCTTTGATGATAATATTTGAGGGGAAGATCCCATGTATTTTCTTGGAAATGTTACAGTTTTCTAATTGGTAGACATTTAGATTTGCTAGGGAGATAAGTATTCTATTGCCTCAGGATAATGTTAGATGTGAAGAGGTCAGTCTGTCTTTTAATCTGAGTGTCTAATTAAGCAGATCGCTTAAAGTACATCTTTTGTATCTTCAGAGTTTGTGCTTTTTCACCATATTCACAAGCACGTAATCAATTTTTCTTCCTCAGTAAATGGAGTTCCTTGGCCTCAAGAGGCAACACGACGAAACAGCCATACCTTTAACTGCAGGATGCTAATTCACCCTCCAGATGAGCCAGGAACCGAGAACCAAGAAGCTTGCCAGCGTTATGAAGTAATGCAGTGTTTCACTGTGTCACAGCCAAAATCAATTCAAGAGGATGGAGAAGGTAAAGCCAAATGTTCATTTTAAAGTGTTTATTTCTTCTGTGACTTTAAGGAAAGGAGAGGAAATTAATTATAAACTGCCTTTTTCAGATAGTATTTTTGGTTACTATAGTATGTATCATAGTAGCTATTCCATTTGCTATATATTCTTAATACTTAAAAAACAATAATTACATCTAGAATCGTTCCTTTAATATGCCCCCCAGATTCTTAGTTTTAAGCTGGCATTCCCACTAAAATGTCAAATAATTCAGACCAACTTGCTGTCTAGAAATAAGAGATGTAACTAACTGCTGCCAGTTGGAAATGTACCAGATGCAGCAGACTGTTGAACAGCTCTGATTTTTAGAAAGTTTCAAGTTTAGAGTGTAGGGAACATTGGAGAATAGAGTTGGCATTTTTCAGGCTATACAAGGTAATTTATAAGGAGAAAACTTATGAACAGATGGAAACATGCTGAAGCTCTAATATGAACATGGTGTCAACATGGAATTAGTTAAATATGTGACAGTGGATGAGTTTTCCATGTAAACTTAGACTGGGCTAAGTTTAGAAAATCACAAATTGGGAACTGGAGTAAGGACAAGGGAAGGTAGTAGACAAGAAGTCAGTCAGATGCAAAAAAGCCATATACATAGCAGGTCTCACCAGGAAATGGAGGTGGCAATCAACTGGAGACTTTTTATAAAATATACATGCCAAGTCTTATTTGATTAAAGTTCATTTTTAGCTGTGTGATATTGTGTTTAACATCCTCAAAACAAAATTTGGGAATAGGACTTAGAAAAAATTGTATATCCTGAAAACATGAAGTCATCTGTCAAGAGCAAAATAGTGCTTCAGAGTTAAAGGTTGTTTTTCTCATATAATTATCTACACCGTGGTTATAAGAATAATCTTTGCAGCCGTTAAGTACTGGTGAATATAAGAAATTGACTACAAAACTGTATTTTAAAAAACACTGTGCCACTTATATCTAACCAAAACTACTACTTCTAGTTGTTATTATCCATACATGAAATGCATCAGTCTGCTCTGGTATATATAAGAGCATTCAATAAGAAGGAATAGTTTGTGCCAACTAACTCTCTACCTGGAGCTATCAGTTTTTGGTTGCCAGCAAGTTTATTTCTAAGATACATTAGATAAGAATGATTTCAATATTATGTCAGATCCTGTAACATGTATTGTTTTTTTGAAAACCATTAATGGCAAGTGATAGAGGTAAACCATTTTCTACTCTCTTTCCTTCAATTTCCCTTTCTTGTTTTGGGCAGATTTCCAGTCATGTCTGATTTGTATTGCACGGCGATTACCTCGGCCTCCAGCTATTACGGGTGTAGAATCCTTTATGACCAAGCAAGATACTACAGGTACTAATTGTAAAGTTCAGAATGTTCCATAGGTATTAATAATGTGACTCTGCCCTTTAATTATATCCAGAATGTCTTTCTGTTCTATGAGATTTAGGCTTTGCTCCCTAGTCTTATACAGAAAACATTTTAAATGGTGCTCTTAGATACTATAATCGTTATCATGGCCAGGGTGCTGGAGAGAACACTTTTTATAACTTTATATACCTATATTTGTTTGATTATAAATTATTTTTCGTAATCATGGAATAAAATGCTTAAATTTAGAAGATATAGATATGTAAATATGTAGAGATATATACATTTATTTAAAATAGATATGAATACGGTAGTTTTACTATTATGCTTAAATGTATCTGGCTATTTCTGGGTTTTTTTAAAATTCTTTTTCTCTAAATTTATTTAGCCCATACTGATTGAGTCCCTAGAAGTGCCTGTCACTAGGTGATTCCTCAAGATGTATATGGTTGAACAAAAATAATTCAATGACAAATTGTGTTATTTTTGATGATAGAAAAGTTATGAGAATGGTATAAGGGAAGATTTATGAAATTAGTTTGTCAGCAAAGGCCTGTCTGAGGAGCTGATACTGAGCCCCAAAGGATGAAGTGGTGCCCACTATTTAAAGTGTGGGTCTTGGAAGGGGGGCAGCAACGAAGGGTCTTGATGCAGAACGGGTACTCCTAATTGAGGAACCAGAGCTGCAGAAGTCTAAAGATAAGCAAGACAGAGAGGTAAGTTAGAAGTGCTAGAAGGAGGGCAGGAGAGCCTCAAACTGAGTAACAGACTGCCTATAAATAAGGCATTCTTAAAGGCCTACTTCAGATTTTATTTTCAGCAAGGACAAATTGTTACTGTTCTTTATAGCTGATGAAGTATTTTTCTTATATTACTTGATTTTATCTTTACACTAACACATTGTATGTGCATGCTTTTACAACAACCAGGGTTACATATATCTCACCTCTCTAATTTTAAAATAGAGATAAATATTAGAGGTATATTTTCTAGCAGACTAAGATTTTAAAAATCATTTCTTCTGAATTTTCTGCTTTGTGAAAGTTTAGTTTTAGTGTACATTTTGACTTTTACCACCTTTTTATAAGATCCTATTTCATTATATATTCATTTTTTAGTCCCAATAATCTAATATTCCAATGTTGTATGCTTTGTGCATGTGTTTTTAGTGATAAACTTCCAGCTGCTCTTACTAAAGAACTAGTATGGATAAATTAGCACAGATAATAGAAAATGGTGAAGAGAATGTCTCTGAATGCAGAGAGATGGCATCTAAGGATAGTAATTATCAATTATCATCCCTTTTTTCATTCCATTTTTGAGTCTACCATGTATTGTGTTCCTTTCCGGTCTCTACCATGAACAATACTGGAAAAATTTAATAAGCTTACTATGGATGTGTGGGTTTGTGCCAAAACAAAAATTTCTTATTTAAATTAAAAAAATTATTTTTTAAATTATTGAAAATTGAAAGTATTTTGCATGAAGGAAAAATAGAGTCCATTGAAAAGGAAAATTGGTCAGTAACCAGTTAACCTAAAAAGAAACCAAAGAAGGGCTTTGTGAGATAGCAGAATGAAAACGTGTTGAAAAGGGTTATTGTGAGGTCACAGAAAAAAATGTCAGAGATGAGGAAGGCCTAAAAGTTATGAGGCTAATTTAGGAACAAGATGTTTCAGCTTTTCCTCATATTGCATTTCTATAAGTTGAATTCTAAATTGGATTGTTTTAAGGACTTTATTTTCTCATAGGAACAGTGTTATCCGTGGTAGTTTTGTTTCTAAGAACCCAGGTGTTAAAATTTTAGATATACCTGGTAATATGTATAAATATATAAAAATAACCATAATCGTGTAAAATAAAAGATTAGCCTCTGGGCCATAAAGTAACTATATATTTTATAGTTTGAGGCAGCCTCAAAGATCACAGAATCCAACCTGAATTTACAAATGAGGGGATGGTGATTTGATCAAAACCATACAGCCCTTTGCCGAGAATGGCCACCTTTAGGTCCTAATGTGGAGCTCTTTCTTGTATTATGTTACTTTTCACTAAAGCGCTATTAAAAGGGCATCACTATACTGTACACACTTATTATACAAAGATACCAAGGAAATATAAAATATACTTAAAATGTAAAACTAACATTTTATTATATAAATCATAGAATTGACTTAGCTAAAAAGAATAGGTATAATAAATGTTAAACATTTCTTAAGTTTTTGTAGTACTTTTTAACTCTTTATGGGATGGTCCATATCGCTTAAAAAAAAGAAAAAAGTCTTTTACTAGGAAATGTAAAAAGGTTTTTTATTGTTGTTTGGTTGTTTGGTGGTTGGTTGATTGGTTAAACTTTCCTGTAGTAGGCAGAGGTATTCTAAATCAAGCTGTTCATGATTCCTCACTAAGACAGTCATTACATTACCCATCTGGTACCATTGCTGATAACTTAATCACTTTCTCTCCTGCCAGCCCCCAAACTCTAAACTCTCATGCCCTCTCGTGGGGCCAACCCTGACATGAACACACACACATGCACACACCTCCCTTAGTCACTGCCTGTGAGGCGCATTCTTGTATAGGAAGACTATGTAGCAGTGGAATCCCTGCTATAACCAACTTTTTATCTCTGACATAAGAAACAAGGGTTGAACTATTAAAATTCTTAAAAATCTAAGATCTTTTATAGTTTCAGTTACAGTGTTCACCAGGCTTTCCCCAAACTGTTCTTAAATGACAAAATTCCCTTATTTGAGTTTCAGTTTATTTTCTTTCTACTATTTACATTTATGCCAAGACTTAGGTGATAACCTGATCAAGTAGGACTGGGTACATCAGATTCAAGACCCTAAGTTACAAAGGTCTAATGAATATTTTATTCTAAGCAAACCAAATGAAATATATAAACAGGGAGTTAGTTCGATGAGGAGGCACAAACTGGATGATAGATTTGAGTTGATTGTATGAAGAAGGGGAAGATGGGGAAAATGTTTAATCAGGCATTCATAGAAGAGGAAACATTAGTGGTGAACTCTAATAATTGGGGAAATAAAAATTTAGACCACAATGAGATAGCATTTTTCACCTACTAATTTGAAAACGTAAAGAAGCCTGACAACACAAGTGATGGAAAGGATGTTAGATTAGCACTAGCTCCTATGCATTGCTGGTGGAAGCATAGAGTGGTACAAGTTTCAGGAAGACAGTTTAAAATTAATATTATAAAGTTGCATTCACATAACCTACAGTCTAACAATTCTGTTCCTACGTATATACCCTAGAGAATGCATGTACCATGCAACATGTGAAAGATGTTCATAGTAGTGCTGACTATAATGGCAAAAAACTGTTAACAGTCTAGATGCCCATTCACAGGAAAATTTAAAGAGGGGGTAGTGACAAGGGAGGAGTGCACATGTGATGCAGCAATATTGGTAACGTCAAGTTCTAAAGTTGAGTGGTGGGTTTGCAGGTTTTTATCTCATTAATATAATTCTTGATTTATATATATATTCTATATATATCTTGTATTAGTTTGTGTGACTGTAAGATTGTGTAAAACATGATAAAACAGGTCTTAATATTTACAGACTGGATTAATTGGCCCTCTGTTAACTGAGGAATAACTTATCTGAATTCTCTCATAGCCAGTTAGGAAATTTGTTTAAATATGATAACAATGGCGAATCACTATAAATTTTATAAAACATGTGTTCCGTGTGCATACTGCCTAGCAAATCTTAATGTTCTCACTTACCGTTTTTCTGACTTAACTTTTGTTGCCTTCAGTCTGTGTTTAGTCTTAAATACAGTATTGCCTACAGCCCAACAAAGGGTAGAGAGGGAAAGCCTTGCTTCTTTTCTCATATTCTCTTCTCTTAGTAATTAGAAATTAATTTAAACCAAGCAATATACTTCATCTTTATCTCTCCTTTCCTATCAGTCATCAGTATACAGAGAGCAGAATCCAAAGACCAAGCCAGAGGAGTTTGAACTGCATTAGTCTCAGCAGCATCAGGTCATTATGGTATGACTTTAATCCTAGACCTGAATTGAATTTTATAATATGACATACTAGGACATAACAATTCCAAAACCAAAACAATTTATGTCAATAACATACTTCATAACTATATGTAATAAAAATTAATAGTGCTTTTTATTGCTTTTGTTTATTGAGTATTTGGAAAGAAAGAATATTTCTTAGACTCAGTTGTTAGTTTTGAAATATGGATGATTTATATAAAGAGGCTGTTATAAATGTACACTTTTGTTCTTTGTACAGGTAAAATCATCTCTATTGATACTAGTTCCCTGAGAGCTGCTGGCAGAACTGGTTGGGAAGATTTAGTGAGGAAGTGCATTTACGCTTTTTTCCAACCTCAGGGCAGAGAGCCATCTTATGCCAGACAGCTGTTCCAAGAAGGTAAAGTTTTCTCTCTCAGTTATTTTCATTAACCTTTATCTTTACTTACATTTGGATAGTTTGTATAGAACTTATGGCTTGATAAGTATTTTCTCCAAATTATAGTTTTTGCAATAATCAGTTTTAGGAAAGGAAGAAATGGGTAAGCAAAGTAATTCATGAGTGGATCTGAAATTTGGGATACATGTTCTAAAGAATAGGATGTTGTGTGGTGGTCACTCATTCATTCATTCATTCATTCAGCAGACATGTATCAAGTTCCCAACATACATAGAACACTATATAAGGTGCCAGGGGTACAGTGATGACTAAGAAAGAAAGTTTTGCCCTTAAAGAGCTTATAATACAGTAGGAAAATATATGACAACCCTCAAGATCAGTTTGACATGGGATATGATAGAACCATAACCAAATAAGAAAAAAATTTATTCTGACTTGAAGAATCAAGGATGACTTCAGAGAATAAATAATATTTTGTTTGGCTCTCAAAGATCATTCCTAGCAGAACAAGCATGTTAAAGGCCTTCTGGATAATACAGAGATCAGTGTCATGCATGTTTACTTCATGACTGTTGCAGAACCTGTATCTCTTGACTCAGGTTGAAATTTCAAGCCAAAAAATACATCCTGTGAAATTATTAATTATTGCATAGCTGCTGGGCCTTAGTAAGTATCATGGAAGTATAAGATACGTATATTACCTGCCCTTAGGAAACTTAACAATACTATAGGAAAGGTGGGAAAAGTTATTTGAGAGTTAAGGCCAGAAAGTTTACAGAAGTTCAGAATTAAATGGCTTTGATATACTTTAAAAATATTGTCGTTTAATTATGGTAGCCTAACATTCTTTTTCCAATGAAATTTATTCTCTAATCTCTAGATAGTTTCTTTTGTAAGAATCTCGTTGTATGGCTTTTCCTGAAAAACAATTTAAAAATATTATTATTTCATCAGTCTTAATTTTAACATTTTTCCCATAACATTAGATTTCCTAAGTTTATATATGATTTTCCATTCATTACATTTCAGGTCAACTGCTTCCTAGTGATATATGGAGAAAGTAGTTTGATTTTTTTTCTTTTTCCAGGAAGTATCTATATAAATATCACAATCCAGGTATTTCTGGAACAGCTTTGTACAGACTAGTGGTTCTCTAGTGGGCTCCTTACTAGACTTATACCACCCCATAAGATTGTATTTCACTGGGTAGAGCCAAGAATCTGTATTTTTTAAAAGTTTCCCAGGCAATCCTGAAGGGCAGCCAGGTTTGGAAACCATTACAATAAGTAACTAATGCCGTCCATTGGATGTGAACTTTGTGATTTCCTCTGCCAAGAGTGATGCTTGACTTTTGCGTAGGTTTGGGACTCAACACTGTCTCCACTCATTGCCTCAAGTTCTCAAGTATATAGTACTTTTGATTTTTGCCTTAAGTTGGGCCTTCCAAGGCTTTTCTTAAAAGATTTAATTTATTTGCCTATAACTTATGTTCATTTTCACCAAGGCAAAGCAGATCTGGCTTGTCTCATTATCCAAATGGCTAGGCTCCCCATAGATGTGACTAGGCCATAAAACAAATTGATTAAAGTATAATAAGTAACTAGTTTGTCATTAATATATAAACTGAAATAATTTAGAGTAAAACGTAAAGAAATGTAAGTATAATCCAATACCTCTTCCCTGTTAGTCATTTTTTAATGTTCCCTCATTCTACATTTTTTAGGAAAAAA
Organism: Macaca mulatta; assembly: GCF_049350105.2. Taxonomy (NCBI): domain Eukaryota; kingdom Metazoa; phylum Chordata; class Mammalia; order Primates; family Cercopithecidae; genus Macaca; species Macaca mulatta. Next base: position 100,324,309 of record NC_133418.1, on the reverse strand, counting down.
AATCTTCAATAGAAATAACTTGTATTTTTCTTAGAATTAAGTTGTCCAAAGTTCACATGACTGAATCTAGTGTTTTGGAGATTCTAAACAACCTGACAAACAGGTTTTGTGGATTGAGCACAGCCTTTTCTGATATTTTCTATTCAGCAGTATCTAGCCAGATATGAGAAATGTGGTCAATGAAACACTGTCATGAGAATCACCTGTTAAAGCTATTGACCTGCCGAATTAAAATATCAGATGAAGGCCTGCCCAGATATCTTAACAAACCTTAAAGATAGTGCTTAAGTTGGCCAGGCGCAGTGGCTCACGCCTGTAATCCCAACACTTTGGGAGTCCGAGGAGGATCACCTGAGGTCAGGAGTTCAAGACCAACCTGATCAACATGGAGAAACCCCATCTCTACTAAAAATACAAAATTAGCCGCACATGGTGGCCCATTCCTGTAGTCCCAGCTACTTGGAAGACTGAGGCAGGAGAATCGCTTGAACCCAGGAGGTGGAGATTGCGGTGAGCTGAGGTCGCACCATTGCACTCCAGCCTGGGCAACAAGGCGAAACTCCATCTCAAAAAAAATAATAACAAATAATAATAATAATAATGCTTAAGTGTGACAACCATTGATCCATCAAGATTGGAGAGAGCTGTTGTTTGCATTTGCAGTTTTCTTGCTGCCTTTTCACTTAGGACAGTATAAAAAGAGTGAAACAAATTATGTACCATCTTCTTGATTTTGTGTAGAACTTTATAGTGAATGATATTTAGGCAGGAAAAGTTTGTCCTCCATTTGTTGTCTTTTTTTCCTGCCCATTAACTTACTCTTTGATGGCAGCAACTAGTCCAAAATCCTAATATGCATTAAAATTTCTAGTTTTAGTTTAGTTTTTTAGCTGCTCTTGACAAAGTCAACTCATGAACTGCTGTCAAAGGGAATTTACTATTATATTTTCCAGAATCAAGTTTGAAAACACATTTCAGTCAAAGAATATTTGGGAACTACCTAGCATGAATTAGATTAAAGCCATGGTTTTACATTGAGATTGGAGAGAAATAGGTATCAGGATCACTTGAGGAACTTTTTAAAGTAGGAGAAGATCCATTCAAGTATGTATAGTTTGGAAAAAGTTCCCAGGTTCTGTTCAATTCAAAACTATTACTTTAAAGAAATATCTAGGTCATGGTGCTTCCCAAAGTCCCTGGTAAGATAGATTCATCTGGGTCAGTTGTTAAACTAGATTTCTGGACCCCACCCCAGACTACTGAATCAGAGTCTATAGTCTAAGATGTTTACTTACAGAGAAGTTTGTAAAATATGAACCTAGGTTCCACAAACTTAATAACTATAACTAGGAAATGATGTTTTATGTGTAATCCCACTTTAGGGGATTTATAAGATATATTTAAGGTATTTAAGTTTCTGAAAAGTTCTACAATAAAAATACCTTTTAAATTTTGTTACTGAGACTTTTTTTTTCACAGAATACTTTTTCTTGGAGCACATCTATCAGCAGTTAGATAGTAGTCATGGGAAATGTCAGGCTATACAACCTAGAAACTAGTTGTATGAAAGTTCTGTTTACATATATATAATAATGGATCATCTTTTCTTGTCTTTGAAATATCCACGATATATTGTTATATTAAAAAGTAGGTGGCTGGACACAGTAGCTCATACCTGTAATCCCAGCCCTTGGGAGGCTGAGACAGGAAGATTGCCTGAGTCCAGAAGTTCAAGACCAGCCTGGGCAACATGGTGAAACCTCATCTCTACAAAAAATAAAAATACAAAAATTAGCTAGGCATGGTGGCACACAGCTATGGTCCCAGCTAGTCCGGAGGCTGAGGTGGGAGGATTGCTTGAGCCCAGGAAGTGAAGACCAGTTAGCCTTGATCATGCCACTGCACTCAAGCCTGGGTGACAAAGTGAGACACTATCTCAAAAAACAAAAAAAAAGTAGACCAAGAGAGCACAGCATATATAATATGATCTCACTTTTAGATATCTATTTATCCAATTCTGGAAAATTAACAAAATTTTAACTGATTATCTCTGCATGATGGAATTACAAATGACTTTACTTATTCTTTGTTCATCTCTCTATTAACTTTATATTAAAATAAAGCTATTTTCATCTTTTAAAAAATATAGTTAAGGCTAGGCATGGTGGCTCACGCCTGTAATCCCAGTGTTTTGAGAGGCTGAGGTGTGAGGATCACTTGAGCACAGGAATTCGAGCTCAGCCTGGCCAACATGGTGAAACCCCATCCTGTTAAAAATACGAAAATGAGCCGGGCCTGATGATGTGAGCCTGTAATCCCAGCTACTTGGGAGTCTGAGGCAGGAGAATCCCTTGAACCTGGGAGGCGGAGGTTGCAGTGAGGCGAGATCACGCAACTGCACTCCAGCCTGGGTGACAGAGTGAGACCCTGTCCCAAAAAAGAAGAAAGTATATCGTGAGTCAAAGCTGGAAGGGGTTTATGGTATTAAGTTTGGAAGCATTGCTATACAACATAAAGTACCCATATCAATGATTAATTAGAATGTTCTTTGAGACTTGCGTAATGTGGTTAAGTCCACGGTCCATGTGACAATTAACTGAAAATCTTTTTATGTCAAACTTTGTTAAAAATATTTAAAATGTGAGTTTACTGTCCTGTTAGTGATTTTGATATAATAAATAGAATTTGCTCATTGGTGATTGAGAATTTTAGAACATTTAGGGGTAATTATTTTTTCTGTACCTAACAACAATTTTTTAATTCTTTCTCTTTTTCTGCATATGTTTAGGTGACTACCACAAAGAAAAATAAACCTGTACCAGCATTGACCCATAGTACCTTGCCACACATTTTTTACCTTTTTTGTTAATATCCGTAAGGCATGCTTGTTTGAGGTTATCTCGCCACCAAATTGGGAGGGATCAAAAACCCAAAAAGCTTTGCTTCTACAGCTGCTGTAACCAGGGAAATTTTAATGTTTCTTTTGCTTTGTGGCTCTTTTGAGGCCTATTTTGAGGGGGGGGACAGCTGTCATGTTAAAGTTTTTTTGGAAGGATTCTGAGGTGTCAATAATAGTCCTTCAATAATATCTTTCCCCGCTAAGTGTTGTAAAAAGTTTAGAAATGAACACAGGAATCAGAGATCAAAATACTAGCTATAAAGATGACAAAATTAGGTCAGAAAACTAGGCCAGGATCTATAAACAAAATGAAATTCCAAAACTAAACCTTGAAACCCACTTAAAGGGAAAATTTGATGTGTAGAGCAAATGTTTATTGAACCAACTCTGTGAAGAGCTGTGGCTACCTTACTCATCTCTTAATTCAAAGTATTAGTGATTGCTAGACAGAGTTGAAGCTGTTGCCATAAATGGTGTCTAGGGATTGACTATGTGTGTAACTCAGAACATAAGTACTTTGGAAGCTGCATATTTGTTGGGTTTTTTTTCCCTCTGATGTTTATTGAGGAAATATTCGTTCAATACCTGCTATGTACTCTATGCTAGGCTCCATGCTAGATATTATTTTACAATGTTGTTGGCTCAGTTTTAGTAATGAGTTGACTGAGATGGGTGAACATTAATTTGCATTAAGTCTTAAACTTGTAAATGACAGTGAAAGGTCAAGCCTGAATCTGACTCCTAGGCTCTTACTCTTTTCATTGATTTATGCTGCCTTCCTTTGACCTCTTCATCTGAACAATTAAGCACCAGAATTTTAGTTAACTGGAGAGTCTTACTGAGTTCTAATTAATTGAAGTTTTACCATATTAGATATTGCCTTTTTCTCATTTCCAAGAATGGCTGAATTATAAAATGCCAAATCTTAGTCCATACATTCTCATCCAAAACAAGTAATCTAATTTCAAAACATGAAGTGTGGTAATTATCTTGTATTAAATTAATAAGCTTCCCCAAATTCGAAATTTTTCCTAGTTTAGATACATTATATTTAGTAACTATGCCAGTGATTTAGCTGAAATTTGCCAGGTGTGTAAAGAATGTGGTTGGTTAGATATAAGTCTTATCCTTTCAATTAGATTTATATTGTGGTTTTGGTACTTAGGCAGATATATTATGATATAGATTTATAACAAACTATACCTTTTTCAGTTGGTACTGTATACACAGGACAATAAAAATAGAACATTTCTTGTTTACTTCAAGTAACATGTAACTTCAAAAATTATTTATTAATTAGTAATTTTAAGCCTCTTTCTCATGTCCTTTAAAATGTAATCAAAGCCCCTTCTGAAATGTCTTTGAAAAATTGGACTAACATTTATCACAGGCTAAATTATAATAGTCATTTGTGGTAGTACTCAATCTTTCTTAAAATAGAATTATATGGTATTATCAAAACATCAGTGATATTTTATTACATAATAGTCTGGCATAGCCTTTACATATTTAATAAATACTTACATGGTTAGAATTTTTTCTGCTGTTAGTAAAGCTTTAAGCCAAAAGTAAATTATGCTGCTTATAAAGTGACTTGACTGTCTTAACTTAGTTTTTGTTCCTTATACTAATAACCATTGGCTTTATCTTAATTTGCTTACTAAACTTTAAAAATTCAAACATTAAAAATAGTCCACAGATTTTACACGTATTTATAAATAACTTGTCGAATGGGACCTTAGTGATTCACATTCCTGAGTGAAAACTTAAATTTGAATATTAGTTAGGGAACTCTATAAGCTGATCAAAACTTAGAGAATAAATTTTATGCTGTGTGAGTCATATCCTAGTAGAGCTGTTATTAAAATCAGCCAGCAAAAGAGAAAACAAACTTGTTAAAGGTAATACTGAGAGTGAGAGGAGAGAAAAGTATTTTCTGGTATTTTTAATGGAGACTTAATAAATTTGAAGAGCTGCCCCCAGTATAGAGAAAGATTAAGGTTGGGCCAGACATGTTGGCTCACACCTGTAATCACAGCACTTTGGGAGGCCAAGGTGGATGGATCATTTGAGGTCACGAGTTCAAGACCAGCCTGACCAACATGGTGAAACCCTGCCTGTACTAAAAATACAAAAATTAGCCATGGTGGTGGGCGCCTGTAGTCCCAGCTGCTCAGAAGCCTGAGGCAGGAGAATTGCTTGAACCCCAGAGGCAGAGGTTTCAGTGAGCCAAGATCGTGCCACTGCACTCCAGCCTGGGTGACAGAGCGAGACTCTGTCTCAAAAGAAAAAAAAAATAAAAAGATTAAAGTTGTTGTTTCCCAGATTTAGGGTTTCCTCATAATTTTAACTTATGTGAGGAGGCACCCATTCAACTATGACTCAATTAAACCCTGTCATCAAGTGGTATATTTCAACTGGAATCATCTTTCCCCCTCAGTTATCTGCTTTGTCTGAACTATTCTTTATTCTGAGTTTAAGCAGTCAGCAGTTGGGAGGGCATTTAAAATGAGGTTCTAAGTAGAAATAAAGCCTGGTGACTTAAAGCCAGCGTATAAGTATCAGAATTTTAACTAGGTTTCTCTTTTGTTTGAAACAGTGATGACTCGTGGCACTGCCTCCAGCCCCTCCTATAGATTCATATTGAATGATGGGACAATGCTTAGCGCCCACACCAAGTGTAAACTTTGCTACCCTCAAAGTCCAGACATGCAGCCTTTCATCATGGGAATTCATATCATCGACAGGTATTACTTATTTGGAGAGCTTCATATGAAATAAGCCAGTTCACATATCTCTTATTAGAGAAATTTTTTATACTCTTGATGGCTAGAAAGCAGATATTCTAAGTTAGGCATAAAACTAGTGTGATGAGTATATATAATCAATATATCCATATTGGGTTTTATAGTTTTATCATGTAATAGCTTTGTTGTTCATAAAGGGAGGTAGGAAAGCGGAGGGTAAAAATATGCTTTTAAGAGGGTAAAACCAAAAAGATGGCTAAAAATTTACAACATTCCATATGTGAATCTTATAAGAGATTTCAGAGTTTGTTAACATTGTTATTTTTATTTTTATTTTTGAACGTGCTCTATTTTCATTTTGGCATACTTGGTGGCTCCTGAGTTCAAGTTGACAATTTCTCACAGAAATTACAAATCATTAAACTATCAACTTGATTTTTGAATGCCATTGCCTCTAATTTGTTCCCCTCTCTAAATATGTTTTACACTGATATATGATAAATTCTTGAAACTATTCTTTTATCCTATGAATTATTAGAAATCCTACATTTACAGTGGTTAAAATGTAGCATTAAAAACAAAGACATTTCCCCTCACTTCATCTTTTTCTCATCTAATGTATTTGCTTATTGGAACATGGTAATGCCAGTCACAAATCTGTTGTCATAATTATGAATTTGAGTAAAAAACTCACTGAAAACCTGAATTCAGTATTCTGTTTTTTTCTACTTTTAGTTTAAATTATGCTTGTGAGTGGAATTAGCACAGTTCTTTTTTTCATATTGTGATTTCTCTTTCAAAACATCTGCTATGTCTGCATATCACTCTTTTTAATTTTTACATCAGTGACACAGTATTTTCCTTACCCAGTCTTCCTCTTTGGAGTTGAAATACTTAAAAGCTGTAACAGGAGTCATAAATAAATGCTTTATAAACAGAGGTGTGTGAGAAGTTTCTTTTTCAACCAAAAAATTATTGTAATGTTAATTGTGTATATTAAGTTTAGAAATTGTTTAAAAGAACATATATTGGATTTTTTCCAAAACCAAGAAAAATTTATTTTACATATAACTGAGACCATTATCAAATGTAAGAGTCAATAAGCATTATTTCTTATTAAGTGGTGCTAATATTTTACAGTAGTTTTTTCTTAATTTAAGGAACTTTTTTCTTAATTTAAGATGATACAGAAGCTCTTTACTTGATAGCTTGCAATATTAATGAGATCAATGATCTTGTTTTAGAATACGTTTCATGAAAATATTTTAATAGAAACAAATGAAGATGTTTGAATAATAATGTCTTTTTCCCCCAGGGAGCACAGTGGGCTTTCTCCTCAAGATGACACTAATTCTGGAATGTCAATTCCCCGAGTAAACCCCTCGGTCAATCCTAGTATCTCTCCAGCTCATGGTGTGGCTCGTTCATCCACATTGCCACCATCCAACAGCAACATGGTATCCACCAGAATAAACCGCCAGCAGAGCTCAGACCTTCATAGCGGCAGTCATAGTAATTCTAGCAACAGCCAAGGAAGTTTCGGATGCTCACCTGGAAGTCAGATTGTAGCCAATGTTGCCTTAAACCAAGGACAGGCCAGTTCACAGAGCAGTAATCCCTCTTTAAACCTCAATAATTCTCCTATGGAAGGTACAGGAATATCCCTAGCACAGTTCATGTCTCCAAGGAGACAGGTTACTTCTGGATTGACAACAAGGCCCAGAATGCCAAACAATTCCTTTCCTCCTAATATTTCGACATTAAGCTCTCCTGTTGGCATGACAAGTAGTGCCTGTAATAATAATACTAACCGATCTTATTCAAACATCCCAGTAACATCTTTACAGGGTATGAATGAAGGACCCAATAACTCCGTTGGCTTCTCTGCCAATTCTCCAGTCCTCAGGCAGATGAGCTCACAGAATTCACCTAGCAGATTAAATATACAACCAGCAAAAGCTGAGTCCAAAGATAACAAAGAGATTGCATCCATTTTAAATGAAATGATTCAATCTGACAACAGCTCTAGTGATGGCAAACCTCTGGATTCAGGGCTTCTGCATAACAATGACAGACTTTCAGATGGAGACAGTAAATACTCTCAAACCAGTCACAAACTAGTGCAGCTTTTGACGACAACTGCCGAACAGCAGTTACGGCATGCTGATATAGACACAAGCTGCAAAGATGTCCTGTCTTGCACAGGCACTTCCAACTCTGCCTCTGCTAACTCTTCAGGAGGTTCTTGTCCCTCCTCTCATAGCTCACTGACAGAGCGGCATAAAATTCTGCACCGGCTCTTACAGGAGGGTAGCCCCTCAGATATCACCACTTTGTCTGTCGAGCCTGATAAAAAGGACAGTGCATCTACTTCTGTGTCAGTGACTGGACAGGTACAAGGAAACTCCAGTATAAAACTAGAGCTGGATGCTTCAAAGAAAAAAGAATCAAAAGACCATCAGCTCCTACGCTATCTTTTAGATAAAGATGAGAAAGATTTAAGATCAACTCCAAACCTAAGCCTGGATGATGTAAAGGTGAAAGTGGAAAAGAAAGAACAGATGGATCCTTGTAATACAAACCCAACCCCAATGACCAAACCCACTCCTGAGGAAATAAAACTGGAGGCCCAGAGCCAGGTGGGTAACTGCTTGTTTCACAGAATGGCCATTCCTAGTAATTTTTTTTTTCATTTATTCTATTCCATCTATAGACCAGATACGAATTCATACTATGTTTTTTCCTATCCATTGGGCATATATTAAGAAGTTAGTATCAATAATTGATCACAACATGCCCTCAAAAGTTTTCTTTAGAACTTCAGAAGGCTACAGTTTTAATGTAGAATTCTAAAAAAGGAGATTTTTCTTTCTCTGTAAAATCAGAGTTCACATCTTTAGACCTTTTTTAAAATACCTTCCCTGCCCCTTCTTCCCATCCCTACCTATTGAATGTAACTCTCTAGGAATAAAACCTAGGAACCAAACCTAAGTTTGGGAACCTCTGATGTAAATGAAGTGGGAGAGAAATGTAAGGAGGTGGACAAGGTTACCTAGTCTGGCTTGTTTTTTATTTCCTTTGAAGCATTTCCTAAGGCTGTTTTCCTTTTCATCTGATTCTGACCACCCTCAACCACCAGAGAATAGGGACTTGAATATTCCGGGTAACAGAATATTGCCCTTACAAAACATGACCTGAAACAGACGTAAATAAAGACAAACCTTTCCGTAAGTTGTTATGGATTAGAAACCTTTATGTTTAGGATGGGGTGAAACTGGTGTAAAAGTAAACAGGTATCTTCATTTATTGTATAATTGCTTATGGACTCTGAAGGAATATAGTTTTAAAAAAACATGACCCTTCCTAGGAGTTTTCACCTTATTTAGAGACAGAATATAGACATTCATTCATCAGCAGACAATGTATGTACAAAGCAGTTTATCCACAAGACTCCGTTCTAAAACATGAGTCACACTTAGTATGCATAGGTCCTTCGGTTTCTTGAATCAGCTTAGTTTTCTGCTGTCATCTCACAAGAGTCACTCTCTTCCCTCAGGAATACTGCATTCTAGGCAGATGGAAATCCTTGTCATTCCTAGAATAAGCCATTTCTCTTCTAAACATATTCTGCCTTGCTCTTCCTTCTGTGCCCACTGAACTTCTATTCATCCTTCACAAACCAATTCAAATAACATCTGCATAAAGCCTTCCCCAAGTATCCCTAGTTAGACATTTGCTGCCTCTGTCCTCTTGTAGTGCTTCATATGGTCTCTGTTTACTATTTGTAGTAACACTATTTTGACTGGTTCTGTACATGTGTGTTCTTTGAGGATAAGGCTGTCTCATGTTTCTTGGTACAATGAAACTAATTTTTAAGCAGAAAACAGCATTAAATAATAAGTATACTAACTTTAAAAGGAAAAGGTTTATAAGATAATGCCATTGTGTTCAGTTCTGGTGCATCTGTTTTGTGCACATGTGCATGTATTTCTGTTGAATTGATTCCTAGGAGTAGAACTACAGGATCATAAGATATGCATATGTCCTTTTTCGTAGATAATGCCAGTTTTCCTAGTGTATCAGTATTTTTTCTAGTTGCTCCAAGTCCTTGTTAATACATGATATTATCCATATTTTAGATTTTCAGCTATTCTGAGGGTGTATTCTAATTTGCATTTCCCTGATAAATATTCATTGGTCATTTGGATATCTTCTTTTGTAAATTGCCTAGTCTAGTCTCTTGACCATTTTTTAATGTGTTTTTATTTTGCTTATTGACTTTTAAGAGTTCTTTATGTATGAGTTCTTTATTGGACATATATTTGCAGATATCTTTTCAATGCTAAGGCTTACCTTTTCATTCTCTTACTGGCACTTTTTGATGAAGTGAAGTTATTCACTTTAATATAGTTCAGTTTGTCAATCTTTTCCTTTATGGTTAATGCTTTTTGCACATGTGTGACAAAAGACATGTTCACAAATGTTTTTAACAGCTTTATTCGTATCAACCAAAAACTAGAAGCAACCCAAAAATCCATCACAATAGAGTGGATAATTATGTTGTGACATATTCATACAGTGGGACACTATTCAGCAATAAAAATGAATGAACTACTGCTAAATGTGACAGTGCCCAGACCTCAGAAATATAATTAAATACATACATTTAGTTCTGTTTATATACTCTAGAAACAAAAATTTTAGTTGAACTAGATAATGAAACCCAAAAAGTAATCATAATATAGCAATATTGTGAAATAAAGGCCAGTTTTCTTCTCTACATAACCTAAGACAGATTTAGGAACTCCCTATTTATTCTTTTTTTTTTTTAATTTTTTTAATTGTATTTTAATTTTTTTGTATTTTAATTTTTTTAATTGTATTAATTTTATTTATTTATTTATTTATTTATTTTTTTTGAGACAGAGGCTTGCTCTGTAGCCCAGGCTGGAGTGCAGTGGCACGATCTTGGCTCCCTGCACCCTCCGCCTCCCAGGTTCAAGCGATCCTTCTGCCTCAGCCCCACTAATAGCTGGAATTACAGGCATATGCCACCATGCTGGGCTAATTTTTGTATTTTTAGTAGAGACAGGGTTTCACCATGTTGGCCAAGCTGGTCTCGAACTCCTGACCTCAGGTGATCCACCTGCCTCGGCCTTCCAAAGTGCTGGGATTACAGGTGTGAGCCACTGCACCCGGCCTCCCTATCTATTCTAAAAGATATGTTTCTTATACTGTTAAGTCCTTAAGTGGGAAGTAATCTTTTTGATATCTTTAAAGCTGATACATAATTTATGAAAAAGTTTCCCAAACTTTTTTAAATTATAAAAAAGTTAAATCAAGGCCGAGCGCAGTGGCTCAAGCTTGTAATCCCAGCACTTTGGGAGGCCGAGACAGGCAGATCACGAGGTCAGGAGATCGAGACCATCCTGGCTAACATGGTGAAACCCCGTCTCTACTAAAAAATACAAAAAACTAGCCAGGCGAGGTGGTGGGCGCCTGTAGTCCCAGCTACTCGAGAGACTGAGGCAGGAGAATGGCGTAAACCCGAGAGGCGGAGCTTGCAGTGAGCTGAGATCCAGCCACTGCACTCCAGCCTGGGCGACAGAGCGAGACTCGATCTCAAAAAAAAAAAAAGTTGAATCAATATAAGTTTAAAGTAAGTCATTTTATGAAATTTTGAAAAATATGACAGGAAAAAATCAATAATAATGCCATCATCGTAACACAGTACTACTGACACTTTTTTCCAGTCCAATCTTTTTTTATACATAGATTTTTATACCAAGATATAGTAGCCGAATATATGTATATTATTTATATCCTGCAGTATATGAATACTATATCAGAAGCATCCAAATATTTTCCCCCATGGAATAGTTAGCTCGTGTAATTTCCAAGTAGCCCCAATCATTCTAATTATTTCTTCTTTCTTTCTTCTCTCAGTCACACTGAATTCATAGTTTAAAGAAGCAGCCTTTTTTCTGCGTTGTTTCAGGTGAAAGTATAGAATATATGTCCTCTAACTTTGGTTTCCATTCTTAGTTTACAGCTGACCTTGACCAGTTTGATCAGTTACTGCCCACGCTGGAGAAGGCAGCACAGTTGCCAGGCTTATGTGAGACAGACAGGATGGATGGTGCGGTCACCAGCGTAACCATCAAATCGGAGATCCTGCCAGCTTCACTTCAGTCCGCCACTGCCAGACCCACTTCCAGGCTAAATAGTATGTTTTGGGGACAACACCTCATTTTAAACGTTTAGTGATAATGTGGATTAGCATTTTGTCTCTCACCAGTATTACACAGATCCTTGGCTTAAGAGTGAAATATCTTTTTATTAATGCCTCTATAAATAATAAAACAGTTATATTTAGACATGTGAACTTCATGCATCATGTATATTTTAAATTATAACCTCTACCCTTTTGTAATTAATGTTAAGGTGAGCAGTTGATGTTAAGGAGAAAAATTTTGTTGTCTCACCCAAAACACCCCATAACAGGACTTTCAGAAATACAGTATTGGGTCAGATTGTTTCCAGATATCTTCCTTGAAAACTAATCCTGTGAGTTGCAGAAATAAAAGATTTGGTACTAAAATACACTGGGCAAATGCTACATATTCCATACATTTTGTATTGATGTTTCAATGCCTGTTAGCAGTTTTGAGAAGTCTTGTATTAAAGAAAGTAGTTTAGATTTCTTTTACCCAACATTTCCCAAACATTCCTGATTATGGAATTTCTTTTCTCAAGTAATACATGTTATACCAGAGAATGAGTTTTCCATGAAGTTGCTTAGGAGACAGCTGTGTTAAAATATGTTATTGTTCTAACCCAAGTTAGCATTTTCCTAGTTGAGAGACACTTTGATAGTTTAATACATTAAATTTATGAAAATAAGGCTGTCAGATTTTTTTACCCATCACATTTTGATGTTGAAAAAACCAGTGGTAAGAATTCCATTGTATGACCTTGAAACTAAAGGAAACTAATCAGCTCACTTTCAAAATTAGTCTGGATTTCCAACCTTAGTCCTGTCCCTTTTCTGATGGTATCGGATGTGGGACTTCAGTTATTTCAATCCAACTGGAACTTTTAGCTGTCATGACCCAATTACTGATAGTTTGCCAAGATTTCAGACAGCTGCAAAGAATAATCTTGAATCATCTGTGACATATTTGGAGGCAGTATTTAGCTGACCAGAGCTTTAGAGGAAGAGTCAGAAGCCTAGATTCAAATCTCACATTCTCCAGTCATTAACAGTCTTACCTCAAGGAAGTGCATTTTTTGAACCTTAATTCTCTTTATCTGCAATATAAGAATAGATTAAATGATTTTGAAAGTTTCTTCTAATTGAAGCAGTGAGACTCTAGACTGGAATATCAGGCACAGTTGAGGAAACAGTAAGATGCAAGGCTGAAAAGAGATCAAATGAAAGTCTGCATATTGATTGGTTTGGGGGTCCTTATCTCCTTCCCCATCCAATATGGTGGACTGAAAGAATTTTCTCAGGGGACATTGAATGGGCAGAAAGATGTCTGGATGTGAGTATATAAGTACAAAAGCCATTCTGCTATCTCATCATCCAACAATGAAGGATACCAGGAGAGACAAGCCTAGCACTCAGCCCTCTCAGTCCATGTTTTAGGACACTGACTTGACTGAACAGACACAGTCAAGAATCATCAGTACTTGGAGGAAACTCCGCAACTTGAAAGGAAAAAAAGGAAATAAACAGAAAAAGTATGCAGTGGAAATACATAATAAATGTATAAACCAAAAAAGAAAAAAACTACTAGAAATCTTAGAAAGATAAAAATGTGTTATCCCTGAAAATGTGGAAAGGGGAAAAAAAGGGACAAAAAAACAGAAAAAACTCTTAGAAATTAGGTATCCAACATTTTTTTTTTTTAAATAAGAGAAATGTAAGATCATACAGCTTAGAAGAGCTTCCAGAAAGAACAAAAAGATGCTCCCAGAAAGACAAATGGGAAGTAGGGCAGAAAAAGTTAAGGAAATTACAAGGTCCACCTCAGAGGGCCAATAATGATTAAGAATTATACAAACAGGCTGGGCACGGTGGCTCATGCCCGTAATCCTCGCACTTTGGGAGGCTGAGGCAAGTGGATCACCTGAGGTCAGGAGTTCAAGACCAGCCTGACCAACATGGTGAAACTCTGTCTCTACTAAAAATATACAGAAATTAGCTGGGCATGGTGGCAGGCACCTGTAATCCCAGCTGCTCGGGAGGCTGAGGCAGGAGAATCACCTGAACCCAGGAGGCAGAGGTTGCAGTCAACTGATATCGTGCCATTGCACTCTAGCCTGGGCAACAAGAGCAAAACTCTGTCTCAAAAATAATTAATTAGTTAATTTTAAAAATTTAATTTAATTTAAAAAAATAAAAGAATTAAACAAACAATTAGGGGGAAATTTATCAAAAAATATAAGAGAATTTTCTGCAACTAACTAAAGGACTTGTTTCCCCGGATTACAATGTTTCAACAAGTACCCAACACAAATGGAAAAAAAAATACTTGTACCAAAGCTTGTCATCATATCATTCTGGAACATGAGAGATAAGGAAAAGATTCTAAAGCCTTTCAGAGAGAAGTTGTTAATTCCATACAGTGAATCAGGAATTTCTCAAAGGTAATGTTGGAACCAGAAGACATTGATGATTTGAGAAAGAGGACTTCTACTTTCAACTGGGACAACAATAATTGGCACTGGTCTAGTCCTCCTACTGTAAATAATGGGAAAAAGAGCAAATATATTAAACAATTCTTGTAAGACAATAGATAATAGGCAGTGTGAGACTGTGATCTCTCTGAGAAGGAAGCAAGTCAGGTGAGCTCTACAGTCATCTCAACTTTTTTCTTGGAGACGTTTACCAAACCAAGTAAAGGTAGGAGGAACCCAAAATAAGCATGGATATTTTACTAAACTCAGAAAATAGTGATAGGAGTTCAGTGACATTGGGGCAGCTATAACTTGCTGAACAAAGTACCTGAGAAGAGAAGGATATGTAGAAAAAGAGCAACAGAAATCTGAATCAGGGTTGTTTTAAATCCTTGGCTGAATACTACACTGTGCATGTTTTCAACAATACTCCATCAAGTGGGGCAAAGAACAGTTTGTGAAGGAAGAACAGCTATCAGGAAGGAGTGAGCTGAACAACTACCAGAACTCACACAAGATTGGAAGATAATCAAGTCCTGACCAGTCTACCAAGGAGTCGGTAGACCACCTTGAACATCTGGGACATTTAGTAGAAAATGGCCTCACTTTAAAGTGGATTTACTCTAGACCTGCTTTGACATCTTAAAAACAAAGCTCAAAAGGATCAAGCTGATGTACAAGTAAATTAACTGTCTGAAAGAACAGTATTCAATAGTTTTTAAAGAGGACACCAAAATTCAGATATTCAGCAACATTATATTCATAGTCTCCAACATATAATAAAAAAATTAAGACACATGATGTGGCAAGAAACTGTGACCCATACCCAAACAAAGTCAGTTAATAGATCCAGAAGTGACAAAGATGTTAGAATTAATAGAAAAAGACTTGAAAATAGCTATTCTAAATATGTTGAAGAACTTAAAGGAAAACATGAACATAATGAAGGAAGAGATATAAACTTCAAAAAAAAAAAGAGCCAAGTAGAGCTGGTAGCACTGAAAAATACAATATTTAAAATGAAAAATTTGTTGGAGGGCCTACCAGTAGATTAGACACTGCAGGGAAAAAAAAAAAAAAGAGCAATAAACATGACATAGTATTAGAAACTATTCAAATTAGAGGAGAAAAAAATACCACAAAATTATCAAGGACCTCAGTCACCTGTGGAACAATACAAAGCAGTCTAATATACACATAATGTACAAATAATACATAATTATGGAAGAATGGGGAGCAGGTGAAATTTTTGAAAAAATAACAGCCACAAATTTATGGAAATTTATAAACCTACAAATCCAAGAGTTTAATGAATCCCAAGCAAAATAAACACAAAACTACTACAAGCTGTGTCATAATCAAATTGCTAAAATAAAAATCTTAAAACAAAGAAAAATGACACATTATGTCAGATAAACAAGAAAAAAATAACTTTCTATACTTAGTATCATTCAAAATGATAGAGATGAAAAAAGATAGAAAATGATATACGATGAACAAAGATAAGAAAACTACCTTTCTATATCCAGTATCATTCAGAAATGCAGGTGAAATAAAGATGTTTTCAAACAAACCACACTGAGAAAATTTGTCACCAGCAGATTACAGTATTGTTCAGCTAAAATAAAATGAATCCAGATGGAAACTCTAACCTACAGAAAATAATAAGAGAGCCGGATAAGTAAAGGTATGAATAAATGGAAAATTATTTTTTCTCATTTGTTAGTTTATTTAAATGAAAAATAACTGTTTAAAGCAAAAATAATAACAGTGAATTATATATGTAATATGTAGAAGAAAAATGTGTGACAGTAATAGTACCACAGATGGGGTAGAATAAATGGGAAAATACTGTTTTCTATGAAATAGTATAATATATGAGGCTAGAGGCTGAAGTTAAAAATGCGTTTTGTTAATAGAAAAATACTCTATAAGTGTCCTGTGTGTAGAAAATCCTAAAGAAGTGAGAGGAAAAGCTACTTGAATTAAATGAACTTAGCAAAGTCACAATATGTGTACTCAGTATTTTAAAAAATCAATTGTATTTCTATATATCAGTCACACACAATTGGATAATGATATAGAAAAAGCAATTTACAAAATACATAAAATGTTAAGACATAAATTTTAGATGGAATAACATGTGCAGTACTCTACACTGAAAACTACTTTGCTGAGAGAAATTAGAGGGGGCCAGATAAATGGAGAGGGATACCATTTTCATGGATTGTAAGACACAGTTTTGTCAAGATGTCAATTATTCCAAAATCGACCCATGTAAATTTAATGTAATCCCAATAAAAATTCCAGCAGGTGGCCGGGCACGGTGGCTCACGCCTGTAATCCCAGCACTTTGGGAGGCCGAGGCAGGTGGATCACAAAGTCAGGAGATCAATACCATCCTGGCTAACATAGTGAAACCCCGTCTCTACTAAAAAAATACAAAAAATTAGCCAGGCGTGGTGGTGGGTGCCTGGTGTCACAGCTACTCGGGAGACTGAGGCAGGAGAATGGTGTGAACCTGGGAGGCTGAGATTGCAGTGAGCCGAGATCACACCGCTGCACTCCAGCCTGGGCAACAGAGCGAGACTCTGTCTCAAAAAAAAAAAGAATCCCAGCAGGCATTTTAGTAAAATTTGACAAGCTTTTTCTAAAATGTATATGAGAATGCAAAGGTCCTGAAATAACCAAAACCACTTAAAAAAAAAAAAGAAAAGAAAACTTGGGAGTGTTTATACTACTTGATTTTAATACTTCTGTAAAGCACCAGTCATCAAGATGGTGTGGTTTTGGAATAAAAATAGACATATAGATCAATGCAAAATAATGGAGAGTCCAGAAACAGACCCACATTTATATGGCAAATTGACATTCAACAAAGACACCAAAGTAATTAAACAAAAAATAATAATTTCAATACATGGTGATATAACAACTGAACATGTAGAAAAAAATGAACCTTTACCCCTCTCCTCATCCCATACACAAAAAAGTGAACTTATTTTGAGTTGATCATAGGCTTAAATATAAAACTATAAAGCTTTTCAACAACAAAAAAAAAGTCATTGAGATAGACACATTTTTCATAGGGCACAAAAAGTGCTAATTGTGAAGGAAAAAATATTGATACATTAGACTTCATTAAATGTTAAATCTTCTACTCTTTAAAGACCACCTTGAAAGAAAATGAATCAATAATCAATAACCTTTCAAAACAGAAATCACTGGGCTAAACCCACTTGTAATTCTAGCAAACATTTAAGGAAGAAATTATATTCTCTATAATCTCTTCCAAAAAATAGAAGCAAAGAAAATATCTCCTGACTCACATTGTAAAACACATATCTGATATAAAGGAGTGATACCCAAAATAAACAAAGAACTCTTAAAATGAAACAATAAGAAAACAAGCAACTCAATTTAAAAATGGGCAAAAGATCTGAACAGACACCTCACCAAAGAAGATATACAGATGGTAAGTAAGCATATGAAATGATGCCCAACTCGCATGTCATTAGAAAATTGCAAATTAAAACAACAATATGCTGGCGAGGATGTAGAGCAACAGGAACTCTCGTTGCTGGTGAGAATACAAAATGGTACAGCCACTTTGGAAGACATTTTGGCAGTTTCTTACAAAACTAAACATACTCTTACCATATGATCCAGCAATCGCACTCCTTGATATTTACCCAAATGAGTTGAAAACTTATGTTCACACAAAAACCTGCACATGAATGTTTATGGCAGCTTTATCCATGGTTGCCAAAACTTGGAAGCTATCAAGCCATGGAAAGACATTGCTGAGAAGAAGCCAATCTGAAAAGGCTACATCCTGTATAATTCCAACCGTATTTTGGAAAAGGCAAAGCTGTGGAGACAGTCAAAAGATCAGCAGTTGCCAGGGGTTTGTTGTCAGTGGTTGCCAAAGGCAAGGATGAATAAAGAGAACATGGGATTCTATGTGATAAATATCATACCAAAAATCCCCTGTGTTCATATTATGTGTATATAAATAAATATATATAGACATATACACTTACATATATATAAATCATGTCTATGCAATGACATGTATCTTGTCATTATGTATTTGTCAAAATATCAAAATCCACAGAATGTACAACACAGAGTTGTACATGTAAGTCTAATGTAAACTGTGGACTTTAGTTAATAATAATGTGTCAATACTGGCTTATCAGTTCTAACAAATGTACCACACTAATGCAGTAGTAGGAAAAACTGTCCAATCTAAAAACTGGGCAAAGGATTTTAAAAGACATTTCACAAAGGAAGATAGGAAAATGGCAAATCAGCACGTGAAAAAATGGTTAGTATCTTTTTTTTTTTTTTTTTTAAGTCTTTCTGTTGCCCAGGCTGGAGTGCAGTGGCATGATCTCCGCTCACTGCAACCTCCGCCTCTCAAGTTCAAGCAATTCTCATGCCTCAGCCTCCCGAGTAGCTGGGATTACAGGTGTGCGCCACCATGCTTGGATAATTTTTTTTGTATTTTCAGTAGAGATGGGGTTTCTCCATGTTGGCCAGGCTGGTCTAGAACTTCTGGCCTCAAGTGATCCACTCGCCTTGGCCTCCCAAAGTGCTGGGATTACAGGCATGACCCACCGCTCTCTGCCAAGATACTTAACATCTTTAATCGTCAAGGAAATGCAAATTAAAACTACAGTACAATACCACTGCATACCCATTAGAATGCCCAAAAACTAACAATACCAAATGATGGCAAGGGTGTAGAACAATTTGAACTTTTACATTGCTAATGGAATGTAAAATGGTGTAGCAAATTTGGAACATCGTTCAGCAATTTCTCATAAAGTTAATCATGCATTTACCATGTAACCCAGCAATCCAACTTTTAGGTATTTAACCAAGAGAAATGAAAGTCCATGTCCATAAAGATACTTGACTACAAATATCCATACAGCTTTATTCAAAATAGCCCCAAACTGGGTAGGCGCGGTGGCTCACGCCTGTAATCCCAGCATTTTAAGAGGCTGAGGCAGGCAGATCACCTGAGGTCAGGAGTTCGAGACCAGTCTGGCCAACATGGTGAAATTCCATCTCTACTAAAAAAAAATACAAAAATAGCCGGGTGTGGTGGCAGGCGCCTATAATCACAGCTTCTAGGGAGGCTGAGGCACAAAAATCACTTGAACCTTGCAGTGAGCCGAGATCGCACCGCTGCACTCCAGCCTGGACTACAAAATGAGACTCTGTCAAAAAAAAAAAAAATACTCCTACACCGGAACAAACTAAATGTCTATCAACAAATGGTGTATTCATAAAATGAAACACTGCTCAGCAATGAAAAAGAAGGAAACATAATACTATTACATGGGATGAATTATTCTTGGAAACATTCTAAGTGAAAAAAGCCATATATATTCAGAATTTTTTTTTAAGCTCTCAGGCAAAACTAATCTGTAGTAATAGAGGTCTGATCATTGTTTGCCTGAGTTAGGGAAGATTGATAGCCAAGGAACATGAAGGAAATTTTAGAGGTGATAGAAATATTCTGTTTTCTTGATTTGAGTGGAAAGTCCTGGGTTTACACCTTTCTCAAAATTTGTTGAACTGTACAAAATTTGAACTTAAAATGGGTGCATTTTATTGTGTGTAAATTATACATCAATAAGGTTTAGTTTAGAAATATCTGAGAGTAGAATGATTTCCAGCCAATAATTAGGTATCACATTTTTGGTAGTTGTAAAGAAAGAATAAAGCATTTTCAGATATAAAAGGCCTCAGGTTTTATTTGCTTGATATATTCACCTTTTCTAGCAAAGGTCCTGGAGGATGTACTTAAGCAAACAGGGGAAAACCAAAAGAGACAGAGGAAGCAAAGGATCTGAAAGGAAGCCCAGGAATGACACCTGATCAACAAGATTAGGGAACAACCAGTGCATATTGAACTGGGGGCCTGACAAATCCTCTAGAAAGGAGGCCTCCAGGGAAGAAATGAATTGATCTCCTTGAGTTTACAGAAAATGTTATTGATAGATTTATGTCAAAAAGTTGAAACATCTGATAAATTCTACTAGAACCACTGACAAATGAAAAAATAAGAAAATTATTAACTCCAGAAAAAAGTAGGGCACAAGAGAGGAGGTTCAAACAAAGTGCACAATTTGACTTAGCAGTGAGCAATATTTGCATAATCATAAGCATCAAAATATTAACTTTTGATTTTATAAAAAACTATGATCTCTGTTAGGGAATTGGGAACCAGGATGGTAGTAAGAGAGGTACATACGGAAGAGCTAAGACCTCATCTATAATGAGGGAAAGTCGGTAAATCTAAAATTGAGACATCAAGAAATAGCAGTATATGCATATTTAGAAACAAATAGGCAATGCCAAAGTAAACAATTTTCAGAGTTGCAGATGGTTGCCTCTATGGAGAAGGAGGTAACTAAGTGACTGGAAGGAGTGAGGCAAGAAACTGCTATTATTTATTATGGGCCTCTTGGTTCTGACTTATTAAATTATGTATGTGTGTTAAATTGATGAAAACTAGAATTAATAGAAATAGAAAGTATCTGCTAGCTTTGCACGTTGTGAAAGTGGGGTGTTTTCTTTCATAGTCTGTATTGAGGCAAATAACCTTTTTCTCCCTTGAGGCTTCCCCTCCTGAGTACAGCTCCATAAGTGAAAGTATGTAAATAGGCCAGAATCTGTTTCACCTTGTGCTGATATGTTTGCAAAGGCCAAGAACATAGAGGGGAAGATACCGAGGTAGATATGGGGAGGTCAATAGCTGGAGACAACCAGTCTACAATGTGTAGATATAGACAGGAAAGAAAAAAGAATTCAGAGGCCATAAGGCTAGGGAAACAAGTTGGATGTGAAAAAGGAAAAAAGAATTAAGGATTGCAGAAGGAAAAAGAAATAAAAAAGATGGGAACAAAAATATGATAGCATATAAAGAGAAGAAGAAAAGAATCACTTCTGATTCTCTGCCCCACTCTTACCTCTAAATTGTCCATCGCTACTGTTTACTATAACCAGAGTCTACTATTGATTGGCCTACATCTTAAGCTTGTGCCCGCCCAGGAAAATCAAGCACCTTTCTTTACTTTAGTCTTCAATCTTAGCTAAACTGTATCAAGTTCAAATATCTTGCATAAGATAGTTTATCATCCTCCTTCACCACCTGAGATACACAGTTAGAAGTAATGGCTCTATCCCCCATGACACTTACCTTTTTTCTAATATTTTTCTTTGCCATTTTGCACTGTGTTCTGAGAGAATCTCTGAGCTCAACTTTCCAAATCAAAACTAAATCTTTAGCTATGTCCATTCTGCCCTTCAGTCCAATTGAGATCGTTTCATCATAGCTATAATTTTAAGATTTCTAAACATTATATTTCTTAGGAGTCTATTACTTTTTATGGATGCAATAGACTTTTTAATCTGTATGATGATATTTATTGTGATTTGGGGTTCACTCATTTTCTATACTAACCCTTTTTTCTTCAACATTACTTTCTTCATTAAAGTTGCTTTCTTCCTACTGTTGACTTTTCTTGAAAGTTTGGTCAATTTTGACTGTCTCTCCATATATATTGAAAAAGGTCTAGAATTTTAAAATATTGGTAGCTAGCGTGTTTCTTTAGCTAAAGTGAGAAGCCCTTTTCCCCTGGCAGTGAATGTAGATTCTGATTATAGAAGCCCTACTTCTCAGTTGTTGTGAGGAATAGGCCTTGGAGGTGGGGAAACCCCTTGTGGCAGCCCGAGCATCCCCTTTGGGAGATTCCCTGGGCAGAACTCCCATTTTTAGTCATATGCTCACAATTGTAATCCCATGGACAGGTGCCAGAGTCAGCTGCACTCAGAGCAATGGCCTGGCAGCAGCTGTTCAGCCATCCATAATTATCCCAGCAATTGCCCATGGCTGTTCCTTTATTTGCTCAAATGACCACTGAGCCTGGAGTTGTTCTGGTGTTCTGAGAAAATTCCCCTCTTTGGAAAATCTCTTTCTCCTGTTGCAAGTGTTTTAGTTTAGTTGAAGTTTCACAATCAGTTTGTTTCCATTTGTGTTTTGTCTTTCAGAAATCCTTTGTTGTTTTAGTCTGCTGCCATGAAAATTTCTTCTGCCTTTCCTTCAGCTGTAGATTTCTGTTCCCCTTTTTTCTTTCTTTAGTTATTTCAGTCATGTTTTTGAAGAGAAAATAAAATATAAGTGATAAATCTGCCACATTGAACCACAAGTCTCCTTGGGTTCGTTTACAAATGAGAAAACAAAGGTCCAGAGAAAAGGGAAACACATAAACACACACAGACAAAAACTTCCCCAAAGTAATACAACTAATATTTGTAGAATAACCAGGATTTAAATCTCAATCCACCTGGTTTCAAAACATGCTATTTGTATGCACACACACACACCTCTCCGAGCAATGTGGCCAAGTGATTTAAATAATTTTGTTAGAAATATTCTACCAGAGCACATCCAGGTAAATACTGCTTTTTCAATGGAGACAGCTTTTATGAGGGTATTGTTGATCAGAATGTGTACAGCATGCCTCTTTGGCGGTACCTTCAAAACCTTTGCTATGTCCTTTTGACTATCTTCAAATCCCTATTCTTTGAGGGTAGATTTCACTTTTGAAAATGTCCAGAGTTATGTGGAACCAAATATGTTGATCTAAAAAGAATAATGCTTTTTTTTTTTTAATCAAAAACTAAAAATAAGTGTACCTATGAGGAAACTTAGTTTCTTGAAGGACATGTGGACTGGTTGAGTTCCTGAAGAATTCCAGAAATATTTAAGCATTGACATAACTGGAATAAGTGAATGACCATGTGAGGCGGTTGTTTTTGTGTTCTGTGAACATATACATTCTGGGATAATTTATTTTAATGTTATTAATTTGTAGTACATCAAAAATATTATATAACTATAAACATCATTATGTTCACATGCAACATTTTCAGTACTTAAAAAGATCAATTTTTCAGCCTGGGCAACATGTTGAAACCCCCTCTTTACAAAAAATACAAAAATTAGCCAGGCATGGTGGTATGCGCCTGTAGTCCCAGCTACTTGGGGAGCTGAGACCAGAGGATCACTTGAGCCCCAGGAGGTGGAGGTTTCAGTGAGCCGAATGCACTCCAGCCTGGGTGACAGTGAGACCCTGTCTCAAAAAAAAAAAAAAAAAAAAAAATCATTTGAGGTTACATTTCATGGTTTTTGTTCATTTATTTATTTATTTTTAGTGATTAAGATATTCACATGATTCAGCATTCAAAAAAATTTTTAAATATATACTGAAAAATCTCTTTCTAGCAGTATTGTTTTTTCTGTACCTTCAAAAATTACGTACGTAGACTTCCCTTTTTAAAATACAAATAGTGTCATACTATGCACATTAGCTGTTCTGTATCTTAGTCATTTTTTCACTTAATGTTCTATGGATGTCATTCTGTATCAGTGCATAAAGAGCATCTTTATTCTTTTTTTTATAGCTGTACAACTTCTTACAGTTGTGCCAGAATTTACTTAACCAGTAGCCTGATAAGTATCTTTTGCTATTACAGAGCTGTAATGAATAATCTTATATAGAGATAATTTACCACATGTGACAGTATATCTGAGATACAAGTTCTGAATAGAATTGCTGGGTCAATAGATAGATATTGCCAAATAGTCCTTTCCAGCAATTGTTTCAGCTTATACCCTAACTGATAATGTTTCCATTTCTGTATATCCTTGCCAATACATTGAATTATGTACTTTCTCATTTTTGCCCATCTGATGGTTTTATTTTTTTTAGGTATCTCAATGTCATTTTAATCTATATTTCTTTTATCGTGAATTAGATCATATTTGAATGATTTTATATATTCATTTATGTTCATATTCTCTATTTACCTATTGTTTTGTTGGGTTTTATCCTATTGGTTTATAGAATTTTTTATATATTAGAAAAATTAGTTCTTTGTCTACATCATGTTTTGAAAAAAATAAAACACTGTAACTACTGTGCAGTTACTGCCAAATGCAACCCAAAACTAAGCCAGAAACTTCCTTACCAACAGCTGAAAAAATTAACTGTGAATATCAGAATCAGTAGATACTAAATCAACTGTTAGAAGAGTAGAATGTGCAAAAGCCACCCTTATGGTTAAGAAAATGCTCTCTACTTGGTGTACAGAAATTTTTTTTCTATAGCCTAATCTTGGAAGTGACAGAAATTTTTAAATTATTTCTTAATATAAGGGTTTTTGTTTGTTTTTTGTTTTGTTTTGTTTGCTGGATTCAGTGTCCCTTTTAGCTATATTTTAAATGGAGGAAGTATGATGTCGAGCCCTTTGCAAAGATAACAAATGTTAATAGCTTGATCAGGGGTTCCCTAGGGCTTGTTTTCTGCCCCTACTTCAGCTGCCTGTTTCCAGCAGAAATGACTGTATTGTCTTGTATTACATGTATACTTACTCATGTTTGTATCACAGAAATGACCAAAAATATTTCATTTATTCTCTGGACAAAGAGAGAGAGCCTGTGCATTTCCTAGAAGAAATAGGTGAAACAAACCACATTTTTTACAGAAGGCAGTTTCTAAAGGAAGTCGCAAAAGGTTGAAATGACTTTCAGAATAAAAACCAACTTCTTTTAAGCATACAGTCTATTCAAATAAAACTTTTTATTGAATCAAAATTTTATTAGTATGGGGATTTTTTTGTTTATTTTTGTTTGCTTAGTCACCAAACTCAGTATGTGAGTCTTATTTTGAAAATATTTTATCCAACTTATTTTCTTAACATTTTTTTCAAGACTAGTAAAATTAGATACTGTGTCCTATTATTGAGTCAAATAAACTATCTTGTAAAACTTGATAGTAGACACTGGACAGCCATGTAAATTTTCTTAGACTTTTAAATTAATTAATTTTGGTTATAATAATTAAGATTAGATTTATTGAAGTAAGATTAAGGAATTAACATGTAGGCAGAGCAATGGGACAGTTTTAGATAATCTTTGACCAACTTTCTGATTTAAATAATGACAGAAAGTAAGTGATTATTTCCCATTTTTGTTGTTGTTTTAGTTTGGTTGTTTCTGTTTGTTGTGTTTTTCAGAATCCTACAGAATTTGATTTCTCTGTCATTTGTCATGATAGAGATGAGGTTAATCGAAAGCTGTAATTATATACATTTAAAAGTAAATGTGTTTATATAACTTTTATTTCTCTCTTATACTAAATATTGACTATACTTCACTTAAAAGTGAGCCTTGCGCCGGGCGCGGTGGCTCAAGCCTGTAATCCCAGCACTTTGGGAGGCCGAGACGGGCGGATCACGAGGTCAGGAGATCGAGACCATCCTGGGTAACACAGTGAAACCCCGTCTCTACTAAAAAAAAAAATACAAAAAAAAACTTAGCCGGGCGAGGTGGCAGGCGCCTGTAGTCCCAGCTACTCGGGAGGCTGAGGCAGGAGAATGGCGTGAACCCGGGAGGCGGAGCTTGCAGTGAGCTGAGATCCGGCCACTGCACTCCAGCCTGGGTGACAGAGCGAGACTCCATCTCAAAAAAAAAAAAAAAAAAGTGAGCCTTGCATGAATTATGTAGTTAATAATGTTCGGTAACTATCATTAAGTACATTTTGGGAGGCATCCTTAAATCTACTTATTCTTCATTCATTCGAATGAGGGATTCTACCTCAATAAGCTTTCCCTTAAAACAAACTCCAAGGCTATTTTAGTTTTTTAAAAAAGATTCTGTTTGGGCTACTATAACAAAATACCACTGACTAGGTGGCGTAAACAACAGAAATTTATTTTCTCACAATTCTGGAAGCCTAAAGTAGTTTTGATTTCTTCTGAGGCTTCTTTTCTTGGCTGGGAGATGGCCCTCTTCTCTCTGGGTCAGGGTATCCCTCTGTCTGTATTATCTTTCTCCTAATCTCCTCTTCTTGGAAAAACACTAGTCTTACTGGATTAGGGCCCACTGTAAAGACCCATTTTGACTTAGTTACCTTTTTAAAGGCCCTCTCTCCAAATATGGTCACATTCTGAGATACCAGGGGTTAGGACTTCAGCATATTAATTTGGCGGGAGGTACAATTCAGCCCATAACAATGATCAATTAATATATATTCATTTTAGGTTAATCGAAAGCTGTAATTATATACATTTAAAAGTAAATGTGTTTATATAACTTTTATTTCTCACCATTGGTTGGTTGTAATACCAACCATTGGATGGTTATTTGTAATAACCATCATAGAAAGAAAAGTAGCCTTTAATCTGACTACCTAAAGTGGATCTAAAGTGTGTGTGTGTGTGTGTGTGTGTGTGTGTATCTGTGTGTACCCTCCCAGAAATTTTTTATATTAATATATATGAAATAGTTTATAAAAACAGTCATCTTGAAAATAATGTTTTGGAATATGTTTTCTTTTTTCATTTAACAGCACATTCTCAGTATCTATGCCATAATTCATTAATCAGTCCCTCAATTTCTGGAATTTAGTTTATTTATAAATTTTTTTCTAGTATAAATAGTACAGAGATGACCATAAAGCTTTCCAAAAAAGCCTTACAGAAAAACTTTCTAAAATGCATATACTGTTTTCTTCAATTACAAAACATAATTCGACTTCTTTTTTCATTTGAGCCATCATTATAAGTCTCAGTTCTTATACTGTTACTGTACAGCTGTATTCTAAGATTAGCAACTGTAGAGCTGTGTTCATTTGCTACATGGCCTCAGATTCTAGTTTCTGTTCCTACCCCTGATAGAATGTATTTTATCTTTTGCTCACCACTCTCATTTCATGGTGATGACACTGTGTTACTTAAAGCATATTCTGTTACGATGTGACTGAAAAGCAGATAACCAAAACTGTTAAATTTATCTTTAAAATAAATAATTTCTGACAAAGTCCTGAGTGATTCTGGATAACATTAACCTATGTACAAACTTTAATATCAGATTTTCCTTGATTCAGAAATCTTTTTTCACTTTCTCATTTACTTTTTATTATATGGTCATACTAGATAGTTTAAATTGCTGAATAAGTGACCTTTGTATCATTGAAGTCATATTTTAAAGGGGAAGTCTCACTCTCCAATATATTATTTTTGAAAATACTATCATTTTATCCTCCACTAAGATAATGACTTCTTACCTTTTCTTCTTCAATCAGGATTACCTGAGCTGGAATTGGAAGCAATTGATAACCAATTTGGACAACCAGGAACAGGCGATCAGATTCCATGGACAAATAATACAGTGACAGCTATAAATCAGAATAAATCAGAAGAGTAAGTAATACATTTTGTATTTTATAAGATATCAGATACCAACTTCTAAACAGAGAACTATTTTTTCCAAACTAGATTTCAGTCTACAGTGGTATTTTGTGAGATATTAATAGATGTAAATACTTATTTAAAAACAAACAAACAAAAAAAAAGTGGGCCGGTGCAGTGGCTCTGGCCTGTAATCCTAACACTTTGGGAGGTGGAGGCAGGTGGATCTCCTGAGGTCAGGAGTTTGAGATCAGCCTGGCCACAATTGTGAAACCCTGTCTCTACTAAATATACAAAAAATTTGCCAGGCGTGGTGGTGCGCGGCTGTCATCCCAGCTACTAAGGAGGCTGAGGCAGGAGAATTGCTTGAACCCGGGAGGTGAAGGTTGCAGTGAACCAAGATCGCGCCATTGCACTCCAGCCTGGGCAACAAGACTGAAACTCCATCTCAGGGGAAAAAAAAAAAAGCGAGGGTAGTGGGGCAAGGGAAAGACACTGAATTAAATAGATTTATTGACTGCATGACCACAAGGCTAGTATACATTGTAATCACCAAGAGATTGATGTAATATGTAGCTATTGTTTTATATTTCATGTATAACTTTAATTGATTACCATGATGTATCTGGGACCTATGGATGAATTGGCCTTAGTACAATAATTATGTTGCTCTTGAACTTTTAGTTATATTTGTCCAGCATTTCTCTTCATTTGGTGCAAGATGTTATAAGAAAGGAAAGTATACTTTTTCCATCTACTCAATGTCACATCTTGATTAGAACTGAATTTCTTGGCCGGGCGCGGTGGCTCAAGCCTGTAATCCCAGCACTTTGGGAGGCCGAGACGGGCGGATCACGAGGGCAGGAGATCGAGACCATCCTGGGTAACACGGTGAAACCCCGTTTCTACTAAAAAATACAAAAAACTAGCCGGGCGAGGTGGCGGGCGCCTGTAGCCCAGCTACTCGGGAGGCTGAGGCAGGAGAATGGCGTAAACCCGGGAGGCGGAGCTTGCAGTGAGCCGAGATCGCGCCACTGCACTCCAGCCTGGGCGACAGAGCGAGACTCCGTCTCAAAAAGAAAAAAAAAAGAACTGAATTTCTTACTCCCCACAGGCAGCCGTATTCCATAACGCAGAGTGCATCTCATACCTGCCAACCATGGGAAGACTAGATAGTGTTGATTGTGGTTTAGTGCCTTAACTAGGAACTGTATTCCCATTTACCTTCCCAAAGGAAGAGTGCTAATAATTGTATTATTGTATTAGTGTTATTAGGATTAGTTTTATTTTGTATATATTTCTGTTTTATGTATCAGTTGGTATCAATTTGAATTAGACTGTGTATTTCCTACATGTAATCAATGAATAATTTGTTTTGTTGCTTAATACCTAGCATATTTTATTTTTCCAGTTTAATTTCTTTTGTAAATGGTAATCATGTCATGTTAACAATCAAGATGATTTGGTCATCTTTAAAAGTTAAGTAATATAATATGTACTGTTTTGGTTGTGGTTCAGTTATTAACAGTTAATGGCATTCATAAAATAGATAAATAGAATAAGTAGAATAAATCTGAATATAGGCTAAATGATTTTTTCTGAGTTTTTGGCTGATTTTGTTTTTACTTTTATTATAAGTTATTTCCCCTTTCTTAACTATGTTGGTTAATTTTCCAGGCTATTTCTGTAACATGAAGAATATGGGAACAAAGTTCAATGATTGACAAAAGAACAAAAAATATATTCAAGATACATACCAAATACTCATTTAATTTCTGCACATTAAACATAGAACATTCCATGGCATTAGAATTGCCAAGCATCTCAACAGAGAATTTTCTAAGACCAAATCTGCACCTATATATGTATATAAAGATTGAATAAATTATTTGCTATGTCAGTCTGAAACTTTCTTGTTTTTTAATCCTGCAGCCAGTGTATTAGCTCACAATTAGATGAGCTTCTCTGTCCACCCACAACAGTAGAAGGGAGAAATGATGAGAAGGCTCTTCTTGAACAGCTGGTATCCTTCCTTAGTGGCAAAGATGAAACTGAGCTAGCTGAACTAGACAGAGCTCTGGGAATTGACAAACTTGTTCAGGTATTTATTAAAGTCAACATTATTTAACTGATGGAGCCTTAAGAAGCTAGAAAATTATTTTAAGCAAGATTTTAAAATATTGTACCCACTGTGCTTTAGCTGTTTTATAATTTACCCCTTGTGAAACTTATCAAAATATATAATACATAGTGTTTTTTTAAAGAAAAGTATTATAATAATTAGAATTAGAAATAAGTCTTAGCTTTTCACCATGGAACAGAATCTTACAAGCTCCAGCCAGAATAGAATCCAGATTTATAGCATCATTTCTCATTTTAGAGCTTAATTTATCCTTCATTCACGCTTGTCTTCTGCCAGTATATTCCATGGTATTCCAACTTCCAGGTTAGCCTTTTTTAGATGATGGGTGATAAAAGCACTTTAGTGCATCTTGACCAGCATTTTTAAATAGAGTAGAATAGTGTAGAATACAAAGTGTGAGAATGCATAACCCATAAAAAGATGTCATGTTTTATGAAACTGCTTTCAGTTGCATATACTTACACACACACATACACACATGTGCGTGTGTGCAAATAGGTCACAATTTATATTTCTTACAGTGGGTAATAGTGAAAACATTTGGAATCCATAACACTACAGCTTTCTGTTACATCAGCTGTGGATTTTTTTTTTCCCAAATAAAAGCATGAATTTTATATCTGAGATAGAAAAATGCCTGCTTGATCCTTCCTTTAAGAATCTACTTCCTATAGGCCGGGCGCGGTGGCTCAAGCCCGTAATCCCAGCACTTTGGGAGGCCGAGGCAGGCGGATCATGAGGTCAGGAAATCGAGACCATCCTGGCTGACATGCTGAAACCCCATCTCTACTAAAAATACAAAAAAATTAGCCGGGCTTGGTGGCAGGAGCCTGTAGTCTCAGCTACTCAGGAGGCTGAGGCAGGAGAATGGCATGAACCCGGGAGGCAGAGCTTGTGGTGAGCCGAGATGGTACCACTGCACTCCAGCCTGGGCAACAGAGCGAGACTCCGTCTCAAAAAAAAAAAAAAAAAAAAAAGGATCTACTTCCTATAGTAAGCTATTAAATGTAAAGTTTATTGATTCTTAGGCTTTGCAATGAAGTTTTTTTCCAAACCTTTTAGTTATATTTCATTGATTTGGAGCCTTTATTTTAACTATATTGCCATCTCTGTACGGACATTTTAAATATCTCAGCTATCTGTTACTCCATTTCAAAAGCAGCTTTTATAAATGATTTCTTTAGGTAGTAAACTTCTGGAGAGCATGAATTCAGAATGAATATATGATGATATTTTCTAGAAATACAGAAGCATGTCACTTATTGGCAGAAATTTACTTGTAAAATATTCTGGCTTCTTTTCTAACAGGGGGGCGGATTAGATGTATTATCAGAGAGATTTCCACCACAACAAGCAACACCACCTTTGATGATGGAAGAAAGACCCAACCTTTATTCCCAGCCTTACTCTTCTCCTTCTCCTACTGCCAATCTCCCTAGCCCTTTCCAAGGCATGGTCAGGCAAAAACCTTCACTGGGGACGATGCCTGTTCAAGTAACACCTCCCCGAGGTGCTTTTTCACCTGGCATGGGCATGCAGCCCAGGCAAACTCTAAACAGACCTCCGGCTGCACCTAACCAGCTTCGACTTCAACTACAACAGCGATTACAGGGACAACAGCAGGTGAGTGCTCTTGTTTAGCAGTTGATACTTTTTTTTTTTTTTTTTTTTTTGAGATGAAATTTCACTCTGTCTCCAGGCTATTGCGCGGTAATGCGATCTCAGCCCATGCAACCTCTGCCTCCCAAGTTCAAGCAATTCTCCTGCCTCAGACTCCCAAGTAGCTGGGATTACAGGTGTGTGCCACCACTCCCAGGTAATTTTTATATTTTTAGTAGAGACAGGGTTTCCCCATGTTGGCCAGGATGATCTCGATCTCTTGACCTTGTGATTTGCCCGCCTCGGCCTCCCAAAGTGCTGGGATTACAGGCGTGAGCCACCGCGCCTGGCCAGCAGGTGATACTTTTTAAAGGTATATTCCAAAACTCTATGCAAGGCAGCCCAGTTCTACAATAAAAGTGTCAAGTCCACTCCCGGAACCTTCATGAAAGATTTGAAGAGCCGTCCTTGATCTCCTAGGAAAGGGATAAGGGGCCTTTCACTCAGTTAAAGACAGTAGGCTCCTAATAAAGCACTTTGAGACCTACAACTTAAAGACAATTTAATTTTTATTTTTTGAGTTACATACCATTTAAGAGGAACATCATACGATTGTTAAATTAAGAGAACCAGCTTAATTTACAAAGTAGACCATCAAGAGATACTGTTTATGATTATTGGAACAGAAAATAAAGTTTATTTATATTGTTTGAGGTTGGAGAGATTGATGCCTAGTGATGTTATTATATTAAGAGAATGAAGGAAAAGATAGTTTGGGGGCCTGGGAGTTGTGAGTGAGTTCAATCTTCTCTCGTATGACAGGAAATGAGTAGGCGTAGTGGCATGAATATTTAAGATTGTATAAGCAACAGATACGGAGATAATCATTAAGGACCACAAGAGCAAATGGTTAAAAATGTCTGCTATGGACCAGGCATGGTGGCTCACACCTCTAATCCCAGCACCTTGGGAGACCAAGGCCGGTGGATCACTTGAGGTTAAGAGTTCGAAACCAGCCTGGCCAACATGACGAAACCCCGTTTCTACTAAAAGTGCAAAAAATAAATAACCGGGCATGGTGGCACATGCCTATAATCCCAGCTCCTATGGAGGTTGAGGCAGGAGAATCGCTTGAACCCGGTAGGCGGAGGTTGCAGTGAGCCGAGATCATGCCATTGCACTCCAGCCTGGGCGACAGAGTAAGACTCTGTCTCAAAAAAAAAAAAACAACAATGCTGTGGAAAGGGGGACCTGAGCCGTAGATTGTTGCTTCTTGTTATGAATCTCGTAGTTTCTAAAATGAGATTTGTATATTGCTTTGAATTTTTATGAAAGTATTTAAAGAGGTTCCCTGGAGACTTACTAATCAGGAACGAAGAGAAGGAAGTAGATAAATTATACTGGAAAGGCAATGTGATATAATGGTTTTAAGAGTTCTAGTTTCAAGTCCCAGTTCTAAACTTAGGTGGTTTGCCTTAATCAAATGATTTACCTTTTAAAGCCTCTAATTCCTCATCTATAAAAAGAGTCTAATAAAGAATTCCTTTCCCTCACTGCTGGTTGTGTGGAATAGATGAGACAAAACATGTAAAGCTTGTAGCATAATGCCTGGCATATTGTAGCAGTTGATAAATACTAGCTATTACTATAAAGTTGCATTCAATAAACATAATATGTGATATAAAATGTGCTTCCATTCTGTTTAAAAAAAGGAAGATGATGAAAGAGAGGAAGAGAAAAGGAGAACTAAGAAAGGGAAATTTTTTTTAAATGATAGAATAACAATAAAAGGAATAATTTTTTAAATGCTAGGGTGGAGTAAAGGATTCAAAGAAGAATTAAAGGAAGAGAGAGGAAAAGAGAAAGAGAAGGAATCATAAATGTTCTGAGATATTAATTGAAGACAAACTACTTCTTGTAGCTTTCCATTCATCTTTAGATAGAGGGCACCAGAATAAGAAATGCTTAATAGTTTCCACGTGTTTAATTTTTCACAGAGCATATTTAAGGGGACTGTACTAGGTACTATAAAGAATACAAGGAATAAAAGAAACAGGCAACTGCTTGGCTTTTTGACTACAAAACCAGAAACCGTTTTGACTACATACCTGAAAAGTTAAGTGACGCTGCAAGCAGTATGTGATTAAGGGCTAAACCAAAAAAGTAAAGGAAAGTGTAGGTGTGCTAGCTTCTCATTTTACAATGTAAAGTTCTGTAAATACTGCCTAATATTAAAGGGTCAATGAGCAAGGCCAGACCAAGGGTCTAGGTCAGGTTCATGAATGAATGGAATGATGATTCATGCTTGGTTCAGAAAAAAAGCTGTTTTGGCTTTCTTTTGCTCCTGAAACAGCCGATAAGCAGAGAAGCCCTGCAAAGGTATGAGAATAAGATGCAAATAGGTGAAAGTTGCTGTTCTTTGCTTCCTTTAAATCTCATGGATGCCTATCCAGAGATGGCATGGTAGCCCAACAGAGTATAAAGTATCCACCAAGTCGAAGAAACACAGAATTTGGGGCTCACTATGTTATAAACCCCAGATATGTCTATACGCAAAAACAACTTCTACTGCCAACTAAGACAGTAACTCTGCTATCTAATGAGCCACATATCCAGGCCTGTCCTTTCTGTTCTAAGCCATAAGTTCTTACTGTTTCAGCAGTAGGTCACTCAGCTTCACTTGTACTGCAAATACTAGGAATTTTCCATGTGTCCACTTAAGGGCTTTCTGTGAGCAGGTCTGGCCAAGGTTCTCAGTCATTGTCTTAGTTAAGATGCTTTCAGCCACAAGGAAAGAAAAAAAGATGAACTCAGCATAGTAAAACAATAAAGAAAATACTTTGACCCAATTGACAATTCAAAATGGAGGCAGACCAAGGTATGGTTACTTCAGAGATTCAGGGATGTTACCAAGGACCTAGGTTCTTTCTCTTTTTGCTCTGCAATCCTTGGCATGCCATGATTACAAATATCATAGGCAAACAAAACTATAACTAGCAGAAGAAAAGGGACTGTTTCTTTCCTATGTACCTCTTTCCAAAAACCAGGAAACTTTTTCCAGAAGGTCTTCCCACCCCATCCCCCACCAAAAAAAGAAAAAAAGGAACCAAAAAAAAAATTTAAAAGGGGGAAAAATACTTCACATGTCTGACTAGTCAGAACTGAGTCACTTATACACCCTTAGCCAGTGGTTCACAAAGACTGACTGAAAGTACTCCTGCATTACCCCTGGAGTTGTGTGATTTGGGATGGTCAGCTGAACAAAATCTATTCTGTCTTCAAGAAAGAAGGGGAGAATAAATGGCTGTGGGTTGGCAATAACAGTGCCTGATTAAATCAAGAAATTGAGGTTTAAATGTATTGTTTAAAGTTATATAATTAAATTCACGGGATAAAATAGTGAACTGAGGTAGTATCCTGACTTAAATCCTATTAAATGACAGGTTTTATTTTTTTGTGCGTGACTAAGTACATGTCAGTGTAGACAAAAAATGAATACCATTAGTGCACTAAAAATTAAGTCATTTTGAAATATAAAAAGCAAACATGAGAAAGAAACAAAATTATATGTAAATAATACAACTGTTTATATAGAAAATCCTAAAGAATCTATAGGGAATTTAGAACAAATAGAGTAGTTCAGCAAGGATTTTAGATAAAAGAACAAGAAATAAAAATGACAATTCTTTTTACTAGAAAATTAATTAAAAATACATTCAGACCAGGCACAGTGGCTCATGCCTGTAACCCCAGCACTTTGGGAGACCAAGGCGGGAGGATCACCTGAGGTCAGGAGTTTGAGACCATCCTGGCCAACATGGTGAAGCCCCGTCTCTACTAAAAATACAAAAATTAGCCAGGTGTGGTGGCATGCTCCCAGGTACTCAGGAGGCTGAGACAGGAGAATCACTTGAACCTGGGAGGTAGAGGTTGCAGTGAGCCAAGATTGTGCCATTGCACTCCAGCCTTGGCAACAAGAGTGAAACTCCATCTCAAAAAAAAAAAGAAATTCACACTGTTGAAAACTTAGAAGACTGAAAGTCATAATTGAAAGGCAAGAAGAATATCCAAATAAAAAATACTCATGAAAGAAATTATATCTTCTAATTCATTGTTGCTAGTAAAAAGATGACAATTGTTCCAAATTTAATCAGTAAATTCAGTGGAATTCCAACAAAATCTCAACGTGGAATTTGACAAATAGATGCTAAATTTGTTTTAGAAGCATCAGTGCAATCTTAAAGTATTAATAAAATGAGGGTATACTTGCTCTACTGATATCAAGATTTAAAACAAAGCTTTAAAGATTAAAGCAGGCCAGATGTGATGGCTTACACCTATAATCCTCCCATTTTGAGAGGCTTAGGCAGGAAGATTGCTTGAGGTTAGGAGTTTGAGACCAGCCTGGGCAACATAGCAAGACTCTGTCTCTACCAAAAAAAACAAAAAACAAAAAGCCAGGTGTGGGGATATGCACCTGTAGTCTCAACTACTCAGGAGGCTAAGTTGGGAGGATGGCTTGAGCCAGGAATTCAAGGCTGCAGTGAGCTGTGGTTGTGCTACTCATTCCAGCCTGGGTGGCAGAGCAAGACATTGTCTCTAAAAAAAAAATTAAAACAGTGTGGAACTAGCATGAGGATAAATAGTTCTACCATAATAGAGTTCTGCATAATAAAGGGTTCTGCATAATAGCTCTACATAATAGAAAGCCCAGAAACACACCCAGACATATTGGAGAGACTTAATAAGAGACAGAGGTGACAATGGGGAAAGAATGGCATGCATCATAAATGCTGGTACATTTGACTATTCATGAGGAGGAAAAAATTAAATTAGATCCTCATCTTATACAAGACACAAAAATAAACTCTAAGTGTTTTAATGACCTAAATATGAATATGAAAATATCTCTATAGCCTCTTTAAAATGACGTAAAGGAAAAAGTTAATGTTTACATTAAAATTTAAGACCTACAAGACAAAAGACACCATAAGCAAGGTTAAAAGGCAAGACAAAGACTCAAAGAAGATATTTTCAACCCATATGACTGGCAAAGGACTAGTATCCAGAATATACCCAGTTTGTAATCTGCTATTCATAATATATTTACCTCACTGGATTGATACCCATCTGTTCACTTATTGGTTATATCATCTCCTTCCCTCTTCCCAAATACAGGAGACTGTAAGCATCTCATAGCAAGAATTTAGCACCATGCCTAATGATTTGAGAAAAGAAAAGAGGAGTATACTCAGATATACATTATAGTTTGTTTCTTTTTAGTGAATTTTAAGATCAGTTTAAAAACATGTTAAAAAAATAAAATATATAAATAGATATCATTTATTGACCCTAAGTATATCTCACTGGCTAGTATATACTTGTTACTCCTTGTGTAAAGGAGTAAAAAGATTATAACATTTTAAATTCAATTATAGAGTTATGAATAAATTCCCAGTTGGGAGGAGAGATATGAAAAACATCCTAGGAAACTAGTATATCTGTATTGGTTGAGACTTTCAAAAAACAGCAAAAAGGAAGGAAGGAGCTGATGATTAAAAAGTAATACAAAGTTACAAGCCATTAGGTGTAATACCGGCTTACTTCTCAAATGAGCAAAGACCCAAGAAATATATCCATAATATCAATAAAGGACGTTTAAAATTCTATTTCAGGAAAAATAACAACAGCAAAAATGGGTAGACCTGCTGCTTTTAGAAAATGGTGTCATAGGTCGGGCACGGTGGCTCACGCCTATAATCCCAGCATTTTGGGAGGCCAAGGTGGGCGGATCACGAGGTCAGCAGATCGAGACCATCCTGGCTAACACAGTGAAACCCCGTCTCTACTAAAAATACAAAAAATTAGCCAGTCGTGGTGGCAGGCACCTGTAGTCCCAGCTACTCGGGAGGCTGAGGCAGGAGAATGGCATGAACCTGGGAGGTGGAGCTTGCAGTGAGCCGAGATAGCACCACTGCACTCCAGCCTGGGTGACAGAAAAAATCATAATAAAAAAAATGAAAAAATAAAAAGAAGGCTGAGCACGGTGGCTCACGCCTGTAATCCCAGCACTTTGGGAGGCCAAGGCAGGTGGATCACCTGAGGTCTGGAGTTTGAGACCAGCCTGACCAACATGGAGAACCCCTGTCTCTACTAAAAATACAAAATTAGCCAGGCATGGTGGCATATGCCTGTAATCCCAGCTACTTGGGAGGCTGAGGCAGGAGAATCGCTTGAACCCAGGAGGCGGAGGTTGCGGTGAGCCGAGATCTCACCATTGCACTACAGCCTGGGCCACAAGAGCGAAACTCTGTCTCAAAAAAAAAAAAAAGAAGAAGAAGAAAAAGAAAATGGTATCATATTAGCTGACAAAACATACAATTTTTCTACTCCAGTTTTGTTTTCTTCTTCCCCAGCAAGGATCATGATCTTCGTAACTATCAAGAGGAGAATAACGTAAAGAAAAAGTGACAGGGAGACACATAAACAAATATGGTATAGTTAGCAATCTTAAAACAAGTGAAGTCCAGATTTGTATGTGTTAGGGTACTGAACAAATGTATGTATCTGACTTTATAAGAACCACTATTGATCATCTTTTATATATTGTAGAGAATAGAAGTGATCAGAAAACAGAATTAGGATTAAAGGACAGAAAAGAAGACAAACATTTTACCTTTAGGTTTCTGGCAATAAAAAATGCCTGATAGAACAAGAAGCTTCTTTAAAGAATACTTTTGTCTTTGCAAGAATTTGTGCAGTAGCTAGCTCAGGGTTTCTCAACCTTGGCACTTTAACATTTGGGGCTGGATAATTCTTGATATGGGGGAGATGTTGTGTGCATTAAGGATGTTTAGCAGCATTCCTGGCCTCTGCCCACTAGACGTCAGCAGTACCTCCTCCCCAAGTTGTGATCAGCAAAAATGTCTTGCCAAATGTCCCTTGTTTGGCAGAATCACCCCTAGATGAGAACCTCTAGGCTAGATAATCATCTTTTAGGTTTCCTATAGAAGGACTTCTTGGTAAAGCATTGGGAAGAATATCCATTCCGGCAGATAAAGTGACAGCTAGCCTGAACTGCGTGTGTTTATTTTATACTTGTGAATGGGTTTGCCCTCTTCCACTGGCCACAAGCCCTACATTTCCTTTTGTTCTACAACAAGCCTTTTAACCTGTGTTTGTGTCTAAGGACTAACAACTAATCTCCTCCCATCCCCCACCTCTCTGAAAGTTAAGATTTCCAAGGAGCTAAGGAATGGAGTGATCCTTTCGGGAAGGCTTTGTTGGAATAAGTGAAACTTGACCTACTTGTTAAAAAACAAAGCATTTTAATAATTGGAGAAAAGAAGCAGGTCAAAGTAGGACAGATGTACACAGCACTACATTGCACACACAGATAGTCAGGGGAGGAAAAAAATGAACAAGGGTTAATTCAAGCGCAGAAATAGATCAGGTTTCCTATAACAGAAAGTACTTGTAGATTTATGCTATTTAGAATAATTCCTTCTTCTTAAAAAGAGCCTGTTACTACTTGTCAGGCATCTTTCTTCCATCCCTACCCATTTCATTTGTATATTATCTCACAATTCAAAGAATATATAAATCTATATGTTTGGAATGTATTTTTACCTGTCCTCATTGCCTCCTCTCCTGTTTTTATACTTGCTGTTCCCTCTGCCTCAAGTTAACTCTGCCCTCCTCCTTGCCACCTCGCATTCTCATCCTTCAAGACTCTGCTGAGCTCACTCATGCTTCATGGTCCCTGTCTTCATCCCTAGGCTGAATGAGCTGCTCCCCTGTGCTGCCGTAGATGTGTCTGTCTATGCAGACAAAGCACCTGTGCATTTTACTGTTGTGCATTGGCTTTTGCCATTCAGTAGGGAACTCCCAGAAGGACAGGAATTTGCTCACCTTTGTAACTGCAAACTTTATACAGTATCTTGAATGTACTGAGTTTTTAAGTAAATCTTTATCAAATTAACTTGGTCTATTTAAATTTATATTCATGGTCTTTCAAGTTTAAGAAGTATATCAGTTTTGGTATTTAAGAGTCTTTTTGACTTTTAAAACTATAATGTTGGTATCTTTCTTTTTGAAGTAACTCAGAACTTCAAAAAGAAGTTTTAACTTATTCCACAATGCCTTAGAGTTGTCATTTTAACATTTATATTATAATGAGCTTTTCCCAAAAATTGGTTTGTTTTCTGATCTAATGGGAGTCAGAAAATGACTGAAGCTAGAATTAAGAGTTGAGCTATTTGGTGACAAGAGATTTAATCACGTTTATAGCTCTTTGGATTCTTAGAAAACTTTTGTAGGCTTTCTAGTTTATGTACAATATATTGAAATATATTAATGTATGATATATACATATAATTTGTGTTATACAAGGTATAATATAAACATAAAATAGTATTAATATTATTGTTACTGTTATCTTCCTGAATAGTTTATTCATATCAAATTACTGAGGAAGAAATTTTTTAAGCTATAGATTGTTGGCAAGAAAATCTCATTTCCAAGAATACTTCTTTTGTTATCAGATACAGTTAAGGCATACCTGGCATGCCTATGACCTGGAACCCTAATCCTGATCTAGACTGATCTTCCAAACCAGTGTTCATAGAAAACTGTTCTGGGAGATGGGTATTAATGGTTAGATGTCAGAAAAAAAGGTTCATGATAAATAAATTGCATAGTATATCCCTTCTTGGAGATCCACAATGTGCTTTTGGCCAATTAAAGGCTTATAAAATTTCTGCAGTAAATAAATCTATTTTACCTTGTGTAACCCATCATTTCCAATACTTAATACAGCACAGAATGCTGTTTTCCCAGCACATCTATTAATATCCTGCAGAACAATGTTTTTTAGCATATCAATTTGGGAAACTGGTCTAAAGTAATTACTTTTTCTAGTTAAATAATCCATTTTTTCAGACCATTTGTTTCTTACGTAATACTGTCTAGCTAATGAAATCATATTGGATTTTCCCCAAATATGTATTCACCAGACATAGTACCTCCAAGTGAGAATACCATCCAGCTTGCTCAACTTTCCCTTCATCTTCCAGACCTTTGTAAAATGTGCCCTTATTGTATACCTGCTTTTACATTTATAATATTTTAAGACCTAAGGCTGATATTTCTTCTTCTCCATTACAGCAGTTATCTAAAATAACTATTAACATGTTTTTTTTGTTGTTGTTTGTTTGTTTTTGAGACAGAGTCTCGCTCTGTCACCTAGGCTGGAGTGCAATGTGTATCCCACTTTTAAATACTTTGCCATAGTGTTTTGGAGGCAAATAAGTGTTTTATAAATGTTAGAAACTACCAGCCTTTTGGAAAATAAACATAGGAAATAATTTTACCAAACCTGCAACACTAAAACTTTTTAGTAGTCAATAGAAAGTTTGTGTTACTTTCTAAGGCCAGTGTTGTGCTTGTGTGTAGAAATATGGTATCTTACTGTTTCCATTTTTCTCTAGTTGATACACCAAAATCGGCAAGCTATCTTAAACCAGTTTGCAGCAACTGCTCCTGTTGGCATCAATATGAGATCAGGCATGCAACAGCAAATTACACCTCAGGTAATGTGAGAAAACCAGACGTCATTAGTACTTCTTTA